>NC_134725.1:20902574-23302574 GCF_049634645.1 Pelodiscus sinensis | reverse complement strand
TATATCAAAAGCCTTGCTCAAGTCAAGGTATATCACATCTACTGACTTTCCCATATCCACAGAGTCAGTTACTTCATCATAGAATCTAATCAGATTGGTCAGGCACAACTTGCCCTTCATGAATCCATGCTGATTATTCCTGATCACCTTCCTCTCTTCCAAGTGCTTCAAAATGGATTCCTTGAGGATCCCTTCCATGATTTTTCCAGGGACTGAGGTCAGACTGATTGGCCTATAGTTCCCTGGAGCATCCTTCTTCCCTTTCTTAAAGATGGGCACTACATTTGCCTTTTTCCAATCATTCAGGATCTCTCCCGATCCCCACGACTTTTCAAAGATAATGGCCAAAGGCTCCTCAATGACATTTGCCAACACTCTCAGTACCCTCGGGTGTATTAAGTCCAGACCCATGGATTTATGTATGTTTCATTTTTTAAAATAGTTCCTAACATGTACTTTCCCCACCAACGGCTGTCCACCTTCATCCCATATTGTGTCACTTAGCGCATTAGTCTAGGAGCTGACCTTGTCCATGAAGAGAAAGGCAAAGAAAGCATTAAGTACTTCAGCTTTCCCCAAACATCTGTCACTAGGTTACCACCCTCATCCAGTAGGTGCCCCACACCCTCTCTGATCACCTTCTTCTTGCTGGCATCCCTGTAAAAACCTTTCTTGTTATTCTTCACATCCCTTGTGAGTTGCAATTCCATTTACGCTTTCGCCTTCCTGATAATTCACCTGCATTCTCGAGCTATACATTTATACCCCTCCCTAGTCATCTGTCCAAGTTTCCACTTTTTGTAAGCTCCTTTTTTGTGCTAAAGTTCACCAAGGATTTCCCCGGTAAGCCAATCCGGTCTCCTACCATATTTGCTTCTCTTGCTACGCATTGGAATGGTTTCTTTCTGTGCCTTCAATAAGGCTTCTTTAAAATACTGCCAGCTGTCATGGGCTCCTTTCCCCTTCATTTTAGGATCCCAGGGGATTCTGCCCATCAGGTCTCTGAGGAAGTCGAAGTCTGCTTTTCTGAAGTCCACGGTGTGTATTTTACTACTCTCTTTTCTTCTCTTGGTCAGGATCCTGAAATCACAGTACTCTCTTAGGGTACGTCTACACTACAACGTTAATTCGAACTAACGCGTCTAGAACTAAAAACTAGTTCGAATTAGCGTTTTGCTAATTCGAACTAGCATATCCACATTAAGTGGACCCTGAACCGGGATTAAGGATGGCCGGAAGCAGTGCCGGCAGGGCATCAGAGGAGGACTTAGAGCGTGGAGATGCTATCTCAGGCTAGCCGAGGGCTGCGCTTAAAGGGACCCGACCCCCACCCCGGACAGACAGTTCTCAGGGGTGCCCCGCTTGCAAAGCAGTCCTGGCTTGGAGTGCCCGGACTACCCACACTGGGCACATCACAACACTCGGCCATCAGCCCGGCTGCACTTGCCGCAGGCTGCCATCTGAGGAGAGGGGGCAATTGGGGGGCTGCAGGAGAGCTTCCACCCCCAGAAGCCCGCAGAGCCAGCCCAGTCCTCCCCATCGGGGGCTCGTGCCCCATTCCTCCCTCACCTCCTTCCACTTACCCTTCCCTAGCCCCTTTTCTTGATGTACAAAATAAATGACAACTGTGTTCAAAAATGGAATCTGTCTTTATTGAACAAAACTGGGGAAGACTGGGAAAAGGAGGTGGGAGAGGGGAAGAGAGAGGCTGGGAGAGGGGAGGGCAACTACAATGATCAGGGGTTGGGAACAGGTCCCATATGAAGAGAGGCTAAAGAGACTGGGACTTCTCATCTTAGAAAAGAGGAGACAGAGGGGGGACAGGATAGAGGTCTCTAAAAGCAGGAGTTGGGTGGAGAGGGTGCATACAGAAAAGTTCTTCATTAGTTCCCATAAAGAAGGACTAGAGGACACCAAAGGAAAGGAATGGGTAGCAGGCTTCAAACTAGTAACAGAAAGTTGTTCTTCACAAAGCAAAGAGTCAACCTGTGGAACTCCTTGCTGCAGGAGGCTGTGAAGGCTAGAACTAGAACAGAGTTTAAAGGGACGTGAGATCAAGTGATGGAGGTTGGGTCCATGGAGTGCTATTAGCCAGGGGGTAGGAGTGGTGTCCCTACCCAAGGTTTGTGGAAGGCTGGAGAGGGATGGTACGAGACAAATGTCTTGGTCACTGTTTTCGGTCCATCCCCTCCAGGGTCCCTAGGGTTGGCCGCTGTCGGCAGACAGGCTACTGGGCTAGATGGACCTTTGGTCTGACCCAGTACGGCCATTGTAAGCTCAGGGCTCAGGGTCGGGGGTCTCAGTGGACCCCCTTGATTTTCATGCACACCTGCTCCTAGGTGGCCAGGCTGGCAGCTCTCCTGCCCTAGACGGCCACTTTCCTGTGCCTAGTGCGGAGATCGTGGACAAGGTCCACGATGTCCGCACTAGCCCAGGCGGGTGCCCGCCTCTTGCGGTCCCGGGCAAGCTCCCGGGAGCTGCCAGCCTGGTCCCGGGAAGAGGGGGAGGGCTGGGGGGCATTGGGTGGGTGGCTCGAGCCGTGCCAGGTGCAGGGTCTGCTGGCTGGGTGCTGTCAGGCTTCCACCTGGCACGGGCACCGTAGCCAGCCCGTGCCCCTTTAAGGGGTCCAGGGCCGGGAGGGGGGCATACGAGTTTCCCTGGTGTTGGCCAGAGTGGCCACCAGGGAAACCTGGGGAGGGCTAGCCTCCCACTAGTTCGAATTAAGGGGCTACACAGCCCTTAATTCGAACTTGCTAGTTCGAACTAGGCTTAATCCTCGTAAAATGAGGATTACCTAGTTCGAACTAAGCGCTCCGCTAGTTCGAATTAAGTTTGAACTAGCGGAGCGCTAGTGTAGTGCCTATGAAAGTTAGTTTGAACTAACGTCCGTTAGTTCGAACTAACTCTGTAGTGTAGACATACCCTCACATACAGTGCAACTCCACCTCCTTTTCTCCCCTGCCTGTTCTTCCTGAATAGTCTATACCCTTCCATGACAGCACTCCAGTCATGCGAGTCATCCTACCACGTCTCTGTTATCCCAATCAAATTGTAGGTCTTGGACTAGGCCAGGGCCTCCTATTCTTCCTGTTTGTTATCCAGGCTTCTCGCATTGGAGTACAAACAACTTAGATAACTGGCTGATTATCCTACCCTCTCCATTAGAATCGGGGTCCTCCTTTGTTGCTTGTTCCTCTTTGCATGTCTTCCTGGTATGCTACTTCCCTACTCCTCTCAGGGTTTTGATCACCGTCCTCCAACGAACCTAGTTTAAAGCTGTCCTCACTAGGTTTGCAAGCCTGCCCGCGAAGATGCTCCTTCCTCTTTTTGTTAGGTAGATCCCATCTCTTCCTAACATTCCTTGTGCCCAGAACAGAGTCCAATGGTCGAAGAAACCAAAGCCCTCTCTCCGACACCACCTGCACAACCCCACATTTACTTCCTCAATTCAACAATCCCTACCCAGTCCTATCCCTTCAATAGGGAGGATGGATGAGAACATCACTCATGCTCCGAATTCTTTGATCCTTCTTCCCAACTTTACGTAATCCACAGTAACCCGCTCAACGTCATTCTTGGCTGTATCATTAGTTCCCACATAGAGAAGCAGGAAGGGGTAGTCCTTCAACAGGGAGGACCTGCATGCAAGACACTAGTGAGAGGGAAACCTCCAGAGCTCAAGCCTGCTAATCTTGCATATCTCTTTTTTTCCAGGTGCAACCTATTTTTTCAGAGGCAAAGAGTACTGGAAAGTGTTAGACAGTGACCTAGAAGTAGAACCTGGATACCCCCAGTCCATCGCCAGAGACTGGCTGGCGTGCAGTGACATGCAGTCTGATTCACCAGACTCGGCCGGGAGCAACCAGACAGGGGCACGTGCCAAGCAAGGGCGGCAGGACGAGAGCCGTTCAGAAAATGGCTATGAGGTCTGCTCATGCACCTCCTCCTCAGATTCCGTCTCAGCCTGGCCAGCACTCAGACTCTTAGCAAGCCTTGTGCTAACAGGCATGTGGACAGCAGCAGTGGTTTGTGTAGCACTATGACATCCTGGAACATGGACGAGGAGACATTACAGTGCTTCAGGGACTGGTAGTGGATAACATCATAGCGTGCTACACTGTTACAGCCAAAACAAATGGGAATGTGGCAGTGAAGGTTTTGAGTTCTCTGTGAGAAATGAACTGGATTTATTTTCATGTTTTAGTTAAAGGTCTAATAAGGGATTGTGAGTTCTGTACCTTCTTGTTCCCTCCTCCCCAATTACCACCACCAGCTAAAGAATAAAGAGATTGCTGAATGAGAGTTCCAAAAGTTCCACAGAGATGTGACACAGTGGATGTTTAAGAACTGTCAAGCAAAGAGGACAGGGGACACATTGAAATGCAACTCTGGTAGAATGAAAATAGACAAGATAGCAGTGAAGCTCAGTTGTTATTCCTGGAGCAAAAGTAACCCCAGGATAAGGCTATGGGAAAGATGCAACAATTGGGCTTGATCACAAAGCGGTTCATTTCACAAACACATATATGCTGCCACTGGATGTCAAGCTAACCCATGCGAGTTTCTGTAGATCAGTGTCTGTAGATCCTTTATAAAGGACGTGAAGGTCACCTTTGATTCCAGATGTTTAAATGTAAGGGCTTCATTGTTAAACCTTGGCCACACAAACACAGATGGTCAACAACAGGAATCTGTCCTCCAAATCTTCAGCATACACCTCAACAGCTTGAGCTGGAATCGCTCTTTCAGCTCTGAGCAAGTTGAAAGCTGTTATATGCATTGAGTCTAGCTGGTCAACTGAGCTGCAGTTACATACATGAAGCCAGTGTAATTCACATAAATCTAACTATTCTGCTCTCTGAAATTCTATCCTAGATTTATTTCATGATTGATTGCTGTGTACAAAAAACCTTTCATTGAAGTCTTGTCTTTGAAGGATTTGTGGGGGATTAAACTTCTAATATGCACATGTTTTCAAATCGCAGATCCTGTTTTTTTAAGTGGCTTTTTATACCAGTCAGATTCTGTTATGGTCCTATCAGATGTGAATCAGTTATTCTATATACCAGTTTTATTGCTGTTTAATTTGGCGAATGAGGGGATTATTTGTTTGAAAGTGGAGATCTTGATTTGTAAAACTGACACCTCAAAATTCCATGTTTGTCTCTCCTTCACTTACAGATTGTTTGCTCATTTCAGGTAAAAAGGTGGGTTTTTTAACTGCCCCCAAACTCTGTGTGGGACCAGAGTCAAACTTGGTTCTGTCTGGTTCCTGGATCAATACCTGCCCCCTCGCTCTGACTCAGTTGAGATACATTGCACCAGTGGGGCTCCTACAGTTGGTTCAAATGGTTTACATTTCAGAATTTCCATCAAAAAAGTAATTTGAATTTTGATCCAAAACAGAGCAAAATCAATTAAATGTTCACACAAATCACCCTTTCCCCTCCCCCCGCACATGCACCACACTTTAGACAAGCTATAAAGCTAGCTGCAATTTCTAATATATTGAAGTTTGATTAAATTTATGAACACTTGGAGACTCAATGAAATTTTAAACTGGAAAATAATGGTGAAAAATGTTCCCAGTTTTTTTCCTTCTGTTTTTCTACCTGTTCTAGTTGAACTTCAATTGCACTTTGGGATCATGGTTCTCCTTTGAGTGAGTGAGTACTTTATACGTTGCAGTGATAGCAGGTGCACCCAGTATATATGAGTTGGAATGCACGTGCACACCTGCCATTAGTGATATATATATGGGCAAACGCATCTCATAGGACATTTAGGGTGTGTCTAGACTACATGCCTCCTTCGACGGAGGCATGTAGATTAGCCAGATCGGAAGAGGGAAATGAAGCCGCGATTAAAATAATCGCGGCTTCATTTAAATTTAAATGGCTGCCCCGATCTGCCGATCAGCTGTTTGTCGGCAGATCGGGGGAGTCTGGACGCGATGCCCCGACAAAGAAGCCTTTCTTCATCGACACAGGTAAGCCTCGTGAAACCAGGCTTACCTGTGTCGATGAAGAAAGGCTTCTTTGTCGGGGCATCGCGTCCAGACTCCCCCGATCTGCCGACAAACAGCTGATCGGCAGATCGGGGCAGCCATTTAAATTTAAATGAAGCCGCGATTATTTTAATCGCGGCTTCATTTCCCTCTTCCGATCTGGCTAATCTACATGCCTCCGTCGAAGGAGGCATGTAGTCTAGACACACCCTTACTGTATAGATGAGTACACCCTTTTTAGCAAGAAAGAACCAACTTGACTTTCAGATCCAGGAGAACGTGACGGGCAACTAGATTTTTAAAAATCTTTTAAACTATAAACTGAGCAACTTTGGTGTTGGGTTGCACTGCTTGGAAAACCACCAACGTTGTGATAAACTATTTCACTGGGGGAACGTAGGAGTTGGGATCAAAATTGAATTTTAAATCAAAATTAAGATGAATTTTGATCAAAATTCCACGTTTTGTGGAAAAGCATCCGTACCAATCTAGACGTGCTTTTGCGCAAAAAAGCACCAATCGCCATTTTCACAATCGGGGCTTTTTTGCGCAAAACAAATCTGAGCTGTCTACACTGGCCCTTTTGCGCAAAAGGACTTTTGCCTGAACGGGAGCAGCATAGTAGTTCCGCAAGAAGCATTGATTTCTTACATGAGATCGTCAGTGTTCTTGCGGAAATTCAAGCGACCAGTGTAGACAGCTGGCAAGTTTTTCCGCAAAAGCATTTGCTTTTGCGGAAAAACTTGCCAGTCTAGACGCAGCCTAACTATATAGAATTGCTGATGGCTTACCATCAAAAGGATATCATTTTTACTGGGAGGAGTCCTGCTGGTTGGCACATTTCCTTTCGCTACCATGACTATCCCCCTTTCAGGGCTGGATGCAGATACCATTGGAAAATTGATGTGAGTCTTTCCATTGACTTCCATGGGCTTTTGATCAGTCTCCCATGGATCTATTGGTAGGTGCATTTTTCTACAGTGAGAACAGGACACAAGTGCATCCTGACAAAAATGTAAGTGGTTGCCTTGTGCCCATCTACTACTGTTTGCACTTTTAAGTATTCATAGTGATTTGCAAAATGGGACTGGTTTTAGAACATGATCATACAGTGTGATTTTTATGGCACACTGAATGTGAACATGTTTCATGAAAACCTGTTAAACCATTAAATATTCTTTAAAAAAATGTGTGTGGTGGGTCTCTCTGTCTGGTAAGGCTTGCCTCTGAAATATCATTCCTTAGGTAGGAACTCTCCCCTCAAATAGACTCCATACCTTCTTACTCTGTGGGTTTCACAAATTTTTTCTTCATATGGTGGTCCTTATGTGTATTCTATTTATGGTGTGCACGTGTGTGCCATGTGCCTGAGTCTGAAAGTGTTTTGCAGCGTGCCTCTTGACCTGCATGTATGTCCTAAATTTCCTCTTGCTCTCAGCTGAAGGTATAATAGGCAGTGCAGGTCGATGCCACTCCATTTGCCAGTTATGATCACA
Source organism: Pelodiscus sinensis (assembly GCF_049634645.1). NCBI lineage: Eukaryota > Metazoa > Chordata > Testudines > Trionychidae > Pelodiscus > Pelodiscus sinensis. The sequence continues at coordinate 23,295,071 of NC_134725.1, read as the reverse complement.
TGGCATGAGTTGGAACCCCTTGTTCCTCTCCAGCTTAGCCTGCTAAGATAACAAGGAGTCCGGTGGCCCTTCAGGCATTTCTACACTCCAGCATCTACACTACCGAGCCTGTTATTTCTAAATAATTCCTGCTTGTGAAAAGTAATAAGCTATTGCAAAATAGTTATTTGGGGAGTTGTTATTTTGAAATAAATAGCCTGGTAATATAGACATAGCCTCAGAGAACTGATGGGCAGGATTCCCTGGGATGCTAACATGAAGGGGAAAGGAGTCTAGGAGAGCTGGCAGTATTTAAAAAAAAAACTTATTGAAGGCACAGGAAGAAACCATCCCAATAAGCAATAAGAAAAACAAATATGATAGGAACCAGATTGGCTTACCAGGGAAATCCTTGGTGAGCTTAAACACAAAAAGGAAGTTTACAAGAAGTGGAAACTTGGACAGATGGTTAGGGAGGAGTATAAATAGATTGCTCGAGAATGCAGGGGAATTATCAGGAAGGCAAAAGTGCAATTAGGATTGCAGCTAGCAAGGGATGTGAAGGGTAACAAGAAACATTTCTACAGGCATGTTGGCAATAAAAGGGTAATCAGAGAAGGTGTGGGGCCCTTACTGGATGAGGGAGGTAACCTAGTAACAGATGATGTGGGAAAAGCTGAAGTACTCAATGCTTTCTTTGCCTCTGTCTTCACAAAAAAGGTCAGTTCCCAGACAAATGCACGAGGCAACACAATATGGGAAAGAGATGGACAGCCCTTGGTGGGGAAAGAACAGGTTAGGAACTATTTAGAAAAGCCAAACATACACAAAATCCATGGGTCCAGAATTTATTCATCCAAAGGTTCTGAGGGAGTTGGCAAATGTCATTGCAGAGTCTTTGGCCATTATCTTTGAAAACTCGTGGAGATCAAGAGAGATCCCAGATGATTGGAAAAAGGCAAATGTAGTGCCCATCTTTAAAAAAGGGAAGAAGGACAATCCACGGAACTACAGTCCCCGGAAAAATCATGGAGGGGATCCTCAAGGAAGACAATGGAGCAAGTAATTAAGGAAATCATCTGAAAACGCTTGGAAGGTGGCAAGGTGATAAGGAACAACCAGCATGGATTTGTAAAGAACAAATCATGTCAAACCAATCTGATAGGATAACGAGTCTTGTGGATAAGGGAGAAGCAGTGAATGTGGTATACCTAAACTTTATTAAGGCGTTTGATACGGTCTCACATGATATTCTTATCAATAAACTAGGCAAATACAACTTAGATGGGGCTACTATAAGGTGAGTGCATAACCATACTCAGCGAGTAGTTATTAATGGTTCATAATCCTGCTGGAAAGGTATAACAAGTGGGGTTCCGCAGGAGTCTGTTGTGGGACCGGCTCTGTTCAATATCTTCATCAACGATTTAGATATTGGCATAGAAAGTACACTTATTAAGTTTGCAGATCATACCAAACTGGGAGGAGTTGTGACTGCTCTGGAGGAAAGGGTCACAATTCAAAATGATCTGAATAAATTGGAGAAATGGTCTGAGGCAAACAGGATGAAGTTTAATAAAGACAAATGCAAAGTGCTCCACTTAGGAAGAAACAATCAGTTTCACAAATACAGAATGGGAAGCGACTGTCTAGGAAGGAGTATAGCAGAAAGGGAGAAATTTAAGAGAACGTTAGATAAATGTCCATTAGGGATGATCTAGACAGTATTTGGTCCTGCCATGAGGGCAGGGGACTGGATTCGATGATCTCTCAAGATCCCTTCCAGTCTTAGTATTCTATGATTCTATGATTTTGAAGCACTTGGAAGAAGAGACAGTGATCAGGAAACGTCAACATGGATTCACCAAGGGAAAGTCGTGCCTTACCAATCTGATTAGCTTCTATGATGAGGTAACTGGCTCTGTGGATATGGGAAAGTCAGTGGATGTGATATACCTTGATTTTAGCAAAATTTTTTATACGGTCTCCAAAAATATTCTTGCCAGCAAGTTGAGGGAGCATGGATTGGATAAATGGACTGTAAGATGTCTAGACTGCTCAATGTCAGGTTGACAATCTGTTTCTAGCGGATTGCTCCAAGGTTCGGTTCTAGGACCGGTTTTGTTCAACATCTTTAATAATGACCTGGATGAGGGGATGGATTGTACCCTCAGCAAGTTTGCAGATGACACTAAAGGTACGTCTGCACTACCACCCTAGTTCGAACTAGGGTGGTAATGTAGGCAACCGGAGTTGCAAATGAAGCCCGGGATTTGAATTTCCTGGGCTTCGTTTGCATAAAGCCGGGCGCCGCCATTTTTAAATGTCCGCTAGTGTGGACTCCGTGCCGCGCGGCTACACGCGGCGGCACGGACTAGGTAGTTCGGACAAGGATTCCTAGTCCGAACTACCGTTACTCCTTGTTTCACAAATCCCGGGCTTCATTTGCAACTCCGGTTGCCTACATTACCACCCTAGTTCGAACTAGGGTGGTAGTGTAGACATACCCTAAGCTAGGGTCACCTAATGTCTCCCCAGGTGGCTCTTCCTTCCTTCCTCCCCCCGTTTTTGAATTATCTTGGGTCACCAAGTCTTTCTGAATTGTCAAAATGGGTCCCCATGGGAAAAGGTTGGGAACCACTGCATTGGGAGGAGCATTGCCAGCAGATCTAGAGAAGAGACTATTTCCCTTTATTCAGCTCTGGAGAGTTCACATCTGGAGTACTGAGTACAGTTCTGGGCCCCCCCGTCTATAGAAAGGATGTGGATGCATTGGAGAGAGTCCAATGGAGGGCAACCGAATGATTAAGAGGGCTGGAGCACATGACCTATGAGGTGAGACTGAGGGATTTGGGCTTGTTTAGTCTGCAGAAGAGAAGAGTGAGGGGAGATTTGATAGCAGCCTTCAACTTCCTGAAGGGAGGGTCCAAAGAGAATGGAGAAAGGCTGTTCACAGTAGTGACGGATGGCAGACCAAGACCCAGTGGTCTCAAGTTACAGTGTGGGAGGTCCAGGTTGGATATTAGGAAAATCTAGTTCACTAGAAGGGCAGTGAAGTACTGGAATGGGTTACCTAGAGAGGTGGTGGAATCTACATCCCTAGAGGTTTTTAAGTCTCAGCTTGACAAAGCCCTAGCTGGGTTGATTTAGCTGGGGTTGGTCCTGCTTTGGGGAGGGGGCTGGACTTGATGACCTCCTGAGGTCTCCTACAGCTCTATGATTCTATGATATGTGTACACAGCAATGTTATTTCAGAATAATGACTATTCCGAAATCATAGAATCATAAAACACTAGAACTAGAAGGGACCTCGAGAGATCATTGAGTCCAGTCCTCTGCCCTCACAGCAGGACCCAGTACCATCTGGACCATCCCTGATAGATGTCTATCTAACCTGCTCATAAGTATCTCCAAAAATGGAGATTCCACAACCTTCCTAGGCATATAATAATTTTGTGAGTGCCTACACAGCCAAACCGCTATTTTGAAATATTTCAAAATAGCAAATGGCTTATTTCGAGTTCTGTAAACTTCATTCTACAAGGTATAACACCTTTTCCAAAATAGCTATTCCAGAATAGGTGCTGTGTATACAGGGAATAGGGGCTATATTGAAATAGGGGGTCTCCAGCCCTTCCCAGGGTGCCCTAGTGGTCGCTCTGACTACACACAGACAAATTCTATTCCCCTTTCCCCCTTCCCTGGAGCCCTTCCCTAAAGCTGCAGATTCTGCAGGCAGGGTTTGTGGCTCACAGCAGGCCTGACAGCCCTGAGCCACCCTGAAGCTGCCGCTGACTGCATTTAGGCCCAAGATGAGCCATACAGATGGTGCCAGTCAGCTCTCCACTGCTCTCTGGGAGCATTCAACCAGCTCCCAGGAGCCTGCCAGGGGCTGAAAGTGTCGAGCACCTTCCTGGTTTAGTGTGCAGATCCTGGACCTTATTGAGGTTTGGGGGGATGGGACAAACCTCCAGGATCTCCGCACCAGACACAGGAATGTGGATGTCTATGGCCACATGGCAGCCAGCCTGGGGAGCAAAGGTCACATCCACACCCAAGAACAGGTGCGGAGGAAGGTCAAGGAGCTCCACCAGGCTTATGCCAGGGCCAAGGAGGGCAGCTCCTGATCCAGGGCAGAGCCTCACACCTGCCCATATTATACAGAGCTGGACCACATCCTGAGGGGTGGGACAGTCCCTTTCCCCCCAATGGAGGTGCCCATTGTCATCCTTGCTGGGGCCCCAGATGACAGCAACGAGGCGGAGGAGGCCCAGAACTGGGAGGAATCCAGCCTGTCCCCCAACCTGACCCAGGAGCCCTGAGGCCTCCCTGCGGACATCTCCCAGGCATCGTCTGAGGACGGGGAAGGAACATCATATAAGTGCCATCACTTTCTCATCATGCAGGTTGTGGGGGGGGGGGGGAGCTAGGATCTCCACGCTTGGCCCTTGCTGTCCGCAGATCACGCTGCCACCTGTGCATATGGGAGCATGTGTCATGCCACTCCTGGACACATGGCCCCAGCAGGCTGTGACAGGAGCCATGGGTTCTTGGCCTTAGGGTGTCTAGAGAGGCCTGCAAGGCTCCTGACCCTGGGGTGGGACACCCTCCATCCACAAGCCCCCTTGTGGCAAGAAGGAGGCAGGGAACACCACACACACATACACACTCAGCGCTCCCACACATGGACATGGCCACAGTCTCAGGGCAACCCCCCCAGTCCCAGGGAAATCAGGGGCCACTGGCCATAGTGCACATGGCCTCGCTATAAGCACATTGGATGCAACAAAGCTGAGAACTCTTGCTGTGGGCTCACAGATGGGGCCTGGGCTTCAGGCATTGTGTCCCCTGGGATGACTGGCCATCTTTCTTTGCTCACTACAGTGGGACCAGCTGCAAGTGGAGGGCGGCCCACACCACCCAGAACATCCTCCCGCACCCTAGGGTTCCACAGGCATGCACATCCAATGGACAAATATCAGCAACAGCACCTGGCTGCATTGCACGCTCTGAACAGTACCATCGACCATTGGGGGAGGGAGGACCTGCAGCTGTGGTGGGAGAGCTAGCAGGAGCTGCTTGCACAGGACTGTTCCCTGTGCAATGATGTGCATACCCTGATGTAGAGCATGCTGCCTCCTCCTGCTCCAGCCTCTGCTCCCTTTCCAGCTGTTGCTCCTCCTCCCACTCTCTCTTCCCCTCCTGCTTCTCCCTCTACACCCTCACCTCTCCCCTTCCCCCGTGGTCACCGTAGCCCCCACATCCACAGCAGTGGAACCCACAGAGGCCGGTGCCACTCCTAGACCAAGCCCTGATTCTCTTCTCCCCCTTCTTCCTCCCTCCTCCCAGATGCTTCACACCGCCTTCTTCCACCCTCTCTCCTCCCCTCTCCCAGATTCTTTCCCCCAGTTTCTTTTACCCCAAAGTTCTGTAAAATAAAGAAAGTTAAATTTTGTCCCTCCCCCAAAAAGGTGTGTTTATTTTTTCATCAGGAATGGGGGGAAAGGAGGAGTAAGTGGAAGGATGGTAGTGAGGAATGAAGCACAGCCCCCAGTGGGACAGACCAGGGAATAGTGTCAGGGCCTTCCGGATGTGAACAGCCCCATGATGTGCCTCTGGCCCCTATCCCTGGCAGAAAGACCTCCCCCTTCCTTTCACACATGGTGTGCAAGACACAACACACTGACACCACATGTGAGATGTTGTGCTCCTGAGGTCTAGATGGGGGAGGAGGCATCTAAAATGCACCTTCAGGCAGCTAAGGCACCCTCGACCACCATGCAGGCCCTGCTCAGCCTGGCATTAAATGCCTGATGTGAAAGGTTAAGGCGGCCTGTGTACGGCTTCATGAGCCACAGTTGCAGGGGATAGGCTGCATCCCCCATCAGACACATGGGTATGTCCACGTCCCCGACACTGATGTGGTGGTCAGCGAAGAAAGTCCTGGCATGTAGCTTCTGGCAGACGCTAGAGTTCCTGAACACACATGGGTCGTGTGCTATCCCCAACCACCCGACATTTATGTCCCACAGTTGGGGAAGCCCAGGGTGCCAAACCCCTCTATGATGGCATCCACATCTGCCAGGTGGATGACTACCCAGCAGGGTGCTGTTGATAGCCCTGACCACCTGCAGAAGGAGACAAACAAACTGAGAATCACAGGGGTGCCAGGGTGCCTGAAAGTTCAACCCTCTTCCTGCTCCTAGTCCCCCTCACCTCCACTCAACCCCATGCAATCACGGTCACCCCAGGCAGGGCTTTATGTGGGTGGGATAGAACTAAGCCTCCCGGAGACGGGGCTTGCACCACCACTCCCCTTACCGTATGGAAGCCCATTCCTTCATTCCCCCATTCTGGGACAATAGACCGAGAATGCCATATCTGCATGAGCAGTGCCCCAACGGTCGATCTCCCCATGCCGAATTGGTTCCCCACAGATCGATAGCTGTTCAGTGTGGAAAGGTTCCAGAGGACGATGGCGACAAGCTTCTGGAGGGGGATAGCAGGCCTCGCGTGTGTCTTGTCACCTCAGGGCAGGGGCAAGCCACTCACACAGCTCAAGGAAGGTCCCCTTCTTCATTTGAAAGTTCTGGAGCCATTGTCGGTCTCCCCAGTGCTCCAGGACAATGTGGTCCCACCAGTCTGCACTCGTGTCCAGACACCATAGGTGGCAGAGCATGGCAACCAGATCATGGTGGGTGGCAGTTACAGAAGCAGGAGTATATATAAAGGAGTATATACAAGTCAAGAGAGAAGTGAGTCATTCACAGCATTTGGTGTAGAGTTGTGACTATCTGGAGAAAGGAAATTTCCTTTGTAATGTGTTAACCAGTTGAAATCCTTAGGATGAGCCACTCTCAGCCTGATCTGATTAGCTTAATTTATACAAACAAATTCACAAATGTTCTTGTTTATATATACACCCCTGCCTCTGTAACGTCCACACAAACTCATCTGATGAAGTGGGTTTTACCCAGAAAAGCTTATGTCCTAATAAATCTGTTAGTATCTCAGGGTATGTCTATACTACAGTGTTATTTCAAAATAGCTTATTTTGAAATAACGCATCTACACACAACATGCATTTCAAAATAACATTTTGCTATTTCAAAATAGTGCGTCCACACTGAGTGGACGCTGAATCGCATTTAAGGTTGGCCGGAACCAAGTACAGCAGGGCATCAGGTCAGGAGTTACTTTGTATGGCTGCTGCCTGAGGCTATCTGAGCCTGTGCTTAAAGGGACACCCCCTGGACAGCTGGTTCTCAGCTTTCCCTGCTTGCTTGCCTACCTCGATGCAGGACAGCAAAGCATTTTGTCTCTGTGTGCTCTGGTTGCCCTCACTCGGGACACCACAGTACTCTGCAACATGGAGCCACGGCTGCACCTGGGCACTTTGGTGCTTCTCATGGACGCATTGCTGCGAGCCTGGCTGCACTTTCTGCAGGCTGCCATCCGGGAGGCCCTGCGGGAGAACTTCCACCCTGAGGAGCACTAAGAGTCTCCCTGACCTGCCCCGCTGTGGGCTCTTGCCTCATTCCTCCCTCATCTTTCACTTACCCCTCCCTAGCCCCCCTTCCTGATGTCAAATAAAATACACGTATTTTCATGAACACCATCTCTCTTTCTTTAACAAAACGGGGGGGGGGGGATGAATCTGTGGTGAGACTGGGGAAAGGAGGCAGGAGAGGGGAGAAGAGAGCGTGGGAGAGGAGAGGGGGAGACCTGGGAGGAGAGAGCTGGAAGGGGGAAGCAAGGGGAAGAAGGGGGAGAGGAAGCTCAGGGCTCAGGGTCTCACCAGACCAACTTGATTTTCATGCAAATCTGCTCCTGGGTTTGCATGTGGCCTTTGGTGGCCAGGCTGGCCTATCCTGCCATAGTCAGCCGCGTTCCTCTGTCTAGTGTAGAGATCATGGACATTGGGGGCATCCCCCCCAAACCTGTATAAGGTCCATGATCTCCACCCTCGACCAGGAAGGCGCCCACCTTCTCCAGGCCCTAGCAGACTCTTGGGAGCTGGGAGACTGCTCCTGGGGAGCGGTGCAGGGCTTGTTGCCAGTGGCTTGCTGGCTCATGTTTTGGGGCCACTGGGTTGGGGCAGTGACTGCTGGCTCTGGGCTGGCAGGCTTGGAGCTGGCACAGGCACTGTGGCCAGAGTCAACCTTTTTAAGGGCTCCAGGGAGACGGGAGGAAGAGGAGTGTTCTTGGCTGAGGTTGGAGTGGCCACGAGGGCACCCTGGGAAGGCTGGAGGCTCCCAATTTTGATGTAAGTGTCTACTCAGCAATTATTTCAAAATACCTATTTTGAATTTGGCTTTATTCCTTCTGGAATGAGGTTTAACAAATTCAAAATAAGCACTCCACTATTTCAAATTAATTTCGAAATAGTGGTTTGGCTGTGTAGATGCTAGCAAAGTTATTTCGAAATAACAGCTGTTACGCAAGGAAAGCTGAAATGTGCACATCCTCTTTTTAAAGTGTCTGGGGGTGCGTCTACACTACAGCGCTAATTCGAACTAACGTGTCTAGAACTAAAAACTAGTTCGAATTAGCGTTTTGCTAATTCGAACTAGCATGTCCACATTAAGTGGACCCTGAACCGGGCTTAAGGATGGCCGGAAGCAGTGCCGGCAGGGCATCACAGGAGGACTTAGAGCGTGGAGCTGCTGTCTCAGGCTAGCCGAGGGCTGCGCTTAAAGGGTCCTGACCCCCACCCCGGACAGACAGTTCTCAGGGGTGCCCTGCTTGCATACCAGTCCTGGCTTGGAGTGCCCGGAGTACCCACACTGGGCACATCACAACACTCGGCCATCAGCCCGGCTATACTTGCCGCAGGCTGCCATCTGGGGAGAGGGGGCAATTGGGGGGCTGCAGGAGAGCTTCCACCCCCAGAAACCCACAGAGCCAGCCCAGTCCTCCCCATCGGGGGCTCGTACCCCATTCCTCCCTCACCTCCTTCCACTTACCCTTCCCTAGCCCCTTTTCTTGATGTACAAAATGAAGGACAATTGTGTTCAAAAATGGAATCTGTCTTTATTGAACAAAACTGGGGGAGACTGGGAAAAGGAGGTGGGAGAGGGGAAGAGTGAGGGTGGGAGAGAGGAGGGCAACTACAATGATCAGGGGTTGGGAACAGGTCCCATATGAAGAGAGGCTAAAGAGACTGGGACTTCTCAGCTTAGAAAAGAGGAGATGGAGGTGGGACAGGATAGAGGTCTCTAAAAGCAGGAGTTGGGTGGAGAGGGTGCATACAGAAAAGTTCTTCATTAGTTCCCATAAAGAAGGACTAGAGGACACCAAAGGAAAGGAATGGATAGCAGGCTTCAAACTAGTAACAAAAAGTTGTTCTTGACAAAGCAAAGAGTCAACCTGTGGAACTCCTTGCTGCAGGAGGCTGTGAAGGCTAGAACTAGAACAGAGTTTAAAGGGACGTGAGATCAAGTGATGGAGGTTGGGTCCATGGAGTGATATTAGCCAGGGGGTAGGAGTGGTGTCCCTGCCCAAGGTTAGTGGAAGGCTGGAGAGGGATGGCACGAGACAAATGGCTTGGTCACTGTCTTCGGTCCATCCCCTCCAGAGGCCCTAGGGTTGGCCGCTGTCGACAGACAGACTACTGGGCTAGATGGACCTTTGGTCTGACCCAGTACAGCCATTGTAAGCTCAGGGCTCAGGGTCGGGGGTCTCAGTGGACCACCTTGATTTTCATGCACACCTGCTCCTGGGTGGCCAGGCTGGCAGCTCTCCTGCCCTAGACGGCCACTTTCCTGTGCCTAGAGCAGAGATCGTGGACGAGGTCCACGATGTCCGCACTAGCCCAGGCTGGTGCCTGCCTCTTGCGGTCCCAGGCAAGCTCCCGGGAGCCGCCAGCCTAGTCCTGGGAAGAGGGGGAGGGCTGGGGGGCATCGGGTGGCTGGCTCGAGCCGTGCCAGGTGCAGGGTCTGCTGGCTGGGTGCTGGCAGGCGTAGCCAGCCCGTGCCCCTTTAAGGGGTCCGGGGCTGGGAGGAGGGCATACGAGTTTCCCTGGTGTTGGCCAGAGTGGCCAACAGGGAAAGCTGGGGAGGGCTAGCCTCCCACTAGTTCGAATTAAGGGGCTACACAGCCCTTAATTCGAACTAGTAAATTCGAACTAGGCTTAATCCTCGTGGAATGAGGATTACCTAGTTCGAACTAAGCGCTCCATTCGTTCGAATTAAGTTCAAACTAACGGAGCGCTAGTGTAGCGCCTATGAAAGTTAGTTCGAACTAATGTCCATTAGTTCGAACTAACTTTGTTGTGTAGACATACCCTGGGAGTTTATTAGACTCAGGAGCCAAGGGGAGGCGTTTTAAATTTAACTTCATGTTTTTCAGTAAAGTTATCTGCATATGTCTTTTCTTAAAAGTATGTGATGTCTCAAGTGCTCCAGACAAAAATATGCAGCATTCGCTGTCATTGGTATTCTACTAGATCAACAGATTTAAACGGCTTTATCTAGGGTAGCACATGGAGGGTGTGGGGAGACAGAGGGAAGCAGGGCTTATGTTTTGAAAAAACATGACACTATACAGATAAATTGTCCAAAGAAGACTATTGGGGAAGAGGAGACAGGCATGGAAGGAAGTGGGAATTTTGGCCAGCAATGCCAAATTATTAAAGTAATAAGTACACTGAAAGCTGTAAAGCTGCCTAAGGAAATTAGTTACTCAATTAAAGGTAGCCAATTAAAATGAATGGGAATAGGGCCCTCAATGCTCTTAGGCAAATTTGATGATCCCACCTGTAAGGTTTAGAAAAGCTGGCTACTTGCCCTTTAAAGCCAAGGTTATTATGTAATGCTATCATTTAAAATTTTCTTTGCTTTGCATGTGGGTTTGCTGCCATCTTGGGTGCAAATCTGTTCCACATAGAGACCTAGAATTGCCCCTTATGACACTTTCTCCAGTGTTGCTGTCTATTACAGCTACAAGCTCAGCCACATGGCTACCCATCCCGAAGCTCCACTTTCATGTGACCACAGCATTATTGAAGATTGCCAAGGACCAATAGTGAGATACAGGGATTTTTTTTAATTCTCAGTCACTGGTTCAACTGTTAGAGCACTGCATTTGACAATAACCTGTTTGACTGATTTCAAACCTTGCCTGCATCTCTCATTTCTGGGGACTTTCAGCGATCTCCTGAGTTGACCCAAGTGCACGGGGTCTAACACTCTAGATAAAGGGAGTACTGATACTGACGCACGCAGCCAAATGTTTATCATCACCGATGGAGTAGAGGTCCTATCAGGAGTGCATCGGGTTAAACCCAAAAACCCTGGCCAGTGACACTGAACACTAACAGTACTACACTGGCAGTACGACAGTTGTTCTTTAAGTTTATCTCATTCTTTCTGTAAGTGGTCTAAGTGCCACTACATGGGACAACACACTACAATAGGTGTGAAGGGTACACATACCATTCACAAAAGTGCACTGGAGCTTTAATGAACCATCTACTCCCAGGCTGAGAACAGGAATATTACATGTAGCATGTTTGAGAATAATTGCACTTTCAAAGCAGTCTGATGCCTGAACACAGCATGTATGCCAGTGTTTCCCAGCCAGGGTTCCATGGAACCCTGGGGTTCCGCAGATCATCATCAGGGGTTCCACGAGAAATTGCAGAATAAATAACGCTGGAGCATCTGTCACGCCCTTCACATTCCCGTCCTCGTGCTCAGCTGACTTCTGTGCTGCTCAGCCAGGCCACCATGTGGGAGAAAGTGGTGCAAGAGGGCAGGGACTTCTGTGCAACTCAGCCGGGCCATCGCGCAGGAGCAAGTGACCATTGGGGCTCCACGAGTGAGAGGCAGGAGGTGGAGGAGAAAAGAAAGAGAGAGTGAGGCAGGAGGGGAAGGAGAAGAGAAAGAAAAAATGAGGAAGGAGGGGGAGAAGAGAAAGAGAGAGTGAGGCAGGAGGAGGACGAGGAGGAGACAAGAAAGAGAGAGTGAAGCAGGAGGGGGAGGAGAAGAGAAAGAGAGTGAGGCAGAAGAAGGAGGAGAAGAGAAAGAGACTGAGAGGCAGGAGGAGGAGAAGAGAGAGTGAGGCAGGAGGAGGAGGAGGAGGAGAAGAGAGAGACAGGAAAAATGCTCCAATTTTTTTTTCTTACAATGTAGGCTGACATATATATATAGTATACTATATATATATATAGTAGCCCAGTGTCTGTGAGTCTGTAACGCCAAAATGCTGGCTGTTTCCTCTGGGGGGCGTTGTTGCCTGAAATGCTGGCTTTTCCCTCTGGGTGGCGCTGTTGCTGAAATGCTGGCTTTTCCCTCCGGGTGGCGCTGTTGCTGAAATGCTGGCTTTTCCCTCCGGGTGGCGCTGTTGCTGAAATGCTGGCTGTTCCCTCTGGGAGGTCTGTGCTGCATGGGGAGTGCAGGGCCCAAACGGCCGCTTCCGCCACTAGCTCCCCCGCGGCAGCCCGGCTGAGCAGCGCAAAAGTCATCCGAGTGCCACGGTGGGAGGCGAAGGGGGGTGGTGCGGTGACATGCAGCATGACAGTTGCTCCAGGTCCTGCCCCTAGCCATGAATGTCACCGCCCCGCCCCCCCTCACCTCCCACCATGGAGCTCGGCAGACTTCTGCGCCGCTTAGCCAGGCCGCCGCGTGGGAGCAAGCAATGCAAGCGACCATTTGGGCTCCACACTCCTCAAGCAGCACAGGCTGTTTGGGCTCCGTGGTCCCCCGAGTGAGAGGCAGGAGGCGGAGGAGAGCTGAGGGGGGGGAGGAAGTAGGCGGAGAAGAGAGAGAGAGAGACTAGAGGCTCAGGAGAGAAGACCGACATGGAAGAGAGACCTGAAAATCCCATCTTATGACAGGCTAAGTGGCTAGTATATATATAACAGCTCTTTACAAATAAATTTTCTTGAAAAAATTTAGCAGTAATTGACTTGCGCTCCCTGCTGTCAACTTTTTCTGGCCAAGCAAACGTTTTCATAGGTAGGGGTTCCTTGGGATATGAAAAACTTTTATGGGTTCCTCCATGAGAAAAAGTTTGGGAATCACTGATGTATGCATTTCCTGTACTGCCACATGAGGGCAGCAGAAACAGCATTATGCAGCCAATGGTTGTTAAATTGCTCTGTGTGGAGGTGGGGGGGAGGAGGTCTTTTAACAATACAGAAGAAAAGTCTTGGACTAAAGTCTGAGGTGCTTACAGAGTTAGGACACTGGGCCTGAATGCAGTGAAGCAAAGAAATGCATCTGTTTGGAAGAGAAAATTTGGATTGCATTAGGCTTTTAACAAGAATTTAACTGTTGAAGAGGAAGAAAGTAGTCACCAGTTCAAATTCTTCCTCAGCATGTTCATCAGATGCTCCATAGCCTGGGATACCCAGGTTGATCACTTCAAATGAAATCTAGCAATTGGATCTCAGATAAGATCCACAAAATACATTTATATTTTTTGTTCACTTTCATGTAAAATAAACCTTACTGAATTTAAAAAAAAAAATCACCAAAAAACTTATTGTATAATTTATCTGTCTTCTTAGCAATTATCTAAGTCCCAATCTAGAGCTTTGTGGTGTTAGAAATATATAGATTGGGAAGGAGGTGAAATTATTTGAATAATATCGTGTTGCTGTCTTGATTCCCAAGTGATCTGGGAGACAGCTTTATTCATCCAATTCTCATTCATCTTGAATGGAAGCTGGGAGTCCCAGTCCATTAAGCAGTTAACATAATTTCAGCCCACTATGCTCCTGCTTAGTACAAGAACTGCTCACAAGATTTCATTCACCATTTTCTTATTTTTTATCCCTGAACATTCTCAGCCCTTCCCCGTACACACACGCACGTGCACACACACATTCCCCTCTCTTTTTATGCCCCCTTTTGCCATTGGAAAAGAGGGGACAGGGAATCAGTCTTCTTTTTTACATAATATAAGAAAAACCTCCTGTGTGCCAAATGAGCATGAGTCTAACATTGAGCAGCCCAATGGGTGTGAAAAGGGAGGGACCTAGAGAACTGGGAAGTTTTTTGTTTTGTTTCAGTTTGCTGGTTTGAAGTCACATGACATGACTCTGCCATTCAAAAGGCTCATGAGCTGGCCTAGTCCAGAGAGTAGTAACGACTGATGTCTTGTTCCTGAGAGTTGTGGGGAAAGGGTTAGCTATCATGGTAATGGGTTTTTTGTTTGTTTGTTTGGTTGGTTGGTTGGTTTTTAAGGCCTTTTATTTAATTGGAAATAAGTTTTTTTTCCCAGCTAGGTTGAGAAACTAACACTTGCATAGTTCTGAGCCCAAATGGCAATGGCACTGCGCTTTAGCTGTGATCTGGAAGGTGAAAGTGATGAGGCATAGGATAGCATCTGCTTAATGGAAGCAGCTAGTTTTTGTCATGGGCTGTATTGAAGGAAAGGCCTCACGTAAACAAATAACATAGGATAGAAGAGAGGATAGACGAGAGCAAGTCAGTTAAGTTGCTCCTGGTTCTTGTTTAGCTCAGTGGTGCCAATGCAAACCAATGTGGGATGCCATGTACCAGAGCCGGGAGGTTTTGGTCTCAGCCCCTGCGGGTTTCCACAGATTATAGTTGTGTTGAAAGGCTATCGCCCAGTTAGCAGACCCTGTTGAGCTCACAACTAGCTTGGACCCCCCACAACTTACTACAGGAGCCTACCTCTTCTTTAAAGTTGTCTGGAAGGGAGCAGCACCCCAAGAGGCTGTAATCTCCCTAACCAACACAAAGAAGCATATAATACAGCTTCCAGGCCCAAGTCTGCTATAAGCTGGAAGACCAGGAGATATCCTGTCTGACGATGGCAGAAGGGTGGGAAGCCCAGCTCTTCTCCAGCCTAGAAGACTCCTTGTAAGCTTGACAAGGGCAGAGGATCTCCTAGGAAGCTCCCAGGTAGAAGGTAATTACCTGTGACTCCTTGGCTATGTTTACACTACAGGGTTCTTGCACAAGAAGCTTTCTGCAGAAGAGATCTTCCACAAAAATTTGCACAAGAGTGCAGCCACACTCCTAGGACACTCTCTGGCATATAAAATCACCTGGAACCAGTTCTAGCTGGGTTTTAGGTCACCAATTGCTCTCGAGTGCTGATGCTGGAGAAATATATTTAAAGGGACCCCCCTGGACAGACGTTTCTCTGTTTCTGCTGCCTGTTTACAGACCTTTGCTGCACAGAGTTGTCTGTCTCAAGGACCTGGATGCAACCATGGCCAGATTTGCTGCCCTGGGGTTCCCCAACTGCGGGGGAGCCATCAATGGTATGAACATTCCAATCCAGGCCCCGGACCATCAAGCAGCCCAGTTCATCAATCACAAGGAATACTTTTCTGTAGTCCTGCAGGCTCTGGTGGACCACTGGGGCCACTTTACAAAAATGTATGTGGGGTAGGCAGGCAAAGCATATGATATTTGCATTTTTAGATATTCCAGCCTGTGCGCCAAGCTGGAATATCATCGCTTTCATTTTTCCATTCTCTGGATATATCTATTTTCCAGAGATGATGCCATGTTTGGTTTGTCATATGCAAAGTGGCAAGGACTTTCCCCAGGGTTTGCATTGCATCACATACAAGTGGCTAACAAGTTACTACATTTACTACATACCATGTAGCAAAGTCTGTAATTTCCTTTTTCCACCCCACAATGAAGTTGTCTCAGTGTGCAACACTTTGCTCTTGCTGAACCTATGTTACCCACAACTATCCCATTCGCAGAGAAAACAGCAGTACTTTGTGTATCCAGTCTACAGACCAAGCAAGAGAGCAACAACCTTCAAATCACCACAAAGCTGCCACTGATGTTGGTCATAGTTTATGCACCTCAAAAGTAGTTTCATGTTGTCATACGTTGCCTTCATATGGACTGCATGACGAACTGGAATTGATGGCAAAACATTGCCATTATGCAGCAAAACATCTATGACTTCTAGGAATAACACGATGCAATTCATGTGGGAGATTTGTTTTCCGCAAAAAAGCCCCGATCGCAAAAATGGCGATCGGGGCTTTTTTGCGGAAAAGCACGTCTAGATTGACACAGACGCTTTTCCGCAAAAAGTGCTTTTGCAGAAAAGCGTCCATGCCAACCTAGACGCTCTGTTCCGAAAATGCTTTTAACGGAAAACTTTTCCGTTAAAGGCATTTCCAGAAAATCATGCCAGTCTAGACCTAGCCATCATGTATGACGCAATACCAGCTTCAGAGTGCATCATTTATTGTTTTGCGTAAAAAGCAAGTACTGTCCAAACCAAGTCATAGATTTATTCATAGATCCAGTAAAAAATGTATTTTAGTCATTTCTGGTTTAAACTGAGATCCCCTCCCTTTATAACTGACTTATCCTCCACCATTCGCAAGTCAAGGGTCGTATATACTGACCCAATAGCATATCTTGAAAACTAGAGCCAATCAACAATTTTAAGCATCATTTTCATTCTCGGTGACCCAGAATTAGTAAAGTTTGACTACATTTATTTCAGAAGCATTTTGGCTGAAGAGCAGTATAGTTTGTACCTTATTTTGCAGAGGTGAACACAAGTACTGATAAAATTAGATAATAATTCACACATTGTTGTAAAAGGGATAAACTGAAAAGTTTTCCGTTAAAAGCATTTTTGGAAAAGTGCATCTAGATTGGCAGGATGCTTTTCCGGAAAAGCACTTTTTGCGGAAAAGTGTCCGTGGCCAATCTAGACGCGGTTTTCCACAAAAAAGCCCCGATCGCCTTTTTCACGATCAGGGCTTTTTTGCGGAAAACAGTACTATGCTGTCTACACTGGCCCTTTTGCGCAAAAGTCTTTCAGAAAAAGACTTTTGCCCGAACAGGAGCAGCATAGTTTTTCCGGAAAAGCATTGATGATTTTACATGAGATCGTCAGTGGTTTTGTGGAAATTCAAGCAGCCAATGTAGACAGCTGGCAAGTTTTTCCGCAAAAGCAGATGATTTTGTGGAAAAACTTGCCAGTCTAGACACAGCCCTATTGTTCAGAACTAGGGCCACACAAAATGTTTGTAATGAACCTATTGCCTTGGCTGGGGTGTCGTTGTTTAGTTGGAGAAGGGAAAAGTGGTCAGTGGATTGAGAATCTGAAAACAAGAAGCTAATAATAAGAGGCTAAAGGGCTTTTGGCTCAGCTCTATTAATATTTTTATGGTAGCAACTGGATGTTGTAGGCACTCCACAAACAAAGAGATAGCTCTGCCCCAAAGAGTGTAGTCTAAACTAAACCTGATGGTCAGCGGGCACCCAAAGCTTGGTCTGGGTTTGCCAAGAGAATGGTCCAGCTTTGAATCCCCCACCTTTCTCGAGTAAGGCTACGTCTAGACTATATCCCTCTATTGGCAGAGGGATGTAAATGAAGCACTTCGAAATTGCGCTTTTTTGAAAGATCCTGTAAACCTTGGGGCCACTCCCTATAAGCGCCAGAGTGATCTCGGGGAGGTTTACAGGATCTTTTGAAAAAGTGCCTTGTTTTTGAAAGAACCAAGTCTAGACTGCAGGTTGAGTTTCAAAAAAGCGCTTTTTTGAAAGTGCGCCATTACATGATTATGCAAATGAAGCACGGGATATTTAAATCCCGGATTCATTTGCAATTTTGAACTGTCTAATTTACATCCCTCTGTCGAAAGAGGGATGTAGTCTAGACACAACCTGAGAGACAGCCAACTCCTTCCCAGCCCTGGAGCCTCGGGAGCTACGTCTACACTACAGTGTTTTTCTGCAAAAACCTGTGGCGCGTCCACACCTCAAGCGCACTTTTGCGCAAGAAAAGCTACAGTCAATTGACAGAAGAGAGGGCTTTTTGCGGTGTAAGTATTTCTCTTTCATTAGCAACTTTGGTATGCTTCATTTGCCTCCCTGGTTCGAACTAGGGGGCAAGAGTAGACATATTCACAGACAGAGCTACCCTGTCCATAGGACAAGGACAATTTGGGGTGGCTTCACCAGGCCCTGCACTTTGGGGGGCCCTACAGTGGCTGCCTCAGCCATCCTATGGATGAGTCCTAGGGTGGCTTGTGGATTACCAGAAGGATATGAATGCTGTTGATGGCTCTTGCGCAGTTGGGGAACCCCAGGGCAGCAAATCTGGCCATGGTTGCATCCAGGTCCTCGAGACAGACAACTCTGTACAGAAGCAGAGAGCTGATGGCCCTGAAGATCTGCAGAAGGAGACAAAGAAACACACAAAACAGAGTATGAGCGAGGGGTTGCCTGAGCCCTTGGGAGGTGCCTGTCCCTCTCCCCTCCTATGCCCCCCTAAACCGCCAGGAGCAACTCCCTAAGGGTATGTCTACACTACAAAGTTAATTCGAACTAACAGACGTTAGTTCGAATTAACTTTGATAGGTGCTACACTAGTGCTCCGCTAGTTCGAACTTAATTCGAACTAGCGGAGCGCTTAGTTCGAACTAGGTAAACCTCATTCCACGAGGACTAAGCCTAGTTAGAACTTACTAGTTCGAATTAAGGGCTGTGTAGCCCCTTAATTCGAACTAGTAGGAGGCTAGCCCTCCCCAGCTTTCCCTGGTGGCCAATCTAGCCAACACCAGGGAAACTCGTATGCCCCCCTCCCGGCCCCAGACCCCTTAAAGGGGCACGGGCTGGCTACGGTGCCAATGCCAGGTGCAAGCCTGCCAGCACGCAGCCAGCAGACCCAGCATCTGGCACGGCTCGAGCCAGCCATCCGATGCCCCCCAGCCCTCCCCCTCTTCCCGGGACCAGGCTGGTGGCTCCCGGGAGCTTGCCCAGGACCGCAAGAGGCGGGCACCTATCTGGTCTAGTGCAGACATCGTGGACCTCGTCCATGACCTCCGCACTAGGCACAGGAAAGGGGCCGTCCAGGGCAGGAGAGCTGCCAGCCTGGCCACCCAGGAACAGGTGTGCATGAAAATCAAGGTGGTCCACTGAGACCCCCGACCCTGAGCCCTGAGCTTACAGTGGCCGTACTGGGTCAGACCAAAGGTCCATCTAGCCCAGTAGCCTGTCTGCCGACAGCGGCCAACCCTAGGGACCCTGGAGGGGGTGGACCAAAGACAGTGACCAAGCCATTTGTCTCTTGCCATCCCTCTCCAGCCTTCCACAAACTTCGGGCAGGGACACCACTCCTACCCTCTGGCTAATACCACTCCATGGACCCAACCTCCATGAATTGATCTCACTTCTCTTTAAACTCTGTTCTAGTTGTAGCCTTCACAGCCTCCTGCAGCAAGCCTCTACCCTCTACAGTCCCCAGCTTCCTCCTCCCAAGTGTCCCCCTTATCTAACACCCTCCGCCCTCCCCATGCAGGGACTGCAGTCCGTGAACTTACCTGCCTAAGCAGGGCCCCGACAGTGGCCTACTCCACTCCAAACTGGTTGGCCACTGACCTCGATAGCTGTCTGGGGTGGCCAGCTTCCAGAAGGTGATTGCAACTCGCTTCTGCAGGGGGATGGCGGGCCGCGGATGGGTGTCGAGTCTCTGGAGGGCAGGTGCCAGCCAGGCACAGAGCTTGAGGAAGGGGGCTTTGCACATTCTGAAGTTGTGCAGTCACTGCTGGTCATCCCACCGCTCTATGACCAGCCAGTCCCACCATTCCGAACTGGTCTCCAGCCTCCAGAACCTTCTGGGTATGGTGGGGTGCAGCAGCTAGAGTGGAGCAGCCACAGCCATGCAGAGAGTGACAAGAAGGAGTTCCAAATCCACATCCAGCATGAAGATATAGGCAGCTGGAAGCAAATGCTGCAGGAACTGTGGCATGGCCATGTGGGGCCATCACCTGCCCAGGGGCAGCTCCAGCTCCATGGCACACACAACGGCAAAAAGCTATGGCATCCCAAAAAAGAACAGGGAAGCCACAGCAGGCACTGCTGATGCTTTGCTATCCCTCATCAGAGATCCACAAGCAGGCAGCAGAAACAGAGAATGGCTGTCCAGGGGGGTCTTTTTAATTGCACGTCTTTGAAGGGCTCCAGCAGCAGCACTCGAGAGCAACTGGTGACCTAAAGCCAGGCTAGAACCAGTTCCAAGTGGTTTTATATGTGAGGAGTGTGGCTGCACTCTTGCGCAAAAGATCTCTTCTGCAAAAAGCTTCTTGTGCAAAGAGCCTGCAATGTAAACATAGCCTGAGAGAGGTGAGTGTGTTTGTGACTAGGCCAGAAGGCCATATATACCCTGATAGAGGGAAGTGTGCTTTCAGACTAGGCTGGAAGGGCTGTATATTCCCTGATATAGGGAACTCTACTTTGGGACAAGGCCTGTAGGACTGTATATTCCCTTACAGAAGGAACTGTTCTTTGGGACTAGGCCTGCAGGGCCATATATACTCTGACAGAGGGTACTGTGTTTTGAATTAAGCCAAAGGGAAGTATATACCCTATTAGAGGGAACTGCACTTTGGGAGTAGGCCTGCAGGGCTGTATATTACATTAAAAAAGGGACTGAACTTTGATCTGGGCCGGAAGGCCATATATACCATGAAAGAGTGACATTAGATATAACCTGAGTCTATGAGACAGGTTGGACCTGTGAAAAGGGAGCCCTAACTCAGACTTTGGGGCTTCTAAATCATAAAGGGGACTTGCCCCTCAACAGAGATAAAAGGCATTTCAGTCAGAGATCCACAGGATCAGTTCTATGCCCCTGCTTTAAGACTAGGAGGAACCTTTCAGCCTGTGAGGCCCATGAGGGATCCTACTATTGTCTAAGAGTTGGTTATGCAGCCTCACTGTCTGCAACACTGTTGGGTCAAGTGATCCTGTTTCACATCATGAGCTCTCCCTAGTGGGTCCAGCTGAGCCAGACTCCTGGTCAGAGACTTGTATGTTCTTCAGGAACCAGTGTACCTCAGCTAGTATTTGCAGTGACTTCAGACAGCCTCTTCCAAACAGAGCAGGATTTATTAGTCAGCAGGCACACAGCCTAGGGAAGTCTTTTGGATGGCACCGAGAACTAATGGCAACATACATTGTGGCTTGGCCATGCCAGTTTTCCACAGTCGAACTGCTCCATTCCTGGTACCCTGTGCCTCTCCAAAGGGTAGCCAAGCCTCTTCCCTTTATTCTCACCTATGTGATGAGTTGCCCCTTTAAAATGCTGCCTTCATGCTATTCAAAGGGGCAGCCCCTTTGAATCCCGTGCAGAGGTGGCGTTTTAAAGGAGCAGCCCACCACACAGCTGTGAAGCGGCCACTTTGGGGTTAAAGTGGCATTGCCACTGCCACTTTGAAGTACCTTTTCCCCTCCCCGCCTTGCTTCCTCTATTTCATAGAGGCAGCAAGGGGGGCATGGTGGTGGGAACTAACTAGTCAACTAGTTGACATTACTATCCAATAAGCAAATGCTTATCGGATAGTCAACTAGTCTTTAACATCCTCAGTCAGGAGTGGGGAGAGAACATGCCCCAAGTATGTTCAATTTTGCAAGACTCATATATGCATCATATACTGAAATGTACACACCAATCACTGAAACATATGAATGATGTTTTGTCCTCAGTGGCCACTTTGACTCCAGGAAAGAGCAATATCAGTAGCCACCAGACTTTCCTTCTAGCAATGCCCCATTTCCTTCCCTCTCCCCCTCCTGGCCACCAGTGTTCTCTCTAATCTTTTCCTCCTATGTACAGAATAAGTTCTTCTATGTGCACTGAGGCATGAAGGACCATACCAGTAGAAACAAAGCCTAGCTGTGGGTGCTCTGCTAATCATCTGGGCAGCATCTGAATCTCTTGTGAGTGGCTGCACAACTGCACAGCTTACAGGGAGCCCTGCCAGTCACTTCTTTCTGGCACTTGCCAGGGATGCAGGTTTGTTGCTGTTCTAGGAAGCCTGCCTTGAAATATTTTCATTCTAGCAGTATGAGGCACCAAAACTAGCATATTATTCTTAACCATTGGGTTGAGCAAGATAGAAGTGATATAATGGAAGATCTTTGTCATGCTGTAAACTCTTACTGCTTGTCATTGCTAGATTTGAAAGATGGTTCAGATGTCAACCTCCCAGGCACAAGCAGCATGGTCTCTTTGGAAATTCTTGGCCTTCTGTTTCTGCCAAAAAGGGAGTGCCAGCAGATTCTCAGGGCAGCTGACTGGCATGAGCTGGTATTCCATGGCAGCAGAAAGACACTTTTTCCATCCATTGCTGTCTGAATATGCAGTCCTGCCAGGAATTAGACTAGGGTTCTATTTACCCCTTATTATTGTAGGCATATCAGTGGGTGCTGCGTCATTCTGCCAGCTGCTTGGTCTGGAGAAAATTAAGCCATTGTTGCTACACTAACTGATAGGTTTACTGCTCCCATATGAGGTCATCCAAGAGCTTAAGCATTGAAATAAATTGCCTAAGGAGATTGTGAAGCTCCATCACTGGAGATTTTTAAAAGAAGGTTAGACAGATGTCTTGTCATGGATGGTCCTGGAGTGAAAGGCACTGGATAATCTCTTAAGGTCCCTTCTAGGTGAGAACTACCTTCACAGGTTTCTGCCACTAGATGTTCAGTGCTCTTCATCCATTAGTGATTCAAGCCTCAGCAGGTTAATCAAGCTGGCCTGACCTGACACATTGCTGAAGATGCCACCTCACAACGTTCTAATATATGGCACCATTTGAAATGATTGCCAAGGGCAGGAGATGATTATGGGAAACAGGAAGCTGTCTGCTTCAATGTCAAATGTGGAAAAAATGTTGAGTTTTTTATAAAATTTTAGTTCTGCCTTGTTTCTAGAGTCTCTAAGTACAGTTGAATACTTCCATATAGTAGAGTCAGGTGTTTGCATACTTGTCCTTAAACAAATGTGTACCCAAAGTCTGTCTCAAAACTTGTTTGGATTAGACTGGAGTGACACACCATACCAGACACACTGTATCATACAGGTGTGTGAAGTTAAGATGACGTGAGTGTGAACTTGATATTGACAGTGAAGAGAAATGGCTGATGTCATTGTTCTTATCTGGCTTCCCAAAAAACCTTGTTTGAACCGAATTTATTAAGCCTTCCAGAATGTGTGGCCATGAAGAAGTGCTCCATGAAATGCCTGGAACAAACCTGAAATACTGAAATCAAATCAAGTGACTCACAAAGATAAAGGAAGCTGAGCAGCTATGGTTGCTCTGAGGCTCACCGATGAGATGGGAGAAAAGAGAGTGTTTCCCAGGGGCCCAGCAATTTAAAAGGACCCCAGATGCTGTTACAATAGCTCTGCAGAAGAGCGTCTCTTGATTCAAAGATGCTTTTGATACGCCCCATGCAGGTTCTGGGGATGGATTATTGGGCCATAGAACCTGTTGAAAGCATCTTTGAATCAAGAGAGGCTGCTATAGCTTTTCCAGAGCAGGCAGGTTGAGTCTGGGGAAGGGAGGGGTGGCTCAGTTCAGCTTTCCTGGGCTCCTTTTTTAACTTCTCCAAGCTGAGAAGGGAGAGGAGCTTGTGGCCTCAGCTGAGGAAAGCAGGTAGAGGGCCCAGAATTGTTGTCCTTTTCCCCACCAGAAGATGCTGGAGCAGCATGAATTGTAGAACAGGAAGTGGAATCTGACTCTTTAACCTTGTGATTAATATAATTCACAATTTGTGTACATCTTATTAGTTCAGGATGCTGTTGTTTATCTCTGGAGTAAAAAGTAATTAAGGGCTAAGAAGTAAAATAAGGAAACAGCATCCCCTTTGCATCAGCAGCAGTAACACAAACAGAAAAGTAGAATGGTAGCTGGCTAGGGAGAGGAAAACAATATGCACTAAAGTTCCTCAGCAGAGGCCTATTCTCCCCTACATGGGACAAACCTCTGTAGGGAACATAGAACGGTGACGTTTAACTCATGGGATTGCCTTTGAAAGCAATGAGCCTTACTTGCTTGTGGAAAATGCTGTACATTCCCGCCCTTTTACTCTTGGATCTTACAAGTCACGTTCACATTTTTTTTGTTGCCACAAGGTGGAATCAAAACACATGAGATCAGGTCTTATGATGGCATTTTAATCCCTGGGTGGTAGGAAAGACATTGTGCTTCGTGGGCAAGGATTGTGTTTGGACAGTGCCTGACACAACAGGGACCCAGTCTTGAAGGCAGCCGTTAGGGGTTGCCTTGATGTAATTGTAACCCCTCCTGTTGGCTAGCCCAGTGTGAGGTTATTCAGCATAGGGGAAGCTTGTGACTCCTTACACCACTGTGGGGGGAGGGCTAGGCCTGAGGCTGCCTGGTGTGCTCTGCGTTGTGTGTGAGTGCACCTCAGACCAGACCCACTCCAACAAATCACCAGGAACAGGCTTTATTCTGTAAAAAACATAGAACAGGAAAACAGTTCAGCAGCCCCTTCTCTCAGCATGCAGCCTGTGTGCTGCTTCTAGCACAGTCCTTGCTGAGACCCTGCCGGGGGCAGAGGCCCTACAGCACACAACACAGCCCCCTTGGAACACATGTTCCAACTCCCACAGTAACTAAACCCCACGTAACCAAGTCCAGGTTCTCCCTTTGTGTCTCTTAAACTCCTCTCAGGGTGCTCTATAGCCCTTTCTGGTCCTACCTGTAAAAAACATAGAACAGGAAAACAGTTCAGCAGCCCCTTCTCTCAGCATGCAGCCTGTGTGCTGCTTCTAGCATAGCCCTTGCTGAGACCCTGCTGGGGGCAAAGGGCACATCCTGGAAGGAACCAGGGAGTTCTCCCAACATGCCGCAGTTTGTAGTCCACAACTTCTAGTTCCCAGGGCTGCTGCTGAAACACACTGGACCTTGGGCTACACCATGAATGATAATGGATGTCTGCAGTGCAATAAAACACTTCTGGCTGGCCCATGTAAGATGACTTGGGCTTGGGTTGCAGGGCTGACAAACTGCAGTGTAAAGATTTGGTCTTGGGCTGGAGCTAGGGTTGCAATCTTTCTGATCCTTGAAAAACAAAACTCCTTCCCCTGCTTCTCTGAGGCCCTTTCCCTAAGCCCCCTCCCTCATCATCCCTGTCACTAGCTCTCCACTCCTAAACCTGCTGCTTGCTCACCCATGCTCCAGGCTTTACCTGCTGCCTGCAGAGCCAGGCAGGTAGGAGCCTGCCTGCCCAATTGGGGCATAGCTGGGCATGGCAGAGGGGCAGACCCCACGGTGAGGAGCTGGGATGGGGAAATGGGGAACAGAGGGTGGCAGTTAGTCCCTAGAGCAAGAGATTGGTGAGGGGAAATTGGGGAACAGCAGAGGGAGTCCACCCCTGGAGTGAGGGTCTGGGGAGGATAAATGGGGGCATTGTGGAGTAGAGTGGTCCCCAGATCAAGGAGGCAAGGTGGGGAAATCAGAGCACAACACAGTGGACAATTAGTCCCTGGAGTAAGAGACCACAAAAAGGAAAGCAGGACACAGCTGCGTGGGGGGAGGGGGAAGGTGGGTCACCATTCTTGGTGGAAAAATCAGAGCACAGCACTGGGAGGGGTCCTCAGAGCAAGAGGACTGTTGCGGAAATCAGGACACTGAAGGATAGAGAATCTGTCCCTGGAGTGAGAAGCTGGAGAAGGGAAAGGAAGAAAGGCCAGGGAGATCCCCAGAACTTAGCAGTGTTCCTTCTAATTTTTTCCAGAATAAATGTTATGTGCACTGAAGCATGTGCAGATGTGCACTACCTATTGAAATACATGCTGTTGACTGTGGGTGCTCTGCTAATCTGATGGGTGGCACCTCAGTCTCTCCTGGGTTACTGCCCAAGCATCCAGGCTATAGGGAACACATTGGTAGGAAAATAGGAGCAGCCTGCTCCACTCTGTCCTGCCATCCCTCTCTCAGCCAGTTGCACTTTGCTTGGCTGGGACACTTTGCTTCCTGCTGCCATGGTGAAGCAGAGCCAAACTGGATGGGAGAGGGTGGCAGGTGGGATGGGGCAGGGCAGAGCAGGCTGCTAAGTTGCTCCAGCTCCCGCTGTTGTGGTGAATGCAGGGGGCCTGACCCTTGCTGCCATTCTGTGCCAGGTTCCCAGGTAATCCTCATTGCTTGAGAAGTAACAGTTAATTCGAGGGAAGGGTTTTGGATCCAACTACCACGTCTACCCACGGCGAGTTAATTCAGGCTACTGGCATTTTAAAATGGTGACCGGCCACGAATATGCCAATCAAGCATGGGATATTTAAATCCCATGCTTCATTAGCAACTTCAGTATGCTTCGTTTGCCTCCCTGGTTCGAACTAGGGGGCAAATGTAGACATACCCTTCGAGCCCAAATCAGTCAAAACAAGCCAGCTAGTATTTTATTGCAGTGTAGACATATCCATGGCTTTGCAGATGGATCCCTGGGACTCAAACCTGTGAACAAAACATGAGCTATTGGAATTCAGGTCCACTGCCTGCAAACCACACACAGTGAGCTCTAGTAGGGCCAGTCACTCAGCACTGAAGAGGTCCACCCTGCATGATTTCCCTTCTGTTCTGAACCACAGGACAATGATGACAACCCTGAACATTCCTGGAGTAAGCCAAGGTGAGCAAAGACTTCAGGTCATTTAGCACTCAGTCAAGGAAGTCAATTACAGTGTCTGGTCATGCTTCCTGCTACCTGCCATGTATCCTAGCCACGTCACACACAATGCATTCTGAGCATGCAAGGTATTGGAGTGGGTGATGTCATACATAGTCCATCATCACATGCAAGGTGAGTGATACCTAATGATTAGCATAAAGGATAGGGAGTCACAACTCCTGATGCCTATTCTTTGCTCTGCCATTGACTCACTGTGTGACCTTTGGCAAGTCACTTCACATCTCCATGCCTCCATTTCCCTGTGTGTAAAATAGGAATAACACAACATGCCCCACCTAGAGTCTGTTTAATGCAAATTAGATGTAGCTCATGGATAAATGACAGCTTGCAAAAGTGGCTTTCAGATGGATGGAATCATAGTGTCACACTGATCTGTATCAACGTCAGAGGCTTTCAGAGCAGAAAAGCACCCACAAGCTGACAATTTTATCAGCTAGTTTTATTCTCCTTTGTACTTCTGTCTGTAATAAATAGCTATTCTTCATCCATGCACTGATAAGAATCTGGGAAGCTCCACTAGTTACTGAACCCAGCAATCAGCTCAGGCTCCAATCAGTAGGCTCCTATCAGTCCTCCTAATGAAAACAAACACAAAGCCCTCACATGCATGTCCCAGGGATACCCTGCAGGCAATAAAGGGAAGTTCCATTTTTTCTTACCATTCAGACCATAAAAGAGGAGCTTAAACAAAGGCTGCTGGTGCTCAGCACAGGATTTCAAACACACTGGTTTTCATTTTACAGTCCTTCTAAGGCAAATAATCTAGAATTAAGTGATATTATAAAGATAAAACAGGATTGCTGGAAAACACTGATAAAAGACAGCAACAGTCATTTACATATAAATAATCATAAAACATCAGAACTTCCCTGCTTTAAATCTCATTAAAAGAGCAGAGCCTCTCACTGTGCTTAATGCAGAGTTGTATCTCCCTCATCTATATGACAGCTCACCAATGTGATTTGCATCAAGTGAACAGGTGGAATTGTCAGCCTAAATGAAGTCATTTCTGCTATAGGGAAACAAATACAGACCACTGCTCTGGGCTTCCACAGTGAAAAGATTGCCTCTGATGCCTTGTCTTCACTTACTAGGAGATCAATGCTGTGGAGATCAATCTCCCAGAGTTTGCTTTCTTGGGTCTAGCAAAGTCCCACTAAATCAACTGCTGATCACACTCCCATCAACTCTGGTACTCCACTGGGTTGCAAGTAGTAAGAGAAGTCGACAGCAGTAGGGACTGGGGATGTGACAAATAGTTGGATAGTCCACTACCCAACAATCTCCTGCTTATCAGGTAGCACTATTGACTGTTTGGTTATCCCTATATCCCCCATCACTCTGCACTTTTAAAGGGATAGAGAGGAGTTGACATGCAAAAACACTGGCTGAATCTCCGGTCACTTGCCAGGTCTCAGGACAACCTGTGTCCCTTGCCACTCTTCATTGTGGCAGTCGGTTCCAAAGCATCTGCTCTGTCCCTTTAAAAATGCAGAATGGCAACAGGGGAGCAGGGGCTGATGGGAGCTTGTGCTGAGAGAGACCCAAGGAATTGGGTGCTGCTGCTCTGTCCCTTTAAGAATGTAGAGTGGCAAGGGCAGGGGACCAGAGACTGAGCCAGAATCTTTGTGCACCACCTCCTCTCTGTCCATTGAAGAGTGCAGAGCAGTGGGGGAAAAGGGAATTGTGCTGGGACCCAGAAGTGAGCGCTGTAACTACTTTTCCCTAATGACCAGTCAAGCAATTGATGGAAATTCCATCAGCTACTCAACTAGCAAATTAATTGCTATTTAACATCCCCAGTAAGGACACCATGGTAAGTCGAACTAAGGTATGTTGACTCCAGCTACACTATTCATGTAGTTGGAGCTGAGTACCTTAATTTGACTACGTCCCCTAATGTAGACCTGGCCTGAGCTTAAATGAGGACATTGCCTAAGTATATTGAAGTTCTATGGAATTTGGCAGCAATCCAAATCTAGTACTTCAGGGGGGAGGGTTAGGGTTAGTGCATTGGCCTTCTAAACCCAGCATTATGAGCTCAATCCTTGCAGAGGCTGTTTGGGGCAAAAATTTGTCAGGAATGGTACTTGGTCCTGCTGTGAAGGCAGGGGACTGGACTCAATGACCCTTAAAGGTCCCTTCCAATTCTAGGAGATAGACAATCTCCATTTATAAAAATAAAACTTTCTTAAAACAGAATTTTCAGTGTACTCTAAATGCTTTATAACAATGAATTATAGTTCAAATCATTTGACATTAGCAGTTCTCCTCACTTTGCACCCCATTGTACAGAGGGGTAAAAGCTCTGATTGTGAATGTGTAGGTACACAGTTACTCACACGAGTAGCCCCACTCAAGTCAATGGGATGAATCACCGGGATGATTTCCTCTGAGTTAAAGCAATCCAAATCTAGTACTCACTGATTTGCTCCAGGTCAGCTAGTGAGTCAATGAGCACAGGCCTGGCATAGAATCTAAGGCTATGTCTACACTGGCATGATTTTGCGCAAATACTTTTAACTTAAGAGTTTTTGCATTAAAGTATTTGTGCAAGAGAGCGTCTACACTGGCATGTGCTTTTGTGCAAGAGATGTGCTTTTGTGCAAAAGCATCTGTGCCAGTGTAGATGCTCTCTTACGCAAGAAAGCTCCGATGGCCATTTTAGCCATCAGGCTTTCTTGCACAAGAAATTCATGTTGCTTGTCTACACTGGCCTCTTGCTCAAGAACAGTTGCACAAGAGTGCTTTTTCCTGAGCGGGAGCATCATAGTTCTTGCGCAAGAAGCCCTGATTTCACACATTAGAACATCAGTGTTCTTGCGCAAGAACTCCCCGCCAGTGTAGACTGGCAGCAAAATCATGCCAATGTAGACACAGCCTAAGAGTCTTGATGGGTCCCATACCTTGGTCATCATCACATAAGTAGCTAAATCTTGTTATTAATATAGCAGGAGAGATATAACAGCAGCCTGGGCAGTCATTCTGATTTTTCATGGGCTTCTCTAGTAAAAATAGCCTATTAGATTTGGCAAGAGTCAGATGAACATGAGCATAGCTGGATTTTGCTTGTTGTAGTACCTGATTTATGTAAGATAATGGCTCTGTGACATGAGTGAGTTAACAGTCTGGCATTCTGCTGTCACATGTCAATGGAAGCTGAGCCCTGTCAATTAGTTATAGCAGTCATTAATGGAGAACCTAACAGAAGGTATTGTTTCCAAATAACCAGAGCTAATACAGCTGACAGTCTGGGAGGGACAGAGTCTGTACTCTGTCATTCCACTATAACTGGGAATGGGCTCTGGCCTTCTTATTTTGTACATGAGAAGGGATTTGCTTTTCTTTACAAGGCAACAAACAAAAAAAATACACAGATGGAAATTAAATACCAATAAGTCATCTCATCTCTGCCATGAAGAGTGGAAAGGGCTAGGATTTGTTGGGTCCAGGCTGGGGAACATGGAATGACCTTGGTATTAGTTTCCCTCTCTAATGAGAGAGCTCCTTCAGGGGATAAAAAGTCTGGGAGTAAGGCCAGATGGTCAGCAAGAGAGGCACTGCATCCCCATAACACCAAGTTTTCTGTCAGCTTTAACTTTTTTTTTGCCCTGTACAGTTAGCCCTTTCAAGGAAATGGCTTGCTGGGAGTTCTTGGCAACAGGACTACAGCAAAAGCTGGGATGGTAGACAGAGAGGAACCAGGGGAAAAGGAGCCAGGGAATGTCAGCTATAACTGAGATCTATGGTTTAAAGTTCTGTAAACACTTTACAGTTCCATAGGACTCAGGCCCAAATGCAGGAGTTTCTGTGGGAAGTGCTTTTTTTGTAAATGTGGACTGCAAGGATGTGAATGCACCCCTCCCCTATGGTCTCCCAAGTAAGCGTGCTCCTGCAGCCAGGGGAAGATAGGAGCAGTGTGCTACCTAAGCCTCCCTCCCCCATGATCTGGGTGACCAGGGAAAAGCTGGGGCTGATTTTTCCCCACAACCCCCAAGAGCAAGGCCCAGCCCTGGCTTCAATCCTGGATGGGGGGAGGGAGGAAATCAGCCCCAGCATCCCCCAGCTAGCCAGAGCTTGCTTGGGAGCCCATAGGGGGTGCATTCTCACTCTTCACACACACACACACACACACACACACACACACACACGCGCGTACAAGCATGATATATTGAACATACATCTTTGGGTTCCTTTGTCTTTTACATAGAAACATTCATTCCTTTCTTGTACATTTTGATTCCCACATATACATTTTCATGGGCCACATACTGAAACATGTCAGTGGTTTTCCATTCTTGGTTTTCTTTATATGTCCAGGAATTATGATCAGTGGAATAAATAATTATTTATTCCACCTGGGAGAGTGGGAAGTATAGGAAAGAGGTGGGGTTTCTGCAGGAGCAGGCTAGGGATGGGGGTGCAGGAAGTAGTTCTTTCCTTGGACTTTATGTTCTCCGTTCCGTAAACTAATGGAGTAATGCACATGAGACTAGGGGAGCTTTTGGAGGGGCTTAGGTTAGGAATGTAAATGAGTAGTCAACTACTCGATAACCCTAGGTTTATTGCAGGGGTGGGCAATAATTTTTGATGGGGGACCACGCTAAGATTTTGGAAAGTGGTCAAGGGCCACACTCATCCGCAATATTAGTGGAGGAAGTGCTGGGGTCTAGGATGGAGTTTGGGTGCAGAAAGGAGCTTGGGGTAAGGGACTGGGGTGCAGAAGGGAGAGTGGGGTTTGGGAAGGAGTTTGGATGGAGGTGGTTGTGACCTTTGGCACTGGACTGGCCAACTACTCATTAGATAATTCAAAGTAAATTTAATTCGGAGAAGTGACTGAGTGGACTAATAAGGGGCTGTGGGTTTCAGACCACTGAGAGCTCTTGCACATATGGATGTAAGAGGAAGGCAGAAGGTTTGGGTATGTGGAGTAGGGGGGCAGGAGTGGTGGACAGAGCATTGGGGAAGGGAGGGATTGGGGTTGCAGAAGCAGGCTCTGGCCAGGAGACTTACCTGCACTCCACTGCTGCTATGTTTTGCCATGAGAGGGGAATTAAAAACCCTTCTTTGCACGCACCCCACCCCTGCCTTTGCACACTCGGCACTTAGATTTCAACAAAAACATTGAGAAAACCCGTTTTAATGAAAAAATTCTGACCAACTCTAATCCCCAAGGAAAGCTCAAAGTTTGGATCTGGGAAATTTTCTTACCACTAAGCAACAATAACTTCCCTAGGGGAAGAATAGGGTCTGGTGTCACTTCAAGTAAAGAAGGGGATGGCTATGGGAATTGTCGGTGACCTTGTCCTCTCTTTGTCACTAGAAAACAGCACACTCAGCCTATGTCAGCAGTCTCTGAAAGGAGTTACTAGCTGATGGATGTCTGGGAGATCTCAGTCCAATTCTGAGTGAATAAGTGTTATCTTCAGAGCTGCCGACTGATTGTTGTGGCTGAGAAGCTCATCAATGAATACACACACAGAATTGGATGCTTTGAGCAATGGTCCCGCCAGGTCAAGACATATTGGTGAGGGGAGAAAGCTTTCACAATATGGGAATATGTCACCGAGAAACTAGTGTGTTTCACAAACCCAACTGGCCAGCAGCACAGCCCCCGTCACTCTGGCCTTCCCTGGGGAGAAGTTGGCAGGTGGTCTTCATGGCCTCCTTCTTCTCCAGGCCAGCTCTAGAGAAAAGCTAGCAGGAGGCCTACGTGGCTCTAGAGAGAAGCCAGTGGATAGTCTGCACAGCCCTACCCCACCCTGGACTGGTCACGGGGAGATGCTGGCAGGTGGGCTGCACAGCCTCCACTGCCTTGGGAAAGACCCAAAGAGAAGCCGGTAGGCTGTCCACATGATCCCCACCTCTATTAGACCCAGAACATCTTCTAGAAGGTTAAGTATTCTAGTAAACAAATAAATCTTAAGTTTAAAGCAAATCCATTATTACACAAGTTAGATTTATTAAGTGTCTTTAAAAAGAGCCAGTCACTAATAGCTCTTGCAATCAGCACAAGGAGTACAGTTAGAAACTTTCTGGATGTGGGGAAGCCTGCATTACCCTGCCTTGGCAATACCTGGTGATGTCTGCCTTATCCGAAGTGTGGATTTCTGGCCTGTCTCAAGTCCGGTGTAACAAAACACGTAGACAAGGCCCGAGAGTCAGGAATTGTTCTGCATAACAATGCAGATTAAGCCTGGAACACGAGAGCACATCAAGAACACAGGACAAGCAGCCCTGTTCTGGTACTTCTGTTTCTGACAAGCAAAAAGTACAGATGCAGCCATGAAACTATTAACTGCGCACATAGCAGCAACATCTTGAGTAGCAGGATGTACCCTAAATAGGGCATTGGACATTTGACATATCCTACTCAATAGGTAATCAATTGGTAAATATTATTAGAATGACCAAGTCTCTCTCTGCTATAAATTGGGTTTAGTAAAAACAATCAGTGGGAGGGAATGGGCAGGATTGACCCACACATCCTGCTCCAGGTAACTAGAAGTGATTAGACCCTTCACACCAGCTACATCAGTGGTGGAGTTCCTAGGGGTGGGTTCCTGCCTGGTATTGTAGGTGGTATCCGGGTGAAGTGTAAATGAATTAAGCTTCATTATTGTATATAGCAGATCTTTTAGTAATTGCTTTTTCATTGATTTGCACTGTAATATTTGCTTTAGAACTTATAGTATTTAAGGTTTAAATTGTATAGTAATTGTTCTTAAGGCTTGAAATTGTATTAACTGCTTAAAGATTGCAATAAATAAGAAAGTGGTTAAGTAGCCCTTAAGTGTACTGGTTTCCCTTGAATCTAAAATAAGTTGAACCACACGACACTGGAAAACCACATGCGCAAAGCAAACCCATTATAATGAGCTGCCTGATGCGCTGCATTATGCTTTCATTACATTGGTGTGTAAACCTTCCAGAGGCCTTGGTGGAAATATAATCAAGTGTGTTATGAGTATGAAAAATAAGACCAGCCCTTGCCTTTGCACAGATTCAAAATAAGTGTTACAATGGCTTTAATTATTGTATATTGTGGAGTCAGATTGAGTAAATTAGCTTGATTCACCTAAAATTCCCTCTCATTTCTTCACCAGTTGGTGCACCAGAACAGAAACGCAGTTTTACTATCATGTCTCTTAACCAAATTTGCTACCACCAATGAGAAAGAGAAATCTAAGTGAAAAATATTTAGTGCAGGTAAACAGGAACCTGTTGCAGAAATGTAAGGACTCAGAAGTCCTGTGGCACATATGTGTAAGTGTTTGCAGGAATTCTAAATAATTAATAACCACTGTAGTGCTTAGTAATGGACGTGTCTTTATATGGATGAAGCCCTGATAATTACTCAAGATAGGCTGATAGGTTTCCTGTGTGATGTAAAAAACATCAGTACATTTTGTGTCATGGAGCAATACATACCAGGAATGACTAAATTACATTGTATTATATAGTATATTGTCATTTTTTTCCCCATAAAGCAGATGCAGTGAGGGTAGGAAGTCAGGGTGATCTCTCAAATATTGCTCTGTTCTGTTCACTCTGCATGAAGTTCTAGCATTGGGCATTGCAGGATATAGGGCTAGATATATTTTGTATGGCCATTCTAACGTACATTTCCAATATTATAGAGCAGTATCATTTGTTTAAATCTCTAGATGTGCACATTTTTCCTGTTTAGTATTAAACTACCTCTACAGGTTCTATCATGCTGTTAAATTAGGCAAATTTGATTGACACTTCTGGAGGTGTGCAGCAGATATCATGTTTGTAACATCTGCCTTTAAATTACTATTTTATTTGCATTTTGATTGTCCTATCATTTATAAATATATTTCTTATATCTGGGTTTCTTTAAAGCCTTGAAGGAAAAATCTGCCTGTAATGGACATACAACAATGAATTATCTAATATACATTCTATTCCTATGAATTACATGTGGAGTAATTCTCTGTCAATTACTTAATGTGTTAAATAAAAAGTAAATAAGTTAAATGAGCCATAATTGCCAAGATCTAATTATCACTTTTATTCACTTATAATTATAGGGATAAGAAATATGTGCATGAGAGGCTGAGAAAAAATGAGCATGTTTTTTTGAATGGACATTTGTCCTACTCATGTATAATTACATATTCCATGTAGGTTTCATAGGAACAAAATTTCTGTCCTGTACGTAACAATTGTACACAGCTAAGGTAGATTTTCTATCACACCATCATCTATTCTGTCCATGAAATATGATGCCTGAAATATACATGGAATCACTGTGACAATCATTTAAAGTTAGATGTGTTACTAAGCACAATTGCTGTCATCAAACAGTTCCTCATCTGTTGTAAATTGATGCAACTACATCCATTTAGCCGTCAATCTGGTCTAATATTGAAGCTGGGCCCAGCATTCCTCACATGCTTTCCCAACCCAACTTGTGGGGTCTTTCTGGATTGTACTGCAGGCCAGCACCTGAACTTTCCAGCACTGTAGCATGCCTCCAAAGTGGCAGGTTGGTACCAGCACCAGCATGAGCACTGCTAGGCACTTCGGCTACGTCTACACTGGCACCCTTTTCCGGAAATACTTAAAACGGAACAGTTTTCTGTTATAAGTATTTCCGGAAAAAGAGCATCTACATTGGCAGGATGCTTTTCTGGAAAAGCCCTTTTTCCGGAAAAGCGTCCGTGGCCAATGTAGACGCACTTTTCCAGAAAAAAGCCCTGATCGTCATTTTCGCGATCGGGGCTTTTTTCCAGAAAAGACTACTGTGCTGTCTACACTGGCCCTTTTCTGGAACAGTTTTCCGGAAAAAGGACTTTTGCCCGAGCGGGAGCAGCATAGTTTTTCTGGAAAAAAACTGACAATTTTACAGTAGATTGTCAGTGCTTTTCCGGAAATTCAAGGGCCAATGTAGACTGCTCGCAGCTTATTCCGGAAAAGCAGCTGCTTTTCCGGAATAAGTGGCCCAGTGTAGACACAGCCTTCATGTCTCGAGATCACAGAGGCAGTGAGGGGTGCGTATGTGCATGCAGGTCAGTGGGTGTGGCTGAACAATCGGAGCACAGCTCAGGAGTGAAAGGGACCAAAAAAAATAGCACAGAAAAGGACGGTGTTAAAATCCTCTTACACAACAGAAACATAAGACCAAAAATCTATGCCCCAAAACTGGTATGTCAGAATTCAGGCCTAACTGCTGGATAGACTATTAAGAGGATGGGCTATTCTGCTCATTGCTAGCTTTTGGGAGACTATTGGGGTGTGTCTAGACTACAGGGTTTTGTCGACACAACTATACCTGCGTCCACACTGCCTTTGACTTATGTCGACATAATGTCGACAAAACTCAGCACTTTTGTCGACGTATGTAAACCTCATTCTACGAGGAATAATGCCTTTTGTTGACAGAGTTCTGTTGATAGAAGGCATTATTGCATCTACACTGTCCTTTGCGTCCACACTGTTATGTCGACAAAGCGGCTTGCTTTGTCGACAGAACTGTATGTAGTCTAGACACTCTTTGTTGACAGTATCTGTCGACAAAACTTCTGTCGACAAAACTCTGTAGTCTAGACGTACCCTTGGTGGATAAGGAGACTATGATTCAGGCTGACTAAAAGAAGGGAAGGGCCAAGATCTTTATCATAGCTCTCTTCACCCTGACATCACTGAGCCTATGTTGTCCTGATCTGAAAAATTTCTTGCCCAGATCAAGCTGAGAGAGAGAGAAGTGATATTGTGACTTCTACTTGTTTTAGTTACCTGACCTGGGATGTGAGACTTTATCAACTCACCTTCTTCATGTGTCATTTTCCTTCCCATCTTATTTTCTCTTTCCTATCCCTCTTTTTTCCCCTCCTATCTAGTAAAAGTCTGGCTTAGCTGTCCAACATGCCATCTTTTGTAGCACTGCTGTCAGTTTGTGACCAGAAATCCTGTTAAAAGCAGTGTCCTAAACCAGTATTTCCCAACCGCCAGTCCATGGATCTGTTCTGGGCTGCAAATCACTGGCTGCTGGGCTGCAGAACCTGCCAGCATTGAAACCAGCAGCTGGCTTCAGCTCTGGCAACCATGGCAGCTGATTTTGCCTGGCAGTGGCACTGGAGCTGAGGAAGTAGCAGGAGGAGGTGGAGCAGGAGGCATCTCCCTTCTTTCTCCTCCTCTCACGCAGGTAAGATGGTAGCCCTGTCAGGGCTTCACGTTCTCACTTTCCCCTGCCTCCATCTGTGGGAGGATGACACACACATGGGGAGGGAGAAGCACGAAGGAGGAGGAAGCATGTGTGCCACCAATGGTTGCTCCCCCTCCCGCACTGCAGTAATGGCAATGCAAAAGTTTGTGAATGAGTTTGCCAGTCTGCAGTATTAAAAATGTTGGGCACTACTATTGTCTTAGATCATGCATGGGCAATAAGCAGGCCGCTGGCTAGACATGGTTCAACAGTTAGCCCTTATTGGACCTCAGGACACTTTATTTACCTACATAGCCCCTTGACCACTGTTTGCTGTTCCTGGCCACTGGGACCACCAAACACATTCACAAACTTTTAGTGGCCAGTTATATTTTATTTGAATATTCATTACACAAATAATGAAAATGCAAATATACAAATAGAAAGTTACCTGTCCGCCAACCCACTCTCCCACTGACCCTGTCTTGTCACTGCACATTTCTCTACCTCCAACCCCAGAACCCTCTGGCTCCATCCAGCCAACCCTGTGTCTCTGTATTATTAAATCTGCATAACCCATCATTTGATATCCCCTATGTACCACTAATCCCATTACCTCACAAGTCTGTCTTGTCAAGCCTATCATAGAATCATAGAATCCTAGGGCTGGAAGAGACCTTAGGAGTCATTGAGTCCAGCCTCCTGCCCAAAGCAGGACCCACTCCAACTAAATCATTTCAGCCAGGGCTTTGCCAAGTCAAGACTTAAAAACCTCTAGTGATGGAGATTCCACCACCTCCTTAGGTAACCCATTCTAGTGCTTCACCACCCTCCTAGTGAAATAGTTTTTCCTAATATCCAACCTGGACCTCTCCCACCACAACTTGAGACCATTGCTCCTTGTTCTGCCATCTGTCACTACTGAGAACAGCCTCTCTCCATCCTCTTTGGAACCTCCCTTCAGGAGGTTGAAGGCTGCTATCAAATCTCCCCTCACTCTTCGCTTCTGCAGACTAAATAAGGCTAAATCCCTCTCCTCATAGGTCATGTGCTCCAGCCCCCTAATCATTTTGGTTGCCCTCCGCTGGACTCTCTCCAATGCATCCACATCCTTTCTATAGTGGGGGGCCCAGAACTGAACACAATACTCCAGATGTGGATTCACCAGAGCCGAATAAAGGGGAATAATCACTTCTCTAGATCTGTTGGCAATGCTCGTCCTAATGCAACCTAATCTTCTATTGGTCTTCTTGGCTACAAGGGCACACTGTTGACTCATATCCTGTTTCTCATCCACTGTAATCCGTAGGTCCTTTTCTGCTGAACTGCTACTTAGCCAGCCAGTCCCCAGCCTGTAACAATGCTTGGGATTCTTCTGTCCCAAGTGCAGGACTCTACACTTGTCCTTGTTGAACCTCATCAGATTTCTTTTTGGCCTAATACTCTAATCTGTCTAGGTCCCCCTGCCCTCCAACATATCTATCTCTCCCCCTAGTTCAATGTCATCCGCAAACTTGCTGAGGGTTCAATGCATCTCCTCATCCAGGTGATTAATAAAGATGTTGAACAAAACCAGCCCTAGAACTGATCCTTGGGGCACTCTGCTAGAAACCGACTGCCAACCTGACATCAAGCCGTTAATCACTACCCATTGTGCACGACAGTCTAGCCAGCTTTCTATCCATCTTACAGTCCATTTATCCAATCCATACTTCCTTAACTTGCTGGCAAGAATATTGTGGAAGACTGTATCAAAACTGGGTCTCAACTGGGTCTCTGAAGCTCTGGACAGGCTTCCTCACTTAGGGGAAGTATGTAATCCATGCATCTAGTGTGGTTCACTGTCCCATGCAGTGGCAGTTAGACCACATCAAAAGATAAGAACAAAATACCTCTGCAATATGGGCTGAAAAGCAGCTGGCTTTTAGGTCAAAGCGTAAAGGCTCCTATAGTAAGCTTCAGATATCCCAGGTTCAAATCCACCTGGTGGCGGTTACATTTGCTTTTCTTACTGCACATCAAGATGGTTTCTTCCTGTGCCTTTAGTAAGGCTTCTTTAAATACTGCCAGCTCTCCTGGACTGCTTTCCCCTTCATGTTAGTATCCCAGGGAAATCTGCCCATCAGTTCTCTGAGGGCGTCAAAGTCTGCTTTTCTGAAGTCCAGGGTGTGTATTTTACTACTCTCTTTTCTTCCTTTATTCAGGATCCTGAAGTCTACCATCTCATGATCACTGCTTCCCAGGTTGCCACCCATCTCTACTTCCCCTACTAATTCCTCCCTGTTCGTGAGCAGCAGGTCAAGCTGTGAATAGCCCCAGTCAGTTTCTTCAGCACTTGTACCAAAAAGCTCTCCTCAACATTTGAGATATAACTATCACATAGAACTGGAAGGGACCAGAGGCCATCAAGTCCAGTCAATAGCCCTCATGGCAGGACCAAGTACCATCCCTGATAAATTTGTACCAGATATCTAAATGTCCCCTTCAAGGATTGAGGGGTTAGCAGGACGATGCTCAAACCACTGAGCTATCCCTTCTCCAAAAGCTGCCCAGATTATCTCTGTACTGCTGTATTGTTCTCCCACCAGATATCAGGGTGATTAAAGTCCCCCATGAGAATCAGGGCCTGTAATCTGGAAGCTTCTCTTAATTGTCTGAAGAAAGCCTCATCTACCTCATCCACCTGATTCTGTGGTCTATAGCACACACCACCCACAACATCACCCCTGTTGCTTCCACCTCTAAACTTAACCCATAGACTCTCAACAGGCTTTTCTCCCTCTATATACTGGAGCTATGAGCAATCATAGGCTACATCTAGACTACAAGCCTCTTTCAAAAGAGAAAGTCTAGACTGCAATCACTTCTTCGACCGAGGAAGTCTGGATGCTCTCTTTCAAAAAAGCACTGTTTGCATTCAAGAACACCTTTTTCCGAAAGAGCACTGTCAAAAAAAGGCATTCTTCCTCATTAAATGAGGTTTATCACAGCTGAAAAAAATACCATGTTCTTTCAATTTAATCACTGCTTCCCCGGTTGCCACCCATCTCTACTTCCCCTACTAGTTCTTCCCTGTTTGAGAGCAAGCTGTGAATGGCCCCAGGCAGGGGACTGGACTTGATGACCTCTGGTCCCTTCCAGTTCTATGTGATAGGTATATCTCAAATGTTGAGGAGAGCGTTTTGGTACAAGTGCTGAAGAAAAAAATCTAGATGCAGGGGAAGTTTTTTCGAAAAAAGGCCACTTTTTTCGAAAAAACCCTGTAGTCTAGACATACCCATACTGTTCTCTCAGGCTATGTCTACACTGTATCGTTCCTGTACAAAAGCCTATGAAAATGAAGCACAGATTAGCATATTGCCATGCTTTGTTTGCATAATTAATTAGGGGCCGTTTTTGTGCAAGAGGCTTTTGCACAAAAAGGCACTGTCTACACAGCTCCTTTTTGCGCAAAAAAACCCTTTTGCTCAAGAGCCATTGTTCCTCATTTCTCCATTACTCCAATGAAATCATAGTTCTTTGACTGGGCCAGGGCTTCCAGGTCTTCCTGTTTGTTTCTTAGGCTTCTTGCATTCATGTACAAACACCTTAGATAACTAATTGATTGCCTTACCTTCTCCATACGAATCAGGGGTCCTCCTTTGTGTTTCTTCCCAGTATTTGACTCCCCCACTTACCTCAGGGCTTTGGTCACTGTGCCCCAATGAACCTAGTTTAAAGCCCTCCTAACTAGGTTTGCAAGCCTACCCATGAAGATGCTCTTTCCTCTCTTTGTTAGGTGGATCCTATCTCTTCCTAGTAATACTTGTGCCCGGAACAGAGTTCCATGTTTGAAGAAACTAAAGCCCTCTCTCTGACTCCACCTGCACAACCATGCATTGACTTTCTTGATTTGACAATCCCTACCTAGACCTTTTCCTTCTACAGGGAGGATGGAAGAGAACACCACTTGCGCTTCAAATTCCCTGATCCTTCTTCCCAGCACTACTGTCACTCCAGTGCCCACCACCACCCACTTCCCAACACCCCCTGCTGCCAACTTCCTTTTGTCAACCACCTCTGTCTTGCCTGGAGTCTGTCCTGCATCCACTATCACCACCAACCTTGGCACACTGCATCCCAGCAACCCCTGACTTAAAATGACAACCTCCCATTTCCCCAGATCCTGCCCCACCACTCCCAGGGCTCTCTGATCCTTTCCCTCTTATCCCTGGTGTCCCTTGCTCCACAAACTCCATGACTGCCTGTTGTGCCAAACCCTGATACTGCCCCACTGACCCTGCAAATGCCTGTTCCACAAGCTCTGAGGCCCCTGACCCTATTCGGACACCCTCAGATCTGCTGCCCCCTGAGACGGAACTCCTGGCTCCATAACCATTGACCCACTGTAACCCATCCCCTCTTGCCCTTTGACCTCTAACCCTTACCCTCTCTCCTTAACCCTTAGCCCCAACCCAGCCCTTTGCTCTCACCCTTTGACCTCCACCCTTATGCCCTGTGCCCTTTGACCCTTTAATCTCTAATCCCTACAGCCCAAGCTAACACCCTCTTGCCCCATAACTTCCTTACCCAACACCCCATAGTCCCCAGGGCAAGGCAACCCCCTCTAGGGAGCATGGCTGTTACGCAGTGCAGGCAAGGGAAGTGGCTATTGGTGGCTCATATGCTTCTCGTGCCCCCAAGGGTAGAGCTGGAGGAGAGGGGGAGTATGGAGTCCTGGCCAGATCACTATCTTGTATTTCAAATGCTTTACCCTCCTCTTGCTTT
Source organism: Pelodiscus sinensis (assembly GCF_049634645.1). NCBI lineage: Eukaryota > Metazoa > Chordata > Testudines > Trionychidae > Pelodiscus > Pelodiscus sinensis. The sequence continues at coordinate 23,253,686 of NC_134725.1, read as the reverse complement.
TCTGCATTTTTAGTAAAAGATTATAATAATCTGTAATGGTGTGTTTGCTATAGTACTAAGCAGGCTGAGGTGTGTATACCAAACTCCAAATCTTGTTTAAACTGTGGAATGTTGAAAAACCTTTAACACTTTGGACCCATAATTTTCATTTAACTAAAACTCCAGCAGAGAAACTTTGTAGGTTTTCTGTGTTCTCTAGCCCTTGGAGTTTCACAGTGTGCTAGAATAGTGATAGAAACAGTGTGCTAGACACCTCCTTTATTTCCTCCTCTTCGCCCCCCCCCCCCACCTTTTTTTTAAACGAGGGATCAAGTTTATCATTTAAAGCCAGGAAATGAGAAGAAGGCCTCTTGGATTTTATTCTGAGCTCTTAGTTTGACTAACTGTGTGCTCTTAGACAAATTGCATAACCCAGACCCAAAGAAGTGCTGGGTATAAGTTTGAAAGCTTGTCTCTCATACCAGCAGAAGTTGGTCCAATAAAAAACTATTTCCTCACTCACTTTGGGTACGTCTACACTACAGCGCTAATTCGAACTAACTTAGTTCAAATTAGTTAATTCGAACTAAGCTAATTCGAACTAACGCGTCTAGAACTAAAAACTAGTTCGAATTAGCGTTTTGCTAATTCGAACTAGCATGTCCACATTAAGTGGACCCTGAACCGGGGTTAAGGATGGCCGGAAGCAGTGCCGGCAGGGCATCACAGGAGGACTTAGAGCGTGGAGATGCTGTCTCAGGCTAGCCGAGGGCTGCGCTTAAAGGGACCCAACCCCCATCCCGGACAGACAGTTCTCAGGGGTGCCCTGCTTGCAAACCAGTACTGGCTTGGAGTGCCCAGAGTGCCCACACTGGGCACATCACAACACTCGGCCATCAGCCCGGCTTGCGCTTGCCGCAGGCTGCCATCTGAGGAGAGGCGGCAATTGGGGGGCTGCAGGAGAGCTTCCACCCCCAGAAGCCCGCAGAGCCAGCCCAGTCCTCCCCATCGGGGGCTCATACCCCATTCCTCCCTCACCTCCTTCCACTTACCCTTCCCTAGCTCCTTTTCTTGATGTACAAAATAAAGGACAATTGTGTTCAAAAATGGAATTTGTCTTTATTGAACAAAACTGGGGGAGACTGGGAAAAGGAGGTGGGAGAGGGGAAGAGAGAGGCTGGGAGAGGGGAGGGCAACTACAATGATCAGGGGTTGGGAACAGGTCCCATATAAAGAGAGGCTAAAGAGACTGGGACTTTTCAGCTTAGAAAAGAGGAGACGGAGGGGGGACAGGATAGAGGTCTCTAAAAGCAGGAGTTGGGTGGAGAGGGTGCATACAGAAAAGTTCTTCTTTAGTTCCCATAAAGAAGGACTAGAGGACACCAAAGGAAAGGAATGGGTAGCAGGCTTCAAACTAGTAACAGAAAGTTGTTCTTCACAAAGCAAAGAGTCAACCTGTGGAACTCCTTGATGCAGGAGGCTGTGAAGGCTACAACTAGAACAGAGTTTAAAGGGAAGTGAGATCAAGTGATGGAGGTTGGGTCCATGGAGTAGTATTAGCCAGGGGGTAGGAGTGGTGTCCCTGCCCAAGGTTTGTAGAAGGCTGTAGATGGATGGCACGAGACAAATGGCTTGGTCACTGTCTTCGGTCCATCCCCTCCAGGGTCCCTAGGGTTGGCCGCTGTCGACAGACAGGCTACTGGGCTAGACGGACCTATGGTCTGACCCAGTACGGCCATTGTAAGCTCAGGGCTCAGGGTCGGGGGTCTCAGTGGACCCCCTTGATTTTCATGCACACCTGCTCCTGGGTGGCCAGGCTGGCAGCTCTCCTGCCCTAGATGGCCACTTTCCTGTGTCTAGAGCGGAGAGCGTGGACGAGGTCCACGATGTCCGCACTAGCCCAGGCGGGTGCCCTCCTCTTGCGGTTTCGGGCAAGCTCCCGGGAACCGCCAGCCTGGTCCCGGGAAGAGGGGGAGGGCTGGGGGGCATCGGGTGGCTGGCTCGAGCCGTGCCAGGTGCAGGGTCTGCTGGCTGGGTGCTGGCAGGCTTGCACCTGGCACGGGCACCGTAGCCAGCCCGTGCCCCTTTAAGGGGTCCGGGGCCGGGAAGGGGGCATACGAGTTTCCCTGGTGTTGGCCAGAGTGGCCACCAGGGCAAGCTGGGGAGGGCTAGCCTCCCACTAGTTCGAATTAAGGGGCTACACACCCCTTAATTCGAACTAGCTAGTTTGAACTAGGCTTAATCCTCGTAAAATGAGGTTTTCCTAGTTCAAACTAAGCGCTCCGCTAGTTCGAATTAAGTTCGAACTAACGGAGCGCTAGTGTAGCGCCTATGAAAGTTAGTTCGAACTATCGTCCGTTAGTTCGAACTAACTCTGTAGTGTAGACATACCCTTTGTGTCTTGAACCCTTGTGAATCAAATAACCTACCTGCAAAATGGGGGCAATAATGCCTATGTCATAACAATTAATTTTAATTTAAGAGATGCTGTAAAGTGGAGTGTTTGAATTTGGAGTGTTTAAATCAAGACTAGATGTCTTTCTAAAAGACATACTCTAATTCAGTGGTTCCCAATCTGTGGCCCCAGACCATTGGTGATCTGTGATGGTACTGTGGGGGGAAGAAGTCTGCAGAAAGTTTAAAATAGAAATTAAAATAAATGTATGGAGCCTCTCACAGCCAGCATGTCCTTCAGCCCACGTTGTTTCCCAAGCTGCAAGAAGCAACATGGTTTGAAGGATGTGCTGGCTGCTGACACAGACCCTCTCAGCTCATCAGAGAGGCTCTGTGCAGACTGCAGGCACAGCTATATTGTTTGGGGAGTCCATAAAATTTTAATAGATTGAAAAGGGGTCTGTATGCTCAAAAAGGTTGGGAGCCACTGCTCTAATTTAACCATGAGTTAATGGGATCATTGAAATACTACTGGATGAAATTCTCTGGTCTGTGTTACACATTATATCAAACTAAGTAATCGGAATAGTCCCTTCTTCTTTTAAAATCTAATGGGTAATTTAAAAGTTTTGGAGGTCATTGGATGAAAGATACTCTATTATTTTTAAACATATTAAACTTATTAAAATATTTTTTCTAACATAAACAATGAGATCTTTAGGAAGGTATACCAGAAAAATCTCATTCTTGTGCACCACAGATATCTTTTATTGTTTTAAAAAAACCACTTTTGTTTAATGTTATTTCAGCTTTTGCCCACCAGTTTGTTGTAGTTTTAACCATATCCTTCCCACCCTGAAAACAGACATGACTCCCAGTGTCCTGCTACAGAGCTCCTAATATTTTGCCATCAATTTGTTTGATTTGTTTGTGATCATCAGAAGTGTATATGGTATTTTTAAATGGCGGGGGAGAAGGGATGGGCAGCTCATTGTCACTTTATGTACAAGAGCATTCATGCACTGAGCTGGGACACCAGCTCCTGTAAAAAAGGAAGCAAGGAGCATCATTATCACCCCAAAGTTTCTCCATTGTGCTGTGAAGTTAATTTGCCACAACTGAATTGTTTGTGCTCAAGTGAGATCAAGGGCTGATCAGAGCTGTCTCTTAAGCTTTTAACTGGTCTCCATTACCACTGTTTCTGAATATCTCAACAAGATGTATTGTATTTATCCTTTCCTGCAGCCCTGAGGTGCTATTCTCTCCATTTTATAGATAGGCAACTGAACCAGAGAGAGACTAAAAGCAGGTCTAAATGGGGAAATTTACTGGCATAATTATACTGCTAGGCTGCGTCTAGATGGGCAAGTTTTTCTGCAAAAGCAGCTGCTTTTGCAGAAAAACTTGCCAGCTGTCTACATTGGCCACTTTGAATTTGCGCAAGAACACTGACAATCTAATGTAAGATTGTCAGTGTTCTTGCGCAAATACTATGCTGCTCCCGCTCAGGAAAAAGCCCTCTTGTGCAAATGCTTTTGCGCAAAAGGGCCAGTGTAGACAGCTAAAAACTGTTTTGCGCAAAAAAGCCCTGAAGGTGAAAATGGTGATTGGGGCTTTCTTGCACAAAACCGCAAGTAGATTGGCATGGACGCTTTTCCGCAAAAGGTGTTTGCGCAAAAGCGTCCATGCCAATCTAGATGCTCTTTTCTGCAAATGCTTTTAACGGAAAAGGTTTTCCGTTAAGCTTTTAACTGGTTTCCATTAAAAGTTTTTCCGTTAAAAGCATTTGCAGAAAATCATGCCAGTCTAGACGTAGCCCTATTGTATTCTACATCGGCTTTTATGCCACACTCAGGACTGTAGTATCTGAGTGCCTTCCAGTACAGCATTAAGCAACACTATTATATCCTGCTCTCACCATCCCAGTATAACTTTTTGCATGGACACTTAGGGTGCGTCTACACAGCACCCAAAACTCAAAATAAGATACAAAATTTGCACTATACAAATAGCTATTTTGAAATAGCTTATTTCGGCATTTACTGCTGTAAATAAGCTGTGCCGAAACACAGCACCAAATTTTGAAAAACAGCACTATTTTGAGCCATCCCTTACTCCTTGTACAATGAGGTTTACAGGGATGGAGAAATAGCACGTCTTCTATATTTTGAAATAGTGGACACGTTCAAAAGTTGCAGGGTAGCTATTTCAGGATACCTCTGATATCCCAAAATAACTTAGCTATGTAGACATACCCTTACAATCCACAGTAAGTGTGTTCATGTGAGAAGTTACATCCAAGTTTGTAAGTGATTTTTTCATCCTCCAGCATGAAAGAGATGGACTGCTACTGATAGTATTGAAAGGTTTGCTTTCATTTAATTTTTCCACTGTAGCTTATCTCTATTATATATCTGAGACAGTTTGTGAATGAGTAAGCAAATATGTTTGGGTATGTCTACACTACCCCGCTAGTTCGAACTAGCGGGGGTAATGTAGTCATCCGCAGTTGCAAATGAAGCCCGGGATTTGAATTTCCCGGGCTTCATTTGTATGAAGCCGGCCGGCGCCATTTTTAAATGCCGGTTAGTTTGAACCCCGTGCCACACGGCTACATGCGGCACGGACTAGCTAGTTCGGATTAGGCTTCTATGTGGAACGAGGCGTACAGCTAGTTCGGATTAAAAGCCTAATCCAAACTAGCTAGTCCGTGCCGCGTGTAGCCGTGCGTCACGGGGTCCAAACTAGCCGGCATTTAAAAATGGCGCCGGCCGGCTTCATGCAAATGAAGCCCGGGAAATTCAAATCCCGGGCTTCATTTGCAACTGCGGATGACTACATTACCCCCGCTAGTTCAAACTAGTGGGGTAGTGTAGACATACCCTTCATTCATTCATTCATTCATTCATTCATTCATTCATTCATTCATTCATTCATTCATTCAAGTATTCCTCCTGAACAGTAAGAACTAGGACCATTACATTTCGTATGCAGCTTCCTCTTATCATAACTTAAAGCAAGGTCAGAGTTTGGTTGTGCAAGAGGGGGGGCTGAAGCCCCCCACACCACATGCATGTGATGACACACAAAACCATACAGAAAAGAGACAGAATCACCAGGCTGTCTGGGGGTGGCTCTCCCCCTATCTGGAGTTGCCACAGCCCTGAGACTCCCACCTCCAGGAACCCTTAGGTATTCTTCAGCAACAAGGAATGAGGAGGTTTAAGTTATATCTCACACACCATGTTAATTTTAAACAGGTCCTTGGGATCTACCATCAACCCAATAGATTTATTTTCTGGCCTATGTTAGTCTACATTCAATGAGTCACTTAACCATTTGGCTAACGTTTAAGTGATTCATGGAAACGTTTAAGTGACTCATGGCAAGTACACCCACAGTGTGCTGCTCCGGATGATATTCCAAACCAGTTCTGCCAGTCCCTCAGTCATCTAAATGTCTGAAAATATATTAATTTAATTGCATCAAACAGTATTTTGCAGTGTCAATTAAAAGCTAAGTCCTGTGTTGGGAAACAGGGCTAACCTGCCCTGAAACAAAACAGTGACTTGGAGATCCATTAATGAGTGTCCAGGAAGATTAAAGTGTTCTCCAACAGGTTTTTGTGTGTTGCCTTTTCGGATATCTGATTTGTGTCCATGAATTCTTTCCCATAGAGACTGTCCAGTTTGGCCAATATACATTGCAGTGGGGCATTGCACTTACTTGGCTATCTCTCTGAAGCTTATCTACTCACTGTCTTTTTTTCCTTCTCCCCCCTCACTCCTTTCCTTAGTTATTCTTCAATCTGGACTTCTAACACTCCGGTCATCTGAAGAAATGAGTTTTGCCCACGAAAGCTCATGATACCATCTCCATGTTTTGTTAAATACAGGCAGTTGCCGAGTTACGCGGATCCGACTTACGTCGGATCTGCACTTACGAACGGGGCTTTTCTTGCCTCGGAACTCGTGGGCAGCGGGACCACCCAGACGTGCAGTGGTCCCGCCACCGCTTCCTCCAGGGCGAGAAAAGCTGCTCTGGGTGTCCCTGGTCTGCTGGGGACCCCTCCCAGCAGACCAGGGACACCCCGAGCAGACCAGGGACACCCAGAGCAAAGCCGCGGAGGCGGCGGGGTCCCCGCCTCCAAGGCTTTGCTCCGGGTCTCCCTGGTCTGCTGGGGGGGGGGGGCGCAGCTAGTGTGCCCCCCCCCAGCAGACCAGGCTTTTGTTGTGGACGCCTGCGGTAGAGCAGCTGGGGTGCTGCCGGGTTGGTCCTGGGGGGACCTACCCGGCAGTGCCCCAGCTGTTCTGTCCCAGGCTCCAGATTCAGCCACTGTTGAAACTGATCAGTGGCTGATTCCAGGAAGCTGGGGGCAGAGCAACTCTGCCTCGGGCTTCCTGTAGTCAGCCCCTGGTCAGTTTCAGCAGCAGCGGCTGAATCTGGAGCCAGTTCCGAGTTACGTACAAATTCAACTTAAGAACAAATCTATAGTCCCTATCTTGTACGTAACCCGGGGACTGCCTGTAGTGTTAGAAATGTAGCCGTGTTAGTCTGGTGTAGCTGAAACAAAAAACAGGACTATGTAGCACTTTAAAGACTAACAAGATGGTTTATTAGATGATGAGCTTTCGTGGGCCAGACCCACTTCCTCAGATCAAATAGTGGAAGAAAATAGTCATAACCATATATACCAAAGGATACAATTAAAAAAAAGAACACATATGAAAAGGACTGAGGAAGTGGGTCTGGCCCACGAAAGCTCATCATCTAATAAACCATCTTGTTAGTCTTTAAAGTGCTACATAGTCCTGTATTTTGCTTCATGTTTTGTTAGGCTTTAAAGTGCTACCAGGCTATTTGTTGTTTTTTAAGTTTTACTACTTACATGGTCAGGAGGAATTCTCACACTAGTGTAGGTAATCCTCCTTCCCTGTCGGCAGTAGCTATGATGATGGAAGAATTCTTCTGTCATCCTAGTGCTGTTTGCACTGGGATTAGATCCAGACCATGGCGCTGCTGGCTGCTGCAGTGGTAGCCATTGGTCCCTTTGAACAGCCATGCTCTATGCAGCTTTGAGTGCTGGAAGGAGGCAGTGCCACTAGCAGCACTAAGGGCTGATTGCCCTTGGCTCTGCACCGTCTGCCCTTGGCAAATCCTTCTGGGGCATGGAGCTAATCCCCCTTCACCTTGCCCCAAGGTCCATGGTACTATCAGCTCCACTGGTTATATCAGTAGCTCCTTCTCTCAGAGGAGTGGATTTTTCACAGCCCTGTAAGATGTGGCTATACTGACTTAAACTCCTCGGCTGTGCCTACACTGGGCCACTTATTCTGGAAAATCAGCCGCTTTTCCGGAATAAGCTGCGCGCTGTCTACACTGGCCCTTGAATTTCCGGAAAAGCAACGATGCTCTACTGTACAAAATCAGCCACTATTCCGGAAAAACTATTCTGCTCCCGCTCAGGCATAAGTCCTTATTCCGGAACACTGTTCTGGAAAAGGGCCAGTGTAGACAGCCCAGTAGTCTTTTCCGGAAAAAAAGCCCCAATCGCGAAAATGGCGATCGGGACTCTTTTCCGGAAAAGCGCGTCTACATTGGCCACAGACACTTTTCTGGAAAAAGGGCTTTTCCGGAAAAGCAGCCTGCCAATGTAGACGCTCCTTTTCCGGAAAAACTGAAAATGGAATAGTATTCCGTTTTAAGCAGTTCCGGAAATTCATGCCAGTGTAGACACAGCCCTCATGTAGCCCAGTTCAGAGCAAAGAACTTTTTCCAAATACTGTACTCAGTGGAGACAACCTCTCTTTCAATTTATAATCAGATAATTATTTTCTTTAATATCTTAGGGTATGTCTACACTACAATATAGATATTTCAAAATAGCTTATTTTGAAATAACGCATCTAGACACAAAATGCATATTTCAAAATAGCGCATCCACACTAAGTGGACGCTGAATCGCATTTAAGGGCAGCTGGAACCAGGTCTGGAAGGGCATCAGGTCAGGAGTTACTTTGTGTGACTGCTGCCTGAGGCAATCTGAGGCCTGTGCCTAAAGGGACCCCCACTGGACAGCCAGTTCTCAGCTTTCCCTGCTTGCTTGCCTACCCTAATGCAGGCTTGCAAAGCATTTTGTCTCTGAGTGCTCTGGTTGCCCTCACTCGGGGACACCACAGCACTCTGCAACATAGAGCCAGAGCTGCCCCTCTGGTGCTTCTCATGGACATGTTGCTGCGAGCCTGGCTGCACTTTATGCAGGCTGCTATCTGGGAGGTCCATCCAGGAGGCTGTCAGTATCCAGGAGGCCCCACGGGAGAGCTTCCACCCTGAAGAGCACTAAGAGCCTCCCTGGTCTGTCCCGCTATGGGCTTGTGCCTCATTCCTTCCTCACATCCTTCCATTTACCCCTCTCTAGCCCTCCTTCCTGATGTCAAATAAAATACATGTATTTTCATGAACACAAACTCTTTCTTTAACAAAACTGGGGGGGGGGATGAAACTCTGGTGAGACTGGGGAAAGGAGGTGGGAGAGGGGAAAAGATAGCGTGGGAGAAGAGAGGGGGAGACCTGTGAGGAGGGAGCTGGAAGGGGGAAGCAAGGGGAAGAAGGGGGAGGGGAAGCTCAGGACTCAGGGTTGGGGGTCTCACCAGACCAACTTGATTTTCATGCAAATCTGCTCCTGGGTTCGCATGTGGCCTTTGCTGGCCAGGCTGGCAGCTATCCTGCTATAGACGGCTGCATTCCTCTGTCTAGTGTAGAGATCATGGACGTTGGGGGCATCCCTCCCCCCCAAACCTGAATAAGGTCCATGATCTCCACCCTTGACCAGGAAGGCACCCGACTTCTCTCGGCCCTGGCAGCCTCCTGGGAGCTGGCAGACTGCTCCTGGGGAGTGGTGGAATGCTGGCTTCCAGTGGCTTACTGGCTCCTGTTTTGGGGCCACTGGGTAAGGGGCAGTGACTGCTGGCTCTGGGCTGGCAGGCTCTGAGTTGGCACAGGCACTGTGGCCAGAGTCAACCCCTTTAAGGAGTCTGGGGAGGGAGAGGAGAGTTCTTGGTTGAGGCTGGAGTGGCCACCAGGACACCCTGGCAAGGCTGGAGGCCCCCAATCACAGTGGTCCCCAACGTGGTGCCTGTGGGTGCCATGGTGCCCACCAGGCCATTTCTTTGCGCCCGCCAAGTGATCGGGGTCGGCTCCACCCCCAGGCGTGTGGCGCATGGGCAAAGCCAGCCACTGGGAGCATTGGTGACGCCGGTCCCGGGTGCACAGCACACGGTCAGTGCCGACCCCGGGCACGCGGCATTTAGGCGGCCCCATCCCCGGGTGAGCAGCATGAGGTCTGTGCCTGCCCCGGCCCTGGGTATGATGCGTATTGGCGGTGCTGGCCCAGGCGTGCGGCACATGGGCGGCCCAGCCACCAGGCGCGCAGCACATGGGCACTGCCATCTCCTGGGCATGTGGCACAGGCGCTGGCTCCAGGCACGCAGCGCATGGGCGGTGACGGCCCCGCCCCCAGACATGCGGCACATGGGCTGTTCCGGCCCCGGGTGCATGATATATGGGCGGCTCCACCCGTGGGTGTACAGCACAGTTGCGGCACCAGCTCTGGGAGTGCGGTGCATGGGTGGTGCCAGCTCCGGGCATGCAGCATATAGGTGGCCTCACCCCCAGGCGCATGCGCGGTCCCGCCCCGGGGTAATCGGCAGCCCCAAAAGTTTGGGGACCACTGCCCTATCATATATACAGTAGCCCAATGTCTGTGACTCTGTAATTCTGTAACACTTGGTGTTGCCGAGCTGTTGCCTCTGTAACGTCCTTTGCCTCCTGCTGTGGTGCTCAGCAGACTTCTGTGCCACTCAGCCAGGCCGCTGTGCAGGAGCAAGTGGCACGAACAGCTGTTTGCACTGCTTGCTCCCATGTGGCAGCCCGGCTGAGTGGCGCAGAAGTCAGCCACAGCGGGAGTCAGAGCACCACAGCAGGAGTCAGAGGGAGGCGAGGCGGGGCAGTGACGTACATGGCCAGGGGGTGGGGCCTGGATGAGCGTGCATCTCTGACAGAGACAGAGGAGAGCGGAGAGAGAGTCAGAGGCAGAAGGAGGAGGAGGAGGAGACGAGAAAGAGAGAGACGGAGAGAGAGGCAGGAGGTGGAGGATAGCTGAGAGAGAGGGGGGGCAGGCAGTAGGAAGAGAGAGAAAGAGAGGCAGAGACACGAAGCGAAAGATCGGAGGCTCAGGAGAGAAGAGTGAGATAGAAAGGGAATAGGATGTGGAGGAGAGACCCAAAAATCCTGTTTTATGATGGGCTTATTGGCTAGTTTCGATATAAATGTCTACACAGTGCTTATTTTGAAATAGCTATTTCAAATTTGGCATTATTCCTCGTGGAATGATGTGTACCAAATTTGAAATAAGTACTCCGCTATTTTGAATTAATTTCGAAAAAGTGGTTTGGCTGTGAAGACGCTAGTAAAGTTATTTCAAAATAATGGCTGTTATTTTGAAACTAGCCAATTAGCCCATCATAAAACGGGATTTTCAGGTCTCTCTTCCACGTCGGTCTTCTCTCCTTAGCCTCCTCTCTCTCTCTCTCTCTCTCTCTCCTCGTCCTACTGCCTCCCCCTCTCTCTCTCAGCTCTCCTCTGCCTCCTGCCTCTCTCTCCGTATCTTTCTTTCTCTTCTACCCCTCCTGCCTCTCACTCTCTCTCCATTCTCCTCTCTCCGTTGGGGATGCATGAGCAGGGCGGGCAGCACACTGGGAGCTGCACATGCCTGGGTGAGTCCAGCTCCCCAATGGCTAGTTCCCTCTCTCCGCCCCCCGCCAGCCAGTTCCTCCTCCTGATTTCCCAAGTCCAGCCTCGCTGCTCCCAATTCCCACCCCCGAAAAGCTTTGCTTCCCACCAGCCACCCTTCCCCCTTTCCTCTCCCGCTCCTCTCCCAGCTGGTCCTCCCCCCCCCCCGAGCTCCCAATCAAGGGTGTCCCTTTTTTTTTACACCCTACCCCAGTGACATACATGGCCGGGAGCGGGGCCATGTATGTCAGCGTCCCGCCCCCCCTTCGCCTCCCGCCGTGGCGCTCGGCTGAGTTCTGCACCACTTGGCCAGGCCGCCGTGGGGGAGCAAGCGGCTGTTTGGGCTCCCCTGTGGCGGCCTGGCCGAGCGGTGCAAAGCTCAGCTGAGTGCCACAATGGGAGGCGAAGGGGGGCGGCGGGGTGACGTACACAGCTGGGCCCCACTCCCTGGCTTTGTACATCACCGCCCCGCCTCCCTTCTCCTCCCGCCGTGGAGCTCGGCTGAGTTCTGTGCCACTCAGCCAGGCCGCGGCGGGGGAGCAAGCAGCAGCAAGTGGCCATTTGGGGTCCGTGTGAATGGGGACCATGGACCCCAAATGGCTGCTTGACACCGCTTGCCTGCCGCCACGGCCTGGCTGAGCAGCGCAGAACTCAGCTGAGCACCACGGTGGAAGGCAAGTGCGCCCCCCAGAGGCAAGACTGTATCACAGCATTACAGACTCAGGGTATGTCTACACTACAGCACTAATTCGAACTACCTTAATTTGAATTAGTTAATTCGAACTAAGCTAATTCAAATTAGTGCATCTAGACCTAAAAACTAGTTCGAATTAGCATTTTGCTAATTCGAACTAGCATGTCCACATTGAGTGGACCCTGAACCAAGGTTAAGGATGGCCGGAAGCAGTGCCGGCAGGGCATCAGGTTAGGACTTAGAGCGTGGAGCTGCTGTCTCAGGCTAGCCGAGGGCTGTGCTTAAAGGGACCTGACCCCCATCCTGGACAGACAGTTCTCGGGGTTCCCTGCTTGCTTGTCTAACTCCATGAGGGACAACAAAGCAGTCCTGGGTAGTAATTTGGAGCGCAAGTGGTATTCTCCTCCATCCTCCCTGTTGAAGGGAAAGGACTGGGCAGGGATCGTCGAATTGAGGACATAAATGCGTGGTTGCGCAGATGGTGTCGCAGAGAGAGCTTTGGTTTCTTTGACCATGGGACTCTGTTCCAGGCGCAAGGATTGTTAGGAAGAGATGGGATCCACCTAACGAAGAGAGGAAGGAGCATCTTCGCGGGCAGGTTTGCAAACCTAGTGAGGAGGGCTTTAAACTAGGTTCGTCGGGGGATGGTGACCAAAACCCTGAGGGGAGAGGGAAAGTCGGATACCGGGAAGAAATGCAGAGGGGAAGGGTCAAGAAAGGAGGACCCATGTTTCAAATGGAGAAGATAGGACGATCACCTGGGTACCTGAAGTGTTTGTACACTAATGCAAGAAGCCTGGGCAAAAAACAGGAAGAACTGGAGGCCCTGGCCCAGACTAAGAAATATGATTTAATTGGGATAACAGAGACTTGGTGGGATGACTCACATGACTGGAGCGCTGTCATGGAAGGGTATAGACTGTTCAGGAACAACAGGCAGGGGAGAAAAGGAGGAGGAGTTGCACTATATGTAAGAGAGAACTACGATTGCTCTGAACTCCAGTATAAAGAGGGAGAAAAACCTGCTGAGAGTCTATGGGTTAAGTTTAAAGGAGCAAACAACAGCACTGATTTTGTGGTTGGTGTCTGCTACAGGCCACCGAATCAGGTGGATGAGGTAGATGAGGCTTTTTTCAGACAACTGAGCGAAGCTTCCAGATCGCAGGCCCTGGTTCTCGTGGGGGACTTTAATCACCCTGATATCTGTTGGGAAACCTATACAGCAGTACACAGGCAATCCAGGAAGTTTTTGGAGAATGTTGGGGATAACTTCTTGACACAGGTGCTGAAAGATCCGACCAGGAGCTGTGCGCAGCTTGACCTTCTGCTCACAAACAGGGAGGAACTAATAGGGGAAGTAGAGGTTGGTGACAACCTGGGAAGCAGTGATTATGAGATGGTAGATTTCAGGATCCTGATGAAAGGAAGAAAAGAGAGTAGTAAAATACACACCTTGGACTTCAAAAAAGCAGATTTTGACTCCCTCCGAGATCTGATGGGCAGAATCCCCTGGGATGTTAACATGAAGGGGAAAGGAGTCCAGGACAGCAGGCAGTATTTTAAAGAAGCCTTATTGAAGGCACAGAAAGAAACCAACCCAACGCGTAGCAAGAGAGGCAAACATGGTAGGAGACCAGACTGGCTTACAGGGGAAATCCTTGGTGAACTTAAGCACAAAACGGAAACTTACAAAGAGAGGAAACTTGGACAAATGACCAAAGAGGAGTTTAAACATATAGCTCGAGAATGCCGGGGGGTTATCAGGAAGGCGAAAGCACAAATGGAATTGCAACTGGCTAAGGATGTGAAGGATAACAAGAAAGGTTTCTACAGGCATGTTAACAAGAAGAAGGTGATCAGAGAGGGTGTGCAGCCCCTAATGGATGAAGGAGGTAACCTAGTGATAGATGATGTGAGGAAAGCTGAAGTACTCAATGCTTTCTTTGCCTCTGTATTCACGGACAAGGTCGGCTCCTGGACTTCTGCGCCAAGTGACGCAAGATGGGATGAAGATGGACAGCCTGTGGTGGGTAAAGAACAGGATAGGAACTATTTAGAAAAGCTAAACGTACATAAATCCATGGGACTGGAATTAGTGCATCTGAGGGTAATGAGGGAGTTGGCAAATGTCATTGTGGAGCCTTTGGCTATTATCTTTGAAAAGTCGTGGAGATCGGGAGAAGTCCCGGATGACTGGAAAAAGGCAAATGTAGTGCCCATCTTCAAAAAAGGGAAGAAGGATGATCCAGGGAACTATAGGCCGGTCAGTCTTACCTCGGTTCCTGGAAAAATCATGGAAGGGATCCTTAAGGAATCCATTTTGAGGCACTTGGATGAGAGGAAAGTGATTAGGAATAGTCAGCATGGATTTACAAAGGGAAAGTCGTGCCTGACCAATCTGATTAGCTTCTATGATGAGGCAATTGGCTCAGGAAGTCAGTGGATGTGATATACCTTGACTTTAGCAAGGCTTTTGATACGGTCTCCCACAATATTCTTGCCAGCAAGTTTAGGGATTGTGGATTGGATAAATGGACGGTAAGATGGATAGAAAGATGGCTAGAAGGCCGGGCCCAGCGGGTAGTGATCAATGGCTCGATGTCAGGATGGCGGTCGGTTTCTAGCGGAGTGCCCCAAGGTTCGGTTCTAGGATGGGTTTTGTTCAATATCTTTATTAATGATCTGGATGATGGGATGGATTGCACCCTCAGCAAGTTTGCAGATGACACTAAGCTGGGGGGAGAGGTAGATACCCTTAAGGGGAGAGATAGGGTCCAGAGTGACTTAGACAAATTGGAGGATTGGGCCACAAGAAATCTGATGAGGTTCAACATGGACAAGTGTAGAGTCCTGCACTTGGGACGGAAGAATCCCAAGCATAGTTACAAGCTGAGGACCAACCGGTTAAGTAGTAGTTCTGCAGAAAAAGACCTGGGGATTACAGTGGATGAGAAGCTGGATATGAGTCAACAGTGTGCCCTTGTAGCCAAGATGGCATATTGGGTTGCATTAAGAGGAGCATTGCCAGCAGATCCAGAGATGTCATCATTCCCCTTTATTCGGCTTTGGTGAGGCCGCATCTGGAGTATTGTGTCCAGTTCTGGGCCCCCCACTACAAAAAGGATGTGGACGCATTGGAGAGGGTCCAGCGGAGGTCAACCAAAACGATTAGGGGGCTGTAGCATATGACTTATGAAGAGAGGCTGAGGGACTTGGGTCTGTTTAGTCTGCAGAAGCAAAGAGTGAGGGGGAATTTGATAGCAGCCTTCAACTTCCTGGAGGGAGGTTCCAAAGAGGATGGAGAGGCTGTTCTCAGTAGTGACAGATGGCAGAACAAGGAGCAATGGTCTCAAGTTGTGGTAGGAGAGGTCCAGGTTGGATATTAGGAAAAACTATTTCACTAGGAGGGTGGTGAAGCACTGGGATGGGTTACCTACGGAGGTAGTGGAGTCTCCATCCCTAGAGGTGTTTAAGTCTCGGCTTGACAAAGCCCTGGCCGGGTTGATTTAGTTGGAATTGGTCCTGCCTAGAGCAGGGGGCTGGACTTGATGACCATCTGAAGTCTCTTCCAGCTCTATGATTCTATGATTCTATGAGTAGTGCCCTGAATGCCCACACTAGGCACATCACAGCACTCGACCATCAGCCAGGTTGCACTTGCCGCAGGCTGCCATCTGAGGAGAGGGAGCAATTGGGGGGTTGCAGGAGAGCTTCCACCCCCAGAAACCCGCAGAGCCAGCCCAGTCCTCCCCATCGGGGGCTCGTACCCCATTCCTCCCTCACCTCCTTCCACTTACCCCTCCCTACCCTCCCTTCCTGATGTACAAAATAAAGGACACGTGTGTTAAAAATAGAAACTCTCTTTATTGAACAAAACTCGGGGAGACTGGGAAAAGGAGGTGGGAGAGGGGAAGTGAGAGGGTGGGAGAGGGGAGGAGGAAACCTGGGAGCAGGGAGCTGAAAGGGGGAAACCAGGGGAAGAAGGAGGAGGGGAAGTATAAAACTATGGTAGGCCATATCTTCAGTACTGTATACAGATGTGATCTCCTCACCCCAGAAAAGATATTTTGGCCTTGGAAAAGGTTCAGAAAAGGGCAACTAAAATGATCAGGGGTTGGAACAGGTCCCATATGAAGAGAGGCTAAAGAGACTGGGACTTTTCAGCTTAGAAAAGAGGAGACTGAGGGGGGATATGATAGAGGTCTATAAAAGCATGAGTGGTGTGGAGAGGGTGAATAAAGAAAAGTTCTTCATTAGTTCCCATAATAGAAGGACTAGAGGACACCAAATGAAATGAATGGGTAGCAGGCTTCAACCTAATAACAGAAAGTTGTTCTTCACAAAGCAAAGAGTCAACCTGTGGAATTCCTTGCTGCAGGAGGCTGTGAAGGCTAGAACTAGAACAGAGTTTAAAGGGAAGTGAGATCAAGTGATGGAGGTTGGGTCCATGGAGTGGTATTAGCCAGGGGGTAGGAGTGGTGTCCCTGCCCAAGGTTTGTGGAAGGCTGTAGATGGATGGCACGAGACAAATGGCTTGGTCATTGTCTTTGATCCATCCCTTCCAGGGTCCCTAGTGTTGGCCGCTGTCGGCAGACAGGCTACTGGGCTAGATGGACCTTTGGTCTGACCCAGTACGGCCATTCTAAGCTCAGGGCCCAGGGTCTGGGGTCAAACTCGACCACCTTGATTTTCATGCAAACCTGCTCCTGGGTGGCCAGGCTGGCAGCTCTCCTGCCCTAGATGGTCACTTTCCTGTGCCTAGTGCGGAGGTTGTGGATGAGGTCCACGATCTCTGCACTAGACCAGGTGGGCGCCCGCCTCTTGCGGCCCCAGGCAGGATCCTGGGCGCTGCCAGCCTGGTCCCGGGAAGAGGTTGAGGGCTGGGTGGCAGCAGGTGGCTGGCTCATGCCGTGCCAGGTGCACGGTCTGCTGGCTGGGTGCTGGCAGGCTTGCACCTGGCACGGGCACCGTAGCCAGACCATGCCCCTTTAAGGGCTCCGGGGATTGGAGGGGGGCAGAAGAGTTTCCCTGGTGGTGCCCAGAGTGGCCACCAGGGCAATCTGGGGAGGGCTAGCCTCCCACTAGTTCGAATTAAGTGGCCACACAGCCCTTAATTTGAACTAGTTAATTCGAACTAAGCATTAGTCCTCGTAGAATGAGGTTCACCTAGTTCGAATTAAGCGCTCCGCTAGTTTGAATTAAGATTGAACTAGCGGTTTGTATGTGTAGCACCTATTAAAGTTAATTCGAACTAACGACTGTTAGTTCGAATTATCTTTGTAGTGTAGACATACGCTAACAGACATTGGGCTACTATAAATATTATAACTTTGCTGTGTAGACATACTCTTAGTGACTGAAAATTGTTTGTCACATAAATCTTGGTCCATAGCTTGTTGCATTTGAAACTGAAGCTATGTGGATGGGACACAGAAGTCACATGTTATTTTGCCAGTGCTTACTTTGATGAATGTAACTTTTATGGCTTCTGCTCTGTCCGACAGTTTAGACTATGGGGATGTGAATAGCAGTGTGCACCATACTGCTGTCCTGTAATTTCTCTTGTGTGGATGCTGTCTAAAGAGGATTAAATAAATATGAATTAGGAACCTTTTTGTTTGTGCCTGAAGGGCCCGTGCCTGGGCAAGCAGGAGAGCCAGGAACCAGGAGGACTACCAGAGGTGGCACCTCCAGTTCCTGGAGCAACAGCTCCGTCTCCAGGACCACTGAGTCCAGGAGGACCTGAGGTTGCGCCAGAGGAGCTTGGAGGCCCTGGAGGAGCAGGGCCGTGCCCTGCGAGGCCACCTCCAGAGCCTGCTCGACCGCTTCCCAATTCCTCCTGCTGCTGCTCCTGCTCCTGCTCCCCCTCCTACTTCCCCTGCTGCTCCCCCTGCTGCTCCCCCTGCTTCCCAGCTCCCCCTCCTGCTCCCGCTCCTGCTTCCTCCACACCCCCCGTCCCTCCTGCCCCACCCTCCACAACCATTCCCCACCGACGCCCCCGGACCCGCAGTGTGGCGAGACGGGAGAGGCAGCCGGACTCCCACCCCTGAGCTTTCCTTTCCCTTCCTCCCTTCCCTCCCCTTCCAGCTCCCTCATCCCAGGTTTCCCCCTCCCCTCTCCCACCCTCTTTCCTCCCTTCCCCCACCCCAGTTATGTGAAATAACCAGATGGTTTTGTTTGAAAAACAGGTGTCTTTATTTGACAGTAGGTAGGGAGGGGAAAGGGGAAGGGGGGTAGGGTGGAAGAAGGCCCCAGTGGGGCATGCAAGGGAGAGGTCAGTCCTCCTCCTCCACCTGGAAGCTCTCCCGCAGGGCTTCCCGGATCCGTACGGCCCCCTGCTGGGCTTCCTGGATGGCGGCGGTGCGGGGCTGACCGTAGTGCCCAGCCATGCGGTCAGCTTCAGCCATCCAGGCTGGCAGGAAAGCCTCCCCCTTTCGCTCACACAAATTGTGGAGCACACAACATGCTGCCACCACGGGAGGGATGTTGTGCTCGGCCAGGTCCAGACGGGTGAGGAGGCATCGAAAGCGGGCTTTCAGTCGCCCGAAGGCCCCCTCCACCACGATGCGGGCCCTGGTCAGCCTGGCATTGAAGGCCTGGCGGGAGGGATTGAGGTGCCTCGTGTAGGGCTTCATGAGCCAGGGCTGCAGTGGTTAGGCGGCATCCCCCACCAGGCACACGGGCATGTCCACGTCCCCGACCCTGATGTGGCGGTTGGGGAAGAAGGTCCCGACCTGCAGCCGCTGGCACACGGAGGAGTTGCGGTACACCCGGGCGTCGTGTGCTTTGCCGGACCAGCCCACATTAATGTCCGTGAACTGTCCCCGGTGGTCACACACGGCCTGCAGGATCACAGAGAAGTACCCCTTGAGGTTCACGTACCGGGACGCCTGGTGTTCCGGGGCACAGATGGGGATGTGCGTTCCGTCAATGGCCCCCCCGCAGTTGGGGAAGCCGAGGGCGCCGAATCCCCGGATGACGGCGTCCGGGTCAGCGAGGCGGACCACCCTGCGGAGCAGCACCCGGTTGATCGCCTTGACCACCTGCGGAGAGAGACACAGCAAAGCACCAATCAGTGGGGCACCCGGGTGGCTGGGAGCGTTCGTGCCCTCGCAGTGCCCCGCACCCCACTCCCGGAAGCAACCCCCCTGGCGGCTTGTAGTACGGCTGAGACAGACCGACCCCTCCGGTGCGGGCCGCGTTCGCCTCTTCCCGCCCCCCCCTTTGTCCCTGGGGTGGCCCATCCCCTCCTCGCAGCCCCCCTCCCCTCCTAGTGCAGTGGCCGACGAGTGCCATACCTGCATGAGCACCGCTCGAACAGTGGATCTCCCCACGCCGAACTGGTTCCCGACGGATCGGTAGCTGTCCGGCGTGGAGAGCTTCCATAGGGCGATGTCCACCCGCTTCTGGAGGGGGATGGCGGGCCTCATGCGAGTGTCCCTTCTGCGCAGGGCAGGGGCGAGCCACTCGCAGAGCTCCAGGAAGGTGTCCCTCCTCATCCTGAAGTTCTAGGTCCACTGTCGGTCCTCCCAGCGCTCCAGGACGATGCGGTCCCACCAGTCGCTGCTGGTGTCCAGACGCCAGATGTGGCCAGGCGGAGAGGCAGGGGGCTGACGTGCACCAGGAGGTGCCAGGCAGCCTCGAGCCATTGCTGGCAGGCTTGCAGCAACAAGTCCAGAAAGTGCACCAGAAGGTGCAGGGCGAGCTCTGGCTCCATGTTGCCACCTGCGGCGGCGTCCCCGAAGGGAAGCACCGACACAGACGGGCACAGAGACCAACGCTTTGCTGTCCCTCGGCGAGGTTGGCAAGGAAGTGGGAAAAGCTGAGAACCGGCTGTCCGGGGGGGGGGGTCCCTTTAAGCACGAGCCTCAGAGAGCCTCAGAAAGCAGCTACACAAAGCAACTACTGACCTGATGCCCTGCCAGAACGGTTTCAGCCGCCCTTAAATGCCCCCCTGCGTCCAATCAGTGTGGACGCGCTAGTTCGAATTAGCAAAACGCTAATTCGAACTAGTTTTTAGTTCTAGACGCGTTAGTTCGAATTAGCTTAGTTTGAATTAACTAATTCAAACTAAGTTAGTTCGAATTAGCGCTGTAGTGTAGACATGCCCTTTGAGACAAGCTGCTGTCCAAAACACTATAAATGAAACTGCAGAGCACTGTAGATAAGCCCCAAGTTTATTTATGTTACAGTAATGCCTCCAGGTCCCAGTCAAGACTAGAGCCTCATTGTATGAGGCATTATTCATACCCAAAGGAGCAGGGATGAGGACAGACTTGTGGAGCTTCTCTGCTCCCTGGAGAGGCAGGGTCTTGGGCAGAAGGGGTGGAATTGGGGCAGCCAGCCTTTAGCACCATCCTACCTCTCCCTTCTCCTGTTGACAGGCCTGCAAGGGAGTCCCTGTTCAGATGACCTTGCCATCTAACTAGACAGCACAAAAGATAAATGATAGGGACACTTGCTCCTTCTATGTGGGCAGTATGTGTGTGTGACCTGCATTCTGTAGGGACCACAATGTTATAACTGCCATGCTCCTGGAAAGAGGGGGCATCGGGCAGAAGGGGCGGGGCTGAGGCAACCAGCCTTCAGCACCACCTAAACTGTGTCCACCCCCAGTGCTCTCTGGAGTGAGGGCCTCCTGCTACTGCTTTGAATGGTTGGGTGCCAGGGTAGCTGTCCCCTTTGCACCCTTCCCCATCAGTGGCCCTGCACAGAGCTCTTTCTCAGGTCTTGAAAATGCCACACTTCTCACCACTGATTTGTATCTGTTTCAGAATGAGGCCAATGGCAGGCTGCCCTCAGGAACCCCTTCTGTTTAGAATCTCTCCCAGCAGCTATGCAGAGTTTTGTGTCACAAGGCCCCATTTCAGCAGCTATTGGACATGGAAGGTGATTTGTTGTGGTTTCAGTGCTCTCCCAACCTTTCTGCAGAACACTCTCATGGACTGAGGAATTGCTTGTGCCCATGTTCTGCAACCATCTCAAAAGACTCCCACTGACCTCAATGGGCTTTGGATAAGCCCCAGAACCTAGGCCACAATCACTTGGGCTTAAGCTGCTTAAGGCAATGGTGAGGAACCTGCAGCCTCAGGGCTGCATGCGGCCTATTGGGGTTCTATGTGTGGCCCATGAGACATTTAGTTTACAGTTGCCCTTACACAAGATAGCCAGATTCTTGTGGTCTAAGGATAAGGAAAGAGATAATCACAGAATCATAGAACCATAGAGCTGGAAGAAACCTCAGAAGGTCATCAAGTCCAGCCCCCTGCTCTAGGCAGGACCAATCCCAATTAAATCAACCCAGCCAGGGCTTTGTCAAGCTGAGACTTAAACACCTCTAGACAGGGGCGGCCCTAGACTAGCTGCCAGCAACTGGCGCCCTAGGCAAACCATGCAATCGGCGCCCCCCCCAAACCCAAGGGCAGATGCACACTGAAGTTTTTGGTTCTGTGGCTGGGGAAAGGAGGGCTGGGGATGGAGTTCTGGGGCTGGAGACAGGGGGGCTGGGGATGGAGATCTGCGGCTGAGGACAGGGGAGTGGGGAGAGAGTCCCCTGCACCCGCCTCCTCCCAGGATCCCCCTCCCAGGGAAGCCAGCATGTGCCTCCCCCGGGGCAGACCCCCCTCCCACTGCGCAGAGAAACCCCTGTGTGTCTCCTCCCCTGGAGCCAACCCCTCTCCTACCATGGCGTGGGGAACCCCCGTTTATCTCCTCCCCTGGAGCCAACTTGGTCCTCCCATGTGGCGCAAGGAACCCCGGCACGCCGCCTTTCCTGAGGCTGACTCCCCCGCCCCCTCCCCCGCGGTCAGAGAACTCCGGTATGTGCCTCTTCTGGGGTCAACTCCTCCTTCCTATGGTGCAGGGGAAGCCGGCATGTGCCTCCTTCCCCAGGGCCAATCGCCCCTCCTGCGTTGCAGGGAACCCCCGCGCACTGCCTCCCCTGGGTCCAACTCCCCGCGCTCCTCCTCCAGGGCTGACTCACCCCTCCTGCAGTGCAGGGAAGCCACCGTGCTCATGCTCTGGGGCCAAAGCCAGGCGTTTGGGGAAGGGAAAGCGGAAGTGGCAGGGAATTTGATGCCCCATTTAACTCAGCGCCCTAGGCGGCTGCCGAGTTTGCCTATAGGCAAGGGCCACCCCTACCTCTACGGATGGAGACTCTAGGTAACCCATTCCAGTGCTTCACCACTCTCCTAGTGAAATAGTTTTTCCAAATATCCAACTTGGACCACTCCCACCGCAACTTGAGACCACTGCTCCTTGTTCTGCCATCTGTCACTACTGTGAATAGCCTTTCCCCAACCTGTTTGGAACCTCCCTTAAAGAAGTTGAAGGATGCTATCAAATCCCCCCTCACTCTTCTCTTCTGCAGACTAAATAGACCCAACTCCCTCAGCCTTTCTTCATAGGTCACATGCTCCAGCCCCCTAATCATTTTGATCGCCCTCTGCTAGACCTCTCCAATGCATCCACATCCTTCCTGTAACTGGGGGTACAGAACTGGGGGTCCAGAACTGGATACAATACAGTACTCCAGATGTGGTCTCACTAGAGCCAAATAAAAATAATGACATCTCTGGATCTACTGGTAATGCTCCTCTTAATGCAACCTAATATGCCATTAGCTTACTTGGCTACAAGGGCACACTGTTGACTCCTATCCAGCTTCTCATCCACTGTAATCCCCAGGTCCTTTTCTGCAGAACTGCTACTTAGCCGGTTGGTCCCCAGCCTGTAACAATGCTTGGGATTCTTCCGTCCCAAGTGCAGGACTCTACACTTGTCCTGTTGAACCTCATCAGATTTCTTGTGGCCCAATCTTCCAATTTGTCTAAATCACTCTGGACTCTATCCCTGCCCTCCAGCGTATCTACCGTTCCCCCTAGCTTAGTGTCATCCGCAAACTTGCTGAGAGTGCAATCCATCACCTCATCCATGTCATTAATGAAGATGTTGAACAAAATTGTTCCCAGAACCGAACCTTGGGGCACTCCACTAGAAACCGACCGCCATCCTGACATCGAGCCATTGATCACTACCCGCTGGGCCCAAGAGTCTAGCCAGCTTTCTATCCATCTTACTGTCCATTTATCCAATCCATATTCCGTTAACTTCCTGGCAAGAATATTGTGGGAGACAGTATCAAAAGCCTTGCTAACGTCAAGGTATATCACATCCACTGACTTTCCCATATCCACGGAGTCAGTTACTTCATCATAGAATCTAATCAAATTGGTCAGGCATGACTTGCCCTTCATGAATCCATGCTGACTATTCCTGATCACCTTCCCCTCTTCCAAGTGCTTCAAAATGGATTTCTTGAGGATTCCCTCCATGATTTTTCCAGGGACTGAGGTAAGACTGACCGGTCTATAGTTCCCTGGATCGTCCTTCTTCCCTTTCTTAAAAATGCGCACTACATTTGCCTTTTTCCAATCATCCGAGATTTCTCCTGATCTCCACCATTTTTCAGATAATGGCCAAAGGGTCCTCAATGACATTTGCCAACTCCCTCAGTACCCTCGGATGTATTAAGTCCGGACCCAGGGATTTATGTACGTTTAACTTTTTTAAATAGTTCCCAACCTGTTCTTTCCCCACCAAGGGCTGTCCACCTTCATCCTATATTGTGTCACTTAGGGTATGTCTACACTACAGCGCTAGTTCGAACTAACACGTCTAGAACTAAAAACTAGATCGAATTAGCGTTTTGCTAATTCGAATTAGCGCGTCCACACTGATTGGACGCAGGGGGGCATTTAAGGGCAGCTGAAACCGGTTCTGGCAGGGCATCAGGTCAGTAGTTGCTTTGTGTGGCTGCTGTCTGAGGCTATCTGAGGCTCGTGCTTAAAGGGACCCCCCTGGACAGCTGGTTCTCAGCTTTTCCTGCTTGCTTGCCAACCTCGCCGAGGGACAGCAAAGCGTCGGTCTCTGTGCCCGTCTGTGTCGGTGCTTCCCTTCGGGGGGGGCGCCGCACGTGGCATCATGGAGCCACAGCTCGCCCTGCACCTTCTGGTGCACTTTCTGGACTTGTTACTGCAAGCCCGCCAGCAATGGCTCGAGGCTGCCTGGCACCACCTGGGGAACGTCAGCCCCCTGCCTCTCCGCCTGGCCGCTCTGGGGGCCGTGGAGGAGCCGCGGCGGCACCCCAGCACCGGCGTGCCCCGCCGCATCTGGCGTCTGGACACCAGCAGTGACTGGTGGGACCACATCGTCCTGGAGCGCTGGGAGGACCGACAGTGGACCCAGAACTCCAGGATGAGGAGGGACACCTTCCTGGAGCTCTGCGAGTGGCTCGCCCCTGCCCTGCGCAGAAGGGACACTCGCATGAGGCCCGCCATCCCCCTCCAGAAGCGGGTGGCCATCGCCCTATAGAAGCTCTCCACACCGGACAGCTACCAATCCGTCGGGAACCAGTTCGGCGTGGGAGATCTACCATCGGAGCGGTGCTCATGCAGATAAGGCGCTCGTCGGCCACCGAGCCGGGGGAGAGGGGGGCTGCGAGGAGGGGATGGGCCGCCCCAGGGACAAAGGGAGGAGGCGAAAGCGCCCCGCACCGGAGGGGTCGGGCTGTTCCGGCTGTACTACACGCCACCAGGGGGGTTGCTTCCGGGAGTGGGGCGCGGAGCACTGCCAGGACACGCACGCTCCCAGCCACCCGGGCGCCCCACTGATTGGCGCTTTGCTGTGTCTCTCTCCGCAGGTGGTCAAGGCCATCAACCGGGTGCTGCTCCACAGGGTGGTCCGCCTCGCCGACCCGGACACCGTCATCCGGGGATTCGGCGCCCTCAGCTTCCCCAACTGCGGGGGGGCCATCGACGGAACGCACATCCCCATCCGTGCCCCGGAACACCAGGCGTCCCAGTACGTCAACAGAAAGGGGTACTTCTCTGTGATCCTGCAGGCCGTGTGTGACCACCGGGGACAGTTCACGGACATTAATGTGGGCTGGTCCGGAAAAGCACACGACGCACGGGTGTACCGCAACTCCTCCGTGTGCCAGCGGCTGCAGGATGGGACCTTCTTCCCCGACCGCCACATCAGGGTCGGGGACGTGGACATGCCTGTGTGCCTGGTGGGGGATGCCGCCTACCCACTGCAGCCCTGGCTCATGAAGCCCTACACGGGGCACCTCAATCCCTCCCGCCAGGCCTTCAATGCCAGGCTGACCAGGGCCCGCATCGTGGTGGAGGGGGCCTTCGGGCGACTGAAAGCCCGCTTTCGATGCCTCCTCACCCGTCTGGACCTGGCCGAGCACAACATCCCTCCCATGGTGGCGGCATGTTGTGTGCTCCACAATTTGTGTGAGCGAAAGGGGGAGGCTTTCCTGCCAGCCTGGATGGCTGAGGCTGACCGCATGGCTGGACACTACGGTCAGCCCCGCACCGCCACCGTCCGGGAAGCCCAGCGGGGGGCCATCCAGATCCGGGAAGCCCTGCGGGAGAGCTTCCAGGTGGAGGAGGAGGACTGACCTCTCCCTTGCATGCCCCACTGGGGCCTTCTTCCACCCTACCCCCCTTCCCCTTTCCCCTCCCTACCTACTGTCAAATAAAGACACCTGTTTTTCAAACAAAAATGTCTGTTTATTTCACAGAACTGGGGTGGGGGGAGGGAGGAATGAAGGTGGGAGAAGGGAGGGGGAAACCTGGGACGAGGGAGCTGAAAGGGGAGGGGAGGGAAGGGAGGAAGGGAAAGGAAAGCTCAGGGGTGGGAGTCCGGCTGCCTCTCCCGTCTCGCCACACTACGGGTCCGGGGGCGTCGGTGGGGAATGGTTGTGGAGGGGGGGGGCAGGAGGGACGGGGGTGTGGAGGAAGCAGGAGCGGAAGCAGGAGCGGGAGCAGGGGGAAGAAGAGGGGGAGCAGGGGGAGCAGGGGAAGCAAGAGGGGGAGACAGAGGGGGAGCAGGGGGAGGAGGAAATGGGAAGCGGTCCAGCAGGCTCTGGAGGTGGCCTCGCAGAGCACGGCCCTGCTCCTCCAGGGCCTCCAGACTCCTCCGGTGCAACCTGAGGTCCTCCTGGACCCAGTGGTCCTGGAGACGGAGCTGTCGATCCAGGAACCGGAGGTGCCGCCTCTGATAGTCCTCCTGGATCCTGGCTGTCCTGCTTGCCCGGGCGCGGGCGGCTGCTGCAGGCGGTGTGGTGCGCCCTGCAGGCCCAGGTGCTGCAGCTGTGGTGTAAGAAGACCAGCGGTCAATTACCCCAGGGGCCCAGGTGTCTGAAACGCAGCTCCCCTTCTGCAAGGCCAGGGCCCCTGCAGGATCCCCAGCTGCTGCTTCGTCGTGGGCAAGGCCCAGGCGCACGGTCCCGGGGCTCCCTCTCGCCCCAGCCCCCCGTACACATAAGCGGAACACAATGGTACTCACAGGTGGACGCCTCCCCGGCTTCAGACGACGCAGGCGAGCGGGTCTGTGGTGTGCCTCAGGGTTCCCGGGTCCTGGGCAGGCTGGCGGCAGGCTCCTGGCTCTCAGAGCCCTCTTCCTCCTCCTCTGTGTCCAGGAGCGGTCCCTCTGCCCCGGGGTCAATCACGTCCCGGGGGGCAGGGACGGCATGAGCCCCCAGGATGCGGTCCAGGGCGTGGAAGTGGGGGCAGGCCTCCGGGTCGGCCCATGGCAGGCAGGCCCGGGAGTAGGACTGCCGCAAGTCCTTTATTTTGCAGCGCACCTGCTCCCGGCTGCGCTGGTGGCCCCTGGCGGCCAGGCTGGCAGCCATGCATCTGTAGACGGCCGCGTTCCGGTGGCTAGTGCGGAGATCGTGGACATTGGAGGCTTCCCCCCAAACCTCGATGAGGTCCACGATCTCCGCACTTGACCAGGCGGGCGCCCGCCTTTTGCACCCCCGGGCAGGATCCTGGGAGCCGCCAGGCTGGTCCTGGGGAGCAGTGGACGGCTGGGAGCCCTCGGATGGCTGGCTCATTCTGTGGCAGGTGCAGGCTGTGCAGGCATGGGTGCTTGCAGCCTTGCAACTGGCACAAAGTGAGTAGCCAGCCCGTGGCCCTTTACGGGCTCCGGGGCCGGGAGGGGGGCAATAGAGTTTCCCTGGTGTTGGCCAGAGTGGCCACCAGGGAAACCTGGGAAGCCTTAGCCTCCCACTAGTTCGAATTAAGGGTCTACACAGCCCTTAATTCAAACTAGCTGGTTCAAACTAGGCTTAATCCTCGTAAAATGAGGTTTTCCTAGTTCAAACTAAGCGCTCCGCTAGTTCGAATTAAGTTCGAACTTACGGAGCGCTAGTGTAGCGCCTAAGAAAGTTAGTTCGAACTAACGTCCGTTAGTTTGAACTAACTTTGCAGTGTAGACATACCCTTAGAGCATTAGTCTGGGAGCTGACCTTGTCCGTGAAGATAGCGGCAAAGAAAGCATTAAGTACTTCAGCTTTCCCCACATCATCTGTCACTGGGTTACTGCCCTCATCCAGTAGGGGTCCCACACCCTCTCTGATCACCTTCTTGCTAACATGCCTGTAGAAACCTTTCTTGTTATCTTTCACATCCCTTGTGAGTCGCAATTCCAATTCCGCTTTCACTCTCTTGCATTCCTGAGCTATACATTTATACTCCTCCCTAATCATCTGTCCAAGTTTCCACTTTTTCTAAGCTCCCTTTTTGTGCTTAAGTTCACCAAGGATTTCCCTTCTAGCCAATCCGGTCTCCTACCATGTTTGCTTCTCTTGCTATGCTTTGGGATAGTATCTTTCTGTGCCTTCAATAAGGCTTCTTTAAAATACTGCCAGCTATCCTGGACTCCTTTCCCCTTCATGTCAGCATCCCAGGGAATTCTGCCCATCAGGTCTCTGAGGGAGTCAAAGTCTGCTTTTTTGAAGTCCAAAGTGTGTATTTTACTACTCTCTTTTTTTCCTTTGGTCAGGATCCTGAAATCTACCATCTCATGCTCACTGCTTCCGAGATTGTCACCCACCTCTACTTCCCCTATTAATTCCTCCCTGTTTGTGAGCAGAAGGTCAAACTGCGCATGGCCCCTGGTCAGATCTTCAGCACTTGTACCAAGAAGTTATCCCCAACATTCTCCAAAAACTTCCTGCATTGTCTGTGTACTGCCGTATTGGTCTCCCAGCAGAAGTCAGGGTGATTAAAGTCCCCCACAAGAACCAGGGCCTGCAATCTGGAAACTTCTCTCAGTTGTCCGAAGAAAGCCTCATCTACCTCATCTGCCCGATCTGGACGTCTATAGCAAACACCAACCACAACTCACTCCTGTTGCTTATGCCTCTAAACTTGACCCATAGAGTCTCAACAGGCTTTTCTCCCTCTATATACTGGAGTTCTGAACAATCATAGTGCCCTCTTACATACAGTGCAACTCCACTTTTCTCCAGTGCCTGTTCTTTCTGAACAGTTTATACCCTTTTATGACTGTGCTCCCATCATGCAAGTCATCCCACCAAGTCGCTGTTATCCCAATCAAGTCGTAGTTCTTGGACTGGGCCAGGGCTTGCAATTCTTCCTGTTTGGTGTCCAGGCTTCTTGCATTGGTGTACAAACACCTTAGATAACCAGTTGATCGCCCTACCCTCTCCATTCGAATCAGAGGTCCTCCTTTGTTGCTCATTCCTCTTTGCATGTCTTCCCAGTATCTAACTTCCCCGCTCCCTTCAGGGTTTTGGTCACCATCCTCCAACAAACCTAGTTTAAAGCTGTCCTCACTAGGTTTGCAAGCCTGCCCACGAAGATGCTCCTTCCTCTCTTTGTTAGGTGGATCACATCTCTTCCTAACATTCCTTGTGCCCAGAACAGAGTCCAATGGTCGAAGAAACCAAAGCCCTCTCTCCGACACCACCTGCACAACCCCACATTTACTTCCTCAGTTCAACAATCCCTACCCAGTCCTATCCCTTCAATAGGGAGGATGGATGAGAACATCACTCATGCTCCGAATTCTTTGATCCTTCTTCCCAACTCTACGTAATCCGCAGTAACCCGCTCAAGGTCATTCTTGGCTGTATCATTAGTTCCCACATAGAGAAGCAGGAAGGGGTAGTGATCTGAAGGTTTGATCAGTTTTCTAAGACTTTCAGTCTCATCCTGAATTCGAGCTCCCTCTGGTCACAGAAGCTTTGTCTAAATGAGTCACCTCCCCCTAGGCAGCTAGCTCTGTCCTGAGCTGGAGGGATAGAGAAGTCCAAGTCAAATATTGACTAGCCCTCCTACAATCTCAAACACATGATGAGCAGAAGCATGACGGTCACAATGTCACTTGACAGCCTGCCATGAGGCAATCATTTATTTTTAAGCTGGCTGCAGCTGGTAACAATACCCCCATAAATACACAGGCCAGTCCTGGGGATAGAGCCTGGGACCTTCAGCACAAAAGGGCCTGATACAAAGCCCATTGAAGCAAAAGAAAGACTCCTACTGACTTCAATGAGTGTTGGATAAGCCTCACAACCCAGGCCGCAGCCATTTGAGCTTAAGCTGCTTAAGGCAATGGTGGGGAACCTGCAGACCCAGAGCCACATTTGGCCTATTGGGGTTCTATGTGTGGCCCATGAGACATTTTGTTTACAGTTGCCCACACACAGGATAGCCAGATTCTTGTGGCCCACTGAAAGGAAGAAGGGCCATTCATGCATCCCACTCACTAGCCTAGATTGCCCCTCACTGGCTTAAGGAATGCCAATAGCTCTTTCTAACATATCTGAGGGTATGTCTACACTAAAGCACTAATTCGAACTAACTTAGTTAATTCGAACTAAGCTAATTCGAACTAACGGATCCAGACTAAAAAGCTAGTTTGAATTAGCGTTTTGCTAATTCGAACTAGCATGTCCACATTAAGTGGACCCTGAACTGGGGTTAAGGATGGCCGGAAGCAGTGCCAGCAGGGCATCAGATGAGGACTTAGAGCGTGGAGCTGCTGCCTCAGGCTAGCCGAGGGCTGTGCATAAAGGGACCCGACCCCCACCCCGGACAGGCAGTTCTCAGGGGTGCCCCGCTTGCAAAGCAGTCCTGGCTTGGAGTGCCCTGAGTGCCCACACTGGGCACATCACAGTACTCGGCCATCAGCCCGGCTGCACCTGGGCACATCACAGTACTCGGCCATCAGCCCGGCTGCACCTGGGCACATCACAGTACTCGGCCATCAGCCCGGCTGCACTTGCCGCAGGCTGCCATCTGAGGAGAGGGAGCAATTGGGGGGTTGCAGGAGAGCTTCCACCCCCAGAAACCCGCAGAGCCAGCCCAGTCCTCCCCATCAGGGGCTCGTACCCCATTCCTCCCTCACCTCCTTCCACTTACCCTTCCCTAGGCCCCCTTCCTGATGTACAAAATAAAGAAAACGTGTGGTCAAAAATAGAATCTCTCTTTAATGAACAAAACTGGGGGAGACTGGGAAAAGGAGGTGGGAGAGGGGAAGCGAGAGGGTGAGAGAGGGGAGGGCAACTAAAATGATCAGAGGTTTGGAACAGGTCCCATATGAAGAGAGGCTAAAGAGACTGGGACTTTTCAGCTTAGAAAAGAGGAGACTGAGGGGACAGAATAGAGGTCTCTAAAAGCATGAGTGGGATGGAGAGGGTGCATAAAGAAAAGTTCTTCATTAGTTCCCATAATAGAAGGACTAGAGGACACCAAAGGAAAGGAATGGGTAGCAGGCTTCAAACTAGTAACAGAAAGTTGTTCTTCACAAAGCAAAGAGTCAACCTGTGGAACTCCTTGCTGCAGGAGGCTGTGAAGGCTACAACTAGAACAGAGTTTAAAGAGAAGTGAGATCAAGTCATGGAGGTTGGGTCCATGGAGTGGTATTAGCCAGGGGGTAGGAGTGGTGTCCCTGCCCAAGGTTTGTGGAAGGCTGGAGAGGGATGGCACGTGACAAATGGCTTGGTCACTGTCTTCGGTCCATCCCCTCCAGGGTCCCTAGGGTTGGCCGCTGTCGGCAGACAGGCTACTGGGCTAGATGGACCTTTGGTCTGACCCAGTACGGCCACTGTAAGCTCAGGGCTCAGGGTCGGGGGTCTCAGTGGACCACCTTGATTTTCATGCACACCTGCTCCTGGGTGGCCAGGCTGGCAGCTCTCCTGCCCTAGACAGCCACTTTCCTGTGCCTAGAGTGGAGATCGTGGATGAGGTCCACGATGTCCGCACTAGCCCAGGCGGGTGCCCGCCTCTTGTGGTCCCGGGCAAGCTCCCGGGAGCCCCCAGCCTGGTCCTGGGAAGAGGGGGAGGGCTGGGGGGCATCGGGTGGCTGTCTCAAGCCGTGCCAGGTGCAGGATCTGCTGGCTGGGTGCTGGCAGGCTTGTACCTGGCACGGGCACCGTAGCCAGCCCGTGCCCCTTTAAGGGGTCCAGGGCTGGGAGGGGGGCATACGAGTTTTCCTGGTGTTGGCCAGAGTGGCCACCAGGGCAAGCTGGGGAGGGCTAGCCTCCCACTAGTTTGAATTAAGGGGCTACACACCCCTTAATTCGAAGGAGGAAGTTCGAACTAGGCTTAGTCCTCGTACAATGAGGTTTACCTAGTTCGAACTAAGCACTCCGCTAGTTCGAATTAAGTTCGAACTAGCAGAGCGCTAGTATAGCGCCTATCAAAGTTAGTTCGAACTAACGTCTGTTAGTTCGAATTAACTTTGTAGTGTAGACATACCCTGAGATCCTCCAAGGACTTTGCATGGGGATGGGAGGGGACAGCGACTGGACCCTAGGAGTGCTCTAGACTGTACCGTATATATTGGTGAGCAATTCTGAGCAGCTCTGTAATGAAGGCAGACTAGAGGTAGACAGTCTGTTTACCTCAGAAAATATGTCCACTTGGATTACCCTATTTGAACTTTCAAAAATAGAGGACACTCCTGAGAGGGAATGTATCTGTATCAGTGTCTACTAATTCACATTGTATTAATGTGTTATACATTACTCATTAATAGTATATATAACACATTAATACAACATTGAGTTGGTAGATACAGAAACACTCCTCTCTATCAGGAACCTCACCACAAGACCCTTAGAGCTGAGGGGAATAGTGCACATTTAGTCACAGATCAGACAGAAAGTTCACTGCATAAAGCAAAAGCTTTGCACCATCTTTCTTATTTATCTGAAGCCCTTATGGACACATAACTGGCTATTTGAAGATAGAGTAGGTAATAGTCCTTGATGTACATGTTAAAGAGTTTGGAACACCAAGCAAAGCCTGGTGCCTAGAGCCCTCAAACAGCAGTTGGAAAGCATCTGACACTGAATTGCAGAAGGAACACAGGACATCTTCTGACTGCATAAAATCTCTGCCTTCTTTAATTCATAAAGCCTAATTGTTTTCACTGCAAGGGTGTGCATGTGGAATTTTACAGTTTAGACCTTCCCTGGCAGGCTCATTGATTTGCTAGTTAAATCTGTCCACAGAACTGATCAATAAAGAGGCCCACAGCATAAGTAAATCCTAAGGGTATTACGTGGCATTGTGAAGATAAACAGGAAACATAAGCCCTTCTTTTATGTGTAAATAACCCTCAAACCAGTATAAAAGAAATCAGTACCTGAGAGTAATCAATATCCAAGTTGCTGCAGGCTTAGTTTTCGTATTCTATTCTCTGGTACTATTATGCCACCTTTAAATCAAGATATTTCAGGAAAAATACCAAATTCTCTTTTAGATGAGTTATTTGAGTCACATAATTAACCCACAGACTAGAATACTGGGTGCCTATTCTCTATTCTGTTACTCCATTGAAGGCCCAGGGAGTTCAGAGGCCAAAAATTGATGTACCAGAGTCTTTACTCAGTCCCTGTATGTTTAAGATAAAGGCATTTTCCAGGTGTTATGAATTATTATTTATTCAAATTTCAAGAAGTCCATTAACAAATTATGTAGAGACAGCATGTACCACAAAAGCAAGAATATAGTTGTGGTAACCTGTTTCCAAAGATTAGGAATGCTACGAGCACTCCTAGCTATCTTCAAGACACCACTGACTTACTGAGGAAACTACACTGCATTGATGATCTTTCCGAAAATACCATCCTTGCCAACATGGATGCAGAAGCTCTCTACACCAATTGTCCACACGAGGATGGAGTACAAGCTGTCAGGAACAGTATTCCGAATGATGCCATAGCACACCTGGTGACTGAGCCATGTGACTTCATCCTCACCCATAAACATTTCTGATTTGGGGATAATTTATACCTTCAACTCAGCGGCTACACCAACATTTTTATGCCAGGCCCAGGAAAACACTTCCTCAGCTCTTGTGCTCTAGCACCTCTCCTCTACTTGTGCTACATTGATGACGTCTTCATCAAATGGACCCATAGGAAAAGGGACCTTGAAGAGTTCCACCGGGATTTCAACAATAACCACCCCACCATCAATCTCAGCCAAGAGAGCCACTTCCTGGATACTACATTGAGAATAAACAATGGTCACACAAACACCACTCCATACCAGAAACCTTCTGAGTGCTATTCTTACCTACATGCCTTTAGTTTCCATCCAGGACTTGTCATGAGATCCATTGTCCACAGCCAAGCCCTAAGCTACAACTGTATCTACTCAGACAGGGTATGTCTACACTACAAAGTTAGTTCGAACTAACGGATGTTAGTTCGAACTAACTTTCATAGGCGCTACACTAGCGCTCTGTTAGTTCAAACTTAATTCGAACTAACGGAGCGCTTAGTTCGAACTAGGTAAACCTCATTTTATGAGGATTAAGCCTAGTTCGAACTTATTAGTTCGAACTAAGGGCTGTGTAGCCCTTTAGTTCGAACTAGTGGGAGGCCAGCCCTTCCCAGGTTCCCCCTGGTGGCCTCTCTGGGCACAACCAGGAAAACTCTTCTCCTCTCCCCCAGCCCCGGGCCCCTAAAGGGGTAGACTCTGGCCAGACGGCACTGGAGTCAGCCAGCCCTGCCAGCAGTCTCTGCCCCTGAGCCAGTGGCCCCACAATGAGCCAGGTAGCCAGTGGCAGTGAGCCGTCCCCTGCCCAGTCCCCGAGCACCCAGGGGCCTGCCAGGGGTCGTAGACGGCGCGCGGCCTCCTGGTCTAGTGCAGAGGTCATGGACCTCATTGAGGTTTGGGGGCAGGCCCCCAATGTCCATGATCTCCGCACTAGGAGGAGGAACGTGGCCGTCTATGGCCGCATAGCAGCCGCCATGGCCAGCAGGGGACACAGGCGCACCCAGGAGCAGGTGCGAATTAAGGTGAAACAGCTGCGGCAGGGGTACGCCAGGGCCACAAGGGGCGGCGCTGCTGCAGGGGCTGCCACCTGCCCCTACTTCGCTGCCCTCCACCAACTCTTGGGGGGCAGGGCGGTCCGTGCCAGCCCGGGGGACATCGAGCCGGGACCAGAGGGCCCTGACCTAGGCCCACCGGAGGGGCCACCGCCAGCTGTTCCAGCACTGGAGTCGGCAGGGTCATCCAGGGAGACCGTACCGGGTAAGTAGTTCGAATTAAGTAGTTCGGGTGGGGAGGTGGGAGGGAGACCAGAGACCGCATGCGTGGGCCATGCCTTCCACGGATCACGCAGACACCTGTGCACGTGCGAGCACATGCCATGCCACCCTTGGGCAGATGGCTCCAGCTGCGTGACACCCAGGGGCCGTGGCCCAATAGGCACATGCTTGTGCAAAGAGACGTGACATGCTCCCGACCCTGGGGCAGGACCCAGCAGGATGCTTTCCCTTCACATGTCCCCTCTACACGGAGGCAGGGGACATCTCCCCTCCCCTCCGCCGCCCCGGCCACACTATACATGGCACAGGGACATGGGTGCGGTCTTGGGGCAGCTCCCAGTCCCGGGGAGAGCCAGACATCCTGACCATGGCCTCTGTACAAGCACAGCGGCTCTGACGGTGCAGGACATGGTCACCCTCACGTTGCGGAGTTGGGGAGGGGGCTGGGCATCATCC
Organism: Pelodiscus sinensis; assembly: GCF_049634645.1. Lineage (NCBI taxonomy): Eukaryota > Metazoa > Chordata > Testudines > Trionychidae > Pelodiscus > Pelodiscus sinensis. Next base: position 23,218,983 of record NC_134725.1, on the reverse strand, counting down.
TCTGCGTCCCCAGGGAGAACTGACCACTTCTCTTCTTTCTCTACAGCTGCACCAGCTGCTCGTGCAGGGCGCACCACCCTGCCCAGGACATGCTCCCGCACCCGCGGCCTGCTCCGGACTGCCAGCACGGAGCAGGAGTACCGGGACCAGCACCTGGGGGCCCTGCAAGCCGTGCACCGCACACTACAGGCCTGGATGCGGGAAGACCTGCAGGTTCGCCACGAGCTGCTGGCTGAGCTCCGAGGGCTGAACACCAACCTGCAGCTCCTGCTGCAGAGCATGGTGCCCCGTGCTGGTCCTGCACCAGCTGTCCCCCGAACTGCTGTCCCTCCTCCCACTCCTGCCCCCCTCCCACCTCTTCCTCCTCAACCCCCATAACCTCTTCCTCAATGTCCACACCCCCCACCTCAACCTCCGCACCCTCCACCCCATCCCCCCGGGGACGCCGAAGCCCCTTCCCTTGCCGTGCTGGGAGGCGGTTGGCCCAGCGAGACCCCCACCCCTGATCCTTGAATTTCCCCACCCCCTCTTTTCCCTTGCTTCCCCCTTTCAGCTCCCTCCTCCCAGTTTCCCCCCCCCCTCTCTCACCCTCTCTCTTCCCCTCTCCCACCTCCTTTTCCCAGTTTCCCCCAGTTTTGTTAAATAAACAGAGTTTCTAGTTTTGTCCACACGTCATCTTTATTTTGTACATCAAGAAGAGGGGCTAGGGAAGGGTAAGTGGAAGGAGGTGAGGGAGGACTGGGGCATGAGCGTCCGATGGGGAGGACTGGGCTGGCTCTGCAGGCTTCTGGGAGTGGAAGCTCTCCTGCAGCCCCCCAATTGCCCCTTCTCCCCAGATGGCAGCCTGCGGCAAGTGCAGCCGGGCTGATGGCCGAGTGGTGTGATGTGCCCAGTGTGGGTAGTCCGGGCACTCCAAGCCAGGACTGCTTTGCAAGCGGGGCACCCCTGAGAACTGTCTGTCCGGGGTGGGGGTCGGGTCCCTTTAAGCGCAGCCCTGGGCTAGCCTGAGGCAGCATCTCCACGCTCTAAGTCCTCCTCTGATGCCCTGCCGGCACTGCTTCCGGCCATCCTTAAGCCCGGTTCAGGGTCCACTCTGTGTGGACATGCTAGTTCGAATTAGCAAAACGCTAATTCGAACTAGTTTTTTAGTCTAGATCCGTTAGTTCGAATTAGCTTAGTTCGAATTAACTAATTCGAACTAAGTTAGTTCGAATTAACATTGTAGTGTAGACGTACCCACAGAGACAAACAGATACAAGATTTTTAGTAAGTATTCTTAAAACTAAAATACCCACCTGGGGAAGTGAAGAAACAAACTGACAGAACCAGACAAGTACCCAGAAGTCACCTACTACAGGACTCGTCCAACAAGGAAAATAACAGAACACCATGGGTTGTCACTTAAACCCCCAGCTAAAATCCCTCTAGCACTTCATTGACAATCTACAATCTATCCTAGAAAACATTCTATCTCTCCTATACACTTTGGGAGACAGACCAGTCCTCGCCTCCCATTTCTTGGTTTGTTATGTCACTAGGATTGGGGACCAAGCACTGGGTATTTAAGAGCACTTAGTACCCACTCTATCAGCTTAATTTAGCATGGACAGACTAATTGACAGTTTTTTCCTTTTTTTCCTCTTCTATTGCCTTCTCTTCCTGGCTCTCCCCATCCCCTCTCTTTCTCTGCTATTTATTTGTAACCTGGACTCCCTAACTCCATTCATTTGAAGAAGTGGGTTGTGCCTACAAAAGCTCATCTACAAATTTTGTTAGTTTCTAAGGTGCTGCAAGACTTTTTGATACATAAACTAGTAGGAGAACACTTTAACCTCCCTGGACACTCAGTAATGGATTTAAAAGTAGCCATTTTTCTACAAACACACACACACACATACACACACACACTACAAAGAGAAACAGCAGAGCTTCAATTCATTTGCAAATTTAACACAATTTAGGACTGCATAAGGATTTAGAATGGTTCTCTCACTACAAAGCCAATTTTCCCTCTTTTGGTATTCACACCTCCCCATTGGTTGTCGGGAGTGAGCCACATCTGTCCTAACAGAAGTGGCCTCGTTAACACTGGTCCCGGTAACTCCTGTCTTTTGATATACTAAACAGTGGTCCCCAACCTTTTGGGGCTGCCGGGCGCCCGGTAGCGGGGCCACTCACGCACCGGGCGTCCGGAGGCGGGGCCACCCATACACTGCATGCCCAGTGCTGGTGCCACCCATGCGCTGCACTTCCGGGGCTGGCGCCGCTCGCCCAGGAGCCAGCATCACCCACGTGCTGCACGCCTGAGGCCGGCACCGCTCCTGTGCTGCGTACCCAGGAGTGGGAACGCCCATACGCCACGCTCCTAGGGCTGGCACAGCCCATGCATCGCGCGCCCGGGGGCGGGGCCGCCCCTGTGCCGCGTACCCGGGGCCAGCACCACGCCTGTGCCATGCGCCCAGGGGCTGGCACCACCCTTACGCCATGTGTCGGCACAGCCCTTGCACTGTGCACCTGGGGGCAGGGCTGCTCATACGCTGCGCGCCCCGGGGCCGGGGCCGCCCATACGCCATGTGCCCGGTGCCAGCGCCACCCATGCGCCGCACTCCTGGGGCCAGCGCCGCTGCGCACCTGGGGCCAGCACCGCTCCTGTGCCACGCGCCCGGGAGCGGGGCTGTCCATGTGCCACACGCACGGGCCAGCACTGCCCATATGCCGTGTGCCCAGGGCTGGCACAGCCCTTGTGCCATGCACCCGGGGGCAGGGCCACCCATATGCTGTGAGCCCAGGGGCCGGCACCACCAATGCACTAGGTGCCCGGGGGCGGGACTGGCCCCGATCACTCAGTGGGCGCACGGAAATGGCCCGGCGGGCACCATGGCACCCGTGGGCACCACGTTGGGGACCACTGTACTAGTACATAGAGCTTCAAGAGCTTCAAAACCTTACATTTACAGGCACTGGTTACAAAAACTTCCCCTCAGAATCATAATCCACAGATTTGGGGGAATCGCTTCCTCCATTAAGTTCTTTTTATTCCTAAAAACCAGAGGTGAACACTTGAAATTACTCCCGGGGTACCCCAACTTCCTTGAAAAAAGAAAAGAGGAAAAACAAAGCTGCTGTCTCTGGTAGCTGACCTCACAGTCAAGGGAAGGAAATACAGACAGACCTTCCACAAGAATCAAATATCACCTTAAAAAAGGTGATATTTATTATAAAACAAAAGATAAACTTGATAAAACGTATTTGGTTGCTAGATGTTACAGAGCACTAAGGAAAACAAATTAAAAAAAACACAGGGACAGATCTCTGGATACAATGTAAGGTAGTAAATGGGGAGGGGATGCATAGATTCATACACAGCAGTTCAAACCAAAATAAAGAAAATGACCCTGAACATGACTGCATTCACTTTCCCTTTTACACACTTCTAACTTTCTCTTTGTTCAGTCCTCTCCCATATCCTGAATTCCTTGGAGACATGGCAGTCCTGCCTGGGTTTAAATCATTCTGTGTGTCTCAACTCCTGGTTTCTCTCTCCCATACAAAGAAAGGAGGCAAGGGACCTATATCCAATTCAAATTTCAACCCTCTATCTGAGGGTTCTACCGGCCTTCTGGCCAACACCTTGCTAGCTACCTGAGTTTAACCCCTTAGTTACTAGGTGCCGGTAAGAACTACTCCTATCCATTACACCCTATAATTTCCACTCCAGTGGATCTGATGAAGGTGATTCCTCCCTGTTTTTGCAGATACAGACTAACACAGTCCCCTCTAAGATTTGTCATCATGGTCCATGAGTGAAGGTAGATCTGGGGGAGGCTAGTCCCCAGCCCTACCGTCAGCCCTGCCCCTTCTGCCAAGGTCCTGTTCTACATGGGAGACAAGCTCCCTCCCCCTCCCCACACCCTTCCACAATACCATGGAGGCAGGGCAGCATGCTGTGCCCCTCCTCCAGCATGGAGAGGATGGGTAGTGCACAGCCCCCGCCTCTCCATCACCAGAGCACAAGGAGGGAAGGAGGAAGATATGGGGCCACAGCCTCCTCGGCACAGCATGGGGGAGGGCAGGCACTCAAGAGCAGCAACACTCTGGTCCTAGTACACCCTACAGTAAGCGTTCTGGGGGCAAAGTGTGGTCAGGGTCAGGCTGACAATTTAGGAAGTCAATGCCTTCTCCTGCCTAGCCCACCAGCCGCCCATGCTTTTCACCAAAGATTAAAGTTTGCTCATTCAAAATTCTCCATGAATAGTGCTTAAGAACAGAGAGCTGCCATTTGATTTTGGGTATCCTGATGTGAATCCAGTGCAATTCTACTGAAGTCTGGGCTTTATCCTGATGTAACTGTGATCAGAATCTAGCCTAATAATTGACACCTGAGATGGACAAGACTAACATATTTCACTTTCAGGAAGTTATTCATGAAATTCAACTAAATTTTGTCTTTCATCCCACTACTTTTAGCTGCCCTCCCTTCTACCATTTTTTCCTTTTCCTCTTTGGTGTCTACTGTCTCTTATCTCCTTTCCTCTTTCTAAATTGATGCTCTGTCAAGCTCCATATGTTCAGCTCATTTACTCCTTCCTTATAAATCTGGCAAATATTCCGCCTTAATATTAGTTTTTTAAAACATTGATATTAGGATTAATATTAAAATTTGTATTGGGAAGAGACAATAATTTGAAAAAAATAGTTTCAGAAATGGTACATCCCACAGTTTGTGTACTGTGGTTCCTCAGGACAACCTTCACTTTCTTAAGTTTTGAAGGCAAGTGCTGGTCATTTAATTTCCATAAATGTTAAGCTCTTAGGATAGAGAGGATGGCTTGATATGCGTGAATACAATGGTTGAGTACCAGTACAATTTAATTAATAATATACTGAAACTGTTATTATCAGTTAGGAACCACTTAGGATTCCCAAAGTTTGTTTTAAAATCAAATCCAAGGTTGCTAAGAATCTACACACACACACACACACACACACACACACACACACACACACACACACACACACACACACACACACACATACACACACACACACAAAAATCATTATTGCTGGTTTCTCTCTCTGGGCTTCATTAAAACGGAGGTTCCAAAATGATTTGTCAAACCCAGAGAAAAAAGAGAGGCCAATTAAAGTTTTTAATTAATTTCAAGAGCACCAACAAAGAAAGATATAAGTAGACACAGACAGTTCAGATTCACACTATAACATTTCCAGTTTTCTTTTATGTAGCATTTGTATTAGCTTCTTTATTTTCTTTGTAGTGTATCTGAATGAGTCTTTCCAATGAGCCATACAACTAAAGACCTAATCACCTGTGGTAATTAAGGATCGTGCCATACTTTTTCTTTCCAACATGTTATCTGTGATGTGCTGGCTAATTTCTAGTTTGGGTAATGACATTTTGCCTATATAAAAATTTTCTGTGTAGTTTCAAACTGATAACAGAGTCTCCACTTCCTAACCTCTTGACTTGAATTTTTGCAATACTAAATTGCTACTATGTTCTGCATCACAGATGGTTCCATTTTAGTTGTAAATGAAGAAATTCCTCTCTGGATTGTAAATCACAGTGTTGTCAACTCTCATAATCTTATCATGAATCGTATGATATTTGTTATTTTTTCTTAAAGCTGAAGAGATTGGATGAAAATTTCAATGTGCTTGGCTGCTTACTTTTTCAAGTAAGTTTCTCATAGTGGCAAAAGAGAGCTTGAAAAAGTGAATCCAGTGCATGTAAATATTCAGAAAACAAATAAAAAAGAATTCTGCATGCATTATAATTAAACCATCTCATGATTTGGGGGTCTGCCTCATGATTCTGAACACTTGGGTTTGGCAATCTTGAAATCATTATGTAACATACATTCTGGCTGAAAAGCTGCCTCACTGCAAATTATTTTCAAGATTACATTTTAAAAGAATTATTATTGTCCCCTTGTAAACTACATTAAGCATTTAATAACATTTGTGGATGTCCAGAAACACAAGTTATAAATTATAAAATCCTGCTCTCTTTTCACCTGGGTTTTCATTTTTTCCCATGATTTATGTACAATAAGACTGCATCTAGATGGCTCAGGTAAGTCAAATTCAGTATAAAGAATGTGACACAGTGGTTTTTATCCACCAAAGCTTATGCCCAAATAAATCTGTTAGTCTTTAAGATGTCACAGGACTCCTTGTTATTCTAGTATAAAGAATGTCTTGAGTCATATATATATATATATATATATATATATATATATATATATATATATATATATATGGCCTGATGTGCCAAGATACTAGGAGCACATCTACACTATGCGGAAGATCAATTTAGAGGCTCTAGTAATGAGCCACTAAATCTAACTCAGAACGCCCCACTGGCTCAAGTATTCCTGCTCCTCATGAGGAGTAAGGGAGGAATAAGGGAACGTTTGCTACTGTCACCCTTCCATTGTGTGGACAGTGTAGAAATGCAATTTAAGATATGTTGACTCCAGCTACATAATTAACATAGCTGGAGTTGCATATTTTAATTCAACCTTCCACTATAGTGTAGACCAGTCTGAAATGTTCTCATCTTTCATTGACTACGGTATCCTATCACAAATCTACTCTCGCAGGCAATGAAACCATCATGTTACCACTTAGTCATAACAGGATGAAATAGCAGCTGGTCTAATAATATTTTCATGTCCCATCCTTAAAACAGTTAGTTACAATACATTTCTGCATCCCTTTAAAATCACATACAAAGCCTTGGAACGGCTACACATCATTCCCCTTGACCTTTGCACAATCAGTATTGAAAATGTTTGTGAGGCATCGTCATGGGATCCATAGTATTGTGCTTGGAATATGTGTATGATTGTTGTTGCGGTTCTGATTATTATTATCCAGCATCCAATGTGTAGTGGGTGCTTTATAGACAACTAAAGGCTGTAATTAATTATATCCTGTAATTAACACTGTGAGGGGTAGATCTCTATGGCCTGACCCGGTGAGAAGACAGAGCTGGCTGAAACTTTAGGAGGGGAGAAGGGAGTTTTCAGAACTTCTCTGGAATTACTGAAACAGATAATCTGGTTTCATAAATTAATCGATTAAAATAGTAAAATTCATTGGGAAAAGCCCATCTGTATTTTGGCGTTGCAAGTAATAAAACTAGGATCAACTGATAGAATATCCTGTAACAAGGGTTACTGAAGCTGCCAGTGTAAATCCTGTTATCAGGAATGCATTCTCAAGCAAAGGCTATTGTCTGGCTCTATGGAACCATCTCGCTGCTCACAGGTCACCTCACGAGATGTGATGCTGACTCTCCGAAGAAATTAATGGTCCAATGCCTCTCTGTGCGCCTCCTCCGGTCAGGGTGACTCACAGCTGGCTGCTGCTGCAGGCTGTGTCTTTAAATGTGTCAGCTCCGCTTCTTTGCTCTAAGCTCCTGCTGCCGTCTCCGTTCGGTCTCCCTCTACCTCCCCCACCGTGCTCACCGCGCCTGCGCCACTGCTGCCGGAGCTAGGACTCTCCTCTCCTGCGCTTAGGAGTCCGCAGATCTTTTGTTTGCGGCTGGGCAGTGGCGGCTGCTCCCCGGATCGCTCCCGGCCAGCGAAGGACTAGCCGCAGAGCCCTTGCAGAGCATCGGATCACGGGCGCCGCTGCGGGCAATTCTAGGGGTGACCCTAGCACCGTTGGGTCCTGTATACAAACAAATGGGGGGAGGAAGGCAATTCTTAAGGTGGACTTTCTTTTAAGGTGGATTTTTTTAAGGTGGACTTGCTCTTAAGGCGGAATTATTTTTGTTTTTTTAAGCGGACTTGCTCTTGCATCAACTGCTTGGGGGAGGGAAGGGGCTGGGATGTCATCATGGGAAAAGGTTCCTGACACAAAGTCAGCAGCACAGCTCCTCTTGATACCAGTAGGCTGATAGCAGGAGATGGAAAAGGCCTGGTGTTAGGGAACAAACGTCTCTCTAGCCTATAACAATGACTAAAACCCAACCCTTCTCCAAGAAAAGGCAGCCCATGGAAGGAGAAGCGGTGGGAGTGAAAAGCCAGATGTTTAGCTGCCGAGAGGTTGATAGAAGAGAGGCTTTACTTTTCCAAGAAGTCTCCAGCTCCTGATTGTTCTTAAGGAGGGGATGGGCGGGTTGTTTTTGTTTGTTTTTAATTTTTGTTTTTAACTTCTATTAAATATTATTTACTACAAAGCCCTTCTGTCTCGCACACACTGGAAATCCAAAAGGATAAAGACATGGAGACAGTAGGAGAATTTGAGTTCAGCAGGAAAGATCTGATCGGACATGGAGCGTTCGCAGTTGTTTTCAAAGGGAGACACAAAGAGGTAAATAGGGGTTTTCTCTTTTGTCTTTTTTGCAATTTAAGAGGGGAGGGTTTACCCCCTCCCCCTTTGTTTGTGGTTTTGTACTTTGTCTCTAACTTAGTCCCTGTTTTGTGTGTTTATTACAAAGCTCCCGAAATAGTTTTGTAGCTCGGAGCCATACAGATACATACACACTATTATAAGTTATTCAGGGACACACAAATGAGCAGAACTCTGAAAAAGTCTTAAGTTGGTGGCTGGCCGGCCAAAATTAATGAAAGGGTTTAAAAGTGATATGTTTCTATCACTATTGTGTTGTGCTCCGGTGATAGATCAAATAATCTGTTGTCAGACATATGCTATGGCCCAGGTCAATTTTTGAAGTGTATTGTCATTGTTAATTGTATGGTTTGTAGAAGAGGTTGTTTGTTAATAGTTAAATAAGAGTATACAATCCATCTGTGGATTTTTCATCATTTAAAGCTCAGGATTAAGTTCTGGTTCCCAAAATCCATTTAGTTGCATTGTTTAAATAAGAGCATAATTGTAGTATAAAGTAATAAGAAAAACATAAACCTCTGGCTTTTCTTTTTTGAGCTGACAAGTTTAATTCAGCAAAGGGCAAGTCTGAACAAGTACAGTGTATGTCTGAGATATCAAATTAGGGCTTTGTAACCCTTACGTTGGACATAATTGTATCCTGTCAGAGAACCTTGCATCCTAATGTCATTGGCATTTATCTTTTAATTTACACATACACATTTAACTTTCAGAAACCTGAGTTGGAGGTAGCCGTAAAATGTATTAACAAGAAAAATCTTGCAAAATCTCAAACTCTGTTGGGGAAGGAAATCAAAATACTTAAGGTAAAAGGAAGAAACTACTTTATTTTCTCTCAGAATTATGTTTATATATATATATATATACACACACACTGTTATTCCTAGTTTAGAATTCCTTTTTTTTTTTTTTTTTTTTTTTAGGAACTGAAACATGAAAATATCGTTGCCTTGTATGACTTCCAGGTAATACATCTGATTATCTTGGGGTATTTGAGGGTTGGGGGAAGTTGGGTAAAAAGTGTAGATCTTAAAATATTTTGATAGATGTTCCACTTAGAGCTTACTTATAATAGGAAGTCTCCCTTTCGTGAGAAATATGTGATCTGTTTGGACATATCCCTATTGTATTCCAGCCCACAACATTCTGATATAATTGCTGGGGATGTAGTGGATAATCTACTTTGCTAGTGTCCTTAGATGTAGTACAGTGAAGTTTAATGCATAAAGGGTGCACACACACTCCCTGTTATACAGAAAATTGAATTTATACAGCATATAGAAGAGGCACAAGGGTGACTTTATGGCCTACTTTTTGTGGATAGTTTCATTAAAATTTTCCACTTGTCCTTATGGCATTCAGTAGAGCTTATAAATTGCAGTAGACTTATTTTTAGAAGGTTGCTGCTTCCTGTACAGCTTTGTTTTTCCTCTGAGGTCAGCTTTCAGGATAAGAGGGAAGTCCTAATTAAAAAATAACTACTAAACAGTCAACCTATCTTACTCTTCTTTGTGACAGGTTTAATTGTACATATGATTTCTTTTTTAGTGACAGTTTATTCTCAGTAGAATGGAACCCTTTTGTGTACATATGCAGCTAGATCCAAGCAAGAGGGAAGAGTGTAATTCCAAGCCCTGAAGCTGCTTTATTGGGAATGACAACTTTAGCTGTTGCAATCAGACCACGCAGCACCAGGGTTGCTGTTTTTTGTTGCTTATCTGTGGTTCACTGCGCTAAGTCGTGTCACGTGGCCTCCAAGCCTCCTTGTTTGTTGACATTCTTCCTGCCCTCTTTCATTGGTTCAGCAAAGCCTTTGCATCACCGTGCAACGAGATAGCTGGCAGCCTCTGCCATTCAGCGATACTTTCTGGGAGTTGTAGTGTGAATGTGTCACTTGGTATTTGTGCTCTTTGAGGCAGAACTACGTTACCCATCTCTCTGCTGGGAGATGGGTGGATGAGGTTACCGTGGGTCAGATACTCAGGAAGGGTTTAATGCTTGTTTTTTAAAAAGGCAGAAATGAGCATGGATTTTTCAGACCCTCATTCATTTTGGAAGGGGGAGGGGAAGAAAGAGGGAGAAAGTTGGAAATAGGATTAGTTCCTGGCACCGTGTCTTGTGCTAAGAGCCCCACTCCCCTGAAAACCCTGTTGCTTAAATCTATTTACAGGATGTGGAGATGATTGCAGAAAAGTCTTGCAAAGTCACTGAGCTGTGTGAGCTCTTTTTGTCTCTAAAGCTGCTGGCTTGGGGATGCAGAGATAATAAAAGGAGGCATATTTGTGGGTTAGGGGAGAGGTTCCTTTGGGGAAGTGGTTTTACTGATTTCATGTGTGTACAGTTCTCCATTTGAGCTCCCTACAACCCATTTACTGGACCGGTCTCCAAAGTGGTCAATAACTTCTCCCTTTTGCTGTAGGTCTCCTTGCCACAAATCGGTACATTGCTGGGTTAACCTCTGTCAGCAAAATCAAAACTTTTTTTTATTTAGTTACTGATCCCCCTAACTCTCTGCTATGAAAGAACTAGGGGAGGGTTTCTAAAGAAATGTCTTTGAAAGGAGAAATTTTATAATTGTTTTGTTAATTGTTACAGTTAATTTAACAGCCAGGCTGTGTCTAGACTGACAAGTTTTTCCGCAAAATCCTCTGCTTTTGCAGAAAAACTTGCCAGCTGTCTACACTGACCCTTGAATTTCCGCAAAAGCACTGACGATCTCATGTAAGATTGTCAGTGCTTTTCCGGAAATACTATGCTGCTCCCGTTCGGGCAAAAGTCTTTTTCCGAAAGACTTTTGCGCAAAAGGGCCAGTATAGACAGCAGAGATTTGTTTTCCGCAAAAAAGCCCCGATCGCGAAAATGGTGATCGGGACTTTTTTGCAGAAAAGCACGTCTAGATTGGCCACGGATGCTTTTCCGCAAAAAGTGCTTTTGCGGAAAAGCGTCCTGCCAATCTAGACGCGCTTTTCCGAAAATGCTTTTAACGGAAAACTTTTCCGTTAAAAGCATTTCCGGAAAATCATGCCAGTGTAGACGTTGTCCCTGTGTGCCCTGTCTTGGTCATGTGAGGTAACTGTATATATCAAGGATCGGGAACCTTTTTTGGGTTGGTGGCCACTGACCCACAGAAAAATCACTTTGGGAGCCACACACAAAAAACCCTCACTGATGTGGCAACTGAGACACAGAAAGACACTTCTCACATTCTCCCTGCACGGAGGTAAGGGGGGCTGCCTAGTAGATTTTGTGTGCTCCAGCCCTGAGGGCGGGGACTGGAGCATCAACACAGGCTCCCCAATGGGGGGGGGGGAAAGGCGTGAGCCTTCGGGGGCCAGATCCAGGTAAGCTGGGGGTTGCATCTGGCCTCTGTGCCTGAGGTTCCCCACCCATAATATATGGGGTCTAACCATGAAATATGGTAGAACACCTGAAAGAAACAGCAGTAAGTTCCCCCAAAACAAGACTGATGTATATGGTCAGGTCCTGTAGTATAGGACTCAGTGTTGGGCGATGTTGGTTCAGTGCAACTTTGCTTCAGTTTGGGTAAACTAGGATATATAGTATGGCAAAGCTGTGTTAATGCTGGCAAAGCACTTCAGTTCCTTTGATGGAACATACTCTAAACTAGGCCAAAATCTAGTTTGTTATATACAGGAGTTCCCATGTGCAACATGTGTCTGAGAGTAGAATGTGGTCCTCTAGGAGTGTGGCATTTATTTGAGAGATATACAGTGTTTGCAAATAGAGCACATTTTAAAGATTAATAAAATATTATTCCCTTTGCAAGGTGGAGTTTCTATATCCCACCTTGTTTTGTGGAATGGGAACATTTCTGATTGGTGGTATTTCTCTAAGAGCAAACTTGATCACTTCATTTTTATTTCTCCGTATAAACAGTCATCTGCTATTGCACACTTGTTTCCCTGGATCATAAAATTGAAGATACTGCTCCCTCTCTTTAGTACCTCTCTTTAGTACCTTTAGGCCTTAGCTACTGTGAAACCATAAATATTTTTTGCTAATCTTACTGTTGCTCTGAGGCTTTTGTTACAGCTGTGTTGTTTGATTGTTATGTTTTAATTCTTCTCTGCCTCTCCTGTCACCATTGACTTCTTTAATTCTTACTTCTGTAGACTCAAGGAAATAGTTGAGAAAATCTCAGTGATTGCACCCAAAATGGATATTTTTAGTTGGTTTGTTTGTTTGTTTTGTTTGTTTAAAGCCTGTGAAAATGAGGCTTGATGTAAAGCCTGTGAAAATGAGGCTTGATGTAATACTTGACTTCTTATACAATAACACTGATAAATTCATCAGGCCTGCTTGCAGCAGTGCCACGCACAACTGTTATTTACCCCCACTCCTTCACCCCAAAAAACTGCTTCATTCAATCCAGATCCTAAATAAGGATAAAATAAAAGGTTTACTGCCAAGAAATTTGATATAGGTGAATATGTAATGTTGCATAAGGAGATCATATCTGGCTTTTTAGGAACTCAGTGGGGACTGTCTAACATAGGGGTTGGGCAAGATGTGACCCAGGGGCCAGATCTGGCCTGTGGGCTGCATTTGTCTGCTTTCTATTTATGTCCTGCTGCCTGTGCCACCGAATTTCCAGACTGTGGCTCAGGCAGCAGGGTCCTATTTAAATGGCTCATGGCTGCCTATTGCGGCACTACCCCAGCAGGGGCTGGAGCAACCAGCCCTTTAAATAGTTGCAGCAATCCTAGACTGCTGCTCCGCAATGGTAGTGGTGGGGCTGAGTGCTGCAAGCCTTTTGTTGTATTTTTAATTCAAAGCTTCCACCCCCAGACAACTCTGCTGGGAGACTAGTCCCCAGCCTCTCTCATTCTGTCCCAGGCCTCTTCCTTCCAGAGGTGGAGCTGACCCATGACCATGTACCAAAAATAAGTAAGTGGCCCCCTTGAGAAAAGTATTGCCCACTGCGTTCTAACGGTAGGTTCATTAAATTGCAATGGACTCATTGGAACGTATGTTTCATTTTATTATTAAACACTCAGCTATCATTGATGTACTCAGCATGGTCCATGGATCTCAAAGAGTGAGTCTTTGCCCATAGAAGGGTTGGAATTGGGTTTTATCAAATTTTGCCCTAAAAATACTTATTTGTGGGCACATGCAGAATAAATCTGAGCTACAAATCTGTCCTTGGAGCAATAAAGAGTTGGAGAAGTTGAACTTTGGGTTTGCCCCATTCATATTGCCATTGAATGATCACTAATTCTTAGCCCATCTTTTGGAGAGAGGTGGTTAGAGTACTAGCTCTTGGAGGCCTGGATTCAAGTCCTAATTTCCATAAACTTCCTTTGTGACCTTAGGCAAGCTGCCTAGCATCTGGGTGCTCCAGCTCCAGCTCCCTATATGTAAAATGAGGATGTTGGCACTTCCTGTCTTCCCAACAGCATTGACGATAAGTATTTTCAAAAGGTTGAGGCCCTGAGAAAGTACTATAATGCATGCAATATAAATGAGTGGACAGAGGGAGCTTTTACAGTGGAGAAAGTACTGTAGTTTGCCTCAGTGATTTTTCAAGACCACAGATATTGGCTTCTGTTTAAAACCCCTAAGAGAGAGCATCCCTTTAATTAACTTTGTTCTCTTCAATAAAACAAGTTGGGTTTTTTTAACCACTATTTCCTGGTTACAGCTATTTTCAGAAAACTTAGCATGTGTCAGTGTTTAAGTCATGTGCTTAACCTTTGTGCTGTTACTCTCTTACCTTTGCCCAATGCAATTCAAATACCGATTGACACATGTGGTTTATAATATACTAGCATTACCAGCCCCATTATAATGGTAGACATGCACTCAGATTGGCCTGTTGTACTCCTGACTGTCCCGGGGTCTATGCAATTGCCTCTTACTGGGCCTTGTATTATATGTTATTCTTATATTCTCTTCTTTGTTCCCTCTTTCTCCCAGTCTTCAACCTACTCATCATTTTCTCTTCCTGTAGTTCTCATCCTGTTCTCCCCCCCCCCCCCCGCCACCACATGGCTCACCCACCAACTCACTGTCAGCCACTTGCATTTTTTTTCCACATGCCCCATTGTGTTGCTTTTCAAATCTCACATCCCACGGTGGTGGGAGGGAGGAAACGGTAGATACCAGCCCAGCCCAGGCTACCCTCTCTAACCTTATTTATTTATTTATTCCCAGATTCTTGTAGGGACAAATTGGCTACATTTTGCATACACCACAAAAATACAACTTCTAAATCACCTCTCTGTAAACTACATTCCTGACAGCCACTTCACCATCTTCACCCTGAGGTAAAGAAAGGTACCCAGATGCTCTGAGAATATGAAAGGGGCATTGATAAGAATATACCCTGACATTTTGTGAGTCTCCAACTTGGCTTATAGTAGCATACTTTTGTCCAAACTTCTCAAGTCTTCCAGTGTATTCTCAAATGTTCTCTGTAACAGACAGCGTGATGGACACCTCTCCTTCTACAATAGTTTCGATTATGTCAATCTGCCTCAGCAGATAGGAAAATGGACAATAGAGGTCACCGGGATATTTTTTAAGAGGGTGGAATAGGGTGTCACTGCTCAGGTCTGGAGGGAAGGGCAGTCTAAAGAGACAAAGATTAGGAAATAATGGGTAGCAGAATAGGGATCAGAGTTAAAAATAACTAGGCTCCTTAGAACCAGGGGTTTGGCACTTGTGTGTGGATCCACTCAATTTTCTCTGTTTCATGCTAATAAATTGAAATCCATGTAACTTGCTGGATAACAGGACCTGTGTGATGAGACCTTAGAAATGGGAGCGATGAACATTTAGCTCTAATGAAGGAGCCATTGGGCCAGCTGAAAGGAGTGTGGGTGACTGAAGTGCCTCTGAAGCTGCCTGATTTAGGAAATGTTCTGTCCTGGGCTGCCTCCAATCAGCCCTAGTTTAGAGGTGCCTGCAGGCTGTTGTTACTGGTGTGGTGCCAGAACACAGAGAAGCCGTTTTATGTGTCATGTTTCTCCTCGTTGTGTCCTTTGTGTTAGTTGCTTGGAGTTAGTGGTGATGTAGGTGTTGTGCTATCTGAAGATTTTACTGTGCTGAGGTGAGTTCCTTATGAGCAGCTCTTCTGGGTTCAGGGCAACTGTGCACTGATAGTACAGTGTAAAGTTGTGCTAACACAACTACCCCAGGGTCCTCTACCTGTTTGTCCAACACACGAGCCACTAGCCAGTAGAGAATGGCTAGTTTGCTATAGCAATAGCCACTATGGTAGCAATTGCTTCAGAACTGGTTGGACACCAGAGGCATAGATAAGATCTTGTTCTTTTTGGAAAGAGGAGGATTTGTATATAGATGCAACTGCTAATCTCATCAAGATATACTCATAATTAAGCTGTTACTCCTACAGGGGACCTGCTTAAGTAAGAGGGCTATTAATATTTTTAATCATTGGCGCACCTATCCCTGCAGCATCAGGCACATGACAGTGAAAGTGAATTGCTCACTAATTAGAATCAGAAAAGAGGCATTACTTTATTCCTTACCCTACCTCAAAGATATGGCCAAAATTGCACCTTGCATTAGTTTCTGGAAAAGAAAGAAAATTCCGCTACCTGGATCTAATGCCCAGGGTGTTACAAGGAGGAAGGAGAAAAATTATTCTCTTTAATCTCTGATGATAGGACAATAAACAATGGACTTAAATTACAGCAAAGGAGGTTTATGCTGGACATTAGGAAAAACTTCCTAACTGTCAGGGTGGTTAAACACTGGAATAAATTGCCTAAAGAGGGTGTGGAATCTCCATCATCAGAGACTTTTAAGAGACACACATCTTTCAGGAATGATGTAGGTGGTGCTTGGTCTGACTGTCCAAGGGTCTAGACTTGTCTTCTCATGGTTCCTTCCAGGTCAAGTATTCTCTGATTGTATGAAAAGTTGTATGAAAAACAGTAACAAGTTGCAAGGACCAGATGACATTCATCCAAGAGTTCTGAAAGAACATAAGAATGGCCATTCTAGAAAAAAGCACAAGTCCATTTAGCCCAGTATTCTGTCTTCCGACATTGGCCACCAATATAAGCGACTCTACCCCAGAAAGGAATGCATCCTTTATGAGTGTCTCTTAAGAAAATGCATGCACGCACACACGCAGAGAGAGAGGATGGGGGGGGGGGGGAATAAAGACCAGGCAGCAACTGTAACCCAGTAGACTATCTTGCAACTGTTATTAATATGCCCAACACAATCTAACATACTACCTTAGGTCCCCTCTGTTCTATACACTACTCACGCATGCATTGTAGAGCTGAAGGTCATTACCTCCAAGAATTATGAATCAATCTGGAAGGGGGGTGGCTATGGCCATTTCTCATTGTCAGAGGAGAAGGGGATCCCCCAATCATATACTATTGTAACATGAAGTCAGTATATAGAAAAGTTTGAGACCCACAATACAAGGTGAATTCTATTCTCCACAGAAGACCTATATACACAACCATTTCACAGGCTCTGTTTGTTAATTTGGTTTGAACTCCTTTGAAAATGCACATTTTCTGTAATCCATGCAAACTGCTCCATACAAGAACTTATATAACCAGGGTAAGGTAATTACATTCAGTCCTGGTTAATCCACACACACGATTTATCCGTGTATCAGGGGATTCAAGACAAGGTTTCACTGATCGCTCCAGTCAAACAACAGAGATAGCAAACCAGTTTGCTTTAACCAGGACTGGCAGCAGCATGCAGTCCACTCGGGAAACCACTTGGCCAGTTCTAAAATCAAGCGCTTCTCTCTCAATCCTAGTCAAAGATCAACAACCGTCCATGTGGCTAGCCACACATTCCAGTGTATTCCTAGGGCAATGGCTCCTAGCTAGGCAAAGGCATATGTATAGACTTGGTCCCAATACGGACTGTTGGGGGACACCACTAGTTACAGTAAACTTCCGATAATCTGGCACCTTTAGGACCCAGGGGGTGCCGGATTATCAAATATGCTGGACTATCAGAAGGGGGGGCTATGAGCGGTCTGGGGTGGGGTAGGAGGGATGCCACCTCAGACTTCTCATAGCCCCCCCTTCCAATAGTCCGGCTCTGCCCCAGGCGTCCCTGATTCAGCCACTTCTGGTCAGTTTCAGCAGCAGCTGAATCGGGGACCCTGCAGCAGAGCAGCTGGAGTGCTGCCGGGTTGGTCCAGTAGCGCCGACCCTTGGCGCAGCGAGACCAACCCGGCAGCACCCCAGCTGCTCTTGGGGATGCCTGGGGCAGAGCAGCTTGGGGGCTGCTGGGTTGGTCCCACAGCGCCACTTCTCGGCGCTACTGGCCCAACCCCGCAGCGCCCCAGCTTCTCTGCCCCAGGTGTTCCCAAGTCAGCCGCTGCTGATACTGATCAGCGGCTTACTCCAGGAAGCCCGAGGCAGAGCTGCTCTGCCCCGGCTTCCTGGAGTCAGACGCTGGTCAGTTTCAACAGCAGCTGAATCGGGACGCCTGGGGCAGAGCAGCTGGGGCGCTGCGGGGTTGGTCCAGTAGCGCTGTACCTCGGGGCTGTGGAGACCAACCCAGCAGCACCCCAGCTGCTCTGTCCCAGGTGTTCCCAAGTCAGCTGCTGCTGAAACTGATCAGGGGCTGATTCCAGGAAGTCGGGGCAGAGCAGCTCTGCCTTGGGCTTCCTGGAGTCAGCCGCTGGTCAGTTTCAGCAGCAGCTGACTTGGGGACAGCTGGGGTGCTGCTGGGTTGGTCCCGCGGCCCCGAGGGGCAGCACTACGGGACCTATGCCGCAGCACTCCAGCTGCTCTGCCCCCGGCTTCCCCGATTCAGCCGCTGGTCAGTTTTAGCAGCGGCTGAATCGGGGAAGCTGGGGGCAGAGCAGCTCCAATGGTCTGGCTGCACGGAGCACTTCTGGGTTCCTGATGGTACTGGACCATCAGGAGTGCCAGACCATCAGATGCCGGACCATTGGAGTTTTACTGTACCTCTCTCCATTCTGAAAACTTATAATTTAGAAGTCAAATGTGAAATTGTGGAACCATTATCAGGGGTTTGTAACATCCTTTTAATCAGTTTCTGTACCTAATGACTGGAATATAGCTAATATGACACTAATATTTAAAAATGGCTCTAGAGATGATCCTGGCAATTACCGACCAATAAGTTTAACATTAGTACCAGGCAAATTAGTTGAAAGTATAGTTAAGAATAATCAGACACATGGATGAACATAATTTGTTGGGGAAAAGTCAGCTTAAAGCAAAGCATGCCTAGTAGAGTTCTTTGAGAGGGTCAACAAGCATGTGGACAGGGGGAATCCAGTGGATATAGTATATTTAGATTTCCAGAAAGTGTTTGAGAGGCCACCAAAGGCTCTTAAGTAAAGTTACTTGTCGTAGAGTAAGAGGGAAGGTCCTCTTATGGATCGATAACTGGTTAAAAGACAGGAAACAACAGGTAGGAATAAATGGTCAGTTTTCAGAATGGAGAGGGGTAACTAGTGGTGTCTCAATCCTGTTCAACCTATTTGTAAATGATCTGGAGAATGAGGTAAACAGTGAGGTGGCAAAATTTGCAGATGATTCTAAACTGCTCAAGAGAGTTATGAAGAAAGCAGACTCTGAAAAGCTTCAAAAGTATCCACAAAACTAAGTGATTGGGTAACAAAATGGCAAATGACATTTAATGTTGATAAATGCAAAGTAATACATATTGGAAAAAATATTCCCACCTATACATACAATATGATAGACACTTATTTAGCTACAACTACTCAAGAGAGAGATCTTGGAGTCATTGTGGATAGCTCTGTGAAAACATCACTGAATGTGAAGTGATAGTAAAAAAGCAAAGAGAATGTTCGGAATCATTTAAAAAGGGATAGCGTATAAGACAGATAATATCTTATTGCCTTTATATAAATCCTTGGTATGCTCACATTTTGAAGTGTAGCAGTGTGGTCGCCTCATTTCAAAAAAAGATGTATTGATATTGGAAAAGGTTCAGAAAAGGACAACAAAAATGATTAGGGGATTTAAAAGGTAGGGAATTTTAGCTTAGAAAAGAGGAAACTAAGGAGAGAGAGGATAGAATTCTATAAAATAATTACAGGTATAGGGAAAGTGAATACGGAAAAGTTATTTATTGTTCCCATAACATAAAGAACTAATTAGTTCTAGTTAGACATTAGTAGGTAGCCAGTTTAAAACAAAACAATAAAAAGTAAGTTTTCTTCCCGCAGCACATAATCAACCTGCGGAACTCCTTGCCTTGTGAAGACCAGGACTTTAGCAGGTTTCAAAAAAGAACTAAATAAATTCATGGAGGTAAAGTCCATCAATACTTATCAGCCAGGATGAGTAGGAATGCTGTTCCTAGCCTCTGTTTGTCACGGGCTAGAAATGGATGACAGGAGAGGGATCGCTTGATGTTTGCCTATTCTGTTCACTCCATCTAGAGCATGTGACATTGCTCACTGTTGAAACAGAGGATACTGGGCTAGATGGACCTTTGGTCTGATCTGGTATGGCCGTTCTTATGTTAACTAGCTGCCTTGTAGTAAGTATCAAAGTTAGCATCAGGACAACAGGAGGAATTATGTCTTTTGAGCTAGTATCTTAGTAATCAACTAGACATTAAGGCTATGTCTACACTGGCCGCCTATTATGAAATAGGCATGCTAATGTAGAACTTGGGAAGAGGCAAATGCGCGGGGGATTTAAATATCCCCCGCGGCATTTGCATTTTCATGGCCGCCGCTTTTTTCCGGCTTAGAGATAAGCCGGAGAAAAGCGTCCAGATTGGCGCGATCCTCCGGAATAAAGCCCTATTCCGGAGGATCTCTTATTCCTACTCGCACTTGCAAGTAGGAATAAAAGATCCTCCGGAATAGGGCTTTATTCCGGAGGATCGCGCCAGTCTGGACGCTTTTCTCCGGCTTATCTCCAAGCTGGAAAAAAGCAGCGGCCATGAAAATGCAAATGCCGCGGGGGATACTTAAATCCCCCACGCATTTGCCTCTTCCCAAGTTCTACATTAGCATGCCTATTTCGTAATAGGCGGCCAGTGTAGACACAGCCTAAGTGTCACTTGTATGGAATAGGGATGTTAAAATGTGGTTAATTGACTAGTCAAGTAGTCAATGGAAATTCCATTAACTACTCGACTAGTCGATTGGCACTTTCACATTCCTCCCTCTGAGGTTCTTGTATATTTCATAGGAGGAATGCACGCTAGTGCCTGGTTTGAAATGTACTGGAGACCTCAGCAAAGACTTTTGTGCATTTCAAAGCCATGGAGCCCCGGGGTCAAAGTTTCCAGCACACCCTGGGCTCCATGCTGCGCTGCATGCTGTGCATTGTCCAGGGACAGCTGGGGACTCCTCAGCTGACTCCGTGTTCTGCGCTTCACTTCCCCTGAAACTGGGGCCAAGATGGCATTCTAAAGGAGTAGTGCTGCACAGCTGAGCTGGGGATAAGCTGTGCGGTGGCTGCCCCTTTGAAATGCTACTTCTGCATTTCAAAGGGGAAGCTGTGGAGCCCAGGGTCAGTTGGGGACTCCCCAGCTGATCCCGCATTCCACATGGGGAAATGCCTACCTCACCAGCAGTCCCCACTCACCATCATCTAGGAATACAAAGATGTACACATTGTCAACATGTGGAGAATCATACTGGCTGGAGGCTTTTTCAGGCTGGTCTGAATGTGGTTTCCTGTAAAATCTAGTTGGCTCGTGATATATCTTGTGACACAGAAGCAACCAGCAAAGAAACGTTAAGACAAGTTATTTCTTCTCTCCCATTCCTTGCGATTAAACTGCTGGACGTTTAAGACTCCCCTATTCTCTGGCTTCTGACTCTGGCCCAGATTTGTTGAAAGGAAGAATCTTGTTTTTCTGTTATAACCAGTATTTCACAATGACATGAAGTACATGTGATTTTCAAAAACAGACATTTGGAAATTAGGGATGTAGTAAATAGGCATAAAAAGGGAATTTTACAAAGGCCAGATACACTAGTTTAATCTAAACTATCCCCAAGATATAGGATTTGCCATTTAAGACAAAAAGTTTTTTATAGAACCTATTAACAAAGCTATGTTTTTGAGATCTAAAAGCAAATGTTTGATGAAAACATCTTTCTTTGGATATATACACCTCCATGATGTTTGCAACAGAAAGGCTTTGGTAATATGCTAGTGCAGCAGAACCAGAAGGTAAAACTGTCAAGTTCAGTCTCATCTTTTAATTCCTCAGAGACCTGTGCCTTACACCAGTGCCGAATAGGACCAGTTAGACTTGATAGCATTTACACACAAGTAACCTCAGAGATATCCCAAAAGGAAATACAGATTACATTTAAAAAAAACAAATTTGATTTTCTAGTTTTTAGAGCAAAGCTTTAAAACCAGTGATGTTAACAAGAACATTTCAGGCTCAGCATAGTTTGCTTTGAATGGGCCAGATTGCTTTTTACAAATATCAAAAGCACTATATTAAGAAACATCTGTTTTTATTAGCAAAGAGACCACTCCTCTTCCCGCCTGACTATCAGAACATTGGAAAGTGCCAGGTGGTTTAGGATGCTGCTGCTTTTTCCTAGGACAAATTCACTGCTCTGTCTCAGCTGTTACAATGGTCAGATCATGTGCTCTCGGACATTAGTGCCCACTCTCATAACTGGCCAGCTGAGGGCACCAGCTGCTACAGTTGGCATATCAGTGCCCCTGGCATAATGAAACATGGATCCTGTAAGCAGCGATTGGTTTTCGCTGACCCAGCATGAAGGGAGTCTTGAAAGTGCTCTGACTCATGTTTTCTTCTCTAAGCAATAGCTTAATGTCATTTTCACCTCGGAGGTCTGCGGCATCCTGTCAAAAGTTGCCACTTCATCTGTGGGTTCTTGTTGCAGCACATTATCCTGGATTTTGTTGTGGTTTTGGTTTGTGTCCTAGAAGAGTCTCAGATTCAGCTTTCAGTGCCAGTTTTAGACAAAAAGCCCAGGCTTGTTCTGAAGGATAGTCTAGTATTAATGTTTGGGCTCTCTTTGAGTGACTATGATATGAAGTTTTCAATCACTGAACAAGGTTTACACAGGGCTTGACATCTCAGGGATTTGTTATAAGAACTGCTTAAAGTCTCTGTCAGACCAGGAGTGTCTCCAGGAGAGCTGTGATACCAAGGATTTTGTCTACCTTGCAGTGTGAGCCCAAGGTTCAAACTCCGGCTTTACACCTGATCCATCTACACATGAATTGAACTAACCCACAGCTTGGATGCAGGATCCCTTGGAGGAAGAGGTTCTGAGTCCCAATGGGACTCAGGGTTCAAGACCTACTGCTTTGCAAGGGAGACCCAGACACACAGGACTTGTGCTGTGGGATTCCATCCAAAGTATCCCATCTGCCAATTTTCTTTGTCCTCTAGACGGTCCAGTTTTCCCAAACTATACTACTAACAAAGGACTAGAGTGGTCATCTGTCAGGAGTGTGCTAGAAAGTCTGGGGTATGGGTGGTTAGACTCTGGACTGCACAGTGCAATATAAATGCCAAGCTGGGGCTCACAGTTCAGTAATTTCTAAACTGGGATTGCAAAAGAGCAAAGATGCTCAAACCCTATGTTAACAAATCCAGGGTCTGCTAACTTGAGTTCTACTAGCCCTGGGCTTACCCTGCTGGGTAGGCAGTGCTTTTCTTGTGATGGTATTGCCCAGTACCGGCACCTCCAGTCATAGCTCAACAACTTTTCTCTTGGAGTATCGGCACTTTTTTTTTAACACAAAAAGCACTGTGGGTAGGTATGCACACACAGGTTGGTCAGGTGTGGAGAAGGAGAGACTCTTGTTTGAAGGGATGGCTCTGTTTTAGAAGACTTGTGTTGGTCAGAAAGTGATGCATGGTCTCTTTCAGTGGTTTCACCTGGTTGGGGGCCACCAGGAAAGCAAAATGGCACTGCTTTCATTTGGCTAAACTAGGTATTATGCCATCTGGGACATTAGATTATTTATCTTGGGGATGTTTTCAGCCAACATGCAACCAGACACAGAGGACAAATGCTGAGGGAGTTATTTATATGTGGAACACTTTCCTTCTCTTTGCGAAATCCACTTAGAAACTTGAGAATTGTTTTTCCTGTTGACTTTGG
This sequence comes from Pelodiscus sinensis, assembly GCF_049634645.1. Classification (NCBI taxonomy): domain Eukaryota; kingdom Metazoa; phylum Chordata; order Testudines; family Trionychidae; genus Pelodiscus; species Pelodiscus sinensis. The sequence continues at coordinate 23,195,495 of NC_134725.1, read as the reverse complement.
GTGACATTGTCCCATCCATTTCCTAAGCCAAATGTACATGGTGTGTGGAATGGGCATACTACAGCTTTCTGCTCCTCCTGACCACACAAAAGCCCCTCTACACAGGTTCTCTGAGATCTGCAGAGGTTAAGTGGAAGTGTCACAGTTTCTCTTTCTTATCACTTCCATGCTCCAGGACCTCCCTTCTCTCAGGAAGTGTTTTGGGCCTAGCTACCACTAAAGGAGATGAGCAGTCTGTTGACAGAAATGTGGAGGCTGAGTGTGGTAAAGTGTCAGCATGGAAGCACAACCCCTCTGTGTGGCTGGTTGCAGGTGTCTCACTACCCTGTAAGAGGAATTTGTTTTAATCTCCTGATTCTTTTGAAAACCAAAGCTCTGGATCTGTATAATCTGAACTCTTCTGGCTTGTTGGGGGAAGGGGAGAGGGCTTTTCTAGTTAACTGGGGTAGATCTTAATCATTGCTGAATTTGGGGTATGCTGGGCCTGGATCTAAACACTGGAAAATATGCTCTAGGATGTCCAGTGGAGTCTGTTATGACTCCCTGCTACTCTCTGCTTTCCACTCCCCATATAACAGAGTTTCCCAACCTATGTGTCGGGACCCAAATATAGGTCACCATTACATTTCAAAAAGGGTCTCCCAAGTGTCTTCCCAGGTGGCTCTGCTCCTCCTCCTCCCCTGTTTTGGACTTGCCTTGGATCACCAAGTCTTCCTGAATTGTCAAAATGGGTCCCCATCTGGAAAAGGTTGGGAACCACTGCCATATAAGCTCTTCTGCTTCTTGGAATATGATAAAATGGGTGTGCCTCTTCTTCTCAATGTAGGGTTTCTGCCAGAAGCAGGTGGCAGCTCTGTCCTCTGCTGCATGCTTTCTGGTGCATTGCTTGTTTGCTCCAACTGGATCCCAAAAGTCCTTCCTGAAACTTGCCCACCGAAGTGCCTTTAAAACTGTCTGTGGGTGCAGTGGCATTGCCATGTTACCACACATCCATGCAGAGAAACTGTTACATTCTAGGAATCCACCTCATATTAACTTAGTAAGAGCTCCCCTCTGCCTTCTTCTTGTCATTTGTTTATTTTGCATCTAAATGAATTAATGCATTCCCATTAGCATGTTTAAAAATATTCCTTAATTCTTTAGTGCCAAGTAAATGAAGGAGGTGAATGGTAAGAGCGAAGTGTGCGTGGGAGCCATGTGGATGGCTAGGGTCACATGGGGACACACTCCGTGATGTTGCTGCATGTCAAGCCAAAAGCTGTATGAATGTTTTCCAGTTGTGTTTATTTTACAGCTACTTAGAGAAAGGTGTTTATTGATAAATGTTCCTGCTATTCAGATTAATGTGGCTATTGTCACGTATCTTGTTTCAGTCCAAATACTTCCGTGAAGACACAACAATCATTCTATAATACCAATGTTTCTACACACATACACTTGTCCTTTTTAATGGTTGCTTATTCAGTCTGAACTCAGAGGGTGAGAGAAGTAAGGTTTAACCATTCCCTTATGTCTAAGGATATAGCAAGTGCTACTACCACGTTTCATCACCTAAATCCATCCAGCTGATAACAGGGACATGCACAATAGCTGTATGCTTTTCAGGCAACAAAGGGGCAGGGGCTGCTAAGTGGAGGTTCCTTTCTCTATCCAGAGATCTAGAATTCACTCCTACAATCTTCCTGACACTGACCCAACTGCAGAGTGGAAGGAGAGAGATGAAAAGATTATATGAGTATGTCTATGCTACAATTAAACCCTTGTGGCTGGCCTGAGTCAGCTGACTTTGGCACATAAGGTGCATCTAGACTACATTCCTCTTTCAGATGAGGAATGCAAATGAGGGAAATTGAAAATGCAAATAAAGTGTTGATTTACAAATCCCATGCTTCATTTGCATAATCTCTTGCAATCACTTTTTCAGAAGAGATTTTTTTTCTAAAAAAAAATGCAGTCTAGACGGGGTTCTTTTGAAAGAAAAAAAAACAAACAAAAAAAACAAACTCTTTTTCAAAAGAACCCTGTAAACCTAATTTTTTCAGGAATAACAGTTCTTTTGAAAAAGGGTGGGCTTTTTTGAAAGAACCCTGTGTAGACTGCTTTTTTGTTTTGTTTTGTTTTGTTTAAATCTCTTCCAAAAAAGCGAGTGGAAAAGATTGTGCAAATGAAGCACGAGATCTGTAAATCGGCGCTTCATCTGCATTTTTTATTTTCCTCATTTGCATTCCTCTTTTGAAACAGGAATGTAGTCTAGATGCACACTTAGGACTGTAGTAATGCAGTGTAGACATTGTTCCATCAGGCTCAGGCTAGAACCTGCATTCTACCCCTCTTGCATCGTCACTTCACTTTTACTGCCTGACACAGGCCAGCTGTAAGTGTTTATTTGCAGTGTAGAAATACCCATTGTGTTTCATAGGCAGCCAATTCATCAGCATGCTCTGATTATACCAAGAAAAGATATGGATGCAACGTGTTACAGGATCCATCCATAAGATCCTTGCAGAGAGTCTGGGAGGTAACTGTTTGTTTCTTTGTTTGCTTGCTTCCTTGTTTTTAAGTTCAGCTTATGTCAAATGTTATCTTTCCCCACAGCCTTTTAGTAACCCTCAGGCTGTGTTCTGTCTATATTGTATGCTTTTCCTTCTGTTGGTGCAATCAACGGGCCTGGCATGAATATCATTCAAAACAGATAGCTTATATATCCCTGGCTATCTTCACTCAGCAGCTGTCTCTGGAAAGTTTGGAAGGGTGGATAAGCAGCACATTCTGAATTTGTTGTAAGATACAGGAGTCTTTGCAGCTAGAGGAAAAGCTCCCAAGCCAGGAAGGTCCTTTCCATTGGGATTTGTCTGTTGGTTCTGATGTTGTGTTGACCACACAATCCATCTCCATAAGATTCCTTTCTATACCTGAGTGGAAGTACTCCTGTTGGCAAGCAGTCCTCTGAGGTAACTATGGAACTGCAGTTGTCCTATAAAAGAAACTTGGGATGTAAAGTCCCAGCTAATCAGTTAATTGGTTAAACATTATGTTTAACCAGTTAGCCAATTAAATGGAAATGGATGGGGCATGCTTCGCCTTGGCTGGAGTGACCCTACCTGTAGTGCGTCAGGCCGGCATTGCTGTGAATGGGGGCTGCTCTGGCTAGGCTGCAACAACCCCTGCTTATAGCAGGCCCCAAAGGGCTGGAACAGCCCTCTACTTGTGGCATGCAGAGTGCTGCTTCAGCCCCAGCCAGCTAACCATAACCAATAAGCATCACCAGAAAGGGTGGTGCTTACCACTTAACCATTCACATCTCTAAAAGAAACTTTACCTAAAAAATACACTTCATGGCCAATAAAGTGAGAACTTTTCAACAACTGTTTTATTTGCTTGAAGATTTTTTTTTAGTGCATTTTCATTCACCAATTTTTGCTTTGTAAATGTTTGGTTATGTACAGTAATCATAGCTGTGCTGACCTGGAGTGGTCTTTTCTAGACATGCTGGTTGTTTGGGTAATAGGTTGTGTCTCCATTTGTTAATGACCCCATCCTGAACAGACTATCTCTGTAAATATAGGCCCCGATCCAAGCCCACTTAAGTCAATGAAAGGGCACACATTGGGAGTTGGATTTGGTGCTTAATGCTTTTGTGAGGTACCTGATTACCAGGTCTGGAGGCCAAAGTCCTTTAGGCCATCTCCACCAGCCTACATAAATGACTTGTGTAGAGACTTTGTTGTTTTGTAGTGTGAAGTTATTTCATGCTGGAGTCATATCATCAGGTTGTTTTGAATGTGAATGTTTTTGCAGTCCACATTTAGTGACAACAGTCAAGTGTGAATGCTGCATAATTGGGTTGATTATGAGAGGCGGTTACTATCAGTCTGAATCAGATTGATGTAGAGTTTTGTAAGTTGTAACTATTTTGGTGATCTCGTCAGAATGATTTTAGAGTGTAAGCACTTAGGAATGTTAAATTTCGATTAATTGACTAATCGAATAGTCGATGCAATTTGCATTGACTATTTGATTAGTGGATAAGGCACCTCTGCCTTTGAAATGTAGCAACAGCTTTAGAGCTGTGGCTACACTTCAAAGATGAAAGTTCTACAGGGAGCATGGGGCCAGCTGAGGACTGAAGCAGTCCCCCACTGTTCTCGCATTCCTCACAGCGTTTCAAAGCGACAGCACCGCATGGAGCCCGGGGTCATCTGGGGACTCCAAGCTCCACACAGTGCTGCTGCTTTGAAACACCAAGGGGAGCCCGGCAGCAGGCTGCACACGGCATTTCAAAGTGGCAGCGCTGTGTGGATCCTGGAGTCAGCTGGGGACTCTCCTTTTGCCCTCAAGTTCCATGTGTTGCTGCCACTTTGAAAGGCCATAGTCTCCACACGGCGTTTCAAAGTGGCAGCGTTTACGGAGCCCAGGGTCAGTGGGAGAATCAGGGTCAGTGGGAGAAGCTGATTCTGGGCTCCACATGGCTTTGCTGCTTTGAAACTCTTTGTGCAACTTGGGGACACCCCAGCTGGCCATGGGCTGCATGCGGTGTTTCAAAGCAGCAGCACCATGTGAAGTCTGGGTTTTGGCCCCAGGCTTATATATGGCAGGGCTGCTTTGAAGCACCCCCTTCTCTTTTCCCCTGTTGCTTCTTTCTGATAGAGGTAGCAAGGGGATGGGGGAAGCAACTAGTTGATTATCCATTCACGTCCCTAGATTGCATATCTGAGTTGGCTGTTGTGCACATTGTTTAAAGCATCCTCATGATGGGCTCCCAAGATGATGTAACCCACTGGTGAGTTGTTTGCCCCGCTCTGTGCCTGATCCAAAGAGAATGTAAGTCTATTACGGCTCCATCTGGGAATCTTTGGCTGTCTAGCTCAAATTGTAGCATCTCCTACTGTTAGTCCTGGAGGTCCTGAGTTCAGTCCCTGGTGTGTGAACCAAGATGGTGGCTATCATGCTGCGTATCTCTAAGGAGAGACCAATATTGTGCTTGGCATCAGGCTGACCTATCCCCTCATTTCCCAGAGTGGTCTTTTCAGGTCAGTGTTGAGACTCATTAGTTTTTCTCCTTTGACTTCTTATTTGCATCTGAGGGAATTTTAACAATAGGCCCCAAACTGCAATCCCTGGTAACTTTTAAGCTGTGGATTTTGTAATTGTCAAATATTTTAAATTTCTGATGTGAGAGTTTTAATACAGGATTAAAAAGTCATTTACACAAAGGCAGTGAGTGTGTGAACTTCCTTGTCCATGTTGCTGCTTTGTATTACTTTCCTACTCTGTTCAGACTTACTAGGGTCTTTTTGTGAAAGGAAAGGTGGGTTGTATATTTTTTTCTGCTCTCATGTTATCACAAATCCCATGCAGACCAGTGGAAGTAGTGCATTAATGAATTGGATTGTCATAGTGGCAAGAATAATGACACCCCTACCTTTTATTTCCTAAGTATTGTCTTAAATTTAGCTGTAGGAGACAGGCGAAGGACGGCATTGAGAGAGCAGACATCCTTGCTGATTTTTTTAAGGCAGTGGTTCAAGGATGACACACGATGTCAGGAAAAAATTATGTTGATATGTCTGCTTCATTTCTGACATGCTACTCTCCAATCTGTCTGGAAGGGGAATTTAAAGGATCATAAAATCGTTAGGCTTTAAATCGGGGTGGAAAAAATATGGCCTGTAGGCTGGATGCAGCCTGCCAGATATTTGGATCCAGCCCACCACGATCCTCTGGGCTACCAGTGACCTGCAGCCCAATGGGAACCTTGGTCACTCTGCTGCCCAACAAGCTCAAAGTGTCCAGCTACTGGAACCAGTATGTGTGTCCTTGCATGGCACACACCCTGTGGGAGTGTCTTTACTTGCTGCTTGGAGTGGCAAATGGGGGTATAGCAGGCAGGGAATCTGCCCAAGGGTTGTCTGGACTGTTGGCCAGGCACAGCCTAGCATAAACGCCTCATGGCCAGAGCCTGCATCTGGCACTTCCTCCTGCATCCCAACCCGATGTCCCAGGTTAGGTATGTGTAAGTGTGTACCACCAATGGAAACACATTCTGCTGGCTGTGGATGCTCTGTTGATTAGTTGGGTGGCACCTGAATTTTTCCTGGATGGCTGCTCAAGTGCTCAGATTACAGGGAACACAAGTTACAAATACTTCCCTGACCCTGCACCTCCTTTAAGTCCCCTCTCAGGTCAGAATCCACTCTTGCACCCAAACCCCCTCTCAGACTCCACACCTTTCTGCATCCTAATCCCTTATCTTCAGCTCCTTTTTGCACCCATCCTCTGTCCCAGACCCTGCACCTCCTCCATTAATATAAAAGAAAATCGTGGCCCTTGACCCTTACCAAATTCTTGGGAGTGGCCTCTCCATCAGAAATTATTGGCCACCCCTGCCTTAGCTATTTTAACAAATTGAACCATCCTTAATAGTTTCCACAATTGTACAATATTGTAAGGATTCCAGCACAATGTTGGTCTATGGCAACTTCTGTTGCACTTCTAGATTAAAACTGAGTTTTCTTATGTACTGGAAGAGACAAACCAATGGTTTTGTGTTGGTTTGTAGACAGATTGTTAATATCTATTTCCCACCCCTTTCCATATTTTTAACAATAATTAAAGAGAAACTTCACTGCTAGAATCTCTAATGGAAGAACTAAAAATTTATGCATCAGCCTAGACTGACACTATAATTGAATGTGTAGTACATGCAAGTTGATTGCAGGGCTGCTGTTCCCTGAGAAGAGGGCAGAAGTGTTGTCCCCAAGTATTTTTTTTCTTTAAACTATTGAGAAAATTAGTGCTGCTGATATATGTACTGGCAAACAGAACCAACAGAGGCCCCAAGTGGAGCACTCTCAATATCTTTGTACACTAGTTCTGCAATGGAATAATGAATGGAATCATATTATCAGGATTAATGAACTGGAATAATATTTTGGGGAGTAATTGATGTTCTGGGCACATTGATATATAGTGCCCTGTAAATCCACAGGTATCCACATCTGCAGCCCAGCCTGGGACACTTGCAGCAAGACAATAGGGCTGGCAGCCAAAGTTCCCTCTAAGATGCATGATACAATGGCCCCGCAACTGCTTAATGGGACTGGAAGCTTGGCTACAACCAGCAACCTGAGTGGGATGGGTGGCAGCAGCCAGTCTAGGGGCACCAGCAACCAGGGAAGGGTGGCACCTGGGACGGGAGTAGATCCAGGAGGCGGAGCTGGAATTGATCTCTCCTGGTTTGACAGGACCAGTCAAGTCCCGAGAGTGCTGGACCAGGAGGCCTAACCCTTATTATAATCACAGTATATATATAACTGTTATCATTTGCAGCAGGTTTTCCCCAAGCAATGTATATGCATAGAACTGGGTTTCACAAGATGGCCAACTACAGAAAGAAGTAGACTATTTATGTATCAGTCAAAGATGAAAAATATCTGTGATAGATACTAGAGTTTTTAGAGGAGCGGACATAAGGTAGTGGTCACTGTTTACTGAAGGTAAGCATTAGATTAAATTATAAAAAGCTAGAAAAGAAGGTTTACACACCCAAGCCATTTGTAAATCCCCACTAGATAATGAAATTTCAAATGCAACCCTGCCCCAAACTCCATTCAATTTGTTCCCAGACCTCAGATGCAGCCCCTGCTACAGAGCAATTGTTAGCTATGGTCACCCAAAATATTTGCATCATAAATGGAAGTGCAACATAAACAACGCATTTCAGATTTAAGAATCTGTCGCTTTTTAAAAAACAGAAATGAGGGGAGACAATTTCACTGTCCATCGGAAATGATGGATGATTATGCAGAATCTTGGCTTGAATTTGCACCAAATCTAATCTACAGAAGTGCCATTCTACTTCCCAGTGAGGTTTGAAACACACCAACAATGCTTTCACCAGAGGAGTAACAATATATCTTTTAATTCAGTGGTCCCCAACCATTTGGGGTTGCCGGGCGCCAGGGGGCGTGGCCCCCCGAGCAGGGCCCCCCCATAGCCGCATTCCTGGGGCCAGCGCTGGCGCTCTCTCCTCCCCCTCCCCCAAGCGCCGCGCGCCCGGGGCCGGCACTGGCGCTCTCTCCCCCCCCTTCCCCAAGCGCCGCGCGCCTGGGGCCGGTGCTGGTGCTCTCTCCCCCCCCCCGGGGCTGGCTCCGGCACCGCGCATGCGCCACGTGCCCAGGGCCAGGCCAGCCCCGAGCACTTGGCGGGCGCAGACAAATGCCCCCACGGGCACCATATTGGGGACCACGGTTTTAATTAGAGCAGCTAGAAGCTTGCTGCCCAACAGGTGACTTTCAGGTTTTTGTTTGCATCTTCTACCTCCTAAGCTGGAATGGTAAAACCTGAAGCAAAAAGTTTGCTCTGTTGCTAGGCATAATGCATGGAGTTTCTTACTCCTATCTGTGAAGGCACTTATTCAGCCTTTTTGCTTAAGTATGGTATATTCTCTGGCTCAGCAATGTACAGCACATGTGCCATAAGTGGCATGCAAGATGATCTTCAGTGCCACGCACAATGAACAGGCTCCTCCTCGACCCACCACCTGCAATGGGGAGCCCATGCTTGTGATCCAGCTTTGTGCCCCCCGCAAGATTAGAACCAGAGGCAGTTTCGGGGGTGGGGATCCCCAAGGCTCTGAGCCGGATCAGGTTTGCAGGGAAGCGTGTGCGTGTTGCTCCTCCTCTCCCCACAGAAAAAGCCAGAGTGGAGCCCCAGGGCAGGAGAGCAAGCTGGGCGTGTAGTAGAGAGAGCCCCTTCCAGCCTCCCAGGAGAGTGGTGCGGCCCAAGGCAGAAGGGCTAAGTCTTGGCATGCCACTTCGGAAAGGTTGCCAACTCCTGGTGTATACACACTAACTTCTGAACCATATCCCTTCCTTGTTACATTTCCACTAACTTTAAAAGAAAATACAAAGGTGGAAGATCAAACTATATAACCTAATAGATCTGTCCCATCCATACTAGCTCCTGTCTAATCAGTTATAAGATGGTTTCCAAGCATGTGTGATTCTTTACTTGCATAAATTTGAATATGCCTCCATCAGAGGATCTTGGTATGCTATACTGGTAATTAATTAGCCTTCGCCTACATTGCCAATTGAACCACAAAACTTTTGTCTTTCACAGGAGCTTAACCCCCACCCATCACCCCAAAAGATAAAAATTTTCCCACAGAAAGTGGCAGTGTAAATAGCGGCTTATTGATGGTAGGAGCACTTTCCTGTGGACTACGGGAACCCCGCTCCTATGTAGTACAAGTAATTTGTAATCAAAAGTGCTGACAATCAGCATTTATATTGCCTGACTTTTAGCAACATGGTCATGTCCCAGCTTCAAAAACCACAGTGCAGACAAATTCTTTGTCTTTACAACCAGTGTGCCCTCTAATTTTTTCCATCCATGTGCAAAATATATTTTGCTATGTGCACCAAGGTATGTGTGGATGTGCACCAGCAGTAGAAACACATGCTGCCAGCTCTGCTAATCAGCTGGGCAGCATTTGAATTTCTCCTGGAGAGCCCCCCAAGCACTCGGGATACAGGAACACTGCTCACAACATTGCTAATTAAGTAAGTAGTATTGTTTAGACAGTGATATTAAGGCACAATGAGATTTAAGGGCCTTAATTCTTTTTATTTTATTTTATTTTTTTAGATGTTCTATTCTTCCTCAGTTTCAGTAGAAGTTCATAACCATTGCTGGGTGTTCAGCATTTCTGAAAATTGGGTGTTGAGTGACTTGTTTTTGGCTATTCAGGAAGTTTGTTCAGATCTGGGAATAATACGTAGATCTTCCATCTCCCAGTCAGTGCTGAAAGCATAAACCTTTTCCCCAGTACTTTTGCATAAAGCATGAAAGCAGGTTGACTGGAAGTGTGTGTTTCCTTTAAATGCGGAGGTCAGAAATCCACACCCTGTCTCATGTGCTTCTTGTCCTCCATGGAAACACAGCAAAGATGTTCTTGAAATTATCACAGTAAATTGTTCAGTGGCTGAACACGAGAGACCTTTTAAAGTTCAGCTTGGCTTGGTTGCTGGAACTGCTGTGAGAGTCACCAAATGCCAACCCTTTGGTCTGGTGAGCACATTGAACCAAGGGAATGCTTGGAACCCTCACTGCCAGGCTGTTTATCATTTTCATCCCCTCTTAATGTATTGTCTGGGAGAGGCCACTTACTTTGCTTGCTTCTGTTTCTGGGCTTCCATGCATTACAGGTAGTTAAAAGTCAACAAAAATATATCAGAAGGGTAGCTGTGTTAGTCTGAATCTGCAAAAGTGGTGGGGAGTCCTGTGGCACCTTATAGACTAACAGAAGTGTTGAAGTATAAGCTTTTGTGGCAAAGACCCACTTTGTCAGGTCTTTGCCCACGAAAACTTATGCTCCAACACTTCTGTTAGTCTATAAGGTGCCACAGGACTCCTTGCCACTTTAACGAAAATATATTTAACTCTTGCTTGCAACCCTTGAAAATCTCAATGTCACTTTTACTATATGGCTGTGTCCAGACTGCATCCCTTTTCCTCTTAAAATAAGGAATAAGGGATCTTTCAGAAAAGGCTTTATTTTCCGAAAGATCCGCGTCTAGACTGGCGCTTTTTTCCGGCAAAACTCCGAGCTGGAAAAAAGCAGCAGCCATTTTTATGCAAATGAAGCAGGCGGGATTTGAATCCCTGCTTTATTTGCAATTGCAATGTGTCTAATTTGCATCCCTTTTACGGAAAAAGGATGCAGTCTAGACACAGTCTATGTCTGAATCAGAATTATGAAGAGGTAGGCAAAGGCCTGGACAAAAGGATTTGTAGTGATAGACTACTGAGTCCTTTCAGCAGGCAGGGGTGAAAGGAGCAACGGGGAGGAGCTGAGGCTGTTTTTAAAGCTAAAATTTTGAGGGCAGTAGGTGGATATTGGTGCCTTTTGAAGTGGAAGCCTTGCAAAGAGAGGGGAACAGAATAGCAGATGCTGAATGATTTTGTAGGTAAGGCTTTGGGACTAAGTAGAGGGATTCTACCCCAGATGTCCAATCACCTCCACATAGACAGGTCATTGCAACCTTTGTTTTCCAGTGCAGCCTTGCTTGAGCTGAGTGTGACTTTTAGGATATGGACAGATGTTTCCTACTTGATTTAAGAGACAATGGGAAGGCTTATTAACCGAATCTGTAAATAGACTAAAGTTGAGGAACCTGGGGCTGGGAGGGTGAAGAAGAGCCTCTTGCTGGTGATTAATTAAGGTAATATTTTCAGAAGTGACTAAGGTGCCAAAGGCTAATTGGAAGTCAGTGGAACTTAAGCTCCTAAATTATGCACTTCTGAAAAATGTTATCCTTAGATTAATAAGACTTTTGTGTGTGTTCTTGTAGAGATGCCTACAACTTAGAATAGGCATGTTTTTAGCAATGAAGTGCCACTGACTGTAGTTTTGCAAATACTCTCATAGTTACCTTGTCCCGCCCCAACCCTGTGCTTAGTCTTATCCTTGCCCTAGACTGTGAGCTTTCTGGGGCTGGGCCAGTCTGGTTTACTTGTTTGTACAGTTTCTAGCACTATGGAGCTCTGACTTAAGTCTAGAAGCAGTACCTAGTTGTGAAGGCCAAGACTTTATGGTTAGGTCCATCAATGGTTATTAACCAGAATGGGCTGGAACAGTGTCCCTTGCCTCTATTTGTCCGAAGCTGGTAATGGGTAATATGGGATGGATCACCTGATGATTACCTCTTCTGTTCATTCCCACTGGGGTAACCTAGCATTGGCCACTGTTGGTAGACATGATACTGGGCTAGATGGACCTTTGCTCTGATCCAGTATGGCCGTTCTTATGTTCTTATATTCTAACCTCAATAATAATATGTTAAAGGAGACACAGGAGTGACGAGGCAAAACTAGAGCCATTGTTGAAGAGTGGAAGTCACCTCTACCTTGGTAATGGTCCCATTTTTTGATGACCATATTGCTCATTCTATAGAAGACCTGATCATGAATTGAATTGCTCCAGAAATTTGGAAGAGCTTGTATCTTTGGTTCAGTCTAGATTTCCTTACTCTGATAGAAAATACTAGTGTACCTACTATGAGTTGAACCTCTCTTAAGTGGGACTCTCTGGTCCAGCAACATCCCTGGTCTAGAAGGACCAGAGATGTTCAGGTGGAGGACTGGTAACTGGGAGACCTGGCAGAGGGGCTAGAGCCCAGTTGCGGGGCTGTCCTTTAGCAGCAAAACCAGGAGTCCAGCAGCAGGACTGCAACCCAGTGGCAAAACTGCAGGGCCGTGAAAGGCAGCAAGTCTGGATCCCAGCAGCAGGACTGCCACTTGGCAGCAAGGCTACTGCCTATCAGCGAAAGTACCCATTAAGGCCAGGAGGCAGAAGGGGTGTCCAGTGATACTGGGAGTCATCAGTGGGGCTCTCCGGCAGCACAATCAGGAGCCCAGCAGCCTGGCTACTGGGAGCCTGACCGCAGGGCTATCTGGTGCCAGGGTCAGGAACACAGGAGTGGGGCTGCCTAGCAGATGCAGCAGAGTCCGGCAGCCCTGCTACTATTTGGTGGAGCTGCCTAATGAAGCCGGGTGGCAGCAGGGCTGCCGCCTGGCGGCACAACTGAACCCCAGCAGAGGGGCTGCCCCATGGAGCAGTGGGGCTGTGAGTGTGGTGGCAGGGCTGCCATAATGGGGCCAGGAGTTATATGTGCAGAGGTGTCAGCAGTGGGGCGGGACTGACTGGGAGGCTGGCAGCCAGGCCATGGCTCGGGCGAGGGTTGGGGAGCAGCAATGATCTTCCCTTATCTGTTCCTCATCTGGGACAAAGTTTCTCATTAGGTCTGAAGGGTACTGGACCAGGGAGGTCCAACCTGTATTATAATTGGTTCTATTGAATCTGTTACACCTGTCCAGCTTTTTCTGGGGCAAGGAGATTGAGAATAACCCATTCAGCAGGGGAAAAGGTAGGATAAAACCTTTGGTTTACTTTCTTATAATTGTTGAGAGTGAGATGTTACTTGCACTGAATTACTGTTTAAATAGCTGGTGAAGAGAGCATTACAAGGCAGTGCACATAACAAACTCTAGAAGAACAGCTGTCCATTTGGGACTTGATGCCAAACTTGGTTCTCACCAAATTCCACATTTGGAGAGAATCTTAGCTGCAAGCTCTTTAATTTGTTGGTGTTTTTAAATATTGCTCTAAATTCATGTTTATTTAGAAATAAGGCAGAAAGATATGCTGCTAAATCAAGAATTACTCCTCGTAATGCCGATTTCAAGTTTCCCCATCTGTGGTTTGGGGAGAATGAGGCAGATATAAGGTTTTACCTTCCAAAATGTACTAAATGACGTTTCCTTTCAGGTGCACAATGGCTTTACGTTTTCTGAAACCTTCAAATGCTTACATCTTTTGTTTTTTCTTTCCCCCAGGAACTGGCAAACTCTGTCTACTTGGTTATGGAGGTGAGTTATTTTGACACACTGTACCCTCCACACCTTCCAACCCCCTGCCCTGAGCCCTTCCTTACATCCCTCAATTCTCACACCTTCACCCCCACTATGCTCCTGCCCTGAGCCCCCCACACATCCAGCTCCCAGCCCTGACTCTTGCATCCTTCTACATATCCACTCCATACCATGGGATCCCCCCACCCACCTCAACCCCTTATCCTGAAGTCCCTTATAGTCTACCTCTCGCTTAAATTTCTTACTAGAAGTATTGATTGTAGCTGCCTAACCCACTGCCCTGACCCTTCCTTAAGGGAGGGTGAGTTGTGATATGACAGTACCTGTAAGACATTTAAATTACTTTCACCCCTGGTTGGCGCTCTTCTTGCTATCAAATCTGCAGGTGCATGTCCATGAGGCTGAAGGAGAGGTGAAGAGCACTAAGATCAAGCACAGCACAGCTTAAACAGTTGGTTTTTTAAATCTCTCTATTGCCAAAGCTCTTTTTAAGTGTAGGCTTGACCGGGAAGATGTTTTATCTTAAAGGGGAATACACATTACCACTTTCAATTCACTTATGAGCAATTTAATGGAAAGAACAATTTTCTCCACACGTTATAGTTGTAGTGCTGCCAGATATCATATATACCTTACGCTCTCTTCAAACTGAGATCTTACAGGACATAACTGAATGAGCTTTGAATACCTGTAGTCACTCAGATTCCTTTCCTGATTCCAGTTCTGTATTAGGCTTTTCATTCTGACAGTGACCTTTTGGGTTTTATGTATACCTCTCCATGTTTGCTCCATTTTATTCTTACATGTAATAAAATATTAACATCATTGTGGATTTTCCATACTTACTTTTGCTTCCTCTATTCTTTAAATTCTGCCAGCCTGCCTAATGTAAATTAAGCTTTTGTTATTCTCTTGAATTTCCAGTACTGCAATGGTGGTGACCTGGCTGATTATCTGCACAGTAAGTAGACCAATGGGGAAGACATTGTTTATGTTCCAAAGGAAACATTTTGTATTTGTATTTGTTAGAGTTGTTGGAATGAGTGAAAGATAAGGACATATGAATGATCATGCAGGTGAGACCAATGGTTCATTCTAGCCCAGTATTTTGTCTTCCAACAGTGGCCAATGGTAGATTTTTCATAGTGAGAGGAACAGAACAGAACAAGCATCAAATGTTCCATCCCTTTTCGTCCAGTCCTAGCTTCTGGAATCCATACATGGCCATCTTGGCTAATAGCCATTGATAGATAATTTCACAGAAGATAGATCTAATTCTTTTCTGAATCCATTATAGTTTTAGCCTTTACAACATCCCTTGGTAACAAGTTCCACAGGCCTACTGCATTGTGTGAAGAAGTAATTAATTATGTTTTCAACCTACTGCATATTTATTTTATTGAGTAACTCTTGGTTTTTGTGCTTTGTGACAAGTGTGGATCTAATCCTTTCTCCTATGAAACAAATTTCATCATTAAAAACAATGAATAGTCCTGTGGCATTATACAGATGAGCCAAAAGGTATAGAATCATGAGCTTTAGTGGGTAAAACCCACTTTATCAGATAAATTGGAGTAGAAATAACAGAAATCAAGGTAGCTAGATAGATAGAGATATAACACCGTACATAGTAACTGTCAATTGTAGGACCCATGTTAATTGGGCTAATTAAATGGGCTAGATGTGTCCCATTCATAGTTTTTTACGTGGAAATGCAGAAGTTAATGGTGGGAGAGATTTCATCATTGCTTTTCTTTATCTTCTGCCAAGTACTTCTTCACTGGTGAACATACATATTACCAGGGAGGTAATAACTTGTGTATTTTCCAGCAGTACATGGTTGGAAGTTAAGAACAGCATGTAGCCAGTTGAAATGCGAGGGGTGTGATGCAGAGATAAGACATTGATCCTACAGGTTGGACCTCTGTGGTCCGGCATCCTCAGGACCTGACTGGTCCCGGATGAGGGATTTTGCCAGACAAAGGGAGATCATACCTGCCCCCACTGCTACCCAACTCAGCCTGGACCCTCCTCAGGCCCCGCTACCCTGCTGGTCCCCACCGCCCCTTGCCTGACACACTGGGCAGCCCAGCTGGGGTGCGCAGTACAGCCCTGATGAGGCACTTCAGACTCCCTTGGGCAGCCCCACTGAACAACTTCGCAGTGGTGCATCAGGCTCTCAGCCCCACGGATAGTCCCACTGGGGTGTGCAGCTGGGGCACATAGGCCATCCCAGCAAGGGCATGCTGAGCAGCCCCACTTGGGTATACCCCGTAGCCCAGCAGTGGGGAGCCAGGCTGCTGCTCCCACTGACAATTCACTGGTAGCAGCATGCTGCCCTACCAGCCTGCAGGGCTTCTAGGTACCAGTGCTGGGACTCTCTGGTATAGACCACGAAAGATGCCAGACAAGAGAGTAACAATTTACAGAGGTTCAACCTGTACAAGCTCTTCTGGCAGTTCAGGAAGACGCTGATCAGTTTTCAGGATCACGATGTAAATGAAGAACACCTAGAATTCAAGGCTCCTATAGTGAAGAGAGCATGTTTCCTGGATGCTCAACTAGTAGCTTTGCTGGAGTTATGCTAGATTTAAAGTTTAGTGTCCTTTTAAAGTATTTTATTTTTGTCTTGCAGGCTGACTAAGAGTAAAGCTGTCTCTTAGTATTTATTTATTTTTCTTATTGTGGGGCTTTT
This sequence comes from Pelodiscus sinensis, assembly GCF_049634645.1. Taxonomy (NCBI): domain Eukaryota; kingdom Metazoa; phylum Chordata; order Testudines; family Trionychidae; genus Pelodiscus; species Pelodiscus sinensis. The sequence goes on along the minus strand of NC_134725.1, from coordinate 23,179,363 downwards.
GGATCATATTTAAACATAGTGCCAATCCAAGCTGTCTTCTGCATTTGTTGTTAACATTCTGAGAAGGTATTAAAATAGAAGTAACAACAGTTTTAGTAAAAGCGACAAGGAGTCCTGTGGCACCTTATACAGTTTTACTGGTTGTTAACTGAGGCTTTTATTTAAATTAGATGATGATTGGAAACTTGAAATTAAATAAAAGCTAAATTCATATTTGTCTTAGAGCAAGGCTACCAGTTGTTAGATTTGAACCTAGGACCTCTGGAGCCTAGTGTAGGAGATTCTACAGCTCAGCTATAAAGCCACCAGGCTCTTCTTAAAATGTAGAGCTCTCTCATTCTTATCTCTTACTATTTGTGTGGGTTACACAAACTTAAGTGTCCCAGAAATGATACATTCAGAACTGATACTAATATGCTCCAGTCCATTCATCTGGGATAACAAATGACATCTAATCATTTATTTTAATCTATGAAAAGGTATTGGTAGCTGAAGAAATGTAAAGAATCGATTTGCTCTTCTCATAATTTTTATAGAGATGAGACACATAGGACCTAGACTTGCATTTTAATTCTGAGTTTTGCATGCTTTGTGTTAGTTCTTTTGTGATGCTGTCATATCCATTAGGTATGCAGAAGTGAAACACCTTTTGTGAGTGCCAAATGAATGTGCTTGTACACATGGACTTTTTTTCCTGAATATAATGATAATTTTTAATAATGGAACCATTCAACAATAGCCAAACCTTAGCTGATTTCCTATGGCACTAAAATGGTTGAACTAGACTAACTCTGGTCTGTGAGCTGTAGCAATGAAATGGTGTACAAATGGAGAGAGAAGAGATTAAGAATTGCCATGCAATTCAGGAGCCTGTGGTTTCAAGCAATCTCTTGAGCTTTGTGCACAGGCTTTGCTGGAGTTCACAATTGCAAAGTGTTGTGCACAGAGGGCTGCTTCTGCCCATATAGAAATTGTACTTGTAGGGTGGGATTTTTGCTAGAAGCAGAGGCACACAAATCCCATTGTAATCCAGTGGGATTTGCACTTCTGTATCACTTTAGGTATAAATCCATGGTATAAAACCTTTTTCAGCATAGCCAAACTGAGCTGTAGTACAGTGGTTCACAACTTCTTTGGGTTCAGGACCCATTTGTAAACATTGGTGGCCTGTTGCCACCAGTGTTCCCTCTAAGATTTTCCATCCTTGGGCAGGTTGAATCTTCTTTTGGGCAGTGTAAAAGTTTGGTTCTTAACCCTGTGTTTTCACTTGCACCCAGTGCCCTTCACTTTACAGTTGGATGGTCTTTTCACTGTTTTACTTAAATGATTGGGGTGTCCCTCTGCTGGGACTCAATTGACACAGCCTTCTATAGCGGTGGGGAGCGGAGGGTCCGGGGAGTACAGGCCTGCCCTCACTCATGGACCCCAGCCCAGGGCCCTAAGGATGCAGACCTGTCTGGGTCTGGTCCTTCTGGTGAGGCTTCCCGCCGAAATGCGCCAGCCCACGGGCCGAAATGCGCCAGCCCTGGGCTGCTTCCTCTCCCCCCTTTACTAAGTTCCCGCCTCTTGTTCCTTACCTACCCCCTCTTACAACCCCCTCCTTCTTCCATCTCCTTACTTGAGGTTCCCACACCCCCCGGTCCATTCTCCTCTCCCTCCTCCTCTGAACCCCCCCCTTTTTACAGCATCGGGCGGAGCCCACATCACTCAGGACATCCTTCCCCTCCATTGATTGGCCACCGCAGGAACATGGTGTGCCTGCGCTCTCTTGCTCACAGCCCTCTCCTTCCTCCGCCCAGGACTGGCCTGTCCTTATCTTCTCTCCCTCCCAGCTGTTTGGCGGTGTTCGAATGCGCTGTGCATGTGCGCACCCCCGCTCGCCACCCTCCATACCAGGCCGGCGTGGGGGCTTTTAAAAGTGTGGGGTCGTGATGCCCTGTCAGAGGCAGGTTGAAATTTCTTGTGTGCAATACCAATATTGAGGTAGTGTGTGGATACGCACCCACCAATACAAACAAAAACCATAGATATAAATAAATATTTTAAATAATCCATAGGTGTGGAAGAAAATATATTAAAACCAGTGATAATTAACAAGGAGTAGTACTTATTATTATTTAATGTGAAATCAAATAAAAAGAAAATTAACAGCACACTTGGCTGAAGAAGTGGGTTGTGCCCATCTAAGCTCATGATAATATTTACATATTTAAAGGTGCTCCAGGACCATTGTTGTTTTTTAAGTTTATTTAGGTACAGACTAACACAGTTACTCATCTAAGACTTTGGAGTACATGTATCATCATCCTCTCATAAGAGACAGATGCATGTTTCAAAGATCTTGCAAATAAGGTTTCATCTTTAGTTCATGCTAAGGTTTCATCACACCTAGTACTTGCTGCTTCTGGCTCTGAGCCCGAACTCTACCAGATAGCAAAGATCTGGCCTTAATGCAATACAGTTTACCGTGTATTAATTAGCAACACAAGATTTTTTTAAAAAAATCATTAAGATCCAAGTTTTAGATATCTGCAACACTCAAAAAAATTCTGTTAAAAGGATCTTTTTCTTTCTTACCTTAAGACATTAACACGGGATGGGCAATAATTCTTGATAAGGGAACATTCCAAGAATTTAGTAAGTGGTTGAGAGCGGACTCTTCCATTATATTAATGGAAGAGGTGAAGGGGTCTGGGATGGAGGTTGGGTGCAGAAGGGAGAATTGGGGTAAGTGAGTGGGGTGTGTGATATAGGAGTGAGTTTGGGTGAAGAAGGGGATTGTGACCTGGGGCAACAGACTGGGGTGAGGAAGGGATGCAGGGCCTGGGAAGGTATATGGGGGCTGGAGCAAGGGTGCAGAAGCTTTGGGTTACATGGGGTAGGAGGGCAGAACGGGGACAGAAGGTTCTGGGACAAAGGGAGGGGCTGGGGTTCCAGAGATAGGCTTTGGCTGGGAGACCTTACCTGGGTCTCTGCCTTCTAGCCCCTATACTTGCTCAGAAGAACTGCAGGAGCCCTGTTTATCACTCTAAACTGAATTCTGTGAGCCCTGGGGGAGGAGAAGTACTTCACATGCTGCCTGTCCTGCAAGCAGGCAGTTGCTAATGATCAAAACTGGCCAATGGGAGCTACTGGGGGTGGGGGCAGTATGAGAAGCTTGTCTCTCTTCCCTCTTGGCTCTCAGTGTTCACAAACACACACCTGTCCTTGCACTTAGCTTTCCAGAGTGCCAAGCGTGTGTGGGGCAGGCAGGGAGTCAACTGAGGCTTTCACGGCTGGATCTGGCCTGCAGGTCATCTTTTGCTCAGTCCTGGAGTAGAGGCTGGAGCCAGCTTCTCCATTTATAGCAGGCAGCAGGAGCAGCTGCTACTGCTTCCGCTCCTCCAAAAGGGTGACTTCCCTGCCCTCTCCTTTCCCCAGCCAATAAGCCGAGCTCTCTGCCTGTGTGGGGAGCTTTGAACCACTGCACAGGGCTCTGAAAAGAGTTGTACACTCGTGTGGGCACACACTGTACAGGTAACCTTGGTTGCAACCCATTAAATAGCTTAATGCAAAACCCATCTGGTTTACTAAATATTTCTTATTCATGTTGCAATGCTTGAGCATACCGCTGAGGCAACTCCTGCGGTTCTAGTCCTCCAGGGCACAGCATCCTGCTCTCGGCATCAGAACCTGGCACATGGGGTTGCAGCGCTACTCACTCAGGTTTGGTCCAGCCATTCCGCTTCCCGTCCTACACTACACCTCCCATAGAGCCCTTTGACACGTTCTGGTGAAACTTTTCTCTAGAAAGTAAGTCACGATCTGTGACTCGTAATCATGCACTCCCCACTCCCGCCCCCATTTGAAGGTAAGCTCCCAGCAGTGATTTATCTAAAGTGCACCTGATTGTATTGCCACTTGTACATGCACATACATCATGGCAGCACAAAAGTGGAGTACTCCGTGCAATTACTTAGGCTGCTAATTTAACTTATTTCTTTGTTAACATGACTTGCTTTCTTTGCATCTAATACTGACTGTATTAAGGAGGCTGATAGTTGCTACCAGAAGGTGATATTGAAGTTGCTATCCAACGTCTTTGCTTTTGATGCTTTAATGTCCAGTAGGCTATAGGTTGCTGCTTTGATCCTGGGTTAATCAAAGATGATTATGTTAGGCTTTCTTCTTCTCTAAAATTACTTTTTACAATTAAGAGAAGCAGCTACCAGATAAGAATAATTTGAAGGACGTGTGTAGTATTGCTTCTGTCTCTTAAAAAATCTAAGGGTCAATTATGAATAACAGTGGCTTATAAAACCTAAGTTAAACATATATGCACCAAAAGGGAAATGCTATTGGATGAATTTTCTTTCTATTTATATTTAAAAAAAACAGAAATACTGATCCTTATTGAAACCTATTTCTAGACAAGTTTTTACCAGATGATTCTGTCTCCAAATCACATAGGAGACATCTTTTAGGGATATATTAATGCCGTGTATTGCTCGTACCTCTGTTGTATCAGCAAACAGAAGTCTCAGATTGGTAGTTTTGCTTTTAAGATTATTCAGGCTACTCAGGTTTTGATTTTTTAAAGCTGTTCTACTTGTGGCCATTTTCTCCCATGTTCCTCTGCTGGGCTTGGCATCCAGCCTTCAAGAACTTCCAGAATGAGTTTGCTAACAGGAAATGAGGCATAGAATGTTCATCTTTGTTGCCTCAGCAGCATCTATCTGGGCCCTTATACCACACTTGTTTGTCCATTCCCCATGGTACTATATGTATTGCCATAAGACTAGGTATTCCTTTATTGTCCAGATACAGTCACCCCTTCACTGCCTTTTCAAATTAAGTATTTCTTTTTTTTTTAAGAACTAAACATCTCTAACATTCATGTTTTTCACAGTGCATTGGTGAAAAAACCAAAGTGAATTTCTAATAAATACCCAGAATTCCCTGCTCTACACAGATGTTATTTACTGCTCTGCTTCTTTTAATAGCTGCATCATTCTCTTCAATTTTGACATCTCTTTTTCCCAGCCATTCATTAAGTATTTCTGAGGTAATTCTTGTTAGTGCTAATGTGAGCTGCACATCCAAGTCCCCTTATTATTGGGAGAATAGGCTCTGAAGCCTACTGATCTATTCTGCCATCTAATTACAAATGTTAGGCAATATTTAAATTCTCCACTGCACCCAAAGTAACTCCGATTCTCCATTCCATTCTAAAGCAAAAGATGTGCATTTATTCCTCAGCGTGAAATGTGTTGGTTTTAGTTTTCCCCTCATCTTCAGTTGTATGTCTTGGGATGTGGCGTGCTACAATTACTTCCAGTGAACAGGAATTTGATCTTGCTAGAATGCGTCTTTCCTTTTGGCAACTTAGTTGACTTTGTCTTCAGTTGTAGCTCATTTGGTGTTATGTACAGAAGTGAGAGAGTACAGTATCGCTCTGCACTTCCTGGGATGTTAGCAGAACAGTAGACAGTATCATACTGGTGTTTGGTCTCAACACTGGAGAAATTGGATGAAATTTTATGGCCTGTGTAATGCAGAAAGTCAGACTAGGTGATCTCATGGACTCTTTTGGCCTCCAGCTCTGTGCATCTCTTGGTAATGAGGCAGGCTGTTTTATATACTGCCCTTTCTAGTCTCTTCTTCTTGGGATAAGCATATTTATGTAGAAAATTTATCACCAGAACAACATATTTCTTTATTTGTTTGAGGTTTTTTGATAGACTATGACATTTGTGAGCCTGCAAATGGAAAGGGGCATGTAAGAATGATTGTAGGTTGAATTCTAAGCTGCTAGGAAAGCTGCAAGAAGGATGCTTCTGAGCTCTTGGGCCCCTCTTTGCAAAAGGGAGTGATGCATTTCTGCCTAGCCTTGCTCCATATGTCTGGGCGTCAAAAAGGCCTTTGGAGTGATGAGGCTCTTAGCATGTACAATTGGCTGTTCGTGGGGGTTGGAAATGTATGGTGCAAATAGACATGGTGGTCTTCAGGTGAGTTTTAAGATAGAATTTAAGGGCCTTCGTGCTTGAATTTCAGGATGATTGTCCAGAATTGTGTCTGATTTGCACAATGGAACGCTAATAATGGACTTCATTGTCACCAATAATATCCATGCACAATTTTCTGTATTTTTCCCCATCAGCCACCCAGGGCTGAAAGCAGCTGCCTGGGGTTCCTGCTGTCAAAATTGCAGGAGAAGACATGATGTCAGCAGTATTGCAAGTAAGGCTTTACTTAAAGGGCCTGGCCCATCCCTCACTCAGTCTCATTGACTTTAGTGGCCTTTGGATCAGGCCCATATTGAAGATAGATGCAGATGACCTTTATGGGGAACTTGAGATTTTACTCTTTCCCTCTCCTCCCCTAACCCTAAATATCCTTTCCATAAAGTTGTCCTGTCTAGTTCAATATATCTGGCTGAGGGTTATCTGATACAGGTCCTCAAGTTTTGCTCTAGCTCACCTTGAAGCCTCCTTGCAAGTGAAGCTCTATTTCCAGCACCAGAGTGCTGACCGGGGCACTTATCAGGGGTTTGAGCTTTTTCTAGCACTGTGAGCTGGGAACCAGTGGGGCCTCTTAATGTAAATACTTGCTCTGTTCTACTGACCTATCTTGCAATCCTCATGTCAGTAAGCTGAGTGCCTTGTCGCTGAAGTCGATCCCACACAAATAAATGCATGGATATTATTACTAGTTAGGTATGACAGAGCAAGTTTTGTAAAGTAGTAACATTTCAGAGAACTCAGGCTGCTGTTGCTCATGTTGGGGGTTGCCCACTCCCCTTTGCATGTATTAATGCCTTGCTATGCTATGGAGAAGATGAGCGAATGCCCCCTCTCTTATAGGGAGGCCGGCACAAGTGCCTTGTTCAGAATAAGGCTGTAACAGCCGAGAAATGTTAAATGGAATCATGTTCTACTGCTTGTGAATCCCAGGAATTAGGCAGCTCTTCCCTGCACTATCTTCTCCCTACCTCTGCTTATGGGCTACTGCCCTAGATACCAGACACTGACTAAAGTCTGCACATGACTGCTCTTCAGAAATCTTTCTGGTGGAATAGGGACAGATCCAGTTTCCCTGATCTTTAGCCCAGTAGGGCAGGAAAATCTTGTTTAGGGTTGCCAAATGGTTGAACCAAAAATACCGAATCCTTCCTCCCCCCAAAAAAGACTACACCAGGGAGAAAATTCTGTTGAGGGAGAAAAAAAGGGGGGAGGGACCAAAGTTGTTGAGCAAAATAAATAAATAATTAAATAAATAATAAAACAGCATGGCCCCGTTCAGACTGAGTGCCGAGTTAAAATAGGGATAGGAACAGGGGAGAGGTTGAGCACTAAGACCCAGGGAAGGCATTGCTTCCCCTTGGTCTTTAGGCTTTTTGCTGGTGTCCATTTTGTGTTCTTGTTCAAGCCAGAATTTAGCTTCCTTGTGGAACTAGGTAAGCAGGGAGTCCAGAGGTGGGAGTTTGGAGGTGTTGGGGCCGGAGGAAGTGGGGCATGGGCTTGGCCCAGGCACCAGGGTTGCCAGGTGTCCGGTATTTTTGCCTCCTGTCTGGAAAAAAAAACAGAAAATACCGGACATTTCAGGTGTCCAGTATTTTCTGAATTTGTTTTACCGGACAGGAGGTGAAAATGCCGGACTGTCCGGGTCAATACCGGACACCTGGCAACCCTAATCTTACTAAACAGCTAGAGTGGGGACTAAACCACCTAGCCACAGGTAAATAGGGAAGTTACAACTGGGAAAACTCTACCAACAAGATCCAGGGGCTGCACACTTGCCTCAAGCATAGCCACTGGGCGATAGGAAAGACTCAGGACTTAGGCCATATATTATTTCTTCCTTTAGTTTGTGGGGTTATGGAGACTCTAACGGGAAAAAGATCCATCCACTGAGAGAAAAGTGGAACTCCTCTTCTTCAGGCAGTGCAGCAAAAATGGCCTTTGCTACTCTACCCCTGCTGCTGTGCAGTGGGTTGGGGTGAGAGGTAAATGAGGGTATGTCTACACTACCCCGCTAGTTCGAACTAGCGGGGGTAATGTAGTCATCCGCAGTTGCAAATGAAGCCTGGGATTTGAATTTCCCGGGCTTCATTTGCATGAAGCCGGCCGGCGCCATTTTTAAATGCCGGCTAGTTCAGACCCCGTGCCGCGCGGCTACACGCGGCATGGACTAGCTAGTTCGGATTAGCTTCTAATCTAGCTAGTCCGTGCCGCGTGTAGCCGCGTGGCACAGGGTCCGAACTAGCTGGCATTTAAAAATGGAGCCGGCCGGCTTCCTGCAAATGAAGCCCGGAAAATTCAAATCCCGGGCTTCATTTGTAACTGCGGATGACTACATAACCCATGCTAGTTCAAACTAGCGGGGTAGTGTAGACATACCCTGAGAGATAGGAAAGCTCCATTTCTGTCTGTCTGTCTGTCTCTCCGCTCTCGCTCTTTTTTTTTTTTTTTTTTTTTTTTTTAAATGAGGAAAGGGGTTTCTCCAGCACTCCTCATCCTGTATCTCAGAGCAGTTAGGTGAAACTGACTTGTTCCCCGGGTTTCCTTGCTGCCCAGCGGGTTCTGAAGAGCAAAATCTGTGCAACAAATCTCAGTCTTGTATCAGTTTTATTCTGCTGCTGCTTCCTCGCTCTGCAAACCAGAAGCAGATACACTGGAACAGTCTGTCTGCCAGTTGAAGGCAACAGCTTTGCATTAGTTTCTCATATTTGGGAGATTATAGCTTCAGATCTGAAGAACTTGGCATCTAGCTTTTGTTTAAGTGAAAGTTTAAATTCTGCAGAGATTTGCTCCACAATTGGTGGATTTTTAAAAATCCCTATATCAATCTCTTTTTGCAATGTAAAGAGGTAGAAGACCAGCTCCAGGTTATGTACTCTTAACATCTTCAGTATGGGAAGATGGCTTCTAATGTGTTTATCTCTTTTAATTGCTAAATTATATGGAAACAGCTCAGAGGGTATGTCTACACTACCCCGCTAGTTCGAACTAGCGGGGTAATGTATGCATACCGCACTTGCTAATGAAGCCCGGGATTTGAATTTCCCGGGCTTCATTAGCATAAGCGGGGAGCCGCCATTTTTAAATCCCCGCTGCTTCGAACCCTGTGTAGCGCGGCTACACGGGGCTCGAACTAGGTAGTTCGGACTAGGGTCCTATTCCGAACTACCGTTACTCCTCGTTTCACGAGGTGTACCGGTAGTTCGGAATAGGCACCCTAGTCCGAACTACCTAGTTCGAGCCCCGTGTAGCCGCGCTACACGGGGTTCGAAGCAGCGGGGATTTAAAAATGGCGGCTCCCCGCTTATGCTAATGAAGCCCGGGAAATTCAAATCCCGGGCTTCATTAGCAAGTGCGGTATGCATACATTACCCCGCTAGTTCGAACTAGCGGGGTAGTGTAGACATACCCATAGAGGGTAATGCCTTGAAAACATTGTGGCTTTTTGGCAGAACTACTAGCTTGACAGCCTAAGTACTGTTTAGTTTAGAGGGTCTTACTTTTTTGTTAGGCAGATAGCTACAATGGAGCCCATTAAATTTTTGGGTCCAAAATGAATCTTGAAAAAGATTATTTCAGGTAGGGGGCAGGGTGTCAGATGCTTTTCATGATGATGGTCCCTATTCCAAAGATGCTATAGCAGATTATTGGGGTTAGTGTTGCCTGTTCAGAACCCCAATGCCTTGGTTATAGATATGTTCACTGTGTCTTCTAATCAGCTATGGTGTTGAGAAGGATAGTCCTGCATGTAGGACATTAACCTGACACTTGGGAGGCCGGGTTTCAAATCTGAGCTCCACCACAGACTTCCATGTCACCTAATTTCTTTGAGTCTCTGTTCCCTCATCTGTAATAGCACTTCTTTACCTCTCAAAGATGTTGTGTACACTAAAGATTGTGAGGTGATCAGATAGTGTGGTGATGGGAACCATATAAAAGTACCTTTGATGGATAAATAGAACTGGCAGAGGAGAATGTAACCAGTCTTGTCAGAATACTAGGGCAGTGATTTTGCCAGTATAAATCAAAATGGTGCCATTGAAATGAACAGAGTATTTCCTTAATACAAGGGTTTTCTACCTTTTTGTTTCAGAGGCGCACCCCAACATGCTATAAAAACTCCATGGCCCACCTGTGCCACAACAGCTGGTTTTCTGCATAGAAAAGCAGGGTTGGCATATGAGAGTAGCAAACAGGGCACTTGCCTGAGCTCCAGGCCATAAGGGTCCCCATGAAGCTATACTGCTCAGGCTTGGACTTCGGCCCGGGTGGGAGGTTCAGGTTCAGAAGCTTCAGCCCCATGTGATGGGCCTTTGGCTTTCTTCCCCAGTCACCAGTATGTCTGACATTGGCTTAGTGGACTCCCTAAGACCTGCCTGCAGATCTCCCCAAAGGCTCTCAGACCCTTTGTTGAGAACAGAGGTCTTAGTGTACACCACTTGGGGATGCTCCTGAAAGTAAGTGTTGTTAAATATGAGGCCATGCTTTTCATGTAAGATATTGTCAGGATTGGTTGGTCTAAAATTTCAAGATGCCTTTTTAAAAATTGGTATATTCCATTCACCAAGCTTCCATTTCAAGAGCAGGTACCTTGTAAATTCCAGTAGCATTCTGTCTCATGATAAGAGAGTTCAGCAAGGGAAGAGAAGTTCTGCATACCTGCACATTGGCATCACTTGTATGAAGCTGGTAGAGTGACATTTTAGGCCTGCTAGTTGTGAGTCTCCCTTCAAAGATTTGGGAGTTTGTTTTCTGTTCCAAACACTGTTCAGTCAGCCCATGTCTCTTGCTCTTTCACACGCACATGAAAGTAAAATGTTTAATTTCCTGTGTTGGGCTAAAACTGTCTGTGCCCTGCTCTGTGTTTTCATAAGAATTCCTCCACTTCAGCTGAGAAGGTAGAATAGCATTTTGATGTTCTTGCCAATATGGTTTAAGGCTGTATCAGAAGACAGCTGGAACAACATTAATAGAGCAATAGGAACATTTATGAGAGCGATGGCTTTATGCAAGTGAAATTTGTGTCTTTGGACTTTATTTGTTCTAGAATGTTAGCATCAACCCAGAAAGGTGTCACACTTTAAATTTGAACCTCAGTACTCTGGATGTCCTTAATCCGGGAACACCCCTGGTATGGAGGAGTACATGGCTGTGCACACTGCTGCTCCCCTTCCCCCCAGGTGGGGGGAGAGCAACCCAGTGACATACTTTGCCTGTGTCTTTTCTCCGTCACTCCCATAGTGGTGTGGGGGCGGTGGGGAGGCAGTGCCTGGGCAAGACACAGGGTGCAAAGCCACATGTGTCCTTGGGAGCAGGGCGCCAGATAAGTAGCACCCTCCCTGGCCCAGCAAAATCTTTAATCTGGCAAACCCGAATTCCCGGAGTTGCTGGATTAAAGAGTTTCAAGTATATGGATATTGAAGCTTGTTTTGTGTTCAGTGGCCTGGGCCTTGTTTCTGGCAGGAGTGTTTTACAGATGTGCTTGTAAAGTAAGGGAAAGAAATAGGTGGAGTTAATTTTGATTTAACCTCATTAGATGTGGGATCCTGTTTAGCTTCTTGATCCTTTCAGTATTTCTTTATTTTAAAATGAAAATAAAGCCTAGAAAGCCTGTCTCGCAGGGGAATGCCATTAGCTACAGGCACATTTATAGAACTTTATTCATTTTTAAAGGCCTTTGCTTATGAGATCTATTTATATTCAGTCTCACCTTTGTTAGTCCATGCTGTTGTGGGGCCAGATCCTCCAGCAGTGTAAACTGGTATATCACCATCATAATCGAAGAAGCTGCCACTGAAGTCAGGGATGCTGTGCTGATTTATGGCAGCTGAGGATCTAGCTTACGTTCTGCATCATTTCAGATATAGAGGAGAATGCAGTCTAGCTGCTAATACTTTAAGGCAGTGGTCTCCAGCCTTTTTATGCCCAAGATCACTTTTTAAATGTCAGAACAAGCCAAGATCTACCTCCCCATCCTTCCTGTAAGACCCTACCACTTCCTTGAAGCCCCACCCTCTCTGTTCTCCTCCTTTCCATCACTTGATATCCCTAGCCCTTATACACTCTTAGGGTATGGCTACACTGAGAATTTTTTGTCAATTCTTCTGTAGGAAGAGGTTTTTCCAACATTTGGCTTGTCTAGACAGGGCCAAATGTCAGAAAAACCCCTTCTTTTGGAAGCCACCTTATCTCTTATAAGATTTTTCTCTTCTGCTAAAAAAAGCAGAACAAACGTGTCCTTGGACACGGAAGAGTTTTTCCGGGATTCCTCTGGAATCCCAGAAAAACTCCTGTAGTCTAGCTTTACCCTCATTGGGTTGAGACAGGATGTGTGGGCTCTGGGGTGGGAATGAGGGATTTGGGTGTGGGAAGGGGTGAGAGGTGCAAGCTCTGGGAGGGAATCTGGATGCAGGAGGAGATGGAGAAGGGGATGCTGGCTCAGGGAGGGGGCTCCAGGCTGGGGAGTGTTGGGGTCAGGTGGAGGTTTGGGATGCCGAGCAAGCCACAGGCTTGTGGCTGGGAGGGTGCAGGAGTTTGGGCTGGGGTATGTGAGGGGCTCAGGGTTGGAACGTTGGGAATATGATGGGCTCAGGACACAGATTTGCAGTGTGTGGATGGTGCAGAAGTGTTGTGGCAGAAGACTGAGGATGTGGGGGTGCAGGAGTTTGGGAATGTGAAAGGCTCAGGATACGGGGTTCCAGCGTATGATAGGCTCAGATCTAGGGTTAGGAGGTGAGGTGGTGCAGACGTGTTATGATGCTACGGTCAGATGGGGGCTTGGCCCCAACTGGAGGTTTGCTGGCAAGGCTTCATTTTTAAATAAAATACTATGTCAAACACAAAAAGTTTCAGCATTGTCTTTATTTATGAGAAGGGCGGGGAACCTGTTTTGAGTCAGGGGTCACTGACCCACAGAAAAGTGGCCACACAAGTGAGATGCAAAAAAATGACTCCTCCACCCCCTCCCTCCAACCCTCACTAATGTGGCCCCAATTGTCCTGGTGGGATCAGGGGACATGGTACTGGGGAAGGGTGCTAGTGGGTGCTGGGACAGGGTGCCAGTGGAGCAGAGGCAGGAGACAGGGTGCCAGTGGGTGCTGGGGTAGGGAACAGGGTGTTGGGGCAGGGTGCTAGTGAGAGTAGGGGACGGAGTGTTGGTGCGGGCAGGGGACAGGGTGCCAGTGGGTGCTGGGGCAGAAGACAGGGTTCTCTGGCAGGGAACAAGATGCCAGAGGGGGCAGGGTGCAAGTAGGTGCTGGGGCAGGGAGTCCCTGGCACGCGCCTCCCCCCGGGACTCTTCCCCCCTCCCCCAACACAGAGGAGGGAAGCACCGGTAAGCACCTCTTCCCAGGACTCTTCCCCCCCCCCCCCCCCCACAGAGGAGGGAAGCTCCAGTGCGTGCCTCCTCCGGGGACTCCTCCGCCCCCCACAGCAGAGGAGGGAAGTCCTGGCATGTACCTCCTCCCGGGACTCCTCCCTCCCTCCGTCCCCCTTCCCCTCCAGAGAAGGGAAGCCCTGGCACCAGCCTCCTCTAGGGACCCCTACCTCCCTTCCCCCCTCTGTGCAGCAAGTCCCTGGAACACCGCAGACCTGGGTCTGGTACTGCGCCAGCTGTTTGAGGGAGGGGGAGCAGCCAGCACACTTCCTGAAACCCCGGAAGTAGCACACAGCTGCCGGACTTCCTTCCACCCTGCAGGAAGCCAGCACTACCTCCATTGTCGCTGGAGGTAGGTAGTTGGGCTTCTTGGGGGTGGGAAGAAATGGGAGGGCCCCCGACGCCTCCCGATTGACTGGTCGAGCCCTCCCGATCGAACAGTCGATCGTGATCAACGAGTTAGTGACCACAGCTTTAAGGGATATTCTTTACAAACCAGGCTTAAAAAAGGCACATCTAGTTACTTTCTCACTGGTAGTGCCCACTGCTGGATCCAGAGGTACCCTTGGTCATCTCTATGGAGAAGCTGCTTCTGCTTTGCTGAGTGGTGGCTGATTTTACAATTGTTCTGTCTGTCTGTTTTCTAGCTATGCGGACGCTTAGTGAAGATACCATCAGGCTCTTTCTTCAGCAGATAGCAGGTGCCATGAAAATGCTACACAGCAAAGGTATCATCCACCGGGATTTGAAGCCGCAAAATATTCTCCTTTCTTTTGCTGGAGGCAAGAAGTCCAATCCTAACAACATTCATATAAAGATTGGTAAGAACCTTTCATTGTGTTCTGCTTTAAGAAACACTCTTTCCTGGAAACAATTCACATGGCTTTGGAAATGGCTAGTTAGTCAATCTGTACTGCTGGAACAAGTGAACTGATCACAAGGGGATCCGGGTTAGTTTTCTGCCATTGCAGTGGGATCTCTGGATAGTTCTCAAGGTCAGGCCTTCAGCTAATCAGATACAGATGCTGAGTAACCTGCAGATGGAAATGCAGAGGTGTAATGTTACTGGAGCTAGTGGGAGCTAGCTCATATCAATGAAATGTCTGTCCCCTGTACCCACTTGTTTTGTTTCTTACCCTTCTTTCAAAAGAGGCAGATGCTGATCAGCACTGTGCTCCACTATAGAATACTGTGGTTAAGCCTTAAATTCTAAGGGATTAGTTGCATCCACCCAAACTCCTTGTGAGGTTTAAATGAAATTGTGGGTTGTTATGTGCGTTATATGGATAGGTATTCAGTTATAGAGCCTTTCATTCCTTGGGCTCTTTCTAGATTAGGAAAATAGTTAGCACATTTTTAAACATCACTTAGCATGCTTTAACTGGAATATCTTCTGTTTTTAAACATAACCTCTTTTGCTACTTTTGTGATGGCCTAGATCGTTAGATCCAATCTATCCTTGTCAGCCAGTGACAGAATTCTTCTGTCGTGGCTGTTCAGTGACATATGCAAATTCAGCTGTTTGAACTCTTCTCAGCTACAGGTTGATCGGTATCTTTCTCAGAAAAAATGGCCATTCAGTTTCCCCTGTGGCAAGAAGTTGCATAGGCAGTGATATTGATTTGTCCTGGCTTTTTGAAACAGAGGTTTGGCATGCTGGCAAGGTAAAGTGGGAGTGGTGGGGAATTTTCGTGTCTCAGGACTGTGATCCTTGTATACTTCATGAAGGCTGAGGTCTGTTTTAAAAAAATAACACGTGTGATGGCTGCCTTCTTGGCTCATACCAGGGATTGAATCAGAAACTCCAGAGCTAAAAATGCAAGCACACAGCTTTAGATTAAGAACCAGTCTGGATGTGATGGACCCACATCCATTGTGCATCAAGCACAGAGGGAGACTTGTAACATATGTTGATCATTGGGTTACAGGAAAGAGACTAAGGGAAAAACTGAAAATCAATAAATCATCTTGGGCATTATGTTTTTTCCTTAATTTTTTAAATTTTTGCAAGGGACTTTATAAAGAACTGAATTCCAGCATTCTGGCAGGTTTTTCTAAGCTTTTACCCTTTTGAAGACATTTTCAGAAAATCCATTCCCCAGTCATGAAAATTTGCTGGTCTAACCTTTTCTGTAGTGGAAACATTTATCGAGTATAAAATATCTATCTAGCTATCTAGCTATCTATAATAAAATCAATAATAAAAAAGTAATTGAAATGAAAGAGTGAATAACATAATTTGAAAACAACCAGAAACCTAACTATTGAACCCAATATCTCTCTTAAAGAAGAGTTGTATAGTCACATCTTGATTCATGGACATTCGCTGGGACTATATTGCAAGCTGACCAAACCGAATTAAATAATTCAATTGACTTAAATAATTTACACCAATTAAATAATTAGATCAAGCTCTGTTTCAACTCTGGCTTGTGGTGAAAGCATTAGTGCCTTTTAGCTGAGCAGTGAGATCTGCTGGAGAAGACTGGGTGAATGTTGCATCTACTCAGTTACAGCTGCAGCATTCTCCAAAATTCAAGCATGGATAGAAAGTCAAAGTGTGAAATGACCCACATGCACATAAAAAGGGAGGGCCAACTACACAGCAGTCCTAGTTGATATGTATTAGTTTGCATTAGTGTGCAGTTGTTCTACCTTTATGCATGCTGCTGTTAAACTCTTCCCTGCCCCTTTCCTTAAGAAGGCCAGTGTGTGGTCCAGGAGAGGGATTAGTCAGACATAATATCATTCCAATGACAGATGGCAATATAAACAGCCATGTCAAATAACTCTTGCTTGAAATATCTAGTAACCTTAAGGGAACCTCTTAGCATCATATGATCAGATGCTGAGTAACTTGCAGATGTAAATGCTGTTTGCATGTATAGACTCTGTCTTTTCTAGGATAAATGAATGGCTTAGTTTTATTT
This sequence comes from Pelodiscus sinensis, assembly GCF_049634645.1. NCBI lineage: Eukaryota > Metazoa > Chordata > Testudines > Trionychidae > Pelodiscus > Pelodiscus sinensis. The sequence continues at coordinate 23,163,059 of NC_134725.1, read as the reverse complement.
GTATATGCTCTATAGAAAGCCATTGTTCTAGCAATATCTTGGTATTAGTGTTGTAGATCTTCTACATAAAAAGTGCCATAGAGCCAAAAATAAGGTGGTGGTGGTCCCTCCTTGATGTTTGTGGTTCCTCCCTGCCTTCTGCCCTATGTCATGGAGTTCTCCAAATCTGAAGTTGTGGTAGTGTAACTGCCACCAGGCAGATTTGAACCTGGGACCTCTGGCATTTGCTGTAGGAGCCTCTACAGCTTGAGCTATAAAGTTGGAACAGTGAACCCCACCCACTAGGTGTGTGGGTTACAGTAGCAGCAGGAAATGAGGGAAAAGCTATCAAGCTCTGCTGGACCTTCACCGCATTTGTAATTCTTAGACTAGCTGTTTAGCTAGTGTAGAGTGGCATAGATCCATCAGGGCCGATCTTAGGCCGATTCCCTGGCGTGGGGTCCCGCGCCTGATGGGACCCTGCACCCAGGGAAGCGATGCATGCGCTGGGAACATGGCACATGCACAGTGCGCCAGGAGCACAATGTTTGTGCGGGGCCCCCTGGGCGTACGGCGTATGTGTCATGATGTCTGGGACGCATGGTGCATGTGTTGTGCCTCCAGTGTGCGACGAATGCACCGTGTCGCCCAGGGCCCTGCGCATGTGCGGCCCCGCCCCCGGAATCGGGCCCCACACTCAGTAGAGCCGGCCCGGAGCTCCATCGTAGGCTGCTGGTGTCAAAGAGCAAACCTGGAACAACAGACACAAGAGAAATAGTGACTATAAACACCTTTCAGTGAATTGGGATTGGGATTCATTCCTTTTAACACAGAGTGCTTTTTATAGCTTTGTGTTCTTAACCCTTTTTGTTGTATGGAACACGTAGTAAGAATGAGAGAAACTTGAGGTTAGCTGAGGGCTAGAGTACAAGTCTTGTGTTCAAAATGGGGAATATCCCTTGTATTGATGGATTTTAGACAAACAGGAGGACCCACAGAGAAATAGGAGGTGCCCACACTGCAGATTGAGGCATGGGATACAATGAAAAAATATTATGTTTCTCTAGAACTGATGAATGAATTTTTCTTTCTATTTGTAGCTGATTTTGGATTTGCCCGCTACCTGCAAAGCAACATGATGGCAGCAACATTGTGTGGCTCACCAATGTACATGGTAAGTGCACTCTGCCTATGTATCTTTTGATGGTAAAACCTCTGTAATGTGTAGCAGAAAGCAGGCCATTCCTGACATGTGGCACCTGGTTATTCAGATTAGAGAAAGCCTATACAACCATGATGCCTAGTTCTTCCTTTCCTCCTAGACCTCTTGACTAGATCTGGTTCTTGTTTTTTTTTAAAGCTGTTCTTATGAGAGACCTAATAAAGATGCTCCGAGCAGCAAGATGGCAAACATCTGGAACTCCTTGCCAGAGGATACAGTGAAGGTTAGGGCTTTAAAAGGGTTCAAAAAAGAGCTAGATAGATTCATGGAGGTTAGGTCCATCAATGGCTATTAGCCAGGATGGGTGGGAATGGTATCCCTAGCCTCTGTTTCTCTGAAAATGGATGACAGGAGAGGGATCACATGATGATTACCTGTTGTGATCCCTCCCTCTGGGGCATCTGACATTGGCCACTGTTGGCCGACAGGATACTGGGCTAGATGGACCTTTGGTCTGACTCAATATGGCCCTTCTTATGTTCTTAACCATTGGTAAATAACATTAGATTGTTGATTGATCCCACTCAGCGGTTGCTGAGTCCAAATAGGAAGCAGGGCCCTTCTGCTAAGGCTTTGGGACTTAAAATCCAGGGTTATCTCTTGACTGCAGGCTGAATAGCAAAGATGCAAAGTGCTTACTTGATAAAGGCCTCTTGGACAAAGTGTTCTCTCTTCCATAGCTCTCTGTGCCCAGTGTTGAGGGACAGTGGCCCTCTGTAATTCAGCCAATCCATGGTGCACCTACTCTATATCTTGATTGGGCTAGATGATAGGAAGTTGGATACAGTTTTTACTAGTGTGACATGTGAACTTTTAATCACATAAATGCAGGCCTAGAAGGGCCCTTGAGAAGTCATCAAATCCAGCTCCCTGCACTATGGAAGGGCCAGGTAAATCTAGCTCAGCGATGGGCCACTAGACTAGTGAGTGGGCCACATTAGTGGCCCTCCTGCATCTCAGTGGGCTGCAAGATTGTCAGAACTAGAATTTGTGGGATGACCTGTAGCAGTGTTTTGATTAGATGCAGAGGGTGTTCTGCATGGCTCTGAGGGTCTGCTGCGGTCCAGGCAGTGCTGAGGGCTGCCTGCCCTGGCCTTGTCCCTTCTGCCTGAAGCCCTGCCACTTCTGTGGGCACAGAGCTGTCCCCCCAACCTTTCCCCAGCCCATGGTTGCTCTCAGCCTCACTGGAAACAAGTATATATATTCTTGATGTATAATGAAACTCCTCCTCCCTTTTTACCCTGTCTGCCCTTTCTGATCAAGCTGATCCAGTTGTCAGGCTGATTCACCAAGTCTCTGTGATGCTAGTTAAGTCATAATATGACATCACTTCCAGTTCTTCTTTGAGAGCTTGCTCATGTGCATTCAGATGAGGTGTGCACTTAAGTATTGTAAATAGTTAAGTAATTAGATAGTATTAGCAGAGTTTTCACTTATCTCTCCCCTCCTGAGGAGGGGATGCTAGTTCCACGTGGTTTTAAACCTTGTGCGACTTGCTTGAAACCAATGCCCTGCAGGGACTAGGGATGTGATTGAGTAGTCAACTACTCAATAAGCAGGAGCTTATCGGGTAGCACTATTGACTACGCGATCACCTCCTCCCTTGCCCCCATTCCTGCTCTGCACTCTTAAAGGGACAGAGAAGAGCCGGCACGGAAAGATGCTGGCTTAATCTCTGGTGCCTTGTAGGGTCTCAGGACAACCCTTCCCCATGCTGCCACTCTGCATTCTGAAAGGGACAGAGAAGTGGCAGCCAGTCTTGTGGGTGTCTCAGCCCAAGCTCCTCCCCCCATTTCCCTGTTGCCACTCTGCACTCTTAAACTGAGAGAGACCCGTGGGATGGGCTACCACTTCTCTGTCCCTTTAAGAATTCAGAGTGGCAGTAGAGGGGAGACAGGGGAGCTTGTGCTGAGACACTCCCGGGACTGGCTGCTGCTTCTCTGTCCATTTCAGTCCTGAGACCGTGCAGGGGGCCAGACATTGAGCCATCGTTTTTGCATGCTGGCTTCTCTCTGTCCCTTTAAGAGAGCAGAACAGCAACAGGGAAAATTTGGGGGTCTTGTGCTGAGACCCAGAAGTGAGCCTTTCCCTAATGACTAGTTGAGTAGTTGATGGAAATTCCATCAACTACTCAACTAGCAAATTAATCGCTACTTAACATCCCTAGAGGGGGACCCCCATGACTCTTGCAAGAAGTGTCTAGAAGAGGGCCACCTTGCAGATTCTTGTAAAATCTGTAGAAGCTTTAAGCCCCGCACCAAACGGGAATGTTTCCCCCACTTAAAACTGCTCCTCCGGGAGTCAGCACTGCAGCCAGCATTGGACTCAAAACAAAGTCCTCAACACCACTGGTACACCCTATGGCTCACAGAAGAGTACCGCTCCAAGGCACCGATCACAATCTCCAGTGCCCAAGAAGAGGAGACAGCACGGGGAGAGATCCCCCTTGAAGCATGGTCACAGAGGATGGCACCAAGACTTAGGTCCATTGGAAAGTTTGCCCCCTCAGCACTTAAATGTTCCTGGTCCCTCTAGGCAACGGTTGAGCTTGGTGTGCCCCTGATACCAGATAGGGTACTGCAGAATATGAGGCTGTTGACTCCTGACACCTTTGATGCTGCCAAGGAGTTTATAGAGCTCATAGCCTCACTGGACTGTCTTCCAGCACTGGATCCTGAGCTGCAGCAGGCCAGATATGCAGCACCACAGATGGGCCCACTGGCTACAGCACTGATGGCTTTGGCTGCACAAGTGGCAGCATCAGTATTGGTAGCACTTGCGGTAGATATGGTCTCTTTGGTACCACTACTGCTGGCACCGTAAGACTTGAGGGCATGGCCTGCAGCACCAGTGGCCTTGGTATAGGCGGCACCAATACAGCGTGCACTGAAATATAACACTTGGCACCTATGGGAAAACTGGCACTGATCCATCAGGGCAAGCTGGAGTTGATGGCTCAGCACCAGCCTTGGCACCTATCTTGGACACCCTCAACAGCACCTCCGTGGTCAGTGTTGGACTATTTATCAGAATCCAGTGTGGATTCGGTGTGGTCCAGGGCCTCTTCACACAGCACTGAGCCCACCGAAAAATTAGGCTTTCTTCGGACAACTGAAAGAAGTTTCCAGATTGCAGACTCTGGTTCTCATGGGGGACTTTAATCACCCTGACATCTGTTGGGACACCAATACAGCAATACACAGACAATCTAGGAAGTTTTTGGAGAATCCATTTTGAAGCACTTGGAAGAGGGGAAGGTAATGAGGAATAGCCAGTATGGATTCATGAAGGGCAAGTCGTGCCGGATCAATCTGATTAGATTCTATGATGAGGTAACTGGCTCTCAGGATATGGGAAAGTCAGTGGATGTGATATACCTTGACTTTAGCAAGGCTTTTGATACTATCTCCCACAATATTCTTGACAGAAAGTTAAGGAAATGTGGATTGGATAAATATATGGTAAGATGGATAGAAAGCTGGCTGGAAGGTCGGGTCCAGCGGGTAGTCATCAATGGCTCGATGGCGGTCATCAGGATGGTGGTCGCTTTCTAGCAGAGTGCCCCAAGATTTGGTTCTGGAACCGGCTTTGTTCAACATCTTTATTAATGATTTGGATGAGGGGATAGATTGCACCCTCAGCAAGTTGATGGCCTTCTGAGGTCGCTGCCAGCTCTATGGTTCTATGATTCTATGATTCTCGACACCAATCCAAGCACCAGGCAGGGGCAGATATAGGGCAGGGCAAACGGGGCGGCTGCCTCGGGCTCCGCGCTTAAAAAAGCCCCATGCATGGCGTTGCGGCGCATGCGACGTGGCAAAGGGGGGAGCCCCGTGGAGTTATGTTGCCCGGGGCCCCGCAAAACAGTCATCTGCCCCTGGCACCAGAGGTATCAGATTCAGCAGGTTGGCCACCTCCACCGTAGCCACAGTGGCCTTTCTGGACCTCTTGGGGCTACTATCAAATGCAGGGTCCAATGCCATCAGCCTACAGCTCGGTGTCAACATGTTCTAGGAGCACACCATCAGCTATCCCATTAACATGGGGCCCTGTCTCAGAGGACAGAGACAGCCCCACAGAAAGACGCACAATAGCCTTGAGCTGAGGGTGAGGACCCGGGCCCACAAGATTGCAACCCTGGCAGGGCTAGGGGGCAGGCAGTAGAACCACCTCAGGACCAACCTGTGCTCAGGGAGTCCTCATCATTCTCCCTGGATGAGGCTTTGGCTGTCCTTGCCCCATCTATGTCCTCCATGGATGCTAGGACCCACCAAGATCTACTCCATAGGCTGGCAGCCAATTTGGGGGTTCAAGTGGAGGATGCCAATCCCATGGTGGACATATTAGCGGTGAACACACCCCCAAGACTGGCATTACCACTGAATAAGACAGTGTTGAAAATTGCCAATAATTTGCAGATGTCATCATCCATCTCACTTACCCAGAAGGGAGCAGAGAGGCGCTATTTTGTCCCCCAGACGGGAAATGAGCATTTATATTCTCACCGACTCCCGGACTCTATTGTGGTGCAGTCAGCCAGTCAGAAGGAGACGCAAAGTCAACCGGGGCCAAACCAAAGAGTAGAGAATCAAAAAAACCCGGACCTACTGGGAAGGAAGGCATACATTATGGGGGGCCTGCAACTACACATTGCTAATTAGCAGGCAGTGATAAGCAAGGTATGCATACAACACTTGGTCAGCAATGGAGAATTTTAAGGAATGCCTTCCTCTGGACTCCTGCCAGAAGTTTGCTGCACTGACTAAGAGGGTAGAGTGATTTCCCATGTAGCATTTCAGGCCATACTAGATGTTGCAGATTCAGCAGCACGTACTATGGCCACTGGCATTGTGACACACTGTGGGGCCTGATTACTGGTGTCAGGCATACCTCCAGAAGTACAACATATGCTGCAGGACCTACTGTTTGAGGGGGCAGATCTGTTCTCACAACAGACAGATGCCAAGCTGCATAGTTTGGAAGACTCCAGGGCCACCCTTAGGTCCCTAGGTATTCATTCCCCTGCACCACAAAGGTGTACCTATAACCCTAGGCCTCACATAAGGCCATTCTACCAAGGTTATAGGTCAGACCAGGCAAGGTGAAGGGCTAGGAATAATGGCAATAATAATGCTAATGGGTGAAATAGGAGGCGGAGATCACGCTCTGACTTGGAGAGGGGCATTTTGAAGATACTCACAAGGACAGAATACCAGTTTCCTCCTTCACCCCACCTTTTGGGGACAGTCTCCCATTTTTACCAGGCCTGGGCCCAAATTACAACTCATCATTGGGTTCTGAGCCTGGTAGCAGTAGGATACACTATCCCTTTCCATTCCCTACCCCCTTCCTACCCTTATTCCCCGTCCTCCTTCAGGGACCCCTCTCATGAGTGTCTCTTGAGTCAAGAGGTATCTTCACTTCTACACAGGGAGCAGTGGAAAGAGTCCCTCGTGATTTCAGGGGGAAGGATTTCTATTCCCATTACTTCCTTATCCTGAAATCAAAGGGTGGCCTCAGACCTAAGGGGGCCTCGATGGGTTCATAATAAAGACAAGATTCAGGTTGATCACATTAACCTCCATTATTCCTTCCCTGAAAGAAAGGGGACTTGGTACTCTGTCCTCAATATGAAAGATGTGTATTTTCACATTTCCATAATACTTGCCTACAGGAGGTTTCTTGGGTTTATGGTAGGGCAAGACCATTTCCAGTTTTCGGTCCTTCCCTTTGAACTGTCCATAGCTCTGAGGGTTTTCACAAAGTGTATGGCTGCTGTAGCCACCTTCCTAAGGCGGTGCAGAATTCAGGTGTTTCCCTATCTGGACAATTGGCTCATCAGGAATCACTCAAGGGAACAGGTGTTGCAGCACATAGATCTCATCAAGAGTCTGTTTCTCAGGCTTGGCCACCTCATAAATGAGGAGAAGGCCAGGTTTGTGGCTATCGGACTCATCATACAATACCTCATGATCTCGCCTCTCTCTATGGTGAGGAATTGCACGAAGCTGTACTTCATGGCAGTTTGTACTTATGTAGTCCATCACACCTGTCTGAGGCTCAGACCTCTGCAGGCCTGCCTGGCATGCACTCACAACCAGGCCTTTGCTTCGTGGGATAAAATCCTCACAGTCTCTGAGGAGGTCATCTACTCCCTCAAATGATGGCTACAAGAGAAGGTGGTAAGTGGTGGGGTTCCCTTCATGAACCAGAGCCCTGCAGTGCAACTGGTCACCTATGGTTCAGACATGGGATTCGGAGCACATCTGTCCAATCACTGGACTTAAGGTATGTGGTCCCCAGAGGAACAGGTGATTCACATAAATGTCAGAGAGCTCAGGGCGGTCAGACTGGCCTGCTGGATATTTTTGTATGACCTGCGCCATAAGGTGTTCCTGACAGACAAGAAGCCAGAAATGTTCTATATCAACAAACAGGGTGGAGCTCGCTCCTCTTCCCCTGTGCTGAGATGCCTTGCTCTTTTGGAAATTTTGTATTGCCTACCTCATCCATATGGAGGCCACATACCTTCCGGGAAACAGGAATATCCTGGCAGACACGCTCAGCTGCTCCTTCGCTACCCGCGAGAGGTTCCTCCAGAATGAGGTGCAGTTGGAAATCTTCCAGAGATGGGGTTGTCCCCACGTAGACCTCTTTGCCTCACACAGGAACAGGAAATGTCGGGACTACTATTCCTACCTGGGACAGGGACGGGGATCCAGAGGGGACACATTGCAGACCAACTGCCCCCCCCCCCCCACCTCAGTTCTTCTCTATGCGTCCCCACCCTTTTCCCTGATACATAAGGTTCTCATCAGGGTAAAGAGGTTCAAGGCTACAGTCATTCTGATAGTGTTGGAATGGCCTCGTCAATGCTGGCTTCCGACCCTCCTTGACTGACACAGCAGGGGCCAATGATTCTGCCAATGGTGACAGATCTGATTACTCAGGACCTGGGGAGGGAGCAACTGTTTCTCCTGAACTGCCTGTCTGTCCAGTTGGCAGCATGGAATATCCGTGGCTGACGGAGGCAAAGCAGGCTTGCTTGGAGGGGGTAAGGAGGGTTCTTCTGGAAAGCAGGAAACCCTCCAACCCTCCTAATTCGAACTACCATTAAACCTCTTGCAGGAGGAATAACGATAGTTTGAATTAGGAGCTTTAATTCGAACTACCTAGTCTGTGCCGCGTGTAGCCGCGGGCAGGTAATTCGAACTACGGGGCATTTAAAAATGGCAGCGCCCAGGAACATGCAAATGAAGCCCGGGATATTTAAATCCCGGGCTTCATTTGCAAATTTGAATGCCTACATTAGCCACCCTAGTTCGAATTAGGGTGGCAGTGTAGACATACCCTTAGAATACACCTAGCGGCCATAGAAGTCTTTCACCTGGAGAAAGGGGTCAGGATTCTGTTTGTGGACCTGATGATCAAGAGGTTCCTTAAGGGGGTGGACAGATTGTTTCCTCATGTTAGGTAACTTGTGCCCCTGTGGGCCCTCAATCTGGTGCTCACCAGGCTCATAGGCCCTCCCTTTGAGCCTCTGGCGATGTGCTCCCTTAAACACCTGCCTTATAAGGTCACCTTTATAGTAGCAATTTCATCGGCTAGAAGGGTTTTGGAATTGAGGGCATTAACTGTAGAACCACCCCCATACTGTCTTTTTTGTGGACAGGGTTCAACTGTGACCCCACCCTGCCTTTTTACCTAAGGTGATCTCCACATTTCACATCACAAGTTATTTACATGCCAGTATTTTTTCCAAAACCCCACGCGACTCCTAGGGAATGTGCCCTACACTCACTAGATGCTAAGCACACATTGGTGTTTTACATAGACAGGACGAGGGGGTTTCAGAAGTCACCACAGCTCTTTATTTCAGTAGCAGGGAGGATGAGGAGCCTGCTGCTATCAACCCAGTGCTTATCATCATGGATCACTTCCTGTATTAGGGAATGTTATGAACTTGCTGATAAGGCAGTGCCCCACATCATGGTCCATTCCATTTGGGCTCATGCCTCGTTGATGGCCTTCCTGGCACAGGTCCCCATGCTGGACATTTTCAGAGTAGCCACGTGGTCTTTGATGCACACATTCACAATGCACTACGCAATCACTCAGCAGGCTAGGGAGGATGCTGCTCTTGTCATAGGTCTCTGACCCCACCTCCTGTATTTTCGCTAGGAAGTCACCTCATTCAAATGCACATGAGCAAGCACTCGAAGAGTAAAAAACAGTTACTTACCTTGTAACTGTTGTTTTTCGAGATGTATTGCTCATGTCCATTCAAAATCCCACCCACCTCTCCTTCTTTGGAGAACTCTGGCAAGAAGGAACTGAGGGTGGGGAGGGCCAGCAAGGGTATATATGCACCAATATGTTGGTGCCATCCAGGGGGCTCCGTACTGGCCTGATGGGTACCACTGGGAGAAAAAGCGCTGGAATCCATGCATGTGGCGTGCGCACACCTCATTCGAATGGACATCAGAAGCACATCTCGAAGAACAACAGTTACAAGGCAAGTAACCATTTTTTCTTGCAGTTTAGTCCATGTGCTCTTTTCATTTGTGTATAGACATCTCCTTGATGTCAGTTAGAGCTGTGCTCCATTAGTGGAGAGAGAATTGTAACCTTGATTAGAATCTCTCCTGCATCTATCTGAGCTTCAAAGCTGTCTACTGAGACAATGGAGACCTTGTTAATATGTGTTTACAGCATGCTTCAAAAGAGATTGAAGATAGCAGAGAGGATTGTGATGAGGCAAGAATGTAGAGTTATGTTAGGAAGCTGGCATAATGCCTGTGCCTCATAACTTTTTATATCACCCTGTCTGTTATCACAAGCACTAAAATTAAACTCCAAACTAGAGAAATTTTAGGTTATAAATATCTAGGTATAAGTTCTCATGGCCCATCTCTCAGAGAGAGAGGAGAATTCTCAGCTTTTCATACCTCACTGTGAGAATATACCCCCAATAATCTTTAAACCTGCTGCTACATGTATTAACAGTCTAACCTAATTCTAAAACAGTGCCTGTAAATGGAGTTTGCCTGGCTTCTCTTGTGATCCATATCTACTTTGTGCTTTGGTTGAGCCAATCTCCTGAAGGATATTTGCTTAGCTTGCAAATGGATGTACTACAAAACAAAAATCCCACCCACAACCCATAGGGATGAAATGTAAGGTGGCACTTGCTTGTTCATGAGTATGACATCAACTGGTATAAAATAATCTCAGTGTATCACTCATGCCAGGGCAGCAAAATTAAAAATGACCAAACCAGGCCTTCAATCTGGAGCATGTGACTGCTCTGCAAGAAGAGCGTCGACATATTGAAAAGTCAGTGCTCTTCCATAAATTCAGGATAGGGTTTTCAAAGGTGATACGAAGAATAGATCTGATCTCCACTCTGTGGGACTTTCACAAGGAGCAGGGTGGGCCATCAGGGCTAGCTTCCCTGGAGCAGTCTTAGCCCCACTCAGAGTGTACTGCATCTACCCCGCTACCCCCAGTGTGCTATGTGGAGCTCCACAGTGATTTAAAGAGCCTGAGGTTCTTGCCACTGCTACAGTAGTAGCAACTCGGAGCCCTGGGTCCTTTTGAATAACTGGGCAGTGGGGCAGTTGCCCCATACTCCCAGTCATAAGGCCTATCTGCACTACAAAGGCAGGTCAGTTCAGTCCAGCAGACAACAATTCCAGGCCCCAGGCCAGAACAATCAGTGGGCCCTGATGCACGCAAAGGTGCAACCAAACACTGTCCACCCTTGGGCACTACTGTGCCTGCACTCGCCCAGGGTATGTCTACACTACCCTCCTAGTTCGAACTAGGAGGGTAATGTATGCATACCGCACTTGCTAATGAAGCCCGGGATTTGAATTTCCCGGGCTTCATTAGCATAAGCGGGGAGCCGCCATTTTTAAATCCCCGCTGCTTCGAACCCCGTGTAGCGCGGCTACACGGGGCTCGAACTAGGTAGTTCGGACTAGGGTCCTATTCCGAACTACCGTTACTCCTCGTGAAACGAGGTGTACCGGTAGTTCGGAATAGGCACCCTAGTCCGAACTACCTAGTTCGAGCCCCGTGTAGCCGCGCTACACGGGGTTCGAAGCAGCGGGGATTTAAAAATGGCGGCTCCCCGCTTATGCTAATGAAGCCCGGGAAATTCAAATCCCGGGCTTCATTAGCAAGTGCGGTATGCATACATTACCCCGCTAGTTCGAACTAGCGGGGTAGTGTAGACATACCCTCAGTGAGCAGCCAGCTGCACTGCTAGGCATGTTTTTCCAGCAGGGCCAGGACTTCCCTGTGCCCACCTAGTAGGGTTGCAAACCCTAATTGCGCAAACCCAAAGATCTTGCTCTGCCCTCTTCTGAGGCCCCGCCCCTTGCTCACTCTACTTCCTCTTCCTCCATTGCTTGCTCTCTCCCACACTCACTGACTTTCACAAGGCTGGAGCAGAAGGTTGGGCTGCAGGAGGGAGTCTGGGGTGTAGGCTCTGGGAGGGAACATGGGTGCAGGAGAGGGTGAAGGATGCTGGCACTGGGAAACACTTTGGATGCAGGGGCTTTGGAGGTGGGAGGGAGTTTGGGCTCTGGGTGGGAATTTGGGTGCAAGCTGTGGGTTCTGGGAGGGAGTTTGGGTATGGAAGAGGATGAGGGGCTAAGCTCTGGAATTTGCATGCTGGAGGGAGTGAGGGGTGCAACTCTGTGAAGGAGTCTGGGTCTGGTGGGGTGCTTGGCTCTAGGATTGCCATGTAGTAGGGAGTATGAGGTCAGGATCTGGAGGGAGTTTGGGTATGGGAAGGAGGCTTTGGCAGAGGGGTTAAGTGCAGGAAGGAATAAGGGGTTCTAGATCTGGGAGGGAATTTGGGAGCAGAATTTGGGCTCTGGGTTGGAGCTAGGGCAGGGAATTGGGGTGAAGGAAGAGATCGGGGCTTATATTGGGTGGCTTCTGAAAGCAACCAGCTCATCCCTCTCACAGTGATTCTTAGCCGGGGGATGGGTTGTGGCTGCGTGCCACTGCCCACAGCCATCACTCCTGCAGCTCCCATTGGCTGCATTTCCCAGATGATGCAGAGATTTCCCCCGGTCCTATGGCCACAGGGACATCCTGGCAACTTCTGGGAGTGGTGCAGAGTAGCAGCAATCCTGCTTTAGTCCCACTTCTCTGACAGTAGCAGCATAAATTGCCCCAGCCCCGGGCTTATTGTCCCCTTTGCAAGTCAATGGAAGAATTCTTTTGCTGTCTAGCTACTTCCTCTGGGAGAAAAGAATTTACCACAGGGACAAAAAAGCCCTTCTATCACTGTAGTGTCTGTGGAACAGCTCAGTTGCTGCCATGGATTTTGCATAGACAAGCCCTGAGAGGCCCAGATTTTATTGAATTTCAATATGATGTCCGTGTCTGCTTTCCTTAAGCTCCTTTTCAATCCCCCAGCCTGAGCCTTCATCCTGGCACAGGACATGACTGCATTCCACAGTGAATGTTAGCTTCCCAGTGTTTAAATTAACAATGTAAAAGAGTAGTTGAATAGTTGACTATCCAGTAAGAGTGGTGGCTCTTACTACATTTAAAAGGCAGAGACATAGGGGGCATAGTGAGTGTCCCCCCTTCTTGACTAATTGAGTAATTGATGGAAATTCCATTGACTACTCAATTAGCTGATTAATCAAAATTTAACATCCCTAGAATCATAGGCATGGAAGAGATCTCAGGAGTCATCAAGTCCAGCCCTCTACCCAAAGTAGGACCAACCCAACTAAGTCATCTCAGTCAGGACTTTGTCAAGCCAGAAAACCTCTAGGGGTGGAGATTCCACCACCTTCTTAGATAACCCATCCTCCTAGGGAAATAGTTTTTCCTAATATCCAACCTAGACCTCCTCCATTGCAACTTGAGACCATTGTTCCTTGTTCTGCCATCCATCTCTATTGAAAACAGCCTCTTTCCATCCTCTTTGGAACCTCCCTTCAGGTAGTTAAAGACTACTATCAAATCCCCCCTCACTCTTCTCTTTTTCAGACTAAACAAGTCCAAATTCCTCAGCTTCTCCTCGTAAGTCATGTGCTCCAACCCCATAATCATTTTGATTGCCCTCTGCTGGACCCTCTCCAATGTGTCCACATCTTTTCTGTCATATGGGGCCCAGAATTGGACGCAGTACTCCAAATGTGGCCTCATCAGTGTTAAATAAAGTGAAATAATCATTTATCTACATCCGCTGAAAATGCTCTTCTTATGCATCCTGATGTGCTATTAGCCTTGTTGGCTAAAAGCACACACTGTTGACTCATACCCCGCTTCTTATCCACTGTAATTCCCAAGTCCTTTTCTGCCAAACTGCTGCTTAGCTACTCAGCCCCCAGCCTGTAAAGCAGTGCTTCAGAGTCTTCCATCCCAAGTGCAGGACTCTGCTCTTGTTCTTGTTGAACTTCATCAGATTTCTTTTGGCCCAGTTCTCCCAATTTGTCTAGGTCACCCTGGACCCTTTTCCTACTCTCCAACATATCTACCTCTCCCTGTAGCTTAGTATCATAGGCAAATTTGCTGAGGGTGAAATCCATCACCTCATCACTGGTCATTAATAAACATGTTAAAAAAAAAAGGCCTAGGACTGATCTTTGGGGCACCCTGCTTGCAACTGACCACCAGTCAGCCATTGAGCCGTTGATCATTACCTGTTGAGCTGACAATCTAGCCAGCTTTCTACCCACCTTATAGTCCATTTATCCAATCCATACTTCTTAACTTGCTGGCAAGACTGCAGTGGGATACCTTATCAAAAGCTTTGCTAAAGTCAAGGTATCAAATCCACCAACTATAGTGTCAGTTGCCTCATCATAGAAGCTAATCAGATTGGTCAGGCATGACTTGTCCTTAGTAAATCCATGTTGATTATTCCTGATCACATTCCCCTCTTCCACGTGCTTCAAAATGGATTCCTTCAGGATCCTCTTCATGTTTGTTTCAGGGACTGAGGTGAGGCTGACTGGTCTGTAGTTCCCTGAATTGTCTTTTTTCCCTTTCTTAAAGTTGGGCACTACATTTGCCTTTTTCCAGTCATTCAGGATCTCTCCCGATCGCCACGACTTTTCAAAGATAATGGCTAAAGGCTCCTCAATGACATTTGCCAACTCCCTCAGTACCCTCGGATGTATTAAGTCTGGACCCATGGATTTATGTATGTTTAGCTTTTTTAAATAGTTCTTAGTTTTCCTAGTTTAAATCTGTGTCTGTCAGTGCAAACCAAAACAAACTTCACTTCCCCTCTGTGACGTAGTGGGAGTACTTGCTGGGCTGTGGTGACCCCTGCTGTCTGGAGCAAGACCCAGCAGGGAAAGCCTCACTATGCAAAGGTAATGCCAAACTTGTTGAACCAGTGGCCAGACACCCCCCATGGAGAGGAATAAAGGAAGGTGGAGGCTGCCCTGGCTGGGGGGCAGGGCTGGAAGAGGGTTAGTTAGTTCCTGGCTGGAAGGCAGGGAATAAGGAGCTGGGGAGGGGGCTGGGACTCCCCTATCTCAAGGGGGGGGCACTGAGGCCTCCTAGCCCCAGTTCCTGTAACCAGATTACATCTGTGCTATGCTGTGCTGGAGGAGCAATAAACCACCCTCAATTCCACTGGCTGGTGCAGTCTGTTTGTGCCATTTTGGGGTGCAGGAGACGGGGAACCCCCAACGCGCCATCACACTGGTGTCAGAAGTGGGATCCACTGCACCCCGTGGATGAAGCTCCCAGCAGCAAGCGACAAGGCGCCGTAGAAGCAAGAGCCCTGGAGCCAAGCATGCTTGAGGCAGAGCGAAGCGGTTCCGGGGAATCGTGGGGCGCTGCAGCACTAGACTGGTGAGTCTGCACCAAGGGGACCAGCGGGCAGATGGCCTACGCCCAACTCTTGAAGGCAGAGCTGGTGGGGCTGTGCAGAGAGAGGGGCTTGCCTGTGCGGAAAGCAACCAAGGCCCAGCTGATTACCCAGCTAGAAGATAATGACCAGCCACAGGGCCAGGATCTTGTCCCCAGGGGAAGCAGCCAGACCCCCCCCCCCCCGAGAGTGTGTCAGTCTCAGAGAGGGGGAGGAGCGCTGGAACCCAACGGAGAGATGCGACAGCGTCTCCCGGGAGGCCTGCAAGCCGTAGCCCATCTAGAGCAGGGGCCAACCCAGCGGAGCTGCGGCGGCTGGAGATCCAGCTGCGGATGAAGGAATTGGAAGTACAGGACCCAGAGAAGGAGAGCCAAGACCGAGAGAGGGACCGCCAGGACCGAGAGAAGGAGCGCCAAGATCGAGAGAGGCAGCGACAGCATGAGCTGGCCATGGCAGAGCGGAGAACCTGCGGGGCCCCGGCTGCGCCAAGAGTGGGTGGGCCCCAGGGTCCCGGGGCTGCCAGGCGCTTGGAGAGGCTCACGGTGGCCCAATTGAAGGACGTGGGTGACATAGATGGGTTCCTCAGCTCCTTTGAGAGGGCCTGTGGACTGCAACGGGTCCCCCCAGCTGACTGGCTACAGGAGCTCGTCCCCGCACTGAACCAGGAGGCGGCCGGAGTGCTCAGTCAGCTGGAGGACCTAAGGCCAGAGGATTACAACCGAGTCAAGGAGGCCCTGCTGCACAAGTTCGGGCTGACCCCCGAGATGTACAGGAAGAAGTTCCGGGGGGTACAGAAAGGGCCACGGGAGACCTATGTGGACCTGGCCTCCCGCCTGGCGCAATACTGCCGCAAGTGGGTGTCTGGAGTCGGAGCCCAGACTGCAGAGGAGCTGCTCAAGCTGGTCATGATGGAGCAGCTCTATGAAGTGTGCCCACCCAAACTGAGGCTGTGGCTCAAGGACCGGAGACCAGAGAACCCCCAGGAGGCCGGGAGACTGGCGGATGAGTTCATGGAGAGCCGGTCCGGGGGTGAACGGGAGTCCCGGAGAGAAAGAGAATCGCGCAGAGACTGGTTCTCGGCGGAGCAACGGAGAGAGACACCTCCGAGGCGAGCCCCAGGGACCAGGACCAGTCATCGATACCCCAGAAAACCATCCAGGGCCCGGGCAGAGCCGACCCGAATGGGCCCACAGAACCTAACTTGCCATCGCTGTGGGCAACGAGGCCACAAGAGGGCTCAATGCACCAGGCGCAAGGACAGGTCCCATGACCTGGGACATTCCAGGGTTAACTGGCTGGGGCGGGAGGAAGGGCAGGCTGCCCCAGAGGCAGGGGCTGGCCGGCAAACCTCCGCTCGGGGAGGGGGGAAGGATGCTCAGTGCACCTCCCCTGGGAGGTCTGACCCTCTGGAGACAGATTTATCCGTGCACCGGGTGGGGGCGGGGCGGCCCCTACGGAGGGACTGCCTCGTACCCCTGGAGGTGGATGGCAGGAAGGTGACAGGTTTCTGGGACACAGGGGCGGAGGTGACGCTGGCACGACCCAACATAGTGGCCCCAGACCGTATGCTACCCGACACTCAGCTGACACTGAGGGGCATAGGCGGCACCCCCTTTAAGGTACCCGTAGCCAGGGTGCATCTGAAATGGGAGGCCAAGGAGGGCCCCAAGGAAGTGGGGGTGCACCCGCACTTGCCCACCGACGTGCTAATGGGGAGTGACCTAGAGGAGTGGCCAGACGGACCCCACAGGACGCTGGTCACCACCCGTAGCCAGAGCAAGCGAGGGGCTTGCGGCCCGGAACTCGAGGAGGTTCCCCAACAGGGGGCCCAGGGCCCCGTCCCAGCAGACCTAGAGTTGGACCTAGGCAGTGGGGGGAACCACGGCCCTGTCCCAGCCCCAGCCGCTGAATTCCAGGCTGAGGTGCGAGCGGATCCCTCCTTGCAGGCCCTGAGGGACCGGGCTGACCTGGGTGCCGCTCAACCCCTAGGAGGAGATTGCCAGGAGAAGTTCTGGTGGGAGAGGGGATTTCTGTACTGGGAATGGCTTTCCCCCGGGACGGTAGGCAAGTGGGGGCTCCAGCGGCAGCTGGTGGTTCCCCAAAGGTTTCGCCGCAAGCTGTTACACCTGGCCCATGACATCCCGTTCTCGGGACACCAGGGGATCCGGCGCACAAGGCTGAGGCTGCTCCAAAACTTCTATTGGCCGGGGATGTTTGCAACTGTCCAGCGGTACTGCCGGTCCTGCGACTCCTGCCAACGAGTGGGGAAGGCCCAAGACAGGAGGAAAGCTGCATTGAGACCCCTGCCCATCATAGAGGAGCCTTTCCAGAAGGTGGTGATGGATATTGTGGGGCCCTTCAACAGAGCAACCCGGACAGGGAAGAAATACATCCTGGTGGTGGTGGACTTCGCCACCCGCTACTCCGAGGCCGTGGCCCTGCCCTCCATCGAGGCAGACACGGTGGCAGACGCACTGCTGACCATTTTCAGCAGGGTGGGGTTTCCCCAGGAGGTTCTCACGGACCAGGGATCCAACTTCATGTCGGCCCTGCTCCGGTGCTTATGGGAAAAGAGTGGGGTGCAACACACCTGGGCCTCGGCGTATCACCCCCAGACCAACGGGTTGGTGGAGAGGTTCAATGGGACTCTGAAGCAGATGCTACGGACCTTTATGCACAAACACCCGCAGGACTGGGACAATTACCTACCCCACCTGCTGTTTGCGTACAGGCAAGTGCCCCAGGAGTCCACGGGGTTCTTGCCGTTCGAGCTGTTATATGGGAGGCGAGTGAGGGGCCCCCTGGACTTACTGAAAGACGAGAGGGAGGGGAAGGTCTCCCCAGAGGGTGAGCCGGTCGTGGAATACGTCCTGACATTCCGGGAAAGACTTGCCGAGCTCATGGGCCTGGCCAGAGAGAACCTGAGCAGGGCCCAGAGGAAGTAGAAGGTCTGGTACGACCGCAATGCACGGGCCCGTGCCTACGCTACCGGGGACCAGGTGATGGTCCTGATCCCCGTGCGGAAGAACAAGCTGCAAGCCGCCTGGGACGGCCCCTTCAAGGTGGTTAAGCAGCTGAACGAGGTGAACTACGTGGTGGAGCTGACGGGCCAGACACGCGGCCAGCGGGTATATCATGTTAACATGATGAAGCCGTACTGGGACAGGGAGAACTTGGTGCTGGCCGGGTGTAAGCCCTGGGAGGAGCAGGGGGAGGATCCCCTGGTGGGCCTGTTCCCTGGGACCAGAGAGGACTCTTCGCTGGAGTCAATTTCCCTCTCGGACCAGCTCACCCCGGCCCAGCAGGCCGAGATCCGGGAGGTGCTGCGCTCCCACCAGCAGCTGTTCTCCAACAAGCCGAGTCTCACCAACCTGGCTGTCCACCGGGTGCAGACGGGCACTCACCCCCCGGTGCGCTGCTCCCCATTCAGGGTCACAGGGAAAACAGCCCAGGACCTGGAGAGAGAGGTCCAGGACAGGTTGGCCCTGGGGGTGATCCAGCCATCCTCCAGCCCCTGGGCCTCTCCCGTGGTGCTGGTTCCCAAGAAGGATGGGTCGATCCGGTTCTGCGTGGACTACCGGAAGCTCAACGCCATCACGGTGTCCGACGCCTACCCAATGCCAAGCCCAGACGAGCTCCTGGACAAGCTGGGGGGAGCTCGCTATCTCACCACCCTGGACCTCACCAAGGGCTACTGGCAGTTTCCGCTAGACCAGGAGGCCACACTGAAATCAGCTTTCATCACGCCACTGGGGCTCTATGAGTTCCTGGTCCTGCCCTTTGGCCTCAAAGGGGTGCCGGCCACCTTCCAGCGCCTGGTGGACCAGCTGCTGCGGGGAATGGAGAACTGTGCCCTAGCGTACATCGATGACATCTGCGTCTTCAGCCAGTCATGGGAGGACCACGTGGCCCAGGTCAGCCAGGTACTGGATCGGCTGAGGGAGGCCGGGCTGACCGTAAAGGCTGGGAAGTGCAAGGTTGGAATGGCCGAAGTGTCCTACCTGGGCCATAAGGTGGGGAGTGGCTGCTTGAAGCCAGAGCCGGCCAAAGTGGAGGCCATCCGGGACTGGCCTGTGCCCCAGACCAAGAAGCAGGTCCAGGCTTTCATTGGGATGGCGGGGTACTACGGGAGGTTTGTGCCCAACTTCAGCTCCATCGCTGCCCCGATCACAGAGCTGTGCAGGAAGGGGAGGCCAGACAGGGTGGTCTGGACGGAGCAGTGCCAGAGGGCTCTCTGTGCACTGAAGGAAGCCCTGGCCAAGGCCCCAGTGTTGGTAAACCCAGACTTCGACAAGCCCTTTATCGTGTTTACGGACGCCTCGGACACCGGGCTGGGGGCAGTGCTGATGCAGGTGGACGAGAAAGGGGAACGTCACCCCATCGTGTACCTGAGCAGGATGCTGCTGCCCCGGGAGCGGAGCTACGCGACCGTAGAGAGGGAATGCCTGGCCATGGTGTGGGCCCTGCAAAAACTGCAGCCGTACCTGTTTGGCCGGCGTTTCACGGTGTTCACCGACCACTGCCCCTGACCTGGCTACACCAGATGAAAGGGACGAACGCCAAGCTGCTGCGGTGGAGCCTGCTCCTGCAGGACTACGACATGGAAGTGATCCACGTCAAGGGGAGCGCCAACATCATCGCCGACGCGCTGTCCCGTAGCGAGGGGCCCGAACTTCCCTAGGTCACAAGCGGAGTGACCCTGCTCAGTTCGCTCTCGGAGGGGGGAGAACTGTGACGTAGTGGGGGTACTTGCTGGGCTGTGGTGACCCCTGCTGTCTGGAGCAAGACCCAGCAAGGAAAGCCTCACTATGGAAAGGTAATGCCAAACTTGTTGAACCAGTGGCCAGACACCTCCCATGGAGAGGAACAAAGGAAGGTGGAGGCTGCCCTGGCTGGGGGGCAGGGCTGGAAGAGGGTTAGTTAGTTCCTGGCTGGAAGGCAGGGAATAAGGCGCTGGGGAGGGGGCTGGGACTCCCCTATCTCAAGGGGGGGGCACTGAGGCCTCCTAGCCCCAGTTCCTGTAACCAGATTATATCTGTGCTGCGCTGTGCTGGAGGAGCAATAAACCACCCTCAATTCCACTGGCTGGTGCAGTCTGTTTGTGCCATTTTGGGGTGCAGGAGACGGGGAACCCCCAACGCGCCGTCACTCCCTCACTTTATGGTTGAAGCTTGCTGCTGGTTGATACTCTCTATGTAAGGGTAATGTAACCTCTGTCTTCTTGAGACACTTTCCTGAACTATTTTTAGCAACACTTTTTCTTTTACATTCTCTTGAAAGTAGATCAGATATCTGGCTCATTTTTAAAAAGGAGGTGGATGATTTTTTTAAAAAGACTCTGGGAATTCCTTTTGGATTTAAAATGTTCTATGGTTTTGGTTTAAAGATCAAGTTTTGGGAGGGGAGAAGGTGTTAAGCTCTGAGTAAAACATGTTCTGGGAGGTGTTCAGCGGTTTACTGTGCTGCTATCACAGATCCCTGTATGTGCATGGTGAGTGACGGATAACAGGATGGCCTCTGCATTTCCTAGCCATGTGTCTTCATAGCCAGCCATACTTTCTTGCCTTGCCACAATAGCAGGAATGTTATGTTTGTGTGAGAGTGTAGCAAAGTGGCTGTGTGTCTAACCCCTAGGGAAATTTGGGTCCTCTCCTACAATGGTCCTGAGCATCTACCTCTGCCATTGACAAACGTTCTTGGCTCTGTTCAAAGATACCATAATAGAGCCCCAACTTAAATGTATAGCCCAAATTTAAAAAACAGTAAGAGAACCAAAAAAGTTCCATCTGGCTTAACAACCAGGTAAAAGAAGCACTGAAGAATAAAAAGATATCTTTTAAAAAGTGGAAGTCAGATCCTAGTGAGGAAAACAGAAAGGGGCATAAACTTTGCCAAATTAAGTAAAAAATATAATAAGAAAAGCCCAAAAGGAGTTTGAAGAGCAGCTAGCCAAAAACTCAAAAAGCAATAGTAAAATGTTTTTTAAGTACATCAGAAGCAGGAAGCCTGCTAAACAACCAGTGGGGTCCTTGGACATTCGAGATAACGGAGCACTCCAAGATGATAAAGTCATAGGGAGAAGCTAAATGAATTTTTTGCTTCAGTCTTCACGGCTGAGGATATTGGGGAGATTCCCAAACCTGAGCCATTCTTTTTAGGTGACAAATCTGAGGAATTGTCCCAGATTGAGGAGTCACTAGATGAGGTTTTGGAACAAATTGATGAATTTAACATTAATAAGTCACTGGGACTGGATGGCATTCACCCAGGAGTTCTGAAAGAACTCAAATGGGAAATTGCAGAACTGTGGTTTGAAACCTATAGTTTAAATCAGCTTCTGTACCTAATGATTGAAAGATAGCTAATGTGATGCCAACATTTAAAAAGGACTCTAGAGGTGATCCTGGCAATTACAGACTGGTAAGTCTAACATCAGTATTGGGCAAATTAGTTGAAACTATAGTGAAGAATAAAATTGTCAGACACATGGACAAATATAATTTGCTGGGGGAAAGTCAACATGGTTTCTGTAAAGGGAAATCATGCCTTACTAATCTGCAATAGTTTTTTTAGTGTGCACAAGGAGGATCCATTGGATATAGTATCCAGAAAGCATTTGACAAGGTCCTTTACCAAAGGCTCTTAAGTAAAGTAAGTTGTCTTGGGAGAAGAGGGAAGGTCCTTTCATGGATTGATAACTGATTAAAAGACAGGAAACAAAGGATAGAAAAAAATGGTAAGTTTTCCAAGTGGAGAGAGGTAACTAGTGGGTGTGTCCTGGGACCGTAAGGGTCCGTCCTGGGACCCATTCTATTCAACTTATTTATAAATGGTCTAGAAAAAGGGCTAAATAGTGAGGTGTCAAAATCTGCAGATAATATCAAACTGCTTAAGATAGATAAGACCAAAGCAGACTGTGAAGAGCTTGAAAAAGATCTCACCAAACTAAGCGATTGGGCAACAAAATGGCAAATTTAATTTTGATAAATGTAAAGTAATGCACATTGGAAAACATAATACCAACTATATATACAATATGATGGGGACTAATTTGGCTACAACTACTCAAGAGAGAGATCTTGGAGTCATTGTGGATAGTTATCTGAAAACGTCCACTCAGTGTGCGGCAGCAATGAAAAAAGCAAATAGAATGTTAGGAGTCATTAAAAAAGGGATAGAGAATAAGACAGAAAATATCTTACTGTCTCTATATAAAACCATGATATGCCCACATCTTGAATACTGCATACAGATGTGGTCACCTAAACTCAAAAAAGATATATTGGCATTGAAAAAGGTTTAGAAAAAGGCAACAAAAATGATTAGGGATTTGAAACGGGTCCCATATGAAGAGAGATTAAAAAGACTTGGATTTTTCAGTTTAGAAAAGAGGAGACTAAGGAGAGATATGATAGAGGTCTATAAAATCATGATTGGTATGGAAAAAGTGAATAAGGAAATGTTATTTTCTTATTCCCACAACATAAGAACTAGGGGGTCACCAAATGAAAGTGAAGCAGCAGGTTTAAAACAAAGAAAAGGAAATTTTTCTTCACTCAGCACACAGTGAACCTGTGGAACTCCTTGCCAGAGGATGTGGTGAATGCTACAACTTGAACAGGGTTCAAAAAAGAGTAGATAGATTCATGGAGGTTAGGTCCATCAAGGACTATTAGCCAGGAATGGGTAGCACTGGTATCCCTTGCCTCTGTTTCTCTGAAAGTGGGTGACAGGGGAGGGATCACGTGAGGATTGTCTGTTGTGAACCCTCCCTCTGGGGCACCTGGTATTGGCCACTGTCAGCAGACAGGATACTGGGCTAAATGGACCTTTCATCTTACCCAGTATGGCCATTTTTATGTTTGGTGTTGACGCAGGCATAACCGGCACTGATGACTTTCTAGCTGTGCGTTGTTCACAGTAGGGACATAACCAAATAACCAGTCGTCCAGACAGGTTAGAACTGTGTTTCTCAACCTCTTTTTATAAAGTACCACTTAAAAAAAATTATAAGTATCCCCAGTAACTACAGTTTTCAGACACACACAATTTTTTTCTCCCATTGCAACACATTTGTTTAAACAACTTAAGTGTAGCCAAATGGGCGATGACATTTTTGGATGTTAAAAGTATAAAAATAATAAAGTGCTTAAAACAAAAATTCAGTTTTCTCCAAATTTCAGTTGTGTTGACGTACCTTCCAGACTTCTCTCGAGTACCCCTAAGTATACTCGGACCAGTTTAGAATAACCCTGGGTTAAAGGAACTCCATGCCCATGGTGTGGTGGGCCCAGTCCTGCCAGAGAAGCCTCTCAGCTTGGTGTGGCAGGCCCAGCCTATTTGGAGTAGCTCTGCGGCATGGGGTGGCAGACCCAGCCCAGCTCTAGCAATCCCTGCCCGTGACACAGTGGATCCAGCCAGGCTAGAGCAGCCCGTGAAACTCCAGTTAAGCAATTAAATGGTTGCAACATAATATTTAACTAGTTAAATGGGATTTTATATCCCTAATTCATAGTGAGGGTTTGGTTTTGTCTGATCTCCTCCCAGTGCCACCCTAAATCCAAATGGAAAAAAACCTTTTTTTGGCCTTTGCTGGCAGAAGAGCTAGAAAACTGATCCCCTTCCAGTCCTTTCTCCTGTGAGTTTTAGAGGAAGTCTCTTTGAGAAATACAGGTTTTAAGCTTGCCTTCTCCCACCTTCACCTCCGCATGGATCTAGAGGCACATTGAATTCTGAGCTATTGATCACTCTCAATCAGGGGTGACCCGTGCGTATAGGCCAACTTGGCCGTCGCCTAGAGCGCTGCGTTAAACGGGGTGCCCAATGATGACGTCACGCCATTGAGGGCTGTGGAGGCAGGGGTGCCAATTGCGCATACCATCTGGGGCGCCAGCTGCCGGCAGCCCACTTCAGGCCGCCCCTGCTCTCAATCCATGCTAACTTCAGCTTCTGGAGCAAATCTGCAATGAGTGTGAATTTGTAGACAGTTACAGACCACAGGAATTGTGGAAAGCAAGGTGAGTGGGTGACCTATTTTGGATAAACACATTGGACTACTTTTGAATTCAAGTCCTATCCACTAGTATGACAGCATCATACTATCCATGTGTCAAGTCATATCCACCAGCATGACTGATGCCTGCATGGGTCAGCTTCTTTAGAAATCCCATGGAGTGGAAATGCTCTAAGACAGAAGGGCTGAACTACCTGTACTAACTTGATCCTTGGTTTGTCATGCCTGTAACTGATGAAGTTGTAATTTGAACTTTATTGTGTATGTGCATTTACTTTGTTTTAGAAGGGATACCTGTGCTATTCTAAAGGGACTTCTTTGTTCTCAAGTTGATTCAATAGAGATTATAATACTTGAGAAGGGGGTACACTGTTTTGCCAACAATGCGTCAGGCAAAAGGGTAGGGATCTTTTTTTGTATGCCTAAAGTCAAGCCATGCCTTAAATAACCAGGTTAGTATTATGAAACTGCCTCCTTGCTAATATTAATGTAGCATTTTAAGGCAAGCAAAAAAATGGTTAATACCTTTTCTTTTGTGGAATCTTGATTCAGTGCTTTTTTAAAATGAGGGGCCTTTGTTCTCTGGTAACAGCCAAGAAAAGAGCCAAGTTTTTAAAAACAAAACTCTGTGTTTTCACTCTACGCAGGCCCCAGAAGTCATTATGTCCCAACACTATGATGCCAAAGCTGACCTCTGGAGTATAGGAACTATCATTTACCAGTGTCTGACAGGAAAGGCTCCCTTCCAAGTGAGTACTCTATGGTTATTAATGCTTGATGAGTTTGTTGCTGTTTTTCACCCGTTTCACCAAGAGTTACATACAATATAGAACACACTCTCCTGGCAAGTCATCCTGTTTTGGTCCATCCCAATGAGCAGATAAGCATGTTAATTCTCAAGTCAGTGGGATGCTCCATATTTTTCAGTGCTGAAAATATCGTCAGAAGGCCATCTTTTCGGAAGATCTTGGGAACCTTAAAGCAATGATGTCCCCAGCAGCTTACTTTAAAATCAGTTTCCCTTTACGACCGTCACAGGGAATAATAATAATTTCTGTTGGGCCTAAGGGTGTAGGGACAATAAGAAAGATCAGCTAATGGTAAGGAAAATATTGC
Organism: Pelodiscus sinensis; assembly: GCF_049634645.1. Classification (NCBI taxonomy): domain Eukaryota; kingdom Metazoa; phylum Chordata; order Testudines; family Trionychidae; genus Pelodiscus; species Pelodiscus sinensis. The sequence continues at coordinate 23,137,871 of NC_134725.1, read as the reverse complement.
AGATTGGTATGACTCTAGTTTGAATTGGGACATTATAGTTGAAATAGCCTGACTTCTAGAGTAGATAAGGAAGATCTTACTGGAGAAGCCTTCTGTGTAATTTTGTTTGTTTGTTTTCAAGGCCTAAAAGGGATCATTTTGATATTCTCTTGCATTTAATCCTTTCATTAGAATTCCAACTATCGTGATCATAACTTTTGGTTAAGCTAAAGCATATCTTTAAGAAAGGCACCCTTCCTTGATTTAAAAATGTCAAACAATGAAGAATCTAACATCCCTAGGCAAATTGTTCTAGTAATTAATTACCCAGACTGTTCACCTTGTTTCCATTCTGAATGTATCTAGCTTGAGCTTCCAGTGCTCTCCTCCCAAACACCAGTTGTTCACATATGGTTATGCTCATTATTTTATTCCTCCTATGCCAAGCTGCAGGATCCAAGGTTCCATCCACATACCCGTAGAACTCCTCGAATTCTCCCATTCCAGACCCTTTGTCATGACATACATATATATTAACACCTTCCCTAGTATGACGGTTGCCTTTCTAGCTGGGATAACACAGTCAAGGGGACTACCTTTTGGAGCCTGTCCTTCTGAGTTGATGAGTCCATTGGCCGAGAGAGATGCAGTTTGCTTCCTACTCATCAAAGGGTATTTCTGCACTGCAGCCAGGAGGTGAGATTGCAGTATGTGCAAGCATAGCCTTGGAGTGCACAGGAATCTGGTATGTACTCAGGCCATACCTCTGTGAATAGACCTCTATTTTTAGCCAGGTCTGCCTACATGTGTGGAAATTGCACCTCCCAGCTGCCATGTAGACTTACCCACAGTCTCAGTGTGTAGACTCTGGCGAGCACCCATCCCTTCTTGTCCAGGTAGAAAAAGACCAAGAATCAAACGTTGCAGCATGATTTGGGGACACCTGACATGTCAGTTCTTCTCATCAGACATGAATTGATAGAAGGCCTTTTTTCAGAGACTAAATTTTGAAACTCTGATCACTGTTGCAACAGCCACTAAAACCGGATTTCTCCTCCTCACCCAATCTGTCCTAATGACTGACTCATTAGAAATGAGGATAACTAAAAGGAAACTCTGCAGCAGCATAAGCTCAGTTTTACAAGCTGCTGATTATCTTTAGATCAGAGCTTTCTCACTATAAAGTGAAATGAATATTTATGAAGTTGTGTAACCAAGAAGAATAAGATGATTTACAAGCCTGTTAGAAATCTTACAGGAGGGAGCAGATGAGTGTGGCAGTAAACTGGGGCTATGTCTAGACTGCAAGCCTCTTTCAAAAGAGGCTCTTTCGAAAGTATCGTCTAGACTGCACGTTGAACTTTCGAAAAAGTGGCTTGCTTTTTCGAAAGAAAGCATCCAGTGAGTCTGGATGCTCTCTTTCGAAGAAGCCCTATTTACATTGAAGAACGCCTTCTTTCGAAAGAGGAACTTTCGAAAGAAGGTGTTCTTCCTCGTGAAATGAGGTTTACCGCCATCGAAAGAAAAGCCGCGTTCTTTCGATTTAATTTAGAAAGAAAGCGGCTTGAGTCTGGACGCAGGGGAAGTTTTTTCGGAAAAAGGCTACTTTTCCCGAAAAAACCCCTGAGTCTGGACACAGCCTGAGGCTTTTATTTTGGTTTGGTCTCCATGCTGAGGGCATGTTTTGGATTAGTTTTTTCATCTCTAAGGATCTTCTCTAACAATATTTCCCATTCTTCCCACTTTGCTCTGTAAGGAAAGCAAGCCTTCAGCTTCCATGGCTGTGTAATTTTTGGGTTTACAGTATCTCCAATTAATATTTTGAATGTTTCATAATTTCTGGCTACTTTTTCTTGTTCTCAGTCTGAACATCTTTTCTTAATGGGGAAGTAGGAAGTAATAATTGTTAGGAGAAAAAAATAAATTTTGTTTGTTTATTTAAAATAAATGTATTGGCGTGTGACCGTACACAAAGCTTTGCTGCTGTGTGTGTAAGAAGCTAACAGAGTTCCTAGCTCACTAGTAGATAGGGATGTAAAAGGTTATCTGGTTAACAAGTAAGCCTCACTCTTAACAAGGCTTACCGATTCTTACTCTTAACGAGTGAGGCTTTGCTGTTCTTGTTATCCGGCAGGGTCTGTAGCATGCAGGAGGTGTTCTAGCCATTCAGCTGGAGCACCCCCTGTCCATGGCGGGCCCAGCCCAACACTCCACCTAGCAGCTTACACAGCAGCGAAGCCTCATCCCCGGGAGTGGGGCCAGCAGGGGCTGGCAGTCCTGCTCTCAGGGAGGCTTTGCTGCAGGCTCTGCAGTACAAAGCTAAGTTTCATACTGCAAAACCTGCAGTATGTGTAATTGTGTAAGTGCTAAGATTTGTATTAGTTCAATGGTTACCTTTTTAAACAACTTTTTACATCCCTTCTATTAAAGTATCTCAAAGCTTCATACAAACTACAGGTAGACCCTCTCATAACACCTGTGATGCAGCATGATTTCAGTTAGTCAGATGTCCACTTATCATGGATCTGGCCAAGTTTTCCACAGTGCCAAAAAAGTTTGTTTACAGCTCTGGCTCTCAGTGTTCTATGCTGTTATTTAGCTCTAATTTACCGCTAAATGTCTGCTAAGAGCCCAGTAAGCAATGGAAGTGCTTGTAATGCTGCTAGATAATATTGACCTCCCGTGGTTTGATAAATTATCTGGTTTGGCATTGGTGAGATCCCTAGGGTGCCGGACTAAAGAGGTCCAGCCTGTAGCGATTTACATTTCCATGCAACCACAATGACTTTGTTGGACAGAGTAGGGCATTGTTGTCATTCTGCACTCAGCAATAGCTCATGTGCAACCATATGACAGCTGACTTACTTGAAAAACCTTTGCTATCATCATTATTATTCAGTGAAAAATGCCTTTTTTTAACTAAATGGAAAATTTCTCCTGACAATATTTGTTCTTTTTAGAGAATTGTCATGGAAAATATGTTTCCCAGGCTGCTGTACTAAACTCTACCAGCCAGTGCCTGGGGGAGAGAGGAGAAGAGCAGAGTCAAAACTCTGTTTATCTGCCCTCTTACTTATATGGAGATGAGGCCGCTCTGCTGTGCCTCCATTCCCTTCTGCTGTGTCGTCAGTGTCTGGGCTACTTGTACAGGGAGATAGTCACCGAAATCCTTGGTATGGGAAGAATGACTTCAGAAGGTCCTGCTAGGCAGAGAGGCAACTTCATTGATTGGAATGAGGGTTTTTCTTGAGTGGTGGTTACATTGCACATCTGTCTTGATTTCCTTGCTTATCTTTTGGGGGTTGTGCTTTGACAACAAAACACTGAGCCCTATTACTACAGTAACCGTTAGGAATCTGTTTGATCAGGGAGAAAGCAAATCCCAGTCCAGATGGTCCTCCGGATATGTGTATGTATTGCAATCAAGTGTGTTTACTCTTTAGACAGAGGTTACCAACCGCTTTTCCCAGACTATAAGATCTAGGCATATGAAGCCTGCCTGTGGCAAGTGTTGGATAGCTTATTAAACATTAAAGGACTTTATTCCCTTATTTGCATCACGAGAGACACTTTGCAAAAGCTGCTGCCTATATCTGAAAGTCTTGGAATTGGTAGTAATCAATTGCGCAAACAGTCTAAGAGAGTGGAAGGAGCATGGAGTGTAAATGTTGAGAGATGCTTACTGGAGAGCACACTTTCCCTCTGGTTAAGATCTTGTTAGATTCCCCAAGGTGAACCAGACAATGGAATACAGACTCCATCCCTTCCAACATCTGCCTGGATTTCACCTGTATGAGCATCCACTGCTTCCTCTGGAGAGGCTCACAGGTGTGCAGAAGTACCCGGGGTTGTTCTCAGCAAACAGATCAGGCTTTAAACCAACAATAGATTTCATAGGGTTTGGGTAGAAGCACATGTGGAAAGGCTGATTACAGGTGCCTTTCCTTTCCACAAGGGGAATGTAACTTGCACACTAGTTGTAAATCAAGGCAGAAGAGAGTTGGGTGGGCTTTCTTCTTTATAAAAGTCTGTAGGAATTAAAATGAACAGTCACCAAGTCACCAGAGCCAACCTTCCAAACTCCTCCTTTCCTCTCCCTACCCAATACACGTGACATGTCTGGTTGTCAGACATGGACAGTTGGTAGCATGACTGTCCAAGCTGTTCTAAGAAGCTTTTTATATTGAACATGTTCACAAACAAAACAAGGAGCTGGCAAAAGGGATATGATTAATGGGCTTCATAATCCCTATTCATAGATTTGCTGAGCATTGGGTAATGTTGAATTGTTAATTTTCATAGCCTAATGAATGAGGACATGGTCCAGGGTTGTGGCATTTCTGCCTTATATGACAAAGCTTGCACTCCTGCTGTTTTGTTCATATTACAGTAATATCTTGAAACTGAAACTAATAGAGATCAGAGAGTTTTTGTGTTGCACTTTGGATATATACATGAACACAGTCCCTCTCTAAACAACTTACAGACCAAGTAGGCAAAGCACACAGCAGGGGTGGGAATAGAAACAGAGAGGGGAAGAAATTTACCTAGGGACACAGCAGGTAACTGGCAGAGCTAGAAATAGGATTCCAAACTCCTGAGTCCAAATCCAGTGGTCTGGCTGTTAGACCTGGGATAGAATTTGAACTAGGCATAAAAGTTAAAAATTAACTTGAGTCCTTACGATCTTGTAAAACTTGTTCAGATCATACAGTCTTGATTTATTTATTTATTTTCAGAAGAACAAATACTGTGGACATTCCTGGACGTTCCCCAGTGCTTGTCATGTCTAAAAATCAGGGTGTGGTTTTGTAGGCGGTGGGGGAGAGGAGAGGTTAAGGCTTGTTTTGCAGCTTTTTTAAAGCTTTTAGTGATACCACCTGTATCCAGGAGATGTAAGCTCTTTCTGGGGGAGCCTGGTGCTTGGCTATTGTACTAGGTGCTGTCAAAAATCTTGTGTCTGACAGTGACTACGCCTATGAGAGAGAGAATGCAGGTGTGTGTGTGTGTTTGCATGCGAGAGAAAGAGGGAAATGCAGTGAACGGCAATAGTTCAAATGCTTAAAAGTGCTGATCTGCCAGCAATGTTCTGTCAGCTCTGAAAGAGTTAAACTGGCTTTGTGTGTCCTCATCCAAGCTAGGTGCTAGATGAAAAATTAATTTCTAAGCCTGATGCACTGAGCCAGTTGTGCTATTCTTTCCCAGTTAACTCTGCCTAGATAAGTAGTAGGATTATGTGCCATTTATAACTACCACAAGGAATTTATACTATGAAATGGGCCTTCAGTACAACTGATGTAGGAAGGTTTTATACCCGGAACTTAAACAGGACTTTTCTTTGGAAAGGCATCTGGTTTTATAGACCCAACTTCAGTGAGCTAGAGCCAATCCTATATTGTTAGGGGTGAGAAATTCCTTTTCTAGATTTGCAACTGTTTTTTGCAGAATTTGGAGTAGGGATATGAAGTGGTAACCGGTTAACTGGTTACCTGGTCGCTGGGAGCCGCACCACTAGGACCCCATGTGAGGCTGGTAGAGCTCACCCCCACTGGGCTGAAGCAGTCCCCCACCACAGACGGGCTTCTCTGGCCAGAATGGAGCAGCCCCCACATCTGTTAATTGGTTAACTAATTAAACACTATGGCTATGTCTACATTGGCATCCCTTTCCGGAAAAGGGATGCTAATGAGACACTTTGGAATTGCAAATCCGCGGAGGATTTAAATATCCCCCGCGACATTTGCATTTACATGGCTGCCGCTTTTTTCCGGCTCGGGGTTTTTGCCAGAGAAAAGCGCCAGTCTAGACGCGATTCTCCAGAAAATAAGCCCTTTTCCGGAGGATCCCTTATTCCTACTTGAAAGGGATCCTCCGGAAAAGGGCTTATTTTCCGGAGAATCCCGTCTAGACTGCCACTTTTCTCCGGCAAAAACCCCGAGCCGGAAAAAAGCAGCAGTCATGTAAATGCAAATGTCGCGGGGGATATTTAAATCCCCGCGGATTTGCAATTCCGAAGTGTCTCATTAGCATCCCTTTTCCGGAAAGGGATGCCAATGTAGACACAGCCTATGTGTAAACAGGATTTTGCATCAATAATTTGGGAAAACTATGCTGATTTAAATACACAACAGATGACAACCAGTTATAATACCAAGGGACAATCTTGAGAATGATTCTGTAGTCTGATGCTTTGCGTGTTCACCTAGGATGAGGGAGAAAAAGGTTCAAGTCCCTGATCCAATGACAAATTATACTGAGAGGAACAGGAGAGATTGAGAGAGACCTGCTCAAGGCTATCCCATAGCTCAGTGCCTTGGGCATTGTCTTGAAATGTGGGAAATCTAAGTCCATCTCTCTTGTACACATCCGGAAGAAAGGGGAATTGAGCCTGGGTCCAATTCATCCCAGAAGCATACCCTAATCACTGTGCCAAAGATGATCTGCCTGCTTTCCTGCCCCAACATCCTTCTTGGTTTTTAGTGCTTGAAATCAAAACAAAATGGGCTGGTCAAAATGAAAGGTTCAGACTAGGGATGTTAAATTTAGATTAATTGGCTAATTGAATAGTTGATGCAATTTGCATCAACTATTCAATTAATCAATAAGGGTGCCTCTGCCTTTGTAGTGTAGCAACAGCCCCAGGGAATACGGGGCCAGCGGGGGACTCAAGCAGTTCCCTGCTGACCCTGTGCTCCCCGCAGCATTTCAAAGCCTCAGCACTGCATGGAGCCCATTGTCAAACTCAAAGGGCATCTACTTTCATAGCCAGTACTCTTGATTTGACCTTTCTCTTTAGGGTAGACGTGGCCTAGTAATAGGGTGACGGTAAGAGGCCTGTCTGTGCCATTAGTGATCACAAGTGCCATCTGATGGGATTTGATGGCCAACATGAACTTGGTTTGGTAGGTTCAGTCCATTTCCCAGCAGACACATAGTTTCATCATAGTTACAGTTACCAAAGGACCCTTTGGGACAACTTTAGCTAAGAGACCACGGTTTAGTGGGACAAGGTGTCAACCCTGCTAGATATGATGCTCCCAGAACAAGTGAGATGTATATTGCTAAGCCAGTGTAGGAGAAACTTGCAGTAAAACTTGTTCAGAAGATAAATGCAAGACTCTTCTCCAAACCTATCAATTCAAACTTTCATAATCCATAAACTATCTTTTTATTATAGTTAAAAAGGGGGAGTTTTGTTACAGGGTTTCGTTTGTGCTCAGAAAATATGCTCCAAATTAACTTGCATTTTAAGGATGTGCTCCTTTAATAAACTGCAGCTGTTACTTCTAAGAAGCCTCTGACAAAATGTTTGAAATAGATCAGAGATTCATTGTATGTCTGAAACAATTGAGCTGTTGAAGCATGGAGTGAATGAAGAAAGCAGCCAACCCTTGTATCTCTTGCTGACATGAATAAGCACTTAACCTGATCACTGTGGAACTGTGTTCCTACTTGTAGGGCTGTGAGTATGCATGTGCCCAGAGTATTGCTGCCAATCTATCTGGTGCAGTGTGCCCTTGCTTGTTTGAAAGTTGACGAAAAATGAGATGTGAATTGCAAAGCAGGATCAACAAGGGAAAGGGTTAAACAATACATATCTGTACTGAAGTAAATCAGGTTAGACTACCATGCTTGGAAATGCCCTTCCATGGGTTGTCTTTGTGAAATTGGACCTCTGCTGAAAGGGGTCACTTAACATTTTTATGAAATTGGGAGACGGAGCAATTGCTGTACCCCAGTTTGGTCCCATCTCTTTCCATGCAATAACGAGGAATGGAAATCTAGGACAGCTTTCTTATTCCACTGAAAGAAAACTCTGCTTCCCTTTAGGAAGCTGTGTGTGTGCAAGCTTAGAAACGGTAACTTTGTCACAAACTCTGATTAGCCAAAGGTTTGCAGCTAGCTTCTAGCTCTCCAGTTTCCTGCCTTGCCCACACTACCTTGCATTAGAGAGCATTGATCTAGTTTGAAAGTTTCTGTGCACTGAGAATGCTCTTGGAGCAATTTGCAGGTCCTGTATTATTTAGTATCATTTATTTAAAAAATGAAAGAGAAACAACATGAGGAGGCTGTATTGGACTGCTTATTTCCTGGAGATTTTATTTTTAACTTGGGATGCTAACCTTTCATAGCAGAAAACATTATTTTTTTAAACACATCTCTCCCAGAAGTTAATATCTTGTATGATCATGACCCAAAAAGTGTCCCCATGAGTGATAACAATTGGAGCTTGAGAACTGCTGGCAAAAGTCTCTAGGGTCTGCTTGTCTTCATGTTAGAGAAGGCCCTGCAGAGGGTAACCAAAATGATTAGGGGGCTGGAGCACATGACCTACAAGGAGAGGCTGAGGGATTTGAGCGTATTTAATTTGCAGAAGAGAAGAGTGAGGGAGGATTTGATAGCAGCCTTCAACTTCCTGAAGGGAGGTTCCAGAGAAGATAGAGTGAGGCTGTTCTCAGTAGGGATGGATGGCAGAACGAGGAGTTACAGTGTGGGAGGTGTATGTTAGATATTAGGAAAAACTATTTCACTAGGAGGATGGTGAAATACTTGAATGGGCTACCTAGGGAGGTGGTGGAATCTCCATCCCTGGAGGTTTTTAAGTCCCAGCTTGACAAAACCCTGGCTGGGATGATTTAGTTGGGGTTGGTCCTGCTTTGAGCAGGGGGCTGGACTCAGTGACCTCCTGAGGTCTCTTCCAGCCCTAGGAGTCTATGAATCTATGTTTTTCTGTTTTCCGAAGAGAACTGGATTTCTCCACTGATGCCTATTGATCAACAATCTCCCTACAACATTCTAAATACCCTGAAACACTAATCCATGTTCTCTGCAGAAGCTGCTATTCATCATTTGGGACTCCTCACGTCTGCAGTTATTTAGCCTTGTAGGGGAGTCTATTAGGGCAGCTTAGAACTGAGCTGTAGAATTCATAGAAATGGAACTGAGCTTTCCGAGAAAAAAAAGGAAAATAGAATCAGGTCAGGGATGAAAATACAGGAAGGTGAAATGCTGTCCATTTTCAGTCCATGCGTAGTCTGCGTATTGCACTCTACAGTGATCTATAGAATCTCCTGAAATAGAGCCAGCTAGCTCAGCAGTAGGATAGTAATCACTGTACACTTCAGAGCAATTGTGAAATAGAGTTAAAAATAACAATATCCCTCCCTGCGTTACTGCAAGCTGCTCCAAACATGTTTTCTTTCTTCCTAATAGGCCAGTAGCCCTCAAGATCTTCGTCTCTTCTATGAGAAAAACAAGATGCTGATGCCCAAGTAAGCATTCTTCCAGTGTTACTATTTTTTTCCACTCACTTACTCTGTATTTACACCTGTCCTCTCATGCTATCAGCTCATTATGTTGGGTATATGACTAAAATATTTGGCCACCTGCCTCTACATTTCTTAACTGGCAGCAATATGGTCCAGAGAGAGTCAGACTACTGCTACATTGCCCGAATCAGCTGTCTCCTCCCTCACACACTCATTTCACTGCTGCATGTACCCCAGAATATGCTTTGTATGGGAGCTGCTCTGCTGAATAGAGGCTCTTTGCAAGCGATTTCCAAAGTGCAAAGTTCCCTCGTGCACATTGGCCATCCTGTGCCAGGTACTATCTACTGCAAGGGTCTCAAACTCCTGGCCCACAGGCTAATCCCCGTGGAAGCAATTGTGCAATTTGTCCTGGAACTCCATTACCAACCCCTAAACCCTGCCCCTTCTTGTTAGTGATCTGCCCTCTTCCCCTGCACCATGGTGCCCCATTTCCCAAGCATGCAGCTTTGGGGGATACTGGTGTGGTCTGGCTCTAAGGGGGAAGAGGAGCACGGTGGGAAGGGGCCAGACATGGGGACCAATAACGGACAGCTCTTCCTTCCCCCTGCCCGCTGGGGGTCCCAGGCCATGTTGTGCAATCACTCCATCAGGACTGGTCTATGGGCCGGAAGTTTGAGATTCCTAATCTACAGGGTTCAAGAGTAGCCGTAGTTTTCCCCTTGCAAGCTATTCCCAAAGTAGCATCAAGTATTGCAAGCTTTCGCAGCAGCACCAGTCCTGTAACACTCCTTGGCAATATGTAGGCCACATCCCCAGTTTCCCACATACTAGGAAAGTCATTTCCTGTTCCAATAGCCATTTCAGAGGAAAATAGACAGCTGAGTATGTGCCCTGTGTTCATGGAAAAGGTTGCAGTTCCCCATGTTTGTGCTTTTTTCCCCCATGTTTGTGTAGGGGGAGCTGTGCTTTTTTTATCCCAGAGTGGTATGGAGTAATTGCTGGAGTAATTAAGTGGCTGCCACACACAGTGATTTTTTTTGTCATTTACGGGCTTTTATTTTGAGGTTGTGTTCTTAAGAGAGCCATGCTGTCTCCTCCAGAAACATCTCTGTCTTTCTAGAGGTAGACCCATACTCCAGACCCTCTGAACCTTGGGAAAATTGGATCCCAATTTGGGAACTTCAAACCCATTGTTACATTTAAAGGCAGGGGAGAGAGAAGAGGCTTCACATAACTTTCCTATTGGACCTGACATCATGCACTGAACTGCTAGACTGAATTAGTGCAGGGAGCATATAGCTTAATAGTGTGAATAACTTTTTAAGGCATGAGTTCATTGTATCAGGTGGGCATGATTAGCTCATCTGCTAATGCAGCCACAAGAGGTAATGTCTAGGGAAGTCAGGAAATCAAAGTTTTATAAATCCATACTGATGCACAGTACGTGTACATTTTTTAGTGTCATGCTGTGACGAAAATGGTGGGTTTTGATCAAAGCATTGAAGATTGTGGGTCCTGTCCATTCATTGTGCTCTGAGCCCAAGGGATCATTGGAGTCAGAACCACCTTATGGCTGTAGGAAAGCATGGCAGAAAGTGAAGCAGATATGCTCTCCCTACTTATCCCCCAAAATAAATCCCCATTCCTCTCTGAGTCTTTACCTTTTAATGGCTATGAAATATCACATCCAGAAAAAGCCTTTTTCTGCCACTAGAACCATTCTGCCCTGGCACCATTGTCAGTTGCTGAGTGTTCAGCAGCCATGATTAAAAATAAAACCTGGATGCAATAAAGTGAGACAGAAGTTGGCCATCCTTATTTATCAGTGCTGCATTTAAATCAACAAGGAACTTCTACAGAAGCAAGCCCCCACAGCTTTGTGTTACCATTCATCCTCCAACTCATGAACTTTGGCAGACACCACCACACTCTCTACAATCTGTGCCATTTCTTGAGTAAACCTGGATAAAATGGCTTTCTAAAGCTGGCGAGGGAAACTCCAGACCACCTGAGCCCTCGCTCCCACTCTGCCTGAGCAGTGCCAAGATATTGTTACTCAGGACTAATCAGCATGGCACATCTGCTTCCCACCTACTGGCGCAGTCCCCAGATAAGTGTAATTTGTTTGGGTATAAGGGCAGGGGGAAAAAAGGCTCATCAAACTGTCAATGGAAATCTCTGTGCCTCACTAGCTGACATGATTGCTGAGGGGTGAAACGCCACGCTGAGGCAAGAAGCTCACACCAGAAGTGGCAAGCCAGACAGCCTTGTTATTTTATTGTAATTTACTACTGGTCAGAATAGCAAACATTCATCATCTGGTATTGCACAGTGAGTTACATGCTCTGGGCAGGGTGGGGAGGCGTGGCAGAGGAGTTGTTTTTGTTGTTCATATTAAATCATTTGGCTTAGGCAGTAGGAAAACTGCTATAGGGTGGCCAGGCTTGTAACTTGTGAGAAGCAGGACATAGGCAGGGGGTGTAATTCACAAGTAGAAGAGACAGACCACACTGGCTCTGAGCCAGCTAGCATACTTGACAATAGAATGTAGCTGCAGCAGAGCATGTGGGGAGTGTGCCTGCTTCTTGAATAGCTATGTACTTGGGGCAACTAGCCCTGCATGCCATTGCAGCTACACTCTGTTTTTAACATGATAGAGCTAGCATAGGTATACCTCCTCCAGCTGGTTGTTATACCCTAATCTCAAAGACTGAATGTACTCTGCCATGTGACTTTAGGCATAACACTTGACCTGCCAGATTCTTGACTGTAAAACTGCTTACAAGCTAAACCTTGCTGGGAAAAGGATGCTGTGTCTTAGATGGGCTATTTCTGTGCCCCATCACTTGTGCATAATGGATAAATTACCCCCACAATACTTGGGGACAGCAGTCCCTGGGCACTGCTGTATTGTTCAGGACACCTTGCAAATCTGTGAGTCTTGGGCTACTTCCATAGTGTGTTACTAGGGTTATCACTTTCTGACATCTGCCTTGAACACCATATCCTTTTGGTTGCAACTAACTGTAGCCTCAGTTTAGTATTAGGGTATGTCTATGCAGCAGCTATGGGCGATGATTACAGTAGATGTTCCTGAGCTAGCATTAATTGGGTCAAAGAACAGTGATGTAGAAGCAACTTTACTGCAGGATTTGCAGGCCTGTCCAACGTATTCCTCTAATTTGTTACATTCACAAAATAAATATTGTTATGTACACCATAAATAGAAACACATGCTGCCAAGTGGGTGCTGTGGGCACTCTGTTAATCAGCTTGGGGGCACCTGAATCCTTCCCTAGATGGCCACCCAAGCACTTAACTTCCAGGAAAAACCGCTGTCTAGGATCTGGGAAAACTACACATGGGGCTAGTCTGGGCTGAAGTTCTCTCTGCTGCAGTTTTGCTGGTTCAGGATCTATGATGGCTACCTTAAAATGAGATGAGCTATGTAGGCAGACCCTTCTGTAATCATACCCCGTGATTGCAAGGTAAACATAAACTTAAATGCATCCTCTCTGGGGGGGTCTGGATACTCTTCTCTGGGCAAGCATTTATTAATGTTTTGTGCCTGGGACAGATTGCAAAACACCTCCTCTTGCACAAATGAGGCTGGTGTGATGCTTGCAAAAATTGTGTTCTAGGAATTGCTAGGTCCAAGAGAGAGGCAAAGGGCTTCTCAATAAAATAAAATAAAATAAAATAAATCACTGGCTTGTTATAAAGCCCTCAAATATAGACCTTGTCTAAGGGCTTCTGTTTCTCTCTTGACTGAGTAAGACTCTGTTAATATTCATCAGCATGCTCCCCTCCAGCCCCAGTTACTCTCTCTCACTTGGTTTTCATTCACATCAATATTGGCACATGATGTGGAGGGGAGGAATAATGCAGGCAGGAGTAAATAGGTATCTGCATCCTATCTCACAGTTAAACTTGTTGCGTGATTGTTGTGGAGGGGTTAGCCCTGATGTGGGGATGTGGGCCTAAGCAGGCTGTGTTTCACAATAGCAGTTGGCTCTGGGCTCTGTACAGTTACAATCCCTGTTCAGACAACACATGCCATTACCTTAGCTGATCCTCAGGAGGGGAAGAAGGGGAAGCTGTTTAACTACAGGGACCGTGCTGTGCATGTGCCCAGCCATGATAAATAGAGATAATGCTGACAGCCTGAACCAGGCTACATCTCATTTGGAGAGCACTGCTCTCTCAGAGTAGGTCTCAGCCATTATTCCCCAGAACCATCCTTCCTAGCTGCCAAGGGAAATCAACAGAGCTCTCTCCACTCATGCAAAAGCTGAATTACCTTTTCCCCTCCCTAATCTATACAGTGATTCATGCTGTGTGCCTGTATACAATAACTTGGTCCTTGGCCTCTAAGCTCAACCCCCACCTCCTTGTGTGAATAGCAGGGGCTAGATTGATTTGCTTCCATGTGTTGTGGCCTCCATTAAAAATTGACATAACAGACCTTCTTTCCCCATATTCTCCCCTCCCTCTAGGCATTTGCCTTTATCCTGCTGCTCTTTTTACTTCTGAGGGGAAATAGTGCATTAATTTGTTGTAGGTGGCAAATGCCCAGATTTTGGGGCACTCACTGTAAATACTATTAAACAGGTAATATGTTTAAGGCCAGGTTCAGGTCTTATGTGAGCTATCTGTGTCTTCAAAAACAAAAAGATAATGAAATTGGAAGTAATTTGGTAATGTTGATCTCCAGAACTCTTTGTGGGTTTTAATAGGAAGTTTTCATTGACTAAAGTGCTCCCTGTTGTAATAATTCTGTGCTGTATTTTTCCATGGAATAGAAAACATTGAAACCCAGCCAGATCACAGTTAAATCATTCTCAAAAGTAAAGCTCTGAAGATGTTCCTGAAAGAAATCTTTAAATCAACCTAGAGCTGGTCTACACCAGAGACTAGGTTGTATAGCTGTGCCTTTCAGGGGATGTAGATTTTTCTCACCTCAGAGATGAAGCTATACTGAAGTAAATTCCTAGTGTAGCCCTGGTCTTAATGTCAGAAAACATTTTTCTACCAAGCAAGGCAGATGTAGCCAGATTTTACTTCCTATTGAAGCACCTAAAAGACTTCGGAGCGTAAATTCTAATTTCAAAAGTAACTTAAGACATTTCCAGTCCTGAGTCCCATTGAAAGTAAAATGGTAACCTACAGCCTAAGTACTACAGTTGGTCAGAAATTTCATTTTCCTGTCAGAACTATTCATGAAAATGTGTTAGTCTTGCCGAATCTTCTGAGAGAAATCAGGCAGATTTCTGCCAGGTTTCCTGCCTGCATGCTCGCAAAGGGGAATGCCAGAGAGCTGTAATGCCAGGAGACCCATTTTGGGATTAGGTTATCAGTGCAGATTTTACATCATATCACCTACTCAAGATAGAGCTTTAACACTAGCAAAATAGGGAGTTAGGTGTGAAAACCACTGGGACAAAAATAAATCAGTTTCCTCATTCAGCACCAATACAGTGGGCATTTTTTCTGTTTATAGCTCAGCAGGTGCAAGGTGGGGTTTTTGATTTGCATTAACTCCCATTTAAGAGATGTTAAAGGTGTCTGTAAGTTTTAACTTTTGTTTTGACCTGTCTAAAAATCCTAGCATCCCAAGGGAGACTTCCAGCCATCTGAGGCATCTGCTATTGGGTCTGCTGCAGCGCAATCATAAGGACCGCATGGACTTTGGTAAGAGAATTGCCAATTCTAGTGATTGAGACAAAATGAATGAAAATAGTGCCTATGTTGGCTCTGCCTCATTATTATCATTGAACTCCAGGTCTCTGTGGGCATCATAGGGTGAATAGAGTACCAGGCTACTCCAGCTGCCCAAGTTTCAGCATGATCTTTGGAGGTTACTACAGCTGGAGGAGCAAACTGCCAAGTTCAGTACTGGCTTTAAATGCTTATGTCAGAATGCAGTTCCCATTATTGGGAATGCTACCTGCCTTCCCTCGTGGACAACCCACTGCTGGCTGTCTGGCCTTCAACTTTTGAAACCTGTTTTGTGTGTGCCAAAATGAGGTGACCTTGTGTGCTTGTCACAGTGCATAGCTCCCTCATTATTCTGCGTGCTCTTCCATGCTTCAGGTTCCTCTCCTCTGCCTGTTGCTACTCACATGCCAGACACAGTATATATGCTAGGGGATACATATTCTCCCTCTCCCTAAAGCTAGCACAAGAACCCTCAGTCTTTATCAGTTCCTTCCCTTGCCAGCAGGGCTTGACAGAATGGTCCATCTGTTCTTCCCAGGATTCGTACAGTCCTTCCAATCCTCACCTCAGAGAGTCATCTGGTGTTTCTACTCCCTGTAGGTATCTTACCCAAGCTTTGCATCTGGCTGACTTGGAGAGTCTACATCTAGGTCCTTCATCACATGTGCCGCTTCCAGCCAATCTTACTCCTATAGCCAGTGATGCTTACTCTTAAAAGCTGTTTTCATTGTCACAGTGCCTGTAGTCAAATAAATCCATTTGATCTTCATTTGATTACCTACTTCACTCTGGCCTTGTGTGGGCCTGTTTAAGGTGTCTCTCTGAAACTGTTCTCCTAGAACAGAACCATGTTTCATCTTTGTGTTAAATATTAATGTTGTGCAATGCAAAGCAAATGGCTATATATGCCTTTGCCAAGCTAGCAGCTGTTGCCCTAGGAATGAAGTGGAATGTGTGGGTGAACGGGTGCACTTGCTATATGTGTGCTTCTAAAAGGCTGTTGATCTTTGACTAGGATTGAGAGAGAAGCACTTGATTTTAGAATTGGCCAAGTGGTTTCCCGAGTGGACTGCATGCTGCTGCCAGTCCTGGTTAATGCAAACTGGTTTGCTATCTCTGTTGTTTGACTGGAGCGATCAGTGAAACCTTGTCTTGAATCCCCTGATACACGGATAAATCGTGTGTGTGGATTAACCAGGACTGAATGTAATTACCTTATCCTGGTTATATAAGTTCTTGTATGGAGCAGTTTGCATGGACTATGGAAAATGTGCATTTTCAAAGGCATGCAAACCAAATTAACAGACTGGCTAGAGCCTGTGAAATGGTTGTGTATATAGGTCTTCTGTGGAGAATAGAATACACCTTGTATTGTGGGTCTCAAATTTTTCCATATACAGTAAACTTCCGATAATCCGGCACCTTTAGGACCCAGGGGGTGCCGGATTATCAGATATGCCGGACTATCAGAAGGGGGGGCTATGAGGGGTCTGGAGTGGGGTGGGAGGGGATGCCACCCCAGACCCCTCATAGCCCCCCCTTACGATAGTCCGGCTCTGCCCCATGCGTCCCTGATTCAGCTGCTGCTGTTAGTTTCAGCAGCAGTTGAATCGGGGATGCCTGCAATAGAGCAGCTGGGGTGCTGCCGGGTTGGTCCCACAGCGCCGAGAGGCGGCGCTACGGCACCAACCCAGCAGCACTCCAGCTGCTCTTGGGGATGCCTGGGGCAGAGCAGCTGGAGTGCTGTCGGGTTGGTCCCGCAGCGCCAAAGGACGGCGCTGCGGGACCAACCCGGCAGGACCCCAGCTGCTCTGCCCCAGGGGTCCGGATTCAGCCTGCTGGTGAAACTGACGCTGCTGGTCAGTTTCAGCAGCGGCTGAATCCCGACGCCTGGGGCAAAGCAGCTGTGGTGCTGCGGGGTTGGTCCCATAGCGCCGCCCTTCGGCGCTGCGGGACCAACCCGGCAGCACCCCAGCTACTCTGCCCCAGGGGTCCCCAAGTCAGCCGCTGCTGAAACAGATCAGCGGCTGATTCCAGGAAGCCCCGGGCAGAGCAGCTCTGCCCCAGGCTTCCAGGAATCAGTCTCTGATCTGTTTCAGCAGCGGCTGAATTGGGGATCCCTGGGGCAGAGCAGCTGGGGTCCTGCCGGGTTGGTCCCGCAGCGCCGTCCTTTGGCGCTGCGGGACCAACCCGACAGCACTCCAGCTGCTCTGCCCCAGGCATCCGCAAGAGCTGCTGGGGTGCTGCCAGGTTGGTCCCGCAGCCCCGAGGGGCAGTGCTACGAGACCAACCCGGCAGCACCCCAGCTGCTCTGCTCCCGGCTTCCCCAATTCAGCTGCTGGTCAGTTTCAGCAGCAGCTGAATGGGGGAAGCCTGTCCGGCTGCCCCAGCACTTCCGGGTTCCTGATGGTGCCGGACCATCAGGAGTCCCGGAGCATTGGATGCCCGACTAATGGAGTTTTACTGTACTGATTTCATGTTACAATAGCAAATGATTGGGGGATCCCCTTCTCCTCTGACAATGAACAATGGCCATAGCCACTCCCCTTTCAGACTGATTCATGATTCTTGGGGGTAATGACCTTCAGCTCTACAATGCATGCGTGAGTAGTGTTTAGAACAGAGGGGACCTAAGGTAGTATGTTAGATTGTGTTGGGCATAATATTCATGACAGTTGCAAGACAGTCTACTGGGTTATGGTTGCTGCCTGGTCCTTATTTCTCTCTCTGTGTGTGTGAGTGTCCGTGTATTTTCTTAAGTGACACTCATAGAGGATGCATTCCTTTTTGGGGTAGAGTCGCTTATATCCTGTCCAGAAGCTTTAGCAAAGCCTCTTCTTTATGGGTTGCAGGCTGGTGACTATAATTCACAAATTTTGATGCTGTTGGCCATGCCAGAATGGCCAAAACTCGAGAGAGAGCCAAGCCATGATTTCTTGAGAACAGTGCCTCAGCAGCCAGGTCTGATCCTTTGTTCCTCTTCTCACTGGGCTAAGTCTTCATTCCCACTGAGAGCTTTTGAATGCCCTACCTACTTCTGACAGAACTACCTAACGGTCTTCTTTTTTGATGCCCTCATTTCCAACACCAAGCCTTGGACTCTTCTACTATTCTGTGGGTCTGGAGGCTTTTTTCTATTGGACACACATAAGCTTCTCTCCCTTTGCATCTCTGATTTTGGAATAAAAAAAATCCCTGTTGCTTTTCCAGCAAGTGACTGCAAAAGTGTGTATTTTATAAAGGAGGACTTACATTTTCCATTTACATAAAAAGGTCTCAGGTGTCCTGTTCCTTCTTTCGCCCTGGGGTTCTCAGTGCAGATCAGTTTGATGATTTTGGTTTCTGTTAGTCCCCCTAGAGGTGTGTGGATGGCCTTGTGAGCAGCACCTCCTCCTCCATGCCACAGCAGGTTCATGTAACAGCATTATGTAATATGTCATTTCATTGGTAAGCAGAACAGCAGCTGAGAGGCTTAGAACCTGGTCTCCATGATTTAGGGCCTCTCTTAATTCCACAGTCATTAGGAAAACCACACACTTCCCTATGTGTAAGTTTCCCATTGTCGATTGGCTGCTGTTTACATCACACTAAAATTTATAAAATCCTGGATGTCACAACCGGAAATCCTCACTGGAAAATCAAGGTGTGAACCACTTGTGATTAGCACAGGGATCAGTTGTGGGCAGTGACTAGTGCTCCGGGACTCTGAAAGACTATAGTTTGTTGACTAATGCAGGCAGGTGAAGGTAGGGCAGAAGAAGGTGAGAGATTAGGTGAGTCTAGGTGGGAGAGCTGGACGTGAGGACTGGAAAAGCTGTGGAAAGTCTCTTTGGTGAGTTAGAATAGGCACACCATGGGTATTAAGAATGTGTTCTACTGCCATCGATCGAGAAAGGAAGTAACAGTTGCTGTTGGGCCAGGGGACATGAAAGACTTGCCAGGCCCCCTGGCAAGGTTGGGGTGGGGGATCTGGTTCTGCTCCCGGGGAAGGGGAAGAGCCTCATGTGGAAGGGGAGGGAACAGCCAGTTTTCAGCGCTGCATGAAGCGTGCCTCAGTGGTCCCCCTCCCGATGCGCCAGCCAGCCCTGAGAGCCACCTGGAGCATACTGCACAACGCTCTGGATACTAAACTGCTCAAGATAGCTAAGACCAAAACAGACTATCTTCAAAAAGATCTCACCAAACTAAGTGATTGGGCAAATGACATTTAATGTTGATAAAAGTAATGCACATTGGAAAAAAAATAATCCCAACTATGCATACAATATAATGGGGACTAATTTAGCTATAAGTATTTAAGAGAGAGATTGGAGTCATTGTGGATAGTTCCCTGAAAACTTCCACTCAATGTGCAGTGGCATTTAACAAAGTAAACAAAATGTTACAGATCATTAAGAAGGGATAGAGTATAAAACAGATAATATCTTATTGCCTCTATATAATCCATGGTATGCCCAAATTTTGAGCAATGCGTACTGGTGTGGCCACCTATTCTCAAAAAAGATATATTGGCATTAGAAAAGGTCCAGAAAAAAGATTAGGGGTTTGGAATGGGTCTGAAGAAAATTAAAAAGACTTGGACTTTTCAGCTTGGAAAATAGGAGACCAAGGACGAATATAATAGAGATCTATAAAATCATGATGGGTGTGGAAAAAGTGAATAAGGAAAAGTTATTTACTTGTTCCCTTAACAAAAGAACTAAGGGTCACCAAATGAAATGAATAGGTAGCAGGTTTAAAACAAACAAAAGGAAGTTTTTCTTCACATAGCTCATGGTTGGCCTGTGGGACCCCTTGCCAGAGGAGGTTATGAAGACCAAGACTTTAACACAATTCAAGAAAGAATTAGATAAATTCATGGAGGTTAGGTCTATTAGCCAGGATGGGTTGGAACAGTGCCAGTAGCCTCTCTCTAGAAATGGGATGGCAGGAGAGGGATCATTTGATGATTACCTATTGTGTTCCCTCCCTCTGGGGCATCTAACACTGGCCACTGTCGGCAGACAGGATACTGGGCTAAATGGACCTTTGGTCTGACCCAGTGTGGCCATTCTTATGTTCTTATGTTTTCTCCTTCTATTTCTAATGCGGTTAGTAGGCTCTGAACATCCTGGAGTGGAAGCATCCAATGAGGTTTGTTCTACTCTTTAGTGTAGTGTACAGAGAGGAGAAAGGGCCACTAGAACTGACTGATAGGCTACTCCTCTAATGCTCTGGAGAAAGAGGTGTTCTGCGGTGACATCTTGAGCCCTCTGTAGAATAAAGATAATTCTCCTTTTATCATGTTTTGGCAAGGGGCATTATCTCCCCCTTATTACCTGCTATCTTCCTTACTTTCTTCACAAAACATCCAATCCAGACCTGATTCGCCAGAAAGATGACTTAGCATAGGTGAATAGGAAAAGATCATGCACTGTATTTTCACACCTTGCTTCCCAAACACCCGCTTGACTTCCCAGGGCACAACAGGCTTCCTTAATTGGCCCACCATCAAGTCCCCAGCCTGTGTCCTTAGCACGGTACTAAATACAGTTACAGTGTACAGATAGTCTAACCATGACACACTTTATAAACTGTTTTGGACATATAGCATTTACTTAACACTGAACTTTTATTCCTCTACTTTCAGGTGAGTTTTTCCATCACCCTTTCTTGGATGCAAGTGCCTCTATGAAAAAATGTAAGTGTTAATATTTTTATTAATATTTTGACATGCCGTGATTTATTTTCCTCTAACCAATATGCCCCAAAAGAGAGCTGTCTCCAAGTCTTTTTCATTATTTGAGCAATGACTTGGGCTTAACCACTAGATTAAATCCAAGATCTTTGGATTTTGCTACTGAAATGTATTTGAGTCTGCTGAATTATCTTCAAAAGCTGGATATCCTTTGTTTGTTTAAAGACCTGAAGTGGAAGCAAATCTAGCTTTTATGTATGCTTTCTTCTTGGAAAGACTGATCTTACAAATGCTTATAGATAAACAGGGTTATTTAGCATATTCCTCTCTCTCACCTACATGTATAAGACAATTGATAAGAGGGGATGGTGGCCAGGAAGTAAACTAATAGTATAATTGTGAAAATGCCCCAAGCTATATATCCATAACCCATTTGTTGGGTTACACTGAATAGCAGGTACTAGAGCAGTGCAGTTTTTTGGACCAACTCCAGGGTTTAACTCCAGATTCTTCCAAGATCTCTTGCTTTAGAGGGGTTTATTTTGGATACTTGTGACTGAAGCCAATTGAAAAGTGTTTTCCACTGGCACTTCTGTCCCCACTCCCATTTTTTTGTAATTTTTTTAATGTATTGCAATTTTCCAAACAGCTTTACTCATCACCTTTTAAATTAAAAGTAAGATTTGCTTTTCTCTGAATCACTATCATCGTATTGGGCAATTTTACCTCTGACCAAGATGTTTCCCCTTATGAGTTATACAGAGAGTGCACAATCATAGCTCTTACAGAAGAACTCTCATTAACCTTCTTCTTAAGGAGCAGTTTAAATATCGGAGCCCAGATTTTCAGCAGTGGCTGTCAATTTTGGGTGACCAACCTGAACTTTTTCAAAAGGGCTTGATTTTCAGAGACTGTGTGTGTGGCACTTTCTGAACATCAGTCCCTTTTAATTGGTCTCAAAGTACACACCCAAAAAATTAGGTCTCCAAAAGTGCTTGTTCCTCTTGACAATCTGAGGTAGTAGTTCTGGTTTATCCCTGAGACACCTAGTAAACACTCCCCCACCTTAACTGTGTGCTTAGGTCACAGTACCGCAGGGAGGAAAAGATTCTTCTGGTTTAGGGCCGCTAACAAGCCAGACCGGCCCCTACTTCCAGCTGCACCATTGCCACGTGGGGTGAGCCCTTCAAAGCAAGGCTGCCCTGCAGTTGGGAAAGGATTTTGCGTGCGTAAGGAAACTCCCAAGCCAGCCTGGCCCTCTGCACCAGCCACGCCACCATGGCAGGAGACGAACTCTTCAAAGCCTGACCATCCTACAGAAAGGGAAGGACTCTGTCTGCTTAGAGAAGCTCCCAAGCCAGCTCGTCCCTCATCACTAGCCTTACCACCACTCTGGGGGATGAGGCCTTCAGGGACTGACCTTCCCACAGGCGAACAACAGTTCTTGCAGCCCTGGCTTGCTCATGCTCTGGTCCATCTCTCATGTCCATCTGCATTGTCTCCATGGAGGACATGCCCTATACCACAGGGAACCCTATGCAAGCAGGAAAGGATTCTCCTTACTGGGCCTCCATTTCCAGCGTCACCCACACCCTCAGAGTATGGGAAGCAGGAGCACCGCCACAGCCAGGGGAGAGTTCTCCTGGCGCAGCCTTCACCTCCAGCTGCACTTAAGCTACCGCTGCAGGGACATGGCCCTGTGCCGGGGCCACCTTCATGGGCAGGGAAGGACCTTACCCATCTGAAGTTTCCCACCAGCCTGCCCCATCCCTACCACTTCATGTACATGTAAAGCCTGGAACAGGGAAAGACCGCTACTGCTTTACTCAAGGAGAGGGAAGAAATTCCTGTCGTCATCCTCAGAAATCTTGGACTGTTTGTCTTTTGTGGGAGGCCTGTTGTTTGGTTAGTTGTCTCTTGCAGCCTGTCCTGAAGGTCTGTTGACAGTTGCCTGTGGTGAATACACTCAATGGATGGAGGCCTTCAGGAGGTTGAGAAAACATCTGGGACATGTGGCTTGGACAGCTAAAAGCTGAGATGAGGGAGATTATCTATGGGAACTTGGGCCCTTTTCACACTTGCATAAGGGAGATAAGGCAGAAAGTAGGTGAGGAGCATGGAATATAATATCACTGTCACTTGAAGTCTTGTGTAAGGCATGCAGGACGTCTTCTGACTGGAGTGTCAGTTGTGATTCATGCAGATTAATGTGCAGTCTGTGCCCAGCATAGTTACACTTTGACTTCCTTAGGGATCAGGTCCCCTGACTTTGGGTGCAGAACATGGACCTGGTATAGTGATGTTATAAGGCCTCCTATTAATCCATCTAGCCATTCCACTTGACATTAGGGGATAGAGAGGATGGAGGTGGTAATGAGGTCTAGATAGCTGCATCTGACCTTAGAGAATATGTCATTCACAGAATGCATTCATTCTTGAGAATCCCCATGTCAGGAGCATAAAGGAAGTAGTTTTAGAGATTATCCCATTGCTTCTCTGATGTCCTTTTCCCATTGGAGCTGATAAGAAAAATTCAGCAGGAGGAGGATTGGGTCTCTAGCATTTCTGTCTAAGAATTTAAGATGCCTGTAACCCATGCCCTGCACTGACTTCCAGTTTGGTTCCAAGTAGCAATTATTGTTGCTAAATGTTTGCATTTAGGTATCCTGTAGAGGCCTCAATTAAGATCACGGCCCTATCCTGGGATGCATCACGCTTACAGACATACACTTAGAAACAGTGCCTGACGGAAAGGGCTCACAGTTTACACAGCTAGTACAAAGGGTGGGAGAAGAAACAGGCCTGGGTAGGCAAGGTATTTACTCAGGATCATATAGCAGTCTGCAGTAGAGCTAGGAATGCAACCCAGGCCTCCACTGGTCTATCCTCTACAGTTCTGGGGTGCATTTCCCTCCTGCTCCATCTCCTCCATAGAGATATAAGAGCCCCAAGTGTGTTGACATTCAGCGCATGCTGCAAGAGCTGTCTGCTTGCCACTGGCTGTAGCCTACATGCTGGGTATGGGGCCTTGGGTTTTGTTTACTTGTATGGTCTTTTGTTATTTAACTTGTGAGTTATGACCTGCAATGAGAGATGTATCTTAGAAGTGTAACAATATCAATAAAATAATAAGAGACACCCTTCTATTGAGAGTGTCATTTCTCGTAGATAGGTGCTGTAGGACCTTGGATATGCATGTGAGATTGGTTACAGTGCGTCATAATCACCAACCGTGCAGAGGCAAAGCTGTTTGGCAGTCTCACCTCAGTAAATACAATTGCTGTTAAGTGGAATGCATACTGCTCACCATATTTGGGGTTGGGAAGGAATTTTCTTCCAGGTCAGATTGTCAGAAACTCCAGGGACTTTTGTTTTCCTCTTTAAGATAGTGCATGGCTCACTTTCAGGTTTAAACTAGTGAATTTTCTGTAACTTGAAGTCTTTAAACCACGATGTGGTTTAAACTCTGTGGGTCAGAGGTTAAGGGTCTATTTCAGCAGTGGGCAGGTGAGGGTCTGTTTGCCTACAATACGCAGGAGGTCAGACTAGAGCCGCGGCACCCCCATTTCCTCCCACCCCCGAGAAGCCCTACTACATACCTCCAGTTAAAATTGAGGTAGTGCCGGCTTCCTGCAGGGTGGACAGAAGTCCTGCAGCAGCACACCACTTCCAGGGGCGCTGGCTGCTCCCCTCCCTCAGATCTGTGGTGTGCCGAAACTTGCAGGGGTGGGGGATCCCCAGAGGAGGCGCGCGCCAGAGCTTCCCTCCTCTGCGGGAAGGGGAGTCGGTCCCGAAGGAGGCACGTGCAGGGGCTTCCCTCCTCTGCAGGGACGGGGGGAGTGTCCTGGGAGGAGGCTGGTGCAGGGGACTCCCTGCCCCCACTGACCCCCTGTCCCCTGCTGCAGAACCCTGTCCCCTCCTCCCAGCACCCTGTCCCCTCTCTCCTGTTCCCTGCTGGCCCCTGTTGCAGAACCCAGCCCCCACCCCAGCACCCTGCTCCCACTGGTACCCTGTCCCCTGCTGCAGAACCCTGTGCCCTCCCCCCCAGCACCCTGTTCCCTCTCCCCTGTGCCCTGCTGCAGAACCCTGCCCCTGCCCCAGCACTCTGTCCCCTGCCCCAGTACCCACTAGCACCCATCCCCAATACCATGCCCCTCTGCTCCCATCAGCACAGTTGGGGCCACATTAGTGAGGCTCGGGGGGGGGGGAGAGGGTTTGGGAGGAAGGTGGTTTGTTTTTGGGTTTTTTGCATCTCCCTTGTGTGGCCCCAGCTGACTTTTCTGTGGGTCAGTGACCCACTGACTCAAAACAGGTTCCCTTCCCTTCTCATAAATAAAGACAATGCAGAAACTTTTTGTGTTTGACATAGTATTTTATTTAAAAATGAAGCGTGGACAACAAACCCCTAATTGGGGCCAAGCCCCCATCTGGCCACACCATTATAACATTCCTGCACCCCCCCCCCCCAGACCCTAGATCTGAGCCTATCATACACTGGAACCCACTGCCCTGAGCCCCTCACATACCGCAATCCAAATTCCTGCACCCTCACAGCCACAAGACTGTGGCTTGCTTAGTACCACAACCCTCCAGCTGACCCCAACACTCCCCAGCCTGGAGCTCCCTCCCCAAGCCAGCATCCCCTTCTCCACCTCCTCCTGCATCCAGATTTCCTCCCAGAGCTTGCACCTCTCACCCCTTCCCACACCCAAATCCCTCATTCCCATCCCAAAGCCCACACATACTGTCTCAACCCAGTGAGGGTATGGTTAGACTGCAGGAGTTTTTCCAGGATTCCAGAGATATCCTGGAAAAACTCTTCCACGTCAAGGGATTTCATTTGTTCTTTTTTTAGTAGAAGAGCTAACATGCTCTTTCGGTAACCCCTATGTTCCTCGTTCCATGAGGAATAAGGGGAATTCCAAAAGAAGGGATTTTTCTGACATTTGGTCCAGTCTAGACGGCCAAATATTGGAAAAACTTCTTCCTACATAGGAATTGGGAAAAAAGTGGCAGTGTAGAGTGTATAAGGGCTGGGGATAGCAGGTGATGGAGAAGAGGAGAATAGAGAGGGCAGGGCTTCAAGGAAAGGGTAGGGTTTTGGGGGAAGCATGGAGTGGTAGATCTTTGATTGTTCTAAGATTTGAAAAGTGATCTTGGGTGTAAAAAGGTTGAAGACCAGTGGATTAGAGGATCGTAATGGTCTCTTCTGGCCTTAAAGTCTAGAGACTGTGATGTTAGCTCTTTGTTCCCATTTGTAATGACTAATTGGATCTCTCTTCGAAACTGCTTTGCAAGAGAGATACCAGCTGGCGTGAGAAATAGTCTGCATTCATTTGATACATAATACTAAGGAGATGGTTTCAACACATAGAACAATATGTTCTGTTTAGTATGCTTGACTTACCTCTATGATACTGACTTTCTGATCTTTCTGTAAATACTCACAAAGCAAAGACCAGCAAAATCATCTGTACACCTCATTAGGCATATTACAATAGCTAACTTTTCAAAGATTTAAAGGGGTATTTTTATTGAATTTTACCTTTTTCTTCTGTGCCTTGCAATCCCCAGAATACTGCCTCCTTAGAAATTGCTGAAACATTAGCAGTTTACAAAAACCAAGAAAGCTACAGATGTTTATAACATTCTATCCAGCTTCTTTATATGTTAAATGGTTGCCAGAAGGAGACTTTTGTACTACTTTTCAGCTGCAACTGACTTTTCAAGACAATTTATAAAGCCCATACTGAAATGAAATTTGAGCAGGCTGGTGAAGATTATGACAAGAGTTAATGCTTTTACCTTACATTGAAGCCTGGCAATTTTAGTATTTGGGGTATTCCTTCGTCCAACTTGGTCGAGAAAACATCATGTTCCAAAAAGTTTATTCCCTTAAAATTTTTAAACTTAGATTAAATACCTTGATAGGCAAAAATGCTTTGTGCATTTTTTTTCATGCAGTTCTGTATTGCTGTCATGCACCGGATTGTGGGTTTGTTTTTTTTTTTTTTTATTATTAAGAGAGAGTCAAATATATAACTAATTCACAGAGAGTGAATATGACAGTTGTAAATGTCCAGATCTTGTGAGTTAGCCTTACAAACCTACAATGAAGTCAATCAGGTTGGAGGGGGAGGATGAAATAATGAAATAGCCGTCAAGGAAACTACATCCAAAGATGTGTTTAGTTTATGTAGTTTAACAGCTGTAATTTTTTTTTGAATTTAGCTACATAGTGGAAAACATTTTCTTCCTGCCCTTGGATTTATGGATTTATTTCTTCCCACCCTTACGTCTACTGCAAACAGACAAAAATAGAAAGAAAGGCCCCAGATTTATCTAAGAGTTTCCGAATACTAAAAATGATCATCCTAGGAAAAAAATAAACAGTAAAGCACATACCACAGTCAGTGTATAGTACGCAGTGCAGTGATTTTGCAAAATCTGCAAAATCTTGGTAGTGAAAGACCTCGGTGCAGTTACTTATCTGTTAGACCTCTGCTAAGAAATGGGGAGTGGTTCTGGTGCAGTTATTTGTACTTCCTGTAACAGTTCGCAGGTTAAAACTCGAAGACTTTTTCTGGCTTAATGTTTTCCTAGATCTTGAGAAGGGAGTTGGGATTGAATTACAATCTGTCTACATGTGGGAATCCCAGTCAATTCAAAGGAAGTGCTACATAGGATTCAGCTGTCCACATACATATGGGTTTCCTCAGACTGTTTGTGTTATTTCTTGAGTTTGGGTGCAAGTACCAGCTAGAAGATATGGGAGCTGAAAATGCATTCTCTGTATCTGATATTTAACTGAGCACCCTAAGCCTTTGGCATTCCTTCCACAATTTTCCATATTAGGGATACTTTTCTTTCTCATCAATGGCAGGCCAGTGTGTCATAACCAGATGGCTTGCTGGGTGTGCAGTCTCACCCACTCTCGGAATAGACACAGAAGTTACAGAAAAAGAAGCTTTCCTCCCACACAGATGGGCTTACCCATTAGAATTCTCCAACTTCGTTGCACTGCAGCCCCTTCTGACAATAAAAATTACTATATGACTTCAGGAGAGGAGTACCAAAGCTTGAGCCCAACCAAGTAGGGTGGCCAAAACTCACTCCCACCTGTCCTTGATGGGAGAGCCAGCCACAGATGAAGCCCTGGATAGAGCACCTGTAACCTGAACCTAGATACGCTGGACTGAAGATCCCGGGCTTCAGTTTTACCCTTAGATTGCAGGGCTGCAGGCTTTGACTATGAGCTCCAGCAAGTCTAATGCCAGCCCTACCGACCCCAATTAAAATGGGGTCATGACCCATTTTGGTGTCCCAACCCACCGTTCAAGAACCACTGCCTTAGAACTCTGAGGATGAATAGATACCAGCCTTGGGATTCCAAGACAAGGGACACATCTGTCTTCTCTCCACTGGCTCCTTTTAGTAGCCTCCCTTTATCACTGACTACTGAGGAAGCCTTCCCACCCTCCTTTGGGATACCCCCTTCAGCATGGGTAGTGGGTGAAAGCTCTGTTGGGGAAGGCAAGCCCGAGGCCTGCCCCTTCCACCTGAGGCCCTGCCCCTGGAAACTAGGTCCACCCAACTTCCATCCAAATGCTTCCTGGCCATGTGGAGAGCTGGGACTGCCATGCTACAGCCTTGGCCCCATTCCTCCCTAGCACCGCAGCACCAGCTCTCCCCAGTGGCAGCCCCAGCCTTTGGCGGTTGGGCATATAGGCAGTTTTAGGAAGGCTGTGCCTTCCCTGGCTTACATTATCAGCTGGCCATGTCCTTCACCTCTGGCTGTGTCACTCTTATGCTCCCTCCTAGGATGTAATTATGGAGCCACTTCTTACTGTTATAAACTGGGCAGAGGAGAGAAGGCAAGCTCCACATGCAGGCCAGAGTAAGGGGAGAAGTGTGTCATAGCATCATAGAAACATAGAGCTGGAAGAGACCTCAGAAGGCCATCAAGGCAAGGCAGGACCAATCCTAATTAAAGTGTATGTGGAAACAGTTTTAATTGCTGCCCTGTCCACAGCCCAAAGGATTCTGACCCAGCTCTTCCTTGTGGGTAGACCATCTCTCCATCTTCACACCCAATCACTGAACATCTTCCTCAGGGTTAAAGAATTAAGATGCATGTAGTTACCTGACTGATAAAATATTACAATGAAGGACTTTGTTTATACTAATAGTGTTAGCCATGAAACAGTTTTACTTTAAACAGAAAGTTTTTTTTCTCATTAACTATTTCTACAGTATTCACTGTGTACATGGAATCAGTACACTCAGTCCTGTGGATTAATAAAATTAAGCCAGGGCTGTTATTTTTTGACAGTGCAAGTGGGAGAGAAAAGAAGAGAAATTACTACTTTCTGGCTCATGTAAACCATTAAAATATCAAAACATCTCCCAGCTTACTGGGAAGGGTCTAACATAGAGCTGCCTAATATGGACATTCCAAACTCAGGATGCTGCTTACCCTGCAGTAGCACTATAATCTAGATAATTGATGTCAAATGGCTGTGTACAAGAATGTAGGAGAGGCAAGTTTTTCTCATTTAAACTGAACCAAATATTGGTTTTCCCTCTATTAAGTGGCATCATTTGGTATATGAGACCTGATGGGAAAGAAGACTAAAAAAGCCCTTTCAGTCATTGTGTTGTTGGCTAGTAAGAACGTTTGACAGTTTCTTTCTTTTCCCAGCTGCTTGTGTGCCAATGCCTTCTTATCCAAGCTCAGGCTCTGGTAGTTCCTCCAGCAGTTCTTCCACTTCCCACCTGGCCTCGCCTCCCGTAAGTACAACCTGCAGATGTACAGAGGTTTTCTTAACAGTCCTACCAGTACACTGGCTGTTTTTCCCTTTCTACTTTGCTGCCTCATTTGCTCATTTGAAATAAGGTCTTTGCTTTCATTGCCTAAAGTTACTGAAAATTGTAACACCTTAGTAATTCAGTCTGTGCCTGTTGCAAGCTCCTGTGTGGTAGAACCTGGGTTGGGGTCCTAAAATGACTTTCTCTCTCCACTAGGCGCACCCCAGTTTGTCTCCATTATGCAGAGCCTGAAGTGAGTGAAGCTTGCATTAATGACACCATCTAGTGTCTCTAGAGCTGCAAGACTCCTAAGAACCAGTACTAGTCATTAATTTACCATCTAGCACTAGTCTGGACAGGTTGACAGCACAATCCACCTTCTTTTGCAGGATGTGAACCTGCCCAGAAGCATGTTCACCAAAGCTGTCTGCTCAGCCCCAGACTTGCCACAGTCAGGTGGGCTCAGAAGAGTGGATCTGAACTTGTCTGCCTCCCCTCATTACTTAACCACTAAAACTTTCCTCTGAAGGGCTGAATATTAACTTGCCAGTAAAGTGACTTTCCCCCAGCTTACTGACTTGAAAGCTTGATTCCAGTGACTGTTGATGAAAGTGGCCTTTTGAACTTCTTTGGTCAGGGCAATAGTGGTGTGATGGGAATGAGAGAGGACAAAGGTGATGACTATTCTTTCTCTAGAGATGTTAAATTTAGTTTAATCAACTAATCAACTAGTTTAGTCAACTCATACACTTAAAAAGCAGAGGCACAGCTCTGATTCCCAGCTCTTGCCTAGTCCCGCTACCCTCCTGTCCCCCACAAAGATGATACTGGGAGGAACTGGCTTTTAAGCCAGCTCCCCCCAGCACTAGCTCCTGCTCCCTCCCTTGCTGAGTCCCCAGTGACCTTAGCCTCCCAGCGCTTCTTTGAAACACTGCAGGGAGCCCGGGATCAGTGATGGAGTCAGTTCCTTCTTTGAGGGACCAGGAGTCTGTCCATCAGGAAAGTCTAAGCAAAGAGTAGTGCCTACCTCAGAGAAATTGTTCCAGGGCACAGTGATGTACCAGTGCCATGTTTTAGCACTCAAAAGAAGTGCTCTTCTGACTTGGATTTCACTTTGAAAGATACTGTTGTTTTTCACTCCGTAAAGGAAGTATCCGAGTGAGTTGGCAGCCCACTCCCATCTATCAGTAAGAGTTTGGGCTGTATTAAAGCCTG
The DNA here is from genome assembly GCF_049634645.1 of Pelodiscus sinensis. NCBI lineage: Eukaryota > Metazoa > Chordata > Testudines > Trionychidae > Pelodiscus > Pelodiscus sinensis. The sequence continues at coordinate 23,107,202 of NC_134725.1, read as the reverse complement.
TGTTTGTTTTCCTTGCTTTAACCAGTCCTTAGGAGAGATCCAGCAGCTGCGGAAGAAGTCTCTGGTGTCTCCTGCCCAGGACTCCCCTGGTTTTCTGCATGGGTCTAAGGACTCTGCTGAAAGTAGCAGTAAGAATTCCTCCTGTGACACAGATGACTTTGTTATGGTCCCAGCACAGTTGTCAGGTAAGCCAAGCTTTTTGTAGTGTATTTTCCATTTCTGGAAATCCAAAACACTGATAGATGTATGCATTTTGACTGTAAAGAGGGAATGTTTGGGTTCTCCAGACTGAGGAAACATCTAGCACACTGATTGAATTGTAGTACATTCTGTAACTAAATAGCTTCAAAGTAAGGACTTGAAAAGAAGGAATCTTTCAGGACTTGGACCTGAATTGAGCATGAGAACTGAAAAGCGAAGGGAGGAAGAAGCAATGTAGGCTTACAGATGAATGTAGTGCTTGCCCAGGAACTATTTTCATTCCATCCCATCTCAGGCCCTTTGTTTCACACAAGTGCCTTCAATAAATTCTTTCTTCACTTACTCAGAAAGTTGACCTTTTTAAAAATTCTGTCATAAATGTCTCTTATTCTCTGTGTGTGCTTACATACACTTGCTTCACAAATTGCATGTACATTGCAACGTGTTCATATAAACACATGGACATAAAAATAGGACTCTGATTCTGCAGTGGCATGCCTGTTCAGTAGAAGACTGAAGAAGCATGTGTTTCAGGTGCTTTACTGAATTGAACTTGCTCCTTCCCACTGATCTTGCTAACATTTGAACTTTTCTGTAGGTTTGGAAGGTGCGTGTTTGTGTGCATGTACTTAGAGTGTGAAAGAAGAACTCAACATTGCTTTTACTCTCTTTAGTAAAAGGAATATGCGCTGTGTAGTACTGTCTGACACTGAACCACATTTCCAGCATTTTAATTATTTGGCAGGGATGAGCTTTTCTGTGTATCCAACTGCTACTCCACATGGTCAGATAGGAATTTTGCTACTTGGAGTATAGATGTGTTGGAGCCCTACATGCAAAACATGTCACTGTGTTTGCAAAGCAGATAACGGCTTGCACCAAAGGACACATGCTAATGCTTCAAAACACCTCTGTCACGTCTCTGCCCCTTTCCAAAAATACCTCCTGTCAAACCAAATCCTTCAAAGCCTCAGGCCACGGGGATCAGAATAAAACCAGATGCTGACTTCAGTGACTCAGCAAAACAGAGCCTTTAAAGGCTGCTCAGTAATCAAGTTTCTCTCAGTCTTGGAGAAACAGAACATTAAAATCAGTCATTCTGAACATCTAAAAGCTTTTAAGGATATGACCCAAACCTAATGCATTTCTTCACTTTCTTGGCACAGGTGATATAACTGCTGAGGCAGCAGGAGGGAAACCCATCCAGGACAGCCTCATGTACAGCGAGTAAGAGTATTAGCCTGTTAACAATTAGAACGGTTACCCTCTGGAATAGATTCAGCATTTAACTCAACTGAGTTTGAGAAAGATTTTGCTTAATTAACTCTATATTTGAGACCCTATGTTTGCTTCAGTGACACATCTGTCAGTGACCTAGTTGTAACTTATCCTGTTTCATAAGGAACAATGTGAAGATACCACGTATGCAGCAGCCTGGAACCATGTTATAATAGGACTCAGGGTGCCAACAGCCTTGCTGGGTCCCTAGGTAATGTAAAGAGGGGCAGGGACTAAGGTGTCCCCCAGCCCATCAGAGGCTTCCAGACTGGGTCACTTAGCACTGCAGTGGCTATTTAAAGGACCTAAAGCTCTGGTCACTGCTGCTGCCATAGCAGCAGTGGTGACAGTCAGGAGCTCTGGGCCCTTTTAATTGCTGAGCCCTGGGGCAGTTGTCCCCTTTGCTCCCGTCCCCCACATTGGCCTGAATGGGATCCCCAGATATGGGCTGTATTTTTAGCATTGAGAAATCCTTATAATTTTCTTGGCATGTTGGATGAGGACTTTTAGTGACTCGCAGCGATAAAGCAGGGAGGCCAGGGAACTGCTCTCTGATTCCATTCCCAGTGACATACCAGTTTTCATTGGAAGAGGTTTGGGTTGGAACCCAGCCCAACTTGCTGGCAAGCTGTTTTTCCATCAGTCAGGCAAAGTTCCCAAGTCCTTCTCTGTTACCCATATGCAAAGCCTCACTGTAGACTTGCTGTAGCACTAGAATCCATCATGAAGTCAGTAATAGGAACCCTGACCCTTCCCTTCTGTACTCTGCCAGGGAGGAAAAAAAAACTTTCTAGAGAAACCAGGAAGGGAGGGAAAAGTCTTTATCTTAAGAAAACTGGAGGTGACTTGTCCACAGTCCCACAGCCTTGACTTGTGAAGGCAGTGTAGTGTCCTATTTCCTCTGCAGGCCTGTGAGCCAGGAAAGCTGTGTAGTCTTTTGAACTTTGCCACTGACTCATTAGGTGATCTTGAGCAAATCCCTTAGCTTCCCAGTGTCTGGGTTATACCTGCTGTAATGTGGAGGAGTGCTGGGGAGGACATCTTTGAGAACCTTGTATGAAAAGAGGTGCACAAGAGATAAAGGCTGAGGCTACATCTACATTGGCATGATCTTGTGCAAATACTCTTTAAGGCAAGAGTTCTACACTGGCATGTGCCTTTGTGCAAGAGCCTCCGTGCCAGTGTAAACGCTCTCTTGCGCAAGAAAGCTCTGATGGCCATTTTAGCCATCAGGCTTTCTTGCGCAAGAAATTCATGTTGCCTGTCTACACTGGCCTCTTGCGCAAGAACAGTTGCACAAGAAGACTTATTCCTGAGCGGGAGCATCATAGTTCTTGCACAAGAAGCACTGATTTCACACATTAGAATGTCAGTGTTCTTGCGCAAGAACTCCCTACCAGGGAAGACAGGCAGCATGTTTTTTCACAAAATCATGCCAATGTAGACACAGCCTGACAGTTTATTACTAGAATAGTGAATAATGCAGTATGTTTGCAGCAGCTGTTGTCATTACTATCTGTTATTGATTTAATCTAACATCCATCTACTGTCACCAAAATTCACTGCTTTCCCAATAATTGGGTTGAAATTTCTTGGTGTTTATTGGAACAGAGCTGAGGGAGAAAGAAGAGTATTTAAAACCAGCCTCCAATTCTTCTTTTAAAAAAAAAAAGATTCTGAGGCCCCAGTTCTCATTTAACTTGAGGCCCTTTTGAACTGAGCAGAAATTACATGTACACCCCTATTAAGGATCTCTTGCAAGAGCAGAAAAGTGGTGGGTGGATGAGTTGTTTCTCCAGGCAGTGCAGAGTTCAGTTAACTTACATTCAGTTATGCATGAAAATAGCATGAAATCTTGCGGGCGGGGTGTAGAGCTGGGGGAGCTATAAGGGGCAGGAAAGCACAGTTGCCTCCTAGGCGCCAACTAAATGGTTTCTATTTGTCTTTTCCAGGAGCTCACTGGTAACTTCAGCAGCTGTGGAAAGCCGGGGAAGAACACCCTCTCCTTCACCCCCTTACAGCACTTCTCCCAGCCCGGCAAGGTCAGAAGGAAGATGGTGAGATTATTAATTCCAAATTAGGCCTTGATCTAACTCAGTGGTGGGCAGCCTGTGGCCCAAGAGCTGCATGAGGCCCATTGGGGTTATATTTATAAACATTTTGTTTGCTGTTGCCCACATTCCATGGGTTTCAATCTGTGTCATTTTTTCCCTTTTGGTATTACTGAAGTGACACCCACATAAAGCAGGGGCCTGTGAAGTGAGGTACATGCTGAATGCACACATTGACAGAGCCCAGTGCTCCCTCTGCATACCATCAAAGCACAGTTATGGTTCAGTCAGCACTCCCTGCAAATTCTAGGTACGCAAGCACAAGTAGCAAAACTACCCTATGCTGGGAGACCATCTTTTTACAATAATCTTGCAACTCACTGAGGTGAAGGAGGGCCACTCATGCAGCCCTCAACCTATGGGTTGCCCATCACTGAGCTAACTCCCACTGAAATAAAGGAATCTTTTCACCAATGTTAATTTGGAGGTGGGGGTCAGAAACTCACAGTCAAGCTTGGCCTTGAATTAAAGGGCAACACTTACAGCGATTTTTTAAAAAAATAATGAGTCCTGGGTGTGGAGTCTGAACTCCTCAAAGGCATTCCCTCCTCCCCAGAAAGGCGAGGGGAAAAGGAAGCTGAACTGGATTTAACCTTCATTCTGGAGGTCAGCATGTGACCTTAGCTCCCATCCAGAACATTAGTAATACAACAAAAGCATGAGTCTGAGTGCAAGCTTTAACCCATTGGTGAAAGTTCCCCTCGTGGGTCCAGTCCACAGAGCGTACAAGTGTTGCAGCTAGAGAAGTAGGCTTTTTAGCTCAGGCTGTAGTCACTCAGGGTATGTCTACACTACCCCGCTAGTTCGAACTAGGGGGGTAATGTATGCATACCGAACTTGCTAATGAAGCCCGGGATTTGAATTTCCCGGGCTTCATTAGCATAAAGCCGGCACCGCCATTTTTAAAAGCCGGCTAGTGCGAACCCCGTGCCGCGCGGCTACATGCGGCACTGGCTAGATAGTTCGAACTTCGTAGCCATTCCGAACTATCGTTCCACGAGGAGTACAGATAGTTCGGAATGGCTACGAAGTTCGAACTATCTAGCCCGTGCCGCGTGTAGCCGCACGGCACGGGGTTCGCACTAGCGGGCTTTAAAAAATGGCGGCGCCGGCTTTATGCTAATGAAGCCCGGGAAATTCAAATCCCGGGCTTCATTAGCAAGTTCGGTATGCATACATTACCCCGCTCGTTCGAACTAGCGGGGTAGTGTAAACATACCCTCAGGCTTTTAGCCCTGGTTCAGTCCCCAGGGTGCCAGCACATCAACCAAAAGCACAGCTTTTGCTGGGACTTTTCCAATACCACCATGTTTTGGAAAAGGCTCCTCAGTCACTTAGAGCTTGTGAAAAGGGCTTGAAAAGGGCTCCTCAGTCACTTAGAGCTTGTGTGTAGCTGGCTTGCATTTGGCAAGGAAGTGATTTTTATTTATCTTTGAGGAGCAGGAAGAAAAGGCGATTGTATTTAAATAGAGGGAAAGGGCAGCACCACTTCCCTGCCCTTTCCTGCAGGTTGCTTCCCTGTTGGGTCCTGCAGTCAAAGAAGGAAGCTGGACTGGCTCAGATATTTTGGGTCCGCATAAGGCACATCTCCCATCCAGGAAGGGTCAGTCTTGCTGCGAGATAAAGCTGTTCAGTTTGTAGTGATGAACTGTGGGAGGTGTTTGTATAACTGGCTTGGCAGTAGGGAACAGCAGTGTTGTCAGATCTTCCCCCTTTGGACATAGTATGATGGGTTTGGGCTATGCCCCTGGGTCCTGTGCTTCTTGGTGCAGTGCTTTTGTGTGCCTCAGAGGCTCACTGTGTCCCTTCCACTGCCAAGGAGGCAAAGGTACCTCACTCCAAGAGCCCTTTTATTATCGGCCAGTCAGGGATTTGGAGGTCAGCCCCGCTAATAGTCCAAGGGTTCTTTCCTGGCTGGCAGCCCACCAGATGGGAGTGTGTTGGAAGAACCCAGTCCCAACCCCTTGCTCTGGGTTCCAGCCCAGGACCTTATGTAATAGCCATGAGTGTGGCTGTGAGACCTGGTCCTTGCCCCCACTGAATGACAGCCCTCCCTGGGCCACTTCCCCAACCGCTCCCTGGGTACATCCTCCCTTGCTTCTTGAAACAGGCCCTTTTAGCTTGTGGCCTACAATGCTTGCTTTTGCTCTGCCTCACCTCGCCTCTGGTCCATCCCTTTTCTCTTTCCCCCTGTCTTGCCTTAGGGAAGGTTTTTATTGTGTGCCCATAGGCCTTAATTGGCAGCAGGTATTCTAATTAGGTTTCACTACAGGCTGACTCCAAATGGACTTCAGGTGCCCATCTGGCCTAATGGCTGAGCAGCAGTCTCTGGCAACCTATTCAGGGAACACAAAACCACACAACCATCTCTCTGGCTACGTCTACACTGGTAGCTTCTTGCGCAAGAACTCTTTTGCGGAAGAGTTCTTGTGCAAAAACTCTTCCAGAAGAGAGCATCTGCACTGGCATGTGCTTTTGTGCAAGAGATGTGCTTTTGCGCAAGAGCATCCATGCCAGTGTAGATGCTCTCTTGCACAAGAAAGCTCCGATGGCCATTTTAACCATAGGGCTTTCTTGCACAAGAAATTCATCTTGCCTGTCTACACTGGCCTCTTGCGCAAGAACAGTTGTACAAAAGGGCTTATTCCTGAGTGGGAGCGTCAAAGTTCTGGCGCAAGAAGCACTGATTTCATACATTAGAACGTCAGTTTACTTGCGCAAGAACACGTGGCCAGTGTAGACAGGCAGCAAGTTTTTGCGCAAGAGCGACCACTTTTGTGCAAGATCGCGCCAGTGTAGACACAGCCTCTGTGTATCCGTCCTCCACCAGACTTCTGCATCCCCCTGCCACAATAGGTTCCAATCCATTGACTGCACAAGAAGACTGATTTGACTTCAAGGTGGCCCATTTCCATAAGGACCATCATACTGCCTCTGCTCTGAGTAAGAGCAGGACTTTTGTGTCAACCCGGCACTTTTTATGGGTGGGAAAATAACACAAAATGTTAGAGAAGTCCCACCCTTGCATGTGTGAAAATACTCCTCTCCCAGAGAGAGCCCACAATTATGTGCCATTGCTTAAACTCCTATGAAACTGGGGGAGAAATACACCTCAGAGCCTTGCTAAGATGATGGAACTAATTGGCAGGCATGTAGCACAGCTGTGTTTAACTTCATGAGATTTCTCATGCAGTCACCTGCTAAGCTTTTTAGCAGTTCATTATTTAACTGATTCATGTGCAGCCATGGGATCAGTCTTCATTAAAGGACTTGGCTTCATTCTAAAGAACAGTGGGCAATAATGCACAGACAGTCACTGTAAATGCTGGCTTGCTTTTTGCTGTGCTCTCTTTCCACCAAATCAGGATGCCGGAGTCCCATTGACATCGAAAGTGTAAAATGACTGCTCTGCCATTTCACTATCCCACACACTCATTCCTAAAGCCAGCAGAGTCAATAGACTCCATGGGCCTCTGGGCAACTTGGGGGAGTTGCTTCACTCTCCTGGAAGGGCCAGAGCTGCTCAGAGCATTGTGCAACACCTTCCCACAGACCTTAATGCTGCTTGGAGTGTGTGGCATGGCACTCCAGCAGCAATTTAAAGGGCCCGGGACTCTGGCTGCTGCTACTGTGGCAGCAGCAGTGGCCGAAGCTTTAGGCCTCTTTGACTCACCAGGCCCTAGGGGCAGTTACTCTCTTCTCCCTCTCCCTTCGGCGACCCTGCCAATTGCTTCTTTGGAACAGGTCTCAGTCCCTGTGTGCTTCTATGGAGAAATCTACCCTTCCAGGAAGGGGAAGAGATCAGTGTAATATAGGAAGAGAGCCTCCAACCCAGCCCAACAAAGTGGAGGAGGCCAAGCACCCTCTGAAGATGCTTCTGAGCTAGTCCTACCAGGGTGTCTTTTCACCCTACTCAAACATAGGCTCTGCTGATGCATGATGATCCATTGGCTGGCTTTTCCCTCTCCTTTTGGCACCACTTGTTAGCAGGTGATATCTTTCCCTTTGTTTGTGCCTCTAGTCTTGCAATTAGCATTTCACCTTCCTCCGCTGCCCCTCCCTGCAGCCTTGGACACTGCCCAAGTGAGTCAGATAACAGAGGCTGTTTGAGATTGGCTGGTAGTGGAGTGTTTGTCTCTAGATGTCACTGTGCTCTCGGGAACTATGCTCCTGAAAGTCAACCAGAATGTCACCTGACTATGATTAACCCATATTAAATGCAAGGGTTGGGGTCTTTTTCTCCCCGCTCACATCCCTATTGAAGATGCAGTCTAAAATTGTGTCTGTGTACTTCTTTGGATGTATCCCAAAGTAATGAGTTTAATGCCACCTTAGCTACATATTTAGCTACAGCTAGTTAACTGAAATCTCTTTCCTTCTTGATCTGTTGGGCTTTGGGAATTTCTGGATGCCTGTGGATTGAAAGCTGTTTCCAATGTCCAACACATGCTAGGTTCAGGTTTAGTTACCAGCTATTAGTTGTCTTGGCCATTTGGTCAGTTCCCTGTATGTAAGGTACATGTGTCCTCCTGTTTACAGCATATCAGCCATATGGAATAGGGATGTTAATAATTAACCAGTTTTGTTAGCCTTTAAAGTGCTACCAGACTATTTGTTGTTTTTTTAAGTTTATCCTGTACAAACTAACTCATCTACCCCCTGAAGCAATTTCAGAGGGATAGTCAAATTAGTCTGTAACAGGAAAAACTTAAAAAACAACGAAAAGTCTAGTAGCACCTTAAAGACTAACAAAACGTGTAGATGGTATCATGAGCTTGAAGTGGGTTGTTCATGGTAAGTAGGTCACTTCTACATCTTCCAGTTTTGCAAGAGCATCTTTTTCAGCCCCCTGGTGCTGCTCAAGCGGTGAGTGACTTCCTCCTGGGCTATGGACCATGTCCTGGAAATCTGCCAATAAGCAATAGCATATAGGCATTGCCAAACATTTTCACTGCCAACTACATGATATAGTTGGCTTTTGTGCAAAGCACCTTTTGCCTTTACATTTTTTGGTGGCTATATAAAACAACAGCTCTAGTTTCTTTTTTTAATTCTCAGTTTGTTTTGTTTCATCTTTCTTCTTTGCTGGTATTAAGCACTTTTGCTGTGGATTATGTCCAGGACACAGTGTGGGTCACCTCCCTTTAAGAGATAGATCCAGATTCCCTATAGGCAATGTTTTTATGTGCCAGACTGAAGAAGAGAGAAGACTACAGAAACCTCCATCACTTATAAAATCTTCCTATAGCCATGCAATAGCTACATATTCAGTGTTTGCTGCAGTAAGTGACACTTCCATGGCAATTAATCCTGGAATTCCCTGAAGACTTTGGGAAAGGATTTTAGGAAGCTACTTAGTTTAATCACACAGTGGTGTGGTTTCATAGTTTTGTACAGTGTAGCAGGCAAGCAAGGAATAATGGAGAAAACTGCCACCTGAAAGGGATAAGTTTTGGAGCCTGATCCATGTAGCTTGTTTGGACTTAAGTAGACAGCAGTCTGTGATTTGCAGAATGAATCTAAAGCCAGGTCTATGCTGTCAAAAAAAAAAAATCAAAACAAGATACGCAACTCCAGCTATGTGAATTGCATAGCTGCAGTCAACATATCTTGCATCAATTTTCTGCGGTGGCCCCATAACGGGAGAGTCGATGGGAGAAACACTCCCATCTACTTCCTTTAACTCCTGGCAACATCTGGACTGACAGGGGCACCCTCAGCATTCAGTTTAGCAGGTCTTTACTACTCCCACTAAATCGAACCCCAGAAGATTGATCACCAGAGTGTGATCATCTGGTAAGTAGAGACATGGCCTAAGACACTCATCTCCTCTTGATCCCAGTTGGAATTCTGCATGCATGTATAGTGAAGAGGCCACTTACAATTTCTTCTCCAGGAGGTGCCTCCCTACACTTAGTTTACTTGCAGATGTGCTCATTTTCTAAGGACTATGTGTTTGCCTTGGAATGCTGAGACTCATGGAGATGCCATTTCTTTGGCAATGACATTGTATGAATCAGATGTAGCTTTGGGCAACAAATGATGCTTTGCCAACATCCTTTGTGATCAAGGCCTTTATTCAAGGATGTGCTTCATAGCTGAGGATCTGAGGCAGCTAGTGGGTGTGGTGAATCATGTGACTAATACAGTCTGTGGGAAGGCAGTCTGAATGAGGAAAAAGAGATGAGTGGTTTGGGGAAGTATGAAGAGGCCCTTCCTTTAAAGAGATGGCTTTGATATAAGAGCATGTAAACTCACAACCTGAGAAGAGGAGCAAGATGGATGCTTTCCTGCAGCCAGTGACTCATTAAACACTCTCTCCTCACAAGAGTCTTTTTTTTTTTTTTTTTCAATTCCACAGCCAGCAAGGCCAGTTGTCCAGCAGCAAGTACAAGCACTCTGTCCCCATCCCAGTCCCAACGCAAATCCACAATTACCAGCGGATTGAACAGAACCTTCAGTCTCCCAATCAACACACTTCGCCACAGTAAGTGCTGAGTTGAGGGGAGGAGCCAGTGACATTTCCTGCACTGCTTATGTCAAAAGATCCATATGATCCATCTCCATCAATAGTAAAATCTATTTGCGACCAAGCACTGTAACATATTATGATTTTCAAAGACATACTTAGTTATTTGTCTCCTCTCAAATTTCAGTAGGAGTTGGGTATCAAACTCTTCCCTTCCTGGCAGATCAGTCTCTCTGATGGATATCCCAGGGAAAATGGTTTTTAATTTGGCACATGGCTAAAACTTATAGACATTTTTGGTCAAACTATTGAAAATACAGTTGAAATTAATTTTTCTAATAATCTGTTTACATGTTTAGTCACATCACAAAGAAATGTGTCCTGTGTGACACCATCATGTTAAGGTGATAAGAACATAAGAACGGCTGTACTGGATCAGACCAAAGGTCCATGTAGCCCAGTATCCTGTCTGCCAACAGTGGCCAGCACCAGGTGCCCCAGAGAGGATGGACCGAAGACCGTGATCAAGCGATTTGTTTCCTGCCATCCCTCTCCAGCCTCTGACAAACAGAGGCCAAGGACACCATTTTATCCCCAGGCTAATAGCCTTTTATGGACCTAACCTCCATGAAATTATCTAGCTTCTCTTTAAACTCTATTATAGTCCTAGCCTTCACAGCCTCCTCTGGCAAGGAGTTCCAGAGGCTGACTACATGATGTGTGAAGAAGAACTTTCTTTTATTAGTTTTAAACCTGCTACCCATTAATTTCATTTGGTGTCCTCTAGTTCTTCTATTTAGGGAACTAATAAATAACTTTTCTTTATTGGCCCTCTCCACACCACTCATGATTTTATATATCTCTATCATATCCCCCCTCAGTCTCCTCTTTTCTAAACTGAAAAGTCCCAGTCGCTTTAACCTTTTCTCATATGGGACCCGTTCCAGACCCCTAATCATTTTAGTTGCCCTTTTCTGAACCCTTTCCAAGGTCAAAATATCTTTTTTGAGGTGAGGAGACCACATCTGTACACAGTATTCAAGATGTGGGCGTACCATAGTTTTATACAGGGGCAGTAAGATATTCTGGGTCTTATTTTCTATCCCTTTCTTAATAATTCCTAGCATCCTATTTGACTTTTTGACCGCCACTGCACACTATGTGGAAGTTTTCAGAGAACTGTCTACGATAACTCCAAGATCTCTTTCCTGATTTGTTGTAGCCAAATTAGCCCCCATAATACTGTACGTATAGTTGGGGTTATTTTTCCCGATGTGCATTACTTTACACTTATCCACATTAAAATTCATTTGCCATTTTGTTGCCCAGTCACTTAGCTTGGTGAGATCTTCTTGAAGTCCCTCACAGTCTGCTTCTGTCTTGACTATCCTAAACAGTTTGGTATCATCTGCAAACTTTACTACCTCACTGCTTACCCCTTTCTCCAGATCATTTATGAATAAGTTGAAAAGGATTGGTCCCAGGACTGACCCTTGGGGGACACCACTAGTTACCCCTCTCCAATCTGAAAATTTACCATTTATTCCTACCCTTTGTTTCCTGTCTTTTAACCAGTTCTCAATCCAAGAAAGGACCTTCCCTCTTATCCCATGGCCATGAAATTTACACAAGAGCCTTTGGTGAGGGACCTTGTCAAAGGCCTTCTGAAAATCCAAGTATACTATATCTACTGGATTCCCCTTGTCCGCATGTTTGTTAACCCCTTCAAAGAACTCCAACAGATTAGTAAGACAGGATTTCCCTTTACAGAAACCATGTTGACTTTTGTCCAACAAATTATGTTCTTCTACATGCCTCACAATTTTATTCTTTACTATTATTTCGACTAATTTGCCTGGTACTGAAGTTAGACTTACTGGTCTGTAATTGCCAGGAACGCCTCTAGAGCCCTTTTTAAATATTGGTGTCACGTTGGCTACCTTCCAGTCACTAAGTACGGAAGCCGATTTAAAGGATAGGTTACAAACCACAGATAATAGCTCAGCAGTTTCCCATTTGAGTTCTTTTAGAACCCTTGGATGAATGCCATCTGGTTCCAGAGATTTGTTAACATTAAGTTTTTCTATTTGTTCCACAACCTCCTCCAATGACTCTTCAATCCGGGACAGTTCCTCAGATTCATCACCCACAAAGGACGATGCAGATTTGGGAATCTCCCCAACATCCTCAGCCATGAAGACTGAAGCAAAGAAATCATTTAGTTTCTCCGCAATGGCTTTTATCATCCTTGATTGCTCCTTTTATAGCTCAATCATCTAGGGGACCCACAGGTTTTTTAGCAGGCTTTCTGCTTCTAATGTACTTAAAAAACATTTTGTTATTTCTTTTTGAGTTTTTGGCTAGCTGCTCCTCAATATTTTTTTTTGCTTTTCTTATTACACTTTTACACTTGATTTGACAGTTTTTATGTTCCTTTCTATTTATCTCACTAGGATTGGACTTCCACTTCTTAAAAGATACCTTTTTGTCCCTCACTGCTTCTTTTACAAGGTGGTTAAGCCACGGTGACTCTTTTTTAGGTCTCTTGCTATGTTTTTAAATTTGGGGTATACATTTAAGTTGGGCCTCTATTATGGTGTCTTGAAAAAGTTTCCATGCAACTTTCAGGGATTTGGATCTAATCACTGTGCCTTTTAATTTCTGTTTAACTAACCTCCTCACCTTGGTGCAACATAATTATGCCTGCGCAATTCATGCCTGTGAGGTGTAGAGCACAGATGAGGGAACAAATCAGGATGAACCGGATATTAGTCTTGGACCATGGGAGTGATGCCTTGCATACTACATAGATGGATCACACCTCTGAGGAGCTCTTGGTTTCTGTCTGCTGAGATTGCCACATACACTTTAGACTTACATACTTGTCCAGTGAGTTAACTATGGCCCTCTCCATCAAAGGCCAATTGAAAGGAGAGCCATACAGGAAATATGACTTAAAGAAAGTCCCTGTATCAGAGGTGGAATATGTTCAGATTATTGACAAATTGCAGTGTATAAGCAGCAAGCAAAGAACCAAGTTTCCAAAGAATTATGACTTACTGCCAAGGTGAGGAGTTTTTTTTAATGTTTACATTCATTAGAGTTAGCTGCCAAGAAGCTTCCATCTGTTTTTGTAAAGGCTGAAAACATTGGAGATGTTATAAGTCAGTCTAACCTAAATAGAAGCCAACAAATTTTACCTTCTGGACAAACACCTTTAGATGTCCCATATTTCTGGAGCAGACCTTGGTCAAACTGTTGAGAGTTAATCATGAGAAAATAATTTACCATCAGGTATCATAATCCTTGTCCACAAAGTCAAGGATCTGGAAAATTTGCAGATATAAAAAGCATCCCTCTCATGGCACTCCTGTGACAGATATCAGGCTTGGAATTGCTGGTTCAGATTCAAAAACCACAGTCTACCAATCTGGGATGAAAGTATCATATTAGGATGCCTACTTGAGCATGGGTACAGTGAAGAACATCTAAGAAACTTCATGCAGAGCAGCATCTTTTGTCTTTCGGATGGCCTGGTGCTCGACAAATTTGTTTCTTTCCCCATGCAAGTAGGGGCATCATACATCCTCCAAAGACAGAAGGAAAAGTTCAACAAAATAAAAGCTGTAATTGGGATTCTAGTTACCTATCATACTTACAGTGACCCTAATGGCTGGTCTTCCTTATCAGTCATTTGATCATATGTCTTAATCTTAAAGTTTCAGACCCAAATTTCACTCTGTTACTTGCTCAGAATTCTCACAGATGTCCGTGAAAATTGACTGCCAGGTATCTAGGCGGGCCAAATTTGACCATTTTACCAAATGCCCTAGGACCATGTGATTTAAACAGACTAAAAGTTGAATCAGTTAATAAGATCATTTGCTGTTTATTTGAGTAGAGACTCGATGTGGTAGTGATAGCAATGAGTTAATTTGCATGTATCTGTTCTCTGTTTGCTAATTCCATCTCTTGAGTGCTTCCAGGTCTCTGAGCAACTTCAAGCAGCTGTCATTTTTAAACTGTTTCCTTTTCATGGTCCAAATGTAGACTATCCCCTTTAAATTCATGCTGGAACAGGGTCAGGGTAGAGTATGTTCAGTCCTGAACCAATGATAATCTTGAAATCTGATATCTAAAAATCTATCTGGACTATACACCTTCAATGTATCCCAATAAGGAGTCTGGGAATTTTTCTCCATGCTGGGCTGCTCTTTGGTGAATGTATAATTTTTATATAATTTTTGAGAGGTGGGTGCAGTGCATAATTTTATTTCAAGTCCAGGTCAGTTGAAAGATCCTAGATTAAGGATGTAAAATCTGATTTACTTGGATAACTGGTTAAATGTAATGTTTAAACCAGTTGACTGATTAAATGGGGAACAGGCAAGCTGGAGTAGTCTCCCCCACCAACTGGCTGGCTAAAGTGCTCCTGCCTGCACAGGTCCTGCAGGGCTGGAGCAGACCAGTTAATCAGAATCAGTAAGACTCACCCATTAAGAGGTGAGGCTTACTGATTAACCAGTTAACCATTCCTATCCTAAGTCTATAAATTTGGAATATCAGGACTTACAGAAAAACTATTTTAGAGTATTTTATGGGCAGTTTAAAAGCCAGGAAAGTACCAATACATATTTTAAATCTTGCTCCACTTAAAGCATCTTTCCTGTAAAGCATGTGGCATAATAAAATATATAATGGCATTTCTTAAAGAATGTAATGGCATTTATTTGATACAACCTGCATAGCTTCCTCTTGGCTTTATCAGTCAAGACTCAAGTATATATTCTCAACAATCGAATCTTTATGCCATCAGATTACATAATAGATTGTGTATCTGTACCTTCATCTTATAAAGTAGAGTGTATATTCCTGGTAGTATCATGCATTAAGTAAAGTAGTTCTTTCAAATTCCTCAAATCCCCTGTGGGTTGCAACCATGACATTTAAAAAAAAAAGATTGATTAAAAATGAAAATCTTTGCAAGAGTTGACTGAGAAAGTAAATAGGAATTCATGGTGAGAAAAGATGCTTTTTTGTGTTTGAGGTGTCTGAGTGTCCTGCCCAACCAGCTGCCATGGTAAAAATTCATTC
Source organism: Pelodiscus sinensis (assembly GCF_049634645.1). Lineage (NCBI taxonomy): Eukaryota > Metazoa > Chordata > Testudines > Trionychidae > Pelodiscus > Pelodiscus sinensis. Next base: position 23,092,049 of record NC_134725.1, on the reverse strand, counting down.
TGTTGTTGGGAGAGGGAACAGGAGAGGGTGTGTGAGTGTGCAAAAAAATATATTTTTCCAGAAAAGAAAAAATAATGTGAAATACCAAAAGTGGTATTCCTGTCTCTTCAAAGGATCAAAATGTTGCTGGATTCACTGTATTCTGTTTCCCCGTCTGTTGTTTGTAGGATATGGGCAATACTTCAGGTAGATTCATGTGTTTTTTCTGTACAGATAAGTGTAATTTTTGCTCTTTAAGGATGAGGTTTTTCAAAGAAACTTAAGGGAGTTAATAGCTCGGATTCTATTTTGAAAATATGAGCCTAAAAACACACATTCCTCTCTGTAGCACTTAGACTACTGTGTGACCATTACAATTGGAATGACAATGTTGCTTTGTACCCATTCCTGCCTTGACTCAAAGCTCTTTGAGGCAGTAACTCATTTGGCTCAGCTTACCTATTGTACAATGCCATGCATGCCTATGGAGCTATCCAATTAAAAGACTACTGTAACCATTGTGTGTACAGCCCAGTACCAATAGGCAATGACTAAGCTAACAAACCACTGGGTATTTTTGATCACGTCATTAAAACAAGAGAGAGAGAGAGACTAAAAATGATGACTATGCCCAGATTTTATTTTATAGCTAAGCTTCTTCTTGCATTGTAAGATCCTTGTTCTATGCTTGTATGGCACGTAGCACAGTGGGGGCCTGATCCTAGATTGGGGTGGGCAATAAGCTGGAGCCAGTTGGCCAGGGTTAGTCACTGGTGGGTTGCTGTGCTTTATTTACCTGTGCCTTCTCAGGTATGGCTGCTTGAAGCTCTTCTTAGCGGTGGATCACTGTTCCTAGCCAATGGTAGCTGAGAGAAGCAGCATGGACTGAGACACCAGTTCCCACAGCTCAGTGATCCACAGCCAACAGGAGCTTCAAGCAGCCATACCTGTGGAGGTGCAGGTAAATAAAGCACCAATGGCCGACCAAGGGCTAACACTGGCAAACCACATCTGGCATGCAGAACAGTTATTGCCCACCGGTGTCTAGGCTGTGTGGCAATACAAAGAATAAATTGCTAATGAAGATTTGACTTGGTGGAAAGTAGCTGGGTGCACTCAAAGGACTGGCAATGCTGTGTTACTTTCCCTTCTTTAGTGGTGTTTTCAGTAACCTGTGCATTCTTGCTGTTTCCAATAAGGTCTGTCAAAATACGAAGATCAAGCAGTACAAGCCCTCTTGCTTTTGCTAAAATTGGTGCTTCCCCTCCTTTGTCTGGAGAGCACAGAGCTATAACCTCCCCCAGAAGGCTCTCCTTTGGCGGTGCTAAGCCTTACACACCATCCCCACAAGGTAAGGTCCCACCATCGGAGTCTGGCATGTTGCTACCATTGCAAGATCAAGCACACTGTTCCTCTAGAAAAGGAAGATGACCTAACAGTTACATGCAGGGACAGGGTACATGTGGGTGCACCTCTGTTTTCAAATCTGTAATCTTGGGAAAATAGCAGTCTGCTGTATGAGATGTGAGGTGTGATTGGTACTTGTAAAACACCTTGTAGACTTCTGGAGAAAGGCCCTGTGAAAAAAATCAGGATCTCCATGTTGCACGTGAAAGCAAACCAGACAAGTATGGAATGAAAGGTTGCAACTACTTTCACAGGTCCTGCAAATTAGCCTTTCCTGTGGTGACGCAAATAGTGAATCTTCGTTCAGGGCCCTGCTTATGAAAGGAACTGATGTTCAGCTGATGCACTGAATCCTTCTTCAGTCTGTTGTCTTGAAGCAGCTAGGGAGCGAGAGCAGGAGGGAGGGATTCATTCCACCTTGTCCCCGGGGACACTTATCGGCTCTGGAGCTCTTTAGAAAATCTGGCCATAGTTGCGTGTTCTGTGTGTCTTGGGAATCCAGGATCTTTTCCACTGCTGATTTCAGTTAAAATGACTTTTACCTCAGAGAGCAGAATATTATTTGTCCTCTTCCCAGTAATGTATACATTCCTTTGTGCTGGTGTTTAGTGTTATTACTGATTAACAGGGGAGTGACATTCATGTCTCTTTCAAGTCAATGACAAAACTCTTGCTGACCTCAGTGAGGCCAGTATTTTGGCAAGCACAATGGAATCCCCAGAGTTAGCCTTCTCATTATCAGATAGCTTGACCCAGACAGACAAGGCAATGAAAGATCAGGGCATTTGGGGATAGGATGAGTGCTTTCCTGTGCATGTTGTGATATGGAGAACGACATACAGTGGCTGTCTCTGATTTTACTAGATTATTTCCATCTCTGAAGTCTCCAATCCCATCTTTATGGGATTTGTTTATTTCTTCCTATTTGATTTCTCTAATTTCACTCCAGTCCATTGTGAGTAGCTTCTGCTCACACTTCCCAAAACTCACAAATTCCTTTCTCACACTTCCCCCTAGAACTTTTTCATTCTTTTATTCTGTACCAAGAAAGTAGAAGGCATCTTCAGAGGGACTTAGTTATCTCGTATGTTTGCATCACTCTGGCTATGTCTAGACTGCAGCGTTTTTCAGGGATACCTCTGCAATGCCACAGAATACGTCCACTTTTCTGAAAAAAAAAATTCGGAAAAGCGGACGCACTATTTCACCATCCCTCTAAGCCTCATTTTACGAGGTATAAAGGATGTGTCGAAAGGGCAGGTTTTTCCAAAATTTGGCACCATGTAGATGTGCCAAATTTTGGAAAAACCTCTTTCAAAAGAAAATCTGCAATCTAGATGTTGCCTCTGGGAAAACTTAATACTCTGTAAACCTTTTGTTGTGTCTCCCCTTAAAGTTGGAACAATTCCAGAGCAGCCTGGCCAGACACTGTTCTTCTCCCCACCTGGAGCAGAAATAAGAAGCAGGATCCCCATACCTGGTATGTCCATATTGTGTGAATCTTCCTCTTCTTTGTCTCTCACCCATGAATAAAGGGCCTGGCACTTCAGAAAGGTGCTCTCCAGGAGTCATTTGGCACAGATTGTCCTTCTCTAGTACTTGGCCAGGAAATGCTTTTTGATGAGAAGAGACTTTTTACTGATTGGCTTCCTCCTCCTCCTCCTCTCCCTCCCCACGTGTTGCTCTCCCTATAGTGTGTGTGATATGAAATTAACATGTTTAAATGGTGTGTGTGGATTGCACATCACACAAACTCTGTCTTGGGTTTTAGAGGTCACTGTTCAGTGAGGTTTGTGAGTCCTGATTCCTCTTTCTTCCCACTCCCATATTCTTCTCAGTCCTCCTTGCTATTGCTGGTCCACACAGCACTGATAACTGTCCCAGTAAATGAACTCAAGCAGTGACAACCCCTCTCATTTCGTGCCTCTGGAGTCTCGGCCCCCATAGGTCAAAGCCTAACTCAGGATGGAAGCTTGAGGGATGTTGCTGAGAACAGAGTCTGGAGTTGACTACATATTGAAGGATGTGATCTGTAGGTGCCCAGTACAGAATTGACTCCTCTGCTTTCTTAAGGCTTCCCTGTAGAGCCTGGCATCAAACCAGCCCCGAAAGTTAGAACTGGCAAATGATTATGTGTTGAGGTAGCAGGGTTGTTTGGACTCTCTAGGTTCCTCCGTGGCTGACCACTCTTCCCGAGGGATGGGCTGCCGGCTTCACAGCGCTCCCAATCTGTCGGACTTGCATTCCTGCCAGCAGAAGATTACCAAGCAGCATTCCGACCCTCTGGTTACTCGCTTTGGCCACACTCCAGCCAGCCAGCCTCTGCAGGTTCATGGCTTTCAACCCTGCCGACAGCTGAGGTCTTCACCAAAGCTGTCTGAATTCATGCAGAGAAGTCCCTTGCCAACTATCCTGGGCTCCCCTACAAAGGTATTCTTTGGATTCTGTTTGCAGCTCAACTGGACACGTTATTCTGGAGTAACTTATTGGTTTTGATTTGCCTTGGCTCATTAGTTGTTCGTCAAGGGCTGTGTAGTAGCCTGTGGGCATTGAGTCAGAATCCCATTCCCACTTGGCCTCAATCGTGGGCTGAGCAGCAAGTCCAAGGATCTGAGTGGGAGTGAAAATAAGCTGCCCTGTCCCAATGTATTAGGACTGAGGTGTAGTGGGCTTCTGTATGGGACTGAGTTCCACAGTGTGGCTGGGTTTGTAAGATGAGACTTTGCCTTGCAGGTCTCCCCAGGGCAGTAGCAGTCTCCACAGATTTCAGAGAGGTCAAAGAAACCCTGATTTAGAAAACCCAAAATCAGCTTGATTTGAATATTTACAAATAACTCAGTGTGAAACTGCAACTTTCTCCTTTTTAGGCTATGTCCCCTTTTGAGTTCTCCAAAACACCCAGTTCCCAGAATCTACTCACACTCTTGGCCCATCAAGGAGTTCTGATGGCCCCAACACGGAACAAGACTCTGCCAGAACTGAAGGAAATGGAACATTTTCATTGCCAACAGGCCGGCCTGGGCATGAGGCCGGTGGAAGAGATAAAGGGCAGGTAAGTTTTTGGCATGTTCTGTCTAGGGTTGTGAAGGACTAGTTGACAGTATAGTTGACTAGTCACTTCCTCTCCCCTCCTTTACTGCCTCTATCAGATAGAAGCAGCAAGTGGGGGGGGGGGGGAAGAGGGAGAAAAAGGGGTACTTCAAGGCGGTAGCGCCTCTTGAAGCCTGGGGTTAGATCCCAGGCTCCACTTCGGCACTGGTGCTTTGAAAAGCCATGTGCAGCCCAGGACCAGCTGGGGTATTCCCAGGCTGCACACAGTGTTTCAAAGTGGCAGCTCCATGTGGAGCCCGGGATCAGCTGGGGACTTCACAGCTGATCCCAGGCTGCATGTGGTGCTGCTGCTTTGAAATGCTGTGGGGAGCCTGGCATCAGGCTGCACATAGCATTTCAAAGCGACAGTGATGCATGGATCCGTGTAGTGCTGCCGCTTTGAAATGTCGCAGTGGTGTTTCAAAACAGCACCTCATGGAGCCTGAGGACAGCAGGGAGTCTCCAGCTGACCCCGGGCTCCATGCAGTGTTTTCGCCTTTGAAGTTTAGCAACTGTTTTAGGGACTATTGCTACACTTCAAAGGCAGAGTTGCCCTATCGACTAATCGAATAGTTGATGCAAAATGCACTGTTCAATTAGTCAATTACCCGATACTTAACATCCTTAGTGCTGCCATAAAATGGGTCATGTTGTGACACTTGGATGATAAATGTGAGGGAAAAGCAATTCCCCTGCACTTTGACCTAGCACCAGTGTTCCCTGTAAGCTAAGTGCTAGGACAACCACTCAGGAGCAATTCAGAGATTAGTAGAGTGCCCACAACCGGCAGCATGTGTTTTTACTGGTGGTGCACATCCACACATGCCTTGGTGCATATAACGAAGTGTATTCCACCTGTGGTGTAAAAAAATTAGAGACAACACTGCCTAGCACTCACAACTACTGAGCATTTTACATTAGGAGCAAATATTCACAATATGCCTGTATTGCAGGCACATACTATCCTAACTTTTATAGGGTTCCTAAACAGAGGCAGGGCACAATCTGAATTAGTGATTTTGGGTATCCTCGTTTTTGGCTGTATAAAGGGGCCTGATTTTCAATCCGTGTTGAAGACCCACTCTCTGCAATTCAAGCTTTTTTAAGGTATTACAACTTGGGGTGCCTTGAAACTGAAGCAACCCAAATCCTTAGGCCCTCCTGAAAATGTAGATCACAGAGAGAAACAGACCAAGGCTACCCAGCAAATGTATAAAATATATATCAGAGGTGGGATTATGACTGTCAGTTGCACGAACATGCTGAATGCTCCATTTGGAAATTGTTCGTGCAATGAGGAGGGAGCTGCCCCATACAACAAAATACTCTTCTTCCTGAAGGGAGCTTCTTTTAGAATCCAGCCATCTTATCACTGCTGTGTCAGGGCCTAACACTGCTGTGCCATTGTTTATCTTCTCTAATTTTCCTCCTGCAGCATGGCATTCAGAGTGCAAATTCAGCTCTCTCCTGGGTTCATCCTGAATAGCCCCATAGCAAGAGATGCAGTTCTGTCAGTCGAGATGGGAGTTAGAGGAAGAAGTGAGATTGGAGGGGAACTGTTTTTGTGGCAGAGCTCCTTTGGCTAATGCTGACAGGAAGGAGAGATCAGGGAAAAGAAGGTGTTCGTGCAGGTAGCTGAATTGCTATCAGTGTCCTGTCCTGGCAGGAGATCACTCTGTGTTTCTAGCATTGCAGGCCAACAGCTGTTCTGGCATTGAGCCATTTGCCATGTAATGTGCAGAGTGGGTCGGGAGGCAGAATGGCACAGATCACAGAGTGGAAGTTCACTGAAACCTCAGACCTTCCTGAAAATGTACTTGTCTTCCTTCCATTTTCTCTCTAGGTCGCTGAGCACTGGCCGCCTTACTGACCTGCTTCTCAAGGCTGCCTTTGGGGCCCAGATCTCAGAATCTGGCAGCAATGACAGCCTGAACAATGAGAAACCAATGGAGATCACAGGTATATGGGGAGGCCCACTCAACCTTGGTAGCTTGTACCAAGTTTGCTGGGTTCTAACTTTCCAGGGCTCCATATGAAGGGGATCAGGAGGACATCTGGTCTCCTGGCCTTGGAACAGGAATTGACTGCTGTGTGTGAAATGGGGTGGACAGTACATCTTCCTTTGTAAAGCGTTGCAACCTAGGGATGAAAAGTGCTAGGGAACAGCTTATTACTTATTATCTCTGAGGTTTTCTTATGACTGCATGTATGAATGGTGACAATTGAACAAGCTTTTTTCCAAGTGTAGCTCAAACGTGCCTTCACTGTCATAGTATTCATGTGAGGTAGGGGGACATATTACACTCGAACCTCCATATCTCTGTGGTATGGTCCCTGGCAGAAGGAGAAGAAAATGGCTCTGTGCGCTGCTGTTTTCCTCCCCCATAGCCAAAACGGCAGGGGGTGGTGCCTGGGAGCATCAAGGAGCATAGAGCCACATGTGCCCCTGGGAATGAAGTGTCAGGTAAGCGCCCCATTCTCCTTACTCTTCTTCCCACTCTCCTTGGTCTAAAAAATTCCTTAATCTGACATACCCTGTTTCCCAAGTTTGCCAGATTAAAGAGTTTCAAGAGTATCTCCATTTCCCAGCTGGGGCACTGTGGTGGAGTAGTGGGAGGAGGCCCGTCCTCTGAACAGTTGCTCGGTGGTCAGTTGGCACTTATGCTGTGAAATGCTGCTGGAGCTCTGAGGTTGTGCCCTGTTTTGTAGGCAAGTCAATGCCATTTGCTTTGTCACAGGATGCTTGAAAAGGAGGCCGTAGAATCTGAAGAGTGGGTGGGAGGAGCTGTAGGTTGTGGGGAGAGGAATTCTGCCTGCTGAGTACTAATCCGAGTAAAAGTTGATCCTTTTCACTCTTCTTCTGCAGCTCCCTCTGTAGCTTATGGAGGAAACCTATGCTGTGGGGCTAGGACTGTGGGTTCGGGGAACCCATCTCCAGTGATCTTCACAGTTGGATCCCCTCCCAGTGGGACAACACCACCACAGACCATGAGGACCAGGATGTTTTCAGGTAATGGCCTTTCCCATCTGTTCTGGTGCATCAGTCTGGAAAAGGATGGCAGCAGGCTTTCATGCCACAGACTTTGCTATACGTTGTTGGTGAGTGGGCAGCAGAATGCATTTGTTACTGGCCTGCATTCCATTAATATCATAAGCCTGGAAGTTATTGCAGTAGCCCTTTCCATTGCTTCGAGGGTGCAGGTGGCTGACAAGAGATGCACATATTTCTTACATTACTTCCCTCTCTACTTCCAGAATAGCCTTTTTAGTATTTTCCTATCAAAACAAATGTCCATGTAGGTCAGTGAATCCCTCTAAATAATCCTGTTCAATAGGAAATTCTTAAATTCTTAATCCTTAATGTGGGGAGCTGTTAAGATCATCATTATGTGTCTGTTTTGCTCCATAAAGACGGAGAGCCTAATTAAAGGTCTGTCTTTAATATATGATTAAGGAATTAAAGTGGCCACCCTGTGAACCCTCTGTTGTCTTTCTCCCTCAGGCCCTGTCCTAAATGTGGTTTTTTTTGTCATTGAGCTGAAAATTCCCAGGATAGCATGAAAAGTGATTATAGCAACAGGGAAGTATGAAGATGGATCGCTACATATCTTCATGCTGACAGTGTCCTGTAAATTAGTGAGAGACAGCTTAGGCTAGTGAGTGGTCTGCATGAGTTGCCTTCCTTCATCTCAGCGGGCTGCAAGATTGTTGTCTCCCAGGATAGGGTAGTTTTGCTAACTGCACTTGCACAGTAGAATTTGTAGGGTGTGCCAGTCAAACCATAGCAGCACTTTGATTGGATGCAGAGGGGGCACATGGCTCTCACTATGTTGTGTGCAGTCAGCAAGCACTTCATTTCATATGCCCTTGCTTTACATGCATGTCATGTTTGTAGTACTGATAAGAAAAAAACTACATGGATGAAAGCCAGCAGAATATAGCAACCCTGTGCACAGTCAGTGGTAAACAAAATGTCTTGTGGACAACATGTAGAATTCCAGTGGGCTGCTTGCAACCCTTCTTATATCTCATACATAGTCTTCATTACCCATTCTCTTCTGTGTTCTCTAGAAAATATGCTAAGTCTCCCATAAACTCTTCCAGGGCAAGCCGTGCAGCGTGTATTATGACTGGTTTGCTAAGTGTTGCAACTGGACAAGAGTTGAGCTTAAAGAGTGGTGACTGATCTTTATTAGCTCTATTTAATTAATTGTGTCATGTTCCAGTTCACGTACAGAAATGGGTTATCAGTCATGATTGAGATGGAAAGAGAGGGCTCAGAGGCAGTGTGACACAAGCTGAGGAGGAGGAGACTTCACGTGCTCCCCCAGCCCCCAGGCCAATCAGGGCTTGGGGGCATGGGGAGCACACGAAGTCTCCGCCTGGCCTGTCCCCATCCTGCAAGGAGTGCACAGTGCTTGTAAGTGCCGTACACTCCTTACAGGGCCTGGGCAGGTTGGTAGGAGACTTCATGTACTTCTTCCCACCCCCAAGCCCTGATTGGTCTGGAAGCAGGGGGAATCACAAAGTCTCTTGCTCCCCACCCTCCAGCATGTGGCACTTAGAGTCAATCACCAGGGTTGACTCTAAGCACCGCGCACTTCCCTGTCCTTAGGCCCTGATTGACCTGGGGGCAGGGGAGTGGCAGGACCTCTGCCGCCCAGATAAACCCACTTGGTGGATGGATCCAGCCCATTGAGGCTATTTTGCCCACCCCTGATCTATGTATCTCTCTCTCTCTCTCTCAGAACATTTCCCATTGACAGCATATGAGGCAATGGGGCTCATGGTGAATATAGACATTGGAGGGTCCTTTTGCTATTGTACCTCTTTCAGGAGTCTGATTTGTCTCGCATACCTCCAAGTTTCACCTCACTTAAAAACCAATTGTTTATAAAACCATACATAAAAATACAAAAGCGTCATAGCATACAAGTGCCAAAAAGTTGTTCACTTTCTCATTTTTACCATATCATTATAAAATTAATCAACTGAAATATAAATGTTGTACTTATATTTCAGTGTATAGTTTAGAGAGCAATATAAACAGTCATTGTCTGCATGAAATTTCACTTTGTACTGACTTTGCTAGTGCTTTGTATATAGCCTGGTACAAAACTAGGTGACTATCTAGCTGAGAGGATGTACTCCCTGGAGTACCTTTGTGTAACCACAGGGGTATCATATCCCTGGTCTAGTTGTTGGGGCACTAGCCTGGAACTCAAAAGATTTGGTTTCAGTTTCTGGTCCATCCATGATGTGACCTTGGATAAATCAATCTGTTCTGTACCTCACTTCCTCTTCTGTAAAATGGGGATGATATCATGACTGGGGTGGTCTAGTTAACCTACACCGTAATCCCATGATCCAAGTAATCACCCAAACCCTCTCAGTCTGCACCCCATTTTCCCCTTCTTCCAGGTCATAATTTCCTCCCAGACTTTGCACCTCCTCCTAGAGCCCTTCCCCCTGGCCAGAATCCTCTTCTGCATCCATACTCCCTCCCTCCTTCCCTTCCTTCCTTAACTGGGTATGTCATACTCCAATCCCCTGACCCAGGTTACCACCCTCTCCTTCACCCAAACTCCCTCTCAGACCTCACACCATCTCCTGCACACCCTATACCGTGCACACTTCTGCATCCAACTCCATCCCTGGACCTCCTCCACAGAAAAGTGTAGCCCTTGACCATTTTCCAAATCCCCTGTCAGCATTAACCAAAGGAGCTCTGCCACAGAAATGGTTCCCCTCCAGTCTCACTTCTTCCTCTACCCCCAATCTCGACAGACAGAACTGCAACTCTTGCTTCTGGGGATATGTATGGGATATGGAAATAGCCCCCGCCCAAAAAAATTATTACCTAATCCTTATTTAAGCAATGACTGTGCTGCAGTTCTAAGTTGTTGACATGTGTGTTTTCTTCTCAGTGGGGTCTTCAAGCTCTCTGAGTTCAGGAGGCTCATTCAGTGGCAGACACTTCTTAGTAGGAGCCGGTGGGGATACCATGGACGCTCCATCTAGTCTCCTGTGTACTTTTGTGGATCCCATAGCAGCTAATCTGGAAGGGGCAGTTACATTTGAGGCACCAGAGCTGCCTGAAGAGACACTCATGGAGGTGGGTACATCCTGTAGACTTAAGAAAGGAGGGGTGGGGGAAAGTAAGTCACCAAAAAGTCAGTCCAAAAAGCTAATATGCTGCAGCACATGAGGTCAAATCCTCAATTAGTGCCCACTGGCCTTAGTGGGAAAAGGCCAGTTTACTCCAGACCTGCCTCATAATGTTCAATAATTCAGAAATGCTTTCAGCATATTGGTCCTGTTTGTCTGGGAGGGAACAAAGGTACTAGGCCTTGTAGCTGGCTATTGGTGTGACAGAGGGTATAATTTGGTCATTTCTAAAGCTGAAATAGAATGGTGGAAATCACATTCAATATGGCACATTCTTGTTTGACTAGAAATCAGCTGGTTGTGAAGAAATTCTGCACTGTTTCTTTTTAAAAGAAGAAAAATGTGTTACTGATGTCTAGCCAAAATCCAGCCAGCAAGCTATTGAACTGATCCCATTACGATCTTCTGCATGCACTGGGGATTCCATCAGTGATACAATCTCTGATGAAAGGACCTAAAAGAAAATAAATTCAATGCTTGTGTTGATAGCGTGAGAGAGAGAGAGAGAGAGAGAGAGAGAGAGACTAAGCCAACAAAATAGGTTGTTGAACCATGTTTGTCAAGTTGAAAGGCTGCCAGACACCCCCTTTTCCCAAAGTGAATGAAGCTTTAAGCATAGCAAATGCTGCTCCCATGGCCAAAGAGTATTTATTATGTAAGACAGGCCATCCATTTGCAATGATGCTGAAAAGAGAGGGGGAAAAACTCATCTTCATTTGTACTTTTATGGTGGTTCATCTAGGACTATGGAAGTTTCTTTAAAATGAAGCCTTGACTCCAATATGAAAAAAAAAATCCTCTGCATATATGCAGAGACCTGTGCATGTTGGCTTAAGAATTAAGGTTGCATTGCTCCATTTTTTTAAAAAGAATTTACAAAATCAAGCTAGAAAAATAAGACACAAGCTAGAAAAATAAGACACAAGCTAGAAAAATAAGACACAAGCTATCCATGTCGTGTGGGAATTAACTGAACTTCCTGGCACCTTAAAAGAGCCCCAGACTCCTGGGAATATGGAAGTCACTCATGGGTAAACCTGAGCAGAACCATCTTAAAGAAATGTCAGCTCGATCTTGTTAATGCTGTGCAGTTCTGCTTCAGATGTCGGCTCTGAGTCATTTTGGTTTGGACCTCATTTCTGCTGAATGCAGGCTTTAATAATCCAGTCACATGTTGCAAAACCTCCTTGGCACCTAGGTTTTTTGGCTTATTTGTAACCCCTTTTGTGCCCTGCGGATCTCTTCAGAATGCCAACCTGACACATTTTCTACACAAATGCTTTCTGCTGATCTTTTTAAAAAGCACTGAAATGCTGGCATTTTTAAATCTAGAATTTGTCTCAGGTTTTGTTGTAAAAAGTAAGTAGATGCTTTTCTTTGAAAAGTTCCTTGAGGGGAAACAAGACAAATACAAGATTGTATTTGAAAGTTTGATACATCGTACTAAAAAAAAGTACACATTGAGCATTAGGGAGGAGAGGTTCTGAATCATTACTGATAGCAAGACTAGAAATTACTATAGGCTATTTCTTTATGAGTAGTCCTCTAAGTAGGGTGTTTACCTGGATGTTGGGAAACTCAGGTTCAATTCCTGCTCCATGATATGTGACCTTGGGCAAGTCACTTAATTTCTCTATGCCACAGTTCCCATATGTAAATATGAGCTGTTAGCACTGCTCTACTTCACAAGGGTGTAGTGAGGGTAAATGCACTAGAGATTTTAAGGTGCAAGGGATGTATTTCTCCCTTTGATGCCTAGCAATAATTTTTACACGAAAGGGCGCTAACCTGCCGCTTTGAGAAACTGACTGCCACATTATATAAATAGAAATACAAGGTGGGTGTGGTAATGGTTTTTATGGGACCTTCCCCTAACTTGTCTCTCTAATATCCTGGGACCCATACCACCATGACACTGCATGCATCCATGGAATGGGTGACAAATCTTCTAACTCTTTAGGTCATTTTGATAGAAAAAACAAAAAGAGAGTTCTACAAGTTCTGACAGCTTTTACAGTTGGCACAAAGAGCCAGTAGTTACTGTAGGTCAGTGGTCACCAAGCAGTAGATCAGGATCTACTGGTAGATCTTGGAGCCTCTGACGCGTGATCCTAACTGGTTTGGCCAAGAGGCTATCAGGTGCAGACACTTCAGCTGCCCCTCCCCCCACAGCTGCGCATCTCCAGTCCTTTCCCTTAGAGCTGTCCCCTCAGGAGTCTCCTGTTTGCTGTGCAGGGCAGGGGAGATAGAGGATGGGTGCTGATGTCAAGGTGCCCCCTCTCCCACATTGTATCCTGTCTCCTCAGAGCAGAGAGAGGACACAACCAGGCTTGGAAGGGAGTTTGCTGTCTGCTTTTGGGAGTGGTGCAGGGCCAGGACAGGGGTGAACCTGCTTTAGTCCCACTGCACCTATCACCCACGAGCCACCTGAGGTAAACAGTGCCCAGCTGGAGTACACATCCTGAAACCCTATTCCAGTCAGAAACCCTCCCCTGCACTCCTAACCCTGGGCACTCCTGCGTCCAAATGCCTTCCCAGAGCCTGCACCTAGAACCCCCTGCAACACCCTAAATGCCTCCAGCTCAGAGCCCCTCTCATACTCTAAATCCCTTAATCCAAGGCCAACCCTCTGTCCCAGCCAAGTGAAAGGAAGAGACAATGGAGTGAGCAGAGGCAGGGCCTTAGAGAAGGGGACAAGGAAGGCAGGAGAAGGGTATTTGGGTTTCAGGTAGATCATGGATTGCACTTCAATTCAAAAAGTGATCTCAAGCATAAAAAGGTTGGAGACCACTGCTGTAGGTCCTGTGAGCAGTTAGTCTTCAGGCTACATTGGGTGATATTTATTTCTCCCCTGTAAGTTAGCATGAAGGTTATTCAGTAAAACTCCCAAGACATGTGGAAGTGCCCTATTGCTGTGGTGTTTCTTCCCTCAGTTAAAAGAAGGTGCCTCATAGCTCAAACAGCTGGATTGAGAGCCAGGAGGGCAAAAGCCACAGTTCACTCACAAAGCAGATGCTCGGGCAGAAATGAGACTGCCCACTGGTTCCTGTCAGCAAAGCTCACTCATGACCTGAAATGGGAAACAGCTCTCAAGAAGTTGATTCAGTTATGGGGCCCACTGACTGAAGACCTAAGAAGCGGGATGTTGTGTTATATTGACAGCCTGGTTTTAGGCTAGTATTTGTGGGGCTTACGTATATAGGCAGGACCACCAATGGGGTGGAGAAGGCAAACAGGGCGCTTGACCTGGGGCCTAGCAGTTCCAAAGGCTCTGGTACTACCAGCTGCTGCTTCTATGGCAATGGCCACAGCCAGATCCTGAACCTTTTAAATTGCTGTTGGAATGCTGTGCCACCTGCTCTGTTCAGCACAGAGTGTTAGGGTGTGGGGGCCTTGGCCCCACGTCTTCTGCCTTTCTGGGAGCACAGAGCCCCCACACCTTGCCAGGGGGCCCACAGAGTCTGTCAGCTCCCTTGTATATACGAGTTCAAATTAGGGATGTTAAATCAGTTAACCGGTTAAATGATAGCACTTCACTGGTTAACTGTTTTAACCAAAGTCCCACCATCCAGCATGCTGCAACTGTGGAATCCCACTGCCTGGCTCACTGGTCTTGCCATGATGAGGGCTAGCCTGGCAAGGCTGGTCACTGCCAGAGTTAATGGGCAAGGTCTGGTTAATTGGAAAGCATATTCTTACCTGTTAACCAGTTAACATCCCTAGTTCAAGCTGATTACTTCCTCATGTGTCCAGCTGAGCTCTGTCTCACAGCAGAGTAACTCCATTGCTTGCCACAGTGACAGCATAAACCATTAGGTAAACTGCCCTCAGTTTTGATGGATTTCTAAGTAGTCACATAGGCTGTGTCTAGACTGGCAAGTTTTTCCGCAAAATCAACTGATTTTGCAGAAAAACTTGCCAGCTGTCTACACTGGCCGCTTGAATTTCCGGAAAAGCACTGACGATCTCATGTAAGATCGTCAGTGCTTTTCTGGAAATACTATGCTGCTCCCATTTGGGCAGAAGTCTTTTTCCTAAAGACTTTTGCGCAAAAGGGCCAGTGTAGACAGCACAGTAGTGTTTTCCGCAAAAAAGCCCCGATCGCGAAAATGGTGATCGGGGCTTTTTTGCAGAAACCGCGTCTAGATTGGCCACAGACGCTTTTCCGCAAAAAGTGCTTTTGCGGAAAGCATCCTGCCAATCTAGACGTGCTTTTCCGAAAATGCTTTTAATGGAAAAGTTTTCCGTTAAAAGCATTTTCGGAAAATCATGCCAGTCTAGACGTAGCCTTTGAGAATTCAACTCCTGTTGGAAAGTTAGCCAATTACTGTAAGCCTGGCTCACCATCTTCTCTGGGAACTGCTTGTAAACTGGTGGCCTGAAGCTGTGCTCCTTTAATCTGTGAAGGAAGAGTGATGGTGTCTGGGCTTGGGTGTGAGTTTCATGAGTTTCATGCCTAGACACATTAACTGCTCCTTGTTAGAATTACATCCTCAGCTTCTGCATTCATAACCCAGTGATGCCTCAGTGCGTTGACCCTGCAGCCAATGTGTCCTGCCTCTCTTACATGTTGCATCCTACACATGACCTCTATGCTGGTGTTTCTTCCCCCTGCAGCAAGAGCACACAGACATCTTGCGCAGCCTGCGCTTCACACTTGCCTTCGTCCACTACGTGATGGAAATCGCTGCCCTCAAAGGAAGCACCAGTGAGATGAGCAGTTCAGTGGCCTCCGAGTACCAGCTTCAGGAAAGTGTGGTGGCTGACCAAATCAGCCTTCTCAGCAGGGAATGGAGGTAAGGCCTGGGGAGAAGCCAGGACACCTTGATGTAACAGGATCACACTCACCTTTTACAAGTTCCCCCTTGGCCAAGTGTGTATGCCTGCACTCTTAGGGTATGTCTACACTACCACCCTAGTTCGAACTAGGGTGGTTAATGTAGGCAACCGAAGTTGCAAATGAAGCCCGGGATTTAAATATCCTGGGCTTCATTTGCATCTTGCTGGGCGCCGCCATTTTTAAAGCCCCGGTAGTTCGGACTCCGTGCCCGCGGCTACACGCGGCATGGAGTAAGTAGTTCGGAATAGGCTCTCTAATCCGAACTACCGGTACACCTCGTTCCACAAGGAGTAACGGTAGTTCGGATTAGAGAGCCTAATTCGAACTACTTACTCCATGCCGCGTGTAGCCGCGGGCACGGAGTCCGAACTACCGGGGCTTTAAAAATGGCGGCGCCCGGCAAGATGCAAATGAAGCCCAGGATATTTAAATCCCGGGCTTCATTTGCAACTGCGGTTGCCTACATTAACCACCCTAGTTCGAACTAGGGTGGTAGTGTAGACATACCCTTAGTGTGTGACTTGGCTGGAGGGCTGAGTGACAGAAGACCCTCTCTAAATGGTTTGCACACCTCAAGCTTCCAAGAAGAACTATCTGGCTGTGGCCTAGCAGCTTTCATTATACTGGCTTGCTGGGCCTTGACTGGCTGCCTCTCACACTGCTGCTCCAGGGAGCTTGGAGGACTTCTCTACTGCTCTTTTCCTGGGGTAGGGTGTGGCAAGGCCACAAGCCTCCACCAAGGTGTTTTGGGCCTAGTCTATCCCATTATAGTTCACTTTATACCAAAGCCACCCTTTGTGCTTCCCTCTGCTAGATGCATAGTGTGTTCATTTGGAAATCACCCTTATTGTAGAGGTTGTGCTATAAATGCACCAACCAGCCCAATGATCTGCTTGTACTGAAATGTGCTTCTTTTCAGCTATGCAGAGCAGTTGGTCCTGTATCTGAAAGTAGCAGAGCTGCTGTCTTCAGGCCTGCAAACAGCCATAGAACAAATCAAGGCAGGCAAGCTGTGCCTCTCCTCCACCGTCAAACAAGGTAAGCGCCCTGTGCACAAGTATAAGGGAGCCGTGTGGAATGCCAGACCTGTGGAGAAGAGTCTGGAATGAGAATGTTGGCACCTCATAGGCCACTGCCCCAAGCATTGCCAGGAGACTTCAGTCCTAAGAGTACCCCATGAGAAGCAGATTGCTAGTGAGTGCTGACCTAATCTAGTGGTGGACAACCTATTGCCCACAGGTTACATACGGTTCATTGAGGTTCCACCTGAGGCCTGTGGACCCCCTGGGTTCTCCCCTTCGCCCTGTGGTGTTCTAGCTTTGAGAGGGAGGAGGAAGAGCAGGGACAGTGGTTCCTCCGAAAGTGCAGGGAAGGAGGGTGTAGGAGTAGTAAGTGCAGGCTCTGGGCTCCAGTGACCTGTTGCATCAAAAGCATGAAGGGCAGGAGGGTTAATGGGGGGCCAACAGGGGAACAAAGGAGCCACAAGTACTGCATCCCACTGAGGTGAAGGAGAGCCACTAATGCATTCCTGGGTGCCAATCCCTGCCCAAGTCTGTATTACTTACTAAGTGCCCCAGAGGACCACAGAGCAGGCTTGCATGAAAAAACAGCTGCCTCCTCTTTGGAGTTCCTGGAAGAACAGCATTTACACATACATGCTCTCTTACATCCACCCACATGAGCCATTGTCACACTCAATAGACAGTTTTGCGGATGCCTGCAGGCAGCCTCCTTCGCACCCCCCTGCCCCTCTCTACTCACCTGTGCTGGCAGTTTCCTTACACATTGCTGCCCTATCCCAGTGTGCGCACACCCCTGCTCTGTTCCAGCTGCCTTCCTTGTCTCTCCCCCACTTTCTACATAGTATTACAGTCAGTTTGCACCCTTTCCCCATGTGGAGCAGAAGGAGCATGTAAATCTCCTGACATGTCTGATGAACATTTCTTGGAGAGCATCTAACCCTGGCTTGACTAGCTGAGGGCAGCAGAGGCATTATGTAGGACTCAAGGCAGAACAGAGGGAAACATCACACCATCAAGCAGGCAGTCTCCAGTGAGCTTTGTGTAATAGAGTGCATGCTGGGCCATGGTGGTGACTAGCAACTTAGAGGCATGCTTCTTTTCAGAAGCAAGAGGAAAGGCACAGTGCATGTGCCAGAATGCTCCCTCTCTGGTTTGCTGACAGCATACAGCATTTAACCTGAATGGGGTAGAGCTTTCCCACGTTGGACACCAGGTATCCTCTTTAGTGTACCTGGTGCACCATTTCTGAAATAGCAGCATAGTGAACTCAGAAAATCCCAGACATGTGGTAAGAAGCAGTAATATTAACCCACTGAATCTCAAAAGTCTTGCCTGCCACTCACCTGGGCTTGACAGCAGGAATTGCAAGGTACCTAACAAGCATCTGAGAAAAGACAGGTGAAGATTTCTTTGTAAATGGTGGAAAAGGGTCCATCCTGTGCGTGTTCCAGACTGGAAATCCAGCAATTTAGGGATTCTACCACTGCAGCTAGAAATTGGTATTCTGTCTGACCAAAATATTTGCATTTGGTTTCAGCAAATAAACGCCTCAAGGTTTTCAGAACCACATGAGGTCTAGTTCTGCAAAACCTTACTCAGAATGAGGAGTCACAGGATAAATGCACTACCCACCTAAGCAAGGTTACTCTCAGAAGTAAGAGTTTGCGTTCAGCCTCCGGTCTTTCCTCAGGGATACTTTTCATATACCTCAAGGGATGTGCTTCTCACATGACAGTTTATGCAGGATCCCAGATTTCCCCTTGTGCCCCTGTATGACTCTTCACCGCCAATTAAAAAGAAAACATCTCATCTGAATATCTCTGTACCTCTCTATACACAGGTGCTTAATTATACATGACAGGAGTGCAACTTAATTACACAGTGGATGTATTCTTAGTGTGTGCTTACTTGGCAAGTTGAGTAATTTCTTGGCAATGGTGACTTTCAAGTGAAAGAAAGAAAAAAAACAGGGAATAGCAATACCTGGTGGCAACTCAGAAAGCTATTTATTTATCACCCTATTACAGCCTTCTATTGTTTCTTGCATGTTACATGTCACTGGTCATTGCACAAAGTGACCACTATTCAGTAAAAACCTGGATTTTGTCTTAGCATTAGAATGCTATTGGGGGAGCCTCTCAAGACATCAAGGGTAATTAGATGCCCATCTCCCCTGGGCTGCCATCTAACATAGCTTCCTGCCTTTGAAAATCACTTCTCTACTTTAGGGGGGGGGTTTTGAATAACTGCACACACTTGCTTTCTGCAGTGGCCAGCAGAGGGACTTGGCTACACAGTTTCCGTTCATGTAAATGGAAAGTCATGCAGCTAAATGTCCTCCTTACCACTTAGAAATCCTTTTCGTCTTCAGTGTCTGAAAAGCTCAGAAAGCCATTGGGTGCAAGTTAGCCTTTGCAGAGCAGTTTTCCCACAGAGGCCACAGTGCTCAGCTCTCCCTGCTTAGTGACTCTAGCTTCACTGTGTTTGTTCAGGTGTTAAGCAGTGGCCAAAGGAAATACTGCATCAGCCGGGGGCCAGTGGGAGTTTCCCAACGGTTAAGCTGAGGCCACTGTTATAAGTACATGTGTGTACTGGTTCAGTAGAGTCTATGACTATGATCAGGACTTGACAAACAGCGGCAAAAACTGCTCGCCAGCCCCATACTACACATGAACAAAAGCCGCATTGCACATGTGCGCGCCGTGAATGAACGGCTGAAATCTACTCACAACGGGCGAGTAGATTGTATAGTTTGTCGAACCCTGACTATGATTATAGCCATGGTTAATAAGCACGGGATCAATATAAATCACATAACGGGAGACATTACATGTCCTGGGCTCCCTGCATGTGGAGGTGGGCAGCCCTCAGTGGGGAAAGAACAGGATAAGAACTATTTAGAAAAGCTAGATGTACACAGATTCATGGGTCAAGATTTAATGCATCCAAGGGTACTGAGGAAGTTGGCAGGTGTCATTGCAGAGCCTTTGGCCATTATCTTTGAAAACTCATTAAGATTGGGAGAGGTCTCAGATGACTGGAAAAAGGCAAATGTAGTGCCCATCTTTAAAAAAGGGAAGGACAATTCAGGGAATTATAAACTGGTCAGCCTCACCTTAGTCACCGGAAAAATCATGGAAGGGATCTTCAAGGAATCCATTTTGAGGCACTAGGAAGAGAGGAAAGTGATCAGGAATAGTCAACATGGATTCACCAAGGGCAAGTCATGCCTGACCAATCTGATTAGCTTCTATGATGAGGTAAGTGGCTCTGTGGACATGGGGAAGTCAGTGGATGTGATATGCCTTGACTTTACCAAAGCTTTTGATACAGCAAGTTATCCCACCTGCCAGCAAGTTAAGAGGTATGGATTGGAAAAATGGACTATAAGGAGGATAGAAAGCTAGATTGTCGGGCTCATCGTGTAGTGATTGTCTGGCTCAATGTCTGGCTAGCGATCGGTTTCAAGCACCGTGCCTCAAAGATCGGTTCTAGGGCCAGTTTTGTTCAACATCTTTATTAATGACCTGAATGAGAGGATGGATTGCGCCTTCAGCAAGTTTGCGGATGACACTAAGCTAGGGGGAGAGGTAGATACACTGGAGGGCAGGGATAGGATCGAGTGACCTACACAAATTGGGAGATTGAGCCAAAAGAAATCTGATGCGGTTCAACAAGGACAAGTACAGAGTCTTGCACTTGAGATGGAAGAATCCCAAGCATTGTTACTGGCTGGGGGCTTACTGGCTAAGTACAGGTAGCAGTTCACCAGAAAAGAACCTGGGGATTACAGTGGATGAGAAGCTGGATATGAGTCAACAGGGTGCCCTTGTAGCCAAGAAGGCTAATGGCATAATAGGGTGCATTAGGAGGAGCATTTCCAAAAGATACAGAGAAGTGATTATTCCCCTTTATTTGGCACTGGTGAGGCCACAGCTGGAGCACTGTGTTCAATTCTGGGCCCTCCACTACAGAAAGGATGTGGACATATTGGAGTAGGTCCAGTGGAGGGCAACCAAAATGATTAGGGGACTGGAGCACATGACCTACGACAGTGGTCCCCAAACTTTTGGGGCTGCCAGGGGCAGGATCGCGCATGCGCCGCGTTCCCGGGGGCGGGGCTGCGCACGCGCCAGAGGTGGGGCCGTGCCCATGCATGCGCCCGGGATCAGCACTGCACATGTGCCACTCGCCCAGGGCCAGGGGCGCAAGAATGGCTTGGGCTGGCCCTGGTCGCTCGGCGGGTGGACATAAATGCCCCGGCAGGTACCATGGCGCCCGCAGGCACCGCGTTGGGGACCATTGACCTACGAGGAGAGGATGAAGGATTTGGGTTTATTTAGTCTGCAGAAGAGAAGAGTGAGGGGGGATTTGATAGCAGCCTTCAACTTCTGGAAGGGAGGCTCCAAAAAGGATGGAGAGAGGCTGTTCTCAGTAGTGACAGATGGCAGAACAAGGAGCAATGGTCTCAAGTTGCAGTGGGAAAGGTCTAGGTTGGATATTAGGAAAAACTATTTCCCTAGGAGGGTGGTGAAGCACTGAATTGGGTTACCAAGGGAGTTGGTAGAATTTCCATCCCTAGAGGTTTTTAAGTCCCAGCTTGACAAAGCCCTGGCTACGATGATTTAGTTGGGCTTGGTTCTGCTTTGGGCAGGGGGCAGGACTCAATGACTTCCTGAGGTCTCTTCCAGCCTTAGGATTCTATGATTTACTCTGGCTTCCCAGCCTTTCCCTTGTCTGAACTCACTTTCAGCTTCAGGCTTGTAAGTTGCGGTCCTTATTTGGGGGTTTGGGCTTGGGATGCTGCATAGCTCCTGACTCAAGCAGGGGGAAAGGTGCTGACTGCTCTTGGAAGGCTGTTTCCTCCTGCCTCCGCCACCCCATGCGGATTTATCAATGGCTGCATTGAACAGAAGCAGTGATTGGCATTTACTAATAGAAATGGTGCTCGAGTGTCCCACCAGCTGAGGTGCTCCCAGCTCCCCCTTGCTCTTGCAGGCCTGGCGGGGAGAGGCAGATTGTCATGGGAAGTAGTCCTGGCTTCATTTTCCCAGAGTTAATCCATTTTAAACATGCGCTCACAATCACACTCTTAAAATTAGAATGAACTGATTTAGAAACCAGGCCGGTGCATCATGAGGTAACCCCGGCACTGCCAGAATGAATGGCCCGGATGTTGCCTCAGCCTGGCAAGCAAAGGGCTTTCTCCAGTTCCTCATGCTTGCTGCAATTTTTAAATTACTGACTCTGCACTTGTCTAACCAAATCCACACATCTGATGCATCTGATGAAGTGGGTCTTTGCCACGAAAGCTTATGCTCCAATACATCTGTTAGTCTGTAAGGTGCTACAGGACTCCTTGTCGCTTTTGTAGATCCAGACTAACACAGCTACCCCTCTGATACTCAAATCCACACAGGTTGGTTTGTTTGCGCGTGTTGGGGTGTCAGGAACAAGCTGACCCCCTACCATTTTCTGTCCCCTCCCAGGGCTCTCTCACATCAAAGTTTGCACAGAAATACACAGTTTGGAGTTTACAGGCAGCTTGTGAGCCGGAAGCAGCAGATTTGTGAATCCGGCAGGCCAGGATCTCATCTCCCCACCACACAACCTGATTGGGGATGCTGGGTTTGCACACACCAGAAGAGGTGCAGAAAAGAGGGAGGCAGAGAAAGGCAGAGAAGGAGGGCGAAACTGCCTCAGCCTCAGGGAGCTTGAACTTTTCTTCTCTTCCTGTCTCTCTCGACAGAGTTTTCCTGATGTGTGTCTCACTCCTTGGCATTTGCAGGCTAAAGGGGAAATGGACAGGGCTGGCGACTGAGATCTGGGGAGCCAAGTCTGCACCCTGCCCTCCCCCGTTTATCCTGCTGCTCCTTTATTGCTTAGCTTCATTGCTGGTCCCGCCAGTTGGTCACCGCCGTTAAAGTGCAGAGCAATCCCCACCTTACCGACTAATTGAGTAATCAATGTAAATTCTATTGACTATTCAATTAATTAATTAACTGATTCCTAACATCCTTAGTAGCAAATCTCATTAGCTCTTCAGGCTGACCTGTGCTTTTGAAAAAATCTCTTGGTTGGTCTGGGATGTGTATCAGAGCTACTAAAAGCATCTCAGTCTCTTGCTTTGTTGAACACTGTTTAAGATTGCTATTGCTGGCATGCACAGTAATGTTTAAATAAATTCTTCTGGCTCTTCTCTGTCACGCAATCCTGCAGCCTTAAAATCCTAGCTGACTTGCAGGAAAAGAGATATCCTTGTACAGTCAGCTGGGAAAGCAGCAAACTCCCTTACAGAGCTGGTCAGCAATTAATTGCTACTTCCCTGCTCTACTCCATTACTCCACTCACTCTTAGCATTATAAGTGTCAACACCTACCATATGTGAGACAAGTTTGCATCATGCCACCAGTCATTGGATAAGAGAGGCTCCATTTCTGCTGTATTTGCTGTTCCTGGTGGCATGTGCCGCAAAGTGCTCACAAGGAATTTTAGCTTGTTGCAGCTAAAAGAAATTAAACTAGATCTGGGGGCATGGGAACTAGAAGAATGCGTGGGTCTCTCCATGTAAGAGCTGTGAAACTACTGTATGATGCTAAGTCAAAGCCCCTAGTGGTAATGGGTATTTCACAGTCTGTATGGGTATGTCTACACTACAATGTTAGTTCGAACTAACGGACGTTAGTTCGAACTAACATTCATAGCCGCTACACTAGCGCTCCGCTAGTTCGAATTTGAATCGAACTAGCGGAGCGCTTAGTTCGAACTAGGTAAACCTCATTTTACGAGGATTAAACCTAGTTCGAACTAGCTAGTTCGAATTAAGGGGTGTGTAGCCCCTTAATTCGAACTAGTGGGAGGCTAGCCCTCCCCAGGTTTCCCTGGTGGCCACTCTGGCCAACACCAGGGAAACTCTATGCCCCCCTCCCGGCCCCGGATCCCTTAAAGGGGCACGCGCTGGCTACGGTGCCCGTGCCAGGTGCAAGCCTGCCAGCACCCAGCCAGCAGACCCTGCACCTGGCACGGCACAGAGCCACCCACCCGATGTCCCCCAGCCCACCCCCTCTTCCCGGGACCAGGCTGGCGGCTCCTGGGAGCTTGCCCTGGACCGCAAGAGGCGGGCACCTACCTGGGCTAGTGCGGACATCGTGGACCTCGTCCACGATCTCCACACTAGGCACAGGAAAGTGGCCGGCTAGGGCAGGAGTGCTGCCAGCCTGGCCACCCAGGAGCAGGTGTGCATGAAAATCAAGGGGGTCCACTGAGACCCCCGACCCTGAGCCCTGAGCTTACAATGGCCGTCCTGGGTCAGACCAAAGGTCCATCTAGCCCAGTAGCCTGTCTGCCGACAGCGGCCAACCGTAGGGACCCTGGAGGGGATGGACCGAAGACAGTGACCAAGCCATTTGTCTTGTGCCATCCCTCTCCAGCCTTCCACAAACCTTGGGCAGGGACACCACTCCTACCCCCTGGCTAAGACTACTCCATGGACCCAACCTCCATGACTTGATCTCACTTCCCTTTAAACTCTGTTCTAGTTGTAGCCTTCACAGCCTCCTGCAGCAAGGAGTTCCACAGGTTAACTATTTGCTTTGTCAAGAACAACAACTTTCTCTTACTAGTTTCAAGCCTGCTACCCATTCCTTTCCTTTGGTGTCCTCTAGTCCTTCTTTATGGGAACTAATGAAGAACTTTTCTGTATGCACCCTCTCCACCCAACTCCTGCTTTTAGAGACCTCTATCCTGTCCCCCCTCTGTCTCCCGTTTTCTAAGCTGAACAGTCCCAGTCTCTGTAGCCTCTCTTCATCTGGGACCTGTTCCCAACCCCTGATCATGTTAGTTGCCCTCCCCTCTCCCAGCCTTTCTCTTCCCCTCTCCCACCTCCTTTTCCCAGTCTCCCCAGATTTGTTCAATAAAGACAGAGTCAGTGTTGGAAGAAACGTTATCTTTATTTTGTACATCAATAAGAAGGGGGGCTAGGGAAAGGTAAGTGGAAGGAGGTGAGGGAGGAATGGGGTACGAGCCCCCGATGGGGAGGACTGGGCTGGCTCTGCAGGCTTCTGGGGGTGGAAGCTCTCCTGAAGCCCCCCAATTGCCCCCTCTCCCCAGATGGCAGCCTGCGGCAAGTGCAGCCAGGCTGATGGCCGAGTGGTGTGATGTGCCCAGTGTGGGCACTCCGGGCACTCCAAGCCAGGAGTGGTTTTCAAGCGGGGCACCCCTGAGAACTCTCTGTCCTGGGTAGGGGTTGGGACCCTTTAAGCGCAGCCCTCGGCTAGCCTGAGACAGCATCTCCACGCTCTAAGTCCTCCTCTGATGCCCTGCCGGCACCGCTTCCGGCCATCCTTAAGCCCTGTTCAGAGTCCACTCAATGTGGACTTGCTAGTTCGAATTAGCAAAACGCTAATTCGAACTAGTTTTTAGTTCTAGACGCGTTAGCTCGAATTAGCTTAGTTCGAATTAACTAATTCGAACTAAGTTAGTTTGAACTAGCGCTGTAGTGTAGACATACCCTATGATATTGAACGGGTGAATCTTTGCTTGAAACAAAAACACTTTTAAGACACACATCCATGGTGTGAAGCATGGGGAGGTAGGCAAGAGAGGCAAAGCCGGACGTGTAGATGAACATTTTTTTTCTTTGGCCCTAGTTGTGAAGAAGCTGAATGAGCTTTATAAATCCAGCGTGTCGGCCTGCCATTCTCTGAACATGAGACTCCAGAGATTCTTCTTGGATAAACAGAAGCTCATGGATCGGATCAACAGCATCACAGCAGAGAAGCTCATTTTCAGCTATGCTGTGCAGTTGGTAAAGATTTTGCTGCCCTGTCATAACTGTGTCCAGCATGCTCAGCATGATTGGCCACAGCTCCCATACATGGTGCTGGCAGGTTGTTTTAACACCTGGCTTATTGCATGTTACAGTGCTGGGAAGGGACATACATTGAACTAGGTGAATAATGGATTTTTCAATAGCTGGCAATACAGAAAATATTTTTGGGTTGATAAACCGAAATCAAACCTTTAGCAAATTGAGAAGTTAGAGTTGAGTTGATTGAAACGTTTTGTTTGACCCAACTCAAAATTCTTCCTTTTGATCTGGAATATTGTAACACAAGCAGAGGAGGACAAGGGGGCAAGGAGTAGTGAAGGAGCCCTCCTTTTAGGGATACTCACCTATGATGTGGGACACCCAGGGTCAGTTCTCCTCTTTGCTTGATGTGGAGAAGAGATCTGAACTTGCAGCTCACCAATTGCAAGAGGAGTGTCCAAAGTGTTGGATTATGGGATATTCTGAGCAGGCCCCTCCTCTCTCTGGGTATGTCTACACTACCCCGCTAGTTCGAACTAGCAGGGTAATGTAGGCATACCGCACTTGCAAATGAAGCCCGGTATTTGAATTTCCCGGGCTTCATTTGCATAAGCGGGGAGCCGCCATTTTTAAAACCCCGCTGGTTCGAACCCCGTGCAGCGCGGCTACACAGGGCTCGAACTAGGTAGTTCAAACTAGGCTTCCTATTCCGAACTACCGGTACACCTCGTGGAACGAGGAATAGGAAGCCTAGTTTGAACTACCTAGTTCGAGACCCGTGTAGCCGCGCTGCACGGGGTTCGAACCAGCGGGGTTTTAAAAATGGCGGCTCCCCACTTATGCAAATGAAGCCCGGGAAATTCAAATCCCGGGCTTCATTTGCAAGTGCGGCATGCCTACATTACCCTCCTAGTTCGAACTAGGAGGGTAGTGTAGACATACCCTCTCTCTCTCTCTCTCTCTCTCTCTCTCTCTCACTTTCTCTCTCTCTCTCCCCAGTCCCTCATGGTAACAAAAAGAATTATATGGTTATTGCAGCAGCCTAGATGGATACCATTCGCACTCTATTTCACTGGCCCAATGACTGTTCACTGGGGCTCTGAATTGGGATTGTGCTGTTCCTATTGCTTCCTCCTCTTCTTTCACCTGTCATTTTGTAACTCCAGCCTGAAATGGGTTGGGAAGCTTGAAACAAAACATTTCCCTTTGATGTCGTTGAGTTTTCCATCCCCATGAAACTATTCAGCAAATTGGGCACAGATTCATGGACCGAAACTGGGGGATTGGGTGAATAAACTGTTATTAAAAGGCACTCGGCTCTCAGTGCACATGCCAGTCAGCCTCCATGGCAATACTGCCCCATGCTTGCTGCATGGAATAATGGGTAGGGGGCCTCTACACACAGGTGCAGTCTGCAGCCCTGGACGAGATGTTCCATCACAAGGAGGACTGTGCAGAGAGGTATCAGAAGGCTGTGCTGCTAATGGAGGGGCTCTTGCACATCGTAACAGAGCAGGGAGACATCGAGAACATCAGTAAATGTGAGCAGCTTTGCACTCCATTTCTTACTAGAGCCCCATGTGTTTTACCATCTGTGGCCCTGGGTCTCTATCTCCTTCCACCAGGGCAATTCTTGGATGTTGAAACCTAAACTCTGACTTCTCTATTGCTCCTCCTGACTCATGCCACCCAGTCTCTTGGTGCCCTTGAGAGAACAAACCAGTCTTCCTAGTTTTTCCACTCCAAAACAAACAATCCTTCCAGTTAGCATCCTCCCACTGTCCCTGTAAGCGGACACTTGGTCCTACTGCACTGACTCCACACTGTATGGAGTGGTAGGTGTTCTTTTGAGAGCACTGAGCTAGCATGGACTGAGAAAATCTTCTCTCTGCCCTCTTCAGCTGGGATTTGGTCAGGATGGCTCCATTAGCCAATCTGCCTCTGTGCATCAGAGCAGCAGGGGGAGCTTACCTAGCATCATGTACAAGAACAAGAGAGTGGGTTAAATTCAGCTCTGGCTGTGCTTTCACCAGAGCTAATCTGGCACTTGAACTGCAGTGGCAAAGCCATTATAGTTGTCTGCCTGGCTTCCCAACAGGGGGATTGCACACTTCCTCAGGAGACACCAAAAGTTCCTTCTTAGATTGCACCTGTTCCTCAGAAGGGGTAGTGCCACTGTCCTAATCAGCACAACATGCCATGTCAGTGATGCTAGATCAACCTGACCCCCACAAGCAATCAATGAAATAAAGTAATGGCCCAGAGGATGGTGTATTCACATCTGTAAGCGATCTAAATTATACTGAAGTAATTTGTGATGTAGATGTAGTCCCAGAAAGCTTGCCTCTCTCACCAACAGACATTGGTCCAATGAAAGGTACTACCTCACCCATCTTATCTCTAATGTCATGGGACCAACACAGCTTCATTACCATTTTATATGTTATTTAACCCAGTTTATTTCACAGCTCCCTGAATAAGACAGTCTCTCTTACATATCTCTTGTTATCACACAACATGCTGTATTTTAGATCCAAATGTAGAGCCCAGGCTATATACACCTACTGGTATCAATAATTTGCCTTGGGAATTCAGATTCTTGAGTCTGAAACATTAGGAATTAATACCACAACTATGAACTTCCTGCCTCCATTAGGGTCTGATTAGACTCTGATTTCTTTGTATCCCAGATGGGGCTTTGACAAATGTGAGTGAGATCTGGAGCCATCTTCATTACTGGCGTGAACCACTTCACTGATTTAAATAGTTACAACCCCACTGATGTTAGAGGTGAATTAGAGACCTTTCTGAGAACTCCAAGTCTCCATGAGGGACAATGTCCAGAATACTGTTTTCTGAAGTCTCTGATAATTCCTATTTCTCATGCTCTTCTTTGCATTGGGATGTTTTGGGTCTGGTACTCTGCTGGTGTAACTCCATTACATCTGCTGTACCCATTAACATCTGTTGAGGATTTGATCCTACTTATTTTGTTAGTTGTAATATTCCTGGAAGCCGGGAGATTGATTTCCTGTGTCCTTTCTCTCTGATAGGTAAGATGTGTGTTGAACGCCGGCTGTCAGCTCTGTTTTCAGGGATCTGTGCATGATTTAAAAAGTGCTGCTCGCCACAATCCTCACGCCAGCCAATCACATTCAGTTTCCAATCGCCCTCTGTCATGGTGGAGAAGGAGTCTGGCTATGGAGGACCTGGCAAACAAACTGCTTGATTTTATTTGTTGTCATCAGAAAGGTTTTCCACAGCAAGAATTTGGATTCTGTTGTTGAGGACATAGACAGCAGTGATTGCAAGCACTTTTCCATCATATATACTGGGGAATGACGTAAGAGAGTTGCAGGACTTTTCCCTCTCTCAGGGGAGGGGGCAAATGATACAATTTTCCTTTCTCTCACTTCTCCTTCAAAGGACAAGTCTGCTACCTAGCCCTCCCACACAGAGCAGGAGTGTTCTAGTGCTGCATCCATTGCTGGCAGTGGATGTGCTGAAACACTGAGCAGGAAGTTTCAGGTAAACTGTTAATGCGAGCTGAGAAGGGTATAATTCAAGGCCAGTTGCTTACAGTACTTTTCCAATCCCTGCTGATAGCCAAGCACTCAGGAACTTTCTACTGACCTGCAGCTGCTCCTTTCCATGCTTGCCCTTCTATATGTCATGCCACGGAGCACTTCCTGTGCGGTGGAGAGGAGTAACATGGGGAAGTTGGATCTCTCTTTTCCAGGAGCAATACTGAAGACAGCTGCAACCTTCCTAAAGGCTTCCTGGTTAATGCTGGAACCATATCACCACTGGAGAGGCTCCCTGCACCAAGCCCAAGTAGGCTGTCAGATCCCTACATGGATGGGGAAGCAACAAAGGAAAAGCAAATTGTGTATATATATCTATATATATATATATATTTATATCTATATATATATATATATTTAAAAACAACTCTAGCATTACAAGAAACCAAGATGATTTTCCCCCTGGTGGGGTCGATATCCTAGACCCTTGACTGCACAGCTTGGTCCATCAGTACATATCCAGTATGAAGAGACACTCATGCTGTCCTACTTTTAGCTATTGCATAGATAACCCTTTTCTCCTCTGCCCCCGCGAAACACTAAGTTTGTGACTGAAAGAAGCACTTTACACACTATGGTAACTCTTGACAAATTGACTTTGCATCAGTCTGTGACCCTGGAACTTCATGACTGTTGGGAATGCTGTTCTTTTGTTCCTTGTTTTATTGCACTACGTGTGTGTGTATATATTAATTTGTATTCCTCGAGGCAAATATATATTGATATATCGAGTGTGTCACTGTACGCATTTAATTGTACTGTATCTTGTGTGCGCGCAGTAAACAGCAGTCACACAATCCATGTGCTGTTCTCCTCCATGCCAGGCAAAGCTGGCTTGGAATCCTACAGTACCAGAGTTTTTTATTTAAATGTTCTTTTTAAGGACCGTCAGCACAAAGCTCCATGGTTTTTAAGAGCTCAAGAACAGACATTGAGATCTTACATTCTTACAATGGAATTTTTTTATTGTTTTTCTGCTTAATTTTTATAAAACAAACCAACCAACCCAGTTAGTATTCAGTTACCTTCAGCATTTCTTTTTCAGAGACTGTCGCCAAACAAGGCTGTGGGTGTGAGCAGTTGAAGACCTACCTGTTGAGGTTTGGATGCTGCAAGTATGTGTGTGAGGGGAAAACTGGCTGCCTTTCTGTGGGAGGGAGGGGGGCATGTTTTAATTTATCAGAGTCATGGCAGTATTTTGTTGGCGCTGAGCAGAAAAAATAATCTACATGGATGAAATGCAAACCTTGTGCTTTAGTTTTTGGGATCTAATAACATTTTGCACAGGATGGTGGTTAATTCTTCATCACCTCTCTCTTTCCTACTGTAGTTTTTTGCACGTTTTTGTGTGATGCTCTTTGGAAAAAAAATTATGCAAGGAACAACTCAGACTTGTGAACCAGCTTCATCTGTGGCAAGATGGACACTTCTGGTGGCTGAACACAAAAGCAAATAAATCCCCACCTCTTTGCAGGGTAGTGTGATTACATGATGTGTAGCATCTGTATGAGGCTTCCGTTGCTTCTTTCGTTCACTGCCTGTTGCTATGTGCCTATGCCTAAAACAAAAACAAATTGGTGGCTAGAGATGTTAAACAAGAAACAGACTGCTTCAGAAAAGATTGCCACTAGTCCTGCAATAGGCTACACTACAAGTATAGTACAATAATCTGGATGCAGTGTGAAAACAGTAAGCCAGAATAGAGTTCCAAGCAGGCACATGCTTTGAATGCCATGTATACCCCACAAACTTAATAGCTTATTGCCAAGTATTAGTTGCATCCCAGGATTTGTATATGTGTCACAGGTGTAATGATTCTTGTACGTAGCAAGCTCAGCACTAACCTTCCAGCTGTACTTAATTACTTGAATGTATCAAAATTGTCCACATTCAACATATATAAATATATATTGCTCCAGAAAAATGTGGTTTACAGAACTTCAACCAATATACAAATAAGTGTGTGTGTGTGTGTGTGTGTGTGTGTGTGTGTGGCGCACGCACGTGTATATATTATATATACATTTTCTCAATACTTGAAACTTAGCCACTGTGGTTGGATTTTGAAAAAAAGTAAACAAAAGCTAAAAAGGCAAATGATTTTCTTTTGCCACCACTTTGGTGACTATTTGTTATCTTAACTGCATGTAGCATGAAACCAACTTTTTTTGGGGAGGGGATAAAAACTAGTATTTATTGCTTTGTAGACAAGGAATGCAAAACAAGAAAATAAATTTTGAAGTTGCTAGTGTAGTCTCTTCATTATTGTTATGGGTTTGTTACTTGTTGCAGCGTTTGTATATGGTATCTTCAATAGATTTCAAGAAACCTCAGTCTAATAACATTTATCTTCAAGTTTGTGAGAAAGTGTATGATATTCTTTATAAGGTAATGATTGATTGTCAGTTTTTTCATTTGTGTTTTGTGTGGCTTTGTTTTGGTTTTAAATTGTATAGCACTGATTTAAGAAAATAAAACTGATCTGAAATTATCAGTGATTGTGTATCTATTCTCCAGCATCACTTACTTGGTAGCACTAATACTAATAATACGTTGCTGTTACAGAACACTTTTCATCAGTAGAACAGCAAGTGCAGGTCAGTATCATTCACCCCAGTGTACAGTGGAGGAATCTCTATGATAAGCAGATGACAGCTTGATCCCTCCAGTACTGCAAGTACTTAATCATGAGCTTAACTTTATGTGCATTAGTAGTCCTAATGAACTAAAGCTTCTCTCCATGCATAAGTATTTGCAGCATTCAGGTGCTAGAACTATTTGCTGCACTTTCAGGCTAACACATTCGGCTTTGGTGAGGCCACATCTGGAGTATTGTGTCCAGTTCTGGGCCCCCCACTACAAAAAAGATGGGGACACATTGGAGAGGGTCCAGCGGAGGGAAACCAAAATGATTAGGGGGCTGGAGCATATGACTTATGAGGAGAGGCTGAGGGACTTGGGTCTGTTTAGTCTGCAGAAGCAAAGAGTGAGGGGAGACTTGATAGCAGCCTTCAACTTCCTGAAGGGAGGTTCCAAAGAGGATGGAGAGAGGCTGTTCTCAGTAGTGACAGATGGTAGAACAAGGAGCAATGGTCTCAAGTTGTGGTGGGAGAGGTCCAGGTTGGATATTAGGAAATCTATTTCACTAGGAGGATGGTGAGGCACTGGAATGGGTTACCTAGGGAAGTAGTGGAATCTCCATCCCTAGAGGTGTTTAAGTCTCGGCTTGACAAAGCCCTGGCCGGGTTGATTTAGTTGGAATTGGTCCTGCCTAGAGCAGGGGGCTGGACTTGATGACCATCTGAGGTCTCTTCCAGTTCTATGATTCTATGTTATAGTACAGAGGCCTGAGGGCAGGTTAGAAGCGTGCAGTTAGGTGATGTCCTAAATACTAGTGTAGTGTGTAGTATTTTCCACTTTATTTCACTTATATGAGAACAAATTATCTTGCTTTACCAGCTTTTCTATGGTGGGTGTCTGCCTTAGGGTGGGTGTTCATTGTTTTGGGGGCTGGGAATTTCAGCCAAAAGGGTTCTGCTGTTTCCAAGAAAAATTCATCTTGCTTGTGTTAATACCAACTCTGGTGACCTTTCCTTTGAGAAGCTTCAGTGCCTCCATCCTTCGGATCAGTGTTTTGAAATTTGGGACAGGCTAGCCATTTTATCAGGGGTGTGCCTCTTGCCTTCCTGAGCAAATATGTAGACCTATGCATGGATACAAAATTTATATCCACAACTGTATCTGTAAAAATGAGCTGTGGAAATCTGCATTCATATCTGTGGATGTGGATACCCATAGATATAAAGCAGATATCTGCAGATTTGCAGGGTTCTAAATAGGAATGTAAAATCTCATTTAATTGGTTAACAATTAAAGGGGGAAGGGCTGTTCCATTCTGAATTGGCTGGAGACACACGAATACGCTGCAGATTCTACTGCAGATTCTACGGCTGCTCTGAATGACTCCATTGGTTAACAGTTAAGGGTGATGTATACCGGTTAATCTTTCACGCCTCTAATTCTACATACTGATGCAGATAAATGTTGTAATGGCAAAAAAGAGCCATGCATACACACATGCATGGATGTGGATACCAATGGATTTCAGGCTCTACAAATCTACCTGCATTGTAGCCAAGGTATAAGCCTATGAAAAATTGCAGTTTGTACATGCTGAGTCTCTCAGACCTACTAGAACTTTGCAGCTAGATGTACTGAAGTTTCCATATCTACTGAGCCTTTCAGTCTGGGGCTCAGCAGAACTTGCCCTAAAGTTGGAGCTCTGGGCTGCAAGTACCAGCACTGATCAAAGAGCCTGTTTCTCCAGTGTTCTAAATGAAGATGGAGGAAGAAGCTGCCTGGTTTGAATTCAGAGAGGATGGCTGTGGGACAGGAAAGACGGGGAACAAATTGAGACGAGTCTGGTGGAAGGTTCAAACTGAAAACTAGCAGGGTGGGTGGGAGAAAAACTTGATTTGGGGTGTGGAATTGGCTGGGCAAGGAGACTGGGAACAAGGAGCTGAGGTGGGGGAGAATGATAGTGAAACTGGGATCGGAGCTCTAAGGGTTGATCATAGGATTTGCCATGTGAAGAGATGGGACTAGGATGAGAAGCTTGAGGAGTGGAGTGTGAGCTTAGGTAGATGAGGAGAATTAGAGTGGGATGAGAGCCAAAGGTAGGGAACAGGGACAAGATAGGTTGAAGGGTGCCACACTTGCAAGGAATGAGCAAAAAAGTCTGTGCCCAATGGAATGCACTCTTGTCCAGACCCCAGTCCAAGACTCTCAAGTGTCACCTTTCCTCAGCTGTCTGCAAGTAGTTGTGAACCTCAGCAGCAAAGTGTGGTCTCCATCCCCTTCTCCTACTGGCTGTCATTGCGGATGACAATGTCCTGCTGCTGTCAGTTACCCTGGGTATGTCTACACTACAAAGTTAGTTCGAACTAACTTTGATAGGCACTACACTAGCGCTCCGTTAGTTCGAATTTAATTCGAACTAACGGAGCACTTAGTTCGAACTAGGTAATCCTCATTCCACGAGTATTAAGCCTAGTTCGAACTTACAAGTTCGAATTAAGGGCTGTGTAGCCCCTTAATTCGAACTAGTGGGAGGCTAGCCCTCCCCAGCTTTCCCTGGTGGCCACTCTGGCCAACACCAGGGAAACTCGTATGCCCCCCCTCCCGGCCCCGGACCCCTTAAAGGGGCACGGGCTGGCTACGGTGTCCATGCCAGGTGCAAGCCTGCCAGCACCCAGCTACCCACCCGAGGCTGGCGGCTCCTGGGAGCTTGCCCGGGACTGCAAGAGGCGGGCACCCGCCTGGGCTAGTGTGGACATCGTGGACCTCGTCCACAATCTCCGCACTAGGCACAGGAAAGTGGCCGGCTAGGGCAGGAGAGCTGCCAGCCTGGCCACCCAGGAGCAGGTGTGCATGAAAATCAAGGGGGTCCACTGAGACCCCCGACCCTGAGCCCTGAGCTTACAATGGCCGTCCTGGGTCAGACCAAAGGTCCATCTAGCCCAGTAGCCTGTCTGCCGACAGCGGCCAACCGTAGGGACCCTGGAGGGGATTGACCGAAGACAGTGACCAAGCCATTTGTCTCATGCCATCCCTCTCCAGCCTTCCACAAACCATGGGCAGGGACACCACTCCTACCCCCTGGCTAATAGCACTCCATGGACCCAACCTCCATCACTTGATCTCATGTCCCTTTAAACTCTGTTCCAGTTGTAGCCTTCACAGCCTCCTGCAGCAAGGAGTTCCACAGGTTGACTATTTGCTTTGTGAAGAACAACTTTCTGTTACTAGTTTGAAGCCTGCTACCCATTCCTTTCCTTTGGTGTCCTCTAGTCCTTCTTTATGGGAACTAATGAAGAACTTTTCTGTATGCACCCTCTCCACCCAACTCCTGCTTTTAGAGACCTCTATCCTGTCCCCCCTCTGTCTCCTCTTTTCTAAGCTGAAAAGTCCCAGTCTCTTTAGCCTCTCTTCATATGGGACCTGTTCCCAACCCCTGATCATTTTAGTTGCCCTCCGCTCTCCCACCTCCTTTTCCCAGTCTCCCCCAGTTTTGTTCAATAAAGACAGATTCCATTTTTGAACACAATTGTCCTTTATTTTGTACATCAAGAAGAGGGGCTAGGGAAGGGTAAGTGGAAGGAGGTGAGGGAGGAATGGGATACGAGCCCCCGATGGGGAGGACTGGGCTGGCTCTGCGGGCTTCTGGGGGTGGAAGCTCTCCTGCAGCCCCCCAATTGCCCCCTCTCCCCAGATGGCAGCCTGCGGCAAGTGCAGCCAGGCTGATGGCCGAGTGCTGTGATGTGCCCAGTGTGGGCACTCAGGGCACTCCAAGCCAGGACTGCTTTGCAAACAGGGCACCCTGAGAACTGTCTGTCCGGGGTGGGGGTCAGGACCCTTTAAGCACAGCCCTCGGCTAGCCTGAGACAGCATCTCCACTCTCTAAGTCCTCCTCTGATGCCCTACTGGCACTGCTTCCGGCCATCCTTAACCCCGCTTCAGGGTCCACTTAATGTGGACGCGCTAGTTCGAATTAGCAAAACGCTAATTCGAATTAGTTTTTAGTTCTAGATGCGTTAGTTCGAATTAGCTTAGTTCTAATTAACTAATTCGAACTAAGTTAGTTCGAATTAGCGCTGTAGTGTAGACATACCCCCTGTTACGCTATGTCTAAACTACATCCCTCTGTCAAAAGAGGGATGTAAATTAGATAAATCAAAAGTACAAATGAAGCAGGGTATAGTGAGGTCTATTTGAAACCATGGGAAGGTTCTAAAAGCCCCTCCCCAGCCTTATGGGAGGGACAACTGGACCCATGTCCAACTGATTACAGGGGACAAATAATGACAAAAATACCAAGGAGTGCAGGTCACAGGTTCAAAATAAGAGAACCAAATGGGGACACCATGCAGAGAACTCCGGACAATGCCCACTGCTCCTCAAAGCTATTGATGGAGCCAGTTGTCGCCGCCCAGAGGAACTCTGCCCAGATACGTGACACAAGGGAGGAACGGAAGTAGGCCCCACAGTAGCAGAGAACCCCCTCGTCCAGCATCCTACTCCTCGTGTTGTAGATGGTGGCTTTTGCTAAGGCTAGGAGTAGGTTGACGAGGAGGTCTCGCGACTTTGTGGGGCCACGGATAGGGTGTGCATAAATGAAAAGGCGATGGGAAAAGTGCAGCCAGAACCTCAATAAGGGTATGTATACACTACCCCCCTAGTTCCCCCAGCCAGCTAGGTCGGACCCCGTGTCGCACGGCTACACGCAGCACGGACTAGCTAGTTCGGATTAGGCTTCCTAAGCCGAACTAGCTGTACACCTCATTCCACGAGGCATACAGCTAGTTCGGATAGGAAGCCTAATCCGAACTAGCTAGTCCGTGCCACGTGTAGCCGCATGGCACACGGTCCGACCTAGCCGGCATTTAAAAATGGTGCCGGCCGGCTTTATGCAAATGAAGCCCGGGAAATTCAAGTCCCAGGCTTCATTTGCAACTCCGTATGACTACATTACCCCCCCCCCAGTTCGAACTAGCGGGGTAGTGTAGACATACCCTAAGTGTTCTGAGGAGCTGGAATAGGGGCTGGAACCTGGCACATTCGAGGTATGCATGCAGCAGGTTTTCCCTCACACCGCAAAAGGGACAGACTTCCGGGATGGGGGTGAACCGCACCAGGTACACGCCCATGCTCACAGCCCCATGAAGGAGCTGCCAACTAATGTCCCCGATGGGCTGTGGAACTAAGGTGGAATACACACTACCCCATCAGGGTCCCCCATCCTCAACGGATCTTAGATAGTCCTGCCACTTGTAATCGGGGTGAGACACGAGGGTGAGGAAATGCAGAGAGTGAAGCACAAGCGTGTACAGCTGTTCCCTAGGTGCGGTCCAAAAGCAGACCAGCTGCAGATTTTGCAGCCTGCTGGGAGTCCAGGGGTGGGAAGGCCGAGGGGGCCCGCGGAACAGGGGCCCAATAAAAAGGGATGGAGGCTTTGCAGGAAGGGAGGGGCAGGGTGACTCCGCCACCTGCACACACAAGGCTGGATTGTGGAGCAGGGGCTCCGCGAGGAGGTCTGCTCCCTCGGTGGTCAAAACGGACCTGGTTGCCGAAAAGAGCTTCCAGGTCTGGAGGAGGTCCTGGTAGAATTCCGGCAGCTCTGAGAGGTCTCGCGGAAGACCCCTCGGGTGATAAAAAAGAGCTGACGGTCGTATCGGAGCCCTTGAAGGCGGCGGAGGAAGGCGCACCCCAAAATGCTCCATGCCGGACTACCTGCACTAAAGAGGAGTCTCTGCAGGGCCTGGAGGCGGAAGGCCCGGACCTGGCTGCACACGCAGAGCAGGCCGTGGCCCCCCCTCCTCCAGGGGGAGAGACAGGACCCCTGCAGAGACCCAGTGCAGTCCTGGCCAAAGGAACTCCAGGGCTGTCCTCTGGAGCTTGGCCAGGACCTCCGGGGCCAGGCGCAGGGTGTTGAGCCGGTGCCAGAGCATGGACAGGACCAGCTGATTTAGCACCAGTGCCCTCCCGCAAAGGGAGAGACACCGGAGCAGTCCTGCCCATCTCCGCAGCTACTCAGCCACCCTGGCCTCCAAACCCTGCCAGTTCTCCGGCGGAGAGGGATGCATGGCAGATAGACGCCCAGATAGAGCAGCGGACCTGCGCTCCACCTGATGGCCTGAAGTGCGGCTGGGAGGGAGCCGGCCCGCCACCTGTCCCCGACCACCAGAGCTCTTGACCCAGTTGACCCGGGCAGAGGAGGCTGCCGAGTAGACGGCTTGGCAGGCCTCCACCCGCACCAGGTCACCCGGGTCCTGGACCACAAGGAGCACGTCATCGGCGTACGCCGACAGGACCAGCCACAGCTCCGGCTCCCGAAGCACCAACCCCAACCTCCTACGGAGGAGACAGAGGAAGGACTTGATCACCAGAGTGTACAGCTGGCCCAACAGCGGACACCCCTGACGTACTCCCCGCCCGAAGCTGACCGGCTCAGTCAGGGTCCAGTTGAGCCTGACCAAGCATTCCACGAGGGCGTACAGTAGCCGGAGAAAGCCCACAAAATGGGGCCCGAAGCCAAAGGCCTGCAGGGTGCACAGGAGAGACCAGTGATCCATCTTGTCAAACGCCCTCCTGTCCCTGGACCAGGAGAAGGCGAACGACAAGCTGTCCCTACACCCGAACTCTAAGAGATCCTGGACCAAATACAGGTTATCAAAAATACTGTGGCCCGGGATGGTGTGGGTCTGGTCGGGATGCATCACGTCCGCCAGCATGGACCGCAGTCGTAGCGAGATGGCTTTTGCTATGACCTTGTAGTCCGTGCTGAGGAGCGAGACGGGACGCCAGTTCCGTAGGTCGCGGAGGTCCCCCTTCTTCGGCAATAAGGCGAGCACCCAGAACACGCGGTAGAACTCCACGGTCAGCCCGTCCATGCCTGGGGTTTTATTGTTGGGCATGAGACGGAGAGTTTCCGAGAACTCGGCCAGAGTGAGAGGCAGCTCCTGCCGGTCTTGGTCACCCGCACTGACAGTCGGGAGCTTGGTCCAGAGCGCCTTGCAGGCGTTGGCTTCGGTCAGATCCGGGGAGAACAAACTGGCGTAGAAGGCCCTGGCCCTTCCACGCATCTCCACCGGATCCGTCAGGGAGGTGCCGTCCTCTGCCAGGAGGCAGGTGATGTGCTTTTTAGCTCCCCTCCTTTTCTCCAGGGCATAGAAGAAGCAGGAGCCGCGATCCATCTCCCGAAGGAGCTGGATGCGAGATCGAACAAAGGCGCCCCGGGCCCTGTGATCTTTCAGGGCCCGGAACTCCTCCCGCTTCTCCCGGTATGCCTCGCGGAGGGGTGGATCCTCAGGAGCGGATGCCAGGCGCCTCTCAAGCTTCAAGACCTCCCGTTCCAACTGCTCTATTGCTGCATCCCTCCGTTGGCTGGCGCCCCGGGAGTAGTCGTGGCAGAGGAGCCGGGCACGCACCTTCCCCACGTCCCACCATCGCCGCGCCAAGGGAAAGGCGGGCCGCTGCCCCCGCCAGGCCTGCCAGAACTCCCGGAAGGACGCCATGAAGCCCACGTCCTCCAGCAAGCTATTATTAAAGTGCCAATAGGCCGGCCCCAGCCTCTCCGAAGTCAGAGAGGCTTTCACGGCCACCAGATGGTGGTCCGTGAACGGGGCCAGCTGGATGCTGGAGGAGTGGGCTCGCGTCAGATGGAACCGGGAGAGGTAGATGCGATCCAACCAGGAGTGGCTCGACCACTCGTTCCCCACCTGGACGTAAGTAAAGGTGGTACTTTCGTCCGGGTGGTGGTCTCGCCAGACATCCACCAGGGAGTGATGGTCCACGATCTCCCTGAGGACGTCTGCCGCGGCCTGGCAGTTCGCGAGTCCTACACGGTCCCTGTCATCGAGAGTGGTGTTGAAATCCCCGCCCAGGACCAGGCACTCGCAAAGATCCAGAGTGCCGAGGAAGGTGGCTGCCTGCCGGTAAAAGGTGACCTGGTCCGGGCCCGCGTTTGGGGCATAGACATTGACCAAGTTCAACATCTGCCCCTCCACGTGGGCCCGGATGTGCAGCAGGGGGCCTGGGACAACCTTGGCGATCCCCAGCACCTCGGGCCGTAGGGCTGGGGAGAACAGGGTGGCCACCCCGGCCGAGCGAACGCCGAGGTGGCTAAAATGCACCCCATCCCCCCACTCCAGCCGCCAGTCAACCTCGATTGCTGGAGCTGTGTGGGTCTCCTGCAGGAAAGCCACCGAGTACCCCCCTCCCGAAGGCGAGGAGAGTGTCGTGAAATTTACGGACCCGCCGGTAGGCCCCTATGTCCTGCCTCTTGGCCCCTCTCCCCTCCTGCAAGAGGGCCCTTGTGGCCCCCAAGATAGAATGGAAGTCTCCCCAGCGCTGAAGGGCAAGCGCCACCTTTCCCTTAGCCCCACGCGTATCCATGAAGAATTGGCAGAATTTCCTCCGTCTGGGCCCCCCGAAAGACCTCACGGGCCACAGAGGCGGGCAAATCGGGGTCTGAGCTCTGGCGCGGCACCAAGAGCGACAGCACCACACTGCCTGCCCCCAATCCTGGTGAGGGAACAAGGCAGCCCCTAGGGAACTAGGGACCGGGGACACAAATACCACCCCATGAGGGCCGCTTACTGTCAATGGAAACAAGATGGCCCCCGTGGGGTGGCAATAACGGCAGTTTGGGAGGACGGTGAAGGCAGGACAGGCAACACAGTAGAGGTGGAAGGAGGGGCGGGCTCACGGCTGGATGGTAGGGCGAGGGCGGGAAGAGGGGGGGCGGTGACAGTAAGAGAACTATCAGGGACAGGGGAGGACTCGGGACTCGATATGGGTTCGTAAAGGGTAGGGTCGGGGCCAAGGGCATGTGCAGGAGTGAGGGGGGGTTCGGGACAGGGAAGGGGACCAGAAATTGGGGCGTGGTCTAGGGGAGAATCCCCCAGATTTGTGCCACCAGGCTGCGGCTCCTCCCGAATGGGACCCAGGAGGGCAATGAGAGGGAGGGGGCCCGCGCCGACGTCAGGCGCAGATGGAAAGACAGAAGTTGTCACCATGGCGTCAGCCTTAATGGTGTTCTCTGCTGGGCCCTCAATGGGAAGGGAAGATGACCGCCCTGGCTCGTTCGCTGGAAAGGGGGCGCCCCCAAGCTCGAGACCCGGCCGCTCAGCACCCGAGGGCTCAGAGGCTTCGGCGCCCAAGTCGGCCGGGCCAATATATAACAGTAGGGGTGCCCCTAGTGTAAGGATGGAGCCACCTGGGACATGGGGTCAGGATTAGGGCTAGGATTAGGGACAGGAGGGGGCGGCACCACAGAGTCGCCGCCCAGACCAAGGCCCACTGGCAGAGGGTCGTCCTCCCCCTGGGTGAGCGGGGTCAGACCCAGGGCCTCGATCTCCTTGAATATGGAGCTCAATTCCATCCCCTCGACCCCGGAGCCTTCCCCGCCGGCCTCCAAGGACACAATTACCTTGGCGGTAGCTGCAGGGAATGCAGTTGATACCAGGGCCGGGGGAGCTCCACCGGAGGCCTCCTCATGGATTGGCTCCACGGGGGGATGGTGTCGTCCCCCCTCACTGCCACGGCTTCTTCGGCCAGCGCCTCCTGCTGATGCTCGCCGGGGGCAATCTCGACAGCGCTGGCCCCCCTCGGAATCTTATGGAGGGGGGCCTTCCCACCTTCCTCATCGGAGGGGGAAGATTGAGCCTGTGAACGGTGGGCTCTGCACTTTCCCTCGACGAGCGTCCAGCCCTCCGAGGTGGAGGTGGAAGGCTGGTCAGCAAGGGCAAGGCCAGGGGGCACAGCTGGTTTTTGGGGTGGGTGTTGAGGCACAGGAGGGAGAGAGGAGGGTAAGGAAACCTCCACCTGGGGGGAGCCCTCTTCCTCGTCCGGCAGCGACCACGCCACCCTCTCCTCCTCGGACCCCGCAGAGACAGATAGAATGGAGGCAGGGCCCACCTGCTCACTCAGGCACACCAGAGGGGGCACCTCCAGCTCCCGAGCCAAGCCGTCGGTTGGAGGAGGGGCAGCCACGGATGCCAGACTACCAGGGGGGCCAGCGGTGGTAGGGCCAGCGCCCTCCTGGGCCCCGGGGGATCCAGACACCTCCCCCAACCGGGCCAAGGGGCAGTCCCTCCGAACGTGCCCAATCGCCTGGCAGAGGAAGCACCGGGCCTCACCCGTTGAATAGTAAACCCAGTAGAGGGCCCCCTGGTAGGACCCCTCTAGCGCCACCCCGCCACGCACCGCCAGCGGCATTTGCAGTTCCACCTGCCGGCGGAACGATAAAAGGTGACGGAGGGCGGGGTCCTTACAGCCCAATGGGAGAGGGCTGATGATGGAAATAGGCTTCCCCAGGGTGGAGAGGGAAGGCAACAGGGTAGCATTGGGGAGGAAGAGCGGGACAGAGGTGAGAACCACCCGTACATTCAGGTCCTCCAACAGTTCAAGGGGCACGTGCACGCCCCCCACCTCCAGGCCCCTCTCCACCGCCTCCTGGGCGGCGGCCTCTGAGGCAAGGAAGAACACCGCCTGGCCATACATCTTGGAGGCCGCCACCACAGCCGAGGCCCCCAACCCCTTCGCCAACACCCCCACATAAGTTTCCACGGGGGGCGAGGTGGCGACCAGGAGGCAGTGGACGCCGTGCCTCCTGGTCATGGTGGGAAAGGGGCCCCAGCCACCAGGAATGGAGCTGGAGGTGGCAGTCGGGGCAGATGACACGGCAGGTGGGGGGGCTGCAGCGGCCACCTGGGCGTACACTCTGGGGGCTGTGGTTAAATCACCCCCAGAGCTGGTGGGGGGAACAGCAGGGGAAGAAGGGGCTGCAGCAGATGATGGGGCTACAGGGGGCAGGGTGACCTCGGCCGTGGGAGGTTTAGCCTCCAGGGCCGGGCCTTTGCCCTTTCTTCCCCCAGCCCTTTTTCCCGGCCAAGGTGGAGGCTGCTCTCAAATGTGAGGGAGCATCGGCTGTGGCAGCAGCGGAGCTTGGGCCTGGGGTCAGGAGGTCAGCCGCGGCATTCTTTGGTCCCGGTGGGACCGTAGGATCAACAGGGGCAGGGGTTTCCTCCATCATGTGAGGAAGGAGACACAAATGACAGGAAGGGGGAGCAAGGGTTAACTGCTCCTCTGCACCAAACAACAGGCAGGGAGTCCGTGAGCGAGAGGGCGGGAGAGAGGGAAGGCACTGGTTTCAGGGAGGAGTGACTGGGGGAGTGCTCTGAGCCTCTCCTCCAGCCCCACTTTTAATAGCTCAGTTCACCACCACCCCTGGAGCAGATGAAAAAAAACTCAAGTCTTCTAAACAAACCCCCTCCACAGTTCTTGATGGTAATCTCTCTTCTCCCCCTCAGCGGGGCGCTGCAGCAGTAGTGGGTAGGCAGCAATCAGTGGGGGAAGGCCCTGGGTGGTGGGTGCTGGTGGGGTCCTCCTCTTTCTCTGGAGCGGAGGAGGGGAGCGGAGGCAGCCGGCAGGCCCTCCCACCCCCGTCAGGCAACAGGAGCCGCTGGTGGTGGTGGTAGGCAGCAGCGGCGGCAACGTCGTCCGGGGAGAGCAGCCCAGCAGCGTTGAGGTTTCAGCAGGCTCGGTGGGGTAGGAAGGGCTCCAGCTGGTGCAGGCAGCAGGACCAGGAACAGGGTAGGGGGGAGAAGGAAGAAAGTGGCCCCTACACCCTGCTTCCTCTCCTCCTTCTCTGCAGCGGGCCTATTTGAAGACACAGGAGAGTGGGTGGGCGAAGCCCGCCCACTTTCTAAAAGCACCTCCCCCAGCCTTGCGGGAGGGACAACTGAACCCGTGCTCAACTAATTACTGGGGACAAATAATGACAAAAAGGGCAAGGAGTGCAGGCTAGAGGTTTATAACTAGGGAACCGGATGGGGACACCGAGCAGAGAACCCCGGACAGTGCCCACTGCTCCTCAAAGCTATCGAAGGAGCCAGTGGATGCCGCCCAGAGGAACTCTGCCCGGATTCGTGAAACAAGGAAGGAACGGAAATAGGCCCCACAGTCGCAGAGAACCCCCTCGTCCAACATCTTGCTCCTGGTATTGTAGATGGTAGTCTTTGCGAGGGCCAGGAGCAGGTTGACGAGGAGGTCTCGCGACTTTGTGGGGCCACGGATAGGGAGTGCATACAGGAAAAGGTGAGGGGAGAAGTACAGCCAGAACCTCAATAAGAGGTTCTGGAGGAGCCAGAATAGGGGCTGCAACCTGGCGCATTCAAGGTAGGCATGCACCAGGTTCTCCCTCATGCAGCAGAAGGGGCAGGTGTCTGGGATGGGGGTAAATCACGCTAAGTACACGCCCATGCTCACGGCTCCGTGAAGGAGCCACCAACTGATGTCCCCGATGGGCCGTGGAATTAGGTCAGAATAGACGCTGGCCCATCGGGGTTCCCCACCCTCTACAGGTCTTAGATAGTCCCGCCACTTTGTATCGGGGCAGGACACAAGGGTGGGGAAATGCAGGGTGTGGAGCACGAGCATGAACAGATGTTGTCTTGGCACGGTCTGAAAACAGACCGGCTGCAAATTTTGCAACCGGCTGGGGGTCCAAGGATGGGGAGGCTGGGGG
Organism: Pelodiscus sinensis; assembly: GCF_049634645.1. Classification (NCBI taxonomy): domain Eukaryota; kingdom Metazoa; phylum Chordata; order Testudines; family Trionychidae; genus Pelodiscus; species Pelodiscus sinensis. Next base: position 23,048,062 of record NC_134725.1, on the reverse strand, counting down.
GGGGGCCCGCGGAACAGGGGCCCAATAATAAGGGATGGAGGCTTTGCAGGAAGGGAGGAGCGGGGCGTACCCTCTCACATGGACCGCTGCAGGAAATCGAGAGCGGGTCGTGGCAAGGCTGCCTTCACCTCCTGGAGTAGGCACAGGGAAGTTCGAGGAGTGGAGAGCCCCATGGGCTGAGCAAGGCCTGGGGGTCCATCCAATCCCCCCTATCGTAGTCCAGGAGGTCTCCGACCATGGTGGTTTCTGCCAAGATCAGCCTCCGGCGCACCGAGGGAGATTCCGCCACCTGCACACACAAGGCTGGATTGTGGAGCAGGGGCTCTGCGAGGAGGTCTTCTCCCTCAGAGGCTACAACTGACCTGGTCGCCGAAAACAGCTTCCAGGTCTGGAGTAGGCTCTGGTAGAATTCTGGCAGCTCTGAGAGGTCTCGCGGAAGACCCCTCGGGTGGATAAAAAAGAGCTGCTGGTCGTATCGGAGCCCTCGGAGGCGGCGGAGGAAGGCACGCACCAAGGTGCCCCATGCCGGACTACCTGCACTAAAGAGGAGTCTCTGCAGGGCCTGGAGGCGGAAGGTCCGGACCTGGCTGCACACGCAGACCAGGCCCTGGCCCCCCTCTTCCAGGGGGAGGGATAGGACCCCTGCAGAGACCCAGTGCAGTCCTGGGCAAAGGAAATCCAAAGCTGCTCTCTGGAGCTTGGCCAGGACCTCCGGGGCTGGGTGCAGGGTGTTGAGCCGGTGCCAGAGCATGGACAGGACCAGCTGATTTAGCACCAGTGCCCTCCAGCGAGCTGGGACCGGAGGGGCCACCACAGGATGTCCACGCACCGGAGTTGGCAGGGTCGTCCAGGGAGACCGTACCGGGTAAGTAGTTTGAATTAAGTAGTTCGGGGGGGGGGAGGCGGGAGGGAGACCAGAGACCACGCGCGTGGGCCATGCCTTCCACGGATCACGCAGACACCTGTGCACGTGCAAGCACGTGCCATGCCACCCTTGGGCAGATGGCTCCAGCTGCGTGACACCCAGGGGCCATGGCCCAATAGGCACATGTTTGTGCGAAGAGACCTGACATTTTGGGCACAGCCTAGCCCCGCCCAGTCACCTGACTGGAAGGCAAGGGGGGCGCGTGGCTAGGACTATAAAAAGCCTGGCTGAGAGCTCAGTGTGGGCTCAGCCTCTGAGGGAGACCGAGGACTGTCCAGAGCTCCTGGCTATTGAGGCTGAGACCTGGCTTGGGCCTTCCACTGTTGCCTCCCCTAAGGCCCGTGAAGACTGCCCTGCCTGGGATGCCGAGGCCTGGCCAAGCTGGTCAGCAGAGCTATCCTCTGACCCAGAGGAGCCCAGGGCTCTGGTGTCTGGTGAGTCTGAGGAGCTGCCTGAGCTGGAGGTCCTGCTTGAACCCCAAGGCCTGTGGATACCCAGGGACCCTGAGGTCTTGTCTGAGCTTGGGGACCTGCCAACTCCCAGAGACCCTGAGAACTTGCGGGAGCTGGGGGATTGGTTTGAACCCCAATGTCTACCTGGGGCCTGGGGAACCCGCTGGAAACTGCAAGGTTCCAACCTACTGAAGCCTGGATTGGGCTGCCTGGACCCTGCTGGGATGACACCGCCCTCGACTTCCAGACTGACTTGCCGGAGACACAGGTACCTGCAAAGGGGGAGATGAGGACTGGCTCAGGGGGTAGCATGGGCTGAGAGCAGCCCTAAGCCAGCACGTTGCAGGCTGGAGCCCCTGCTGAGCCAGTAGCAGCTGTACTGCTGCATCCAGGGCCCCTGGGCTGGGGCACAGTGGAGTGGGTGGGCCTGCGCCCCCCTGCCACCCACCTAAGGAGTGTCAGTCTCTCCCTCGCCACTGCTGCAGGTGTGCTACCTGCCCAGCTCCTGAACTGAGAGCTTCTACAAACTTGTGTGTTTGTGTTTTATTGCCCCGCCCTGCTCCAGGGCCAAGGCTTGCTTAGTGTATTTGAGGCCCCACCCTGGGCAGGCCTGCCTGTTGTATTAGGTGCCCCCACCCTGCATTAGGGCCAGTCCCTATTCACTGTGTCTGTTTATGGCCACGCCTTGCATCAGGACCTGGCCGCTAGGGGGACAACCTGTAGCCATTTGCTGCCCACCCTGAGCTAGGGCTGGGCTGCCATTTTGACTAGCTGCCCCGCCCTGCACCAGGGCCTGGGCTTGCATACTGTGCGTTGGAACCCAGCTGGAATCCGGGCCAGACCTTTTAAAGGGGCAGGACTAGGTCTGTTGCCCTGCCCAGAACTGTGAGCTGAGAGACTTGAGTCCACATTAGACTTCTTCCCCTGTGGCCTGGCCCTGAAGCAAGGCTGGGCATGTGAACTATTGCCTCTCACCCCGGACTTGAAGCAAGGCCAGCTATAGACTCACTGACTTGGACTATTTTAAGGCACGGTAGTGTAGTGGGGTGGACTGGCTGCCCACTACGCCAGAGGCGGAGGAACATCCTCCTGACGGCATACCGACCTACAACCAACCTCCAGAAGAGAGGAAGCGTAGAGGCTGTTGTGGACACTGCCGGAGTCTGTTGTGTCCCCGAAAAGGATCCTGCCACCTGCCATCCAAGCTAATTCCCAGGACTGACGGCTGGTGGGGCTGTGGCGGTGAGTGTACCCTGTTACACAGGGATTTAAATACAGCCATTCTCCGAGTTACAAACCAACACTTGGACCATAACTCAAACTGTTCAAAACTCGGACCCCATTGAGTTAAACGTGACCATGCTGTTCGTAAGCATGGGTCGTGTTCGTAACTCAGGGACCGCCTTTACGACCGCTCCACGGAAGCTTTGGTCGTAAGTGCGAATGGTCGTAACTCGACTGTTCGCAACTCGGGGAGCGGCTGTATCCCATGTTTCATTTGCATAATCACAGTGGTCTTTCGAAAAAGGGTATTTCTAAAGTGAAACCGCAGTCTAGATGCAGTTATTTTGGTGAAAAAAAAACAACCCTTTTTCTAAAGATCCTGTACTCCTCAGGAGTACTGGTCAGGGGTACGGGATCTTTCAAAAAAGGGGTTTTTTCCCCCCGAAAGAACTGTGTCTAGACTGCGATTTCACTTTTGAAATAGCCTTTTTTGAAAGACTGCTATGAATGATTATGCAAATGATGCATGGGCTATTTAAATCCCCACATCATTTGCACTTTCAATTTGCCTAATTTACACCCCTCTTTCGACAGAAAAATGTAGTTTAGACATACCCTTAGAGTCAGTGACAGAGCTCTGTGTCCATGCTGTTCCTGACCCATGTGGGTGTTGCTTTGAAGGCCACATCGAGGAAGTTCTGGATTTTTCAGTTCTGCCTTTTAAATACCCTGTGAAATGACACCCAAAATTCTATTAAAAGAACCTTATTGAATGAGTGAAGCCCTCACAGCTAGGAAATGATACTGGGGCAAATGAAGGTTGCGCTGGCATCTTTCGTTTTGGCACTTCCTAATGTTTGAACATTTGACTTTGCAACCTGACTCTTTAACCTAGTGCTTTGTGTGTGCTGTAGTGCTTTGTGTGTGCTGTAGTGCTTTGTGTGTGCTGTAGTATGTAGGAACAATGGGACCAGTCTGATTAAATGTAATTTCAGAATATGCTGTTGCATCTATGCCAAAACATATATACCTGTGTGTGTGCAAATGTGAGCAAGTGCAAGAGGTTCTCTCATTCTAGCGCCAGATACTTTGAACATGTACCTGAGATGTGGAAAACCTGTATTCAAGGCCCTACTCTGCCTGATTTAAAGAACTCTATGATGGAAAAGCGTTGCTGTTTGCCACATCCCTGATGAGTAATCTATCCACTTGGCTAATCTGGAACTCTGGTGTTTTTTCATTAAAAATGTAAAAGGGGCTACTTAAAACCTTAAAATTTATCATGAAGCAGAATTACTTGTTTTCCAGACAGCCCAGCTTATTACTATCATTTCTATCTCTCACCCCCACCTTTCCCACCAAAGGGAATTTAATTCTTACAGACTCTTTCTGTAAGTTTTTTCTTGAAAAGCCAGTATTAGATAAGTTATCATTTATACTGACTCATTCACTAGGAGAGGCAGGCCTTGCCTGTCCCAGAAATTGGCCCAGTGCACAGGTTGGGTTTTGAGAGCTTAAATTTAAAGCAATAGAAAAAAGTCCTCTTGGCGCAGCTTTGACAAGCACATTATAAGTGTGCACAGTCATCCCACCACATTCCACACAAAACAAAGCTCATATATACATTGAAATAATCATTGGCTTACCAGCCCTCTACCCTGGAGTCTTGAGGCTTGCTCAGAAGCCATGTATATATTTTGAATGGGAATAAAACCTTGCTTTGTTGAATAGCTGGTATGTGCCTCTACTCCCTCTGGGTACGTCTACACTACAGCGCTAGTTCGAACTAACTTAGTTCGAATTAGTTAATTCGAACTAAGCTAGTTCGAACTAATGCATCTAGAACTAAAAACTAGTTCGAACTAGTGTTTTGCTAGTTCGAACTAGTAAGTCCACATTGAGTGGACTCTGAACAGGGCTTAAGGATGGCCGGAAGCAGTGCCGGCAGGGCATAAAAGGAGGACTTAGAGCATGGATATGCTGTCTCAGGCTAGCCGAGGGCTGCGCTTAAAGGGTCCCGACCCCCACCCCGGACACACAGTTCTAAGGGGTGCCCCGCTTGCAAAGAAGTTCTGGCTTGGAGTGCCCTGAGTGCCCACACTGGGCACATCACACCACTCGGCCATCAGCCCGGCTGCACTTGCCGCAGGCTGCCATATGGGGAGAGGGAGTAATTGGGGGGCTGCAGGAGAGCTTCCACCCCCAGAAGCCCGCAGAGCCAGCCCAGTCCTCCCCATCGGGGGCTCGTACCCCATTCCTCCCTCACCTCCTTCCACTTACCCTTCCCTAGCCCCCCTTCTTATTGATGTACAAAATAAAGATAACGTTTCTTCCAACATTGACTCTGTCTTTATTGAAAAAAACTGGGGGAGACTGGGAAAAGGAGGTGGGAGAGGGGAAGAGAAAGGCTGGGAGAGGGGAGGGCAACTAACATGATCAGGGGTTGGGAACAGGTCCCAGATGAAGAAAGGCTACAGAGACTGGGACTGTTCAGCTTAGAAAAGAGGAGACGGAGGGGGGACAGGATAGAGGTCTCTAAAAGCAGGAGTTGGGTGGAGAGGGTGCATTCAGAAAAGTTCTTCCTGAGTTCCCATAAAGAAGGACTAGAGGACACCAAAGGAAAGGAATGGGTAGCAGGCTTGAAACTAGTAAGAGAAAGTTGTTGTTCTTGACAAAGCAAATAGTTAACCTGTGGAACTCCTTGCTGCAGGAGGCTGTGAAGGCTACAACTAGAACAGAGTTTAAAGGGAAGTGAGATCAAGTCATGGAGGTTGGGTCCAAGGAGTGGTATTAGCCAGAGGGTAGGAGTGGTGTCCCTGCCCAAAGTTTGTGGAAGGCTGGAGAGGGATGGCACGAGACAAATGGCTTGGTCATTGTCTTCGGTCCATCCCCTCCAGGGTCCCTAGGGTTGGCCGCTGTTGGCAGACAGGCTACTGGGCTAGATGGACCTTTGGTCTGACCCAGTACGGCCATTGTAAGCTCAGGGCTCAGTGTCGGGGGTCTCAGTGGACCCTCTTGATTTTCATGCACACCTGGTCCTGGGTGGCCAGGCTGGCAGCTCTCCTGCCCTAGACGGCCACTTTCCTGTGCCTAGTGCGGAGATCGTGGACGAGGTCCACGATGTCTGCACTAGCCCAGGAAGGTGCCCGCCTCTTGCGGTCCAGGGCAAGCTCCCAGGAGCCGCCACCCTGGTCCTGGCAAGAGGGGGTGGGCTGGGGGGCATCGGGTGGGTGGCTCTGTGCCGTGCCAGGTGCAGGGTCTGCTAGCTGGGTGCTGGCAGGCTTGCACCTGGCACGGGCACCGTAGCCAGCCCGTGCCCCTTTAAGGGGTCCGGGGCCGGGAGGGGGGCATAGAGTTTCCCTGGTGTTGGCCAGAGTGGCCACCAGGGAAACCTGGGGAGGGCTAGCCTCCCACTAGTTCGAACTAAAGGGCTACACAGCCCTTAGTTCGAACTAGCTAGTTCGAACTAGGCATTAGTCCTCGTAAAATGAGGTTTACCTAATTCGAACTAAGCGCTCCGCTAGTTCGATTCAAATTCGAACTAGCGGAGCGCTAGTGTAGCACCTATTAAAGTTAGTTCGAACTAACGTCCGTTAGTTCGAACTAACTTTGTAGTGTAGACATACCCTCTGATATGGTCAGGACATGTATTAGAGGAGTTTCCAGCATCCAAAAACTATGCTGGAAAGTACCAAGGGCTAGAGTGGGGCTTTTCTTTTGAAGTTGCCCTTAGGAGAATTAAAAGACTGTGGGCAAAACTTCTAGCTAAGCAAACTTTAGAACAGAATTATATAAACAGTGCTTCACATAGTAGGTTGATAATTTCTGCTGAGTCCATGGGCTCCTATCGCTATGGCTATACTACAAACTTATTCCAGAAGAGGAAATGCAAATGGAGCACTCATTTACATATCTTGCGCTCTCATTTGCATATTCTCTTCTGACCCCCTCTTGCACAAGAACCCTTATTCCTCATTTTTGAGGAATAAGGGTTCTTGCACAAAGGCTTTTTTTGTGCAAAATGTTCCCATTGTTAGGCCACAGAAAATTGGGCCTAGGGCGGTTATGCTAAGACAGACCAAGAAGAGTCCAGCAAAGGGTTCTGGGTAGTCCCTGAACAAAATTTGAGACATGAGTTAAGCAAGGGCATGAGATAAGTGAACAGCTGCATCTTTGTACTTGCTGAGCTGAATAGCTTGCTTAAGGAACTGATAAGAAAACACCCTGTCTCCTCATTGTCTGATACTTGCCTTCTGTCTTAATAAGAAAGTTGCTAATGTATCAAGGCCACCTTGTACAGTTGGCACGGTATGCATCCATGCTAGAAGTTTCTAACTAACAAAGGGGGGGAGGTTGCTTAAGTAAATAGTCTGACATGATGGAACTGTCTATATAACTCTACTTGCTATAGAAATCGGGGGCTGGTTCTCAGTGGAGATGGGCTGCTCTCTATTGTCGTGTGCACTCTTCAGTAAAGAGCTTTGTGATTAGACCTTGCTGATGTTGCCTGTCTCTTTGCGGTCAGACAACGAACTGAAGCTGTCTGGGTTAGAAGTCCCCGACACCATCTACACTGCAGTTTATTCTGCAAAAACGTCTTCCACAAAAAGGATCAGAAGAGCATATACAAATGAGCGTGAGAAATGCCAATGAGTGCTTCATTTGCTTCCGAATACATTCTGCTGGCAGCTCAGAGACAGGCACACTGAGTTTGCCTTGGCTCCCCCTCTCTACCAGGGTCAGAGTCTGCCTGGCAACCCATAGGGAGTGAGGTGCCCCTCCCAGGGAGTTCAGAAGGGCGAGGAGAAGCCACTGTTGAAGGAGTCTGGAGCCATCCAGGGCAAGGGGAGAGCTGGCTGTGTGGGAGCTAGTAAGCCCCAGGCCTGCATGCAGGGCTTCCCCCTGAGAACTAGCCTCTAGGGACCTGAAGGCAGGATCCCTCAGCTGGGTTTTATTTCTCCACTGTTGATTCCCAGTTTGTGGAGTTTGCTGGGAGGCTTCCCCAGCCAGGCTGAGTTGGTTCTCCGGCTCCCTGGATGAGACCAGTCACTGCATAGTCAGCTCTGCTCTGTCTCCTGGTTCGGGGCTGCTGCCTGCTGTGTGTGTCTGAATGCTGGGGTAGGAGATTAGTTTCAATTTTGGTGCAGTTTTGTGGCCTGCACCTTGAGCCTTGCACCCTTTTGTGGTGAGGGGAAATCCTGGGATCAAAGCAGCTTGATTCCTGCATGAGGAGGATCCCTGCCAGAAGAGACCAGCTCCTCTGCAGTGACTGAGTCATCTCTGAACCTGAGCCTCATTCATGGAGTGTGTGAGTGCACCATCTTTTAGTTAGTAAGTCAGGGTATGTCTACACTACCCCGCTAGTTCGAACTAGCGGGGTAATGTATGCATACCGCACTTGCTAATGAAGCCCGGGATTTGAATTTCCCGGGCTTCATTAGCATAAGCGGGGAGCCGCCATTTTTAAATCCCCGCTGCTTCGAACCCCGTGTAGCGCGGCTACACGGGGCTTGAACTAGGTAGTTCGGACTAGGGTGCCTATTCCGAACTACCGGTACACCTCGTTTCACGAGGAGTAACGGTAGTTCGGAATAGGACCCTAGTCCGAACTACCTAGTTCGAGCCCCGTGTAGCCGCGCTACATGGGGTTCGAAGCAGCGGGGATTTAAAAATGGCGGCTCCCCGCTTATGCTAATGAAGCCCGGGAAATTCAAATCCCGGGCTTCATTAGCAAGTGCGGTATGCATACATTACCCCGCTAGTTCGAACTAGCGGGATAGTGTAGACATACCCTCAGGGAATTTGGGGATTTTATAGCCTGCTGCATATTAAACCTATGGAGGGATTTACCACCTTCCCCCACTTGTGAGTCCTTTGGGCTGTATTGGACCCAGTCAGCCTCGGTGCTAAACCACTGCAGAGAAGAATTTTGTGGTCAAAAGTCATCAAGGGCCCCAACAAAATACACGTACCAACAGGACATTAACCTTACAGTTGCTGGGCACCGGTGAACCTAAAAATAGTGTTTTACCCTGTTATGTTATATTTGTCTCCTGTTTAATATAATTGTGTTTAATATAGTGTACGTGTTTGTGTTATTTTCTGTGAGTCTCCAACTATCTGGCAGGTACGTGGGAATTACCCTGGGTTAGAATTTTCCTCTTTCTGCCCTGGTGACCCTGCCAGGAAGGGGTGAGGGGGGTGGAGGCACCGCTAAAGAAATCCATAGGAAGAAAGAAAGTTGAGTGGGTAGCGGGATCCAGAAGAACCCAGACCTGTCCATCAAAAACTGTAAGCAGATTGGCCTTAAAGAAGGTAACCAGGTAGAGAGGGGGCGTTACATAGACAATCTCAGTGAACCCTGGCAACCTAGGTGGTGGTTTGTGCTAAACTCATCACATGCTTCAGTGGCCTTACAGAGGGGATGAAGATGGGACTGAAAATTGAGTGTGGGCTGAGTGCTGGCCTGAGAACCAGGCTCTTCTGGGAGTTTCAATTAGTGGGTTTGCTCCAGGCTCTGTTTGTTCTCTGAGGTCAGTTGCTTTACCCCCTATGACTCACCTTGTTAGTCTGTAAAATGGGGTGTTGGAAGGCTTAATTAGGGAATCTTGGGTGAGTGTCACTAATAGTGAAGTATGGAAAACTGTTATCAAGATCCCCTGGAGTTCAAGTAGCTCTAGTTGGAAGGAAAACTGAGTCAGTTAGGAATCTTCAAGTTCGGAATACATTGAGGTAGGAAAGTGAAAAAAATTCTCATATCCTTTTTTTATATTGATTCTAAACCAGTGTGCTTATGGACATTTGACTCTTAAGGCCTTTTAGTGATAAATATTCATCACTTTAATCCCACTGACCTTGTTTTGTAGCCCTCATTGAAGAAGTAAAGTAAATCTATTTACTCATGTCTGAATATCTGTGACATTATAGCAGACTTTTCAGACACTGTCCAGATCCACCACAAATTTGGAGCTCTCAACAGTTGACCTTCCAGTGATCTGCCACACACTATTTATCCGTTGTCTCACTGTTCTGTCCCACCTGTCATGATCTGCTACTAGTCCTTCCATCATAATTTTCTCAAGGTTACAAAAATCAAGCCAAAACTGAAGACTTAAAATATGGAAACTTCCACTATCGTAATTGTGTCAAAATGAATGTGTCGACTGTGACCATTTTTTTTTTGATGGGGCAAAAGCCAACGTGGTGTTTCAATAGTGTTGATGTGATTTATTTCTACCCTTATATCCTACTACAATTTAAATATCCATAGTTATAAATATGTTATTAATTAATTGAAATGATCTTGAGGAGAGGCATAAGGATCTTGCACAAAAAGGTGTGTTTGTGCAAAAAGGAAACATCCACACTGCTTGTTTTTGCACAACTATGCAAATGAAGAGCAAGAAAATGCTTATCAGCACTTCATTTGCATTGCCTCTTCTGGCAAAAGCCATACAGTATCTGTAGCCTTTGGGGAATAGTGATAGAAATGTAGCCGTGTTAGTCTGGTGTAGCTGAAGCAAAATACAGGACTATATAGCACTTTAAAGTCTAACAAGATGGTTTATTAGATGATGAGCTTTCGTGGGCCAGACCCACTTCCTCAGATCAAATAGTGGAAGAAAATAGTCACAACCATATGTACCAAAAGATACAATTTAAAAAAATGAACACATATGAAAAGGACAAATCAAATTTCAGAACTGAAGGGAGACGCGGGGGGGGGGGGGAGGAGGTAAATGTCTGTGAGCTAATGATATTAGAGATGATAATTGGGGAAGCTATCTTTGTAATGGGTAAGATAACTAGATTATTTGTTGAGACCGAGGCGTAAAGTGTCAAATTTTAGCATGAACCAAGTGAGTTATGAGATCACGAACACACATTCCTGTGCATCCAGAAATATAATTTATGCTATCATGTGCCGAAAGTGTCCATCTGCTATGTACGTTGGACAAATGTCTCAGACACTTCGCCAAAGGATCAATGCCCATAAAACAGATATTAGACCAGATCACAAAGAAAAAAGTTTCTTTCCATTTCAACTAGAAAGGACATTGTCTCAACGACTTACTCACCTGCATCCTGCTTCAAAGACCTTTCAAATCTGCACTTGAAAGGGAATCCTCTGAACTGTCATTCATGCTAAAATTCGACACTTTACACCTCGGTCTCAACAAACAATCTAGCAAAGTTCTTAAACACATGCCTAAGTCCATCTCTACTATGTACATTATGGCTATGACTACACTGCAGCCTTTTTAACAAATGTTCTTGCGCAAAAACTTGCAGAGCATCTACACTGCACGCGCGTTCTTGTGCAAGTACATTTACAGTGAAGCATCAGAAAACAGAGCTTCTTGTGCAAGAGTTATTCCTCTCCCCATGAGGAATACGCCCTCTTGCGCAAGAGCTCTTCCACAAGAAGACAGAGTAGACAGGCAACGGGATTCTTGCGCAACAAAGCCCTATGGCTAAAATGGCTATCAGAGCTTTCTTGCGCAAGAGAACATCCACGCTGCCATGGACGCTCTTGCACAAAAGCACATCTCTTCCACAAAAGTACATGGCAGTGTGGAAGACCTTTTGCACAAGAACTCTTGCGTAAAACAGTTCTTGTACAAGAAGCCTGCAATGTAAACGTAGCCTCAGTGTATGAGTGCATGTGTTAGTGTGTGTGTGTGTGTGTGTGTGTGTGTGTGTGTGTGTGTTTTCCCCATTTGAAGTCTATGAAACTTAAAGTTAGGCCCTTGTTTATGCTATATTCTGGATCAGGGTTTGTTTCCTCTGACATTAAAAAATACCTTCCATAAAAATACCTTCCATATAATGTATGAATTGGAGCATTATTGATGTCTGGGCAGCAATCTTTTAATTTCTCCTGGACAATTAGCAGTCAAAGGTCATGAAACATACAATATAAAAGAAAGGTAATTATCCCTGGATTTAATACAGTCTCCAATGTGATATCTGATCTTAATATACAAAACCGTTAACCATCCCTGTATAGCTATTACACAGGCAAAACCAATTTTTGGAATTTCAATAATGCACAAGGAAGAACGCCCCTAGCAAAACTTATTAACATTTCCACAGCCTCTTCATACTCCAGGACCAGGGAGCTGCAGTAGTAAAAAAAATCCCCTTGATCTCATATTAAAATGCATTTTAAACATTAAAATGTCCTCTAAAAAGTCTTAAAAGGACAAACTAAAGAGGCCAGTGCTAAAGCCGAGAAGCCGAAGTGTGAGAGTCTGAAAAGAGGTTGGAGTTGGGAGGGGAATTCACAATGTGTAACTTATTCAGTCTTTAAAAACAAAACAAATAAGATTTCACTAGCCAAATAAAAGATTACAGTAAATTGCAGAAACAAATAATTTGCCCCCTTCCACAGCTCTTCAGTTCACATTGTCTGATGCATAAGTGGTTAGAAAGATTTCAGCCTTATATTAGCTAATTAAAATTAAAGTCTGTGACTTGGCAGGCATTGCTGAGATCTGACAGATGGCAGGGCATGTATGGGGATATTTCGGCAAATCCAGTAAAGTGCTTGAACCACTATTGCTCATTGCTTAACTTTTAGCAACTAAACAGCAGTTTCAGCATGACCAAGTTGGGGAGGCAGAAAACAGGGGCTGCAGTGCCATAGAGAGGTCATCTTGACCCTGCATCCTTCCTGAGGGCCAGATCTCTGTTGAAATTGCTGAACTGTACATCTAGAAAAACAGGAAGCTTGTCTAGCTGCCCTAAGATATATATCTCAGGAAGCCCTACCCCCCCCCCCCTCCCCCCACATGCAGTCTTTGAAAAAAATGCATCTGGCTAGCTTGATGATCAGAAGAAAACTTCTTGCCTAACCTTTTTAAAAAGTGCTTGCCTAATAAGTTTTTGAGTGATGTGTTATTGTTAGACTAATGGATAAATAGGGAAGGAAAATTTGGGATGGTTGGACACTTTCAAGACTCATTAGGGACACTTCTTCGGTCCCCACTGGCAGACGGAAGATTAGTCATTGGAAGCCTTCCCAGTATCACTCAACTTTGGTAATTATTGAGGGGGTGGGGTTTTACTAACTTGTTGTGTGTAAGTGCTTGAGACTAAGAAAAGTTGAGTTTTAAGTGAAAGTATTCTTGTGTTGTCTTGTTTGTACCATCCATTTATGCTAACAGGTGTTCCATATGTTAGGAACAGGTTGACAAGGAGGTGATAAGACTGTGCTGTTCTGTGCCCCCATGCCATTCTGTAGCCTCTTCTCCAGCTTCAAGATATGTATAGTTTGTGTCCTTGCTGCTTCTAGATGTAGGGATCAGGGAATTGAATAGCAGGAGACCAACAGGCTCTGCTTCCCAAGTTCTGTTGCTTAGTGGTTCTCAGGGAGCCCGTGGGCAATCGGACTTTCTGATGCAATGGGAGTTTTCATGCCCCTACCCAGCTACCAAACTTCTATTGCTCTCTGCATAGCAGAACCACATTGGTTTTGCCACCATGAGGCCTTCCAGCATTGGAAATGGATTTGTCTCAGTAAAAGTATGAGCTACCTCCTGTCATCCAAAGCTTCTTTGTGTTTTATTCTTTCAGCCCTGCAATGAAGTGTTTTCCATTGTCCTTCTAGCAACTACCCAGATCTAAGAAAATCAAAACTTAACATGTAAGAGCAATGGGATTTCCCTCCTGCCTCTAGTGTCATTACTCACTCCTCCCTCTGGGCTGGCTCAAAGCATATCTGGCTCAAAATTATTTCTGCGGTTCAGTGGCTGAGCTGCTGAGTTGCACCAGACTGCATCAAGACAAGAGGCAGGATAAATTGCAGATAATTTTCACAATAAGTGATGCATCCAGAGCCATCTAAAGAGAGAGAGACACAGACACAACCATAACCATCTACTTTTATATTTTGAGTGGTTTTGTAGCTGTGTTGGTTCCAGGCTGTGAGAGAGAAAGTAGGTGAAGTCATATATTTTATTGGACCAGTTTCTGTTTCCTTCCCAGATCAGAAGAACTTCGTGAAGTTTGAAAGTTTGTATCTCCCATCAACAGAAGTAGATCCAATAAAAGATACTGCCTCATGTACTGTCTCTTTTTGTGTGTGTGTGTGTGTGTGTGTCACACTCTTATTTCTTCTGTTGTAAAAGAGCACCACCTGCTGGTTCCCAAGCTTGTTTTGGATTCTATTCAGGCTGGCATTAAAGATTCATTACACAATTGCTCACGTATACAGCTTCCAGGCCCATTCATAGAAGGGCCAAAATCTCAATAATATGTATGTAAGATCTTGACCACAGTGTCTCTTAAGAATCTTTCACATTTGCCCAAACTCCACGTGCTTGGTCTGAGGCATGAGGCCTAGTTAACGATGGACAATACATGGCTAAAGAAAAGTTGAGATAAGCAAGAAACAGACATCTTTGTTTAAACAGCCATAAACAAGCTAAGACAGCACAGCCCCAGATGGGGAGCAGTAATTGGGGATATATCATGAGTTCCGGGCACATAACTCACAGAGAGTCTACTTCATAGTTCAGGAAGAGATAACAAGTACATACTCCCAGAATGCCAACCAGAGTTCAGGGAGAAGGCTAGCATGCCAGCATAAGTTATGGCATCCGTCCCTCACAGATGCCAACCCAAGCTCAAGAGGATGCACTGATAAATTATACACAATTGCCATTGCTGTGTTCTGTTTACGCTACTTTTTGCTTTAAGACCCTCTAGGAATGTACCTGTGGGCCAACCTGTCGAGGGGTACATCTACACTACAGCGCTAATTCGAACTAACTTAGTTCGAATTAGTTAATTCGAACTAAGCTAATTCGAACTAGCGCATCTAGAACTAAAAACTAGTTCGAATTAGCGTTTTGCTAATTCGAACTAGCGCGTCCACACTGATTGGACGCAGGGGGGCATTTAAGGGCAGCTGAAACCGGTTCTGGCAGGGCATCAGGTCAGTAGTTGCTTTGTGTGGCTGCTGTCTGAGGCTATCTGAGGCTCGAGCTTAAAGGGACCCCCCGGACAGCCAGTTCTCAGCTTTTCCTGCTTGCTTGCCAACCTCGCCGAGGGACAGCAAAGCGTTGGTCTCTGTGCCCATCTGTGTCGGTGCTTCCCTTCGGGGGGGCTGCCACAGGTGGCAACATGGAGCCACAGCTCGCCCTGCACCTTCTGGTGCACTTTGTGGACTTGCTGCTGCAAGCCTGCCACCATTGGCTCGAGGCTGCCTGGCACCACCTGGTGCACGTCAACCCCCTGCCTCTCCACCTGGCCGCCCTGGGGCCGTGGAGGAGCCGCGGTGGCGCCCCAGCACCGGCGTGCCCCGCCGCGTCTGGCGTCTGGACACCAGCACCAACTGGTGGGACCGCATCGTCCTGGAGCGCTGGGAGGACCAACAGTGGACCCAGAACTCCAGGATGAGGAGGGACACCTTCCTGGAGCTCTGCGAGTGGCTCGCCCCTGCCCTGCGCAGAAGGGACACTCGCATGAGACCCGCCATCCCCCTCCAGAAGCGGGTGGCCATCGCCCTCTGGAAGCTCTCCACGCCGGACAGTTACCGATCCATTGGGAACCAGTTCGGCGTGGGGAGATCCACTGTCAGAGCGGTGCTCATGCTGGTATGGCTCTCGTCGGCCACTGAGCCGGGGGGGGAGGGGGGCTGCAAGGAGGGGATGGGCCGCCCCAGGGACAAAGGCGGGGGCCGGAGGAGGTGAAAGCGCCCCGCACCGGAGGGGTTGGTCTGTCCCGGCCATACTACACGCCGCCAGGGGGGTTGCTTCCGGGAGTGGGGCGCAGGGCACTGCCAGGGCACGAACGCTCCCAGCCACCCGGGTGCCCCACTGATTGGCGCTTTGCTGTTTCTCTCTCCGCAGGTGGTCAAGGCCATCAACCGGGTGCTGCTCTGCAGGGTGGTCCGCCTCGCCGACCCAGACGCCGTCATCCGGGGGTTCGGCACCCTCGGCTTCCCCAACTGCGGGGGGGCCATCAACGGAACGCACATCCCCATCCATGCCCCGGAACACCAGGCATCCCGGTACGTCAACCGCAAGGGGTACCTCTCCATCCTCCTGCAGGCCGTGTGTGACCACCGGGGCCAGTTCATGGACATTAATGTGGGCTGGTCCGGCAAAGCACACGACGCCCGGGTGTACCACAACTCCTCCATGTGCCAGCGGCTGCAGGCCAGGACCTTCTTCCCCGACCGCCACATCAGGGTCGGGGACATGGACATGCCCGTGTGCCTGGTTGGGGATGCCGCTTACCCACTGCAGCCGTGGCTGATGAAGCCCTACACGGGGCACCTCAATCCCTCTCGCCAGGCCTTCAATGCCAGGCTGACCAGGGCCCGCATCGTGGTGGAGGGGGCCTTCGGGTGACTGAAAGCCTGCTTTCGATGCCTCCTCACCCGTCTGGACCTGGCCGAGCACAACATCCCTCCTGTGGTGGCAGCATGTTGTGTGCTCCACAATTTGTGTGAGCGAAAGGGGGAGGCTTTCCTGCCAGCCTGGATGGCTGAGGCTGACCGCATGGCTGGACACTACCGTCAGCCCCGCACCGCCGCCATCCGGGAAGCCCAGCGGGGGACCGTCCGGATCCGGGAAGCCCTGCGGGAGAGCTTCCAGGTGGAGGAGGAGGACTGACCTCTCCCTTGCATGCCCCACTGGGGCCTTCTTCCACCCTACCCCCCTTCCCCTTTCCCCTCCCTACCTACTGTAAAATAAAGACACCTGTTTTTCAAACAAAAACGTATGTTTATTTCACATAACTGGGGTGGGGGAAGGGAGGAATGAGGGTGGGAGAGGGGAGGGGGAAACCTGGGACGAGGGAGCTGGAAGGGGAGGGAAGGGAGGAAGGGAAAGGAAAGCTCAGGGGTGGGAGTCCGGCTGCCTCTCCCGTCTCGCCACACTGCGGGTCCGGGGGCGTCGGTGGGAAATGGTTGTGGAGGGGCGGGCAGGAGGGACGGGGGGTGTGGAGGAAGCAGGAGCGGGAGCAGGAGAGGGAGCAGGGGGAGCAGGAGCAGCAGGAGGAGCAGGGGGAGCAGCAGGAGGAGCAGGGGGAGCAGGAGCAGGAGGAAATGGGAAGCGGTCGAGCAGGCTCTGGAGGTGGCCTTGCAGGGCATGGCCCTGCTCCTCCAGGGCCTCCAAACTCCTCCGGCGCAGCCTCAGGTCCTCCTGGACCCAGTGGTCCTGGGTGCGGAGCTGGTGATCCAGGAACCAGAGGTGCCGCCTCTGGTAGTCCTCTTCATTCCTGGCTCTCCTGCTTGCCCGGGCACAGGCAGCTGCTGCAGGTGGGGTGGTGCGCCCTGCAGGCCCAGGTGCTACAGCTGTGGTGCAACAAGACCAGTGGTCAATTACCCCAGGGGCCCAGGTGTGTGAAACCCAGCTCCCCTCTGCAAGGCCAGGGCCCCTGCAGGCTCCCCAGCTGCTGCTCTGTGGTGGGCAAGGCCCAGGCGCACGGTCCCAGGGCTCTCTTTCACCCCAGCCCCCCGTACACATAAGGGGAGCATGATGGTACTCACAGGTGGACGCCTCCCCGGCCTCGGACGACACAGGCGAGCGGCTCTGTGGGGTGCCTCGGGGGTCCCGGGTCCTGGGCAGGCTGCCGGCAGGCTCCTGGCTCTCAGAGCCCTCCTCCTCCTCTTCCGTCTCCTGGAGCGGGCCCTCTGCTCTGGGGTCTATCACGTCCCAGGGGGCAGGGACGGCATGAGCCCCCAGGAGGCGGTCCAGGGTGTGGAAGTGGGGGCAGGCCTCCAGGTCGGCCCCTGGCAGGAAGGCCCGGGAGTAGGACTGCTGCAGGTCTTTAATCTTGCAGCGCACCTGCTCCCGGCTGCGCTGGTGGCCCCTGGCGGCCAGGCTGGCAGCCATGCGGCTGTAGACGGCCGCGTTCCTGTGGCTAGTGCGGAGATCGTGGACATTGGAGGCTTCCCCCCAAACCTCAATGAGGTCCACGATCTCCGCACTTGACCAAGCAGGTGCCCGCCTCTTGCGTCCCCGGGCAGGCTCCTGGGAGCCGCCAGGCTGGTCCTGGGGAGCAGTGGAGGGCTGGGTGTCCTTGGGTGGCTGGCTCATGGTGTGGCAGGTGCAGGGTCTGCTGGCTGGGTGCTGGCAGCCTTGCAACTGGCACAAACTGTGTAGCCACCCGTGGCCCTTTAAGGGCTCCGGGGCCGGGAGGGGGGGCAATAGAGTTTCTCTGGTGTTGGCCAGAGTGGCCACCAGGGAAACCTGGGAAGGATTAGCCTCCCACTAGTTCGAATTAAGGGGCTACACAGCCCTTAATTTGAACTAGCTTGTTCGAACTAGGCTTAATCCTCGTAAAATGAGGTTTACCTAGTTTGAACTAAGCGCTCCGTTAGTTCGAATTAAGTTTGAACTAACAGAGTGCTAGTGTAGCGCCTATGAAAGTTAGTTCGAACTAATGTCCTTTAGTTCGAACTAACTTTGTAGTGTAGACATACCCCGGGAAGTGCCACGGTCATTTCTATGGACTTAAAATCAGTATTTAACTTACACTTTGCAAGAGGAAAAGTTTGAAGGATAACACCTGTGTAATAGCAAACATGTTAACCTTAGCTATGGGTGGAGCAATTATGTAACCTTTTAGATTATTGGCTTATTATGCTAATTTTGTCTTGCGGCTAGAACCTATCCAGGGGCTCAGAAACTCCTACGCCATTGTTTCTCTCTGCCCATTGGCACTCTATATAATCTATTGTAATCAATTATTTAGCAGTGTCTCACTGAGCCTAACAGCGAAGTGACACTCCGCCAGCCTTGTGCATAATAAACCCTCATGCTTGGATCTATACAGTGTCGAACTTCTGTTCCTTCATTTATTGTGAGAAATATGTCTATTTCTACCAAAACATTTTATCTGATATTTTGGATGACATTCCCAAATTAGGAGAGTCCTGTCCTGGTGGGAGAAAAGCTTCCCAAATAGGTGCCCTTTATTAATATTAGGATGCTAAATAGAAAAAAAAGTAACAAATCTCAAGTTACCACTCAATTATGAATTCATTAGTTATACTTTTGCTCCTGCAAACTGATTTTGGCAGCTGTAAACTAATCTTGGTCATGATTATCAATGTTCACATTAATCTTTTTTGTCCAGGTGCACATTTTTTTTCATCCATGGGTGGAATAAATGTTATGTGCACTGAGGCATGTTCAAATGTGCGCCACCCATATAAACAAAAACCTATCTGTGAGCACTCTGCTCATCAGCTGGGCAGCATTTAAATCTCTCCTAAAGTTCCCCCAAGAGCACAGCTTATAGCAACACTGGTGGTTATGTAGCTAATGTGCAGTGACAACCATCTTTCATGCTGACCACTATTGTTTCCTTGAGTTTCCCTGTCTATGTCCAGCTGCTGTTTCTTCTCCTATACTGAGATTGTAAGCTCTTTGGGGCAAGGACTGCTTTTTACTGTGTGATTGTATAGTGCCCACCACAGTGCAGGACTGGGGTTCCCACATGTTATAGTTATAGCAATAATAAATAATGTTGTCAATAGCATGCAAACACTAGTGTGTGGGGCAGTGAATGAGAATATGGCAGGTGCCTAAAATACAGCAAACTTTTAAGTATGGTGAGCATTTTTGTTAGAGGAAGCCAGTGTGAGGATTAGTTCAAGTCTGGAAATTAGAAAGTAAGTGTATGCAAAGCAGTGAGAGGAAGCCTGAGCTGATGAACTTCAGGCCGCCTCTGTGGGTATCCTGGGAACCAACAAGAAACCTGGAGATAAGGCAAATAGAACAGAAAATACCAATTTTTAGTGTAATGCCAAGAGCAATAGAAGGAAACGTTCAGCAAAGTAACTATTAAGATACATATTGAGAAAGGCATGTGAGTTCACTTTCAAGACTGTTTGGATTAGCTGTAAGAGCTTACACAGTACATAAATATATGAATTCTCTCTATACAGTGCCTTATACATTTATGCTGCATCTAGACTGGCATGATTTTGCACAAAAGCATGTGCTTTTGCACAAAAACTTGCTGCCTGTCTACACTGGCTGTGAGTATTTGCACAAGAACACTGACTTTGTACTGTACAAAATCAGTGGTTCTTGCGCAAATACTCTGACGCTCTTGCTCAGGGATAAGCTCTCTTGCGCAAGTATTCTTGCGCAAGAGGGCCAGTATAGACAGCAACGTTAATTTCTTGCGCAAGAAAGCCTGATGGCTAAAATGGCCATTGGAGCTTTCTTGCGCAAGAGAGCATCTACACTGGCACGGATGCTTTTGTGCAAAAGCAAATCTTTTGCGCAAAGGCACATGCCAGTATAGATGCTCTCTTGCGCAAATACTTTTAATGGAAAAGTTTTTCCATTAAAAGTATTTGCGCAAAATCATGCCAGTCTAGACTCAGCCTTATTTTCTGTATCTCAGGTACTGAAGGGCATTGATATCTCAATAGGAAATTTTGTGCCTTTAGTTTTTGGACTGGGCCCAAAGGACTGAGACAGAAGACCATGCGTCTCAGCACTGAAAGGAACAGGAAATGGGAGCTGTTCAGTGTGCATAGATTAGTTGTGATTTATTTTGGAATTTAGTTAATTTAGCAGTACCCTATTTGCTATTTAACCATAAAATCCTCAGCCTTTACATTATATAATAAAACTGGCAAGATGCCTTTTTCCTGATTGTTTATTATTATATTTAAGTCCTTTAAAAAATATTCTCTCTTGTCATGAGATGGCACATGTGTCTCATTCACTGCTTTGCAATTTTACTCTGAGGGGCCTGCTTGGCCTTCTTTGATAGCTATTTGTAGCAACCAGAAAAACACAACAAAACATCAACAGAATTGGCCCCTTCCTATTTTTACCTTTAAAAGAGAGAGCCCTCTTGCAAGGCTGAGGCACAGTGGTTTGGGGGGTGTGACGGGGTGGGCCCCCCCCATCCCCTGGAAGCGGGCCCACCCCGCACTGACCCGGCAATCACGTTGTCCCTGGTAGGGAGGGCCGGGCAGCCTAGGACGGTGTGCGGGCCATGCAGCGCCGCCCTGCACACACTGGCCGCGCGGAAGCCTGCGTTGCTAGGCAACGCGTCCTGGCGGCCGCAGACAAGATGGGAGGGGGGAGAGGGGGCGAGAGGGGGTGACGTCAGACGCCGAGTAGGATGGGGGGGGGGGAGGCATAAAGTTCCACGGGGGAATAGGAGAGGGAGAGGGGAGAGGGAGCTAGGGAGTTGGGGGAGAGCTTAAGGCAGGTAGGAACAGCAGGGTGGAAGGAGCCCAGGGCAGGGCACGGATGCCGGCGCACCGGCGGTTAAGGGTTTGACCCCTCCGGTGGGACAGGTCAGAGTGACTCTGTCCTTAGGGCCCTGGGCTGGGGTCTGGGAGTGAGGGTGGGCCCAGACCCCCCACCCTGCAAACCCGCAGTACTTTCGGCTGGCAGCAGGGATAGAGCCGGGAGCGTACCTCAGGGGTGCTTGGAGACTAATAAAGGACAAGGGGGACCCGAGGACCCCCACACGTGGTGGAGAATGTGGGTGGGACTGAATCCCAGGGGGTAAGGGGGGATAGAGATATATAGGTTTAAAAAAAAAAAAAAAAAAAAAGGTGGAGGGACACTGAGTAGGTAGGGAGGTGAGGAAGATACGTAAACTGAAATAAGGTCGAGGGTTGGGGGGGGGGGTGCCCCACCCTGGAACATAGGAAAAGAAAAAGACTGGTTAAGGCAGAGCAAGGGGAAGGAGGGGAAGATACACTAACGGTCCGTAAGGCATCTCCGAGCATGGAAACGGCAGAGATGCTTAAATGGCTAACGGAGAATCAAAGACAGCAACATCAACAGCAGACTGCCCTCATCCAGCAGCTCGCGGCTCAGCATCAGGACCAACAGAGACAACTTCTCCAAGAAGTAGCTGAGCAGTATAAATCCCACCAGGAACACTGGGTAAGACAGTGGGGGGGGATGGGCCGGGGCCAACCGGTAGGACAAGGGGAGGATCTAATGGAGGGAGGAGCCCTCGCCCAATTACCCGTGAGA
Organism: Pelodiscus sinensis; assembly: GCF_049634645.1. NCBI lineage: Eukaryota > Metazoa > Chordata > Testudines > Trionychidae > Pelodiscus > Pelodiscus sinensis. Next base: position 23,026,481 of record NC_134725.1, on the reverse strand, counting down.
TTAGCAAAGATGGGGCCCCTAGATGACCCAGAGGCGTTTCTGGTCACCTTCGAAAGGGTGGCCACCGCCGCTAGGTGGCCAGAGCAACATTGGGCGACGATTTTAGCTCCGTACCTAACGGGCCCCGCACAGTTGGCCTATCGGAGCTTGGACCCCCGGGAAGCCCTACATTACTTTAAGGTAAAAGAAGCAATACTTGACCAACTCGGAGTGATCCCTGAGTCCTACCGGCAGCGATTTAGGCAAGAAAAGTACCCCCCGGGGGCCAGGCCCAGGGCAGTAGCCCAAAAATTACGGGAAGCAGGATGGCGCTGGCTGGAACCCGACCAACAGACAGGGCCTCAAGTAGCCGAGAAGGTGGTGCTAGAACAATTTATTAACATTTTACCAGGAGAAAGTCAGCGGTGGGTGCGCCGACACCATCCCGTCCTGCTAGGAGAAGCAGTTACTTTAATGGAGGACTATATGGCGGCGGAAGGGGGAGATGGGGTCACGGGAGGGCGAAAGGAGCCTCACATGGGGGTCGGGAGAAGTAGTGGCCAAGTCACACCGCGGTTAGGGGAAAGAGGGGGAGGGGGACGCCCCCCCAGCCCGAATAGGAACCTCGGAAGACGACTGGCTCCAGTGTGGAATCGACCGGCAGCCCCCGAGCCGATGCCTCGGCCCGCCCCGTGAGAGACACGCCCGGATAATCCCCCTCCGGCCCGAGGACCCACGGGTGGATGTTACCAGTGTGGACAGGAGGGGCACTTCAAACGGGACTGTCCATTTATGGACTGCTCCTATGGGCAGGTAACCATAACAGCGGCCCCGGCGGAGGGGGAAAGAGGGGGGAGGATTTTAAGGATAGTTGAGGTGAATGGGCAGCGGGCCACCGCCCTGGTAGACTCAGGGTGTGGGCAAACCCTAGTCCGGGCGGAGCTGGTGAAGGCGGAAGAACCCAGGGGCCCCCCAGTGCATGTGCAGTGTGTTCACGGGCGGATAGAGGCTTATCCTACGACCTGGGTGCACTTGAAAGATGGAGGGCATGAGGGGTGAGCCTACGTGGCTCTCGTGCCCGGGTTGATTTATCCAGTCTTGTTAGGACGGGACTGGAAGGGCTTTGCACAAGCCCTTTGGGAATGGCCGGGACAGGGAGAGAAGGAGGGATTGTTGACGGCCGAAACGGGAATGGCAGTGGAGGGCGAAGAGCAGTTCGTGACCTCGGGAGATTTCCTGAGAGAACAAAGGAAGGACCCCCGCTTGCAACAGGCGTGGGAACAGGCCGCTAAAAATACAGAGGAAGGAGACAAACAGAGGGTGGCGAGGACCTTCCCTAGGTTTGAAATACAGGGGGACCGGCTAAAAAGGGGAAAGAGGAGGGAGAGACGGTCACGCAGCTGGTGGTCCCAGCTAAATACGTTCGGTATCTATTACGCCTGGCACATAGTAATCCCTGGGCGGGGCACTTAGGTTATGAAAAGACCATAAATCGCCTCCTGCTGAGATTTTACTGGCCGGGTATCTACCGTGCTACCCGTGATTTCTGCGAGTCGTGCCCCGAGTGTCAAAAGGCCGGGACGGGACAAGTACCACGTGCACCACTGGTACCCCTCCCCATAATAGAAGTCCCCTTTCAAAGAATAGCCATGGATTTGGTGGGGCCATTGGAACCCACGAAAAGTCGGTGTCAGTATATTTTAGTGATAGTAGATTACGCCACGCGCTATCCGGAAGCAGTACCACTACGGAATATCACCGCCTCAACAATCGCGGAAGAACTAATCAAGGTCTTTGCAAGGGTGGGAGTGCCGAAGGAGATTCTCACCGACCAAGGGACAAACTTTACATCCAACCTTATGAAGGAGTTATGCCGGCTATTCCAGGTCAAGACCTTAAGGACCTCGGTCTATCACCCACAGACGGACGGCTTGGTTGAGAGGTTCAACCGCACCCTTAAAGGTATGCTGTGGAAGTTTGCCCATGAAGAGCCCGGCGGATGGGACAGGGCTCTGCCTGCCCTGATATTTGCAATACGTGAGATACCGCAAGCCTCTACAGGCTTTTCCCCCTTTGAGCTACTATATGGCCGGCAACCCCATGGAATTTTAGATATAATCCGGGAGACGTGGGAGGAACAGGGGACGCAGGCCATGGGGACAGTGCCCTATATCATCAAACTACAGCAAAGACTACAGAGGGTAGGGGAGTTTGCCAAACAGAACCTCCTTGAGGCCCAAGAGCGCCAGGCCCAATATTACAATCGAAGGGCCAGGCTGAGGGTCTTTCAGCCAGGCGACCGGGTTCTCCTTTTACTTCACGAACAATCCTCGAAATTACTGGCCAGGTGGCAGGGCCCCTTTGAAATTATTCGGAGGGTAGGAGACGTCAATTATGAAATTAAAATGCCCGGGCATAGGAAGGCCACCAACATTTATCATGTCAATCTCCTAAAAGCCTGGAGGGCCCAAGAGGGTTTAGTGGGGTTAGGAGAAGAGATAGGATGTAGATTCCAGGTGGGAAGGGAGCTAACAGAAGGGCAGAAGGAAGAGATCTTAAACGTATTAGACCGATTCCCCCAGGTGCTAACCGAGTCGCCAGGATATACGGAGTTGTCATGGCATCACATTCGAACTGAGCCCGGGTGTACCATCCACGATCCGGTTCGTCCCCTGCCCCGGAAGCTGTGGCCGACCGTCCGAGAAGAGGTTGATAAGATGATACGGTGGGGGGTGGTGGAGGAATCGCATAGCGCCTGGAGGAGCCCTATTGTACTGGTTCCCAAGTCTGACGGATCTGTCCGTTTTTGTATTGACTTTCGGAAAGTCAACGCGGTCTCCCAGTTTGATGCTTACCACATGCCCTGGGTTGATGTATTATTGGAACGGCTGGGCACCGCTAAATATCTGTCCACCCTTGACTTAGCCAAAGGGTATTGGCAGATACCTTTGACCCACGAGTCAAGAGAAAAAACCGCCTTCTCCACCCCCTTTGGCCTATACCATTTCATAAGAATGCCTTTCGGACTACAAGGGGCAGCCGCCACCTTTCAGCGCCTAATGGATCGGGTACTACGCCCCCATGAGGCCTATGCTGCCGCATACATAGATGACATAATTATCTTCAGTCAGACTTGGAACGAGCATCTGAGACGAGTAGAGGCGGTACTTTCCTCATTGCGGGAGGCCGGACTGACGGCAAACCCCAGTAAATGTTATTTTGGCCAACAGGAATTTTCCTATTTAGGATATACCGTCGGCAAAGGACGTATCCGGCCCCAAACAAGTAAGATCGAAGCCCTGCGTGATTATCCGGCACCAAGCACGAAGCGACAAGTGCGACAGTTCTTAGGGCTAGCTAGCTACTACCGCCGGTTCGTGCCCGATTTTGCGACACTGGCTGCCCCACTGACAGATCTAACAAGGGACGCGGCACCAAAAAAGGTAAGGTGGGAGCCCAAGTGCGAGGAGGCCTTTAGAGGCCTGAAGCGGCACCTAACCCAAGCACCGGTGTTAGCCCAGCCAGACTTCTCGAAACCATTTATCCTACAAACGGATGCATCAGAGGTAGGCCTCGGGGCAGTGCTCTCACAAGGGGAGGGAGGGGAGGAACATCCCATCGTATACGTGAGTCGTAAGTTGCTGCCTAGAGAACAGAATTATTCAACCATAGAAAAAGAAGCCTTAGCCGTAAAGTGGGCTGTTAATCTCTTACGATATTACCTCCTAGGCAACACGTTCACGGTGGTAACTGACCACGCGCCGTTGTGATGGCTATTAGCCATGAAAGACTCTAACGCCAGGATCATGCGATGGTACCTAGACTTACAGCCGTACCGGTTTCAAGTAAGTCATCGAGCAGGAAAAGCCAACGGGAATGCAGACTTCTTCTCACGGAATATGGTGGAGGACCAAGGGAACCAAATGAGACACAAAAAGAACGTGAGGGGGAAGGTGTGTGACGGGGTGGGCCCCCCCATCCCCTGGAAGCGGGCCCACCCCGCACTGACCCGGCAATTGCGTTGTCCCTGGTAGGGAGGGCCGGGCAGCCTAGGACGGTGTGCGGGCCGTGCAGCGCCGCCCTGCACACACCGGCCCGCACGGAAGCCTGCGTTGCTAGGCAACGCGTCCCGGCGGCCGCAGACAAGATGGCGGCCGGAAGTGATGAGAGAGGGGGAGGGGGGGCGAGAGGGGGTGACGTCAGACGCCGAGTAGGATGGGGGGGGAGGCATAAAGTTCCGCGGGGGAATAGGAGAGGGAGAGGGGAGAGGGAGCTAGGGAGTTGGGGGAGAGCTTAAGGCAGGTAGGAACAGCAGGGTGGAAGGAGCCCAGGGCAGGGCACGGATGCCGGCGCACCGGCGGTTAAGGGTTTGACCCCTCCGGTGGGACAGGTCAGAGTGACTCTGTCCTTAGGGCCCTGGGCTGGGGTCTGGGAGTGAGGGTGGGCCCAGACCCCCCACCCTGCAAACCCGCAGTACTTTCGGCTGGCACCTCAGGGGTGCTTGGAGACTAATAAAGGACAAGGGGGACCCGAGGACCCCCACAGGGGGCTATCTTGAACCTGTTTCATATTTAAACCTTTTGTATAATCAGATCTGCTCAATTTCCCCATAATTTTGACCCACAGTCAGGCCTGCTGAAAGGGGAAGGATGGGCAAAGGGAGCAATTGCCCCAGGACCCAGTGATTCTAAGGGACCTAGGGCTCCTGGCCACTGCCACTACTGCAGCAGCTGGAGCTCCAGGCTCTTTAGAATGGTTGCCAGAGTGCCACATGGCACATTCCAGAACCCTGTGCAGCACTCTCCAGTGGATTCTGAGGCCCAGAATGGAAGGGAGTAGGGGACCAGGCCATCCACGCAGTTCTGGGGTCTGGCTATCCCAGCTCCATCCCTTCTACCTGATGCCCTGCCCCTTCTGGGGAGCACAGAGTGGGGCCCCTTCCCACATTGCCTAGGGGCCTGGGGATCCTGTTGATTCCCCTGCCCACAACAACATACAAAGGCTGAGCTGCTATAGTCCCATGTTACTGCCCCTAGCAGAGCATTGCAACGCTAGCCATCCCTTACAATATAGTAGTATGGTGTTGCTATAATCCACATCCCACTGAGAATCCCTGCACTTCCTCCCCTACCTGTCCCCCACATCCCACTTTTGCAGAAAAGAGAGGGTACACCTTTTGATTTACTGCCCCAGAAGCAAGGCCTAGAAAGCCAATCAGTAGAGATGCAAATGAACCATTATCTTTAGATGCGTTCAGCCCAAAATGAATATGGGTGGGATGAAAAAACCCAGTGGTGTCAGAATGATTAATTAGCATTAAGGTGGCTGAGCCTTTATGTAGCTATACCCAGGTAAACTTTGAGGGTCTTTACTGCAGAAACAACTGGCCCAATCTTGCGTCCACTGACGTCAGTAGTCAAACACTCTTTAGATTTAAAAATATATATATTTTAAGCCCACCATACACCAGCAGTCTGCTTGCATGGAGTGCAGGTAGGAGCAACTGTGGTTCAGCCTGAGTTTGGTCTACATAGTTGGTGTAGTAAGATGAAGGCCTAAAACATAAGCCCAAGCAACACAGGCCTAGTCTGAGGCCTGCTAACAATGGACAAAACATGGCTAACATAAAGCGAAGCTAAGCTGTGAGCAAGAGGCAGGCCCCTACTGACAGAATTTGGCACAATCAGGGCTGACAGTGCAAAACATTAATTGGTAATAGGCCTAGGTGCAGAACAGTAATTGGTACCAGTCATAAATTGAAATCACATGTTACCACCAGCTCATTAAAAAAGACCTTGATACCTGCTCCTCACAGATACAGACCCAGGTTCAGGAAAGGGTCTAAAATGACAGCATGATGGATAGAGATGATCTAATCAAACCACAAGGTACAGGGCGATGGGTGATATTTAAGTACCTGTTATCAGATGCCGCCACCAGTGTGGTGCTCTGTCATCTGTTCTGCTCCCTTCAGTGTTGATAACCGTTCGGCTACGTGTGGTGCATGTGCTCTCTCCAAATACTTGTGCTCTTTCTGAATGCTGTGCAGGCTCTACACAGGTAGCCAACACTGCAGTCTTCTAAGAGCCCCCAATGACCACAAATCAGACAAGGTGCAAAGCCAGTGGAACCAGATTTATTGTCAAATGATTTACGGTCTCTAGCCGTAGGCGTCTAGACCAGACGTCAACAGTTTACAATAGTATATACGCACTATTTTGCAACAATAGCTGCCCCAGAGGCCAAAAGGTGTGGAAAAGATGGTCTTCTCTTGGGCCCCAGGTTCCAGTGAGATTTGCCAGTACTCTTTTGACAAATCTAAGGTGGATATATAACGGGGTCTATCCAGGCGCTCTAATAATTCATCCACTCGAGGCACGGGGCAGGCATCGAATTACGAGATGGCGTTAACCCATTGGAAGTCGATACAAAATCTGACCGTGTTATCCAGCTTAGGTACCAGCACAATGGGGCTTCTCCAGTTGCTGTGTGATTCGTCAATGATGCCCCGTTGTTTCATCAATTGCAACTCTTTCTGAATGGTTTCCCACATTTTCCACAGTAGCAGCAGGAGCGGTTCGCGTACCGTCTTTCCAGGTTCTGTAGTGATCTTGTGGCATCCCTCTGAGGTCTGGCCAGGGGTGGAGGTGAGGACGTCGCCATATCTTCTCAGATGGTTCTTGATCTGTTGTTGTTGGGATGTCAATAAGTCCTCCCCTATTGTCACCACCCCCTCTTCCTGTTGGTCTTTCCTCCATGGGCCCAAGTCCTCCTCGGATCCCGGGGGTACCAGCATCAGGCTATCCCACTCTACCCATTTCTTTAACAGATTAATGTGAAATATCTGGGTATGCCTTTGCCTCCCTGAGAGTCGTACTTCATAGTCTGTTTCCTCAACCTTCCGGATCATTTCGTAAGGGCCTTGCCACTTTGCCAAAAGCTTCAATTCCCTGGATGGCAGGAGGAGCAATACTCAATCTCCCAGGTCGAACCACCATGCTCTAGCTGTCTGGTTATAGTAATGTGCTTGTTTGGTCCGGCTTTTTAACAGGTTCATCTTGGCGTATCCCCCCTACTTTCAGCAACCTCTCCGGTAATTGTAGTACGTACTGCACTGTACCTTGACAGCGGGTGGACTGCTCCTCCCAGTCCTCTTTCAGAATATCCAGTATTCCCCGAGGTTGGCATCCATAAAGTAATTCAAATGGGGGAGAAGCCGGTGGAAGCTTGGGGGACTTCCTGGGTGGCGAATAACAGGGCTGGTAGCATCTGATCCCAATCCCTGGGGTCCTCCTGAATGCATCGCCACAGCATCTCTTTCAAGGTGCGATTCAATCTTTCAACAAGACCATCCGTCTGTGGGTGGTAAACTGATGTCTGTAACATTTTGATCTTCAATAAGCGACACAACTACTTCATTAAATGAGAGGTAACTTTGGTACCCTGGTCTGTCAAAATTGCTTTTGGGAATCCCACCCTTCACCAATTCCATTGCGAGGGTGGGGGCCCGCGTGTTTCGTAGGGGTACTGCCTCGGGGGACTGGGTCACATAGTCGAGGAGTACTAATATGTAATGGTGGCCCATTTGGGAAGGTTCAAGGGGTCCCACCAAGTCTAACATGATGCACTCGAAGGGCATGCCCACTACCGGGAGGGGTATAAGTGGGACCTTGGGTACCCCAGGGTTTGCAACCTTTTGACAGTCGGGACAAGACGCACAAAAATCCCACACTGCCTGATAGACCCCTGGACAATAGATCCTTTGGAGGATCCGGGCTAGGGTTTTCTCCCACCCCAGGTGGCCCAGCCAAGGATTGGCATGTGCCAATTCCAAGATTTCCCGGTGGTAGGTGTGGGGTACAACCGACTGTTGGACTTCTCCCTTTCCACCCCTGACCCCAGCCACCCAGTAGAGATGGTCCCTTTTTACCTGAAAATACGGTCCTTGAGATCCCTCTTTGCCCGGCTTGTCTACTTCCAGCTCACCCATCTCAGCCTGTTCCCATGCATTCATCGGGGTTGGGTCTTCGCGTTGTTCGCGTAAGAAATCCTGACTCGTATCTATTGGGGTCCCAGCCCCTCGGCTTGGTTTGCCCCCTTTGTGATCGGGGTCTCCTCAGTTGGGCACTTCCTCAGCCCTAGGGAGCACATACCCTTCTTCCCACATGGGGCTGTAACCGTTCCCGTGGCATAGACCACACATTCTAGATTGCAGTAACTGGTGGAAGCCTGGCCAGTCTCTGCCCAACACCAGGGCTGGCCTTAGGCTGATTTGCCTGATTCCCCCGAATGGGGCCCCGCGCCCAGAACCTGGAAGTGTGCCGGGTACTATGAGCGGTGAGTTAATATTCAGAGCTGTGGCCCTGCTCCAGCAATATGTGGAGCTGGGTCTCTTCCCCGGCTCTGCCTGGAGTGGGTCCCAGACCCTCCCTGCCAGCTCCACCCCCTGCGCATCCTCCCACCCCGCCCCCAGAGCATCCCCGGACCGTCCCGGCCATGTGTGGCTCTAAGTGCAGCTCCTCCTCGCTGGCGTGTATTGCTGCTGCCATGCACAGCGTTTGCAGATGAGCGGGGAGGACGCCTGGGCGTGACGTAATGTCATGACCTGGGACTTTAAAACTCCTCAGAGGCACGTTGCATCACATGGCCTGGCTCTGGGTTCGGAGTCCGGGGCCTGAGCACAGACTCCGGCCCTACAAATTGGAAGGTAGAAGGTAGGGGAGGAGGAAAACTAGGGGGAAGGGGCTTGCGCGGGGGGGAGGGGCTTGTGCAGAGGGGGAAGGGTGAAGGGGCAGAGGAAGGGGCTTGTGCGGAAGGGGAGGGGCGAGACAGGAAGGGGCTTGAGTGGAGGGGGAAGGGGAAGAAAGGGGAAGGTACCAAGAGATGGAGTGGAGGAGAGACAAATGCCAGGGGGCCAAGTGCAGAAAATGAGGAAAAGGGCAGGAGGGGAGGTGTCAGTGGGAGGGGGGACAGGGTGATGCTGAGAAAGGAGAGGAGAGGGGAAGGGCATTGGGCGCTAGAGGGGGGAGGGGAAGGTGCTGGGAGAAGGCTTGAAAGAAGGGGTGGACATGAGAAAGGTGGGGATGGAGCAAGTCATGTGTGAGGACACAGAGGGGCAGGAGGGGAACAGGGCAGAGAGTGATGAGAGGGTGGGCATCAGGGAAAAAGGTCAAAGGGGGAAGTGGCAGTAAGGGAAGGGGGAGGCACCAGGATGGTGCAGGGGTAAGGGAAGGTGCAGTGCCAGGGGATTCTGGGGTGAAGCAGAAGGGCAGACACCTGCAGGGGAGGGACCAGCACCAGAGGAAAGAGGCACGGCAGGTGTGTAGAGGGAAGTGTTGGAAGACGGGATGAGGAGGGGTAGCTCACATGATCAGAGTGGGGCTACTGGAAGAGTGGGCACAGGGAGGAGAGAAGGGCTGGTGGAGGAGGGCAGGTCACAAGAGGGCTGAGGGCAGTGAGAAGGACAGGATTCAGGACAGCAGAGGAGGATGAAGAGTTGGGGGGCAGCAGGCACCAGGGAAGCTGATGGAGCAAGGGGAGAAGACATGGCAGCAGAGAGAAGAGGTAAAGGTTTATAAAATATTTATTAATAACTTGGGTGCCACAGTGGCACATCCAAACAAGCCACATGAACTCAGTACGGGTGCACAACACAAAATCCATTCTGCTCATGGGAGGAAACTCTTAGGCTATGTCTACACTGGAGGCCTCTTGTGCAAGAACATATCCACACTGCCATGAGTGAGCTGTTCTTTTGCACAAGAGCATTCATGGCAGTGTGGACGCTCTCTTGAGCAAGAAATCTCTAATGTCCATTTTAGCTATAGCGCTTTCTTGTGCAAGAAATCCCTGCCGAGCATCCACACTGCCCTGTTGGGCAAGAGAGCTTACACCTATTAGAAAAGAGTGTAGTTCTTGTGCAAGACACCCTCTCTTACCATGCCGTACTGTAAATTTCCTTGCGTAAGAGCAGGCAGGCACTGTGGCTGCTCTGTGGGTTCTTGCGCAAGAATGGCTGTACTTGCATAAGAAGCCATGAGTGTAGATATAGCCTTAGAGGAAACATTTCCCCCAGTCTCTCTGCTCCCGAGTTAATGTCACACACATTGGGTTAATGCAATTGTAGGATAGTTGCATGAGGGGGGTTTGGTGGGGGCCAAACTAATCCCTGTTGGTAGGAAGATGGTGGGAAAAGTCCTTCGAGAGGGGTGACATGACACCTTTTACTTCTTGCCCTGAGCGTGTTACCTCCAGAGGCCTGGTTAAGGAGGGTCAGAGGGCGTGGTTAAGGGGCACCACCAAAAATTATACAAATCTGCTGGCCCTGGAGGAGGAGTGCGTCGGCTGCCTGCACCACAGGAGGTGTGAGTTCAGTGCAGGGTTTTCCTGTGCTGAGGGAGGGTGTGTGTGTGGGCCCTGTCGAAATTGTTCAAATTGGGCCCCGCACTTCCTAAAGCCAGCCCTGCCCAACATGACGGGGTAAGGTAGGGTGGAAGCTTTTCCTACTCATCGCACTTCCTCCTGCTGACCATCGGAGATTCGTGCATACACCGTCACGTAGGGTCTAATGTTCCCATGGACATATTTCATCCATAATATCTCTCCAGTTTCCTGCTTTCCCAGCAGCAAGTCTCCACGCACCAGGGTCAGGACCGACCCAGAGTCTACAAGGGCTTCAGCTGGCTTCCCCTCTATTTGGATCCACATTATGAGTCTCTTTCCTTCCCTTATCCCATCCCAGGACTCTCCAATCACTTGTTGGACCAGGGTGCAGTCCATGAGGGGGCATTCTCTTTTAAAATGTCCCTCCTGCCTGCATTGGTAACAGGCTCCTCGAGGCATTGGCTTCCTTCCTTCCAGTCCCTTCTCTTCAATGCCCAACTTTGGGTCAGGTGCCCCCACTGTCGGGTCAGGTGCCCCCACTGTCGGCTTATCGGGCCATATGGGGGCAAGCTTACCCCCCCCCCCCCGACTCATCCGCAGACCTTTGCCTCTCATCCGTCACTTTTGCCTCTGTGTCCAGGTTCCGGGAATCCCTCCTCCTCTCCGCCCGGGCATGGCCTCCCTTTTCTCTCCTGCGTCAACATCTTCGGCGGCCAAGTGGGCTTCCATCAAATTAATTGCTTCACTGACGGTGGTAGGCTGGTTCCTTCACACCTATTTCTGTCCTTCCGAGGGAGGATGGATTTAAATTGTTCCAAAATGACCGCCTCCATCACCTGCACGTCCACTTTTTGTTCCGGCTCTAAGCAGCGGCTCACCAATTCCCGCAGTCTCTGTGCAATGACTCGGGGTCTCTCCCCTGGCTTAAAACAGTCCTGTCGGAACCGCTGATGATAGGTGTCAGACGTAATTCCTAATTGGTCTAAAATGGCTTCTTTCACTTTGAAGTAGTGTAGGGCATCCTTTCCAGGTAGACTTCGGTAGGCCATCTGTGCTGGACTGGATAGGTATTGTAGCCTGCTCATTTTTGACACCTCATTAATATTTATAAGCAATCATTAATATGTATGATTGTTATGAATATGTAGTAGCTGTTAGGAATGTTAATATAGAAGTTTCTAGGAGTGTTGCACATGGCGCGCAAGTAGCTGCACATGTCACACTGTGCTGCTGCACGCAGCACACTGATCCAGGCTGTTACAACTTGTTTATCAAAGCACCCAATCAGGGACCCTTGTTTTCCTGTGCAGGGTCCAATGATTGTAAAGATAAAGATCATGAATATTTATGAGAAGGGTGCTTTGAAGGCCTGGCTAACAGCTATCCAGTGTTCGTGCCTTTTCCACCTTGCTTGTGTTTGTGTCACCCTGTCAGTCTCTGTTAGTTAGTTAGGGTTAGCTAGATCTTGTCATCGAGTGTGTCCGTTAGGATTAGTGCATCGGTTCACCGCACCAGCACCGGTACTTGTCCGTGACGGGAGCGTCGTGTTAGCTAGTCAGGTTTTGTTTCCAGGTATTAGGGCTAGGTAGCTGTCTATCATCGGTTCCTGCTGAAGAGCAGAAGCCACCTGAAGATCAGCGCCAGGCAAGTCTCCACCGGTGATTTCTGCGCCTAGGAGCGGAAGGCCCCAGACGAGGATCATCACCACCTGCCTGCACCATACCCGTCCCCAGGGTCTCCGAGGGATCGCCTCTCTGTTCCTCGCTGAGGGCTCGGAAGGAGCCTAAGGCTTGAGGTCGAGAGCACCGCAGAGAGTCACCGCTGCGAGGGATCTCCTCCTTGTCTTTCACCAGAGGCTTTCAATTAGCCAAAGTTTTAAGAGACAGGAGCTTCTCACCCACTGTCAACTACTGGACTGTGTAATTATTGTATTTGTGTAACCTTGTGTTTGTGGGGTACTTTTCTATCTTCTTTCCTTCTTGAGGTTGGGATAAAAAGTGTTTACCTGCTTTTCCTTGTTGTGCTTTTAAAAGTTTTACAATATGTGGTTTGGCCCTTTTAAAGTGAGTCACATTTTCATTTACTGCAACATTCTTGGGACAGCAAACACCTATGATAGATGAGGTCTGGTGTCGACTGCAACTTCCACTGTGGTTTTAATAACGTAAATCAGATGCAAATTTAGGCCATAGTTATCCTCAGTGCAAAAGTATGGCGTGATAAGGCCTCTGGGGGCGGTGGTGGCCACCCTTTTGAAGGTCGTTAGAAAGGCTTAGGATCGTCCCCTGGTCCCATCTTTGCTGGTCTTAATGGGAGGGAAGACATTCCACTGGACTCCTCGTCTCCTGTGACAACCACCTTAGCTATTCGTCTGCCCATGTTCGAGGCCTGTACCCACCGGTCTTGTTGAGCCGCCAATTCTTGGACTAGGTGTCTTTTTGGTCCTGGAATTGGGCTACTAATTGCTGCATCAACTGTGCTTGTTGCTGTTGCTGCAGCCGCTGGCTTTCGCCCAGCCATTCTAATAGTTTTCCGGGTTCCATCAGCCTTGCTCGGAGTCCCTTCCTCCTCCTAATAAACACACAAAGGTTCCCCTTTCTGGGGTTACACATCTCCCCTCCCAGTGGGTTTTCATAACCACATTCTCCACTACGTGTAGCGGGTCTGTCCAGAGCCAAGCTCCTCCCGCCCCAAGTTCAGGCAGGGCCCAGCGTTCTGCCTGCCTTATCTTCCCAAAAAACCAGTAAGTCCCTGTTCCTTTGTCCCTCTGACAGTACAAATATTACTTGAAGAGCAAGGAGACTACTATAACCATTTACTGGCCAACCTGGCCTACCCCCACCAGGGCCCTCCCTCACCACCGGGTCCCATCATGGGGCCCTAAGGGTAGGGGTTTACGACTCCTTACCCGGCTGATGGGGCGTCCCACCAAAACTCACCAGCCCACGGGCGCCAACAGGGCCAGCTTTAGGAAGTGCGGGGCCCAATTCAAACCACTTTGGCGGGGCCCTCCCACTCCCCACTCCCCACCTAGGATTTTTTGTTGAGCAATACAAAAAAAACACGCACCCACACAACAAACCACAACCACACACAAATATCACATCAGAAGTAGATCTGATCAAAACGTAGTTGAACATTTAAAAAAAAATGCCATCCTTTATTATGCAAAATTTTACACAAAATTAAATCAATTGCCTTAAGTGTAGGTCAAATATTTTCAATTGCAAACTATCCAATTTTTTCAATAAAGTTTAATTTTTAAAACATTACCAGAGAGCGTTGCAGTTTTCTGTTACATTGATTTACTTTTTAAATAGTAAAAATGGAGTCTTTGTTATGAAAGTGTCAGTTCTGTGGTCAAATTCCAGGTCTTAGTGATTTCAGCACCAATGATTTCACTAGATAATATGGTACCTCACCACCACTGCCTCCTTTGCACTGCCCTTCAACACACTGCCTGCATGTTGAGTCCAAGGTCAGTCTACACAAGATTTTATCAATGATTTTTGCTCAAGTGATCACTGAGACAAGACAAGGACTCTCAATTGATTCTAGTCAGCTCTGCCTTTAAGCACTGGGGCTGTGTCTATACTGCGCCACTTATTCCAGAAAAGCAGCCACTTTTCCAGAATAACTTGCCAGCTGTCTACACTGGCCGCTTGCTTATCCAGAAAGCAATGACGATCTACTGTAAAATTGTCAGTGTTTTTCCAGAAAAACTATGCTGCTCCCATTCGGGCAAAAGTCCTTTTCCAGAAAAACTGTTCCGGAAAAGGGCCAGTGTAGACAGCACAGTAGTCTTTTCCACAAAAAAGCCCCGATCATGAAAATGACGATCGGGGCTTTTTTCCGGAAAAGCGCGTCTACATTAGCCATGGATGCTTTTCCGGAAAAGTGCTTTTCCGGAAAAGCATCCTGCCAATCTAGACACGCTTTTCCGGAAATACTTATAATGGAAAACTGTTCCATTTTAAGCATTTCCGGAAAAGGGTGCCAGTGTAGACGTAGCTCGGATGTAAAGTGTCACATATAACTGAGGATTCCCAAATAGACTCTACACCACCAGAAATAAAACCTGTTTCCATCTTCTATGACTTTCACTTAGATGTGACTCACTATCCTCTGCTTAGTGTTCAAGTTATGGAAGAGCCTAAGCCAGGTCATATTAAGTTCAGGTCTTTTAATCATACAATATGGATAACAATATTTCATTCTCCCAGCTCCAAGTCTTAAGTGAATTTCAACCCAAAAGAGCCAAAATTGATCACCTTTACACAGCAAGTGTGTCTACTGATCTCTGTGGCAAAGTAAGTTGTCTATATAAATCAGGTCTGTTCCTGAAGCCTTTTCCTACAGTTGATTAACAGATGGCAGTAGATAGCTCATTCAGACCACTGGCTGATAATAGTCACCCTTACCAGTCATTAACCATAGTCATGGACTCATCCTACTCTCCACTGTCTCTATGATTCTCTGATGACCTGTGACAAAAAAGGAGGATGGAAAAGGAAACTGAAGGGAGAGACCTCTCTAAATTCACCAATCAAAGAGCAGTATTTCCAAACCAGAAATCACAAGGGATGCCTACACAAAGTTATGAGACTGGTCTACAAATCATAAGATATTTTAAAAATAAAACATTGGATTTTTATTGGCCTTTTGTTTGAGTATTTAGGGTTCATGTTTTAAAGCTTTCCTCCTTAGCTGTAAGGCCCAGAAGTATAGAGCACTTTTTTTTAAATGAAAGCTGAGATTACTACATAATCAGCTGACTCCAGGCCTTTAGAAAAACACCAAGGCTGTGTCTACACTGGCAAGTTTTTCCAGAAAATCAGCCGCTTTTCTGGAAAAACTTGCCAGCTGTCTACACTGGCCACTTGATTTTCCGGAAAAGCAATGACAATCTACTGTAAGAAATCAGCCGCTTTTCCGGAAAAGCTTTGCCACTCCCGTTCGGGCAAAAGTCCTTTTTCCAGAAAACTGTTCAGGAAAAGGGCCAGTGTAGACAGCTAGCTAACACTTTTCCAAAAAAGCAGAAGAAACAGAAAAAAGTGGTTTGGACGCCTGGAGACCCCGTAAGAGCCCTGGATTTCCTGGTAACCCGAGCTCTTAAAGCAGTCGCAGGCTGCTGAGCGCACGTGGCAGGAGCGTGCCTCAGACCTCAGGTCTGCCACAGCGCCCCTGTCCTGCCCTGCCAGCATATCACAGCCAGCCATGGCAGCTCCAGATGGTGAGCCATCTGCACCCCCAGCTCAGGAGGCCCCCAGGGGCCGCAAAAGGTGGGCTCCCTCCTGGACCCCCAGGGAGCTTGAGACCCTCCTGGACCTCTGGCAGGAGGAGGAGGGTCTCCATGACATCCAGTCCCAGTGTCGATATCTTCGTCCAGATGTCCGAGGCTCTGACCCAACAGGGACACCCTGCTCAGAATAGCGAGCAAGTCCGGGCAAAGGTCAGAGAGCTCCGGCTGGGGTATGTGCAGGCCAGCGAGGGCAGGGGGGCAGGACCAGACACCTGCCCCCATTACGACCGGCTGCTCTCCATACTGGGCAACCAGCCCCGCAAGGCCCAGACGTGCCTGTAGACACCTGCTAGAACCCCCCCGTCATCCGAACCACTGAGGCAGGGGAGGGAGAGGACAGCAGCAGTGCTTCGGGAAAGGAGGCCAGCGTTGGGGAAGGATCCACTGGTGAGTCTTTGCAGTTTGCACTCACAAGGGCGGAGAACGGGGGGGAGGGGAGCCAGGCGCCTGAAAGGGGGAGGGGGAGAGCACGTCACTCAGGCCACGTGAGCTGCACGCTGTGTAGCATTAGGCAGCAAGCAGCACATGCAACTACGTGCAGCCTGGTGACCGAGTGACACGTGGCCGCAGCAGGCAGTTGCAGGGCACGCCTGGGACCATGCTGCTCACACGCATTTTGGTGGGACCGGGGGAAGGGTGGATGCCGGCTGGAACTGGCCAGGGCCCCAGGGACTCAGCCCAGAGCCCGCATCTCCACCAAGGGTGCAGCACAGAGAACAGCAACACTGTCCCATGCCTGGCTGCGAGGCACAGCCAGCTGCTCTTGTGTACACCGCAGTGTCACAGTTCTGTGACCGTGGCCCCCACCGAGCCCCTCGCCGGCTCCTGGTGCCTTGGCTGGCTCCCCGAGGGAAGTCCCCACTGTGGCCACACATGTCCCTGGACTACCGGGGTTGTGGGAGGAATAGTGGGAGGGAGAAGGCCCGCCCTGAGTTTTGCTGCAAGAATGGGACACCCCCCACCTCCCACCAGTCACTCTTCTGGTTCCGTCCAGGAGATATCCCATGCGATTGAGATCTGAGAGCCCAGGCCTCCTCTGCCAGATGTGCTCCCAGGCACTGTGTGGGGATGCATCTTGCTCCCTGTCAAACATCAGTGATTAGCCCAAAGCTTCACAGTCTCTACCAGCAGGGAGCTCCACAGGTGAACACAACACAAGCACCCTCCCGCCCTCCACGGGGTCAGGACACAGACCGGTGGTTACAATACTGGAGGAGGACCCTACTTCAGGGGCGGTCCTCCTTGCAAACATACAACACAGGGGGCAGGGAGGGAACCAAGTGGGCCCAAGCCACACAACTGTGGGGTCACCTGGGCTCAGGGGTGGAGAGCATGAGGTGACGGGACAGTGGACGGCCTGCCTGACTGACCCATCCTTTCTTCTCTTCCCTGCAGCGGGACCGAGCACAAGACCCTCTAGTCCGGCAGCAGCGGCGCCCCCAGCTGGCCAACCCTGGAGGTGCATGCTCCAACCAGCTGCTTCGCCGCCACATTGTAGCGGTGGAGGCAATCCAGGCCTCCATTCCTGAGTGCATGCAGGGGGACCTGCAGTGGCGGCAGGAGGCCTGGGGTGCCTTCCAGGCACAGTGTACAAGGATGGCCGACTCCATGGCCATCCTCACTACACACTTTATGCACGCCGTACATTATGGCATGGCCGTACCCCATGCCCCCACCATCCCTCCTGTAGCACTGCCCATGCCCCCTCCTGACCCTACAATGGCCTCTGCTATCTCAGCTCCTGCCCCTGCCGCCCCTGCTCCTATGCCCCCAGCTCCTGCCCCTGCTCCTGCCGCCCCTGCTCCTATGCCCCCAGCTCCTGCCGCCCCTGCTGCTATGCCCCCAGCTCCTGCCGCCCCTGCTCCTGCCGCCCCTGCTCCTATGCCCCCAGCTCCTGCCCCTGCTCCTGCCGCCCCTGCTCCTATGCCCCCCGCTCCTGCCCACCTCCCCGTGCAGCCTGGCCCGATGGGGCCTGCCCCGCATGTGCAGGTCCGCCCCCGAAGGAGCGCTCGCAGTGGTCACCCATCCCAGTAGCTCCTTCCCCTCCCCGTCCCAGTTGAAGAGGTGGTATTCTCTTCTATCCTTCCTGTCAAAGGTAGGGGCCCGGGCAGAGAGAGGTGCATCCTGGAGGTGAATGCCTGGCTGCGACGATGGTGTCGCCAGGAGGGATTCGGCTTCCTTGATCACGGGGTGCTCTTCCAGGAAGGACTGCTTGGCGGAGATGGAGTTCACCTTTCCAGGAGCGGGAAGGCCTTGTTTGGACACAGACTGGCTAACCTTGTGAGGAGGGCTTTAAACTAGGTTTGTCGGGGGCAGGTGAGCAAAGCCCACAGGTAAGTGCTGAATGTGCGGGACTGGGAGATGGGTTGGAAATGGGGGGGACTACGGCCTATAATGGCAAGGAGAAAGGAGGGTCAGGGCACAACAGGGAGGCAAGATCAAATCAGTATCTTAGATGCCTATATACAAATGCGAGAAGTATGGGTAATAAGCAGGAAGAACTGGAATTGCTAACCAATAAATACAACTATGATATCATTGGTATTACAGAAACCTGGTGGGATGGGACGCATGATTGGAATATTGGTATGGAAGGGTACGGCTTGCTCAGGAAGGACAGACAGGGAAAAAAGGGAGGAGGGGTTGCCTTGTATATTAAAAATGTACACACTTGGACTGAAGTGGAGATGAACGTAGGAGATAGCTGTGTAGAGAGTCTCTGGGTTAAGCTAAAAGGGGTAAAAAACGAGGGTGATATCATGCTAGGAGTCTACTACAGGCCACCTAGCCAGGTGGAAGAGGTGGATGAGGCCTTTTTTAAACAATTAACAAAACTATCCAAAGCCCAAGATTTGGTGGTGATGGGGGACTTCAACTATCCAGACATATGTTGGGAAACTAACACAGCGAGGCACAGGCTATCCAATAAGTTTCTGGACTGCATTGGAGACAACTTTCTGTTTCAGAAGGTTGAAAAAGCTACCAGAGGAGAAGCTGTTCTGGATTTGGTTTTAACAAATAGGGAGGAACTAGTTGAGAACTTGAAAGTGGAAGACAGTATAGGGGACAGTGATCACGAAATAATAGAGTTCATGATCTTAAGGAAAGGTAGAAGGGAGACCACCACAATTGAGGTTATGGATTTCAGGAAGGCAGATTTTGATAAGCTCAGAGAACTTGTAGGTAAGGTCCCATGGGAAGCAAGACTGAAGGGAAAAACAACTGAGGAGAGTTGGAAGTATTTCAAAGGGACGTTGTTAAGGGCCCAAAAGCAAACAATTCCGCTGTGTAGGAAAGATAGAAAATATGGCAAAAGACCAGCTTGGCTTAACAAGGAGATCTTGCATGATCTCAAAATAAAAAAGGAGTCATATAAAAAATGGAAACTAGGACAACTAACAAAGGATGAATATAGGCAAGCAACACGGGAATGCAGGGGCAAGATTAGAAAGGCAAAGGCACAAAATGAGATCAAACTAGCTACAGGCATAAAGGGAAACAAGAAGACCTTTTATAAATACATTAAAAGCAAGAGGAAGACCAAGGACAGGGTAGGCCCACTGCTTAGTGAGGAGGGAGAAGCAGTAACAGGGAACTTGGAAATGGCGGAGATGCTCAATGACTTCTTTGTTTCGGTCTTCACCGAGAAGTCTGGAGGTGTGCCTAACGTAGTGAATACAAGCAGAGAGAGGGTAAGTTTAGAAGATAGGATACACAAAGAACAAGTTAAAAATCACTTAGGAAAGTTAGATGTCAGCAAGTCACCAGGTCCTGATGAAATGCATCCCAGGATACTCAAGGAGCTGATAGAGGAGGTATCTGAGCCTTTAGCTATGATCTTTGAAAAATCATGGCAGACAGGGGAGATTCCAGAAGACTGGAAAAGGGCAAATATTGTGCCCATCTATAAAAAGGGGAATAAGAACAACCCAGGAAATTATAGACCGGTCAGTTTAACGTCTGTCCCAGGGAAGATAATGGAGCAGGTAATTAAGGAAATCGTATGCAAACACTTGGAAAGTAATAAAGTGATAGGGAATAGCCACCATGGGTTTGTGAAGAACAAGTCATGCCAAACTAATCTGATAGCTTTCTTTGAAAAGATAACGAGCCTTGTGGATAAGGGAGAAGCGGTGGATGTCATATACCTAGACTTTAGTAAGGCATTTGATACGGTCTCGCATGATATTCTTATTGATAAACTAGGCAAATATAACTTAGATAGGGCCACGATAAGGTGGGTGCATAATTGGCTGGATAACCGTAGTCAGAGAGTTGTTGTTAACGGTTCTAAATCCTGCTGGAAAGGGATAACAAGTGGAGTTCCTCAAGGGTCTGTTTTGGGACCCGTACTATTCAATATCTTCATCAATGATGTAGATATTGGGATAGAGAGTACTCTTATTAAGTTTGCAGATGATACCAAACTGGGTGGGGTTGCAACTTCTTTGGAGGATAGGGACATAATTCAAAATGACCTTAGCAAGTTAGAGAAATGGTCAGAGGTAAACAGGATGAGGTTTAATAAGGAGAAATGCAGAGTGCTCCACTTAGGAAGGAACAATCAGTTCCATACATACAAGATGGGAAGCGACTGTCTAGGAAGGAGCATGGCGGAAAGGGATCTAGGGGTCATAGTGGACCACAAGTTGAATATGAGTCAACAGTGTGATGCTGTTGCAAAAAAAGCAAATATGATTCTAGGTTGTATCAACAGGTGTGTTGTAAGCAAAACTCGTGAAGTCATTCTGCCGCTCTATTCTGCACTAGTTAGGCCTCAGCTGGAGTACTGTGTCCAGTTCTGGGCGCCACATTTCAAGAAAGATGTGGAGAAATTGGAAAGGGTACAGAGAAGAGCGACAAGAATGATTAAAGGTTTAGAGAACATGACCTATGAAGCCAGGCTTCATGAACTGGGCTTGTTTAGTTTGGAAAAAACAAGATTAAGGGGGGACATGATAGCGGTTTTCAAATATCTAAAAGGGTGTCACAAGGAGGAAGGCGAAAATTTGTTCCTCTTGGTTTCTGAGGACAGGACAAGGAGTAATGGGCTTAAAGTGCAGCAGGGGAGGTTTAGATTGGACATTAGGAAAAAATTCCTAACTGTCAGGGTGGTCAAATATTGGAATAAATTGCCAAGGGAGGTGGTGGAATCTCCCTCTCTGGAGATATTTAAGAACAGGTTAGATAGACATCTGTCAGGGATGGTGTAGACGGAGCTTGATCCTGCCTTGAGGGCGGGGGGCTGGACTCGATGACCTCTCGAGGTCCCTTCCAGTCCTATTATTCTATGATTCTATGATTCTATGATTCCCCATCCCAGTTGAAGGTCTCCTCCCCCTCCCCCTTGTAATAAAAAGTCTATTTTTCAGTTGATTCTTGCGTTGGTTATTGTGTTACTCGAGGTAACTGTAAGAAATGATTTGAGATGCCAATTAGCCACCTAAATTTAAAAGGGTTACAAACTGTGGACACCAAATTCTGTATTCTATCACCGGGGGTCCCTTTTTAAGTGGTCATTGGTTTGTGGTGCATAAATAAATACTGAGACTTTTCAGTAAAATTTAAACCACAAACTATATTTAACATAGGTAACAAACAAGCAAGAACAGTTAAAAGACACACACTAAAGATTATGTAACATAGTCTAGGCGCAGGGAGGACGATTGTGGTGTTGCTGGCAACCTCAATCCTTTGGTGCTTCCGGGCCTCGGGAGAGGAACAGCCAGGAGATCCCTTGATGGAAGATGACGGCGAAGCTGGCAACCTCAATCCTTTGGTCCTTCCAGGCCTTGGGAGAGGAACATCCAGGAGATCCCTCGAAGACAACTGGAATCAGGTACGCTGACTTGAGCCTTCCGCATGAACCCCGATCCTCTTCCCTGTTCTTTGGGACAGGCGATGGTGGCCTAAACAGTAGCCTAAACGAAAAAGAAAAACCCTAATTACATCCGACGCACCCGACAAACAGTCACAATGACAGCCGATGTGCTTGGAACCGACGCTTTACAATTGGGTGGAGGTAAGGGGAGGGAGTAGGGAAGGGTAGGGATGGGAGGGAGTTGTCTGGGAAGACCCAGGCGACCCTACTATGGGGCTTGGGCGAACATGTCCACCAGGGCCTCTCTGATGTGCACCCCATCCTGGCGTGCCTGGCGGACGGCAGCTGTGTGGGGCTGTTCGAACGTCTGTGCCTCGGCTGCCATCCATGCTGGGAGGAATGCCTCCCCACTGCACTCCACAGTGTTGTGGAGCATGCAGCATGCGGCCAGTACCTCTGTTGCATTCTACTCACCCATCTCGAGATGGGTGAGCAAACAACGGAAGCGGGCTTTCAAACGTCCGAAGGCGAGCTCCACCGGATTTTGGGCCTGATTGAGGCAGTTGTTGAACTGGGCCCGGTTCTGGTCCAGCTGCCCCGTGTAGGGCTGCATTAGCCAGGGCAGCAGGGGGTAGGCCACGTCCCTGATGACACAGATGGGCATAGGCACATTCCCGACAGTCAAGTCCCGCCGGGGAAGTAGGTGCCCGCCTTCAACCTGCGAAAGAGTCCAGAGTTGCGGAGGATGCGGGCGTCATGTGCCAGGCTGGACCAGCCCCCGTAGATGTCCAGGAAGCAGCCCCGGTGGTCCACGAGGGCCTGCAGAACAATGGAGCAGTACCCCTTCCTGTTCATGAAATGGGCTGCTCGATGCTCCGGGGCCCGGATGGGGATGTGGGTTGTGTCCAGGGCTCCCCCGCAGTTGGGGAACCCGAGGGCAGTGAAGCCGGCCATGGTAGCATCCACATCGTGCAGGCGGATGACTGTTGGGAGCAGAACGTTGTTGATGGCGTGAACGACCTGCAGAAGGGTGCAGAGAAACACAAGGGAACACATCACATACAGCAGGAGTGAGTGTGCGCTCCCTTGGGCCCCCTCCCTTGATTCCTTCTGTCTGCATGCGCGCGCACACACACGCACAGACACACACACACACACACACCAGGGCCCCCCTCGCCCCACGCCTCCCCCCCACCAGCGGGCCTGTGCAAGGGCGGGACGACCCAAACCCCTGGGCGACCCAGCCTGGAGTCTTGGCTGCCCCTGGGCATGGAGTGCATTACCATCTCCCCACCCTACTCCCCCATCACACCAACGGTTGATCTTCCCACCCCGAATTGCTGTGCCACCGAGCGGTAGCTGTCCGGTGTGGCCAGCTTCCACATCGCGATGGCAACCCTCTTGTTAACGGGGATGGGTGCCCGCAGCCGGGTGGTGGCTCTCTGTAGCGCGGGGGTGAGCCAGGCGCGCAGCTGCAGGAAGGTCCACTTTCGCATGCGGAAATTCCGGAGCCATTGCTGGTTGTCCCATTGTCCGAGGACCAGCCGGTCCCACCAGTCGGTGCTGGTGTCCAATCTCCAAACTGGCCTCTCCACCCTGGGGTGCTGATGCCACAGGGCCGCCATGGCCTCCCTGGTGAGGGAGTCGAACGCGATCTCTGCCTCCTGGTCCTGGAACACCAGGGCACCGGCCTGCAGCACGAGTTGAAGGCACTTGCACATGTCCAACAGGGGCCCGAGCAGGCACATGGCCACCCACGGCTCCATGGCAGACAGGGCAGGGTAGAAGAAACAAAACGCAGGAAAAAGCAGTTGGGTGCAAAAGGGTGTTGTCCCCAAGGGTACGTCTAAACTACATGCCTCCGTCGACGGAGGCATGTAGATTAGCCAGATCGGAAGAGGGAAATGAAGCCGCGATTAAAATAATCGTGGCTTCATTTAAATTTAAATGGCTGCCCCACTCTGCCGATCAGCTGTTTGTCGGCAGATCGGGGCAGTCTGGACGCGCTGCGCCGACAAAGAAGCCTTTCTTGATCGGCACAGGTAAACCTGGTTTCACGAGGCATTTCATTCCCTTACACTTTATTTCCCTCTGCTGATCTGGCTAATCTACATGCCTCCGTCGACGGAGGCATGTAGTTTAGACACACCCCAAAAGTCAGAGGGCAACCACCAAACCTGCTAAAGGTGTCAGTCTGTGCCAGAGATCCCAACGCACGGGAGCATGAGACAAACGGCTGTCCGGCGAGACCCCTTTAAGCACGTGTCTGAACGGAGCTCTGGCCCCGCCCCCGGAAAGATCTGGTGGTCTTTTGCCCTCTTCAAAATGGTTCCGGGCTTCTGCTTTTGCGAAAAAGCGCGCAGCCAATCTAGATGCGCTTTTGCGCAAAAGCACATCGTTATAACGATAACTCCGGGACCAATCTAGACGCGCTTTTGCGCAAAAGCACATTGTTCTAACGATAACTCCGGGACCAATCTAGACGTACTTTTCCGGAAATACTTTTAACGGAAAACCTTTTCCGTTAAAAGCATTTCCGGAAAATCATGCCAGTGTAGACGTAGCCATAATGTTTTGAGACTCATGGTAAAACAATGGAAGAATTCTTGTGAGCCCATGCTTTGCCCACAGTATAAATAATAATAATAAAAAACAATATCTTTTCCACTAAACATCCTAATGAGATACTGCAAATGGTGAACTGAATTCAACAGCTCCTGATATGAACAGGTATCAACCTAGTTTTTCATATTTGAGATGGGTTACCAGGAATCATACATGACAATATGAAATCTTTCCACTCTCAAGTCAGGATATTCACAAAGCACCTATAATTTTGATCCATTTTATATTATTTTCTCCCAGGGGCAACTGGCCCCTCTGGCCCCCTCACTACGCCACTGCCCCACCTCCTGCAGATTTATCATCTTATGCATGTGCAAGATCTGTGAGAGCCATCCCATGAATCTGCAGAGTGTCTGTGGCGTCCGCTTTTGGGTGGTATCTCAAAGCTGCCACATTCACCTCCAAAGAGGGGGCTTCCCAAAGCAGGCCCCTGTTGCAGACCCCCAATGCATCCACAGGTCCAGTCTCCTTTCAATGGGCCCACTTCCCAGGGCTCATTGATCTTGGATCTGGCTTCCATCCCCTCTCCAACCTTAGCAACTGCCCAGAGGTGCTCACCTTCCGCCTTATCCATTCCCACTTCATTCACCCCACAGGGACAGTTTCTGCCTCACTTGTCCTAGGGACTATTTTACCAAGACGTAATATAAAGTTTCCATGTAAAAGGACTCAATACAAAGCTACAAACTTCAGTGAGAGAATGATTAATACAGACACGTGTCTACATCTGCCGTAGAGAGACACCTCTGCCTGCCTCCACCCCTCTCCCCCAGAGTCTACAGCCCCATTGCAAAGTGGGGGAGTGGAAGGAAAGAGGCTGAGGCCCATCCAACAGGACTGAAACAGTCACAGGCAAGCCATGCCCGGGAGCCATTCTCCTGTCCATTGCTGGTGCAGTGTTGCTTCAGGCACACTGAAATTCAGTCACCTCTAGGATGGGCTGGACAGCTGTTTAACACCTGCACAAGGTTTCAGGCAGGGGGCAGTGTGGGCTGCCTTCCTGCAGAGCCCCCATCAGAACTACTGTGCCCTCCTGGCTTAGGAAAAGAATAAACAGGAGGATTGGAAATTAACCTGCCCAGTCTCACGTCCCCTAGGCAGGGAATGAGCCATCTACATTAGGCCCCAGCTGGAGTATCATGTCCAGTTGTGGGCACCACATTTTCAGGAAATGTGGAGAAACTCCAGAGAAGCTCAACGCAAATGATGAAAGGTCTAGAGAACATGAGATATGAGGCAAGGCTGAAGAAATTGGCCTTGTTTACCTTGGAAAAGAGAAGACCAAAAAGGGACATGAGAGCAGCTTTCAAGTATCTAAGAGTATCATAAGGAGGAGGAAGAAAAATTGTTCTGCTTGGCCTCTGAGGTTAGGATGAGAATCAATAGGCTTAAATTTCAGCAAGGGAGGTTAGGTTGGACATTAGGAAAAACTTCCTGCCTGTCAGGGTGGTTAAACACTGGAATAAAATGGCTAATGAGATTGCGGAATCTCCATCACTGGAGATACTTAAAACCAGGTTAGAGAGACACCTGTCAGGGATGAGCTAGGGCAACTCAACTTTGGAAGCCCCAGGGGCCACACTGAAACTTACAGAACATGCCGAGGGCCTCAACTTAAGTGTGGTTGCATATGCAAGCAAATATATACAAATAGCTTCTCTCACACTGACAGGCATGAATACAAAGATTAAGGCAAGACTATACAACACACAGGCCCCATTTGAGTCAGTTCTGCTGATATTAATAAAATGCAACTGTGATGGGGCAGCCAGTCTCACCCCGCTGCCCCACACTGTCAGGAGCGGCGGGGGAACCGCGGGGGAACTCCGAAACGAGGAGTAACGGTAGTTCAGACTAGGAAGCCTAGTCCGAACTACCTAGTCCATGCCGCGTGTAGCTGCGCGGCACGGAGTCCGCACTAGAGGACATTTAAAAATGGCGGCGCCCGGCTTTATGCAAATGAAGACCGGGAAATTCAAATCCCGGGCTTCATTTGCAACTCCGGTTGCCTACATTACCATCCTAGTTCGAACTAGGATGGTAGTGTAGACATACCCAATGACAGTCCAAGAATTTAACTACTGAAACACATATCAATAGAAGTTCATTACACTGACTACTTTTTTGTTTTGGCTCCCACTCACCAGCCACGTGTTGATCCCCACATAAACCCTAACTGCACCGTGGGGCACAAACAAACTGGCCGTAGGCAGCATACCAAGTTATTAATAAATATTTTATAAACCTTTACCTTTTCTCTCTGCTGCCATGTCTCCTCTCCTTGCTCCATCATCTCCCCTGGTGCCTGCTGTCCCCCAACTCCTCACCTTCCTGCCCTTCTCACTGCCCTCAGCCCTCCTGCAACCTGCCCCCTTCCACCAGCCCTTCTCTCCTCCCTGTGCCCACTCCTCCAGTAGCCCCACTCTGATCATGTGAGCTACCCCTCCTCATCCCCCCTTCCAACACCTCCCTCTACACACCTGCCCTGCCTCTCTCCTCTGGTGCTTGTCCCTCCCCTGCAGGTGTCTGCCCTTCTGCTTCACCCCAGAATCCCCTGGAACCTGCACCTTCCCTTATCCCTGAACCGTCCTGGTGCCTCCCCCTTCCCTTACTGCCCCTGCCCCCTTTTTCCCTTACACCAACCCCCTCGCCACTCTCTGCCCCATTCCCCTCCTGCCCCTCTGTGCCCTCACACATGCCTTGCTCCATCCCCACCTTTCTCATTGCCACCCCTCTTTTTAAGCCTTTGCCAAGCACCTCCCCCTTTAGCCCCCAATGCCCTTCCCCTATCTTCTCCTCTCCCAGCATCACCCTGTCCCCCCTCCCACTGACATCTCCCTTCCTGCCCTTTCCCTCATTGTCTGCACTTGCCCCCCTGGGATTTGTCTCTCCTGCACCCCTGTCTCTTGGTGCCTTCCCCTCCCCCAGCCCAAGCCCCTTCTCCTTCCACCCCTCTCTCTCTGCCTCCTTTCCTCCACCCAAGTCCCTTCCCTTCCCCTGCCGCCACCTCCTCTCTCCCCCCCCCCCCCCCGCCACCGCCGCATGAGCCCGTTCCCTACCTTCTGCCTTCCCTGTTGCAGGGCCGGAGGCCCCACAATGTGCTTCCCAGGAGTTTCAAAATCCCGGGCCATGACATCACGTCACGCCCGGGCATCCTCCCCACCCACGTGCAACGCCACGCATTGACAGTAGCAGGTGGGAAGGAGGAGCCACGCGTGGCAGGGACATTTCGGGGCCGAGGGGGACGCTCTGGGGGGCAGGGTGGGAGGACGTGCGGGAGGGCCGGCAGGGAGGCCCGGGGCCCACTCCGGGCAGAGCCGGGAGAGAGACCCAGCTCCGCATAGTGGTAGAGCAGGGCCCCGGCTCAGTAATTCGCCAGCTGGCACTTCCAGGTGCAGGGGCGCGGGGCCCCCTTAGGTGTGGGGCCCGATTCTGCCGAATCAGTCGAATCAGCCTAAGGTTGGCCCTGCCTGCCACTGGACCACCTCACTTTATTTCATACAGACACAAAGCACTGTCAAGCCACTGACGGCACCATCCACCCAGAGGAATGGTACAGAGCCCGCATGACCAAGGCAAGGCTACCTCAGCAACCCTCGCTTTGCCCATTGGTAGGGCTCAGAGGGCTTTCCCAAGGAGGCCAGTACTGTTCCCATTTTATAGCTGGGGAAACTGAGGCACAAAGGGGGCTGCAACATACCTGAGGACACACACCAGGCTGAATGGGAAGCTCAGTTTCCAGTTGTTATGGGGCTGTCTACATGAGTTGTGAAGACGTGACCACAGCACGGTCCAGCATCACCCAGCTCGCTGTAATCTGGCTAATGTGGGGAACAACCGCATGGCAGGGGGGCCCTGGCTAGCTCATGCTGTGATCAAGCTGCCCCTACCTAAAGGAGACAGTCCTGGGAGCTGCCCACCAGCCCACACTGCAGCCCAACTAACAGCAGCAAGGAGCAGAGACTGATATCCGGCAACCAGCCCCTACCTCCTCTTCTCCCATCTGCTCAGCCCTGCCCCTAGGTTGCTGAGCCCTGTGGGGGGAATGCTTCAGACCTACCCAATTCACTCCCCTTGTGCTGTGACAACTGCCTAGAGGCACCACAGGACCCGGTCCCTGAGATCCCACCGGGTGGGAGAGAACAGGGCCTGACCTGACCCCCAGTTCAAGGGATCCAATTGAGGGAGGGGCCTGGCACCAAAATCCCAATGGTGCGCAGGAGGCTACAGGACTCCTCTAGGGGGTGCTGTCTCTGGTTCAGTCCGAGGGCTGGCTCATGGAGGTATGGATGGGCTCTGTCCCTTCTAGATGGCACCAGCCCCTATCTAACCCCAGGCGGGCAGTATAGAATCACAGAACAGTAGAGCTGGAAGGGGCCTTGAGAGGTTAGAGTTCAGTCTCCTGCCCTCATGGTAAGGCCAAGCACTCAAGGCTACTCAACACATGGCCCATTGGTCACATGCTGCCTACGGCCAGTTTGTTTGTGCCCCACGGTGCAGTTAGGGTTTATGTGGGGATCAACACGTGGCTGGTGAGTGGGAGCCAAAACAAAAAAGTAGTCAGTGTAATGGTCGTCTGTTGAGATGCGTAGTTAAATTCTTGGACTGTCATTGCTTGTGAAAAGTGCTCTCATATGGGTGGAAATCGGGTAAATGTTGCATTTTATTACTATCAGCAGAACTGACTCAAATGGGGCCTGTGTGTTGTGTAGTCTTGCCTTAATCTGTGTATTCATGCCTGTCAGTGTGAGAGAAGGTATTTGTATATGCAACCACACTTAAGTTGAGGCCCTCAGTATGTTTTGCAGGTATCAGTGAGGCCCCCAGGGCTTCCAAAGTTGGGTTGCCCTAGCACAGTGGTCACTAACCAGTAAATCAGGATCTACTGGTAAATCTTGGAGCCTCTGACAGGTGATCCTGACTGGTTCAGCCAAGAGGCTATCAAGTGCTAGCACTTTAGCTGCCCCTCCCCACACTGCTGCACAGCTCCTGCCCTCTGTCTTGGAGCTGTCCCCTCAGGAGCCTCATTCTTGCTGGGCCAGGGAGAGGAGAGGAGGGTGCCAATGTCAGGGTGCCCCCCCTCACTCTGTATCCCATCTCCACAGAGCAGAGAGGGGACACAACAGGACTCGGGATGGAGTTTGCTGGCTGCTTTTGGGAATGGTGCAGGGCCAGGGCCGGGGAGACCCTACCTTAGCCCCACTGCACCACCACCCAGGAGCCACCTGAGGTCAGCAGGGCCCAGTCGGAGCCCACATCCTGGAACCCAACCCCAGTCATGAACCCCCTTCTGCACACCAATCCCCTGCCCCAGCCCCAATAACTCCTGCATCCAAACTCTCTCCCAGAGCTTGCTCCTAGAACCCCCTCCGGCACCCCAATTGCCTGACCCAAGCTCAGCTTAGAGCCTCTCTCATAGCCCAGATCCCTTAATCCAAGACCAGAGTCTGCACCCCAACCCTCAGCCTCAGCCTGGTAAAAGTGAGGGAGGATGGAGTGCGCAGGGATGGGGGAGGGACTCTGAGAAGGGGCACAAAGAAGGTGGGGCAAGGATATTTGGGTGTGAGGTAGATCTTCGATCGCATTTAAATTCAAAAAGTGATCTTGTGCTTAAAAAGGTTGGAGACCACTGCGCTAGCACATCCCTGACAGGTGTCTGTCTAACCTGCTCTTAAATATCTACAGTGACAGAGATTCCACGACCTTCTCAGGCAATTTATTCCATTGTTTAACCACCCTCACAAATAGGAAGTTTTTCCTACTGTCCAGCCTAAACCTCCCTTGCTGCAATTTAAGCCCATTGCTTCTTGTCCTGTCCTCAGAGGCCAAGGAGAACCTTTTTTATTCCTCCTCCTTATGGCACTCTTTTAGATACTTGAAAGCTGTGCTCATGTCCCTTTTCAGTCTTCTCTTTTCCAAGCTAACCAAGGCCAATTCCTTCAGCCTTGCCTCATAGCTCATGTTCTCTAGACCTTTCATCATTTGTGTTGTTCTTCTCTGGACTTTCTCCAGTTTCTCCACCTCTCCTGAAATGTGGCACCTAGAACTGGACATGATAGTCCACATGAGGCCTACTCAGTGCAGAGGAGAGTGGAAGAATGACTTCTTGGCTACATCTATATTGGCAAGATTTTGCGCAAATACTCTTTAACGCAAGAGTTTTTGCATTAGAGTATTTGAGTAAGAGAGCGTCTTGTGCCTTTGTGCAAAAGATGTGCTTTTGCGCAAGAGCATCTGTGCCAGTGTAGACACTCTCTTGCACAAGAAAGCTCCGAATGCTAATTTTAAACATTGGGCTTTCTTGCGCAAGAAATTGATGTTGCCTGTCTACACTGGCCTCTTGCACAAGAACAGTTGTGCAAGAGGGCTTATCCCTGAGCAGGAGTGTCAAAGTATTTGCGCAAGAAGCACTGATTTTATACATTAGAACGTCAGTGTTCTTGCACAAGTACTCACGGCCAGTGTAGACAGGTGGCAAGATTTTGCACAAAAACAGCTGCTTTTGCGCAAAATCTTGCCAATGTAGACACAGCCCTTATGTCTTGCTTGCAACACTCCTATTAATGCATCCCAGAATCATGTTTGCTTTTTTGCAACAGTGTCACATGCAAAATAAAACATGTGCAATCCCAAGTAGATCAGAACAGAATTTTTTTTTTAATCAAACATTTTTTTTTACAAAAATGCAAATTCCATGTCACCAAAACATTTTGCAAGTTTATGTTAATTTTGCCAAATGGGTTCCATTAGAAATGAACCCCCAATTATTACTCCCTTAATTCAAACTATTTCATTTAAATATTTTGAAACACAATTTTGGAAGTTTTCATTCAAAATAACTTTTTGATTAGAAATTTCCTTTAATTAGACAATCTTTTCTATTAAGCGGCCATCGTTCTTGTCTGTTTGTCATGGGATTTTCAACTTGCCACTCCTGTGCATGTGCCAGCATGCCTCCTCCTCCCCCTCACAAGCTCCTTCAGGCATGTTCTGCAGCCTGGCTCCATGCCGTGTGGCTCCACTCTGCCCACACCAGCACACCAGAGCAACGCAACACAGCTCCACTCCCCGGGAGGCACTGCCACTGTGGCCGACGTGGCAGGCTGTCCTGATCAGCTGCTGCAGACATGCTCTGCCACCTGGCTTGCTCCTGCAGGCGTGCTCTGCCGCCTGGCTCCATGCCGTGTCGCACGGCTCCACTCCACCCACACCAGCACACGGAGAGAGGAGTAGAGACAGTGGGAGGTGAGCTGGCAGAGCACAGAGAAAGGGGAGGGAAAGAGGGGATTGAGCCATAAGACCAATAGGAGAGGAGACGGAGGGGGCTGAGCACCCAGAGTACTGGAGTGGAAGCAGAGCTGCCCCTGAGCCAGGATGGGCAGTTCTTTCCCACTGCCCCCGAGCGCCAGACGGGCAAGAATGTTGCAGTTTTTAGTTGTGGAAACACACTACATTTAAGACCAAAAAGACAAAAATATATATATATATATATATATATATATATATATATATATATATATATATATATATATATATATATATATATATATATATATATATAATCTTTTTTAAAAGATATATATATATATATATATATACACACACACACACAAATATTTTAAAAAGACAATCTTTCTAAAACCACACTGTGGGGGTCTGGTCCCGCCCCCTTCCCTTTTGTTGCCCTCCTATCCTACGTGTCTACCATTGATAGACGTTTTTAAAGTTTGTTCCGCCTTGGGTGTGCGGGGTGGGGGGTCTGGGCCCACCCTCACTCCCAGACCCCAGCCCAGGGCCCTAAGGACAGAGTCTCATGGACCTGTCCCACTGGAGGGGTCCATAACCTTAACCCACTGGTGCGCCGGCTCTGTGCCCTGCCCTGGGCTGCTTCCACCCCGCCTCCTTCAGGCCCCTTCGACGATTATCCTGTACTCCTCATTTCTCTACCCCTCCCGCCTCCTCCTCCTTGTACTCCCTGTGGGTTTTTATCCCACCGCCCTTCCTCCCGGGTGTCTGACGTCACCTCCGCCCCGGTCGTCACTTCCGGCCGCCATTACTCCCCGCCCGTGCGGGGCGCGTTGCCTAGCAACCTCAGCTGTCCTGCTGCCCAGCTGATGAGCGGCGGCGCTACACTGCCTGCAAGCGGTCAATTCCCGCTGTGCCACCCCCATGAGCGAGAGGGCGATTGCAGGGTCAGTGCGGGGTGGACCCGCTTCAGTGGGGTAGGCAGGTCCCACCCTGTCACACGCACCAAAAGACTAAAAATAAAGTTTTCAGCTAGCAGTTTAGGATAAAGATTGGATGGCTATGTATAATTCAAGGTAGTTGCTAACTGTTAGCCATCCAATCTTTCTCCTAAATTGCTAGCTGAAAACTTTATTTTTAGTCTTTTGGTGTGGTTTTAAAAAGATTGTCTTCTTAAAATATTTGTGTGCGTGTATGTGTGTGTGTGTGTGTGTGTGTATATATATATATATA
The DNA here is from genome assembly GCF_049634645.1 of Pelodiscus sinensis. Lineage (NCBI taxonomy): Eukaryota > Metazoa > Chordata > Testudines > Trionychidae > Pelodiscus > Pelodiscus sinensis. The sequence continues at coordinate 22,993,893 of NC_134725.1, read as the reverse complement.
TATATATGTATATATATATATATATATATAAATAATTTTAAAAATCTTTTTAAAAATGAAAAACAATCTAAATTGAAATGAAACATTTTGTTTCTCCTGTAATATATTAACAGTGGTCCCCAACCTTTCGTGGCTGCTGGGCACCCAGAGGCGGGGCTGCTCACGTGCCGGCCGGGGACGGGGCCCTCATGCACCGCGCTTCCGGGGGGCCACGCATGTGTCGCATGCCCAGGGGTAGGGGCCGCCCACGCGCCCTGGGCCAGCACTGCGTGCATGCTGGGGGTAGGGGCCGCCCACGCGCCTTGGGCCCGGGGCCAGCACTGCGTGCACACTGGGGGTAGGGACCGCCCATGCGTCCTGAGCCCAGGACCAGCACCGTGCATGTGCCACACACCCGGGGCAGGGGCCGGCCACACGCCCTGGGCCAGCACCACGCATGTGCCGCGTGCCGGGGGCGGGGCCAGCCCAGATGTTTCAGCAGGCACACATGAATGCCCCAGCGGGCGCCATGGCGCCTGCGGGCACCGCGTTGGGGACCATTGTATTAAGTTAATAAATACATATCAGACTCACAGTGCTTTTCTGTTTTGTTAATATATTAATGTAACATGTCATTGTAGGGGTAGCCTTTGGGTGATATATTATCAGCTGCCGTAGCACCAGCTGTTGCCTCCCATTCCAATGAAATATTGTCCACGATAGTAGGGTTGTACCTACCTGCAGACTGGGCAATAAATTTAAATTTTGTGGGTGAATTCTAATGCCCTCTTTGGCCTTTGGTAAATTGCTTTATTCATCTATGTTTCCCTATTCCTAAAACAAAGATAATAGCAATACTTACTACCTCACAGCAGGGGTGCTGGAATTGTTTGTATAATGGGGGTGCTGTGAACCACTGACACAAACTATAAACTTGTATATTGTGGAAACCACTTGAAACTAGGGGATGCTGCAGCACCCCTATTTCCAGCACGTATGCCGCTCAGAGATAAAGTGAGGATTAAAATATACCTCCAGAAAATCTTACATGACCAATTAATTCAGAAGAAAACGTGAGCTCTTTGCTCACTAATCCCTGACTATGGGCATGGTATTTCCCTTCACTTCCTATTGTCACCACCCAAAAACTCAAGGAATAAGACCTGATTTTGCTTAATAGGGCCATGTTCACCAAGCACATGCTCAAGTCCAAGCACATGCTTAAGTCCACCTGTATTTGGTAAGGGCCTGATCCAAAGTCCACTGATGTCAATGGAAAAGCTTCAATAGCCTTTGGTTATAACTCCAAAATTAGTGGACTGTAAGCATGTGCCTAAGTGCGTTGCCCAAAAGGGATGGGTTTAAAACTGGATGGATTTAAACGTGTACCTAAAGGCTTTGCGGAATCATGTTCTTAATTAAAGGATTATTTAAACAAAAATCCACTTTAAATAAAAATACAAATATAATCAGCAAAGAAAAAAAGCTTAGTAAATGGAGCTGACCACTCTGGCTGTTAACAACCATTTAAAACCAGGCCCAAGAAAGTCACATAATATTTGTCAACTTTTTTGAAGAATTCTGTGTGAATCCCTGCAGAGACAGCGGGGAAGAGTTTGGGGAATGAGTCATGTATGATCAAAGTGTTTGGAATTGGAGGTGTGGGAGGAAATCCTGTAGGAAAAGTAGATTTGTTTAGCTAGGACAGTGGTCCCCAATGCGGTGCCCATGGGCACGTGGTGCATGGGCGGTGCTGGCCCCTGGGCGTGCAGCGTATGGGTGGCCACAGCCCTGGGTGAACAGTGCATGGGCGGTGCCGGCCCCTGGGTGCGTGGCACATGGGTGGCCCCGCCCCTGGGCGCGCAGTACATAGGCTGTGCCAGCCCTGGGCACGTGGTGTATGAGCATCCCTGCCTCTGGGCATGTTGCACAGGAGCGGCGCCGGCTCCAGGCATGCAGTGCATGGGTGCTGCTGGCTCCTGGGCGTGCAGCCCAGGAGCAGTGTCGGCCACAGGAGTGCAGCGTATGCGTGGCACCGTGTCAGCCGACGATCAGGGCAGTGAGTAGTGTGTGCTATACACCCGAGACTTTAACTTCTGAGACCGGGGTCCCTTGCAGCAGGCAACCTGGAGGAGGCTGACGGGTGCCCAATAAGTGTACAGGGAGAGCTTATAACACCTTAGATTCCAGCTGCTAGAATTCGTAATTCCTTCGCAGCGGGCAGCCTTCGGGAAAGACTGAAAGGTGCCCCAGTGGATTCTGCCACCTGGGTGTGACACAAATCCAAACGCCCAAGCTCTTCCTATACTGTGTGTGTACTATACACCCGAGACTTTAACTGCTGAGACCAGCGTCCCTTGCAGCGGGCAACCTGGAGGAGGCTGACGAGCGCTCCAATAAGTTTGCAGGGAGAGCTTATTACACTTCAGATTTTAGCTGCTAGAATCTGTGATTCCTTCGCAGCGGGCAGCCTGGGGGAGGCTGAGAAGTGCCCCAACAGATCTGCCACCTGGGAGTGACACAAATCCAAACGCCCAAGCTCTCCCTATATCTGTCCCTTGAGACCGGCTGAAGTTCTTTTAAATTGTGCCTGGTTCTGTTAAAGCAACTGAAGGAGTCAGGTTAAAGCTTAAACAGTTACAGGTTTATTGAGGAAGCTTATAAATCATATGGTTGCAATGGCTATTGTTCTATTTCTTAACTGCTAGCAAAGTATAGATCTTAAAAATGGTTACAAAGAAGATAAAGATAGGAAAAACAGAAATAATAGTACCAAGTTACAGCTTAACCTTTAAAGAGCTCTAAGTCTGTGTACACTTAAGACAGAGGACCACATCCAGGTACAATTTTTACCCCCTTCTGTGCCTCTCAACTCCAGCATGTCAGGCCAGGGCCGGTCCCTCAATTCCTAGGAAAGACGAAAATACAAGGTGGGCGTCCCCATAGAACCTCGGGAGGTCAAACACCTAACCCGACCAGCAGGTAGAGGGTAGAATTACACTCAAAAGTGAGTGTGCTGCTGTACCCACCTTTATACCCATTGGGTCACGTATTTCTCTTTCTTATCTGTGATGCCAAATGGTGCTGGTCTGTCTTTTGTGAGACCGGTTCTTACAAGGGAGTTGTGAACTTAATTTACACTTGTAAGAGAGAGTTGAGAGGATTAAATTGGAAGTACTGGGCATTCTTTTTCTCAGTGGGAAATTCCTCTCCCGAGGACTGTGTGTGTTTGAATCAACATGGGTGCCAGCCGGGTACTTCTCGCAGCCTTGAGGCCAGCTTATTGCCTTAATCATTCTCTCCTCATATCTATGTTTTCAGCTTCTCAGGATCAGATGAGCCAGCATAGACTATGCTGATTTTATTGCTCCTTCTCTGTCCTGTATGCTTCAGGAACCTCAGAGAGGCAAATAAGATGGATGAGATGGGGGGGGGGGTCTGTCTGGCTACACACTGGCACTGGGCACGCAGTCTATGGGTGTCCCCGCCCCTGGGCACGCAGCGCAGGAGCGGCACCAGCCACAGGTGCCCAGCGCATGGATGATGCCGGCTCCTGGGCATGCGGCACAGGAGCAGCGCCGGCCCCGGGAGTGCAGCGCATGGATGGCACTGGAACTGGGCACGCGGCTTATGGGTAGCCCCGCCCCTGGGCGTGTGCAGCCCTGCCCCCGGGTGCCCAGTTTGTGAGTGGTCCCACCCCTGGGCATCCGGCAACCCCAAAAGGTTGGGAACCACTGAGCTAGGAAGATGACAGAGCTGAAGGAAGAGAGAGAATACAAAGTCCTGGGATTTCTATCATAGGAGAGAGTGCAGTGTGAGAGCAGGGACAGAGGAAATGGAAGTGGAGGCTGAGGGTGAGCAAGGACTGTGGGTTGGCAGCTGTCCTGGACATTGTGATGGAGAAAACGGATACAAGAATCAAGGGGGAGAATGAAGCATGGAGAGAGGCAGTATCCTGATCAATGGAGGAAAAAGTAAAGGGAAGCTGAAGGCAGAGCAGCAGTCACAAGTACTGTTGAAATAGCAATGTTAATTAGCGATTAATTTGCCAGTCCAGTAGTCCTTATTAGGAAAAGGGTGTTACAGTGCTCACTACTGTGTCACAGAACAACCCTTCCCCTACCCCCAGCTCTGCAAAGATAATGGCTCAATCTCTGGTCCCACAACAATTCTTAGGACAAGCCCCCTGACCCTCCGATGCCACTCTGCATTCTGAAAGGGACAGAACAGCGGCTGCCAGTCCTGTGGGTCTCTTTCAGCACAACTGCCCCCCCATTGGTGGCCCTCGACATTTTTAAAGGGACAGAGCAGTGGCAGCTGCTTAAGTGGCTGCTGCTGCTGCTGCTCTGTACCTTTCTGAATACAGGGAGCAGGGAAAAATTGTCCTGAGACCTAGCAGGGAACCAGAGATTGAGCCAGAGTTTTTGTGTGCCAACTCCTCTCTGTCCCTTTAAGAGCGCAGAGGACCAGCAGGGGATGATTGAGTAGTTGATAGTGCTACCTGATAAGCAGAGTAGAAGGCTACTCTACTTGTTCACATCCTTATGTTGAAATTGAAGTTGTGGATATGGTGGATCATATGTGTAAGGGAAAGTTGACTAGTGATGCTGAAAGAGACCAGCTGAAGGATACTCAGTAACGGAACACTAGACCAAGTCAAGCTAATGGCCCTTTTGCAGGGTTGAACCCGGTCTGCTTATGTAACCCACATACCTACTGGATGTGAATCACTACCCCATCTATTGGCACTGAGACCACTTACGGAAAGAATGAGTCTGCTCTACAGACTTAGCTGAGAGCCAGCTGGCTTTTCGCTCAAGCTGTAAAGGGTCCTGCATTAAGTTCCAGAGGTCCCAGCTTTGGTTCAGCTTATCAGGTCTACAACTGCCGGAGGAATGAAGAGGTCAGGAAACAAGCCCTGAAGGGCAGGTGGATGCTGTAGTCACTGAGGAGAGGAAGAGAGCTGTAAGCAGGGAGGAAGAGCTGGGTGGATGGCAGATGACAGCCATATGGAAGGGCAGAGAAACACTAGTCTCTGTTAGAAGAGGAAGGAAGGGGCAGGGGCAGTGTGAGAGGCGGGCAGCCGCAGGGGCAATGGTAGCTGCAGGCGGGTCTCTCCGAGAGCCAGCGGGGAGGAGTGAAACGCAGCTAGGCCGCGCAGGACCCAGAGCTTTGGAGCGATTCGATGGGTGGGCATCACAAGGGCTGGAGGCTGGAACTGCAAGGGAAGGGCAAGAGCCGGAGGCGGGACAAATGCTGGCAGGAGGAGGGAGTGCAGAGCGAGGAGACATCCCCACCCCATTGCGCGCGCCTCGCCCGCTAACGCCCCTCGCTCCTCCTCCAGCACCTCCCAGGCCCAGCGCAGTTCGGCCGCTGAAGATTGTCCCCACCCGGCGCCCGTCGGGCATTCCTGTGCAGCGTGGCTCCGTGCCAACCACGTGGTGCCCCAGCCCGGCCGTTCCAGTGTAAGTGGCGGCCCGCGCAGCCCTGGCTTGGCGTGGGGGAGGGGCTGTTTCCCGGACTCGTCGGGGGCAATGCCTGTCCGGCGCCTGGCTGCTCTCAGGCTCCTGGCCCGGGGCCTCTCGGCGAGCGCGATCTGCGGGCGGCCGAACAAGGCGCCGCGCGTAGGTACCAGGGCCCGCCTGCTGCCGGGTTTGGGGAGGGGTAACGTCAGAGCCCGTCGGTCCGCCTCCTTCCTTGCAGGGCTAGTGGGAGTCGGGACGGGCTCCAGCCTCGCAGCCTCCTGGAGCGAGGGGGGCAGGGCAGGTCTGGGCGCTCGGTTTCAGGAAGGAAATGGACACATTGGAGAAAGTGTGATCTGTGGGCAGAGGGAAACAGCAAGGGTCCCTTAGCTTGGGGAAGAGAAGGGGAGGGGGTATGATAACTTTCCAAGTACTAGGTAGGGATATTAAATTTCGGTTAATTGAATAGTTGAGTAACCTCATGAATTCGTATGGGTTAGTTGACTATTCTATAGTCCCCAGAGATGGAGCTGGCAGCCAACGTGCTCCTGCCCCACTGCCAAGGAGCCCCCTGCACTTGACGCTGTTGCCTCTGTATCAGAGGCAGCAGTGCAGGGTGTCAGGTGGGAGCTGGTCCATGAGGGTTTAAAAAAACAGCTTCCCTCATGGACCTGTCAGCCCACACTACCGCCTCTGATAAAGAGGCAGCAGTGCAGGGTGGCAGCAGCTCCTAGTTGTGGGTGTTGTCTGAGCTCCCAGACCCGGCACAAGTTGGAACTGAGCCGGGTTGCTTGCTTGCCCAACTCCTAATATACTTTAAATGCAGAGCTGCAGCAGGGGTAAATCCTGGAGCCATTGCAAGCCAGGACTGAGCCAGAGTGTTGGGTAACCTGCTGAAAAATTTACTGGGGGGAGGAGAGGAGGAGAATACATGTAGTCTATAGCGTTAACCTATAAGCTTTTGCTTAACGGTTAATCAACTACACCAGTGGTCTCCAACCTTTCGGGGCTGCTGGGCGCCTGAGGGTGGGGCCACTCAAGTGCCACGCTCCCAGGGGCAGGGCCGCCCACGCGCCGCACATGTGCCATGTGGCAAGGGCCGCCCACGTGCCCTGCGCCTGGGGCCAGCACCGCGCATGTGCTACATGCCCAGGGTAGGGGCCACCCCTGTGCCTGGGGCTGGCACCGCACATGTGCTGTTTGCCCGGGTCAGGGGCCACCCATGTGCCCATGCACCACGTGCCTGGGGCTGGTGCCACGCATGTGCTGCGTGCCTGAGAGCGGGGCCGGCCCAGATGATTTGGCGGGCACATAGAAATGCCCCGGCGAGCGCCGTGGCGCCCGCGGGCACTGTGTTGGGGACCACTGAACTACACTATTACATCCCTAGCTCCAGCCAGACTGGGCCTATGGAAGGTGGGTGTGGCACTGCTCCAGCCTGGTCAGGCCACCAGTTAACCATTCACAGTTCCATCAAGTACGTGAAATGTTAGAAGGGAACAGTGAAATTGTTGTCCACGGAGGATAGGATAAGATGCAATGGGCTTAAATGACAACCAGGGCGTTTTAGGCTGGACAGTATGAAAACTAGCCTGTAGGTAGTTAAACATTAGACCAAACTGCCAATGGATTTTGCAGCATCTCTGTTGTTGGAGGTTTTTAAGAACAGGTTAGACATCTCAGGAATAGTTTAGTTAGGTAGTCTTGCATTAGTGCTAGGGACTGGACTGGACAACCGCTTATGATCCATTCTAGGCTAGGGATGTTACATTTTGATTAATTAATCGAATAGTCAGTGGGATTTCCAGTGATTAATGGATAAGAACTAGCACATTCTGCCTTTTGAAAAGTACAAGAGCCCCAGCAGCAGAGGACTCTGAGTCGACTACCCGATAAGCTTTTGCTTGTCAGATAGTTGACTAGTCAATTAGTCGCTTATATCCTTATTCCAGTCCTGTATGTATATGGTTCTAAGTTTACAGTGGGTCTGGTCCACGAAAGCTCATCATCTAATAAACCATCTAGTTAGTCTTTAAAGTGCTACGTAGTCCTGCATTTTGCTTCAGCTACACCAGACTAACACGGCTACATTTCTATTACTATTCTAAGTTTACAGTGGCACTTTACTGTGCTGCAACTTTGTGACTTGGGGATGTGAAAAAACACCTTGTTGGGAGTGCTGTAAAGCACCTGTATAAACTGGGCTACAGTGCAGGGAGCCATGCTCCCAACATAGTTCGCTATTCCCTTTGTGATCGGTTATGCAGAGTTCTTGGAGATTTCTCTCCTAGTGCTCCTACCATGGCCACACTGCTGCATTATAAGCACTGCTACAGCTGTACTTTAAGCTTTGAAATCTTGACAGTCTTATGTCCTTCCTAGCCCCCAGGCCTCACTTGCTCATTGTTGCTGTTCTCTGGCATTCTGTGTTCAATAATGTATGCAGTGGTAAATGTAACGTATGCCTTCACCCAGTGTCATCATCCTTGTAGATTATCATTAAAAATCTGTGCAAATTGCTTGTAGCAAATTATATTGATTGGATAGCTATAGCTCCTTTTTGTGGATTATCCATAAGCAACCTTTTGGGTTTTGAAAAAGCACTTTGTAATTGTTTAGCCCCTGCTTGTGCTGTGAATGTGTGCTATCATATGGGGCTGTGCATGAATTAGTTGCTTGGCCTGTTTATTATGGACTGTTTTGTGTTGTCAGGTCATTCAAGTCATACAGTTTGGTTTCTGCTCACTGGATGATGAAATGTTATAGAAGAGCATGGCTAGAGGATAGAGACAATGGAGGAGGACCCAGGAGAAGGCTGGGCTCCATTCCTGGCCCTGTCTCTGGCCTTTTGGATGGCGTTAGAGAAGTCCATTCTGGTACATCTTAGTTTCCTGATGTGTAAAATGCGGCTAAAAATACAGGTTGACCCTTCTAGTCCAGCATACTCTGGTCCAGCAGCATCTGTGGTCCGGCATGATTTTAGCCAGATGCCTGCTTATCATGGGTGTGGCCAAGTTTCCTTCAGTCCCCTTAAGTTTGTTTATAGCCACCAGTCCTGGCTTCAAGTGATCTATGCTGCTGTTAGCTCTAATTTATCCCTAAATGTCTTCTAAGAACCCAATACACATTGGAAATATTGGTAATGCTGCTAGATAATACTGACTTCCTGTGGTTTGACAAATTGTCTGGTTCCACACTGGTCAGGTGCCAAACTAGAGAAGTTCTACCTGTATTTGTGAAGCACTTCATGATTGGGTGAAAAGCACTATATAAAAACTAGGATTTATATTTTATTTATAAACAGGGTGAGCATTTAGGGCTTCTTGCTCAAGGAACAGCTGTGTGCCAACAAGTGTGCAACCCTCTTTTTAAAAGTAATGTTGGACAAGAAAAGGTGAAAATGTGACTACATTGCAAAGTACAGACTCAGGTGTGGTCTGCACTTTAATAAGTGATGTATAAAAACCTATCTACCATTCCTTGGTTGAGAGGAGAGGAGCAGAGCAGAAGGTGGGTCGGGGAAGATGTTCCTACACTAGCAGAAAAATCCTTTCTAAAGGAGTAGTTTTAATCTCTGCTTCTGGGTAAGGCTGACATAGCTGTGCCAGTGTGGTCTCTATAGTATAGACACAACCTAAGTGGAAAGGTTCTTAAATTACTTTGCCAACAGTTTCTCCAACTGATAGCCAAAGAAACTAAGTTGTAGCCCAAGTGCTGGGTGTGATATGTTTATCATCTGTTTTTTCCACTGATGGAAATGCCATTTTTTGTTCCACTTCTTTCTGCTCTGTCATTTTCAGTTTGTTGCAATGGCTGGGGATACAAGAGCAGCAGCTGCCAGTCAGGCAAAAAGACTGAAGAACAGCAAAGAGGAGACAGAAAATCAAGAGGAAAATGGACACCAAGACAAAAAGTTCAAAGGATGCCAAGAGGATGTGGAGGATCAGAATAAAAAATTTCCCAAAAGGAAGATTGTTCTGTTGATGGCGTATTCTGGGAAAGGCTACCATGGGATGCAGGTATGCAGTGAGGCAAATGCTACTCAGCCTCTTGTGTTGGGGGGTGCATATCTGTCTGTATCAATCTGCCCAAAGTAGTGCAGTGTCAGAAATGAGGGGAGCCAAGAAGGATAAGGCTGAGAAATGTTATAGCCCAATCTCAGATTCTGATGTGTTAGTGTCCTTTAGAGGAAGCCTAGAGAATGTGGATTAAATTATGCTAGTAGCCGGTCCACACCAGCTTTCCTGCCAGTGTTGATACTGGTGGAACTTACTGGAGTTGTAGCAACAATGTGAGATCTTTCAGAAAAAAACCTTGCTCTAGATAGCCCTTCAATGTAGACTGAAAGCACCAAGCTACAGCTCCACTAGTTCAACTAAGAAGCCTAGTGTTACCTTGTAACATGCCTGCTACTTTTTCACTGAGATCGTTAAGATTCTGCAGTTGTGGCTGTTTCACTACCTCCTGGATTTTCCAAGCCCTGTTCATTTAATTTCTAAAATGTTTTTGGCCACTGTCAGCAGACAGGATACTGAGCTATATGGACCTTTGATCTGACTCAGTATGGCCATTCTTATGTTTAGATGTGTACAGGCAAAAATGGGCATAAGACCAACATTCCACAATGTGTCCTCTAGTGTAGATGAGTTCTTCAATTTATCATTGAAATGCACACAGAGCAGAGGGCTCCAAAACATGTACATTACATTTCTGCCTCTTTCTGTTGCATTTTTAGAACCTCTCTTTCCTGGAGATACTTGTCCCAATGCAGCCCCATGATTCTGATGTGCTCCACTGGATTGTTTTACTTCTGCCTAACTGCCCTGCTGTAGCTAAATTAAACTGGGGGGGGGGGGGGGGGGTAGGTTTGCATCAGTATAACAACATTGCTACAAAGTGTTTCCAGGATAGACAAGCCCACAGATACATGACTGCTCTCTTAACCAAGCTGTGCAGAAAGTGACTTTTTGAATGCAGTAATAGCAGTTGTGAGCCCTTAGATGTATACAATCTAGGGATGTAAAATCCCATTTAATCCTTTAATTACTTAATCGATTAAACATTAACTGGAGGCAGGCGGGGGTGCATTCCAGCTTTGGCCAGGGGCTGCTCCATCCCGGCTGGTTTCGTCCCCATAAGCTGGGAGCTGGCAGATCCCAGCTCCCTCTGCATCTGGTCCCTGAGCTAGCAGCCCCCCGGGCTGGAGCAACCCACATCCCTAATATAATCTAAGAATATATATCATCTAATTTATTAATACAAAAGCGGCGAGGAGTCCTGTGGCACCTTATAGACTAACTGAAGTGCTGGAGCATAAGCTGTCGTGGGCAAAGACACACTTCGTCAGATGCATCTCATGAAGTGGGTCTTTGCCCACGACAGCTTATGCTCCTACACTTCATTTAGTCTATAAAGCTGTCGTGGGCAAAGACCCACTTCATGAGATGCGTCTGACGAAGTGTGTCTTTGCCCACGACAGCTTATGCTCCAGCACTTCAGTTAGTCTATAAGGTGCCACAGGATTCCTCGCCGCTTTTGCAGATTCAGACTAACACAGCTACCCCTCTGATTTATGAATACAGTGACCCAGAATTTCAATGTGATGGCTTTGGCTGTACTGGAATAACAGCTCCTCTGGTGCTGTTTTGCAGACTCACAGATTGGTCATTTGTGATCTCTACACAAATCCAGTTATTCATGGTATTGGCAGGCATTGAGGAATCATCTGAAATCACTTCTATCTGTTACCAGCTATAAAAGCAAAAGAAATACTAAAACTATGTTTGTCTCATTCATGACTCCAGGTAAAATATAATGGCTAGAGTTTAAAAGCTTCAGAGGGGTAGCTGAGTTAGTCTGTAACTGGAAAAAATTTTAAAAAACAACATGCAGCACCACAGGGTATGACTACACTTGCACCCTATTTCGAAATAAGGATGCAAATACAGCAGTTCAAAATCGCAGATGAAGCAGGGATTTAACTATTCCATGCTTCATTTGCATAATTGCGTTATGGCGCTATTTCGAGTTAGCATTATTTTGAATTAATAGACGCTGTGTAGATGCGGTTATTTCGAGAGAAAACCCTTCTCTCAAAATAACTGTTAAACCTCATTGTACGAGGAATAAGGGTTATTTCAAGAGAAGGGCTTTCTCTTGAAATAACCACGTCTACACAGCGTCTGATAATTTGAAATAGCGTTAACTCAAAATAGCTCCATAATGTGATTATGAAAATGAAGCACAAATCTCAGCTTCATTTGCAATTTCGAACTGCTGCATTTGCATCCCTATTTCGAAATACGGTGCAAGTGTAGACATACTCTTAGAGACTAACAAAACATGTAGATGGTATTATTAGCTTTTGTGGGGACAGCCCACTTCTTCAGAGGAGTGGAGTATTAAAGGTCCAGTTTCTAAATAAATAGCGGGTTGGGGGAAGAGAAGGGAAAGAAAAAAGGGGAAAGAAATAGAGTCTCCATGCTGCATGAAACTGATAGAGAAGGTACTGATTGTTCTTATCAGCTTCATGCAGCATGGATGCTCTAATTGACTATTTTTCCCCTTTTCCCCCTTCCCCCCTTTATTTATTTAGAAACTGGACCTTTAATAACTCCATTCATCTGTAGATGTGGGTTGTGCCCATGAAAGTTCATGATACCATCTACGTGTTTTATTAGTCTCTAAGGTGCTGCGTGACTATTCGTTGTTTTTTGGGTAGAGTTTGTTTGAGTGTGGCATTGCTGTTTGTTCTATGAAAAGAGAACTTTGAAAATTAATTGAGAGTCCATTGTCTAATGGATCCTGGATAATGATGAATCTTCAAATAAAGTATTAATTGTAGTTTTTTCCTCTGTTTGTCTTCAGCGAAATGTGGGGTCCTTACAGTTCAAGACAATAGAGGATGATCTAGTATCTGCCCTCGTTCGGTCAGGGTGCATCCCGGAAAATCATGGTGAAGATATGAAAAAAATGTCCTTTCAGAGGTGTGCACGAACAGACAAGGTGTTGAAGCTCTTTCTTTCATGCTCTAACAGAAGCTAGTGGTACTAAGATCGTTTGATTGTCTATGAATCATGTGCATTTTGGATCACTGATGAGAAATAAGATCATTTTATAATGTGAGATTCTCATTTGTTAGTGAATATATAGTTATATTAAATATAAAATATTTGTAGTGTGTGTACACATTCTCTACTAAATTAAAATTTAAATAAATTCTAGTTAGTAAATACAAAAGTAGCAATTAGATATTTATACAGATTCTTATTTATAAAGCATCTGTGATAATCTGTTTGTTACTTCTTCCTTCCAACCCACTTCTCCCTTGTTTGTTCTGTCCTCTTAGTAATTTTTTTTGTGGGGTTTTGGGGACTGTTTTCATTCTTTGACTATGTGGCGCTTACCACAGCGGGGCTCTTATTCTTAATGAAAATTCGGAGATGTTACTCTAATATACAGATTTGTATACAGCACGTTTGGTTTTGTAGGAATCAAATACATTGAAATGCTACAGAGGAAGGTGACATTATAATATATTTGCAACCTTATTCCTTTCTCCAAACTTACTAAACTATCAGAGATCCTCACAGTATGTTGAATCTCTTTTCATGTATTCATGGGTCTCTCCTGTCCTCAAGCCCAGACCCTTCCTGCCACCACCCTGCCTTGACTCCCCCCTCCCAACTCCACCGCCCCTACACACACTCCAGTTGCACCCAGTCCTCCGGCCTGCAGGGAGATGCAACCTCAGGTGGCCTGTTGTGAGGCAGCAGCAGTGGTCAGGTTCCCCTCCACTCGCTATGGGAAAATGGAGTACTCACTCTGCTGCCCCGTTATTCATAGATTTCACTACACATGATGGTATCAGGAATGCATCCATCTTGAATGGCGAGCATTTGTGGTACCCTAGCCCAAGGGTGATTTTTGGCTACAGCACAGAGTTGGGGGAGCTGGGTTCTATTCACAGCTTTATTATAGTATGCTTTCTGTGTGACTGTGAGAAAATCCTTTAAATGCTTATTCTTGTTTATCTCAGTTTTACCAGTGGGAGAGGGGGACACAATGCATCTTAGATTTGCTGAGGTGCTGAATTTTTTGTTCTGTTTTTTCTGTATGATTCTGACTGCAGGATGCCTTTTTATGGTAGCGTCTTTGTTTCATTTCACAATGACCAGTAACAGTAAAGAAAATGAACGAGAGTGTATACAGATGATCTATTTTAAATTTTTGTTCTGATTCAGATCTTTCATTGTGGCTTCATTACAAATGTGTGTTCTCATTGGTTTTGTTTTCATAGGGTGTGTCTGCTGCTGGACAGATTGTGTCACTGAAGATCTGGCTGATAGACAACGTTTTAGAAAAGATCAATAACTATCTTCCTGCTCATATCAGAATTTTGGGTAAGAATATGAAAAAGTAGGTATCCCAGCAGTATGTACAAACACTGATTTTAATTGAAAGAGGAATTTTTTACTAAAGAGCTTTTTGCTATACCATTCAGATTTTTTTTTCAAATATGTCAGTGTGAAAAGGTTTGGGGTGTTTTTTTAATCTCCTTCTGTTTTATATTGATTCTTCTTGGTGTGTGTGGAGAGGGGAGGGGGATTGGCTGATACAGAAGTTTTGTTAACAAAATGTCATTTTTAAAAATGAGGACTGAAAAGAGTCACCGGCGGATTCAGCTCCAAGAACAAATGTGATGCCAGAACCTACTTCTACATGTTACCAACATTTGCCTTTGCCCATAAAGATCATGGTATCCAAGATGAAACTTACCAACTGAGCAAAGAGACACTTGAGAAAGTCAACAAGCTTCTTGCTTGCTACAAAGGGACCCATAACTTCCACAACTTCACCTCTCAGAAGGCACCCAAAGATCCCAGTGCCAAACGATATATCATGGAGATGTATTGCGAAGAGCCCTTTGTGAGGGAAGGCATGGAATTTGCAGTGATAAAGGTGAAAGGACAGAGTTTTATGATGCACCAAATAAGGAAGATGATCGGTTTGGTGATAGCTGTGGTGAAAGGCTATGCACCTGAGTCCATCATGGAGCGCAGCTGGGGAGAAGAAAAGGTGGATGTCCCCAAAGCTCCAGGGCTTGGGCTGGTCTTGGAAAAGGTGCACTTTGAAAAGTACAATAGACGCTTTGGAAATGATGGTTTACATGAGCCACTGGAATGGAAGGAGGAGGAGGAGAAAATTGCTATTTTCAAAGAGCAACATATCTATCCCACTATTATAAACACAGAAAGGGAGGAGCAATCTATGATGAGCTGGCTGAGCACCCTCTCCATCCATGACTTCAGTGCCACTTCTTCAGGTGTACAAGTTGATGACAGAAATTCAAAGGTAATGGTTGAAGCTAGGGATGTAGTGTAGTTGATTAACTGATAAGCAATAGACTACACACATTTCCCTTCCCCTGTCCCCCAACCAGTACATTTTTTAGAAGGCTGGCCAGCAGTTATGGCTCTAACTGGGTGCGGGACCTACCCTTGCTGTGGCTCTTCATCTAAAGTATATTAGGAGCCAGATGGGCAAGAAGCCCAACTCAGTTCTGGTTTGCACCAGGTTCAGGAATTCAGACCCTGCCGCCCCCACAGAGAGGGGCTGCTGCCACCCTGCATTGTTGCCTCCTTATTAGAGGCAGCAGCACAGGGCAACAAGCATCTGGTCTGCAAGAGGAGCTGGTTTTTAAACTGGCTCCCCTCTCGGACTAGCTCCTGCCTGTCACCTTGTGCTGTGGCTGGCCCTGCCCCAAAGGACTATAGAACAGTCAACTAACTGATAAGAATTCATGAGGTTATTTGATTATTCAAATAACCGATATTTAACATCCCTAGTTGAAGCTATTAGCTTTTTTAAAGGACACTCTGAACACTTACCTGGTGTCACTACACCATCTAACATAATCTTAGAGACTATATTAAAATAATCAGAGATACATATATTTCTCAATATTTGGATATGACAGCATAAGAACAACCATGTGGGTCAGTCCGACGGTCTGTCCAGCCCAGTATCCTGTCTGCTGTCAGTGGCCAATAACAGATGCCCCAGAGGGAGGGATCACAACAAGTAATCCTCATGTGATCCTTCCCCTGTCACCAACCTCCGGAGAAAAAGAGGCTAGGGATAGCATTCCTATCCATCCTGGGTAATAGCCATTGTTGGACCTAACCTCCATGAATCTATCTGGCTCTTTTTTGAATGCTGTTAAACTTCTAGCCTTCCCCACATGCTCTGGCAAGGAGTTCTACAGGTTAACTGTGCGCTGAATGAAGAAAAACTTCCTTTTCTTTGTTTTAAACCTGCTGCCTATTAATTTCATTTGATGGGAATAAGTAAATAACTTTTCCTTATTCACTTTTTCCACACCAGTCAGGATTTTATAGACCTCTATCATATCCCCCCTTAGTCTCCACTTTTCTAAGCTGAAAAGTCCAAGTCTTTTTAATATTTCTTCATATGGCACCGTTCCAAACTCCTATTCATTTTTGTTGCCCTTTTCTGAACCTTTTCCAATGCCCATATATCTTTTTTGAGATGAGGTGACTACATCTGTACGCAGTATTCAAGATGTGAGCGTACCATGGTTTTATATAGAGGCAATAGGATATTTTCTGTCTTTATTCTGTATCCCTTTTTAATGATTCCTAACATTTTATTTGCTTTGTTTGACTGCTGCTGCATAGTGAGTGGATATTTTCAGAGAACTATCCACAATGACTCCAAGATCTCTCTCTTGAGTAGTTGTAGCCAAATTTGTCCCCCATCATATTGTATATGTAGTTGGGATAGTGTTTTCCAATGTTCATTACTTTACATTTATCAACGTGAAATTTCATTTGCCTTTTTCTTGCCCAATCACTTAGTTTGGTGAGATCTTTCTGAAGCTCTTCACAGTCTGCTTTGGTCTTATCTATCTTGAGCAGTTTGGTATCATCTGCAGATTTTGACACCTCACTGTTTATCCTTCCTCTAGATAATTTATAAATAAGTTGAATAGGATTGGTCCCAGGACAGACCATTGGGGGACCCTACTAGTTACCTTTCTCCACTCGGAAAACTTGCCATTTTTTCCTGGCTGTTCTTTCCTGTCTTTTAACCAGTTAAACACCTTCCCTTTTAGCCCATGACAACTTACTTTACTTAAGAGCCTTTGGTGAAGGACCTTGTCAAAGGCTTTCTGGAAATCTAAGTATACTGTATCCACTAGATCCCCCTTGTCCACATGTTTGTTGACCCCCTCAAAGAACTCTAGCAGATTAGTAAGGCATGATTTCCCTTTACAGAAACCATGTTAACTTTCCCCCAACAAATTATATTCATCCATGTGTCTGACAGTTTTATTCTTCACTATCGTTTCATCCCTGGCATATGGTCACTTTTACAGTTTTTGTTGGTAAGGAAGAAATATTTTAAAGTGCAGGAATATATGATTGCTAACCCACATAAATATGGGTTGAGAGCCCAAGCAGATATTTTTATTTATAACTATCTGAATTCAAGGGAAACTATATTTCAGATTGACAGGATCCTTTTAAATACAAATTTGCATGAAGAACTCACTTATCCTCTATCTAATTTTCTGTTTTATTTAATATTCTATTCACTTGCAAAAAAGCTTAAAGTAAGAGGAAAGAAAATGTAGTTACTCTGCTCCCTAATCTTCTAAACAGGAGTGGACAATAATTTTTGATGGAAGGGGCCACGCCAAGATTTTAGTAAGCGGTTAAGAGCTACCCTTTAATAGAGAGGATCTAGGGTCTGGGATGGTGGATGGGGTACAGATTGCAGCTTGGGATAAAGGACTGGGGTGCAAGAGGTTGGTGTGGGGTCTGGGAGAGAGTTGGTGTGGGGTCTGAGTGAAGGAGGGAGCTGTGATCCAGAGCAGGATCTAGGAGGGTGTATGGCTGCAGGAGTGGATTCTGGACTGGGGAGGAGATTAGGAGGTAGTGCAGGTTTTGGGAGGGAGTTGTGACCCAAAGGAGATGGGGCGAGCGGATACAGAAGGTTTGGGTAGTGACATGGTAGTTGGGGGGAGGGGGAGTGCCAGAGGCCGGCTGTGGCTGGGAGGTGCTTATCGAGGTGCCAGCATCCCAGCAGGAACCTGAGACAGGCTCCATACCTGTCAGCGAAATTTCTTAGCTCCTATTGGCTGAAACTGGATAATGGGAGTACATGGATTTTGCTGGGGATGGGGCTAATGTGCAAATTCTCCCATCCTTCTCCAGCTTGCAGAGCAAATAGCAGCCATCTATAGTAAGGGTGCAGCGAGAGGTGGCTATAGGCCAGATCCAGCAGCGTGGCGGGCAAAATCCAGCCATCTAGCTGCCTCTTGCCCAACCTTGCTGTAACCCACCAAGAGCCAAAACTTCCACTGAGCTCAATGAGAAATTGCAAGTTCAGACTTTTAGTGCATGGAATTTCTATTGATTTGAATGGGTTTTTTAATAGGAGACATGGGAAATAAATCTGTTAGTCTTTAAGATACCACAAGACTTCTCGGACGAGGCCTGCACAGAATATGGCCTGCAGGCTGGATCCAGCCCATCAAGCCACCAGATCCAGTCCACGGAGGCAGTGGGGAACTCCAGGCAGGCTCCCCAGCTTGCCCCACAGCCCTTCACACCACTCAGAAATGTGGATGCGGGGCGCTTTCTCTTCATGAGCCTGAAGGGAAGTGAGGGAAGATTCAGACACTACTCCCACAATTAGCACAATCCCATTGGCTGGTTTCTGGTCAATGGGAGCTGCGTATTTGAAAAAAGTCAGTCACAAAGCACAGCACCCCCACCCCTCCTGCTAAGTTACTCAAGCACATGGGCAGGCAGGCAGAAACATTTTAAGCTCTACAAGCCTTTAGCTCGACAGGCAGGCTGGTTTGACTGCTGGCTGGTAAGTCTCCTGGCCAGAGCCTGCCTCTGGCTCCCCAACCCTCCTTTCCTCCCCCAACCCTCTGCCCCCACTCCCGCCTTGCTATGCCACATATCCAAACCTTTTGCCCGTCTCTTGCACCCATATCCCCTCCCAGATCTGGCACCCCAGTCTCCTGCCTGAGATCACAATCCCCTCCCTGCCCTGGGTCACAACTGCCTCCTTCATCCAAACTCCTTCCCAGACCCTTATCCCAAGCTCCCTTCTGCACCCAACCTCCATCCGAGACCCCATATCTCCTCCATTAATACCATGGAAGAGTGCAGCCCTCAACCACTTTCCAAAATCTTGGAGTGGTCCCCCATCAAATAATTATTGCCCACCCTTGCCTCTGACTACTTGTAAAAACAAACATGGCTATCCCTCTGAGACATTTTATGATTTATTTTGGAGTGAGACAAAATTCTAATATTAAAATTAAAATACAGTGTGTGATTTGCATGAATAAGGACAACTAAAGTCTTCCCTGTATTATTTTTATACTTCTGATAATTATTTCGCTGCAGTGTGCTGATGTAGATACACTGTTATAATTAGATGTATAACATATGCTACCTTAATTTGATTGAATTTGACTAAAAAAGTACAAAGAATTTTCTCCTGCCTCCAGTGCTGTTTGATTATATAGTGAAGACTCACTACTGGGAAGTTAAAGAAGTGCTGAGCTGCTGGGCTAGTGTGTGCTTATTACCAGTTGTGGGGGTCTGGTCCCACCCCCTTCTCTCCCGCTTGTCTTTTCCGCTCCCTAGCTACTGATTGGTAGCCGCTTTTAAAAGTATGTTCCGCTGGGTGTGCGGGGTGGGGGGTCTAGGCCCACCCTCACTCCCAGACCCCAGCCCAGGGCCCTAAAGACAGAGTCTCCTGGACCTGTCCCACCGGAGGGGGTACATACCCTTAACCCACCGGTGCGCCGGCTCCGTGCCCTGCCTTGGGCTGCTTCCACCCCACCTCCTTCGCACCTATCTTATAGCTGTCTTCCTCCTCCCCTGTCTCTCTCCTGTCTCGCTCCTCCCTCTCCTGTCTCTCTCCCCCCCTTTGCCAATTCCCTTGGGGCTTTTATCCCCCTCCCCCTTGCCCTTCCTCCCGGGTGTCTGATGTCACTTCCGCCCCTGCCGCCACTTCCGGCCGCCATTGCCCTGTGGCCGTGCGATCCGCGTTGCTGGGCAACGGCCGCCGACCAGCCGCTCAGCTGCAGAGCGACGGCGCTACACAGTCCGCAAGTGGTTAGCTCCCGCGGTGTTGCCCCCATGAGCGCGAGGGCAATCGCGGGGTCAGTATGGGGTGGACCAGTTTCAGGGGGGTAGGCGGGTCTCACCCCGTCACACACCTTCCCCCTCATGCTCTCGTCTTGTCCCCTTTGGTCTCCTTGGTCCTCGGCCATGTTTCTTGATAAGAAATCCGCGTTTCCATTGGCCTTCCCAGCTGGGTGACTTACTTCGAAACGGTATGGCTGTAACGCCAGGTACCAATGCATAATCCGTGCGTTGGAATCTTTCATGGCTTGAAGCCAGCGTAGTGGGGCATGGTCCGTCACCACCGTAAACGGGTTGTCTAAAAGGTAATATCGCAACAGGTTAACGGCCCATTTTACTGCTAATGCCTCTTTCTGTATTGTTGAGTAATTCTGCTCCCTCGGTATTAACTTGCAGCTAATGTATACGATGGGATGTTCCTCCCCCCCTTCCCCTTGCGAGAGTACCGCCCCGAGGCCTACCTCCGAAGCGTCAGTTTGTAGGATAAAAGGTCTAGTAAAGTCGGGTTGGGCCAACACCAGTGCTTGAGTTAGGTGTTGTTTCAAACCCTTAAAGGCTTCTTCGCACCGGGGGTCCCACCTTACCCTTTTCGGTGCTGAGTCTCGTGTCAGGTCTGTTAGCGGGGCCGCCAATGTAGCGAAGTCCGGCACAAATCGGCGGTAATAACTGGCCAGTCCTAGGAACTGTCGAACCTGTTGCTTGGTGCTCGGAGCTGGATAGTCTCGTAGGGCCTCGATCTTACTCACTTGGGGGCAGATCTTACCTTTTCCCACCGTGTACCCCAAATAGGAGACCTCCTGTTGGCAAAAATGGCATTTGGATGGGTTTGCTGTCAGCCCTGCCTCCCACAATGAGGACAGTATAGCTCTTATTCGCTTCAAATGTTCGGGCCAGGTCTGACTATATATAATTATGTCGTCTATAAGCGACAGTGTAATCTTCGTGGGGGCGTAGTACCCAGTCCATTAGACGCTGGAAGGTGGCTGCAGCTCCCTGAAGCCCGAATGGTATCTTTACAAATTGGTACAAGCTGAAAGGTGTTAAGAAGGCCGTTTTTTCTCGGGACTCGCGTGTTAGTGGTATTTGCTAATACCCTTTGGCTAAATCGAGGGTAGATAAATACCTGGCTGTCCCGAGTCGTTCTAGCAATTCATCTACGCGGGGCATGGGATAAGCGTCAAACTGAGATACCGCGTTGACCTTGCGGAAGTCGATACAAAAACGGATAGAACCGTCGGATTTGGGGACCAGCACAATAGGGCTCCTCCAGGTGCTATGGGATTCTTCCACCACTTCCCACTTCACCATCTTGTCCACTTCCTCTCTAACGGTCGGCCACAATTTCCGGGGTATAGGCCGTATCGGGTCGCGGATCGTGCAGCCGGGTTCGGTTTTGATGTGATGACAAGCCACCTCCGTATGTCCGGGTAACTCTGTTAACACTTGTGGGAACTCATTTAGCAGGTTTAGGATTTCCCCCTTTTGTGTCTCTGACAATTCAGATCCCACCTGGAACTCCCGGGCCACCCCTGCCTCGAGTCCCATCAGGCTCTCCTGAGCCCGCCATTCCTTCATGAGGTTCACATGATAGATGTTCGTTGTTTTCCTCCTCCCTGGCATTCTAACTTCATAGTTTACGTCCCCTATCCTACGGACGACTTCAAAGGGCCCTTGCCACTGTGCCAATAATTTGGATGACTGCTTGGGTAGCAGGAGGAGTACCCTATCACCTGATTCGAAAGTCTGCAGCCTTGCCCTGCGGTCGTAATATTGGGCTTGCCGCTCCTGGGCCCCGAGGAGGTTTTGTTTGGCGAATTCCCCCACCCATTGTAGTCTCTCTTGCAGCTTGAGAATATAGGGCACAGTCCCGACCGCCTGTGTCACCTGGTCCTCCCAGGTCTCACGGATTACATCTAAAATCCCCCTGGGTTGTCGACCGTATAATAGTTCAAAAGAGGAGACTCCTGTAGAGGCTTGCGGTACCTCTCTTACGGCGAACATCAGAGCTGGGAGCGAACAACATCCCATCCGCTGGGATCTTCCTGAAATTTTCTAAGCATACCTTTGAGGGTGCGGTTAAATCTCTCAACTAAACCATCCGTCTGGGGGTGATATACGGACGTCCTCAGGGCCTTGACTCGGAACAGATGACACAATTCTTTCATTAGGTTGGACGTGAAATTTGTCCCCTGGTCGGTAAGAATCTCTTCCGGCAAACCCACTCTCGCAAATATCTTAACCAATTCTTCAGCGACCGTCAAGGCGGTTGTGTTTCGTAGGGGTGCCGCCTCCGGGTAACCGGTAGAATAATCTATAACTACTAAGATGTATTGAAAACGACTTTTTGTTGGTTCCAAGGGTCCCACTAAGTCCATGGCTATCCTCTGGAAGGGGACTTCTGTTATAGGGAGAGGCACCAAGGGTGCCCGTGGTACCCGCCCTGGTCCCGTCTTCTGACATTCGGGGCAGGACTCACAAAAGTCGCGGGTGGCCCGGTAGATCCCGAGCCAGTAAAACCTTTGGAGGAGGCGACTAATCGTTTTTTCGTAACATAGGTGGCCAGCCCAGGGGTTACTATGGGCCAGCCTTAGTAGCTGCCAACGGTGCTGGGCGGGAACCAATAGCTGGGTGATGATTTCCCCCTGCACCTTCCCTTCCGTCACCCTATACAACCGGTCACCCTGAATCTCAAATCTGGGGAAAATCTGGGCTATCCTCTGCCTGTCATGCTCCCCTGCATTTCTAGCGGCTTGTTCCCAAGCTTGCTGTAACAGGGGGTCCTCCCTCTGCTCCCTCATAAAGTCAGAGGGAATCTCGTCCCCTCCCTCGCCGCCTCCTGAGGCCACTTTAGGGTCGGCTGCTAGAATCACTTCCTCCCCTCTCCACTCCGGCCACTCTCGTAGGGCTTGCTCAAAGCCCTTCCAGTGTCATCCTAGCAAGACAGGGTATATTAACCTGGGTACGAGAGCCACGTAGACCCACCCTTCCTGGGCCCCATCCTTGAGGTGTACCCAGGTTGTAGGGTATGCTTCTACTCGCCCATGTACACACTGAACGTGGACCGGGGGACCCTTTGTGCTTCTTTCCCCCACCTGGTCTGCTCGTACCAGGGTCTGGCCGCACCCTGAATCCACCAGGGCCGTGACTTGTTGCCCCTCCACCTCAACTTCCCGTAAGATTTTTCCCCGCTCCCCCACCTCTACCGTCGCCGCTCGTCTCGTTACCTGACCATACGAGCAGTCCATAAATGGGCAGTCCCTTTTGAAGTGCCCCTCCTGTCCACACTGATAACACCCTCCAGTTGGCCCCCGAGCCTGGGTGGGATTGTCCGGACGCACCTCCCGGGGTAAAGGTCGGGGGACGGGTTCCGTTGCCATCGACCGATTCCACACAGGCGCCAGACGTCTTCCGCTGCTCCTGTTGGGACTGGGAGGTGTTCCTGCTCCCCCTCTCTCGCCGGGCCGTGGGGGCGCCAGGACAACTCCTCTACCGCCCCCTCCATGAGGGTCCTTCCGTCCCCCGCTGCCCCCTTCACCACCTTCGGCAGCCATATAATCTTCCACTAATGTAACCGCCTCTCCTAACAAAGTGGGATGATGGCGGCAAACCCAGCGCTGGCTCTCGCCCGGTAGGATGTTAATAAATTGCTCTAGTACTACTTTCTCGGCCACCTGCAGTCCGGTCTGTTGCTCTGGTTCCAGCCAGCGCCATCCGGCTTCCCTTAACTTCTGGGCAACTGCCCGAGGCCTTGCCCCGTGAGGGTATTTCTCTTGTCTAAACCTTTGCTGGTAAGATTCTGGGGTGACCCCCAGCTGATCAAGTATCGCTTCTTTCACTTTAAAATAATGTAGGGCTTCCCGGGGGTCTAGACTCCGATAGGCCAACTGAGCGGGGCTCGTAAGATACGGAGCTAGTATTGTTGCCCAATGTTGTTCTGGCCACCTGGCGGCAGTGGCTACCCTCTCAAAGGTGACCAGGAACGCCTCTGGATCGTCTAGGGGCCCCATCTTGGCTAACCTTATTGGTAGCTGGGCGAGGGCCCCTCCCTCCGCCATATTACCCCCCTGCCCAAGGGGTTGTCCCCTTCCCATACCTCCCCATTGTCTTACCCAATGTTCCTGGTTGGCTTTATATTGTTCCACTACCTCTGTGAGGAGCTACCTCTGTTGGTCCTGGTGTTGAGCTGCAGGTTGCTGCAGGAGGGCTGTTTGGTGTTGGTGTTGTTGCCTCTGATTTTCGGTTAACCATTTAAACATTTCCGCAGTCTCCATGCTCCGCTCAGCTGGGGGGGCTGGTTGCACCCCTACGTCTCCTTCTAATAATTCCACCTTTGTCAGTCTTTTCCTTTTCTTCTTTTCCAGGGTGAGGTGCCATCCGCGACTCCTAGTTTGTGCGATACAACAAAAACCCACGGACTTCCCTCCACTCTCCTTCTGCGCCTATCGAAACCCCCTTAAAAAAAAGGGGGAAAAAATCAATAATTTTTTTTTTTGACGGTTAACCCTTGGGGTTCAGCGTGCCCACATTCTCCACCACGTGTGGGGGTCTGGTCCCACCCCCTTCTCTCCCGCTTGTCTTTTCCGCTCCCTAGCTACTGATTGGTAGCTGCTTTTAAAAGTATGTTCCACTGGGTGTGCGGGGTGGGGGGTCTGGGCCCACCCTCACTCCCAGACCCCAGCCCAGGGCCCTAAAGACAGAGTCTCCTGGACCTGTCCCACCAGAGGGGGTACATACCCTTAACCCACTGGTGCACTGGCTCCGTGCCCTGCCCTGGGCTGCTTCCACCCCATCTCCTTCGCACCTATCTTATAGCTGTCTTCCTCCTCCCCTGTCTCTCTCCTGTTTCGCTCCTCCCTCTCCTGTCTCTCTCCCCCCCTTTGCCAGTTCCCTTGGGGCTTTTATCCCCCTCCCCCTTGCCCTTCCTCCCGGGTGTCTGATGTAACTTCCGCCCCTGCTGTCACTTCCGGCCGCCATTGCCCTGTGGCCGTGCGATCCGCGTTGCTTAACCCACTGGTGCACACAGTCCGCAAGCGGTTAGCTCCCGCGGTGTTGTCCCCATGAGCGAGAGGGCAATCGCGGGGTCAGTACGGGGTGGACCCGTTTCAGGGGGGTAGGCGGGTCTCATCCTGTCACACCAGTAAATTCAAACAAATATAATACTGTGTGTGGTTTTGTCACAGACTGGTTGGGGAGTTGTGTGACAGATTCCATAACAGAACATTTTTAGCCTGTTTACACTGCAAAATGTTTTCCTGGTTGTTTTGCAGTTGGATAATTTTTTTGCCTTTTTATTTAATAATAGAAAAGGCCATTTCCTTTTCAAAGCTGCATACAGCTGTTTGCATTTGTTTTTAAATCAACAGTTGGAAATACATGACTTTGAGCCATATCATCATCATTGCTGACACTGTTTTTCTTTATTACAGCCTCACTCTTACTACTTATGTTAAGAAAACACTGTAGAACCCCTGACTTTGACTCATTTTAAAAATGACAATGTCAATTTAGAATTTAAACAGTTTCCTTATGTGTGTTACCAATAGCCCCATAGATTGTTACTGTACAACCAAATACACTTTTTAAAAGTAACTTACTTTTTCACAAGTTTAACCTAACATTTGCAGTGAGGTCCCTAGATCCTGGAGCGCTCTGGGGAAATTCTCAAGTTTTGTGACTGCTTCGACAAATGTATAGGTTTAGTTGACTTAAACATGAGAATATACTTGGTATAGGATCCCTGTGTCATTCAGTGTGGTTTTAATTTTATATGGCCTCTCTGTAGTTTCAGTTTTCAGTATGCAAACAGATTGTCATCATTTAGTTTCAAACTGAACCGAGTTCTTAACCAATTCTGTTAATGATGTATGAGAAAATAAAATCCAGCTTATCATCTTAGATGTGTTGGCTCTGTTGTGCTGACAGGCATAATGATTCTGTCCTTACTATTTGGAGTCTAAATTGACCTGCTGTAAGTTACTGCTTTTGTAGCGCTATATGGAGCTGGATTTTTCAGTGTATCTACCAGCCATAAGAAGTAAAAGGCAATATTTCCCCCTACTCCTCAAGTAATTTCAAATGTAGTAACTAGAGGTGGGCTCAAGCCATAACATTTGGATCCCCATTCTCATTTCCCTAGAATTTGGAGTAGTTGTGATCTAGTATTTCGTGTCTATAACAAACTGGTGACAACCATTTTTTTCCATTCTGCTTTCCAGAGTAACAGTCTTGAAGGCAGTGATGATTGTGGTGATGATTCTGACTGAGACAGTAAATAGCAGGAGCTGGGATCTTTGCTGCTTGTGATTCAGTTTGAGTAGAACTAAGTGGCCTTTCTAAATCAAGCAGTCCAACAAACCACAGCTTTTCTTGCATGCTGAAAATGAGTACTGTAAAATGAGACAACCAAAAGGAATGGGGGAAGGATAATGCAGCAAGGATCCTGAAACTGCGTGTGCACACTAGTAGCTGATGCATTGGAATATGGTATACTTGAAAAGGAAAACAAAAATTAGGTTATAAAGGAATCTTGTGCAGGAATGTTTTCATTATGTAATTTGAATTATGTTTTTATGACCATAAGAGTGCTTATATGAGAGATGTAGTTATTTAAACATGTGTAATCTCTAAAAAAGGCAAGTGCAAAACATTTTTAAATTTTATTTTTATTTTATAGATTGAAGACCTTTATGTACCATTTTAAAAATCTCTTTAGTTCATAGAATTTTTTCATCTGTAGCTATAATGATTTCCAAATTGACAAAGACTTTTTCTTTTGCACATACTATCCATGACTTTCACATGAAATGTGTATGGGATCAGAAAACTGTTTTTATACAGGTGACCCTGCATTCTCTGGCTAGAGAGAGACTTTCTTTGCCATCTGTAATCTTAAGAAATTGTCCCTTTCATGAATGAGATTTAACTTTGGAAAGTAGGCTGGTATACATGTGTCAGGAGACATGTTGATCCTTTTATTTTAAAGGCATTATTAACAGCAGATGTGTTCTTATTATTTGGATAATACGAGAACATAGATTTATAGCTGGCAGTTTATGCTGAGCATCTTCAACCCGAGTAATTGTTTCACAAACTCTTTAATTATAGTTTGTTAAACATTTTTGAACATGTGAAGTATAAGCTCAAAGTACGAAGCCTTAGAGCGGATCATTATTGCCTATGGTAGATCACTAGTTATGTTGCTGTTAGATTGGAATCCTTTTCTTGCTAGATTACGCTCTGCTACATTTTGGCCTACATAAATGAAATGTAAAGTTCAAATTTTCTGTAGGCTTCAACCCAGCATGCATAAACTTTGCATGTACAAATCTTCATTATCCCTCTGCCAGCTGGGTGATTGTATAATAAATGTGGGATATGTATGTCAAATAGGTATACAAACATATACATGTGGTTTCAGAGGTTGTGGCTGAAAATTTGGCCCAGGGTATTTTCTGTGTTGGGTCTGTGTACAGAAAAGGAGGAAAGTATGCCCCTAACCTTGAAACCAGTTAGAGGGGAGAGTATGCAACACTGCTTAAGAGACAGCTGCTTTCAATCTGATGGCCTTTCTTCCTCCATGAGTTAAGTTTTTGTTTTCTGTGTCTTAGGGCATATGAAGCTGCTAAAGATTTTTTTTTTTATCAGAATTTGTTCTTAATTCACCATCTGTGGGATCACCTTTGTTAGGGGTGGGAAAGAGGAGGAACAGTGGTGCAAACCTCCCATAACCCTTCTACTTTTAAGGGCCCTGGAGCCAGCTGGTGCCTTATGAATGGGATGCCTAAAGGCATCTCCGCACTATGGGAATCCTAGCACATAGCTATGGTGACATAACCCCATAGTGTAGATGCAGTGACAGAAGGGGTAGGAACAATGTGGAGTCCTGTTGCACAGGTACGGACACTGTAGGTTGGTTGAGGGAAGCATGTTTCTGTCAGTCAATCTGTACCTACACCAGCAACCAGGTCAGCAGAGCTACAGTGCTCAGGAGATATCTGATTTTCACACCCTTGCTCACCATAGCTATGTCAACCTGCATGTTAAGCAAAGATCAGGCCTAGGAGACATGCTGATTGAGCCCTTTCCAGCTAAACGTTGCCATTTTGGCTTCAAAGGAGGCTCAGAGCTGTGTAAATTAAAGCTTTCTTTCAGGGCAGTGGCCTCAGTGGAAGTGGATGTATTTTCCTACTGAACAAAGGTCCTGTAGGTTTGACACACAGACTACAGCACCTATGGATGTGAATTAAATCCCCATTGAATGTAATGCTGTTTTGAAGGGCTGTCTTCTCAGTTCAGTTTTGTGAAGTGTATTAAATTGTTCCTGTCTAAGGCCTTATGACTGAACTTATAATTCCTTTGGGACTCCATTTCTGCATGAGTAGTTTGTCCTTTTATTTGTATTAAAAAGTTACTGTGGATATTATGCTCCTGTGTTTCTTAACATTTTAATTAGGAGTTTTATTGTTATCCCCAGAAGGTCTTGAACCATATTTTGTCTTGTAGGTAAAAGCAGATTTGTGAGGTGTGTCTCTCAGTGTGCCTTCAGGAAATGCATTCTCCCCCCTAGATTCTTGTACAACCCTCAATATTTGTACAACTTATATTATCTTTATGATCTCTTCACTCTCATATTTTATCAACTTCAATCTGTGAGCAAAGTTGGGGTTATTCTTAATAAAATATCCATAGGAATATTGCCAATTCAAATCAACTCGATGGGAACTTTCATTTGTAACCTTTTGAGAAAACTAAGAAACATTCCCTAGATCATTAAAATTGAACATTTTAACCTTATTTGCTGTGTTTGTGCTGTTTACTTTATGCTCTTAACTCCCTTTGGAGAGTTCCCATTTGGGGATATCATTCACTGGAACAATTCTGCAATATCTAGGTTTCAGATTCCACACAGGCATTTGAAAACAAATAAATCCTCTGTTCACTGGGATACTTCTTACAATGTAATGTAAAGATTCTTGGAGATAGTTGTAGGCTTTTAGCACTTGTATACACTAGAAGGTATTTTGTTGTTTTAAGTGCCCTAATACAGTTAAAGTTGGAAGTGACGGAAGAGGAGAAGGACCTCGGAGTCCTGGTTGATCACAGGATGACTATGAGCCGCCAGTGTGACATGGCCGTGAAAAAGGCTAATAGGGTCTTGGGATGCATTAGGCGAGGTATTTCCAGTAGAGATAAGGAGGTGTTAGTGCTGTTATACCTCATTGGTGAGACTTCATTTGGAATACTGTGTGCAGTTCTGGCCTCCCATGTTTAAAAAGGATGAATTCAAACTGGAACAGTACAAAGAAGGGCCACTAGATTGATTCGAGGAATGGAAAACCTGTCTTATGAAAGGAGACTCAAGGAGCTTGGCTTGTTTACCTTAACCAAAAGAAGGCTGAGGGGAGACATGATTGCTCTCTTTAAATATATTAGAGGAATAAATACCAGGGATGGAGAGGAATTATTTAAGCTCAATATCAATGTGGACGCAAGAACAAATAAACTGGCTATCAGAAAGTTTAGAGTCGAAATTAGACGAAGGTTTCTATCCATTAGAGGAGTGAAGTTCTAGAACAGCCTTCCAAGGGAAGTAGTGGGGGCAAAAGACCTATTTGGCTTCAAGATTAAGCTAGATGGGATTTTGAAGGGGATGGTCTGATGGGATAACATAATCTTGGCAACTAAGTGACCTTTCGCTATCAGTGGTAAATAGGGCAATGGTGGGATGATAGGAGTTACTATAGAGAACTTTTTCCTGGGTGTTTAGCTGGTGAGTCTTGCCCACATCTCAGGGTTCAACTGATTGCTATATTTGGGGTCAGGAAGGAATTTTTGGCTGAGGCCCTGGAGGTTTTTCGCCTTCCTCTGTAGCATGGGGCACGGATCACTTGCTGGAAGACTCTCTGCATCTTGAGGTCTTTAAACCATCATTTGAGGACTTTAGTATCTGAGATATAGGTAAGAGGATTATTCCAGGAGTGGGTGGGTGAGATTCTCTGGCCTGCATTGTACAGGGGGTCTGACTAGATGATCATAATGGTTCCTTCTGACCTTAAAGTCTATGAGTCAGGGGTCACTGACCCACAGAAAAGTCAGTCGGGGCCACACAAGTAAGATGCAAAAAAAAAAAAACCCTCCAAAGCCCCCTAAGCCTCACTAATGTGGCCCCAACTGTGCTGTGGGTGCTGGGGCAGGGTGCTGGGGGGGTGCTGTGGCAAGGTACTCATGGGGGTGTGGTCTGGCTAGGCAGCTTGGGCCAGTATCTGCAGATCCTGCAGCTGGACTCAGGAAGTATGGGTATGTCTACACTACAAAGTTAATTCGAACTAATGGACGTTAGTTCGAATTAACTTTGATAGGCGCTACACTAGCGCTCCGCTAGTTCGAACTAGGTAAACCTCATTCCATGAGGACTAAGCCTAGTTCGAACTTACTAGTTCAAATTAAGGGGTGTGTAGCCCCTTAATTCGAACTAGTGGGAGGCTAGCCCTCCCCAGCTTTCCCTGGTGGCCACTCTGGGCACCACCAGGGAAACTCGTATCTCACCCCCCCCCCCCGGCCCCGAAGCCCTTAAAGGGGCATGGGCTGGCTACGGTGCCCGTGCCAGGTGCAAGCCTGCCAGCACCCAGCTAGCAGACCCTGCACCTGGCACGGCTCGAGCCAGCCACCCGATGCCCCCCAGCCCTCCGCCTCTTCCCGGGACCAGGCTGGCGGCTCTCGGGAGCCTGCCCAGGACCACAAGAGGCGGGCACCCACCTGGTCTAGTGCAGACATCGTGGACCTCGTTCTCGACCTCCGCACTAGGCACAGGAAAGTGGCTGTCTAGGGCAGGAGAGCTGCCAGCCTGGCCACCCAGGAGCAGGTTTGCATGAAAATCAAGGTGGTCCAGTGAGACCCCCGACCCTGAGCTTAGAATGGCCGTGCTGGGTCAGACCAAAGGTCCATCTACTCCAGTAGCCTGTCTGCCGACAGCAGCCAACCCTAGGTACCCTGGAGGGGATGGACCAAAGACAGTGACCAAGCCATTTGTCTCGTGCCATCCCTCTCCAGCCTTCCACAAACTTTGGGCAGGGACACCACTCCTACTCCCTGGCTAATAGCACTCCATGGACCCAACCTCCATGACTTGATCTAACTTCTCTTTAAACTCTGTTCTAGTTCTAGCCTTCACAGCCTCCTGCAGCAAGGAGTTCCACAGGTTGACTATTTGCTTTGTGAAGAATAACTTTCTGTTACTAGTTTGAAGCCTGCTACCCATTCCTTTCCTTTGGTGTCCTCTAGTCCTCCTATTATGGGAACTAATGGAGAACTTTTCTTTATGCACCCTCTCCACACTACTCATACTTTTAGAGACCTCTATCATATCCCCCCTCCGTCTCCTCTTCTCTAAGCTGAAAAGTCCCAGTCTCTTTAGCCTCTCTTCATATGGGACCTGTTCCAAACCCCTGATCATTTTAGTTGCCCTCCCCTCTCCCAGCCTCTCTCTTCCCCTCTCCCACCTCCTTTTCCCAGTCTCCCCCAGTTTTGTTCAATAAAGAGAGATTCTATTTTTGAACACACATGTCCTTTAATTTGTTCATCAGGAAGGGGGGCTAGGAAGGGGTAAGTGGAAGGAGGTGAGGGAGGACTGGGGTATGAGCCCCCGATGAGGAGGACTGGGCTGGCTCTACAGACTGCTCAGGGTGGAAGTTCTCCTGCAGCCCCCCGATTGCCCCCTCCCCCCAGATGGCAGCCTGCGGCAAGTGCAGCCGGGCTGATGGCCAAGTGCTGTGATGTTCCAAGTGTGGGAACTCGGGACACTCCAAGCCAGGACTGCTTTTCAAGCGGGGAACTCTGAGAATTGTCTGTCCAGGTTGGGGGTCGGGTCCCTTTAAGCACAGCCCTCAGCTAGCCTGAGACAGCAGCTCCACGCTCTAAGTCCTACTCTGATGCCCTGCTGGCACTGCTTCCGGCCATCCTTAACCTCGGTTCAGGGTCCACTCAATGTGGACATGCTAGTTTGAATTAGCAAAATGCTAATTTGAACTAGTTTTTAGGTCTAGATGCGCTAATTCGAATGATCTTAGTTCAAATTAACTAATTCAAACTAAGCTAGTTCGAATTAGCGCTGTAGTATAGACATACCCTATGTGAGCAGCTCCCCTATCCCCCAAAATCCCTCCCACTCCCCTTGTGAACAGGTAGGAAGGCAGCAGGAGAAGGAAGTTCCCGATGCGCACTTCCTCCCAGGACCCCCTACCAGCAGGAGAAGGAACTTGCCAGCACACCACAGACCTGGTTTCAGGAAACACACTGTCTGTTTGGGGGAGGGGGGATCTTCCGGCACACTTCCTGACCATGGGGATAGGCCATTGCTCAGTGAAGAGAGAGAAAGAATAACAGGAAAAAGAAATGGCAGAGGTGCTTAATGACTTCTTTGTTTCAGTTTTTACCCAAGTTGATGGTGATGGGATGCGTAACATAGTGAATGCTAATGGAAATGGGGTAGGGTTAGAAGTTAAAAAAACAAAAAAGAACAGGTTAAAAATTACTAAGAAAAGTTAGATGTCTTCAAGTCACCAGGGCCTGATAACATGCATCCTAGAATACTTAAGAATCTGATAGAGGAGGTATCTAAGCCTTTAGCAATCATATTTTAAAAGTCTTGGAAGTCAGAAGAGATACCAGATGACTGGAAAAGGGCAAAAATAGTGCCCATCTATAAAACGGGAAATAAGAACAACCTAGGAAACTACAGACCATTTAGTTTAACTTCTGCGCCAGGGGAGATAATGGAGCAAGTAATTAAGGAATTCATCTGCAAACATTTGGAAGATAATAAGCTGATAAGTAACAGTCAGCATGGATTTGTAATTTGTAAGGAACAAATCATGTCAAACCAATCTGATAGCTTTCTTTGATAGGCTATCAAGCCTTGTGGATAAGGGGGAAGTGGTGGACATTGTGTACTTAAATTTTGGTAAGGCATTTGATATGGTCTCACAAGACCTTCTGATCAATAAACTAGGGAAATATAGCCTAGGATAGGTGCATAACTAGCTGGATAACCATTCTCAGAGAGTAGTTATTA
This sequence comes from Pelodiscus sinensis, assembly GCF_049634645.1. Lineage (NCBI taxonomy): Eukaryota > Metazoa > Chordata > Testudines > Trionychidae > Pelodiscus > Pelodiscus sinensis. Next base: position 22,961,185 of record NC_134725.1, on the reverse strand, counting down.
ACAGTTCACAATTATGCCGGCAGGGTATAACAAGTGGTGTTCCACAGGGGTCTGTTTTTGGACTGGTTTTGTTCAATATCTTAATCAATGATTTAGACGATGACAGAGAGATGCTTATTAAGTTTGCAGATGATAGCAAGCTGGGAGCAGTTACAAGTGCTTTGGAGGAAGGGGTCATAATTTAAAATAATCTGGACAAACTATAGAAATGGTCTGAGGTAAAAAGAATGAAGTTTACTAAGGACAAATGCAAAGTATTCCACTTAAGAAGGAACAACCAGTTTTACACATACAGAATGGGAAGTGACTGTCTAGGAAGGAGTACTGCTGAAAGGGATTTAGAGGTCATAGTGGGCCAGAGGCTAAACATGAGTGGGACACTGTTGCAAAAAAAGCAAATATGATTCTGGGATGCATTAACAGGAGCAAGACATGAGAAATCATTCTTCCACTCTACTCTGCACTGAATAGCCAATTGGAGTATTGTGTCTAAGTCAGGGCACCACATTTCAAGAAAGAGGTAGAGAAATTGGAGAAGATCTAGAGAAGAGCAACAAAACTGATTAAAGGTCTAGAAAATATGACCTGTGAAGGAAGACTGAAAGAATTGGGTTTGTTTAGTTTAGAAAAGAGAAGACCAAGAGGAGATATGATAGCAATTCTGAAATATCTAAAAGATTGTTTCCAGTAGGAGGAAGAAAAATTGTTCTACTTGGCCTCTAATGATAGGCCAAGAAGCAATGGGCTTAAACTGCAGTAAGAGAGGTTTAGGTTGGACACAGGGAAACACTTCCTAACTGTCAGGGTGGTTAAACACTGGAATAAATTGCCTAGGGAGGTTGTGGAATCTCCATCACTGGAGATATTTAAGAGCAGATTGGATAGACACCTTTCAGGGATGATCTAGATCCATGGTCACCAACCCGTCGATCACGAGGCATTCAGGCACCCTGGCTCCCCATTTTTCCCCCACCCCCGAGAAGCCCCACTACCTATCTCTAGTGTAGTGCCAGCTTCCCGCGGGGTGGACAGAAGTCCTGTCTGAAGCCCACGTCACTTCTGGGGGTTCCAGAAGTGCACGGGCTGCTCCCCTCACACAGCTCTGTTGTGTGCTGGGGGAGGGAGCGTTGGCCCTGGAGGAGGAGTGCGGTGGCTTCCCAGCACCGGAGGGGTGAGTCGAGCATAGGGGTTTCCCTGCACCGCGGGAGAGGGGGTCGGCCCTGGGATTTGGCTGTGCTGTGGGAAGGGAAGGGGTTGGCAGTGCCATGCCACGGGAGGGGGGTTTGCCCCTGCCCCTGTGACAACACTCCCCTCTGACGGCGGGGCCAAACCCCCACGGGAGCCTGCCCCGGGGCAACCTCCCCTCCCATGGCACGGCGTGGCCAACCCCCTCCCTCAGCTTTATTTTTCCCCCCCTTTTACTTTACCAAATTCACTTTTTTGTTTAAATATACTTAATACATATGAAAAGTTTCAGATTGATAGTAGAGATGTGAATGACTAGTGGACTAGGCAGCAAGGGGATGGGGAAGAGGTGAGGTGTACTTCAAAGCTGCAGCTTTGCATAGAGCCTGGGGCCAGACCCCGGGCTCCACACGGCGCTGCTGCTTTGGGGCCAACTGGGATGTACCCAGGCTCCCCATGGTGTTTCAAAGCAGTACCGCTGCATAAAATTTAACATCCTTAACTGATAGCCTTGAAGATTGAAGTCACCTGTGTAACATGTACATACAACATAAGGAGGGGCATGAAAGGTTTTTCACATTGCCTGGACAAGATCGACCCTGTATGTTGGGTCTGAGACCTCTAGGGAAGAAAGAGTCATTGATTTCCTGTGCCCAAAGAATCCTTTGCATTCCTGATACTGTCAGTAAGCGAGCAAATACTCTTGAGGTTTTTTTTTTAATGGAACTTATTAGGAACCAATAATTCACTTCAAAAAGCCCTCACATAGTTAAATTAGATTTGATTATTAATGTATAGGTGAATATCTAATTAATGCACACTTCAGATATTCTATAGATAGCAATATCTGTATTCCAATTTCTCTTATGAAGTGGTAATCCACTCACCAAAAAAAGCACCCGCTCTGGAGAGAGTGGTGCCAAAAAAGAGTGCCAAGATATCGCCTTTGTCTTTGCTGGAATTATCTTCTTCAGACCTAATATATCAATTTGTATTTTGTTGAAAATAATATTTATCCAATTGTGAATTAGCAGATGACTCAAATAGCATTGCTTTTCCTTCTACTTGGATAAAGTAATGGACCTTAGGTTAAATGGTTGCAGTCAGCTGAAAAATGAAAGCTTTTTGTTTCAAGATGTACCATTCAAATAAACAGTATTACAATATAGTGGAGGAAAGGGTATTTCTTGTACTTGTCTCTTGGAAGATTCTAGTCTTCAGATTATATAATGAAAAGACTAATAAAGCTGAAAAGAAAAGCAGTATTATGAATCTACTCAGTTTTGCATAGCATTTCATGAAGTTTTCCATAGTCACATAGCTCCTTTGCACTGGCATGAATTTCACTCAGCATGTAGCTATAATATAATGCAGCCATCTATATACTTATAGTGAGATGAGCCTTATAAATTCTGATTATTATATTTCACTTGAGGGAGAGGCATTCCTTTTTCCTAGAAAGGAAATGCTAAATATTTTCCTGGAGAAAAAAAACTTGGGCCTTATGATATTAGTTATGCAGGAGACATAATTATGAGACATTTTTAATTTTTTCTCTAGTAAGAAAAGGCACAAAAAGGTTAAAAAGATAATCCTCCAAGAAAATAGAATCCATTCCATATAATGATATCCAAGAAGTATAACCTGTTTTATAAACGGAGGCAGTTAAACAAAATACATTATTTTGAATTTTTCTCTTAGCGTGTATGCAACAAGGGTATGTCTATACTGCAGCATTTTTGTAGCCGTTATTCTAAAAAAACCATACTTGCACATTTCGCATTATTTCAACGAAAAGTCGAAATAATGAAGGACTTGTTCCAATGGCACTAAACCTCATTCTATAAGGAATTAGGATGTTTCTGAAAAAGCTTTTTCAGAAAAAGATGTGTGTGGATGCAGGTGTGTGGATGCAGAAGAGGGAAAAAAAAGAGGCCTCCAGGAAATAACATAGGTTGGCCACTCCATCCACACCCCTCACAACTCTATAGTTCCTGTCTTCCAGCAGCTCTTAAAACTGCAGACACCTGGGGTAGCTCTTGTGGCAGGAAGTTGGCCATGTGAACTGCAACTCACCATTCAGCTGCCACACATCTGGGCACTATGTCCCAGCCACAAGCCCCTCAAGACCCCACTGGCCCTCACAGGGTGCATGTGCAGGGCTCCCAGGAGCCTGCCAGGGGCAGGAAAAGGCGTGTGCCATTCTGGTCTGGAGTGGAGATCCTGGCTGTCCTGGAGGTATGGGGTGTGGAGGAGAACCTCCATGATCTCCACTCCAGATGCCGAAATGCCAATATCTACGGCCAGTTGGCCAACAGCCTGGCCACGAAGGGCCACCACAGGACTTTGGAGCATCCTCGGGAGTGGTGCAGCCCTTTCCCCACCTCTTTCCCCACCTTTCTCCAATATTGCCCATCCGGGGGTCCCAGCCCAGGAAGAGGATGAGGAGCTAGAGGAAGAGACAGCGACCATCATCATCACCATCACCCTGGAGCCAGTACCCCAGGGCCTGGATGTGTCCCAGGCATCCTCTGAGGCTGGAGAGGGATCATCAGGAGAGTGCTCTTAGTTTTTCACACACACAGGGTGGGGGTGGCAGGTGCTGAGGGGCTGTGGTGCAATCGTCACTCATACTTCTTGGCCTGGCCCTCACACTGCAGTCCATGCATGTGGATGCATGTGCAGTGCCAGTGTACACTACACAGCCCCAGGAGACAGCCCCAGAGCAGCCCTGAGCTCTGGGGAGGCCAGACACACTTCCGACCCCCGAAAGGGGGTGGGGAACACAGATACCCTCCCACTACCAGGCACCGCTGGAAGCAGGCTGGGGACAAGGACGCATACATGCCCGTACACAGACTTTGGAGTGCCACGCATGGGCATGGCTACACACTCAAAGCAGCACCTGCTCCTGGGGACAGCGCTGCCAGGTACAGATGTGTGTGTGGCACTGATGGAAGCCCAGACTGCTCATGGCCCTTCTCCCAGCCATAGGATCCCAGTGTGGACAGACACTTTTCTTCCTTGCTTGTCTGTGGGACGGGGGTGTGTGGGAAGCATGATCCCCTGGGCACCTCTGGGCCACTGTCAGACAGGGCCCGCTGTCCAGGCCACACATGGCCTTGATCCCGGGACATCATCATCCTCTGCCCCTGAAGACTGTTGCTCTCAGCTCGCTGATGGGGGCAAGGCTTCAAGGACAGTGTCTCCAGGGATGACTGACCACTTCTCTTTATTCTCTCCAGCTGGACCAGCCATGACTGTGGGGCAATCAAAACCAGGCAAGCCTGCTACCTAATCCCAGGGAAAGCAGACATTGAAGGGTCCACAAAAACCTCATGAGGGAGTATGTGTCCGTCCTCTGAGATGTGCAACAGACACTGGCTCAGATGGTCCAGGACGATGCACAGTGGCAGACCCAGATATGGACCGAGGTGCTGCAGCACGACCACAGCATGTGTGCCACTGTCTGGGAGATGATGGCCTACCCAGCTCCTATCCCTGTCCCCACTCCCATGCCTGTCCCCGCTTCCCCTCCCATGCCAGCTCCTGCCCCCCTGCCATGGCTGATCCTGCTCCAGCTCCCTGTCCTGCCTCTCCCCCTGTTCCCCCAGAGCCCTCCCACCCCAGAGGTCCCAGGACCCAAGGTAGAACTACCATCCAAACCATGCACCAGTCTCAGCCCCAGCTCTGAGCCTCACCTCCCCCTTCCAAGGTTCTCACTCCCCTTTCTCCCTGCCCATATCCAGGTTCTCAGTCCCCCTCTTCCCCAGTTACTTTTATCAAAAAAAACCCGAAGACTTCTTTTTTTTAACACAAAACTGTTGCTTTTATTCACTGTACAGGAAATGGGGGAAGGGAAGGGGTTTTGTGGGGAAGGCAGAGAGGGCCAAGGCACAGGCCCCTAGTGAGGAGGACCTGGGGAGAGTTACTGGGGTCCTTGAGAGAAACTCTCCCTCAGGGTCTCCCAGATACGCACCCGTAGTTAACAGGCCTGGTGGATGGCAGTTGTGTGTGGCTTCTCAAAGTTCCGTCCCTTCAAGCCAGCCTCTGCCCCCTACCCTGGAAGGAAGGCCTCCCCCTTCCTCTCCACAATGTTGTGGAGAAAATAACAGGCTGAGACTACCTGGGGGAGACTACCTGCTGAGACATCGAGGCTGGTCAGGAGGCACCTGAATCGTGCCTTCAAGTGCCCAAAGGCGCATTCCACCTGGATACGGGTCCTGCACAGGCATGCATTAAAATGGTCCCTGTTTGGGTCCAGGTATCTGGTCACGGCATGAGAGGGTAGGCTGTGTCCCCCCTCCCCCGCCCCATGATGCATAGTGGCATCTCCACTTTCCTGACCCTGATGTTGTGCTCGGGAAAGAAAGTGTCCACCTCCAGCTTCTGATAGAGGCTAGAATTTCTGAACACACGAGTATTTTGTGCCCTCCCCACCTAGCTGATGAAAATGTCACTGAACAGTCCATGGTGGTTAACCAGGACCTACAGGACCATCGAAAAGTATCGCTACTGATTTATATATTGTGCTGCTCGGTGGTCAGGGGCCCAGATGGGGTGTGGGTTCCATCAATAGCCTCCCCCCCAGCAGTTGGGGAAGCCCAGGGCAGCAAATCAAGCCACAACAGGGTCTAGGTCTCCCAGGCGGATGACCCTGCACAGCAGGATGGTGTTTATGGTCCACACCACCTGCAGAAGGAGACAAACAAAGACATAAAACAGAGAATCAAAGGGGATGCCTGAGCATTTGGGAGGTTCCCAAGTCCCCACCTTCTCCCCCACAAACATTGCAGGAGCCACCCCCATGAAGCCTGCCCCTCTCCCACAGGGTTGTGTGAGGGTGGGACTGCAGAACTCCGCTGGGGATGGGGCTCCTCCCCACCCACCCACAGACCACTCCCCACATCTACAACCTCCACTTTTCCCAGGTCCCCCTTTCCAGTACTCCCCCCATCCAGGGACTACAGTTTGAGAGTGCCTTACCTCTATGAGAAGGGCCCCAATGGTGGACTTTCCTACACCAAACTGATAGCCTACAGACCAGTAACTGGTGTGGCAAGCTTCCAGATGGCAATGGCAACTTGCTTCTCCAGGGGAGCAGAGGGTCACATCTGGGTGCGGGACAAGCCTAACACACAGCTCCATAAACATCTCCTTCCCCATCCTAAAGTTCTGGAGCCACTGCTGGTCATCCCACTGCTCCATCACCAGCCAATCCCACCATTTGGAACTGGTGTCCAGCCTCCAAAAGGTCTCTCTACTCTACTCTGGGATGCAGTTGCAAGGGCTCAGGCAGAGGTTCTCCATAATGAGCTCTGAGTTGAAGCCCATGAAGGCAGCCTGCAGAAACTGCAGCATGGCAGTGTATGGCCATCATGTGCCCAGAGGCAGCTCTGGCTTCTTAGCAAGGAGTGGGAAGGGCAGACAAATAAGCAGTGGCAAATTTTTAAAGTGCTTGTACACAAATGCTAGGAGTCTGACTAATAAGATGGGTGAACTAGAGTACCTTGTATTAAATGAGGAGATAGACATAATAGGCATCACTGAAACCTGGTGGAATGAGAAAAATATGTGGGACACAATCATACCGGGATATAAAATATATAGAAAGGATAGAGCAGGCCGGGTGGGTGGTGGAGTGGCACTGTATGTGAAAGATAATGTAGAATCAAATGAAATAAAAATATTAAGTGAATCAACATGTTCCATAGAATCGCTATGGATAGAAATTCCATGCTATCGTGAAACCGTGTTAAGCGGGCACGTATTAAATGAGGAATTACTGTATTTGGATGGTGGAGTTGGTTTGTAACAAAACAGCTACTTGAAGATCTGTTAATGAATTCCCAGGGAGATTAAAGTGTTCTCCAACAAGTTTTTGTATGTTTCCTTTACAGATATCTGATTTGTGTCCATTAATTCTTTCCCGTAGGCATAGGCGTGCGCATGGGGTGTACCAGGTGTGTCCAGGCACACCCTAATGTCTCGGGCCGGCTAGCCCAAGTCATTTTTGCGCCCTGGGCCCCACTCGGCCCGGCAGCACTGCGTGGCCCAGCAGCACGGCACGGTGCCCCTGAGGCACCCGGGAATGCCCCCGCCCAGCATGGCAGCACGGCGTGGTGCCCTTGAGGCGCCTGGGAGTGCCCCTGCCCAGCACGGCAACACCGCGTGGCACCCCTGAGGTGTCTGGGAGTGCCCCTGCCCAGCACAGCAGTACGGCGCAGCACCCTTGAGGCGCCCTGGAGCGCCCCCACCCACCATGGCAGCATGGTGTCGCACCCTTAGGGGACCCAGGAGCGCCCCCATGCAGCCTGGCAGCATGATGCGGTACCCCTGAGGCATCCGGGGGTGCCCCTGCCCAGCCTGACAGTATGGTGTGGTGCCCCTGAGGCACCCCAGGCTAGGGCCAGCCGGCCTGTAGCTTGGGCCGGCTCTGACTCCAGCCCCACAAATAGGAAGGCAGAAACCAAAGGTAAGGTAACGGAGGGGAAGGGGGGAAAATAAAAGGAAGGGGTGGGAGAGGAAGGGGCTTGTGCTGAGGGGAGGGGGCAGGTCAGGAAAAGAAAGGGGAAGGCACCAAGGGACAGGGTAGAGGAGAGACAAATGCCAGGGAGCCAAGTGGAGACAATGAGGAAAAGGGTAGGAGGGGAGGTGTCAGTGGGAGGGGGGACAGGGTGATACTCAGAAAGGAGAGGGTAAGGGCACTGGGGGCTAGAGGGGAAAGGGAGAGGTGCTGGGAGAAGGCTTGAAAGAAGGGGTGGGCATGAGGAAGGCAGGGATGGAGCAAGGCATGTGTGAGGGCACAGGCATGAGGGGAATGGGGGCAGAGGGTGATGAGGGGGTGGGCACCGGGGAAAAAGGGGGCAGGGGTAGTGAGGGAAAGGGGAGGCACCAGGAGGATGCAGGGCTAAGGGAAGGTGAAGGTGCCAGGGGATTCTGGGGTGAAGCAGAAGGGCAGACACCTGCAAGGGAGGTACCAACACCAAGGCAGGTGTGTAGAGGGAGGTGTTAGGAGAGGGGATGAGGAGGGGTAGCTCACATGGTCAGAGTGGGGCTACTGGAAGAGTGGGCACAGGGGGCAGAGAAGGGCTGATGGGAGGGTCAGGTCTCAGGAGGGCTGAGGGCAGTGAGAAGGGCAGGAGTCAGGACAGCAGAGCAGGGTGAGGGGTTGGGTGGCAGCAGGCACCAGGGGAACTGATGGAGCAAGGGGAGGAGACATGGCAGCAGAGAGAAGAGGTAAAGGTTTATGAGATATTTATTAATAACTTGGGTGCCACAGTAGCACATCCAAACAAGCCACATGAACTCAGTTCTGGTGCACAACACAAAATTCATTCTGCTCATGGGAAGAAACTCTGAGGGAACACTTCCCCCAGCCTCTCTGCCCCTGAGTTAATGTGATACACATTGTCTGTGCCTAGACTGGCCGCTTGAATTTCTGCAAGTACACTGACTTTCCCACTGTCTGAAATCAGTGCTTCTTGCGGAAATTCTATGCTGTTCCCATTCGGGCAAAAGTCCCTTTTGCGCAAAGCTTTTGCACAAAAGGGCCAGTGTAGACAGCTCAGATTTGTTTTGCGCAAAAAAGCCCCGATTGCGAAAATGGCGATTTGCAGAAAAGCGTCCGCGCCAATCTAGACATTCTTTTCCGCAAATGCTTTTAACGAAAAACTTTTCGGATTGAGGAAAATCATGCCAGTCTAGACGTAGCCATTGGGTTAATGCAACTGCAGGATAGTTGCATGAGGAGGGTTTGGTGGGGGCCAAATTAATCCCTGTTGGTAGGATGATGGTGGGAAAAGTCCTTAGAGGTGGGTCACATGACACCTTTTACTTCTTGTTATGTACCCATCTTGCCCCCAGAATGTTACCTCCAGAGGTGTGGCCAATGGGAGTCAGGGGTTGTGGCCAATGGGGGCCAGGGATGTGGTTAACAGGGGATAGGGCTGTGGCTAATGGGGGTCAAAGTACATTTAAAAAAACTTCTTTGGGTGCACACCCTAATGAAATGTGCTGCACACACCTTTGCCCATAGGAACTGTCCAGTTTGTCCAATATACATAGCAGTGGGGCATTGCTGGCATTTGATGGCATAGATTAAATTACTGGATGTGCAGTTAAATGAACTTCTGATTTGGTGGCTTATGTGGTTGGCTCTAGTAATCAATTCACTTGTTTAGATATGTGGCAGAGTTGGCACCGTGACTGATTGCAGGGCTGGGTTCCTGGATGTTTATGATGTAGTAGTGTAGCATGGTTACCAGAAAGAATTTGTTCCAGGTTGGGGGATTATCTGTAAGAAAGAATAGGCCTTTCCCCCAAGGCCTCTGAGAGTGAGGGATCATTTTCCAAGATAGGTTGTAGATTGAAAGAGGAGATTTTTGAGTTGTGGACCATAGGTAATGGCAAGTGGGATTCTGTTATTTTCTCTTTTGGGTCTGTCTTGAAGTAGTTCATGTCTGGTTACTTTTTTGGCTCTGTCAATCTGTTTTTTCACTTCTCCAGATGGGTATTTCAGTTTTAGGAATGCTCTATAAAGATCCTGTAGGTGTTTGTCTCTGTCTGTGGGATTGGAGCAAATTTCTTAGTTCTTCAGGTAGTTTGGATATTTTATTTTAATAAAATAAGCAGCCAAAACATAAACATGTGAATTATTCTTCACATGCCATGTGCAATTGCTACTGGAATACTGTATCCAGAGGTCAAGAAGGATGTTGACAAATTGGATAGCACTGAGAGAAGAGCCATGAAAATGATTAAAGGACTGGAAAACATGCCTTGCAGTGATAGACTCAAAGAGCTCAATCTGTTTTGTTTAACAAAAAGAGGATTACTGGTGACTTAATTATAATCTATAAATACCTAAACTGAGAACACAACTTTTATAATGAGCTTTTCAATCTAGCAGACGGGTGTAACAGGATCCAGTGTCTTAGAAGTTTTAACTTAAAAAATCAAACCTGTATCTTAGAAGGTAATTAACTATAAGAATAATTTATGAAGGGCTGGAGTAGATTAGATCAAGACTGAATATTTTTAAAAATATACTCTTGTTCAAACATGCATTATTTCAAGTGAGTCCTTTGAAGATCAGACTAGATCAGTGGTTCTTAAACTTTTTTGCCTGAGACCCAACTTGCTCAACACAGACTTTTCTGCAGCTCACCATCCATCCATGAGGACAAAATGGATACAGGAGGGGATGGGTGTATGAGGTCTGCTGAGAGATAGGGTGCCAGGAATAGGCTGAGGGTGCGGGGTTTGTGAAGGAGGGAGAGTGCAGAAGCGTCCTGCCACAGCAAAACTGACTCCTTGGGAGCTGGCTAGGTGTAACCAACACCATTAACCAAAAAGCATCAGCTTATTGGTTAAACTGTTAGGCTGTGTCTACACTGACAAGTTATTCCGGAAAATCAGCCGCTTTTCCGGAAAAACTTGCCAGCTGTCTACACTGGCCGCTTGAATTTCTGGAAAAGCGCTGACAATCTAATGTAAAATCATCAGCGCTTTTCCGAAAAAACTATGCTGCTCCCGTTCGAGCAAAAGTCTTTTTCCAGAAAACTGTTCCAGAAAAGGGCCAGTGTAGACAGCACAGTAATCTTTTCTGCAAAAAAGCCCTGATTGCAAAAATGATGATCAGGGCTTTTTTGTGGAAAAACGCATCTAGATTGGCCACAGACGCTTTTCCGGAAAAGCGTCCTGCCAATCTAGACGTGCTTTTCCGAAAATGCTTTTAAAGGAAAACTTTTCCATTAAAAGCATTTCCGGAAAATCATGCCAGTGTAGACGTAGCCTTAGGGTATGTCTACACTACAGCACTAATTCAAAGTAACTTAAATTTGAATTAGTTAATTCGAACTAAGCTAATTCGAACTAGTACATCTAGACCTAAAAACTAGTTCGAATTAGCATTTTGCGAATTCGAACTAGCATGTCCACATTGAGTGGACCCTGAACCAAAGTTAAGGCTGGCTGGAAGCAGTGCTGGCAGGGCATCAGTGCTGGCAGGTAAGGACTTAGAGCATGGAGCTGCTGCCTCAGGCTAGCCAAGGGCTGTGCTTTAAGGAACTCGACCCCCACCCCGGACAGACAGTTCTCAGGGTTCCCCGCTTGCTTGTCTACCTCAATGAGGGACAGCAAAGCAGTCCTGACTTGGAGTGCCCTGAGTGCCCACACTCGGCACATCACAGCACTCAGCCATCAGCCTGGATGCACTTGCCGCAGATTGCCATCCGGGGAGGTCAATCAGAGGGCTGCAGGAGAGCTTCCACCCCAAGGAGCCCACAGAGCCACCCCAGTCCTCCCCATCGGGGCTCGTACCCCATTCCTCCCTCACCTCCTTCCACTTACCCCTCCCTAGCCCCCCTTCCTGATGTAAAAAATAAAGGACACGTGTATGCAAAAATAGAAACTCTCTTTATTTAACAAAACTGGGGAGGGGGGGACTTACCTCTGGGAGACTGGGAAAAGGAGGTTGGAGAGGAGAAGAGAGAGGGTGGGAGAGGGGAGGGGGAAACCTGGAAGGAGGGAGCTAGAAGGGGAAAGCCAGGGGAAGAAGGAGGAGGGGAAGTATCAAACTATGGTATGCCATATCTTCAGTACTGTGTGATCTCCTCACCCCAGAAAATATATTTTGGCCTTGGAAAGGTTTCCAAAAAGGGCAACTAAAATGATCAGGGGTTCGGAATATAGATTTTCCAGTTTAATATTACTCTGATAGTATGATTTGGGATTTTCTAAAGGTATTTATCACATCTGTTCTACAGTGGCTATGGCTTCAGAAACGTTGCTCTAGGTCACATTATCAATAAACTACAGCCTATACTGGAACAGGATACCATACTCAAAGAGGCTCTGGGAGACAGACCCATAGTCTCCTATAGACAACCACCTAACCTCAAGATGATTCTTACCAACCACCACAGGACATACCACACTAATACCAACCCTAGTACCTTCCCTTGCAACAAACCCCGTTGCCAGCTTTGTCCACATATTCATTCTGCGGATACCATTATTGGACCTAACCAAGTGAGTTATAAGATCAAGAACACATATTCCTGCGCATCCAGAAATATAATCTATGCTATCATGTGCCGAAAGTGTCCGTCTGCTATGTACATTGGACAAACATCTCAGACACTTCGCCAAAGAATTAATGCCCACAAAACAGATATCAGACAAGATCACAAAGAAAAAACAGTTTCTTGCCATTTTAACCAGAAAGGACACTCTCTCAATGACTTAACCACCTGCATTCTGCTACAAAGACCTTTTACATCTGCACTTGAAAGGGAATCCTCTGAACTGTCATTCATGTTAAAATTCGACACTTGCCAACAAGGACTTAACAAGAATTTGAACTTTCTCACCCATTACCAAGACAGTTTCCCCAATTATCACCTGTAATACCATTAACTCACAAACATCCCACTCTCCCTACCTTTAATATCAGCAATTCACAGACACTTACCTTCCTTCCTCCCCCTTCCCACCCCCCCCTCCCCCCGCATCCCCCTTCTGTTCTGCAATGTGATTTGTCCTTTTCATATTTGTTCATTTTTTTTAATTGTATCCTTTGGTATATATGGTTGTGACTTTCTTCCACTATTTGATCTGAGGAAGTGGGTCTGGCCCACGAAAGTTCATCATCTAATAAACCATCTTGTTAGTCTTTAAAGTGCTACATTGTCCTGCATTTTCCTTACACTAGGGGCTTTTTTGCCTATATAGTCTCCTGGTCACCCGAGGATAAATTAAAAATTATGCTCATATGTCTCCCCAGTAGGACTCTGAGTTTCCTTTGGGGCCTACTTCAGTAACATAGCTAGTTCTTTCTTCTCATTTTTCATTTGAGCCCCACACAGTAAAAATCATCAAGAAAAATATTTTGCCTTAAAGCAGCATAGCAATCAGCACAATAGGAGCTATTCAAATTAGTAAGTAAAAAGGGAAATCAAGAAATGTACGCATAATGTAACAACAAAAGAAGATACATGATGAGTTCTGTGGAGGATAAATTGAATGACTTCTGTAACTGTAGCAGCTAGTTTGATCATCTAACACCTAATTATAAAACATGCGTCTATACTACTGGGCTTAACGGGAAATAAGCTACACAAATTGAGCTATGTCAATTGCATATCTTATTTTGAAATAGCTTATTTCAAAATAGGGAGCATCTACACAGCACTTACTTTGAAATAGAGCACTCTATCTCTGACTTCCCTTATTGCTCGTACAATGACATTTACAGGAGTCAGAGTAAGAAGTCCTCCAGCTCAACGCTATTTTGACACTATTTTGAAATAACTGCCTGCTGTATAGACACGGACTAAGTTATTTCAGAATAGCGCTAGTTATTTCAAAATAGTGTTGCAATGTAGACATACCCTAACTGTTCTTCTACACTAGCTCTTAAATAGATTTTAAACCTATCTTTTATACAAGTTCAGGGCAAGCTAAACTGATGCAACAAGTTTTAAATTATTAGAACTGAGGTCCCCAAACTTTTCAGGTTCTTCCTAGTTCATGTCCCCCACCCCTTCCTAAACCAGGAGTGGGGGTGGCAGGAACATGGACAGACGTAAGGAAGCCAAACCATTTTACTAACTTGTACATGTATGCATTCAGGCAACCCTGAAGTCTAGTGCCCAGAAGTTTAGGCTGCATTTTGCAGTACAGAATCTGTGTCAAAAGAGCAAAATATTTGCTCACTATAGAATTTTCCTTTTAATGTGATCCTATGTCTTAAGTTCATATTATTTATACAAAAATCTTAGAAGGATAGCTGTGTTAGTTTGTACCTTTACAATTTTTTTAAAAAAGAGCAGTCCTATAGTACCCTAAGGGATGTCTACACTACTGCGTTATTTTGAACTAAAATATTTCAGAATAATTATTTTGAAATATCTTATTTCAAAATAACGCATCTACACACAAAATGCATTTCAAAATAGCATTTTGCTATTTCAAAATAGCACGTCCACACTGATTGGACACTGAATTGCATTTAAGGCCGCCCGGGACAAGTTCATGCAAGGCATCAAATCAGTCATTACCTCGAGTGGCTGCTTCTTGAGGCTATCTGAGGCTCATGCTTAAAGGGACCCCCCTGCACAGCCATTTCTCAAGTTTCCCTGCTTGCTTGCCTACTTCTCTGAGGGACAGCAAAGCATTTTCTCTTCTTGCTCTGGTTGCCCTGACTCTGGACACCACAGCACTCTCTACCATGGAGCTGGAGCTGCCTCTGGGCACTCTTCAGCTTTTGGACATTTTGCTGCAAGTCATGCAGCACTTTCTGCAGGTTGCCTCACAGGCTCTGCAGGAACCCAACCCCCAGATCTTCTTGCAGACCCTCCAGGGAGCTGTGCACATCCAGGAGGCCTTGCGGGAGAGCTTCTATGCAGAGGAGCAGTATCAGTGATCACTGGTCCGCCCCACTGGGGGCTTGTGCCTCGCTCCTCCCTCACTTCCTTCTATTTATCCCTCCCTTCCCCCATTCCTCATGGAAAATAAAGGGTTTTTTTGAACAAACTGAACTCTATTTGTCAAAACTGGGAGGGCAAAGAAACTTGGGTGAGACTGGGGAAAGAAGCCAGAAGAGGGGAGAAGAGAGGGTGGGAAAAGGGGGGTGGTGTGGAAAACCTGGGAGAAGGGAGCTGGAAGGAGGAAGAAGGGGGAGGAGAAGCTGAGAGTCGGAGCAGCACCAGCCTTGCTGGCTTCCAGCACCATGGGTGCGGGGGCCTCGTCATCCCTGAGGATGGGTGGGGAGGGTGTGGAGAGAGAAGTGGGAGGGAGAGAGGGAATGGGAGGAGGATTGATAGCTGGGGAGGCAGCAGAGGCTGGAGCGGGAGGAGGCAGCATTCTGTGCACCAGGGTCTGCCGATGGGCGCAGATGGAGCGGCCCTAGGAAAGCTGCTCCCACCAGCTCTCCCACCGGAGCTGCAGGTCTTCCTCCACCCAACGGTCACTGGTGCAGTGCAGGGCTTGCAGTGCTCCCAGGTGCTGTTTCTGGTACTCCTCCATGGGACAGGTGGGCCTGTGGATCCCTTGGGTGCGGGAGGATGTCCTAAGTGATGTGGTGCGCCCTCCACTTGCAGCTGGTCTGGCTGTGGAGAACAAAGACAAGTGGTCAGTCATCCCTGGGGACACAGTGCCTGAAGCCCAGCCCCCCTCTGCAAGGCAAGGACGACAGTTCTCGGTGCCACCAGAGCCGATGTGCTTGAATGCAGGCCATGTTCGGTATGTCTAATGGGCCCTGCTGTACTCAGGACTGGGAGATGCCCCAAGATTGCGGACATGCCCCTGTGTTGTGTGTGTATGTGTGTGTGCAGGGTGGGGGGTGAGGAGAATGTCCCCTGTCTCCTTGGAGGGGGCTTGAGAAGGAAGAGTGGCCCACTGCGTCCCACCCTGGGGTCAGGAGCATGTCATGTCTCTCCACATACCTCCATGGCTAACAGCTCAAAGCCCCTGTGTGGCAGTCTTCTGGGTCCATGTTCCCAGTAGTGGCACACTATGGGTACGTCTAGACTACAGGCTTTTGTCGACAGAAGTTTTGTTGACAGATACTGTCAACAAAGCTTCTGTCGACAAAGAGTATCTAGACTACATTCAGTTCTGTCGACAAAGCAAGCTGCTTTGTCGACATGGCAGTGTAGACGCAAAGGACAGTTTAGATGCAATAACGCCTTCTGTCGACAGAACTCTGTCGACAAAAGGCGTTATTCCTCGTAAAATGAGGTTTACCAGCGTCGACAGAACTTCTGAGTTCTGTCGACGTTATGTCGACAGAACTCAGCGGTAGTGTAGACGCAGGTATAGTTTTGTCGACTAAAGTCCACTTTTGTCGACAAAACTCTGTAGTCTAGACACACCCTATGTGCTCACACATGCACAGGTAGCTGTGTGATCTGTGGCCAGCAAGGGCCAAGTGTGCAGTGTCTAGCCACCCCCCCCCCCCCCAACTCCTTTCATAATGGGAAAGTGATGACACACAATGTTGCTTCCCCGGCATCAGACAACACCTGGGACATGTCCACAGGGATGACTGGGGATGGAGCTGGATGGTGACGCTGGCCTTGTTCAGCTCCTGGCTCTCCTCCTCCTCCTCCGTGCTGTCGTTGGGGCATCAGACTGCTCCACCCTGGAGTTGATGACCACCTGGGGGGAACAGATTGTCCCTCCCCCCAGGATACAGTCCAGGGCATCAAAGCTGTCTGACTCTGCCCTGAGTCAGGAACTGCCCTCTCTGGCCCTTGCATGGGCCTGCCGCAGCTCATTAACTTTAATCTGCACCTGTTCCTGGGTGCGGATGTGGCCTCTGTCGACCAGGATGGCAGCCATATGGCTATAGACAGCCATGTTCCTGTGTCTAGTATGGAGATCCTGGAGGTTGGTGGCATCCCCCAAATCTCAATAAGGTCCATGACCTCCACACTAGACTAGGAAGGTGCCCATCTCTTCCAGCCCCTGGCAGGCTCTTGGGAGCTGGAGGGCTGCTCCTGGGGAGCTGTGGACAACTGGCTGGTACCAGATGCCTGGCTCATTTCGGGGCCACTGAGTCAGGGGCAGCAGCAGAGTGGCTCAGAACTGGCAGGGCTGTTCTAGCCACAAAGGCTCTGGGCAGACTTTTAAGGGCTCTGGGCAGAGGGGGAAGGAGAAGAGTTTTCAGCCGTACTACACGCCACCCATGGGGGTTGCTTCTGGGAGTGGGGCGCGGGGCAGTGCCAGGGAATGAACACTCCCAGCCACCCGGGCACCCCAGTGATTCGCGGTTTGGTGTGTCTCTCTGTAGGTGGTGTGTGCCCAGAGTGGCCAGCAGGGCACCCTGGGAAGGGCTGGAAGCCCCCTAATTAGAAATAGCCTCTATTCCCTGTCTACACAGCACCTATTCTGAAATAGGTATTTTGGAATAGGCGCTATTCCTCATAGAATGAAGTTTACAGATTTCAAAATAAATTATTTCGAAATAACAGTTTGGCTGTGTAGATGCTAGCAAAATTATTTTGAAATAATGGCTGTTACTTCAAAAGAACTTTGCTGTGTAGACACACCCTTAGGGTATGTCTACACTACAGCGCTAATTCGAACTAACTTATTTCGAATTAGTTAATTTTAAATAAGCTAATTTGAAATAACACATCTAGACCCAAACACTAATTTGAATTAGCATTTTGCTAATTTGAAATAGTGCGTCCACACTGATTGGATGCTGGGTCACATTTAAGGGCAGCTGAAACCAGTTCCAGCAAGGCATCAGGGCATCAGGTCAGTAGTTGCTTTGTGTGGCTGCTGTCTGAGGCTATCTGAGGCTCGTGCTTAAAAGGACTCCCCTGGACAGCTGGTTCTCAGCTTTTTCGCTTGCTTGCCAACCTCGCCAAGGGACAGCAAAGCGTTTTCCTCGCTGCCTGCTTCTGTCAGTGGTTCTCATTGGGGATGCCACCGTAGTTGGCCCCATGGAGCCAGAGCTCGCCCTGGGCATTCTGGTCCAGTTTTTGGACTTGCTGCTGCAAGCCTGCCAGCAATGGCTGTAGGCTGCCTGGCACCATCTGGTGCACGTCAGCCCCCTGCCTCTCCCACTGGCCTCCTTGGGGGCCATGAAGGAGCTGCAGTAGCACCCGGATGCCAGTGTGCCCCGCCGTATCTGGCATCTGGACACCAGCAGCGACTGGTAGGACCACATCATCCTGGAGTGCTGGGGAGACCAACAATGGACCCAGAACTTCAGGATGAAGAAGGACACCTTCCTGGAACTCTGCGAGTGGCTCACCCCTGCTCTGCGGTGACGGGACACTCGCATGAGGTCCACTATTCTCCTCCAGAACAGTGTGGCCATGGCCCTGTGGAAGCTCTCCATGCCAGACAGCTACCGATCTGTTGGGAACCAGTTCAGCCTGGGGAAATCCACCGTTGGAGCTGTGCTCATGCAGGTATGGCACGCACTGGCCGCTGGGCTAGGAGGGGAAAAGGGGCTGCAAGGAAGGGATGGGCCGCCCCAGAGAAAACAGGGGGGGAGGCAGTGAAAGTGCCCCGCATGGGAGAGTTTGGTCTGTCCCAGCCGTACTACACGCCACCCATGGGGGTTGCTTCTGGGAGTGGGGCGCGGGGCAGTGCCAGGGAATGAACACTCCCAGCCACCCGGGCACCCCAGTGATTTGCGGTTTGGTGTGTCTCTCTGTAGGTGGTCAAGGCCATCAACAGGGTGCTGCTCTGCAGGGTGGTCCACCTCGCTGACCCGGACGCGGTCATCCAGGGGTTTGGCGCCTTCGGCTTCCCCAGCTGCTGGGGGAGCCATCGACGGGGCTCACATCCCCATCTGTGCTCCGGAACACCAGGCTTCCCAGTATATCAACCGCAACGGGTACTTCTCCATGTTCCTGCAGGCTGTGTCTGACCACTGGGGCCAGTTCACGGACATTAATGTGGGCTGGTCTGGCAAGGCACATTACGCCAAGGTGTTCCAGAACTCCTCCGTGTGCCAGAGGCTGCACACCAGGACCTTCTTCCCCATCTGCCACATCAGGGTTGGGGATTTGAACATGCCCGTCTTCCTGGTGGGGGATGCAGCCTACTCCCTACATCCTTGGCTAATGAAACCCTACATGGGGTACCTCAACCCCTCCCTGCAGGCCTTCAATGCCAGGCTCACCAGGGCCCACATCATGGTGAAGGAGGCCTTTGGACACCTGAAAGCCCGATTCCAGTGCCTTCTTACCCGCCTCTACCTCGCTGAGCACAATATCCCTCCCATGGTGTCAGTATGTTGTGTGCTGCACAATTTATGTGAGCGGAAGGTGGAGGCTTTTCTGCCAGCCTGGATGGCTGAGGCTGACCGCATGGCTGGCCAGTACGTGCAGCCCCACACAGCTGCCATCCAGGAGGCCCAGCGGGGCCGTCCAGATCCGGGAAGCCCTGCAGGAGAGCTTCCAGGTAGAGGAGGACTGAACTTTCCCTGCATGCCCCACTGGGGCCTTCTTTCACCCCCCCTTCTTCCCCTTTCCCCTCCCTAAACCGCCCTTCCTAATGTCACCTGTTTGGACAAAAAAAATCTCTTTTATTTTACATAACTGGGGTGGGGGGAGGAGGAATGACGGTGGGAGAGGGGAGAGGGAAAACTGGGAGGAGGGAGCTGGAAGGTGGAGGAAGGGAAGGAAGGGAAGGGAAAGCTCAGGGTTGGGGATCCTGCTGGTTCTCCCGTCTTGCAGCACTGCAGGTGCGGGGTGTTGGGGGAGGAGTGGGTGTGGAGGGTGGGGCAGGAGTGACGGGGGGGGCCAAGGAAGCGGGGGGGTGAGCAGGGGTAGGAGGAGGAGTGAGAGCTGGGGCTGCCGCAGGGGCTGGAGCAGGAAGAGGCAGGAACCTGTCCACCAAGGTCTGGAGGTGACCTCTGAGGGCACGGCCCTGCTCCTACAGTGCCTGTAAGCTCCACTGCTGCAGCCGCAGGTCCTCATGGACCCAGTGCTCCTGGTTGCAGAGCTGCTGCCCCAGTAGCCACAGGTGCCACCGCTGGTACTCCTCCTGGTTCATAGTGTGCCCTGCAGTCCTAGGTGCTGCGGCTGTGGTGAAACAAGACCAGTGGTCAGTTCTCCCTTGGGACACAGTGGGTGAGGTGCAAGGTGAGGTCGGTGTGTGGGGATGGGCCAGGACCCCTGCATGACACCCAGCTGCTGCTCCATGGTGGGCAAGGCCCAGGCGCATGGTCCCTGGGCTCCCTCTCCAAACCCCCCCATACACATAAGGGGAGCATGATGGCACTCCGTTAAAAGTATTTCCACAAAATCATGCCAGTCTAGATGCAGCCTAAAAGTATAGAGTATTTAAATCCTATTTGCCAGTAAACCAATGCCATCAGCGTTCTTCTACCTATGTCAATTCCAGATCCATTTCTTTTTCAGAATTGGAGAATTTTGAAATGTCCACAAAATGATACCAGATCAGAAGCAAAAAGGCACCATATTGTACTGCAAAATTTTTATGAAGAAATTCAAACTCTTCTGAACCAATTTTTGGTATATACAACCAATGGCCCAAATCTTTGCAAACTTTAGCAGGAGAAAGCAGGATTCTTCTTCAAGTGCTTGCTTATGTCCATTACATTTAGGTGTGTGCACACCACGTGCACGAGTTACAGAAGATTTTCACCCTGTTGTGCCAGCTGGGGAGACCTCTGGAGTGGTACCAATACCTTGCATATATACCTTTGCTGGCCCTCTTCCCCCTCAGTTCCTTCTCACCACCTGTGAGAACACTTCCACCTGTGGAACACCTGTGGAACACATGGCTTGCAATTTGCAAGTGTGCCCCAGCACCCTTTCTCTCTTTTATCTAGTATAAATAGACTTATAATTATTTCAGTATTTGTTGTAAAGTACCTGTTAACATTAGTGTAAGTCAGTTAGGTCAGTGTTTCACTAGCAGTAGTACAAGTACTCTTGGAGGTACTCGAGAAAAGTCTGGGGGATATGTCAACACAACTGAAATTTGGAGAAAATGGAATTTTTGTGTTAAGTTTTACAGCACTTTATTATTTTTGTACTTTTTACACCGAAAAATTGCATCGCCTGCCTGGCTACAATTAAGTTGTTTAAACAAATGTGTTGCAATGATAGAAAATGTTTGTGTGTATCTGAAAACTCTAGGTACTGGGGGTACTTATAATTTTTTTAAGGATTACTTTATAAAAAAAAGTTGAGAAACACTAGATTAGGTAGTTTTCACCTCCTTTACCCCTAAAGGGGGTGTAACCCTTGTCAAAGTCAGACAGGACTCACAGATTTGTCAGACTGCTCTGTTTATTCAGCAAAGCTCTGCTAAAATGCATGGAGAAAATGTGAGTGCCATACAAGGTTCAAACCCCTTGATTTATACAGTCAAAAGAAAGCCAAAATTAACAGGATTAAAAGGGGGGCAAAACTTCACATAATTAGTGTGAGGCTACTCAAGTATTCTTCATTTCCACATCAAGCACACAGCAATCTCAATTGTTGTCTCCCTAACACCTAATGTTCCTTTTCCTATTAACTCTGGCTAGCACTTTGTAATCTGCATTCCTACAAACAACATTAACATACTTTTCTTCTTCCTGTTCAGAGACAAACAGTATTCCTTCAATTTATTCAATTATTACAGCATAATTCATCTTTCTCTTATAGTATAATTCTTTCTACTTTCACACCCTCAAGGAGATTACTTAGATTCCGGGGGCTTTGTCTGCTGGCAGCTCAGGGACAGGCACTCTGAGTTTGCCTTGGCTCCCCCTCCCTACCAGGGCCAGAGTCTGCCCGGCAACCCATAGGGAGAGAGATGCCCCTCCCAGGGTGAAGGAGAGACCATTGTTGAAGGAGTCTGGAGCCAGCAAGGCAAGGGGAAGGCTGGCTGTGTGGGAGCTAGTAAGCCCCAGACCTGCATGCAGGGTTCCCTCTGAGAACTGGCCTCTAGGGACCTGAAGGCAGGATCCCTCAGCTGGGTTTTATGTCTCCACTGTTGATTCCCAGTTTGTGGAGTTTTCTGTGAAGCTTCCCCAGCCAGGCTGAGTTGGCTCTCCCGCTCCCTGGGTGAGAAGAGTCACCGCATGGTCAGCTCGGCTCTTTCTGCTAGTTCAGGCCTGCTGTGTGGGTCTGAATGCTGGGCTAGGAGGTTATAATTTGAATTTTGGTGCAGTTATGTGGCCTGCACTTTGAGCTCTGCACCCCTTCACGGTGAGGGGAAATTCTGGGACCGAAGCAGACTGATTCCTGCTTGAAGAGGATCCCTGCAAGAAGAGAGCAGCCCCTCTGCAGTGATTGAGTCATCTCTGAACCTGAGCCTCATTCATGGAGGCTGTGTCTAGATTGTACCCCTTTTCCATAAAAGGGATGCAAATTAGACACAGCGCAATTGCAAATGAAGCGGGGATTTAAGTCTTCCCCGCTTCATTTGCATAAACATGGCTGCCGCTTTTTTCCGGCTCGGGGCTTTGCCGGCAAAAAGCGCTAGTCTAGACGGGGATCTTTCAGAAAATAAAGCCTTTTCCGAAAGATCCCTTATTCTAGTGGAAGTGTTGATAATTCTACTAGACAATACTGACCCCTCCATGGTCCTGCACATTTTCTGATTTGGCACCAATCAGGTCCCGAGGGTGCCAGACTAGAGAGAATAAAATTTAGGTGAGAATAAAAATATAGGAATCTTTGTTTTAAGAGGTAGCTTATCCGTATTAATTATTTGTTACCAATTTATATCCTTAAACAGGAAGGCTACATCTACACTGGCATGATTTTCCAGAAATGCTTTTAACTGAAAAGTTTTCTGTTAAAAGCATTTTTGGAACAGAGCATCTAGATTGGCATGGACGCTTTTCCGCAAAAGCACTTTTTGCGGAAAAGCATCTGTGCCAATCTAGACGCGCTTTTCCACAAAAAATCCCCAATCACCATTTTCGCGATGAGGGCTTTTTTGTGCAAAACAAATCTGAGCTGTCTACACAGGCCCTTTTGCACAAAAGCTTTGCGCAAAAGGACTTTTGCCCGAACGGGAGCAGAACAGTATTTCCGCAAGAAGCACTGATTTCAGACAGTAGGAAGTCAGTGGTCTTGCAGAAATTCAAGCGGCCAGTGTAGACAGTCTAGACACAGCCCTGCAGTCTAGCCTGGGTTGAGACAGGATGTGTGGGCTTTGGGATGGGAATGAGGGATTTGGGTGTGGGAAGAGGTGAGAGGTGCAAGCTCTGGGAGGAAATCTGGATGCAGGAGGAGGTGGAGAAAGGGATGCTGGCTTGGGGAGGGAGCTCCAGTCCGGGCAGTGTTGGGGTTAGATATAGGGTGGGGGTACTAAGCAAGCCACAGGTTGTCACGTTACTGAATTTGAGGGAAGCAGCCAGATTACTGCTGCACCCATAGGTGGGGGTGTTGGCCCCAGAAATGGTATAAAAGGGGACCACGTGGGGTGTTGAATAGAAGTTTACTGTCTGCTAATCCTATGTATGCTAGTCATGTGATTGTATAATGCCTGTGTGTGTAGTTAGGAATCTGTAATGGATACTGAATATTTCTCTGCATGTGGTTGAGCATTGTGCAGAGCCCAGCCTATGGACATGCTAATTAGCGAGGCCCTGTGGGACAATGGCAAGGGCACACCTAAAGAATGAGGGCTAACACCTAGGGGCTGCCAACAGGGAACACAGGGATAGGCCACTGGGAGGTGACCTGCTGCAGCCAAGAAGAGACCAGGGAGGATGTATAAAGCGTCCATGTGGTCGACTCCATCTTGGTACTCAGCTCAGCACTTCATCCCAAAGGCAGCAGTGCAAGGATCGAAGAGCCAGGAAGAACTGTGGACCCATCCTGATCCTAGGATGCGCAACAAGGACTTTTAAGCTAGCAGCTATAACATCTCTGCTAGAGCCTGCATCGAGAACTGGAAGATTCGATGCATGTAATGTACTATCCTTTAACAACCTTACTCTCATGATTTTCTTTATTGTAACAATAAACCTTTAGATGTTAGATGCTAAAGGGTTAGCTCAGCGTGATTTGTGGGTAGGATCCAGAGGGTAAATTGACCAGGGATCAGTGGCTGGTTTCTTGGAACCGGACAGAACTCGTTCGGGGTAGGTGGGATTGGGTTCTAAGACACCCCCCCCCCCCACCTGTGTATGAGGCCCGGGGCCATCTAGGGCACGGATATTGCTGGGGTGTCGGAGGGGTTTTGCTCGTGAGGCTTCCAGCAGGCAGCTGAAGCGCTCTGTGGGACTGGTTTGTGGCCTGTTTGGAGAGGTCACTAGTCTGGGGACTGTAAGGAGCCCCGAAGTTGAGCAATTCGCCCTGAGCGGACGCCCTCAGCTGTGCCCAGACCAGCCCAGTCAGTCATACGGGCTTGTGGATGTGAGGGTTCAGGAATTTGGGTTGAGGTATGTGAGGGGCTCCAGTGTATGATAGGCTCAGATGTAGGGTCTGGGGGAAAGGGGAGTGCAGGAGTGTTCTGGTGCTGTGGCCAGATGGGGGCTTCGCCCTAACTGCGGGTATGTTGGCCAGGCTTCATTTTTAAATAAAATACTCTGTCAAACACAAAGGCTGCATCTAGACTGGCATGATTTCATGCAAATACTTTTAACTGAAAAGTTTTTCCGTTAAAAGTATTTGTGCAAGAGAATGTCTACATTGGCACAGATGCTTTTGCGCAGACATCTTTTGTGCAAAAGCATCCGGGCCAGTGTAGATGCTCTCTTGTGCAAGAAAGCTCTGATGGCCATTTTAGCAATCGAGCTTTCTTGCGCAAGAAATTAACTTGCCTGTCTACACTGGCCCTCTTGTTCAAGTATTCTTGCACAAGAGGGCTTATGCCTGAGTGGAAGCATCAAAGTATTTGCGCAAGAAGCACTGATTTTGTACAGTACAAAGTCAGAGTTCTTGCACAAATTCTCATGGCCAGTGTAGACAGGGGGCAAATTTTTGCTCAAAAGCAGATGCTTTTGCACAAAATCTTGCCAGTCGAGACGCACCCAAAAAGTTTCTGCATTGTCTTTATTTATGAGAAGGGCAGGGAACCTGTTTTGAACCAGGGGTCACTGACCCACAGAAAAGTCAGTTGGGGCCACACAAGTGAGATGCAAAAAAAAAACCCTTCTCCGACTCTCCCCCCACACCCCACTCCCCAAGCCTCACTAATGTGGCCCCAACTGTGCTGGTGGGAGCAGGGGACATGGTATTGGGGAAGGGTGCTAGTGGGTGCTGGGGCAGGGTGTCAGTGGAGTCAGAGTTCTGTGACTGGGGGCATGGGAGAGGGAACATGGTGCCAGGAGGGCAGGGGACAGGGTTCTGTGGCAGGGGGCAGGGTGCCAGTGGGGGCAGAGAGTTCCCTGCACCAGCCTCCTCCCAGGATTCTCCCCCCCCCCCTCGGAGGAGGGAAGCCCTGTTGCACGCCTCCTCCGGGTCCGACTCGCCCGGCCCATGGAGCAGGGAAGTACGTGCACGAGCCCCCTTGGGGCCAACCCCTGCCCTCCCGCGGAGTAAGGAAGCCCCATCATGCGCCCCCCCCGGGACTCCTCCCCCATTCTCCCCAGAGGAGGGAAGCCTCCTCTGGGGACTCCTAACTCCTCTCTCCACCCCCCAGAGGAGGGAAGCCCCAGCTCACATCTTTCCCCGGGACTCCTACCTCCTCCCCCCATGCACCACAGACCTGGCGCGCCACAGACCTGGAGGAGGGGAGCAGGCAGCTCACTTCTGGAAACCCTGGAAGTGGCACGCAGCTGCCAGACTTCCGTCCATCCCACAGGAAGCCAGAACTACCTCCATTATTGCTGGAGGTAGGTAGTGGAGCTTCTTGGGGGTGGAGGAGTATTGAGGGGGCCCTGAATACCTTACGATCGACCAGTCAATTGCGATTGATGGATTGGTGACTACGGATCTAAGGTGAGTGTAAATAACATCATAGCTGCAGTAGCACTGGTAGCAGGAGCAGCAGAGACATGGCTTAGCTGTGCTGTTTAAATATCTGCTAGGGTTTGTACTAGTCTCAAAGTACACTGCTATTTATACTTGTGCTAGCTGAATGAGAGCTAGTGTGAGTCCAAGTGCATGAGCAGAGGAGTCATATCCTGAGCTTGTAATGTAGTTGTAACCTTAGTTTCCAGTCCAAATAAAAAGTTGTAGAGAAGCTCTCTCAAAGAAGGAGGAATATTTTAAGAAAAATGTCTCCACTTTTTTTACTAAATATTTCTTCAGCAGGCACCTCACCCACAGTAAAGGAATTGGTAGGAATTTTGTTGTTGTACTTCTCGTAGTGTATATGGTTTTAAACCATGAGCATTCATGTCAGGTTGATGTTTCTAGTGACCAAATTTTCAAGGCCCTCCATCTTGATTTGCCTTCAATGTTGACTGGTATGCCTATCCTAAAAAGGAACCAGCCTAAAGGAACATCTCTCTGACCGCTTCTGTCATCAGGATTTGTCTCAGCCTCTTAGAAAAAATAAACTGACTGAAATCTGGGTACTAACAAACAGGGTTTTTATTCAACAGTTCAAACAAAGTAAAGAACATAACTATAACTAGGAACCCTGCAACTAAAGTAAGTGACATAAAGGTGGTGCAACTTGGGTGAGTTCCCTTCCCCAGGAGGGACCTAGGTAAGGAAATGGAGAATTATCAAACCACTACCATATCCTGCAGCTTGAGGACCCTCACGGCAGTGAAACAGCTCCAGATTCTGTCCCAGTTGTAATTCAGGTGAGAGCAATCAGGCTGTCTCAGCTCTGCTCTGGCGATGGTCAGACCACTCCACTCCCTGCACCATTGTAGGTGTGTTGTTGATGAGGGGTGGCAGCTGGTAGTATACCCCTTGCATGCAGGTAAGTTCACCCTCCTACAACCGAAACCTATCTGTGTGGTGCTGGTGTACACCTTACCAGGGGCAGATGACCGTTTTGCGGGGCCCGGGGCAGCATAATTCCGCGGGACCCCCCCTTTGCCACGGCGCACGCGCAGTGACGCCATGCGCATGCACGGTGGCGCCACGGCGCATGTGCAGGGCTTTTTGAAGCGCGGGGCCCGGGGCGGCCGCTCCGTTTGCTCTGCCCTATATCCGCCCCTGCCCCCTAAGCAGCTCTGGACTCAGCCACTCAGATAGGCAAGCTGGCGCTGGGCAATCCTAGGTCACGTGTCTGCCTGGTTTTCCCACAAAAACATCAAAAGAGAGGGGAAAATGACCTGAGAGGAGGAGGGAGAAGGGCGGCCAAGATAGAGTCCCTGTTGTTGTTTGGACTTTTACAAAATGGTGTATACATGTTATCAGTGCTTTTTTTGTTAAAAAAAGGTGCAGGTACTCCAGGGCTGTGTCTACATTGGCACCCTTTTCCGGAAAAGGGATGCTAATGAGACCAGTCGGAATTGCAAATGCCACGGAAGATTTAAATATCCCCCGCAGCATTTGCATGAACATGGCTGCCACTTTTTTCCGGCTTGGGGCTTTGCTGGAGAAAAGCGCCAGTGTAGATGGGATCTTTCGGAAAATAAAGTCTTTTCCGGAAGATCCCTTATTCCTGATTCCTTATTCTACGGCAAAGCCCCGAGCCGGAAAAGAGCGGCATCCATGTTCGTGCAAATGCCGCAGGGGATATTTAAATCCCCCACGGCATTTGCAATTCCGACTTGTCTCATTAGCATCCCTTTTCCGGAAAAGGGTGCCAATGTAGACACAGCCCTGGAGTACCTGCACCTTTTTTTAACAAAAAAAGCACTGATAACATGTATACACCATTATTGGTCATTATTTGCCAAATTATTGACAAAGCCTGATCCAAATGTTTTTTGAAACGTTATTTAATCAGAATTTAAATACATTCTATACAATTGGGAGGGTTGGGGGGAGGGGGATGCAGCTGCTGGCTCCTCAGCTCCTTGTGCTCTCACTGGCTGTCTTCCTGCTGCAAGGGAAGCAGAATCCGTCACATTCATCCCTGGGGACTCAGGGGTACTGGGCCCCCCCAGCATTTCCACCCTCCTCCCCCCTGCGCTGAGACTTGTTCTGCTCTCTGGTCACCCCCCGTCAGGCCCGCAGGGTGAGCTTCTGACCCACCCAGCAGGGACGTGGGGTGGGGGCAGCATGAGGAAAGGGGCGGGGGACTCCCTGAGGGGATGGGAAGGAGACCCTGGCCCTGCCCCACTCTCCTGCATCTGCTCCGGCTGCTCACCATGTATCCCAGGAGCTGATGGGCCTGCCCATGCAGGGCGTGGGCCAGGACCAGCCCGGCCTGGCTGGGGCACCTCAGGGGGGAGCGGGCAGCGAGCAGAGCCTTGTCTAAAAAGCAGTTCTCCTGCTCTGGCGTGAAGAGCTGCCCAAAGACCTGAAATCAAGAGCACGGGAGGTTTCAGCTGACGGCCCAGAGCCCGGCCCCAACTCCTGGGGCTAAAACAGCTTCCTCCTTCTGCAAACTCCCTTCCAGACCCTGCACCCAGACGCTCTTCTCACCCTGCACCCTAGCCCCTGCCCCAGGTCACACCTTCCTCCTGCCCCCAAGACCCTCCCAGACCTCACCCCCCTCCGCACAACAGAGCAGCCCTAGGCCACTGGCCAACATCTTGGAGCGACCTCTATCAAAAAGTGTTGCCCCCCCCCGCCCTGCTTCCCCTTCTATGGGAGATCCGGGGCAAGGTGCGGTGCTGCCCCTAGGAAGCGCCGCCCCTTTGAAACGCCGGGACAGCGTCACAAAGGGGCAGCGCCGCCCTGTCCACGGCTCGAATAGTCGAGGGAAAATGCATCGACCATTCGATCAGCGACTCCCCGCTCCCACCCCGCGTCCTACCCGCACGAGGGCCCCAGCCAGCCCCACCCCCGAGCCCTGCCCTGCCCTGGCAGCGCGTCCTTACCTCTCCCACCCTGACGGTGTTGCTATGCGCCAGGACCCATCTCTCCTTATAGTAGTGCCTGCACCACAGGTCCTCTGACTGGTGGATGTTGAGGCCTGCAAGAGACAAACCAGGGTGATTCTGCTGGCAGGTCTGAGCCCTTCCCCTCCCACGGGTCCCTGCAGGCATCCCTGGGCAAATGGAGGGGCACAGGGGGCAGAAGGGGAACACAGAGGGACGCATCCCCCCTTGGGCCAGTCTGGGGAAAAGGGCTGGGTCCCCTCCCCCCGCCGCCGGCACCCTCAGGGTGTCCCTGGGGCCCAGGTCCCGGCTGGGTTCCTTACCCCTGTGGTGCAGGAGGAGTCGGTACAGGCTGTGCACCCCCTTCCGGGCCAGCCGGCTGACGTCTTCGGATGGGTCCGAAATAAAAAGGCCCAGCTGGGCCACGTGGTGACCCATCCTCGGCCAGTCGGCGGAGTTCTGAGGGGAGAGAAGAGGGGGGGTCCCTCAGCATCCTGGGGCTGCACGTCCCATGCTAACGGCCGCCGAGGCGGTTCTGAGCTCGGGGACGGAGAGAGACACCTCCCGGGGCGGGGCGGGGTGGGGCGGGGCGGGGCGGGGCGGGGCGGGGCCGGCCTTGCGAGGAGACAACCCTGAGCAATGGCCCCGACTGAAGGGTCACTCCAGGGGTGGAACAAGGGAATCCACTGACGGCCACTCCCCAGTCTGGGGCCCAGGTGCCCCCCGGAAAGGCCCAGGGTCGTCCCTCCCCGGGGAAAGGAGAACGCGGCCCATTCCCGGCCCATTCCCAGCTCTGCCTCCCGGGGACGCTCCCAGCCCCGCGCCCTGCAGCCCCAGACCCCCCGGCTCCGAGGTCACTTACCTCAAACCCCGGGAGGGTGGTGGCGACTCCCAGCAGGGCCGTGGTGCTGCCAAGGGCCCTGGCTCGCTCCTGGGGCAGGCGGGACTCCAGCCACGGGCTCAGGTGCTGGGGGGGAAAGAGGCAGGTCAGGACCCGTAGGGAGGCGCCGGTTCTGGGCAGAGCCTGGGGCTCCTCTCAGACTGTGCCCCCCCCCCCCAGCCACTGACACAGCTCCTCTCTCGGCCCCCCGAGGAAGCAGGGACAATGGCCCCATCCCCCCCACGGGGCTCACCTCCATGATCAGCTGCAGCCTGGCGGTGTCTGGGGACTCGGCGAGGAGGCTTGCCAGTAGGGCCTGGAGGTCGAAGGGAAGGGCCCGGATGAACTGCTGCAAGACAAGGGGGAGCCCTGGGTCAGAGGGGGGTTGGAGAATCCAGGCCACCCGCTGGCCCCGGGGTGCAGCCTTGAGCAGGGTCTGAGCCGCCTCGCAGAGCAGGGAGGAGCCCAGGCTGGGCATGGAAGGGACGGGCCCCCAGGGAGAGCAACGGGAAACCTGGAGGGAAGGATCCAAACCTGCAGCTTCTTCTCTCCCTCTGCCCCCACCCCCACTCCTCTCTGGAGCTCCAGCCCAGCCCGGGAGCAGGGCCCGGAGGGACGTACCTGTGTGTGGATGGGCTCCTGCTGCCAGTCCCCAGACACAGTCTGTCCCACGGCCGCCCTCAGCAGGGGGCTCAGGAGCTGGGCCTGTAGGGGAGGCTGCAAGGTGCTGGCAGGAGAGAGGGGCAGAGACTGTTAATTCAGCAGCAGGGCTGTGTCCAGACTCAGGGGTTTTTTCGGGAAAAGTAGCCTTTTTCCGAAAAAACATCACCTGCGTCTAGACTGCAGTCGCGTTCTTTCGAAATTAAATCGAAAGAACGCGGCTTTTCTTTCCACGGCGGTAAACCTCATTTCACGAGGAAGAACACCTTCTTTGGAAAGTGCTTCTTTCGAAAGAAGGCGTTCTTGAATGTAACTAGGGCTTCTTCGAAAGAGAGCATCCAGACTCACTGGGTGCTCTCTTTCGAAAGAGGCTTGCAGTCTAGACATAGCCCAGGAGACAGAGACTTTCCCACTCCCTGGTCAGGGGATCTGCTCTGGGGGGGAGTCGGCGAGGGGGGGGGTCAGTACCTGAGGCTGCAGGCGGCGTTGAGGCAGTCGGCCAAGACCAGTGGGGGGGGGGAGTCCTCCATGATCTCCTGTGAGACCCAAGGAGACAAAGGGGCGTGTGAGGCTGGGGCCCCCAAGAGACGCTCACACGGCCAGCGCCCCCACCCAGCAGGATCCAACCCCACTGCCTCCCGCTGGCCTGTAGCCCCCCTGCCCGGCACAGGGCCCCTCCCAGCACCCCCCTCCCAAACCGGGACCAGCTCAATCCTTGTCCCCAGGCTGTCTCCTGCCCCTCACTGCCCTGGTGACCAGCCTCTGAACCTCCTCATCCCTGCTCCCCAGGCGCATCCTCAGCAGCCCGCTCTGCTAACCTTCCAGCTCCCCCCCCCATGGCCCGGGGAGACCCCTCCCTGTTCCGAATCCCCCTCCCTGTCCAGCACCCCAGACCTGCCCCATTTCTGTGTCCCTCCCTCCTCCAGCATCCCCACCCATCCTCCCCATGTCCACCTCCCCCTCCCCCTCCAGCACTCCTGGCCCCACCCATCCCATTTCCAGCACCCCCACCCACCGCCATGGCCCAGGCAGACCCCTGTCCACCCCACGTATCCCCTCCCCTCCTCCCGGCCGCCGCCACTCGCTCACCACGATCCTGGCCATCATGGTGTCCTTGCAGCAGCGCGGCGCCAGGGTGTCCTCGCCCCTTTGGAGGGCGGCGAGGCAGGCGGGGGGGACGGCCAGGAGGAACCGCTGCAGGGCGGCTGGGCTCTGCACCCCGGAGAGAGTCTGTGAGCCTGGGGCCTGCCTGCCCCCCATGGACAGCTGCAGGGCTCAGGCCTCCCAGGAGTGGAGGTGGGAGCTGCCGGTTGTCCAAGCACCCACACTCCCCCCCCCCCAACTGCTTCCTCAGGCTTGTGGGGGCCCAGCTGGTGCATGACAAGAGACCTCAGCTTGGGGGGCCCAGGTCATGCAGGAGAAGGGGCCCCAGGGGGATCCCCAGGGACAAGCCCCTCCCGGAGGGGGGGACGTGCTGGGAAGGGGCCGGACAATCTCGGGTCCCCCCCGTGTGGAGAAGGTTCCTACCGTGTCCCGGGTGTGGAGCTGCTCTTCAATATCATAGATGGCCCCTTCCTCCACCCGGGAGTCCATCCGCTCCTGGCAGAGCTCCGCCGAGGCGCAGGGGGCCTCTGTGCGGGCGGGAAGGGACCAGGGTGACTCCAGCGGCCAGCAGGGGTCACGCGCCCCCATGTCAGGGACCCAGGGCAGGTTGGGCCCCACACGCCCCTCGCAGGGACCCATCCCCCTTCCACCCTCACATCTGCCAACGCCCTCAGCAGAGCCCCCACCAGGAACAAGACAGCCAAGCAGCAGCTCCCGCCCCCATCCATTGCCCTGGCTGCAGGGCAGACACTGGGGCTGCCCCCCCCCCCCCCGTGTACTGGGTGAGCCCCTGGGCCCAGCATGTTCACGGCCCCTCACCTGGGTCTGAGCGGCTGCAGGAGGTGGCCCGGCTGCAGCTGGAGGCCCAGGCGCTGCTGCTCACTGAGCTGGACCCAGAGCTGCAGGGGCTGGTGCGGAGAGGCTGGGGGCTCCCGGAGACTGGCAGGTCCCCGGGGGCCGGGCAGGGCGATGCCCCCTGGTGGTAATGGGGGCTGGGCTCCTGGGGCAGGTGTTTCTCTCCACAGAGGAGGCCCCAGAGCCACCCTACCCGGCTGCCCCGCTGGGCTGGGTCCCGCCTTCCCAGCCGCCTCTGGAGCCAGGTCCGGAGGGGCCTGGCCGGTGGGCGAGTCGCCCCGAGCTGGTGGGATTCAGCTTCCCCGCCCGCGGGGACGGAGGAGCTGCTTCCCACCGGCCCTGGGGCCATCTTCAGGGCTTTCCGGAACCACAGCCTGATGTGTTTGGCCATGCTGCAAATGAGGGGAGCAAAGGGGAGCTTGGGGCGCAGCCTGCAAAGCGAAATCCAGGGGTTCCAGCTCCCCAGAGCGACTGCCCCCAGCCCCCAAATGGCCCCTTGCTTATCGGCTCGGTCTTGCACAGGCACTGCAAGGACCTGAGTCTCCTTCCCATCAACAGCCCCTGCTCGGCCAATCAGGGGAGAATCTAAGGTGTGGGGGGGGGGGGGTGGAGCGTTCTCCCCAAAGACACCGGCATAGACCTGGTCCAGCCCCACCTCCCCAGTCCCCACAATGGGGGCTGCATCCCCCGCCCCACGGCTCCTGCAAACCACCCCCCCTCCTTCAGCTGGTCTGTTGGGTCACAAGCTGGGGGGGCAGCAGGGGAAGGTCACAGAAGAGGCAAGAACAGAGCAGAAATGTGGGCGGGATGGAGGAAAAGGGAAACCAACCAGGAGAAAGCCCCAGTGGCGCTAAGGACACAGCCCAGGTGAGGAATCACCTTCTGGCCCTTGACCGAGGGCTGGGCCTGCCTGGAACCCAGCCGGCCCCGGGCGGGATCCAAACCCCTGGGGGCTCTTACCTTCTGCAAAACGCTGTCCGGATGTGGAACTCACAGAGGACAAAGCAACTGTGAGCAGGAGACGCACCAGAGCTAAAGCAACCGGGGGTCTCCAAAGTCCCCTGGGCCCGCCCCCCCCTTTTCTCAGCCTGAGATGTGGGTTCCTCTGTGAGGTCACCACCTCCCCACCTGCCCTTTGCCTGATCTGCTGAGGGCTGCCCAAAGCCCCTGTGAGGTCACTGCCCCCCCCCACCTCACCCTGCCAGGCAAATGTCCTGCCTCTGGCCACCCCTCTGGGAAGTTGGAGCCATTCCTAGGGGTCCCCCCCACTCCCTGACTGGGCATCCTGCAGCCAGCAGCTCCAGTAGCCCCATAGGCTGCTCCCTGCCCTACACTGCAGGCTTCTTGCACAAGAACTGTTTCACACCGGAGTTCTTGCGCAAAAGGTCTCGTGCAAGAGCACCTCCACCCTGCCATGTGCTTTTGCACAAGAGTGTCCATGGCATTGTGAACGCTTTCTTGTGCAAGAAAGCTCTGATGACCATTTTAGCCATAAAAGTGTCTTACTCAAGAAGCCCCTGGTGCCCGTCCACGCTGCCTTCTTGCACAACAGCTCTTGCACAAAAGGGGCTTATTCCTCTTGGGGAGAGGAATAACTCCTGTGCAAGAAGCCCTCTTTTCTGATGCTTTACTGCAAATTTACTTGCACAAGAATTCACGTGCAGTGTAGACGCGCCACAAGTTTTTGTACAAGAACAGTTG
Source organism: Pelodiscus sinensis (assembly GCF_049634645.1). Classification (NCBI taxonomy): domain Eukaryota; kingdom Metazoa; phylum Chordata; order Testudines; family Trionychidae; genus Pelodiscus; species Pelodiscus sinensis. Next base: position 22,927,457 of record NC_134725.1, on the reverse strand, counting down.
TTCTTGAGCAAAATGCCTGCAGTGCAGACGTGGCCTTGGTGTCACCCAGCACTGGACTTCCTGGCCAGGAGCAAGAGTTAGAGCCTCCCACTCGCCCCGCTGCCTCTCACGGGCTCCCGTCCGGCCCCAGCCCTGGGCTTTGCCCTAGCGCATCCCAGCAAGGCCTCTGGCCTGCACTAGACCCATTGACATGTGGAGAATCCACCACTGCCCTGGGGCGCTTTTGTCTATGGGACTCGGACTCACAGCTGAGCATGGAGCCTGATTTCTCCCAGGACTTGGGCTCTTTCCTGGCCAGGCCCTGGAACTGGTTCCACCTTTGTCTGCCAGGGACCGATACTGTCTCTCCAGGGAGGCCCTGCAGTGCAGGCACCTTCCTTTCCCCCCTCGGGAGCAGTCATTGTTCTGCACCCCACAAAGCAGTGGGGGGCTCCTGGCTGCCCCAGCTCCAATCTCTGAGCTTCTCTCTCAACGGGGGCCAGGCCTGGAGGCTCTAGTCCCCCTGGGTATGTATTTCTACGCTACCCCGCTAGTTCGAACTAGGGGGGTAATGTATGCATACCGAACTTGCTAATGAAGCCCGGGATTTGAATTTCCCGGGCTTCATTAGCATAAAGCCGGCGCCGCCATTTTTAAAAGCCGGCTAGTGCGAACCCCGTGCCGTGCGGCTACACGCGGCACGGGCTAGATAGTTCGAACTACGTAGCCATTCCGAACTATCTGTACTCCTCGTTCCACGGCACGGGGTTCGCACTAGCCGGCTTTTAAAAATGGCGGCGCCGGCTTTATGCTAATGAAGCCCGGGAAATTCAAATCCCGGGCTTCATTAGCAAGTTCGGTATGCATACATTACCCCCCTAGTTCGAACTAGCGGGGTAGTGTAGACATACCCCCTGAGACTCACTGGTGCTGGCTCACCCCCTGTCCTGCTCGTGGCTCCGTTGTCCTCCTCCCCACAGCCCCCCCCCTCAGCTCTAAATGCTGCTCACATCAGTTCCCCTTCCCCGTGGCCAGGCCCTGCAGGGCTCTGGGGGCTGGTTTGCTGCCCTCAGCCCTGCAGTAGCCTGCTCCCCAGTTTGCAGCCCCTCCCATCATGCGTGGGGTCTCCTGGTACCGGAGGGAGGACGGGGGCAGACCAGGAAGGTTAATTTGATGTTGCAGCGGCAGGAAGAGGAGGGGTGGCGCAGAGGAGCTGTCAGTACATTATCCCAATACGCCATCCCAGTGCAGGCGTCGCACTCAGCTCTACCTGCAGAGGAGTCTCTATCTGCGGTGAGCAGAAAGGGGGTCTAGGACACACACACAAGTAGCCCCAGAACCACGCAGGAGCAGAGTCGTTCTGCGAAAGGGAAAGGTTTATTGGGTCTGCGAGGGCGGCCGTAGGGGGGTGTCGTGTGTGTGCCACTCATCTCCGTCTGGGCAGCGGCACCGGTCGGGCTCAGAACTGGGCACAGGACCCGACCATGGCACCATCGATCTCCAGTGTATCGATCTGCTGGAAGCCGCGGCAGAGCTGAATTGCAGAACGGCTGCCCATTGGCAAAGACCTTGAAATGCTGGTTCCTGCAGCCGATGGAGAGGAACCCACTCCTCCTGGGGGGAGGAGCAGCCAAGAGAGGGACCCACTCAGACCGGTCTGGCAGCGTGACGTAGTGGAACCAGCGCTGCCTAGGTAGGGTTTTACCTCCCCCGAGTCTGCTTCTGAGACTGAGTTTCCCCCTCTGCCCCATGGGCTAACAACAAGGCACTTTACAAACATTCTCTGTGTCATCGGCATTGTATGAAGGAGGAAACTGAGGCATGGAGCAGCATCTGATTTATATAGCTCAAGCCAGACCCCACCCCTCTCGGTCTGCAGGAAAAGAAGCCAAGTGCTCTTGTTCCCACTATTCCTCCATTCCCCTGCTTCCCCCTGATGTCAAATACACAAAGCTCACTACTTCTTCTTTCCTGCACTTAAGCCAAGCAGATCAGGATGGGGAGGAGACATGAGGGAGCCCCCAGGCTCTTGCTCTCTCTCGCACATACACACACATATATTACTTTACAAAATGCCAGGTGTGAGCTAGAGGAGAATCTCCATTAACTGTTAGCACTATAGGGCATATGATACATACATAAAGCATTTACAGTCCATCCAGCAGAGGGCAACAATACACCCCGCACACATGTAGCTCCCCCTCCTTTTCCAAATGCCCCAAGATTTAAACTACTGGAGACTACCCATTAGCTGTTAGTTGTATAGGAACTATGGGTATGTCTACACTACAAAGTTAATTCGAACTAACAGCCGTTAGTTGGAAGTAACTTTCATAGGTGCTACACATACAAACCGCTAGTTTGGACTTAATTCGAACTAGGTAAACTTCATTCTACCAGGAGTAACGCCAAATTCGAATTCAGTAGTTGGAATTAAGGGCTGTGTAGCCACTTAATTCAAAGTAGCTGGAGCCCAGCCCTCCCCAGGTTCCCCTGGTGGCTGCTCTGGGCCAAACCAGGAAAACTCCTCTCCTCTCCCCAGCCCTGGGGCCCTTAAAGGGGTAGACTCTGGCCAGACGGCACTTGCCAGAGCCAGCCCTGCCAGCAGTCTCTGCCCCGAACCAGGGGCTGCAGGATGAGCCAGGCAGCCAGTGCCAGCGAGCCGTCCCCCCGCCCAGTCCCCCAGCACCCAGGGGCCAGCCAGAGGCCGTAGATGGCGCGCACCCTCCTGGTCTAGTGTGGAGGTCATGGACCTCATTGAGGTTTGGGGGCAGGCCCCCAGCGTCCATGATCTCTGTACTAGGAGGAGGAACGTGGCCGTCTACGGGCGCATAGCGGCCGCCATGGCCCGAAAGGGACACAGGCCACCCAGGAGCAGGTGCACCTGAAAGTAAAACAGCTGCGGCAGGCGTACGCCAGGGCCACCAGGGGCGGCGCCGCAGCAGGGGCTGCCACCTGCCCCTACTTCCCTGCCCTCGACCGACTCTTGGGGGGCGGGGCGGTCTGTGCCAGCCCGGGAGGCAGCGAGCCGGGACTGGAGGGCCCTGACCTGGGCACACCGGAGGGGCCACCACAAGGAGTTCCAGCACTGGAGTCGGCAGGGTCATCCAGGGAGACCGTACCGGGGAAGTAGTTCGAATTAAGTAGTTCGGGGGAGGAGGCGGGAGGGAGACCAGGGACCGCGCACGTGGGCCATGCCTCCCACGGATCACACAGACACCTGTGCACGTGCAAGCACATGCCATGCCACGCTCCAGCTGCGTGACACCCAGGGGCCGTGGCCCAATAGGCACATGCATGTCTGAAGAGACCTGACATGCTCCTGACCCTGGGGCGGGACCCAGCAGGATGCTTTCCCTCCACACGTCTCCTCTACATGGAGGCAGGGGACATCTCCCCCCCCCCGCTCGCCCACCGCCCCGGCCACACTATACATGGCACAGGGACATGGGTGCTGTCTTGGGGCAGCTCCCCGTCCCGGGGAGAGCCAGACATCCTGACCATGGCCTCTGTACAAGCACAGCGGCTCTGACGGTGCAGGGCATGGTCGCCCTCACGTTGCAGGACGGGGGGAGGGGGCTGGGCATCATCTACTGTGTCCCCAGGGAGAAGTGACCACTCCCTTTCTCTACAGCTGTACCAGCTGCTCGTGCAGGGCACACCACCCCACCCGGGACATGCTCCCGCACCCATGGCCTGCTCCGGTCCGCCACCACAGAGCAGGAGTACTGGGACCAGCACCTGGGGTCCTTGCGAGCCCTGCACCACACCGTCAAGGCCTGGATGTGGGAAGACCTGCAGCTCCGCCAGGAGCAGCTGGCTGAGGACCGAGCCAGAAATGCAAATCTGCAGGCCCTGCTGCAGAGCATGGTGCCCTGTGCTGATCCTGCGCCTGCTGCCCCCCCAACAACTGTCCCTCCTCCCACTCCTGCCCCCCTCCCACCTCTTCCTCCTCAACCCCCACACCCTCCTCCTCCTCAATGTCCACACCCCCCACCTCAACCTCTGCACCCTCCACCCCATCCCCCCGGGGACGCCGAGGCCCCCTCCCTTGCCGTGCTGGGAGGCGGTTGGCCCGGCGTCACCCCCACCCCGATCCCTGAGTTTCCCCTCCCCCTCTTTCCCCTTGCTTTCCCCTTCCAGCTCCCTCCTCCCAGTTTTCCCCCTCCCCTCTCCCACACTCTCTCCTGCCCTTTCCTGCCTCCTTTCCCCCGTCTCCCCACAGTTTTATTTCCCCTCCCCAGTTTTGTTAAATAAAGAGAGTTTGTATTTTTGAACACACGTGTCCTTTATTTTTTTTTACATCAGGAAGGGGGGCTAGGGAGGGGTAAGTGGAAGAAGGTGAGGGAGGAATGGGGCATGAGCCCCCGATGAGGAGGACTAGGGTGGCTCTGCAGGCTCCTTGGGTGGAAGCTCTCCTGCAGGGCCTCCTGGATCCTGACAGTCCCCCGATTGAATTCAAATTAGCTTTTAGGTCTAGATACACTAGTTCAAATTAGCTTAGTTCGAATTAACTAATTCGAATTAAGTTAGTTCGCATTAGTGCTGTAGTGTAGACATTCCCATTAATGACACACTCTTGCAGTTCTGATGCCATGCAACAGAGGGCAACAGACTGCACCGAAAACGTTGCGTATGAAAAAAAAAGCTTATTGAAGTTTTTCTACAATATTTTACCAACATTTTTAAAGCACAAATCGTTTAATTTAAGTTAAATCTTTGCCCTCAAACACTTCACGTGCAATGATCTTGGGCATTCCACACAATAATTTAGCATTGAAAGGCGATCTTTTCCTGTGCTTTGCGGTGACAATTTGGATTTGGGCATCCAAATCCAAACTGGCAGGAAAATGTCTATTTGAAACTAAACCTCACACAAGCCATTTGTGCTTCTAACTGACCGTTCTGTCTCCTTTCATTTGCAAAAAACTCAAAACAAAGGAAAATGTCAAATAGAAGCCCAGGTGGGATGATACGTCTGGTGCCTCCTGCCACAGCAACCCCCCACCCAGTGAGTGCAGAGGAGGCAATAACTCACTGGCTGCCGGGTTACGACAGGGGCAGGGAATTCCAGAAGAAACTCGCCCAGCAGAAGGGTTTGGCATTCCCCCTCGGAAAGAGCCACTTTCCTGCCCTGAAAAGACATTTCCAGGCTCAGTCTTGCTGGGCGAAGCCCAGGAAAGGGGCATGGAGACAAAGCATCTCATTGGACAAGCCCGCCCCCCCTGTTGTGTCATCATATTTCCTTTGGCATCCGTTGCCATGTGTGACGGACCGGACCGGGCCGTGTCTGGGCACAGCTGAGGGCATCCGCTCAGGGCGAATTGCTCAAATTCGGGGCTCCTTACAGCCCCCAGACTGGTGACCTTTCCAAACAGGCCACAAACCAGTCCCGCGGAGCGCTTCAGCAGCCTGCCTGAAGCCTCCCGAGCAAAACCCCTCCGACACCCCAGCAATATCCGTGCCCCAGATGGCCCCGGGCCTCATACACCGGTGAGGTCACTCGTCAGGTCGGGCCGGTGAACTACGAGATCTATCAACCGGATCGGAAGAAGAAAACCCAAATATTTCATGTAAATTTCCTGAAGCACTGGCGAGAACGGGAGGCCCTGATGATTACCCCCTAGCCAGCGGAGCCCACTCTAGGGCCGGAAATACCTGATCTGGGGGAGGAAAGAGAGCCACAGCTGGGAAACACCCTCTCTGCAACCCAGGTGAAACAAGCACATTGTCTCATAGGGTATGTCGACACTACCCCGCTAGTTCGAACTAGCGGGGTAATGTAGGCATACCGCACTTGCAAATGAAGCCCGGGATTTGAATTTCCCGGGCTTCATTTGCATAAGCCGGCCGGCGCCATTTTTAAAACCCCGCTGGTTCGAACCCCGTGCAGCGCGGCTACACGGGTCACGAACTAAGTAGTTCGAACTAGGCTTCCTAGTTCAAACTACCGTTACTCCTCGTGGAATGAGGAGTTCGAACCAGCGGGCTTTTAAAAATGGCGGTGCCCCGCTTATGCAAATGAAGCCCGGGAAATTCAAATCCCGGGCTTCATCTGCAAGTGCGGTATGCCTACATTACCCTCCTAGTTCGAACTAGGAGGGTAGTGTCGACATACCCAGAGAGACATTTCGAAAGGTAGTCGAGGAGGAAGTCCAGTCGATGCTGCAACTGGGAGTGATAGAGCGCTCCCAGAGCGAGTGGCGTAGCCCAATCGTCTTGGTGCCGAAGCCAGATGGCAGTGTCCGCTTCTGCATCGATTTCAGACGAGTAAATGAAATTTCAAAATTTGACGCCTACCCCATGCCGCGAACAGACGCACTGTTAGAACGCTTGGGGAGAGCCGACTTTATAACCACCCTAGATCTTACAGAGGGATATTGGCAGATCCCCCTGGACTCCGAATCGAGAGAAAAAACTGCCTTTTCAACTCCCCCGGGATTGTTCCATTTTATAAGGATGCCATTCGGACTCCATGGGGCCCCTGCAACATTTCAGCGAATGATGGACCGCTTGCTATGCCCGCATACGGCGTATGCCGCCGCGTACCTAGATGATGTGGTAATTTACAGCCAAGATTGGGAGGAACATCTCGAGCGGGTAGCAGCCGTAATGCGGACATTGCGGGATGCCGGCCTGACCACCAATCCCACGAAATGTAAACTTGGCTGGCAGGAAACCACCTACCTCGGGTACCAGCTGGGGTGGGGCCTAGTCCGGCCTCTAGTAGGGAAGGTGGAGGCGGTCCAAAACTACCCGGCACCCAACTCCAAGAAGAAAGTAAGACAGTTTTTAGGGTTGGCAGGCTACTATCGCCATTTTGTGCCACACTTTGCAACTCGAGCCGCGCCTCTCACGGCACTCCTCAAGAAAGACAGTCCTCAAAGGATCAGGTGGTCGCCGGAATGCAAGACAGCTTTTCAGGACCTAAAAGCCGCTGTGTGCAGCGAGCCAGTTCTGTTCAGCCCCGATTTCTCCCGGCCCTTCATTGTCCAGACGGACGCGTCAGACTGCGGACTGGGGGCAGTACTGTCCCAGGAAATTGAGGGAGAAGAACACCCAGTGCTGTATATCAGCCGAAAACTATTTCCTCGAGAGCGCCGCTACGCCGCAATTGAGAAGGAGGCCCTAGCGATAAAGTGGGCCATCGAGGCGCTGCGGTATTACCTCCTTGGAGACTCTTTTATTCTTTTTACAGACCATGCACCCCTACAATGGCTCCATCAGATGCGGGATACCAACAGTCGCATGATGAGATGGTACCTGTCCCTCCAACCGTATGTATTCACAGTGAAACACCGAGCAGGGAGGGACAATGTCGATGCCCTGTCCCGCAGGGAGGAAGAGCAGAATCCCGGTCCCGGAGATTGGGAGCTGGACTTAAGGGGGGAGGCGTGTAGGGGGGTGGAATGGCCACCCACTGAGCCGGAGGCAGAGGAACCCCTCTGGGAGCCATTTTGGGCCCAGCCTAGCCCCGCCCCCTCACCTGACCGGAAGTCAAAGGGCGGGACTAGGACTATAAGAAGGCTGCCTTGGAGCTCAGTCAGGGCCCAGCCCAAAGTTATAGTGAGGAGGCTGCAGTCAGGCAGCCCCATCATTGGGGAGCTTCACAGATCCCATCGAGCCCTTGTGGGGGATGAGCCGGGGGCAGAGCCAGGATTGTGCACTGGGAGCAGGGTGGGCTCAACCCCCCTTGCAGCAGCAAGCGCCCCGCGATCTGCAGGGTGGGAGGCGAGTCCCAGTCCCCGCGATGGCCATGGTGCGAATCCTGAGCAGCGCCACTCGCCTTCCACAGGCATCTGTGGGGACTGGAAGAACCATTTCACAGCGGCGCAGAGCAAGGCCTTCGACGGGATCTACCGGGACCGCATGGGAGGCCTCCTGGGGGCGTTCCCCTGGGATGCGCCCTGGGATTGAACAGTGGGAATAAAGCATCCAGGAGACCACGAGGAGCCAGGGCTGAGTTGCTGGGAGTGGCTGGCTGCCGTGGTTCACACAGCCTATGGGAGGGAATGGCTCCGGCCTGGCAGGATGGACCAGGCTGAGGAGCGTTGCCTGGCTTGGGCATTTCATGCCAGTGCTACCTGCCATGCCCTTGCCCTCCCTCCCACCAGGTTCCATAATCAGCCTGGCCTCTTATTGCCACAGGGAGCACCTCCAGGGTCAGCCTCCAGCCACTGCAGCTCGCTCCCTCGGCCTGTGACACCTCCCTGAACCTTACCGGCACCGCTCTACAGACTGAGGTGCATGTTCTGGGAGTGAGGTGTTGTGTCATCGTCTGCCCTGGAACTCTGGGTGCCTGAAATGCTCTGCTGCTGGGCTCACAGCCTGACACCCATAGCCTCCGACAAGCCCACAGAGCCCTGTGTGCGCCAGCCTGTGGCTTCCTTCTTCCCTCCAGAGCTGAGTTTCCCCCAGGCAGGCTTTTCGCAGGAGTCCGAGGTGCAGGCTTCCTGTCTCCTCCTAGCTGGCAGGGCCCATCCCACTTAGCTCTGACTCCTGCACTCCCCACACCGCCAGCCCCCTGCCCTGAAGGACCCGAGCAAGGCCAAGTAAGTCTTCTAGTAAAATATTACAGCTTAAAAAGAAAAGCAATGTTTTGGTAAGAGAGTGAAGGAGAGAGGTACAGATTGGCCTTTCTCACCCTCGTTGTCTGAAGAAACAGTTCAGCATTCAGTAACTAAAGGGTTCACCCTGGAAAGTGGGTGACCAGGAAGTGTTGGCAGGTAGCCAGGAGAACCAATGGGAAGAACGTGTTAGAGTTGGCTTGAAAGGGAATCTGCCTGCTGCTTTTCCTTTGGGCATTCAAACCAAGAACTGGGGGGAAGGGAGATGAATACCCATGCCTAGAAATGGACTAGACTTTGGAAGTACAAACATGTGAGTAGATAGGGAATGTTTATAGTTATACACAATTTTCTTTGTTTTGGTGTTTAGTTAACCCCCCCTTACGCTGTAACTAAAACTGAATCCCAGGGAAGCAATTCTCTGTGTTTTAATCTATTCTTTTCTCAGCTGCTCTATAACACCTAGCAATGAAGTATCCTTTATCAAGAATATCTTTTTGTTTTGTTAATAAGAACACCCTTTTAAAGACTAGGATCTGATTCTTGTGTCCTGGAAAGTAATAGGAGGTGGGTGAGTGCATGACTAAGACTGAGAGGTCAGCTATCAGAGATTATTGGGTTTTCTTTGTCGAAGCAAACCCTCACTCAGTTTACGCGGCTAAACAGACAGTTTTATTGGCCAATAAAAGCAAAGTGAGCCAAACGTGGTCCTAGCAAAGCCGGGTCCAGTAAGGCTGCTTAATACAATCAATCCTAGTATTTTATACCCTTAACCAAACAAGTCTGACGTCAGGGCAAGAAATCAAAGAGAACTTCAAAGAGGAATTATTATCAGCATAGAAAGAAACAGGTTAAAAGGGAGTTCGAGCTTCAGCTCAAAATAGTTCATTAACACATTCCAACAGCGCATCCTTCTGGTCTCTCCCCACCTCGGTGAAGGCCAGTTCACTCCCTCGTGCAGACACAAGAAACTGAAATGGCTTTTTGTTATACAGAATGGCTTTTAGCTAAATATGAAATAGCTTCTACAATCTCCCCCCTTTTAGCCTTTTAAAGGCTAACCATTAAACTGTTTTACATCTCCATTTTTATCAAAGCCTTTATATACATTTCTTGTTCCTCTCTCTGCCTATCATATTTTAACATTATTACTTCCACATTCCCTTTAGTGAGGGTTTGTCCTTTGTTTTTTAGAATACAAGAAATACAGCATTTGATTAGCAAGAAACAAAAATAAGCACAAAAGAATATAGCCAATACTAAAACTACACTTTGCAAAATCCAAGTTCCCACATGTCTAAACCAGCCTCCTAACTAAGCCTAGAGGGTTCAGTTTTTCCCTTGCTTTAGGCGTTCCACAGTTCTTTTAATCTCTGAGGCATCTTCCTCTACTTCTTTGCTGGTGTCAGAAATATACCTACAGCATTCTCTTCTTACTAAGGCACAAACCCCGCCCTTACTAGCTAGGACATAGTCTAGGGCCATTCGGTTTTGGCTTTTTCTTACCTTGGCTCCTGAACCATTACATGTCCAGCAGTACTTTCCAATTGGGGTCAAGGCTAGGCGGATATACCCTGGGTTAGTAAACCTTTTATCCTGCCAAGTATCATTTGGCTTTGTTCACTAAACAGTGTGCCATTTGAGTGTTGTTTAGTGGGACTGGAATCATTGGGATACCTCTTTCTGAATGTACAGGACTGTGAGCACATATCTAGCAACTTGTGGAATTAAATTCTTGGGAACTTGGTTCATTAAAAGCATAAATACATTTGAACTATATAGGTGTTAACGGCTAGGTATTAAAAACAAGATTAAGCATAAGCTTAACATGAATTGTTTGCCCAGCCTCATGCTGGCTGTTCTTCAGGACTTCGTAGATTTCTTCACCTATCGCTGGCAGGTCTTTCTGGGCCGCAGCTGGTACCTTGGCTTTGGTCTTTCAGGATCGTCTGCTTCAGGGCTTGGATTGCCGGTACCAAGCCTGCGCTGATCCTCGTCTACTTCTGGACCTGGATTTCTGGTACCAGGTCTGCGGTGATCCTCGTCTGCTTCTGGACCTGGGTCTCCGGTACTAGGTCTGTGGTGCTCCTTGTTGGGGCCAACTTCTGTAGGGGCCAGGACAGGTTTGCAGTGGGATGCGTGAATCCAGGTGGGCAATCCTTCACACTTTACAGCAGTATGGGTGGTCAGAAGGACTTGGTAGGGACCCTTCCACCTGGGTTCCAGGGCAGTCTTCCGTTGGCGAACTTTCACGCAAACCCAGTCTCCTTGTTGTAGTTTATGGCACGACTCAGTCGGGGCCTCTTGGAAGGCGTCCTTAACCTGTGAATGATAGGACTGTACACACCTCATAAGTTCTTGACAATACTTGACTATGCTTCTTTTAATGAGTATGGCATTAGCTAGGTTAATGTCTGGGCTGCTTAACAGTCTCATAGGTCGGCCACGTGCAATTTCATGTGGACTGAGTCCAGTTTTCCGATTAGGAGTGGCTCTCATGCTCATTAGAGCAATCGGAAGCGCTACTATCTATGTTAAGCCAGAGTTCTCACATATTTTAGCAAGTTTGTTCTTTAAAATCTTGTTTTATCTTTCTACTGCTTCTGCGCTCTCCAGGTGTCGTGCACAGTGCAGTGCTTGTCTGGTAGAGTAGTACTTTTCCAGTTTTTTTTTTAAAACAATTTTGCCCAGTAAAGTGGGTACCTTTATCACTGGAGATCACAAGGTGTATTCCCCATGATGGGATGTAATGATTTAGAAGTTTCTTAGCTACTGAGATGTCATCATGTTTCCTGCAGGGATAAGCTTCTACTCATCCTCAGAGATGCTAGCCTTCTCCAACAGTGGCATGCCTCAGTTTTCCTCTTGTACTGCAGACTAGGCTTTTTCTTTACTGCTACAGAAACTCTTAGAACAAGGTGCTTGCTAGTTACTATTCTAGCAAGCAAAAAGGTTTTTCTTTCCTGAAAAGAATCACATGCAATGTTACAGACTTACTTATGGGGGACAGTGCTCCCCCCCTTCCAGAACAGACAGGCAGTTTGCAGACACACACAACCTTGGATCTGAAAGCAAGCCAAAGGTGCTATCAGCTCAGCCTTGAACAGAAACACTGTGAAGTTTCTGGGCTTGGATTTTTTTTTTAAACAATAATTAGGTTCCTTGGAAGACACATTTAACCTTTAGGGTGCAGGTATTACAAATTTACAATGTATAGATTCTATTCTTTTATGCGGTTAACTAATTAAGTTTCAGTAGAATTCCTTATTTTCTCTTTAATAGATTTAACAAAGTGTCTGTAACCAAATGTTTAACTTGACTGTTTCATTGCTAAAATGATAAAAAGAGACGACAAAAAACAAGGAGTCATTTCTTAAAGCAGGTTTCCTTTCATATATAACAACAATCGCTTAATTCCGTCCACTCTCCTATGCAGTCACTTCTCACCTTCACATACTCTTTAATCACTTGCTTCGTCCTTCTAAAGAAAAACATTCCTCATTCCTAGTAACTTTCTAATGTCTGTATTTCTACTTTCTTTATTCCTTCTTATGGTTTGTCTTTGCTGAGCTTTACTTTCATCTCTCAGGGCTTTAATTTTTCCTCTTTTCCAATCTGTTAAATGCTTACAGGTCCTTGGACCATTATGCATGTACATGTAGTACACAGGGGTGCTTTTCGGCAGTGTGGAGGGATGTTTAGACTAACCCTCACCTAAACTAACTTTACACACTCCAAAGAAAGAGTCTGCCGGGTCTAGAGTGTCAGACCTTAGCAGCTTATGAAATAAGGGGAGTCGTCACTCCCTCACATATTCATTGAGTCTTGAGGTTCAGCTGACCCCCCCTTGCGTTCAGAGCTCCCTCATGGGAGAGCCCTGGTGCAGCTGGGATCAGCTCAAGTCTCAGACCTATACAGCGGCATTCATTCTTCACTCATTACATTCATACTCATTTTCCACACACAATTTTTTTTCTCCTTTTTCACATTTTTCCTACAGTTTCCACATTTAGATGCATCTTTATTTATTGTCCAGTTCCCATGGGTTTCTATTAAGTGACGCTGCCCTAAGACACCCGGCACTTAATATCAGACTTTATTAGGATCCTATACCAGAAGGCACTTAACATAAAGGCACTGGAATTCCTGTAGACTGACCTACCCCCATTTCCTGCGCGCGCTTAATTCTGTAAGGCACCGAACCAAAGTCCGCCTGCTTACACCATATTCTGCAAGTCACCGAATCAGGATCCGCCTGCTCGCTCTGCGAGTCACCGAATCAGGATCCGCCTGCTCGCTCTGCGAGTCACCGAATCAGGATCCGCCTGCTTGCTCTGCGAGTCACTGAATCAAGATCCGCCTGCTCGCTCTGCGAGTCACCGAATCAAGAATTCACCTGCTCGCACTGGTCCCCCCCCTTTTTGTTGCGAAGCACTGGACTCAAGGTCCACCTGCCTCGCAGGGGTTTCCGGCACCTGCTCCAGCCCGGCAGAACACCACGTCCTGGCGCCTGGAGACAGCCTGACGGAATGGGGCACTATGGCCTGGGGTTAGCCTCAGAGGTCAGTACTACGCCCACAAATAACAGAGAGAGACAACAAAGCTTCCCCACAGTTCCGTGTGCCGAGAGAGAGTAATGGCACCACACCAGCTTTTAGCGTCCGAACACAGAGGGTCCAGCGCATGGCTGCCTCACTAGAGACACCGGTGTGCCCTTTTGGAACTGTGACACATAAGACAGGCCTAATAGACAAAGACAGACACAGACAGACAAAAATGTTAGCCGCTCCACAAAATTGAATTCCGTAGCTCCTCTTACCCCGATGGCTGGCCGTCACTCCAAATCCTAAGCCCTCAACCAGGAGATTTCGTAACAGGTATCCCCTTTACCTTCTCTTGAGCGCTCTGAGAGGTTTGGAAGTGGAGTGCCGGTCCGTCCATATGGGCAAGTGGCGCGTTAGGAATCTCGGTGGAACCTCCAAATTGTCGAAGCAAACGCCTCACTCAGTTTACGCGGCTAAACAGACAGTTTTATTGGCCAATAAAAGCAAAGTGAGCCAAACGTGGTCCTAGCAAAGCCGGGTCCAGTAAGGCTGCTTAATACAATCAATCCTAGTATTTTATACCCTTAACCAAACAAGTCTGACGTCAGGGCAAGAAATCAAAGAGAACTTCAAAGAGGAATTATTATCAGCATAGAAAGAAACAGGTTAAAAGGGAGTTCGAGCTTCAGCTCAAAATAGTTCATTAACACATTCCAACAGCGCATCCTTCTGGTCTCTCCCCACCTCGGTGAAGGCCAGTTCACTCCCTCGTGCAGACACAAGAAACTGAAATGGCTTTTTGTTATACAGAATGGCTTTTAGCTAAATATGAAATAGCTTCTACATCTTCAAGCTTGCTAGTGGTAGCAGAGCTTGGGATACCCCTCTGAAGAAGTTCCCAGGAGCCAGCATCCCACACCGGCAGCTCCTCATAGTTGTGCCATCCTCAGCTGTGGCATCTCCTGTCTGGGATCGGATATCTCTGCTTGGGAAGAGGGAGGACGTGGCTTTGGAGGTCACTGGGGGGCCTGGTGCTGTGCAGAGGCAGCAGTCGGGCCCCACACACACTCCCCACATCAGTAGGAGCCATGGGGAAGCAGAGCACAACAGAGCAAGTGCATTTGTCCAGTGCTGTCTGACTCCGCCATGGCTCCTGCCACACAGAGAATAGAGGGGGCATGACTGCTGCCTCCATGTGGTGCCAGCCCCCCAGTGATCCCCAAAGCTGCATCCTAGGGTACAAGATGCCACGCAGGGAGAGGGCGGGGTGATGGTGGGAAAGAGCAGGGCATGGGGCAGTAATGGACAGGAAGTCCCAGGCCAGATTGTGCAATTGCTCCAGCTGAGGATGGCCCATGGGCTGGGGACAGTGCTGCTGAACACGATCTGGGGGTTATCCAAGATCACAAATGGGCATATGAGTCAACAAGGTAATACAGCTGCAAAAAAGGGTTTGTCTAAACAGGGCTCTGGCTTGTCAGACCTGGGCGGTGCCTGTCCTCCTCCACCAGTCTCAGCTGACGGACTCTGTTGGGTTCTGGCTGCCACACTGTAGGGAAGATGTGGGCCAGGTGGAGCGAGTCCAGGGGAGAGTCACAAAAATGATAAAAGGTGTAAAATACCTGACCCATGAGAACGCCATAGACAGTCTTGAGAAAAGAAAAGGTAGGGAGGGCCGATAACAGGCCTTCCCGTGTGTTACGGGCTCTTCTAAAGGGGCTGATGATCACTTGTCTCTATGTCCACTGAAGTTGGACAATGTGTGAGGGACTTTACCTGCACCGAGGGAGATTTAGGGGAACTTTCTGTCCCTAAGGGCAGTTAAGCTCTGGAAGAGGCTCCCAAAGGAGGCTGTGGAATCGCTGTCGCTGGAGGCGTTTAAAAAGAGGCTGGGCAGACACCTGTGAGGAATGGTCCAGGGTGACGTGCTCCCCTCACAGCTCAGACTTGAAGATTTCAGGGGGGTTCTTGACTCCCTGCCCCTCCAGGGCTCTGTGCTTTCTGCCTCGCTGCTCTGCACGAACTCCCCGAAAACATCCATTGAGCTGCCTCATCATCCCTTCCCTCCGTAGCACTCCCCGTCTCCATGACGCCTGCAAAGCCAGGAGAACCCTGGGGCTGATGGTGTGATGAGACCACTGCCTCTCCTGGAGACGATGACTCCTTGTGCTGCCCTCCCAGGCAGTCTGGGCGCTGAACTTCTCTTCACTGATCAGGTGCCCAGCACAGGGCGGTTCTCCTCACGGCGCAGCAAACGGCTTGGCTGGGGCTGTGACAGACCGGACTGTGTCTGGGCACAGCTGAGGGCTTCCGCTCAGGGCAAATTGCTCAACTTCGGGGCTCCTTACAGTCCCCAGACTGGTTACCTCTCCAAACAGGCCACAAACCAGTCTCACAGAGTGCTTCAGCTGCCTGCCTGAAGCCTCACGAGCAAAACCCCTCCGAAACCCCAGCAATATCCGTGCCCCAGATGGCCCCGGGCCTCATACACCGGTGGGGGGGTCTTAGCACCCAATCCCACCTACCCCGAACAAGTACTGTCCGGTTCCAAGAAACCAGCCACAGATCCCTGGTCAATTTACCCTCTGGACCTTACCCACAAATCATGCTGAGCCAATCCTTTAGCATCTAACATCTAAAGGTTTATTATTACAATAAAGAAAAGCATGAGAGTAAGGTTGTTAAAGGATAGTACATTACATGCATCAAATTTCCCGGTTCTCGATGCAGCCTCTAGCAGAGATGTTACAGCTGCTGGCTTACAAGTCCTTGTTGCGCATCCTAGGGTCAGGATGGGCACACAGTTCTTCCTGGCTCTTCGATCCCTGCACTGCTGCCTCTGGGATGAAGTGCTGAGCTGAGTACCAAGATGGAGTCGACCACATGGCCTATTTATCCCTCCTTCCTGGTCTCTTCTTGGCTACAGCAGGTCACCTGGCCCATGGCTTATCCCTGTGTTCCCTGCTGGTAGCCACTAGGTATGAGTCACCACTCTTGAGGTGTGTCCTTGGCCTAAAGAGGGCTATTGTTCCAGAGCTTTACTCGTTAGCATATCCATAGGCTGAGCTGCTTTGCCCATAGTTCAACCTCATACAGAGAAACATTTGGTATCCACACAACATACATGCTTATAACTTCACATACCAACATTATACAATCACATGAATAGCATATATGGAATCAGAAGAAAGTAGGCTTCTACTGGACACCTCACGTGGCCCCCCTTTGTGCCACTTTTGGGGCCAACACCCCCACATGGGTGCAGCAGTGATCTGGCTGCTCCCCTCAACATCCAGTAACATGACTGGGGGCAGGGAGGAAAAGTTGCTTTCCTCTCCCCCACATTGTTTCCTAAAAATCCCCCCTCACTTTCTGTGTCTAGCGTCAGGAGTGAAAGCAACTTAAAATTCTTACAGGTACTGTGGTACCACACCTCCCTTTGTGGAGGTCAAGGCAAGAGCTTGAATCACAGAATCATAGAATAATAGGACTGGAAGGGACCTCAAGAGGTCATCGAGTCCAGCCTCCCGCCCTCAAGGCAGGACCAAGCTCAGTCTACACCATCCCTGACAGATGTCTATCTAACCTGTTCTTAAATAACTCCAGAGAGGGAGATTCCACCACCTCCCTTGGCAATTTATTGCAATATTTGACCACCCTGACAGTTAGGAATTTTTTCCTAATGTCCAATCTAAACCTCCCCTGCTGCACTTTAAGCCCATTATTCCTTGTCCTGTCCTCAGAAACCAAGAGGAACAAATTTTCTCCTTCCTCCTTGTGACACCCTTTTAGATATTTGAAAACCGCTATCATGTCCCCCCTTAATCTTCTTTTTTCCAAACTAAACAAGCCCAGTTCATGAAGCCTGGCTTCATAGGTCATGTTCTCTAAACCTTTAATCATTCTTGTCGCTCTTCTCTGTACCCTTTCCAATTTCTCCACCTCTTTCTTGAAATGTGGCGCCCAGAACTGGACACAGTACTCCAGCTGAGGCCTAACTAGTGCAGAGTAGAGCGGCAGAATGACTTCACGAGTTTTGCTTACAACACACCTGTTGATACAACCTAGAATCATATTTGCTTTTTTTGCAACAGCATCACACTGTTGACTCATATTCAACTTGTGGTCCACTATGACCCCTAGATCTCTTTCCACCATGCTCCTTCCTAGACAGTCGGTGCCAATGTAGACACAGCCCTGGACTACCGGCACCTTTTTTTAACAAGAAAATCAACAGGAGGGCCTTTTGCAGTAGAGTTATTCCTCTCCCAGCAGGAATAACTCTGTTTTGCGCTACAGCTCTTGCGCAAAAAGGCAAATGTGGATGCTCTGCAGGGGTTTTTGCACAAAAACTGGCCTCTAGGGAAAAACACAAGTGACCACTTGGATGCTCCATAACAGTCAATCACAACTCTCTTGTTCCTCTCCGCTTGGCCTCTCTTAAAGGTGCAGGCACCCTGCACAGCCCATTTGGCAGGAAGCCTGCCCACAGCCAGGTGCCTTGCCACATGGCTCTCTGTCAATGAAAATGGCAAAGGAAGCAGGTGTCCAAGACCCCCCTGGCCCTGCCCGGTAGCAGCCACAGGGCTCCCAGGAGCACCCCCATGGGAAGCAAAGGCTGTGCACCAGCATGGTCAGGCACAGAAATCATGACCCTCCTCCAATTGTGGTGAGAGGAGGAGTCACTTCAGGAACTGTGGACAAAAAGGAGAAATGCTGAGATCTTCACCTGCATAGCCATGTCCCTGACGGAGCGAGGTCACCCTGCCCAGACCATGGAACAGGTCTTGGCAAAGGTGAAGGAGCTCCTGTTCCATGGTCTGGGCAGGATGACCTCGCTCCATCAGGGATATGTGAGGGCGATGGAGCAGAGGGGGAGCTCAGGAGTAAGACCACACACCTGCCCCTACTACAAGGAGTTTCACCACATGTTTGGGGGGGGACCCTCTTCCTCCTCCATAGTGGTGGACTCTGGCTTGGAGCAGCTCGTACTCCAGCACCCAGAGCCTGTCCCCAACCTGGAGGAGACAGAGGGACAGGTCCAACCCTCGACAGAGGAAGGGGACAACAACCAGGACAGTGGGACTGTCACCTTGTCCCTGGACCCAGTCCCTTCCAGCCTGAACATCTCCCAGGCCTCTGAGGAGGCTTAGAAGGGATCTTCAGGTACATTGGCGCATGTACACACACACATAGACACAGAAGGAGAGGTGGGCGCATGGGGGGCAGGAGGCACACTGTCGCACAGGCTGCTAGGTCAGCACATGCTGCTGCAGTCTGGGCATGTGCAGCCATGTGCAGCAGGAAGGTACAGCATGAGGCCACAGCAGCCAGTCTCTCAACATGCCCAGGAGCCTGCTGCCAGCCTCATGCATGGCCACACGAGTCCTGCCCCCAAAGGGGAGGGCGTGCACCCAGCTGCAAGCAGGCTAGCTGCAAGGGCACAGGCACGACCCCCACACATGCCCTGGAGCACTGCACACAACACACAAGCATGCCTGCACATGAGAAGAAGCAGTTGCTCACACACACAGCAGAGTGAGCCACAGCTGTGTGCACACACCCCAGAGAGGGCCAGGCTGCTCCTGGCTCCTCAGCCACCCACGAGGGGATCCCACTGTGCCCGCACACTTCCCTTGCCTACCTGGCCATAGCTTGTGTGTGGAGATATGGAAGGGGGCACCATGGTCCTCTGGCTACATTGGGGCCCCTGTGACACAGGGAGTGCTGTGTAGGCCACACATGGCCTTGCATATGGGACATCCCCCTCCTGTGGACTGCAGACTGGTGTGGTCGCCACTCACAGAGGAGGACACGGTTTCGGGGAACATGTGTGCAGGGAGGACTGACCACCCCTTCCTCTTGAGTCTTCTCCACAGCCAGTCCAACCAGGACAGAGAGCCATGCCACACCACTGCAGCCACCTGCTACAGTACAGGAGAACCACAGACAAGCCAGGCCTAGGGAGAAGCTGATGCACCACCACATAGGGGTGATACGCGACATCCATGCCACCCTGTCGTGCCAGCTGAACGTCAACCTTGAGTGGTGGCAGCAGGCCTGGAGTGATCTCATAGCGTGCTGTGATACTATGTGCGGCATCCTGTCCTACACAGGAGAACAGCTGCTGGGAGCCTCCCTGATCTGGCACCCTCTGGACCTGACTGGTCCCAGATGAAGAATTTTTGGTCCAGGGGAGGTCATTTCAGGGCTCCTGGTTTTCCCCGCCCCCCTTCTCCCATCCCCACTAGGCTTCCTATCCCTTGCAACCCAACTGAGCTGCCCACCCCTGCTGGTTCCCTGCACCTCCCCCAAAACCATCCCCCACAATCCAAGGGAGCGCAGCACCAGTTCCCTGCAGCCCCTCACAGCCCAGCTGAGCTACCCGTCTGTTCTGTATGGCCTCCCCCATCCACCTCAGCCCAGCTGAGCCCTGCACTGGTTCCCTGCATGCCTCCCCCACAGCACAGCTGAGCCCTGTTTCCCTGCACTTCCTCCAAGCCCTGCAAAACTGCTGAGCCAAGAGCCAATTCCCTGTCCCTCCTTCCCCTTGAGTCTAGCCCCGGTTTCCAGCACCTCCTTCCTCCTGCAGCCAACTGAGCTCTGAGCTCCACATGCAGACACCCCACACTCCACTGTCCAGCCCAACCCAGCCCAGCTCCCCGGACCTCCTCACTCTGCAACCCAGCTGAGCTTAATTTTCCTGCACCTTCCCCCAAACCATGCAGACATGTGATAGAAATGTAGCCGTGTTAGTCTGGGGTAGCTGAAGCAAAATGCAGGACAATGTAGCACTTTAAAGACTAACAAGATGGTTTATTAGATGATGAGCTTTCGTGGGCCAGACCCACTTCCTCAGATCAAATAGTGGAAGAAAATAGTCACAACCATATATACCAAAGGATACAATTAAAAAAAATGAACAAATATGAAAAGGACAAATCACATTGCAGAAAAGGAGGGGGATGCAGGGGGGGGGAGGAAGGAAGGAAGGAAGGCATGCAGACATGTTGAGCCAGTGCTGATTCCTTGCCTCCGCCTTCCTCCTTCCCTTTGGCTGTGTCTACACTGGCACGATCTTGCGCCAAAGCGGCCGCTCTTGTGCAAAAATTTGCTGCCTGTCTACACTGGCTGCGTGTTCTTGTGCAAGTAAACTGTCGGTCTCCTGTATGAAATCAGGGCTTCTTGCGCAAGAACTACGATGCTCCCAGTGGATGAATTGAGCAAGGTGCACATCCAACAGTTTGTGGCCCCAGCAGCGGAGGCGATGGCTTGAATGGCACCTTTGAGCGGATGTTCTGGTGTAGCAGCAACAGTTGAGATGAGGATGGAAACCATGGCAAGTCGGAGTACCACGTCTTGCTTCAGCTTAGGGTTTCTCACAAAGTTCAGTCTATGGCTAGCAACAGCAGTCGCAAGTGTCACAGCAAGGAGTGATGTATATACAACAAGTTCATAGCAGCTTCCTGGATTCAAGTCAGCATTGGGAAGGGTCCATTCTGCTGGAGCACTGTCCGGGATCATTGCCTCAGTTTCCTGGAATAAAACATAAGGTCAGCCAGTCTTGGATACGATCCAAGCCTCAGTAATGGTTATTGGTGTTAGTTCAGCATCGGCAGTGGTCCAGACTCCTTTTCCCTTGTAGGAGTGTAGTACACGTGTTTGTGTCCCCAAGCTGGGGTGCTTGATTACCACAGTGTCTCCAGGTGCATATTTAGGATCCTTGAGTGGTACAGTGGGGCTAGGAGGGGTTCTCCCTGTAGGGAAGAATCCCTTGTGGAGTGGACTGCCCGTAGGGGTCTGCCGGTTGTTTAATATCTGCACCACAGTATCCAGTCTGTTTCCCCATTTGCCATCCGTAGGCCTCAGGTGGGATATTAACAGTCCATTCCAGCGTTCGACTATGCCATTAGACTGGGTTCGATACGGGAGGTGGAAAGTCCACTGGACTCCATTGCGGAGGGCCCACTCATTTACCAGCTTGTTTTTAAAATGTGAGCCGTTGTCGGACTGGATTTCTTGGGGCGTTGGGACAAGGGCTATTAAGCGGTTTAGTCCCATGACTGTAGATAATCCTGTTGCCACTTGAGTTGGGTAAGCAAACCCAATTCCTGAAATAACTTCTACTCCAGTTAAAACGTACTTCCACCCTTGCTTACTGGTGGGTAGTGGACCAATATAATCTACTTGCCAGGTTGCCCATAGTACCTTTCCATCTCTTAGTCTGGCAAACCATTGTCCTTCTGTTATATGTTTCCTGAGCTCAGCACACAGGGTGCAAGCTTGGACCAAATCTCTGGCTTGTTTGTGGGTGATAGACCACCCCCTGGCATGTGCCTGCCGTACTAGTTCATCGCTTCCTGTGTGTCCCAAGGTTTCATGTAGCCAAATGTACAGGCGGTTCCAATCCACCTGAACAGCAGAGATCTGTGCTACTGCATCTGCCAGGTTATTCAGCCGTGCAGTCGGGGTGTTATTCTTTTGGTGAGCTGCCACATGGCCTATGCTCAGTGCATGTTGGGTTGCATGCTGGTATATCCATTTCCAATATTCTACTCCCCAAACAGGCTTTCCTCCTATTTCCCAGTTATTATTTTTCCAGTTAGTTACCCACTGGGTGGCTCCAGCCCATACAGCATAGGAATCAGTATAGATGGTTCTAGCGCCTGCCGCACAAGCCAGTTTAATTGCTGCCAGCTCTGCAAGCTGGGCTGATCCCTCTATGTTTGTGGTCAGGGGTATAGCAGATGTGTCTGCTGATACAGCAGCGGCCTTCCCTGTCCACTTTCCTTTCACTAGTTTGGCACTGCCATCTGTGAACCATACTCCCTCGGGTTGTGACGGGTTAAATGGGGCTGCATCCTTAATAGGAGATTGCTGTGGGGACTGATGGTATTCCTCAGGCATTCCTACCCTCCACAGGGACTCCTTAATCATGGTGGGGTTTTGTGCAGTATCTGCCCCACCTACCCTGTGGTGCAAATAAAGTGCCCATCTCTGTACAGTCATTTTCTGGGCTACGCCTGGTGGCAACTCCTTTCCCTCTAGTATGGGCTTAATGATTGGAAGAGGAGTGTGTAGGGTTATGGTTTGAGCTTGGGTTAGCTCCTCTGTTTCCCTTAGGGCTGTGTAGGCTGCCAGAAGCACCTTTTCATAAGGCAAGTAATTTGACTGTGACCCCTGCCATGACTTTGAGCCAAACTGTATAGGACGACGGGGTACAGTTTCACCTTCCTGCCATAAGGCATGGGACATTCCTGTATTTCCCACGGTAAGGTACAAATGGAATGGGGCATTAGGGTGTATGGGGCCCATGGACTGATAAGTGTGTATTTCGTTTATGAGCTGTTTCATAGCTTCCTCATGGTTAGGGCCCCACTCCCACTTAGCATGTTTTCTAAGCAAATTGTACAATGGTCGAGCTATGACCGCAAAGCCAGGTACGTTTCCTCCAAAACCCCAAAATTCCTAGCAATTGTCTCAACTGTGTTTTATCCTCAGGGGATGGTGCTTGGCTAAGTTCCTGTACTGTCTCATTCGGGACCATCCTCCTGCCTCCCATCCAGACAGTGCCTAGGAATTTTACCTCATGAGAGGGGCCTTGGCATTTGTCCGGCGGTAAATCTAAACCAAGACTTTCTAATGTTGTTCTTATTTGATTCATGGCGTCTTGGACCTCATCGGAGGAATCTCCTCCTATTAAGATGTCATCTATGTACTGCAATATTTGGACACTCGGTGGCAGGGTCAGACCGTCTAGGACCCTTGCCAGTGCCCCATGGCAGATTGTTGGGGAATGTTTATAGCCTTGGGGCATACGGGTAAAAGTATATTGAACCCCTTTCCAGGTAAAAGCAAATTTTTCCCGATCTGCAGGTTGCAGGGGAACCATGAAAAACATATCCTTCACATCTAGTACAGCCAACCACTGCTTGTTCCAAGTCTGTATACTGTTTACAATGTCGACTATGCTAGGAACTGCAGCCATTAAAGGTCCCCTGCTGCTATTTAGTTTTCGATAGTCTATAGTGAGTCTCCATTTCCCATTTGGCTTCTTTACTGGCCATACTGGTGAGTTATATGGGGAGTAAGTGCGAACTAGGATTCCCCGTTTTTCCAAGTCTTTGATTAGTTCAGAGACTGGAGCTATAGCTTCGGCTGGAATACTGTACTGTTTCATTGTTGTTACTGTGGAAGGCGGGAGAGCGGGGGCTTGAGTCAGCAAACTAATCTTGTAGCGAGGGGTGTCTGTATCACCCAGGACAGTCACGTGTGACTTAAGGCCTGCTCCAAAAGCCCATCTTTCTCCATTAATCACTCAGGGTACGTCTACACTACAGCGCTAGTTCGAACTAACTTAGTTCGAATTAGTTAATTCGAACTAAGCTAATTCGAACTAACGCGTCTAGAACTAAAAACTAGTTCGAATTAGCGTTTTGCTAATTCGAACTAGCAAGTCCACATTGAGTGGACTCTGAACAGGGCTTAAGGATGGCCGGAAGCAGTGCCGGCAGGGCATAAAAGGAGGACTTAGAGCATGGAGATGCTGTCTCAGGCTAGCCGAGGGCTGCGCTTAAAGGGTCCCGACCCCCACCCCGGACACACAGTTCTAAGGGGTGCCCCGCTTGCAAAGAAGTTCTGGCTTGGAGTGCCCGGAGTACCCACACTGGGCACATCACACCACTCGGCCATCAGCCCGGCTGCACTTGCCGCAGGCTGCCATCTGGGGAGAGCGGGTAATTGGGGGGCTGCAGGAGAGCTTCCACCCCCAGAAGCCCGCAGAGCCAGTCCTCCCCATCGGGGGCTCGTACCCCATTCCTCCCTCACCTCCTTCCACTTACCCTTCCCTAGCCCCCCTTCTTATTGATGTACAAAATAAAGATAACGTTTCTTCCAACATTGACTCTGTCTTTATTGAAAAAAACTGGGGGAGACTGGGAAAAGGAGGTGGGAGAGGGGAAGAGAAAGGCTGGGAGAAGGGAGGGCAACTAACATGATCAGGGGTTGGGAACAGGTCCCAGATGAAGAAAGGCTACAGAGACTGGGACTGTTCAGCTTAGAAAAGAGGAGATGGAGGGGGGACAGGATAGAGGTCTCTAAAAGCAGGGGTTGGGTGGAGAGGGTGCATTCAGAAAAGTTCTTCCTGAGTTCCCATAAAGAAGGACTAGAGGACACCAAAGGAAAGGAATGGGTAGCAGGCTTGAAACTAGTAAGAGAAAGTTGTTGTTCTTGACAAAGCAAATAGTTAACCTGTGGAACTCCTTGCTGCAGGAGGCTGTGAAGGCTACAACTAGAACAGAGTTGAAAGGGAAGTGAGATCAAGTCATGGAGGTTGGGTCCATGGAGTAGTCTTAGCCAGGGGGTAGGAGTGGTGTCCCTGCCCAAAGTTTGTGGAAGGCTGGAGAGGGATGGCACGAGACAAATGGCTTGGTCATTGTCTTCGGTCCATCCCCTCCAGGGTCCCTAGGGTTGGCCGCTGTTGGCAGACAGGCTACTGGGCTAGATGGACCTTTGGTCTGACCCAGTACGGCCATTGTAAGCTCAGGGCTCAGTGTCGGGGGTCTCAGTGGACCCCCTTGATTTTCATGCACACCTGGTCCTGGGTGGCCAGGCTGGCAGCTCTCCTGCCCTAGACGGCCACTTTCCTGTGCCTAGTGCGGAGATCGTGGACGAGGTCCACGATGTCCGCACTAGCCCACGAAGGTGCCCGCCTCTTGCGGTCCAGGGCAAGCTCCCGGGAGCCGCCAGCCTGGTCCCGGCAAGAGGGGGTGGGCTGGGGGGCATCGGGTGGGTGGCTCTGTGCCGTGCCAGGTGCAGGGTCTGCTAGCTGGGTGCTGGCAGGCTTGCACCTGGCACAGGCACCGTAGCCAGCCCGTGCCCCTTTAAGGGGTCCGGGGCCGGGAGGGGGGCATAGAGTTTCCCTGGTGTTGGCCAGAGTGGCCACCAGGGAAACCTGGGGAGGGCTAGCCTCCCACTAGTTCGAACTAAAGGGCTACACAGCCCTTAGTTCGAACTAGCTAGTTCGAACTAGGCGTTAGTCCTCGTAAAATGAGGTTTACCTAGTTCGAACTAAGCGCTCCGCTAGTTCGATTCAAATTCGAACTAGCGGAGCGCTAGTGTAGCACCTATTAAAGTTAGTTCGAACTAACGTCCGTTAGTTCGAACTAACTTTGTAGTGTAGACATACCCTCAGCCTCTCCTCATAGGTCATATGCTTCACCCCCTAATCATTTTGGTTGCCCTCCGCTGGACCCTCTCCAATGCATCCACATCCTTTTTGTAGTGGGGGGGCCCAGAACTGGACACAATACTCTAGATATGGCCTCACCAGAGCCAAATAAAGGGGAATAATGACATCTCTGGATCTGCTGGCAATGCTCCTCTTAATGCAAGCTAATATGCCATTAGCCTTCTTGGCTACAAGGGCACACTGTTGACTCATATGCAGCTTCTCATCCACTGTAACCCCCAGGTCCTTTTCTGCAGAATTACTACTTAGCTGGTTGGTCCCCAGCCTGTAACAATGCTTGGGATTCTTCTGTCACAGTCCTCCAATTTGTCTAAGTCACTCTGGACCCTGTGTCTGTCCTCAAGCGTATCTACCTCTCCCCCAAGCTTAGTGTCATCTGAAAACTTGGGGGGAGGGAGAGAGAGAGAGAGAGAGAGAGAAAAGATAAAAGATTAAAAAAAGAAGGATAAAGATTAGCCGAGGGGGAACGACACATGCTCCCGCTTATCAACTATTAACAGCAGGGAGCTAATTATAGCCTTCAGCTGCCTCACTGGCCAAGCAGCTTCTTCTATCTCCTCAGCACGACACCTTTTAAGAAGTGTCAATAATGTAATGAGTCCATGCCTACTTCAGACAGGCATAGTTCCTATATATGCTGCCTAGGCGAGTCACACTCACCTCAGAAATATGACCACTGCTGCAGCCTATCAGCCAGAGCCAAAAAGGATCAGAAGCTGCAGCTCTGGATGATACTCTTTGAAAAGGCACTGCAGCCTTAAGAGAAAGCTCAGTCTACTCACTCTGCAGGAGATCTTGAGACAGAGGTGCCTGTTAGTCCCATTAAAAGACGGGGCAGGAAGCCTTCCCCCTCTAGGTCATTGCCTCCTACTCTGTCCCCCAGTGGGACCAGCGGAGATGTGCCAAGCACCTCTACAACTGCGGTACCAGCACCCACAATAGGCACAGTGACTGTGACCCCCAGAACAGAAGTTGGGCCAGCACGCTCGCTGTTGGTGCTGGAAAAACCGCACCACCACACATCGGCATCACCGCCAACAGCGCTTATAAGCACAATGGTGAGAAGGAGCAGGGAGCCACCTAGCAAGCAGTCCCGTAAGACTCTGGCACTGCCCGATGATAGGCCATCACCCTCACAAGGCTCTCGTGCCTCAGGATGCTGTCAAAGGGGAGGCCATCTGAGTGCCTGCACCATACTGACCTACCACCAGTAACCCAATTTACCAATATGGGAGACCAATGATGTATCTTTATGCTTCTTTCCCCCTTCGAGGGAGCCTTCCCTGGTGCCCAGTTCCCCCCATTTATGCAGAGGCTATGCCAGGTCTCCATCACCGCACAAGGGGCTTCATTATTATTTCTCTTCACAACACTCCCCCAACTGCATCTCAACAGTACTATCACTACAATGACAGACCATACCATACACCTTGGTATCCCAAATGGTACTACCCCCCTCCCCACACTACCCTTCCCGTTGAGCTCCATGGGAGCAGCGTGGGCACCCCGTAGATGTCGCGCCATAGAACTGGCAACTTCTTCAAAAGGGCTCCCTCCAGCCTCACCGTCTCACTCTATTCCCACCATGTTTGACTCTGAGGAGGAGAAAAGTCAGATCCTGGGGGATAACATTGATATGCAGGTGCCTCATCACTCTCCAGGCAACAATTCATCCTTGGCCCCAAAGGATGTTGTAATTCCAGAGGACAGGCATGTCTCCGATGATTTTAAAAATTCCAAGAACTTTCAAAAGGGTGGCCACCTCTCAGAAGGTCCAGCTCCAAGAATTACAGGAGAAGCAACATTGCCTTTTAAAAAACATACACCCAGCTGTCGAGGGGTGAATAGCATTGCCATCTGACGAAGTGATTATTTTGGTGTCTGATGACATCTGGCAGACA
Source organism: Pelodiscus sinensis (assembly GCF_049634645.1). Taxonomy (NCBI): domain Eukaryota; kingdom Metazoa; phylum Chordata; order Testudines; family Trionychidae; genus Pelodiscus; species Pelodiscus sinensis. The sequence continues at coordinate 22,900,216 of NC_134725.1, read as the reverse complement.
CCAGCTTCCATCCAACCAACCTGCAAAAAGGTGGATCACAAATACTTTGTTCTCACTAAGGGTCTAGAATTTCTTTTCTCTCATCCACAACTGAACTTCCTGTCTGTGGACACAGCTAATTAACGCTCTAAAGCCCCTCAGATAAAGGGCACACTTAATGATAAAGAGCACAAGAAAGTAGACCTGTATGGCAAAAAGATCTACTCTTCAGCCACATTACAGATTTACAAAGCAAACTATTCGGTCTTGCTAGCGAACCACGATTTTGATAATTACTTCAAGCTGGCTGAGCTGATTTAACACCTGCCAGACTCCAAAAGGGCAGTGATTCAAGAGGGCCACACTACTGCAAACACAGCCTTATTATCCAACATTGATGTGGCAGACACAGCCGCTAGAGCCACAGCCATGGCTGTAGTCATGAGGAGAGCCTCCTGGTTACATGCTGCTGGGGTGCCTTGAGAGCTTCACGCTAGAGTTCAGGATCTCCTGTTTGACAAGTCAAAACTTTTTGTGGCAGATACAGATGAGATCCATCATAACAGTAAGGACTCCTAAACAACCCTTTGCACATTAGGCATGGGCATCACTCCATATCGTTGTAGATGCTACTTCCCTTACAACAAGAACAGAGACAGATTCTAGAGCCATCACCAGCATAAACCTTATGACCATCCCAGACAGAGATGTCTGACCATCCCAGACAGAGATCCCAGACTGTCCACCTCGGTCATGTTCCTCGGGTTCACAGCAATTTTGAAGCCTTGGTTGGGGGTCTGCCTGATCCCCCCTATCATCCAGTACCAACAAGCCAGAATCCTATATTCGACCACATGCCACCCTTTCTACATAGTATCTATGAACCCAGTCACTACTGTTCACACCTGTCTCCAAATATTGGGCCACATGGCTGCCATGACATATGCTGTCCAGTTTACACATCTCCATTTTCACGTCCCGCAACACTGGCTGACCTCAGTTTACAAGCCATCTCGTCACCTACTCCACGAGTCAATTACCATTCCAGGTCATATGCTCAGTTGCTAACCATTCTAGGGGTACATCCATCTCCTCCCAATGCATCTCCAAACTGATACCATCTTGTATCATCCACTGTCATGATCTTCGTAATAACCCCTTGACAACTCCACCTAGAGCACATTCCACCCGTGCCATGGCAACAACTACTGCTTTCTTGAGCAGTGTCCCTTTGAGCGACATCTATCAGGCAGCCATCTGGCCATCTGAACATAACTTCACCAGACAATATGCCATCATGCCTCAACTAGCAGGAGATACAGCAGTGGCTACAGCAGTCTTATCTTCCGCCGTTCGGCAGTAACTCCGATTACCACCATCCATAGTGGACACTGCTTTGTAGTCACCAGCAGTGGAGCACCCACAGGGACATCACTCAAAGAAGAAAAGGAAGTTACTCACTTTGTGCAGTAATCACTGTTCTTCGAGGTGTGTGTACCCATGGTGCTTCACAATCCTCTTTTCCTCCCCACTGCCTGAAGTTACGTATACTCAGGCACAATCAAGGAACTGAAGGGGAGGGGTTGGGCAGCTGTCAAATTGCCAGTGGTGCAAGATGCCTCCTGCACATGCATGGCCCGACAGTAAACTGCTAGAGAAAAGGCTCTAAACTGTGGTTCTGGGGATGACCTGTCACCAATAGTGGAGCACCCATGGGGATACACACCTCAAAGAACAGTTGTTCCTGCAGGAAGTGAGTAACTTCCTTTTTCTGTCATCTCTTACTTTTGTCTTATTTTTTTCCTACTGTGTAAAATATACAGTCAGGGAGTAACTTTTCCTCATCTAAAATTTAGATACAGGCTCAGCCCAAACTGTGGCAATGTTCCAGTGACCACCTGCAGTTCACCAGTCCTAAGTGATTTATGCAGCAATGGCTGCAGCTCAGATGGCCCCCCAAAAGTCAACAGGAAAAAAGTCCTAATAACAGCATCTCTTCAGTCACTGATTCTACGTACATGATGGATAGAAATAAACTATTTAAAAAAAACCAGATCAGACTTTTTTATTTAAATCTGATTTGATTTGTTAAAATCATTAATACAATACTACATTTCTAATTTAAAAATAAGTTACAATTAAATTTCATCATAAACATGCTACACATACACTTAGGCTACGTCTACACTGGCCCCTTTTCCGGAAGGGGCATGTAAATTTCATGAGTCGTCGTAGGGAAATCCGCGGGGGATTTAAATATCCCCCGCGGCATTTAAATAAAAATGTCCGCCGCTTTTTTCCGGCTTTTAAAAAAGCCGGAAAAGAGCGTCTACACTGGCCCCGATCCTCCGGAAAAGCGCCCTTTTCCGGAGGCTCTTATTCCTACTTGAAGTAGGAATAAGACCCTCCGGAAAAGGGCGCTTTTTCCGGAGGATCGGGGCCAGTGTAGACGCTCTTTTCCGGCTTTTTTAAAAGCCGGAAAAAAGCGGCGGACATTTTTATTTAAATGCCGCGGGGGATATTTAAATCCCCCGCGGATTTCCCTACGACGACTCATGAAATTTACATGCCCCTTCCGGAAAAGGGGCCAGTGTAGACGAGCCCTTAGTCTCATAAAAATGAATTGTTGACTCTAGTCTTTCCAGCCTAATTACCAGCTTTTGCTTCTTGAAATTCTGGGCTTTCAATTTCTGTTTCTGAGCAGACTAAAGTAACATGGTCAAAGAAGGAAACAAACTGTATAGGATTGGGTTTTTTTCTGTGCTTATGTGATGATGGGCCTTGGTTAGGCACAGTAGAGGAGTTATTTAAGACATTGTCTTAAATACAAAGAGACAATGTATAGGAAAGGATAGAGGCAGCTTAGAAAAGAACAATGGAGTGAATCGGAAAGAAAAAGGGGAGACATTATTCAGCACACACAGAATTTCCTGTTAGGGTTGCCAAGTGTCTGGTTTTGAACCGGACAGTCCAGTATTTGAGCTTTCTGTTCGGGAAACAAATTGAGAAAAAATAAATGAGAAAATGTAAATGTCTGGTATTTTCTAAATAAGATGTAATGTCTATTGTGGTGTAATGTCAAGCGTGTCCAGTATTTTTGTTGAAACCATCTAGCAACCATATTTCCTGTATTCCCATATACTTCTGCCACAGAAAATCTATTTTGGCTTCTGGGCTTGAAAGACCCTATCTGGGAATATTTTGAAGAAATGTGTTCCTTGGGTATAAAAGGAAAACATGTCAGCTGTGTCTAGACTGGCCAGTTTTTCCAGAAAATCAGCCACTTTTCCGGAAAAACTTGCCAGCTGTCTACACTGGCTGCTTGAATTTCCGCAAAAGCACTGACTTCCTAGTGTAAGAAATCAGTGCTTTTTGCGGAAATACTATGCTGCTCCCGTTCGGGCAAAAGTCCCTTTTGCGCAAAACTTTTGCGCAAAAGGGTCAGTGTAGACAGCTGAGATTTGTTTTCTGCAAAAAAGCCCCGATCGCGAAAATGGCGATCGGGGCTTTTTTGCGGAAAAGTGTGTTTAGATTGGCCACGGACGCTTTTCCGCAAAAAGTGCTTTTGCGGAAAAGCATCCGTGCCAATCTAAACGCTCTGTTCCGACAATGCTTTTAATAGAAAACTTTTCCGTTAAAAGCATTTCCGGAAAATCATGGCAGTCTAGATGTAGCCGTCAAGTGTAAGCAGTGCAAGAAGATGATGCAGGGACTAGTTGCAAGAATCAAACATCATAAGAGAGCTAGTTGTACAAGTTTTACAGACACCGTATATTTAGTATTCTGAAGACTTGGCTGTTAGAATTAATAAAATTTGAAAATAATAATAAAAACAAGACAGCCATTATCTGCAACTCAGGAAACACGAGAGGAGGGAATAGGAGTCCCCAGAGGAGGCATGCGCCCGGACATCCTTCCCCTGCGGGAGGGAGGAGGTAGAAGTTCCCTGAGAAGGTGCAAGCGGACTTCCCTCCCCTGCGGTGGGGGAGGGAGGAGGAGTCCTGGGAGGAGGCGCGTGCCAGGGACTCCCTGTTTCCTGCCCCCACCAACACTGTTCCCTGCCCCAGCACCTGCTGGCACCCTGTTCCCACCCCAGCACCCTGTCCCGGATGATGAAACACGGGTTTCATAAGATGATGAGTAGTTGCGCAGTGTGGCAAATAAACAAAATTAGATTTAAGTTTTAGTGTTTTGTTTAAGTCTTTTTTTAGTGTTTAAGTGAATAATTTACAGACTGTATTAGTGTTGAAGTGTATAATTTTTGTGTTTAAGTGAATAAAGTGCTGTATTAAGTGTTTTAAGTTACTGTATTAATAGTTTAAGTGAGTAATAGTTTAAGTGATTAGCCAGTGCTGCACACTACTGTATATAGTATCCTCTGCTTTCTGTATTCAAAGGCTTCGCAACAATAATGGTGAGTACTGTACTGTACATTTATTCTTTCATTCTATGACTAAATTTATGTATTATAGTATGTACAATAAAAAGGGTAAAAAAGGGTTAAAAAACTTAAACATTACAGTATACTGTATACAGTATGTACAATCCAAAGGGTTAAAAACACTTTATATACAAAAGCGGCAAGGAGTCCTGTGGCACCTTATAGAATACACTAACCAAAGTGTTGGAGCATAAACTTTCGTGGGCAAAGACCCACTTTGTCAGATGCATGTAGTGGAAATTTCCAGAGGCAGGTATAAATATTCAGGACAGAATCAGGCTAGAGATGATAAGGTGGATCCAGTCAGGGAGGATGAGGCCCACTTCTAGTAGCTGGAGGTGTGAATACCAAGAGAGGAGAAGCTGCTTTTGTAGTTAGCTAGCCATTCACAGTCTTTGTTTAATCCTGAGTTGATTGTGTTAAACTTGAAGATGAACTGTAGCTCAGCAGTTTCTCTTTGAAGGATGGTCCTTGTGACGGGGCAGCCCCGCTTGCGGCGGAGAGCCCCGTCCCTACCACATTGTACAGCGGGAGGCCGTGCGCTGCCCGCCGCGTTCAGCGGCAGCGCGGAGCGCGTCGGCCTTAGGCGCCCCGGGTGACGTCATCCGGGCGCCCCGGAGACCAGGCCCCCATCGCCCCGGCAACGGGAGTACGCCCCGGCGCGAGGGGCGGGACCGCCGCAGGACGCCGGGGCCGCGACCCCAGTGCCAACTTTAAAATGGCCCCGCAGCACTAAGGAAGGGGGGAGAGCGAGGGAGCCGAGCGGAGCGCCCCGCCAACGGGAGGAGCGGCCAGCGACCCAGCGGCAGCAGCACTCAGCCCGGTGAGCGGTTGGACCAGAGAGCGGGGTGTCAAGGAGCACGGGAGCTGGAGGGGAAGGAAGCAGCCCAGGGCAGAGTCAGGAGCGACTGGTGGGCTGACGAGTTAAGGGATCGCACCCCGTCAGCCGGGTTCGGGTCTACTGGACCAGAACCCTTAGGGCCCTGGGCTGGGGCCCGTGAGAGTGGGCGGGCCTGGGCCCCCCTTCCCCTCCCGCCTTGTTAGGGAGTGGGAAAATGAAGATAAATGCACGCATAGGAGAAACTGTGGACCGCGGGACTCTAGGACAGTAGTGAGCCCTCGGGACTAACGCCGCAGGGCGGCGTGGGGGCGTCACAGTCCTGAAGTTTTTTTGCTGCAGGATGGCTACATGATAGTCCGGCATATCCGATAATCCAGCACCACCTAGGTCCCAAAGGTTCTGGATTATCAGAAGTCTACTGTAATGGTAATGGACAGGTAAAAGGTTTATTAAAAGTAACTGCATTGTGCTAACAGAAGATTGCCATCCTTCTGTACTGAAGCAATGAATGACTCAACTACAGTGACAAAGGTAATCAACATGCTCATCACTGTGAAGGCTACTATATCTGGAGCAATATCAAACCGCAAGATCTTCTTTTTCTTAGAATTATATTTTACTTGTGGAGTGATGCACTAAAGGGAACATATAACAATGAAAGCTACTGACTTTTTGTGTTAGCTCTAACTGAACAGCTGTCATGTTAACTGTATGGAAAAAATGCAAATTGTAAATTTTTAGATAAACCTTTAGCACTGTAGGAATTCACTGAACACTGACATACTGACTAAACTGAATGTAAGCTGAATAAAGTTGCCTTTTTATATAAATTGCCTTCTTTCTGTCTTGTTTTTTGTGCATGTCTCATGTTCCCATGTGGTGTGGGGTAAGATTCACCCCCTGACCTCTGTGGACACCCCCAAGATACAGCTTGGCTCTCCCTGTTTTTGATGCCTATGGAGGGTGGATAGGGAATCTGAACAGCAAGCCCTCAGAGACTTTCTGAACCACTCTACACTGAACTCTATGCTGAGGGGATTCTCTCCCTGTCTGCTCTCTGTGCTGTGTCCCTGCTCTCCCCCTGCACTCACACTGAGCGGATGAAAAAAACTTTAAAAAACCCAAAAGTTCTGCAGCATCTTAAAGATTAAAAAAAAAATAGTAATGTTTCATGACCTTTTGTGAACACAATGCACTTCTTCAGATGATTGGAATAAAGGGTCCAGGATACATATAAATAGCACAGAACGGAGAGAAAAGCTGCAGAACTTGGTTTAATTTTTTAATTTACAGTTTTACACCTGTAATCAAGGTTTGAACAAAGACCTGACCTGGATGGGCCACTTTCATTCCACACCCTAATAAAAAGCTAAGCACTGGATACCTACAGGCCACTCTATTAGCTTCATTAGCACAGGCACTCTCCCTGACTATTTTTCCTTCTCTTTCCCTCCCCATCCCCTCTTTCTATTTATGTGTACCCTGGATTCCTTACTCCATTCACCTGAAGAAATGAATGATACCAGCTACATTTTGCGTTAGTCTCTCAGGCGCTGTAAAAAAATTTGTCATTTAAAATTTGTTTTCTGTTACAGGCTAACATGGCTTCCCCCTGAGTCTGAGTAGATGGCGCGAAGAGCAAGGATGAGCCTCCCTCACCGTCCTCCCGAGCGTGCCAAAGGACACGGATATGAATCCCTAGCTGCTAGCACTAGGAATGCGGACGCTGCTGAACTGAAGTGTTTCCATTACAGAACGGATTTACAGTTCAACGGCTCGCAGCGCCCCTGTAGGAGTCCCGCCCCCTGCTCCCTACCGCAAGCGTTCAGTGAGTTTTGAGCATGCGCAGTGAGGGAGACGAGGCCCAGGAACTGAGCGCGATTTGTCTCCAAGCAGTTCCCGTAGCGGATGTTTCTCTCACTCCTCCCCCACTCCTGACGATCTCTAGCTTCCTGTGAGGAGAAAATGGAAAGTGCGGCCCCCGTTACTGGGGTAAGTGGGTCCCCGCCGGGTGCCCAAGCGGGGAAGGCCGCGCTCTCCTCTGCCCAGCTTTGTCCGCAGAGCCGTGCATGCCTGGGGCTTGGCTCCGGGGCACTCGTCCCGTCCGTGGCAGGCAGCTGCGGAGTGGGGCCTTCGTCTCCGCGCTGCGCGGGAGGCCGCCTCTCGGTGGGGGTTGGGCGGGTTCATTCCCATGGCCGTTAGGAAGGGTAAAGGAAAATTCTCCCTCACCCCATGGCTCCAGTTTCCCATCTCCCCACCGAGCATCATCCTCCCACTGGGCACCGGCTGCAAGCGGAGCGTGTATGACGCGCCGCGGGGTCTGCTACAGCCTGGGCCGATCCGTGCAGGCGGGGTTTTTTTTGGGGGGGGGGGGACGCATTAAACTTGTTAACGTTAGGCGTTCGGCCACATTGCGGTTCTCTCTCCTGAAGTAATTCCTGTGATAGAAACGCCTCGCTCGTTCACTTAGTTTAGTGGGTAATCGCCCTTCCCGCATTTCAATGAGCAGGTTAAGAGTGGGGTGTGCTGCTGCTGAGATCTCATGATCAGGAGTTTATTATGCGTTTTCACTTATTTGCAGATTGCCATACATGGGTTTGCATTTGACAAAGTAATATAGCAGGTCCTTGTTCCTGGGAGTTTAGACTTAAGATAGCCAGCAACCATGTGAAGCAGTGGAAGAGCAAAGAGGAATGGCATATTGTAGATACACTGCATACAAACATGTGCATTAGAAATGAAACTGCAATTTTCTAAGTACACTAGTAAGGTCTGTCTTGCAAAATATTAGCTTTTTAAAAATTCTCTTAGTGATTTGGCCAGGCTTTGGAAAGTGTTTTTCCTGGCAGAGTACTTTGGTGAGCTTGTACTATATTAGAATGAGAAATAATTTGAAAACCCAGAACATTTTTCACTTTTAGATAATTTTGTTCAATAAATAGCATTTTTCATTAAATTAATTTGGAGTTGATTTTTGTCTTTTTAAGGCTTTGGAGTTGTGAAGGAAGGAGAAGAAGCATTAAATATCAGGTAAAATATTTTTCCAAACTTTGAGTCACTTGGGAGTAAAATATCAGCTAATTGACTAGTTGATTAACCTCATGAATTTTTATCTGTTACTCAATTATTCTATAGCACCCAGGGATGAGGCTGGCAGCCAGTGTACTCCCACCCCATTCCCGAGGAGCCCCCTGCCACTCTGTGCTTCTGCCTCTGAAGTAGCGGAAGGTACCAGGTGGGAGCTGGTCCACAAAGGGAGTAAGTTTCAAAAACCAGTTCCCCTTGTGGACCAGCTGCCTTACTCAAGTTATTATTGAAGCTTCAGAAATAAACTAAATAGATTTAGATGTTTAAAAATGGAGCCTTATGCATATTCCACAGCAAATGGAAGAGCAAAGCAATCTTTGGAACTCTTTCAGTTCAGCTTGACTGGTCAAAAGAAGAACATATCACTTGTAATACTAGACGCTGTGGGTTATTCCAGAATATCTTCGTTTACTAGAGACATGTCTAGGAGATTTAGATAGTAAAATTATTTGTCGTGTTTGTGTTTTAGGACATCTGTCTTTGAATAGTTGCATGAAGGTTATTGTTATAATCTACAACGTGTTTGTGAGCGAGTGTGTCTGTCTGTCTGTCCAAGAACTCCTCCTGAGCAGTTACAGCTAGGACCACCATATCTGATATGGAATTTCCTCTTATGATAACTTAAAGCAATAGTAAGGGTTTGGTTGGACAGGGTAGGGTATGCCCTCTGGAGTTGCAGCAGCCATTGATAGGTTCTTCTCACCTGTATGCAAGCTGCTAGGAAACCCTTTGTCCCTAATCCCACCCCAGATCAATTATTTGAATTAAGATAAACAACAATTAATTGAGTTAAGGACCTGAGCAATGCTAGGTACATCTTCTAGTTAACTATAAAGGCAGAATGTGTTCCTAATGCACATATTCTAACAGTTACAAAAAAAAATCTTTGCTAAATTTCTGTTTTTCTTTATTTCTTTAAATTTACTTTAAAATTAAAAAAAAGGTGAAAATGCACCATGGCAACGGTCCTCAGAATGCTCAGCGTCAGCTCCAGAGGTCCAGATCTTTCACAGGAAGTGAGGGAGAAGAGCAGCAAACAAACTTACCACAGTCCCCTGCAGCTTCATTTGCTCCTTCTGCAAGTCCTTCTGCACCACAGTCCCCCAGCTACCAAATACAGCAATTTATAATGAGTAGAAGTCCAGTAGCTGGGCAGAATGTGAACATCACACTGCAGAATGTTGGACCAGTAGCATCAGGAAATCAACAAATAACACTTACCCCATTGCCAATATCAAATCCAACGTCACCAAATTTTCAGTTTAGCCCTCAGCAAAGGAGGTTTGAACATGGATCTCCGTCGTATATTCAAGTTACTTCACCATTGCCCCAGCAGGTTCAGTCTCAAAGCCCTACACAACCCAGTCCTGTACCAGTCCAGTCATTACCAAATGTTCGGGCAGGCACTCCAGGCTCTGGCTTAGGTATGTGTAGCCAGAGCCCTACTAGAGGATTTGTTGATGCTAGTGTGCTTGTGCGACAGATCAGTCTGAGCCCTTCAAATGGTGGACACTTCGTATATCAAGAAGGATCTGGAATTGCACAAATTGCTCAAGGAGCTACAGCACAGGTACAACTTCCATCTTCTGGGGCACCTGCAACTATACGAGAACGCAGGCTTTCACAACCTCATTCACAGACTGGTGGCACCATTCATCATCTTGGACCTCAAAGTCCTGTGGCTAGTGGAGCAAATATACAACCTTTGACTAGCCCAGGTCATATTACAACTTCTAACTTGCCACCACAAATCAGTAATATTATTCAAGGGCAACTCATGCAGCAACAGCAGCAAGTGCTTCAAGGACAGCAATTGAACAGACCCATAGGATATGATAGGGCTTCTGGTGGATTAATAACTGGAGTTGGAGGGCCTCCTGCTTTTGGAATGACGTCGCCACCCCCTCCTACAAGCCCTTCACGAGTCAATGTACCGCAGGGCTTGTCTAATCTTCCTCTTACTCCTACAGTAAGTACAGGAGTGAAAAAACAACCTAAAAAATTGGAGGAGATTCCACCTGCTACCCAAGAAACAGCTCACATGAGAAAGCAGTGCTTGGATCATCATCACAAACAGATGGAGATTCTTAGGGAGACTTTTAAGGAATATTTAATTGAACTATTTTTCTTACAACATCTTCAAGGGAATATGATGGACTTCTTAGCTTTTAAGAAGAAACACTGTGTTCCATTACAAGCATATCTTAGGCAAAATGACTTGGACCTTGAGGAGGAAGAAGAGGAGGAACAATCTGAAGTTATCAATGATGAGGTAGGAAATCTACTATTTCATAATTTGGAGTTAAACACTGAATGAAATTGTGGCAATTGGATACCAAAGTATGAGATGCCTTAGAAATAATTTAAATTTTATTTTTGACTAAAGTAATAGAGCAGACTTTTTAATGAAGATTTTCAGAGAATTGTAATTTTGTTAATGTGAAGTTTGGAATAGAAGGCTGATTTGAGCATGCCATTGAAAGCATATATTTTAAGAATAGAGGTAATATAATAGGGAAAGAATTAGGGCTGTGAAGAATAATAGTTATCTTGTCACTGACCAAGTTCATGTCCATATTCAGGTCCCCAGTGCAAATTAGTTAAGTTCTATTCTAAACCTACCAAAGCTTGGAATTGTTGCAGGAAGGATGTTAGCTTATCAAAAATGATTTTGTATCCTAGAGTAATTTTCATTTATAAATTGTCATTATGTAATATCTATATTAGTAGGGCTCGACAAATCAGTGTATCTACTTGCCCATGGAGAGTAGATTTCAGCCAGTCGCCCAGTTCACCGGCGGCGTGCACATGCGCAATGTGGGTCCGGCGCATGCACAGTGCAAGGCTGGCGAGTGGATTTCGCTGTGGTTTGTCGAGCCCTGTATATTTGTTTTTCATGTCATTCTTTTTACTATCTTAACTTGGAACTTGTGTTTGTCCAAAGAATGTATTTGTGCATCAAAAAAACCCCAAAACATGGTGTGTCAGCTTTGAAATGTATGAGAGTCCCCATAGGGGGGCTCTTGTGTGTTTCAAAACAGCAGCGCCACATGGAGCATGGGGGTTAGCTGGGGACTCCCTAGCTAACCCCAGACTCCCTGTGCCATTTCTGCAGAACCCAGAGTCAGCTGGGCTGGGCTCTGTGCAATGCTGCCACTTTGAAATGCTGAGTGGAGCCTGGGATCAGCTGGGTAGTCCCCAGCTGATCCTGGGTTCCATGAAAATGCTGCCCAGGGTCAGCTAAGGAGTCCCCAGCTGACCGCAGGGCTGCATGCAGTGCTGCTGCTTTGAAACACTACTGTAGTGTTTCAAAGGAGTAGCTGCATGGTGCCCAGATATGGGCTGCGTGTGGCGCTGCCACTTTGAAGTATGCCTTCTTCCCCTCCCCTTTGCTGCCTCTATCTGATAGAGGCATCATGGGAAGGGAGGGAATTGACTAGTCCTTAACATCCTTAGTGTACACTATATGTTGTTCAGGTGATATGCAATTTTTCTTGAATGGTTGTATTAATTCTGTCAAGTGGTATCCTCTTTATTCCATTTTTGATGACTTAAGCAAAACCTGTCTTGAGCAGTTTGACAGTTGTGTAACAAGCAATAGTAATGTCATACTTGGCACAATGAGTGAATTGACTTCACTTGAAATGCTTAAATATCCCTTTAAAAAGTATGTATCCAAAACAGAGAAGGATATGTATTTGCCAGTTTGCAAAAAGATTCCATCAGATACTGAACATTTTGAAGAAATTTGTTTCTGTGCATAAGTCATTTAAATTGTAGTAATAATGTCTTTTTTTATTTAAAAGTTTCAGAGAGTAGCCAAGTTAGTTTGTACAGGATAAACTTTAACAACAAATGGTCTGGTAGCACTTTATAGACTAACAAAACATAATACCATCTACATGTTTTGTTAGTCTATAAAGTGCTACCAGACCATTTATTGTTTTATTTAAATCAGCAATGGGTGTCCATAAATTCATTGTTGTTTGAATTTTGTCAAAACGTGTGCCTGTCCTTGTTCTATTTATTTGGCACTAGCTGAAATGGTAAGGTATTTTGAGCTCTTTTGCTCAAATTCAGGGACAGATCTTCAGATGATAAATTGGCATAGGTTGATTGAAGTCACTAAAGCTTTGACAGTGTACACCGGCATAGGATCTGCCTCTCTGTCTTTTGGGTTTCAAGTTTGCTCACTCTGTAGCTCTAAAACACTGTTTAACTTGCACAGATAATTTTATTTATGCTGGAGCTTCAGAGGATAGCTGAATTAGTCTGTTACAGGGAAAAAAACAAATGGTCTGGGAGCACTTTATAGATTAACAAAACATGTAGATGGTATCATGAGCTTTTGTGGGCACAGCCACTTCTTCAGATGACCAGAGTTATGAGTGGGGGGATATGAAACTCTGGTCATCTGAAGAAGTGGGCTGTGCCCACGAAAGCTCATGATACCATCTACAGTAGATGTCCGATAATCCGGCACCTTTGGGACCTAGGTGGTGCTGGATTATCGGATATACCGGAGTATCGGGAGGTACTCTCCCGGGGGGGCTATGATGGGTCTGCTGGGACCCGCACTGTGTCTGGGGAGTGGGCGGGGAATGGTGCGGTGAGGGGCAAACCCTCCGCTGTTTTGCAGGAAGGCGGGGGAAGCCCCGCACTGCCACCGAGAGTTTCCGGGAGGGGAGCGGGCTCCCCACCTTCAAGACTGCAATAGTTATCGACGAGCAGAGGGGTCAGGGGCGGCACTGCGGGATCAACCCGGCAGCACCCAGCTGCTCTACTCCGCCGCTTGTCTGCCGCTTTCCCAAGTCCGCTGCTGCTGCTGCTGAAACTGATGAGCAGCGGACAAGCGGCGGAGTAGAGCAGCTGGGGTGCTGCCGGTTTGGTCCCTCAGTGCCGCCCCTCATCCCTCTGCTCGTCGATAACTACTGCAGTCTCGAGGGTGGGGAGCCCGCTTCCCTCCTGGAAACTCTTGGTGGCGGTGTGGGGCTTCTCCTGCCTTTCTGCAAAATGGTGGAGGTTTGCCCCTCACCACGCCGTTCCCCGCCAGCAGCTCCAATTGTCCGGCTGGGTGGAGCACTTCTGGGTTCCAGTTGGTGCCGGACTACCGGGAGTGCCGGACCACTGGATGCTGGACAATTGGAGTTTTACTGTACATGTATTGTTAGTCTATAAAGTGCTACCAGACCATATGTGATTTATCTAATTCCTCGTGAAAGTTGTAATCATTTTAACTGTGGTGGATTTTGCAAATTGCCAGTAAACTGGTTTGACTGTCCTAACACATTAAGGTAGCTTTTGCAAAACAAGACACCTTTTGAGTATGTTCTTTCTTTGTATTTTTGGTCTTCCTTTCTTTTATTTCCCCCCTCTTTATCACCTTTTGCTAAAGCAGTGCACCTCATCCCTTGCCTGGGAGGGCTGACCACTTGGGAAATTAATGCGGGAGAGAGAATGGTGGCTATGCTCATTGCTTAAATAAATGTTGGGGCTCTCTTGAGTTTAGACTGTCTGTCATGCTAATATTTTGTCTAACAAGGAACTGAGAATTAAATTTAACCCACACTGTTACTTAATCTGGATTTAAGACAGTATTGCAGTGGTGACAGTCTATCTTTCAGGCTGTTCTGCTATTAAAAGTGAAACAGAACTCTTAAAATAGTCTATGTTCCAACCAAACTGCACTGATGGTCATTTAATTATTATCCCCTCTTCAGTGAGGTGCCATCAGTACAGTGTAAAACAGGTGTGTTGATCAGTTTTAAAAACAAAATGATTCTCCCTTTTTTTTTTTCCCAAAATATTTTCTCTCAGGTAAAGATTGTGACAGGAAAGGATGGGCAGACTGGTACTCCTGTTGCTATAGCAACCCAGCTTCCTCCAAATGTTTCTGCTGCTTTTTCATCACAGCAGCAACCGTTTCAGGTACTTTTCAATGGTTCTAAAATGTAGTCTCATCCCAGATTTTTTTTTCTTCATTCAGATTTGGTATTTCCTAGCAGAATTCAAATTTTCCCAAGAGCCCATCCGTTCTCATTTAAAACAAACAAAAATAACTTCAGATCTTGAAACGCATGAATATTTATTGAGTGTCGAGGAAGTTAAATTTTTCTTGTCTCAAAGTCGCTGGCTTATTTCATTAACTTTCAGCTTGAATGTTTTTCACTTTGGTTTGTTTGTCATTTCCCTTATGCATTTGGTTCATTTGTGCCGTCTGCTTAGTAGCAGTTGGATTCCTCTGTCTGTGGCACTGTAACTGTGAATTTCTTTCTCAATTTCTTTTCTTTTTTCTTGGTTGATTAAGGGTTTTTGAACATGCCTGCACAAGATACTAAATTTTCTTTTCTTGCTATAATTTGTATGATGTGTTTTTCCTCCCAAAAACACCCCTTTAAAATGAGTGATCGTAAGTACTACAACTTCTATAAGAACGTACCTCACTTTCACTAGATTTATTATGGACAGGGCTCGACAAATTATAGAAAACCCTACCTGCCAGACAAAAAAGGGACTCGCCACCCCCACCATGCAGGTGCACGCTACCCGGAAAATGGGACGACCAGGATGGCATGTTTGCTTCTGTGATGGGGTGGGGCTGCTCCGCAGCGGCGAGGACGACCCACCCCGCACTTCAACGGCGCCGACCCCCATGCTGCACAGGGAGCGCAGTGTTCTGACAGCAGTCTGCGCCGCTTGTTCCCGTGCGACTGCTCTGCTGAGCGACATGCAGGGGGCCCGAGTCCTGGGACGGGAGCCAGAAGGAGGGGCTGGGCTGCACGCGGGCTTAGGGCAGGGCCAGAATGCGTGGGCATCCCGGACATTGGGGAGAGGTGCCAGCGCAAAAGAGCGCTGCATTCAAAAAGGGATCAGAGGAGAGCGGAAGAGAGGAGGGAGGCAATGAAGAGTAACGGAGGGAGAGAGGAGAACAGAGGAGTGAGCTAGAAGATGTCGGTGGGTGGAGGAGTGAAGGGTGAGAGTGGAGGGGGATGGGAGTCGGAGGAGGTCAGAGAAGGCAGGAGGGAGACGGGGAGTGGAGCAGAGTGAAGGGGCAGAGGATGTGAAAGGAGAAGTGCAGGTAGGAAGCAGTCCAGAGCAGAGACACTAAGGAGCCACATCCTGGGCTGCTTCCTACCTCTGCTTCTCCTTTCTCGTCCTCTGCCCTCATGCTCTGCTCTCTGCTCCACTCCTCATCTCCCTCCTGCCTTCTCTGACCTCCTCCATCTCCCGTTTCCCTTCCCCCTGCGCTCTAACCCTTCACTCCTCTGCCCACCGCCGTCTTCTAGCTCACTCCTCTGTTCTCCCCTCTCCCTCCATTACTTTCCTTTGTCTCCTCTCCCCTCTAACTTCTTCTGCTGCTCTCCTTTTGAATGTGGCGCTCTCTTGCGCCAGTGCCTCTTCCCCTGATGTCAGGGACACACGCGCACTCTGGCCCTGCCCTAAGCCCGCGTGTGGCCCCACCCTTGCTTCAGGCTTCCATCCAGGACTTAGCCCCCCTGCATGGCGCTCAGCTGGGTGGCTGCATGGGAGCAAGCTGCACAGACCACTGTCAGAACGCCGCGCTGACCATGAAGCACGGGGTTCGACACCATTGAAGTGCGGGGTGGGTCGCCTTCGCCACTGCGGGGCGGCTCCACCCCATCACAGCTCGCCAGTTGCCAAAATCTACTCGCTATGGGCGATCTGATTTGTCGAGCCCTGATTATGGATATTAAGCAGAAGATATATAAGTGTTACAGAGGGTCTTCTTTTGGACTGAACTTTGTTTGGGAGTATATTGGAGCATGTATTTTGAGAGGGATGACACCTATAAAGCGAACAAATTATTTGAATCAATGCAGATGCACTTTTAACACCTAGCTTGCTTGTGTGTACGTCACTGCCATTTACTGGGCATTTCAGACCTACTTCAGTGTACTTGGCTATTGCCTTATTGCTCACAAAGGATAAACTCTAAATCTGTGGTTGAAATATTCTCTTTCAATTCAGATGCTATACACCTTTATTTTGATGAAGATATTTAATAGCAAACTGTATTTGATGGGCTTTATATCCTGCCAACTTATAGCTTGTGCAACCCTTTATTCATATTGCCCTGGGACTTTAAATGGAGACGTTACTATTATTGACCATATTCACAAATATAATTAATTCTGTATACATAAATATTTTGTATAAATTTTAAATTGTTTAACGAAGTTGTGTTTCCAGTGCTTTTTAGTGTAGCCAGTAATTACATATGTTTTACAAATTTTGAAAGTCTGTCAATCCATTTAAAATATATGAAGGCCAGTGTTCCCGCTAATGTTTTCTATCTTCAGGTGGATTGAATTTTCTTTTGGGCGGATTGAAATTTCTTATGTGCAGCATCAATATTGAGGGTGTATGTGGATACGTACCACCAATACAAACAAATAAAACAGTCCATAGATGGGGATGGGCCCCAGCTGGGGACTTGGCCAGGCTTTATTTTTAAATAAAGTAAAATATTACATCCAACAAAAAAAGGTTTCAGCATGGCAGGAGTGGGGGACCTTTTTTTGGTTTGGGGGGGCCACTGAGTTTATATGAAGGAGGCAGTTATGACTCGAGGCATGGGATTGGGGTACAGGATTTTGGATTGTGACCTAGGGCAGGGGATTACAATGCAGGTGTTTTATTGTGACTTAGGGCAGGAGGGGGTTGTGACCATAGTTCCCACTAAGGTACGTACACACAAATTTTTTTGCTTGCCTACCTTGCAGAGTGTTGCTGCAGGCAGTTGCTCTGGACTGGGGGCCACTCGGGGGTCTAGTTGAGGCAGTGTGGGAGATAGATAGAGATGTAAGGGACTAGTTGACTATTAAGCATAGGATTAACAGATAATCGACTAGTCACACAACGAGTTACTTCCCCTCGTTGCTGCCTCTCTCAGTCCTGGGGGAGCCACCGAGCACTGTCTCCGCGGAAGTCAGGGGAAGCAGAGACGTCCTTATTGCTGCATCTCTCTGTTTGAAATGTACAGGAGCCTCCTGCAGCTATTGTACATTTCAAAGGGAGAAGTGCATCAGTTGGGACCTCACTTCAAAGGAGTACACTGATGGGATAGTCCATAAGGGGGAGCACTAGCTAATTGAGTAGTTGATGGAAATTTCAACTACTTGATTACTTGATTAATGGAAATTTAACATCCTGAGAGGGGTGGCTGAGGCTGCATAGCTGCTGGAGCCTGGGGTCTGGGGCCGGGGCCTGCTCTGGTGGCTGGGGCCTGTCCTGAGGTGAGCTCGGGGACAGGGGTTAGGTGCCGCGGCCTGCGGTCCACTGCGGGGTGGGGCTAGGTTGGGGAGCTGGCTCCGGTGGACAGGGGCTACTTGGGGAGGGGAAGGGAGAGGGCTGGGACCTGCACAGAGGGCCCACTTGGGAGGCTGGGGCCAGTCAGAGAGCAGCTTAGGGGGCCATGGCCACTCCGGCAGCTGGGGCTGTGTGGGCGGTGGGTTGTGGCTTCTCGACTACTCCCTGGACTGGCTTCATGGCAGCTGTTGAAAGCTGGAGCCAGGCTGTGGTTCAGCTGTTCCAGGGGCTAGGGTCCCCTACTCCTCCGTTTTGCCCATCCTGCACCTCTCTTTTGCTCCTTAGAGCCCCCTGGTGACCACCCCTCTTCCCCACCCCCAGTACCTCACTCCCTGCAAACCCTGGGTGCTGGCAGCAGCTTCCCTCTGCCCGATGTGGAGACTTACAGCCAGCCCCATGAGGAGCAGCCTGGGGCAGTCCCTGCCCTGTACACAGGCTGCCTAGGGATCAGTGCTCTGGCCGGGGCATGTCTCACCTTCTCCCCAAGAGGTTGGGAGGAGCACTACCTGGGAGTTTCTTGGGGAGCAGCACCACTGGTGGGTGCCACAGTGGCACACATGTGAACAAGAACATTGTTGGTACTCAAAGACAAAATTCATTTCGCTCATGAATGGAAAATCTTAGAGGGAACACTGGTTGTGACCTAGGGCAGGGACTGGGATGTAGGAAGGGATACAGGAGTTTGGATTGCGACCAACGGCAGGATGGGGTGTCATCTGGTTCAGAGGATTGGGATGCAGAATCTGGGATGGAGTATGAGCTCTGGAGAGAAGCAGAGGATTTGGCTTAAGTGGGATAGGAAGTGGGAGTCGGGGGTGGGGGACAGAGGGTGGGAGACAGAGGGTGGGAGGGAGAGGATGGGGTGCCAGAGGCAAGCTCTGGCTGGGAGACTTATCAGTGAGACTCCAGAGCAGCAGTGCAGCACACTTCTCAGGAGTATGCTCCACCCTCCACACAGAGCCATGTGCTTTGTGTATTAGAGCCTGAGGCAGAGCTTCACTTGCCAATGGGATTGTGCTGGGGGTGGGAGCAGCTGTGAAGCAACACTCCCCGCACCTCTTTGGGGTCACAGGTTGTGGAAAAACAAATGGCCCTACAGCCACTTTTCTAAATGGCATGCATGAATGTGGCAAGCAGGGGAATCTGCCTACAGACTCCCTGCTGTGTCTGTGGGCTGGATTTTTTTTCCAAGGCCTGATGTAGCATCAGCACAGACTCTGCTGCAGTGGGAATGGGGGGAGGGAGGAGGAGAAGGGCTAGGCTCGAGCTTCAAAAGAGCCATATCTGGCTCCTTAGTGAGCCTTATTTGGCTTGCAAGCCATAGATTGCTAAGCCCTGGTATAGTTTCTCTGGGGAATGTTTAGGATCTATGCTATACAAGAACAGAAAGAAATAGAGACATACTGAATCAGTGCTCCTAGTTTGGAACTTTCACCTTGTGTCTGTCACCAAATCAAAGAGTAGAAGCCCCAGAACAAATTAATAGGGTGTTCAGGGTATATAGGCAGATGCATGTTTTGAAGAGCTTGCAAATAAGTTTCATACTACTAGTCTCACACCTTGTACTTGCTACTTCTGACTCCATTAAGAGCCAGAATTCTATCACATAGCAAAGTTCTGGCCTTAATGCAATGCAGTATACCATTTATTAATTAGTAACGATTTTTTAAAAAATCCTGTTAAGACCAGAATTTTAGATAGTGGCAACACTCCTCTACATCTTTGTCTCTCTCTTGCACAGGCAGCAATCCCAATCTCCCCTCACCTTTGACTCCCTCTCCCCCCAGCCAATTACTCACTCCTTCCTCCGCTCCCCAAAACCCTACAACTCTTCTTGCAGCCACTTATGCCGTCCTTCCCGCCTCTTCATTTCCCCTCCTTACTAGGGATGTAATAGTATAGTCGATGGACCGATAAGCAAAAGCGAGGACTACACGCATAATTTCCCCCTCTCTCCCCTGCTGCCAGTAAATTTTTTAGGAGGCTGGCCAGCAGCTCAGCTCAGTCCTGGCTTGCACTGGGTCCTGGATCTACCCCCGCTGTAGCTCTGCATTTAAAGAGTATTAGGCACAGGGTGGGCAGGCAGCCAGGCTCAGTTCTGAGTCGGTCCAGGAGCTCAGACCCTTCTCCTCCCGACAGGGGCTTCCTGGGGACTATAGAATAGTCAACTGCCCGATAAGAATTCATGAGGCTAATTGACTATTCAGTTAACCGATATTTAACATTCTTACA
Source organism: Pelodiscus sinensis (assembly GCF_049634645.1). Classification (NCBI taxonomy): domain Eukaryota; kingdom Metazoa; phylum Chordata; order Testudines; family Trionychidae; genus Pelodiscus; species Pelodiscus sinensis. Next base: position 22,880,306 of record NC_134725.1, on the reverse strand, counting down.
CCCTACCTGCTCTCTGAGCTCCTCCTTTGGAAACAGGCAGCTGGATTTCAAGCTACTCAGATGGCCCCTACCCCCACCAGTCAGCTGAGCTCCCTGCCTGAGCGGGAACTTTGAGCCTCTGAGTGGGACACATTAAAGGGCTGCGTGTGGATGCATGTATTCAATTAATGTGTTATAACATACTTTATATACAAATACAGAAATTCACAGAATGATTTAACATATCTAACTCAGACTCTATTTGTGCCAAAAGTCTGAGTAACAACTTAATTAACCCTCCTCTGCCAAAACCCACTCTAAAACCCATTTATTACCTTCTATTACTAACTGAATGTTCAAAGCTTCAGTTTCTCTATCTGTTTGTTTTAGGTATCTGGACTGGCACTTCGTATCTGAATGCCATCAACTTATTTGCATTATTTTTACTTAATTTAGAATGTAAGCTCTTGAGCTTAAGACTAGTATTTCATATTGAACATAAGCATTTCATATTAAAATAATAAAAAGTTCTGAGTACTACATGGCTACAAAGTAGGATATAATCTTAACTTACTGTATTACTATATTTAAAATTCAGTATTTTAACTGAATTGATCTAGATACCTACTGTGTTTTATAAAAAGCAATAGAGAGAAAGATGTAGGTATGTGAAATGTAACATAGTTTTTCTGCTAAATGTTTGAGAATTACCGTATTTCCCATATTACTGACAGCACTTTGTATATTTTTTATGTGTTTTCATTTTCAAGTAACAGAGTTTCTGTGGACATTAGTCTGATGTCATTAGCAGGGCTCGACAATCTATTGAATCTACTTGCCCGTGGCGAGTAGATTTCAGCCCGGTGCCCCATTTATCGGCGGCGCGCGCATGCACAATGCAGCTCTTCCGCATGTGCGGGGCTGGTGAGTGGCTTTTGCTGCGGTTCGTCAAGCCCTGGTCATAAGTATGGGCAGAACTTGCTTAATTCTCTACAAAGTACATCGTACATTTGTACTGGCTCCCTCCTTCCTCATCCCCTGTGCTGCCGCCTCTGTGGGAGGTAATGGGAAGGAACCGGCAGCTCCATGGGAGTGTACTGATTGTTTCTGTCTCTCCCATTCCCTATGCATTGCTGCCTCTAATATAGCAGTATGGGGAGGAGGGAGGGGGAAGTACTGCATGTAACTCAGAGGGTTAACCAATGAGCACAGGCTCATTGGTTAACTGTGTATTTGGGTACATGTTCACATCCCTAGTTTATACTGTACAATAGGGCACTGAAGACTTTTGGACACCTACAATTTATTTCATTATAGTTCTATATTCACTCACTTTGTTTAAATTGGTATGACTTTCTATAAAAATGGAGGAGGGAGGATTAAGGAATCCTTGAGAACGCTGGAGTTGTAAATAGACAAAATATACCAGTTGAGAAATTACCGTCTTTGATATAGATGCATCAGAGACAGCTGTGGGCGTGTGTGCAAGTGGGAGCAGGTGCTTCCGGGAAGCCACCTGACCCCTGTGCTGCTGCCTTTGATACAAAGGCAGCAGTGTAGGGGGCAGGCAGAAAGTGGGCAGGCTCCCCGGGGTATACTATGTCCTGCCTGCCTCCCACACTGCTGCCTTTGAAAATAATCTTTTACAAATAAATTGTCTTTATTATATTTTACCATATTTGCTGCTTACTGGCACTAGTAGTATATAAGGGCTATTTCTCCCAATCTAACTAATTTGCCAGTCTTATTAATTTAATTCTGTAGTGAAATAAAAATGTTCAATTTTTGACATGACTGTTTAACGAATCAACAGTGTGATGATATATGCATTTGGCTGTGACTTCCTTGCAGCATTAATCATGTGACAGGAAGAGAGCTCTTACATAAATATAAATCTTTAATAGCAAAAGGAGCCCAGAAAAATAATGGCCAAGTGTATTCCTTCTTCCACCCTATGTCCTGGTTTTAATAGCCCCCCCCTTTTTTTTTTAAATCAAAATGTGCAATACAATTGATTTCTTCTTAGTTAACATCATTATACTTGAAAGCTGAATGAACAACTCTGTTAGGGTCACTTTATTGTTACAGGAGTATTACAAATTCCCAGAAGACACTGAACAAACCTTAATTTTTAGAGTATGCAATTATTTTCAAGTGCTGATAGTACAAGAAGGCATTCTTTGGATTCACTAACTTTGTGTTGTAAGGGAAATTGAGGAGGAAGCTGAACTTTATGATTTTTGGTTTTTTAATAGCAAACACATACAGTGACACCAGTTACGGGGACTGTGAATGCCATAGAAATTGAAGCTTTTAAGAGACAGCAAGCACTTACTCCATCAGGTATGTTCTTTTTACATAATATAATTTTATTTCAAAGGAAAACAGAAGTCCCACTATTGCATAATTATTGAAATGTAGCTTTGCCTCACTTTGGCAATTGTCGGAACTTTTGTCTGAACTTTTGGCAATTGTCAGCCCTTATATATTTGTTGTGAGTGCTGTGGGGCAGTGTGTTTCGCTCACAACAAATGGGGCCTGGATTTGACAAGTGTAGAAATATTAACAAGTCTGTTATTTGGCTGAAGATAGTGAAGGTGGTCAGATTGAAATATAAAGGAGCTCTGCTCTAAGAGCAAATTCCTCATGAATGATACACGTGTAGGAGAGTTGTAGCTTTCTAAGCTGATGTTGAAATTGTATGGTAGTTTTGCTTTGTAAACTGAACCCATTCCATTGTACCATATCATAAATGGAATTTGACTATCACAGATTCGTCTAAAAGACCACGAATTGAAGTGAGCCGTCATGGGATGGTTTTTCAGCATCCAGGTGTGGCTTCAGGAGTTCCTCTACAACAACTAATGCCAACGGCACAAGGTACTATTGCCACATGCCAATAGCAAATTAAATTAACAGAAGATGTAGGTGATGGGACTAGAAACTTAGGCTCCTAATCTTCTAAGGTTCTAATTCCACCACAGACTTCTCTCTGTAAATTAATTCTTGGTATACAATGCCTGGTTTGTTTAAAGAGCTGAGTAGTGGACTCCAGTGATGCATGTGGGCATAGGAGTAAGTCACAGGTGCTGATGCAAAATGCTTAGCTTCGGTGCTCTGTATCTAAACCAAAGGTTTGTGAAAAAAGGTAGCTCCTACTTTGCAACGTATGTGACAAATGTTATTTTCACTGATAGTTATTTTTGATTTAAGTGTATTAATGTACAGCATCCTCAGTGTATAACATTCAGTGAGTTTTGACCCCTTTCTAACTCATTAATAGTTGAAACACAAATTAGGAAATCCAGCAGACAGCATAATAAAGGTAATGCTTTTTATTATAACTGATTCTTATTACAAAATTGCTAGCTGCGTTCCTTTGCATGATAGGTTGTTTATTGTAATGGTGATTTATTCTTCTCATTGTGATGTGGTATTTTCTAAGTGATCGTATCATATCACCAAGTAAGTAGTCAACACATTTTGACTTATCTGACTATGTGTTGGTTAAAATAATCAAGAACATTGACCCTTAACATTCATCTGTGCTTCATTTCCTCTTGCTTTGCAGGTGGCATGCCTCCAACTCCTCAAGCAGTACAGCTCACTGGACAGAAACAAAGCCAGCAACAGTACGACCCCTCCAAAGGTCCTCCTGTGCAGAATGCAGCAAGTTTACACACTCCTCCACCTCAGCTGCCGGGCAGGTTGCAACCTGCCAATGTTCCCATAACATCTCTCCCAGCTGCATTGCAGCTTTCACAGCAACAGCCACAAATAGTAGAGTCTTCAGCACAGCCCCAGATTCAGGTGAAGACCCCACCCCAAAGTGTACCCATCACTTCTGCTCCACATAGTCAGCTCCCGACATCACTTCAACAGCAGGTGCAGCCAGCACTCCACATACAAGGGCAGACACCAGCACAAGTGTCCCAGCCGCAAGCTGCAATTCAGCAACAGGTATATAGATAGAAATGTTTGTGTGTAAAGTTCGTCTAATGTGAAAAGCCCACTCTAAAACAACATTGTCATAATTACTGGGAGTAAGAGAGAAGTCTGTTTTTATAGATATGTGAAAGGTGTTAAATGGCTGAAATTCTGAAACACGGTGGAGTAAAACAGCAAATTCCTGCCTGGTAAAGCTTTTTAAGTGTAATACTTTTGGTGGATTAAAGTTAGCTCAGTATTTGGCCAATGTATTCTACTGTAATCAGCATTAGGTAGTATTGAATTGTAAAATTCCTTATCTCTCCATCTAACAAGTCTGTTTCCTGGGCAGACTGTGACGCTGACGCGACCATCTGCAGATGCAGCCCAGACTTCTCAGCGTCTTACAGCGAATTCATTACCACCTACATCCTCTGCTCCACCAGCAACTCTCTCAGGCTCAGCACCTCTTCCTTCGTATCCATTACAGACAAATCGAACCTCTCCAGTAACTAAATCACTGTCTCCTATTGCATCAAAACCCCCAGGCTTAGCTGTAACTACAACTCCTAAAACAGAAAGTCCAGCTCAGAATGCAGCAGTGTTACCACAGGATAGCTCTCAAGACAAGCTTGCTGAGCAAGTAAAATTGGTAAGATGTATTTTCTTTCAGAACCTAAAGACCACTAACATGCAGAAGGGTACATCGCTGAGCTGTTAATACACACAAAAGAGCTCTAATTTTTATTTCTTCCATTGTTTGGTTTTTATAATTTGTGCTCTTTCAAAGAAGCTAAAGATAAAACTGCTAACGAAGGCAGTTTCCTTTGCTAAATGTAATTTTCTTTGTATTTCTATCATATTGATCACATCTGATCACTCTAGATGTACTGCTGTGGTAAGAACATTTCCAGGTCATTTTGTGTCTTTAACAGGTTCACTGTAGACTCCTACTAGCTAAGGAACTTCTGTGGTGGAGGAGTCTTATCCTTTATTATATTTTCTTTAGTAGCTCTTATTTCAGGGGGGAAAAAAAAGATAGTTCAGTGTCTTTTCCGTATGTCCATATAAAAGCCTGGCAATCAATTTGTCTTTTTCGTTATAGAAAGCATTGAGAATAGAACTTGAAATCTATTGTTTCAATTGAATCATATTTAGTCTGTTAATTTTGCCACTTTGATACAATTTTGTTTCCTATAGTATAGCATTAGGTTTAAATTTCAAATTAGTTTATGATGGTGGGTCACAGCTGTGAGCAAACAGACATCTGTCATTGAAATGTATTTGTTCATGACATATTTATGGAGGGTTTTTTTTGTTTGTTTGTTTTTTGTTTTTTGTAGGAAAATCAAATCCATCAACGAATAGCAGAATTGAGGAAGGAAGGCTTGTGGTCTCTGAGGCGATTGCCCAAACTTCAGGAGGCCCCAAGATCCAAATCTCACTGGGATTATCTGCTAGAAGAAATGCAATGGATGGCAACTGATTTTGCTCAAGAGAGAAGGTGGAAGATGGCTACTGCTAAAAAGGTATTTTGGAAATACATTTTTGAAGAGAAATAACTGGTCTTGCGGTCAGCCATCTTTCTAACAAGGGTTTTGGCACAGGTATTTTGTCTACATATAGTAAAATCCTTATATTTTTAGATGGAAGGGAGCAACAGGAGTGCAAAGTACAAGTTGGATCTCTCTGGTCCAGCACCCTTGTGTCCCCTGCCATTGGACTCTAGGGATACTGCCTCTCCCCGTGGCTGGCTCCGCTCCAACGCCATTGCCACTGAGATCCAGCCCATAGGCTACAGGCTGGGCTCGGCATGCTGCTGCTAGCTGGCGGGAGCTCTCTGGTGCCTGAGCTCCACAGCTGTTGCTGCCCCTCTTCTGCTCTGCCTGTCTGAGGCTTCTTGGGAACAGAGCTCTGCAGCTACTCTGCTTCTGTCCCACCCAAGGCTTCCCAGAGACTAGGCTCTGTGGCTGCATCCTGCCAGGGCTCTGTGGCTGCCCCGCTGCCACCGAACTGGGATGGGGTTCCACGGGGACAGCGCTTACTGGTCCCACTACTGTCCCACCTGGACAGAGTTTCCTGAGACCAGGCTCCACAGTTTCCCCACTGCTGCTATGCCAGGATGGGGCTCTGCAGGAACGGGCCTCACTGGTCCCACTTCTGCCCTGCCTGGCCAGCGCTCTGTGGGGACGGGGCTAACTGGTCTGATGGGGCTGTCTCCACAGAACTCCCTGACTGGCTTGCATTCCTGGCTGTTGGGGCTCCCTGGTCCAGCAACATCTGTGATTATGCTGGATCACGGATGTTTCTGGACCAGAGTGTCCCAGATTTAAGAGATTCAAACTGTATTGGCATTTCCTCATAATCAGTGGTCTCCAACCTTTTTAACCTCAAGATCACTTTTTCAGTGTAAGTGCAAATATCCTTGCCCGTCTTCCTTCCCCCACCTTCTGAGAGGCCTTGCCCCTGCTCCACCTCTTCTCCAAGGCCTCACCTTGCTAAACAACATCCTGCTTACTCCCCAAATCTCATTCACCAGGCTGGGATATGGGTTGGGGTGCAGGTTCTGATCTTTAGCCAAGGGGTTTGGAGTGTGGGAGGGGACACCCTGAATGTAGGAAGGCGGGGTGGTTCTGGAGTGGCCATGGGGATAGGGCATTTGCCTGGGGAGCGTAGGGTTGGGGGCGTGAGTCCCTCTTCCCCTCTCCCACCCCCACACTCTGGGTGTGGCTGGGCAGCCAACACATGCTGCCCCAGGGCTGGAGCTGGCTCCCGCATTAGGAAAGCATGATAAGACCTGCTGAAGTTAGGGAGGTGGTGTGGGTTCTGGACTGGCCTTGGGCAGTGTTTCTCAGCTAGTGGTATGAGTACCCTCAGGGGTACCTGAGAGAAGTGTAGCGGGTACGTTAACACAGCTGAAAATTGGAGGAAACTGAATTTTTGTTTTGAGTTTTGCAATGCTTTATTATTTTTGTACTTTTTACATCCAAAAATGTCATCGCCCATCCGGCTACGCTTAAGTTGTTTGAACAATGGCAGAAAATTTTTTGTGTGTTTCTGAAAACTGTAGGTACTGGGGGCACTTATAATTTTTTTTTCTTTTTTTGAAAAAGAGACACTGTATTAAAAAAGGTTGAGAAACACTGGCCTAGGGCGAGTTTCTGACAGATCTGACAGAAACCGCTCAGGTCAGCCACTCTCACAGCCAGGCCGCTGTGAGCCACGTACGTGCTCACGGCCTGTGCCTTTCTGCTCACGGCCTGCGCCTTTCTGCTCACAGCCCCCAGTGCACTGCATCATATCCTGCAAGTGCAGGCCAGATCATACACAGCATTCCAGCCTGTACGTGCTAGCAGCTGGCTGCTAAATGCAGGCAGCAGCTCCAGGACCTGGGCATAAGAAAGCAGGGGGAGGGGGAGAGATGCCTGGCTCTGGAGAAGGGAAGGGGCACCCACCCACTCTGGGAGCAACCAGACAGCCAACACAGAATAAGGGACCCATTTAAGGTAAGAGGCTGAGGTGGGTTCTGGAGTGAATTAGTGAATAGGTCATTTGCCTGAGGAGCGCAGGGTGATGGGTTCAAGTTCCTCTGACCCTGCGAGCAGCTGGACAGCCAACACAAGCTTTGGAAAGCAGGATAAGGGACCTGCTGAAGGTAGGGAGGTGGAGTGGGAACACCAGTGAACTCAGGGATAGGGCATCAGTTTCTAGAACACAAGATAGTGATCTCGATCCCACTCACGCAGTCTCAGGGACTCCCACATTAGGAAAGCTGGATAAGGGACCCTCTGAAGGCAGGGAGTTGGGGTGGGTTCTTGAGTGGCCTACAGGATTGGGCATTTGCCTGGGGAGGGCAGGGTTGTGGATGCAAGTCCTACCCACCCTGAGTGTGACCAGACAATTGCTCTAGGGATGGAGCAGTGGAGCTAAGGCAGGCTTATTTCTGCTTTGGCCCTTCACCACTCCTGGAAGCAGCTGGCATGTACATCAATGGCTCCATGGCACCATGTGCTGCCCCATATCTACAAGCACCAGCCCCACAGCTTCCACTGGCCATTGTTCTGTATTACTGATCCATGGGAGCAGCAGGAGTGGTGTCTGCAGGCAAGGATAGCATGTGTAGACCCCCTGCTCTGCAGGGGGTGGGCTGCAGGGATATGCTGGCCGCCTCCAGGAGCACAATTACCACAGGGATAATTACTCCAGACGTGACAGGTTCAGCATTTTGGAACTCACTACTCAAATTAAATTTAAGCATAAGACTTAAAGTTATGAAGTGCACAGACCAGTCACAAACCGAAACTAACCCACTTTGCAAGCAGTAAAAGTAGTAACAACCCCCATGTACATGTTGAGGCAGGAGATGAGAAGGAAGGACAATGTGTGTTTGTGAGAATGACAGACACACATTCTGTGTGAGAGTTACTGTATATTCCGGCGTATAAGACGACCTCTGAAGTTAAAAATCATCCCCCAAAAATCGGGGGTCGTCTTGTATGCCGGATGCCCCGCCGCCGGAGCCCCTCCGCGGCTTTGAAAGCCTCGGGGGAAGCCGGCGGCGGGGCATCCCAGGCGCGCATGGGCTGCCCCCCCGCCGGAGCCCCTCCGCGGCTTTGAAAGCCTCGGGGGAAGCCGGCGGCGGGGCATCCCAGGCGCGCATGGGCTGCCCCCCCGCCGGAGCCCCTCCGCGGCTTTGAAAGCCTCGGGGGAAGCCGGCGGCGGGGCATCCCAGGCGCGCATGGGCTGCCCCCCCGCCGGAGCCCCTCCGCGGCTTTGAAAGCCTCGGGGGAAGCCGGCGGCGGGGCATCCCAGGCGCGCATGGGCTGCCCCCCCGCCGGAGCCCCTCCGCGGCTTTGAAAGCCTCGGGGGAAGCCGGCGGCGGGGCATCCCAGGCGCGCATGGGCTGCCCCCCCGCCGGAGCCCCTCCGCGGCTTTGAAATGCTTATTAAATGCTTTGAAATGCTTATTTAAGTGCATCACTAAAAATTTAGGATCAATGTTAGGCAAATTTGGAAATTGTGGCCATAATGCCAGTATCTCAGCCAATCTCTCCCGTCCAAAAATAAATACTATCACTTTTATTACAAATAGATATACATGTTTTTTTGGAGGGGTGGGCAATATTTGTTCAGTTCTGAGCAACCCAATTTAGAGAAAATATAACATAAATTGAAGTAGTTCAGAGACAGGAAATGAAAATGAGGCATGGAGAGGTCCCCATATAGAAGTTTAAAAAAAAGGGATTGTGCACTTCTGTAGAAGTTAACTTTGGATATTCTCACTTGGTTTTAAAAAATCCTGTATACAGTAAAACTCCATTAGTCCGGCATCCAATGCTCCGGGACTTCTGATGGTCCGGCACCATCAGGAACCCGGAAGTGCTGGGGCAGCCGGACAGACTTCCCCCATTCAGCTGCTGCTGAAACTGACCAGCAGCTGAATCGGGGAAGCCGGGAGCAGAACAACTGGAGTGCTGCCGGGTTGGTTTGGTAGCGCTGCCCCTCGGGGCTGCGGGACCAACCCGGCAGGACCCCAGCTGCTCTGCCCCAGGGGTAGATCAGCGGCTGATTCCAGGAAGCCTGGGGCAGAGCTGCTCTGTCCCAGGCTTCCTGGAATCAGCCGCTGATCGGTTTCAGCAGCGGCTGACTTGGGGACCCCTGGGGCAGAGCAGCTGGGGTGCTGCCAGGTTGGTCCCGCAGCACCGAGGGGCGGCACTACGAGACCAACCCGGCAGCACCCCAGATGCTTTGCCCCAGGCGTCCGGATTCAGCCGCTGCTGAAACTGACCAGCAGCGTCAGTTTCACCAGCAGGCTGAATCCAGACGCCTGGGACAGAGCAGCTGGTGTCCTGCCGGGTTGGTCCCGCAGCCCCGAGGGGCAGCGCTACGGGACCAACCGGGCAGTACCCCAGCTGCTCTGTCCCAGGCGTCCCCAAGAGCAGCTGGAGTATTGCCGGGTTGGTGCCGTAGCACCGCCCCATGGTGCTGCGGGACCAACCCGGCAGCACCCCAGCAGCTCTATTGCAGGCATCCCCGATTCAGCTGCTGCTGAAACTGACCAGCAGCTGCTGAATCAGGGACTCCTGGGGCAGAGCCTGACTATCGTAAGGGGGGGCTATGAGGGGTCTGGGGTGGCATCCTCTCCCACCCCACTCCAGACCCCTCATAGCCCCCCCTTCTGATAGTCCGGCATATCTGATAATCCGGCACCCCCTGGGTCCTAAAGGTGCCGGATTATTGGAAGTTTACTGTATTTTGTTTTTCTTTAAAAAGGACTGTACCTGTTAATGCTTTAGTACATAAGCCACTAAGGGTGCATCTACACAGCACCCTAAACTCGAAATAAGATACTCTATTTTGAAATTCAATCAAAATAAGTGCACCAAAGCTGCAGAGCAGAACAGCTGGGGTGCTGCTGGGTTGGTCCCACAGTGCCATCCCTCATCCTCCTGCTCAGGGATAACTACTGCAGCCTGGGGGGAGACCGCTGTCCTTCCCTGTCCTTCCTTGCCGGAAACTCGCGGCGGCGCAGGGCTTCCCCAGCCTTCCTGCAAAACAGTGGAGGGTTCTCCCCTCGCTGCACCATTTCCCACCCAGCCCTGGATACCATGCAGGTCCGACAGACCCGTCATAGCCCCCCACCGGAGTACCTCCCTATATTCCAGCATATCCGATAATCTGGCACCACCTAGGTCCCAAAGGTGCCGGATTATTGGAAGTCTACTGTATTTTGGGATACTTCTGGTATCCCGAAATAGCCCTGCTGTGTGTGGGACTGTTTTATTGCTTTGTAGATTTCTGGGCACAGGCTAGATCGTGAGCTTTGGGGATTCTCTCTCACACACAATTCTACACAGCACTGAAACAGCTCAAGCCTTGTGAGCCTGAGATGGTTGGTTCAGGCCAGCCACAGGTTTTTCTTTGCAATATTAGTTGAAACCTCATTGTTTGGTAATAGGAAGAAACTTCCCGTAAAGGCAAGTTGTTCCATGATTGTCCATTGTGTAAATTCTTGAGTCTTCCTTTGAAGAATCTGGTGATACTGGCCTCTGTTGGGATCAAGATAGTTAAAGACTACTGTTTTAATTCAGTATGTCATTTCCTATTCTGTGTTTGAAACTGTTATGAATTCAGACCCCTTCTCATAAGCAGTATCCTAATACAGTGCACCACTTGATACTGTGTTCAAAAATTTTCAAGTATTCTAATGTCTTTGAAATACTTATTTCATAAAGAAATTCTAAAAATTGTCTTACAAATTATACAATTCACCCGGTCAGGACTTTTGCTTTAATAAAATAGACTTGAGGTAAATAAGGGTCTGTCTACACTACCCCGCTAGTTCGAACTGAGGAAATGAGGAGTAACGGTAGTTCGAACTGGGAAGCCTACTTCGAACTACCTAGTTCGTGCCCCGTGTAGCCGCGCTGCACGGGGTTCGAACCAGTGGGGTTTTAAAAATGGCGACTCCCCGCTTATGCAAATGAAGCCCGGGAAATTCAAATCCCGGGCTTCATTTGCAAGTGCGGTATGCCTACATTACCCTCCTAGTTCGAACTAGGAGGGTAGTGTAGACATACCCTAAGATAGAAAAGTCCACAAGATACTATCTTTTTTTCTTTAATGTCAAACATATTATATAAATACTGAAGATTAATTAGATCATAAGTGCATTGAAACGATGCTACAGTTAACATCTGGGTGATGGGTAAAACATCTAATTTTAAGAAATGTGGTGATGTGTATTTTGAGGAAACTTCAAGTCAGCATATAATAATTTTTATTAGATGGTGAGAACTGTTGCTCGCCACCATGAGGAAAAGAAACTTAATGAAGAGAGAACAAGCAAAGAGGAACAAAACAAGTTAAGGCGCATTGCTGCTTCAATTGCTAGAGAAATAGAATACTTCTGGTCAAATATTGAACAGGTAAACTCTCTACTTCAAAAAAAATAAAAGTTTTTGTGATTACAAAATTGATTTCAAGTCTTTAAAATCTAAATGGTCTAATCACATTTTGGATACATTTTATATATTAGGTTGTTGAAATAAAACTGCAAATTGAATTTCAAGAGAAAAGGAAAAAAACATTGAATTTGAGAAAAAGTTCAAAAAAAGGTAATATTTCAGTTTATTAAAATTGGAGTATAAAATCAAAGCTCACTCTATTGTTTTTATTACTTGCATCCACTTTCTCAAGTATGTGGTTTCATCTTTTCGACAATAGAATCTAAATTGAGATTCATAGTATTTATTGTGTTTTACTATTAATCTTTGCATCCATGAGAAAAATCATGAAGATAAGCAATGAAATGTTAGCATAAGAAATATAGAGTTTGTTGAATGATTGTTGGATGTCTGTAATAATTTTCCAGGGAAAGATACAAGACCTGTAGAGGCTATTTCTTTGGAAAAAGAAAGTGATGTGGTAAGTCTCTTTTTTAACTTAGTCTCAGTTTTATTCTAAATTTTACTGCTTCCTATAGCATTTCATTTTTTCATCAATTTCAAACTTTAAAGCTACTTTTTTTTAGACTGATGCACAAACTGACAGTAAACAGATCTCTGGAAGTTTTTAATATTGAAGTTTTGGCCTATAAACTATTTGTCATAGTGGGGATGTGAGAAGAATATATTGTTAGGAACCATAAACTTTTGATATTGAATTTTCTGAACTTATGAGGATAATAATGGAAATACCTTCTTTTAAAAAGAGAGTTAATGTTTATCCAGGAACCTATAAGAGCTTTGGAAGGTCCATTCTAGTGTTTAAGATGAAAAAGATGTTTGGACATTTTAAAAGGGTGTATTATTTACCCAGTTGCATATATGGGCTCTGATCCTATAAAGTGATTTCTGCAGATGGACCTTTCTGCCTGCATAGAGTCCATTAATGTCAGAAGGATTTTACTCATATGGATGCTTTTGATTGTCTTTGGTTAACTTTTTGCTCTGGATAGCTAGTTTAAGGAGGAGCTGAAAGGAGATTTAGCATTCTGTGTTATCTGGTAATCAATATATTGGTTTTATATTCTGTGAATTTGAATATTTTGAATTATTTAATGCTAGGGTGCCTTGTTATCTGGAAGGAAAAGAAAGGCCAGCACATCCTTGACTGATGAAGAAGGTTAGTCACTTTTCAAAACTTTCTCTCCAATGGGTGGTGTACTTGTATTGTCATATATTTTTAAAAAATGAACACTAATTTTCAATCTGCCAATCCAGATGGCCTGTATTTTTCACAACATAATTGCCAGTCTCTTTCACTAAGATTAAATAGCAAAGTGAGGTGAGCGCTTCAATGAGGCTTTATTAATAAGATTTCACTATTGTTACATATTACAGGAAACCCTTGTCATTCATGGTAGATACATTCCTGACACTACCATGAATAACGAAATCTGCGAATACTGGGTGTGAGGGGGAAGCAGAGCAAGTACTCCATTTCCCCACAGCTCCTGCTGACTCCCACCTTGCAGCAGGACCCCTGAAGCTGCATCTTCCCCTTTAGCTGCCTCAGGTTGTGGGATCAATGCAGTTGTGGGAGGGAGTGCAGGACTATGGCAGGAAAGGGATCCACAAATATACAAAATTGCAAATAGGAGTTCCGTTAATTGCAAAAGTCTCCTGTAATTGCAAAAGTCTTCTCTTAAAGCACAAAGAAAAAGATAAATTAAAAATTTGTGGTGTTAACTTCTTCCTTCATCTCTGCTCCTTAAAAACAATCAGCTGAATTGAGCTTTAGTGTTCAGTTTTAAGAGCAAAATAGTATTGATAAAGAGACCTTTTTAGAAGCATGGATATTGATATTGCTAGAATTGAGGAATGGAAGAAAATCTTTTGTGGGTCAGTATATGTGATTATATTTGTCCCTCCTCCTCTTCCCCAACCTGCTTACTTGTTTTTTACACTTTTTCAGGGAGATTGCTATATTTGATCAGATTCGTGGTTCAGATAGTTTAGCATCCTGTTTTACAGCATAACAAGCAGCTGAAGAGGAAAAACTCCCACAGTTGGCAGTTATGGGATACTCTGTTCTCAGGGAAAGTTTTTTTTTTTTTTTTTTTTTTTATTAACACTCAATAGTTTATGGATGGCTTATGCCCTGAAACATGAAGGCTTTCATCCATTTCAAACTTCTTTTGCTAAAAAGAATGTCATTATTGTAATTCCAGATATTCCTGTTGTTCATATTAATATGTAATCCTTTTTGGAATCTTGCTACAGTTCTCAATGATATTTTGTACTAATGAGATTTAGAGATACCTAGTTAATAACTTACATAGCTTCCTGAACTGATAGGTGAGATCTTATGAACCTGTACACTTCACAAGAGCAGTGGTTTTCAAACTATGGATTGCAACCTGTACTGGGTTGCACAATGTCAGACACTGTGTCACCTTGCTGTAGAGTGACCGGGGAGACTAATGGGGGTGCTAAGGCAGGCTTCCTGCCTATCCTGACTCTGCTGCATCCTAGAAGTGGCCAGGAGCAGATCTGTCTCCTAGACCAGGGAGCCAGGGCTCTGTGTGCTGCCCCCACCCCAAGCACTGGCTCCACGCTCCTATTGGCCAATCCTTATCTAATGGGAGCTGAGGTCTGTGCCTGTGTGTGAAAGCAGTGTGCAGAGCTGCTTGTGTGCCTCCATTTAGGACCCAGACCTGGTGCTGGCTGCTTCTGGGCACAGCATGGTCCATGGTGCCAGGAGAGGCATAAAGCCTACCTTAGTATCCTCACTGCACTGCTGACCAAGAGCCACTGGAGGTAAACCCATACACCCAGACACGAGCACCGCCCTTTGCCCCAGCCCTGAAGTCCCTCCCACCCCACAGCTGCCTCCTTGCACCCCAGAACTCTTATTCCCCCCGATCTCCCTTAGAGCCCACACTCTAGTCAAAAGATATAATTATGTTGGGTTGTGAGCATCAACAGTTATGTTGGGTCATGAGAATTAAAAGTTTGAAAACCATTGCCCTATATCAGTTACAAAGGAATGGGGCTTATATGATCACTGTTCAAAATTCAGCAATGACACCAAGACAAGGCTAGCTTAATAAACCTGTCTCTTTTGCTAAACTCCACTGCGTCAGCCAATGCCTTTGACTTCGGAATAAGCTTCAAAGCAGATTTAAACTGACAGCTCTATTGTATGTACTGTCATACTCTGACATTTTTATAATTGTTTAACTTAGTTGCCTTTATAAATGTGTGTTTTGGTGTTAGCTGAAGATGAAGAGGAGACAATTGAAGAGCAAGAGGCTAAAGAAGGAAATATAAACCATCAAACTGAACTTTCTAACTTAGCCAAAGAAGGTAGGCATGTGAATTGCTTGTGGACACAGATTTGCAACATACTTGTGGGGTTTGGAGTAGTATGTGAAAATTTATATTTACACATATGGTAGCTAACAAATAAATGTTTCCTTTCCTGTTTGCATTCAACTTTCAAATCATATATAGTTTGTATTCCTGTTAGTATTGTTTTTTGATAGTGCACTAACACTTATCATTGTAGAATAGTGATAGAAATGTAGCCATGTTAGTCTGGTGTAGCTGAAACAAAAAACAGGACTATGTAGCACTTTAAAGACTAACAAGATGGTTTAATAGGTGATGAGCTTTTGTGGGTCAGACCCACTTCCTCAGATCAAATAGTGGAAGAAAATTGTCACAACCATATAATACCAAAGGATACAATTAAAAAAAATGAACACATATGAAAAGGACAAATCAAATTTCAGAACAGAACGGGGATGGGGGTGGGGGGAAGGTAAATGTTTTTGAGCTAATGATATTAGAGGTGATAATTGGGGAAGCTATCTTTGTAATGGGTAAGATAATTAGCGTCTTTATTCAAACTTGAGTGTAAAGTGTTAAATTTAAGCATGAATGACAGTTCAGAGGATTCTCTTTCAAGTGTAGTCTTAAAAGGCCTTTGCAGCAGGATGCAGGTAATCGAGTCGTTAAGACAATGTTCTTTCTGGTTGAAATGGCAAGAAACTGTTTTTTCTTTGTGATCCTGTCTGATATCTGTTTTGTGGACATTGATCTTTTTGCGAAGTGTCTGAGATGTTTGTCCAATGTACATAGGAGATGGACACTTTTGGCACATGATTGCATAAATTATATTTCTGGATGTGCAGGAATATGTGCTCTTGATCTTATAACTCACTTGGTTCAAAGCTTCAACTGCCCTTGATAGATAAGAGCCTTGAAAACACGAGAGCATTGGAGATCCAAAATAACATTGACTAAAGTGGAAGCACCTCCTACCAACTACTGTGATCACTGGTCACATAAGCAATTCTGCTTAAAACCCTCTACAGCCTTTTCCCATTAGATGGAAATCCCACCAAGCCTCATTTGCCTTGGCTCTTTGCGTGTGCCTGCTCAAACAATGATTTTGCAAAGAGGCTGAAAAGCCTGGTCTATTTCAGATTTTGACAGGCTAAGCATAAGAGGGAAAGGGGCCTTTCCAGAGAATGCTCTGCCAGTAATCTCCTTCCTTTTGTAAAACTGTTCAGAGGAAAGTATATGTGGTGCTGTGCAAAATACCCCACAGACATACTTCAGTTTTGATGTCTTAACAAGCCTGATACTTTTAGTGCTTTGATTCCTCAAAGCAGTAACTGATTGTCAGATTATATAGTGGGATTTTTATTTTATTGGGAATCTTCTGAGCTGAGCCCACTGACTTTAAAATCATTACCTTCCTTCCATCTGTTAATTCTCTTTAAAGTCAATTTCTGAATTGACTACTGTATGGATTACAACATGTATCTGGATTATTAAAATAGAGTATTATTGATAACTGCTAATTTTAGGTAGTAATATCATTGTATTTGCTCTTCAATTATCTTTAGCTGAATTGCCTTTGGATGATTTAGTAAAGATGTATGAAGGTGCCTTTTCAGAGAATTTTCAGTGGCCCCAGCCTAAGCCTGACAATAAAGAGGACACCAGTGAAGAAGGTAACTGTATTTTTATTAGAAGAAACCACTAACATTCATGTTGAAATAAATTGATAATTCACTAGGCTCACTTTATCAAGGTGGTTCATCGTGTGGGAGAACTAACAAAGTAAGTTACATCAGAAATTAATAAAAATTAACACTGCTGGCGTCTAAGGGATTGTATGAAAGGAGGAATGTGGAAAAGGGTTGGGAGCTGTGGATTATATTCCAGGCATTGCAAAATATTTTCTGTATGGCCTTCCACAAAACATTTAATCTCTTGTTTATTAGTTCCTAATGTGTAAAATAAGGATAGTATTTTTCTACCTTATAGGAGTGTTGTGAGGATAAATGCAGTAATGTTTGAGACACTCAAACTATAGTGGAGGTAGATATAGCAAAGCCTATAAATAATGTATACTGGTTAGTTTTCTTGTCGTGTTATAGATACCATTGGTCATAGAATTATTCTTTATAGGTTCAATTTTAGGAATTTGGGACATTCCAGAGGATTTCTTAGAGTGTAAAATCTTATTTCCTCTTCAGCCTACTTAACATTAGCATTTAGAACATGTTGCTGAAATTAACTAAATTGTTCATTTTAACTTAACAGAACAGAAGATAATAGAAATGGTTAAAGATTTAGTAACTTATTTCTGATGTTATATGTCTCTGTGTAAAATAATCATAAACTTACATCTTATGTAGAATCAGAAGACCGTACACGGGACCAGGAGAATCTTCAAAAAGAAGTGGTACTCATAGATTCACTTCTGAACATTGATCAGCACAAGGGTGTAGAGAGAACAAATGCTTCAAAAAAGTACTCAAAAGACATAACAGAAGTTGCTGCAGCTGCAGAAGCACTGTTACCTAAAGGGAGTGCTCGTATCTTGACAGCGGTAAAGCTTTTCATTTCCATTTCTACATGTGTTGATGCATAAAGATATTTTTAAAAGGGTAGCTTTAAAACCGGAAATACTACATAATGGAATGTCTTTTATTGTTTACCTTTTATTCAGTATAATACTGGATGCACTCTCATTACCCTAGCATAATGAGAGGAATAGGAACTGAAAGTATTGGAATTCTGTTCTTCCACTGGCAGGTTCGTGGACTTAGAAAATACACTTAATTCTTCATTACTCAGTTTCTCCATCTGGAAAAGTATATAGGTACTTCATAGAGAATATCGTGAGGCTTAATTAATTGAGTGAATATGGAATGCCTACAGTACAAAACTAATAATTTTGCTGTTCCTTCAAGAAATTTTACAGCATTTGAAATAGAATGATAGGACTGGAAGGGGGCCTCGGAAGGACATTTAATCTAGCCACTTGCATTCATGGTAGGACTAAGTATTATCTAGAGCATTCCTGACAGTTGTTTGTCTCCCCTGTTCTTAAAAGTCTCCAATGATGGAGATTCCACAACCTCCCTAGGCAATTTATTCCTGTGCTTAATCACCCTGACAGGAAGTTTTTCATGATGTCCAACCTAAACCTGACTTACTGCAATGTAAGCTCATTGACTCTTGTCCTGTCCTAAAGAGGTTAAAAACAATTTTTTCTCCCTACTCCTTGTAACAACTTTTTATGTACTTGAAAATGGTTATCTGTTTCCTCTGCTATCTTTTTTAGACTAAACAAAGCACATTTTTTCAGTTTTTCCTCATAGGTTATATTTTCTAGACTTTAATTATTTTTGTTGCTCTTCTCTGGACTTTCTCCAATTTTTCCTGAAATTTGGTGCCTAAAATTGGACATAATACTCCAGCTGAGGCCTGATCATTGCAGAGTAATGTAGAATTACTTCTCATGTCTTGGTTAAGATACTCCTTGTAATGCATCCCAAAACATTTGCCTTTTTTTGCAGCAGTGTCACACTGTTGACTGCAAATGAACTTGTGGTCCATTATGACTCCCAGATCCCTTTCCGCGATTCTCCTTCCTAGGCAGTCATTTCCCATTTTGTATGCATGCAATTAATTGTTCCTTCCTAAATGGAATATTTTGCATTTGTTCTTATTGAATTTCATTCCATTTCTTCAGACCATTTCTCCAGTTTGTCCAGATCACTTTTAATTTTTATCCGACCCTCTAAAGTGCTTGCAACACCTCCCAGCTTGGTATTGTCTGCAGACTTTATAAGTATCCTGTCTGTCGTTATCTAAAACATTGATGAAAATATTGAACAGACTCAAATCCAGAACTGATCCCAGTAGGATCCCACTTATTATACCTTTCCAGCATGACTGTGATCCATTGATGATTACTCTGTGGGAATGTAGCACCTTAAAGACTTACAAAACATGTAGATCGGGTGGCCAACCTGCAACTCATGAGCTGCATGTGGCGCTCTGATTTAAAAAAAAAAAGTGGCTCCTGCTGGTACCACTCAGGTCGTCCACACTGCGCAAGGTGCCCTAGTGCGTGCTTATGGTCGGGCTGCTCTGTGCATGCGCCCAGTGCCTGCTTACGGCTGGGCTGATCTGCACCGCATTCCAGTGTGAGCCCACAGCCCACCACTCAGTGCATGTACCCCAGCCAGCATGTGCTCAAGGCCGGCCGCTCAGTGCCCGCGCCCCAGTGCCTGGAGGGAGCCGCATGTGGCTGTAGCGGTGGTTCTGGGACCCGGGCATTAGGTTAGAGCAGTGGGGGAGGGGGTTTGGGTTAGAGCAGGGTGTGTGCCTGGGGGAGGGTAGGGGAGGAGCGAAGGGGAATTGGATTAGAGCGGGGGCGGGGGTGCGCATGGAGTCTCAAATAGCATGTCTCCAGACTGGCTGCTCAGTGCACGTGTCCTTGTGCCTAGAGGGAGGCATGGCTGTAGCAGTGGGGGCTCTGGGACCTGGGAATTAGGTTGGGGGGGAAGTGGGAAGGGGGTGCCTGGCTCTGGGGAAGTGGGATTAGGTTAGAGCAGGGGGAGAGGGGAGAGTTCCTGGATCTAGGGGAGGGGAGGGGAAGGAAGGAGGAGCCTGGCTCTGGGGGAAAAGAAGGGGATTAGGTTAGAGCCGTGGTCACCAGCCTGTCGATTGTGATCAATTGGTCGATAGTGGGGACACGACCAGCTGATCATGATGCGTTCCAGCTCCCCCTCATTTCCTCCAACCCCCAACGAGAAGCCTGCGCTGATGCTACCTCCAGCGAAAATGGAGGTAGCGCGCTGGCTTCCTGCGGCATGGGGGGAAGTCCCACAGCTATGAGCCAGGTCTTGCATCTCAGGAAGTGGGCGGGCTGCTCTTCCCTTCTTCTAAACAGCTGGCAAACTTCCTGAAATGCCGGGTCCATCGTGCTGCCGGGGACTTTTCCCCCTACTACCTGCCTGTGTGGGGAGGGAAGTGGTGGAGCAGGAGGGAGAAAGGGAGTACGGATCTCAGGACTGCATGCTAGCTCGAACTTCTCAGGAAGCATGTGGCTGTTGTGGGGAGCAGAGGAAAAGTGTGCGCTCCCTGAGAAGTTGGAACTGAGGGGGAGAACAGCACTCACGCTTCCTGAGACCTGGAATTCCCCGGTACTGGCCGAGTTATTCCTATCTCTTCGCCCCTCCCTCCCTCCCTAATCCATAATTATGGAATCATAGAAGGAAATGTTTATTTGCTTCTTTAACCTTAATCATACTCCTTTGATCAAAAGCAGCAACGTATATGTATATATTCTTTTTGTATAGGTAAAATACAATACTCCATCTTTATTGTATGGGACTCTTAGAGAGTATCAGAAGATTGGGCTGGACTGGTTAGCAAAACTGTATAAAAAGAATCTCAATGGTATTCTGGCAGATGAGGCTGGGCTTGGCAAAACTGTGCAAGTCATTGCCTTTTTTGCACATCTGGCTTGTAATGAAGGTAAGTTGATTCTGCTGTTTCATTCAACTGTGATTAAAGGTAGACTACTATTACCATTATACATCTCAGGGAAGTAGCCATGTTAGTCTATACAGAGTATCAGATAGAAGCAGCAGAGGGGAGGGTGTACTTCAAAGTGGCAGTACCGCACAGCTGTGTGGCGCTGCCATTTTGAAATTCCAAGGCAGCATTTCAAATCGGCAGCAATGGAGCCTGGGATCAGCTGGGGACTCCCCAACTGATCCTGGGCTTTGCGTTTCGCTGACCCTTTGAAGCGCCGTAGTGGCACTTCAATGTGGCAGCGCAGCATTAACACCTGCGATTAACATTTTAACAAATTTCATGTATTTATCCTGGACTGCGTTAATGGTAGCCATTAACACATGTCAATTAACAGCCCTAAAATATATAGTAACTAGGTATGTTAAATATTGGTTAATTGGATAGTTGAGTAACCTCATGAATTCTTATTGGTTACTTGACTATTCTATAGTCCCCAGGGGGCTGGGCTGGCAGCCAGTGTCCTCTGGTTTCACTCTTGAGGAGCCCCCTGCCATTCTGCACTGCTGCCTCTGTTTCAGAGGCAGCAGCGTGGAATGCTAGGCAGGAGCTGGCCTGCAAGGGGAGCCAGTTTAAAAACCAGCTCTCCTCGCAGACCTTCTGCTTGTCATGCTGTGCTGCTACTTCTGATAGAGGCAGTAGTATGGGGTGGCAGCAGCCCCTGTCTAGGGGGCTTTGAACTCCTGGACCCGGCACAAGCCAGAAATGAGCTGGTCTGCCTGTCCACCCAGCACCTACTACACTTTAGAGTAGCAGTGAGGATAGGTCCCTGACTTAGTGTGAACCAGAGACTGAGCCAGGCTGCTGGCCAGCCTGCTATAAAATTTACTTGGGAGCGGGAAGGAAAGGCATGTAATCTATAGCATTAACCTGTAAGCTTTTGCTTATCGCTTAATCAACTACACTGTTACATCCCTAATAGTAACATGAACTTTTGTGGGTATAAGACCCACTCCATCAGAAACACTTAAACTCATCTGATGAAGTGGGTGTTACTGACGAAAGCTCAAGATACGATATAGCAATAGAGATAGGGAGGGGAATTTATTGGTCTCTCAGGTACCACAGGACTACTCATTGACATTATAAATCACTCTTTTGCCTATTTACAGCTGTCCTGCAAATCTTTTGAAATTTTGCCAACGATTGTGGTGATTCCTTTTAAGAATAGTGGCAAAAAGCTGGTAGTTCTAACCACTTCTTGAATAGCTACTGTAACTTGAGTAGCTATTATAAATGCTGTGTTCAAGTACTCTTAAACTGTCTCCTTTTGGTTAAAAAATGCTCATGGTATTCAAAATAGTTATCATTATTTAATGGTAAGCCGCATCATGTTGTACTTTACTGGCTTCCTCTAAAATCTCCATGTTTTCACCATGGTTTGGAGCGGTAGTTTTTATATCCAGAAGCTGTTTAAGATTAAGTATTTATAAAGCTCCTTTGATATCTGATTAAAAGTTCAGAAAAATGTTATCTATACAATTACTTATAAACAGGGCTTGCCGAACCGCAGCAAGTCCCGCTCGCCAGCCGTGCTGTCCGGCGATCTACGCATGTGCAGATCGTTCTGTGCATGTGCAAATCGCCCGAATCTGGCTCTTCCGGGTTACAATCTACTCACCACGGGCGAGTAGATTGTATATTTTTTCGAGACCTGTTTCTAAATGAAAAAGGATATTAACTTCCCAAAAACTGCCTCCGACATATGTTAACTGCACTTCTCAGATCTACACAAATAATTTTTAATGTTGCTCCAATCTTGGATTTTTAGCTTAGCTGAGATTTTTGTTTTAAGAATTACTGATATGTCCCATTTGAGAAAAAAAAAAAAAAAAAAGTTGGGTTCATCAATTGTATATACATCTCACCTAGTGTTCTTGCAGCAAAAAGCACTATTCAAATATACTGAAGCATATGCAGATTCACCCATGATTAGATTTGTTGCGATTGCTAGGTGGGATGAGGGAGGGATAGGAGCCAGAGACTGGCAACACCAGAAGCTGACAAATGTACTCTGGAAAAAATGAGAGCGAAATAGAGATTAATTCTTCCATTATAATCTCTTTGATTTTTGTGGGTTCAAATCAGACTTGGTTAATACATGGACAAAGGATGATTTTTGCTAAATAATCATTTATATAGCTAGATGACAATCACATCTTTGTAATTGGACATCCTGCTTTATTACTTGACAGCCCCCTGCTCAGTTTTCTATCCCTGACATGGATTTTGGATGCCAAGTTTTTAAAAAATCTCCCATTTAACAGTATTAAAAGAAACTAAATAGCACAATGAACAAACGACTCTGTTCACTTCTGTGACTCAGCCGTTGATAAACAACTGCATTTGCAGAACTTCAGACTTCAATTACAGCTTTGTATTCTCTCACACTGGTTAACAGTTCTTATAATAATAGTGTATTGATATTTGTCTTGGCTCTCACATATTTTTAACAATGAATTCAGTACATGTGGTTCTTAACTTTAAGAGTAGAAGGGAGAAAATGAGCTTTTATTGTTTATCCCATATCTGTATTTTCATCTGCTATATGTTTCCTCCTGCAGGTAATTGGGGACCTCATCTTGTTGTTGTACGGAGTTGTAACATACTAAAATGGGAGCTTGAATTGAAACGTTGGTGCCCTGGATTGAAAATTCTTTTGTACTTTGGCAGCCAAAGAGAACTTAGAGCAAAGAGAGAGGTATATTTTGAAGAGTTTATTTATAGTGATGAGACTAGATCACTATTTAGGTACACATATTTATGCAGCTAGTTCTTGTTGAGATATAGCAAGAAATTAGTAATAGAATGTGGACTTTTTGCATTTCCCAAGAGCTTCTAATCCATAAATCACATTGAAAATCCAAGTGAAGCAATGGGGTGAACTCAGTATTAAGCAATAAATGCAGCACCTTACTGTCTGGACCTCAATTGTAGTTTAAAGACTAGGATTATCCACATTTTTTAATAGCTGTAAAGTGGATGGCATACAGTCTTAATCACTGGAATACAGCCATTACTTTTGTCCCCCTAGCATTAGCAATGGGAGGGAGTTTGTATGGATCATTGTTTATTTGTGTTTTTGTAGGAATGGACAGAACCCAACAGCTTTAATGCATGTATCACTTCATACAAGCAGCTGTTTAAAAGCAGCCATGCATTCATGAAAATGCGATGGAAGTATCTAGTTCTAGATGAAATGCAGCAAATTAAAAACATGTCCGAGAAACACTGGGAGGCACTCTTCAGTCTCCGAAGGTATGAAAGATGTCAGAGTTTTTCCTTGATGTTGCTTTTAGATCAGTTTTTCTGCTGTTCTGTTCTGGACCTTGATTTATTCAAGCAAAATATTTACTATGCATTTTTTTTATACTGTCAAAATGAGAAACTAGTTTGCTTTGTTTTGGATGCTTCACTTTTTTTTGCATAAAAATGCCAATGAATGTCAGAAGGCTTAAGTTAATAAAACATTTTTTAAAAACTTCTATATTAAAATACTCAAGCTTTATAGGAAACTTTATAGTTTAATGTTTAACTATAAAGGGTAACTGTCCTAAATTTTAGTATAACACCTTGTCTTAATTTTAGATTTTAATAGCTAGCATTACTTCTTAACTATTACAGCTGAGCCTTTCAGGCAGACTTATTTAATGAAGATGAAAATATTATGGAAAGCAATGTTTAGGACAAATGAGGGGGTTTATATTTGGGTTAATTTGGTTTATTGCAGGTGGGGTTACTGTTCTCTTTTTTTATTGTATTTTTAAGTATTTGTTATATACCCTTACTGTTCACATGAGAATTTCTTTATTTTATTAAAAATTGCTTAATTATTACTCATTAGTAAACCTCATTATTAAGTTTCTTTTTTTATATTGTTCACAGCCAGCGTCGTCTGCTACTGATAGACACTCCTTTGCATAACACATTGATGGAGTTGTGGACTATGGTACATTTTCTAATTCCAGGAATTTCCAGACCTTATTTGGATTTCCCAGTGAAGGCAGCCAATGAGGAGAATCAGGATTATTGCCATAAACTTGTTATAAGATTGCACAGAGTATGTCATTCAGTTATTTTCTTGTCTCTATTACTTCAATATCTGAACACGGTTGACTCAGGCATAGTGGGTTCATACAGAATTCTCTGCCTTTTCTTAATGCTTGGATCAGCTGATACAGGAACACGTCTTATAAGCATTCTGTTGTATGTTGGTCAAAGCATTGTGTTCCATGTTGAACACTGGGCCTAAATTATGGAGCTCAGGATTTATGCAGTAAGGATCTTCCTAAGTCACTTTCTCCTGGGAATCCAGTACAGTCACTAGTAAAACCTTAAAAATGCACAGGGTGCTGGGGGTTCCCTGGGAGTAGGACTAGAGTGCACAGGCTGGTGACTGTCCCTGGGACTATTGAATAGCTGTGTAACTTCTAAAATTTGATGTGGGTTACATAACTATTCAATTGCATGCTAACATCCTTAACTCAAACTTTTTGTGGGGTCTCCTAAATTTAATCTATACATGCTAGGGATAAATTATTTTAAATCAGCAAAGAATTGCTTTAAGATAAATTAGTATATACAGGTTTAAATTATGTGGGTTTTGCACTTATTTAACTAAACTAATTTAGTTAAACCAGTGCAACTGTTAAGTATATTAAGCCCAAATGTGTGCTGTTGCATTCAAGAATTTGTTATTTTATCAGACACATGAGCTATGATTAACTGAAATAATTGACAATCCTTAGCATCTCTTTGCTATGTATACAAGCAGTTCACAGTTCTCTCAGTGTTGTGGTTTCAGACTGCAAGGAGGGGGTTGATTTACTTTCATTTTTACAGCTTATAGGCTAAGTTTTGGTTTGTGTTTGGTGTATTGTCAGAATAAGAGCTAAAAGTGTCTTTAAAAAAGCCAAAACAAAACCAAATGCTTAGATTTTGGAGCACCTTACAGCAGAGATTAAAAGAACAAATGTCAATTTTAAGTCATTTTTGTAGCAGTGTAATTGCTTTATATACATATGGTTGCATAGCTGCTATTTTGTGTGTGTATTATATTTGGATAATCTGAACTTCAACTTGTCAAAGTAGTGAAGGAAAACTAATTTATTATGACATTTTTCAGATGATTCAACCATTTATTTTGCGAAGATCAAAAAGAGATGTTGAAAAGCAACTAACAAAGAAATATGAACACGTGCTAAAGTGTCGTCTATCTAGTCGGCAAAAGGCTATGTACGAAGATGTCATATTGCAGCCAGGGTAAAGAATTCAAATAGAAAAATAAAAAAAATAAAAAAAAGTTATGATTCTACTTTTTGGCTAAGGAGATTGTCCTGGTGGTTGCTTTTAAGATTTTTTCATGACCAAAGAATATAACATAACTACTCTGAAACCCCTACAAAAATTACAACCTGATCCTAGGAGGGAGGACCAAAACTCAAGCCCTATAACTTGGCGAGGGGAAGGAGGCTCCCAGGAGGGGTCTGTAACTTGAGCCTTGCCACCCAGGGCTGAAACATTTGGGCTTTGTCTTCAGTTTTGGACACCTGCAATACAAGCCAACCCCAGTGATTCTGTTACAATGAGCTCTTGAGCCATTCTGGGATCCCAACCCAGTTTGAGAATCACATTAGAGACAAATGACATGATGGATTTTGAAAAATGCAACTCTGGAAGGCTAAAATGAAGTTCTGATGATAAATTTTGGATAATTCTTATTCCCTATGGATGCGTCTCCAAACCACAAAACCACCAGAGTTCAACAAGAGTCAGTTTCTGCTCAACAGTTGTCCAGTAGTGAAACAATACGAGTAGTGATATGGGTAAAGGTGCAGTAGATTGACAAAAATTAGGAAGTGGGGAAACTTCTTTGCTTAAACTGTTTCTGACTTTAGGCAGTGTCCATGTTCCTCAGTTTCATGATAATTGCAAATTCAAATTCACATGTTTTTTGAAAAAATATTGTGTTACAATATATACTCCTGAAACATCTTTCCATTTAAAACCTAAACATGTATTAAGATTGCTATGTAACACATTACACTTCAGATTCTGGTCCTATGATGTTTCTTTCAGGCTTTATAAAAACTATGTTTACACCGAGAAATTTATTTATTTATTTATTTTTTAATTTGATAGAACCCAGGAAGCTCTTAAAAGTGGACATTTTGTCAGTGTCCTTTACGTTCTGATGCAGCTGCAAAGGATTTGTAATCACCCTGACCTGATAAATCCCAGGCTTACCAGCTCCTCATATGTAGCGGAGACATTAGAATATGGAACTGCTTCTTTGGTCGTAAATGCATTAGAACGGGGTCTTTGGGAGGTGAGTGGAAAAATAAACTATTTAAAAATTGTCCTTGCAGAATGTTGGTATTTAGAGGACACGGCATCAGTCTCTCATTCATAGGTCTGTGCTTCAAGCCCAACTGTAGCTTATAAGTGGAATTTGCTGTTCTGAGTCCTCCACTCAACTGATGGTGATCACTTGTTGCTGAATATGATCATCTTCCATGGGAGTTGTGGACCCTCAGTAGGCTGATAAGGCCAATCCTTGGACCACAAGTTCTGTTATAGTGAGGATGGATGTTTCCAGGTGCAGCAGGAGGCTGTTGACTATGACTAAAAGCCAGTCTCCCCTTAGCTTGTAAGTGGGCAATGTCAAATTTCAGGGAGACATTGCTTAGGACTTCTCTCCATTTTGAGTGATCCTGAGCAAGTGTCTCCAAGTGTCAACATCAATATTGCACTTTAAGATATTTCTTTAGCAAGTTCTTATAATACTTCCATTGTCCTCCCACATTACAGTATCCTTTTCAGTTGAGAAAACAGGACCTGTTTTAGGAGGCGATGGTCAGGCATCCGAACATCGTGACCAGTCCAGTGAAGTTGCTGATGGATGATCATTGTCTTGATACTGGTGGTCTTTTCCTCTTCCAGAACATTGATGTTAGTGCTCCTATCTTCCCATTTGATCTTCAAGATCTTGCAGAGGCAGTGTTGGTGATACCTCTTTCAAGTGATGTCTGTAGATTGTCCAGGTTTCAGACTCATAAAATATTATTGGGAAAATAATGGCGTGATAGACAAGAAGTTTGGTGTCTGTTCAGATGTCATGATCTTCAAAAACCCTGTGCTGTAAATGAGCAAAGGCTGCACTGGCATAACTCAGATGATGGATTTTTATATAAGTATCTGCCTTGGATGAAAGATAACTTCCAACGTAGAGAAAATGATCAACATTCTTTAGTGCCTTACCATTGATTTTAATAGAGGGGCATATGGTATCTCGTTTGGAGAGGGCTGATGGAGCACTTTGGTCTTGATGTTGAGTGAGATACCAAGACTTGTGTAAGCATCAGCAAACACAGTGAGGATAATATGAAGATCTTTCTTAGAGTGGGCAAAAACTGCATTGTCATCAGCATACTGAAGTTGTACTACAGAGGTGGTGGAAATCTTACTCTTAGCTTTCAGCTTGCTCATCCTAAACAGCCTTCCATCTATTCTGTAGATGATTTCAATGCCAGCTGGGAATTTCCCATCAATTAGGTAGAAAATCATGGAAATAAAGATTGCGAATGTTGTTGGGGTGATGATACAGCCCTGTTTGACTCCAGTTTGTACTTTATAAGGTTTACTCTGGAAGCCAGTGCTGCTCAGAACAGTGGCTTTCATGTTGTCTTGAAGCAACTTTAGGACATTGAAGATTGGATATCCTGATAAATAGAGCAGAAGTACAGTTCAAAGAACATGGTTATTCACTGAGTCAAAGGCTTTAGTTAGATCAATAAAAGCCATATTCAGTAGTTGATTTTGCTCCCGACACTTTTCTTGCTGGTGCTGTGCAATGAAGATCATATCTGCAGATCCGTGACATGGTCGGAAGCCACTGTGTGACTCCAGTAAAATTTCTTCTGACAGAGGCAAAAGACAGTTTGCAAGGACCCGTTCCAGGACTTTTGCCTGCAACAATGAGGGAGATTCCATGATAGTTTCCACAGTTAGCTTTATCAATTTCTAAAAGAGGGTTGCAATCAAGGCATTCCTCGTTTCACTGGCTAAGCTGCCGAATTAACTCTGGTCTGCCGTCTTTAAAGATTTTAGCAGGGATCCCATCTGGACCTGCTACCTTGTGGTTCTTCATTTGCTTGAGGTCATTATATGCCTCATGCAAATTGAGAGAGTCTTGAAGTTCATCCCTAGAAGGTCATTGGGGGATTTGCTCAAGAACTTCACCCACAACCATGGAGTTATGATTAAGAAAATCTTCATAATGTTCTTTTCAGTGAAAATTAATGGCTTTGTTGTCCTTCAGAAGTGTGGCTCTATCCTTAAAGTGAAGGGAGTTCATGCCATGACAAGTTGGCCCATAAAAAACCTTAATGGCTCTTAAAGAAATCACTTGTATTATGGGTGTCCACAAAATGTTGGAGTTCTTTTGCTTTCTCAGTCCGCCATTTGTTCTTGAGTTCTCTGGTTTTACATTGGACTTCTGTTTTTGCGTTAGCACGGCCTTCTCTCTTTGTATTGCAATTTATATCATTCTTCGAAGCACAAAATGCCATTCTCTTGTCATTGCTGAGTTGCTCGATTTCAACATCATTCTCTTCAAACCAGTTCTGATATTTTCTGGTGTGATAGCTTATGGTTTCCTCACAGGTATTGATGATTGCTTCTTTCAGCTAGCTCCAATGTTCCAATTTCTTCCAGAAACTCTGATGGAAGATTTTCTTCTAAGACTGCTTGGAAGTGATCATGCTTAATGGGGTCCTTCAGAACTTGAACCGTCAGCTTGTGCCTGCTTCTTTTGTAGCTTCCATTTGGGTGTGATCCTAATTTTCATTGTGGATTGAATGAGGCAATGATCATCAGCAACTGAATGAGGCACAGTCATCAGCAATTGTCATTGTTCTTGTAAGAAGTACATCATTGTAATCTCAAGCGCAAACTATGAGGTAGCTGAGAAGATGCCAGTGCTTTGAATGTGGGTGTCTCCAAGATTTTTTGAAGTTGTCCTTTTGTTGAAAAAGTGTTCGTGATGATATGTTCATGTTCAGCACACTTGGTTGGGAGCATCATTCCATTTGAATTGCTTTTGCCAACTCCTTCTTTCCTGATTGTTCCTTTCCACAGGTCTGAGTATCGTCCAACAGAAGAATGATCTTATCTTATTTAGAAGCTTGTTCTTTATAGCAAATCCTACTCCATACAATCAAAGTTCATCTAAAGATTTTACCTTCCAGAAAGTTGGTGTCTCCTTTCTCTTTCCTCACCTGTCCTTCATCAGCTCTTCTAGTTTTGGACAAGGCAGCAATATGATGCTAAACTGATTCAATTTGCAAGCAATGATAGCTGTATATTGCTCTGGTTGATCACTCTTTGAGTTATCCATCAGGGTACGTTATATTCCAGGTTCCAAAGTTGAGAAGTTTTCTTACATTTTCCTCTCCATGGATCATCACTTTAGTGGAGAACCTTGCGTGTTCCAGTGACATCCCAAGAGTAATGCTGCCTGTAGTCATGTACTCCCTTAGGATCACCCTTGGCAAAACAGTCAAGGGCGAGGTTTCAGACAAAGTGTGATCCAAGAAGTCCTCAATGGCAGAGCAGACTGAGGATAACTGCACAATGGAGGTGAAACTTTTGTGTATTGTTACAGCAGCTGTGAAGGTAGATAGATGATCTCTAATCATCATGTGTCCATGCCATTTGGTTTCAAGCCACTATCTGTCTAGGATAGTGTGGTGACTATTGTGTGCCAGTCTCTTCACTTTAAAAGAAGTCCCGCAACGGTATCTTTCAGCTTTTGGGAAAACGATACCTGTACAAGTCAAAAAGTCAGTGGTAATCTTCGAGTGGCAACGGGAACAGGACAGTGAGATCCAGAAGTTCCCAGTCACAGACTGACACACAGGCGACGGGTGTGTGATGCAGTCGTCTTGCTTGAGGACCAAGGCAGATCAGGCATCTTGGCAGCTGCACCTGTGACTGAGCAGTCCTCTTTAGGACCCACTCTGCTCACCCCACATGAGGAGAGAGCTAGAAAATTGACCCCAAAATAGTCTTTCCTCTTTTATTCTTGGCTAGATAGCATCTAACAGGATTACCACGACAGCAGTCCACTTAATTTATTACACGTTCACTACATTTCTCTTTCTCCCTGCAGTTTACATTGTAAGAAATGGTTGAGTAGCTGGCATTTATGTTTCAGCTATCTGAAGAAAAATAGGCTTAATTCTGCATTACTGTTATGTTTTTTGTCTTCCGGAACTGTCCTGTGCCCAAAAACACTCTGAAATTAGAAGAAAATTGGGAGAACTAGGGATTTAAGAGTGTAATTGTTTAAACGATTAACCTCCAAAATCAGCTTATTGGTTTCTGTTACAGTAACAACCCAGCTCCACTCCCAGGGAGCCCACTGCCACCCCATGCTGCGGACTCCCTATCAAAATCTGCAGCATGAGGTGGCAACTGGCTTCTTGGGAATGGGGCCAGTAACTGGGAGCTAGCGTGCATAAGCCCCGTTCTTGGTGCATATCTGCTCCAGCTGCCGGCCCTGCTCTTGGGAGCCAGCTATTGCTTTATATTGGAGTCTGCAGCATGTAACTGTGTATCTTCTAGGGATGTTAGCAAAAATTTATTTTTGTAAACATGTAACCGCTGAATTTTTCAGCGGTTTCATGTTTACGTGCTGATATTTATGAACTGCATTTGTTGCTGTCTAGCTCAACTGATATTTGAAATACCAGGAAAACTGCAACTTAGATAAAGCAAAGTCCTGATTTCCCAAACCCTATCAATCAATTGGCTTCTTCAAGCCAATTTTACACTAACAGTGGGATTGTCAACTGTAGTTATGACCAAAAAATCTGGAGTTTCAGTATTTTTAGTTTATTTTTATTACCTAAAAAAATCCCTTATTTTTTTCCTTTGAAATATATGCTGTAAATAAGGCAATCAACTAATGTTAGTTTCACTTTAAGCAGTCAATAAGTCAGAAGATTTTTTTATTATTGTTTTTATGTGCTGACTTGTAAACCTTATTTTTTCACAATAACCTTAGGATACAGACATGTGTCTTTTTGATCTGATTGGGATGGAAAATAAAATGACTCACTATGAAGCACAAGTACTGCCAAAACAAAAGGTGACCAGAAAGCTTATCGAAGAGATCTACAACTCCCCTCATCATCCAGCCAGACCCAACCCAGTAAAGCTCAAACCAAGCAGGTACACTTAACTTCATATGAAAATGTTCTTGCTTGAGCTAGAATTTTAAAAAAGGAATTCATTTCATCTTAAACTTTTCAGAAGTAATCCATCATTACTTGCATCTAATTTATAATTCATTGTACAGCCTCTTCCCCACTTACGAACCGGTTACGGACCAAGTAATTGGTTTTAATTCATTTTGTTCATAAGTCAGACCCCATTGAGTTACACACGACCGTGCTGTTCATAAGCGCAGATTGCGTTCGTAACTCAGGGTCTGCCATTTACGACAGTTTTGGTCTTAACTGCGAATGGTTGTAAGTTGACCGTTTGCAACTCGGGGACCAGCTGTATTTTAAAAATGTTAACAGTGAAACTGAATATTAGCTCTTAAGCCCCCTTCTCGTAATGTATTACATTTGTCATACCACATTATACTCCGTTGTTTATTTTGATGGTATTGTATAGTACCTTCCAGCTTGTTTGCCCTCAGAACTAGGACTTTGGTTTACTAAAGCATATTTAGGCTGTTATAAGATAATTATAGTTTAGTAGACCTGATATGCTTTCATGCCAGGCAGGTATGGAGCTGCTTTGTGAAATGCAAGACATAGGCTGTTTCACAGTGCGGACTGTGGAGGTGTAAACTGCAAAGTGCACCAAATTGTTGTGCCCTAACTATCTGGTGTGAGTGCTGCTGGCGCAACTAACAGGTACCTAGTTTGCATTTAATGTATGTTAATGTCAGATAGGTACCTTTTACTTTGAACCAGCAGCATCTATGTGAGGCAATTAGAGTGCGACATTTTAGCATGCTCCCATTGCCTTCTTTATAGTACACTGTAGCCAGCCCGGAGATCCACTTTGAGACAGTCTTTGAACTTGCTGAATATTTACTCTAGCTAGTTTGATATTATAGTTCACTCTAATATAAAAGTAAGATAGCCTTTGGTTTTAGTAAAGCAGTGTTTCTCCTAGAGCATCCAAGAGCAGTGTTTCTCAACCAGTGGTTCGAGTACCCTTAGGGATACTTGAGAGATGTCAAGTACCTGAAATCTGTACCTGAAACATAACTGAAATTTGGAGAAAACTGAATTTTTGTTTTAAGTTTTATAGCGCTTCATTATTTTTGTACTTTTGACACCCAAAAATTTCATCGCCCACTCAGCTATGATTAAGCTGTTTAAACAAAATGTGTTGCAGTGATAAAAAAAAAAAGTGTGTGTCTGAAAACTGTAGGTCTTGGGGGTACTTATAATTTTATTTTTGTTTTTAAAAGGGGTACTTTATAAAAGAAAAGGTTGAGAATCACTGTCCTAGAATACTGGAGCTTGCAGAATTAGCAAATATTTTGTGGGTTGTTCTTCAGGCATTTAGCTGTGTCTGCAGTAATGTAGGAACATATGTCAGTATACTTTAAAAGTATTTTTCATATAAGGAACCAGTGTACTGAAGAATCAGCAGGTTATAGATGTTCTGGCTTGACGGTCTTAATTACCTTCTCCTTTCTCCTGTTTTTTGCCCCAATCTTTGCAGGTCAATCATAGTAGTGTTAATTGTTCTGCATGTGCACTATACAAATATGTGGGTGGAATCTTTCACTAGGAGCTGCTGTTGAAATAAAGGTGTCAGTTCCTCCCTGTAGAGCTTAGTGTCCAGATTTTGCATAAGTTCTGCATACCTGTTGATTTTCTAGTATTTAATAACAAAACTTGCAAACTTTATCAGATATCTGGCAGACAGAGTCTGGTGTCAAATGTGATTAGATAAGAAACTCATCAATGAAGGCCGATGTGGGATGCTAGAATTTCTACCAGTGTTGAGTCCTGTTCAGGTGCTCCCTTTATAGATGTAGAATTAGCAAAATAGAAGGAACTTTCTCCCTTGTCCTCCTTCCTTCTCCTTAGCTGTGTAGAGAGGCAGAATATCTCTGTTCCTCCCCTCCCTGTAGCTTTTCCTCTCCTCATATAACTCCACATCTATGTGTTACCGATATAGCTTTCCCAAATAAGTGTCAGCAACTTCTGTTGTTTCACAAGATTTTTAAAGTAGTAGTCAGTGAAGCCAACCTGACTCTTATTCAGTGTCATGCTATTGCTCCTCTCAGAGAAGCTTTGAGCAGCAGCAGAGGCAATGGAGCTGTTGGTCTACAGATTCAAGAAATCAATATCACATCAGTTGAAACTTTAAGGAAAGCTTCAGTTTAGCAGGAATTGGTGGTCTAAGTTTTTAAGTCACCTAGGAAAGCTGAGTGGATTTTTAAAGGCTCAGTTAATTTTTTCTTAAGCTTTTATTTTGAATATACTTTGCAGGTTGTTTCAACCAGTTCAGTATGGGCAAAAGCCTGAGGGCAGGACTGTTGTTTTTCCGAGTACTCAAGTACAACGGACAGTGACCACAGCAACAGTAACTCAGCAGGGACAAGTGCGAGGGCGATCACCCATTGCTACAGTATCTGCAAATCAAGGTAAGAAAGATATTGCTATCATAGGTAGTTATGCATCAGTATATTCAGAGGTTTGTTAGTCTGTTATTAGAACTCATGTTTCTTCCAGCTTGGTGGTCTAGATTACTAATCCAGTGTAGCCTAACCCCAAGTGTACATAATGTTCTGTTGATGTTAGGGACTTACAGTGTATTTGCAGATATACTTAGTCTTTTTAAAAAATGCTTACCAATTATATAATGTTGTAAAAATAGGATGGAGTGATAGGTGCCAGTAGAAATCCCAGGCTATAAGGAAAAGCCATTCCTTTAGCCATTTTAATATCCTGTTGGAAGGTTTCTTTTTAATGCAGGTTGTTTAAAACAATGGAGTTAAAATCTCTAACAGCTTGCACAAACAAACCTTATTAATTGCAGCTGCAGCAGCACAGTTTCAGACAACTCAGGCTTCTACCAGTGCTCCAAGACACCAGCCAACAGCGACCTTCACCACAGCAACTAGCACAGCCAATCCTGTGAAACAGCGGGGTCAGACCACTGCACATGCCTCACAGCTAGGCCAGACCCAGCCACAGGCCCCCTCGCACACCATCCAACAAAGTGTGCTGCCTCAGAGGCTGGTACTGACCTCTCAGGCCCAGGCACGGTTGCCTAGTAAGTGGCCTCCCCTTTCAAGGTTTCTCCCACCTTTTTTACTGCAATGAGGTTAAGTTACTAGGCACCCTAAAATGTGTACAGAATCTTTGTTTTTTTCACTCTTCTGATTAGCCTTGCTCACTATGCTGCTTCTGACCAAGGAAAATCAAAAATTGGATAAGAAACAATAGAATTGCTGTGGACATATATTAGCGGTGTCAACTTAATCTCCTATTTCTGCATGTTTCCTCTGCTGGCAAGTCTTCCTTCAGACCAAATATTTTAGCTCTATCCTAATTATTCTTTTCATATTAAACACTAATCCATCTGCTTAAAGGTCTCTAGCAGAGACAAAAGTCACAACTGTTAGGCAGAGAAAAGCAGTGAGGCTTTGCTTTAAGGTTGTATGTGCCCTGCCTATTAGCATGGATATCGAATACTGAGCACTGATGTATTAATTTTATCTCTGGGGTAATGCACTGCCTTTACAAAAGCTAAATGTCATGCCACCATTTTGTAACTATTTATAATACTTGCTGCTTTTTGCTTGTAAGCTTTCTGCATTTAAATCAGAAAAATCTTAGCATTTTAAAGCTTTTTTCACTTGTCTAAATGCAGCTCTCTTAATATAAATCTTGCTTAAGTAGCACATTTTAATATTCAGGCTATTTAAAATGTGTGTGTTCTCATTTTATTTTGAGTGACTATTTTGTTTCTTTAAACCTCTCTTAGTGCTCTTGAAAAGGCAGTGGAGATCACTTTAATATGTATACTTATTTTATTATAAAGTGTCACATGAGTTTTCAGGTAGCTCATATACTTTTTGCTACTAAAAGTGAAAGGATAACTTTTCAACTGTTGATATTTAATTTGAAATGATCAGTTTTTTTCCAGTCTGCCCCATAAATACAGAAAGCAATACCTGCTGAACTTTTATATGACACTTTTGGAGCACTAAATATAATTATGCATGAAAGGCGCTTCAGCACCAGTCTACTAACCAACATTTAGAATTGTGGGCTGAAGGGCATTCATTAATGCGTGTTTCCCTCCTTAACAGGCGGTGAGGTAGTAAAAATAGCCCACCTGGCTTCCATAGCATCAGCACAAGGCAGAATTGCGCAGCCAGAGACGCCTGTAACACTGCAGTTTCAAGGAAATAAATTTACTTTATCACACAGCCAACTCCGCCAGCTTACAGCAGGGCAGCCTCTGCAGCTGCAAGGTACTCTTCTGTCCAGCTTTAGTCAGTAGGTTTCTTAATGTTGAGATACTAGATGATTGGAATGGGGAAGGCTTTCCTCATTGGTTTGCTTGAAGCATATTAAAAAGGAGGTATTGATCCATATATGTGAAGTGAGGGGCAATTTCTCAAGAAAAAGTGTTGACCAGTTAGAGAAATGAAATTACAGGATTTTTATAAATTTTATTTGACTATTTCAGTCACGAATATATTCGTGCAAATAGAATAAAATAATTCTTTTATCAAAAATGAAATGTATAGTCATATGGAGCAAAATTCATATAATCTTTAACCTTGTTTCTGCAGTGTAACTTTTTTCTCTCTTCATAATAAACATGTTGTCTATATTTTAACCCAGAGCCACAGGTGTTGGCTCAGAGCCCACGTCTGCAAGCAGAGCTATCATCAGCAGTAGTGAGAGTGGCAATACCATACCATAGCATCCTTACATCTGAGTTGCTTCTTTCAGAGCTGGGCAGCTGAAGAGTGGTGACTACTAACTGTGGACCCAGCTCTGCAGGCAGCAACGCAGAAGTAAGGGCAGCATAATATGATATTGACACCTTTACTTCTATGTTGCTGCTTGAGGGTGCTTGCTTTAGAGCTGTACACCCAGCTAACAACCTCTGAAAGCAGTACAGGCATAAGAGTGGTAGTACCACAACCCCCCTAAAATAATCTTGTGACCCTCCTGCAACTTCCTTTTGGCTCAGGACACCAATTTGGTTTTCCTTGTGAAATCTGTATAGTATAGGGCAGTGTTTCCCAATTGGTGCTCGGGGGAACCCTGGGGTTCCGCGAAGCAAAACTAGGGGTTCCGTGAGGAGCCTCCTCTGAAAGAGAGAGAGAGCCGGCTAGCCAGCAGAGGAATGGGCGGTGAGTTGTGTGTGCTCGTGGTGCCCATGCTCCACCAATATTTGGAGCTGGAGCAAGCCCCCCTACTCCTCCCACGCGCGCGTCATCCCACCCCGACCCAGAGCATCTCTCCCCCAGCCCTGTCCCTGGCCTGTCCCTGCTGTGTGCAACCTTCACTGAGCTCCCCCTTGCTGGCTGCTGCTGCCTTGCACAGTGTGCTCAAACCGGTGGGCGGGGAGACGGCCCAGGATTTTAAAACTGCTGGGCGCTGCGTTGCGCCGTGCAGCTGAGTTGTGGGTTCGGAGTCTGGGGACGGAGCACAGACTCCAGCCCCTCAAAGTGGAAGGCAGAAGGTAGGGGAAGGGGAAGGGCTGGGAGAGGAAGGGGCTTGTGCAGAGGGGGAGGGAAGAGAGGGGAAGGCACCAAAGGGACAGGGTAGAGGAGAGACAAATGCCAGGGTGGGGTGGGCATGAGGAAGGCCGGGATGGAGCAAGTCATGTGTGAGGGCACAGAGGGGCATGAGAGGAACGGGGGCAGAGGGTGGTGAGGGGGTGGGCATCAAGGAAAAAGAGGGCAAAGGAGGTAGGGGCAATGAGGGAAGGGGGAGGCACCAGGAGGGTGCAGGGGTAAGGGAAGGTGCAAGTGCCAGGGGATTCTGGGGGTGAAGCAGAAGAGCAGACACCTGCAGGGGCGGGACAAGCACCAGAGGAGGGTGAGGGATTGGAGGGCAGCAGGCACCAGGGGAGCTGATGGAATAAGGGGAGGAGACATGGCAGCAGAGAGAGAAGGTAAAAAGTTTTTAAAATATTTATTAATAACAAGGGTGCCACAGTGGCACACCCAAACAAGCCACATGAACTCAGTACTTGCAAGCTGTGCTTTTGCACAAGGGCATCTATGGCAGTGTGAATGCTCTCTTGCCCAAGAAAGTGTCGATGGCTATTTTAGCCATAGGGCTTTCTTGCGCAAGAAATTCACGTTGCCTGTCCACACTGGCCTCTTGCACAAGAACAGTTGCGCAAAAGGACTTATTCCTGAGCGGGAGCATCATAGTTCTTGCGCAAGAAGCCCTGATTTCATACATGAGAACGTCAGTTTACTTGCGCAAGAACACGCGGCCAGTGTAAACAGGAAGCAAGTTTTTGCGCAAGAGCAGCTACTTTGGTGCAAGATCGCACCAGTGTAGAAACAGCCAAGGAGAGGGCAGGAGGGAGGCAGAGGCAGGGAATCAGCGCTGGCTCAGCATGTCTGCATGGTTTAGGGGAAGGTGCAGGGAAATTGAGCTCAGCTGGGTTGCAGAGTGGGGAGGTGGTCCGGGAAGCTGGGCTTGGCTGCGGGGTGGGAGTGTGTGTGGGGGGAGCTCAGAGCAGCTGCAGGAGGAGGAAGGTGCTGGGAACTGGGGCTAGACTCAAGGGGAAGGAGGGGCAGGGAATGGGTGCTTGGCTCAGCAGTTTTGCAGGGCTTGGGAGAGGTGCAGGGAAACAGGGCTCAGCTGTGCTGTGTGGGAGGCATGCAGGGAAACAGTGCAGGGCTCAGCTGGGCTGAGGTAGATGTGGGAGGGCATATGGAACAGATGGGCAGCTCAGCTGGGTGTGAGGGGCTGCAGGGAACTGGTGCTGCACTCCCTTGGATTGTGGGGGATGGTTTTGGGGGAGGTGCAGGGAACCAGCAGGGGTGGGCAGCTCAGTTGGGTTGCAGGGGATAGAGGTGCAAAGAAGCCTAGTGGGGGGAAGAGGGGGGAACCAGGAGCCCTGAAATGACCTCCCCTGGTCCAAAAATCCCTCATCTGGGACCAGTGAGGTCCAGAGGGTGTCAGATCAGGGAGGTTCAACTCCTACCCAAGTCCCCTCCCTGTCCTGGCCCCAGCACCCTGCCTCACACCCCAGGACTCAGCACCGCCCTGGCTCCTGCACCCTGCCAGTCACCCTAGTGCCCAGCAGGACCATGTCCCTGACCCCAGCACCCTGCCACCTGAGCCAGCATCCTTCCACCCAGCAGCACCCTCTCCCCAGCCCCAGCACCCATTTTCACTCTGTCCCTTGCCCCTACCAGCACATTTGGGACCACGTTAGTGAGGCTTGGGGTTTTTTGGAGGGATGTTGGGTTTTTTTGCATCTCACTTGTGTGGCCCCAACTAACTCAGAACAGGTTCCTCACCCCTCTCATAAATAAAGACAATGTTAAAACCTTTTGAGTTTGACATAATCTTTTATTTAAAAATTAAGCCTGGCCAACAAGCCCCCAGTTGGGTTCAAACCCCCATCTCACTGCAGCATCATAACACTCCTGCACCACCTGACCCCAAATCTGTGCCTATTATACACTGGAACTCCCTATCCTGAGCCTCTTACATCCCCAAACTCCTGCATCCCCACATCCTCAGTCTTCTGCCACAACAGTCCTGCACCATCCACACATCACAAATCTGTGCCCAGAGCCCATCATACTCACAATCTTCTTGCCCTGAGTCCCTCACATATCCAGTCCAAACTCCTGCACCCTCACATCCACAATCCCATGGCTTGCTCAGCACCCCAACCTTCCACCTGAGCCCAACACTCCCTGGAGACCCCTTCCCGAACCAACATCCCCTTCTCTTGCATCCAAATTCCCTCCCAGAGCTTGTACTTCTCACCCCTTCCCACACCCACATCCTTCATTCTTACCCCACACCTCCTGTCTCAACCTAGTGAGAGTGTATAAGGGCTGGGAATAGCAAGTGATGGAGAGGTGGGGAACAGAGTGAATGAAGCCTCAAGGAAAGGGGGTGGGGGGGGGTCTCGGAAGGAATGTGATTTTCATGCATTGGTGGGGATTTTCCCTCTCACCCCCCCCCCTTTTTTTTTGGTTGACAAATCTAGGGGTTCCTTGAAATTCTGAAAAGCTGAAAAGGGTTCCTCGGCCAAATAAAATTGGGAAACACTGGTATAGGGTAAAAAGCACACAAAAGACCAGATTTCACGGGGAGAGACAAGATTTCATGGACCCTAATACGTTTTTCATGGCTATGGATTTGGTGTGGCCCTACATAAGTGTCTTTCTTCCTAAGTGGGGATATTTCTTTATGTAATTAATTTAGATGATTGTCCTCATAAAAGAAAATGATAAATTTTGAATCCAGTAAGTAAATTAGATGTACAGCAAAATTAAGATTCAACTACAGGCAGTCCCCGGGTTACATGGATCCGACTTACATCGGATCCCTACTTACAAACGGGGTGAGGCAACCCCACACTAGCTGCTTCCCTCCAGCAGGCCAGGGAGACGCGAAGCTAGCGCCCCCCCCCCCCCCCCCCAGCAGACTAGGGAGACGCGGAGTGGCTTTTCTCAGCAGACACCTCAGCTTGAGAATAAAGGACTGAGGGAAGTGAGGTGTGGGAGAATAAAACTGAGCTCTGGAGAAATGTTTGGCTAGAGTTTCCCCTACAATATGTACCAGTTCCGACTTGCATACAAATTCAACTTAAGAACAAACCTACAGTCCCTATCTTGTACGTAACCTGGGGACTGCCTGTATTCCATATTGGGTGGGGGGAGAATACATAAATGGGAGTAATTTACAAATCAAATAACTATACAGATGTTTAATACCTTGCTTTGCTGCCTTTTTAGTCTGGCTTGTAAAAATGAGGTAATTTTACAAACTTTCTTAAATTAATAACATGCATTAGATAAACAGTACCTTTTTAATGTTGTCACTTTGAATCAGATATTCCCAGCAGGGCATACATTATCTGTTGTGGAAATATGACTTTTTTTTCCATTTAACTCACAATTGCAGGAAGTGTTCTTCAGATTGTTTCAGCTCCAGGCCAGCAGTATTTGCGGCCTCAGGGTCCAGTTGTCATGCAGACAGTCTCTCAA
The DNA here is from genome assembly GCF_049634645.1 of Pelodiscus sinensis. Lineage (NCBI taxonomy): Eukaryota > Metazoa > Chordata > Testudines > Trionychidae > Pelodiscus > Pelodiscus sinensis. The sequence goes on along the minus strand of NC_134725.1, from coordinate 22,839,285 downwards.
GCTGGGACTGTTCAGAATGCTCTGAATGCTTTGGGAAACCAGCACCAAGCAGCTGTGCCAACTTCTACAACAGTAAGCCCACAAGGTAGGTTGCTCTGTCATGAAGCTAAGTTTCCAGTTTGTTATCTAGCTACAGGTTGGACCTCCCTAGTCTGGCACCCTCAGGACCTGACGGATCCCAAAGGAGGTCTCCTGCCATGGCCCCATAGCCTGCCGCCCCTCCCACCTGCCGGATCATTCCACCTTAGCCAGGTTGCCTGTTGGCTGCTCCGGCCCCAGCTGGACTGCTTTGGCCCCGCTGCTGGCTGGGCTGCTGTGGCCCTGACCTCACTGCTGGGCAGCAAGCAGCCCCGGCTCCTCTGCCATTCAAGAATTGGTGGTCCCTGTCCTCATTGCTGCTCAAGTGGAACAATGCCTCTGCCAAGCTGCTGCAGCCCTGACACTGCTGCTGCCTGGGCTGCTGTAATCCCAGCCCAACATCACTCAGGCAGCCCCCGACCCTGTTGCTGGATGGCATGCATCCCTGGCCCCTACTGGGCTGTCATGGCCCCAGCCGGGCTGACATTGCCCTGCATCTGTCCAGGCTACGATGGCTGTGGTCTGGCCCCCTTGCTGCCCAGGGTGCTATGGCACTAGTTTTGCTGCCAGGCAGCGACCAGGCTGGACTAGCCCTGCTATCACCAGCTTCCTCTAGGCTCTCAGTCCTGCTGGGCTCCCTGCTGCTGGCCCTCCTGCTCTCTCCTCCAGGAATATCTGTGGTCCTATGGAAGTTGACAGACCAGAGGGTCCCAGTTTAGAGATGTGCAACCTGCAGCAAAATTGCTTTTATATTTTTCAAGTTTCCTATTAATTGGTGCCAGGTAATGGGCGTTTTAATCCAGAAACATGCACTAAGTAATTGATGGAGCTATTTTGTTCTGTTAAAGTGGTGGGGAATGAGCTACTTAAACTCTCACAAGTCTTTAAACCAGCAGTTCTCAGCCAGGGATCCAAAGCTCTCAAGGGGTCACAGGAAGGTTTCAGGGGATCCACCAAGCAGGATGTATATTAGATTCACTGTGTCCCAGGGCACAAAGCTGAAGCCCCACCACTCTAAGCCTCACCACCCAACGTCATGCTGAAACCTGAGCTGCTTAACTTCGTGGTGTCCCCTGTGACATGGGGCTGCATGCAGTTGCTGTAGGCAGTTATGCTAGCCCTTGCTTTTATATGCAGAAGGACAGCCGTGACATAATTGGAGTTTTTATAGCTTGTTGGAGGAGAGGAGAGGTCAGAAAGAAAAAGGTTGAGAATCTCTTGCTTTAATCCAAAAGTAAAAATGCACGCCTCTTTTGCTTCATAGAGGTTTCAGCTGCACTACATATTCAGAATTTCTCTTTACAAGCAGCGTCTTAAGTAAAATTGCCCTGGATAGTAAAATATCAATTTTAAAATATTTACCATTTTTCAAAGTAGAATCTGGGACCTGATTATTTTTTACTACAGCAGATGCTTCCTAATAGCAATCTTGATATTAACAATTTCCAGTTGATAGCAACATTTTTCTGGGATCCAGTGCTGTCCCATTGATTTTATGGGTTTAGAGCTTGGCAGCAGGCATGCTGCTTTATTAACTTTTTGGAGAAGAAAAGCCTCGACTGCATGCAGGTTTTTGCAATGTGGAAAACAGTACTGGAATCCCAGTCCTACAGTCTAGATCCGTGGTCACCAACCCGTCGATCGCGATCAACTGGTCGATTGCGAGGCCTTGACCAGTCGATCGCGAGGCGTTCGGGCACCTTCACCCGCCACTCTCTCCCCCCCCCCCCAACCTCCGAGAAGCCCCACTACCTACCTCTAGTGTAGTGCCCGCTTCCCGCGGGGTGGACGGAAGTCCTGGGTGAAGCCCACATCACTTCCGGGAGCTCTGGAAGTGCGCAGGCTGCTCTCCTCCCACAGCTCTGTCACGTGCTGGGGGAGGGGACATCGGCTCCAGAAGAGGAGTCCAGCGGCTTCCCTGGGAGGCATGAGTTGAGCGCAGGGATCGGCCCCGGGGTTTGGCCTGAGGAGGCTCCCATGAGGATTTGTCCACGTGGCAGGAGGGGGGGTTTGGCCTTGGGGAAGGCTCCCGTGAGAGTTTGGCCCTGCCGCGTGCAAGGCGGCTCAGCTCCGGGCCAGGCACCCGCGGGGGTTGGCCGCACTGTGGGAGGGGAGGGGCGGGCGCACCACAGGAGGGCGGTTTGGCCCTGGGGCAGACGTCTGCGGGGGTTGGCCACGCTGTGGGGGGAGGGGGCTGGCTTGACCAGTCTGCGCCGCGGGAGGGGGGTTTGGCCCCAGGGCAGGGGCCCGCAGGAGTTGGTCGTGCTGCAGGAGGGGGTTGGCTGCGCTGCGCTGTGGGAGGGGGGTTTGGCCCCGGGGCAGGGGCCTGCGGCAGGCGCCCGCGGGGATTGGCCATGCTGTGGAAGGGGGTTGGCTGCACCGCGGGAGAGGGAGTTTGGCCCCGCCGCAGGGTGGGTGGGTTGGCCCCAGGGCAGGCACATGTGGGGTTTCCCTGTGCCGCGGGGGGAGTTGGGTCTGGAGGAGGAACGTGCTGGCTTCCCTCTGGGGGGCGATGGAGGAATCCTGGAAGGAGGCAGATGCAGGGGAGACTCTGCTGCCATTGGCACCCCGCCCCCTACCCCCACTCCCCAGCTACAGAACTCTGCCCCCATTCCCGTTTCCACTCCCCAAACTCTGTCCCCTGTCCCAAGCTACAGAACTCTGTCCCCTGTCTCATCCCCACTCCCCGAACTCTGACCCCATTGGCACCCTGCCCCCTGCTACAGAACCCTGTCCTCTGCTCTCCTAGTACCCTATTCCCTGCCCCCAGCCACAGAACTCTGTCCCCACAAAATGTACAATTATAAATACTTCATTTTAGATTTAAATAGCATGAATTTAAAAAAGACCATTTATTTCATAACTATAAACAGGTGATTTTTAATTTTATATATCGCATAATTTAAAAATAAACTGTTTCAGAGTGTAAGTAAGGGCTGGGGATAGCAAATGATGGACAGGAGGAGAATAGAGAGGGTGGGGCTTCAAGGAAGGGGCGGGGTGGTAGATCTTTGCCTGTTCTGAGATTCAAAAAGTGATCTATGGTGTAAAAAGGTTGGAGATCACTGGTCTAGGTGGACAGGTTGTGGGCATAGCAGCAATGAGGAAGAAAGCAGTAGTCTGGATTCCTGGAGTTGTACATCATCTTTTCCTATGCTTATGGGGTTATAACTTCCCCTGAAATTGGGGGCCTAAGCTTTGCATATATCAGCATTTCTTTTCCTTCCTGCCTTCCCATAGGATGCAGCTGTGAGAGTACATGGACCTTCATCACCTCTGAACCCCATGGAAAGTCCTTTCATTTGGGCTATAGGCTTAGCCTCCTTCCCCAGTCCATAGACTCCAGCAGGAGCCTATAGCAGTGACTTCATTATCTGATTTTTTTTCTTTCCTCGCCTTTTGTATTTAAGCTTTGGTTTTCAAGGCTTTGTTCCCTTGTACACATCAGGTATTTTGCAGCCTTCTTTATATACATAGTCAAGAGGTTAATGGGAGAAAACAGAGAACAGGATGTCTGGGATAACTTAAAGACAAAACAGAAGTTTACTAAACAACAAGAAATGCAGTTATTGAGGTCTGTCCTTTAGGAATATTGTTTTCTGTAGTCAGTTCCTGTATGAAAAAACAACAAATGGTCTGGTAGCACTTTATAGATGGTATCATGAGCTTCCCTGGGCACAGCCCACTTCTTCAGATGACTGGAGTTCTGAGTTGGGGATATGAAAACTTGAAATAAATAGGAGAGGTGAGAGAAAGAAAAAGGGAGGAGAATGAGAGACACAGCATCATTAAGTATCTGGAGAATGGATACTTAAACCTAAGCAGATGAAAATTGAAGTCAATACAGGCAGTCCCCGACTTACGTGGATCCGACTTACGTCGGATCCCTAGATACGAACGGGGTGAGGCAACTCCCGCACATGCGCAGCAGCATTCCCGGGGCTCGCTCACCTGGGTCCTAGGATCCTCCTCCTCCTCGGGCCGGCTCCGACTGGGGTCCCGCAGAGCTGCCGGGCAGAGGAAAAGTGCCTCCCCACGCCTGCTGCCCCCCCCACCCCAGTGCCAGCAACAGGCTGCCCCCTCCCCTGAGCAACAGGCTGCGGAACAGACAAAAGCAGCCTCTCTGCCCCTCCTCCCCTCTATACATGCCGGGCTCCCGGAGCGCAGCAGCGTCCCCAGGGCTCGCTCACCTGGGTCCTAGAATCCACCTCCTCCTCCTCTTCGGCCGGCTCCAACTGGCCTCTGCCTGCAGCAGCTGGCCACAGGGACAGGGATCCCGCAGAGCTGCCGGGCAGAGGAAAAGTGCCTCCCCACGCCCGCTGCCCCCCCCCCACGGCCTCGCATCCTGCACGCCTCCCCCCTCTCCCCCTGCCAGCAACAGGCTGCCCCCTCCCCTGAGCAACAGGCTGCCGAACAGCAGACAAAAGCAGCCTCTCCGCCCCTCCTCCCCCTATACATGCTGGGCTCCCTGGGCAAACAAAGACTCCACCAAAACAAACAAAGTGCTGGCCTCATTGTGTTAGCAAAAAAAGGACCCTCCTCCTAGAACCCTGGGTGGTGTGTGGAAATAAAGCTATTAGCTCAAAGCATGGTGCAGAGCTGTTTGGTATTTGATGAGTTACTCCTTTAGTCCTGAGTTTGTCACAGGGACAGAAATAGATGTGAAATCTTCTGAACAGGGGAACAGACAGCAAAACAAACATTAGAGGGGAGTTAACCTTTCCCTATGCTATCCAAAACTAAAAAAAATGTTTGGCTAGAGTTTCCCCTACAATATGTACCAGTTCCGACTTACATACAAATTCAACTTAAGAACAAACCTACAGTCCCTATCTTGAACGTAACCCGGGGACTGCCTATACCTAAAACAGGAAGGATACGACTCTGGGAGCTTTTAGCACCTTCAGTGGTTATTAAATAGGTAGAGTCCCCACCAGCCCATATCACGATTGAGTCCATTAGCTTGTGAATTGAATTTGTGGGTGAACTGGGATTCCAGGGCTTCTCTGTGTATTTGGCTTGTAGAGCTGGTTTGTGACAAGACAGCCACCTGCAAGTCTGTCAAATTGTAATTAGGGCAAGTTGAAATGCTCACCAATAGGCTTCTATATATTTTCTTTAGGTATATCCAATTTCTGTCCATTGATTCTTTCCCTCAGAGACTGTACAGTTTCTCCAATATATATAGCAGTGGGGCACTGCTGGCATTTGATGGCATAGATCAAATTACTGGATGTACGGTCAAATGACCCTTTGATTTTGTGGCTTATGTTGTTTACGCCAGTGATGAATTCGCCAGTGTAGATATATGGGCAGAGTTGGCATCTTTTTTGATTGCAGGGCTGGGTTCCTGGAGGTTTATGATGTGGTTGTGTGGCATGGTTATCAGAAAGAATACATTTCAGGTTAGTGAGTTGTCTGTAGGCAAGAATAGGTTTTTCTCCTAAGGCCTCTGAGAGTGAGGGATCATTTTCCAACATAGATTGTAGATTGTGTATAATGTCTTGGAGGGGTCTGAGTTGTGGACTGTAGGTAACAAGAGGAGTTCTGTTGTTTTCTCTTTTGGGTCTGTCTTGAAGTAGTTCATGTCTGAGTATTTTTTTGGCTTTGTCAATTTGTTTTTTCACTTATCCAGGTGGGTATTTTATGGGTGGGTATTCCCCAAGTGGCTCCTGTATGAAGGTCACCTGCAAAATAATCATTAAAAAAAGGCCCTTTGCTGATCCTTTTTTCATGCACTAAGAAATCTGTATGGTTCAAATCCTGTCTGTTTATTGTGGAACCTTTGAGGGAGAAAAGAGGTAGGGAATGTCCAGTCTTAGGTTAGAAGGTGGAGTAGCTTTTAATGATTTATTGCTTATGCATAAGTTATGCACAAGTACTTGTATCCTTAGACCAGAGGTGATCAATTATTTTTTACCAAGGGACACTTCAGAAATTTTTGAAGTGGCCCTGGGCCTCACCGGAAAGGATGGAGCCACATGCTTCCCCACCCACAAACTATGATTGGTCTGGAGATGGAGGAAGCACGTGAAGTCTTTGCTGCTCCTCCCAGAGGTTCCCCCTAGGCGCCCAGACCCCTGGTGGTAGGAAGAGACTTCACACACTCCCCCTTTTGCCCCCAGGCTAATCAGGGTTTGGGGGCAGGGAAAGTGCACAAAGTCTCCTCCCACCATCCAGGAACACGTGGCTCTTCTAAGTGCCATGCGCTCCTTGAAGGGCAGACAAAACCCCTAGGGTTGCCAGATGATTTCAACAAAAATACTGGACACACTTGACATTACATCACAATTGACATTACACCTTAGTTAGAAAATACCGGACATTTATATTTTCTCATTTATATTTTCTCAATTTGTTTCCCGAACAGAAAGCTCAAATACGGGACTGTCTGGTTCAGAACCAGACACCTAGTAACCCTATTTCCCCCACTGCTCCCGGGCCCTAATTGGTCTGGGGGGGAGGGAGTGTGGCAGGACCTCTGCAGGCCGGATCAACCTGCTTGGCAGGCCAGATCCGGCCCGTGGAGGCCCCTTTTGCCCACCCCTGCCTTAGGCTCACCATCACGTTCTGCTACATAAATCCTGCAGAAGCAATACCCTGCAGATATTAGGTGGTAAATGTACAAAAGAATTTGGCTGAATATAAAATCCTAACAGTAATACTGTACTGGCTTTTTCTTGTTGTTCTTCCTGAACAAATAAAATACATGTGGGAAAAATGCAGAGAAGATTTATCAAAACATCTTTTAAAAAAGATGTTGGAGAATACGAGACAGTCCTATTAGGTGAGACTCACCTGAATAATTTGGTACACCAAACTTATAATCACATCATAGAAGATAAATTAAAGTCCTCGTAATGGACTAAGGATAAAAATTAAGATTATTCAGTACAAACCCATTCCACTTGATTGTAAATCAGATTCTTCTCCTCCTGTATTATTTTGTAAATGTAACCTCTTTTTCCTATAGATCTGTCCCGATGACAAACAAGGGTCTCCTCACTAAAGGAAAAATAAGTGAATTAAGCAAAACAGTAGACAAAATGCAAAGCCCTTTTTCCCCACTTCAAATGGACAAAGTTCTTTCACTGTGTATACTGAACTAGAAGCATACACAGGTTTTTTCTGGCAGAATTAAGAAGAACGAAGATATAACATTTTTTTTCATCTGTGTCACTGGTCCCAATCCAACTTGGCTTGCTAGTTAGTATTTGATGGCTGTTTAGTGGTCCTTTTCTGCCTTGGGAACTTTGTTAGTTCTTTTAAGAAATTGGTATAAACATCTGTCAGCTGTTTGAATCCTAACAACATTGGTACATTGTTGGAATATTATATTACTGTAAAAACTGAGAAGTATTATACGTATACAACTACAGAAATGAGAAGTGTTAACTTGAAAAGGTCTTATTTAAAAGGAAATATAAACACTTGGTTTATCTTTAGTTTGTATTCCAGGTAGAACTGCAGTTACTAACTTAACATCAGGTGACACGGCATCAGCTTTAAAACCTGCACCTAGCCATAGTGGACAACCACAGGTATTTGCAATTATTTTCCAGTGTAAACATAATTTCTCAGAATTAATATTGTATAAATTGCAAATAGTATGGGAATAAAATTTACAAACTTAAAAAAAAATACAGTTGGAGTATAGTATTTTTTATTTATAGAATAGGCAAAACAATTTCTTTTGGTGTTTCAGATTTTGTTTAAATTTTTGAATTTAAAACAAGCTAGGAATTATTAATGAACTTATTTTGACATGTGAAGCTCCAATAGCAGTGAATGGATTGCTTGTGTATATTGATTGGTAGACAAGATATTACATCGTAAATAGATTAAGAATGCAATAATTTACAGAAAGACCTAGTATCCTCTAATTGTGGGAACAGTTATGATAACCATCAAATTCCCTGTGTGTTCCTAATATGGAGGAAGCTTGGAAATGTCTATTTTTAAAATTTGTTTTAAAGGTGAGAAATTTTTAAGAAATTTCCATAAAAATCTGGAAAGACAGCAAAATTAGGTGACTTGGAGAAGCTTTCTGCATGGTGAATAGTTAGATCATAGGAAGTTTATATCTGTTTTAGAATGTTCCATATAAGTTAACAAAACACTTTTTAAAATAAAACTATGAAAACAAAATGTAAATTAGCAAAAGCAAGGAAAATTCAAAGTTATGATGGAAGTGAGCCTTTTAACTATAGTTGAGTTTAATTGTGTTCTTCAAATTGTACATTAAGTGTAATCCTTTAACAGCTGAAACCAAGTGCAGTGGCTATACCATTTTTGCAAGCGAATGATATAAAACATAACTTATCTCTGTTTTAATGTTTAGAGTTTTGTTCTCTAGAGTAACTCAAGCTTTTGTCATCCTCATAAGCAGCACAATTTTTGTCACTTTTTCTTGGCAAAGGAATCATTTGAAGAAAAGAACAGGCTTCTGAAGGAGCGCCTGGATAGACTATATTCTGGAAATGAGCGTCGTTGTGCTAGAGCTCCAGTATATGGCAGAGACTTATTGGGAATTTGCTCTTTGATTGGTGAGAGGAAGGGGCCACAACACTGTTCCACTGGGGACAACAAATGGAGGTGGTCTGGCTTTGTGAACTGTTGTCTGTCTTTGCATACTTCCGAAGGCCCAAGTGATCCACTGCAAGCTCTGATCCTGACATCAGATCAGCAGCAGGAATCGCTAAAGCATGTTGTTAATAGGTAATTTGTCATTTTAATAATTGTGGATTTCTACTAAGATTACTGATTTCTAAGAATTATTTTCAAACACCTGTAAAACTGCTTTTTCCTGTTCATAGCTTATTCATTTTAGGTCATTTAGCATTGCAGCAGCAAGACATGCATTACAGTAACCGTTATATTTTTATTTAATGGCTGAGTTTAGAATCTTCCGTCATTTAAAATTGTCATTATTTCCCCTTCTGTGTCTCTTCAGTGTTTCAGTTGAGACTGTCTACACTGGGAAGGTTTGATAACAAAAGCGCTGTTAATATGCAAAAGTCAGTAAAAGTTGAAATCCAGCCAAATTGCCTATTCTTGTCAGTATTTCATAGCCACATTGCTAGGTCTCCTCCCAACAGATAGAGCAAAGGATTATGGGTGAGCATCCGTAGTGCAGTGTTGTGGTAAGGCAAAGCCAATTCCTGCCCTTCTTGGGATTCTTTCTGAGTTCTCCCACTGCACTCTAACTTGCTTAGAGCAGTATGAGTAGTTCTGTGAGCTCTTTGTGCTCAGGAATGTCAATGCAGCGCAGCAGTCTTTCCTCTACAGCAGCAGTTTCCTATTGCTGTGTTTCTGGCAGGGCAAAGCCAGAACATTTGAATGATTTGCTCTTTTTGTTTCCCAAATGGAGCAGGTCACTGAGCTGTCAGATGCTTTGAAAGAGTAAGGGCACATACCTGCATTGCAGCAGATATCAAAACACTGAGCACAGTCATCAGCACCGGCATTGTGGGATATTGGCGGAAGCCAGTTGTTTCAATAAAATAAACAGCAGAGTCCACACTAGTTCTTTATTGATAATAAAGGGAGAGGAAAAGACAAAAGTCTCTTGGAGGAGTGGAAGTTTTTTTGTTGCCCAAACTGGTTTTTCCCCTACAGAAGTTGTAGTGTGCACGCTCTCATTGTTATGTTGCCAAAAGGCAGTTTTGGTGATAAAACATGCCAGTGTAGATAAGACCCAAAATAGAAGAATTTCTCAACATATGCTTTCTGATTACTGTGTAGAGCAAAATGCAGTTTTCCTTGAAACCCATGACGCAAAGGGAATTCATAGTAAAGCAGTGTTTCTTACTCTGTATTCCATGGAATACTGGTGTGCCGTGTGGCAGTCGGAGGTGTGCCGTGAAGAACAGAGTTCAATATGGCCACCCTCAAAGGGGCAGGCAACCTTTTTTTTCCCCTCAATAATTCCTCCCTCTCCCCCCCCCCCCCCCACGATCCACTTTCTCTCCCCCCTCCCTCCCAAATAACTTCCCCGGCCTCCCCCCCCCCCTTTTTTTTTACCCCTTAACAAAAAATTCTTGGTGTTCCTCATAAAAAAAATTGTTTGGTGTTCCTCAGTCTTAAAAGATTTAAGAAACACTGTGGTAGAGAGAGCATCTAACACTTCTTTTGAAATGCTTACAGTAGGCTTATACAGTTGGTGCTGTTTCTTACAATCTGAGCTGCCATTCTTTGGCTTGAGGGAGGATTGATGCGTGGACTTTCAAGTCTCTTCTTTGAAGAGCAACTGACCCATTATCTCTTCCAGGAAAAATGCTAGTTTCAGTTTCCTTTGTGTGAAATCAATGCCTGTTTTTTTCTTAAGCAAATTTATTTAGCTTCCACTAACTCATCAAATATAGAGTAGAAATTAATATTTAAATTTATAGAACAGTGTTTCGTCTAAGCATGCACTTGTGTGACTTCTCAGAAAAGAGTCAAATGCCACCAAGCTGATTAGCAGAGCACCTGCAGCGAGGTGTTTCATTCCTACCAGTGAGCATATTTGCACATGTCTTGGTACACATGAAAAAATGTTTGAGGTGTAGTTGAGTTAGTCTGTAACTGGAAAAACTTAAAAAACATCAAATAGTCTAGCAGCACCTTAAAAACTAACAAAAGATGTAGATGGTATCATGAACTTCTGTGGGTACAACCCACTTCTTCAGATGATAAAAAAAAAATGTATTCCTCAGATGGATGGAAAAAATCCACACACAGATGGAAAAAAATTAGAGGGAACCTTATGATAGATCCTGATCTTGAAAATAATTTGACTACTCGTGGGAGTAAAGTTCTCTATGAAGACTCAAGGCTTTAATCCTCTTGTTTTATTGCAAAATATTGTTTTGTAGCCATCATCCCAATTGATCCACAAAAACTAACTAAAATATTTTGCTTGTTGAGATACCTATAATATTTAGTGAAAGGCACAAAGGATTATGAAGCTGTTTAGATAATCATTAAGAATAAGATTACCCTGAGGTGCTGAAAGATAAGTGCTAGTATTGATCACTTAAAAGTGCTATTTCTTTTCCTCCAGTCTGTTGAAATGTTTTGCTGCATTTTACAGGGCTCGCTGTGTGTTGCCAGCTGCAATTGCTGCTCCTCCATGTTTGTATGTAGCAAATCCTCCCCCTTCTTATAGTCATAAGATGAAAGTCTTCAAGCACAATCTTAAGCAGAAGGTAACTCCATATTTACATGAACTGCAACAGATTACGACTCCATGCTTATTACAGTTCCCTGACCTCCGACTGGTGCAGTATGATTCAGGTAAAGGAGAATCTGTATTACACAAATCTGCTTCCTATATCAGCAGTTGAATGCTGTTTATAAAGTCTTTATAATCTCTTCTTCTTTAAACATAGGAAAATTGGAAGCTCTTGCGGTTTTGCTTCAGAAGTTGAAAGCTGAGGGACGCCGTGTGCTCATTTTGTCTCAGATGATTCTAATGTTAGATATACTGGAGCTGTTCTTGAATTTCCATTTTCTCACATTTGTGAGAATTGATGAATATGCTAACCATGAACAACGTCAGGTAAGGTTACTTTATCTGTTTGCCACAGTGATAGCTAAATTTTAGGTTTGAGTACTGATACATGAAACAGGAAACCTGCTCTGTCATTTCTCTATATTTTGTTCACTTTTCATTACATTAGAGTGAGTGTGAATTTACTGTTGGGTTTATAATTCTGCTTATCAATTTTTGCCCCCCATCTAGGAACTGATGAAAAGTTTCAACAGAGACAAGCGCATTTTCTGTGCCATTCTTTCCTCTCACAGTCGTTCCACAGGTGTCAATCTTGTGGAAGCAGACACTGTTGTGTTCTATGATAATGATTTAAACCCAGTGATGGATGCAAAGGCTCAGGAATGGTGTGACAGAATTGGGAGATGCAAAGACATCCACATATACAGGTGACTGTTACACCGAGCAGCTTTTTCTATAGCATGCTTTTATTTAAATTAACACTTGGAAAAAAAAAACATTGTTTCTATGTGATTTAAAAGTCACATGAAAAAAACTTAATTTTTAAGCTAATTAAGGAAGTCAACCAAAATACTAATTTACCATTATATTTGGTGTATTGTAACTATGTTGGTTGTAGGATATAAGAGAGACAAGATAGGTGAAATAATATAATTTATTAGACCAACTTCTGCTGGTTGGAAGGTGGAAGCTTTTGAGCTTCACAGAGCTCTTTTTTTAGGTCTGAGAGAGACATATCCAGAGTGACTGACTTCAATGCACATTGGAACATGAGGTTCACATGTGCTGTAAAAGACCACTTAAAATGAAGTGCTAGCACTTCTGCGAAGCTGAAAAACTGACCCTTCCACCAGAAGAGGCTAGTTCAATATTAAAAGTCTTAGAGGGATAGCCATATTAGTCTTGTAATTTTAAAAACAACTTTTAAGAAAAACAAGTAGTGCTGAGACACCTTTTGTTAGTCTCTAAGGTGCCACAGGACTTCTTGCTTGTTGTTTTTTAAGTTGGTCCAATATTACTTCCAATACCTTTCTCTCTCTCTCTCTCTCTCTCTCTCTCTCTCTCTCTCTCTCTCTCTCTCTCTCTCTCTCTCTCAAAGAAAATTTTTCCAGCGGGATGACGGAAGTGACATCATGTGTCACTCTGCGTCCTGCTGCCCCTCCTTTCAGCCTATCTTGCTGCAACCCCATTAACTCAGAGGGTAAACACCAAGACAAACAGCTTATAGGTCTGTAGTTGCAAAAAAAAAAAAAAACACCACTGTGACTATGAGTAGGTAAACCCGGAGGGTAAATTCTGCTCTGCTCTGCTCTCTTTCTTTGGCTTTCCAGGCCACCTCCAAGGCTGCTGCAGCTGCTTGCCCTAAAAAAAAAAAAAAAAAAGAGCTCCCACATACCTGCAGTGTTGCGGTGGGGCACTACATGGGCATAGCTCACTGCAACGGGCACGGGCATGCCTGCCTCCAGGCGCAGTGCTGCCAGTGCCACATGAGGCAAGAGGGACAGGCCAGTGCTCCCTTGATGGCTGCAGAGCTCTAGCCCACCTCCCCCATGCTCTTTGCCAGTGCTGAGACCCTGTAAAAAATTGGCCATGCAGCTGGAATTTACATGGGTTCCCCCAGGGTCCTAGTGAGTGCTGGGTATTCAGAGCCAGCCCAGCTGTGAGCTATGATCTAAGGATGTTAAATTGCGGTTAATTGACTAGTCAAGTAGTCGATGAAATTTCCATCAACTAGTCAATAGGCACTTCCACATTCTTCCTTTGAAATGTAGAAGAGCCCCATGCAGGGGCAGCATTTGTATATTTCAAAGGAGGAATGTGGAACTCTGCAAGCTGCCCAGGGCCAGAGGGAAGTCCCGCTGACTCCAGGCTGCACACAGGCGTGCCTGCTTTGAAATGTACAAATGCTGCACGAGTCCGAGATCAGCTGAGGAGCTCCTCAGCCTCTCCGTGAAGGCTACATGCACCTGACAAAGTGGGTCTTTGCCCACGAAAGCTTATGCTCCAATAAATCTGTTAGTCTATAAGGTGCCACAGGACTTCTGGTTTATGCAGATTCAGACTAACATGGCTACCCCTCTGATATCTATTTAGGAATATGCATTAAAGATGTGATGGGTAACCAGTTAACTGGTGATGTTTATTGGTTAATGCTGTGTTTCTCAAACTGTGGGTCCCGACCCCCTGAGGTCACGAGCAACTTGGAGGGAGGTTGCTGCAATTTAGGGGGGGGTTGCGAGCAACTTAGAGGGGGGTCCGGTATCACAAAGTTTGAGAACCCCTGGGTTAATGGTTAAGCAGTACCGAGGAGCCGAAGGGCTGCACCAGCCCCACCGGCAGCTGGGGCTGGAGCAGCCCCTCCCCCACGCCATAATCAGTTAACTAGTCAAACACTATGTTTAACTGGTTAACCAATTAAATGGGCTTTTACATCCCTCTCTTCTGCTAGACAAATCCTTACAAATTCAGTTCTATTGTTCAAGATAGTGGTTAAAATTCTTCTTTGCTTTCTATCAACCATTGTGGTTTAACAAGTTGTCTGCCATTTTTTTCTAGGCTTGTAAGTGGTAATTCTGTAGAAGAGAAGCTTCTGAAAAATGGCACTAAGGATTTGATCCGAGAAGTAGCTGCTCAAGGAAATGACTATTCCATGGCCTTTTTAACACAGGTACTTTTTATGTTAAGATTTTTTTCCAAAAAGATTTCTCGTAATTGACGCGATATGTGGATCTTAAAGCCAGAGGTTTAGATTGGTATTTGATAATGGAATTAAACAATACGTCTAATATATGTCTAGTTAATACACTGTTCTTAAAAGTTTTTTTTCTATCACCTAGTGGCCAATAATATACTGCTGTGTGCCAGATCTGGGTTTGATTTCAGCCTGACCTTTCACCCATTGATTTAGTTTGGTGGCACTTAAAAGTATACAAATGGCAATATATAGCTTTGAAAATGGTACTATAAAGCACCAACATGGAAGATGTGAACTCTTGAGTACTCCCTTACAGATGGAAAGTACACTTGTCCTTCTCTGCAATCCTCTGGCAAGAATATACTCCATTTGACCCCAGGTTTACTATGAGTAAAACCAGAAATCGAATAATCTTGAAAAATTGAATGTACTTTTTTCTCTTTCCCTCCGTCCCTCCCTGTCCTTACCAAGCAAACTATCCAGGAGCTCTTTGAGGTTCATTCTCCTATGGATGATTCTGGTTTTAGAGTGAAAGCAGAAGAGTTTGTGGTACTTTCTCAGGAGCCCTCTCCAGCAGAAACAATCTCCCCCAAGGTTGCAAGACCTTTTATAGAGGTAATATCATAACAAGTTTGTGTTATGGGCATCAGAAGATGAGGGGAAAAAGGTATAACAATATAAGTTGAGTCTGAAATGTGTGCTTTTTTGAATTTTGAATTCCATTATTCAGCTTTTTTATACAGTTTTCTTCTGTTCAAGCAGAATTTATAAAACTTATATAGCTGAGTGTTCCATTCAAGCTATTTGGTCTTTCCACTGAATACATATGTAAATATTTATTGACTAAACATGCATCATGTGTGCAGTCTATTTTTTTAACATTCAGAATACCAACAGTGGGATTTCTCTCCCTGACTTGTGTACATGATTTGCAGTAACACTATGGGAGGTGAACACATGCATGGAGAACAGAAATATCTAACTATTCTTTTAATAGCCTTTCTGTTTCATTTTTAAAATGTCAGTGAAGTGTGTGGTATGGGGAGGGTAAATTTAATAGCTAAGTAGACAGGATGAATATTTGTATGTTTCATTCAAAATAATTGTTTAGGGTGGGGCTTGGCACCCTATTATGAAACCATATTTCCTATGTTAATTTGTGGTTTTATTTACAATCTTCAGAGCTGATTGAAGTCCATGAGAATCTTTCCATTGACTTAAGTGGGTTTTGCGTCAATCCTTTAAAGCATATTTTTGTAAAGGTATTTTTTTAAAACTTGCATTTTTTTAAAGGCTCTCAACAGCATAGAACAAGAAGATGAAGAGCCAAATAAACATGTACAAGATATAGGAGCAGAATCAAGCTTAGAACCATTAATTTCAGAACTGTGTGAGCCAAAGTACAATGATGAGCCCTCGCAGTTGCAGGAGTTAGTTGCTGTTGTGGATCAGGTACCATGATGTTCCATAAACATTTTCTTAAAACAGTTGGGAATGTTTAGTTCAACTTTTCACTCTGACCTTAAAGCAACTTTGCTTTCTAAGAGTCTGATATTGTTCCTGTTGAAATCAGTGGCAAAACTCCATCTGACTTCCACGGGCATGATTACACATTAAACAAAAGAGCCTTATTTTAAGTGAGAAGTTTTGTAATCTCTGTTTGCAATAAAGACAATGAGTAGTCCTGTGGCATCTTAGAGACTATAAGAAATAGATAGTGTTTTTGTTAGTCTCTAAGGTGCCCCACGACTGCTAGTTGCTTTTAAAGTTATAGACTAACAGGGCTACCCCCTCTGAGTCTGTTTGCATTGTACCTTTGTTATCCCCAACAATAATTGTGTTCTCCTTATTAGCTTACTCCAATTGAGAAGTATGCTTTGAATTATCTGGAGCTCTTCCATGTTTCCACTGATGAGAGTAAACCAAGAATAAGTGAGGTAAGATATTAATGAATACGCATTCTGTATTGTACATCTGCAGAACATACCAGCAAAATACATATTCTTATGTACATCTATATGAAGTGAAAACTACTCCAAAGATACTTGATTTATCTTAGGCACTTTTATGAGCCTTGACACCGTAGTATCCGAACACCACACAAACATTCTTGAATTTTTCCTCCCAAGACCTCTTAGAAGCTAGGTGCAAGTATTCTCATTTTACAAGGGACATTCATATGCCTATGGTCCTGTAAACACTCGTGCATGTGCATCACTTGAAACATAAGAACAGTCCTGTTGACCTCTTTGGGGATTACTTCTTTGAGTTATGTTGAGCACATGTATAAATTGCAGTACTGGGGCCCAGTTATCTTGCTTAAGGTCTCATAGGATGTCTGACAGAGCCAGGTAATGAGCCCCAGATCTGAGCTTATTTATTTGCAAATTAACCCAAATGCTATTTTAAACGTAATTGGAAAGCAGAACGCCCCTTTATTAAATTTTCATTAAAGATTTTAAAAAATGCAGGTTATATTATTTAAAGAGTGCTTTATCTGAAAATTAAAATAATCAAAAGAATTTGCCCATTTCCCCAAATTCAAGTTGACAATGTCCCGGTAAAGATTTTTGTCCGTGAGGTAGTATTGAATAGAGATTTGTTAAATGGAATGCATTGTTATTTAGGGGGAATTGAATGCTGCAAAAAAAGCATGGGAAACTTATCACCTGAACGAACTGAAAGAAAAGGAGGAAAAAATGCTTTGGGAAGAAGATGATGAACTACTTACCTACACTCGGGAGGATGCATACAACAAGGTAATTATTTAGCAATTCTGGTGTCACTTAAAAGCTGTTCATTCTTGGTGTTGGGCAGTCAGTTCACGGAATCCTTCAAATTGTTGTGTCTCTTTGTTTTATAGGAGTATGTATATGAAGGTCCAGATGGACAAACAGAAATAATGCCAGTAAGTCATATAGGTTTTAATCTATTTGAAGAAAAGGAATCTGCAGCTAATTAACAAATTGTGGTGACTTGTATATTGTGTTTTGTGCAGCTTTGGACTCCCCCTACCCCTCCTCAGGATGATAATGACATCTACATTGATTCTGTTATGTGTTTGATGTATGATACCACCCCAATTCCAGAGTCTAAGTTGCCCCCAGTATACGTCAGGAAGGAGCGTAAGCGTCACAAAACAGATCCATCTGGTAAATATTTGGTTTAGAAAAGTTCTGAGAAGTTATTAGGAAAAGACAAAATAAATTTTCACTTGGAAGACACTAACACCTTACCCCACATAATAACTCTCCAAAAATATCAGAATATCTGATCAAGCAGTTTTTTATGGGCAGGTTTGAAGAATCTGAAAGTTTTTTGTCTATTTAATGATCAATGTCAAAACAAGATAGTCATAAACTTTAACATACTTGTAATAGTGTTTGGTTTTTGTTATTTTGTTGGGTTTTTTTTGTTTTTTGGGGGGGTTTTTTGTTTGGTTTGTTTTTTCCGACTCAGACCTTGGGGCTTATTGTTTAAGATGTCATTTTATTTTGTCTTCATTTGTACTGAAAATACAATGTCTCCTTTCAAAACTTATTTTTCTAATGCAGTAATTAGGTTAAAGTTAATTTGTAATAGGTGTTAAAAATTTTACGTTATTTTTAATGTGAAGAATTCAAAAATCACTGGCCATGTTATATTTGGTTAAACCAGTGACACTCAGACTGAGGCTTGCAACCCCCAACTAGTTATTTGTGTCTCTTGTGGGTCTTTTCATCACATAAAACACTCCTGATTAAATTATTAAATGGCGAGGATGCTTTTATTGTGTTGCAAACAAATTAAGTTCTCAATTAGCGGTAAATTACTAATTTATTTCCTATGTTGAAATTATAATCTAATATTATAACAAATGAGACAATGAAGTCACAGGACTGTCTCTCTTTTGAGTAACATTGGTCCAGAATCCAAAACAGTGATCTCTGAGGTCTGACTATCCTGGAGTTTAACAATACCTTTCAATAGATATTTAATTGGTTTAACCCACAGCCAGTGGTTTTATCTACAGCTAGATAATTACTATTGATTTGTCTGTCATGCTTGCCTTAACAAAATGCCCTCTTTTACTGTGTTACTGAAGATGGCATCACTTTTCTAGTTGCAGGTAGAAAAAAGAAGCAGCGCCATGGAGAGACTGTTATCCCTCCTCGATCACTTTTTGACAGAGCCACTCCAGGGATGCTGAAAATGCGACGAGAAGGCAAAGAACAGAAGAAGAACATATTGTTGAAACAGCAAACACAATTTGCAAAGCCTTTGCCAACTCTTGTCAAACCGGTTGCTGAGGCTGGACAGGATAATCCTGAATGGCTGATTAGTGAAGACTGGGCACTACTTCAAGTAAAATTAACCCTTTGCTTTCCAATTTCATTATTTTGCTGTAATGTTGTTGTTAACTTTGGACATGACTATTTTCTGACTTCATCCCTGGAAATGTTATTTCTAGTTTCTAGGGGCTAAACTCACACTTGGCCTTCTGTTCCGATTGTGGGACAACATGTAGCTATACTGCTTCAGGAACAGATCAGGGATCAAAACTGTGACTGTTTTCCTTTTGCTCCACAAAGGGAGTAAGCGGTATCAGCCCTCTTCCTGGCACATCTTCCCATACACGTCAAATCAGTTGTGCTGGCTGAGGTGTTGAAGAATGCAGCCAGAGTGTGTGGGAGAGAAGCCTCAGGCAGCTTCTTTTTCTCTCCCACATTGTAGCAAATATTGTGGGAAGCTTGTGCAGGGGAATTAGATCATCTTTTATTCGATTGTTCCTCTGTGCATGCGGCTTCTCCAAAAGGATCTTTTGGGGCTAACTTCAGAATAAGGTTTCTTTATGACTAAATAAATGGCTTGGGCGACATACAAAAAAAATTTAGTTTAGAAGTTTATAGTGATTTTATGTCACCTTCAATTTTGCACCTTCTGATTTTCCAGGCAGTGAAGCAATTACTGGAACTTCCTTTAAACCTTGCTGTCATGTCACCGGCGCACACACCCAATTGGGATCTTGTTAGTGATGTTGTTAACTCATGTAGCCGAGTCTATCGCTCACCTAAACAATGCCGAAACCGATATGAAAATGTCATTATTCCAAGAGAAGAAGGAAAAGTGAGTTTAAGTTGAATGGTTCATCCTTTTGAACTTCAGTTTGTAGCATTCTTTTTTGGAACTCCGAAACATGTTTTTATTAAACAGCTCATCAGCACACCCGAATAACTTTTAAAAGTATGTAGGAGTATATTTATTAGGATTTTCACTTATTTTGTGATTGACTTTGAAAAGACAAAGCATCTGAACAAAATCTGCTACAAAAAATCTAATTTTCCTTCTTATTTTACAGTTAATGTATGAAGCTAATTCTAAAAAGAAGACAAAAAGCATTTATAAGGTGAGTATTGGAATTCTTTCTAAATTAAATACAAAGACTAGGGCTATGTCTAGACTGCAGGCTTCTTTCGAAAGAGCCTCTTTCGAAAGGGAGCGTCTAGACTGCACGGAGAAATTTCGAAAAAGCGGCTTGCTTTTTCGAAAGAAAGCATCCAGTGAGTCTGGATGCTCTCTTTCGAAGAAGCCCTATTTACATTGAAGAACGCCTTCTTTCGAAAGAGGAACTTTCAAAAGAAGGCGTTCTTCCTCGTAAATTGAGGTTTACCGCCATCGAAAGAAAAGCCGCGTTCTTTCGAATTAATTTTGAAAGAACGCGGCTTGAGTCTGGACGCAGGGGAAGTTTTTTCGAAAAAAGGCTACTTTTTTCGAAAAAACCCCTGAGTCTGGACACAGCCTAGGATACTAAGTATCGGTAGAGGTGGACAGATAATTCCTAGAACATCTATACTGAGTATTTATTGAATACTGAAACAGCAGTTAAAATTCTGATTTTTTTTTTCTTGTTGGTATAGTAGCTTGACACCAGATTTCCACACAATATAATTACATACAGTTTTGTTGTTTCAGTTTAATCACTAGTGAGTATTTGTCTACTTCATAAAAGCACCACCTTATTTATCATGATTATTATCATAGTACTTAACACTTGTAATAGTACAATTCATATTACAATCTAAATGATTTAGAATTAATGAATTAATTTGAAAACACCCATTTATGATATAGCATTATGCACATTATATAAAAGCAGAAACTGATTCACTTAGCTAAGTGACTTTCCCCAAATCATTCAGCAAGATATATAGAACTGGGAGTAGACCCAGTTCTGACTTCATCCCATTTTCAAAGTAGTAGTCAGGCCACTAGTTTCTCTCAGGAGAAGCTAGATCCTGGAACTAAAAAAGTGTTGTAGCGTAGCATGGCTTTATTAGGAAATCTATGCTGTGGTAATTTTATGGTACTTGTGTATGCTATTACAAATTGCTAATGGATTATTTTATATACTGAATTATGTTCTCAGAATCTAAACTTAAAAAAGGAGTATCTTTCAAATTAGAATTTTTCATTCTGTGTACTGAAGAAGTGGAGGTTCTGGAAGTGTAACCTTGGGAACTGTTCTTTATTCTGCCTTTTCATTATGTAATTTCCATAGAGTTGTGTGACAATGAAGATGATAAACAAGACTAGGCAGAGACCAGTCTGTAATAGATTATGTTGGGCGATATGTGTTTAAATCATTTGTATTAACTAGGTATTTGTGCGTAGACAGAAGTGTTATTTAAGGTTTTTTTTCCCCTAAATGCATAGGCTTTTTATTTTTCATTTCTAGACCAAAAATAGTCGTCCACTTCGTACCAATCAGATCTACGCCCAAGATGAGGGTGCAACCCACACGCAGCTTTATACTAATCATTTTGAGATGATGAAAATGATTGCAGGAAAGAGAAGTCCCCCAATCAAACCCCTGTAAGTTAAATACGATATTTTCTATTTCTCTGTATACTAATGGTGCTGCCAGACTTTTAAACATAGTTATATTCTTGAACATTGTCCTAGCCAAGGACTTTATTACTTTCTCATATTAGTTGTCCAAACTGTTGTAGATGCTCACATGCTTTTCTGTTTAGTTTGTTTGTCTCCCTGTTGTCCTGTGGCTGTGAGAATGGGACAGATTACTTATGTGGATAAATTTTTGGTCCTTTTTTGTGGGGAAGAAGTGACAGTGGGGTAGAGAATACGATTTAAGGAAAGTCTTCCTCATACAGCACTTCCTTTCTGTCTGTTACCAAAAAACAAACAACAACAAAAAAACCAACCCTGAAATCATAGTAATATATGATGCTTATTTGTATAGTGCCTACCAACTCCATTAACATTTTTTGTAAAAGTCTCTCTGCATTAATACATCCATTCATGTGCAACTGCTAGTGCTGTTGGGAATTCCTGAGAAATATCAGAAATGCAAAGCGTTCTCTTACAAAATATGTAAAATTAATTATTTCGTCTGAGCTTTTTCCTCTTCAGTAATGTAGTTTTGGTTAATTTCAGACTTGGCATGAATCCTTTCCAGAAGAATCCAAAGCATGCTTCTGTGCTTGCAGAAAGGTGGGTCATTGTATCTTAAAGGGCCTTAAGATTGGGATTCTCTTTTTTTAAAATGCTTGCTTCTAAATTATTTTACTGCTTTTATTTCTAGTGGAATCAACTATGATAAGCCACTTCCTCCAATTCAGGTTGCATCCCTCCGAGCTGAGCGTATTGCAAAAGAGAAAAAGGTATATCTTTCTTCTTAATTAAATGAACTTCAGTAAGAGTAATAAAATGTGATGCCCTCTGCTTTCATAGGAGCCATATGGTTGCCTCTTCCATCCTTTGCCTGCACTTACCAACATTGTGTTCTGGTTTGCTATGAGTGCATAGTTGTAATATGAGCAGGCTTTAACCCACATTACTTTATTTTATTTTATGTTTTAGATCAGTCTTTTCCTGTGTGATATCCTTCCACAGGAGTAGCCCACTAATTTCTATATTCTAAATAATACCAAAATAAAATTCCACTAGAAAATGAATAACTAATGTAATGGGACTTCTAATGAAGTTTGTTACAATAGAAGTCTGTACATGCAATGTTTCAGTCTTGTTTTTAGTTGTTTGACCATGAAAATCCGGAAGCAGGAAGTTTCCCATTGACCTACCTTAATGTAATAGTATTCAAAAGACTCTTGAGACATGCTCAAAAAATAACCTACTTCCTCCAATTTATTATTGTTCATTACATAGACCCCATTCATATTTTGTCTGGTAAGAGCTACCCTGCTTCATCAGCTTATATCAGGGGATACGATATAGAGCATCTCTGGACTGTTGATGGCTTTCTTACATGTGCTGTTCTGAGGAATTACCAAACCTGTTTCTTTGATGTTTGCCCAGGCTTTGGCTGAACAGCAGAGAGCACAGCAGCAGTCGGGCCCACAGCCTCAGCAACAACAGCAAGCTGGGCAACAGCAAACACAGCAGTCAGCTATACAGCAAGCACAAGCTCAGCCTCAACCACAGACTCAAGCACAGGTAGTTCAGCAGCCACAGGCAGTGGTACAGACTGCAGTAACCACTGTGGCCAACACGGCAGTATTGGTAAGAAAGGGAAAGCTTGCTGTTCTTGAAGCAGCGACTTCAGTTCTTGTCTGTGCACCATTTGTGCCTATGTTCTTTGAGTTGAAAGTGAGATACACAGCAGTATATTTTTAATTTCCTGGATAGGCTGTGTGTCTTGGTTTTCAGCCACTCATTATATTACTTGGAAAATTCATGTTGGAGTGAGGCAGTGGTATTCTCTGTGAAAAAGGAAATGTCATCAACAAGGACACCTGCCAATACAACCAACTTTTCCTCTGATACATCTGATACATGGTACATGGGGGAAAAAAAAGCATCCTGATAATTTGGGGATCAAATTTATCTGTAGTTTAAAAAAAAAAACAAAAAAACTCTATCTGTGGAGATGTTTTATCTGGAGGAATATGGCACAGTGCGGTTCAAGAGATGCATTTTCTTTGTGGAACTCTTGTTCTTCGAGTGATTGCTCATGTCCATTCCATGTAGGTGTGTGCGCGCAGCGTGCACGCGTCGTTGGAGATTTTTCCCTCAGCAGTACCTGTTGGGCCAGCAGGGAGCCTCCTACAGTGACGCCGGTATACTGACTGATATATACCAATGCTGGCCCCCCCACTCTCTCAGTTCCTTCTTACCGCTGTGATGGTTGTTGGAACATGCCCTAGCTCTTGCTTAAGCAAATGCTTCTAGTACTTGAGTAGTTCTTTTGTTCCTGTTATCTGTTAAGAGTTGTAAATTGAGTTAGGGTAGTTATCTGTGTTTGTTTGCCACTGCAACACGCCATGCACCTGTGGAGAGGCATGTCCAGACCACAAGGATTCAAACCTTGCAAGAAGTGCCACTGGCCCATGCCCTGCAGCGATCCACATTCATCCTCCCTGAAGTGCCTGGGAGAGGGTGCCTGCAAGATGTCATGCACGAAGCGGGAGAGAGATCGTGCCTCAAGATCATCCTCATGGAGGCAGCCCTAACACCAGCACTGGCGTCCAACCTGGTACCGACATCTCAGAGTGCACTGGCATTGGTGCAGGAGACTTCGGCACGCTCTCGCACCTCCCCGACACTGCAAAGGCCTTGGCACTGGTCGCAGTCCCCGGTGCCGCAAAAGAAGAAGAGGCCTAACAGAGGTAGATTGCCTCCGCAGGCGTGCACTCTGTGCTCCCTTCAGTGGGGCTTGTGGCACCATCAAGCGCCAAGCCCGGACCATAATGGTTGGGCAAACATTTATCCCTGCACCAGGAGCCCAACCCACTTGGGGACTTCCCAGAACCCTTCACTCCGGAGGCCTTCAGGGCAGCCAGGGACCTGATTGAGTTGTCTCCTTTGTTCCCCCAACACCAACCCCCGTCAGGGACCATGGGAACAGCTGGCACCAACCAACATCGAGGGCGTCTGACGATGTAGTCGGGGAGGCCAGAAAATACTACTCCGGCACTGATGACTGCTCCAACCCTGGCACCGGATGTGGTTTGGGATGCGGCACCAGGCCCGGCACCAACACAATGCCACCATGTGGTGCCATCCATGGCACCCAGCTCCATGGCTCCTACCTCCAGCCAGAGGTTACCAGCCCTGGGCACGGCCAAGCTATCCCCGTACCCCCACTACTGCGGCAAACCTGAGTCAATGGCCAGACACACTCTGGAGTCAGCAGCGATCCCAACATGGTTGGTTTCGGAGTACTCGACCGACTCAGAGGCAGAGTCAACTTGGTCGTCGAGGGGCTCCAGAGCCTGCTCCTGGCACCAGTCCCACTCGCGGCACCAATCGCGGCACTGCAGCTCCTCTGCTCACCACCACCAATAGCACTGGGCACAGCCAGTTCCAGTGCCGGTGATGCAACAAACCTGGGCCCTGCACCACCGAGTCAGTGGCCATTCTGGACACCCTGGGCCTACCACCAGAGCCAGGATGTGGATCCTTCGAGGTCAGGGTCGGTCATCTCGGGCTTCTAGCTCCTCCATCAGTGACTCCTCTGAATCAATCTCCGACCCAGCGCAGTCGCTGCCTCCCAGTCAGGCATTCCTGAGACCATTGGGAAGCAGGGCTCCACCAACCCAGCCACCACCGGCATCTGTGTCTGGGACCTCACAGGAACCTTCGCAAACAGTGGCTTCTGTGGAGATGGCCCCAAAGGAGTCATCGTCATCCTCCCCAGACGAGGCCTTAGGGGATACCCTTCCATCCATGCCCTCTGTGGACGCTAGGGCCCACCAAGACGTCCTTCACCAACTGGCACAGAGCATGGGGGCCCAAGCTGAGAAGGTGTGCAAGGATTCCGACCCCACAGTGGATATCCTCCAGCCTGACACCCTCACCAGAGTGGCTCTACTGATTAATAAAATGGTGACCAAGATCTCCAAGGCCCTCTGGCAAACCCCGGTCTCCATACCACCAACAGACGAGGGCCGAGTGGCGTTATTTTGTGCTTCTGGAGGGCAACAAGTACCTGTTCTCTCACCCACCCCTGGGATTGCTGGTGATGCAGGCTGTGAACCAAAGGGAGAGAGGAGCAACCAGCTGCCCCCTACACAACTGGGGGCATCCAGCTCCGTATTGCTAACCAACAGGTACTGTTGTCAAGGTACGCGTACAGCACCTGGGCCTCCATGGACAAGTTCACAGACTTGCTCGCAAGAGACTAATGACCTGACTTCAAGACCCTCCATGAGAAGGAAAGGGTGATCTACAAGGCAGCACTCCAAGCAGCCCTTGATTGGGCCAATGCTGCTGTCCACGCCATGGCCACAGGAATAGTTCTACACCGCAGCTTCTGGTTGCATGGGTCCCAGGTGCCCCCCGAACTCCAAAACACCATTCAGGACCTTCTTTTCGAAGGATTCTCGCTGTTCTCAGAACAGACGGACCAGTGCCTCCATGGCCTGAAGGACACCCATGCAGTGCTTAAATTCCTGGGCATGCACATGCCAACCAACCAGAAGCGTTCGTTCTTGGGCAGGAACACTGTCAGACTGCCCCAACAGGCCCCGCGATGATACATGCATGCATGCCATAAATGGCATGCAGTCAATTTTCTGTGGTGCACGGGGTGGGAGCTCAGTCCTCCCTCCCCCACACGCAGCAGCCAAGCAGCAGCTTGAGCCTCAGGATTGTTGTGCAGCTCTGGTTTCCTGCTGTGGGGGGATGGTGGGAGAGGCGCACGTACAGCATAGCATAGGGGCCAGGGCTGCCCAGCAAGACCCTATGCTGAGCTCCACGTCCCTGGGACTGTCCCTACTTGGCCTGGGTGATCAGCTGGCAGGAGCAGGGAGGGTTGGGTTAATGTCACTCCTTGCTTTACAGGCTCAGCCTCCTGCTCCAGGAGAGGGTAGGGAGGGAGCTGCTCCGCAAATCAGGGCTGGGTGGCCAGTCACATGCAAGTCCTCCTTGCATCTTATCTTTCTGTGGGTATGTCTACACAGCAGTTATTTTGAAATAACAGTCCTTATTTTGAAATAACTTTCCTAGCATCTACGCAGCCAAACCGCTATTTTGAAATAAATTCGAAATACTGGAGCGCTTACTTCGAATTTGGTAAATCTCATTCCACAAGGAATAACGCCAAATTCTAAATATCTATTTTGAAATAAGTGCTGTGTAGACACTTATTTCGAAATAGGGGGCTTCCAGCCTTCCCAGGGTGCCCTGGTGGCCCCTTCAGCCTCAACCAAGAACACTTCTCTCCCTCCCACCCCACCAGAGCCTTTAAAGGGGTAGACTCTGGCCACAGTGCCTGTGCCAGCTCCAAGCCTGCCAGCCCAGAGCCAGCAGTCACTGTCCTTGAACCAGTGGCCCCAGAACATGAGCTAGCAAGCCACTGGCAGCCATCTCCCCAGGAGCAGCCTGCCAGGGCCCGGAGGAGGCAGGCACCTTCCTGGTCCAGAGTGAAGATCATGGACCTTATTCAGGTTTAGTGGGGATGCCCCCAGCATCCATGATCTCTGCACTAGACAGAGGAACACGGCTGTCTATGGCAGGATAGCTGCCAGCCTGGCCATCAAAGGTCACATGCGAACCCAGGAGCTGGTTTGCATGACAATCAAGTTGGTCCAACAAGACCCCCAAACCCGAGCTCACCCTCCCCCTTCTTCCCCTTGCTTCCCCCTTCCAGCTCCCTCCTCCCAGGTTTCCCCCTCCTTCTCCCACCCTCTCTTCTCTCCTTTCCCGCCTCCTTTCCCCAGTCTCACCAGAGTTTTATTCCCTCCTCACCAGTTTTGTTAAATAGAGAGTTTGTGTTAATGAAAATATGTGTATTTTATTTTACATCAGGAAGGAGGATTAGGGAGGGGTAAATGGAAGGATGTGAGGGAGGAATGAGGCACAAGACCCCAGTGGGGCACACCAGGGAGACTGTTAGTGCTCCTCAGGGTGGAAGCTCTCCCACAGGGCCTCCTGGATACTGACAGCCCCCTGATGGACCTCCCGGATAGCAGCCTGCAGAAAGTGCAGCCAGGCTCGCAGCAATGCGTCCAAGAGAAGCACCAGAATGCCCAGGGGTAGCTCTGGCTCCATGTTGCAGAGTGCTGTGGTGTCCCAAGTGAGGGCAACCAGAGCATGCAGAGACACAATGCTTTTCTGTCCCTCATTGGGGTAGACAAGCAAGCAGGGAAACTTTAGAACTGGCTGTCTGGGGGGAGGGGGAGTCCCTTTAAGCACAGACCTCAGATAGCCTCAGGCAGCAGTCACACACAGTAAGTCCTGACCTGGTGCCCTGCCGGAACTGGTTCTCAACAGCCTTAAATGCAATTCAGAGTCCACTCAGTGTGGACGTGCTATTTTGAAATAGCAAAATGCTATTTCGAAATGTATTTTGGGAATAGACACGTTATTTCAAAATCTATTTCAAAATAACTATTTCGAAATAACACTAGTGTAGACATACCCTGTGTGAATGAGAATTTCAGCCCATTTGCAGGCACTGCCAGAAAGCCAATAGGTCTGTACATTGTTCAGTAATATGCTCCCAGCATTAGACCTAGGACATTTGCTTCTCTCCGTGTCTCCAGCAGAATAGCTGCTTCTAATGCCAGTGGATATTTCTGCTAGCAGCTCAGACCATCATTCATTATTTCCCCCCAAGTTCCGAGCTATGTCTGTCTGGGGCTTGTTGCTTTTCTATGGATCAGTCTTTGCCAGCCCCTGTTCTGACCCCCTCAGTTACTGACAGTAAAACATAAAAACATAAGACTGGCCATACTGGATCAGACCAAAGGTCCATCTAGCCAAATATTCTGTCTTCCAACAATGGCCAATACCAGATGCCCCAGAGGGAGGGAACACAACAGGTAATCCTTTTGTGATCCCTCTCCTGTCACCCACCTCCAGAGAAACAGAGGTTAGGGACACCATTCCTACCCATCCTGGCTAATAGCCATTGATTGTCCTAGCCTCCTTGAATCTATCTAGCTCTTCTTGGAACCCTGTTGAAGTCTTACATCCTCTGGCAGGGAGTTCCAGAGGCTGACTGTGTGCTGAGTGATGAAAAACTTCCTTATGTTTGCTTTAAACCGGCTTTAATTTCATTTGGTGACTGCTAGTTCTTATATTGTGGGAATAAGTAAATAACTTTTCCTTATTCACTTTTTCTACAACAGTCATATCCCCCTCTTAGTCTCCTCTTTTCTAAGCTGAAAAGTCCCAAGTATTTTTAATCTCTCGTCATATGGGACCTGTTCCAAACCCCTAATCATTTTTGTTGCCCTTTTCTGAATCTTTTCCAATGCCAATATATCTTTCTTGAGATGAGGTAATCACATCTGTATGCAGTATTCAAGATGTGGGAATACAATGATTTTAAATAGAGGCATTCAGATTTCCTCAGCCCAGCAGATTTTCTGGCAGACTTCTTCCCTCCATGATACTGCATACTTGTTGGCTTTGGATTTTTAAGCTAAATAGCTGCTTCAACATCTGCATATAAAAGTAAATCTATGTTCTTTTTCGAGTGGTTGCTCATGTCCATTCGAAGTAGGTGTGCGCACTGCGTGCACTGTGTCTTCCGGAGCGTTTTCCCTAGTGGTACCCGTAGTGCCGGCAGGGTGCCCCCTGGAGTGGCGCCGCCATGGCGGGGCATAAGTACCCCTGCCGGCGCTGCCCCACCTCAGTTCCTTCTTACCGCCGTGACGGTCGTTGGAGCGTCTCTGTCTCTCTTAGTCAGTCAGTTAGTTAATGGTTCCCGTTCTTCTACCTTGATTGTAAATAGTTCTCTTAGTTAGATAGTTAGGTTCTTTGTTTTCTCTCCCCCCTCGGGGGTGAGGAATGCCAGGGCCTCAGGGCTTTAAGGCGTGCACTGCCTGCGGGAAGTTTATGCCCACAGGCGACTCACACAACAGTTGTCTGGGTGAGGGCCATCTCGCAGTCGCCTGTAAGATCTGCAAGTCTTTTAAGAAAGGGAGAGAGTTTCCCGCCTAAAACTTCTCCTCATGGAGACGGCGTTACAGCCGCTGCCGTCGGAGCATCCGACGGTACGCGGCGCACCAGCATCTACATGCGATGTTCCTCGGCACCGTGCATCCACGTCGAGATCCCAGCACCGGTCTCACTCTCCGGCGTCCAAGAGGGTGAAGAAGTCCCACGGAAGATCCCCTTTAAAAAAGACCACGTTGGTCGGGTACCGCGGTGCCGGCTCACCGGTGCATACATCGACTGCGGTGCGCCACAGTCGGCGAGAAGGTCTCGATAGTCCAGGGCGCCTGCCTTCTCACTGCCCATCCACGCCAGACACATTCGAAGTGGTGCAGGACCTTATTAGCCTCACTACCTCCCCCCCATCTTCAGTTGAGGTGGAAGGGTTGAGGTCACCCTTGCCAAAGGCTGATTTGCTTATGGCTTCGCCTCCGCATGACCCTGGCCGGCATGCTCGGGCGCCTTATGCGTCGGGACCATCCCATGTGGGACCAGTACCGATCGCCTCAACAGTGACACAACTTTCGACACCGGGTCGCCAGTCTCGCTCAACTTCGGGCCGTGCCCGACCCTCAGTGACGCTGGTCTCTCTCCCAGCTCCTCGTTTGGCGGCACCGGTACCGTACTCTCTCAGCCATGTGGCGTCCATTGTGGCACCACTGTCTTCCATGGCACCTAGCCCCCTGGAACCTGTGTCCGTCTCCGCACCGTCGCAAGCACCTGCATCAACCACGTGGACCTTGCCGGTGCCCCAGTTGACAGTTGCATCAGGACACTCGGCACCGAGCCTGAGTGGTTCAGCGGCTCTCCCAACGCCGTGTCCGGTACCGGGCCTGGGTCCCCCAGTACCATGCGAAAACTCTTCCAGCACCGGGTCTGGGCACCCCGGTTCCGCAACTGCTGGCGGCAACTCTCCCGGCACCGGGCCTGAGCACCCCGGTGCCGCAACTGCCGGTGGCAACTCTCCTGGCACCGGGCCTAAGCACCCCGGTGCCGCAATCGGCGGCAAGTTTCCCGGCACCGGGCATGGGACCCCTGGTGCCACAACACGTTCACCCCCACCGTATCCATGCCGGCAAGCTGGAATCCATGGCCAGGTTTGCCCCGCACCCTTCGTCGGCTCGCCCGTGCCGGAGTCCGACTACTCATCAGATTCGGACGCCACTTCCATCCGTTCGGGGTCCTCGGGAGCATCCTTGACCCATAGATCCCGTTCTCGACATTGGCGGGACCATTCGCTGATGCAGCAAACCTGGCCCCCGCATCCGCAGTGGCCTTTTTGGACTCCTTGGGCTTATCATCAATGGCAGGGACCAGTGCCTCCTTCTCTGGTGTCGGAGGCTTCGGGTCGCCGATTGCAGCCCTCGGTGTCACTGTCTCGACCTCCCCCCTTCCCACACGGGGCACCGCAGCCCGACCTAGCGGCAGAGGTCCCAGTGCTGGAGCCGGGCCCGGAGGTGGCGCAATATGTTCCACCAGCATTGCACTCTGCACCGTCCATAAACCCGGCACCGATGCAGGAGTTGTCCTCATCGTCGTCTCCTGATGAGGCCCTGGCAGACCCAGCACCGAATCTGCCTACTATGGATGCCTGTACGCATCAAGAGTTGCTTCGTCGCCTGGCATCCAATCTGGGCATCCCGGTGGAACCTGTCATAGAGGATACAGATCCAGTGGCGGACATCCTGGCCGATGATGCACCCGCACGTTTGGCTTTGCCGCTGAACAAAACGGTGGCCAAGATTACTAATGCCCTGTGGCAGACGCCGGCGACCTTGACCCGTACCTTGAAAGGGGCTATTATGTTCCACAGATGGGGCATGAACATCTGTATTCGCAGCCCATCCCGGGATCCCTGGTCGTGCAGGCTGCGGCTCAAAAAGAAAGGCTGCCCCAGCCGGGACCCTCTCCAAAGGCGAAAGAGCCTAAGCACCTGGATTTGATGGGTCGTAAAGTTTACGCCACAGGTGCGGTGCAACTTCGCATCACAAACCAACAGGCAATGTTGAGCCGGGACGCCTTCAACACTTGGCAGGCTGTGGAGAAATTCAGGGACAGGCTTCTGGCTGAGGACCGCCAGGAGTTCGCGGCCATCGCTTCAGAGGGGAAGCTTATTGTCCAGACGGCTCTCCAGGTGTCCCTGGACACAGTTGACTCGGCAGCCCGTGCTAAGGCATCTGGGGTTGTCATGCACCATGGTGCCTGACTGCAAGTCTCTGGGATTCCCCCCGATGTCCAGAATACTATCCAGGACTTACCCTTTGATAGCAAAACTTTGTTCTCGGAGCATACCGACTCTAGGCTCCATACGCTAAAGGACACAAGGTCTACCCTTAAGTTCTTGGGCATTCACACGCCTGCCCCTCAGCGTCGCCAGCTGCCCTATAGGCAACAGGGGAGGGCGCAGCCCCAGGTCCCCCGTGGGGATTACTGGAGGCGCTGCTCCCGGGCCTCCGGTGGAGGTTCCGGAGCGGCTGCGCACCCCCCAGGCGCTAGGAGTTGCCGTCTCCCCAGGGCAGACAGCCAGCGGGGAGGACCCCACAGCTCTTCCCGTCGGCCAAGCCCCAATTTTGATGTGCTGATAGAGAGTTGCGCACCAGTCTCCTACCCTGGCCCCCCGTTTGGGGCCAGGCTATCCCATTTTGCCCATGCTTGGGCACTAATCACAACAGACGCCTGGGTATTAACAATAGTAAATGGAGGCTATGCCGTTCCCTTCTTGGGCCGGCCACCTTCCAACCCCCCTTTCCCGTCCCTCTTCAGGGACACCCCTCTTGAACACATCATGTGTCAGGAGGTGTCCGTGCTCCTCACGAAAGGGAGCAGTAGAGGAGGTCCCTCCACACCTGTGGGGACGGGGATTCTATTCCCGATACTTTGTTGTCTTCAAACCAAAAGGAGGAGTCCGTCCCATCTTGGACCAAAGATATCTGAACAAGGCGTTCATAAAACACAAATTCAGAATGATAACCTTAGCCTCAGTCATTCCAGTGCTACAGTTAGGAGACTGGTACGCAACTCTCGACTTCAAGGACGCGTACTTCCATGTGGCGATCAAAACCAGCCACAGGAGGTTTCTCAGGTTTACTGTTGGCCAGCACCATTTTCAGTTTATGGTGCTCCCTTTTGGCCTGTCAACGGCACCCAGAGTGTTCACCAAGTGCATGGCAGTGGTTGCGGCGTTTCTCCACAAGCAGGGGTACCTCGACGATTGGCTAATCCGAGGTCGCTCTTACGAGCAGGTAAAGGCTCACGTGTCACTCACGAAGGCCCTCTTCCTAAAGCTTGGGCTCATGCTGAACAAGGAAAAGTCATCCCTGACCCCCTCTCAGCATCTCGAATTCGTGGGTGCCCTCCTCGTTGCAAGGGTAGCAAGAGCTTTCCTCCCCAGGAGCAGGTTCCTCTCC
This sequence comes from Pelodiscus sinensis, assembly GCF_049634645.1. Taxonomy (NCBI): domain Eukaryota; kingdom Metazoa; phylum Chordata; order Testudines; family Trionychidae; genus Pelodiscus; species Pelodiscus sinensis. The sequence goes on along the minus strand of NC_134725.1, from coordinate 22,806,707 downwards.
ATAGTGGAGCTGATTTCTGGGTTAACGCGGTCCCCTGTCATGACCCCTCAGATCTGCTCAAGGCTCCTGGGCCATATGGCTGCATGCACATACACGGTATGCTATGCCAGAATGAGAATGAGACCTCTGCAGGCTTGGTTGGCAAAGGCCTTCAGTCAGTCTTTGGGACTCGATCCTCACAGTGCCCCCGGAGATGCTAGCCTCCCTACAGTGGTGGACCCAGGAGGCTGTGGTGTGCAGTGGGGTTCCTTTCAGCACCCCTTCCACCTCCCTTACACTAGTCACAGATGCCTCCAACCTGGGCTGGGGAGCACACCTCGGGCAGCACAGGACTCAGGGTCTGTGGTCCCCTATAGAACGGACCCTCCATATAAACGTCCGGGAGTTGCTTTAGCTGGGAGTTAGGACAGGACAGACTGCTGATGCCTGCTAGTTTGAGATGCAGGATTTTATCCCAGCCCCCACCTGGGCTTGGGAGGAGCAGATTGTACAGGTAGGTAGGTGGGGGAAAGAGGGTGTGGGTGGGTGTTATCATCTGTGCAGTGAGGTGGAAGCAGGAGACAGTTTATTTGGGGTATCTGACTCATTTATTGCAATCCAGATTGCAGTCCTCTCTGACTGGGTTGGAGCGGGGTAGGAAAACAGACTGCATGGGGGGTGCTAGGAGGACATTTGCATGATTACATTTCAAGCAAAGATTATGTATGTGTTAATGGTTTACAGTAAGAAAGAGGAAAAAATATTATTTTAACAGAATTTTTTTGGAGTGTTGCAGATATCTAAAACTCTGATCTTACTGTTTTAGTACCACAGGATTTAAAAAAAATTAAGACTGCATCTTAATTTATTTATTAATGAAACTCCTGTAAGTAATGCTGTTGCTGTATTATTAACTTGAAAAACTATCAATGGCATGCAGGCCCATAAATAGAAGTGATTAAATTAAATCTCAGCACACCACTTCTGACCCGTGCTAACCTGTAGATACTGTAGGCCAGATTAATTCCCAGTGATGTAAGAAGTTTTCACAAAATTACTCCTTGGTGTCTAGATTCTGTTAAGCAGATGAAAACCTAAAAGCTCTGTGAAACAACATACACTCTTTGGTGGGAGGCAGTGATTGTGGAGGGGAGAGAAGAACTGTTTATACCACTTTACAACTCTGATCCTGCAATTGGATCCATGAAATCAGGCCCATGAAATGCCTTCTAACTTCAGTGTGGCTCTGAACAAGCCCAGAGTCAGTGCTGTTGGAGCTGATTACAGAATTCAGGCTGCTGTTTCTAAGGCTGCAGAGTGTGTGTGTTATATTATGCATATAGTGCTGATTTAATTTTGTTAGAGAAGAATCCAAGTACCACAGCTCTGGGAGACTGTACATGTGCATAGCTGTACAAGTGCAATGTGATGAACTTATACATACATAACTGTGTGCTTTATTGGAAAATTTTTATAAATGTCGTTAATTCTTATTCTCACAATAGGGCAGTTATATTATGTTAAATAGAAAAGTCATTTTAAAGATCTGTGCTAAGTTGTTTTCTGATTTTTCTCAGAACTATTATTCAAATTTTATTCTAAACAGGCTGGTGCAATCAAAACAGCGGTCACTGGAACAAGTATACAGACTGGTAAGATGTTTTAGGAAAGCACTTGGGGTATAGGTTAAAAAAAAAAGCTACTTTGTTTTTGTAGTCTCATATTTTTCTTGGTTTTACTTTCAGCTACTGTAAGTGGGAATGTTATAGTGAATACAGTTGCTGGAGTCCCTGCTGCTACCTTTCAGCCTATCAATAAACGTCTCGCTTCACCTGTTATACCTGGGACACTGACGGTGAGTGAATGGCAGTAGTTGTACTGTAATTTAATTATTTTTAGTTGTAGACTGTAGCAGCTAGTGAAAATGTGGTATTATTCTAAATGAGACCTGGATACTCGGAATAAGAGAAATTAGAGGAGAAGACTTTTTACATCATTTAGCCTTTAGGTCTGCCAGTCTATGTCTTATCAGTGATTTTTTTTTAAATATGTGAAAATATAGACCTCTAAAAATGATGAATGCAAATGGAAGAAAATTCACACTTCAGTATTATAGTTAAGAGCAGTGTTCCCTGGCAGCTGAGTGCTTGGGAGTCTTCCCAGGAGAAATTCAAAGGCCATCTAGCTGATTAGCACAGCAACCACCAGCAGCAGCATGTATTTCTTCTGGTGGTACACATTCTCACTTGCCTTGGTGTATATAACAAAATTTGTTCTGCACATGGATAGAAAAAATTAGAGCGAGTATTGGCTTCCAGTTCAGAATGCTGAGAATGTTGTGACTGGCCATTCATTAGATATCTTGAAGTATTTTAGACAGACTAGAGAGGTATGTACATACTTGCTTTTATTTATGACATTTGTACCTAACAATATGTTCTTTGTTTCCAGAAGGTTCTGTGATTTTAAATGCAAGTTGAAAGTAGTGAAGAATAATGGTTTTCTTCTTCTTAGACCTCAGGAGGTGGTACTTCTGCTCAGGTTGTGCATACTCAGCAACGAACAGCAGCAGCACCAGAATTGGTGACCATAGCCTCTACCCAAGGTGTTCGAGCAGTAACATCTGTGACAGCATCAGCCGTGGTAACTACCAACCTAACTCCAGTACAGACCCAGGCAAGATCCTTAGTGACTCAGGTTACACCAGGTAAACACTGCATGGGGTTTCTTTCTTAGTGTACTTTTAAGTGCTTAAACTTCCTGTAGCTTACTTGATTATCTCAGCCTCAGAATACTGGAGTCAGAATTTATCAACAGTACAATTGTTAAATGCTGCTGAAAACTTTTAAAACCAGTTATCCTTAGTACCATAAGTTATATTTTCCTCCATTAAGTTTTACAATGTGCAAAATAGAGAAAATATTCTGATTGGTTCCTAGGCACTACTGTAATTAACATTCATTATAATTATATGTAACTGCAGCAAATACAGTTTTACTGACTATTCGTGACCTTTCCCCATTTTCAAGAAACAAAAGTATTTATTTGTTCTGTTTATGCAATCAAGAAAAACTATTTGCAGTCTACGTTCATTTACTCTTAGTTTGAGCTGGACTTTGTTTTATGCCACTTTTAATAAACAGCATAAGTTTACAAAGCAGAGAAAATTGGGTCTCCTTTCTATAGTTTTCAGTATAAAATAAATGCATATGTTCACTTACATGCTCTTTTAGTACACCCCAGAGTTTATAATAAATTGTATTAAACAATGTTGTGGCACATTATCTTCTCTGAGATTCTACATACTATTTATTCAGACACTACATTAAGACAGGGTAAGGCTTGTTAGAGGAAATCTAATGTAGTGATTAGAATAGAGAACTCATTCTGGGACTCTTGAGTTCCAGTAAACCTCTTCTGTACTGTTCTGTTCTGATCTCTAATTGTGATATATTCTGTATTTGGTTTGTACATCCATGAAATGAAGATACCTCACAGGAAAAGGAATGGCTGTTGTATGCTTAAGTGAAGTATATAAAACTCTTGAGATCTTAAAATTAAAGGTGTTATGGGAAAAGTTCTACAGATTGAACCTCTCTAGTCCGGCACCTAGAATCTGACTGTGTCCAAACAGAGAATTTGCTGAATCATAGGAGGTTAGTATGTCGCCAGACCAGAGAGTGCTGGACTAGCAAGGTTCAACCTGCATGTATTGTAACATACATAAGTAAATGTTTGATTTTTCTCAATTAATTCTGGAGCCATGTAACTATGAACTGCTCAAGAGGATTTTAACATAATCTTTTGTCAGCAGGAGCTGGGATTAGTTTTCACTTAACTGCTAATACCTGAGCATTAGCAGCCAACACTGTGCTGACATTAACTACTGACACAGAAATAAGGTGGTGTGTAAAGCAATAAATTGGTGTAATCTTGTGGATGTGAGTCTGAGTTTTCTAAATGGTTTGTTGAGCAATAGAGCCATATAGATTAGTTATCTTTTTTGTTCTGCTAAGAATGATTCTGTTGCATTCCTGCCAATATAGTTCATTTGGACCTTTCTATCCAGTCTCTTTCCTTTAATCTAATCCTGAATCTCTCCTCGGAATTAGTGTAGCAGAAAATAACAGGTTTAATTGTTGCATTAAAACTTTAAGTGAAGTTGATTAAATTAATCACATTGTAATTTTCACTTTAGAACCTTTTTGCTTTATTTACAGCTACGCCAACAGTTCAACTCTCTGGCAAAGCAATCACACCGGCTCAATTCCAGCTTCTCAGGCAGCAGCAGCAGCAGCAGGCTGCTCAGGTGCAGGTCCCACAGATTCAGACCCAGGCGCAAGCCCAGTCTCCAGCCCAAATAAAAACTGTAGGGAAGTTATCACAGGTGAGGGAAACATTCCTAAGATAACAAGAATGCTGTTCATACCTTTCTTTAAACATTTACCAGTGATTATGTCTGTGGTGACTTATGTTCTCATACTAGACAGAAAACATGAGTTCTCTGTCAAATTCACTGCTGCTCAGACTAAAATGTCATGGCAATACAGAGCGCAATAATGTAGGTTCCCTGTAAGCTATGTGGCTGAGCAACTGCACAGCTGTTTTCTGAGCTCTACTCAGAAGTCCAAAACTCCTGTGCAGGCAGGGAGCTCAGCTGAGCAGCAGAGGACGGGGCATCATCTCACTAAGCAAGCAGCTAAATGGAGCTGTTTCCATGCTTAAAACAGCTCCCAGAGCATGTAAAGAAGGAAGATAAAAGAATAAGTGACTGGGGGAAGGAGGGAGGCAGTAATTGGCTGACAGTGGGTCAGAGGGGAGAGGAGTTTGGAGAGTTCTGTTTCTGCATAGGAAGAGAGGGGCAGAAATTTAGCACTCTCAAGCCTCCTGAAAAAGGGCAGCTAAGGGTAAGTGGGGGAAGGGAGGGTGGGTGGATGCTGGCATTGAGGTGCAGTGCAGATGGGGAAGTGGGGGGAAGAGTTTATGTTGTGAGGTGGAGGAGGTATGGATAATTTGTTTGTGCTTTTTCTGGGAGTTAGGACAGGGCAGACTGCTGCTAGTTTGAGAAGCAGGGTTTTATCCCAGCCCCTGGTTGGGCTGAGGGGACAGATTGCACAGGAGTAGGTGAGGGAAGGAGAGTGGGTGGGTGCTGGCATCTGTATAGTAAGATGGAGGTGTGAAGGGAGTTTGGGATATGACTCACTTTCTCTTGTTTGGGATGTGACCCTCTTCTCTGTCTGACTGAGTTGCCTGGGTTGCCGGGGGGACAAAAGGGGAGGCTGTATGGGATGGATGTGTGCCAGGACATTTGAATGATTACATTTTAAACAAAGTTTACATTGGTGTTAATGGCTTAAGGTAAGAAAGACAAAGAATTTTAATAGAATTTTTTTTTGAGCATTGAAGATATCTAAAACTCTGATCTTAATGATTTTTTAAAATCTGTGTTACTAATTAATACATAATATTTCATTAAGGCCAGATCTTTGTTATGTGGTAGAGTTCTGGATCTTATAAGTCAGAAGTAGCAAGTACTAGGTATGAAGCTAGTTGTTTTGTAGGATGAAACCTTATTTGTAAGCTCTTTAAAACATTTGTCTACAAACCCTGAAGCCATGTGTTAATTTGTTCTGGGGCTTCTACTATTTCAGTTTTGTTAGTCTCTAAAGTGCTGCAGGACCATTCATTGTTTTTTTTCCAGTTACAGACTAACATAGCTACCCTTTTGAGTTGGTGACACACACAAGATGAAAGTTTCAAACCAAGAGAACTTTGATCTGTTTTTATAGCATGGATCCTAAACACTTTCCAGAGAAACTGTATAAGCCTTAGTGAATGCCTTTTACTCTCCTTTCCAGTGTCAGTAAATATTGTATTAGTCATGCTATTTGTAGTTGACCCGTAGATTTGTTAGCATGTTAAAGCTGAAGTCTGTGGATAATATGTATGTTGGTGTGTTTACTAGCTTGAGTTGTTAGGATGATGATACATGTATTCCAAAGATATTGTTAATTATCTTTTTTTATTTGATTTCATATTAAATATCGTAAGCATTGCTCCATGTTATTTATCCCTTGTTTTAATATTGTGTGTGTGTGTGTGTGTGTGTGTGTGTGTTTTGGTTTGGTTTTTGGTTTGGTTTGTTGGCAGTACACATCCACACACTACCTCAATTGGTGTTTCACATAAGAAATTTCAACCTGCCCAAAAGAAAATTCAACTCAAACAAGGATAGAAAATGTTAGAGGGAACACTGATGCGAACTAGTTTAAGTTTATTCAGTATTCCCAGTAAAACAGTAGACAAGCACTAGGTATCTGTTCTTTAACAGAGCCACATTCTTTGTTTCATTGCTCATTGGACTGAACTGGGAGAACAACCGTAACTTGTAGATACAGGAGATGTATCCTCCATGCCTAAAACCAATAATGAAATTGAAAACCATAAAAATGTTTGTACTTTCAGGAGCAGCTGATCAAATTGCAGAAACAGAAACTGCAGCTTCCTCAACAGCAAGCAGCACAACAACAGACACAACCAGGGACACAACAACAGACAACACAAGTACAAGTGCAACAGCAGCAACAAACTCAACAACTTACTGCTGTCACGGCACCCCGACCTGGAGCAGTACTTACGGGCACAACTGTGACAAACCTGCAGGTTGCTCGTCTTGTAAGTTGCAGTACACTCCGTTAAAATGCACTTAAACAGCTAGTTCTGCACTCGTTAAAATGAATGAGATGTTGTATGTAACTCTAGCATCTGATTCTCATGTACACTGAAGCCCCCCTTGCACTGCTCTGACATAAAGTGAGTGTAAATGTAATTTAAACCCACTTTAAGAACAATGTAAAGGATCTTTAGCATAAATGATAATCAGGCCCATAGTTTTTAACATACAATTATCTTGCAATGACACCAAATATTCTCTGTCTGTACAATAATCCTAATTCCTTGCTGCTTAGACTCGTGTTCCTGCTTCCCAGCTTCAAGCACAAGGACAGATCCAGGCCCAAACACCTCAGGCAGCGCAGGTTACTTTGGCAAAGCCTCCAGTGGTGTCAGTTCCAGCTGCTGTCGTGTCATCTGCAGGAGTAACCACTCTCCCTGTTACGGTTGCTGGGATTAGTGTGGCGATTGGACAGCCACAGAAAGCCGCAGGTACTTCAATATATTGGGAGTACAGTATAATTTCACAATATGCTTTTGTAAAGTTCTGTGACACTTCAGTTTTGTACTAGATGCTTTCTCCCTCTCATTTCAAGATTTGAAAAATACAGTTTGAAATTCAGTCAACTTTAAAAATGAGTTGAAAGTGTTTCACATATACTACCTAATTTTCAGGAGGACAGACAGTAGTGGCACAACCTCTGCATGTTCAACAGCTGCTAAAACTGAAGCATCATCCAACAGGACAGCAACAGAAAGCCATCCAGCCCCAAGTCGCACAAGGCCAAGCTACTGTACAGCAAAAGGTATTTCCTTCATTTGTTCTTTTTATGCATTGTTGTGACAGCATCTGTGACCAAAGTCTTCACTAGATTATTCATAGACTTTTAGCAGTTCAGATTGTGATGAATGGGTCTGAAGGATCTATGTATTCCCAGAAGACTTACTTAGGAAACTACAATTCTGGTAGAGAAAGCACTTCTATTATAAGCATCTATCTTTGGGCATTTAATAATTTTCTGAAAAAAATCACACTTTGGTTGATTTTTCATGCCCAAAACTGTTTTAAAATAAACAAAATTTTGGACTTTAAATATACCCAAATATGGAAAAGTGCTGAATTTTCATCAAGTAAATTTTCTACGTGCCTTTTGCACAATATCATAAAAACAACTTATCCGTGAAACTTCAAATTTATCACGGACCTTGCTCTCAGTGAGGAAAATGTCAAATTGACTTTGCTACAAGTTAAAGTTTATAAGTTTGTGTAAAGTTCTGAAAGTTCATTGTGTTCAGAAATGTTTTTTCTTCTGTGTGCATTGGTTTTTCACCAACACTTATTTGTTGAATATTAACTCTGAAATAATCTAGTAAATTTGATTACTGAAGCATAGTGATTAGCAATGTATCTTTTCAGAAGTGTGCTGTACTCACTGATTTCTATTTTTCTGCGCCAGATAAACGCTCAACAAGTTGCTGTCCAATCCCAACAGCAGACTTCACAACAACAGAAAGTTACCTATAGTGCACAGCCAGCCATTAAAACCCAATTCCTGACAACTCCAATTCCTCAGGCCCAAAAACCCGGTGGAACCCAGCAAGTGCAGGCACAGATACAGGTACAGGGGCACAATTTCTTCCCTTGAAGTTTATATTGTGTGACTAGTAATTAGCAAAGACCACAGTTTTACTGCTCTTCGGGCAGGTTGGAGTTTAAGTGCTGGCCTCAATACGGGTTATATGTTCTTACGTTCTTAAAAACAGATTGTGGTTGTAAAACTCGCTGGGTACAATTGCAGCCTTGTAGACTGCTGTGGGTTCTCTCTAGTACCCAGGAGCAGATAAGAGAATGAGTGGTAACTTGGAGAGCCATGATTCTTCCCCCGCACCCTTCTTTCTTTTGAGGAGTAAGTTAAGCCCTTTTCATCCAACAGCTTATTCCTCACTACTCACCCCTCAACAGTTCTGAGTAGTGATTGGGAAAGGGGGAATAGAGTCCTGGCTTTATTCCCGTTTGCCACCACTTCCTTACAAAACTGTTTGCAATGTGGAGACAAGGTGCATGAAGTGACATCTTTTTTTGAACCAACTTCTGTTTGCGAGACAATCTTTTGAGCTCTTCTAAGAAGTTGGTCTAATAAAATGTATTACCTTTCCCATCTCTGCTAATATTCTGGGATCAACATGGATACATCAACACTACATACAATGGGAAGTAGCAGACTGGTGGTTCCTGCTCGTTTCTGCTTAACTAGCTCACTATCTAACTGGGCAAGCAAGGAGATTAAAGAAATGAAACCTTATTCCCCTCCATAATCAAGTAAAGGCTGTGACAGTCCAACCCTTTAGAATTACTAAGCTTGTTCTAGTTTAACTGCTTAGCAACAATGTCTCTAACATACAAGGTGTGGATTGACCCAAAAGATTTATTTAGTGCAATAAACTTAAAGCTTTTAATGAAAATAAAACACTGCCCAAGTGCAGAATTCCTCACTACACTGTCCAGTTCCTCTGGGGGGAATTTCCAAAGGATAGTTTGCTCTTTCAGAAAATGCTGTGGCTTGGTAATCGCCGGAATAGACCAAACCGGTCATAAACCGTTTTACAAAGTGTATTGAAAAAATAACTGTCATTTTTCTTTTAACAAGAATCTTCTCTATTTTATGCATCTAAAGGTTGCCAAGCTTCCACAAGTGGTCCAGCAACAAACGACTGTTGCCAATATTCAGCAGATGGTTTCGGTTTCCCAGCAGGTAAAGTGACACAATAGAAGATACACAATGTAACACAATAGAAGATATACAGTCTGTTTCAGTCTATCTTATTCAGATAAATGTAATTTTCTTTTTCGTGTACAGTATGCACTATTTGTTAAATACTTAATATTTTGGGGGGGTTTCCCTAAAAATTAGAAATGCAGTCATTGGGCATAGGATCAAATGCTGTATATTTCTATTTATTATTACTCTTGATGATCCTAAACAAGCTTGTCTTATTTCATCTGGAGCTGAAGAGAGCATCTAATAGTTGTGCCTCATCATCAAGATGTGTGATTTAAAGATAAGGATAAACACGAAGAGAATTAAACTAATGGCAGCTAACTCTGTGATTTGTTCTATTTAAAGCATGGGGGAAATAGTTACAAGTTTGTTTGTTATTTTGTCATGGCCAACATGTGCTAGATGCTTCACAGAAAATAAATATTCAATGCAACAGAATCAGGGTGGGGCAAGCAAGGATGAGGGGAATGAAGATGAAACTAAAAACTAAGTAGCTGATAGTCAACTTTAAACTGTTTGAAATAATGGCTTTCAGAACATTAGCCATAAACATGTTAGGTCTTACTTTTTTTCAACAAAAATAAATATTGAGGGCAGGATATTCAAATGATCAGTGTTGACCAAGTCTGCTTTCACTTAATAACACATAGCTTTTATATAGCACTGTACATAAATAGATCTGAAAGCCCCTCGCAAAGGAGGTATGTATCCTTTTTCCCATTTTACAGCTGTGTGAGTTTTACATTGACTTCAGTGAAAGCACAGTTAGTTACTATCTTGAATGTTCAGAATTTTTCTGTGCCCTTAATGCACCACTTCACAAGGGATGTGTTTCCTCTTTGATTGACAGAGCACTTGCTGTCCTAAAGCTTCACTTCTCTCTTCCTTGTTCTGCCTCTGATGCAGGCAGTGGCCATTGAAGTTGCTCCTCTATTTGTATTCCTGTGATCTCAAAATAGATAAGCTGGAAAACTTTGAGAACCTCCATGCAGCCCCTCTCTGTGGCCACGGCTGGTCAAATTAGGTGCAGGACTAGGCTATCTTACTCAACAGAAGTATGCCAGCTATAGCCCCATCCCTCCCTTCTCCACCTTCTGTAAAGATGGGGTAAGGGACTCCAATGCCTTTATTTACAGTGGCTGATGATCTTCCATTGATCTCTTCCAACCCTCCTGCTCTCCTCCCTGCTTTCCTTCTCTTGAAGAATACAGCTGTATTGGAATCTAATGCCCATATCCTCCCCACCTCTGTTCAGGCTCTCTGGCCCACTACAAGGAGGGTGGGTAACAGTTCTATTCACTTTTGGATCTGGTGTACGGTGCTAGAGGTGCTATCTCTCTTTCTTACTGTAAACTAGCAGAATTATCCAGCATTGCCTGGATCCTTCAGTGCAGGAGGCTGGTGGTGTAGCGGGGTGCAGGAGTCAAGGCACAGGCTTGTGGGGGGCAGTGCAGGAGGTTGGGGAAATAAAAGTGATGATTGGGGGATGAGGAGGGGCTCAGGGCATGGGTCCCATCCAGCACAGATCTTTTTTTTCTCCCTCCAGTCTTCCCTAGTTACACAGGGGTGCTTTCTCCCCTCTGCCCCGGTCCCTCCCCCCATCCCAGCCACCAGGGGCCTTCTCACTCCCTCTCCCCATGGCACTGGGGGTGGGGAGGAGGGAAGGGTTTGGGGCAGGAGAGTCTACTTATCCTGTCTGGTGGCAGGCAAGATGCAGAGCCCTAGCCATGCTGGCCACTCCCTTGGTGGTTCCGCTGTCCCCAGTGGACACTCTGCAGGATAGCTCTTCCCTGCAGGCTCTCTGCCCTCCAGTGGCCACTCTCAGTTTTGCATTCCTCCAAACACCCGCTCCTCCCTTTGCATGTTATGGAAAACAGTCCCTTTCTGGGACTACTTCAAGTGGTTGCTCATGTCCATTTGAATCAGGTGCACGCACCACATCTTCCAGAGCGTTTTCCCTAGCAGTATCCGTAGCGCCAGCAGGGCGCCCTCTGGAGTGGCGCCACTATGGTGGAGCATAAGCTCCCCCTCCTCAGTTGCTTCTTACCGCCCATGACGGTCGTTGGAGCGTGTCTCTCTGTTAGAGTACTTAATGGTTCCCATTTCTCTTAGTGTTATAGATAGTTGTAAATAGTTCAAATTACAGTAAAACTCCATTAGTCCTGCATCTAATGCTCCGGGACTCCTGATGGTCCGGCACCATCAGGAACCCGGAAGTGCTGGGGCAGCCGGACAGGCTTCCCCCATTCAGCTGCTGCTGAAACTGACCAGCAGCTGAATCGGGGAAGCCGGGAGCAGAGCAGCTGGGGTGCTGCCGGGTTGGTCCCGTAGCGCTGCCCCTCGGGGCTTCAGGACCAACCCGGCAGCACCGCAGCTGCTCTTGAGGATGCCTGGGGCAGAGCCGGACTATCATAAGGGGGGGCTATGAGGGGTCCAGGGTGGCATCCCCTCCCACCCCACTCCAGACCCCTCATAGCCCCCCCTTCTGATAGTCCAGCACCCCCTGGGTCCTAAATGTGCCGGATTATCGGAAGTTTACTGTAGTTAGATGCTTAGCAGTTCTTTGTGTTTCTCCTTCTCCCCCTTCGGGCGTGAGGAATGCCTGGGCCGCAAGGCTTTAAGGCTTGCGCTGTATGCGCTTAATTCATGCCCAAGGGAGACCCTCACAATAGCTGTTTGAAGTGTTTGGGTGAGGGTCACCTAGCAGATGCCTGTAAGATCTGCAGGTCGTTCAAGCTGCACACGAAGAGGGAGCGGGACTCGCATTTGAAGCTTCTCCTCATGGAGGTGGCTTTACAGCCGGAACCGACCAGACATTCCACGGTGCGCAGTGCACCAGCGTCAACGTGCAACGCTTCATCCCATGCACGGACTTCGGTACTGAGGCCTCGGCATTGTTCTCACTCACTGTTCTCACTCACGCCAAAGAAGTTAAGGTCTTCGTGGGATAGGTCTCTGAGCCAGAAGTCCAGGTTCGGCCTGCACTGTCGCCTTGAATCCCCGGTGCGGCATAAGAGAGCTGTACGACCATCAAGTCCAGGTCAGCTACCCTCACATCGTCCTTCGATGCTGGACACTTTTGAAGCAGCGCAGGACCTGATTATTAGCCTCACTGCCTCCCCTCCGTTGTCGGTTGAGGCGGAGAGGTCGAGGTTTTCGATGCCGGGAGCCATGTTGGCACCGGCTTCTCCTCCACACCGGTTGGATTGGTCGGCACCGGTCACATATGCAGCGGGACCGTCCCCTGTGGGACCAGTACCGCTTGCCCCTACCTCGGTGCCAACCTCGACGCAGGCTGCCAGGCCTCACGCGGTGCCCAACTAGCCTCGACCCTCATCAGTGCTGGGACCTCTCCCGGAACTGGTCTTGGCTGCTCCTTTGCCGTATTTCTCAGGCCTTGTGTCACCATCAATGGCACCGTATTACTCAAGCCTTGTGGCACCGTCAATGGCACCAGCACTGATCCTGACCCTCTTGGCCAGGGTGCCGCTTCAGTCTTTGGCACCAGGCTCTTCGGCACAAATATGAGCACAGGCGCCGGGCTCTTCAGCACTGATGCAGGTACCGGCATCGGCCCCATGGGCCATGCGGGTACCACCGACGCCGATCTCTTCAATGGCGACCTCTACGGCTTCAGCGCTTTCCATCCTGCCTGCTGTGGTGTCCACGGATGCATCCTTCCATGTGGCAGTAAGACCCAGCCACAGGAGGTTCCTCCACTTTATTGTATCCTGCTGTCACTTGCAGTTTACGGTGCTCCCGTTTGGTGTCTCAACAGCACCCAGGGTCTTCACAAAATGCATGTCGGTCGTAGTGGCTTTCCTCCGCAAAAAAAGGGGTACACGTTTTTCCGTACCTAGACGACTGGCTGATTCGTGGTCGATCCTACCAACAAGTAGAGGCTTATGTTTCCCTTACAAGAACTCTCTTCGTAAGACTGGGCCTCATGCTCAACGAGAAAAAGTCACTGTTGACTCCCTCTCAGCGCCTCAAATTCGTGGGGGCTCTCTTGGACACCAGGGTGGTGACAGCATTCCTCCCCAGGGACAGATTTCTGGCCATAGTGGAGCTGATCTCCAAGTTAACCCGGTTCCCCATTACGACTGCTGGGCCACATGGTGGCATGCACATATGTGGTACGCTATGCTCAAATGAGGCTCAGACCCCTGCAAGCCTTGTTAGCAAAGTCATTCGACCAGTCCAGGGTCTCTGGGACATGGTTCTCACAGTGCTTCCAGAGGTAATCGCCACCTTACAGTGGTGGACTCAGGAGGCTGTGGTGTGTAGCAGAGTTCCGTTTACTGTGCCTCCCCCCTCAATCACACCGGTGACAGATGCCACGAACCTGGGTTGGGGAGCGCACCTGGGGCGTCACAGGACCCAGGGCTTGTGGTCTCCTGCAAAGTGAGCCCTGCACATAAATGTCTGGGAGCTCAGGGTGGTCAGGAGAGCCTATGAGACGTTCCTGTCGAAGTTGTCCCGTCCAGGGGAGATGCCATGACCATACCGTGGCCAGCAGGCATCCTCTATGCATTCCCTCCATTCCCCTTAATTCCCAGGGTTCTGACCAGGGTCCCCTTCAGGTCCACGGTCATCCTGATAGCCCCTCGGTGGCCCAGTCAGTTCTGGTTCCCAATCCTGGTAGACATGCTCACCGAGGAGCCTATAACACTCCCACTGGTTCAGGATCTCCTCACCCAACCTTGTGACTGGGGGCTCATGGTTCACCTGAATCTCAACTCTTTCCACCTGACGGCCTGGTTTATCCGTGGCTGACCCAATCAGAAATGGAATGTTCCCAGGAGGTGCAGATGGTGTTCCTAGGTAGCAGGAAGCCGTCCACCAGGCGGTCCTATGCAGCCAAGTGGCGGCGGTTCTTGTCTTGAGTGTCCAGAAAGGGGGGTACACCCGTCCTGTGCTCCTGTCCCATCCATTCTGGACTACCTTTTTGAGCTTAGGTCAGGTGGTCTCTTTACCTCTTCTGTCAAAATCCATGTGGCATCACTCTCCGCCTTCCATGTTGGATCAGCAGGAGTCTCTCTGTTCTCTGAACCTGTCGTCAAAAGGTTCCTTAAGGGTTTGGATGAGTCATATCCCTTGGTTAGACCCCCTCTCCCCGCTTGGGACCTTAACCTTGTGTTGTCTAGACTTGTGTTGCCCCCCCTTTGAGCCGCTGGCTACGTGTTCTTTGAAGCACCTCTTTATGAAGTTTGCGTTCATTGTAGCCATTACGTCGGCTCACAGGGTCTCCGAGCTGAGGGCGCTAACTGTAAACCCCCTCTACCTAGTGTTCTCAGAGAATAATGTGAGGCTTCACCCTCACCCGGCCTTTCTCCCCAAGGTGGTGTCACCGTTCCATCTGTCCCAAGAAATTTACCTCCCGGTTTTCTTTCCAAAGCCCCAATGCCTCTCCTAGGGAGCAAGTACTCTACTCCCTAGACGCTAGGCGGGCATTAGCCTTTTATGTTGACGGAACGAAACCCTTTCACAAGTCCATGCGACTGTTCATGGTTTTCCCGGACAGAATGAAAGGGCTCCCTATTTCGATCCAGAGGTTGTCCAAGGAGTCTTATGTCCTGGCTGGGAAGGTCCCGCCCCGGGTTACAGCACATTCCATCAGGGCGCAGGTGTCCTCTGTAGCTTTTGGGGCGCAGGTTCCCATTACAGAAATCTGCAGGGCAGCCACATGGTCGTCAGTGTGTACCTTTACGGCGCACTATGTGCTGACACAGCAGGCCAGGAAGGACGCAGGGTTGGGCTCTGCGGTCCTCAGCTCTGTGTTGTAAATATGTTTATTTTTTCTCCGTACCACATTGCACTTTAGTTAACAGTTTCCTGTGTTATATTACTGGAATAAATATGTTCTGGATTGTTCAGCTTTCATGGACTTCTCTTTCTTGGTGCTCCGACCCCTCCTCCGTAAATGGGAAGTCACCTGATTCGAATGGACATGAGCAACCACTCGAAGAAGAAAAGAACAGTTACTTACCTGTAACTTGTTCTTCAAAATGTGTTGCTCAGGTCCATTCGATTTCCCCCCCTGCCTCTCCTTTGTCGGAGAGTCTGGCAAGAAGGAACTGAGGAGGGAGAAGGCCGGTAGGGGTACTTATGCTCCGCCATAGGGTGCCACTCCAGGGGCGCCCTCCTGGCACTACGGGTACCACTAGGGAAAACGCTCCGGCAGACGCGGTGCATGTGGTGCACGCACCTGATTCGAATGGACATGAGAAACACATCTCAAAGAACAACAGTTACAGGTAAGTAACTATTCTTTTCTCCTGGCTCAACCAAATTCTGACCTTGCTTTAAGTTAGGAGAAGAAGAAGCCGCCTACCAAATTTGGTGGCCCTATCTCTTACTATTAGGAGGAGTTCTCAAACAAATGGACTCTCAAACACACTTAGATAGGTGCATTCTTAGATAGATAAATAGATAGAGGGGGCACACACTTCACTAGCTTTATCTATCTATCTAATCTACTATGATTGGTTCACCTGCCTGTCAGTCAGAAGTAAGACCGTACAAGTGAACTGTTACACTGTGATGTTTTAGGCATATTTTAGGCATGTTCGTACTAGTGACGAACTCTGTATTTAATGTTGAACCATATTTTTATTTTCTGTCATTTATAATATTTTTAGGTTCAGGCTCAGCCCCAAACTGTGACACTGTCTCAGACTACTGCTGGTCAACAGCAAGTCCAAGTGATTCCAGCAACAACTGCTACAGCTCAAGTGGTCCAGCAGAAACTGATACAGCAGCAAGTTGTTACAACAGCATCTCCCCAAATTCAAGCCCCGGGTGTACAGAATACAGCCCAGGCACCAGTACCATCTGAAGCCCAAAATCAGCAAGCAAAAGTACAAATGAGGACACCTACTGTCAGATTGAAGGCACCCACCAAACCTAGTTGAATTAATGATTAAATTGCAATAAGCATGGAAATACTACATTTTGTGTTTTCTAAGCCATGACAACATGGTCAGGTTCTCTGCAGTTCCTCATTCAAATGAAGATAAACCCCTTTCATTTTCTAACAGAAGGATTTTTGGCAGTGTACATGTATCATAGAAACTCCCAAAAAGCTTCAGAAAATGCTCGTAAAGTTCATACGTGGCACATTCTGCCCCAGCAAAAAGCATTATCTGTGCTTGCTCAAAACATACAATGCAAATATTTCCATTTAATTTCTGCCCAGCTTCACAAAAAATAAAATAGTGATATCCCTTAAATAATTTCATCCATATAATATATTGTATAACTGCCAGTAAGAATATGCAGTCTTCTGCTATAATGTGTATGAGCCTTTAATATCTATTGCAAACACATACCAAGAAGTAAGTATAACTAGTGAAGCAGAGTGCTTTCTACCCATCTGAAAGCTGCATGTGGTTCTCAGTCGAGGTGATCATACCTCAGAGAAACCAATTATATCTGAAGTTATTCCTGTAGAGGTTAGCCAGTAAATGTGAAAATCTGTAAGTATCTGTAATTAAAAAGAAAAGAACCATGTTTCATCCATTTTTGTAAGGCTTTTAAAATGTTTGTTAGTAGTTTTGTGTACAGTTTATTGAAGCACCCATCTTGTACGCGCTCTCATATTTCACTTTAAGATAATGGATATTTTAGGCATGTGTGCTGAATACTGTATTGATAGTAGATGTGTATTAAAGTGTACCCCATTTTTTGGTAAAAAAATTGTTTAATTGGTATTTCTAACAGCCCTTAGTTGTTTCTTATGAGACTTCCAAATCAGACTATCACAAGCAGATGAAATTTAACTCTATTCTTGTGATGTTTAAATTTCAGTACTTTCTACTCATCTATCAACTTGGGGGAGTGGGAAATAGAAAATTTAAATCTAAGACTAATTCTTCAATTGTGTAATGAATAAGATCTAACTTTTATACTATTCTTTTACTAAAGCTAAAGGTGAATGTATCTTCAGGAGGGTATTTTGGATGCTAATAGAGCCTGGCCTCTTCCTTTGCATCAGTTTACCTTATTGTTATACCACAAAATGAGCAAAAAGCTGCATAGAACTGGGGTGGGAGACCTGCTAACTATTTGCGGACTATTTTTAAGAGAGGGTTCAAAAAGCTCTTGGTGGATGAATAGATTTGTTTTATTTTGGCCACAAAATTGCATGATGCAGAAATAAAAGTCAATAATAATGGAAACATTCAGTTCTGAAAATCACCAACTTTTCCCTATTCTTGCAGTCTTTTCAATATTTTAGGTGGGGAAGCTAATTAAAAGAAAGAAATAGTTCATTTGTTTATCTTTTATTCTTATGTCTGTATAGTCAAACAGTAAGTAATGGCTCAAGAGAAATACATAAGCAGCTCCTCTATTCTAAATAGGAAATGTCTCATTCAGTGAAGATCCAGAATGTAAACAATAGGGTCAGGCAGAGTTCCTGATTACTTTTTTTAATCTCATTGCCTCTTTTCTCCTGCATTTTACTATTTTTCTTGGTTCTCAGGTTGTTGGCTTTTTTAACTAAATTTGTACTTGAGTAAACTAGCTATGAGTTTTTAGATTCCCCTGATTTTATCTGAGCCAGGGACATTAGCTAATCTTTATTAGCAGCTCTGGAACACAAACTAATAAAGTTGGCAGGGGAATAGTTACAATGTAATTACAGCAGGATAACTGACATCATGTATGGTATATTATTTCTTATCCAAAAGTATTACCTAGTAAGCCCCAATTTTATTTTCAAATGTTCAGCTTTTATGAATTTGAAAGTTGGGGGAGACAGAACACTTGCAACAGTGGGGGAAAAAAACCTGCTGATTACATCAATGTGTTGGTCTGATTCAGTCTAAAGAAGCATTTTTAGTTTTTTGTTAAGGTCAGTTAATGAAGATAAAAATAATTTTTTTCATTGCTGCCCTCCCAAGATGTTAGAAAGTCAACCTATTTGTAAATACCTTATTGAACATAAATATTTGTACTTGAGAAGTAGGATTGTAAGGAACAGTGATGTACCCTACCTGACGATGTAATAAAGTGTACATTTTTATAACACATCTGTCATTTCAGTATTGTGTAGGGAAATATTTTATTACATTAGATTGTTTTGAAAATGCAAGCAGATATTAATATAATTACATCTCTGAAGAAATTGTGTTCATCACCCAGAAAACCCCATCTCAGCTCATCCCCTCCAATGCTATAATATTTATTTTATGTTACTTAAATTCCTTCCTCTGAATCTATCACTTCACTTTTTAAATGAGTAGAGCATTAGATTTTACTGACTGCTAGTAATGTGCTCTTGTGAGGGGAAAGACATTTTTGTCCATGGGTTTAATCTATTTTTTAAATGTTAATTTGGATTGGTCAAATCAGTGCAGATAAAATAATCTTTATAAACCTAGTCAAGGTGTTTAAATGCATGGAGAGGACTGTTGTTAATGCTGGGTTTTCTGTCATTGTGATCTAAGGAGAGTTTACTGCTGAGCTGCTTGACCAGAGATTGTTTCTGGTTCTCCCACTGCTGCTTGCTTTAAAACGGTCAATTTGCCCACCTCACTCTCCCTTTGCTCTTTTTCTCCTGCGTGTATCTACACTTCTCGCATTCTCTTAGGTCCCCTCCAAGCTACCACTGACTCTTCACAAACCTGTTTGTTTTTTGAAGGGAACACGGAATGAGGTCCCATACTCCTATTGTTTGGGGGAAACCTTAAGGGAAATCTAGGCTCAAGTCAATGCTTTTTACAAAAGCACTAAATCTATAGTGCTACTAGGCTCTATATAAAGTACATTTGACTATATAAATCAACAAGTAAATATTTCGCATTATATGTCACTGCAGCTGTACAAAATGTGGTACTGCTATGCCTAGCAACTAATGAACTAAGTTGTTTGGCTGCTCAGATGCTGCCCAACCAAGAGAAATGGTGTCCCAGGTTATGAGTTCTTGTCATCAGCAAGTTGGAAGGGGGTTATGGCCAGCCTATCTGCCTCCAGGGGCCTTACCATTCCCCCTATAACTGGCAGATGTGAATTGCGGGGGAGGGCTGCAAATCCACAGATATCTGCTATTTATATCTATGGATATTCGCATCCATAGCTCATGTTTGCAGATAAAAATGATGTATCCACACAGGACTCTGGAATAGCTGAACAGATTAACATCTTGTTGCATTTTGTGACAGCACCCAGCTGCATGTGGCATTATAAACAACATACAAAGGGGGAGCAAATAAGTGAGTACTTCCAAAAGGAGCTGAGTGCACTTGTGGAGAAAATATTCATGTCTTACGGGTGAATGAACAGCATTGTCAGGGGAGATGTTTGAATCTCTAGCAGACTCTTATGTGTCAGGGAGCACTCCTTTATTCCTCTGTGTTTACCTCTGCAAGGGGTGGGATGTTCAGGATAGTTGCTGATTTCTTTCTGAAGAGACTTGCACATGACACCCACTAGAGCAAATATAGTGTCCATTTATAAAAAGGGAAATAAGAACAACCCAGGAAACTACAGACCAGTTAGTTTAACTTCTGTGCCAGGGAAGATAATGGAGCAAGTAATTAAGGAAATCATCTGTAAACACTTGGAAGGTGGCGTGGTGATAGGGAACAGCCAGTATGGATTTGTAAAGAATAAATCATGTCAAACCAATCTGATAGCTTTCTTTGATAGGATAACGAGTCTTGTGGATAAGGGAGAAGCAGTGAATGTGGTATACCTAAACTTTAGTAGGGCATTTGATACGGTCTCACGTGATATTCTTATCAATAAACTACGCAAATACAGCTTAGATGGGGCTACTGTAAGGTGGGTGCATAACTGGCTGGATAACTGTACTCAGAGAGTAGTTATTAACGGTTCACAATCCTGCTGGAAAGATATAACAAGTGGGGTTCCGCAGGAGTCTGTTATGGGACCGGCTCTGTTCAATATCTTCATCAATGATTTAGATATTGGCATAAAAATTACACTTATTAAGTTTGCAGATGATACCAAGCTGGGAGGGGTTGTGACTGTTCTGGAGGATAGGATCATAATTCAAAATGGTCTGAGGTAAACAGGATGAAGTTTAATAAAGACAAATGTAAAGTGCTCCACTTAGGAAGGAACAATCAGTTTCACACATACAGAATGGGAAGCAACTGTCTAGGAAGGAGTATGGAAGAAAGGGATCTAAGAGTTATAGTAGACCAGAAGCTGAATATGAGTCAGCAGTGTGATGCTGTTGCAAAAAAAGCAAACATGATTCTGGGATGCATTAACAGGTAGGTGTGTTGTGAGCAAGACACAAGAAGTCATTCTTCCACTCTACTCTGCACTGGTTAGGCCTTAGTTGGAGTATTGCAAAAGCGGGGAGGAGTCCTGTGGCACCTTATAGACTAACTGAAGTGTAGGAGCATAAGCTTTCGTGGGCAAAGACCCACTTCGTCAGATGCATGTAGTGGAGTATTGTGTCCAGTTCTGGGCACCGCATTTCAAGAAAGATGTAGAGAAATTGGAGAGGGTCCAAAGAAGAGCAACAAGAATGATTAAAGGTCTAGAGAACATGACCTATGAAGGAAGGCTGAAAGAAATGGGTTTGTTTAGTTTAGAAAAGAGAAGACTGAGGGGCGGACATGATAGCCATTTTCAGGTATCTAAAAGGGTGTCATGAGGAGGAGGGAGAAAACTTGTTCATCTTGGCCTCTAAGGATAGAACAAGAAGCAATGGGCTTAAACTGCAGCAAGGGAGGTTTAGGTTGGACATTAGGAAAAAGTTCCTAACTGTCAGGGTGGTCAAACACTGGAATAAATTGCCCAGGGAGGTTGTGGAAACCCCATCTGTGGAGATATTTAAGAGTAGGCTAGATAAATGTCTATCAGGGATGGTTTAGACAGTATTTGGTCCTGCCATGGGGGCAGGGGACTGGACTTGATGCCCTCTTGAGGTGCCTTCCAGTCCTAGTATTCTATGATTCCTCAGAGGAGGAGGAGTAGGCCCATAGAGGGCATATGTTGGTGTTTCATGATAAAGTTTGCTGTCTAAGTACTAAACCCATGGAGCAAGCAAATCAGTCCATCCATGGTTATCAGCTCACACAGGGTAACTGTTGTGTGGCTGAAGAGATGTGCAGGAGTTAAAAATGGAGCTAGATGCTTGATGCTGGGGAGGCTTTTGCACGTGCGTGGCAGTGGTGTTGCCCACAAAAGCTCATGATCTGATATAGTTTTTTTGTTAGTCTCTAAGGTGATACAGGACCACTTTTTCATTTTTATTTTATTTTTTTTAAGTTACAGACTAACATGGTTACCCCTCTAAGTACAAATAATGGCAGGAATAGGCCAGCAGGTCTGGTGGCATCAGAGAGCAACAGAGACAGGGTTATTTGGTTTTTAGATGACTGTTGCATGCAGCAACCTGAGTGTGGAGAAGGCCAGGTTTGGTCAGAGTCCCCCAGCTCTGATAGAAAGTGACACAGAGGGTAAGGGGAGTATGCTGGAGCCAATATTCAGGGGAAGCCAGCTTTCAAGCAGGTTCCCCGTGCATGCCAGTTCTGTGGACCCTTGTGACACCTCCCTCCCCCTTTCTGCTTCCTACAGAGGGAGTGGGCGGAGGGGATCCAGTGCTGGGGGGGAGGGTCCGGAAACTGGCTTAAAAGCCAGTTTCCCTGCAGCACCAGCTCCCCAGTGGTGCTTGTCCCCTCCAATCAGAGGCAGCAGTTGGTTTGGGGCATTGGAGGCTGCTACAAAGCAGCCTCTGTCCCCAGAATGCCCAGGCTCCTGCTGCCTCTGATAGATAGGCAAGAGTGCAAGATGGCAGGGGGCTAACTGGGAGTACACTGGCTGTTGTGTGGGGGAGTTCATATAGTTACACAACTATTCAATTACATAATAAAATCCCTACTCTGGAACCAGGCCTGGCCTTGTTCTGTGAGCTACAACTGTACTGGTTAAAAATGGTCAAAAATAAAATGTAAACACAAGTTAGTGTTCTTCAAGTGCTTGCTTATGTCCATTCCACTTAGGTGTGTGCATGTTGCATGCACACGTTCTGGAAGCTCTTTACCCTTTGCAGTACCCGTTATGCCAGCCAGGGAGCCCCGTAGAGTGGCGCCAGTATAACCACACATATATTCTCCTCCTGGCCTCCCAGCTCCTCAGTTCCTTCTTACTGTTTGTGATGGCTGTTGGAACGCTTGGCTTGCTTTAGCAAGTGTGCCCTTAGTACCCTTATCTCCTGTAAATAATTCTTCATTGTTGTTGAGTTTCTGTTGTTAAAGTAGTTAGAAAATAGTTGGTTCCCATTGTCCCCCTCCTTGGGTGGTATGCCAGGAACTCAGGACTTCAAACCTGGCCTACACTGCTCTAATCTTATTCCCTGCAGTGACCCACACAAGGAGTGCCTAAAGTGCCTGGGAGAAGGCCATTTGATGAACTTCTGTAAGATCTGTAAATCCTTTAAGCTGAGGACTAAAAGAAAAACACGACTCTAGACTCAAGCTCCTCCTGATGGAGTTGACACTCCCACCCCCAGCACTGGAGTCAGCACCATCAGTGAGAGGCGCACTGGGGTCAATCTGAGATGTCGGACATATGTCAAAGTACTCCACAGTGTTGGGGCACCTGCTGGTGCCAAGTCACTGATCCCAGTCCCCAGCACAGAGTGCGCCCTTCATTTTCAGCGCACCATCGATGCAGGCTGAGCTGTGCACAGGCAAGTATCCTGGAAGCCCAAGATCTGTGTGTGGAGGGAGGTCCCAGAGCCGTCAATCCCGGATAAATTTCTGGCAGCCTGGGACCTGATTGAGCCACATCTTCCTCGGGGCTGGCACCGTGCGGTACAGAGGTGCACATGGGCCAAGAATACCAGGGGCTTAGGGCAGCTCCAGCACCACCTTCGGTGCCACTCCCCTGTCACCAGGACGTGAATCAGGTCCAGCACTGGTGCAGAATCCGGTGTGGGTAAGGATAGTTGCCCCCTGGGTGCCGCTGGCACCAAATCTCTCAGCACTGGAGTCGTCTATGCCCCCACCAGCACTGACACCAGCGCCATGGTCTGTATCGGAATACTTCTCGGAGTCAGATGTGGAATCCTTGTTGTCTAGGGCCTCGTTCCGTTGCTCTATCAGGTCACGGAGATCAGGGTCCACACACAGGTTGAGATCCCAGCACCGATCCTAGTCTTGATGCCAGTCCCATTTGTGGCACCGCTCAAGGAGGACCAGTCCGACTATGGTGCAGTCATGGCCCCCACAATGGCAGCCGTCTTCTCAGTGGCCCTTTTGGACTCCCTGGGCATACCACCAATCCCAGTGCCAGGGCCCTTCAAGCTTAGGATCTGTGGTAGCCTCGTCATACTTGTGCCATAGGGCTACCCCCTCAATTACCCCACTGATGAGAGGCCCTGGGTCAGAGAGCAGAGCCAGCCCCCCGGGGTCGGGGTGGGGACTTTGCACATCCTCCTCAGCAACCACCCTCATTGGGCTCTACCCAGATGCAGCCTACTCAAACCTTTCCAACTGTGCCTGCAGAAGGGCCACCACCACAGAGGGACACCTCATCCTTGTCACTAGACGAAGCCTTGGCAGATCCAGTCCCGGCTATGCTGGCCATGGACATGCGAACGCATCAGGACCTCCTCAGGTGGCAGGCCAAGAATTTGGGGGTGCAAACTGTGAAGGTCAAGGAGGATGAGGATCCAATGGTGGACATACTTACAGCTGATGCACCAGTGAGGATCGCCCTCCCTCTCAATGACAGTAGCAAAAATCACAAAAAGCCTCTGGCAGACACCAGCCTCCATTCCGCCAACTCAAAAAGGGGTCGAGAGGCAGTACTTTGTGCCACAGGCCGGGCATGAACATCTATTCGTCCATCCACCCCCGGCTCGGTGGTGCAGGCTGCCTTCCTAAAGGAAAGGCAGGGACAACTGGGTCCCACCCCTAAGAGTAAGGAAGCTAAAAAACTTGATTTCTTAGGATGAAAGGCTTATGAGACGGCAGCTGAGAATTGCAAACCAACAGGCAGTGCTCAGCAGACACCCATAAAATTCTTGGGTGGCCATTGATAAGTTTAAAGCCCAAGTCCCGCAGAAGTGCCAACAGGATTTTGCTGTGCTGACAGAGGAGGGGAAGGTGGTCTCTAGGATGGCCCTTCAGGCTGCACTGGATGCAGCAGATTCGGTGGCACAATCAACAGCCATGGGCATAGTTATGCACAGAAGCTCGTGGCTTCAGGTCTCTGGCATTCTCCCTGAAGTACAGACAAAGCTTCAAGACTGCCCTTTGAGGGGTCAAGGCTTTTTTCAGAACAGACTAATAGCAAGTTGCACAGTCTTAAGGATTCTAGGGCAACATTGACGTCCCTGAGTATTCATACCCCCATTCCCGCTAGGTCACTCGCTGAACCTGAGACCGCAGAGGGGGTACCAACAAGGCTCCAGGTTTGACAGCAGATGGAGGAGTAGAGGGAATAATACCAGAGGCCCCAGGAAGGGCTCTTGATCTGCCTCTGACCAGAACCAAGGCCCCCTAATAAATCCCAGGGCCCGAGGTTGGACTTTTGAAGGTGCATCTGAGGATGGGAGTACCAGCCCCAGTACTAGATCCCCCCCATCACAGACAGGCTGTCTCCTTTCCATTGTTCCTGGTGCTCCATCACTTTGGACCAATGGGTCCTTGATACAGTGCAAGGGGATATTCTATCCCATTCCTTTCTCCTCCTTCCAACCACTCTTCCCCATCCCTCTTCAAGGACCCCCCTCATGAGTTCCTTCTTCGTCAGGAGATCTCTTTGCTGCTATCTTTGGGGGTGGTAGAAGAAGTTCCCCTTGCGTTCAGGAGAAAGGGGTTCTATTCCCTTTACTTGCTCATTCCAAAATCCAAAGGAGGCCTTCGCCCCATCCTACGCCTTCATAAGGAAATCAAGGTGTCCTGTCTTTTGTTTCAGCAACACCAGACTAATATGGCTACATCTCTATTACTATTCAGAATGATGACGTTAGCCCCCGGTAAGTGTCAGATCATCCCATCGCTGCAGAACAGAGTTACTGCATTTAAAACATTTTTTTTTCTGTTCTGTGTTAAATGTGTAAAAAAAAAAAAAAAAAAAAAGAAGGAAGATATAACACTACATAAATCAAAAAGAAAAGTAAGCTAAAGTCTGCTTGTCCACTATCAAGGCAGTGGTGACCAGCTCCTCAACCATGCTGGGTTTGCCAGGGTTTAAAAAGTGTGCCACATGTCGAGAGCCTATGTCAGCCTCCAACGGTCACTCAGACTGTATTAAATGTCTGGGTGAATCTCATGTGCCTCAAAAGTGCACACGCTGCGCAAAACCGACTGTGTGAGTGCAGCGTGATAGGTAAATGAGGCTGAGGATGTTCTTGTTAGATAAGGCCCTGTGACCCTCAGATTCTGACTCGCTGAAGAGAGAAAAACGGAGAGCTTCTCCTCCTACAGCTGCTCCCACTCATAAAAAGGCTTCACCAGCATGCTCTTTACCACCCGCCTCCACAAGCAGAATAAGTACTGGAGAGAAGCCAGGAACATATGGCATCACAAAATCACACCTTAAAATGGCCTCAGTGCCAAAAACTCGACACATAAGATCTGCGGCACCAATAGCTATGACACCAGCAAGACAGGCTGCACCACCAGCCTTGTCTTGCACAGCCAGACGGGAGGCAGCACCACCTTTCGCTTCAACACCCAAGTCGGCACCAAGCCAATTGGACTGGATGGGACAAAGTACTTTTTATCTGCCAATTAGTTAGTTGGGGTTACTGATGCCAGGGTCTGCTATATCTTGTCAGCAGCCTGCATAATAGCCTCATCTACAGGGATGGCTATTTTTGCACACTGCCAAGGCCAAAGATTGTTAAGAAGACAATGTTGTTTCTCTTGGACCTCAGTGAGCTTTATTTCTTGGCTGGCAGTGACCCTCTTAAAAAGTTCCTGGAATTGTTTGAGGTCATCGGGTGGGTCAGATCACTGGGTCCTAGAGACTGTCATCAGGCTACATCAGTGGTCTCCAACCTTTTTAACCACAAGATCACTTTTTCAGTTTAAGTACAATGTAAGATCTATCTCTAGTCTAAATACCCTTCCCCGGCTTCCTTCCCCCTTCCACTTCTCTGAGGTCTGACCCTGCTCACTCCATCCCCCTTCCCTCGAATCTCATTCACTTTTACCAGGCTGGGGGAGGGTGTTGGGGGGCAGGTTCTGGTCTTGGGCTTGGTGTGTGGAAGGGGACACCCTACAGGTAGTGAGGTGGGATGGGTTCTGGAGTGGCCATCGGGATAAGGCATTTGCCTGAGGAGTGCAAGATTAGGGGCCTGTCCCCACTCCATCCACCCTGGGAGCGGCCAGACAGCCAACACAGGCTGCCCCAGGGATGGAGCTGGTGCTTACCTTAGGAAGGCAGGATAAGGGACCTGCTGAAAGAAGAGAGGTGGACTAGCGGATAGGCCATTTGCCTGGGGAGCACAGGATGGTGAGTTTGAGTTCCATCCCCCTCCACCCACCAGACAGCCAGCACAGGATAAGGGTCCCTCAGGAGGTGGAGTGAGCTCTGGAGTAGCCTATGGGATAGAGCATCAGCATCTGAAGCACAGGGTGGTGGACTAGAGTCCCTAGCCCCCACTCCACCCATCCAGGGAGTAGCCGGACAGGCTGCCTCAGGGATCAAGCTACCTCCCATATCAGTTAGGCAAGATAAGGGATGCCCTGACTGTGGGGTGGGTGCCCGAGTGGACTAGGGGATAGGACATTTGCCTGGGAAGCACAGGGGCGTGGGCTTGAGCCCTGTCCACCCTGGGAGGGGCTGGACAGTGAATGCAGGCTGCCCTAGGCATGGAGCTGGCTCCTGCATTTGTGAAAAGGACCTGCTGAAGGAGGGGAGGGTGGGAATCTCTGGTGAACTCAGGGACAGGGCATTGGTCTCTGGAGAACAGGGTGGTGGTGGTGGCTTGATCCCACCCACCTAGGCAGTGGCTGGGCAGCCAACACAGGCTGCCCCAGAGATGGAGCTGGCTCCTGCATTAGGAAAGAAGGATAAGGGCACCTCTGAAGGTGGGGTGGATTCTTGAGCGGCATAGGGCACCTGCCTGAGAAGGGCAGGATTGTGCAGGATTGTGGGTTCAAGTCTCACCCAGGAAGTGGCCAGATAGCTGTCCCAGGGATGGAGCAGCAGAGCCAAGGTAGGCCCACTCCTGCCACAAACCTGAACCACCCCCGAAAGCAGCTGGCACGTACAGCAATGACTCCATGTGCTGCCCTAATCTACAAGCACCAACCCCTACAGCTGCCACTGACCATGGTTCTCCATTATTGATCAATGGATGCTGCAGGAGCAATGTTTGTAGGCAAGGAGACCCCCCCACCCCACCCATGCTCTGACCATCTCAGGGGCTGCAGGGACATGCCAGCCACCTCCAGGAGCACAATTGCCACAGAGATAATTAATTACTCAGCCATGACAGGCTCAGCATTTTATAACTCACTACTCCAAGAATTAAATTTAAGCATAAGAGAGAAATGAAAGTTATGAAATGCACAGACCAGTCAAACACTAAAAAGAACCCACTTTGCAAGCAGGAAAAGTAGTAACAACCCCTCATGTATGTGTTGGGTCAGGAGATGAGAGTGAAGGACAGTGTGTGTGAAAGAGAATGACAGCCACACACTGAGAATAACAAAGCTTTTCATTGCCAAGCTCCCTCTGTCCCCTTCTCTCTGTACAGGAGTGGGGGAGAGAGGAGGGACACCCTGACATCATCACCTCCCGTTCTCTCTCCCACACCCTGTACTGCAAGCAGGAGGCTCCCAAGGGGCAGCTTCATGGCAGAGAGCAGGAGCAGCAGGATGATGGGGGGGAGGCAGAAATGCAACTGAAGTGCCAGCACTTGATAGCTTCCCAGCCAAACCAGTCAGGATCATCTGTCAGAGGCTCCCAAGATCTACTGGCAGATCCTGATCTACTGGTTGATTACCACTGATTTAAGCAAAGATATCTAAAGCACATGAATTCAAACACCCTAGAATGAGTTGAAAAATGTCTCCAAATAACTTCATTTAGGAGAGGACTTGATGAAATGTATAGATTTTGTGAAAATTTAGTTCTGAGATGGAATGGACGATTAGGCTTTCTGCATGTTCGAATGTCTCATGTCAATCTCCTACATCATGCCCTTCCTGACACTACTTCCCACCATCACCGTCCCTTTTCAGGGATCCTTCCCACGAGGATCTACTCAGAACAGAGGTCCTTCGCCTCTTAGATGTCGGGGCAGTAGAGTAGGTGCCAGAAGACCTTCAGGGCAGGGGATTCTAATCCCGCTGCTTTCTTACAATAAAAAAGACGGGTGGATGGAGATCCATTTTAGACCTTCACAAGCTGAAACAATACCTGTGAAACCAACGCTTCAAGATAGTGTTTCTAGTTTCCATCATTCCAGCATTGGAACTAGGGGACTGGTTTCTCAACCTGCAAAATGCCTACTTTCATATTACTATACATCTGGCACACAGACAGTTCCTACACTTTGTGGTCAGATCGGATCAATATCAGTACCGTGTCCTACCCTTCGGCCTGTCATGGGTGCCTAGAGTGTTTTCCAAGACGCTCACTGTCGTAGTGACATACTTACGTCGCCAAAGAGTTATGATTTATCCCTATTTAAACAACTGTCTAATAAAAGGGCCTTCAGAGACAGATACTCTATACATGATATCCATAACCAGGTGCACATTCGAATTCCTTGGCCTTGTTCTCAACATACAGAAGTCAACACTTCTGCCTGCAAAAACCTTAGACATCATTGGAGCCCATATAGATTCAACCATAGCAAGGGTGTACCTACCAATGCAACAATTCCAAGCAATCCAAGACCTTGTTTTTATCATCACAGACAGCCCCAGAGTTTCAATATTTACCTGTCTTCAACTCATGGGGCATATGGTGGCTATAACTTACATGGTTGCTCATGCAAGGCTCCATTTTTGTTGCCTTCAACTTTGGCTAGCTTCCATCTAATCTCACAGGAAGCAGGACATATGTGGATAGGTGTCCCCATCTGACGATGTCATAACATCTCTGAAGTGGTGGCCTCAACTAAGAAATTTATGGCAGGCGTTCCATTCCATCAAGACCAACTCACCACACAGATAACTACCGATGCCTCCCTCATGACATGGGGAGCTCATATGGGAGATATGGTTCAAGATCTATGGATGACCAAGGAATCTACCTTGCACATCAACTTACTAGAACTCAGGGCAGTTGCAAATGCATGCAAACATTTCCTGCCGCACATCCAAAGAACCACAGTAAGGATACTTACCGACAACATCGCCACAATGTATTCTATAAACCGTCAAGGGGGCTTCCTGTGCACCGAGGCGACTGGACTGTGGAACTGGTGCATCTGCAATGTGGTTACACTAACAGCTTCCTACTTACCAGGAGCCAATTATGTGTTAGCGGACTCGCTCAGCATTCATTTTGCACCAGACTACAAATGGGAGATCCATCCACACATCCTCCAAGCGATTTTGATCATTGGGGTCACCCACATATAGATCTCTTTGCCTCATATAAGAATGCAAAATGCCAGCATTATTGTTCCAGAGTTGGCATAGGTCAAGGATCTCTAGGGGATGCCTTTCTCCTCCACTGGGGGTGGGGGGATGGCTCCTCTTAAATGCTTTTCCTCGTACCCATTCATCTGCAGGTTCTCAAGAAGATCAACAGAGATGGCGCAGCAGTGATTCTCATAGCCCCATTCTGGGCACAGCAAACATGGTTCCCTTATCTTTATCGGATGCCTCCTCATTCACCTTATCACCTTCCCACGTATCCCAATCTCTTACCTCAGCACAGTGGGATTCTAATTCATCCTCAACCCCACATGCTATGGTTGACAGCCTGGCTTATAACTGGTTCCAAGAACATGAACTCCAATGTTAAGAGGAAGTGAGAAATGTTTTATTATAGTAGAAAGCTGTCCACTCAATCCACTTACCCGCAGAAGTGGTGCAGATTCTTATCTTGGTGCACGATTAGGAAGCTGGATCAACATACTGACCTTTTGCATGCTTCTTGGACTACATCCTACAATTAAAAGAAACAGGGTTAGCTCTAGCATCTTTGAAAGTACATGTAGCAGCTATCACCGCATTCCACACCTCAGTGGACAATTCTTCGGTATTTGCACATCCTACTACACATAGGTTCCTGAAGGATCTCTCCAGCTTATATCCTCCGCAAAGGTTACTACAACCTGCGTAGAACTTGGAGCTAGTTTTGGACACTCTAGCCCATGCTCCCTTTGAGCCGATGACAACTGTTCCACTTACAATGATGATACTTAAAGTTACATTTCTGCTAGCTATTACTTCTGCTCGCAGAGCTGGAGAGATACCAGCCTTGATGGTGGTTCCACCATACACAATCTTCAGCAACGATAAAGTCACGTTACGTCCACACCCATCCTTTCTTCCAAAGGCCTGCTCAGACTTCCATATAAATGAGCCAGTCGTACTCCCATCTTTCTACCCCAAGCCACACAGGAGCGTTCATGAGACCATGCTTCATTCACTAGATGTGAGAAGATCGCTTGCATTCTATTTTGAAAAGAACTCAGAACTGCTAATTTCACTACCAGAACATAGTAAAGGTCAACCTATCTCATTGCAATGAGTTTCAAACCTTATTATCTGCATTAAAAAGTGCTATGCTATATGCAACGAACCATTACCAGACAGCCCATTCTACCAGGGTTGTAGCAAACCTCTACAGTTTTCCTTACTGGGGTTCCTCTAAAAGATACTTGTAGTGCAGCAATGTGATCCACTAATACTTTCATGAAGCATTATGCAATTTCTCAAACTATCCACTAACACCGCTGTAAAAGCTGCAGTGCTTTTGACTGTGAATAAGCAGTGACTCCGTTACCTGCTGTCCTTATATTAGATGACTGTGTAGCAGTACTCTACAGTGGAGCACCCATGAGGATGCTACTTAAAGAAGAGGAAGTTACCTTGGTGGAGTAACAATGGTTCTTCGAGATGTGTGTCCCCGTGAATGCTCCACTACCTGCCTTTTCCCCACTTCGGAGTCTCTTGTTATATCTTTAAGACACCGGAGCGGACTCGAGTAATTGACGGGAGCCGGACCAAGTGAGATCAAAAGGCACGAATGGTGTGAGGTGCATGCCGTGCATGCACGGTCCGGCTGACCACTGCTCGTGAAAACTCCGATCTGCGGCACCAGGATGACCTGACACCTACAATGGAGCACCCACTGGGGAACGCATCTCGAAGAGCCATCATTACTGCACCACAATGAGTAATTTCCTCTTCTCATAGCCCCTGCCTCGCCCCGCCAAAACTGGTACACCATGCTAATATCGCTATCAGTGGAGGATCTCCTTGACCTCCGTCTTGTCCCGGACCTATTGACACAAGAGCTCAACTAGGGCCTTGTGTAACACCTGAATCCGCAGTCTCTCCATCTCATGGCTGTGAGGCAGGGAGCTCCTCTGCTTTGACCCAGTAAGACCTATCGGGGCAAGTGGAGGAAGTTTTCAGCATGGCCATACAGAAAAGTGGGGACCCCATGCGAGCCCTCATTCCCCTAATCTTAGATTACCTCCTCAACCTCAAGCAGCAGGAGTTGTCCACCTCCTTAGTAAGGGTACACCTGGCAGCCATCACGGCCTTTCACCAAGGGAAAGGAGGGAGCTCCATCTTCACCCATGCCATCAGCAAGTGTTTTCTGAAGGTTTGGATAGGCTCTACCTCCAGATTAGGCAGCCCGTCCCACAGTGGGACCTAAACTTAGTGCTTTGAGGACTTACGCCAGCCCCTCCTTGAGCTGTTGGTTACATGTGTGCTCTCTCACACACACACATCCTGGAAGGTGGCTTTTTTGGTGGATATCACCTCAGAAGTCATCACCATCATCTGAGTTGCGGGCTCTTTCTTCCGAGCCACCGTACATGGTGTTTTCTAAGGATAAATTGACCGTATATCTGCACCCCTAAAGTAGTATCCCTTGTTCCATATGTCCCAGGAGATCTTTCCTGCCGGTTTTCTATCCAAAGCCGGCACTACAGACACTAGATGTTAGGAGGGCTCTAGCCTTTTATTTAGAAAGAACAAGACAGTTTCGTAGGTCTACTCAGCTCTTTTGTCTCGATAGCAGACAAAACAAAGGGCCTCTCAGTGTCAGCTCAGTGCCTGTCCTCATGGATCGTGGCATATATCAGGGTGTGTTATGACCTAAAGAGGAGATCGGTCCCGCCTCTTACAGCCCACTCTACCAGGGCCTAGGCCTTCTCAACGACATTTTTGGCGCAGGTGCCGATCTTAGACATTTGAAGAGTGGCCATATGGTTGTCGGTCCATACTTTTACTAACCATTATGCAACAGGCTAGACAGGATGCTGCTGTTGGCAGAGCAGTGTTGCAGTCTGTTTCCTCTTAGGTGATTCCCAAGCAATACCCGTGGAGGCGGGGTCAGAATCCTAAGTGGAATGGACACGAGCAAGCACTTGAAAAAGAAAAAACGGTTACTTATCTCGTAACTGTTGTTCTTTGAGCTTTATTGCTTATGTCCATTCCAATCCTGTCCATCTCCCCTTGGTCGGAATGTCTGGCAAGGAGGAACTGAGGGCATGAGAGGCCAGTAGGGGATTGCACTGTTATACATGGGAATGGGCTCCCTGGCTGGCTGAACAGGTACTGCTAAGGGTAAAAAGCTTTCAGAACCTGTGCTCAGGGGGTGCACACACCTTAGTGGAATGTACATAAAAAACACATCTTGAAGAACAGTTACTAGGTAAAGTAACCGTTTTTTTCTAATTTGCCTTTACTTTGGGTTTACATTTTGAAGCTTTCTCCACAGCTACAGGCCTAGGAACTTACTTTACAAAACACCAACAACGTTGAAACCACCCCATATTTACTTGACTCCAGGTTGTGGGGCTTTTAAGGAAATCAGTGTAATAAGAAATACAAAAAGCACTAGCAGTGCTGACCCTGTTGCTGGGATAGGGCTGCCAGGAAGTGGAAGATGCTGTCCGGAATGCAAGGGAGCATGCTGCTAGGGGGTGTGGCTAGAGCTGCTGCCGGGGCAGGGTTTGCAGTACAATGGGAATGGGGGGGCTGCCACCAGGCGCGGAGGGTGCACAAGCGTGGGGTGCGGAGTCCAAGGGGAATGGGGGAGTGCACAGGGGCGCGGGATCTGCGCGGCCCTGCCTAAGTTTCGGCTTCCGGGCGGCGCTCCCCCGCCCCAGCTGCCGTGGCTTGCTGCTGCTCCGCCCATCGACACACGTGGGACGGCCCGACATGGCGCTCTCTGGGCACAATGCGGCCGCCGCGCTGGCAGCCAGCCTGGAGTCGGTGCTGCAGAGCCGGGGCGGCGCCAACCGCGTCTTTGAGATCCTGGAGCTATTGCAGGTCAGGGGGTCCGGCCGTGCCGGAGGGGCTGAACTGGGGATCGGGGGGGGTAGTGGTGTAGGGAGGGGTGGAGAAGGGGAGTTCGGTAGCAATGGGGGAGCGGCTAAACTAGGAGTCAGAGGGTGGGTAGCAGTGTGGGGAGGGGTGGACAAGGGGGGGTCTCTAGCAGTGGGAGAGGGGCTGAACTGGGGGTCGTGGTAGCAGTGTGGGGAGAGGTGGTGAAGGGGGGTCGGTAGCAATGGGAGAGGGTATGAGCTGGGGCAACTGAGGAAATCTGGGGGTAGTTGATTATATTGGTTAGGTCAGTGGCAAAGGGAATGGGGGACTGAGGTGGGCTGAGAGTGGGACTAGGAATCACTGATGGCAGGGATATGGCAGGTAGCTTTGCAGACAGCTGTGTGGGGGAAGGGAGCGATCTTGTGGACATGTTTAGTCAGCCCCAGAAGCCCTAATGGGTAGGTTTCCTGTTGTCTCTGTCTCCCCTTCAAGCACCTCTCTCTCTTCCTGTGGACGCACTTGCTGACCTTGTTGCTCAACCCCAGGCGGACAAGGAGGATGTAATCCTTTGCGCCATCCGAACTTGCAGTCGGCTTTTTGGAGCACTCCTGGAGAGGGGGGAACTGTTTGTAGGCCAGCTGCTGGAAGAAGATACCTTTCTCACAGGAAAGACAGTGTCTGGTTGGTTGGTCTCTGTAGCATTTCTGAAAACCCTGGTCACATGCTTGATACATGTGCATGGCCCAAGTTCCCAACATTATCCTGTGCTAACCTCAGTAATTTGCACTTTCATCAGAGCAGGGTAAAATCTCCCAATACTGATGATGGTAAAAGGGGTCTTCATGTTTAAGTAGGGAATATCTGTATTACAGAGCCTGG
Organism: Pelodiscus sinensis; assembly: GCF_049634645.1. NCBI lineage: Eukaryota > Metazoa > Chordata > Testudines > Trionychidae > Pelodiscus > Pelodiscus sinensis. The sequence continues at coordinate 22,771,978 of NC_134725.1, read as the reverse complement.
CTTAATCCCTGGAAAATGGACCTTTATGTGACTAAAATTGGTCTTTGGCCTAGTGTACACAAGACTTGACTGTAGATGCAGCATACAGTGCAGGAAACACCATTTCCCCGATGCTAGCTATGTCAACACAGATTTGATCAGCAGAACTGTGAAGGTCAGAAAAGTGGCATTTTTCACATGCCTGATTTAATGTAGCATTGCCTAGACCAGTCTTAGAAATGTCATGAATCCAGTGCATTCCCCTAGAGTGGATGCAGTCCTACTACATAGGTATCAGCACTAACGTAACTAAATCATTGTGAAATCAGTACTAGGTATCAGTAAAGTATAAGTCCTAAGTCTTTGTCACCATTTGAAAAGGATGCACTTGTAGCAAAAGCACATGACTTTGAACTAGGTGTTAGGAGAAGTGGGTTCTGTTTGTGGCTCTGCCACAGACTTTCCTGTGCAATCTTGGGCAAGTCACTTCCCCTACCTACACTGTAGCTTGCTCACTAAATGGGGCTAAGTCTTCTTTATATGACAGTGTAGACTGAGGCTTAACATTAATTCATTTTGAAATCCTCAGATGGAAGATGCCAGAGTTTCGTGTTTTACAAATGATAGATTCTAGGCCTAGAGCAGTTGTGGTAACTTGCCCAAGCACACATATTGAGTTAGTTTCTAAATAGATGATGGGATGAGCCTCATAATGCTGTTACCAGCTGTAACCCTTAGATTGCTTCCCTCGGTGATCAGGACTATCAGAAACAACACCAACTTACACAATTTGCTCCATTTCATTTTGTCTTTCAATGTTCAGAAGCCTCTCTCTTTGTATTTTGCCCTTCAGATAATTACAGTGCAGAAGATAAGTACAAAATATGGATGAGGCATCGTTATAATAGTTGTGTCAACTGTTTGGTGGAGCTGATGAGCCATGAGTCTTTTCAGGTCAAGGTAAGCTGTTAGCAAGCAAGGGTGGGACAGTATGTAGTTGGGAAGTTTTTGAGGTGAACACGAGGGAAAATATTTACTTCAGTGGGTGATTCTCCAAATGAATCTTGAATCCGCATCCCAATGTGGCGGATGGAAGAGGGGCACTATGCTGCTGGAAGTGCTGTTTTTTGGATGAGACGTGTAAGCAATATGAAGCCCTGCAACAATTTCTGTGCTGCCTAGTAAACTAATTGTTTGTGTTGTAGCACATTCTTCCTGCTCCATAAAGACTCCTGCCTTCCTCCCTCAAATGTGAACATGAAAGGATGGGGAAGTAGCAGGGGAAGCCTCCAGGCAATGTGTCTGTGCTCTGCCATTCCCTTGGGGACTTTTTCTCCCCATTAGCAGGAGGATGGTGCTGATGCTCCTGCCTTTGGGGAGCAGGAGGTGTGGCTCGAACCCACAATCTCAGGCTTTGTTATATAGCTCAGACCTCTGTTGTTCTCCTATTATCATATCCTAATGAGAGTGACATCTTTAAGAAGTAATGTATATTGCTTTTTTAATCTTTCTTTTGTCTCCTTTAAAGGAATTGTCACTCTTAACACTTATGAAGTTTGTTGAGTTGGAAGGGAAATACCCTTTGGTCAAAGCAGAATGGAAGGGGAGTTTCATTTTCCCTTGTGAGTTTTTAAAAGTGAGTGGCAGAATTTTAAAGTTGTTGCTGTCAACTGTTCTGTGTCATGTACGAAACTTGGACATCGCTCTGTTGATAATTGGATGCTGACTTTCTGATATAACAGAGGTCTGGAGTACCTCTTGGCTACAAAAATATCTTTTACTGTTAGTATATAATGTGTATTGACTTTCTGGTTTCTTTTCCAAAACTCCTTGCTAGTTAGTTGTGGAGAACTTAATCCCTTGTGAAGAGGACTCTTCACTCCTGATTTCACGTTTCCAAGAATACCTAGAGTATGATGATGTTCGGTACTTTGTAATGAAGGCTGTCACTGAAAATATTGGACAAGTCATGCAGAAGACTAAAGAGGTACTTAGAATATTATAGTCAAAGTCTGAATATATCTCCATTTGGAAGAAATAACTTGCATGTGAAGTTACCTGGAATGCCTTACTTGGTTCCAGTGTTAGTGTCCGAGACCTAGAGAGATACATGTGCTCCTTTCCATGCAGTGAGCTCTTTCCTATTTTCTTTTTATGCTAGGTTTGCAGAAAGCTGCACACTAAACATGGACCAAAAGAAATTCTTCTCTGGTTTTGCATAGTCTCTTTACGTGGGTACTGGATTCTGATTTTTCCAAACCTCAGTAATCTGGAGAGCTCAGAGAGAAGGTTTTGATTTTTGCTTCATTCTCTAGTAGGCAAACAGAAGCCTCTCTCTTTGTTTTTTGTTTGTTTGTTTTTCCTAGCAGCAGCCAAGTTTTCCTTTTATGAAACCAAGGTTCATTCAGATCCAGGTTTTATATTAGATAAACCTGAATAATTTAAGAATGGGAGAGTTTGTAAGAATGATTCTGATGTTAATCTGTCTTTGATTCTAACATCCAGAGCTTTGTTTTAATGTGTTGGGTCTTTTTAGTTAAATGCTATAATTGCATGTAAAATGGACTGATGTCCAAGTTACTGATTCTCTATGCATGTGCTTCCTCACCCTCTCTCCAGGTTCTGCTTCCAATTTACCAGCAGAATGTATTTTCCCTCATTTCATCAATTAGCATGCCAAGCAAAGAGAATGAGGTGGTCCATTTTATGGTAAAGCAAGGTTAGTAGACTTTGTTGTGTCAATATTAACTTCATGTGATGGCATATGAAAGAAAACTTAAGAGTGTTTGCTTGTTAGAACTTACCAAAGTAATTAGAATGGCACCAAACATAACAAAATCCAAATTCAGTAAATCAGAATTTAAAATTGAGTATTATACACACTTGTGATCATGCATTGAAGAAAAGACTACAGTCCATTTTTAAGACCACTTTTGAGCTTTTAAGCCTACATTCTCTTTATATCAGAAATGAAAGAAGTTTGTTGCTTTTGTATTTTAGATCAAACTGCAATGACATGAGAAAATCATACTGGCTACATCTAGACTGGCATGATATTCCGGAAATGCTTTTAATGGAAAAGTTTTCCGTTAAAAGCATTTTCAGAACAGAGCGTCTATATTGGCACGGACGCTTTTCCGCAAAAAAGCCCCAATCGCCATTTTCGCGATCGGGGCTTTTTTGAGGAAAATAAATCTGGGCTGTCTACACTGGCCCTTTTGTGCAAAAGTTTTGCGCAAAAGGACTTTTGCCCGAACGGGAGCAGCATAGTATTTCCACAAAAACACTGACAATCTTACATGAGATCGTCAGTGCTTTTGCGGAAATTCAAATGGCCAGTGTAGACAACTGGCAAGTTTTTCCAGAAAAGCGGCTGATTTTCCGGAAAAACTGGCCGGTCTAGACACAACCACTGTGTTTAATTTCTCTCTCTGTTTAAATCTGCACAAGAAAAATTTGATTAGTGCTTTCTGAAGTGAAAAGCTTTTCAAATGTCCACTGCTCCATGTAGATTCAACCTGAAATAAAACTTCACTCGGTTATGCTTGACTAACTGATATTTATTTATTTATTTATTTATTTATTTATTTATTTATTTATTTATTTATTTAAAAGGGTTCGTTTTTTTGGTCATTTCAAGTGAACTATTTGTCTTGCCTTTTTCCCTTAAAATAGCTAACCAAGAAGAATGGAAGGTATTGAAGTTAAAGGTAACACTTCATTCAGCTTGGTAGAATTGAACTTTCTCTTTCTCAGTATGTTTGGCTCAGTGTTTGTTTTCATTTTCAGGAGCATAAACGGGCCTTTGAAAGGATGTGGCTTGGATTTCTTAAACACAAGGTGGGCTGGTGTTCGTTAATTTAATTTAGCCTTATCTAATCCTTGCTGCTCTTCTAGTCCTGGGACTATCTGCAAATTGTCCACGCAGCTCACAACACTTGGCAGTATGAACAGATGTCCTCTAGGACTGGATAAGAGCAGCTGCATTCACTTCTGCTTGTGATTTGGGTTCAGATGCTGAGTTAATGTTGCATTGCACCAACCACCTACTTATAAACCCCTCTTGATATTTTTCATTTCTTTAATATCAGCCTCATGTCACGCTAAAGAGTTAGCCTTGCTATTTGATACCTATACCCTTAAAAGAATGAAAATCAGCTCTCCCTATGGACCTTGTCCTGGCAAGTAACTTCATGGGAGCAGAACTGTGCACAGAATATCATTGATTTCACAGGGGCCTCTATAGGCACAGGATCGGGACCTTTGTCTCTAAACTATGCTAAATCTGTCCAGAACATTACAATTTTCTCCCTTGTCAAACCTTCTATTCGTTAATTAAATTGTTTCTTCTCTCTGAATTGTTCTCTGGAACAGTTGTTTAATGCAGTTCTCAAACTTTTATATTGGTGACCCTTTTCACACAGCAAGCCTCTGAACACAACCCTTTATACATTAATAACACTTATAAATGCTGGAGGTGAATCAGAGTTTGGGGGTAGAGGCTGACATTAGGGATGTGAACAGGTAAGCATACCCCTTAACTGTTGCCCAGTAAGCATCACCTTTTAACTGGTATTTGGGAACAGCTGTACAGGACCAGCAAAGCTCCCCCTCTATATGTTTAAGTGGTTAACCAATTACAGAAATTTTACATCCCTAGCTGACAGCTCACACCCTCCATGTAATAACCTCATGACTTTTCTCGTGGTTTAATATGATGTTTTCTCCTTCACAGCTACCTACCAGCCTTTACAAAAAGGTTCTTGTAATTTTGCATGATTCTATCCTGCCTCACTTGAATGAACCTACTCTCATGATAGACTTCCTGACAGTCGCCTATGACATAGGTGGGTAAAGAAAGAGGATTCTGTGAACCGTGCTACTGCATCTCTCTTTATTGTATGGGTGGACTGGGACGGTAGCATCCCCTCAGACTTTTCTGGGGATGATTTAAAAGAGAAACACATCTGGCTGATTCAATAGAGATGTGTTTACTTTTGGCTGGAAGGAAAGCAGCCTTTCCTTTCACCAGCCTTGGGGAAAGTAGGTGAAACTTCAGGACCCTTGAGAGTGAGGTAAAGAGAAATAAACCAATACCTGTTGGGGGTCTGAAAATAAATATTTTTTTATTCTGGTTCTTTGTACGTAAGAAGATTCTGCTCAGAGCCATAGATCAATCGAAGCATATATAAAAAAGATCTCCTAAACTAATGCTCTTGTAAAACAAATAAAGCTTCCATCTTGGCTGTGTTCAAATATAAGATGCACATTGTTCCTGCTGAATTGTTAATTCAGAGGAAATCTTTGTCTCCAGACATTGCCCTGGTGTGTGGGTGGGAGGGACAGAATTAGGCCATTGTGCTTGTTTCAGCTCCTTTTTGTGGTCATGTCCTTTAGCAATAGCTAAAATCAGTCCGTAGCAAAAAAAGTTGTTTAAGTAATTTGTGAGTCTCTGGAAACCATTAGTTGAATTTACATCCCTTGAATTTTACAGCCAATCAGTACAGTGGGAGGGGTTCACATAGGTTAATTGCTTTAGTTTCAAGTGCTCTGGATTTTGTGTCCTTAACATTTGCTGCAGAAACCAGCGATGCATTGCCAGCTTTGCTCAATTCTCTTGTACCACTTTGCTCTTTTATAGGTGGAGCAATCAGTCTCCTAGCCTTAAATGGGTTATTTGTTCTGATTCATCAGCATAACCTGTAAGTAAAAAAAAATCTTGTTTAAAGGTGGAAGTGCTTTGTTTGGGAAGAGTTTTGCAATTCTTCCCTTACATATAAAAGATACTGACATAGATTCCCCAGTTTCCTGTGCTCTGTAATTCCCTCATTAAAAAGCTAAGTACTGCACTAGGACCCAGTCCATTGAGTGTTGTGCCCTTTTGATAATTTAGCCCTTAACTTTAAATGCCGAAGCAAAACCTAAACCCATCTGAAAATGAGTGTGGAGCACTTGAAAATCTAGCCCCATTTGTGCAAAATGCTGCAAGATTTGAGGCTGTTATTACAAAATATTGGAGTATATTTTAGTAAGGTGTGTATCACATGCTTCGGAGCTGGTTGTGGTAAGATCTGGGACACGTATCCCAATGTATTGTGAAATAGTACTCATTGTATGGACTTGAGCTGAAAAGATGCCAGTTGTGACTCGATCCCTGAGAGGGGGAGAAAAGGAGATTACCACCTATGTGTGTTGTAGGATGGGGTAAATTTGCTCAGCACTTGTTTTATTGTGTGTTCTCTATGGTTGTATATCACTACTTAATAGGCACCAGCCCTTCTGCCAACCACTTCTCATCCCCACCCCCTGCTGCTCCATCAATGAGTTCACTTTGCTTTTTGGAGCTTTTTGTTTCACAACTCCTGTCTTCATCCCTTGGTGACTTATGCCATCTCAGTCCACTTTCCAGTGAACAGGGGTCCCCATTGCAAAACCACCATTACCTTGTCAGCAGTTTCGGCAAAGGGTGAATGGACAGGAAAACTTAACTGCCCTTCCAGAAAAAGGTGAAGATACGTTTGCAGTGGGTGGGAGCTTGCATTGCCTCTGTCAGTGATCTGAAGCCATTGTCATTAATGGGAGTTTTGCTGTTGACTTCAGGGGTTATAGCTGAAGCCAGTGGGAACTCCACATGACACAGCTGGCCATGCACAAAACTCACCAGTTTATTTTACAAGGTGGTGGCTGAGGAGAGGAGCCTCTATCTGGCAACTGAATTATAGGAGGCCAAATGAGGGTGCCCTGGAGAAGGATGGGGTCTAAATGTAGGTTATGAGGAACGCTATATAACTTGGCCACATAGTGACACTGTGCTTCTAAGTCAAGAATTTGCAGTATCTGTTTGCTTTTTCTAACAGGGAATACCCTGACTTCTACAAGAAGCTGTACAGCCTCTTAGATCCTTCCATATACCATGTGAAGTACCGAGCCCGGTTTTTCCATTTAGCCGATTTATTTTTGTCGTCATCGTAAGTGCCAGTTTTGTAATATATGATCGGTTCTTTCCCCCTGCATTTCTATCCAACCCAAGACAGTCCTCGAGCAATTCCCTATGTGTGTCAATAAGTACATTTTGCTATTTCATTTTTGAAGATTTTTCATATGCTTGAATAGGTTAAAAAGGTAAAAATTCAGTTATCTGAAGTCCTTTATGAGCTAACGCTGTTCTGCAAGCTCAGTTTTGCTGCTGTTTTAAACAGGTAACTAGAAACAGTGAGCAAATATATTCTCTCTATGGCTTTAGTAGCAAGTATGCAAGAGTAGCCTACAGAGCACTTTGCAGAATTTCGCAGACCTGCAAAGCCATTGAGAAGTTTCTGGCTTTTCACAGATAGCATCCTCTCTTAATGCTATCCGTTCAGTGTATGGTAGGCAGAAGCTAGATAAACAACCTACTAATTTGAGGCTACATTTCTATTACACTTCAGTAATGCAATAAACCCAGAGCAACATTGTGTGTGACTTACTACTAGAAAATCAGTCTGAATTTCTGTGTTTTAAGATTTTTGCATCTTTTTTGGTGAGTAATATGGTATTGCAAGCAATGCATTTCTGGATGACTTTGTCAAGCATTGCAGGGCATGGATTAAATCAGAAGGCTGAGTAGCTATAATGCAGCATCCTTAATCTTTGCTCCTATGATCCAGATGAAGTGCCTAGATTGGCTGATGGATTCTTTAAAATGGAATTGATTAGTAAAAATAAGGAAAAGTGTCACATACATTTATCTCTCTCACACACAAACAACTTTATTTAAAGAACTTTGTAACTTCCATAAAGTCAAGCACTAACAAATTAGCAAATGCCAGACTTAAGGTTTCCTGTGCAAATTAGCATGTACAAAGCTGCAAGTCAGTCTCTGCCAGAAATGTCCATAAAGAGGAGCCACAGATGCAGCTCAAAGATGAGGGGGCCACATAAGAGTTTATTAGTAGGGGTCCTACCAAATTCATGCCCATGAAAAACACATTGCAGAGTGTGAGTATGCTCTTGACCTTGGGATCTGCTCTTGACCATGAAATCTGGCTATTGTAGGGGAGTTGTGGTATTGCTATCTTTCCCTCTGGGCAGCTAGAGAGTGTAACGTGTCATCTTCTCATAGGTGCCTAGCTTGGAAGGCAACACCATTGCCCGCAGCAGTACAGAGCTGAGGGTGGCATGGTGAGGAGGGGGTCATCACTGTTTGCAGGGGCCAGCACTAGCCTTATGAGTGGGTGGCATGAGGAATTGATCAGGATCATGGGGCATCATGATCATAACTAACCCAAAGCCTCTCTAACCCCCAAATGCTGGGTCCCTTGCAAAGGCTTTGACACTTGGATATCTTCCAACAGGCATTTGCCAGCTTACCTGGTGGCAGCATTCATAAAGCGCCTCGCCAGGTTGGCCCTCACTGCTCCTCCCCAGGCTTTGCTGATGGTCATTCCCTTCATCTGCAATCTTTTCCGGAGGCACCCAGCTTGCAAGGTTCTTGTGCACAGACCTGACGGGCCTGAAGGTAACGGGAACAGACAGGGGACTTGCAGTGCTCTATAAGTGTTCACACATGGGCTGATTGGTGAGCTGGGGAAGTGAAATCCTAGCTCCAGGTCCCTTCTTGGGGTTTTATTAACCAAGATTCAGAATATTCTTACTGTCCCTTATTTGTTTGTAGGATGACATAGTCCATCTACTGAAGGTCCCCGATTCTTTCCTGCCAGTTTTTGTTTCTTGCTGGTGTCTTTCTCTTAGTCTTTCTACCCAGTAGAGGCAGAGAGCTCCTGTAGAGTCCTTCCCTGATGGTAGGACTCCCTATCTGCTCTTCTGTCTTAGAGGCAGGATGCCCTGTTTGAGGCTGTCTGCAGTGCCCATGACTAGAGGCAAGTATGTGAACCTGCAATGACAGCTGTGAATGGGCTCAAGGACTAATACATCCACATACCAAATGCCTTGTCTCACTCTGCTAATGGCACTGTACTGACATAATGATACTCAATGTCTGCAGGTATTTTAAGTTGTTTCAATCTATTTCTGGGATGCCCTGGGGCAGACTTTATTGTGCTCAATATAAAGAATGAAACATTTGTTTGGATACGAATAGATAAGCTCGGGCTTTCCTTGGTTCCCAGGATTTCTCCTTCCAAGTTTGGCTTATTAGCCCCCAGTATCTTTATTGCCTTTTCTATGAACTGGTGGTAGATGGTCCTGCACAATGAGTGACAAGATGGGACCATTTGAGACTCTGGTCTTCACTTCAGACCATTTTGACATGTTGCCTCCAATTCCCCCAGTCACCTCCTGTGCTCATGGCAGTGTGCTTCATTCAGCAGAGCAAGCCCTGATTTGGAGTGCGAGCAGCTCTGAGATCTGCCAGGTCATATCATTGTGGGCTTAGTTTTTATCTGCAGGCATGTCAGATGTTTTCTTGTCCCAGAGTAGCTGTGCCTGTTGTTCTCTGCTGCTGCCATGCATCCCTCATGGACTGTGTGTCCCATTCAGGGAGGCTATTAAATATTCCTATTAACATCTCTTTCACTCAGATCTGTCAGAAGATCCATACATTATGGATGAGGAAGAGCCATCTGAAAGCAGGGCTTTGGAGAGCTCCCTCTGGGAGCTGAAGGTAAGTCCTTCAGTAAGAGACTAGTGCAGGACACAGAGACCCCCTCCTACTCTCCACTCCCATTTTTGCTTCCTGCCCATTCTCCTACCACTCCACGCCATGATCTTACAAGGGGAGGAGTCACTTTAAGGAACATCGCTGAAAATCAGATGCCTTCCTGGCCATTGTCTGTCTTGCATTGCAGTAGGAACCAAAAGCAAGAGGCAAATAATTTCACATGCACAAGAGCTGGGCTGTAGTTCTGTGGAGTAAATGACCTGAGTGTTAGTCTGTCTGGCCACGCAGTCAGAAAATCACATTGTTACTTGCGAAGCATAGTGCTGAGAATAGCAAATATTCTCTAGTGAATAAGCAAAACACTAGGGTCAGAGGTAAAAAATGATTCCGCTAAAACCTTGTGGAGTTTAATTCGGATGCATCCAGTTGGGCTCCAAAGAACTGAAAGCCAATAGAAGATAATTAAATTCGAATCCTCTTGTGGGAGTCTCTAGAATCATAGAACACTAGAATTGGAAGGGACCTCGAGAGATCAAGTCCAGTCCCCTGCCCTCAGGCCAGGACCCACTACCGTCTAGACCAGTGTTTCTCAACCTTTTTTTTTTTAAAAGCTAACAAAAAAAAAAAAAGTACCCCCAGTTTTCAGATACCATTTTTTTTCTATCATTGCAACACATTTGTTTAAACAACTTAATCGTAGCCAGGCGGGTGATGACATTTTTGGGTGTAAAAAGTACAAAAATAAGAGCTATAAAACTTAAAACAAAAATTCAGTTTTCTCCAAATTTGTTGCGTTGATGTACCCCCCCAGACTTCTCTCGAGTAACCCTAAGATACTCATACCATCCCTGATAGACATCTGTCTAACCTGCTGTTAAATATCTCTAGAGATGGAGATTCCACAACATCCCAAGGCAACTTATTCTTATATAATCTTCCAGCTCCTAGGAGATAATCAGTTAGGTTGAACTCCTTTTGTAGATCGCTTTTGGAATTTAGCAATAACAACTATATAGCACTACAATGCATAGAGTAACAGTTTAACATTTTTCTGGGGGTTATAGCACCAGCTAATGATTGAAATATTACCTGCACTAATCATCACAACTTGCACTGCTAGATAGAATATATTTGCTAGCTCTGTCTCTGATGGATTCATAGAAGGAGGAGAATATATTACATTCTACCTCATGGCTGTAATGCTTACCCTGGGACTTTTGCATAAGGGAGGAAGCCTGCACGAAGCTATGTTGTAGAACCGTTTGCAGCCCTTGGCACTGTAATATGCCTCTGGGCAGGGAAGGAGCCAGACCTCAGTTGTGGTGGAGGTAGACAGTGCACTGGAGTTCTCTCCAGTCAGTCTCCGCCTATGCTGCCTAGTGTTCCTACACAGTGTCTCCCTAAATTGTGTCCTAGATTAAGGGGCTGCTAACTGCATGGCACATGTCAAGAGGTTGGATTATGCTGCATCATTGGTAAAATGGGAAGAATAGTAGATCCACCCAATGTTGCTCAGGCGGTAAGGCCCCCGTCTTTCAGGGTATTTTAGTGCCTAATTCCCATGGGCACTTGGCACATCACGTAAATACTTTTGAGGATATAGGCATTAGATTCTTGCAGTGTTAGCTGGTGCAGAGAGTTGCATTCCAGCAGTCAGGGTGGGAAAGCCTAATGAATTTATTATTAAACATACCATTCTTCTTGGTGCTTCAGGCCCTTCAGAGCCACTATCACCCTGATGTGGCCCAAGCAGCTGCTGTTGTGAACCAGTCACTGTCTGAACTAGAAGATGATATATCGGAGCTCCTGGAGCTATCTGCCTATGAGGTAGGTTTGCTCTGGGTGTATGTTAACACTAGTAATAGCTGGGTACTCAGGTTAGGATCAGGTTCTGCAGGGGCGAGCCATGGGCTGCTCAGCTGTGCCACCTCCTGTCCAGGTTGAAGTGGTAGCCAAGCTCTGCAAGGAGCTAAGCTATGATCTGTTTGCCAAATTGGGAGGTTATAGGAGTGAGAGCTGGGAGGCTATGGCAGCAACTGGCTTGATTACTGCAGCCAGTTTGTTGCTTGTTTCATACTAATTTGCCAGCTCTGGTTTGTCCTAGAGAAATCACAGCAGCTAAAATATTCCCCTCCCAGCTTCTTATATTGGAGCATGCTGCTGCAGCCACTGAGAGGCAGAGGAGCCGCCAAGAGTTCTGAGCGCCACATAAGCCCTCTGTTAGGGCTGACAGGGGATTTGTGCTGGGGAGGTGGAATTTTCCCTTCCATGCATTGCTTGATGCTGCCTGTTGACATTGTTCCCTGTTGGTAGGATAAAGGGTGCAGTTGCCTTTAACCTAAGGATGTTAAGGAATAGATGACTAGTCAATTATCCGATAAGCAAATGCTTATTGGATAGTCAAGTCGACTAGTCAATCCTCCCCCCTCCCCACGCCCACCCTTGCTGGCTCTATCAGACAGAGGCAGCAAAAGGCGGGGGGGGGGAGGGGGTACTTCAATTTGGCAACGCCGCACAGAGCCCATACCCTGGTCTCCATGCAGCGCTGCCGCTTTGAAATGCCACCTCAGCATTTCACCACTACAGCAAAGTTGATCCTGGGTTTCAGCGCGGCATTTGAAATGCTACCGCAGCATTTCAAAGTGGCAGCGCCATGTGAAGCCCGAGATCAGCTGTGGACTCCCTAGCTGACTCCGGGCTCCCTGCAGCATTTCCATGGAACCTGGAGGAAACTGGGGACTCCCCAGCTGATCTTGGGCTCCGTGCAGTGCTGCCACTTTGAAATGCCATGCTGGAGCCCGGGATCAGCTGGGGAGTCCCCAGCTGACACCAGGTTTCATCAAAATGCAGTGCAGAGCCTGGAATCAGTCTCCAGCTGACCCCAGGCTCCACGCGGCATTTCCACGGAACACAGGATCATCTGGGGATTCTCCAGCTGATCCCAGGCTCCAGCTCAGCATTTGAAAGTGTGCAGAGCTCAGCATCAGCTGGGGAGTCCCCAGCTGATCCTGGGTTCTGGGGAAATGCTGCACAGAGCTTGGGATCAGTCCTGGGTTCCGCGTGGCATTTCAAAGCAGCAGTGCCACATGGAACCCAGGGTCAACTCCATGGGGGCTCCATACGGCTGCTGCCACTTTGAAATGCACAAGAGCCCCCACAGGGGACTCTTGTACTTTTCAAAGCTGAGACACTGAGTGCAGCCCGTAGTCCTCAGGACTTCCTGCTGGCCCTGGGCTGCAAATGGAGTTCCAATTTTAAAATGCATATTTCAAAGAAGGAATATGGAAGTGCCTATTGAGTAGTCGAGTAGTCAATGGAAATGTCATCAATTACTCAACTAGTAAATTAATCATTATTTAACATCTTTACTTTAACTCCATCTGCTTGTGCGATGCCGCCTTTTTAAAATGGCTTCCCCCATTGTGACATCACTGAAAAGGCCTAAAGCATTCTTGGCTTTCTTCTTTCCTGCTTTGGGTGTGGGGATAGAAGTCTTACTTGGCATGACTGAGATTTGTATTGCCAAAAAAAACTTTTTTTTTTTAATAGCTTTTTGATAGAGAAATAAAGAAAAAAGCCACCACCGTGCCCCTGGAGTTTGAACACATGAAAGGATTGTTTGGCAAGAAGAACGATCTCTTCGTGGAGCATTTTGCGTTAGAATGATACTGCCTTTTGATAATAAATGGTTCTCTGTGACTGACTGTGGAAGACACAACTAACTGTTTTGGCTATGAAGTTGATAGACTAGGTGAGATGCTCCTGTGGTCTTTGCCAGCTTCTGTAAATGGAATCTTCCTCCTCATTTCCATAACAAATTTCTTGTTTTTCAGTTGCTCCCTTTTGCATTTTATTTTCATCTCCTGCTTGGGGTTAGTAAGAGATTTTCTCTATAGACAGTTAATCCATAATTATTCACTGGTGGGTTCTTGCACCTTCCTATGAAGCATCTGTTGTTGGTTATTGTCATTGATTGGATGCAGGGCTGGATGGACCTGATCAGCCCTGGAAACACATTCATCATGTCTGGCCATCTGTGGAAGCGATGGGTTTGGTAGCCACATCAGCCCATTAAGCCTGAGTCCTGCCCAGGTTTCACTCCTCTTGTAGTGTAGGAGTTGATGCTCTTCTAGTGAATCTCAATAGATGGCTTGTAAATTGGTATCAGGTAATGACACTGTAACCATCATTGTCTGTGTATAGTTGACAAACTTCAGATAGGAATAAACTAATTTAATCCAAGAAGTATTAATAACTTTTACAACTGACTACATCTAATGTGGTGTCAATAGGATCAAATTTTTGCATACATATCAGTCAGTTGGTACAAAGTTGCATTAGAACATTACCACAGGCTTACTGAGACTAAACTCCTCGTTTGATCCTGTGCTGATCTTGGATTTATCTGTGGAATAATGAGTTGGTTAAACATAGTTCCGCTTACACCTTGGAGGAGGAGGATGAGCCAGTGGAAGCCTGAATACCAGTCAGGCTTTAAATAGTACCTTTCCACTGTTTGATGCAGCTAAGTTGAACAGTTTGATAAAGCCCCGGACCTAGATTTCCAGAAGCCATGCCGAAATTTCCTTTGCTGTTGATTTAGGTTTGAATCTTGCAAAATGTTGAGTGTACAGCCAGAAATCCAGCTAAATACATGCTTAATTTTAAGCACAAGAGTAGTCTCTTTTAAATCAGTGGGATCCAATGGTCTTTCACAAATTTCTCCTGTCCAGTTAATTTTTAGCTTTGTCTTTCAGCATTTTGAACATAAAAAATGTGTTCATCCTCTGAAAGAAGCAGGTAAAAGATGGTAGAGACCTGATTTTGGAAAGGGGTGAGAGGACACAAGTAGAAATTCTGCAGAAGTTGGGGCAGAATATATCCTACGACAGTGTCTTCTAACAGTGTCCATCGTTACATGTTCTCCAGGCTATTAAGAGTGGAACACATAACAAATTACCAAGGGCCATCTACAAGCAATTAAATAGACAATTTCTACTAGTGGCTCAGGGAGTTGTTATCCTACTTCCCATAGTGCAGTGCTCAACTTCTCTCCTAGGCTGTTTGCCCTTTGGCACCTCCACTATTTTCAGTTCAGATAAACTTCCAAAAAGTTTGGCTGGGATATTTAAGGGATCTTTAGGGAGGTAGGTGCTGAAGTCTAGTTAAATTTCAGTAAGAACAGGACACCTAACTTCCTTCAGTTCCCTTGGAAGTTCCTGCCTTCGTTATTGCGTCTCTCACAGGACTGTGGTCTCAGCTGGTCTTTTCTCTCTTCTCTGTCTTCTGCTATGAATGGAAGGGTGATGCTGTGGTTGTGACACTAGCCAGTCCCTTGGAAGTCTTGGCGTCAGGCTTCACTTCCTTAGCTGTAAAACGGGAGTGCTAACACAGCCCTACCTCACCGGGATGTTGTGAGGCTCATTAAAGATTATGAGATGCTCAGACATGATAGTTACAGGTGCCATGTAAGGACCTAAGATATTCTTGAATAAACATGAGTTGGATTTTTAACCCGCTGTGCCTTAGTTGTGTTTCCTGAAATGTGTGACCTTTGCTACTCTGCCCTCGTGCTGTTGACCCTGTTAAAATGAGGCCTTCCTGTGGAGTCTGATCTCTGTCACATCCCCTTCCCACCTGACTTTGGTTTGACAGATGTTCACATGAAGATGAGTGAGGCACAGTGGTTTGAATTTTGCTGCACAGTTAATACCAGTTTGCTTCCCATTAATTCTGTGTAAGAAACCTGAAGGTGTGTTATATGCAGAACTTAGTTAAGAGTGGTATGCTGATATAACTGCAAGTGTGGAGCAAAGTTTCCTGTAAGCTGCATGGCTGCGCAAACACAGCTGCTGCATACTTGAAACAGAGGAGCTTTGAGAGCAGGTAAGGAAGGGGAGATAAGGAGGGAATAACTGGCTAGGGGGAAGATGAGGGAAGGAGGGAGTAATTGGCTGGGGGGAGAGTCATAGTGGAGGGGAGTTTGATAGTCCCATCTGTGCAAAGAGAGAGAAGCAGAGACAGAAATGCAACACTCTCCTCAAGCCTCTAGGGCTGGAAAGGGGGAGATAAGGGGCTGACTGCATGGGAAATGTGGGAGGGAAAAGGAGGTGGTGCTGACATTGGGGTAAGGTGGAGGCTGTGGGAGTTTGTGCTGTGTGTCCCAGGGTGAAGTGAGGGAAGGATGGCAAGTTTGTGCTCTGTGTACTATAGGCTGTTTGTGCATGCAAGTTTGGGAAGCAGGATTTTATCCCAGCCGCTGGATGGACTGTGGGGAGCAGATTGCACAGGGATAGGTGGGGAAAAGAAGGTGGTTGGGTGCTGGCATCTGCATTGAGGTGGAGGCATGAGGGGGAGTTTGTTTGGGGTGTCCTGACTCGCTTGCTGTACTCCTCGGTCTGTGTTGGAGGAGAGGCATGGAAAGCAGGCTGCAAGGAGGGTGTATGTGTGCTAGAACATTTGCACGATTATATTTCAGACAGTTTACATAAGTGTTAATGGCTTAAGGTAAGAAAAAAAAGATTCTTTTAATTTTTTTGGAGTGTTGCAGATATCTAAAACTCTGATCTTAACGATTTTTTAAAATCTGTATTGCATTAAGGCTAGATCTTTGCTATGTGGTAGAGTTCTGGCCCTTGAGAGTCAGAAGTAGCAAGTACTACCCGTGATGCTAATTGTTTTGAAGGATGAAACCTTATTTTCAGGCTCTTTGAAACATCTATTTGTCTACAAACTCTGAAGCCATGTGTTAATTTGTTCTGGTGTTTCTACTCTTTTATTTGGTGACGCACAGAAGGTGAAGTTTCAAACAGGAGAATTTGTATCTGTTTTGCAGTTCTCTTTGACTTGTTCTTATATAGCATGGACCCTTAACATTCCCCTGAGAAACTGTATAAGATTTAGTGAGTGCCTTTTACTCTCCTTTCCTGTGTCAGTATTAGTCATGCTTTCCTTGCAAATACTATTTCTAGTTGACTCATAGATTTTTTTTTAGTATCTTAAAGCTGAGCTACGTGTGAATAATATGCCTTTTGGTGTGTTAACTAGCTTGAGATTTTGTTTGTATTGGTGGAGCACATCCACATACCAACTCAATATTGCGTTGCATATAAGAATGTCAACCCGCCCAAAAGAATATGCCTTTTGGTGTATTAACTAGCTTGAGATTTTGTTTGTATTGGTGGAGCACATCCACATACCAACTCAATATTGTGTTGCATATAAGAAATTTCAACGTGCCCAAAAGAAAATTAAATCTGCCCAAGGATAGAAATTGCTAGAGGGAACACTGGTGTGGAGCTAAAGATGCTTCAAACCCGGAGAGTTTATTCCTTTTCTTGTGCAGGAGGAGCTATACCACTCTAAGCACTCTTCTACCCATAGGATTGCGTCTGCAGCAGAGAGGGTATGAGCAGTACCTGACAGAATGTGGCCTGGTCCATGAGACATTATGATAATACATGTATGCTGTATCAGTACAACTACTGTGTGTAGACAAGCCGTTAGTGTGACCACAGATGGGACAATTAGAATGATGATACCTGCACATACAGAATGAGAAGCAACTGTGTAGGAAGGAGTACTGCAGAAGGGGATCTAGGAGTCATAGATATGGTGACCATACAGCCCCAAAAATCAGGGACAGTCCTGGATTTCAGTCTCCTGTCCTGGTGCCCCGAAAAACACTAAAAATGTTCCGGAAACAGCAGCAGAGCTAGAAGCGCTACATGCTGCTGTTTCCCCACCACCTCCTTCCAGGGGAACACAGGTGTGCAGACACCGCCTTCAGATTTTTCCTGCTACATTGGAACCCAGCCAATAAGAGCAGTGGGAGGTAGTGCCTGATTCCTAGCCCTCTGTTGCTGTAGCCGGCAGGTAGTTCTTTTGGGAGCCACCGGTAAAGTAGCAGAAGGTAAGTAGCTCCCTTGCGCTCTCAGCCCCCTCCACAAACCTCACTTCCCTTTAAACTTAGTAAGAGCCATGCTGGTGGTCTTCGATTTAAAAGGCAGAGCCGCGGGATGGGGCCAGTTGAGCTGGGAATCAGCTGGTCCTGGTTTATGCACAGTGCTGGCTCTTCCTTTTAAATTGAGTAAGAGCCAAGCAGCTTCTTACACTCTGCACAAACTGGGATCAGCTGATTCCCAGCACAGATGGAGCCCTCCCACCTGGCTCTGCCTTTTAAATTTAAGATGACTGGTGTGGCTTTTGCTAAGTTTAAAGGGAAGAGCAGCAAGCGGACTGGGAATCAGCTGATTCCCTCTACATTTTAAACCTAGTAAGATCATGTGGGTCTCAGATTTAAAAGGCAGAGTTGCATAGGACGGTGCCAGCTGAGACTCCCAGGTACTGGCTGAGCTATTCCTGCCCACTATTCCCTGGCCAGACCCCCACCAATAGCCTGCTCCTGCTCCCTGGCCAGACCTCCCACCATCACCCTGTCCCCTGGCCAAACCCCTATCGCCCTGTCCTCTGGCCAGACCACTACCTGGACCCTGCTGCTACTCCCTGGCCAGAACCCCATCAGCACTCTACTGCCTCACTTCTTCCCCTTGGCCAGACTCCCCACCAGCACCCTACTCCTGCCTCCTGGCCAGACAACTACCCCCTGTTACCCTACTTTCCACCCAGATTCTGCACCCTCATCCCTATCCCACTCACTGGCAGCCCTGTCCCATACACTAGATCCCTCGTTTTTGGCCCCACCTCCGAGTGTAGAGGGGAACACAAAATCCACTAACCTTGGAACCTGGAAGAGTTAATCTGGCCTGAGGCCTTGAACCTCAGTCCTACCTACCCTCTCCCTCCTGCCATGAGGCTAGAGTGCCAGGGGAGTGAGGCGTCTCAGTTGAGGCCACACCAGTGAGGCTTAGGAGGTTTTATGGGGGGGGGGGGGGTTGCATCTCACTTGTGTGGCTCCTCCAGAGGGCCTGACCCAAAACAGGTGCCCTGTCCCTGCCATAAATAAAGACAATACTGATACATTTTGTGTTGGATATAATATTGTATTTAAAAATGAAGCCTGGCCAACAAGCCCCCAATTGGTGCCAAGTCTCTATCTGGCTGCAGCATCATAATACTCCTGCACCCCCCGACCGCAAACCTGAGCCTATCATACACCTGAACCTCCTGCCCTGAGCTCTTCACATCCCCAAACTCCTGCACCATCCACATATCCCAGACCTCTGCCCTGAGCCCATCATACTCCCAACCCCCCTGCCTTGTGCCCCTCACACACCCCAACCCAAACTCTGGCACCCCCACCTCCACAAGCCTGTGGCTTTCTCAGCTCCAGCCCAGAGCCCCCTTCCTCCTTCTGCACTCAAATTCTCTTTCAGAGCTTGCACCTCTCACTCCTTCCCACACCCTATCCCTCATTCCCACCCCAGAGCTTGCACCTCCTGTTTCAGCCCAGTGAGACTGAGTGAGGGCTGGGGACAGCAAATGATGGAGATGAGGGGAATGGAGAGGGTGAGACCTTAAGGAAGGGGTGGGGTCTTGGGGGAAGGATGGGGCAGTAGATCTTGGCTTGCCCCGACATTTAAAAAGTGATCTTGGGTGTAAAAAGGCTGGAGACCACTGAACTAGATGGTTCCTTGCCTGCACCGCCAGCTCACTCATTCACCACCCCATACCTCTTTCCCCCTTTCACATACATCCTCCACCAAGACCCCACACTCCCAGCTCACTCCTGCACCCTCCTTTGTATTATAGAAGATTATTATGTGAAAATGAAGTTTGGGGCAAAGGAAGCAGTAGTTGCAAATCATAGTAGTAGTTGCAAAGGAAGCAGTAGTTGCAAATCATGACTGTAAAACACAATCATAGTTTCAGATCTTTAGCTTGCACTGCTTAATTAATTTCTACATTGTTTGGGCCTAAATTTTCATCAGCACAAATGAAAAGTGAACTAATTGTGAAAAACGTTCTTGCTCCAAAAGATTTTGCAACAGGAATTAGGTGAAATTTGGTGTCTCACTGGGTGTCTCAGAAAGATCAAAAGTTTGTTCATGTCTTAGTAAGATATTTTCATGGAAGTACTAGAGTAATGTGAAAGTTCTTGAACTCATTCTATCAGGTGAGACAAATGACCAATTAAATGATTGTTTTCTCTGTTCTGAGATGCACCATGTACTTTCGGTCATGTGCCCATCTCAATCTTGAAAGCACTACCCTAGAGGTGGGACTTCCGATGGCAGGTTGGGGCATGGCTACATGGGTTTGAGGATGTGGCTAATGTGTCCCTATTTTTGGTTCAGGAAAATATGGTCACTGAAGTCAGAGGCCCACAAGCTAAATGAGTCAGTGTGATACTGTTGCCCCCCCCTTCCCCCCCACAAAAAAAGCGCAAACATGATTCTGGGATATTGTGACAAGGTGTACATACCCTACACTGAAGCAGCTAGGGTTAAAACTCTGGGCAGAGGAAGTCCCACCCCCTCCACTCAGACTGGGCATGCTCCAAATGCTGGGGCAGCATACAAGAGAACAGTTCAGTCTGGGCAGATGGTGGAAGGAGAAGGACTTCTAGCAGGCACTCCAGGGCCTACCAGCCAACGACCCTGACAACAGGAACCAGAACCCCAGAAGACCACTGGTACGCAGCTCCAGGGAGAAGCGGTTGCCGGGGAACCAGAGGACCCAGTGACCACATGGGACACCGACCCACCAGCACTGCTGGGAAGTGATCCAGGGAAGGTGTAGGAGCGGCCTCTCCCACCCAAGTAAAGTCAGTATGTTTCAGCCAGATTCCTCGCAAAGGGCTCTGCTGCTCACAGGGCCCTAGGTAGTAGGGACCCAGTGGAGAAGCATGAGCCCGGGTCCCCCTACCATAGCCATTGCTTCCAAATCCTATTGACTCTAGCCAGTAGGCTGTACTACCTCGAGATAGGTTCTGATGATAACTGACTCTGGCCATTAAGCCATATTGCCACTACGGGCTGACCACTACGGGCTTTGGCTACCAAGCCATGCTGCCCTGAGTTAAAGGGCCTACCCCTATTGATTTTAGCCACCAGGCCATCCTGTCTTGAGTTAAAGGGCCATCCTCTGCAGACTTTGGCTACTGTTCCATGTTGTCCTGAGGTAAAGGGCCAGCCACTATTGACTTTGGCTACCAAGCTGTACCGACCTAAGTTAAAGGGCCAACAACCCCTACTGATTTTGGCTACTAGGCCAGGCTGCCCTGAGTTAGTGGGCTGCTCCTCATTGACTCTAGCTTTTAGACAGTGCAACCCTGGACCAAAGGTTGGTGCTCCTAGACAGAGAGAGGGACAGCGATAGTGCCAAAGATTTGTGCCAGCTAGGTAGCATCTGCACCCTGGTATACTTTCCTCTAAGAGACAGGGTATGCATATGCCACCACAGCTTCATTAACAGGAGTGTTGTGAGCAAAACACGAAAAGTGATTTTTCTGCAGTACTTTGTACTGATTAGGCCTCAGTTGAAGTATTGGGTCCAGTTCTGGGCACCACATTTCAAGAAAGATGAGAAATTGAAGGTTCAAAGAAAACAAAAATGATGAAAGGTCTAAAAAACATGGCCTATGAGGGAAAATTGAAAGAACTGGGCTTGTTTAGTTTAGAAAAGAGAAAACAGAGGGAAGACAGCAGTTATCAAATATCTAAAAGGGTGTTACAAAGAGAAGGAAGAAAAATTGTTTTCCTTGGCCTCTGAGGATAGGACGAGAAGCAATAAGCTAAAATTGCAGCAAGGGAGGTTTCAGTTGGACATTAGGAAAAACTTCCTGTCAGGGTGGTTAAACACTGGAATAAATTGCCTAGGGAGGTTCTGGAATCTCCATCACTGGAGAAATTTAAGAGCGGGTTGGATAGACATCTATCAGGAATGATCTTGATGGTGCTTGGTTCTGCTGTGAGGGCAGGGGACTGGACTTGATGATCTGTTGAGGTCTCTTCCAGTTGTAGTATTCTATGATTCCTACTAGGAAAGGAACATCTGGTGTTACATGAGACACAAACACTTGGGCAAGGAGAGAAGCAGAGTTTCTTACCAGTCAGGTTAATACCACCAATATTTGGAAGGTTGTATGGGAGAGTTACACTCCTCTTACACATTAAGGAACTGTGTGCCCGGAAGCCAGGAGGGTCTGCTAGGAGCAAATAGATGCCTTATGCAGTCATCCTGATGAAGGGGCACTGCTGAATCTTCAAAGGGATTCTGTGTGATTTAAGGAATATGTGGGTGCATTTCACCCCCACATGTTTTTTTCACGATCTGGGAGAGATGTCTAGTGCTATGCCAGCTCTGAATGCTCACTCTTGTTTGTAGCCTGTATATAATGAAAAGAGTAGCTAGTGCTTAGAGACAGTATGAATTCTATCAGCCAGAAGCATAGCCTAGGAGCGCTAGTTTTGACAAATTTTGAAGAATTTAGTTAATTTTTCTGAGGATGTGGATGTAATGGCTGTGGAAGGATTGTTGTTCACAATTTAGCCTACTGCTTCTCTTGGGTGTCACCAGTGCCAAATGAACTTGGAGAAGGTTTTATGGTTTTCTCTAGTATTCACAATGGTGAGAATTGGAACAAGAGAAATAAGATTTGGTAAGTTGTACCTTTGATGACTGCAGAAAATGGAAGCAATTCTGGAAAATGCTCCCTCTACATTTACCACAGTGGAGAGTTTGGGGCCTTTGTGCTCTAAAGAGCACACTACCCTTAACGCTACTGTTAGCCTGACACATGAAGTTACTTTTGCAATAGAAGCTCTGCTGAAAACACAGTTTTATTGAACCACGATGGGTTGAAATATTAGAAGTCTCCTTGTGTTGTCACCTGGTGTGCTGAGCATGCTATTGACATCTGCCTTTCTGCCCTTGGGGCTCAACACCGCCCTGCCCTCCTTGGCCAGATTCTCTGGTCTCCCCCAGATAAGGCACAGAATTGGGTTTACAATTGGGTTTACAGAGCAGCACAAACATTGAACCAGTTTAGCTTTGGGAAAACTCGGCACCCAAGAGCCTGGGAGACTAAAACTCCAAACAAAACAGTCTTATGCTATGAAAAGCTACAGAGGGAAAGCTCATAAGGTCAGGGCAGCCCTCTTTATCAATGAAAGAGTGAAGGACAGTGGTTGCTTCCCCTTTCTTCCCTGGTAACAATTATTTATATGGGGTGTGATAATAAATAAAAGTGGTTTTATTAAGTATAAAAATGGGATTTAAGTGGTTGCAAGTAAAAACATTAATTTAGTAACATATTTTGAAGTTAGTTAAACATGCTTAATTCTAATACACCAGGGCTGTGTCTACACTGGGCCACTTATTCTGGAAAATCAGCCGCTTTTCCGGAATGAGCTGCGAGCTGTCTACACTGGCCCTTGAATTTCTGGAAAAGCAACGATGCTCTACTGTACAAAATCAGCCGCTATTCCGGAAAAACTATTCTGCTCCCGCTCGGGCATAAGTCCTTATTCCGGAACACTGTTCCAGAAAAGGGCCAGTGTAGACAGCCCAGTAGCCTTTTCCAGAAAAAAGCCCCGATCGTGAAAATGGCAATCGGGGCTCTTTTCTGGAAAAGCGCGTCTACATTGGCCACAGACGCTTTTCCGGAAAAACTGAAAACGGAATAGTATTCCGTTTTAAGCATTTCCGGAAATTCATGCCAGTGTAGACACAGCCCAGGAGTGGCTAACCCAAGGCTCATAAGACGCATGCATCTTATGAAGAAAAAAATTGTGGATCCTGACAGAACACGGAACTGCTCAGGTCAGCTGCTCTCATGGCTGGGCCACTGTGAGCCACATGGGTGCTCACAGCACCCAGCACACTGCATCATATCCTGCACATGTAGGCCAAGTCACACACAGCATCCCAGCCAGCATGTGCTAGCAGCCGGTTGCTGAGCACAGGCAGCAGCTCCGGGACCTGGGCATAAGGTTGTGGGGTGGGAGGAAGGGAGGGGGTAGGTGCCTGGCTCTGGAGGAGAGGCGGGGAGGGAAGGGGGATCAGGCGGTGAGTGTGGCATCCTGGAGGCAGCACAGCGGCTTCAGGACCCAAGCATAAGGTTGGGGGAGGAGGGTAGATTAGGTTACAGCCAGGGAGGAGAGGTGTTTGGCTCTGGGGAAGGGGAGAGGAAGGGAAGGAGGATTGGGTTGTGCACTGCATCCTGGCCAGCTCATGCTCAAAGCCGGCTGCTCAGCGCAAGTGACCCAGCACCTTAAGGGAGATACACAGCTGTAGCAGTGGCTCCAGGACCCAAGGTATAGGTTAGAGGGGGGGGGTGAAGGATTGGATAGGAGGAGGGGGGTGTGCCTGACTCTGGGGAAGGGGAGGAGAGGGGGATTGGGGCGGGGCGGGGGGTTGCCTGGCTCTGGGGAATGGGAGGGGGTCTGGGTTAGAGCAGGCTGGTCTTCCCATCCCCATCACAGCTGGCACACTTCCTGAAATGTTGGGTCTGTTGCACCACCGGGGACTTTTCTTCCTGCCGCTTTCTTGCACCAGGGGGAGGGAGGAGAAATCCCGGGACTGCATGCCAATTCCAACTTCTCAGGAAGCATGTGGCTGTCGTGGGGAGCAGAGGAAGAGCACGCACTTCCTGAGACATTGGAGCTATCATGCAGTCCTGGGACTCCTACACGCACACACCCTATGCAGGCAGGCAGCAGGGAGGAAGGAAGTCCCTGGCGGAGCGACAAACTGGGCATTTCAGGAAGTGTGCCAGCTGTTTGGGGGGGAGAGCAGCCCACACGCTTCCTGAGACCTGGGATCCCTAGGTACTGGCCCCAGCTGTCTCTGTCCCCTCCCCCTAGCTAGACCACCCCACCATGAGTACTCTCCTCCAGCACCCTGTCCACTACCCCCACCAGCACAGTTGGGGCCATATTAGTGAGGCTTGGGGGTTTTGGAGGGGTTGTTTTTCTGTATCTCACTTGTGTGGCCCCGACTGACTTTTCTGTGGGTCAGTGACCCCGACTCAAAACAGGTTCCCCATCCCTCCCATAAATAAGACTACGCTGAAACATTTTGTGTTTGACATAATATTTTATTTAAAAATGAAGCCTGGCCAACAAGTCCCCGATTGTGGCCACCCCCACATCTGGCCACAGCATCATAACATTCCTGAATCCCCCAGGCTCCAAACCTGAGCCCCTGGACCCCCCGGTCCTGAGCCTCTCACATCCCCAGACTTCTGCACCCCCACATACCCAGTCTTCTGCCACAACACTCCTGCACCATCCACACACAGCAAATCTGTTCTGAGCCCCTCATGCTCCCAGCCTCCCTGCCCTGAGCCCTTCATGCCCCCCTAGCCCAAACTCCTGCACCCTCACAGCCCCAGCATCCCAACTTTCCACCTGACCCCAACACTCTGCAGCCTGCAACACCCTCCCTGGGCCAGCATCCTCTTCTCTACTTCCTCCTGCACTCGAATTCCCTCCCAGAGCTTGCACCTCTCACTCCTTCCCAGTGCTTTTTTGTGAGCCACAATAGCAGTGGAGACAGCGTGAAGAGCAAAGTTTGGCTCAACAAGCCAAAAAAAAAAGGCAGAGCCACAAAGACCAGGGGAAAAGTTAACCCCCTCTCCCCAAAAAAAGCAACCCCAGGTCTTCATGGCCCTGCCTCCCTCCCCCCCCCCCCCCTTTGGCTCAACAACTTTGCCCTGATTCTTCATACTGTCACCATATTGTGGCTCTTCGTCCGGAACAGGTTGGCCACCCCTCTAATACACTAAGAAATTTGTTACATGCAAATTCTTATCCTAAACAGCTGTTCTTATCTCAGGTAAAAAGCTTTGGAGTTTATTTACTCTGGCTTGGGTCTCCAGTTTTTCCATGCTCTTATCAGGTAACCTCTTCAAAGGCCATTTGAAGACAAAGGACTGATGGCTTCCCATTGCTTAAATAGATTTTCCCCCAGGGTGGGAACCCTTTGTTTAGCATCCCTCATCCCCATGAAAAAATACCAGGTTCAAGATAGAATCCAGTATTAGGTAGTATGATCAACCACAGTTTAAGCTTAGAGGACAAACATGACCATTCGCTAGTCTAGATACCCGAAGTATCACTAATGACCCTGTAAGTGAACTTGCTTAGTCCTCAGGCCCTGTCCAGTGCTCAGGCCCCTATTTCCTTGTCCGGCAGCCCCTTTAAGACCAGGTCCTGAAGGCGGGCAGGTAACAAACAGTTCCCAAGGTCAAAATGTCAGTGGAGACCCTGGTTCAGGGCGGGTCAAGCAAACAAACAGCTTTCACAGCACAAGCGGTAAGGGGGAGACTACCTCCCAGTATGGCGGATGACGGGGTGATGTGGGCCCACCCTACTCCATCATGTCCCAGCCCAGGGCCCTAGTAGTGGCAGCCTTGGGGTCAGCAGGAAATCCACTCTAACATGCTAACGCACATTAAAAGGGCTATTAGGTCCACCTGATCATCCTCCGTTTCCCCTGGGCCACTTCTGAACTCCCCCTCAGTTTGTACCTGGCTCCCCACCAACGGCAGGCTCACAGTGTCTGCATAGTCCAAGTTTAGGCATAGAGAAAAAAAGTCTCCTCAGTTCCTGGGCTGGGTGGCCCAAGCCAGTTGTTGGCCTCGGCCAGCTCCTCTGGGTCTTCCTGGCGTAAAGGAGGGTTCAAGGTAGACCCCTTGTTGAGCTTCTGGGCCTAGCTTTTATACTTCCTGCCCCTGCCCCTCCCCCCAGGCCTCTGTGGACATAAAGGGGCACGCTCTGGCTCAGCCCACCCAGGCTTAGAGGGGGGTTCTTCTTCCTCAGGGTTAGTGAGAGGTCAACTCTGCTCATTCCATGTCCCCCGCTTAAGTTCATCCCCAGTCTATGGGATGAGGTGCTTGGTCCTCCTTCCCCTGGGATAGGCAGTCAGTTTTGTTGTTTTCCTTCCCTGCTCGGTGCTGTACAGTAAATGCATACTGCTGCAGGATAAGATACCATCGCATCAGCCTGGTGGTAGCATTCTTCATATTGTGCAGCTACTTAAGGGTGCGTGGTCTGTAATTGGTGTAAACGAGTCCCCTAGGAGGTAATAGCATAGGGCTTCGACTGCCCATTTAATGCCCAGAGCCTCTTTTTCAGTGACAAAGTAATCCTGCTCTCGAAGGAAAAGCTTTCAGATGATATAAAGGATGGGATGTTCCTCCCCATCCATGTTCTGTAAAAGTACCATCCCCAGCCCACCCTCCAACACATCCGCCTGTACAATAAAGGGCTGGTCGAAGTCAGGTCTGAATAGAACTGCTTCCCTGCACAGTGCATCTGTTATGGCTCTTTCCCCACTCTGGCATGATAAATGCAGGAGTGGGGGCCAGCAAAAGTTCCCCAAAACCTTATCTACCAGGCTTTGGCATAAAACTTGCCCCCCAAAATTTTAACAACCTAGATTTGGGGATAAAATCTCCGCTACCACCACCCAAATATTAATAAAGCAATCAGGGAGAGACTACTTGGGAAATCTCACTCCTAAAGTACAAACCAGGACACAAAAATTAACCAATACCAGGTTAATAAAAAGAAAAGAGAACTTTTATCATCACCACAATAGTCCTGTTGCAAGCATAATGACTAGATGGAACAGTAACAAAATAATATACTTGTGAAGGAGAAATTTACCATGGGCCTGGAACTTATAAAGGAGTGCAAAACCTATTTTTAAATGCACAGACCAGATCCCATTTCCCAAACCATAAAACAATAAAAATCTAACAGATGTATCTAAACTTTATCCTCCTTACAGACTATGAAGAGTATTTTCTTAGGGGGAGACAGCCTGTCCCCTTCAATAGTTGGAGAGAAAAACCAGAAAAGAGGGAAAAAACAAAAATTCCTTTGTCCTAGTTTGAAATTCCTACCTACATTCCGATTGGCCACTACACCTGGCTAGGTGTAGTTAACCCCTTAGTCTCCAGTCTGCCAGCCATCTCTCATGATCATGACAGCGTCCTTCAGGAGCGGGAAGGCTGCTTCACATTCCTGTGACCACCGTACCTGTTGTGGGCTATTTTTAGTTAATGCCAAATTACTTTAATGCCAAATGCTTGTAAGGGGTGCTGCAATAGCTGAAAAGTGGAGCACGAAGTGACGGTAGTCACTAACCAGCCCAAGGAACTGCCACACCTTATGTTTTGAGGTAGGTGTGGCATACTCCTGAACTTTTTTTATCTTACATATGATAGGGCACACCAATCTCCGCCCCAACCTGTACCTCAGGTAGGTAGTCTCCTTCTATCCAATATGGCATTTTTTGGGATTGGCTATGAGGCTGGCATCCTGAAGGGTTCGCAGGACGGCTGCCACTTATAGCAAATGCTCCTCCCAGTCTCGGCTGTAGATTACCGTGTAAGCTGCATGGAGGCTTAGTCGGTCCATCATCCTCTGGAAGGTGGCCGGGGCCCCATGAAGGCCAAAAGGCATCCAGACGAAATGGAACAGGCCTACAGGGGTGAAGAATGCTGTTTTCTCCCAGGACTCCTGCTCCAAAGGGGTCTGCCAATAACCCTTTGATAGGTCCAGGGTGGTCAGGTGTTGTGCTGTGCCCAGACAGTCTAGCACAGTGGTCTCCAACCTTTTTACATCCAAGATCACTTTTTAAATGACAGAACAAGCCAAGATCTACCACCGGTCCCTTCCTTGAAGCCCCTCCCTCTCTATTCTCCTCCTTTCCATCACTTGCTACCCCCAACCTTTATGCTGCTGCTTTTCCCCCCAATTCTTCTGTAGGAAGAAGTTTTTCCAACATTTGGCCTGTCTAGATTGGACCAAATGTCAGAAAAACCCCTTCTTTTGGAAGCCCCCTTATTCCTCGTAGAAAGAGGAATATAGGGATGACCGAAAGATCATGTTTGCTTTTCCACTAAAAGAAATGAAAGAACAAATGCATCCCTGGATGCAGAAGAGTTTTTCTGGGATATCTCCGGAATCCTGAAAAACTCCTGCAGTCTAGCTGTACCCTCACTGGGTTGAGACAGGATGTGTAGGCTCTGGGGTGGGAAAGAGGGATTTGGGTATGGGAAGGGGTGAGAGGTGCAAGCTCTGGGAGAAAATCTGGATGCAGGAGGAGGTGGAGAAGGGAACACTGGCTCGGGGAGGGGGCTCCAGGCCAGGCAGTGTTGGTGTCAGATGTAGGGTTAAGGTACTATGCAAGCCACAGTCTTCTAGAAGTGAGGGTTCAGGAGTTTGGGTTGGGGTATGTGAGGGGCTCAGGGCAGGGGGTTCCAGTGTATGATAGGCTCAGATGTAGGGTCTGGGGGAAAGAGGAGTGCAGGAGTGGTTGTGACTAGATGGGGGCTTGGCCCCAATTGGGGGTTTGTTGGCCAGGCTTCATTTTTAAATAAAATACTATGTCAAACACAAAGGCTACGTCTACACTGGCATGATTTTCCGGAAATGCTTTTAATGGAAAACTTTTCCATTAAAAGCATTTTCGGAAAAGCACGTCTAGATTGGCAGGATGCTTTTCCGCAAAAGCACTTTTTGCAGAAAAGCGACCGTGGCCAATCTAGACGCACTTTTCCGCAAAAAAGCCCCAATCGCCATTTTCGCAATCAGGGCTTTTTTTCCAGAAAAGAAATCTCTGCTGTCTACACTGGCCCTTTTGCGCAAAAGTCTTTCAGAAAAAGACTTTTGCCTGAACAGAAGCAGCATAGTATTTCCACAAAAGCACTGACAATCTTACATGAGATCGTCAGTGCTTTTGCGGAAATTCAAGCGGCCAGTGTAGACAGCTGGTAAGTTTTTCTGCAAAAGCAGATGATTTTGTGGAAAAACTTGCCAGTCTAGACACAGCCAAAAAGTTTCTGCATTGTCTTTATTTCTGAGAAGGGCAGGGAACCTTTTTTGAACTAGGGGTCACTGACCCACAGAAAAGTCAGTTGAGGCCACACAAGTGAGATGCAAAAAAACCCTCCTCCAGCCCCCCCTCAAGCTTCACTAATGTGGTCCCAACTGTGTTGGTGGGAGCAGGGGACATAGTACGGGGGAAGGGTGCTTGTGGGTGCTTCAGCAGGAGACAGGGTGCCAGTGGGGACAGGTTTCTGAGACTGGGGAGAGGGAACAGGGGAGTGGGGAGAGGGTGCCAGTGGGGACAAGTTTCTGCGGCTGGGAACAAGGGAGAGGGAACAGGGGGCCCGGAGGACAGGGGGTAGGGTGCCAGTGGGGACAGGTTTCTGAGACTGGGGACAGAGTTCCAGTGGGGACAAGTTTCTGAAGCTGGGGAGAGGGGTGAGGAAACAGGGTGCTGGGGAGTGGGGAGAGGGGAGTGAGGAGAAGGAACCGGGCTGGGGAGTGGGGAGAGGCGGCTGGGGAGAGGGAATGCGGGCAGAGAGTCCCCTGCATCCGCCTGCTCCCAGGATTTTCCCCTTCCCCCCCCAAGGGAAGCCAGTGTACCTCCCCCTGGGCTGGCGCGTGCCTCCCACATGCGCCTGCCCTGGGGCCAAGCCCCCTTCTCGTGGTGCAGCCAAATCCCCGCACATGCCTGCCGTGGGGCCAACCCCCCTTCCCGTGGTGCAGCCAAACCCCTGCACGTGCCTGCCATGGGCCAAACCCCCCTCCTGCAGCGCAGCCAAAACCCTGTGCATGCCAGCCTGAGGGCCGACCCCCCACTCCCATGGCACAGGGAAACACCTGCGCTCGACTCACCCCTCCTGCAGCACAGGGAAGCTGCCGCAATCCTCGGGGCCGATGCTCCCTCCCACAGCGCTCCCGGCACACCACAGAGCTGTGGAAGGGGAGCAGCCAGTGCACTTCCGGAACTCCCAGAGGTGGCGCAAAGCTGCAGGCAGGACTTCCGTCCATCCCATGGGAAGCCGGCACTACACTGGAGGTAGGTAGTGGAGCTTCTCGGGGATGGGAGGAAAATGAGGGAGGGGGGTTCCGAACGCCTCATGATCGACTGGTTGAGGCCTCACAATCAACCAGTCGATTGCAATCGACCAGTTGGTGACTATGGATCGAGCAGTTCCTCAGGTCTCGGCATCTGGTAGGCATCAAAATTTGATATCACGTTAACTTTGTGAAAGTTGATGCAGAAGCATATACTACCATCCGACTTTGGAACAAGAACCAGAAGACTCCTCCGCTCACTGGTTGATCTTTCAATCACCCCTAGGTCAAGTATAGTTTGGACCTCACACTCCCTGGTCTCCCTCATCCATCTCAGCAGGGAGGGTCCCTTCTCACACTATCTGGCCCAGAAGTATATGAACAGAGAGGGTTATGACTGTTTGCCGGCCAGGTAGGGTGGTAAAAGTATTCTTGAAAGCTGCTATCAATTTTTGAGCCTGCTTCTGTTGAGTGTCAACAGTGTGTCTTCCAGCTGGGGTCCTTCCTCATCTAACTCCAAAACCTGGGGTCCCAGTGCTGGCTCCGGGGTATAGGGGTTAATGAGTAATTCTTCCCGGGCTTGTTAGGGTTTCAGAAGGTTAACATGATAGATCTGCCGCTTCCTTTTCAGATCCAGCTGATGGACCTCATAAGTGACTGGGCCCACTTGATGGGTGACATTATAGGGGCCCTGACACTGGGCTATCAATTTTGACTCCTTTGAGGGGAAAAGGAGAAGCACCCGGTCCCCTGGTTCAAATGTTCTTTCCCAGGCCTTCTGATTGTAATACTTCTCCTGGGTCCCCTGGGTGGCCTGAAGGTTTTTCTCTAGCTAGTGCTCCAACCTGGTCCAGCCATTCCTATAATACATATTGCAGCAAGCCCTGGGAAGGTGAGGGGGTCTTTTCCCAGGCTTCTCACATTAAATCAAGCACCCCGCAGGGTTGACGCCCATAGAGCAGCTTGAAGGGTGAGAAGTGGGTGGAAGTTTAGGGTACCAAAGTAACAAAGGTGAGAGGAGTTGGTCCCAATGCTGCATGTTAGCAGGAGGGAACTTTCTCAACATCCCCTTCAAAGTTCAATTAAACCATTCAACCAACCCATCAGTCTGGGGGTGGTAGACTGATATCTGTAATTTCCATATGCCTAATAGAGCACACTCTTGGTGGAGAGGCCAGGAGGTGAAATTGGTTCCTTGGTCAGTTAACAACTCCTGGGGAAGTCCTACATGAGCAAAAATTTTCACCAGCTCCACAGTGATGGTACGCGCTCCCACATTTTGGAAGGGAATGGCCTCAGGGAACCGGGTTGTATAATCTACCAGGACCAGAACACATCAATACCCGGCTTGGCTTTGCGGTAGTGGGCCCACAAAATTGAGAGCCACCTGTTCAGAGGGGGTTTCTACTAAGGGGAAGGGGACCAGTGGGGCTCTCTGGATCCCAGCATTTGAAACTAGCTGACATTCAGGGCAGGAGCGGCAGTAGTCCCTTACTTCTTGATAAATCCCGGGCTAATAAACCCGAGGACTCACACCAAGGTCTTATTCTGCCCCAGATGACCGGCGGCTGGGATGTCGTGAGCTAGCTTCAGGATGGCCCTCCTGTGACAAAGGGGAAGCATGAACTGAGATCGAATCTCCTGGGTTTGTGGATCTTGGGAGACACAAAGAAAACAGTCTGCTACCAGTGTGAAGTGAGGCCAGGGCTCAGGGTTTTGAGGATCCACCATCACTCCATTAATATGGTTTACCTGGTCATAGGTGAACTGCAGTGTTGGATCATCTTGCTGGTCTTGGGGGAAGTTGGCCTGGCTGGCAATTCCCGGTTCCTCCCCAGGATTTTCTTGGGGCTCCTCTGGTCTTTCCAGCCCTTCAATCATGGGGTGGGGGGAGGAGGGAGGAAGCTCTCTTCAACTTCTCTGTGGGGAGGTCCTCTGTCTGGGAGCTGGCTGGGCTCTCCTTCCAGGGCCCCAGCCCTCAGAGGCTGGCCTCTCACAGCTCAGTGAACCTGGGCCAGTCCCAACCAAGAATGATAGGGTAAGCTAAAGTAGAGGCCACACCTATTATCATCTCCTCAGTGACCCCAGTTACAGTTAAGAAGACTCTAGCACTGGGCTAAGTCTCGATATCCCTGTGTATACATTGGAGTCTGAGATCTCCCCAACTATCTCTATGGTGTCAGGTGTCACCCCCCTTCTTACAAGAGTCTGGCCGCAGCCCAAGTCAAGAAGAGCAATAATTTCTTGTGATCCCACCCCTTCCTGGTGGGTCAGCTTGGGTGGGGCTGGTTGTGGGTCAGGTCTCAGCCTTACATACCTGGCTAAAGCTACAGCTCTGTTCTGGGCACTCCTGTTGTAGGTGGCCCCTGCGCCCACAG
Organism: Pelodiscus sinensis; assembly: GCF_049634645.1. Lineage (NCBI taxonomy): Eukaryota > Metazoa > Chordata > Testudines > Trionychidae > Pelodiscus > Pelodiscus sinensis. The sequence goes on along the minus strand of NC_134725.1, from coordinate 22,739,240 downwards.
GTAGAGAATGGCCCGAATTCTGGGCAAGTCCATTGGGCAGGTTCATCTGGTGGGGAGCTATGCCATGCCTCCTGGGCCCCCCTTTCAGACTGCCAGCAGGTGGAGCCTACTATGGTAGCCCTGAGATCTGGAGCCCACCCAGCTGCTCCAGCCACCCATTCCCCTGTTTCTAGGAAGACCTCGTGGGCAGCGTTCACTCCCATCTTGGTGAGGCACTCAGGTGTGAGGGCCATCCTGGAGTCTCTGGCCAGGGGCAGGGTGTTACTCCCAGGGTGGGGATCGAGATTGTCCAGCTGCCAAAAGTACTGCTGCTGTACCTCCTGTTGCTGGTTCACTAGCTGTTGCAGGAGTCTCTGCTGCTGCTCCCCTATTTGTTGCATCAGCTGCTGCTGATATTGCACCCCCATTTGCTGCAGCATCTGTTGATATTGCTGTTGGTGATTCTCAGAAAAAAAATTAAAGAACTTATCCAGATCCATCTTAAATCTCCCACTTACCTATCTTCTGGAGGTTTTTAACGGGGGGGGGGGGTTATGTGTGAACCCCAATAGTCCCTATACCCTTCACTTCAGGAGCTGGGTTGATGCTCAGGTTTCTCCACCACATGTAAGCAAACTTGCTCAGTCCTGAGCACTTGTCCAGGGCTCAGGCCTGTACTTCCTCATCTGGCAGCCCCTTTAAGACCAAGGCCCTGAAGGCAGGCAGGCAACAAACAGTTCCCAAGGACAAATGGCAGCTCAGACCCTGGTTCAGGGCAGGGAAGGCAAACAAACAGTTCCTAAAGTCAAATGGTGGCCCAGGCCCTGGTTCTGGGGGTGGGGGAACAGGTAACAGGGGTGGCCAGTGCCTATAGGTAAACTAGGCAGTCACCTAGGGTGCCAAGTTGCATGGGGTGCCAAATTCCAAACCCTGCCCCTTCCATTTCCCATTTCCTTTCTGGTGCCTTACCTGGAGCACAGCTTCCCTGCGGCCAGGAGTGGGGTAAGTCCTGAGAGATGCAGCGCGTGGGGGGGTTTCCCCTGTGCCATGGGGGTTGGCCCCGGGGGAGGAGGAACGTGGGGGGGTTTCTCCTGTGCCGCGGGAGGGGGGGGTTGGCCCTGGTGGAGGAGGATCGCGGGGGGGTTCCCCTGAGCTGCGGGAGGGGAGGTCAGCCCCAAAGGAAGAGGAACGCGGGGGGGGTCGCCCCAGGAGAGGTGCATGTCGGCTTCTCTCTGGAGCGATGGGTTCTTGGGAGGAGATAGGTGCAGGGGACTCTCTCCCCCGACTGGCACCCTGTTCCCTCTCCCCGGCTCCCCGCCCCAGAACTCCATCCCTAGCCCCTCGGTCACCAGCCACAGAACTCCATCCCTAGCCCTCTGGCCCCCAGCCCCAGAATTCCAACTCCATTCCCAGCCCCTTGGCACCAGCCAATAGAACGCCATCCCCAGCCCTCCTCTCCCCAGCACAGAACCAAACCCCTCAGTCGATATCTGCCGTTGGGGAGACGGATGCCAATTGCATGGTTCGCCTAGGGCGCTAGTTGCTGGCAGCTAGTCTAGGGCTGCCCCTGGCAGGTAAACAAACAGCTTTTACAGCACAAGCGGGAAGGGGGAGATTACCACCCAGTATGGAGGTGGCAGAAGGGTGCAGGCCTACCCTACTCCACCACATCCTGGCCCAGGGCCCTAGCAGTGGCAGTCTTGGTGGTCACTGGGGTCAGCGGGCAGGCAAACAAGCAGTTCCCAAAGTCAAAATGGTGGCCCAGGCTCTGAAACACATTGACGCAGACTAAAGGGCTATCAGGTCCACCTGACCATCCTGCACTTCCCCTGGGTCACTTCCAGACTCCCCTCAGTTTGTACTTGGCTCTCCAGCAGCAGCAGGCTCTGCATAGTCCAAGTTTAGGCGTAGAGAAAAAAAAGTCTCCTTCTCAAGGCTTAGGCCGGATGGTCCTTCTCTCAGGCCTCTTTGGACTTAGAGGGGCAGGCTCTGGCTCAGCCCACCTGGGCTCAGAGGGGAGTGGTTCTTCCTCAGGGTCAGAGAGTGGCCAACCCTGTTCACTACAGGCCCTCATTAACATATTTAGGACTATGAACAGATCCACACTTCATATTTCTAACTTTACACACAAGAATGATACATGTACAAAAATGTTATATAGATTCAGCAGATTGTAACTAAAATTGATACATTACATGATCTGTTTTGATTAAGCATCTTCAAGTTATGCATATTCATAAGCCAGTTTTCATAATGTGGGAGGGGGCATCACAACTGCCTTTTCCAAACCTGATTCAGAAGAAGCATATGTGTTTAATTTTGAGCATATGCTTAAATGGCTTTAATGTGACAAAAATAATAAATCTTGTTAGTAGATTATTATGACGGTGCTTAAGGTCCTATTCCTGGCTCCACTGTTCTTGGTGCCATACAGATAGAATAAAAACAGAGTCCTTGCCTCATAGTGCGATGATCTTTCTAAATGTATCGATCTCTGTGTTCAAGTGCCTGGCTGTCTTGTCACAAACCAGTTCTACTAGTCAAATACAGAGGGAGGCACTGGAATTACAATTCATCCACAAATTCATTTCTCACTCTGATTATCATCTCTTCAGTCAGGACAATGTACGACTTGGACATTACCTACTTAACATTTAATGAAGGTGCCAACAGTTCTCTGGATTCTTGTGTTAGTTCCCTTTGATCTTTATCTGCTTCCTTTTAACTATCCAATCTTCAGGTGCTTATAGGCACCAGCTCTGCCTACTTTGTTTTTCCTTTTGATTTTTTCATTCCCTCTGATCCTTGTTTCCTGCCCCAATCTCTTTTTCCTTCCCCCCCTCCCCCTCCTTTCTCCCCTATTTATTTTGGGTCTGCACATCCTAAACTCATAGCTCCGATCACCTGAAGAAGTGGGCTGTGCCCACAAAAGCTCATGATATCATTCACGTGTTTTGTTACTCTATAAAGTACTACCAGACCTCCTGTTTTTTAAGTTTATCCTGTACAGACTAATTCAGCTACTCCTGAAGCTTCTTATCTTGCCTAGAGCGCTTTCTTAAACTGAGTACTTTGGTATAAAAAAAGGTTCTTTCTCCACCTACAAACCATCGTGTCCTTGAAAAGAATTCTTCCAACCCTACAAACAGCTTTTATCTTTAAATTCCCCCCCCCCCCCCCCACATGGGAGGAAATCAGAAAATCAACATATTAAGTTTTGGCTGCTCTTTCTGCTCTCACAGAATAAACCTTATCAGACTGCACACCCGCTGCTGCTACAATTCCACAGGTCACTGCAAACTAATGATTAGAGAGATGTTTTAATCATACTTTGTATTAACTGGAGGCAAGATTGAAGTACAGGCAGAGAGGGGCATACATCACTTCTGCTATTATTTGTTTTTTATCAGATATGGGGACGGGATATTATAGCATAAAAGGCACCTTCATGAAAGCACTACTTCAGTCAAACTCCCCATTCCTGGAGGTGAGCTTTTGTGTCAATATAATGCCTTTGGTTTATTTTTATACACTTCTATTCATTTACAGGCAATAAATATCAAAGCCAGATAAGGCTCCAGATAAGGGAGAGAGTAGTTTACCAGAGTTTGATGAGATTTTACTGTTTTGCTATTTAAATCCAAGTGGTCTGGGAGGATTTGAATGTGCTAGTTTGGTGGGAGGGTTATTTTTTAAAATATTTTTCTTTTTTCATTAAGAGCTACGGATAGACAGAAATGTGTAAATAGCAGCTGGTGCTATGGGGCAGCTAGATTTGTTTTGCTATGTATACTGGCAAGGAAGATAGGGAAAAATGCATACATTGATCACATTCCAAAGGAGGAGCCCGTTGAATAATTACATGCATTAGAAAGTGGGGATTAATATTCTGATTAGCAATGGTTTTCCAACTCGAAAAAAGCACAGTAACTGGTGCTGGAATTATGTTGGGTTGTCCAGAGACAAGTTAGTCATGCTGTGAGTGCAGGGGACTGGATTAGATAGGTCCCTTCCAGTTCTATCTTTCTATGAATAATGATTGCATATGCCCAACATTCAGAAATCAGGATTTGTAAATAAGCAGTCAGCTACTAAGTGTCCAAGCATGTTCTAAGAGCTCTGTCAATAAAACTAGGAGAAAACTGGATTGCAATTCATCAGTTGACAGTGGGCTTACAGCTGTTTTTCAGCACTGCCCTCCCTGCATTTTTACCACTATGTCACAAAACATACTTGAAGACGAGATTTGTACCGGAGGTAATTTACAATGTGAACCAGAGAAATAGGGAATATGAGACCACCTTCAGTTCAATGAGTGCTTGCCTTTTCCAACACAGTTATCAGTATTCATTAACTGAAATCTGTTAGTATTGAAGAGTCACTATTGTTGACTAGCCAATTAGCCCATCATAAGACAGGATTTTCAGGTCTCTCCTCCATATCAGTCTTCTCTCCTGAGCTTCTGGTCTCTCTCTCTCCGGCTCCGGCTCTGGCTCCAGCTCCGGCTCTCTCTCTCTCTCTCTCATCTTCCTACTGCCTCTCCTCCACTCTCTCTCAGCTCTTCTCTGTCTCCTGCCTCTCTCTCTCTCTCTTTCTCTTCTCCTCCCTCTCCTGCTTCTCACTCGGGGGACCACAGAGCCCAAACGGCCATTTGGGCTTCGTGCTTCCTGTGCTGTATGGGGAGTGTGGAGCCCAAATGCTCGCTTGTGCCACTTGCTCCCCTGCGGCGACCCGGCTAACTGGGGCAGAAGTCAGCCAAGTGCCACTGTGGGAGGCGAAAGGGGGTGGAGCGGTGACATTCCCAGCCAGGGTGTGGGACCTGGAGCTGCTGTCATGCTGCATGTCACCGCCCTGCCCCCTTCACCTCCCGCCGTGGTGCTCTGCTGACTTCTGCTTCGCTCAGCCGGGTCACCACGGGGGAGCAAGCAGAGCAAGTGGCCGTTTGGGCTTCCCTGTGGCAGCCTGGCTGAGTGGCGCAGAAGTCAGCCGAGAGCCACGGCAGGAGGCGAAGGGAGGTGTGTGTGGGGGGGGCAGTGACGTACACAGTCAGGCTCCACCCCCTGGCCATGTATGTCATCACCCCACACCTCTTCCCCTCCTGATGTGGTGCTCAGCTGACTTCTGCGCTGCTCAGCCAGGCCGCCACAGGAGAGCAAGCAGAGCAAGTGGCCATTTGGGCCCCGTGCTTACCATGCAGCACCCCCGTGCTTCGTGGGGACCGTGACGCCCAAACGGCCACTTGCGTCGCTTGCTCCCCCGCGGCGGCCTGGCTGAGCAGCGCAGTAGTCAGCCGAGTGCCACTGTGGGAGGAGAAGGACGTGACTCAGGCAACATTGCCACCCAAAGGGAACAGCCTGGGAGGCAACAGCACTGCCGAGAGGGAACAGCCAGCATTTCAGCATTACAGAGTCACAGACATTGGGCTGCTATATATATGATCATTCAGATGTTGGTGTGTGCAATTCATGAAGGGTCTGTTTAAAAAAACAAACTTGCTTTTCTTCAGAGCTCCTTGGGACAGTCTTTGCAGCAGTAAAACATGTAAGCTCTCAAGTACTGAAGGAGATTACAGCCTTAGACTGAGGAGGAGAGTGTGGGTCTGTCCCCAGAGCTGGCTGCTGAAAGTGAAGCAAAGTAACAATAAACCAAAGGGGAAACACTTCAAGCAGTTGAGGGGCCATGACAGCTGGTGGGGTGTGACTCAGTGTCCCAGTGCAGAGGCATTGATATTGCTGTCCTTTGTCTCAAGTGGAGTGAGGATCAAGCTGTGGGGAGTGGTGTTCCCTCCTCTCTAGCAACTTTGGGGATCCACAAATGCTTTGTTTAGATGGGAAAGTCTTTGGCAGGAGTTGGTTGCTCAAATTCCCCTCCTTGCAGTACTAGTTGTCTGTTAATGAAACCCCCTAGTGCACAATCATTTTTGGTTGGAGGCCACTTCAAAAAGTTATGAAGTGCCCATTGGCCGCCCGAAAGAGGTGGGGCCTAAGCCAGAAGGGGTGGGGCCAGGATGCTTCTGGGCTACCCCAACCACTTTGCCTCCCCCCTCCTACTAGGTACCCATGCTCTTCGCAGGGTGGAGGTAGGGCAAGAGGAGGCTTTGGGAGCTTCCTCAGCCCCCTGGCCAACCAGGATTTGGGGGCAAGGTAGCACTCGAAGCCTCCTTCTGCCCTGTGAGGAGCATGTAGCACTTTGATGTGCCACACACTCCTCGCAGGGCCGGGGCAGGTAAAGGAAGCTTTGCACAACTCCTTCGCCCCCAGACCCTGATTGGCCTGAGGGTGGGGGGTAGCGCCTTCAACCCTAGGAAGAAAGCTTCAGTGTCACTCTCCATGCTACCTTTATCCTCTCTACCCATCCAACCTTTTCCACAAGTGTGAATTCCCCATATAAAACAGTATTTCCCTCTCAGACACACGTGCAATAAACTGCAACCATTCACAATGTGCAATCTCATTTAAAGTATGTGCATTGAAGGACATGAAGATCTTGGATCCTCACAGCAAACTCCCTCCTAACTGAATTAAAAAGTACAGGACCCTTTCCTCCATTGATAAACCAACAAAGAAAACCTTATCAAAGGGAGCAGACCACTGTTCTGCTAATGCAGCTTGAGCTAAAGATAACTGGTGCTTTAATAACACTGAGTGTGAACCACAAGAGTGGGGTTGAAATGCTTATGCCAGGAGAAGCATAGATCACTGGCAGTTTTTAATTTTTGTCAAATGTTTAGGCTGGTGTGAGGGAGATTTCTGAATTGTCATTTAGAGGAATGAGAATCAATCTCCCAGATAGCAAGTGAGTGTTCATCCCTTTTGTTGCCTAAATCAATTCCTTACAGAGGACAAAGTGGAGATTTAAATTTCCATTATCTCCTCCTTGGCTGGAGATGGGTGACTTGCTGGGAAAGGGAGGCTATGCTTTCAAGAAGCTGCAATTCCCAAATGGTGTTTTGCAGATCCCTGCAGGCTGCAAGTTGTGGCACTCTACTCCTCTCTAAGAGAGAGCTATTCAATCTAGACACTGGCATTGTGTTGAGCTGTGATAAAAACATAAATCCAAAAAGGAGTTCATGGACAGCTGGTTTTCTTTTATATTTGCTTAGAACTGAGGGACAGGGTAAATCTCTGTACAGCATCATCTGTGGACCCTGGATCCTGGCTGGCCATGAACAAAGGGCTGCTAGGAGCTGCTTGTTTCCAGCTGTGATGTAATAAAAGCAAAATCTTCTCTGGCTTCTAAGGTCAGGACTGAAGTATAAACTTACATTGGTATGACTGTTGCTCAGGGGTGTAAAAAATTCACATCCTGAGCAATGCAGGTACACTGACTTAATACCCGTGGTCCATCCTGTTGAATGCCTTCACCTGGTCCAGCGACAGGAGGGCAAACAACAAGTTGTCCCAACACCCAAGCTCCAGGAGATCCTGGACCAAGTACAGATTATCAAGGATGCTATTTGCCCAGGACGGTGTAGATCTGGTCTGGATGGATCACATCTGCCAGCAGCGAGATGGCTTTTGCTACAACCTGGTAGTCCGTGCTGAGGAGCGAGAGGGGACGCCAGTTCCGAAGGTCGCAGAGGTCCCCTTTCTTCGGAAGCAAGGTGAGTATGGCGCACCTGCACAACAGAGGGAGGTCCCCATTCTTTGTTTAAAAGTTAAAGCTTCTGATGGTTGTAATACTTAGGTCTAATTCTGATGGCTGGGCTTGAAGGACTTGTGGCTTGTGATACACAGGACTTCAAATTGGATGATTTGGTTGCCCCTTCTGGCCTTGAACTCCCTGATGTTGAGTATCCAGGCATGTCAGTCCAGCAACTGTAAATTCTAAATGCACATAAGCATCACAACTCAGTTGGAATCTAAGTACAATTCCGAGAATGTCACTCTGTATCACTTTGGAACCTAAATTGTCTGTACATGAGGGTGAAATGTTGGAAGCAGCTACAAGCATGGTTGAGGTAGTGGTTCAGACTATAGCTACGTTGCATCATGTCATCTAGTAAATCAGCAGAGTGTCTTTCTGGTACACAGCCACACATACTTTGGAGCACATAGCTAAATTAATTCTGCACATGGCTAAAAAATATTACCAGGTGGTTGGGGGGGAGGAGAGGTTGGAGGAGGCTTGCAGCAGTGGCAAGTCTCATTTTACAATTCCTTTATGTACAGCTGAGCTCACTCCAGGGCAAATGTTGGCCCGCTAGTCCCCAAATGTTGGCCCTCTAGTCCCCAGTTAAAGAACTACAATTCAATTGGCATAACGGAGTCTTGATGGGATGACTCCAGCAGACTCATGGAAATATTTAACTTCTTCAGGGAGACAAGGTGTCTTTGCAGTACCGGTACGATACTCAGAGCTTCAGTATTTAGAAGGGAAAAAAAAAAGCCTGTTGCGAATCTACGGGTTTAGTTCAGCGGTTAATGCAACAGGTTTGATGTTGTTGCGGTCTGGTGCTGTAAACCGGCTGGTCAGGTGGATGAGGCGGACAACTGACAGCAACTTCCAGATCGCAGACCCCGTTTCTCAAGGCAGTTTTTAGTTACCCTGACAGCTGTTGGGGGACCAATATTCAGAGAAAACAGGAAGATTTTGGATTATGCTGGGGATAAGCTCTTGGTATACCTGCTGAACTAACCGATCGGGGCCATGCTCATCTTGACCGTCTACTCACAAACAGGGAGGAACTAGCAGGGGAAGTAGTGGTGGGTCACAACCAGAGAAGCAGTGCTCATGAGATGGTAGATTTCAGGTCCTCGGACCAAAGGAAGCAAAGAGAGTAGCAAAATACTTACACAGACTTTCACACACTCAGCGAACTGATGGGCAGGATTTCCTTGGAAAGGAGAGCTGGCAGTATTTTAAAGTGAAAAGGCAAAACCCATGCACAATCAAAAAAAGCAACTGTTGTAGGCTTACTGGCGACATCCTTGGTGAGCTTAAACATCAAACGGAAGCTTAAAAAAAGTGGAACCATACTGACCAGAGAGGAGTATAAATCAATTACTCCAGCATGCAGGGGAATTATCAAAAATGCGAACGTGTGGTTGGAATTGCAGCTAACAAGGGATTTGAAGGTTAACGAGCGGGTTGTACAAGCAGTTAGGCCTTGGCGGTAGCCTAGTGATAAATATATAAAAAGGTGAAGTACTTAATACCTTCTTCGCTTCTTATTTCATGGAAAACTAATGCACAGGGAAAAGCATTAGTGGTTCTGGAGTGGTTTTAGCGGAGTAGGTGTGTGCTCAGCATTTGCTTTTGCTGCCGTCAACCCAAGTTCAGGGAAAACTCAGTGTGGAACGCTGCCACTAGTGGCCATATACAAAATTTATTGATCTTTAATCTGGGCTAGCTATTTATTCCTGAATCAGAGTGTGAAAAAAATTCAGTATTGATGTCTAATGTAAATTTTAGGATAAGATTTTTTTCGTTTTTTCCCCCCTTAAACGCAATTGCTACATATTTAAATAATATGCATGGTTTCGTGTGACGAATAATGTTGCCTATTTGTCCTACAATTTAAACACCTAGTGTCCTCACAATGTGAAAAAAATAATAAATATAAAACTAATTATTATTACACCAAACCTCAGATTACTATGATACCGTACTGATAATAGCTTTGCATCATAATGTGGAAGTCATGGTCCTCGGAGCACTACATCGGTAAGTCTGCTGGGGAAAAATGGAGCTCAAGCTTCCCATCCCTCAGCAGCAGCTCTTGTCCTGAGGGGGCATCCAGTTTCCTGTTTCAGGCGTTACAAGGGATTGCTGCACCACTCGGAGGTTTCACGCATAGAGGCAAATTAGTAAATCAGCAGAGTGTCTTTCTGGTACACAGCCACACATACTTTGGTGCACATAGCTAAATTAATTCTGCACATGGCTAAAAAATATTACCAGGTACAATTCATACATTGGTTGAGACCTGGCACGCGGTGGTGGTGGTGGGCGGAGGGGAGGGAGGAGGTTGGAAGAGGCTTGCAGCAGTGGCAAGTCTCATTTTACAATTCCTTTATGTACAGCTGAGCTCACTCCAGGGCAAATGTTGGCCCGCTAGTCCCCAAATGTTGGCCCTCTAGTCCCCAGTTAAAGAACTACAATTCAATTGGCATAACGGAGTCTTGATGGGATGACTCCAGCAGACTCATGGAAATATTTAACTTCTTCAGGGAGACAAGGTGTCTTTGCAGTACCGGTACGATACTCAGAGCTTCAGTATTTAGAAGGGAAAAAAAAAGCCTGTTGCGAATCTACGGGTTTAGTTCAGCGGTTAATGCAACAGGTTTGATGTTGTTGCGGTCTGGTGCTGTAAACCGGCTGGTCAGGTGGATGAGGCGGACAACTGACAGCAACTTCCAGATCGCAGACCCCGTTTCTCAAGGCAGTTTTTAGTTACCCTGACAGCTGTTGGGGGACCAATATTCAGAGAAAACAGGAAGATTTTGGATTATGCTGGGGATAAGCTCTTGGTATACCTGCTGAACTAACCGATCGGGGCCATGCTCATCTTGACCGTCTACTCACAAACAGGGAGGAACTAGCAGGGGAAGTAGTGGTGGGTCACAACCAGAGAAGCAGTGCTCATGAGATGGTAGATTTCAGGTCCTCGGACCAAAGGAAGCAAAGAGAGTAGCAAAATACATACACAGACTTTGACACACTCAGCGAACTGATGGGCAGGATTCCCTTGGAAAGGAGAGCTGGCAGTATTTTAAAGTGAAAAGGCAAAAGCCCTGCACAATCAAAAAAAGCAACTGTTGTAGGCTTACTGGGGACATCCTTGGTGAGCTTAAACATCAAACGGAAGCTTTAAAAAAGTGGAAACATACTGACCAGAGAGGAGTATAAATCTATTGCTCCAGCATGCAGGGGAATTATCAAAAATGCGAACGTGTGGTTGGAATTGAAGCTAACAAGGGATGTGAAGGTTAACGAGCGGGTTGTACAAGCAGTTAGGCCTTGGCGGTAGCCTAGTGATAAATATATAAAAAGGTGAAGTACTTAATACCTTCTTCGCTTCTTATTTCATGGAAAACTAATGCACAGGGAAAGGAATTAGTGGTTCTGGAGTGGTTTTAGCGGAGTAGGTGTGTGCTCAGCAGTTGCTTTTGCTGCCGTCAATCCAAGTTCAGGGAAAACTCAGTGTTTAACGCTGCCACTAGTGGCCATATACAAAATTTATTGGTCTTTAATCTGGGCTAGCTATTTATTCCTGAATCAGAGTGTTAAAAAAATTCATTATTGATGTCTAATGTGAATTTTAGGCTAAGAAGTTTTTTTCGTTTTTCCCCCCCTTAAACGCAATTGCTACATATTTAAATAATATGCATGGTTTCGTGTGACGAATAATGTTGCCTATTTTTCCTGCAATTTATACATCTAGTGTCCTCACAATGTGAAAAGAAAAATATAAAACTAATTATTATTTCACCAATGCTCAGATTATTATGATATCGTTCTGATAAGAGCTTTGCATCATAATGTGCAAGTCATGGTCCTCGGAGCACTACATCGGTAAGTCTGCTGGGGAAAAATGGAGCTCAAGCTTCCCATCCCTCAGCAGAGGCTCTTGTCCTGAGGGGGCATCCAGTTTCCTGTTTGAGGCGTTACAAAAGATTGCTGCACCACTCAGAGGTTTCACGCATAGAGGCAAATTAGTTAATTCAGCAGAGTGTCTTTCTGGTACACAGCCACACATACTTTGGTGCACATAGCTAAATTAATTCTGCACATGGCTAAAAAATATTACCAGGTACAATTCATACATTGGTTGAGACCTGGCACGCGGTGGTGGTGGTAGGCCTTGGCGGTAGCCTAGTGATAAATATATAAAAAGGTGAAGTACTTAATACCTTCTTTGCTTCTTATTTCATGGAAAACTAATGCACAGGGAAAGGAATTAGTGGTTCTGGAGTGGTTTTAGCGGTGTAGGTGTGTGCTCAGCATTTGCTTTTGCTGCCGTCAACCCAAGTTCAGGGAAAACTCAGTGTGGAACGCTGCCACTAGTGGCCATATACAAAATACTGTGCTGAATTAACAGTATCATTAAAAAAGTTCATTTCATTTAGGAGAAACCTGAGTTTGCAACTTTATGTCATGCTTTGCTGCAATATCTTGATAGGTGTTGTTCCTGCCCTTTGGCGCACAAGCCATCTGAAGAAGCGGTTGCGCCGGAGAAAGCTCATCATACCACAATCTGTTTGTTTTGTTAGGCTTTAAATGCTACTACGTTATTCGTTTTTTCCCCTACTTTTTTGTATTATTACTAGTTTCATAGCATAGTTCACGAGGATAAGGGACTATTTGAGGCTTTCTGATTCTTCTGCCTGTTCCCTGTAAACTATATCTACACCAGGGTGGAGGCACTCTATGATTTTGGTAAATGGTCCAGGACTATGTGGTGAGGTCACAGGGTCTGGGACCCTGGGCACCGTGTAGCACGGCGCTTGCGATTATTGATGTGGCCAACTATCCGCCAAAGAAAAGACGAAGTTGCCTCTTTCCCCACTTGCTGCATCTGTCAGAATATCTATGTGGAGCCTGATACTGGGCCATGTTTCAAAGCGGAAAGCCCAGCATCAGGCATGTGTCAGAGCCCGAGGTGGGGTGGGGCTTCAGACCCAGTGCTTGCGAGGCAGCCAGTCACCCAATTGAACAAACTCACCTTGTAAAACACTATAGCAAGCATCAGCATTCTTCCTCCCAAAGCTAGAGCTAAGCTCCCCCCACCCCTCCACGACATTGCCCAGGACCGGTCGATGTCTGTTGCTAGGTCTGTTTCAGTGGTGTCTCTTATAGAAAACTACACCGATTCTTAAAGGTACTCTGTTGATACGCTAATCAGAAAGCTCAATGACTAGATGTATGTTTCCCTTAGAACCGTCAAACTGACCACTCCCTCCAGGTGAGAGTTGCTCCATATTTGTGGGGCAGAATCTCAGGGTGGACTCATGCCCGGTGTTGCTAGCTGGTAGCATTGGTAATTAGCGCGTATTTTCCTGCCAGATACGTTCTTCGTCGCCTCCCTCTGGCGCGTGTCATCACACTCTGGCTCAGATCCGTGTTACTCTCAGTACACTGTGGCCGCTTCGCTCCAGCAGTGCTGGCCACAGAACCCCAGACCTGAACCGCTGAAGCCTTGTATCATGTCATCAGCGACATGAACTCCTGGATGAGTCACGGGTCCATGGTCTGCCTTTCCCCCACCACTGTTCTGTCCCAGGAAGCCCCCAGAGTCTTGGCATCTAGTCCCTCCTGCTCTCCAGCTAGATCTACTGTCTTTCGTCCTCTCTGTCCCATCTACGCCCTTATTTATGTAACCCCATCTGGGCCCTAATTAGCTATCTGACAAAGTTGCGCTCTTATCACCCTCCCAGGGCTGGTTTGCACCCAAAAAGGGCCAGTGTGGGGCAGAAACCCCATCACAGGCAGTATAGAAACATCCCATACTGTAGCTATGACTTAGACAGAGAGAGCGAGAGAGAGGGTGAGACTCTGACTAATGCATAATTTAGCAACCATCATTAAATGCATTTTTCCATGTCTTAAAAGTTGTCATTCTATATTTTTCTAATGAAAATGTATTTTACAGTTACTGATTCCATGATATTCTCTACTAACAACAGTATAATGCTTAGCGAGATAGCAGCTCTAATAAATACAAACCAACATCCTGTAGCATAAAGGCTTGCATGTTCTCTCTCCGCCTACCTCTACACTGCAGTAGTTTTGTGGAAGAAGCCTGTCTACCCCTAAAAGCGCATCGCTTTTTTTTTGGCCCGAGAAAGGCTCCTCCTCTCTCTCTCTGCATGGCTGCGGCTCCGCTAATCTTACTGCCGCACCACAGAAGGGTTTGGAGTCTTGCAACCAGCTGGTCATGCAGGGAGTGATGGGATGACCAGCAGCAGCTGCAAATTTGGGAGGACAGAGGGGGGGGGGGAGGGGGAATAGCCACGCCCTAGAGCTCATTCCACCGCTTTCAGTCTCTGGTCTATGTGTGTTTTTGTCTCCTTCTACAGTTCATCAGTGACATCAACTCCTTGCTGTTATGCATAGTCGTCCTATTCCAAGATCTGGATACAATCAGGGGCCGATTTACTACCCTCGTAGCCCCAACTGCACACGAGTTATCGACGGCATGTATTGCCCCATTCTAGTCTTGGCACAAGTAGTGATCATTTATCATCAGAAAGGCCTAGTTGCTCAGGAGTTCTACAGGACATATTGGCCTACTGGGGCCACTTAACTAGGTGCTAGGAGAGGGCACACGATGCCCGAGTTTGGAGGTGGGCAACTTTTTTCTCCGGGGCTTTGCAGTGTGTGAGCAGACCATGCCAATGTCACTAGTGGGGGAAGTGGCATACCCATCATGCGCAAGCTACACCAGCCACTAGAATCACAGTGAGGACCTCAAGGGACGGCTCCCATTACTTCCTCACGCAGTAGTATGTCAGGGAGTGCAATAGCGTTGTGGTGGTTGCAGTGTGCTGTGTGGGCTGCAGTCTTTTGGCGAGCAAGGCAGAGGCCATCATCCCGTGGTGGGTGTCAGAGGCTGGCTCAGTGCACTTCAGCAGGCCCATCAGTTGCGCATCGTGGAAGCCCTGAGGGAGAGCCGCCCCCCCCACCCACCGCCAGTAATTTTGCCCAGTACCGTCCTAACAGGGTCTTTTCTTGATCTCTCACGCCCTCCCCTTTCTCCACTTTCCAATAAACAAACATGTTTGATTTGAAAATAAAATGCATTTGTTTTTATTAATCAACGAAAAGAGGCGGGATAGGCGGGGGGGGGGGGGGGGAGAGAAATGTCTGAACTGGGAATGTGATCAGGACTGAGAGGCTTAGTGGGGGTGGGCTGCTCTGCCGCCTTGCTTGCGGGGACGTATTCAGTTTTGGGGACCAGAAAGTGTTGGGCACTAGGGGCCTCTTCACCTGGGTCAGGATTGGCCGGGGGGGGGGGGTGAGAGCAGGAGAGAGGGGGTCACAGGCCTCACTTGGAGAAGGGAGATGGGAATTGGGACGCGAGGGAGCACAGGTATGGCACGGGGTGGGAGGAGCAGCATAGCAGGGACGGCAGATGGCTGGGCAATTGCCATGGTGGGGGGGGGGGGGGCAGGGTGGTGGAAGGCAGGTAAAGTGGCGTCAGGCCTAGTTTGAGGGGAAAGCTGAAGTCTGTAAGGGACATGCTCTTTCATGCAAGAGGGAAGTGTCTGTGTATGTATGGATCCTGACTCAGGGACCCGCATGGCCACAGCTAGTTCCTGCCCACCTTTTCTCGACTTTACCTTTAATTGCTGGACAACATTCCCATGACCGTTGCACAATCTTGGTCCGAGCAACCAGGATCCTGGGCCCAGAGCCACAATTAGAATTTGATAAATGTTCAGGGGCCACACATCTGTGGAAGGCACATGGTGGGGGGGGGGGGCGGTTCTGCGCCAGAGGTTAGGGTGTAAATGCGAGCTTGGGTAGAAAGGACTGGCGTGCAAGAGGCAGTGTGAGCTGCGACAGGGTTTGGATAAAGGAGGGATTTGGAGTGCAGGGTCAAAGAATTAAGTAAGGTTAAGCACTGCCCATCCAGCAGCGAGGCAAACTCCAGTCATATGGGCTGTTCCACATGCCTCTGCTCCAGCACACCGAGGGCTGACTGCTGCACCGCCTGCCAGGAGGCGAGGTGACAGAGTGAGGCTTCTGTCATGACTGTCCCTTCAGCAAAATTTCTCAGCTCCTATTGGCCATTAACTGGCTTGGGCATTTTGCTAAGGCATGGGGATAGCACAGGAATCGTTCTCAAGCTCGCAAATAGCAGCCTCCTTTTTCTAGATTCTTTTATGCTGTAGTAAAGGTGCTAGGAGTCTCTCTCTGGCTGCCCTCAGCCAGCCGTGCACATCTCTATCCAAGGCGCTGCTGGTTTCCTCTCCTACACATACTGAGTTCTTTCTCCTTTGCTAATCCGGATGTCAGCACTAGTGTCCTTCTGCAGCCTGACTGGCTATTGCTACCTTCACTCTGATTGGGTGCATTTTCACACGTTTCCTTCCAGAGTGAGGAAACTACCGCTACCCCATTCGCTAATCTCAGTTCCTCAGGTGAAAAGCTTTACAAACTATATAGTCTGATTATATAGCTTACCTTTTTGCTGTGATGATGACCTAAAAGCTGTATATAAAAACTCCTGTCCAACCAAAATAACAGACAATTTCTATTTGCTTCAAAAGACGTATTTCACCTAAAACCCTGCATTTCAACAATGCAGAAAGCCAAGATATATTTTGCTTCCATAAAATTAATAAATAGCCTCAAAAAATGTCTTCGAAGAGAAATGTTGAGAACACGCACACTGGAATACACTGCTTGGTATTATTTGAATACCCTTTTTCTCAGCTCAATAACCTTATAGTTATCTCATTCATATAGTTTGGCAAGTCAGTGAAAATTACTTATTTCTAACAAAATGTACGAAGAGTACCCTGAGGAAAAATTATGTCATGAGCTCTTTTTCTTGCCGTGTGAATTTAGCTTTCATGTAAACTGTAATACGTATATCATATGCTTCAGAATCTTCCAGAATGGCTGATATGCCGTTCGGCCAAAAAAAGTGTATACTGTGTCGAAGATTAGAAACCTAGTAAGAAGGCAAATTTTTGTCACACATAGGCCCTATACGCCTAGAAAATGCATATAGCAGTTCGTATACTGCCATTTGGAAAAAAAATAGTATAGCAGGGGGTTTTTTTTCAGTTTTGGTAATAGAAGTATATGACTCTCCCTAGGCATTTGAACGTTCATGACCCCGTTGGCGCTGCCAATTATTGCTTTTTTGATGAGGAACTGCCATATGCCACTGATTAATATAGTACTGCTTATTTAGTTACTGACAATTTACTAAGCTAACGTAGACGTTCAGATACCATAAAAGTCATGAGGTGCTGAGAGGAACATGCAGCATTATCCTACAGGTAGGGGGACTCGCCAGTAAGAGCTGGTACCCTGCTGCATGTGGAAAGCCACCTTCCTAGAACTTTGTGAGTGGCTCAACTGTTATGACATCTGCCATTCTACTGCAGACGTGTGTGGCCATCAGCTTGTAGAAACGCTCCAATTTGGAACCAGTTTGGTCTCAGTCTGGATCACAGTGAGAGGTACATCACCTACCTGTGGGAGACCAAGGGGGAAACTTTTCTTCCAGGATAGTGAGCGGCAGCTCAGGAGACTGTTTGGCCACGGAATTTCAACAGTCAGATATCATTGTCTCATCAGAGAGGCCTTGCAAGTTCAGGATTCACCCATGTAAGATATGATGTTTTCTGCACCATACACAGGAGCCCATCGTCTACATGATTAAGGCTGCCCCAGGCCTAGCTGGGACAGACATCCAGCATGAAAAGATTTCAGCCCAAATAGTCGAGGCATGGTAAACTCCTTAGCCGCACATTATTTGGTGCGAGTTGGCCCCATTTTAGAAGGCTGCAGGAATGGTAAAGTAGCTTTCTACTTACAACATTGTGTAGCCTATGCCCAGCTTAACAGCACCTTCCATTTGCCACTGCAATGCAAATGTTTCTGAGTGTGACAGGGAGGCTTCAGAATGTTATGCAATTCCCAAGCACAAATACTCATAAATATATCAACCTATATTCAGACCATCTGTCCATGTTTTGAATCTGCTGTAGCATGCATTTAGCTTTCATGGAAATATAGCTCTGGAAGAGACCTCAGGATCACGCCCTACTAAAGTAATCCAGGCAAAGTTTCCACATTGATACATGGAGCTGGTGTCGCTTGCGGCTATCCTAGTGCATGAGGGTACGGGGTGAGCCACTTGCAGAGCTCTACAAAGCGGGCGTTCCACATACGGACATTCTGGAGGCTCTGCTGGTTGTCTCATTGGTGCAGGACGATGTTGTCCCAGAATTCAAACTGGAATCCTTCTGCCAGATGTATGTTTGATAGGGTGTACTTGTATGATATCTGTTTTTGTGGTGTTATGAATACTGTAAACGGTTTCTGCCTGAGACAGAACAAAGGACCTGGACTACCTGTTGTAAAGCGCTATGCATGCTAATTAGTACGTCTCCAAGGATAGTGTCACATGGTGGCCCATACACACCTGAGAAATAGAGCTGCGAACGTTCAAACCAGTCAATAGCTAATCGCTGCTGGCATGTGACACAAGGATAGAGCACTTGGACATGTACCTGGCAAGGATAGCAGGACAATAAAGGCCAATGGGGCGGAGATGTAGCAAGACCTGTTTGATTTCTTTCAGGGCTGTGGAGGCCAGATTCCCATTTAGAAATGTCATTACAGTCATCTGGGCTCAAAAAAGTGGTCCCTCATTCTTAAAGAGCTTTCAACCTTAATTGGGACTTATGACTTACTCAAACGTATATCTGTAGTCCTTTGATCTATGACACACTTTCAGAAACGTATTTTCAGAATCACCTCCAAGAAAGTTTATCCTATAACTCCAATTCTGAAACATATACTTTTATCTATGCAGTAGCCCGCTAAGCTCTTGACGTGTTGAAGCACACATTGGTTTTTCCCTTGATTTCCCCCCCCCTTTTTTTAAGGCTACGTGTTAGGTCTTGCTCAAAATGAATTGTTCAAATGTGTGTCTCCCTGGTTTCTGAATACTTATGCCTAGAGGGCCACAAATCTGGCGGAGTGGGGGACAGCCTGGACCCCCCCCACACACACAGTTGTCCCCTACTACCAGGAGCTGCAGCACATCCTGGGAGGTAGTGGGAGGTCTTCGCTACCCAGCGTAGACTTTGGATCAATACCCCTATAGTTGTCTAGCTGGAGCTTGCCCCGGAGGAGCACCTCTCACTCAGGGAATCCCAGATGCACCACCCCACCTAATATGCTTGGGGGGGGGGGGGGTGGCAGCTGTTCAGACCTGCTCAGACACATGGCCCTCACAGCCCATGTCTGTCTCCCCCATCCCAGGATGAAGTCCTGCCCCTTCCAGTTCACAATATTGTGCTCCCTATGTCCAGCCAGGTGAGGAGGCAGCTAAATACACATTTCACCTGTATCCTGGCTCTGTTCAGGTGTGCATTACAGAAGTCCCTGCTGGGACCAGGGAACCGGAGTTTCATTAGCCAGGGCGTCAGTGGATATGCTGCCCCCACCCACCACATACACACCACTATGCACAGTATACTAGAAAAGCAGCGATGTGTGAATACAAATGGATGGGATCTAACTGTGTGTGCAGCCTGCGACGCAGTCTAGATTGACTGGAAATGAAGGCAGACATAAGCAGCCAAGTTTTGCGTTTTGAACGAAACAATGTAAATTGCTGTCTGTATCCAGATTTTACAGCCTCTTCAACTCACAGGTTTCTTGTTTAAAAGCAGACGGTGATTATTTCTGTTTGGGCAGTAGGAGTGAATAGGACAGGTCTATCTGGGGCACACATAGACCGTTCACACGGTCTAGGATGACAGAGCCCTCTCTAAGATATGCATGAGCGGAACTGTCCCGCTTTCAGGTGTACTTTCTCAGCCTTCCTTTGTGAAAGCCTTCCAAAGGATGTAAGGGAATCATAGACCTAAAAGGGTCCTCAAGCGGGCCTCATGTCCAGTTAGCTCACAGCATGAACCAGTGGACCAGCTAGCTCGCTAAAAGGCTTTTAAACGGTACGTCTCATGCTCTGCCTCAGCTGTCCAACAGTTGTTTAGCATGGAAGCCAGCTGCTCTGATCGTAGATTTTCAACCTGCTGGCCTGAAATACGGCACCCAAGCGTTACAGAACGTCTGAGACAATAGAAGCAAACTTTGTGTCAGTAAAATATCTATGAGAGTACACATTTTCTGTGTGCACATGATAATGACGGCAGATGATACTGTCTTTTGATGACAGAAATTTTTTCAGAGATTTTTTCCATTACGCCAGACTATCTAGATTCTTAGTGCTTTGCAGGTATCTTTATAGCATTTGTGATTAGCTGCCACCTTAGTAATTAAGTTAGCCAGAGAGGAATGATTACATTCCATTACCAAACCAAATATTCAGAAGCAAGACCTAACCCCATGGGCCTTACCAAACTTTTTGAGGACCTGTTTCTTGCCATGGGAACTAACAGCCACGTGCGATTTTACGTTCCTGGACGTGAAGAACGAGCTGGTTAGGAAACTTCCTCATGGATCTGCCCAGAGAATGGCGCACACTCCTTTCCTTGCCTGACCTAAGCGCCACAGGCATAGAGTGTGTTTCGGCACTCTCGTGTCAATTGAAAATTGTCCAGTGCTTTACCACTGGTGCTTGTACCATAGTGGTAACAACAGCGAACAACCTGTGCGGCCTTGAATTACCAGATACTGGGGCAACTGGCCTCAACAGCATCCAGTTGCCCACAGATGAAGCAACCTGGCAGTGTATCTGGTGCGGCTCCAGCTATATAGCCCCCCCCCCCTTGTGATCATGGAGCTGGGCAGCACAGAGAACAGATAGAAATGGCGTGACTGTATACTTAGTTTTCTCTAAGAAGTCCAGAGGCCACACTAGTTTTTCTGTGATATAATTACTGCACAGTAATTCTAGCGGACCTTTCTAGTTCTATGATTCCCTTGCATCCTTTGGAAGACCTTCACAAAGGAATTCTGAGAAAGTAAGATGGAAATGAGAGGTTTTTTTTTTCCAGGATCAGGAGAGAACTAGAGAAAGAATTCTGAATTTCATCCTGTCAGAATATGAAGACGCAGAAAACTGCCCAAACTAGGTGATGGCAAGTTGGCTAAAGGGGAAAGACAGAGGAGGAATAAAGAATCTGTTGCATTCATTCACAGCCCTTATTGGCACCTTGACCCTGAAGCCTTGTTTTTACACCGAATAATACACCCTGGCTTCAATTAAATCAGACAAAATTATGAATGTAGTTTGCCGAGCTTTACTCCCCTGCACAGAACAACAGCACGTTGTCAAGCTGGTTGTGGGCTGAGCCAAGAGCCCATTACAATGACAAACATTGCATCATTGTTTCCTATATTTCCCAGACTGTCTGTATACAGCTGATGTCACTTTTCTCATACTCAGAATAGCAGCTCTTTTCATTCCTCATCTGTACAGAACATGGCACAATGGAGACACAGAGCACAAATGGGAGCTCTTAGCACTTTACTGATACAAATGAAACAATCAGAATAATCTGGTATCAGATCCCCTCCAGACCATGCTTATCTTAACAGGACAAGACTGATTCTCTTTTCCACAAGACAATTGGGAGTAGAGCGTTCACCTAGCGAGGACAGTGTCCTGAGTTTAAATCCTGCCTCACCCCGGGTCCGGTTGGGACGGTGAAAACTGGTTTGTATGTGTTCTGTACATTTTTTCTGGGCTATGTACAGAAAAAGCTATATATAGTTAATGCTATTGAGCCTCTAAAGCAGCATTAATTCCTGTGGAAGACGCTGGAATCATCCTCTGAAATCCCTTTCAAGGAAAGTTACAGAGTACACTGAGTATGCCAAGTAAGCTGCATGGGTGGAGAGCCGAAGGAGTGAAAGAGTGATGGAAAAAATCATAGCAGATGGTTTTTTGAGGATAGAGCAATTACGCTACAATTCCACTTAATGGCGCATTTATGAATTTTCTAGGGTTCAGCTTAGTAGGCACCCGTGCCAATCATAGCATAATGTAAGTAACGTTCTTCAGGCGGCTGAGCTTAGCATAAGAATTTTTCTACTTGCCAACTTTTTGCGAATAACCAGCTTGCTTTTTTTTTTAAAGCAATGAACATTACTGGACATCCTTATATATTAAAATCTCTGCACTGACCCCCCCCACCAGTAGAAACTGGAACCACAGTAATTTAGATCAGCCAATTAATTAGTTTTACAGTGGAACTGTGATTTCTTCACAGCCTTAAGTAGATTGTATTTGATCAGTAACCATCTGAAGATGCACTGAAAGGTAAGCAGGAAGTTTGCACTCAGCTGGCTAAATTTTTTTTTCCCTCAAGGAGCAAACTATGCTATTTTCTGTTCATTGCTTCCATATAAGAGAGTGACTGAAAAAGCAAATTGATCTAGGGAAATTTGTGTATGAGCTTTATCTAAAATTCATTTTTTCCGACTGGTCATCAAATAATTCCATAATCTTAATGCAGATTAACGGTATGTCTACACTGTAGTCCTCTTTCAAGAGAGAAATGCAGATGCAGCTGAGCATCATTGAAAATGAAGCATGAATTTTTAAAAAAAATCCCAAAATTCAGATTTTATTTGCATGTTAGCATCCGGGAGGTGCTTCGAAATACCCTATTTTGAAGACCCCTCCCCCCGCTATCTATTAATAAAATAAAAACCCACCATTTAAAAAACGGCTTATTTTGAAAGAGGGATTTTTTTTCCAGAATATTTTGTCCCCCTGTAGACGGTGATGGGACAAAATATGTGACGCCTATTTTTGTTGGGTGGTGAGG
The DNA here is from genome assembly GCF_049634645.1 of Pelodiscus sinensis. NCBI lineage: Eukaryota > Metazoa > Chordata > Testudines > Trionychidae > Pelodiscus > Pelodiscus sinensis. The sequence goes on along the minus strand of NC_134725.1, from coordinate 22,716,828 downwards.
CACGACGCCGAGTGTTTAGAAACTCAAGTGTCTACAGAAAGTTGGAGGCAGACCTTTTTACCATACTGGTATTTTTGTGGTTGGCAGTGGGCACATGCCACTTACATAGTGGTGTGCGGAGGGGGTGCAGCATACCCACTAATGCCATGGCTAATGAAACCCTACTCCAGTTCCCAGGATGCCAGCAGTGACTTCTGTAATGAACACCTGAATCGAGCCAGGATCCAGGTGGAATGTGTATTTTGCTGCCTCAAGGCACATTTCCAGTGCCTCCTCACTTGGCTGGACATAGGGAGTACAATATTGTGAACGGGAAGGCGGAGGTCTTCAGCCTGGGGTGGGGGAAGACAGACATGGGCTGTGAGGGCCATGTATCTAAGCAGGTCTGAACAGCTGCCACCTGCCCAGGCCTATTAGGTGACGGTGGTGCATCTGGGATTCCCTGAGGGACAGTTGCTCCTCCGGGGCAATCTCCAGCTAGTCAACTATGAGGGTATTGACCCCAGAGTCCAGGCTGGCTGTGGAAGACCCCACTACCTCCCAGATGTGATGTAGCTCCTGGTAGTAGGGGCAAGTGTGTGAGTGTGGGGGAGAGGGGGTACTGACCTTGGGTGCGCACTCCAGACATTTTCTATGGTCCAGGCTGTCCCCACTCCTCCAAGGAGGTGGCCCTCTGGGCATATATATCTGCATTCCGGTGGTTGACTTTGGGCTCTTGCAGAGTCTCCTTTTTGCGCCACAATTCGAAGAGGGACTTTATCTCTGGGCCAGACCACGTCAGGGGTGCCTCTTCAACCCCCTGGGGCAGGGGATAACAGAAGGCTTGAGGCTTGGCCACGGCAGGGCAAGCTGCGTGGTGTAGTGATGCTCTCTGGACAGTTTGCTACCATAAGGCTTGCCCAGGGTGCCTACAGCTTTAAGACGTGGCAGCAGACAGACGCTATAGAGTTGTGATTCCTTGATATGGAGTGACCACCAGCGCACCTGTTCTTTTTCATGGAGGCCGTTACTTGCGCAAAACCCCCTTTTCCCATCCACATACATCTTTTTGCAAAATGCAACTCTATTTACAGTGAAGTGTAGTGAAAATGGCATCACAAGGAGGAAAATTATATCCTTTTCTCTGGACGTGGCGCTGGGAAAACTAGAGAAATGGGCTGAGGTAAATAGGATGCAGTTTAATAAGTACTCTGGACTCATTTCGAGTTTTGTGTCCAGATCTGGGTATTACGCTTCAGGAAAGATGCGCAAAAATAGAGAACGTCCAGAGAAGAACAACAAAAACAATTTAGAGTCTGGAAAATATGACCTAAGAGGGAAGAGTCAAAGAACCAAATTTGTTAGTTTGGAAAAGAGACGACTAGGCTACGACGTCTACACTACAAGCTCTTGTGCAAAAAAACCCCCCAACATCGATACCTCTAGAGAGGGTGGACCATACTGGCCACACTATTGGATGTGCTCCTGCATATAAAAGCAACCCTTAACCAGTTCTAAGCTGGCTAGAGGTCACCAGTCAGTCTTGAGTGTTGTTACTGGAGCCCTCCAGAGGCAGTCACTTAAAGGGACCCCACCCCAGACAACCACTTCTCTGTTTCTGCTGCCTCTTTGGCAAAGCAAAGCTTCAGCAGTGCCTGCAGTGTGTGCACTTTGCTTTTTGAGGCCTTTTGCTGTTTGCCATGGAGCCTGAGCTGCTCCGGGCATACGACTACCCCACTGGGCCATGCTGCAGTTCCTGCAGAACTTGGTCCCAGGAGCCTACTTGTTGCAGCTGGATTTGGACACTGATCTTCTCCTCATATCCCTCTGTATGGCTGAAGCTGCTCAACGCTAACTGCTGCTCCCCTCCCAGGAGGGTCTAGAGGCTAGAGATCAGTTCAGAGTGGGGGATGATCGGCAGGGGGGGGGGGCTAGACAACTTTCAGATGTGCAAAGCCACCTTCCTCAAGTGCTTTGCTTGGCTCACACCCAAGAGGGGCTTCTGCCTTACCACTCTCTCCCTGTCCCCTCTCACCTCCTCCCCTTCACCCTTTCCTGACCTCCCAATAAACATACCTGTTTAGTTTGAAACCAAAATTAGTCTGCTTTTATTAAGCATAAAAAGAAGGGGGTCAGGATAGAGGCGATGTCTGACCTGGGAGGGGATATCTGAACTACGTAAGAACATAAGATTGGCCATACTGGGTCAGACCAAAGGTCCATCTAGCCCAGTATCCTGTCTGCTGACAGTGGCCAGTGCCAGGTGTCCAGAGAAGGTGGATAGAGACAATAATCAAGCAGATTGTCTCTGCCATCCTTCTCTAGCCTTTGACAGAAGCCAAGGACTCATTCCTTACCCCCTGGCTAATATCATTTTATGGACCTAGCCTCCATGAATTTCTCTAGCTCTTTTGTGAACTCTGTTATAGTCCTAGCTTTCACAGCCTCTTCTGGCAAAGAAGTTCCACAGGTTGACTGTGCGCTGTGTGAAGAACTTTTATTAGTTTTAACGCTACTGCCCATTAATTTCATTTGATGTCCTCTAGCTCTTATATTATGTGATTAAATACATAACTTTTCTTTAGTCACGCTCTTCACACCGCTCTTCACACTCTTCATACCTCTATCATATTCCCGCTCAATCACCTCGTTTCTAAATTGAAAAATCCCAGTCTCTTTAGCCTCTCCTCATATGGGACCAGTTCCAAACCCCTGATCAGTTTAGTTGCTCTATTCTGAACCTAATCACCCCAGGCGCCAGACAGTGCCATTTCCCTTACCCCAGCAATAGCAAGAGCCTCTCTATGCTCCCACCAGAAATGTAGGTGCCCTGGGCACTTTGCCAGCGAGCAGCCGGATCAGTTCGTGTGGTACTCAATTTCCTCTAGCGAGGCCCCCCACCGCCTACTTCGAACGCATGATCATAGTGCATGTTAGACCCCCCCCCCCCTCCTCCTCTGGGACTGCCTCTGCCATGCAGGGCCCCAATCCAGCTGTGAAACCTCATCCTCCACAAGGCAGCCGCTTGTTACAGCAGCTGCCACTACTGGCACATCTACCAATATAATATATGCCGTCATGTGCCAGAAATGCCCCTTTGCTATATCTATCGAGCAAACTGGATAGTCCCTATGTAAAAGAATAAATGGACACAAATCAGATATGAGGAATTGTTAGGTCCTGTAACGGACCTGTCACTGGTGCAGATATGAGGGCAGAGGTAGCACCAAGGTTTGTTGCATGCATTGGTTCTTGAGTTAGAATTACTGTAGTGCAGTGTATAGTTGCTGGTGAGAATTGGCATCAAGTTGGCGGGTTGGCTGTGGTCGAGGACTGGCCTCCAGGATGGGGTGAAGATCACTGATGCATTGGAGAGGTTTTTAGCTGAAGACTGTAGGTGATGGCCAGTGGTGTTCTGTTGTTTTCTTTCTTGGGCTTGTCTTGTAGTTAGAAGGCTTCTGGGTATATGTCTGGCTCTGTTACTCGCTTGCCTCACTTCCTCGTGTGGATATCGTAGTTTCAAGCATGCTTGGTAAAGCGCTTGTAGGTGTTAGCAGATTCAGTTGTACCTTACTGCTTGGCTGTACACAATGAATCATGTGGTGTGTCTAGGATGGAAGCTGGCGGCATGAACGTGGACATAGCGGTTGGTAGGTTTTTAGTATAGGGTAGTGTTTATGTGACTGTCACTTATTTGCATGATGGTGTCCAGGAAGTAGCTCAGACTAGACAAGGCTAAAGTTGATGGTGGGATGGAAGCTGTTGAAATCGTGGTGGAATTCTTCCAGAGTCTCCTTCCCATGAGTCCAGATGATGAAAATGTCATCAATGTAGCATAGCTAAGAGAAGGGGCGTTAATGGATGAGAGCTGAGGAAAGAACTTGTTCCAGTTCAGCCATAAAAATGTTGGCATATTGTGGGGCCATGTGGATGCCCATAGCAGCACCACTGGTTTGAAGGTATATATTGTCACTGATTCTGAAATAGTTGTGTGTGAGAATAAAGACACAGCGTTAGAATCATAAGAACTAGAAGAGACCTCAGAAGGTCATCAAGTGCAGCCCCCTGCTCTAGTCAGGACCAATCCTAACTAAATCAACCCGGCCAGGGCTTTGTGACTCCCTGCACTTGTCCTTGTTGAACCTCATCAGTTTTCATGTAGCCCAATCCTCCAATTTGTCTAACTCATGCTGGACCTATCTCTGCCCTCAAGCGTATCTACCCCCTCCCCCCTAGCTTAGTGGTACTTCAACCGTCAGTTGTGCTGTGGCATCATCTGGGATACTGTTCCGGACAGCGTCTATTCCATCTATGTGTGGGATGTTTGTGTAGAGACCCCCTCTAGCTCCATGGTGGCGAGGATGGTATTTTTCTGGAAGATCACCAATGCATAGTCGTTTTCTCAGGAAATCAGTGGTGTCTCGGAAATAGCTGGGCGTACTAGTGGCATAGGGTCTGAACAGAGAGTCCACATAGTAGGACAGTCCTTCAGTGAGAGTGCCAATGCTTGAGATTATGGGGCTGTCCAGGATTTCCAGGTTTGTCGAGCTTTGGTAGCAGATAGAATCCCAGTCGGGGCTCTAAGGGTGTGTTGATTTGCTCCTGTGCTTGTGTAGGGAGTGTCCTGAGCAGATGGTGCAGTTTCTTAGTGTAGTCCTTAGTGGGATCTGAGGAAAGCTGGCCTGTAGAATTTGGTATTGGAGCGTTGTCTGTCAGCTTCCTTTTGGTAGTCAAACCTGTTCATGATAACAACAGCAATTCCTTTAACAGCCTCTTTGAATATAATGTCAGAGTTTAGTTCCCACATGGCTATTCACAGAATCCATTCTCATTGCTATCAACTGCCTTTGAAATACTAAAATGCTCCCCTGTCTACTTAACATGGTATTTTATGAGAAAAGATCTCACCAGGGTACAAAATAATTTTAGGGTGAAAGCTTGCAACTAAATCTAGCAAATGTCAGAGAGCAGGCAGTTATTTACATACCACAGGGCATCACGGTAATTTAAATGACCTGATGTCAAGTGTATCTCTTAAGGTCCCGCTGCTACAAGCAATAAACTTCCAGCCATATTAATGTCATTCAGTTGCCAAACAAGGTAGTGGTTTACATTACAGTGAACTGGGCTTGTCTTTCTTAAGGCTCCTGGACAGAACATTTCCACGCCTATTCTTTGAAAAAAATTATCTGGGAACACTATAGATTAACAAAAAATGTAGCTGGTATCTATACTTCTTCAGATGACTGGAGTTATGTGCACAAATAGGAGCGGGGAAGGGCAGGGGGGACGGGGAAAAGGAAGGGGGATGGGAGACAGGGCGCTAGAGGCAATCAGTAAGGATCTGAATATTGGGTAGTTAAAACAAAGCAGAGAAGAATCAAAGTCAAGTGATAGTATCCTTCCTCACATAAGAGTCTACACAAACAGCTGGTTGCACCTTCAATGGCTGTTTAGTGTCCCAACCAGCTTTTATCATGAGTAAGTCCATTAACTTGTGAATTGAATTTGAGGATGAACTGCAATTCCACTGCTTCGCTGTGGATCTGGCTAATACAACTGGTTTTTGACAAGAGAGCTACTTGAAGATCTTTTCAACAGTGATTCGGAAGATTGAAGTATTCCCCAATAGGTTTCTAGTTCATAATGCCCTCTACATGTTTTGTTTGTCTATAAAGTGCTACAAGACATTGTATTAGTTTTTTCCTCTAGCAGACTAACTCTGCTGAAGCTTCTGTAGTCTCTGAGGTAGTGTTATGTTAATAGAGCCCACCACCTACCAGGATGGCCCTTTTGAATTCAATTAATCTGCAATATCCATCATTGAAAGGTCTCTAACATCTGGCTTGCAGAAGTGCCAACATGTGGTCACAAAGGACTTCAGCAATGTCATAATGATGTTTGTTACTGACACTTGACATTTTATAGGATCAGTGGACATAAAATCTGGACCTCCACCTTCCTCCAAATGCACAGAGCTTAAAGAAGAATTTTTATTCTCTATTAACAATAGGGGATTTATGACACATAGTTGAGCAGTACCAATTCTATCCTGCAGAGCGCAGAGCCACACACCTGGAGATTATTACAGTATCAAATAGTCTGGTTACATGGCTTCATTCCAAATATCTTAAAATTATGTTCAACCTTTCTCTCGTCCAACAAGATCCAGAGGAAACCAACACATAAGAAAGGAAATGATTTTAAGGAGCGTTGTTCCCCTCCCTTTAGATTTGGAGAGAGTGATAGCAGAGATTGTAATATTTCTGTTGTTTGAATCTGTAGTCACTGTAGTTGAAGATCAGGTCATGTTTGTGCTGCAATAGACCTTGCAATACAGTCCATGTTCTAAAGAGCTGACCTGTTACCTTAATAACAGAGAAATACTTTCCTCCATTTTAGAGCTGGAAAATGGAAGTGCAAAATTAAATAACTCAGCCAAGATCAGCCAGGGAGTCTGTAGCAGAGATGAGACATGAACCCAGACCATCCTTCTTCAAACACGCTAGCATGCCTCTGGTAAAGCAATGCCTGCCTCTGGTATAGAACCAAATAAAATCTTCCAAGCACTTTGAAACACTAAAAAGTTTTGTTTCCTTATTTAAAATTATATTCCTTAGGTGCATGTTGTCACCTTCCATACTTTATGAAAACTGGTTTATGACTATGCATAACTCAAAGTTGCTTAAAGCAAAACAGGTCACACATATCAATTTTACTTCCCCTATGTGAGTACTTCCTGGTTGCCATATGTTGGGCCCCAGACCGTATGCTACCCAACACTCAGCTAACCGTGAGGGGCATAGATGGCAGCCCATTTAAGGTACCCGTAGCCAGGGTGCATCTGAAATGGGAGGCCAAGGAGGGCCCCAAGGAAGTGGGGGGGGTGCACCCGCACTTGCCTACCGAGGTGATGATGGGGAGTGACCTAGTGGAGTGGCCAGACAGACCCCCACAGGACGCTGGTCACCACCCGTAGCCAGAGCCAGCGAGGGGCTGGCAGCCCGGAACTCGAGGAGGTTCCCCAGCAGGGGGCCCAGGGCCCCGTCCCAGCAGACAGGGAGTCCTGCCAACAGGTGGGAAAGGCCCAAGATAGGAAGAAAGCTGTGTTGAGACCCCTGCCAATCATAGAGGAGCCTTTCCAGAAGGTAGCGATGGATATTGTGGGGTCCTTCAATGGAGCGAACCGGACAGGGAACAAATACATCCTAGTGGTGGTGGACTTTGCCACTGCTACCCCGAGGCCATGGCCCTACTCTCTATTGAGGCAGACACGGTGGCAGATGCATTGCTGACCATTTTCAGTAGGGTGGGGTTCCCTCAGGAGGTTCTCACAGACCAGGGATCCAACTTTATGTTGGCCCTGCTCCAGTGCTTGTGGGAGACGTGTGGGGGCCCAGCATACCTGGGCCTCAGCGTATCACCCCCAGACCAACGGGTTGGCGGAGAGGTTCAATAGGACTCTGAAGAAGATGCTAAGGACCTTTATGTACAAACATCCGCAGGAGTGGGACAAGTACCTACACCACCTGCTGTTTGCGTACACGGAGGTACCCCAGGAGTCCACGGGGTTCTCACCGTTCGAGCTGTTATATGAGAGGCAAGTGAGGGGCCCCCTGGACTTACTGAGCGATGAGTGGGAGGGGAAGGTCTCTCCGGAGGGGGAGCCGGTCGTGGAATATGTGCTGACGTTCCATAAAAGACTTGCTGAGCTCATGGGCCTGGCCAAAGAGAACCTGAACAGGGCCCAGAGGAAGCAGAAGGTCTGGTACGTCCACAATGCACGAGCCCGCGCCTATGCTACCGGGGACCAGGTGATGGTCCTAATGCCCATGCAGAAGAACAAGCTGCAAGTCACCTGGGACGGCCCCTTGTATCTGAAGTTAGAAATATGAAGTGATAGGTTTAAAATGCTAATGAGAACCATTACTTATGCTCTGGAAACAAAATAATTCAGTACTCTAATCAATGACCTGTGAATAGTCTTGTTTGTCCTATGAACCAAACTTTGGTCCATCCTGGAAAGACATGTGACCATGTCACCTGGCACTAGATGCTATCTTGAACCTGGTATTTTTCCATAGAGCTGGAAGGTGCCGAACAAAGTATTCCTTCAGAACATCGGTCTTTTGTCTTCAGTTGGCATCTGAGGAAGTTGGCAAATGTCATTGCACAACCTTTGGCCATTATCTTTGACAACTTGTGGAGATCAGGAGAGATCCCGGATGACTGAAAAAGGCAAATGTAGTGCCCATTTTTAAAAAAGGGAAGGAGGACAATCCTGAGAACTACAGACTAGACAGCCTCACCTGAGTCCCTAGAAAAATCATGGTTGTTAAGCAGCTGAATGAGGTGAGCTACGTGGTGGAGCTGACAGGCCGGACATGCGGCCAGCGGGTGTATCATGTTAACATGATGAAGCCGTACTGGGACAGGGAGAACTTGGTTCTGGCCGTATGTAAGCCCTCGGAGTAGCAGGGGGAGGATCCTCTGATAGGCCTGTTCCCTGGAACCAGAGAGGACTCTTCGCTGGAATCAATTTCCCTCTCAGACCAGTTCACCCAGCAGACCGCGATCCAAGAGCTGCTGTGTTCCCACCAGCAGCTGTTCTCTGACAAGCCTGGTCTCACCAACCTGGCTGTCTACCGGGTGGAGACGGGCACTCACCCTCCAGTGCGCTGTTCCTCGTTCAGGGTCACGGGGAAAATAGCCCAGGACCTGGAGAGAGAGGTCCAGGACATGTTGGCTCTGGGGGTGAACCAGCCGTCCTCCAGCCCATGGGCCTCTCCCGTGGTGCTGGTTCCCAAGAAGGATGGGTCGATCTGGGTCTGTTTGCAATACCGGAAGTTCAAGGCCATCACGGTGTCCAATGCCTACCCGATGCCAAGTGTCTGGTGGACCAGCTGCTGAGGGGAATGGAGATCATCTAGCGTACATAGATGATACCAGTATCTTCAGCTAGTCCTGGGACGACCACGTGGCCCAGGTCAGCCAGGTACTGGATTGGCTGAGGGAGGCTGGGCTGATCGTAAAGGCTGGGAAGTGTAAGGTTGGAATGGCCGAAGTGATAGATGACTATTTCAAAGAAACTTATTTGGGAAATGTAGCTCACTTAAAACAAATATGTATTGGTTTTATTACAGATGGGCACTCCAAAGCTTTCGCTATACGGCTGGCTTTTATTAGCAGAGAGCATGCAAAAGAAGCACTGATTAGCATTTTGTCACACTTCATTTGCATAATCTAGTCTAGCCATTTTTGAACAAGTGGGTTTTGCGCAAAAACAAGCAGTGTGGGGCTGCGTCTAGACTGGCATGATTTTCTGCAAATGCTTTTAACGGAAAAGATTTTCCGTTAAAAGTATTTGTGGAAAAGAGCGTCTAGATTGGCATGGACACTTTTGCGCAAAAGCATTTTTCACCATCGCGGCTTTTTTTGCACAAAACGGTTCGCAGTGGTCTACAGTGGCCTGCTTGTGCAAAAGCATTTGTTCAAGTTGTCTTTTTTCCGAATGGGAGAGTCATTGTATTTGCGGAAGAACACTGACAATCTTACATTAGATCGTCAGTGTTCTTGTGCAAATTCAAAGTGGCCAGCGTCGACAGCTCTAGACGCAGCCTGGAAGTTTCCTTTTTGCCGAAAACCTCCTTTCTGCACAACATCCTTATCTTCAGGGCTTTGTCTACGCTACAAGATTTTTGTGACAGAGTATGCTGATGATAGACTCATTAGCATGTCATGATGTCATTAGCATATTTTCTGCCAATGCTTTTTGCACAAAAACAAGCAGTGTAACCCCTTCCATTTTGTGCTAAAACCCCCTTTTGCACAAGATCCATATGCCCCTCTAGGAGAGCCATAAGGATCTTGCTCAAAAGGGTTTTTTTTTTTGCACAAAACGGAAGTGGCTACACTGTTTCTTTTTGCGAAAAAACTCTGTGCAAAAAGCATCGGCAGAAAATATGCTAGATCATCGCAACTCATGCTAATGAGTCCATCACTAGCATACTCTCTGCCACGAACACCTTGTAGTGTAGACAAAGCCCTGAAGAGGGATAAGGATGTTGTGCAGAAAGGAGGTTTTGCGCAAAAAGGAAACATCCATACTACTTGTTTTGGTGCAAAACCCTTGTGCAAAACAGCTTGAATAGATTATGCAAATTAAGTGTGACAAAATGCTAATCAGTGCTTCATGTAAGTACTCTCTGCTGGCAAAAGCCAACAGTGTAGACAAAGCCTAAAAGATTTCTGCAGTTCAGGAGAATGGGAACCAGGAAAGGGGATGTTCCTTTAGGAGAACACACCTCTTTGAGGTAAGTGTGAGTTTTGTTCGCTTTTGCTGACTACACAGAATTGAGAGGGGATGGTGCTTGTGGGGGAGCGATGGAGCTGAGGAATTTCTCATAGGTATTAGACAGCATGAGGAAGTCTTCCCAACATGCACTGCCATTGTTTCTTATAATCTTCAAACAGAAGCTAGAGTCATGAAATTCAGAAAGCGATCCAAACCCTAAGTTTTCTAAAGTAACCGATCTGTATCCAGGTTGAGTCTCTCTAATAAATAAATGTCTAGAACCAGTGTAGTGCCAGATATAAGAGATCTAAATGCTGAGCCCTTCCTCTCCCTATTTATGAGCTCCCTACTTATGCGCTGCTGATAGTTTCACTTGCTATCTCTGTTGAAACTGGAGAGGAAATTCTGTTTCTGTGCATTTCACTGGGTTAATTACTGGTAGAAATGCTTGGTTCTTTAGTTCTGGGCTAGCTATAGAACAGCTTTGCTTGGACTCTGAAAAGTGGGTCTGGTGGTAACATGGAGGTTGAAATAGCAAGTGAGATATTTAGTAAATTACTGTTCGTTCTCCTGGGTACAATTGCAGCATTCTGCTGCAGTAGCTAAGCTTAAGAGGGCATCAGGGAATAGCAGTGCCAATATGGCTCCCTATCACTTTGCAGTGGCCCATTTTTTTAAAATGATAAATACAGCAAACTGTCTTGGCATTGATGGTATGTCACATTTGTTTTCTGGGACTGGAGCCAGGCTGAGTTTTCTACTTGACCTAGAAGAAGTCACTTGCCCTTTGAGTAACTTAGCTGGAGAGCTAGGTTAAAGGAGGCACTTTAATAAGAAACAGATGCTGCACATGAACTGAGAATACACAAGTTAATAAATTACAAACCTGGTAAATACCAGCAGCAGATGTGGTATCAAGTGCCACTCAGATTTTGTTTAATACTTCAGAACCCTGTTTCAGCATTTCCTGAGCTACAGGGAGTCTATCAACTTTCACTTTTGAGGAGTTTTATTTTTTTAATTACATCTGAGTCCAGGCACCACTGCTTTGTTTCATAGCAGATGCATCACCTCAGGACCTTATTCTCCTCTGCTTTGCCGTAAGCGTTGTCATGTGTGTGGCTAGCACCACCGAAATGTATTTTACACATCATAAAGGATAACAGATCAGAATCAGACTGTCTGAAACAACAAATAGGACCGCTGTGGCAGTCTTTCCTTTTCTTCTTGGACACACCTTTAAAAGAGTGAAACATGAAACAGCAGTGATTTGCTAGTCTCTATCACCTTCATCCTCTGTCATTAGGGGAGTTTTTCAAAGCCACCCATTGATTCTCAAAGATCTTTGAAATTATCCCCCTGTGTTGTTCAGGAATTAGGTAATATTGTCTTTGAGCCCTCAAGTAGCCCTCTAGGTTTCAAAAGTCACCAGATCCATGTGCTAGTGTAGTAGTGTGTATATGTAGCAAGATGTAGCATGTTGTATATGGTTAATAACATGACATGGAACCCCCTGTGCCTATCTGGTTCTGCAGTTTATATAAAGAACAAAAGTCAAGACCACCCTTCCCTCATTCTGGGAAGTCACAAGAACCCCCTCAATTGTTCTGAAAATAATCAAAAGTTGTTTCAGGGTATATTCTGCTCTCCATGCGTCCCCTGCCATCTCCCTTTGCATTTTTTTCCATAGTACCTTTTGTCTTTCTCTTTTGACCTCTGTCAATCAAAACTGCTTTACATAAACTAGCTACAGACAATGGGAAACAAGACGACTTTCTATAAATTATAATTAATGGAGATTACCTGTCTCCTAGAACTGGAAGGGACCTTGAAAGGTCATTGAGTCCAAGTACCATCCCTGACAAATATAAATACATAATATAATAAATAATATAAATATATTAGAAGCAAGAGGAAGACCATGAACAGGGTAGGCCCATTGCTCAGTGTGGAGGGAGAAACAGTAACAGGAACTTGGAAGTGGCAAGGTGCTTAATGACTTCGTTCACTCTTCACTTAGAAGTCTAATGGTGATGAAGAAGGAAGGCCTAACATAGTGAGTGCTAGTGGGAAATACTGCAGAAATACTCTCAGTAGACATTTCAAAGGTCACTTACCTGTGTTCCCTATGCACAGCTGACCAGCAGTAAAAAGTTGCCAATTAGAGGTGCTAGCACACTTCAACGTGGAGCACACCTGGGGACACTGTTCAAAGAAGAGCCATGTTGCTATACCTTGGCTACGTCTACACTGGCATGATTTTCCAAAAATGGTTTTAACGGAAAAGTTTTCCGTTAAAAGCATTTTTGGAAAACCACGTCTAGATTGGCAGGATGCTTTTCCACAAAAGCACTTTTTGCGGAAAGCGTCCGTGGCCAATCTAGACGCGCTTTTGTGGAAAAAAAGCCCCAATCGCCATTTTCGCGATCGAGGCTTTTTTGCGGAAAACAAATCTGGGCTGTCTACACTGGCCCTTTTGCGCAAAAGCACTTTTTGCGGAAAAGCGTCTAGATGCTCTGTTCCGAAAATGCTTTTAACAGCTTAGAGATGGATTTTCCAACCACATGCAATATGGCTGCAGCAGCTGGTTGTGGTGTCATCTTCCTATAGCTCCTGGCCCCAGCATGAGGCTGTTTGGTGACCTTACACCAGGGGAAGAACGGGACATAGCTGAACAGAAGAAAGTTTCACTATTCTATGCTCCATTTATCATCCTTGCCTCAGTTTATGTCCATTTCTTCCCTTTATGCCAAGTATATGGGGGTTAACTAGATTAGAAATGGGCTACAAAGTTTCCTCCTGATTTCTCCCCAGCTCCAGAGGAATTCTATACTGGCCACTGCCAGACACTTTAGCTCTTGAGCTAGGCTAAGCAGATTTAATGGCTTGATGATTTGTCCCTTTGCAATTTTTGCTTTAAACCACATGTCATGTTAATATTGGATTTTTATGTGCTCATGAAAAATCATTCCTTTGCCAGTTGCATGACAGTTATAAATATTCCTCCCACATTATTTTGGTGGGTAGTTTCAAAGAAAGACACAAAACCCAAACAACCTCATTTCCTGAAGGAGAACAAAAACCCTCATTGCTGAACTTTTCAAACTGTTTATGAGTTACTGTGAAAGCTCTTTTGGTCTATTGTACTAATAAATAGATGGAGACTATTAAATGCTTATCATAGTTGCAGGCTTGATCATCCCCCAAGGCCATGTAGGCCACCTGTGCCTCTCCTGCCAAGTAAGGAGCCAGACACAGGGCCCAGGTAGTAGTCCTCTCCCATTCCAGCACCTATGGCTACCTGCTCATTCCCCAGAAAGCGTCTGGGTCATCTGTGGGTCCTATTTTACAGAATCCCAGCCCTGGTGGTAGGGTGCCATCCCCTCCCCCAAGACTCATCACTTTTTGCAGGAGTTGCTTTTACATCTTGCTCTGCTCTTTAATGAAGTCCTGCAGGCTTTGCTGCTGCTCTGCCTGCCAGGTTAGCAAGGCCTGTCTCGCCACATGGTGGGACTGCTGGAAGCTTTGCAGGGTCTGCTGCACGTGCTCTTGCTGCGGGGTCTCCTACATTTCTGGGCTGCGAACCATGTTTGCTGGTGCTGGATCCTACTTCTGACACCATGGCTACGGCTGTCAGAGTGGGATAAGGGATATTTCGGAAAAGGCTTTATTTTCTGCAAGATCAGCATCTAGACTGGCACTTTTTCCCGGCAAAGCTCCGTGCGGAAAAAAGCGGCAGCCATTTTTTATGCTAATGAAGCAGGGGAGATTTATATCCCCCGCAGTCTAGACATAGCCCATGTGTGGCAAAGTCCCTTACCCCAGGATACCTTCTGGTCCATAAATCAGCTGGAAATCCTTTCTGGTATACTCACCCGTGCCGTTTATTGTCAGTTTCTCACCCCCCTTCTATTTACAATGATTTAAGATTGTAGCAACATCATCCATCCTCTTCTTCTGGCTTGGAAGCACACTCAGCCGCACACTGGCTTCTTGCTTTCCTGTCCTTGCCCTTTCACTTCCCCTCTGCCTGCCTTATATAGCCCTCTGGCTAATGAGGCCCAGAGCTGCTTCTAATAGCCCTTGAGGCCTGGATTTGCTCAGCTGGTTCTAACTGGCCTTTTCAGCCAGGCTATATTGGCAGAGCTCCGGCTTAGCCAGCAGTCTGTTACACTATATAAAATACTTTCCTATGGAATGACAATGATGTCATCCCATTCTATGGGATTCTATGACCCCAGGAGCCCTGACCATGTTACTGCTCTGTAAAATGATGGTGGCTGCATCCATGCCCATCCCCTGGACCAGCATCTGCCTGCATCTGGGCCTTGCCCCCAGCCTGCCCAGCCCACACATCTGCTACATGGTTTGGCTCTCTGCAGCCCAGGCTCAGCTGTGTTCTCCCCTACCTGCCATGAGCTGGAGAGGTCTTGCATCCCTGCTGCTTCTCAAGCTTTCTGGAGTGGAGGGACAGGAAAGGGAGTGAAAGAAAGTACTGAGATTTGCATTGTCAGGGGCAGTTGGTTCCAGTCTAGGAAGAAGGGTCCTGGCTAGCGGTTTCTGCCTGCTCCCAGGCCCACTCCAGCCCTTCTGAGTCCTGCTCCCTGGCTGATCTTAAGCCCCCAAGGCAACCACTCCAGTCAATCTGGGATCCATTTTTGCCTCCCCCAGGTGTCAGGCAGGCAGGTCATAGATAATATTTCCCACAATATTTCCACTGCAGTGTATTAGCTCCCTGGATCCTCCATCCGTGGTATTACTTAGAGGGTAGTTCTGGATGTGGCATGGGAAGCGACAGCAGAGTGTTAGACTGCAAAATTGGTTTGCAGTAAGTCAGATTCTTATTTGGTCCAAATGACAGCACCTCCATCAGAAAGCAATGAAGTCCCGGTCGCTGTACCCACCTACACCTGCAAAGTCTGTTTCATAGGAATCCAGACCTCTGGTGGGTAGTTATTGACCTTTGTTATTGCTACTCTGCATATTTGATTCTTGACAATTCTTGTAGTATATTTTAAACAGAACTGACAATGGGCAGCGGGGAAGGGGAAGATGGGGCAATTGCCCCAGGATCCAGCGAATCTAAAGGGTCCAGGGCTACCAGTCACTGCTGCTGCTAATTACTGCCAGAACACCAGGCAGCATGCTCCAGAGACTCACACCCTGCGCTCTGGTGGTTCTAAGGAGCCCCCTGGAGCACTGGGCCCCAGTTCTGTCCCTTTTTTCTTCTAGGAGTACAGAGGTGCCCCCTGCACAAATTTCCAAGGGGCTAGCCATCCTGCAAACTTACCTTCTCTCCTGGCCATCCTGCCAGCTCCCCTGAATATGAACATAAATAAGCACGATAAACTTCTGAACTTGATAAAGATTAAAAACTGCAAATGGTGAACTGGAGCCAATGAGAGACTCAAGGCTCCATAGCTGCGATGAGCAGTCAGTTAGCAGTCAGGGTTTCTCAACACTGCCATAGAGGATAATTACAGCATAGCCTCGTGCTGTGGGAAATTTCTTCCTATCCCAATCAGTTAATGTCCTGAAGCAGGAGATTTATATTTATATATGGTCAGGAAAAACTTAAAAAACAACAAATAGTCTGGTAGCACTTTAAAGCCTATCAAAACATGTAGATGGGCTTTTGTGGGCACAACCCACTTCTTCAGATAATAAAAGTGTTGGAAGTCCAGATTCAAGAATAAATAAGGGAGGGGGAGAGAGAGAAGGAAGAAAAATTGAAGGGGAGAAGAAAAAAAGACAGTGAGTAGATAAGCTTCAGAGAGATAGCCAAGTGAGTCTGTAACAGGAAAAACTTAAAAAAAACAACAGTTAGACTAAATAGTTTTAAGAGGCTTGTAAGAACCATTAGTTTGTACTTGGAAGGGAATTTGACCAACACCACATTCTACACAGACAGCAAGAACCATTAGCACCTTCATTGTTTGGTGGGTTGATAATGTGTGAGCCATCTAATATCATGATTCAAACCATTAGCATAAGAATTAAACTAGTGAATGAAGTTAAGCACCAATCCTTGTCTGTTTATTTGAATTGTGGAATTGGTCTGAAACAAAACAGCAACTTGGAGATCCATTAATGAGTGTACCACCTTACTGGGTGCTGCACCCCAGTTAGAAATTTTTGGTAGCAGTCACCTCTGGTAGTCTGCACATACAAGCAGATGGGCTTATGTGGTGGCGCCATTACACATGCATAGCCAACTGTCCCTTCAGTTCCTTCTCTACCCAGGAAGGAGAGATAGACCTTCTCTTCCCAGGAAAGGGGCAGGTGGTGGATCACTACAGGGACAACCATCTAGAAGAACCTCAGTTACTACATGAGGTGAATAATCCTCTCTTCTTCTTTGTGCGGTGTTCTTGAAGGTGAACTTAGGTGACTATGAAGCAGTATTCATGATTGGAGATGGGCACTTCAGTTAGTGTGTGCACAGCATCTAAGAGAGTGTGTCCAAACTGGGTACTCCTGAAGGGGTAAGTGTCTAATCTAGAGCACAGTGTTTAGCAAATGTGTGGGCGGAGGATCATGTTGCTGAGCTGCATATATCCCTAAGAGGAATGCCATGTAGGTAGACTGTAGAGGCTTCCATGGCTCTCATTAAGTATGCCCAAATGTACAGCAGGGAAGCTTGGCCACAAGTGGAATAAGAGAGTCTGATGTAGTCCACTATTCACCTGAATATTCTCTGGGTGGAAATTGGCATGAACAACAATCTCTCTGTGGTGGAGATAAACAACCTGTTTGACTTGTGGATCTGTTTAGTTCTGTCCAGGCAAAAGTCAATCACCCTGTGAATGTCTAGAGTGTGCAATTCTGCCTCTTTGTTATTGGCGCGAAGCTTCGGGAACGAGACAGATACATTTATGGGCTCATTGCAGTGAAACAGAGTGGGAATCTTCAGGAAGAACTTAGGGTGAGGACGGAAAACAACTTTGTCCTTGTGGAATATCATAAAGAAGGATTTGTCATGAGAGCACCCATTTTGCTTACCCTCTTGGTGGATGTGAAAGCCACCAGTAAGGCCACCTTCAAATAGAGGTGGAGCATAGAACATGTCAACATAGATTCAAATGGTTTATCAGTGAGAGCCTGAAGAACCAAGTTGAGGTCCCAGGCTGGGACATTCGATAGGTGGGTATGTATTTTGTACCCACCTTAGGAAATGTTTGGTCATTGAATGGGGGAAGACTGATTTATTATTGATGGGTTGATGAAAAGCTGCAATGGCTGAAGAGCTCAGCGAAAAGCCTGACTCCTTCAACACTAGGATGTATTGCAGAATGCTGGACATTGGCATAGTGTCTGGGGGCCAAGCTTTTTAGTCCGTACCTCTTTGAGAGCCTTTGTCATTTGTAAAAATAAGACTTTCTAGTTTTTTGGCTGTTCGGCAAGACTTGATTGACTTGATAGTGAATGTTGCGTCTACAGAGGTGAGCTATTGAGGAACTGTGCATGGAGATGGAGTGCCTCTAGGAATGGCTGGTCAAAATGCCCATCTCCCTGAGTCAGAAGATGAGGCAGTAGTGGAAGCTGCCATGGATGTTTCGTCGACATTTGAAGCAGGTAGGTATACCATGTCTGCCTCAGCCACTCTGTTGTATAGTGAGTGGCTTGTACACTGTCCTCAACCACTGTTTCATCAATCTCATATGGGTCCTAGTTGCAAGCCGGTCTTTGCTGGGACTTGTGGACTGGCTTGAGCTAGTGATAGGAGGTCTTGTATGGCTGAAACCTCTGTTTTGGGAGAGATGCTATGGCTTCCATGCAATCGAGGTGAGCTTTGATAAACTCTGTTGTCTGGGTTGGTTGGAGTTTGCACTTGGAAAGATTTATCTGTAACCCTTGGGTCTGAAAAAGTTCTGGTCAGACAGACTGGTTTTTGTGCCTCTTGACTTGTGCTTGCTCTTATCAGGCAGTTGGTTGAGGTAAGGGAATATGAAAACTCCTTGTCTGCGTAGATGCACAGTGACGACCACCAGCACCTCTGAGAAAACTCTTGGGGCAGTGGCGTATATTGGAAGTATGTGCCACCCACTGTGAATCTGACGTACTTGTGGTGTGCTGGGTGAATTGATACGTGAAAATTCGTGTCCTGGAGGTGGTCGAGAGTCAATAACAAATCCTCTTTGCTTAAGGCAGAGATTATAGTGGATAGGGTGACCATCTTGAATAATTGTGGTCATGTGTCTATTGCGTTTCCTGAGATCGAGACTCGGACTCCCCCTCCCCCCCCCCCGATTTCTTCAACGTGAGGAAGTAGTGGGATTAAAACCCTTTTCCCTTGTAACAATGTGCAATGGGTTCCACTGCACAGAGGTAAAGTGGGCGCTTGATCTCCAGGAAGAGAATGCTCTGGTAAGATGGGTCCCTGTAGAGAGAAGGGGAAGGTGGGTGGGACAGGGAAGGGCAGAAGAAAAGGGGATACAGTAGCCATTCTTTACAATGTCCAGTGCTCACCTGTTAGTCATGATGGAGGATCATTGATTATAAAAGGGAGCTAGACACTGATGGACTAGGTGGACAGGATGGGGTCACCCTAAGCAGAGAGGTGTTACCAAACTCTTGACCTGACATTCAAAACATTTATCTTGAGGTTGATGGCTTAGAGGTGGAGGGTTGGTCAGTGGTTTGCCTCTTTCTGCTCTGGTGTTGTGTCCTGTTATCAAATTGCCCTTGCACTTGGCTAAAAGGGGTCGTGAATACTTATCGTCTTCAAAGTGGCATGGAGGTTCTTGAGTGACTGAAAGGAGACGTTGGTAGTATCGGCGAAGAGCTTAAACCGCTGAAAGGGAAGATCTTCTCCTGTGGCTTGTACCTCTTAGGGAAATCTGGACAAATGTAGCCATGATGACCTCCTCATCACCAATTCTGTAGTGATGGAACTACATGCTCTGTTGGAGACATTCAGCGTGGCTTGAAGGACTGTATATGAGTTCAGGGATCAGGATTCTCTGATATTGGCCCTGAAAATGTTTTCTTTGTCCTCTGTGAGAGAGTCATTAAAGTTTGATAAGTGCATTTGGAGAGACGCAGAAGAACATGCCTTCCTCCCATGAGATCAAGGCATTTCTACTCCTTGTCATAGGGAGTGGGCCTCATTATACTCTGTTTTCCTCTTTGATTCACTGCAGCAACCCTAATGAGCTAGGGGGTCAGATGCAAGAACAAAAAGTCAGTCCCTGGTGGTGTGACAATATTTGCTGTCTAATCCCTTGCAGACAAGTAGTATTGTTGTTGGTGTCTGCCAGATGGCTTTGGCAGGATCCATGCGGGCTGGGTCCACAGGAAGGGCCAGTTTAGCTGCTGGGGAGGTATGTAGTATATTAGCTAATTTGTGCTGAGTCTCAGGGAAGCTGACTAAGGAGACCTTGAGGACGTCTGCTAACTTCTTGTAAAGCTCTTGGAAGGACTTAAAATTGTTTCCTGAAGTAGGAGGAGGGAGCATCAGTATGTGTTGGGGAAAGATGATGAGATGTATGTTGATGTGAACAAAGAGGCAGAAGACTTATCACTTTAAGGTAGGTCGTCCTCCTCCTGGCACACTGGTCTGTCCAACAATGATATTGAGGTGGCCCTAGATGGGGACAGATGGTGTTCGTTGAGGTTGCATCTGTTGTGATTGCTGGGCTCTGTGAGGGCCTCAAGGATCCCAGTATGGCTGGCATCGGCATTGGAGGTGGAAGCCAGTGGGGTGGTTGCCATTGGGGTAAAAGTTGCTGTGCTTGCTGCTGCTGTTGCAGTTTCAGCTGCATGGGTAAGGCGTGTGTTGGTGTATGGGCACTGATGAGAGGCTCATCATCTTCATTGCTCAACAATAGTGGTGTTGAACCTGCAGAAGTGGACAAAGTAAACTTGCTGGATGTGGACATACCCTTGGTGCCAAATAACGGGGTCGTTGGTACTGACATCACTCTGAGCTCCTTTGCCATTGTTAATAAGTGCAGTGAGGACAGTATCGGTGGTGTATTTGTCAGGGCCAGTTGTTTGTGTTTCCTCAGCACTGGGCATGGTGTAAGTACCAGCTGTGCCAAGTGCACCTTTGATTTTTTTCAGTGCTGATAGAGTGTCCAAAAAAGGTGTTTTTTTACTTTGCCTTTGTTGGTACGTAGTGGGAGGTGGGCGGTACTGACTTTGACTTAAGCTTCTCTGGTGCCCTTGCAGTAAGCTTTTGTGAGGGCCTTGGATCCTCGGGAACCATTAGAGCCAGATGATCCTGATGCCTCCTTTTCTGATGCCCTTAGAGGGGTCAGTGCAGTGGGTATTACACTGGTCTACAATTTTTTAGAAGTTCTCTGCTTCAGAGATAAAAAGTGCCATTTATTATGTCTTTTGATGTGCTGAATTCAAATATGACAATTAAAACAACTGATTGGCTACTGTTTCCAAGATATTTAAGTTTTTACATTTTACGTTTATGTATATTGTGTAGATAGTAGAGATTTAATAATAAATTGTAAACCTTTGTCTTTTCATGTGTTTATGGTTGCTTTACATGATAATATTTCACCTATCCTTTTTATGTAACACTTTAAAAAGCAGCAAAAGGGTTATATAAATAAAATGTATTATGAAACAAAAGGCAAAAAACAATTATGTACATAGTTTAGTCCTATTCAGTGTCTACTCGGTGCTTCTTGTCTTGTCTCTTGTATTCATTAAATTGAGCATCTCTTGTCATTGTCCAACGATAGTCTGCAAGCATTGATCGGCTCCATTTGCCCTGACAGCATTTCTCCATTGTTGCAATGTCCTGGTGAAATCGCTCGTCCCTCACTGCTCCGCAGTTCAGTGGAAAAAAATCTAGATGAGAGTGCAAAAAATGTATCTTTAGTGACATGTTGCAACCAAGGTTTTTGTATGCCTTGAGGAGGTTTTCCACCAACAACCTGTCCGCCTTGTTGTTTCAGAGAAAATTTATTGCCACTAGCTGGAAGGCTTTCCATGCCGTCGTTTCCTTGCCACGCAGTGCATGGTGAAATGCATCATCTCGAAGAAGTTCACGAATCTGAGGACCAACAAAGACACCTTCCTTTATCTTAGCTTCACTTAACCTTGGAAATTTTCCACGGAGGTACTTGAAAGCTGCTTGTGAGTAGAGAAAAAGAAAATAACTAAAAAACTAAATGTCTGGAAAAACAAAAATAAGGGAGATAGGAGGCGCAACTTGATTTGTTAAAAAACAGGAAGTTGCTTTAGATCAATGGTCTCCAACCTTTTTACACCCAAGATCACTTTTTAAATGACAGAACAAGCCAAGATCTACTGCCCCACCCCTTCCTTGAAGCCTCGCCCTCTCTATTCTCCTCCTCTCCATCACTTGCTATTCCCAACCCTTATACTGCTGCCTTTCCCCCCAATTCTTCTGTAGGAAAAAGTTTTTCCAACATTTGGCCTGTCTAGATTGGACCAAATGTCAGAAAAACCCCTTCTTTTGGAAGCCCCCTTATTCCTCGTGGAAAGAGGAATATAGGGGTGACCGAAAGATCATGTTTGCTTTTCCACTAAAAGAAATGAAATGGATGCAGAAGAGTTTTTCTGGGATATCTCCGGAATCCTGAAAAACTCCTGCAGTCTAACCGCAACCTTGCTGGGTTAAGACAGGATGTGTAGGCTCTGGGGTGGGAATGAGGGATTTGAATGTGGGAAGGGGTGAGAGATGCAAGCCCTGGGAGGAAATCTGGATGCAGGAGGAGGAAGATAAGGGAATGCTTACTCAGGGAGGGGTCTCCAGGATGGGCAGTGTTGGGGTTGGATGTAGGGTTAGGCTACTAAGCAAGCCACAGACTTCTAGAAGTGAGGGTTCAGGAGTTTGGGTTGGGGTATGTGAGGGGCTCAGGGCAGGGAGTTCCAGTGTATGATAGGCTCAGATGTAGGTTCTGGGGGAAAGGGGAGAGCAGGAGTGTTCTGATGCTGTGGCCAGATGTGGGGCTTGGCCCTAATTGGGGGTTTGTTGGCCAGGCTTCATTTTTAAATAAAATACTATGTCAAACACTAAAAGTTTCTCCATTGTCTTTATTTCTGAGAAGGGCGGAGAACCTGTTTTGCGTCGGGGTCACTGACCCACAGAAACGTCAGTTGGGGCCACACAAATGACCTGCAAAAAAACCCTTCTTCAACCCTCTCCCCCCCCAAGCTTCACTAATGTGGCCCCAACTGTGTTAGTGGGAGCAGGGGACATAGTACTGGGGACAGGGTGCAAGTGGGGACAGGTTTCTGTGGCTGGGGAGAGGAACTGGGCAGTGGTGAGAGGGAACAGGGGGCCAGAAGGGCAGGGGATAGGGTGCCGGTGGGGACAGGTTTCTGAGGTTGGGGAGTGAGGAGAGGGAATGGGGGAAAATGGGGACAAAGACTCTCCTGAACCCGCCTCCTCCCAGGATTCTCCGCCCCCCCCCCCCCCCCCCCCCGAGGGAAGCCGACCAAAACCTCTCCCACACTGCCCTGGGGCCAAATCCCCCTCCTGCAGCGCAGACAAAACTTCTCCCAGAGTCCCGTGCCTACGCCAGGGGCCGGGGGCCAAACCACCCTCCCACGGCAGGGCCAATCCCCCACTCATGCCTGCCCCAGCCCTGGGGACAAACCCATCCCTCCCACGGCAGGTCAAATCTCCTGCTTGTGCCTACCCTGGCCCCAGGGCCAAAACCCCCTCCCGTGGCACAGCCAAAACCCTTCCCGCACCTGCTCCAGGGCCAAACTCCCGTGGAGCAGCCAAAATCCCTGTGCTTGACTGGCCCTTTTGAGTCCTGCGGTCATGGTGCAGAGAAGCTGCCGGCGCTGCACTCCTCCTCCGGGGCCTACACCCCCTCCCACAGTGTGCCCGGCATGCTAGAGAGCTGTCTGAGGGGAGCAGCCAGTGCACTTCCGGAATCCCCAGAAGTGGTGCAAAGCTGCTTCAGGAAGGACATGTTTTTGTAAAGTTTTTAAAAAGCTGACCTTAATTCTATCTCTCTTCCCTGCAGTTCTGTGTTGGTTCAGTATGTTGACGATGTGCTAATTGCTAGTAAAACTGAGGGAGGATGTAAAACTGATAACCTTGTATGTGTTAAAGTGTCTTGCTAATAAGGGTCACAAGGCTTCCAAAGCCAAATTGCAGTGTGTAAAACAAAGAGTTCAGTACTTAGGACATTTACTGTTTCTTTGCAGGACCTGATAGAACTACAGCAAGCTGCTCAACCTGCAGAGAAAAACCTTTGGGAGAAAGCAGGCTGCTCCTTATCCCCAGCTGGGATAATGGGTGCACCTGATGGCTGCCCAGTCGCCCCAAAAATCTCTCACACGGCAGCTTGCTCAGGTGTCTCATCAAATGACACACATGAGCAAAAGGGGGGTGGCCTCACAAATCCCAAAACAATGGTACGCCCCAGGCGTGCACCTAGAAGTTGTCTCAATAATATCTAATTCATGTGTGATTTGTAAGCAGTTTAATGTTGCAGGAGGCCCACAGGCTAGCAGCCACACAGAAAGAAGAAACCTAGACATAAAATGACGGTTAGGAGAGCTTGCACCTGCAGGTAAAGGAAGCCCTCCCAGTACCTACTGACGTACTGTGCCACAACATCCAACCAGGTGACTACGTGTTCGTAAAGAAACATCGCAGAAAGAATTCCCTGACAGCCTGGTGGGAAGGACCGTTCCAATCGCTGCTCATCACCCACACAGCAGTAAAGGTGAAGGAGCGCCGCTCATGGATCCACGCAACTCATGTATGCCGAACTGCAGATCCAACAGAGCTGATTGACCCCATCACCCAGGACCCCTCCCTGGAGGAATCACCTGAGGACGAGGTCCAGCGGACCGAGGCGGCAGACTCTCAAACCAGACTGTTACCAAACTGGCCTCCATCAGGAGCTTTGAGGTACAACCTGAGAGGGAGGACTGTACCAGCAAAGACCTACAGGTGAGCCTGGCGCCCCCGTATCTCTCACAAAGGGGAATCCATTCCAGTATTGAGTGAACTAAGAGACTACGAAATCTCGAAGAGTGCCTGCAGAGGCAAGCCAAACAATACTAACTGATTAAGCTTAAAGAGACTGCTTTTCTAGTTGCTAGCTAAATACTATATTATTATTCTACTTTAGAGACTTAAGATACTATAATAAGATGGGGATTGTTCTCCTTCTTTTAGTAGTCAGAATAGCCTTAGTATATAACTTTCCCCACCCTTATTGGGAAGCCCTGCAGAAGGTTGTGTCCCTCACCAATACAAGTGACTGTTGGATATGTGAATAGCTTATCAAAGGTTCTGAAAGCCTTTTACACTGTGCCAGAAGTACATAGTCATGGGGGGGAACAGGCAGATTTGGCATAAAAATCTGATTGCCTCAGGGATTCCCCTTACTCAAGCATTACATCCATCAGGGACTGTTTCCCTTATGTTTTGAAAGCAATATTGGCACTGGTAAAGATCTGGGGGTGAATGGGCAGTGGATCATTTACCCAACTGATAAAGAAAACCTCCCTCTAAGATAAGAATTCATCCCCCCCAAAAAAAAGAATACCTAAAAATGTCTAGAATAACTTTGAGTAATACTCCAATAGGAGTATTAAAGGGGGGAATTGTGGGAGAAAAATCAAATAACTCCATTTGTGTCTAAAGGGGGGACTGTGCAGGAAATCAAAACACTCTAAAAGAAAATTGCTGTAAAGGTTTAAAAGTTTTCCAGGCCTGTAACAGAGAGAAATCAAATTAACTCTAATCAAGACCCTTACAAATGCCTATCTCAAATTCATGGATACTCCTAGTCTGTCACAAATTATCATGTATACTCTTATCTTTGTCACAGTTTGCCTTGTAAGACCACTCACTCCACATTCTCATGTGCCTTTGTTTTGTAAAACTTACTTCTAGCACTCCTGGGGTGAACAGAAGTTTCAGAGTACTTCTGCTGAGACTTTGATATGTTAAAGAACAATCCACAACTGAACTGTCCAAAACTGAACAGCAACTGAACAGTCCACAACTGAACAGCAGGGGCCCTGGCCATCCATGCCAGTCTTCTGAGCCTGACTGTGATCATGGAGGCTCTGGCCAGTCTACACGCGGCACGGAGTAGGCTTTCTAATTCGAACTACTGTTACTCCTCGTGGAACATCTTGCTGTTACTCCCCTGGCATCTTGCCAGGTGTCCCCAAGAGCAGCTGGGATGCTGCTGGGTTGGTCCAGTAGCACCACTCCTCGGCGCTGTGGGACCAACCCGGCAGCCCCCCAGCTGCTCTGCCCCAGACGTCCCCAAGAGCAGCTGGGGTGCTGCTGGGTTGGTGTCGACGCTACCAGACCAACCTGGCAGCACTCCAGCTGCTCTGGTACAGGCATCCCCGATTCAGCCGCTGCTGAAACTGACCAGCAGTGGCTGAATCAGGGATGCTTGAGGCGGAGATGGACTATCGGAAGGGGGGGGCTAAAAGGGATCTGGGGTGGCATCCGCCCTTGCCGGCCCCCTGGCGAGTCCTCCCATCCCGCCCCTAGAGCGTCCCTACCAACCGTGCATGGCTCAGCACGGCATTGCATGTGGGCAAGATTCCCAGGCGTGACATGACATCACGACCCGGGATTTTAAAAGTCCTGGGATGCATGTTGTGGCGCCTCACTGACGCTGGCTCCGGGTTCGGCCTCCGCATCGTGGAAGTGGAAGGCAGTCATCAGAAGGTAGAGAACTGGCTTGTTGTGCGGTGGAGGGGCTTCTGCTTGGGCGGGGACAGAGGTGGGGGAGGGGCTAGGGCGGAGGCAGAAGAGTGGAAGGGGAGGGGTGGAAGGGAAGGGGTTTGGCGGGGGAGAGGAAGGCACCAAGAGACAGGAAGGGGTGCAGGACAGACAAATGCCGGGGAGGGGGCAAGTGCAGACAATGAGGGAAAGAGCAGGAGAGGGTGTCAGTGGGACGGGGGACAGGGTGATGCTGGGAGAGGAGAGGAGAGGGAAAGGGCATTGGGGGCTAGAGGTGCTGGAAGAAGGTTTGAAAGAAGGGGTGGGTATAAGAAAGGTGGGGATGGAGCAAGGCATGTGTGAGGGCACAGAGGGGCAGAAGGGGAATGGGGCAGAGAGTGGTGAGGGGGTGAGCATCAGGGAAAAAGAGGGCAAAAGGGGCGGGGGCAGTAAGGGAAGGGGGAGGCACGAGGAAGGTGCAGGTCAAAAGGAAGGTGCAGGTGCCAGGGGATTTTGGAGTGAAGCAGAAGGGCAGACACATGCAGGGGAGGGACCAGCACCAGAGGAGAGAGGCACGGCAGGTTTCTAGAGGGAGGTGTTAGGAGAGAGGAAGGGTAGCTCACGTGATCAGAATGGGGCTACTGGAGGAGTGGGCACAGGGGGGAGAGAATGACTGGTGGATGGGGCAGGTCGCAGGAGGGCTGAGGGCAGTGAGAAGGGCAGGAGACAGGACAGCAGAGGAGGGTGAGGAGTTGGGGGGCAGCAGGCACCAGGGGAGATGATGGAGCAAGGAGAGGAGACATGGCGGCAGAGAGAAAAGTTAAAGGTTTATAAAATATTTATTAATAACTTGCTATGCTGCCCACAGCCAGTTGTTTGCGACCCATGGTGCATTTTGGGTTTATGTGGGGATCAACACATGGCTGGCGAGTGGGAGCCAAAACAAAACAGCAGTCAGTGTAATGATCTTCTGTTGATATGTGTTTTAGTAGTTAAATTCATTGCTCATGAAAAGTGTTGTCATATGGGTAGAAATCCGGTAAATGTTGCATTTTATTAATATCAGCAGAACTGACTTAAATGGGGCCTGTGTGTTGTGTAGTCTTGCCTTAATCTTTGTATTCATGCCTGTCAGTGTGAGAGAAGCTTATTTTTATATATTTGCTTGTATATTCAACCACACTTAAGTTGAGGCCCTCAGCATGTTCTGTAAGTATCAGTGTGGCCTTTGGGGCTTCCAAAGTTGAGTTGCCCTAGCTTATCCCTGACAGGTGTCTGTCTAACCTGGTCTTAAATATCTCCAGTGATGGAGATTCCGCAATCTCCCTAGGCAATTTATTCCAGTGTTTAACCACCCTGGCGGGCAGGAAGTTTTTCCTAATGTCCAACCTAAACCTCCCTTGCTGCAATTTACCGTATATTCCGGCGTACAAGACGACCTCTGAAGTTAAAAAACATCCCCCAAAAATCGGGGGTCGTCTTGTACGCCAGATGCCCCGCCGCCGGAGCCCCTCCGCGGCTTTGAAAGCCTCGGGGGAAGCCGGCGGGGAGGCTC
Organism: Pelodiscus sinensis; assembly: GCF_049634645.1. Lineage (NCBI taxonomy): Eukaryota > Metazoa > Chordata > Testudines > Trionychidae > Pelodiscus > Pelodiscus sinensis. Next base: position 22,689,351 of record NC_134725.1, on the reverse strand, counting down.
CGGAGGGGGGGCAGCCCATGCGCGCCTGGGATGCCCCCCCCGCCGGCTTCCCCCGAGGCGGGGGGAGCCCAGGCGCTCCTGGCGGCTTTGCTCCCGGTGCCTCTGGTCTGCTGGGGACCATCTCCAGCAGACCAGGGACACCGGGAGCAAAGGAGGCGGAAGGGCGCTGGGGTATAAGATGAAACCCTATCTTTTAATTAAAAAGATAGGGGGGTCGTCTTATACGCCCAGTCGCCCTATACACCGGAAAATATGGTAAGCCCATTGCTTCTCATCCTAACCTCAGAGGCCAAGCAGAACAATTTTTCTTCCTCCTCCTTATGATACTCTTTTAGATACTTGAAAGCTGCTCTCATGTCCCTTTTCAGTGTTCTCTTTTCCAAGGTAAACAAGGCCAATTTCTTCAGCTGTGCGTCATATCTCATATTCTCTAGACCTTTCATCAGTTGTGTTGATCTTCTCTGGACTTTCTCCAGTTTCTCCACATTTCCTGAAATGTGGCACCCATAACTGGACATGATACTCCAGCTGGGGCCTAATGTAGGCTCATTCCCTGCCTAGAGGACGTGAGACTGGGTGGGTTAATTTCCAATCCTCCTGTTTATTCTTTTCCAAAGCCAGGAGAGCACAGTCATTCTGATGGATTTTGGAGAGGGGATGGAAGCTAGATCCAAGATCAATGAGCCCTGGGAAGTGGGCCCATTGAAAGGAGACTGGACCTGTGGATATCTTGGGGGTCAGCAGCAAGGGCCTGCTTTGGGAAGCCCCCTCTTTAGAGGTGAATGTGGCAGCATTGAGACACCACCCAGAAGCAGGCGGCACAGACACTAACTGCAGATTCATGGGATGGTTCTCACCAAGGGCGGATGAGAGTGCCGCAGAGCCCAAGGCAGCGCCACGGGGCCCCAGGCAGGGAAATTTCGCAGGGCCCCTCCTTTGACACGGCGTATTCACTGTGGCACAATGGTGCATGTGCAGGGTCTTGGGAAGCACGGGGCTCAGGGCAGCTGCCCCGCTCGCCCTGCCCTAAATCCTAAATCTAGTTCTCACAGATCTTTCACATGCATAAGATGATAGATCTGCAGGAGGTGGGGCAGTGGCATAATGACAGGGCCGGAGGGTTCAGTTGCCCCTGGGAGAAAAATAATACAAACTGGATCAAAATTATAGGTGCTTTGTGAATATGGTGACTTGAGATTGGAAAGATTTCATACTGTCATGTATGATTCCTGGTAACCCAGCTCAAATATGAAAAACTAGGTTGATACCTGTTCATATCAGGAGCTGTTGAATTCAGTTCACCATTTGCAGTATCTCATTAGGATGTTTAGTGGAGAAGATATTGGGTTTTTTTTATTTATACTTGTGGGCTCACAAGAATTCCTCCATTGTTTTACCATGAGTCTCAAAACATTTGATGTTTTTCTAAATGCCTGGAATCAGATTATGTAGGAATCTCAGCTTTAATTTAAAAAAAGTTCTCTATACTTTTGGGCCTTACAGCTAAGGAGGAAAGCTTTAAAACATGAACCCTAAATACTCAAACAAAAGGTCAATAAAAATCCAACATGTTTTATTTTTAAAATATCTTATGATTTGTGGACCAGTCTCATAACTTTGTGTAGGCGTTCCTTGTGATTTTTGGGTTGGCACTACTGCTCTTTGATTGGTGAATTTAGAGAGGTCTTTCTCTTTAGCTTACCTTTCCACCCTCCTTTTTTGTCACAGGTCATCAGAGAATCATACAGACACTGGAGAGTAGGGTGAGTCCATGACTATGGTTAATGACTGGTCAGGGTAACTAACTATTATCAGCCAGTGGTCTGAATGAGCTATCTACTGCCATCTGTTAATCAACTGTAGGAAAAGGCTTCAGGAGCAGACCTTATTTATATAGACAACTTACTTTGCCACAGAGATCAGTAGACACACTTGCTGTGTCAAGGCGACCAATTTTGGCTCTTTTGGGTTGAAATTCACTTAAGACTTGGAGCTGGGAGAATGAAATGTTGTTATTCGTATTGTATGATTAAAAGGTTAAAGACCTGAACTTAATCTGACCTGGCTTAGGGTCTACCATAACTTGAACACTAAGCAGAGGATAGTGAATCACATCTAAGTGAAAGTCACAGAAGATGGAAACATGTTTTATTTCTGGTGGTGTAGGATTTATTTGGGAGTCCTCAATTATATCTGACACTTTACATCCAGGCTACGTCTACACTGGCCCCTTTTCCGGAAGGGGCATGTAAATTTCACCAGTCGTCGTAGGGAAATCCGCGGGGGATTTAAATATCCCCCGCAGCATTTAAATAAAAATGTCCGCCGCTTTTTTCCGGCTTTTAAAAAAGCCGGAAAAGAGCGTCTACACTGGCCCCGATCCTCCGGAAAAAGCGCCCTTTTCTGGAGGGTCTTATTCCTACTTCCTACTTCAAAGTTTTTTTGGCTACGTCTACACTGGCCCCTCTTCCGGAAGGGGCATGTAAATTTCAGCAGTCGTCGTAGGGAAATCCGCGGGGGATTTAAATATTCCCCGCGGCATTTAAATAAAAATGTCCGCCGCTTTTTTCCGGCTTTTAAAAAAGCCGGAAAAGAGCGTCTAGACTGGCCCCGATCCTCCGGAAAAAGTGCGCTTTTCCGGAGGCTCTTATTCTTACTTCAAAGTGAAATTTACATGCCCCTTCCGGAAAAGGGGCCAGTGTAGACGTAGCCAGTAGGAATAAGACCCTCCGGAAAAGGGCGCTTTTTCCGGAGGATTGGGGCCAGTGTAGACGCTCTTTTCCGGCTTTTTTAAAAGCCGGAAAAAAGCGGCGGACATTTTTATTTAAATGCCGCGGGGATATTTAAATCCCCCGCGGATTTCCCTACGACGACTGGTGAAATTTACATGCCCCTTCCGGAAAAGGGGCCAGTGTAGACGTAGCCCCAGTGTTTAAAGGTAGAACTGACTAGAATCAATTAAGAGTGTTTTTCTTGTCTCAGTGATCGCTTGAGCAAAAATCATTGATAAAATCTTGTCTAGACTGACCTTGGACGCAACATGCAGGCAGTGTGTTGAAGGGCAGTGCAAAGGAGACAATGGTGATGAGGTACCATATTACCTAGTGAAATCATTGTTGCTGAAATCACTAACTGCCACTTTCTTAACAAAGACTCAGTTTTTGCTATTTAAAAAGTAAATCAATGTAACAGAAAACTGCAACGCTCTCTGGTAACTTTTTAAAAATCAAACTTTAAACTTCATTGAAAAGATTGGATAGTTTACAATTGAAAATATTTGACCTGCACTTAAGGCAACTGTAGCCAGACATGAACCCCATCTTGTTTCCGCCTCCTCCCCCAGAGAGCAAGAGAAAGGCAGTCAGCCTTTGATGCCCTGGGAACGCAGTAAATGGGCTATCTGACGACTGGGAGACCTCCCGTCGCCCTGATGGTTAGTATCAGTAATTGACACGCCTGCACTATCCCAGGAGAGGAATCTTCGCTCATCACATACCAGAGGTGCCTATTGTCTGCATTTTCCCAGGTGTGAATTATGCTTTGCACCGTTCGTGGGAAACCTGGCATTCAAAGCCATTTTTCCTAATTGGCCACTCGAGACCAGGAAGAAGTCTATGTGACCCAAGGGATATAAAGAGGGGCTTAGAAGCCCACCCCATTTGAGCTCCAATCACCTACACCTGCTGCCAGGTACTGATTGTCTCCCGAGGTCTGTGGGACGCCCAACCTTGCCCTGCTTCTTCCCGAGGGATTGAGAGAAAGATGCTGGTCACGCCAAGGCTGGAACACAGAGGTGAGAATTGTACCTGCTATGTGTTTCTTTATGTGTACACTTTAATTGTCACTCTGTTATAAGTTTAGTTACTTTATTATAGTTTCTTTAGTCAAACTGCTTCATTTCTATTGTAAACTGCCTTTGGTAAGGTGATTTATCTATAAACTTTGGAAATAAGTGGGTGCCCTCATTCACTTATAAATATATATATATTGAACCAAGTTTCTTTTCTTTTCTATTTCTTTCTCCTATAAATAAACCAGTGCGTGTCAAGCTTCTGACTTGAACCTGTGCTGCTGTACCCGAACCGAACACAAACAAAAGAACTTCAGCCGGTCAAAGGGACAGGTATAGGAAGAGCGTGGGTGTTTTTGGATTGTGTCACTCCCAGGTGACAGATCCGTTGGGGCATCTCTCAGTCTTTCCCAGACTGCCTGCTGCGAAGGGATCCTGTATCCTAGCAGCTAAAATCTGAGGTGTAATAAGCTCTTCCTATAAACTCAGGGCGTCTGAGAGCCTGTTGGCTGCCCTCTGCGACGGGACCCTGGTCCTAGCACAGATGTTAAACTATTTTTCGGGGTGCCCTCCAGCTTTCTAGGCTGCTCACTGCAACGAGATTTTGCGTCTCAGCAGTTGAAGATTTGGGTGTAACACACACGCACATACTGCCCTGACCATTTCAGCTGACAGCAACTGATTTAATTTTGTGTAAAATTTTGCATAATAAAGGATAGCATTTTTTTTGAAAATGTTCAACTACATTTTGTGAAGGAGAGGGCTCTCCCCAGGGGGAGATTTCTCTGCCTCTCATTGTTCCTTCCTTTCCTCTTAGCACCCCTATCCCCCAAGTACCACCTGTGCCCCCTGGCTCTTCCCTTGTTGACCAGCCATCTACCTCCACCTCAGAAGGCTGGATGCTTTTCTGGTGGAAGCCTGTAGGCCCAATATCCCTCCTCCAACAAGGAGAGTGGGAAGATCACCCATAAAATACTGAGGGGGGCCACTGCTGCAGACATCTCCCCTGATGAGTGTCAGCAGGAAGCACCAGGCAAAGACACTTTTGGCAGCTGAGAGGGAGGCCTTCCCCAAGGAGATCTACTACCTATGTCCCCCGTCGTAACTGCTGAGACATTTGTTGCCTTGGTTGCTGATGGGGAGGAATCTGGGGCCATCAGGATGGACTTTAGCTCCATCTTTGAGGAGATCAAGGCCAGGGGGAAAATGACACTTTGCCAATGGGCCTTGGTCTGGGCAGTGACTCAGCTGAGCCATCCCCTCTTTCTACCTCCCCTATGCCTCCTGTGGCCACCCTTGCCCTCACTCTTGGGGCATTCCTGATATTGCCCATAAGCCCAGTCACCAAATCCACTCCATTTGAGGATTCTGAGCCCCTAGGGACTAGATAGTGCTGAGCCAGGGCTTGTGTGTGCCCCCTCCATCTCTGAGGCATAACAGTTGCTTTCCCTTCCTGATGGAGGCCTGCTTGCTAATCCCATCTTGCCCAATGCTGGAGGTTTTGATACACAATCCAGCCTATTACTCAAGACCAGCGTCAGTGTGGACCTCCTCCCACTCCTCTCCCCTCTGCCTAGACTGCATTCGGAAGGCACCATAACCCGGTCACTTAAGCTCTGGGGACTACATCCTGGGCACATTCCCAAAGCCTTGACCTGATCCTACATCTGCTCCCACCACAACTCCCTCCTCCACTCCTAACCCTACTCCCTGTCCTGATTCCACTCCTAGTTCCAATCCCACTCCACTCACATCCCTACTCCCACTCCTGGCTCTATGCATTGTCACTATCAGGACTTCTCCTGTCCCCACCATGATGCCTGCTCCCTCTTCACCGCCCCCACCATCCAACTGTTATTGCCACCCCCATGGGGACTGTATTTTTCCTGCTAACTGCAAGTGGTCCACAGGTGGTGGTTTTCATGTGCCCCATTTCTAGGGGCTGCTCTGTTCCCTCTGCCACCCCCTCCCTTGCCAGGGATGGAGATATTCAGTGAAGCACCACAGCTTTTGGTGCAGTGCTGGGGATCTGCTCCCTGTTTGCCAGTCTCCATGGCTCATGAATCCCATCTGAAAGCCCAGACGAAGGAGGACCCTGCTACCCTGAAACCCTCAGTGCTGATGGCTGAGCTGCACCAGTTCCTCACAGATGCCTCAGAGCCAAGGACAAAGTGCAGTTTTCTCTTCTTCATTGGGGGGGACTTTAACCATGTTCTCTGGACCACAAAGGCCATTTTGCAGGAGGAGAGAGGGACCAAGAGGCAGGACATCATGTCTTACCACCAGGCCGACAAGTTCCACAACACTCTCATGGGTCTGTGCAGGAGCTCTCCTTCCTTTGGGGGGGGAGGGGTGGGCAGTACTTGATGGTTTTCCTCCAGGAGACCCACATGACTCCAATCATCAAGTTTAACTGTTGGCTGGAATGGGGAGGTGAGGGCAAGGTGTTTTTTAACCACCTCAGTGCCTGTTCAGCTGGAGTGGTCACCGTGTTCTTCTCTGCCCTATGGCCCAAGGTTCTGGGGGTTGCTGAGGGCATCCCAGGCTGCCTGCTGTATGTCTGGGCCTGTGTGGTGGTATGACATTGAATTTGGTCAATGTCTATGCCCCAAATGCGGGCCCAGACCAGGTGAACTTTTGTGAGCAGGTGACCAGATCTTTGTGATTACCTGGTCTTGAGCAGGGACTTCAACACCGCTCTTCTTCAGGAGTTGAGACCTGGCAGGCCACTGTGGGGTCCTCAAAGAAATCATGGGTCATCATTCCCTGGTGCTTGTCTGGCAAGACCACCACCCAGACATCACCACCACCTTCACTTATATCTGGGTGGAGGATGATCAGTTGCACCACTTCAGCTGGACAGAAAATACGTTTCTTGTTTCCATGAAGTATGGGTCCACTCTGCCAGCTTCTGGCTGACTCTGTTCATAGATCACCATTTGGTGGCCATGAAGGCCTCTCAAAGACTATGTCTACACGCTCAAAGACTACGTCTACACTGTAGCCGTCTTCTGGAAAAGCGTATGCAAATGAAGCATGGAGTGGAATATTGCCATGCTTCATTTGCATATTTAATTAGCAGCCATTTTTGTGCAAAAAGGAGCTGTGTAGATGGCTTCCCTGTCAACTGATCCGCATTTTGACTCGTGCGCTATGCCAATGACCAGCTGAGCCTTCACAGTGAGAAGGCCATTTTTATTTTAATGAAGCTGGGGATATTTAAATCCCAGCTTCGTTGACTAAGGCAGGTAATATTATTTACATGCTTCTGGTGACAGAGGCATATTGTCTAGACATACCCTGAAAGATAAAGGTGCTACCTTCACTTTATTTATCTGAAACTACTGTACTGAAATGGCCTGTATTATATGCTCCCATCACTTTTATATTGGCTTTGTGTGTTAGAGATGTTCTAAAAAAATCTTAATGTGGAAATTCAAAGAATGGTCAGTTTAAAAATGGTCAGGGGAAATAACGAAAACAGGATAAATGCATCAAAGGGACTATTTATCTTGCACATATAAGCAAATGGAGAAATCTAACCAGGATAACAAAACAGACAAAAAGCAAACAAAGAACATATGGTCCAGAGCCACCCCAGTGCTATCTGGATTCCATTTTGCAATGGAAATGGCAAAGCTGGGAATAAATTCATCCTTAGGTCAGGGACTGGCCAGCTATCCTTACTACATAAATAACTTTGCAATTTCAAACAATTCATTATAGGAAGTAATCATGCTTGCTCACTTAAAAAAATTTTTTTCATTCCAGCTTGACTGCTTTCAGCTAATAATTTCTTCTCTGTTCCCAGCTGAACCTTGTGTCAGTTTTAACATACTTTAACATACTTTAACAGAAGTTTCCTACAATGCAGATCCAGCAGCCTAAAACCAGAGTCAATTTAAGTTCTGAATTGCTTAACTGTTTCATTAGTGAAGGACCCTAAGACTACATCTACACTGGCAGCTTCTTGCTCAAGAACTGTTTTGCGGAAGCATTCTTGTGCAAAAAGTCTTCCATAAGAGTGCGTCTACCCTGGCATGTGCTTTTTTTTGCGCAAGAGATGTGCTTTTGTGCAAGAGCATCTATGGCAGTGTGGACGATCTCTTGAGCAAGAACGCTCTGATGATCATTTTAGCCACAGGGGTTTCTTGAACAAGAAATTCATGTTGACTGTCTACACTGCCCTCTTGCACAAGAGCTCTTGTGCAAGAGGGTTTATTCCTCATGGAGTGAGGAATAACTCTTCCGGAAGAAGCCCTGTTTTCCGACGCTAGACTGTAAATTTAATTGTGCAAGAATGCACGTGCAGTGTAGACACCCAGCAAGTTTTTGCACAAGAACATCTGTTCTTGCACAAGAAGCCACCATGTTTTATTGTATTTGTACAATAAATACAATATTATTAATATGTGTTATTATTTGTAGCCTAATAGTTTTATTGGACCTGGTTGGAATTGTCATGTCACATTCTCTGTTTCAAATATATAATGGCTCTAATGAAATATCTCTTTGTAATACAGTGATCTTTTAATTATCATTAATGAACTGGTATTCTAGCGAATCTGTGTTTAACTTGTGCCAGGACCTGCCAGGACTGAGCCCAGCACCTCTGTGCCTGCTGCATTAGTTATGAATGTAAAAACATTGCTTGAGCCCCCGCTCCTCTTTCATTACATATTAAGCATCAAGCAAATGCCATTTCTATAGAAATTGAGCTTGCTGCTATAGATTTTTATGTAGTGCCATGTGATTTGGAGAATATGAGTAGAGAACCTTGACAAAGATGTGAAGTTCCTTAAACTGCAATCAGAAAAGTTTAAATTTGCTTCCCTCTTTCATACTTCCCATGGAACGAGCACATGCAGATACAGGGAGGGTTTTGCCTATTGAATATTGAACACTCTGGGATCCAAGTTGCCCCTCTGCTGTGCCAATTACCTGGCAAGCATAATATCGGCAATACTATAACATACTATTCCTAGTAAGATAAAAATAAGACTTCCTTTTCTGCCATGAACTTTATTGAGGTAAAGAGAGAGACTAGCTTTATTATATGCCTTTGGGATGAAGGCATATACACCAAGGTCTAAATATACACACAGGGCTTGATTCATTGCTGCGTTACACTTGCTTGATGCCAGTGTAACTCTGTTGAAATCAATGGAATGACACTGGCTCAGCTATGAAATGTACTGGATTGACATGTAATGGTTCTCATATGGTTAATAATTATTTCTATTACAATACCCCCTAGAAGCTCCAATTACTATTAGGGCACCACTGCCCTAGGAGCTATCCTAAATGTCATACAACAGGTCAGCAACAGAGATATAAACAGAATCCATATCTCCTAACTCCTGGGCCAGTGCCCTATCCTCTGCATTATGCTTCCTACTGTAAGATTATGGGTGAACTGTTCCACTGTTCCAAAAGGATCTGGGGTGCAATTATGATCCACACACCTAGTGGGTGTAGTTCATTGGCCCATGTAGTGACACTGAGACCACTTACAGAAAGCGATAAGAATGAGTGAACTCTATAGCCTAAGCTGAGAGCCAGTTGGCTTAATCGACGAGGAGTCCTGTGGCACCTTATAGACTAACTGAAGTGTAGGAGCATAAGCTTTCGTGGGCAAAGACCCACTTCGTCAGTTGGCTTAATAGCTCAAGCTGTAGAAGCTGCTCCAGAAGTCCCAGATTCAAATCTGCCTGGTGGTGCCATATTTAAACACAGTACTGGGTTTGAATATGGATGTGGTGTGCTTACTGTTAAGATCATAAAACACAAAAATTTTCAGTGCTTTTGCCTGTCGTTTTGCAGCAGACTGTTAATGTTTCTAACTGTATTCTGGAGCATTATCTTCAGGTATCTTATCTATTAACTACTTACTCATATGCAGAATGTTTCTCATTTATGGAGCACTTCTGTGACCGTATAAGGTTACCAGTCCTCTTGTTAGAGCTACTCCCACAATCTCATCTTTAGCTGTCTCTGCCCATCAAGGATACCTTACAGTCCTTCTGTTCTCTTATGAACTCTCTCTCTGGCAATATTCTGGATACATCATTGTCCTTGAACATATTATCCCCACATCTACGTTTATCAATTGTACACATACGTGAGGAAAATAACTCTAATAAGAAACTTCATTCATTTTTTAGCTCTGTGAACTCAGTATTCAGAGATAAGAGTGATTTTATGTCAAATCTGATTTTTTTTTTTAAATGACTGGAACTTTCTTAGAAATGAATGCTTTAGAAGCAGGATTTAGACCCAACCTTTCTTCACTATTTTTCTCTTGTCTTTCTCTTTCTGGAAAGACTACTGGAGTGAAACGGAGAGTTGACATCTTTTTCTCCTTCTTTTCTTCTCTCTCCACCTGAAAATCAACTGTCCACTATTGTTACATCTACAATTTAAAAATGCAAAAGCTTCTGTATTGCAAATGGACCGATCTTTTAATTGATACTGCAACACAAAAGTATCAGCGCTTGCCTTTTTTTTTTTGAAGGCATAAGAGTACCGTATATTCCGGCGTACAAGACGACCTCTGAAGTTAAAAAACATCCCCCAAAAATCGGGGGTCGTCTTGTACGCCGGATGCCCCGCCGCCGGAGCCCCTCCGCGGCTTTGAAAGCCTCGGGGGAAGCCGGCGGGGAGGCATCCCAGGCGCGCATGGGCTGCCCGCCCGCCGGAGCCCCTCCGCGGCTTTGAAAGCCTCGGGGGAAGCCGGCGGGGGGGGGGGCATCCCAGGCGCGCATGGGCTGCCCGCCCGCCGGAGCCCCTCCGCGGCTTTGAAAGCCTCGGGGGAAGCCGGCGGGGGGGCATCCCAGGCGCGCATGGGCTGCCCGCCCGCCGGAGCCCCTCCGCGGCTTTGAAAGCCTCGGGGGAAGCCGGCGGGGGGGCATCCCAGGCGCGCATGGACTGCCCGCCCGCCGGAGCCCCTCCGCGGCTTTGAAAGTCTCGGGGGAAGCCGGCGGGGGGGCATCCCAGGCGCGCATGGGCTGCCCCCCCTCCGGAGCCCCTCCGCGCCGCCGCGGAGGGGCTCCGGAGGGGGGGCAGCCCATGCGCGCCTGGGATGCCCCCCCCGCCGGCTTCCCCCGAGGCTTTCAAAGCCGCGGAGGGGCTCCGGCGGGGGGGAGCCCAGGCGCTCCTGGCGGCTTTGCTCCCGGTGCCTCTGGTCTGCTGGGGACCATCTCCAGCAGACCAGGGACACCGGGAGCAAAGGAGGCGGAAGGGCGCTGGGGTATAAGATGAAACCCTATCTTTTAATTAAAAAGATAGGGGGTCGTCTTATACGCCCAGTCGCCCTATACACCGGAAAATACGGTAGTACTGTGAAACATGGAAGCAAATGCTAAAATAAGAAAAAGATCACACTAGTGACCATCAAACACAGAGAAAAGTAACCATTCCTAGATTCAAATAATCAAATTCAAATAATCAAATTCAAAGGACGAATATCCAATAGCTCAATATAGAAAATCTGATCAGTGAAGATCTCAAGAATGACAGGATAATGCGGGCTAAGGGCCCACTTGCAAATGAAACTTGTGATTTGGAACATGTGGAGAAAGGTGAGAAAGAATGAGACTGCTCAGGCACATTTATTATACGATCCAGGTTCCAGACATTATTTTCTCTACAGGAACCTGCACAAAGAGTCCCTCACCTCTCCTCTACCTCTTCCCTCACCCCTTAAATGCCTAGTGTTTTCAAGTAAAAGCTCTAATTGTTTGAATGTGGCCAGGGCAACAATCGGGTGTTTTGCATATCTGATGTTTCTTGAGCAGGCAACAAGCATTGCAATCCAATTAGCTGCCTTTGATGGTAACCTTAATTTTTAACCTTGAGTAAAACTATTTCAAAGAGTCTACTTTATACTCTCAGTCTAACTGCAGTTAGCTTTTATTTGTCACTGTCAGACATGCCAGCAACCATCTCAAAGTGCAAAGGGAGAAAGCTTTGGATTTTTTTTTTAAACTAAGTAGAAAAAAGCGTCAGAGATGTAGCTCAGATAGTCTGTAATTAGAAAAACTTAAAAAACAACAAATACTTGCCTGGGCACGCAATGGCTCCACACAATCATTCTGCAAATTCTACTGCATCTGCATGACACAGTCATGATGCTCCTTCCCCATCTGTACCTGGACTAGAGATATGAAAGCTTCACCCGGGATGCAGGACCAATGCCCTTACCTCTAAATTTCTTCCTGGAGAGGCGTTTTTGGAGGCTTGACACCAGTGCTGACTGGTGGAACCAGTTCGTTATGGAGTTGTGGGATGACCAGCAGTGGCTCCGCAACTTCTGGATGCAGAAGGCCACATTCCAGGAGCTGTGTGTCTGGTTCATCCCTGCGCTCCAACGACAGGACACCCACCTGCGGGCTGCTATCCCCCTGGAAAAGAGGGTCGCTATTGCCCTGTTGAAGCTCTCAACGCCCAACAGCTACTGCTTGGTGGGACACCAATTTGGTATAGGAAGGTCTACTGTTGGGTCCGTCTTGATGGAGGTAAGTCACTCAAGGGGCACAGTCACTGCTGAAGGAGGAGAGAAGGGTCAAAAAGGGGGACTTTCAGGAAAGGGCAAGGGGTAGTGGGGGATATGGTGGGACTGGGAGGGAGCTCCTTGGCTCACCCTGCCCTGCTCGGGGAGGGGGGCATTTTGAGGAGGGGATTCCTGGGGTGTTGGGGGGGAGATTGGACGGGCATGTTGGGGAGAGGAGGGGGGTTCTCTTCCCAAGGGCTCAGGCACCCTGTCTAAACATTTTTTTGCACGTCTATTTGTCTCTTTCTGCAGGTGGTGAAGGCCATCAATACAGAGCTGCTGAATGGGCTCGTCTGTCTGGGAGACCTGGACACCCTTGTGGCCCAATTTTCTGCCCTTGGCTTCCTGAACTGTGAAGGAGTGCTCAATGAGACACACATCCCAATCCGTGCACTGCCCCATCGAGCTGCCCAATTCATCAATAGAAAGGGCTACTTTTCAATGGTGCTCTAGGCCCTGGTCGACCACCGAGGACAGTTTACTGACATTTGTGTTGGGTGGTGGGGGCAGGCACATGATGCCCGCATCTTCAGGAACTTCTACCTCTACTGCAGGCTGCAGGCAGAAACATTTTTCCCACTTTGGGATCTTATGCTTAGAGACATGCACATGCTGATGTGCACTGTGGCTGATACGGCCTACCCCTGATGCCATGGCTGATGAAGCCCTACGCAGGCCACCTGGATGCAAATGAGGAGCAGCACATCTTAGCTGGGCTCACATGCACATGGTAGTGCAGTTGGATGTTTAAAAGGGAGGTTCTGTTGCTTGCTCACATGACTAGAAATGGGGGAATGCAACATCCCTGAGGTGGTGGCCACATTTTGCGTTCTCCATAATCTTGTGGAGAGAAAAGGGGAGGTCTTCCTCCCAGGGTAGGGTACAGGTTCTGATGGTGAGGAGAGGCAATTTGAGCAGCCCAGGACAGCTGCTATCCACCAGGCTCACCAGTCTGGCATTCACATCTGGGAGGCCCTGAGAAAGCGAATCTCTGGAGGAGCTCACTGACTCTCCCCAGGGCCTCCTCTATGGGGGCTTGGTCCTGGCCCAATATAACCCTCACTCTGACCTCTCTCTAGAAATAATAGAGAAACACCAGGTTTTGTTTGAAAACAAAAATTTCTGTTTTATTATAATCAATATCATTAACTGAAAGCATCTAGAAATGTGGATAAAATATAAATTCTTATGTTTATTGTAAATAGTTTTCTCTTAAAGAACAGTTTCTGAGTAAAAAAATAAATATTTTATTAAATAAGCAAAATTGTCTCTAGCTGGAGTGGTGGGGTGCTGAAAAACTGGACCAGGGGTTTAAAACCTGGAAGGGGGGGGGGGGGGTTCAGGTCAGACAGTGTTTCCCTGATCACAGGCTCCTGCCACTTTGTGTCCGGGGACCACCATGGCCTCAGGGTCAGGTGGGGCAACAGACAGTGTGGTGGATGGGGGGGGGGGGGGCGCAATTGGGTCTGGGAGGTCTCGGGGAGAGGAGGGCCAGGGGAGAGGAAGATTGGGGGAGAGGGAGGTGCAAGGGGGGAAAAGGGTGGTGGTGCAGAAGGGGGGCTAGGTGGGGCAGGGTCATGGCATGCTGAACGAGTAATACCAAAGACAGGAGCAGGCAAAGCAAAGACCTCCTGCATAGTGGCACAAATGGAAGTCCACTACTGGACAAGCTCATCCAGCAGGTAGTTGTGCCACAGAGCCTTTGCCTGTGTTTCTCTTGCAGAGTCTTGTTCAGATCCTGCAGGGTCGCCACATAATGGTTCAAACTGTGTGTCCACACACCAGTGCCTGCAGCTCCCATGTCCCTGAGATGGAGGTGGGAGACCCTCTTGCATGGGTGGTCCGGCTGTGTAGGAAAAGAGGAAGAGACTATCAGTCATGCATGCAACCACTGTCCATGAGGGCATGCCCTCACTGTAAGGGACTCTCCTTCAGACAGAGGACTCAGAGGTTCTGAAAGTAACACCATGGGTGAGTTGGGCAGCATCCTGAGCATCACAGGGGCCCCAAAGTGCTAATGGGACCATATGCCCCCCTGTACTGCCAACTCGCCTGTGTGTGTTCTAGAAATGGCTCCTGGAACCACATGGCCTACCCCATGTGTCGCACACTACCACTGCACTTGTTTGCACATGCACAGCCAGCTGCACGATGTCCAGGCTGAGCATTACACATTTCCCTTGTGCATCAGTCATGGTGCACCCACCTTCCCCACCTTGTGTGTGACACAACCTCATAGCATTCACCTGCTGGTTCTTTCCTGATGTCTGAAGACACCTGGGAAGCCTCTGGGATCTGGGTGACTGGCTCCAGAGTGAGGGTCACAGTGTCATCCTCCTCCTCCTCCAGCACCAGGTCTCGCTCTCCAGATTCCCCGGACTGCTTATACTCCTGCTCCTGCTCAGGTTCCTCCATGACAAGGTCTGATAACCCAGACTATACCAGATGCAATGGAGCCTGAGCATCCCCACCGCCAAGAATGTCGGCCAGGTCCGCATAGTATGGCCAGTAATGTCGGGCTGCCCAGAGTGAGAGCTCTCATCTTGGGCCTTGGCATACCCCTGGCACAATTCTTTAACTTTGGCCCGCACTTGGTCCTGGGTGCGAGACTGGTGCCCTCTCCTGGACAGTCCCTGGGACATACAGCCATACATTTCCGTATTCCTGTGGTGCGAGTGGAGGGCTTGCAAGGATTTCTCCTCAGATCAGAGCTCAAGGAGAGTCCTGACCATGCTGGTGCCTGCTGTTTGGAGCTCTTGAGTGGGTGCTCAGATGTCTTCCTGGAAGGCCCAGGGGGGTCTTGGGACTGAGACATGACTGGGGTACTGTGGGACAGGAAGAGCTGTGTTCTGGCTGGCTTCCTGCCACAAATGGCTGCCTGGGTGCCTGTCCTTTTAAAACATGGCTGCAGACAGGAACAATAGAGGTGCAAGGCATGCAAATGGACTGTCTACCAGGGATTTTCTTGGAGGCCTTTTTATTTAAAAAAAACTGGCTCCCCATCCATATATGCTTTTTTCAACAGATCTCTGTCGAAAAAGGCATTCTTCCTTGTAAAACTTGGTTTACCACTATCAAAAAACCTGCTGTGTTTTTCGATTTAGTTTCAAAAGAATGTGGGGGATTCTCTAGATGCAGGTAAAGTTTTTTTGTAAAAAGGCTACTTTTTTTAAAAAAAACCCTCTAGTCTAGACACACCCAGAGTGTCCATGTTACATGACCCTGATAGAGAAGGTGCTAATTGTTCTTAAATGCCCATTGTTCGGTGTTTGTCATTAGGATGTGAAATGTAGCAGGCCATCCCACCAATGTCTTTATTCATACCTCTGTGATAAGAATCAAACTTGTAAAAGAAGTTAAGTCCTAAGGCTTCCCTGTGGAGTTGGGTTGTAGAATTGGCCTGAAACGATTATGGTGACTTTGAGATACCTTAATAAATGCCCAGGCAATTTAAAATGTTCCCCAACAGGTTTCTCTGTGTTGCCTTTTCAGATAACAGATTTGTGTCCATTAATTCTTGGGGCAAGCCAGCTAAACACTCAAATTCAAGCTTCTGTTTGATTAGCCCTGGTACATCTCTTTTGGATAGTCAGGAAACAGTCACATGAAAAAGGTTTTTATTTGAGATGGCTGGTGATGTAGGAGCATGAATAAATTTGATTTGCTATTTGTTATTCTATGGGTTAAAATGTTTCAATCGTACAATAGAAGCAGAAAAAAATATTGCATCCTTCAATAGACCAGTCCTGCCCCTCAAGCAACAAGTAGCTGATTTTTATCTGCCAACATCCCAGAGGCTGAAATGGTTTTGTACAAATCTCTCAGTAAATGGTTAACTATATTTGCAAGAAATATTTTACTATCTCACAGTGCATCACAAATTAAATTAGCGTAGAGTGGGGTGGCCAACCCGTGGCTCCCAAACCACATGCGGGTCTTCTCCCCCAAAAGTGCAGCTCGTGAAGCCGCTCCTGCACCCCCCAAATAGCTCCCAAGCCTCTGTGCTCCTCTGTGCACACTGGGTTGATGATTCAAAATGGCACCCAAGATGGCAGCAGTCAAGGGGAACCTAATATGGCCAAAAAGCCTAAGCTTGTTTCTTAAAGGGGCAGCCTCTTTTTTTTCTCAACAATTTTTTGCTCTTCACATTTTTTCCACTGCTGTTTCGGGCCATGGGTTAGCCTGACCCAGAGCATCCTTTCATAGACAGGCACTTTGAGAAGAAAAACAATCCATACATCTCTTTGAGCATGATACTTACCAGTTGGACTCTCAATACCCCATTCAATTTTTTTAAAACAGCCTTTTTCTCTCAGAGAAGTGCCTGAAGCAGAGAAAGGAGGAGGAAACCAAGAAACCTAGGGAAAACCATGAGGAGAGACCAAACCTCAGCTAACATACCTTGGTAGGGAACCTTGGAGGTCTGCATACGCAATTAAGGGACTGAGGCAAGTCCAGTCTTTCAGATTCTTAAGCAAAGCCCAAATCTTTGAGCCTCCCCCTGAGAGTTCAAGGTGGACTGGAATGCTGCATGCTTGGTGCTGGGCTCTGAAATATTTATTTCTTTTGAAATAAGGAGAATTTGACATTGGTACTTTTCAAAATCACCCAGATTAAATTCTATTGTATTTATTTGAAGAAGTTGGAGACTCAGAGAGCCTGATTTCTTCCCTCACACCAAAGTCAGACAGAAACAATTTCTCTTGAATCAGTAGCACTATAAAACTGGAATAAGAAAGAGCAGAATCAGGATGTAATGACTTAGTTCTACCTTTCACCTGAAAATGAATTTTTCACGACAAGCTCTAACTGTAATTACAACCTGAGACATCTCCTTTTTAAATTTACACTCTTGCACAATCACACCATCCTGGTTATTTGAATTCTAGGAGTCTGCTACAACACAGTAGAGTGAATTCCCAAATTTCCTTGGATTCTTCTAGATCAGCCTTGGTATTATACCATTTAATACTGCTGCTGGTGTTAGCAATTGCTTCTGTGTAAGGTTCAGCAACAGGAGCATCACAACTGTTTTGTCTTAGGTCACTCCTGCTATTCTGCAGAGCTCTTTTAAGAGAGAATTTAAGCAAATTGGTCAGGTGTGCCCTTATTTGTTGACTGAGTTACTTCTCCATAGTTTTTAGGCCAGGACCACCCCTTTGATAGGGAGAGAAAACAAGTAGCATGAGACAAGGTTCTATTGAAATGGATGTGACTCTCTCAGCACCTATATTGTTCTTGTAGAATCTACATAATTCAATAAGCCAGTTTATTACTCTTACCATCGATACAAGCCCGCCCCTGCACTATTTTAACTAGTTATTTAGCCAATTGACAGATGACTAAGTCACAACTACGGAAAAGTTTTTGTCATAAAGAGGAGCTCAGAAGTGGCTTTCTTCACTATGAGGAGAACCCCCCCCCCCCATTTTCTTACTGAATTGGCTCTTCTTTCCCCAATATAAAGACCCTGAGCTAAATGAAAACAGAGCAGGGGGAAAAAAATCCCCTCCCATAGCGTTTCAGTCAACTTTCTAATCAGCCTCCTTCTGCTATCAACCTGAAAGCTACACAGCAGGAGCAGCCTGAGTTGCCCATCCCTTCCTTTTATATTGCTCAGTGCACCTGTTTCCCAAATGCTATTTGAAGATAATTAGCCATTGTTTATCACTAGTTGTATTTTCATCTGTTTCATTTGCAAATCCCAACTATTTGTAGCTTCTCCAATTATCATGGTCTGATCAGAAGAAGAGCTGTCACTTGGCTAAGGAGTTAACCCTTAACTTGTCAGCATTTCTTTTATTCAGAATATATAGTATTATCATTAGAAATTGCATTCCTTTCAATCAATAAATCCACAGAGCACGTGATCTGGCTTGATAGTTACAGATCAGGAACAGGTAACAGGAGAGTTTGGAGAGGGAGTTCTCCAGGTAAAAGAGGAGTAAAAACAGGACCCTTGTGGTAAGTGTCTGTCTGGAGTGTGTGTTTGTGTGTGGGGGAGTTATTTGCAGTGTGCTGAGCTTGTGTTTGTCTGTTTGGTTTGTTTGTTTGAAGGAGCTCTAAAAGGTTTGAAATCTAGAAGCCTCTGTTAATTGGCTGAGCCTCAGTCAGGGGGAGGGGCTACCAGAGCTATATAAGCCTGTGACTCAGCGACCAGGGAGAGCGCAACCAGGAACAGGTAACAGGAGAGTTTGGAGAGGGAGTTTAAGGGCACTAGTGACTTGTGTCCTTCTTTAAAACCTAACTCTTAGAATAATCTATACTTGGGAATAGTGAGCATAATATAATAACATTCAACATTCCTGTGGTGGGAAGAACACCTCAGCAGTCCAGCACCCTGGCATTTAATTTCAAAAAGGGGAATTACACAAAAATGAGGAGGTTTGTTAAACAGAAATTAAAAGGCACAGTGACTAGAGCCAAATCCCTGAAAGCTGCATGGAAACTTTTTAAAGACACCATAATAGAGGCCCAACTTAAATGTATACCCCAAATTAAAAAACATAGCAAGAGACCTAAAAAAGAGTCACCGTGGCTTAACCACCATGTAAAAGAAGCAGTGAGGGACAAAAAGGTATCTTTTAAGAAGTGGAAGTCCAATCCTAGTGAGATAAATAGAAAGGAACATAAACACTGTCAAATCAAGTGTAAACATGTAATAAGAAAAGCAAAAAAAGATTTTGAGGAACAGCTAGCGAAAAACTCAAAAAGAAATAACAAAATGTTTTTTAAGTACATTAGAAGCAGGAAGCCTGCTAAAAAGCCTGTGGGTCCCCTAGATGATCGAGCTATAAAAGGAGCAATCAAGGACGATAAAGCCATTGCGGAGAAACTAAGTGATTTCTTTGCTTCAGTCTTCACGGCTGAGAATGTTGGGGAGATTCCTGAATCTGCACCGTCCTTTGTGGGTGATGAATCTGAGGAACTGTCCCGGATTGAAGTGTCATTAGAGGAGGTTTTGGAACAAATAGAAAAACTTAATGTTAACAAATCTCCGGGACCGGATGGCATTCATCCAAGGGTTCTAAAAGAACTTAAATGGGAAATTGCTGAGCTATTATCTGTGGTTTGTAACCTATCCTTTAAATCGGCTTCCGTACCTAATGACTGGAAGGTAGCCAACGTGACACCAATATTTAAAAAGGGCTCTAGAGGCGATCCTGGCAATTACAGACCGGTAAGTCTAACTTCAGTACCAGGCAAATTAGTCGAAACAATAGTAAAGAATAAAATTGTGAATCATGTAGAAGAACATAATTTGTTGGACAAAAGTCAACATGGTTTCTGTAAAGGGAAATCCTGTCTTACTAATCTATTAGAGTTCTTTGAAGGGGTTAACAAAAATGTGGACAAGGGGAATCCAGGAGACAATCCAGGAGACAAATGTGGACAAGGGGAATCCGGAGGCTCTTATTCTTACTTTGAAGTAAGAATAAGAGCCTCCGGAAAAGGGCACTTTTTCCGGAGGATCGGGGCCAGTGTAGACGCTCTTTTCCGGCTTTTTTAAAAGCCGGAAAAAAGCGGCGGACATTTTTATTTAAATGCCGCGGGGGATATTTAAATCCCCCGCGGATTTCCCTACGACGACTGCTGAAATTTACATTCCCCTTCCGGAAGAGGGGCCAGTGTAGACGTAGCCAAGCAGACTGTGAGGGACTCCAAGAAGATCTCACCAAACTGAGTGATTGGGCAACAAAATGGCAAATGAAATTTAATGTGGATAAGTGTAAAGTAATGCACATCGGGAAAAATAACCCCAACTATATGTACAGTATGATGGGGGCTAATTTGGCTACGACAAATCAGGAAAGAGATCTTGGAGTTATCGTGGACAGTTCTCTGAAAACTTCCACACAGTGTGCAGCGGCGGTCAAAAAGGCAAATAGGATGCTAGGAATTATTAGGAAAGGGATAGAAAATAAGACCCAGAACATCTTACTGCCCCTGTATAAAACGATGGTACGCCCACATCTTGAATACTGTGTACAGATGTGGTCTCCTCACCTCATAAAAGATATTTTAGCCTTGGAAAGGGTTCAGAAAAGGGCAACTAAAATGATTAGGGGTTTGGAACGGGTCCCATATGAGGAGAGGCTAAAGAGACTGGGACTTTTCAGTTTAGAAAAGAGGAGACTGAGGGGGGATATGATAGAGGTCTATAAAATCATGAGTGGTGTGGAGAGGGCTGATAAAGAAAAGTTATTTATTAGTTCCCATAACAGAAGAACTAGAGGACACCAAATGAAATTAATGGGTAGCAGGTTTAAAACTAATAAAAGGAAGTTCTTCTTCACACAGCGTGTTGTCAACCTGTGGAACTCCTTGCCAGAGGAGGCGGTGAAGGCTAGGACTATAATTGAGTTTAAAGAGAAGCTGGATAAATTCATGGAGGTTAGGTCCATAAAAGGCTATTAGCCAGGGGATAAAATGGTGTCCTTGGCCTCTGTTTGTCAGAGGCTGGAGAGGGATGGCAGGAGACAAATCGCTTGATCATTGTCTTCGGTCAACCCTCTCTGGGGTACCTGGTGCTGGCCACTGTCAGTAGACAGGATACTGGGCTAGATGGACCTTTGGTCTGACCCAGTACGGCCGTTCTTATGTTCTTATGTTCTTATCTAGAGCAGCTGTTTCCTGATATGGTGACACATAACCATGGGCCAAGACACTTAAATGTGACTAATGACTTTGGGTACCTGCTTTTTGATTGCCTAACTTAAGGCATAAGAATCATAAAATCCTAGAAGGGTAAGGGATAGTTAGTCCATTTGGCCTAGTATCCTGTCTTCTGAAAGCAACCGATGCCAGGGGCCCAAGAGGGAATAAACAGAACAGCAAATCATCAAGAGATCCATCCCATTTCCCATTCCCAGCTTCTGACAAACCGAGGCTAGGAACTCCATTTCTATCCATTATGGCTAATAGCCATAGATAGATTTGTCCTGCATTAATTTATCTAGTTTTGTATTTCACAACGTTTTCTGGCATGGAGTTCTACAGGCTGACTGTGATTTGTATGAAGAAATACTTCCTTTTATTTTTGTTTTAAAACCTATTAATTTTATTTGGTGACCCTTACTTCTTGTGTTGGGAAGGAGTAAATAACTCTTCTTTATTCACTTTTTCCACGCCAGTCATGATTTTATAGACCTCTAGCATAACCTCTTTTAGTTGTCTCTTTTCTAGGCTAAAAAGTCCCAGACTTACCAATCGCTTCTCATTTGTCAGTCGTTCAGTACCCATAATAATTTTTGTTGGCCTTTTCTAAACTTTTTTCAATGCCCAGATCTCTTTTTGGAGATTAGGCAATCAAGGTTCAAGGTGAGAGTATACTATGGATTTATATATCGATAATGAGATATTCTGTGTTATTCTTTTGCTCATTTTTAGTGCTTCCTAATATTCTGTTTGCTTTCTTGACTATTACTGTCCATTGAGCAGATGCTTGCAGATAACTACCCAGAGACTCAAGATCTCTCCAGTGTCAAAAGCTAATTTAGTCCTCATCATTTTATACATATAGTTTGGATTATGTTTTCCAATGTTCACTGCTTTATAGGGTCCAATTTCCAAAATCATCTCACCAACAGTCTTTCAAAGTCAGGCTTGCTTAAAATATCTCAGGTTATGCATGTATACATCACTAGTCACTATTTATAATCTTTATCATGGAACCTTCAAATTCCACCTCTTTTGCAGGGGAACGATGAATTCCTCCACTTCTGCACGATGGGTTTACTTTGAAAGTTATCAGTAGAGCTAAGCAGGAAATGATTTTCTTGGCATACAAAAAAATGGCTAGATATTGAAAAGTTCTGAACTTGAACAAAAAGTTAAAACTTTGAACATTTTGCAAAACAAAAATATCCCCCACAATTACAATTTGGGTCAATTGAACTGTTTTGCTTTGATTGTTTCAAATAGTTTCATTTCAGATTTAATTTCATTTTTTTTACTATATTTGCTCAATTTTCAAAAGAAAAGTTGTTTTAAACCAGAAAAAATGCAATGTTCATCTTGAAAAATTTTTAATTTTAAAACTTTCACAATTTTTAGAGTTGAAAAATGTTTCACAACTTACTCTTCTCTGAAAAAAGGATTCTTCATTTTTGATGCATTAATACTTTCTACTAAAAATAATGTTTTATTAAAAATAATCCCAACCACCTTAAGCTACAGGCCACCTTGTTATATTCAGTCCTCATCCAGTCCTTGGAGCCAATCAGCCTCTAGCTCCCCTGACCCCTGCCCTCACTTCACTGGTGTTATGCTGTAATTCTTTCAGGCAGCTGGGTATGCAGCCCTTCTACTCTAAAGCTACATCTAGACTACTTCCCTTTTTCGTAAAAGGGATGTAAATTAGACATATCACAATTGCTAATGAAACGGGGATTTAAATCTCCCCTGCTTCATTAGCATAAAAATGGCTGCTGCTTTTTTTCCGCACGGAGCTTTGTCGGAAAAAAAGCGCCTGTCTAGATGCTGATCTTGCAGAAATATGAAATAAGGGATAAGGGAGCTTTCAGAAAAGGCTTTATTTTCCGCAAGATCAGTGTCTAGATTGGTGCTTTTTTCCAACAAAGCTCCGTGAGGAAAAAAAGTGGCAGCCATTTTTATGCTAATGAAGCAGGGGAGATTTAAATCCCCTTCATTAGCAATTGCAATACGTCTAATTTACATCCCTTTTATGAAAAAGGGAAGTAGTCTAGACGTAGCCCAAGAGTAGAGCATCTACATGCAAGAAGCACAATTAAAATAGAGATTTTAAAGATAGCATCCATACTGATTGGACTCTATTTTGCATTTGAGGCTGCTTGGAACCAGTTCAGGTAGGGCATTAGGTTAACAGTTGCTTCCTGGAGCTGCTGCCTGAGACTATCTGAGATGCGTGCTTAAAGGACCTGCCCTGTACAGCCATTTCTCAGGGCCTTCTGCTTGGTTGCTTACCTCTCTGAGGGTATGTCTACACTACAAAGTTAGTTCGAACTAACGAATGTTAGTTCGAACTAACTTTCCTAGGCGCTACACTAGCGCTCCGTTCATTCGAACTTAATTCGAACTAACGGTGCGCTTAGTTCAAACTAGGTAAACCTCATTCTACGAGGATTAAGCCTAGTTCGAACTAGCTAGTTCGAATTAAGGGCTGTGTAGACCCTTAATTCGAACTAGTGGGAGGCTAAGGCTTCCCAGGTTTCCCTGGTGGCCACTCTGGCCAACACCAGGGAAACTCTATTGCCCCCCTCCCGGCCCCGGAGCCCTTAAAGGGCCACGGGCTGGCTACAAACTTTGTGCCAGTTGCAAGGCTGCCAGCACCCATGCCTGCACAGCCTGCACCTGCCACACCATGAGCCAGCCATCTGAGGGCTCCCAGCCCTCCACTGCTCCCCAGGACCAGCCTGGCGGCTCCCAGGAGCCTGCCCAGGGGCGCAAAAGGCGGGCGCCCGCCTGGTCAAGTGCGGAGATCGTGGACCTCATCGAGGTTTGGGGGGAAGCCTCCAATGTCCACGATCTCCGCACTAGCCACCGGAACGCGGCCGTCTACGGCCGCATGGCTGCCAGCCTGGCCGCCAGGGGCCACCAGCACAGACGGGAGCAGGTCCGCTGCAAAATTAAGGACTTGCGGCAGTCCTACTCCTGGGCCTGCTTGCCAGGGGCCGACCCGGAGGCCTGCCCCCACTTCCACGCCCTGGACCGCCTCCTGGGGGCTCATGCCTTCCCTGCCCCCCAGGACGTGATTGACCCCGGGGCAGACGGACCGCTCCTGGAGACGGAGGAGGAGGAAGAGGGCTCTGAGAGCCAGGAGCCTGCCGCCAGCCTGCCCAGGACCCGGAACCCCCGAGGCACGCCACAGAGCCGCTCGCCTGCGTCGTCTGAGGCCGGGGAGGCGTCCACCTGTGAGTACCCTCGTGTTCCCCTTATGTGTATGGGGGCTGGGGTGAGAGGGAGCCCCGGGATCGTGCGCCTGGGCCTTGCCCACCATGGAGCAGCAGCTGGGGATCCTGCAGGGGCCCTGGCCTTGCACAGGGGAGCTGGGTTTCACACACCTGGGCCCCTGGGGTAATTGACCGCTGGTCTTCTTGCACCACAGCCGCAGCACCTGGGACTGCAGGGCACACCACACCGCCTGCAGCAGCCACCTGCGCCCGGGCAAGCAGGACAACCAGGAACCAGGAGGAGTACCAGAGGCGGCACCTCCGGTTCCTGGATCGACAGCTCCGTCTCCAGGACCACTGGGTCCAGGAGGACCTGAGGCTGCACCGGAGGAGTCTGGAGGCCCTGGAAGAGCAGGGCCGTGCTCTGCGAGGCCACCTCCAGAGCCTGCTGGACCGCTCCCCATTTCCTCCCCCCCCTTTTGCTCCCCCTGCTCCCGCTCCTGCTTCCGCTTCCTCCACACCCCCTGTCCCTCCTGCCCCCCCCTCCACAACCATTTCCCACCGACACCCCCGGACCCGTAGTGTGGCGAGACGGGAGAGGCAGCCGGACTCCCACCCCTGAGCTTTCCTTTCCCTTCCTCCCTTCCCTCCCCTTCCCTTCCAGCTCCCTCGTCCCAGGTTTCCCCCTCCCCTCTCCAACTCTCATTCCTCCCTTCCCGCACCCAGTTATGTTAAATAAACAGACGTTTTTGTTTCAAAAACAGGTGTCTTTATTTTACAGTAGATAGGGAGGGGAAAGGGGAAGGGGGATAGGGTGGAAGAAGGCCCCAGTGGGGCATGCAGGGAGAGGTCAGTCCTCCTCCTCCTCCACCAGGAAGCTCTCCTGCAGGGCTTCCCGGATCCGGACGGCCCCCCGCTGGGCTTCCCGGATGGCGGTGGTGCGGGGCTGACCGTAGTGTCCAGCCATGCGGTCAGCCTCAGCCATCCAGGCTGGCAGGAAAGCCTCCCCCTTTCGCTCACACAAATTGTGGAGCACACAACATGCCGCTACCACGGGAAGGATGT
The DNA here is from genome assembly GCF_049634645.1 of Pelodiscus sinensis. Lineage (NCBI taxonomy): Eukaryota > Metazoa > Chordata > Testudines > Trionychidae > Pelodiscus > Pelodiscus sinensis. The sequence goes on along the minus strand of NC_134725.1, from coordinate 22,664,072 downwards.
TGTGCTCGGCCAGGTCCAGACGGGTGAGGAGGCATCGAAAGCGGGCTTTCAGTCGCCCGAAGGCCCCCTCCACCACGATGCGGGCCCTGGTCAGCCTGGCATTGAAGGCCTGGCGGGAGGGATTGAGGTGCCCCGTGTAGGGCTTCATGAGCCAGGGCTGCAGTGGGTAGGTGGCATCCCCCACCAGGCACACGGGCATGTCCACATCCCCGACCCTGATGTGGCGGTCGGGGAAGAAGGTCCTGGCCTGCAGCCGCTGGCACATGGAGGAGTTGCGGTACACCCGGGCATCATGTGCTTTGCCGGACCAGCTCACATTAATGTCCGTGAACTGTCCCTGGTGGTCACACACAGCCTGCAGGATCACGGAGAAGTACCCCTTTCTGTTGACGTACCGGGACGCCTGGTGTTCTGGGGCACGGATGGGGATGTGCGTCCCGTCGATGGCCCCCCCGCAGTTGGGGAAGCCGAGGGCGCCAAATCCCCGGATGACGGCGTCCAGGTCGGCGAGGCGGACCACCCTGCGGAGCAGCACCCGGTTGATGGCCTTGACCACCTGCGGAGAGAGACACAGCAAAGCGCCAATCAGTGGGGTGCCCGGGTGGCTGGGAGCGTGCGTGCCCTGGCAGTGCCCCGCGCCCCACTCCCGGAAGCAACCCCCCTGGCGGCGTGTAGTACGGCCGGGACAGCCCGACCCCTCCGGTGCGGGGCGCTTTCACCTCCTCCCGCCCCCCCTTTGTCCCTGGGGTGGCCCATCCCCTCTTCGCAGCCCCCCTCTCCCCCGGCTCGGTGGCCGACAAATGCCGTACCTGCATGAGCACCACTCCGACGGTGGATCTCCCCACACCGAACTGGTTCCCAACAGATGTCCGGCGTGGAGAGCTTCCATAGGGCGATGTCCACCCGCTTCTGGAGGGGGATGGCGGGTCTCATGCGAGTGTCCCTTCTTTGCAGGGCAGGGGCAAGCCACTCGCAGAGCTCCAGGAAGGTGTCCCTCCTCATCCTGAAGTTCTGGGTCCACTGTCGGTCCTCCCAGCGCTCCAGGACGATGCGGTCCCACCAGTCGGTGCAGGTGTCCAGACGCGGCGGGGCACGCCGGTGCCGGGGCGCCGCCACAGCTCCTCCATGGCCCCCAGGGCGGCCAGGCGGAGAGGCAGGGGGCTGACGTTCACCAGATGGTGCCAGGCAGTCTTGAGCCATTGCTGGCAGGCTTGCAGCAGCAAGTCCAGAAAGTGCACCAGAAGGTGCAGGGCGAGCTGTGGCTCCATGTTGCCACCTGCAGTGGCCCCCCCCGAAGGGAAGCACCGACACAGACGGGCACAGAGACCAACGCTTTGCTGTCCCTCGGCGAGGTTGGCAAGCAAGCAGGAAAAGCTGAGAACCGGCTGTCCAGGGGGGTCCCTTTAAGCTCAAGCCTCAGATAGCCTCAGACAGCAGCCACACAAAGCAACTACTGACCTGATGCCCTGCCAGAACCGGTTTCAGCTGCCCTTAAATGCCCCCCTGCGTCCAATCAGTGTGGACTCGCTAGTTCGAATTAGCAAAACGCTAATTCAAACTAGTTTTTAGTTCTAGATGCGTTAGTCATCCCACACCTCCAGGAGGGTCAGGATCCCCAGAGTAGGACAGTGCTTACCTTTTGTGGCCCCTGGCAGGTTCCTGGGAGCCTTCTGCATGCGCCCTGGAATGGGCAAGAGGCTCTTGGGGACTTGTGGCTTGGACACGGTGCCCAGATGTCTGGCATTGTGAGATGCACTGTGACTGGAGGCTCTGAGGGCCAACATCCTGCCACTAGCCCTGTCCCCTGTGTCTGCAGCTTTAGGAGACCCAGGAAACTAGAACTATAGGGCTCGTCTACATTGGCCCCTTTTCCGGAAGGGGCATGTTAATTTCACGAGTCGTAATAGGGAAATCCGCGGGGGATTTAAATATCCCCCCCCGGCATTTAAATAAAAATGTCCGCCGCTTTTTTCCGGCTTTTAGAAAAGCCGGAAAAGAGCGTCTACACTGGCCCCGATCCTCCAGAAAAAGCGCCCTTTTCCGGAGGATCTTATTCCTACTTATTCCTTTGAATAAAAGCCAGAAAAAATCGGCGGACATTTTTATTTAAATGCCACGGGGGATATTTAAATCCCCCGCGGATTTCCCTATTACGACTCGTGAAATTAACATGCCCCTTCCGGAAAAGGGGCCAGTGTAGACGTAGCAATAGAGTCCTGATGAGTGTGGACAGAGTGGCCAGCAGGGCACCAGTGGGATTTCCTGGACACCTCTTTTTTCATTAAAAGTCTATATTCTGTATCCCCATACCTCCTCTTCTGAAAAAGCTTTTTCAGAAGAGGCCTTATTCCTTGTCAGGAATGAGGTTTACCAGTGTCAGGTGAAGCTGTTCATTATTTTGACTTTCTTTTGAAATAACACAATTACAGTGTGGATGCTAGTATTTTTTTCCATAATAACTACAGTGATTTCAGAAAAATGGTGCAGTGTAGACACAGCACCTCAGCCCAACAATACTTACAAACTCTCTTCCTCCCCGATCTGCCATTCCTTTTTATATGACTCGCTTAGGCTCTGATTGGTTGCTTCCCATGCAACTAGATGTACTTAGAGGACCGCTCCAGTGCTCCCTTTTTGGGATGAGTGTGCCAAAGCCCTTATGTCTCCAGCAAGATACCTTTGGGCTCAGTCTACCCCTTCACAAGAGGTTATTAAAGTGAACCACTGTGTCTAAACAACTCCAGAGAGGTGCCAGTCTCTGGACAGGTTTTCATATAGTGGTTCAGAGTGACTTTTCCAGAAATTCAGGAAAAGAAATGGCTTTTGATATTAAAAGGCCAAGGTTGAACTGACTCAGCACTCCTTTTTAATCCAGCAAATGGACAATCTTCCATCCAAAGGGTGCTCCAATCTTGGTGAAGAGATGGAAAGTCTTTGGTGTGTGGGGCAACATAAGAATGATGAGTAACACCTGCTTTCTTTAGTGTTTGTTTAAATCTATTTATTGTTTTTGTTATTTATTGTTTTTCTTATGGATTCTAGGTAATGCTTTCCTCTTAAGGATAAACATGATTGCATAGAAAAAGGCATGGACACTTGAAACTGTTGGCAATACTCTGTTCATAGCCCTCAATGTGCAAAGCAAAGCTCAGGCCCTGACCTTTAAATGAACTAGTTTTCTGGGCATATCATGGTGTAAGGAAGGCAGCTGTGCAGCCTTTAAAAGCCCTGGTCAGCTGGGAGGGTGACAAGGATCTCTGACGAGAGACATGTGACAGTTGAAGACCTGAGATCTGATTGGGCACTGCTAGAGTGAACCACAGAGAAGTAAATACAGGTGTGATGAGTCTGAGCCACAGAAGTCTTTACATTTGTTTCTTCCTTTGCAAAGTATTCTGGGTCCAGTGGCTTTATTTGGCTTTCTGAAAAATCTTTCTCTCCCACCCCTAAAAATAAAGAGGAAAAAATAAAAAAGGAAACAAAGTTATTTTGACCACCATGACAAAAATGCATCCAGTTCTGAAATAATTGAAAAGTGTCATAATTATTATAAAGTTAAATGATGTATAAGTGACTAATTAACTGCAATCATTACTCATTGAAGAACTATAAGCCCATCCATTTTTTAGAATGAGTAAGCAATTTAATTCAATTTTAAAAATTACTGTTACAAATAACAAAAAGGCGAGAGTTACTGAGATTGTCAGTTTAATTAAATTGAGCCATGGTAGGAATCTCATATTGATAAATGTAACAAAAATGCACACATTATCCCTGTCGAAGGAGTTCACTTTCCATTACATTGGTTATTGTCTTTCAAGGAATATGCTTATACTGGAAAGCTTACAAGTAAAACTCATTTTACTTGAGTCTTGAGACACTCACCAAATCTTCATACAGTTGACGTTTTGCAAAAATCAGGGGGAAAATAAAATTGCCTCTCTTAAGTTGAGAGCCACCAGAGCATTTTATACCAAATGGACAACCATGAAATCGGGATCTCGTGGAACGAGGAACGAAGAGTAACGGTAGTTCGGAATAGAAAGCCTAGTCCGAACTACCTAGTTCATGCTGCGTGTAGCCGCGGGGCATGGAGTCTGAACTAACGGACATTTGAAAATGGCGACGCCCGGCAATATACAAATGAAGCCCGGGAAATTCAAATCCTGGGCTTCATTTGCAACTCTGGTTGACTATATTATCACCCTAGTTCAAACTAGGGTGGTAGTGTAGATGTACCCTCAGTGCCTTTGCCTGTTTTTTTTTCATCTCCCATGTTTTTTCTGCCATGGAGCCAGGGGTGGCCATGTGCCTGCTTTGGCCCCTTCCGGCCATTTTGGAGTGCCTGCAGCTGGTGCTTCAGGCTGCTGCCCTCCTGTTCCAGGACCTGGAGGCACAGATCGCTTTGGACTCCCTCACCAGGGAGGCCATGGCATCGCTGTGGCATCCCCACCCCGGTGTGGAGAGGCCACTGTGGAGACTGGACACTGGTGGGACCAGCTGGTCCTGGGGCAATGGGATGACCAGCAATGGCTCCGGAACTTTCACATGCAAAAGCGGACGTTCCTGGACCTGTGTGCCTGGCTCGCCCCCGCGCTACAGAGAACCACCACCTGGTTGCAGGCACCCATCCCCGTCAACAAGAGGGTCACCATCGCAGTCTGGAAGCTGGCCACCCCGGACAGCTACCAATCGGTGGTACACCAGTTCGGGGTGGGCAAATCCACCGTCGGTGTCATTGTGATGGAGGTAAGTCCCAGGGGAAGTGGGGTGGGGGGAGGGTGCTGCACTCCATGCCCAGGTGCAGTCAAGACTCCAGGCTGGGTCACCCAGAGGTTTGGGCTGTCCCTCCCTTGCACAGGTCTGCTGGTGGGGGGGGGGGGCATGGGCGTGGGGTGAGGGGGCCCTGGTGTGTGCGTGAGCACAGAAGGCATCACCGGGGGGGGGACCCAAGGGAGCGCACACTCACCCTGCCTTATGTGATGTGTTCCCTTGTGTTTCTCTGCACCCTTCTGCAGGGCGTCCACACCATCAACGACATCCTGCTCCTGGGAGTCATCCATCTGCGTGATGTGAATGCTACGGTGGCCAGCTTTGCTGCCCTCGGGTTCCCCAACTGTGGGGGAGCCCTGGATGCAACCCACATCCCCGTCTGGGCCCCGGAGCATCGAGCAGCCCATTTTATGAACAGGAATGGATACAGCTCAATCGTACTCCAGGCCCTCATGGACCACTGTGGCTGCTTCCTGGATGTTTATGCGGGCTGGTCCGGCAGGGCACATGACTCCCGCACAGTACGCAGACTGGAGGCAGGCACCTATTTCCCCCAGCGGGAGTTTACTGTTGGGGATGTGCCTATGTCCATATGTATCATTGGGGACACAGCCTGCCTCCGGCTGCTCCCTGCAGCCCTACATGGGGCGGCTGGACCAGAACCGGGCCCAGTTCAATGACCGCCTCAACTGGGCCCGCAATCAACTGGAGTGCGCCTTCAGCCGCTTGAAAGCCCACGTCTAGTGTTTGCTCACCCCACTCGAGATGGGTGAGCGGAATGCCACGGAGGTAGTGGCCGTGTGCTGCGTGCTCCACAATGTTGTGGAGTGGCGTGGGGAGGCCTTCCTTCCAGCATAGATGGCAGCTGAGGGCCAGGCCTATGAACAGCCCCACACAGCTGCCATCCACCTGGCGCACCAGGATGGGGTGCTCATCCGGGAAGCCCTGACGAACATGTTCTCCCAGGCCCCATAGTAGGGTCGCCTCCGTCTCCCTTTACAACTTCCTCCCTTCCCCTCTCCTCTGCTTACCTCCCAATAAACACCTTAGGAGGGAGAGGAGACCTTCAACTGAGAGGGGGAGGAGCTACTCCTGGGAGGGGTGGCCCCTGCAACCGCTCCTGCGGGGGCGGACCTGCACATGGGGGGCAGGCCGCGTCGGGGCAGGCTGAACGGGGAGGTGGACAGGAAGGGCAGGAGCAGGAGGGACAGGGGCAGGAGAGGCAGGGACAGGAGCAGAAGGGGCCATTGCAGGAAGGGGCAGGGGCAGTGCTAGGGGAGGGATGGCGGGTGCATGGGGCAATGTGTGCGGTGAGGGTCGCAATGGAATCCCCCATGGGGACGCACTGGGCCTGGAAGGAGCCCCAGGACCCCTGGCGTCACTGCATGTCCACCTCCATGCGCCGAGTGATGGCTGCCTCGACATGCTCGACGGCCTGCACGTGGTGCCGAAGGAGCTGGTCCCAGTGGCGGAGCCACTGCCTCCGTGGTTGGGCGGCTGGAGGTGCTGCAGCTGCCACTGCTACAGGGCTAGAAGGTTCCCGGCTTGTGCTTGGTCCCACTGCAGGGAAGAGAAGAAAGGTTGGGTCACTCAGGCAGCCTGGCCACTGTCCCCACACCTCATGCCCTCCACCCCTGAGCCCAGGTGACACCACAGCAGTAGTGTGGCTTGGGCCCACTCAGTTACCTCCCTCCTCCCTGGCTTGTATGTTTGCATACAGGACCACCCCTGGAGTAGGGTCCTCCTCCATGTAATATAACCACCCGTTTGTGTCATGGCCCCGTGGAGGGTGGGAAGGTGCTAATGTTGTGTTAACCTGTGGAACTCCCTGCCAGTGGAGGCTATGAGGCTTTGGGCTAATCAATGCTGTTTGACAGGGAGTGAGATGCGTCCCCACACAATGCCCGGGAGCACATCTAGCAGCTGTGATCTGGGCTCTCAGATCCCCATCACATGGGATGTCTCCTGGACGGAACCAGGAGAGTCACTGGGGAGTGTCCCATCTTTGTAGCAAAACTCAGGCAGCCCTAGGGGCGACCAGAGTGCTTTTTCCCCTCCCCCTCGCCCTCACACACGATAGCCCAGAGACATGTGTGGCCACAGTGGGGACTTCCCTCGGGGGGCCAGCCAAGGCACCGGGAGTAGGCAAGGGGCTCAGTGGGGGCCACGCTCACGGGCTGTGACGCTGCTGGCTGTTCCTCACAGCCAGGCATGGGACAGTGTTGCCGTTCTGCGTGCTGCACCCTGGCAGAGGTGCGGGCTCTGGCCTGAGTCCCTGGCTGGTTCCAGCCAGCATCCACCCGTCCCCCCTGGACCCGCTGAATGTGTGTGAGCAGCACGGTCCCAGGCGTTCCCTGGAGCTGCCTGCCATGGCCACACGCCGCTCGGTCACCAGGTTGCACATGGTTGCACATGCTGCTTACCGCCTAATGCTACGTGGACTGAGTGACGTGACGTGCTGTCCCCCTTCCCTCTCCGGGCACCTGGGTCCCCATCCCCTTGTGAGTGCAAAGTGCAATACTCACCAGTGGATCCTTCCTCAGCCTCCAAGAGTGCATGGGAGACATTGGGGCTGCCAGAGGGGGCCTGCAGGGTGGCAGTGCTGGCCTCATCCTCTGACCTGCTGCTGGTGTCTCCTTCCCCCGCCTCAGTGATCCTGGTGAAGGGGAGAGGGAGGGCACATGCTGCTGTCCACAGGGACATCTGGTGCCTGCGGTGCGGGCTGCCTCAGGATGGCATGGAGCCGCTGGTAGTGGGGGCAGGTGTTGGCTCCTGCCCCCGGCCTTTGTTGGCCCGGACATAGCCCAGGTGCAGTTCTTTCACTGTTACTAGGACTTGCTCCAGGGTCCAGGCTGGATGGCCCTGCTGGGTGAGCACCTGGGCCATGCGGGCAAAAATGTCCACATTGCGGGTGCTGTGCAGGGCCTCCTCCTCCTGCCAGAGGTCCATGAGGGCTTCCAGCTCCCCCTACAACCAGGGTCTCTTTCTGGCCCTGGGGGCCTCCTGTGCTGGGGGTGGGGGTTCCTGATCCCCCCTGGAGCTGCCATCATGCTCTGGGTGGTGTTGGTGACAGCAGGGGCCATGTGGCAGAGCTCTGGCCAGAGGTCTGAGAACTGCTTCTGCCTCGTGACCTTAGTAGCCCGCGTCTGCTTTAAGGGGGCTTGGGTTAACAGGAAGTCCGGGAATTGACTGTGGCTACGAAGCCTCCAAGCAGCCACTAGGGCTTTTTTCCGTTTAGCTTGCTTTTGCGCAAAACGTCTTTGCTGCCTGTCTACACTGGCCCTTTTGCGCAAAAACATTTACGCAAGAGAGCTTTTTCCTAAACGGGAGTGTCAAAATATTTGCGCAAGAAGCACTGATTTTGCACAGTAGAACATCAGTGCGCTTGTGCAAATTCAAGCAGCCAGTGTTGACAGCTGGCAAGTTTTTTGCACAAAAGCGGCTGCTTTTGCGCAAAATCTTGCCAGTCGATGCACCCATAGTGGATAGACACTTCAGTGATTTATCCACCAGCCATCAATTTATGGCATCTGATGTAGACACAATAAATTGATCTCTGCGAATGCTTCTGATGATGCTCGTACTCCATCAAGGTGAGAAGAGTAGACGGTATCAACTAGAGAGCAGCCCCCACTGACCTTACCACATGCAAGATGCCATAGTATGTAATCTTTACCTATGCTGTTTGCATAGCTGAAGTAGATTGACAATGCACGTAAATGTAGAAAAAGCCTTAGAATAGATCACTATCCTGTAAGGATGGCCTACATTCTTGTCCCTAAAGGTTTATATTGACTTTTATCCATATTAGAAAAGCACATTGCTTTCTTGTGCCTAGTTTACCGCATGATCCAGAGCACTCTGAATTAGTGACCTGTTTTTCTTCATTATTTACCACTTTCCCAGATTGATCCTTTTATGTTTTCTTTTAGGTAATTAATAAAAACGTTAAATAGCAAAGGTCTAAGAACCAATCCATGTGAGACCCCACTGGAAACAGATCTGCTTGCCAGCAATCCCCCATTTACAGGAAATTCCAGCTTTTTCAACTCGGTGGCTGATGTTGCTTTCTTGCAACAAGTGTAGTCTCTGACACCAGTAAACTAGCAATGGGTGGCCCTCCTTCATCTCAGTGGGCTGCAAGATAATCAAAATCAAGATGGTCTCCTAGGATAAAGTAATTTTGCTAACATTGTGCTTTCACAATTAGAATTTTTCAGGATGTGCCAATTGAACTGTAGCAACACCAGTAAACTAGCAATGGGTTAGTGAGCGGGCCACAGGAGTGGCCCTCCTTCATCTCAGTGGGCTGCAAGATAGTCAAAATCAAAATGGTCTCCTAGGATAAAGTAATTTTGCTAACATTGTGCTTGCACAATTAGAATTTGTCAAGATGTGCCAATTGAACTGTAGCAACACTAAATTGATTGGATGCAGAGGGAATGCACAGCTCTCACAGTCAATGTTGTGTGCAATCAGCACACACCACATTACCACATTGCATGTACCCTTGCTTTATGTGCGTGTCACTTCAGTAGGGAAAAATGTCATATGGACGGAAATCAGCAGAATGTGGCAACGTTGTACATAGGCAAAAGTAAATAAAATGTCTTTCGGGCCACACACAGAACCCGAATGGGTTGCATGCAGCCCATGGGCCACCGTTTGCCCACCACTGATGTAAACCAATGCCATTTTCATGGGTATGCACTATGAGTTCTGATCTAGTAGCATTTTATGATAGCTTTGCAGGGAAGTAAATGACCACCAGGTTGTAGAGAATTCTGCCTTCTGTATTTAGTAATCTTCTCTTGTCTTCTGCAGCTGAAGGCAGGTACAAGTGTTCCTCTGTACTTGTGTAATCTTAATCAACCATCCATTTTTTTCCTCCCAGGCTCCAGGATGAGACAGAGAGAAGTACCTCTGCTCATGCAGATAAAAGCCCGGGTGCCAAATTATTTCTAGGATTTCCCTTACCAGCCTCACCATGTTAATAAGCTTTTAGCCCCCCAAGGTAAAAAGAAGGAAGGAAGAAAGAGTGAGTGGTGACTACTGGTTGTTATGTTGTTTGCTCAGAAAGCCAACAAACATAGGCTTTGAAGATAATTTGTAGAGTCTGCAAAGCTGCAAATATGTTAGTGGGAATTTTAGGGTGGATGGTCTCCCCATTCATAGCATTAAGCAAGCAATTAAATAATGAAAAGGTAGGCACCTGGAGTGACATATGGGGCCCGAATTTGCTCTCAAATGTTCCTGTTGGCTTAAATGAATACATGGGGACAGAATCTGGCCTACTGAAGATAAATGTTAAACAGGGCCAGTGTTTTTCCCTCCTCCCCCTCCACATGCTGTCAGAGGAAAAGAAAATGGACTTGGTTGGAGTGGGGTGGGATGGGATAAATTGAGGTGGAAGCAGTTGCTCTCTTCAGCCATGCAGTGAGGTGAGGGCTCCCCTCACAGAACAAGAGCAGAGCTCACTAGAAAATTACCATTCTATTTCCTGTATTCTCCCCAGGTTTTAGGATCCATTTTTGTTCTACACTGGAGTTCACTCTCCCCAGAGACTATATCCTTCTGTGAGCTCTCAGTTTGAGATTTGTCCCATTCAACATGAAGGGCACAATGCAGGAACAGAGAGGAGAATAAACCTCTTAGGATTCAACACATGGCAGTTGAGAGTCATCTACAGTGTAATTGGAGTAATGAGGGGGAGAGCTCCTCAGTGCTTTATTGCGAAATAAAAACAAGACCAGCCCAGTCTTAAAACTACCGCCCTTTTACCATGTTCTGACTTCCCTCAGGCTGGCCCTCAGTAACAGAATATACCAAGGGGACCACTATTCTTAGCTACTGCTCCTCAGTGCTTTAAATGCTGCACAGCCAAGGGAGGCTTCAGCCCTCACTTCCTTTCAAAGTATGAGGGCAGCATACATTACCGACGTGTCTTAGAAAGAGACAACAAATACTGTCTCAGGTGTGGGGCTACTAGGTAAGCTTGATGGCAACAAGAGGCAGCAGGCTTCAAATTAGGGATGATTGTCACATTCCAAGCTGTCCTAGGAAAGGTGTCACTTTCACACAGCATGCTTGGCTGCATCTATTTGATATAAGGTACGGTTTATTTCCAGTAATCTGTTAGGTGCTTTCCAGTTAAAACAATAGAAACTACAAAGAGTTCTTTGTCTAGTTTGCACTTAGGTATTCATAGCTGACAAGCCATTCTATTGCCTTCCTCAATAGTTTCCATTAAATTAAAGCATTAATTAGGCATATAATAAACAGTCCACTAACCCCAATCCAAATAAGATCAATGCATTTACACAAGACAAACAAATCACTCACTATGGAATACTTTTCCCTCACTAAACCTATCACTATCCATAGCTTAACACAGCAATTCCTTCAGTATTCATAATTGTGTTACAAATGAGCTCTATTTTTGTTCAATTCAGAATAAACGGTCCAATTCTGCTACCACTGTGCTGATGGTAGACTTGTCTTTGGGAATGACATTATACCCATCTATCATAATATTACAACATCACAAAAAATAGTGATGTGTGGAACTTCATTCTTAATAAAATTGGTTAGCTATTTCTAGGCTTGAGAAATTGTGACACTATTAGCCAGAAATAGGATTTGACATACTCTTTATGACAGATACATGTGAAAAGACTACATGTAATGAGGCATTAGTATTTTAGTTTCGTTTATTTTGGGCCAGATTCTCATACTCTTACACTGAGTATCAATGTACTCCACTAATAGTTCCAATGGCTTTGATGTTATCTCTCATAATGTGGTTTATGGATATCAAAATTGGAGACTTGGTGAAAACTTCGGGTGCTGACTTCTTATTTGCGTAAATTGGCCCAATCCCATTCAGATCAGTGTAGCATGTCAGCATACACCAGAGGAGGATTTGGCCCTATGATACAATTCCAACTAATGCACTTAAAAGCTCTGATTCTAGTCTTGTTTGTTTCATTTCCAGTACAACTCATCCTTTCAGATCAAATGCATTAAAGGTTTCACACACACACAGCAAAGAGAGAAAAATGCACAGTTTTGGAAATCAGATTCACATTCAGTTCATGCATAGTTCTTTATATGAAAATAATTCCCATTGACTGTACCCAAGCAACTTTAATCCTGGCCTTACAGCAAAATACTCCACTAGGCCCACAAAGTATAAATGAACCGTATTTATTCATTACATTGTTTTTATCCAGGATTGTCCACTGTTTCAATGAAGGTATGCTGAGAGGAACACTAGCTGAGAGGATCAGCCCCTGTGAACTTTAATAATGAGAGACTGGGGGCTAATTGTCAGATTGTTTTGTTTTCTGAAGGGCTTGCCTCCCTAGTGCTCCTCAGTCCTCCAGAAGAGTGAGTTCTAATGAGCACCAATCTGTTGTGCATTTACTGGCCTATGCAGATGCTGCTGACAAGTACTAAAGCTTAATGCATACTAAGAATTTTAGTGCATGTGACAGGGCCTACAAGGAGAAGTGAGTGTGTAACACATTGGTGCACATTAGAATTCATGCCTTTCTGGTGCCTATTGCCACACAATGTAAAAAAGCAGTTTCTTTTATAACTGACATGAAAGAGATAAAAAGCCGTATCCTTAGCTATTATGAATTAGGGTAACCCCATTGACGTCATCTGAAGTGGGCTGTGCCCATGAAAGCTCATGATACCATCTACATGTTTTGTTAGTCTATAAGGTGCTACCAAACCATTTGTTGTTTTTTAAGTTTATCCTGTACAGACTAACTCGGCTAGCCCCTGAATCTATTGAAGTTAATAGCTTTGAACAACATTATGAGACTGAATCAGGAAAACAGTTAAGAATATAGCGAAAGTCACTTTCATTTCATATAGGGCTTAATCACATGCTTAACTTTAAACATATTATTAAATCCCATTGATTTCCTTGTGCTGTTCTAAATAGGGATGTTTTCCTGAATTATATATAATAAGACAAATTCAATTATTGTACAGCTAACCTTCAACAATTTGCATATGTTGGTGTCCTTATAACTTGTTAGTTACCAAATGCTCTCTCACATACATTTATATCCAATTATTTCAGTCATGACCAGGAATTTATTGCAGAACTTGGCTTGCTTGATTTTAATTACATTAAATTAATTGCAGTAATTGTTTTTTCCTGGGAAATATATTCTGCATTTCATAATGAATTGTCTCTTAGCAACACCAAATCCAGTTTTGTCTACATTATGTCTCCCCAGCATTTTTTTTGCGCGGGGGGGAGGGGAAGCAGCACAATTGTTATATGCCCCACAAAGCCAATGTTTTCCTTTAAATAAACTTATGCACAAAAGAGGGCAGGCTAAAACAAAATTCTATGAGAACTTCAATATTCCAGACAGAGCCGCCTAATTTATAATAATAGGAAATATCTTACTAAATGTAGCTGCATCATGAACTTCAGAACTTTGGGGTGTGTCTATGCTGCACCATAGATCAAAATAAGACACGCAATTTGAGCTAGGCAAATTGCATAGCTTATTTTGATCTTATTTCAAAATATCTTACTTTGTAATTTGGTGCTGTGTAGACAGCACCAAAGTTTGAAATAAACCACTATTCCGAAATGTCCCTTACTCCTTGTGCAATGAGGTTTACAGGAACATTGGAATAGTGAACCCGTTATATTTTGAAATAATGGGCTTGCTGTTATGATGCAGGATAGTGATTTCAGTATAGCTGACAGTTTTCATGACTTTGTGGAGGCTAGTGGTAGGATAGAATGTAAGATTATATTCTGTCCTGGAGGTCAGGATTTAGAAAGCTTCCTTTTCATCAAATTAAAAAGTAAATCATTACAGTATAAAAGCCCCTGAACAAGAGGGATTTGCATAATGTTATCATAAAGTAGGTAATACTTTTCTTTTTGTGACAGACTGTTCAAAATAAACCTAATTGGATTGTGTCTTATGAAGCCTAGTAAAGAGCTTGTCAGACTGGCAAAAAGCACAGGAAACTGAAATGCATATTGAATTGCTCATTTGATTCAAAAGAAGAACAGATAGTCATGCAGTATTTATCACTGAAGAGCATGGGAAGCAACCAGTAATGTTCTGTTGCAGCATGGTCCATAATTTATAAGACAAGTCCAGCACCCACAAATATACATGGTGGAGGAAGTCCACCCTTTGTGCAGACAGCCAACACAAGCCTTATGCAGCATCTGTGTCCCACTTTGAAAGTAACAAGGAGTGAATTGGCTTAGGCTGGTAAATTTCACCCATTAGGAGTTTATTGCACCTAAGAGGGAGCAGAATTTGGCCCTTTACATGGCAAACAAGTCTTATTATCACAAATGGTGATGCCTTGTGGTCAGAGAAGCAGTACTCAAGGCTGGAGTCAGGAATCAGGATGGATGGATGGAGGCAGGCAGGGCTAGCACATGGCTGGGGACAAGCCCGGAACAAAGCAGGAGCAATGCAGAGTGAGGAGCTATTGCTGCTTTAATGCACTGAGAAGCCACTGGTGAAGTGCTACTGTGAGGCTCAGCCAGTTAGGAAATCTGGCCTAGTAAGAGTTTCTGTTGCGGTTTTCTAGCTATTCCCAGGTCTGACACGGCTCACCATGGGGAAAAAATATAGTATTTGATGGTAAGTGGTGCAAAACCAAAATATATCTTGTTAGAAAGATAGGTCTTTCATTGGATGCAGTATTAAGTTACCCTCTTTACTGTTACCATTTCTATTATGATCGTACCTACACACAAAGTTATGGGCCAGGACCCCAATATGCTAGGTATTGTGCAAACAGAACAAAAAGATAATCTTCCCCCAATAGCTTATTCTCTCTCTCTTTTCTACAGCCTACTCTTTTCTCTAAAATCCCACCGTTCTTGGATGCTAATCTACCAAAACTCCCTTGGTTTCAGTGATTTGCTCGATTAAAATCCTCTGGGAAGCTGTGGCCAGACAGCCCGCCTCCATCACATCCATCTTATTTGCCTCTCTGAAGCATACAGGGCAGAGAAGGAGCAGTAAAATCAGCATAGTCTATGCTGGCTCATCTGATCCTGAGAAGCTGAAACATAGATATGAGGAGAGAGCGATTAAGGCAATAAGCTGGCCTTGAGGCTGCGAGAACTGCCACCGGCTGGCACCTATGTTGATTCGAACACACACAGTCCCTGGGAGAGGAATTTCCCACTGAGAAAAGAATCCCCAGTACTTCCAATTTAATCCTCTCAATTCTCTCTTACAAGTGTAAATTAAGTTCACAACTCCCTTGTAAGAACTGGTCTCACAAAAGACAGACCAGCCCCATTTGGCATGACAGACAAGAAAGAGAAATACGTGACCCCATGAATATAAAAGATAGGTCCAGCACACACTCACTTTGAGTGTCATTCTACCCTCTACCTGCTGGTCGGGTTAGGTGTTTGACCTCCCGAGGTTCTATGGGGACGCCCACCTCGTATTTTCGTCTTTCCTAGGAATTGAGGGACCGGCCCTGGCCTGACATGCTGGAGTCGAGAGGCACAGAAGGGGGTAAAAATTGTACCTGGATGTGGTCCTCTGTCTTAAGTGTACACGTAGAAAGAGTAAGCTGTTACTTGGTACCATTATTTCTATTTTTCTATCTTTATCTTCTTTGTAACCATTTTTAAGATCTATATTTTGCTAGTAGTTAAGAAATAGAACAATAGCCATTGCAACCATATGATTTATAAGCTTCTTTAATAAACCTGTAACTGTTTAAGTTTTAACCTGACTCCTTCAGTTGCTGTAACAGAACCAGGCACAATTTAAAAGAACTTCAGCCGGTCTTAAGGGACAGATATAGGGAGCCCTGACCGTTGGCTGACAGAAGCAGAGACAAAAATGCAGAGAACTTACCTATTACTATTAATGGCCCAGGAATCCTAAAACAGCTGATATAGTATGGACTTAGCCCTTTGCTTTGTCTTCAGATATTTTTGGCAAAAAAGCAAAACAAAGCTAAGTTATTACTGACAAATACAATAATTCATTAATGAGGCAGATGTATTAATCAGCAGCTCATTTTCCTGAAAAGCTCATGTTTACAGCCAACTACAGGAAAGAAGAGTAAATGAGGAAAAAAAGCAAGAATAACAATGAGATCCCAAGTTGACAAAACTTTTGTTTCCCTACATGAAATGAGTGATATTTAATGAGATGCCATGCTCATGTCTTAAACAGTGCTTTCAGTTAAGTTTTATACAATTGCTTATTGGAATCAGCATCAATGTATTTTTAAGCAATTATTTTATGAACTAGCCAATTAGCCCATCATAAGACGGGATTTTCTGGTTTCTCCTCCACCTTGGTCTTCTCTCCTGAGCCTCCAGCCTCTCGCTCAGTCTCTCTCTCTTTCTCCTCCTACTGCCTCCCCCCCCTCAGCTCTCTCTACCTCCTGCTTCTCTTGCCTTCTGCCTCTCTCTCGTCTTTCTCTTTCTTCTCCCCCTCCTGCCTCTCACTCTCCCTTTCTCTTCTCCTCCTCCTCCAGCTCTCTCTCTCCTCCGTTTCTCCCCACCCCCGTTCCCTTTCCCCTCCCACCGTGGTGCTTGGCTGAGTGCTGCCTGCTCAGCTGGGCCGCCGCGAGGGCGGGGCGGTGACATACATGGCTATGGGGCAAGGCCATGTACATCACCTCCCCCCCCTTTCACTCCCGCCACAGGGGAGCCCAAATGGCCCCTTGAGCTGCTGGCTCCCCCGCAGCGGCCCGGCTGATGGGTGCAGCACTCAGCTGAGTGTCACAGCAGGAGGGGAAGGAGTGGTGATGACGTACACGACCCTGCCCCCTGGCTGTATACGTCACCGCCCTGCCCCCTTCCCCTCCCTCCATTGTGGTTCTGCTGAGTGTTGTGCGCTTAGCTGGGCCGCTGCAATGGAGGAGGGTGGGACAGTGACGTACACGGCCAGGGAGAAGGGCTGTGTACATCAGTGCCCCACCTCCCCTTCCCCTCCTGCCGTGGTGCCAAACGCTCCCCCGCGGCGGGCCGGCTGAGGGGTGCAGCACTCAGCGCCATGGCGGGAGGAGAAGGGGGTGTGGGGCGGTGACGTACTCCCCACACACACCCTCGCCGTGTACGTCAGCACTCCGCTGAGTGCTGCACCGCTCAGCTGGGCCACGGTGGGGAGCGCAGACCCCAAACAGCCACTTGACGCTGCTTGCTCCCCCACCATGGCCCAGCTGAGTGGCGCAGCACTCAGCGGAGTGCCATGGTGGGAAGGGGGGGGCGGGGCGCTGATGTACACAGCCAGGGGACGTGGCTGTGTATGTCAGCGTTACAGACTCTCAGACATTGGGCTACTATAGATATGATTTTTCCTGTGGTTTTCATGACATTTAGCATTTTTGCCAGCAAATCCCTCGTGCCCACGAGAAAAAATGTGTAAAACTGCCCTAAGGGGAAAGGGTCTTTTCCTTCTGTTCTCATGTCTGCACAAAAAAAAACAACCAAACAAACAAAAAAATCACAAAAACAACCAAAAAATAAACAAATAAACCTATTCTTTTCAATTAACTTTTCTTAGAGCTGCTAAAAGAAGGGGCAGTTATTTCAGTTCACCACTTGTTTTTGAAAAATGGCTAGTGTATTAATGTATTCCATTGCTATCAGTGCATGAAAAGCTGGATCACCCTAACTATCACTAGATTCCAGAAGTCTACTATATGTGGACTCCATTAAACTTTGACCTCTCTATGTGGTGAGCCCTGTATACTTTACATAGAGACCAGGTAATTTCTCCTATGAGGGTGCATGGGTCTGTCTGCTGGGGGCAACTTGTAGGATTGTAGCTGTAACTGGGAATTCTATAGGTTGAAAGGCCTTTATAATGGCATTCAACATATATCTAATGTAAGGGATAGCTGATCTGATTTGGAAAATGAGCCTCATTGCTCAGGATTCTGCAATTCAAACTGTTTTTAAAAGGTCCTTAATGGTTCATACCTATTTCCATTTTCTATTTGAGCTGGGCTTTGTTGTTTAATGCTTTTGTTTCCTGCTAGATTCTGTAAAAAAACTTCTTGGAAATCCCTCCACTCATGCTGTTATTGAACGACCTTGAAATGCACCACTCTGATTTCTTACTTTATTGGATCTCTTTGTGTTTTCCTTTCAATTTATTGTTGCCATTAAAAATATGTTCATTTATACAGACACACACTTTGTAAAAGAGGCCTTGATTTTATGCAGCTTTTGAGTAAAATGATCGATTCATCTTATTTTAAGCGCTAAGAATCAGAAGGCGTCGTCTCATCCTTATATCATAATGGATTAATGATCCTTTGCATAGCTGAGTGGAAGAAGCTGTCATAAAAAAAAGGCAGGGGGAAATCAGGAAAGAAAGGAGAATATGCTTTCAAATCCTCAGGAGCATTTTTGCAATCAAAACAAAAACGCTTTTGGAGGCTGGACACCAGTTCCGACTGGTGGGACTGGCTGGTCATGGAGTGGTGGGACGACCAGCAAAAGGCAAAACTTCCTCATGCAAAAGGCCATCTTTTTGGACCTGTGTGCCTGGCTTGCCCCTGCCCTAAGATGATGGGACACCTGCCTGCGGCCCGCCACCCACCTGGAGAAGCTGGTCACCATCACCATCTGGAAGCTCACCACCAGTTTGGCACTGGACAGTCCACCCATCAGGGACCTTCTTATGGAGGTAAGGAGCTTTTGGGTTGCAGTCCCTGCAAGGGGGGGGGGGTGAGTCCTGGAAAGGGGGACCCTAGGGAAAGTGGGTGTGTGGAGGTGGGCTTGGGGGAGAAAGCCTCATTCCTGACAGGTTGTGCCATCCCACCCTCATACAGACCTGCTGCTGGGGTGGGGGGAGGCAGCCTCATAGAGGATGGCTCCTGGGGTATTTGGGGGGGGGGAGTAAGAGGCCACTTTCCAAGGGCTCAGGCACTCCCTCTCATTCTCTGTGTGTTTTTTTGTCTCTGTCTCCAGGTTGTGAGGGCCATCAACTCCATCCTGCTGTGCAAGGTCGTCTGCCTGGGAGACCAGGACCTGATCGTTGCAGGATTTGCTGCCCTGGGGTGGGAGAGCCATTGATAGAACCCACATCCCAATCCATGCACCACATCATTAAGCTGCCCAATACATAAATCACAAGCAGGGCCAGCCTTAGGCCAATTCACCCAATTCCCCCAAATGGGGCCCCGCATCTAGAGGGGCCCCATGCTCTGAATCCAGAAGTGTGCAGGGTGCAATGGGCAGTGAGTTAATATTCAGAGCCAGGTCCCTGCTCCAGCAATATGTGGAGATGGGTCTCTCCTCCAGCTCTGCCTGGAGCGGGCCCCGGCCCCCCCGCCAGTCCCTCCATGCATCCCCGTGTTCCCGTCCTGTCCCTGTAGTGCATGGCTCTCAGTGCGGCTCCCCCTCGCCAGCTTCTGCTGCCATGTGCAGTGTTTTCAGGTGAGCAGAGAGACGCCTGGGCATGACGTGATGTCACACCCGGGACTTTAAAACTTCTCAGAGGTACGTTGCATAGCTCTGGGTTCGGACAGGAAGGGGCTTGTGTGAAGGGGGAGGGGGAAGAAAGGGGAAGGCACCAAGAGACAGGCTGGCGGAGAGACAAATGCCAGGAGGCCAAGTGCAGAGGAAAAGGGCAGGAGGGGAGGGGAGACAGGGTGATGCTGGGAGAGGAGAGAAGAGGGGAAGGGCATTGGGGGCTAGAAGGGGAGGGGGAGTTGCTGCGAGAAGGCTTGAAAGAAGGAGTGGGCATGAGAAAGGTGGGGATGGAGCAAGTCTTATGTGAGGGCACAGAGGAGCAGGAGGGGAATGGGGCAGAGAAAGGTGAGGGGGTGGGTATCAGGGAAAAAGAGGTCAAAGGAGGCAGGGGCAGTAAGGGAAGGGGGAGGCACCAGGAGGGTGCAGGGCTAAGGGAAGGGGCAGGTGTCAGGGGATTCTAGGATGAAGAAGAAGGACAGACACTTGCAGGGAAGGGACCAGCACCAGAGACGAGATGCAGGGCAGGTGTGTCGAGGGAGGTGTTGGAAGAGGGGGATGAAGAGGGGTAGCTCACATGATCAGAGTGGGGCTACTGGAGGAGTGGGCACAGGGAAGAGAGAAAGGCTGGTGGAGGGGGGCAGGTCGCAGGAGGGCTGAGGGCAGTGAGAAGGGCAGGAGTCAGGAAAGCAAAGGAGGGTGAGGAGTTGGGGGACAGCAGACACCAGGGGAGCTGATGGAGCAAGGGGAGAAGACATGGCAGCCGAGAGAAAAGGTAAAGGTTTATAAAATATTTATTAATAACTTGGGTGCCACATCCAAACAAGCCACATGAACTCAGTACAGGTGCACAACACAAAATCTATTCTGCTCATGGGAGTAAATCTTAGGCTGTGTCTACACTGGTGGCTTCTTGTGCAAGAAGTCTTGCTCAAGAACACATCCACACTGCCATGTGTGAGCTGTGCTTTTGTGAAAGAGCATCCAGGGCAGTGTGGACGCTCTCTTGAGCAAGAAAGCTTCAATGGCCATTTTAGCCATAGGGGTTTCTTGCACAAGAAATCCCTGCCGAGCATCCACATTGCCCTCTTGCGCAGGAGAGCTTACACCTGTTAGAAAATAGCATAGCTCTTGCGCAAGACACCTTCTCTTACCATGCCATACTGCACAATAGCAGGTGGGCAGTGTGGCTGCTCTGTGGGTTCTTGCACAAGAAGCTGCGAGTGTAGACATAGCCTTAGAGGGAACACTTCCCTCAGCCTCTCTGCCCCTGAGTTAACATCACACACATTGGGTTAATGCAATTGCAGGATAGTTGCATGAGGTGGGTTTGGTAGGGGCCAAACTAATCCCTGTTGGTAGGAGGATGGAGGGAAAAGTCCTTTGAGAGGGGTGACATGACAGCTTTTACTTCTGGTCATGTGTCCATCTTGCCCCGAGTGTGTTACCTCCAGAGGTCTGGTTAATGGGACTCAGGGCGTGTGGATAATGAGGGTCAGGGCGTAGTTAACGGGGATCAGGGAGTGTGGCTAATGGGGTACCACCAAAAATTATACAAATCTGCTGGCCCTGGAGGAGGAGTGAGTAGGCTGCCTGCGCCACAGGAGGTGTGAGTTTAGTGCAGGGTTTTCCTGTGCTGTGGGAAAGGGTGTGTGTGTGCTGGAGGGGGATTTTTTTGCTCAACCAAAATTGCTGTGGGGCTCTGTTGAAATTGGGCCCCGTACTTCCTAAAGCCAGCCCTGATCACAAAAGCTATTTCTCAATGGTGCTGCAGGCCCTGATTGATCACCATAGACAG
The DNA here is from genome assembly GCF_049634645.1 of Pelodiscus sinensis. NCBI lineage: Eukaryota > Metazoa > Chordata > Testudines > Trionychidae > Pelodiscus > Pelodiscus sinensis. The sequence continues at coordinate 22,643,034 of NC_134725.1, read as the reverse complement.
TTTACAGACATTTTCATCAGATAGTAGGGAAGGGCGCACAATGCCTACGTTTTTAGAAACTCCAGTCTCTACCAGAAGCTGGAGGCTGGCACATTCTTCCCCCAGCATGACTTTAGGGTTGGGGACGTGGACTACACTCTCATGCCATGGCTTATGAAGTTGTACACCAGCCACCTGAACCCCAGCAGGGACCAATTCAATGCTCACCTCAGCTGAGCCCACATACAGGTGGAATGCGCTTCTAGGCACCTGAAGGTGAGGTTCAGGTGCCTCCTGACTCAGCTCAGTGTAGACTTTGCCCAACATTCCTGAGGTGGTCTCCACATGCTGTGTCCTCCACAACATTGTGGAGAGGAAGGGAGAGGCCTTCCTACTGGGGTGGAGGGCAGAGGACAGCTGGGAAGAGAGGGCCTTTGAGCAGCTGTGGACAGCTGCCATCTTCCAGGCACATCAATTGGGGGTGTGCATCCAGGAGGCCCTGAGGGAGAGTTTCTCTCAAGGACCCCAGTAACTCTCCCCAGAACCTCCCCACTAAGGACTTGTGCCTTGCTCCACTATCCCTTTTCCACCACAACTCCCACCTTCCTCCTTCCCTGAATTCTGAATAAACATACTTGTTTTGATTTGAACAAAACAAAGTTTGTATTTTTTATAATTAAATAAACTGGGGAGGAGGGGAACTAAGATCCTGGATGGGGAAGGTAGGAGGGGGGCTTAGGGCTGGGAGTGGCATATGTGGTGGAAGTGCCACCTTAATTCTGGGGACCTCGGCAAACTTGAGGTTGGGTGGGGCCTGGGACAACAGGAGGATGGGCAGGAGGGGGGCTGGAGCAGGGGCAGGGATGGCAGAGGGAGGGGGCATAGGCACCGTTTGGGGGGACAGAGGATGGGGGAATAGGCATAGCAGGGGCTGAGGAAATGGGCATAGCAGAGGGGGCAGGAGGGTGGGAGGCAGGAGCAGGGACAGCAGCCAAGTGTGCCATCATTTCCTGGATGATGGCGCACAAGTTGTTGCCCTGCCACACAAGCTGGTCCCACATGTGGTTCTGCCACTCGGCGTCCTCCCAGACCTTCTGGGCCAGGGTTTGCTGCATGTCATGCAGGACACCCACGTGCTGTCTCATGAGGTCCTTCTGGACCTCTGTGCTCTTGCAGCTTCCCTGAGGTTAGACGGTTACCTCTGATGGCATGGATCACCCCTCAGCTAGTCTGGCTGTAGAGGATAAAGAAAGAGAGGCGGACACTGTCCCTGAGGCCATGCCCTGATTTGTGGCCAGAGGATGGGGAGGTCCCAGGAGCAAGGCCTGCACAGTGGGCCCTGCCTCACAGGGGACCTGAGGTGCCCAGGGGACCATGTTTCATGGACAAGCAGGCAAGGAAAGTGTCCAGCCACAGTGAGATCCCATGAGCGGGAGAGAGGCCTGGAGCAGCCTGGCCTTTCATAGGACCCACACACACACACCTGCACCTGGCAGCAATGTCTGCAGGAGCAGGTGGGGCCTTGCACATGCAGGCATGGCCGTGTGCTGTGTGTGGCACTCCTTGATCTGTACTGGATCGTGTGTGTGCCATTGTCCCCAGCCTGCTTCTAGCATTGGTGGGTAGTGGGAGGGAGTCCACCTCAGGGGTCAGATGTGTGTGGAGCTTCCCCTGAGCCTGTGAACAGAGCCCAGGGATGCTCTGTGGCTGCCTCCTGAGGCCATGTGGCCTCCCCCTCCCTGTGTGTGTGAGAAACTGAGAGCACTCACCTGATGATCGCTCCCCACCATCAGAGGATGCCTGGGAGATCTCCAGGGCCTGGGCGTACCAACTCCAGGGTTAAAGTGACTGTGCTGTCTGTGTCCTCCTCCTCCTGCAGCTGCTGTTCTTCCTCCTCTTTGGCAGGGAACTCTGGGTGAGCGACGACAGGTGTCTCAAGCCCCGAGTCTACCACCATGGGTGGGGAAAGGGCTTCAGCACCTCCCAGGAATTGGTGGAGCTCCTGAAAGTAGGGGCAGGAGTAGGGTTCTGCCCTGGAGTAAGAGCTGTGCTCCCTCACCCTGGCGCAGGCCTGTCACTTTGCTCTAGACCTGTTCTAATGTTGAGGGGAGGAGGGATATTCCCTCTCAGCAAGAGCCTGGGCCATCTGCCCATAGATGTTGGCATTTCTTTGCCGGGAGTGGAGATCCTGCAGGTTCTCCTCCTCTTTCCACAGCTCAAGGAGGGCCAGGATATCTGCTCTGGACCAGGAGGGCACACATTGTTTGCTGCCCCTGTCTGGGTCTTGGGAGCCCTGGTGTTCCTCCCTGTAAGGGCCAGGAGCATTTTGGGGGGCCATGGGTCCAAAAGTGGGTGGCAGTCAGAGGTCTATGGTGAGGTGCAGCTCCCAGCGCTGGCTTTCTGCCACAAGGCTTGTCCCAGGTGCCTGCAGCTTTAAAAGCTGGCAGGAGATAGGAACTATAGACGGAGTTTGGACGGAGTGGCCCCCAGGGCATGTGTGTTATTTCCTGGAGGCCTCGTCTTTCTAAAAATCACCCTCTTCCACGCCCACACACACCTTTTTCAACACACACCTTTCCTCATAGAAAGAGGTTTATTGCTGTCAGAAAAACCGCTTCATTCTTCCAACTTTCCATTGAAAGAATGCAATAGCAGTGTGGATATAAGTATTGTTTTTCCAGAAAAATGGCTGTTTTTCCGGAGAAACCCTGCAGTGTAGACATATCCTAAGAGTGTGTCTACACAGTAAAATTATTTTGGAATAAAGTTTATTAGAGGGACAGAACCCTTGTGATATCAGAATGGGTTACTATCATAGAATACTAGGACGGGAAGGGACCTTGAGAGGTCATCGAGTCCAGTCCCCTGCCTTCACGGCAGGACCAAATACTGTCTAAACCATCCCTGATCTGGCATCCTTCCCTAGTAGGAAAGGCCCTTTCTACAAGTTTGAATGTAATGATATTCCTTCAGTTTTTCACTTGATGCTGCTGCAAACAGTTGAACTGAGGATTTACTTGGAGCAGTGACTTTATTAAAAAACAGCACTTGCTTATTCAGGAGTTCCTCAGGCCAGATTTCCTATTCCATGGATATTGTCCAGTCACGTTAGTGGAAAATAAAGACATGTCTAGACTTGTGGGAAGATTGATGCTCCGGCAGTCGATCTTTCATCATTCAATTTAGTGGGTCTAGTAAAGACCAGCTAAATCGAATGCTGAGGGTGCCCCCATTGGTACTGATACTCCCTGCTGTTGCAAGGAGTAAGGAAAGTCAACAGGAGTGTTTCTCCCCATTATTTATGTAGCTGGAACTGTGTATCTTAAGCCGATCTTCCCCTGTAGTGTGGACCTGATCTGATAGTGAATGCTACCAAATTAGACTAGAAGCCTAATTCATAACCCCATTTGCATGGTTGTAAAGGAACTCACAAGTTGCAGAGCAGTGCAGCATCATAAAAATATAAGGCTGAAAGGACCTCAAAAGATCATTTGATGCAGCTCCCTCCAGGACTAAATTCACCTGAACCATCCCTGACAGGTGTTTGTCCAACCTGTTCTTGAAAACTTCCAATGACAGGGTTCCACAGCCTCCCTTGGAAGCTTAAATACCCTTAGAATTAGAAAGTATTTCCTCATATTTAACCCAAATCTCCCTTGCTGCAGACTAAAATGATTACTTCTTCCTGACCTTCTGTAGACATCAAGTCCCTTATCCATATTTAAAATCAGATCTGCTGACTTTGGAAGCCAAAATAAGTTCTTAGGCACTGTTTAAAGTTTCCAGGTGCCCAACTGGGCCTTCATGTTTGCAGTCTTGTTAACCAAGCCACCAGTGCTGAAAGTCACCAGAAGGCGCTATTCCATTGGCTGCATCATAAACAGAATTGTTTGCCAAGTTGCTCCTGTGCAAGCCACTTGAAGACAATGGAATTTCACAGGGGTTACCGGAGGTATTATTAAAAGACAGTGCAGTTGCATAAGTTGGACTAGCCAGCTGGGTTATTATTAGCATGACAGGAGGAAGCAACAATCCACTTTGAATTTCAGTTCCGAGACTAATTCTACAGGGGCCAGCATTTAAAACAGTCAGAGGTTAAATATTTGTGAGTAGAGAACACTTGCTGAAGACATTATGGCTACGTCTACACTGGCCCCTTTTCCGGAAGGGGCATGTAAATTTCATGAGTCGTAGTAGGGAAATGCGCGGGGGATTTAAATATCCCCCGCGGCATTTAAATAAAAATGTCCGCCGCTTTTTTCCGGCTTTTAAAAAAGCCGGAAAAGAGCGTCTACACTGGCCCCGATCCTCCGGAAAAAGCGCCCTTTTCCGGAGGCTCTTATTCCTACTTCGAAGTAGGAATAAGAGCCTCCGGAAAAGGGCGCTTTTTCCGGAGGATCGGGGCCAGTGTAGACGCTCTTTTCCGGAAAAAAGCGGCGGACATTTTTATTTAAATGCCGCGGGGGATATTTAAATCCCCCGCGCATTTCCCTACTACGACTTATGAAATTTACATGCCCCTTCCGGAAAAGGGGCCAGTGTAGACGTAGCCTATGAGAAATAATACGTATGAGTCCTTCCCTTCCCCACAGTTTATTCCACTCTAATTTTTCAGAGTAGAACCCCAAGCTTTTGGCTTCCCAAGTTCAGAAATGTTGGACCTGATCTTTTGGGCAACCATAGCTTCCTCTAATTTCAACTGAGTTCTCAAAAATTTCTGGGAGTCTGGCTAAAATTTGACAGTTATATGTCCAGGATTTGTGCTGAAAAATGTAGCTGAATGGCCAGATTTAAAAAAATTATCTAGTGGCCTCAAGTTTCAGAGAGGCATTTTCAAAAACTCTTAGGCACTTCTTCTTTCTTTTCTATTGACTTTCAATGGTTTCTAACGGCCTAAGCCACTTTTGAAACTTGGACTCAGCTAAGTCACTCCTCAAAGGTATTTAGCTGCCTTACTCCTAATTTATTTCAGTGGAATTAGGTACTTAAATATCTTGGGGATGTGGACTGTAGGGAGCAATGCCTAAAAATCTACTCCAAAATGTAAGTTCATACAGGGGAATGTATGGCAGAGCTCAATCTCCTGAGACTCTAGTTCAGAAGCTTACAGATAAGGGTCCCTACTTTATGAGCTGTGCAACCTTCCCCAAAGTGCTCTGCCTATGTTCCTGCTCACCTGTGTAGCATCTCAACAGGCAGAATCAAACCTGGGACTCTGGAACTCAGCGCATAAGCTTCTTGAGCTAAAAGCTAGCTGCTTCTCAGCTAAGACTATAGAGCACACATTATTTGCTCTGTAAATGGTCTCACAACCACTAGATGGGACTGTACACCACACTAGAAGGGGAGTGTGTGTGTGGGTGGGGTATAATTGCAGGCCTCCTCTTTGCCTGAGCAGACTTCAAGCTGCTCTTCATTGTGCAATGCTTTTGTGAACTGGAAAATGGCTTACAAACTCTGCTCTTGTTGATGACTGCTTGGGGCTTTGACTCTAAATTTGCAGAAGTGATTGACTTGCTTTCCTTGAATCACCAGTTATTGCAGAATAGTGATAGAAATGTAGCCGTTTTAGTCTGGTATAGCTGAAGCAAAATACATAGTCCTGTATTTTGCTTCAGTTATTGCACTGTGAACAAACGGCAGAAAGCTTCAGTCGGCAAACTTCTCACAACTAGAAGTACTTCTTAGCACAAAGAGGTGAAGTTATTAGTTATTTATTTCTTGGCAATGTTGGCAGACCATTAAAGCATAATTTGAGGTTTCCTAGGCATGACAGCTCAGGCCTGTATGCAGGGGGAGGGTAAAGGGTGCAACTCCCCCCCTATGGTTCCCCAAATAAACATGCTCTAGCCAGCCAAGGAAATCAGGAATGGCAGGCTGCCTAAGCCTCCCTCCCCTATGCTCTAGCCAGCCCGGGGAAGGCTAGGACTGATTCCCTCCCTGCCCAGAAGAGGGGAGGTCTTGTTCCTGGGCAAGGGGAGGAAAATCTGCCTCAGCCTTCCCTCTGCCAGCCAGAGCAAAGAGGGAGGCTTTGGCAGTGTGCATTTCCTGCTTTTCCCTGGCCGGCCAGAGCATGCTCACTTGGGGGGGGGGGGGGGGGATCAAAAAGGGTGGGTTTGCACCTTTGCAATCCAAATTTATATATAAAAAACCCCCATCACCAACCCTCAGAAATTCCTGTGTATAACAGAATTCGTTCTGATAGCTGTGTTACATCTCACAGCAAACTCTCATGTGAGAACATTCCAGGCTCTGCCAGTATTAGGATACTGTCTCTCAGTTTGAAACCATTGCAGATCATTTTTCATGGAGAAAAAAATAACCCTGAAAACGTACCGCTTTTTCTGTTTTTATGAAACTTGAGCCTTCACATCTAACACACATGAGAGAACATCAACCATCAAGTAGGGCAAAGATGAGAATATCAGATCTATGGCATAATAGAATTAAGAGCTAGTGAGTTTAGCGTTTCTAGTAAGGCAAATATATTTGTTAGAAAAGGGAAAGTAAATTGTAATAAAAAAAATACAGAGGCATTACAATGCAGAGTTAGACTGTGAGCAATGCAGTAGAGTAGCCTGTTTCCAGTAATGGCCAGTACCCAATAATTCCAAAGGTGGTGTCAAAATGGCAGTAATGGATTACTCGACTACCAGAGACCTGAAGCCCAGACTTACTTTGCCAGGACAGACTTTGGTGGGGGAAGAGGGACTCTGGTCTGCCAGAGAGAGGCTATGGCATCACAAGCCACGTGGAACCTTCCATCCATCCCCTTGAAATGACCTGGGGAGAGTGGAGAACATGATTACAATCTTCAAACATGTGAGGTGATGCTGTAAAGAGGATGGTGATAATGCATTCTTCATGCAGGAGGATGAACATTTGGAGTCCCTTCTAGCCCTACATTTCTATGATTCTCTGATTCACCAATTGAGTGGTAAGAAGCTATGTTTTTCCCAAACATACTGGCCATGCAAAGGGGCTGACTAGAATGGAAACATCCTATAAAGCACTCGTGGGAATTACTGCCCCTTCCCACAGGCAGAATCATCGCAATATCCCTTGCCTTCCTCTTTCTGCATCTTTGGAAAATGTCCACTGCATTTCCATGATAGCATGATACAGTTTTAGAGGTGCTGAATTCTAGCAGCTCCCCTGAATCTCCTTGAGAAATATGGATGCTCATCCCAGACCAGCCCCATTTTGTAGCCCCCCCCCCCAGAATTCCCACACAGCAGAACGGTAGCAGCAGAGGTTATAGATCACTAATGATGCATTGGAGAGGTTTTAGCTGGGGACTGTAGGTGATGGCCAGTGGTGTTCTGTTGGTTTCTTTCTTGGGCTTGTCCCGTAGCAGGAGGCTTCTGGGTACACGTCTGGCTCTGTCAATCTGTCTCCTCACTTCCTCGTGTGGGTGAGGAACCTGCCAACCTGAAGCATGTGTAATTGCTGGTGAGAATATGCGTGTACCCAGAAGCCTCATTAGTGATCTACAACCCATCCTGGACAATGATCCCTCGCTTTCACAGGCCTTGGGAGGTAGGCCGGTCCTTGCCCACAGACAACCCGCCAACCTGAAGCATATTCTCACCAGCAACTACACACCGCACCATAATAACTCGAACTCAGGAACCAATCCTTGCAACAAACCTCGGTGCCAACTCTGCCCACATATATACACCAGCAACACCATCACAGGACCTAACCAGATCAGCCATACTGTCACTGGTACATTCTCCTGCACATCTACCAACGTAATATATGCCATCATGTGCCAACAATGCCCCACTGCTATATACATCGGCCAAACTGGACAGTCCCTACGTAAAAGAATCAATGGACACAAATCTGATATTAGGAATGGCAACATACAAAAACCTGTAGGGGAACACTTCGATCTTCCTGGACACACAATTGCAGATCTAAAAGTAGCCATCCTGCAGCAAAAAAACTTCAGGACCAGACTTCAAAGAGAAACTGCTGAGCTACAGTTCATCTTTAAGTTTGACACAATCAGCTCTGGATTAAACAAAGACTGTGAATGGCTTGCTAACTACAAAACCAGCTTCTGCTGTCTTGGAATTCACACCTCCAGATCAGCTGCTAGAAGTGGGCCTCATCCTCCTTGATTGGATCCACCTCGTCATCTCCAGCCTGATCCTGGCCTGCATATTTATTCCTGCCTCTGGAAATTTCCACTACCTGCATCTGACGAAGTGGGTCTTTGCCCATGAAAGCTTATGCTCCTACACTTCAGTTAGTCTATAAGGTGCCATAGGACTCCTCGTCGCTTTTGCAGATTCAGACTAACACGGCTACCCCTCTGATACATGCAAACTGCTATTTCGAATTTAATTTGAAATAGAGCTTAATTCGAACTAGGTAAACCTCATTCTATGAGGAATAATACATAGTTCGAATTAAGGGCTGTGTAGCCACTTAATTCAAACTAGTTGGAGGCTAGCCCTTCCTAAGTTGCCCTGGTGGCTACTCTGGGCCAAACTAGGGAAACTGTTTTGCCCTCCTCCCGGCCCCGGAGCCCTTAAAGGGGCTACAGTGCTTGTGCCAGTTGAAAGCCTGCCAGCAGACCCCGCACCTGGCACAGCATGAGCCAGCCACCCGCTGTCACCCTCTTCTCAGGACCAGGCTGGCGGCTCCCAGGAGCCTGCCCGGGGCCGTAAGAGGTGGGCACCTGCCTGGTCTAGTACCGAGATTGTGGACCTCATTGAGATTTGGGGGGAGGCCTCCAACGTCCACGATCTCCGCACTAGTCACAGGAACGTGGCCGTCTACAGCCGCAAGGCTGCCAGCCTGGCCACCAGAGGCCACATGTGGACCCAGGAGCAGGTCCACTGCAGGATTAAAGACCTGCCGCAGGCCTACTCTAGGGCCTCCCAGCCAGGGGCCGACCCAGAGGCATGCCCTCATTATAAGGCCCTGGACCACATCCTGGGGGCTCATGCAGTGGTGATCAACCCCAGGGCAGAGGGTCCTGTCCCTGACACAGAGGAGGAGGAGGAGGATGCCGCCGAGAGCCAGGAGGCTGCAGGGAGCCTGCCCAGGACCCCTGAGACATCCCACAGAACACATTGGCTGTATCGTCTGAGGCCGGGGAGAGCTCCACATGTGAGCACCATCATGCTCCCCTTATGTGTATGGGGGTGGGGTGGAGAGGGAGGCCAGGGACCATGTGCCCAGGCCTTGCCCACCATGGAGCAGAAGCTGGGTGTCATGCAGGGCCCCTGGCCCATTCACCACACACCGACCTCACCTTACGGGGGGGGGCTGGGTTTCACCCACTGTGTTCCCAGAGAGAACTGACCACTGCTCTTGTTTCACCACAGCCACAGCACCTGGGACTGCAGGGCGCACCAGCCCACCTGCAACAGCCACCCACACCCGGGCCAGCAGGAGCACGCGCAACCTGGAGGAGTACCAGCGACGGAGGATCTGTGGCTGCGGCAGCGGAACTTGGAGGAGCAGGGCCGTGCCCTCAGAGGTCACCTCCAGACCTTGGTGGACAGGTTCCTGCCTCCTCCTGCTCCAGCCCCTGTGGCCGCCCCAGCTCTCGCTCCTCCTCCCACTTCCTCCACACCCCCCGTCCCTCCTGCCCCACTCTTCACACCCACTCCCCCCTGACACCTCCGCACCCACAGTGCTGCGAGATGGGAGAAACAGCAGGACCCCCAACCCTGAGCTTTCCCTTCCCTTCCTCTCCTTCCTCCCCCTTCCAGCTCCGTCCTCCCAGGTTTCCCCTCCTCTCTCCCACCCTCATTCCTCCCTCCCCCCACTCCAGTTATGTAAACTAAAGAGAGGGGTTTTTGGCAAAACAGGTGTTTTTATTTTACATTAGGAAGGGTGGCTAGGGAGGGGAAAAGGGAAGGAAGGGAGGGTGGAAGAAGGCCCCAGTAGGGCATGCAGGGAGAGTTCAGTCCTTCTCCACCTGGAAGCTCTCCCACTGGGCTTCCCGGATCTGGACAGCCCCCCGCTGGGCCTCCCGGACGGCGGTGGTGTGGGGTTATGCGTACTGGCCAGCCATGTGGTCAGCCTCAGCCATCCAGGCTGGCAGGAAAGCCTCCTCCTTCCACTCACATAAATTGTGCAGCACACACCATGCAGCCACCATGGGAACCCCCTTGTGCTCAGCAAGGTTGGGGCAGGTGAGGAGGCATCTAAATTTGGTTTTCAGGCATCCGAAGGCCTCCTTGACCACAGTGTGGGCCCTGGTGACCCTGGCATTGAAGGTCTGCCAGGAGGGGTTGAGGTGACCCGTGTACAGCTTCATCAGCCAGGGCTGTAGGGGATAGGCCGCATCCCCCACCAGGAAGATGGGCATGTCCACATCCCTGACCCTGATGTGGCGGTCAGGGAAGAAGGTCCTGGCATGCAGCCTCTGGCACACGGAGGAGTTGCAGAACACCCTGGCGTTGTGTGCCTTGCCGGACCAGCCCACATTAATATCTGTGACCTGGCCCTGGTAGTCACACACGGCCTGTAGGACGGAGAAGTACCCCTTGAGGTTGGTATACTGGGAGGCCTGGTGTTCCGGGGCATGGATGGGGATGTGCATCCCGTCGATGGCCCCTCCACAGTTGGGGAAGCAGAGGGCGCCAAACCCCTGGATGACCGTGTCCGGGTTGGTGAGGTGCACTACTCTGCAGAGCAGCAGCCGGTTGATGGCCTTGACCACCTGCAGAGAGACACACCAACCTGCGAATCACTGGGGTGCCCGGGTGGCTGGGAGTGTTCGTTCCCTGGCACTGCCTCACACCCCAGTCCCGGAAATGACCCCCACTGCGACCCTGGCCACCACAGGCGGCGTGTAGTACAGCCGGGACAGACCGAACCCTCCCGTGTGGGGCACTTTCGCCTCCCCCCCCCCCCCCCGTTTTCCTTGGGGCGGCCCATTCCCTCCTTGCAGCCTCCTTCCCCACGGCCCAGTGGCCGGTGAGTCGTACCTGCATGAGCACAGCTCTGATGGTGGATCTCCCCACGCCGAACTGGTTCCCGATGGATCAGTAGCTGTTCGGCGTGGAGAGCTTCCACAGGGCGATGGCCACACACTTCTGGAGGGGGATGGCAGGCCTCATGCGAGTGTCCCGTTGCCACAGAGCAAGGGTGAGCCACTCGCAGAGCTCCAGGAAGGTGTCCTTCATCCTGAAGTTCTGGGTCCACTGTTGGTCTCCCCAGCGTTCCAGAATGATGCGGTCCCACTAGTCGCTACTGCTGTCCAGACGCCAGATGCGGCAGGGCATGCTGGCATCCCGGAGCTACTGTGGCTCCCCACAGCCCCCAGAGAGGCCAGGGGGAGAGGAAGGGGGCTGATGTGCTCCAGATGGTTCCAGGCAGCCTCCAGCCATTGCTGGCAGGTTTGCAGCAGCAAGTCCAAAAACTGGAGCAGCATGCCCAGAGTAAGCTCTGGCTCCATGGTGCCAACTGTGGTGGCGTCTCCAATAGGAACCACCGACACAGATAGGCAGAGAGGAAAACCCTTTGCTGTCCCTCGGCAAGGTAGGCAAGCAAGCGGAAAAGCTGAGAACTGGCTGTTCAGGGGGGTCCCTTTAACCACGAGCCTCAGATAGCCTCAGACAGCAGCCACACAAAGCAACTACTGACCTGATGCCCTGCCGAAACCAGTTTCAACTGCCCTTAAATGCGACCCAGCATCCAATCAGTATGGATGCACTATTTTGAATTAGCAAAATGCTAATTCGAATTAGTTTTTGGGTCTAAATGCGTTATTTCGAAGTAGCTTATTTCAAATTGACTAATTCGAAATAAGTTAGTTCGAATTAGCGCTGTATTGTAGACATAACCTCCTGCAGCCAGTTGAGTCCTGCCTGCTCTGCTCTCAGTCCCCCTCAAAAACCTTCCCCAATCTCCCAGTGGAGCCTCCAATATCCCCAGCAACACCTCCCCAGTCAGTTTTCTTCTCTCTAGGTATGAGGGTCCCTAGACCCTCTCTTCTCCACCTCTTCTCCTCCATCTAATGTTCTCCCCCCTCTGGGATCAGCTGAGCTGGTTGCCAGGATCCCTCTCTGCAGCCCATTGTCTGTCATCTGGCCAGAAGTAGCTGAGGGTATGTCTACACTACCCTCCTAATTCAAATTAGGAGGGTAATGTAGGCATACCGCACTTGCAAATGAAGCCCGGGATTTGAATTTCCCGGGCTTCATTTGCCTAAGCGGGGCGCCGCCATTTTTAAATCCTCGCTCGTTCGAACCCCGTGCAGCGCAGCTACACGGGGCACGAACTAGGTAGTTCGAACTAGGCTTCCTAGTTCGAACTACCGTTACTCCTCGTGGAATGAGGAGTAACGGTAGTTCGAACTAGGAAGCCTAGTTCGAACTACCTAGTTCGTGCCCCGTGTAGCCGCGCTGCACGGGGTTCGAACGAGCGAGGATTTAAAAATGGCGGCGCCCCGCTTAGGCAAATGAAGCCCGGGAAGTTCAAATCCCGGGCTTCATTTGCAAGTGCGGTATGCCTACATTACCCTCCTAGTTCGAACTAGGAGGGTAGTGTAGACATACCCTTCGATACTTGAAAGCTGCTCTCATGTCCCTTTTTAGTTTTCTCTTTCCCAAGGTAAACAAGGCCAATTTCTTCAGCCTTGCCTCATATCTCATGTTCTCTAGACCTTTCATCATTTGTGTTGATCTTCTCTGGACTTTTTCCAGTTTTTCCACATTTCCTGAAATGTGGCGCCCAGAACTGGACATGATACTCCAGCTGGGGCCTAACGTAGGCTCATTCCCTGCCTAGGGGACATGAGACTGGGCGGGTTTATTTCCAATCCTCCTCTATTTTTTTCCTAAACCAGGAGGGCACAGTGGTTCTGATGGGGGTTGGAGAGGGGATGGAAGCCAGATCCAAGATCAATGAGCCCTGGGAAGTGGGCACATTGAAAGGAGACTGGACCTGTGGATGCCTTGGGGGTCTGCAGCAAGGGCCTGCTTCGGGAAGCCCCCTCTTTGGAAGTGAATGTGGCAGCATTGAGACACCACCCAGAAGCAGACACCACAGACACTAACTACAGATTCATGGAACAGCTCTCACGGATCTTGCACATGCATAAGAGGATAGATCTGCAGAAGGGGGGGCAGTGGTGTAATAAGGGCACTGGAGGGGTCATTGCCCCGGGAGAAAAATAATATAAAATTTAGCTAAAAATAGATGTCACACGTTTTTAAAAGGAATACCATATCTCCTGCCTTTTGTCTATTTTTGTCTCTTTAGGCCCCCAGTTAAAATTTTCAAAAGCACTTGAGTGACTAACGTCATTTTTGATATTTGGACTTGGAAATCTAAGCTCAGATTTTCCAAGGTAATTAAGCTCCTAAAGAGAGAGTTGCCAACTCGGATCTTCAGAGATATCTATCTGATCTTTACACACCTTTGAAAATCTGGTCATAAGTGTCCTAGTCAGTTCTGAATGTGAGATGTAGGAGCCCAGGCCTAATTCCTTCAGGCTTTTTTTTTTTTTTTTTTTTTAATTTGAACGTTTATCTACACCAGTGATCTCCAACCTTTTTAAACACAAGATCACTTTTTCAATTTAAGTGCAATGTAAGATCTACCTCATCCATATACCCTTCCCCCGCTTCATTCCTGCCCTTTCTTTGAGGCCCGGCATCTGCTCCACCCCTTCCCCTAGGCTTCACCCTACTCACTCCATCCCCCTTCCTCCTCCATCCTCACTCATTTTCACCAGGTTGAGGTAGGGTTTGGGGTGCAGGCTCTAGTCTTGAGCTGAGGAGTTTGGAGTGCGGGAGGAGGTACAGGATTAGCCTAGTGTGGTGGATTGGAGTCCAGGAAAGGTTTCAGTGTGCAAACTCTGGGAAGGAGTTTGGGTGCAGGGTAGCTCATGTTGCGGACAGGAGGTTGGGTGTAGGAGGAGGATCAAAGCATGGACAGTCAAAAACCAAAAACAACATTTTGCAAGCAGTAAAAGTAGCAACAACAATCCCCCCACGTATGTGTTGGGTCGGGAGCTGAAAGGGAAGAACAGTGTCTGTTTGTGAGAATGACAGAGACACACACATTGTGTGAGTGTGATAGAGATTTGCATTGCCAAGCTCCCTCCATCCCCTGCCCTCTGTGTGGAGACAGGGTACAGAAGTGGGGGAAAGAGGGACACCCTCACATCAGCACCCCTTTTCTTTTCCCTCCTACATCCTTCAAGCAGGAGGCTCCCAAGGGGACAGCTCCAAGGCAGAGGGCAGGAGCAGCATGACAGTATGTGGAGGGCAACTGAAGTGCCAGTGCTTGATAGTTTCATGGCCAAACTAGTCAGTATCACCTGTCAGAGGCTCCAAGATCTACAGGTAGATCCCAATCTACTGGTTGGTGACAACTGATCCACACTAATTCCCCTCCTTTCTCTTTCACTATCCAATAAATGCCTGGATCAAAATTATAGGTGCTTTGTGAATATGTTGACTTGAGAGTGGAAAGATTTCATATTGTCATGTATGATTCCTGGTAACCCATCTCAAATATGAAAAACTAGATTGATACCTGTTCATATCAGGAGCTGTTGAATTCAGTTCACCATTTACAGTATCTCATTAGGATGTTCAGTGGAGCAGATATATCTATATTTTTATTTATACTGTGGGCAAAGCATGGGCTCACAAGAATTCCTCATTGTTTTACCTTGAGTCTCAAAACATTTGGGCTACGTCCACATTGACATGATCTTGCGCAAATACTCTTTAACACAAAAGTTCTTGCTTTAAAGTTTTTGCGCAAGAGAGCATCTACACTGGCATGTGCCTTTGTGCAAGAGCATCCATGCCAGTATAGACGCTCTCTTGCGAAAGAAAGCTCCGATGGACATTTTAGCCATTGGGCTTTCTTGTGCAAGAAATTCATGTTGCCTGTCTACACTGGCCTTTTGCGCAAGAACAGTTGCACAAGAGGGCTTATTCCTGAGTGGGAGCATCATAGTTCTTGCACAAGAAGCACTGATTTCACACATTAGAACGTCAGTGTTCTTGTGCAAGAACTCTCTGCCAGTGTAGACAGGTATCATGTTTTTGCGCAAAAGTGGCTGCTTTGGTGCAAGATCATGCCAATGGTAGACACAGCTTTGGTGTTTTTCTAAAGGCTTGGAGTCAAGTTGGTTATGTAGGAATCTCAGCTTTCATTTAAAAAAAGTTCTCTATACTTCTGGGCCTTACAGCTAAGGAGGAAAGCTTTAAAACATGAACCCTAAATACTCAAGAAACAAAAGTCCAATAAAAATCCAACATGTTTTATTTTTTAAAAAATCTTATGATTTGTAGACCAGTCTCATAACTTTGTGTAGGCGTTCCTTGTGATTTTTGGGTTGGCACTACTGCTCTTTGATTGGTGAATTTAGAGAGGTCTCTCTTCAGTTTCCCTTTCCACTCTCCTTTTTTGTTACAGGTCATCAGAGACTCATACAGACATTGGAGAGTAGGGTGAGTCCATGACTATGGTTAATGACTGGTCAGGGTGACTAACTTATCAGCCAGTGGTCTGAATGAGCTATCTACTGCCATCTGTTAATCAACTGTAGGAAAAGGCTTCAGGAGCAGACCTTATTTATATAGACAACTTACTTTGCCACAGAAATCAGTAGACACACTTGCTGTGTCAAGGTGATCAATTTTGGCTCTTTTGGGTTGAAATTCACTTAAGACTTGGAGCTGGGAGAATGAAATATTATCCATACTGTATGATTAAAAGACCTGAACTTAATATGACCTGGCTTAGGGTCTACCATAACTTGAACACTAAGCAGAGGATAGTGAGTCACATCTAAGTGAAAGTCACAGAAGATGGAAACAGGTTTTATTTCTGGTGGTGTAGAGTCTATTTGGGAGTCCTCAATTATATCTGACACTTTACATCCAGGCTGTGTCTAGACTGGCCAGTTTTTCTGGAAAATCAGCCTCTTTTCCGGAAAAACTTGCAGGGTGTCTGCACTGGCTGCTTTAATTTCTGCAAAAGCACTGACCTCCTACTGTAAGAAATCAGTGCTTTTTGCAGAAATACTATGCTGCTCCCGTTCAGGCAAAGTCCCGTTTGCGCAAAACTTTTGCGCAAAAGGGCCAGTGTAGACAGCTGAGATTTGTTTTCTGCAAAAAAGCCCCAATCGCAAAAATGGCGATCGGGAATGCTGTTCTGAGAATGCTTTTAACGGAAAACTTTTCCGTTAAAAGCATTTCCGGAAAATCATGCCAGTCTAGATGTAGCCCCAGTGTTTAAAGGTAGAACTGACTAGAATCAACTAAGAGTCTTTGTCTTGTCTCAGTGATCGCTTGAGCAAAAATCATTGATAAAATCTTGTCTAGATTGACCTTGGACGCAACATGCAGGCAGTGTGTTGAAGGGCAGTGCAAAGGAGACAATGGTGGTGAAGTACCATATTACCTAGTGAAATCATTGGTGCTGAAATCACTAAGGACTGGAATTTGACCACAGAACTGACACTTTCTTAAAGAATCAGTTTTTGCTATTTAAAAAGTAAATCAATGTAACAGAAAACTGCAACGCTCTCTGGTAATATTTTTAAAAATCAAACTTTAAACTTTATTGAAAAAAATTGGGTAGTTTGCAATTGAAAATATTTGACCTTCACTTAAGGCAATTGATTTAATTTTGTGTAAAATTTTGCATAATAAAGGATGGCATTTTTTTGAAAATGTTCAACTATACTGATATACATTTTGATCAGATCTACTTCTGATGTGAGATGTGTGGTTGTGATTTGTTGTGTGTATTTTTTTTTGGCTCAACAAAAAATCCTGGGGGTTGGGAGGGAGGGAGGCCGCTAAAATGGTTTGAATTGAGTCCTGCACTTCCTAAAGCCAGCCCTGCTTGCTACAGTTGTTTTGTGTTGATAATAAAAGAATTTTCCTTTTGTATTGATTAACCAGTATTGGTTGATCATTATGTCCTGAAGTTTATGTGCCTAGTTACCAGGGCAGAGTCCATTGTTTTCTGCAGATTCCCTCTGTTTTTGCAACTCCAAGCAAAACGGAAGTTGGGGTCAGGGGAAAGACCTCTACCTTAGGGAGGGGATTCCCACGAGATCTCTTCCCTGGAAAAGTGTTTATTTTATATTTTCTTTAGTCACTTGTGTAGTGGCAGCAAGGAACCAGTCTTTTGTCTTTTTTGGATCTCAGGGGGGACTGAGATGGAAGTAGTTTGTCTCTGGGAGTAAACTGAGCCCCCAATCTCTGCACTTGAAGTGTCAGGTTGGGGAATTGAGCCGACACACCTGGTTATAAGGAACTGCTCTGCAGAGCAGATAATGCCTGACTAGTAAGGCTAGAGGACTTTTTCCCCCTCTCCCCCACCCACAAAAGGCAGTGCTGAGCATTCTGCAGGCTTTGATGCAAAGAAGTCACAACGAGGTGCAAGGAGTCACAAGGAAGTAGCTCAGGGAATGAGAGACAATAGTGGGGAAGAGAAGGAAAGCAGGACAAGACTGTCGCCAGAAGATCTTTGGGCCAGGACCTAGTGTAAATCATGGGCCTGGGTCTCCCCCTTCTTCCTTGCACTGCATCTAGCCACATTGAGGAGTGGCCTTGATAGTTTAGGGGCTTGACTGTGGCTGCAGTTGACCTTAGTGGGAGAGGGAGAGACTGAGGACTGCTAATACTCCCGGAAGGGGCAAGGGATTGGAGTAGTGGGCTCTGCTAAGGGTTAGTGTCCTGAAGAGGTTGTCATGATCCTTTTAGAAATGCAGGTCCAGAGCCAGAAGGTGGAGATAGCACAAAGTGATCACAGGTGAGACACTGGCCAGAAGGGGATCCTCACCAATGTGATGAGCAGGAGGAGCGATGGCAGTGAGTTACATACTCCTTACATAGCCCTTCTCTCACAGGTAAAGGACTTTCTATGAACCAAAGGTCAACTAAAGTTGCTTGCACTCAGCACAAAAGGAAGTAGGAGTAATAATGAAACTAAGGGTATGTCTACACATGAAAGTTAATTTGAACTAACAGCCATTAGTTCCAATTAACTTTCATAGGCGCTACACATACAAACGGCTAGTTCGAACTTAATTCGAACTAGCGGAGCGCTTAATTCGAACTAGGTAAACCTCATTCTAGGAGGACTAACGCCTAGTTCGAATTGTTTGAATTAAGGGCTGTGTAGCCACTTAATTCGAACTAGTTGGAGGCTAGCACTTCTCAGCTTTCCCTGGTGGCCACTCTGGGCCAAACCAGGGAAACTTTTCTGCCCCCTTCCCGGCCCTGGAGCCCTTAGAGGGACACGGTCTGTCTACGGTGTCCGTGCCAGGTGCAAGCCTGCCAGCACCCAGCCAGCAGACCCTGCACCTGGCACGGCATGAGCCCGCCACCCACTGACACCCAGCCCTCCACCTCTTCCCAAGACCAGGCTGGTGGCTCCCAGGCTGGCGCTGCCTGCTCTAGTACAGAGATCATGGACTTCATCCAGGTTTGGGGGGAGGCCTCCAATGTCCATGACCTCTGCACTAGGCACAGGAATGCGGCCGTCTAGGGCAGGATAGCTGCCAGCCTGACCACCAAAGGCCACATGTGAACCCAGGGGCAGGTTTGCATGAAAATCAAGGTGGTCCAGTGAGACCCCTGACCCTGAGCTTAGAACATAAGAACGGCTGTCAGACCAAAGATCCATCTGCCAACAGCGGCTAACACCAGCTACCCCGGAGGTGATGGACCGAAGACAATGACCAAGCCATTTGTCTCGTGCCATCCATCTCCAGCTTTCCACAGACAGAGGCCAGGAACACCGTTCCTACCCCCTGGCTAATAGCACTCCATAGACCCAACCTCCATGAATTTACCTAACTTCTCTTTAAACTCTGTTATAGTTCTAGCCTTCACAGCCTAGTGTGGCAAGGAGTTCCATAGGTTGACTATTTGCTTTGTGAAGAACAACTTTCTGTTATTAGTTTGAAGCCTGCTACCTATTCATTTCATTTGGTGTCCTCTAGTCCTTCTATTATGGGAACTAACGAAGAACTTTTCTTTATGCACCCTCTCCACACCACTCATGATTTTACAGACCTCTATCATATCCCCCCTCCACCTCCTCTTTTCTAAGCTGAAAAGTCCCAGTCTCTTTATCCTCTCTTCATATGGGACCTGTTCCAAATCCTTTAATCATTGTAGTTGCCCTTTTCTGAACCCTTTCCAAGGCCAAAACATCTCTTTTGAGGTGAGGAGACCACATCTGTACATAGTACTGAAGATATGGAGTACCACAGTTCTATACTTCCCCTTCTCCTTCTTCCCCTGGCTTCCCCCTTTCAGCTCTCTCCTCCCAGCTTTCCCCCTCCCCCACCCTTTCTCTTCCCCTCTCCCACCTCCTTTTCCCAGTCTCCCTAGAGGTTAATCCCCCCGCCCCCAGTTTTGTTAAATAAAGAGAGTTTCTATTTTTGAACAAACGTGTCCTTTATTTTTTACATCAGGAAGGGGGGTTAGGGAGGGGTAAGTGGAAGGAGGTGAGGGAGGAATGGGGTACAAGCCCCCGATGGGGAGGACTGGGGTGGCTCTGCGGGCTCCTCAGGGTGGAAGCTCTCCTGCAGGGTCTCCTTGATCCTAACAGCCCACCCGATTAACACTCCCCCCCCCGGATGGCAGCCTGTGGCAAGTGCAGCCGGGCTGATGGCCGAGTGCTGTGATGAGCCGAGTGTGGGCACTCAGGTCACTCCAAGACAGGACTGCTTTGCTGTCCCTCATCGAGGTAGACAAGCAAACGGGGAACCCTGAGAACTGTCTGTCCAGGGTGGGGGTCGGGTCCCTTTAAGCACAGCCCTCGGCTAGCCTGAGGCAGCAGCTCCACGCTCTATGTCCTATCCTGATACCCTGCGGGCACCTGTTCCGGACAGCCTTAACTTCAGTTCAGGGTCCACTCAATGTGGACATGCTATTTTGAATTAGCAAAATGCTATTTCGAATTAGTGTTTAGGTCTAGATGCAGTTTTTAGGTCTAGATGCACTAATTTGAATTAGCTTAGTTCAAATTAACTAATTCGAATTAAGTTAGTTCGAATTAGTGCTATAGTGCAGACATATCCTAATATCTATTCCTATGCTCCCAATGGGTGTTAAAGCCAACACTCATTCCCCATTCCTCACCAGTTATACTCTCACTTCCAAATCACCATACTAAACTGTATCTTTCCCTGGATAAAGATCTTCATATCAACAAAGGCCCTGCTGCTTATGTTATCACTGTCCTTTTTTTCAATAAGAGAAGCACTGCTGTGAAGATCTACTGCTCCAATAGGCTTTTCTCTGCTACTGCTACACCACTGTTTTTTCCAGAAGAAGATATGGAAATCATGCTCACATTTGCATATCTTCTTCCAATTCTTTGTGAGGAAGAAGTTTTGATGTTATTTGGCCCTGTGTAGACAGGGCCAAATGTAGGAAAAAACCCTCCCTCTCAAGACCCTATAAACCTCAATTTATGAGGAATAAGGAGTATTGCAAAAAAGGTTTCTCTCCCCCCCCCCCCCAACATTTGGCTCCATCTACACGGGGCTAAATAGCAGCAAAATCTCTTCTGCAAAATGAACTGGAAGATATGCAAATGTTAGTGTGATTTGCATATCTTCTTCTGGAAAAAATGGCAGTGTAGCTGTAGCCAAAATTTAACATTGTTATAATGAATATTTATTGCTTAATGAATATAATTTGATTTCAGTGACCTTACTTTTGCAAAGAAGTACTATAAATTGCAATATGATCTTTGTTAATTAGAAATGCTCCCCTTTCCAACACAGACGCTTTCACATAGTGCAGGTGTAACCGCCCTGTTAAAGGCCACCCCGAGTTCGGGTGGAACACCGCCCTAAGCGGGGGCTAGGCTCCCCCGCCTGAGCCTCTGGCCTCCGTGCCTGTTCCGCGTCGCCGGCGTGAGACGCAACTAGGCGGACCTCGATGGAAGAGGGACCGGGAAGGGGGCTCGGGCCCCGACCCAGGGCCCTGAGAAAGGGGACGTGCGTCCCCTGTCAGTGGAGGGGGTCAAGTCCCCCCCAAACCCTCCACTCGCGGAGTTTCGCGGCCCCGCGCCCTGGGTCCCTCCTTCCCGGTCGAGGTCTCTATCGGTTCCCCCAACGGGGGGACAGGCTTACCCTCCATCTTCTGCTTCGGGGGTCCCTTGGTCGCTCGGGCTCCCCGGAGGCTGGGTCCTTTCGCCGGTCCGCGGGTTCTTCTCGGCGCCGAGTACTCCCCCCCTCTTGGCCTGGGCTGGAGCCTTTTTGAATTTCCCGCTCCCCGGCGCTCCGGCCCGACGTCACCAGGGCGTCCCGGCCCCCGCCCTGCTCCGTGTGCTGGCCGGCGCCTCCGCTGACGTCATCCCCGGGCGCCGACTCAGACCTACCATTGCTGGTCGCGCCGGTGTCTTGCGCTACCGCCCGGCGTTCGGCGGCACAATCCTCGTCGCTCCACCGCCCCTCCCTGCCCCTCTCCTCGGGGCTTCTCTCAGTGCGGGGTTGGGCGGAGGGTCCGCCTACCCCGTCACAGTAGGTCATTCACACTATTAACTGTCTGAAATGAAATAATCTGACAGTTATATTAAAAATACTGGGTTATATTCAATAGAGAGATAGCCTAAGCTGAAAGAAAGAGAATACAGCTAATTACTCAACTGAGCTCTTTACAAACTATTTTGCAATAAAGGTGCTATGTTTGTTTTGCTGAGTGATTGTTGACTATTGTGGTAGATTCATGAAAATGTTTGCAAATCTACTTTTAGCATGAATGTGTATTCACAATGCTCATATTTCATTCATCAGACTCCTGTTTTCAAATTTCAAATTTTTCAGGCTCCAAAACCAATACGGTCAGACACAGGTGACCAATTTTAGGACATGAATAGTAAATAGACAAAGCAAATAATTCAAGCAACCCTGAAAATCCGTATTCAAATTATCTGGTGCATATCTAGCAATGGTAAACACACACATTAATCACAATTGATTTGTGAATGATTTATTGACTAAAGGAATAAAATAAGGCTACATCCAAAACCCATATTGTTGACTTGATCAGCTATGATCATTACTGTGATGCAATTAATATCAGATTCAGAATAATTGAGTAAGTACATGTAAGAACTTAGTTCTGCTTGATATAATTTGGAAGATACTCATGCCAAAGAAACTATTAGAGATTTCTTTTATAAAGATTTTTTTGTTTGTTTTGGGTTTTTTCTTTTTCTATGGAAAGATGCCACCTTTGAGGGGAATTGAGTCCACAAATAGCATGGGTAGCAACACGGCAAGCCTTCTCCACAGACTCATTAATGTGGATTTACAAATAAATGTTGTCTATCAAAAAAGTCAATAACTAACACAAAGGAAAACAGGAGACCCTTCACAATCCATGCTCTTGCAAAATTACTTATGATGCACACAAGAATTTTGCCTGAAGACGGAAGGTAGAGATATCACTTTTACAGGGGTATTGTTTCTTGCATATGTACGTGAATGACCTTAATATGATATTGGCCCATGGGCTGGATCTGGTCTACCTGGGTGAGCTCTTGGTGGGCTACCACAATTATATTTACCTGCACGGTCACAGGTACTGGTGATCGCAGTTCATGTTGGCTACAGATTGCCAATGAGAGTAATGAGAAGGGGTGTTTTGGTCTGTGCTGAATCCTGCTGCTTCCATTAGCTGGGAGCAGTGATCCACAGCCAACATGAACTGTGATTGTTGCTACCTGCAAGTCTTGGGTGCTGTAAATTAGTGTTTTTCCACCCTTCCTGATCTCTTCATTGGCCCCCAACCCCAACCCTGTGTACCTCCCTGACCGCCTCCCCCTTGTCATCCTAGCCAGCTGCACGTGATGCAGCCGGTCCCCTTCCAAACTGTGCCAAAAAGTCACATGTACACGCTCGTGCTTCACATGCTCCACTTCCCCACCCTCGTGTCCTGCCCAGACACCAAGTGGCGGGACCTCCTACCACCATTGGAGGGTGGGGAGCCCTGGTGGGCCAGCCTCTATTTGATCTTGGTTCCACGGCCCACCGGCGACATTTGCTGGAGAATCCTGCACGGCGCGGTGAGCACGGGCGTGTACTTGGCGCGGTTCACCCTCATCTCCGAAACGTGCCTCTTCTGTGGTGTGAGGGAGACCCTGGCACACATCTACATCGAGCACACCAGGCTACAGCCCCTCTTTTGGCTCCTCCAGAATCTCCTGTTGAGGTTCTGGCTGCACTTTTCCCCTCACTTGTTAATTTACACACACCCCATCCGTGGCCCCACAAAGTCACGGGACCTCCTGGTCAACTTCCTCCTGGATATGGCCAAATTGGCTATCTATAAAACCAGGGAGAAAAGGTTGGCCGGGGGAGGGGCCTGCGACTGTGGGGCCTATTTGTGTTGTATCCACTCACGTATCCGGGCAGAGTTCCAATGGGCAGTGTCCACTGGCTCTCTCGAAACCGTCGGGGGGCAGTGGGTGCTGTTCAGGGTTCTCTGCTTGGTAGCCCCATCCGGTTCCCTCATTTTAGCCCTTTGACTCTCAGACCCGTCCCTTTTTTCTCATTATTTGTCCCAAGTAATCAGTTGGTTTCCTGGGCTTTGTGGACCCTCCGTGTAGGCTGGGGGAAGGTCCCTTAGAAGTGGGTGGACACCAAATAGTCCCTGTATATCTACCTTCCACTAGGCTTCGGCAGCTCCCTGTTCTCAGGCTGCCATATAATATTTTGGCCACTGCCTTTTACACATATACCAGTTCCAGAAGGACCTGCAAGATCTTCAGTTGATGATATTTCTGCATGAATTGATTACTGCAATTGCTGTACTCCTACATCTCTACACTGGAACTCCTAGACTTTCTCGTGACCTAATAGATACAGTGCACTTGCACTGAAGAGTTCTAAGGCTAGAACTGGGCATACACGAGATACCCAGCTGGTATAAATGGGCATAGGTCCTTTGAGTTCAGTACATTACATATTTAATGCATATAACTAAAATAAGCTAATTTGCTTTTATAACACATTACATTTAATCTACATGAGGTAATGAACCATAACATTTTGTTGTTGACTTTCCATTTTTATTAGAAAATTTCAAAGGTTATAATAATCAAGAATCTCAGAGGGATATTTGTGTTAGTCTGTCGTACTTTGGTGTGTTGTACTTTGGTGTTTTCGTATCTCGGTACCTTCAGTGGTCTGTGTCAGCGTCGTCTGGTCAGGGTCGTCCTGGCACACTCCTGACCGGACCTCTACTCCGTTGGTGATGATAAACTTTCGGCTGCGTGCGTAACAATTGGTACTCCCTTTATCTAGAGTGTTAGACCCCGTACACTTGGGTCAACACAGGAGATCTCTGAGAGGCCCCGGAAACGACAGATGCAGGCAAGGTTTGAAATCAATCGCGCAGGTTTATTGTCAAAGCGAAGCTCTACCAGTTGGTAACAGAGATCAGTACAATGTTACACCACTGGGCACTATGGCCCGTGTTGACAAGGTACCAACACTGGGCAGGCCTATTGCCGTATATCAGATATTAACAGCGGTTAGTCAAAGTTTAGCTACTGTTCATTCTGTAAGCTTAGGCAATGACACCTGCCGTTCAGGCGCCTAGTGCACCCCTTCCCTCCCCACCACCAAGGTTAGCCGGAGAGCACCTTTTGTGGTGTCCTTTTATAGACAGATACAAACAACTTACATCATTTCTTTACATACGGGTTACCACCCTCTGTTGCCTAGTTACCACCCCTCACCTTATGGAAGGGGGGCTTACTTACTATCCTTCATGCTGTCAATCTTGACCTGGTCCTGAACCTAGGTCGGTATGTGCATTCGTTTTTAGGGAGTCTTTGTACCAAGACATTCCTTAAGAAGTTCCATTACTCCCCTTTGGCTTACAGTCTGTACCCAGTACCTCCCTGTGTCCTTCCATGCTTCACCTAACTTACGCAATTACACAGTTATCAGTAGGGCCTCTTTCTTGGCTCCTGTTACTGAACCAAAGTCTTGCTCACTAGATTGCAGGCCTGTTGCTGTTTCCATGTTGCAGACCTTAGGCCTGCTGATTCCATGTTACTGACCCTCAACTTACTACAGCCTATATCTGCAAAAACAATGAAGTGTCCTGTGACACCTTACAGAATAATGCATTTATTAGCACATGAGCTTTTGTGAGTGAAACCCACTTCATCAGATGAATTGGAGTAGAAATTACACAGACAGAAGTATATATTTATACACACACACACACCTATAAGAAAGAAAGTGAAAGAAGTTACTTAGCAAGTGTAGGACCAATGTTAATGGCACTAACCAAGTCAGAGTGAATATGGTTCATTCAGAGTAGCTAATGGAGAGATGTGACTATCAAGAGAGAGGAAGTTGCCTCTAAATGTGTTAGCCAGTTTAAATCTTTATTCAAGACTAATTTGATTCTATTGAATTTGCAAATTGCAGCTGTTTTCCTTTTACATTTTTTAAAATTGGATTTTAAAGGTTTTATGTTTTTGTAGAAGGATGGCTATTTTTAGATCCATTACTGAATTTTCAGGAGGTTAAAGTATTCCCCTAGGGTGTGTCTACATGGCAACATTATTCTGAGATAACTAGCATTATTTTGAAATAACAAAGCAAGCATCAATTCCATTATTTTGAAATCCATACAAACATTTTAAATGGGAGCAGAAGTGGGCAGTCTGTTTAGTAGAACTGTAGATGAGTCATTTCAAATACATTCTATATATTGAAGCTACATATTGATTCCACCACTGCCTAAGGAGTGAGTGGAATCTTCATCCCTAGAAGTTTTTAAGAAGAGGCTTGACAAAGTCCTGTCTGGGATAATTTAGTTGGGTCCTGCTTTGAGCAGTGGGTTTCTTCCACTAGTGCCCTCCCTTCCTACAAACAATCCAGCAGGAGGGAGTGGTTGCTTTTCCCCTCCCCCAATAGCATCCCTCCCCACCTCCTCTTGCATCCCTGCTCCTATCTCTAACATACTCCCCCTCAGTCTTCAGCCCTGCAGAGAGGAGTGGTTGCTTTCCCCACCTTCCTGGTCATGCCCCCTCCTACCCTCCACCCGTCCTTGTGCTTCTCTAGCACCCTTCCCCTCTGTATCCAGCCGAGAAAGGAGAAAGGAGAAATAGTTGCTGCCCCCTTCCCTCAGTTTCCCCCACCCTTGAATCCAGTGCCCTCCTTCCCAGCCTTCAGTCTAGTGAGGAGGAGTGGTTGCTGCCTCCATCTGCACAAGGTCACCTGGGTTCTAGACCACGAGAAGCATGTCATCAGCATACGCCAACAGGACCAACTGCAGCTCTGGCTCTCAGAGCATCAACTCCTTCAACCTCCAATGGAGGAGACAGAGGTTCAATCACCAGGGCGTACAGCTGGCCTGACAGCAGACACCTCAGATGTATTCACCGCCCAAAGCTGACCGGCTCGGTCAGGGTGCTGTTGAGCCTGACCAAACACTCCGCAAAGGTATAGAGCACCCAGAGAAAACCCACCATACAGGGCCCAAAGCCAAAGCCCTGCAGAGTGCTCATGGTCCACCCTGTCGAAAGCCTTCTTGTGATTCAAGGACAAGAAGGAGAGTGATAGACCATTACTACACCCAAGTTCCAAGAGGACCCAGACCAGATAGAGGTTGTCAAAGGTACTGCAGCCAGAGATGGAGTAGGTCTAGTTGGGGTGGATCACTTCCATCAGCATGGACTGCAGCCGCAACAAAATGGCTTTTACTATGACTTTGTAATCTGTACTGAGGAGCGAGATGGGACGCCAGTTCCCAAGGTCGTGGAGGTCCCCATTCTTCGGTAGCAAGGTGAGCACTGCTCACCTGCACGACAGAGGGAAGACCCCATTCTCTAAGAACTCAGCCCAGATGACAAGGTCTGGGCTGAGGATATCCCAGAACATGCAGTAGAACGCCACTGTCAGTCTGTCAATGCTTGGGGTTTTGTCGGTGGGCATAAGATGGAGGGCTTCCGACAACTTGGCCAGAGTGAGAGGCAGCTCTAGCCAGTCTTGGTCATCCGCCCCCCTCTTTTTCTTTAGGACTTAGAAGAAACGGGAGCCACAATCCATCTCTTAGAGGAGATGGATGCAAGATCAAATAAAGGTGCCCTAAGCCTCATGGTCCTGGAGGGCCCAGAGATCCTCCCACTTCTCCCGGTATGCTTTGTGGTGGGGTGGATCCTCTGGGTCAAATGTCAGGGACTTCTCAAGCTTCGAAACCTCCCATGCCAGCTCCTCTATCACCACATCCCTCTGCCAGCTGGTGCCCCAGGAGTAGTCACAACAAAAGAGCTGGGCATGCCCCTTCCCCACATTCCAACATTGCCGCCCTGAGAGAAAGGTGGGCTGCTGCTCCCGCCAGGCCAGCCAGAACTCCCAGAAGATGTCACAAAGCCCACATCCTCCAGCAGGCTGTTGTTACAGTGCCAGTAGGTGTTGGGGAGGGTTCTCATGTGGCCTAGGGGATAGGGCGCTCACCTGGGGAGTGCAGGGTTGTGGGTTCAAGTCCTGTCTCCCCCAGGTCGGGTCCAGATGGGATGGCCAAAAGCCGGGCAGCCCCGGAGCAGGAGGGATAAAGGGCGCCCTGATGACAAGGTGGCAGGGCAGGTTCCTGCATGGCTTAGGGGATAGGGTGCTCGCCTGGGGAGGAAAGAGGCCTTCACAACCTCCAAACTGTGGCCCATAAAGGGATCTAACCAGACCCTGGCAGCGTGGGCCCATGCTAGGTGGAAACATGAAAAATATATGCAGTCCAGCTATGAGTGGCATGACTGATCATCCTCCACCTGGATGTAGGTGAAGTAGGTGAAGTTGGTGGTGTCATTCAGGTGGTGATCATGCAAGATATCTGCCAGGGGAGTGGTGGTCTACAATCTCCCTGTGGATGCCTGCTGTGGCCTGGCAGTTCTTGACTTCTGAGCAATCCCCGTCTTCAAGGGTGGTGTTGAAATTCCCACTCAGGACCAGGCACTTGTGAGGATACAGGGTGCTGAGGAAGTGGCCACCTGCTGCCAAAAGGTTATGTAGTCTGGGCACATGTTCAGGGTGTAGACATTGACCAAGTTCAATGTCAGCCCCTCTATGTGCACCCAGACGTGCAGCAGCAAGAGGCCTGGGAACCCTTGGGACATAGGGCAGGGGAGAACAGGGTGACAACACTAGCTTCCTGGGGACTGAGGTGGCTAAAATACACCCCATCCTCCCAATCCAGCTGCCAGTCAGCCTCAATGGCTGGAGTTGTGTGGGTCTCCTGCAGAAAAAACACAGAGTACCTCCCTTTCCTGAAGGAAGGAGAGCACCTGGCTCCTGCAGAGACCTGCCTGATAACCCAGGGTATGTCTACACTACCCTCCTAGTTCGAACTAAGACGGTAATGTAGGCATACCGCACTTGCAAATGAAGCCCGGGATTTGAATTTCCCGGGCTCCATTTGCATAAGAGGGGAGCCGCCATTTTTAAAACCCCGCTGGTTCGAACCCCGTGCAGCGCGGCTACACGGGGCACGAACTAGGTAGGTACATTTCACGAGGAGTAACGGTAGTTCGAACTAGGAAGCCTAGTTCGAACTACCTAGTTCGTGCCCCGTGTAGCCGCGCTGCACGGGGTTCGAACCAGCGGGGTTTTAAAAATGGCGGCTCCCCGCTTATGCAAATGAAGCCCGGGAAATTCAAATCCCGGGCTTCATTTGCAAGTGCGGTATGCATACATTACCCTGCTAGTTCAAACTAGCGGGGTAGTGTAGAAATACCCCCAGGGAGTTTAATGTTGCAAAGATAGTGTATTTCAAATGAGGGCTGGGGTGGATCCTCAAGGGCAGGGTGATCCCCAGGAAACCGCTTCCTGACCCAAAGGCCAGGAGAGTGTCATGGAATTTGCAGGTCTGGCAGTAAGACATGATGTCGTGCCTTTTGATCCCTCACCCTTTCTGCAAGAGGCCTTTGTGGCCAAGAGGATAGAGTGAAATTCCCCCCAGCACCTTCATGTGAGCTGCACTTTATTCTTCACTTCATGGGTATCTGCAAGGAACTGACATAGCTCGGTATTCAGTGCTGAGGGGGTTTTTCTCCATGTGGGCCCCTGGATGGACCTCATGGGCAATGGAGCTGGGCAAACAGGGATCCAATCCCTGGTGCAGCACCAAATGTGGTGGTGGCGCCATGCTGCCCATCTCCATCCCCAGCAAGAAAGGGGGCGGTGGAGGAGCAGGGCAGCCCCTAAGGAACTAGAAATGAGAGACATGAAAATCACCCTCTGAGGGCCACTCATTGATAGGGGGAATGAAACAGTCACCAAAGGGGTGGCAAAAACAATGGGATGGGTAGTGGTAGTAGAGGAACGGACATCACGATGGGAACAGAAGGGGGAATAGGGTTGGGGTCAGAAGTGGAGGTCAGGCCAGGAACAGCAGTGGGGATAAGGAAGGTGGTGGGAGCGAGACTAGGAATGAGGATGGGACTGGAACCAGGACCATGAATAGAGGTGGGATCAAGACCAGAAGTATGGATGGGAATGGGAGAAGGATTGGGACAGGGAGAAGGGCCACGGCTTACAAATGGGGCTAGGAGACAGTCCCCCAGGTCTGAGCCATTGGGCTGTGGTGCCTCCTGAATGTGGTCTGGGACTTAAGGGATGGATGTGGGTAGGTGGCCCGCACTGATGCCAGGATCGAATGGCCAGGTAGACTTATGTTAAGAGCCATGGTCTCAGTTGTGATTGCACCAGTTGCTGGGCCCCTAGCAGGGAGGGAGGGTGACTGCTCCACCTGAAAGATGGAGGGGGCATCCACAAGCCCAATCCCAGCTGCTCTGCGCCAGCCGTCACCCCTAGGAGTTTGGAGGCCTCTGATGAGGCACTTTCGTTGGCAGGGCGGTTGGCTAGTGTTAGAAGCACCCCCGAGGGTGAGAATGGAGGCTGCCACCTGGGGCATGGAGGAGGAAGGGGGAGGAGGAGATGGTGCAACTAAGTCGCTGCCCAGAATGAGGCCCATTGACAAGGGGTCATCCTCCCCCTGGGCAAGCAGGGTCAGATATAGGGCCTTGATCTCTTCGAAGATGGAGCTAAAATCCATCCCCATAGTCCCAGAGTTCTCCCCACTGGCCGCCAAGGCAACAATTGCCTTGGCAGTGGCGAACGGGGATGCGGATGGTAAAGGGGCCAAGAGAGCTCCATCTGAGGCCTGCTCAGGCATGGGCTCCACGAGGGAGATGGTGCCGTTCCCCTCCGCTGTCCTGGTGTCTTAGGCCAGAGCCTTCTGCTGATCCTTGTTGGGGGTGATATCGGCAACCCTTCCTCATTATTTTGTGAAGGGCCTTCACACCTTCCTCATTGGAGCGGGGAGAGTGAGCTTGCAGACCATGGGCTCATCCTCTGAATGAGCACCCAACCTTCTGAGGTGGAAGAAGAGGGCTGGTCAGCAGGGGCAGAGCCAGGGGCACAGGTGATTCACAAGGGGGTCTAGGAAGCAAGGGAGGAACAATGGAGAGTGGTAGAGGTGGTGGCAGTAGAAAAGGGGGGCAACTGGACTGGATGGAGGTCTCCATGACTCTTCCCTGGCCCTCCTTGCAACAACTCAAGTTACCACCACCCCAGGAGCACAGGTGTTAAAGGCTTAGTCTCAACAAACAAACCTCCTCCATGAGTCCAAGTGGTGGTCCTCTTCCTCAGCAGGGTACAGGCAGTACAGCAGCAGAAGGCAAGTGGCAGCCAACTGGGGAAGAACCTCTGGATAGTGGAGCTGATGGTGGCGGGGTCCTCTTCATCTCTTCCTCCAGAGAGCAGCAAGTTGTGGGTGGCAGCAGCAGCAGTAGCCCTAGGAGGGAGAGGCCCAGCAATAGGCAGGCAAGCAGGTAGGCAGCCACAAGGGAGATCTGGGTAGGGAGGGCTCCCTGTAGCAGTTGCAGAAGAAGCAGCAACTGGGCAGTGCAGGGCAGAGGAGCAGAAGGGAAGGGTGCTCCTGAGCTCAGGTGGGGAGGGAACAGCTATCACATCCTCCTCCTTCTCCTGGAGGGGGGTGTGAGTGGCCTCCACAGACCCTGAGGGGGAATAACCTCTCTCTAAGCCTGCGTGGGTGGAGCTCAGTCGTGACTCCCTGGGAGTATGGGGTAGGACAGGTAGGATAAAAAGCTCAGCCCAGGAACTCAGTAAGGCCCCCGCCACTGGAGGAAACAGAGGCCTGCTCTGAGCTCCCAAGCCACGAGGGCCGTGAAGACCTTGCAGATGCTGAGAACTAGTCTGGACTGCTGGGCTCCTGCTCTGAAGAGGAGACCTTCTTTACCCTGCCCAAGGGTGCAGACTACAACAACCCTGAGAACCAGCAGCCTATGTGGGGCCAGGCAGATGTGGAGAGGGAGTTAGGAAGAGGAACAGGGAAAGCTGTCAACTGTCAGGCTGATTTTATAACACTTTAGAGCATTTCAACATGTTGTGGGGATCCCAGTGGCAGCCAGGGCTGCCATTGCTAGGGCCCTAGGCTGGGACGTGGTGGATTAGGGAGGGCCCATGTCCCCCCTGCCACCCCACATACTAAGTGGCAGCATCCCTTTCTCCTCTCTTGTCTGTGGGACTGCGTTTGTGTTGCTGCAGCGCCCTGTATGTGGGCCTAGGCCTTACTAACTGAGGGACTGCACTTGTGTTGCTGCCTGCCCTGTCCTCAGGGCCCCAGGGTTTAAAGGGAGCCTTCCCAGATCTGAGCACAGGTCAGGCACCCAGAACTTAAGCAGCTGATTTACATCCTATTATTCCTAATGAATTCTAACAGATATTCCCTTCTGCTCTAACATCTTTACATTGTCACTGAATCTTGTGCTGCAAAAGGCTATGTACCATGCACCAGATCCCAAGCCCATTGAAGTTAACTGAAGTTTTCCATTGACTTCAGCAAACTTTGGATTGGGTCCTGTCATTCTTTTAACCCTTTGCACATAAACCCTTGATGGGCCATGCAGGAAGGGGCAAGCCTATAAAGGTGCTGTCATGGCTAAGGATTATATAGCTCAACAATAGTAAAATGTATCAATGGTACATTAATAGAAATGTCGTGGGCTTTTTTGTTACATTTTTTGATTATTTCTTATTCTAATTGTGGCAAACTTTGGGATTTATTTTTATCTTTTTTCTCAAGAGATACAAGATTATGGTTAGGGCAGGAAAAGTGCATGTGAAATTGCTGACATTCAGCATGTCTATGGAATGAGTCACAGAGACTGCAAAATCTTTAAAAAGAAGAACCTAAAGTGAAGCTCCGAAATTCATATTAGGCCCTAAATAAGTCACCTAATTTTCTGAAGTGATGGCTATCTAGAGCAGCTCCCAGTGGTTTGAATGGAGTGACTCATAAATGCAGTGCTATGCCTTACATTGTAACTGCAGTCAGAGGGTGGAAGGTCTATAAATCCAGACTACAGCACATACACTGTCTGTAAGGCAGGGGTCTCAAAGTCCTGGCCCATGGGTCATTCCTGGTTGGAGAAATTGTGCAATCCAGCCAGGAAGTCCTGGCAATCTCTGGGGAGTGGGCTGTCTGTTACTGGCTCCCAAGTCCCTCCCTTTCCTGTCATCGCCACACTCTTCCCATTGTGGCACACCATCCCTTGAGGTTGCAGCGTTGGGGATCACTGAAAGGCCTGGTAGCACTGGAGGTTGCATCCCCGGCCCTCTCCACATTGTCTGTAGTAGCAAAAGTCGCAGGGGAAGTGGAGTGCAATGGGTAATGGACAGGCCAGATTGCACAATCACTTCAACTGATGATGATCCATGGATTGAAGTTTGTGACCCCCGCCCTAAGGAGTTAAATAAAGAAGTGCTGTATCTTGTTTCCTTTATATTAGAAAAACTTAAGGGTACGTTGACATTTTAACTACTCAGAATTTACGTTTGGATCCCCAGGATGCTGCTTTTGAACAGGCTGAAGGTGCAAAACTGGATCATCCTATAAATACAGACACACTCAGGCAACCATCTATGACATTTACAATCTATCATATTTTGCAGTTATTTATTCACAGTTTTTAGTTGTTCCATACAATGAATCAAACATGCTTTCAGAAGGGATTTCCCAGTCTGCTTGAATAGGAAGTACAGTAGAAAAGGCACATGATTATTCACTATATGAGTTGTTCACCAGTCAATAACTTAAAGCTAAAAAACTATCCACCAGAGGATTCTTTTTAATGAGGCAGTAGAGGGAATTCCCCTTTGAACTCATTATGGACACGGCTGTCCTTTAACTCCTCCTCTGGGAAAGCTGAAATGAGCCCATTTCTCTGTTCTGTTTGGACATCTCAAGATTTCCAGGGTATCCACTGATCCAAGAAAGAGTCAGGCAGGATGCTTATTTGCCTGTTTGTGCCTCATAGTCCATGGTCCTGGGCAGTCAACTTCTTTTCATAGCAGTTTGATTGAACACAAATGCTTTGAAGCATATCACACACTGAGCAATGTCTGATTGTGGAGGTGACAGCTTCTCGGCCCCAGTAGTCAATGTCGGCCATGTTTTATCCAGTTTCTAATCATCCATTTTTGCCCAGAGCACCTTTGTACCACGAGTCTGAGCCCAAAATTGGCATCCTTTGACATTTCCACTTCTAGACACCGTCCAGTGTTTCTGCTGATGATTGGACCATTCTGAATTAAAGAAAAACACGAGCACTGAGTAGTTGTCACATGCTACCCAATGATTGATGCTTGTTTTTATTTAATAACATTCTTTCCATTAAAAGCCAGCATTAATGGAAAAGCCAGCATTTGCAGTTGACTGCTGAGAGAGTTGTGCTTGCAGGATGGTTAAGAACATAAGAAAGTCCATGGTCCATCCAGTCCAGTATCCTGTCTGCCAACAGTGACCAATACCAGATGCCCCAGAGGGAGGGATCACAACAGGTAATCCTCATGTGATCCCCCCCCATCACCCACCTACAGAGAAACAGAGACTAGGGTCACAATTACTATCCATCCTGGCTAATAACCATTGATGGACCTAACCTTCATGAATCTGTCTCTTTTTTGAACCCGGTTAAAGTCCTAACCTTCACCACATGATCTGACAAGGAGTTCGACAAGTTAACTGTGCACTGAGTGAAGAAAAACTTTCTGTTTGTTTTAAACCAGCTGCCTGTTAATTTCATTTGGTGACCCCTCGTTCTTATATGATGGGAATAAGTAAATAACTTTTCCTTATTCACTTTTTCCACTTCACTCATGATTTTATAGACCTCTATCATATCCCCCCTTAGTCTCCGCTTTTCTAAGCTGAAAAGTCCTCTCTTCATAGGAGACCTATTCCAAACCCCTAATTGTTTTTGTTGCCCTTTTCTGAACATTTTCCAATGCTAGTAGCCAATGTGTCTTTTTTGAGATGCATCAAACACATTTGTATGCAGCATTCAAGATGTGGGTGTACCGTAGTTTTATATAGAGGCAATAAGATATTTTCTGTCCTATTCTCTATTCCCTTTTTAATGATTCCTAACATTCTATTTGCCTGTTTGACTGCTGCTGCACACTGAGTGGATGTTTTCAGAGAACTATCCACAATGACTCTAAGATCTCTCTCTTGAGTAGTTAGAACAGAGATTTCTAAAAGCATTAAATTAGCTGAAGGCTTGTCGGGATGAACCTCTGCTAAGAAAAGTGAGATTGAACTGTCTGTAAATGTGGTATGATCATTTTCTATTGGCAGAAGTTTAGAGCACAGTAAGTAGAGTCATAAAAAGCAAATCCGGTTCTGACTCAAGTCTCTGGGAATAGATTTGTGTCCACACACAGACCTTGTGTGATTGTAATCAGACTGACTGTAACCAGTTGAAGACAGTTCAGGAGTCAGAAAAGGAGAGAGCTATGTAATGCATCCTTTGCTGTTTGATAAGCTGCGGTGACAGTTGCTTTTTCCTTCTCTGGATCCGGGGCTGGTGGGTTCAAATCCTGCCAGCCCTGGGAACTGCCAGGCACCCACCACTAGATTCCCAAGGCTGGAGCAGGTGTCAGGCTGAAGGTGGGTGGAATAAAGCATCCAGGGAAGCTGGGGTGGCCGGCTGGATCTTCTGGTGGCCTGACAGAGAAGGCCTCTGCCTCTAAGTGCCCAGGATGGTAAAGTCAAGTCCCACCAGCCTTGGGAGCCATGGGGCACCTACCACCAGCCTGCCAGTCCTGGTGCAGGTGCTAGGCTGAAGGGGGCAGAGTAAGGCATCCAGGGAAGGTGGGGTGGTGGACTGGGTCCTCTAGTGGCCTGACCATAAGGCACCACCCTCCACAGCCAGGGGTGGTGGGTTGGAGTCCTGCTAGACCCTGGAGCTGCCCTTCATGTTTCCATTCATCCTGAACTGAGCACTGATGCCTTCACTGTGACAGCATAATGTTGAGAATGTTAAGCAAAATGATTTTTCTTCTTGTTAGTGTTCCAGCATGAAACAAAGAAGTCATAAAAGTGGGAGAGGCAGTGGGATGTAGTAAGGTAACAGGATGCTTGGATTCTATTCCTAACTCTGTAGCAGACTGCCAGTCTTTAGGCAAACCATTTTCCCTTTGCCTCTTTACTCCCTCTTGCTTGGTCTCTGGCCTTTGTACAGTGCCAGTGCAATGATGAACCCCACCAATGGCATGATGTAGCCGAGGGTATGCCATGGCTGACATTCGTAGCTGACACTTCCCTTACACCAGTGGTCTCCAACCTTTTTACACCCAAGATTGCTTTTTAAATGTCAGGACAAGCCAAGATCTACTCCGGCCCTTCCCCAAGACCCCACCCCTTCCTTAAGGCCCTGCCCTCTATGTTCCCTTTCTTCCATCACTTGCTAAACCTGGTCCTTATACACACTCAGGGTACGGCTACACTGCCACTTTTTTTTTATCCTTCTGTTGGAAGAACATTTTCTGATATTTGGCCCATCTAGACTGGGCCAAATGTTGGAAAAAACCCTTCTTTTGGAAGCCCTTCATTCCTCATGGAACAAGGAATACAGGGGCTGTCAAAAGAGAGTTTTTGCTGGAAAAACTCCTGCAGTCTTGCTGTACCCTCACTGGGTTGAGACTGGAGGTGCAGGCTCTGGGGTGTAAATGAGGGATTTAGATGTGGGAAAGGGTGAGAGGTGCAAGCTTCAGGAGAGAATTTGGATGCAGCAGGATGTGGAGAAGGGGATGCTGGCTCAAGAAGGGGGCTCCAGGCTGGGGAGTGTTGGGCTCAGGTGGAGGGTTGGGGTGCTGAGCAATCCACAGGTTTGTGGATATGAGGGTGCAGGAGTTTGGGTTGGAGTGTGTGAGGGGCTCAGGGCAGGGAGGTTGGGTGTATGATGAGCTTAGGACACAGATTTGCAGAGTGTGAATGGTGCAAGAGTGTTGTGGTAGAAGACTGAGGATGTGGGGGTGCAGGAGTTTGGGGATGTGAGAGGCTCAGGACAGGGGATTCCAATGTATGATAGGCTCAGATTTGGGGTCACGGTGGGAGGTACAGGAGTGATATGATGCTGTGGCCACATGAGGGCTTGGCCCCAACTGGGGGCTTGTTGTCCAGGCTTCATTTTAAATAAAATAAAAAGATTTCTTCAGTGTCTTTATTTATGAGAGGGGCGGGGAACCTGTTTTGAATTGGGATCACTGACCCACAGAAAAGTCAGTCAGGGTCACACAAGTGAGATACAAAAACAAACCCCTCCAAACCTCACTAATGTGGCCCCAACTGTGCTAGTGGGAGTAGGGGACAGGGTGCTGGGGCAGGGTGCCAATGGGTGCTGGGACAGAGGACAGTGTGACAGTGAGTGCCAGGAGAGGGTGCCAGTAGGTGCTGGTGGGTGCTGGGGCAGGGTATTTGTGGGGGTCTGGGTGGGGGGAGGGGACAGGGATTGGTACCTGGGGATCCTGCAGCTGTACACCCAGGCTCTAGAAGTACTGGACTGTGCTGGTCTGTCGCTTGCCTGATGCCTTCCTGCACTGGGGGGAGGGGGAGTCCCGGACAGCGCCAGCCCCAACCACTGGCGCCGCGTGCGCTGCCCAAGCAGCTGGAGCTGGCATGCTGGAGACATTATTCCCCTTCTACCTTCCCATGTGGGGGAGAGGGGGAGTCCTGGACCACGCCAGCCCCAACAGATGGGGCAGCACGTGCCTTGCTCCTCTGCTCCCCATGGCAGCGTGGGTCACCCAAGCAGCTGGAGCTGGCGCGCTGGAGCCTTCCTGTGCAGGGAGAGGGTGGAGGCAGAGTCCCGGACCATGCCAGCCCCAACTGCTCGGGCAGAGCGCACCTTGCTTCTCCGCTCCCCATGGCAGCACGCGCTGCCTGAGTAGCTGGAATCGGCGCAGTCCCAGATCCCCAACCCCTCTCCCACGTGCAGGAAAGCAGCATGGGAACAAAGTCCCCAGTGTGTGATGGACCGGCGTTTTAGGTATTGCGCCAGCTGTTGGGGGGGCAGGGAGAGTAGTCCGCACACTTCCAGGACCTAGCACGTAGCTGCAGAACTCTCCCCAACCCCACAGGAAGACCTCTGTAGTCCCTGGAGGTAGCATCAGCGTGGCGTTAATCTTGGGGTGGAGGGCAGTGAGGGGGGCCCCCAAAGCCTTGCAATTGACTGGTCGAGCCTCCAGGATCGACCAGTCGATGGCAATCAATGGGTTGGTGACCATGGCCTTACACAATAAGGACTCTATACTTTGCCCGTGCACACTAGAAATAGTTAGCCCTGTATATCACTGATTTTCTATTAAGCTGAGAATTTCAAAACAAGCCTTTGACTCCAAAGGTACATCTACCTGGCAGCCAGGTGAGCAATTTGTGGCTTAGTTGATGTACCAATACCAGCTGCACTCTAGCTAGCTCACTAACAACAGAAATGAGGATGTGGTAGATTAGCTTTGAGCATGGGCTGCATAATTCTGCCTGACCTACCTGAGCTTGTACTTCTATCTAGTTGAAGTATAGCTAGCATGGATACATCTATGAAAGCTGCCATTCCCACCACCAGCTGCAATGTAAATGTTTACTGTATGGTCGGTGCGTTTAAAAGGTAGGGGAAAGCAATGCCTTCCCAAATTCGCTGGCTGCCCCACTCACACTCCCCCCAAATTTCCCCCCTATTCAGAGCAGCTCCCTTAGTCTCCTGGGCTGCCTGGGCTTCAGCCCTGTGCAGCCAACCCTCCCAAGAGGGGGGAAGGAAAACTGGGACTGCCCAGGCTTGGGGAGGCAGAGGCTGCCCCTATAGAGGTAGGGATTTGGCTCCCAAAAAGTCCTGAAGGGCAGAAGCAGGGTCTTAGGCAGAAGGGGTGGAGCTGGAGCTTGCCTCTCCCATCTCTAGATTCACCCACCACCCACGGCGTCCTCCATGGAGGGGTAAATGGAAGGGTTATGTCTCATGTGTAGCTTAAGAGTTGAAGCAATCTCAGTATCTTTCCACCTGGCTTTGTGTTTATGATCTCTTTGCTTTTGATTAGCAGGAAACAACTGCATGGGTTCCATATTACCTCAGGCAGGCCCTCCTGTCTCATTCCTAGGACAACAACCATCTCAGAAAGCTCCCTTCCACACCTGTGTAAAATCCCAGAGTCTTTGTGCAGGTCTCAGGCCACCGTCACATTTCTTCAGAGTAGGGGTTCTGCCTTTCCCATCATCAATGAGACACTTAGAGTCAGGCAGAAATGCTGTGGAGCCCAGAGGGCCTAACTGTAAGAGACCCTCAGCACTATAGCGGACAAGCTGGAAGAAAAGAGGAAGAGAAAGACAACCCACAGTTTAAGTTGTATCAGAACACCAGAGAGTTTTGGTGTCAAAGGCTGGAGAATTATGCTCATCCTCCATACTCAACTGGGGTGACTTGCCGTGGTAACTTACCTTAACTTAGGCCTTATCTGTCCAAAGTATGCCAACTTTAGAGGGACATGGGGCTGAACTAACATCAAGGATGGTTAGAAAACAGGGAGCATTTGAACAGCTTAAAGCTACCCCAACCCCACCGTCCATTTCTGCCCCCAGTGCAGGAATAGAATTATTGAGACAGTATCCTGCAGCTACTTTGTGTTACCACTTGTGGTGGAGGTACCCTATTCAAGCACATACATTTTATAAAGCTAGGGAGTAAAATTACCTACATGGCATCACTCCTAAGACATTTACTTCTTCTTCCTGCCCTTTCTCCCCTCCATTGCAAAAAAATGGCCCAAAAGGGCAATCAAGAAAATGCAGTAATCAATATGTAAATTATAACCACTCTCAAATCCACCCAGTGGGAATTGATTTAACAAGAACACAATGGCAATTTGCTATGTAGTTTGCTCTTATGACCTCTGTCAAAGCCTCCACTCTAATTAGTTTTTGTAAATAAACATTATTGAAAAAAAATCCATCAGTACAACTTGAACATCAGGTAGACAAAAATAAGAGAGGGGGGAAACAGTTGGTTCATGAGAGAACTAACAGATATGCTACCATATGCTTCAATCTGGACATTAAGAAGATAGACTCAGATATTTTACTTCTCTTGAGGGATAAATATTCTGAAGTTTAGTGATATGGTAAATGCATTGGCTGTAATTAAAAGGGATTGGTAAATGGCCTCTATTATTTTTGAGCTTTTTGAACAAAGAAAAAGTTTAAGCAGGCTGCATGAAAGCACTAATGCCTTACCACACACAAACACATGAGATACGTATTAATCCTACTGAAGT
Source organism: Pelodiscus sinensis (assembly GCF_049634645.1). Lineage (NCBI taxonomy): Eukaryota > Metazoa > Chordata > Testudines > Trionychidae > Pelodiscus > Pelodiscus sinensis. The sequence continues at coordinate 22,603,436 of NC_134725.1, read as the reverse complement.
ATAATGAACTTCAGAATTTAACCTTTGCTCATTTATATATATAGAGAGAGTAAATGATTATTTTGCTTGTCTGGAGCCATTGCCATAAGAGGACCCAGTCCAGGACAAATAGGCTTCATCTACATTGCACAGTTATTTCAGAATAAGCTATTCTGGAATAGTTATTCCACAGGGCTGTGTCTAGACTGGCTAGTTTTTCCGGAAAATCAGCCGCTTTTCCGGAAAAACATGCCAGCTGTCTACACTGGCCGCTTGAAATTCCACAAACACACTGATGATCTCATGTAAGATTGTCAGTGTTCGTTCGGAAATACTATGCTGCTCCCATTTGGGCAAAAGTCCTTTTGTGTAAAACTTTTGTGCAAAAGGGCCAGTGTAGACAGCTGAGATTTGTTTTGTGCAAAAAAGCCCCGATCGCGAAAATGGCGATTGGGGTGTTTTTGCGGAAAAGCACGTCTAAATTGGCATGGACGCTTTTCTGAAAAAAGTGCTTTTGCGGAAAAGCGTCCATGCCAATCTAGACACTCTGTTCGGTAAATGCTTTTAACGGAAAACTTTTCCGTTAAAAGCATTTCTGGAAAATCATGCCAGTCTAGACATAGCCAAGTAGTTTATTTCAAAATAGCATGTCAACACTGCAGAGAAGCCTCAAAATTCATCCAAGGCAGGCTTCCCTAAAGTAGATGTACTATCTCAATTTAGAGCCCCAGGAGGAATAACTTAGGGTATGTTTATACTAGCTCGTTAGTTTGAGCTAGGTAGGCAAATGAGGGCAACCGGAGTAGCAAATGAAGCCCAGGATTTAAATATCCCGGGCTTCATTTGCACCTTCCCGGGGACCACCATTTTTAAATCTCCCTTAGTCCGAATTAACTGCCCGTGGCTAGACGCAGCAGTTAAATGTTAATTTGAACTATCTCCTTAGTTTGAATTAGCTGTTACTCCTCTTGGAATGACAGGGTACTGTATGTGTTTGTGCAGGGCTCTTGGCAGGGTACTGTATGTGTTTGTGCAGGGCCAGCTTTAGGAAGTGCAGGGCCCAATTCGAACTGTTTTGGAGGGGCCACCCCATTCCACCCCGGATTTATTATTGAGCAAAAAAAAAAAAAAACCCAAACCACAACCGCACACAAAAAATCACATCAAGTAGATCTGATCAAAATCATATCTATATAATTGAACATTTATTATGCAAAATGTTACATAAAATTAAATCAGTTGCCTTAAGTGCAGGTAAAATATTTTCAATTGCAAACTATCCAATTTTTTCATTTTTAAAAAATTACCAGAGAGAAATTTACATTGATTTACTTTTTAAATAGCAAAAATGGAGTCTGTTAAGAAAGTGTCAGTTCTCTGGTCAAATTTCAGTCCTTAGTGATTTCAACACCAATGATTTCACTAGGTAATATGGTACCTCACCACCACTGCGTCCTTTGCACTGCCCTTCAACACACTGCCTGCATGTTGAGTCCAAGGTCAGTCTACACAAGATTTTGTCAATGATTTTTGCTCAAGCGATCACTGAGACAAGACAAGGACTCTCAATTGATTCTAGTCAGCTCTGGCTTTAAACACTGGATGTAAAGTGTCAGATATAATTGAGGATTCCCAAATAGACTCTACACCACCAGAAATAAAACATGTTTCCATCTTCTGTGACTTTCACTTAGATGTGACTCACTATCCTCTGCTCAGTGTTCAAGTTATGGTAGACCCTAAACCAGGTCATATTAAGTTCAAGTCTTTTAATCATACAATATGGATAACAACATTTCATTCTCCCAGATCCAAGTCTTAAGTGAATTTCAACCCAAAAGAGCCAAAATTGGTCGCCTTGACACAGCAAGTGTGTCTACTGATCTCTGTGGCAAAGTAAGTTGTCTATATAAATAAGGTCTGCTCCTGAAGCCTTTTCCTACAGTTGATTAACAGATGGCAGTAGATAGCTCATTCAGACCACTGGCTGATAATAGTTAGTCACCCTGACCAGTCATTAACCATAGTCATGGACTCACCCTACTCTCCAATGTCTGTATGATTCTCTGATGACCTGTGACAAAAAAGGAAGGTGGAAAGGGAAACTGAAGGGAGAGACCTCTCTAAATTCACCAATCAAAGAGCAGTATTGCCAACCCAAAAATCACAAGGAACGCCTACACAAAGTTATGAGACTGGTCTACAAATCATAAGATTTTTTAAAAATAAAACATGTTGGATTTTTATTGGCCTTTTGTTTCTTGAGTATTTAGGGTTCATGTTTTAAAGCTTTCCTCCTTAGCTATAAGGTCCAGAAGTATAGAGAAATTTTTTTAAATGAAAGCTGACATTCCTACATCATCAATTGACTCCAGGCCCTTAGAAAAACACCAAGGCTACGTCTAGACTTGGCATGATTTTCCGCAAATGCTTTTAACGGAAAAGTTTTCTGTTAAAAGCATTTGCGGAAAAGAGCGTCTAGATTGGCACGGACGTTTTTCCTCAAAAGCACTTTTTTCGGAAAAGCATCCATGCCAATCTAGATGCGCTTTTGTGCAAAAGAGCCCCGGTCACCATTTTCATGATCGGGGCTTTTTTGCGCAAAACAAATCTCAGCTGTCTACACAGGCCCTTTTGCGCAAAAGGAACTTTTGCCCGAACGGGAGCAGTATAGTATTTCCGCAAAAAGCACTAATTTCTTACAGTAGGAAGTAAGTGCTTTTGCGGAAATTCAAGTGGCCAGTGTAGACAGCTGGCAAGTTTTTCCCGGAAAAGTGGCTGTTTTTCCGGAAAAAATGGCCAGTCTAGACACAGCCTAATGTTTTGAGACTCATGGTAAAACAATGGAGGAATTCTTGTGAGCCCATGCTTTGCCCACAGTATAAATAAAAATATAGATATATCTGCTCCACTGAACATCCTAATGAGATACTGTAAATGGTGAACTGAATTCAACAGCTCCTGATATGAACAGGTATCAATCTAGTTTTTCATATTTGAGATGGGTTACCAGGAATCATACACGACAATATGAAATCTTTCCACTTTCAAGTCAGCATATTCAAAAAGCACCTAAAATTTTGATCCAGGCATTTATTGGATAGTGAAAGAGAAAGGAGGGGAATTAATGTAGATAAATGTTTAAATTAAAAAAAAAAGGCTGAAGGAATTAGGACTGGGCTCCTACATCTCACGTTCAGAACTGACTAGGATACTTATGACCAGATTTTCAAAGGTGTGTAAAGATCAGATAGATATCTTTGAAGATCCAAGTTGGCAACTGTCTCTTTAGGAGCTTAATTACCTTGGAAAATCTGAGCTTAGATTTCCAAGTCCAAATATAAAAAATGACTTTAGTCACTCAAGTGCCTTTGAAAATTTTAACTGGGGGCCTAAAGAGACAAAAATAGACAAAAGGCAGGAGATACGGTATTCCTTTTAAAAACGTGTGACATCTATTTTTAGCTAAATTTTATATTATTTTTCTCCCGGGGCAACTGACCCCTCCAGTGCCCTTATTACACCACTGCCCCCCCTCCTGCAGAGCTATCCTCTTATGCATGTGCAAGATCCGTGAGAGCTGTTCCATGAATCTGCAGTTAGTGCTTATGGCGCCTGATTCTGGGTGATGTCTCATTGCTGCCACATTCACCTCCAAAGAGGGGGCTTCCCAAAGAAGACCCATGATGCTGACCCCCAAGGCATCCACAGGTCATTCTTCTTTCAATGGGCCCACTTCCCAGGGCTCATTGATCCTGGATCTGGCTTTCATCCCCTCTCCAACCCGCATCAGAACTACTGGGCCCTCCTGGCTTAGGAAAAGAATAAAGAGGAGGACTGGAAATTAACCCACCCAGTCTCATGTTCCCTAGGCAGGGAATGAGCCATCTACATTAGGCCCCAGCTGGAGTATCATGTCCAGTTCTAGGCGTCACATTTCAGGAAATGAGGAGAAACTGGAGAAAGTCCAGAGAAGATCAACACAAATGATGAAAGGTCTAGAGAACATGAGATATGAGGCAAGGCTGAAGAAATTGGCCTTGTTTACCTTGGAAAAGAGAAGACCAAAAAGGGACATGAGAGCAGCTTTCAAGTATCTAAAAGAGTATCGTAAGGAGGAGGAAGAAAAATTGTTCTGCTTGGCCTCTGAGGTTAGGATGAGAAGAAATGGGCTTAAATTGCAGATATTTAAGACCAGGTTAGACAGACACCTGTCAGGGATGAGCTAGAGCAACTCAACTTTGGAAGCCCCAGGGGCCACACTGATACTTACAGAACATGCTGAGGACCTCAACTTAAGTGTGGTTGCATATGTAAGGAAATATATACAAATAGCTTCTCTCACACTGACAGGCATGAATACAAAGATTAAGGCAAGACTACACAACACACAGGCCCCATTTAAGTCAGTTCTGCTGATATTAACAAAATGCAATATTTAGCTGATTTCTACCCATGTGACAGCACTTTTCATGAGCAATGACAGTCTAAGAATTTAACTACTAAAACACATATCAGCAGAAGATCATTACACTGACTACTTTTGTTTTGGCTTCCACTCACTGGCCGCATGGGCTATGTCTAGACTGCAAGCCTCTTTTGAAAGAGGCATTTTTGAAAGTAACTTTCGAAAAACCCTCTTTCAAAAAAGCACGTCTAGACTACAATACGCGGATCGGAAAATCGATCCGCTTTTTCGAAAAAGAGCATCCTGACTGCTGGACGCTCTTTCGAAATTAAAAGCCACCCAGAACCGCTTCTGCCAGGGAATGGGGGCAGCATTTCCTTCCGGGTGCTGCTGCCTGCCCTTTGCAGAGACGCGTGGTTAAAGGGACGCCCCTGAACACCCATTGTTCTGTTCCTGCAGCTGCCTTCGCTGTCCCTCTAGGAGGTAAGCAAGGCATTGCAGTGCTGGTTTGGAGTGCTCAGCATCCTGGGACACCCCAGCAGGTTTTTTGTTTGGGGTTTTTTTTCTTTTAGACCCATTTTTTTGGCATGGAGCCAGAGCTGCCCCATGGCAGGCGATGGCCCCACGCCATCATACTGCAAGTGTTGCTGCATCTGCATGACACAGTCATGAGGCTACTTCCCCATCTGGACCCAGACCAGAGGTATGAAGGGATCGTCCATCATGCAGCCCCACTGCCCTTGCCTCCAAACTTCTTTGTGGACAGGCGTGTTTGGAGACTTGACACCAGCTCTGACTGGTGGGACCGGCTCGTTATGGAACTCTGGGATGACCAAGAGTGGCTACGCAACTTCCGGATGCGAAAGACCACTTTCCAGGAGCTGTGTACCTGGCTCGCCCCTGTTCTGCAACGGCAAGACACCCACCTGCAGCCCGCTATCCCCGTGGAAAAGAGGGTCGCCATTGCCCTCTGGAAGCTGGCAACCCCCGACAGCTACCGCTCCGTGGGACACCAATTTGGAGTGGGCAGGTCTACTGTTGGATACATCCTGATGGAGGTAAGTCATTGTCTGGGGACAATCATAGTTTGGGGTCGGGGGAAGGGAGACTGTCAGGATGGGCAAAGTGGAGTGTGAGTGGGAGGGAGCTCCTCCACTCACCCTGAATTGTTGGGGGGGGGGAGTTCTGAGGAGGGGATTCCTGGGGTGTTTGAGAGGGAAGGTGGGTGGTGGGTTCTCCTCCTAAGAGATAAGGCACCCCTTCTAACATTTTGTTGTCTGTCTCGTTCTGCAGGTGGTGAGGTCCATCAATTTGGAGCTGCTGAACAGACTCGTCTGTCTACCAGATCTGGACAGCGTCATGGCCGGCTTTGCTGCCCTTGGCTTCCCGAATTGTGGAGGAGCGCTCGATGGGACACACATTCCAATCCGTGCACTGCCCCATCGAGCAGCCCAATTCATTAACAGAAAGGGCTACTTTTCTATGGTCCTCCAGGCCCTGGTCGACCATCGTGGCCAGTTTTCTGACATTTGTGTTGGGTGGTCAGGGCGGGCACATGATGCCCGCATCTTCAGGAACTCGTACCTCTACCGGAGGCTTCAGGCAGGAACATTTTTCCCGCATCACAACTTTGCGGTTGGGGATGTGCACATGCCGGTGTGTATAGTGCCTGATGCCGCCTACCCCCTGATGCCGTGGCTGATGAAGCCCTACACCGGCCACCTGGATGCGAGCAAGGAGCAGTTTAATGCTCACCTTAACCGGGCTCGCAACCAGGTGGAATGTGCGTTCGGACATTTAAAAGGCAGATTCCGGTGCTTGCTCACATGCCTACACATGGAGGAGAGCAACATCCCTGAGGTGGTGGCCGCATGTTGCGTTCTCCATAACCTGGTGGAGAGGAAAGGGGAAGCCTTCCTACCAGGGTGGAGTACAGTTGCTGATGGTCAGGAGAGGCACTTTGTCCAGCTGCTATCCACCAGGCTCATAGGTCTGCTGTTTGCATAAGGGAGGCCCTACGGGAGCAATTCTCAATTGGAGGCCACTGACTCTACTGAGGGGCTTCTGCCTGGGGACTGGCCGAATAGAAGCTTCCCTCCACAACCCATCTCCTGACTCTGTTTGGAGAAATAATAAACACCAGGGTTTGTCTCAAAATAACAAGTTCTGTTTTATTTTTTTAAATATCACTCACTGGAAAATAGTATAACTGTTGCAAACATAAAAAAGCTTTTGTTCATTTTTGATGTAGAAAATATACTTTCATGCCAAACTATGTACAATAAACAGTTTGTTTAACACATTCCTTGTCATTTAACTGGGGTGATGGGGGTGTGTCAGGGGGTTCGCACCCCCGTGCGCCTCAGTGCCCCCTGACTGTCTTCATATAGCCCATCTCAGGGCAGAATACAGTCTGTATGGGTTGCTCATCATAGGCATTTGGGCTTATCTCCGTGGCCCCGCTTACCTAAGCCAGGCTGCCACCTGTCTCCACGCCCGGGCCTTTCCTCCGGCCCCTCATCAGGGTAGCCTTAGCTGGCCTTCTCCCAGCTCTAGCTGGCTAGCCCCAGCAGGTCTCCCTCCTGGGAGCTCCTGCTTCCTCCACAGCCAGCCCCTCACTGGCCTCTCTCCTCTCCTTGAGCAACCTGGGCTTCTCTATATATACACAAGCCAGCTGTGCTCCTACTCGCCCTAATGGGTTCAGCTGGCTTCTCTCAGCCATTCATGCAGTCCTGGATCTTTGCCAGCTGGGCTCTCCCCCGCCCTAATAGGTTCAGCTGGCTTCTACCAGCCATTCGTGCAGTCCTGGATCTTTGCCAGCTGGGCCCTCTCTAGCCCTAATTAGCTCCCTCTGGCCTCCTCTCTGCTAGCCCCGGCTCCGGGCCGGAGTCCGAGTATTAAAGGGCCAGTGCAGGGCAGGTGCCCTGTCACAGGGTGCTTGAAACCTGGAGTGGGGAAGGGGACTTGAAACCTTGAGGGGGGAAGGGGACTTGAAATCTGGAGGGGAGAAGGGGACTTGAAACCTGGAGGGGGGAAGGGGATCAGGTTGCATGGTGCTTGCCTGATCTCAGTCTCCTGCCTGGGCCTTGTGTTCGGGGTCCACCATGGCCACGGGATTGGGTGGTGCACCTGTCGGTTGGCTGGATAACAGCGGGTAGGTGCTCTTGGGACTGGGAGGCCTGGGGGAGAGGAGGGCCAGGGGGAGAGAGGGGCTGGGGAACTGGGGGGCCTGGGGGAAAGGGAGGTCCAAGGGGGGAAAGGGATGCTGCTGTGGAAGGGGGGTTTGGTGGGGCGGGGTCATGGGGTGCTGGAGGAGCAGGACCAGGCACAGGAGCAGGCAAGCCGCAGACTTCCCTGAGAGTGGCACTCAGGGACGTGCGCTGCTGGACCAGCTCCTCCATCAGCCGGTCATGCCACTGATCCTCTGCCTCCGCCCTCTCTCGCAGGATTGTGTTGAGCTCCTGCACGGCCTCCACATGCTGCCTCAGGATGTCCACATACACACGCCAGTGTCTGCAGCTCCCATGTCCCTGAGATGGAGGTGGGGCTGGGGTGTTGCGGCCCTCTTGCATGGCTGGTCCGGCTGTGGAGGAAAAGAGGAAGACACAATCAGTCATAAAAAACTGGACTATGTAGCACTTAAAATACTAACAGGATGGTTTATTAGGGGATGAGCTTTCATGGCCCAGACCCACTTCCTCAGATCAGAGTAACACGGCTACATTTCTATCACAATCAGTCATGTGTGCAACAGCTGTCCAAAAGGGCATGCCCTCTCCTTGAGACAAGGGAATCAGACATTCTGAAGGTAACTCCGTGTGTGACCTGGGCATCAGCTTGAGCATTACAGGTTTCCCTTGTGCATCACCCACTGTGCACCCCCCTCCCCCGGGTGTTACACAACCTCACTGCACTCACCTGCTGCTTCATCTCCAGCGTCAGATGACACCTGGGAGGCCTCTGGGGTCTGTGTGACTGGCTCCAGGGTGAGGGTCGCCGTCTCCTCACTGTCCTCCTCTGGCACCATGTCCCCGTCTCCTGACTGCTCTGGGTCCTGCTCTTGTGCGTCCACCACAGGGTCCGCCAAGCCTGACTGCACGAGACGCCGTGGTGTGCATGCTTCACCACCACCCAGGATCTGGTCCAGCTCAGTATAATAGGGGCAGGAGTGGGGGGCTGCCCCAGAACAGGAGCTATCCTCCCTGGCCTTCACATACCCTTGGCACAGCTCCTTAACTTTGGAGCGCACCTGGTCCTGGGTGCGGGGGTAGTGTCCTTTCTGGGCCAGGGCCTCTGCCATGTGGCCATAAATGTCCGCATTTCGCTGCCGGCTTTTTAGGGCTTGTAAGGCCTCCTCCTCTCCCCAGAGCTCGAGAAGGGTCTTGAGCTCTGGCCCAGACCATGACGGTGCCCGGCATTTGGAGCCCCTGGTTGGGTCCCCAAAAGGCTCTCTAGAAGGGCCAGGAGGGTCTTGGGGCTGGGACATGCTGCACTTCACCAGCCGTGTGCTCTGGCTGCTTTGCTGCCACAAGTGGCTGTGAGGGTGCCTGTCCCTTTAAGAAATGGCTGCAGACAGGAACCAGAGACATGCAAGGCATGCCCCAGATTGTCCACCAGGGCTTCTTCCTGGAGGCCAGTATTTTAAAAAAATGGCCTCCCCGCGTCCACACTCACTTATTTTCGACAGATCTCCATTGAAAAAGGCGTTCTTCCTCGTGCAATGAAGTTTACCGCTGTTGAAAGAAAAGCCACGTTCTTTTGATTTAATTTCGAAAGAACGCAGCTGTAGTCTATACGCAGGTGAAGTTTTTTAGAAAAAAGGCTACTTTTTTTGAAAAACCCCCTAAGTCTGGACGCAGCCGTGTTGATCCCCATATAAACCCAAACTGCAGTGTGGAGTGCAAACAAACTGGCTGTGGGCAGCATACCATGTTATTAATAAATATTTTATAAACCATTACCTTTTCTTTCTGCTGCCATGTCTCCTCTCCTTGCTTCATCATCTCCTCTGGTGCCTGCTGCCCCCCAACTCCTCACCCTCCTCTGCTGTCCTGTCTCCTGCCCTTCTCACTGCCCTCAGCCCTCCTGCGACCTGCCCCCATCCACCAGCCCTTCTCTCCCCCCTGTGCCCACTCCTCCAGTAGCCCAACTCTGATCATGTGAGTTACCCCTCCTCATCCCCTCTTGTAACACCTCCCTCTACACACCTGTCCTGCCTCTCTCCTCTGGTGCTGGTCCCTTCCCTGCAGGTTTCTGCCCTTCTGCTTCACGCCCAGAATCCCCTGGCACCTGCACCTTCCTTTAGCCCTGCACCCTCCTGGTGCCTCCCCCTTCCTTCACTGCCCCTGCCGCCTTTTCCCTCTTTTTTGCTGATGCCCACCCCCTCACTAGTCTCTGCCCCATTCCTCTCCTGCCCCTCTGTGCCCTCACACATGACTTGCTGCATCCTTGCCTTCCTCATGCCCACCTCTTCTTTCAAGCCTTCTCTCAGCATCTTCCCCTCCAGCCTCCAATGCCCTTCCCCTCTCCTCCCCTCTCACAGCATCACCCTGTCCCCCCTCCCACTGACACCTCCCCTCCTGCCCTTTTCCTGATTGTACTTGGCCCCCTGGCATTTGTCTCTCCTCCACCCTGTCTCTTGGTACCTTCCCCTTTCTTCCTTCTCCCCCTCCGCACAAGCCCCTCCCTCTCTCCCCCTACCCTCCATACAAGCCCCTCCCCCTCTACACAAGCTTCTTCCTCTCTCCCCCTTCCCTCCGTACAAGCCTCTTCCTCCTCCCTCCATTCAAGCCCCTTCCTTTCCCACCCCATCCAAGCCGCTGCCACTGCCCTGCCTTCTGTCGCCTGCTGGGCCAGACTGTGAACCATGTGCGCCGTGGCAGCGGCCGTGTGGCACTTTTCAGTTTTAAAATCCCGGGTTGACATCACGTCACGCCTCACGTCAGGCAGCATTGACCTTGTAAGAATTCAGAATGGGCGTTTCAGACCCCTCAGCCCTCCTTAAAGGGAGCCTGGTGGTTAGGAGGCTCAAGGCTGCAGCCATCCTTGATGAGGGAGGTGCACCCCCAGCCAGCTCCTTTTACTTGCCTGATGATTCAGTCTCTTTTCTGTTTGATTTTCTGAGTAGCAATCCCATTCCAGGCACGTCCCATTTTCCTGGCACAACCAAACCCTCTCCTGTTGCTTTAAATTATGATAGCATGTTTTATACTGAATTTTGTGGTCCTAGCTCTTACTATTTAGAAGTTTTTCAACAAACAAACCCTCTCAGATATGTAGTAGATGCCAGGAGCTGCAGAGCAAAATCTTCAGCCATTGGAGTAATTCAATTATCGCCCAGAAATTCATTGCCTCTCTGGCCTTATTCCTATTATGACACTCAAATTGCTTAAAAAGGAATGGAAAGAAGGTCACAAACTCTAGGCATTTACTGGCTATCATTGACCAGAGCAAGTGGTGATCTTATTAAGGGCCAATCAAAAACGTTTAATTAAAACCCAGCTTTCTAAAGATACCTTCTTGTTCTTATTAGCCTCAGCAAGTACACACTGTGAATAATCACATCTTTCCAGTGCTAAAAGTGCTTTGTCTGTTCACTTTTAGACCAGGATTCCTTTGACAGAGTGGCTGCGTCTAGACTGGCATGATTTTGCGAAAATACTTTTAACGGAAAAGTTTTTCCACTAAAAGTATTTCCACAAAAGTGCATCTAGATTGGCAAGTGCCTTTGCGCAAAAGATTTGCTTTTGTGCTAAAGCATCCGTGACCAGTTTAGACGTGATTTTGGGCAAGAAAACCCCAATCGCCATTTTAGCCATCGGGGCTTTTTTGCTCAAAACAGTTCTTCCCTGTCTACAGTGGCCCTCTTGCGCAAGTATTCTTGCGCAAGAGAGCTTTTTCCCGAGTGGGAGTGTGAAAGTATTTGCACAAGAAGCACTGATTTTGTATATTACAAAGTCAGTGCTCTTGCGTAAATTTAAGCGGCCAGTGTAGACAGCTGGCAAGTTTTTATGCAAAAGCAGCTGCTTTTGCGCAAAATCTTGCCAGTCTAGACGCACCCAGCATGTGTTCAATGTTGCCACTTACCACTTTCGTTCAAGCACAATCAGGTGGAGCAAGGAGTTGGGCTGGTGACTGTATCTGAGAAAGCAGAGCATTCTCCTTATGGATAAGTAAACATCAGTCAGTACACTGTCTCTACATGATAAATCGAGGCCTACAACTATAAGACTCCTTTTCTTGCCTTTGCCTTTTGGAAGTTGGGAAGCGTTTAAAGCAGGCAAACTAGTTCAGAAAGTAAATAGTTTGTTAGCTCAAAGAAGTGAAAATTTTTTCCTTCCATACCAAAGTAAAACCTGTTGGGTTGTGGAAACATTCTGCATATTTCATACTTCCAACTAACAGTGAAGGATCAACAGAGAGTGAGAAAGAGATGCAGCCACATCAGTGTGGCTTGCTTGTGTTAATGTAGTTTGTAGTTAGCCACTCCCCCTCTGCACAACTTGGAATCCAAATGCTCTCTGCAAATTAGCTAGAATACTAAGTCTAGTGTTGATAATCAGCTATTTGATCTATAGTTCAGTATCAGTTTCCCCTGTGGATCAGAACATTCCGTGGTTTAAATGATAAGAATTTGCCACTGGAAACCCCAAAATAAGCAGTTTTTCTGTGATAAAATATTTCATTTCCTCTGGAATCCCTATAACCTAGAATTGTGTGTGATGAACATCACAAGAACCATGTTCAGATATTTAAAAGGAAAAGCCATCAAATTCAGATAATCTGCAAAGTAATATTATTTCTGCTTCAGCCTCACATGGGAAATATGTACATATATAAAGTGAAAAATGCAGTCAGTTTTCAGAATCACAACCCACAGTGATGGAGTGAAGGCTACAGCCAGGTAACAAATGAATGCACTCAGTCATCTGAGTAGATGAAAACAGTCCCATTTATGCCATTGTTGTAAAGGGCATGTCATAAGGCTTAGTTATCAAGCATTCATATTTTCATTTGAGTCACATTGACCATTCAGTCCACCATGCAAGACTTCAGCTTAACACCATAATAAAAAAGCACAGTTCATTGTATCCATTCCTGTCAGGAGAAGAGTTAAAAACAGTGCCCACAATTGGGCTGCTGACAAAATGTAATAGCCCTTCAATTACTCCAAACTAGTATATGGCTAGCAGATCAAAAACCATCCCAAGAATCAGTGAGGAGCATTAAAATACTATCATATTACATCAGTGGTCTCCAACCTCTTTACACCCAAGATCACTTTTTAAATCTCAGAACAGGTAAAGATCTACCACCCCGCCCCTTCCTTGAAGCTCCGCCCTCTCTATTCTCCTCCTGTCCATCACTTGCTATCCCCAGCCCTTACTTACACACTCTGATAAACAGTTTATTTTTAAATTATGCGATACATATAATTAAAATCACGTGTTTATAGTTATGAAATAAATGGTCTGTTTTTTATTCATGCTATTTAAATCTAAAATGAAGCATTTATAATTCTACATTTTGTGGGGACAGAGTTCTGTGGCTGGGGGCAGGGGAGAGGGAACAGGGTGCTGGGAGGGCAGAGGGCAGAGGACAGGGTTCTGCAGCAGGGGACAGGGTGCCAGTGGGGACAGAGTTCGGAGAGTGGATACGGGAATGGGGACAGAGTTCTGTAGCTGGGGACAGAGGAGTGGGGACAGCATTCTGTGGCTCGGGAGTGGGGGCTGGGGAGCAGGGGCTGGGGAGTGGGGTGCCAGTGGAGGCAGAGAGTCCCCTGCATCTCCCTCCTCCCAGGATTCTCCCCCCCCCAGGGAAACCAGCGTGTGCCTGCCCCAGGGCCAACCCCCCCCCACCCGTGCAGGAAAGCCCCGCGTGCACGCCTGCCCAGGAGGCCAACCCCCCCCCCCCCCGCACCGAGAAGTCCCGTGCGCACACCTGCCCAGGGGGCCAACCACCCCCGCACCAGGAAGCCCCGCACGCCTGCCCAGGGGGTCAACCCCCCCTGCGCAGGGGAGCCCTGCGCACACTTGTCCCGGCGCCAACTTCCCCGTGCTGGGAAGCCCCGCATGCATGCCTGCCCCGGGGCCAACCCCCCCGCGTGCGCCGGGAAACCCCCTGCACGCCTCCCGCGGGGCAGACTCACCCCTCCTGTGCGGTGCAGGAAGCAGATGCTCCCTCCCGCAGTACACCCAGCTGGCAGAGCAGCTAGCACACTTCTGGAATCACCGGAAGTGGCACTAAGCTGCGGGACTTCTGAAGCCGACACTACCTCCGTTTTCTCTTGAGGTAAGTAGTGGGGCTTGTGGGGAGTGGGAGGGAAATAGGGGCGGGGCGGACAGGACGCCTTGCGAGTGACTGGTCGAGGCCTCGAGATCGACCAGTAGCTCGCGATCGACCCTTTGGTGACCACGGTATTACATTAAGTGGGTTAATATTGTAGAATGGGGGAAAAGGGGGGGAAGGGGAGACCAAGGCTTCAATTTCCCTGTTGCCTTCCTAAAATATATAAATAAGATCTTGAGCTTTGATGCCAGACTGTTAGTGTGCTACCGGATTTTGTAAGAAAACTGTACTTTAGCCAGAGAAATCTGACTACAGAATCTGAGTGGATGCCATAGAAAATGTTAGTTCTTTCTCATCTATGACAAAGAGGATGCTGAGGAACATTTAAAGAGCTAATTTCAGCTCTGGTTACCACTGTTCCAATTTTTGCCATTCATGTATGGAATACATTTTATGTGCACTGAGGTAGATACTGCTGGCTGTGGGTGCTCTGTTAATCAGCTTACAGGAACACTGCTGGTGATCCTTCATTGAAGTCAGTTTAACTACACCAAGGGTGAAATTAGCTCATCAGCTGTGTGGGACTCATTTGTTTCTTCTTCTTTGTTTGTATTGTGCAGGTACTTTGAGGCCCCAACAGAGATCAGGTCTGATTGTACTAAAGAAACTGTTCCTGCCCTGAGGAGATAATAATCAAGAACATAAGAACAGCCATACTGGGTCAGACTGAAGGTCCACCTAGCCCAATATCCTGCCTGCCAACATTGGCCAATGCAAGATGCCTCAGAGGGAGTGAATACAACAGGTAATCATCACATGTTCCCTCTCCCATCATCCATTTCCAGACAAACAGAGGCTAAGGACCCTATTTCTACCCATCCTGGCTAATAGCCATTGATGGACCTAACTTCCATGAATCCATCTAGCTCTTTTTTGAAGCCCTGTTAAAGTCCTAGCCTTCATCACAGCCTCTGGCAAGGAGTTCCAGTGGTTGACTGTGTACTGAGTGAAGAAAAACTTCCTTTTGTTTGTTTGAAACCAGTTGCCTATTATGGAGATATACCTATCTCATAGAGCTGTAAGGAACCTTGAGAAGTCATCAAATCCAGTCCTTTGCCCTCTCAGCAGCACCAACTTCCATCCCTAAGGGTACATCTATACTAGGAGGCTAATGAGGGCAACATAAATTGCAAATCAAGCCTGGGATTTAAATATCCCATTCTTGATTTGCATGTTCCCAGCTGGTCATCATTTTTAGAAATTGACTAGCCTGAAGTAACTGCCCGCGTCTACACATAGCAGTGAAACAGGATTCGAATTAGCGCTATTTCAAAATAACAGATGCTGTTAAGACACGGTTACTTCAAGAGAAAACCCTTCTTTCAAAATAACCCTTATTCCTCATAAAATGAGGTTTACCAGTTATTATGAGAGAAGGGTTCTTTGATAGGGAGAGATAGCTTTCTTTGATAGGATAACGAGTCTTGTGGATAAAGGAGAAGCGGTGGATGTGGTACACCTAGACTTTAGTAAGGCATTTGATACGGTCTCACATGATATTCTTATCAATAAACTAGGCAAAGTTATCTTTATAACTTAGATGGGGCTACTATAAGGTGGGTGCATAACTGCCTGGATAACCGTACCCAGAGAGAAGTTATTAATGGTTCTCAATCCTGCTGGAAAGGTTTAACAAGTGGGGTTCCACAGGGGTCTCTTTAGGGACCGGCTCTATTTAATATCTTCATAAATGATTTAGATATTGGCATTGAAAGTACGCTTATTAAGTTTGCAGATGATACCAAGGAGGAGAGAGAAAACTTGTTCATATTGGCCTCTGAGGATAGAACAAGAAGCAATGGGCTTAAACTGCAGCAAGGGAGGTTTAGGTTGGATGTTAGGGAAAAGATCCTAACTGTCACGGTTGTTAAACACTGGATTAACAGGGAAGTTGTGGAATCTCCATCTGTGGAGATATTTAAGAGTAAGTTAGATAAATGTCTATCAGGGATGGTCTAGAAAGTACTTGGTCCTACCATGAGGGTAGGGGACTGGATTCCATGACTTCTTGAGGTCCCTTCCAGTCCTAGTATTCTATGATTCTATAATTCTAAGATCTCTCTCTTGAGCAGTTGTAGCTAAATTAGTCCCTATCATATTGTATGTGTAATTGGGATTATTGTATCCAATGTACATTACTTTATATTTATGAACATTACATTTCATTTGCCATTTTGTTGCCCAGTCACCTAATTTGGTGAGATCTTTTTGAAGCTCTTCAGTCTGCTTTGGTTTTGACTATCTTGAGCAGTTTTTTATCATCTGCAAATTTTGCTATCTCACTGTTTATCTCTAGATCATTTATAAATAGGTTGAATAGGATTGGTGCCAGGATAGATCCTAGGGGGACCCCACTAATTACCTTTCTTCACGCTGAAAACTTACCATTTATTTCTATCCTTTGTTTCCTGTCTTTTAACCAGTTATCAATTCATGAAAGAACCTTCCCTCTTACGCATGACAACTAACTTTACTTAAGAGCTTTTGGTGCGAGACCTTGTAAAAAGCTTTCTGGAAATCTAAGTATACTGTATACACTGGATCCTCCTTGTCCATATGTTTGTTGACACCCTCAAAGAATTCTAGTAGATTAGTAAAGCATGTTTTTCCTTTACAGAAACCAAGACTTCCCCCAACAAATTATGTTCATTTATGTGTCTGACAATTTTAGTCTTTACTATACATCCTTCGCATCAAATGGCAAGACTTTGTCACAAATGAGGAGCTTTGGAACAGAACAGGACAAGAACCACTTTATGTTTAAATCAAGAGAAGAAAGTGGGGATGGCTAGGCCACACTCTCAGAAAACCATCATCCAGCATAGTCCTTCAAGCTCTCACATGGAACCCACGAGGAAAACGCAAAAGAGGAAGACCCCGGACAATGTGAAGAAGATGTATTGAGACTGAAGGACAATAACTGGGGTACTCCTGGGGCCAGCTAGAAGTTTTTTCTCAAGATAGAGTGAAGTGGAAGAGACTTGCAAATGACCTATGCTCCACTCGAAGTACAAGGGTTTAAGAAGAAGAAAAATTTCAACTAATTTGCCCTGTCCTGATGTTAGACTTACTGGTCTGTAATTGTCCGGAACACTTCTAGAGCCTTTTATAAATATTGGTGTCATGTAACCTATCTTCCAGTCATTAGCTACAAGAGCTGATTTAAAGGATAGGTTGCAAACTACAGTTAGTAGTTCTGCAATTCCATATGTCAGTTCTTTCAGAACTCTTAGGTGAATGCCATCTGGTCCCGGTGACTTGTTACAGTTAAGTTTATCAATTTGTTCCAAAACCTCCTCTAAAGACACCTTGATCTGGGATGATTTGTCAGATTTGTCACCTAAAAAGAATCACTCAGGTTTGGGAATTTCCCTAACACCCTCAGCTGTGGCAACTGAAGCAAAGGATTCATTTAGTTTATCTGCAATGACTTTACTGTCTTTGATTGCTCATTTAGCATCTTGGTCATCCAAGGGCCTAATAGTTGTTTGGCAGACTTCCTGCCTCTGCTGTACTTAAAAAACATTTTGCTATTACTTCTTGAGTTTTTGGCTAGCCATTCCTTAAACTCCCTTTTGGCTTTTCTTCTTATATTTTTAAACTTAATCTGACAGTTTGTTCCTTTCTATTTTCCTCACTAGGATTTGACTTCCACTTTTTAAAAGATGACTTTTTAAAAAGCCATCTAATTAGCAAACTAGAATAAAGATGTGAGAAAGGAAGTACTGTGTATCCCTATTTTCTATTGGGGATCTTAGTCACAGAGGTTACACAGGGAATAATATCAGGGAGTTTGCAGAATCGCCATCATTGGAGATATTTAAGAGCGGGTTAGATAAACACCTGCAAGGGATGATCTAGATGGTGCTTGGTCCTGCTCTGAGTGCAGGGAACTGTATTTGATGACCTCTCAAGGTCCCTTCTAGTTCAACTATTCTGTAAATCTCTTGAACATAACCTCCTCAGTTCTAGAACCTGACCATACCTAATTAACATGTATACACTCATAAGGGCCGTGTTAATTAATTTAGAGAAATGCTGAAGGCCAAGCTGAATAGCAGGACCTATCCTACAAGTGCAAAATTAAGTTACATTTAGAGGATTCAGCCTTTGTGTATATTCCTCCGCTTTGACCCCTGCTGCCTGTGATGGGGGGACCAACCCCGGCACTGAAGCCTGCGACCCAGTGAGCACCGGCAGTGTGGGGAAAGCGGCGGCAGGCCAACAACACAATGACAGTGCAGGCACCGGTAGAGCCGAGCTGCGAACGGCGGGCTCTAGGGCTCCAGGGAAGATGGACGGTGTGCAGGGCATGCTGGGGCAGGACGCCAACCAGGATGCCCATAAGGGGAGAGGCGGGGAAGAGACGGGGGGGGGGGAGGGAGAGCAGGAGCTGGCTGTGCTCTCGACACCTACAGGTGGTGACCCAGCCAGGAGTGAGCAGAGGGCACCTGATGCTGTGGGAGACCGGCGCAATGTCCCTGACGGTGGCGGGTCACATCAGGAAGAGCCTGGAGACTACCCCGCGGTGCTGGGGAGGCCTGGACGGGCCATGGCAGCTGCGGTGCCGGGTGGTTGTGGCTCCAAAATTGGCCTATCCCGTGATCCTGGGTAGGGACTGGGCAGGGTTTCGGCAGCTGCTAGTGCAGTGGGGCTGGGCGCCCGGAGTGTGGCTAGCTGAAGACACTGGTGGATCCCCCCTGAGCAAGGGGGTCAGGCGGGAACCACCGGAGGCACAGGCAGCGGAGGCAGTGGATGACCGGGAGCGCCAGCGAAAGATCGGAGAAGGAGCCGACTTCCTCAGGGAGCAGCAGGAGGATGCCTCGCTTAAGCATGCATGGGAGCAGACTAGCCAGGCGGACAACACAGCGAAGCCAGGAGTCGGGGGACCCCAGTTTGAGGTAAGCACTGACCAGCTGTACCGGGTCCTCACCCAGCCGGGGGAGCTAGGGGAGACTCAGCAGCTACTGGTCCCTGCACAGTTCCGGTGGCAGGTACTGGACCTAGCCCACGCTAGCCCTTGGGCCGGCCATTTGGGGACAGAGAAAATCCTGCAGAGGGTCCTGCAGCGGTTCTATTGGCCAGGGGTACACAAGGAGGCCAAGGACTTTTGTGATTCTTGCTCGGACTGCCAGCGGGCCGGGGGAAACAAGATACCCAAAGAGTCCTTAATCCCTCTCCCGGTAGTGGATACACCCTTCCAGAGGGTGGCCCTAGACCTCGTTGGGCCATTAGAAAGGTCCAAAAGGGGCAATGCATATATTTTAGTTCTCGTGGACTACGCCACGCGGTACCCTGAGGCAGTACCCTTATGTAGTACCAAAGCCCCCGTTCTGGCGGCCGAGATAGTAAAAATATTCGCAAGCGTGAGAATACCGCAGGAGATCCTTACGAACCAGGGGACTAATGTCTCAGGGCGTGTGATGACTGAACTGCGCCCCTCCGTCTACCATCCCCAGACGGATGGACTGGTAGAACATTTTAATAGAACACTAAAAACAATGCTGAGGAAGTTCATGGGGTTAGATCCACAGGAGTGGGATCTGTTCCTGCCAGCTCTTCTGTTCGCAGTTCGCGAGGTCCCACAGGCTTTTCGTCCTTCGAGCTCCTATACGGGCGACAGCCAAGGGGCCTTCTGGACTTCCTGCAGGAGGAGTGGAAAGAGCAGGACTCCCGGGTAAAAGGGACGATCCCCTACATATTGGACTTGCAGAGACGATTGAAGACAGCGGGGGAACTGGCCAGAGTCAACCTGGTAAGAGCACAAGAGAGACAGGCCCGCTGATACATTCGGGGCGCCCAAATCCGGTCTTTCACCCTGGGGGATCGGGTGTTGCTACTCCTGCCAGCGGCAGAGTCAAAGTTGATGGCCAAATGGCAGGGCTCCTACGAGGTCCTCCACCACATGGGGCCCGTGAACTACAAGATACATGTGATGGATAGGCGGAAGAGCACTCAGATCTATCACGTCAACCTATTAAAGAAGTGGAATGCTAGAGAGAGCATGTTGGTCACAACGCAGCCATCGGAACTGGAACTAGGGCCGTGGAGGGGGGACTTGGCCAGCCCCGGAGGAGAAGCGGTGCTTGGTGACATGCTGAACAACCGGCAGAAGGAGGAAGTTAAGGCCCTCCTCCGGGAATTTGTGGCTGTACTATCGACCCAGCCGGGGTGAATACCCATGGTCGCCCACCATATACAGACCACACTGGGGCAGAAGGTGCAGGAACCGTTCCGACCACTACCCCGGAAGCTGTGGGAGCCAGTGAGGAAGGAAATCTGCAAGATGCTCCAGATGGGGGTAATACGCGAGTCCCGGAGTGCGTGGCGTAGCCCAATAGTCCTAGTCCCCAAACATGATGGCATCCTGCAGTTCTGTATAGACTTCCGAAAGGTGAACGCGATTTCTAAGTTCGATGCCTACCCGATGCCCCAGGTGGAAGAGCTATTGGGGAGGCTGGGTGAAGCCCGTTACTTGTCCACGCTGGACCTCACGAAGGGGTATTGGCAAATCCCCCTCACGCCGGCCTCCCAGGAAAAGACAGCCTTTGCCACGCCCTTAGGATTATATCATTTCCTGACCATGCCCTTTGGGCTAAATGGGGGCAGCTGCCACCTTCCATCGGCTTATGGATCGACTTCTGGGCAGTCATTGAGGCTACGCAGCAGCATACATAGATGACGTGATCATCTATAGCGGCTCCTGGGAAGACCACCTGCAGCACATACAGGAGGTCCTGCAAACCCTGAGGGCAGCCCAGCTTATGGCGAACCTGAGCAAATGCGCCTTCGGCAAGGCGGAAGTAGCGTACTTAGGGTACATTTTGGGGAGTGGCCGGCTGAAGCTGCAAGTAGACAAAGTGGAGGTCGTGCATGAGTACAAGACCCTGCGGGTGAAAACCCAGGTACGTCAGTTCTTAGGTCTGGCAGGGTACTACCGGCGATTCATACCACACTTCGCTACTCCGGCAGCACCTTTAACAGAGCTGTCAAAGAATAGGCACCAGCAAAGGGTGCATTGGACAGTGCACTGTGAGGAAGCCTTCCGGCTATTGAAGCAGTGTCTCATGGAAGCCCCACTCCTCACCCAACCAGACTTCACAAAGACCTTTATAGTGCAAACAGATGCCTCGAACATGGGCCTGGGGTGGTATTGGCACAGGAACAGAGAGGGGAGGAACGGCCCATTGTGTATATAAGCTGTAAGCTGCTACTGTGAGAGCAAGCCTATTCCACAATTGAGAAGGAGGCATTAGCAGTATGGTGGGTAGTAGAAGCCCTTAGATACTACCTGCTCGGAAATCTGTTTGTACTAGTTACAGACCATGCACCTTTACGCTGGATGCATAACATGCGGGAGATGAACACCTGCATAATGAGGTGGTATTTGTTCTTGCAGCAGTATACCTTTAACATAATGCATAGAGCAGGGCGGGCTCACGCAAACGTTGACTTCCTGTTGTGGTGTGGGGAACAGACAGAGGGGAAGGAGGCAGGCGGGAACCAAAGGGGGGAGGTGTGTGATGGAGGGGCCAACCCCCGCACTGACGCCTGCGACCCGGAGAGCGCTGGCAGTGCGGGGATTCTCTGATTCTCTGAGTTTAACTCTTTATAGGTAGTACTTCTCCCATCCAGCCATAAATGGGAGTGCTAAATGATCTGTATATGCTAAATGATCTGTATAAGTGAAATACCCCCGAATATAATCCTCTGATTATCTATTGTATGTGTGATTATTGAGGGTTTTTTCTTCCACTGTTCAGGAACCAGAATGGAACGAGAAATCTGCCAGAAGTCATTTATCAAAGCAACCATTTCCAGTTTAAAAATAGCAAACAGTGCTATCTCTGAAAGGTGTCACTTTCTGATAAGTAATAACTAGTTTTTAATTTAAGGTTGGTATCTGTGAGTACATCTAAGCTACATCCCTTTTTTGATAAAGGGATGTAAATTAGACATACCGAAATTCTAAATGAAGCCGGGATTTGAATTTCTCCCCTGCACACCATGCACCTTCTGGCACCAGGGGTGTGTCTAGACTACATGCCTCCGTCGACGGAGGCATGTAGATTAGCCAGATCGGCAGAGGGAAATGAAGCCGCGATTAAAATAATCGCGGCTTCATTTAAATTTAAATGGCTGCCCCGCTCTGCCGATCAGCTGTTTGTTGGCAAATCGGGGCAGTCTGGACGCGACGTGCCAACAAAGAAGCCTTTCTTGATTGGCACAGGTAAACCTGGTTTCACGAGGCATAGCTGTGCCGATCAAGAAAGGCTTCTTTGTCGGCGCGTCGTGTCCAGACTGCCCCGATCTGCCGACAAACAGCTGATCGGCAGAGCGGGGCAGCCATTTAAATTTAAATGAAGCCGCGATTATTTTAATCGCGGCTTCATTTCCCTCTGCCAATCTGGCTAATCTACATGCCTCCGTCGACGGAGGCATGTAGTCTAGACACACCCAAGGAGACCAGTATCATGGAGCAGCGGGATGACCAGAAGTGGCTCCAGAACTTCCACAAGTGGAAGGATACCTCCCTGAAGCTCTGCAAGTGGCTTGCCACTGCCCTCCAGTGACAAGACATCTGCATGTGACCCGCCAACCCCTCTCCAGAAGCGCATGACCATCACAATTTGGAAGCTCACCAAGATGGACAGCTACTGCTCTGTCAGGAACCAGTTCAGCATTGGGAGATCAACTGTTGGGGCCATGGTCATGCAGGTTTGATTCTCTGATTATTGTCCTAGAAGGGTGATGAACTACTGGAATGGGGTTCCATAGGGAAGGGGGGTTTTCGGCATGTAGTGATGTGGACCCCATCATCACTAACTAGCTTTGTTGCATGGGCCTCCTCAACAGTGGGAGGACCATTGATGGCACCCATTTCCCATCTGGGCCCCCAACCACTTTGTCTCACCTCCGATTACATCAACAGGAAGGGGTACTTTTCAATGATGCTCATGGACCACTGGGACCGGTTCACCGACATTAACATTGGGTTGTCAGGGAAGGTGCATGACTCCTGCATCTTTAGGAACTTCAGCCTATACCAGCACCATTTTCCTTTTTCCCTGATCACACCATGAGGATGGAAGAGGTGGACATGCCCATTTGTGACACAGCCTACCAGCCTTGCTCCCCTGAAGGCTGATGAAGCGTGTGTCAAGGACAGAATCCACAACAGGATGGAGGGGAAGTACCAATCCCTCCTCAGGATGCCATCCATCCATCTGGGAGTAGAAGCAGCAGGTCAGAGGAGTTGCATCAGATTGGGAACTTTGTTCCCTGACCTTAGTGTAGATATGTCACAGTTTTTAAATTTTGACTTGTGGCCATCTGGCCATAGACATCTGTGTTCCTGTGCCTGGTGCAGAGATCAGACTCCTCACAGACTCCTCACTCCAGACCTCTATGAGATCCAGGCTCTTTGTACTAGTCCACAACAGGTCCCATTTTCAACCCTGGCCAGCAGCTTCCGAGGTGGCTGCTGGTGAGCTTGCAGCCATCAGTTGCTCAGGAGGAGCTCTGGGGGTCTGCCATGGCATCAAAGAAGGCTGTGCAGGGTCCTGCTATGTGGCATAGTGCGAGCAGGGCCAGTCATGCCACCAACCCTTTTACTTCTTCCTGCAGCTTTAAAGGCTGCAGGGGAAAGAAAACTAGTTTTGAAGAGTGAGGACAGAGTGGCCACTAAGACAGGATCATATATATATGGAGATACACCTATCTTAGAGCTGGAAGGGACCTTGAAAGATCATTAAGTCCAGTCCTCTACCCCCATGGCAGAGGAGTTACGGTAGTTTGAATTAGAAAGCCTAATTCGAACTACCTACTCTGTGCCGCGTGTAGCCGCAGGCACGGAGTCCGCACTAACGGGGATTTAAAAATCGTGGTGCCCGGCAAGATGCAAATGAAACCTGGGATATTTAAATCCCGGGCTTCATTTGCAACTTTGATTGCCTACATTAGCCACCCTAGTTCGAACTAGGGTGGCAGTGTAGACATACCCTGACAGATTTGCCCCAGATCCCTAAATGGACCCCTCAAGGGCTGAATTCACAACCCTGGCTTTAGCAGACCAATGCTCAAACCACTGAGCTATCCATCCCCCAACCTGTGAGAAGCCCTGGAGTCCAATTATTTTGAAATAAGCACTGCTGAGCCATCCACACTCACCTTGTTTCAAAATAGCAATTACACAATCTGTTATTCCTCGTGAAATGAGGGTTTATTATTTTGATATAAGAAACCTGTTACTTTGAAATAACAGGCTTGTTGTGTGGATGTTTGCCTTGTTATTTTGAAATAATGTGAGTTATTTTGAAATATCTCTGTAGTGTAGATATGCCCTTACAAATTAACAAATGTATTACATTGTAAGCTCTCATGGGTAAAACTCACTTCATCAGATGAGTTGGTATGAAAATTACAGAATCCAGGACAGTGTTCCCTCTAAGATTTTTCCATCCATGAGAGGATCAAGATTTGTCTTGTGCACCAATATTAAGGTCATGTGCACCTTTTCGGATGTGTGCCACTGAGGTACCTAAGTAGTAAACCTCTCCCTTTTCCCCTCTGCTGTCATGTCTCCCATCCTTCCTTTGCCTCATCTGCTCCCCTGGTGCCTGCTGCTGCTCCCCACCCCTCATTCTCCTCTGCTGTCCTGGCTTCTGCCTTTCTCACTTCCTTCAGCCCTCCTGGGACTTGCCTCACCTCCTCATCCTCTCCAACCCTTGGACCTACCCTTACCCCTTCTCTCACTGTCCCTGCCCTCCCAAAACTAGCCACCTTTCCCTCTTCCTCCTTTGTGCCCACTCCCTCACAATCTTTTGCTCCAGTTCTCTTCATGTCCCTCTGCATCCTCACATGACTTATTCCATCCCCTGCCTTCCTCATGCCCATCCCTCCTTTCAACCACTCTTCTGTCACCCACTCCTCCCCCTCCTCTTCCTTCACATTGCCCATCCCCTCTCCTATCTCTGGATCACGTTGCAGATTACGTTGCTCTCTCCTCTCCTCCTCTCCCTCAGACACCTTCCCATTCCCTCTCACTCCTGCTCCTCCTGCCCTTCCCCCTCATTGTCTCCTCTTGGCTCCCCAGCATTTGTATTTCCTCCACCCTGCCCTTTGGTGCCTGCCCCTTTCTTATCCTGCCCTGGCTGCCCTCCTCTTCCCTCAGCACAAGCCCCTTCCTCTCCCTCATCCCCACCTTCCCTTTAGATATCTCTGTGCCCCTTCCTTTACATTCCACCACTCTGAAACAGCTGCCTTGTGAGCTGGGGCTGGAGCCAGGGCTGCCGTGCTATTTTTAGTACTGTGGCCCCAGCTCAGGAGCAGCTGCATCATGGCCTGGCTCTAGTCCCAGCATATGAGGCAGCATGCCCTGTATGGGAGAATTCTATCCAGGACTACAGTTCTATTTTCAGTACCAAAGCCCTGGTCCCAGCAGCTGCCATGCAGCCCCAGCCCCAGCTGCTCCCTGGGGCTGGGCTAAGCACTGGGAAACTGCCCTGTGTGCTGGGACTGGAGCCAAGCCACAGAGTTATTGTTAGTACTGCAGCCCAGGCTTCAGCTCAGATAGTCACCATTCAGGCTGTGAGGTGGATGCCCAGCTGCTCCTGAGGTAGGCAGTAACCTGTCACACAGCCCCACCCTCAGGAGCAGCAGGAACTGCAGTTGTGTGGCTCTGCTGAGGGGGTGGTCATGAATGAAATTCTTGGTGTGTGCTTGCACAGGCATGCACCTTACTGGGAACCCTGATCCAGGATATATATAAAAGCAAAAGAAGTTACCTGTCAATTGTAGGACCAGTGTTAATGAAGCTAATTAAGTCAGTGTCTTAAATAAGTGTCTCAATCATAGCATTTGATGTGAAAATGTAAAAATCAAAGGCAGGGGAATTGCCTTTGTAGTGCATTAACTAATTAAGATTTTTTTTCAAGTGGCTTCTCTTGATTTAGCTTGAGACAATTCCCTAGTGAGCTAAGCTGGGGTAAGTCAGTGGTTTCTACTATCAAAAGTATTTACACAGGCATTTGCTTCAATTTAATTAAATCTATTTTAGTTAAACTGGTGCAACTTGTGGAGAAAGATAAGACCTTAGCTATTGAAAAAATATATAAGAGAGAAGTTTTGTTAATGGTCAGGATTAAATAGTTAAATGTGGAATGGTTGGGGTTTCTTTGACTGATTTATCAGGAAGTCTATGGTTCTAGATTATGCAATACAAAAAGAGTCAAAAGGATAGGTAGTGGAAAAGTATAATAGAATGAATAATGAAATCATAGATGCCGATTCAGCATGTGTTTAATGTTAAGCATGCAATTCCGCATTGACTGGAAAGAGACCATTCACATAGATATAGGTAAGCACATCCTCAAATACCTGGCAGAATCAGGACCATAAAATCAAATTGATCATTGGATGAGTACTGAACTGCTTTTATAGAAGTCAGATGCACAAAGCACCAATAATATAATCCAGTGGGTCAAAACGAGTGCCAGATCTAGAGGGGATATATTTTCACATTCAATAGGAACATGAAAACAACTCAACTTTCAATATAATACGGACACCTCATGTTTAGAATATGAGACTTAAAATGTTAGGAACTCAAAGCTAAACATGATATGCTAATTACAGAGGAGTTTTTAAAATGATGTAACAGAGTAAAAATGCTAGCTGTCAACTTCTTTCATGCTATCTACTTGAACATCCTTGACTACATTTTCATAGCTGCAGTCCTCGTACTGAATTAATTTTGTAAATTGTGGGAAGATTATATAACTTTTCCAGCTCTGTAATTGTTAATTAGCTGGGCTGCATGTGAGTAACTCTAACCCATGCTTATCTGCAAAATGTTCAGCTTAGACAACACAGCACCTCTCCGTACAGCTTGGCATCGTAGGGTATGTCTACACTACAGCGTCATTTTGAAATATCTTATTTCAAAATAGCTTACTTCGAAATAACATGTCTACACACAAAATGCATTTCAAAATAGTTTTTTGCTATTTAGAAATAGCGTGTACACACTAAATGGACTCTGAATCGCATTTAAGGCCGACCAGAACCAGGTCCGGCAGGACATCAGGTCAGGAGTCCTGAGGTTCTCTGAGGCCTGTGCTTAAAGGGACCCCCTGGACAGCCAGTTCTCAGGTTTCCCTGCTTGCTTGCCTACCTTGATGAAGAAAAGAAAAGCATTTTGTCTCTGTGTGCTCTGGTTGCCCTCACTCGGCACACCACAGTACTCTGCAACATGGAGCCAGAGCTGCCCCTGGGCACTCTGGTGCTTCTGGTGGACGCATTGCTGTGAGCCTGGCTGCACTTTCTGCAGGCTGCACTTTTTGCAGTCTGCCATCCAGGAAGTCTATCGGGGGACTGTCAGTATCCTGTGGGGTACTGTGGGAGAGCTTCTACCCTGAGGAGCACTAAGAGCCTCCCTGCCCCAATGGCTTGTGCCTCATTCCTCCCTCACGTCCTTCCACTGACCCCTCCCTAACCCCCGTTCCTGATATAAAATAAAATACATGTATTTTCATGAACACAAACTCTCTTTATTTAACAAAACTGGCGGGGTGGGGGGAGAATGAAACTCTGGTGAGACTGGGGAAAGGAGGCGGGAGAGGGGAGAAGAGAGGATGGGAGAAGGGAGGGGAAAACCTGGGAGGAGGGAACCAGAAGGGGGAAGCAAGGGGAAGAAGGAGGAGGGGAAGCTCCGGGCTCAGGGTTGGGGGGTCTCGCTGGACCAGCTTGATTTTCACGCAAACCCTGCTCCTGGGTTCGCATGTGGCCTTTGGTGGCCAGGCTGGCAGCTATCCTGCCATAGACAGCTGCATTCCTCTGTCTAGTGTGTAGATCATGGACGTTGGGGGTATCCCCCCCAAACCTGAATAAGGTCCATGATCTCCAGCCTGAACCAGGAAGGCACCCTCCTTCTCCAGGACCTATCAGGCTCCTGGGAGCTGGTAGACTGCTCCTGGGGAGCGATGGAGGGCTGGCTGCCAGTGGCTTGCTGGCTCATGTTTTGGGGCCACTGGGTCAGGGGCAGTGACTGCTGGCTCTGGGCTGGTAGGCTTGGAGCTGGCACAGGCACTGTGGCCAGAATCAACCCTTTCCTTAAAAAGGAGGAGGGAGGGAGAGGAGTGTTCTTGGTTGAGGCTGGAGAGGCCGCCAGGGCACCCTGGGAAGGCTGGAGGCTCCCTATTTTGATATAAGTGTCTACATAGCACTTATTTCAAAATAGCTATTCAAATTTGGTGTTATTCCTTGTGGAATGAGGTTTACCAAATTCAAAATAAGTGTTCCACTATTTCAAATTAATTTTGAAATAGCGGTTTGGCTGTATAGATGCTAGTAAAGTTATTTCGAAATAAATTTGCTGTGTAGACATACCCTAACAGAATGTAAACTGAACTGGAAAAATACAAACAAACCAAGGCTAAGTCAACACTGCAGGCTTCTTGCGCAAGAACCATTTTGCGCAAGAGGGCATCCACACCGACGGGATGCTCTTGCACAAAGACCTCCCCCCTGGAACCACTTTGGAACTCCCCTTCTGGAGATGGGGGCTGGAGTTCTTCTGAAACACGTGCGTCAAGGGATGTCCCTGGATAGCCATTTCTCTGCTGCTGCTTGCTTTGGGACCTCTCGTAGGGACTGAGAGCTATAGCAGTGCCTGTTGTGGTTGCCCTCTGCCTCATTGGACATCACAGCTTGTGCCCTAGTGCCTTTGGGGTCTTTTGCCTTCTGCTTACTGTGCCATGGAGCCGGGGATGGTCCTGTGCCTGCTCTGGACCCACATGGCCATTTTGGAGTGCTCTACGCTGCCTCGCTACTCCTGCACGAGTTTGATGCTGAGCTCAGTCTGGACTCCCTCTCCCTGGATGTGGTGGCTTTGCTGTGGCATCCCTACCCATCCATGGAGCGGTGATTCTGGAGACTCGACTCCAGTTCTGACTGGTGGCACCAGCTGGTCCTAGAGCAATGGGACAACCGGCAGTGGCTTCACAACTTCAGGATGCAGAAGCAGATGTTCCTGGAGCTATGTAGCCGGTTTGCTGCTGTGCTCCTCAGATGCGACATCCAGCTGTGGCCCGCCATCCCCGTCGATAAGAGGGTCGCTATCACCCTGTAGAAGCTGGCCACCCTGGACAACTACCGCTTAGTGGCACACCAATTTGGGGTAGGCAGGTCCACAGTGGGTGCTGTTTTGATGCAGATAAGACCCTCAGGGGGCTGCAGTCCCTGCCTGGGGGAAGGGAAGACTGGGGCTGAGGGAAGCCCCATCACCCAGGGGCTTGTGCCATCCCTCCCTCACATAGACCTGCTGGTGGGGGGAGGCTCCGGGGCAAGAGGACCCTGGAGTGTTTGGGTGAGAGAGGGCATCACAGGGGGGCAGGCACCTCATTCTGTGTATTCCCCGTGTTTCTGTGTGCCCTTCTACAGGTTGTCCGAGCCATCAGCAACATCCTGCTCAAGAGGGTCATCTTCCTGTGGGACATAGATGCAACCGTGGCTGGCTTTGCTGCCCTGGGGTTCACCAACACATGGGGGAGCCATGGATGGGACCCACATCCCCATCCGGGCACCGGAGCATAGAGTGGCCCACTTCATCAATTGGAATGGGTACTTTTCAATGGTGCTCCAGGTCCTTGTGGACCACCATGGATGCTTCACGGACATCTATGTGGAGTGGTTAGGCAAAGCACATGACTCCCGCATCCTCCAAAACTCCAGCCTGTTTCGCAGGATGGAGGCAGGCACTTTCTTCCCCCAGCGGAAGTTGATGGTTGGGGACGTCCGCATTCCACTGTGCATCATGGGGGATGCAGCCTACCCCCTCATTCCATGGCTGATGCCACTGTACACTGGATGCAGGGACTTCAGCCAGGAAACATTCAACCAGCACCTGAACCGGGCCTGCAACCAGGTGGAGTGCGACTTCGGACGTATGAACTCGAGATTCCCTTGTCTTCTCACCCATCTCAAAATGGGCAAGCAGAACATTGCAGAGGTTCTCACAGCATGTTGCATGCTGCACAACATAGTGGAGCAGAAAGGGGAGGCCTTCCTTTTGGGGGGAATGGCAGGTGAGGGCTGGGCATTTGTGCAGCCTCGCACAGCCGCACACCATGATGGGGAGCACATCTGGGAGGCCCTCAAGGAGACGTTCTCTCAGGTTCCACGCTTGGGTTGCTTCTGTCTGGAGTCCACATCTCCCTCCCATCTCCAACCTTTCCCTCCCCCCACACTTCCCTCTCTTCCCAATAAACACAACTGTTTTTGGTAAACAAAGAATAAACTGTATTTTTACATAGGGATGAAAGATGGACAGTGGGAGGGGGCTCTGACCTGGGAGAAGGAGCTAGTGCCGGGAGGGGCGGCTCCTGCCAGTGCCTCTGTGGGTGCAGAGGCTTCGGCGCCCTGCAGGCCGGGTTGGGGCAGGCAACACGGGGTGGTGGTCAGGATGGGGTGCATCAGGAAGGTGCATGGCAATGGCAGCAGGAGATGTAATCTGATACATTAACTGCTTCGTAGGACCTATGCAGCCTGCTAGCCAGTCAGTAGATATTGGGGAAATGATTAATTTGCTTTTCATGACTGTTCAACCATAACAGCTTTCAAAACCACAATTGTGATGCATCTCATCCCCTTTTCTTATGAGGGTGAAGTGCACTGTATCAAATGAGAGTGTCAGAATGACCCACAACTAGGTTGACAGTTTACCTGTCCTATAAATTATAGCCAGAGCCATTTACCTCACTGACTCAAGTGAGCACTCAGAAGGATATGTTAACTTAAATGCTTCTAATGCATTGTCAACTATCTATAACCTATCCTTGAAAATGACCCCTCGCTCTTAGAGGCCTTGGGGAAAAGGCCAATTCTCGCTTACAAACAACCCCCTCACCTCAAACAAATTCTTTCCAGTAACCATGCAACACACCTCCATCATAATCATCCTGGAACCCATCCCTGAAATCAGCTCCAAAGCACACACATCTGTAACAGAAATTTAATCACTGGACCAAATGACATCAGCCACGAGACCAAAGGCTCATTTAACTGCACATCCACAAATATGATCTATGCTGTCATAACAATGAGGGATAGCTAGCAGCCTGGGGACTAAGGAGTTGACTATATCCTCTGTACCTAGGCAGGTATCTGCTCAGCCAATAGTAATGCAGGTAGGGATTTCAAACTGAGACAAAGGAATTTTTGGGTTTTCCGTCTGTCTCTGAGTCAGTCTGCTCTCTAGATACTGAGGGAGACAAAGACATGTCTCTCTTCAAGAAAAAGACTCTTCATAATATGTAAGTAGGGTAAAGTCTAGATGAATCCGTCAGGTTTTATTGTTTTCTGGTTTGGGAATTTGGATCTGATGTTTGTGCTGTTAAAAATGGGTTTTCCTTTCTTTTACAAGTAAGTTTTGGCCCATGGCGGAATCCTCCATGAGTATATTAATTGGTGGCACTTAACATCTAGCCAGTCCAATTATGCTTGTAACTGGGGTATTGTTTTGATAATAAACATTCTTTCTTTTTTTAATTAACATGGTATTGGTTCATTTCTGTGTCTTGGAAAATCTGTCTGTGGGATCTGCATGCCTCTGACAAGGAGACAGCAGTCACAGACTGCAGCTTGTATTTTTCTCAATTCTTTTCAGGCTATTTGGAGAAAAGAGCTTGAGGTGCCCTGGGGTTGGCTTCAAGTGTCCACCCCTGTTTGTGGGTTCAAAAGCACTTTATGGTAGCAGTTTATTTCCCAAAATCCAAGTATTAGGAATTTGGGGGGAGTTTTTGTACCAAATCCTGTAGATATCAGGTTTTGGGGTTGCTTTTGCAGGCCCCCACTTCCACATTCATCGTGCCAGAGTGGGGAATTATCCTTGACATATGCCATCAAATGCCAGCAATGCCCCACTGCAATGTATATTGGTCAAACTGGGCAATCTCTATGGGAAAGAATTAGTGGACACAAATCAGATATCTGAAAAGGTAACACACAAAAACCTGTTGGAGAATATTTTAATCTTCCTGGACACTCATTATTGGATCTCCAGGTCAGTTTTGTTTCAGACCAATTCAACAAGCCAAATACACAGAGAAGTATTGGAATTTAACTTCATTCACAAATTTAGTTCTTATGCTAATAGTCTGAACCGGGATAGAGGATAGCTCGCACCCTACCTTTCCACCTTTTAATGTCTTAAACAACCAACCAAACAATGAAGGTATAATGGTTTTTAACAGCCTCTTGTAACTATTTGCATTCACTGTCTCTCTTTTTCTTTCTCCCCTCCTTTTTCCTTCTCTCTCCAGCCCCTCCCTCCTTCCCTTATCTATTCTTGGATCTGGACTTATTATACTCTGGTCATGGGTTTTGCCCATGAAAGCTCATGATACCATCTACATGTTTTGTTAGTCTTTAAGGGTATGTCTACACTTGTCCCCAGTTTGGACTAGAGAGGCAAATGAAACATACCAAAGTTGCTAATGAAGTGTGGGATTTAAATATCCCACGCTTGATTAGCATATTCGCATCTGGTCACCATTTAAAAATGCTAGTAGCCCGAATTAACTCAGGTAGACGCAGTAGTCCGATCCAAAACCCTTCCCTCAAATTAACTGTTACTCCTCGTGCAATGAGGTATGCTTCATTTGCCTCCATAGTCTGAACTAGGGGGCAAGTGTAGACATACCCTAAGTTTTTACTTAGAAGAATATTAGAGATTGAAGAGAGACCTTCTACAAGGACTTTAAACTGGGACCTTCTGGTTAAAATAAAATGGTGCTAGAAGCTTCACTCTGTACATGAGTCTTGTCAGTCTTCACCGATAATGACTCTTCCTGAAAAACTCATTTGCATCTAATTAAGCAACTTTATTTTGTTATCTTAATCATATGTACTATCTAAATGTACTCTGAAAGTGTCAGTCAAGTGTTCCGTAAGGAGCATGCCAAGGGTGGATCTTTTGGCAGTGTGAATCAAGCATCTATTCATTTTGCTGTAATAAGGTACAACCTGTCGCTGGCTTGCAATTAACCACAATAGGCAATATTTATATTTTGCAAATCTTGTTATGCTTCATGGTAATGTACATGCTACGATTCCAAGCCAATAACGTATGGCTGAACTTCATTTAATTGTTTAGTTAGCAATAAGTTCAGACATTATTTATGCACGAATGACTGTTCATTAATGCAGGTTTGATTTAAATTCTGCTTCAATAGAAATTAAAATTAAATTACAGAAAAAAACAAAGTATTGGATTTAAATAATATCTAGGTTCATTTAAAAAGAAAAGTAATAGAAAGAAAAATATGGGATGGAGGCACTTCATTTTAAAATGAATGGCAAAAAACATTTGTAAGAAAAAATTATATACATGAGGCCTAATTCATGAAAATAAATGTTGATTAGAAAAGCATATAAGCATAAAATAAATAATTTTTTTTATAATAATCTTAGTTTAAAAGTGCTTAAACAACACTTTAAGCATGTGTTTCACTGCATCCCTATTTAACAATGCATAGAAGCCACCACTAAAAGTTAAGTTCATGCTTGCATGCTTTCTTGAACAGGGCCTTATTGGTCTACTGCAAAGCTTAAGGCAATAAGACTAATCCCGTGAGCAAGTGATAAACAATTTTGTAAGGATCGTACACTCTAAATTCAGTATTTTACAATATTCTATTATAAGAACAAATTTAAAATATTTTAATATTTTCTTTAATTGACATCTTTAGAACATAGATTCACAAAGTAAATTACATAGTTCTTTGGTTACTATAGTCTGGACAAAATTGTTTGATTTTGGTCAATTAAATTCTTATGGTGAAGCCACATATTTTCATTTACCATTTAAAGAATTTTTTTGTGATAAAATTATTATAGGTCAATATGTTTGTGAAAGTATCCCATATAAATTGGAAAAAACCCATGTGACTAATATCCCATTGTCTTTGTTTGGTAATGTTGTACTTAGATCAATGCTGTTCAACACATTCATAAATGATCTGGAAAAAAGAGGTAAACATTAAGACGGCAATCTTTATAGTCAATACAAAATTTTTGAAGCTAATGAAGTTTCAACCTGAGTGCAGAGAGTTATAAAGGGATCTCACATAAAACTGGGTGACTGGGTAATAAAATGGCAGATGAGATTTAATGTAGACAAAGAATGTATGTTGGAAAACATAATCCCAACTACACATTGAAAATAATGGGGTCTAAAATAGCAGTTACTACTCAAGACAGAGATCTTAGAGTCACTGTAGATAGTTCTCCAATCACATCTGTTTAATGTGCAGCAGCAATCAAAAGCCCTATGATTCTAATCCTTCACATAATACATTGTCAACCTGTGGAATTTGTTGCCAGGGGATATTGTAAAGGTAAAAAGTATATGTGGGTTCATAAAGAATTAGAGAAGTTCAAGGAGAATTGATTAATCAATGGCTTTTAGCCAAGATAATCAGGGATACAACCAATGTTCCCTCTAAACTGAAGGCCAGCATAACTTCACAGGTGATTAATCAGCCCCGCTCAGTCAGAGGCTCAGGGGTCCATGCATGGAGCTGACTAACTGGGCAGAGCTGTGCTGTGCTGCTGCACAACTTAGAGGGAAGACTGGACACAACCTCATGCTCTGAGTGTTCTTAAACCTCTAGCAACCAGATGCTCGGACTGGAAGACAAGGGAGGGATCACTGTTCTGTTAATTCCCTCTGAAATACCTCGCACTATCACTGTCAGAAGACATGATATTAGGCTAGATGGACCGTTAGTCTTTCTCAGTATGACCATTCTTATATACAAACGTTTCTCTACTATTGTGAAATTGTACAGACCTGCTTTAGAAGGAACACATGATTAATACAATTTTTGGAAGATATGAGGCAAATCAGGTCTTCTGGAACAATATGTGTGAGGTGGATTTCCTTATGAAATATCTTGAGGAAAAAAGACCCTCAGTTACTCAAAGGATAAAGTAATGAAAAGCCCAAATTCTGCCAATATCCATCCAATCACATTTTGTTTAGGTCCAAGAGTTTATTGTTATTTAAGAGTAACAAAAGTGTCAGCTAATTTACCTGGGAGGACATTCCATGGCAAGGATAGAGAATCGCTTTGTCATCATCTTCTGCTCCCTGGTCTAAACAGTAGCCACTAGCTTTGCTACTACGTACCTACAAGGAGAGCATAAAAACCAATTGCTTTAGGCATCACTTCTTATAATACAAACCCAATTAACTGTAAATTTGTCGCTTTACCATTTTCAAAACAAACAGTATCTGAAAATGTTCAAAATTTCTTTGATGAAGGAAAACGCTCTCATTCACTAGTGCTGACATTCTATTAATCCTTTCCATGGACACTTGCACAGACAGTGAATTTCCTGTGTGAATAAACACAGTTGCATTCTCAAAATGTGCTACAACCTTGCCAAACTACCAGCTTGGATCAGATTTTTATTTTCAGTAATTGGACAAACCACTAAATTCACTGCAAGGGCAAATTTTGCTCCAAATTACACTTGTGTAAATTGAAATTAATTTTGTTGACTTCAGATGCTTTACACTGGAGTAAATACAGAGAGAATTTAGTTCTCTTTGATGAAACATGACTAATCACCAATGGAGTGTTTCTAATAGTAGAACACTTTATTATTAGTGTAGTATGTATTAAAGCAAATGTATATGTAATGGAAACTTAGTTGAATTAGGAGGGGAATAGTGTGTCGTGTTTGGTGTATTGTCATGAGACAACACAATAATAATAAATAGCACTGGGAGAATTTCAAAAGGTTCAAAGTTTAGGTTAAGATAATTGACTCAACCAGAAGTTCAGATACTTTCCCAGACTATCTGGACTTTATCAGTGTGAAAATCAGATTGAA
Source organism: Pelodiscus sinensis (assembly GCF_049634645.1). NCBI lineage: Eukaryota > Metazoa > Chordata > Testudines > Trionychidae > Pelodiscus > Pelodiscus sinensis. The sequence goes on along the minus strand of NC_134725.1, from coordinate 22,567,801 downwards.
AATATAATGGGATTTCAGATTTTTTCCCCCTTCCTACTCACTTTAGAAAGCAGTTTTCTCTTGTATTTTGGAACTATCTGGAACCTCGGAGTCCAGGTGAACATGAATATATGGAAAACACCTATTCTGATTTTATTAAGGAGCCATATAACTGAACATCTTGAAATCATCAGGTCAGGTTTAGTTCAGAGGATGAGCAAATTTTCAGGCATATGCATGTTATACAAGAGATGGTGTATAGCACAAATAAAACATCAGAAACTCAGTGAATAATCCTCAAAATTATGGCACATGCTACATGAGCACAGCAGACAATCTGGTGAGAGAATTAAGGTATACTAACAGTTAAATTTAATTATGATTATTTTATGACCAACGTACTATATGGGCTTGTGACAGAATGTCTGCCCTGCACTGGCCTTTAAGGGCAAAACCCAGCCCTGAGGGCTGAGAGTGAAGCCCCAGCTGAGACAGTTATTGCTAATTAGTGCCCAGCTGGGGGCTATTTAAAGAATGGCTTCTGGAGGGAGAGAGGAGTTACTCTGGGTCTGGCTGGAAGCAGAAGGGACTGGGGGCTCATCTACACTGGCCCCTTTTCCGGAAGGGGCATGTAAATTTCACCAGTCGTCGTAGGGAAATCCGCGGGGGATTTAAATATCCCCCGCGGCATTTAAATAAAAATGTCCGCCGCTTTTTTCCGGCTTTTAAAAAAGCCGGAAAAGAGCGTCTAGACTGGCCCCGATCCTCCGGAAAAAGTGCCCTTTTCCGGAGGGTCTTATTCCTACTTTGAATTAGGAATAAGACCCTCCGGAAAAGGGCACTTTTTCCGGAGGATCGGGGCCAGTCTAGACGCTCTTTTCCGGCTTTTTTAAAAGCCGGAAAAAAGCGGCGGACATTTTTATTTAAATGCCGCGGGGGATATTTAAATCCCCCGCGGATTTCCCTACGACGACTGGTGAAATTTACATGCCCCTTCCGGAAAAGGGGCCAGTGTAGACGTAGCCTGGGTGTCTGGGAAGTAAGAGGCTTCCTGATGATGACCTGACCTCACTCTCAGGCTGCAGAGCCTGAGGCTAGGTTTGAGAGTACTAGGGCTGCAGGAGGAGAACCAGGAAAGAAAAAGGCAGCAGGTCCAAACCGCCTTGCCAATCACGAGTGGCCATTTCAGATTACAGTTGCCCCTGAGGTCAGGGGCTAGAGGAATACTGTCAGTGGACCATTGGGTACAGGAGAATTGGGGGAGGAGGGGTTCCCCTGGGAGAACCTCAGAGTGCAGAGACTTATAAACACCCCTTGGAAGGGGGTTGAGAGACACTGGAGAGGGCACTGCTGGAGGGTAGTGTCCTAAAGAGGATACCACAGTCCAAGAGTGACACAGGTCCAGACTGGAGAGTGAAGTGAGGACACGGGGAGACATCAAACAAGAGGCATCAGGTGGGCAGATACAAGCTATTTCCCAGTGTTACTGGCAGGAAGTGCCATGGTGGTGAGTCCACCCTATGACATGTGCTGGAGAATGAGGGCATGTGTTCCCCCCGATACAAGGGGCTATTTGATAGACTTAGATCATTGGGTCATGCTGCCTACAACTAAGGGAGTTAATTTTTAAACTCTGACCATTAGGCTGAGCCACACTACAAGCAAGGGGGCTATTTTATGAACTCGTTCCATTGGGTCACACGACCCTGCAACCAAAGGGGCCATTGGGCTGTGCCTCCCTGCAAACAAGGGGGATATCTTACAGACTCTGGACCCCAGGCCACTCAGAGAGACCTCAGAAACTGTGTGTGGAGGATAAAGGTAAATGTTAATTGGAGGGCTTGAGTGGCCCATCTTTCTGAGTAGTAGAGGGGACTAGTCTGGCTTCTGTGGGGATGGGCATCTGGACTCCGTCATGCACCAAAAGCTGAAAGCTGGTGCCTGAACCTAAAAGCTGTTATGCCTGTGGGTGCAGGGGGCACATGAAGAGGGAGTGCCCCAACTGGGTGGGAGTAGAGAGGCCCCACCTATATAGTATGGACAACGGGAGACTGGCCCCTCTGAAGGAAACAGGGGGGCCTTGAACATCAACATGTGGGGATCCCAGGCATCTTAAGAGGGAGTGCACCATGGGGACCTTCAGGGCCCCAGCTAGCCCTAAGGGAAGGGCTAAGCCACAACTGGAGGAGGGCCTGAGTGAAGGGAAGGCACACAAGGTGCTTCCGTTGCCATGCTGAGAGCCATATCAAAAGTCATTGCCCTCAGGGAGAGGGTCAGGAGGCCAAGAAGGAGGTTCAGCAGAAGGTTAACCCAAAGGAGAGAGTGGTGAGGGCAAAAGTTTCAAGTAAGGGTACGTCTACACTACAGCGCTAGTTCGAACTAACTTAGTTCGAATTAGTTAATTCGAACTAAGCTAGTTCGAACTAACGCATCTAGAACTAAAAACTAGTTCGAACTAGCGTTTTGCTAGTTCGAACTAGTAAGTCCACATTGAGTGGACTCTGAACAGGGCTTAAGGATGGCCGGAAGCAGTGCCGGCAGGGCATAAAAGGAGGACTTAGAGCATGGAGATGCTGTCTCAGGCTAGCCGAGGGCTGCGCTTAAAGGGTCCCGACCCCCACCCCGGACACACAGTTCTAAGGGGTGCCCCGCTTGCAAAGAAGTTCTGGCTTGGAGTGCCCTGAGTGCCCACACTGGGCACATCACACCACTCGGCCATCAGCCCAGCTGCACTTGCCGCAGGCTGCCATCTGGGGAGAGGGAGTAATTGGGGGGCTGCAGGAGAGCTTCCACCCCCAGAAGCCCGCAGAGCCAGCCCAGTCCTCCCCATCGGGGGCTCGTACCCCATTCCTCCCTCACCTCCTTCCACTTACCCTTCCCTAGCCCCCCTTCTTATTGATGTACAAAATAAAGATAACATTTCTTCCAACATTGACTCTGTCTTTATTGAAAAAAACTGGGGGAGACTGGGAAAAGGAGGTGGGAGAGGGGAAGAGAAAGGCTGGGAGAGGGGAGGGCAACTAACATGATCAGGGGTTGGGAACAGGTCCCAGATGAAGAAAGGCTACAGAGACTGGGACTGTTCAGCTTAGAAAAGAGGAGACGGAGGGGGGACAGGATAGAGGTCTCTAAAAGCAGGGGTTGGGTGGAGAGGGTGCATTCAGAAAAGTTCTTCCTGAGTTCCCATAAAGAAGGACTAGAGGACACCAAAGGAAAGGAATGGGTAGCAGGCTTGAAACTAGTAAGAGAAAGTTGTTGTTCTTGACAAAGCAAATAGTTAACCTGTGGAACTCCTTGCTGCAGGAGGCTGTGAAGGCTACAACTAGAACAGAGTTTAAAGGGAAGTGAGATCAAGTCATGGAGGTTGGGTCCATGGAGTCCTATTAGCCAGAGGGTAGGAGTGGTGTCCCTGCCCAAAGTTTGTGGAAGGCTGGAGAGGGATGGCACGAGACAAATGGCTTGGTCATTGTCTTCGGTCCATCCCCTCCAGGGTCCCTAGGGTTGGCCGCTGTTGGCAGACAGGCTACTGGGCTAGATGGACCTTTGGTCTGACCCAGTACGGCCATTGTAAGCTCAGGGCTCAGTGTCGGGGGTCTCAGTGGACCCCCTTGATTTTCATGCACACCTGGTCCTAGGTGGCCAGGCTGGCAGCTCTCCTGCCCTAGACGGCCACTTTCCTGTGCCTAGTGCGGAGATCGTGGACGAGGTCCACGATGTCCGCACTAGCCCAGGAAGGTGCCCGCCTCTTGCGGTCCAGGGCAAGCTCCCGGGAGCCGCCAGCCTGGTCCCGGCAAGAGGGGGTGGGCTGGGGGGCATCGGGTGGGTGGCTCTGTGCCGTGCCAGGTGCAGGGTCTGCTAGCTGGGTGCTGGCAGGCTTGCACCTGGCACGGGCACTGTAGCCAGCCCGTGCCCCTTTAAGGGGTCCGGGGCCGGGAGGGGGGCATAGAGTTTCCCTGGTGTTGGCCAGAGTGGCCACCAGGGAAACCTGGGGAGGGCTAGCCTCCCACTAGTTCGAACTAAAGGGCTACACAGCCCTTAGTTCGAACTAGCTAGTTCGAACTAGGCGTTAGTCCTCGTAAAATGTGGTTTACCTAGTTCGAACTAAGCGCTCCGCTAGTTCGATTCAAATTCGAACTAGCGGAGCGCTAGTGTAGCACCTTTTAAAGTTAGTTCGAACTAACGTCCGTTAGTTCGAACTAACTTTGTAGTGTAGACATACCCTCAGGGAGTGTCTGAGGCAGAAAGGCTCAGGACAATTCTGGAAACCCACCTGGGAGCAGGCTGTGCTTCACGGGGGATCCAGACTGAGAGAAAGACCCTCACTAAGGTGGAGAGGGCCACTGTGGGGACCCAGACTCTTGAAGAGGGGAGCAGGACTCTCCAGAGGCCGGAGAGCCTGAAGAAAGAGAGACATCCTTCATGTCCAGCTGAGGGAGATGCTGGGGTATTAGGCTACGTCTACACTGGCACCCTTTTCCAGAAATGCTTAAAACAGAACAGTTTTCTGTTATAAGTATTTCCGGAAAAAGCGCGTCTACATTGGCAGGATGATTTTCTGGAAAAGCACTTTTTCTGGAAAAGCGTCCGTGGCCAATGTAGACGCGCTTTTCCGCAAAAAAGCCCCGATCGTCATTTTCGCGATCAGGGCTTTTTTGCGGAAAAGACTACTGTGCTGTCTACACTGGCCCTTTTCCGGAACAGTTTTTCCAGAAAAGGTCTTTTGCCCGAACGGGAGCAGCATTGTTTTTCCGGAAAAGCACTGACAATTTTACAGTAGATCTTCAGTACTTTTCTGGAAATTCAAGGGGCCAGTGTAGACAGCTGGCAAGTTATTCCAGAAAAGCAACTGCTTTTCTGGAATAAGTGGCCCAGTGTAGACACAGCCATAGGCTGTGTCTACATTGGCACCCTTTTCCGGAAAAGGGATGCTAATGAGACACTTCGGAATTGCAAATGCCGCGGGGGATTTAAATATTGCAAATGCCAGAATTGCAAATGCCGCGGGGTTTTGCCGGAGAAAAATGCCAGTCTACACGGGATCTTGCAGTAGGAATAAGGGATCTTCTGGAAAAGTGTTTATTTTCCGCAAGATCCCGTCTAGACTGGCGCTTTTCTCCAGCAAAACCCCGAGCCGGAAAAAAGCGGCAGCCATGTTCATGCAAATGCCGCGGGGGATATTTAAATCCCCCGCGGCATTTGCAATTCTGAAGTGTCTCATTAGCATCCCTTTTCTGGAAAAGGGTGCCAATGTAGACACACAGCCATTGGGTACAACATCCCCTCCCCTCACGGGAGATACTTAAAGGGGAGGGTGTATGATAGAACGACTGCCATGCACTAGTCCTTTCAGGGTAAAACACAGCCGTAAGTGAGAGCTGAGAGTGAAGCCCCAGCTGAGGCAATTATTGCTAATTAGTGCCCAACTGGGGGCTATATAAAGAAGGACTCCTGAGGGAGAAGAGGGGAACTTACTCTTGCTCTGGTCGGAGAGCAGGAGAGAGGCTTCCTGGAGGTAGAGCAGTGCTGTGGAAGGAAGGCAGATCAAGGGAAGCTCTGGTCTGACCAGATCCCAGACTGCAGGGCCTGAGGCCAGATTTGAATGCAGGAAGGCTTCAGAGACCCACCCGGGATAGGCAAAGGCAGCAGGTCCACAGCCCTTTGCAAATGTTGAGTGGCCATCACAGACTGCAGTTTGCCCCTGAGGCAGGGGCTAGATGAAGATTGGCAGTGAGTCACTGAAGCAAGGAGGGTATAGGGAACTGGGTGCTCCCTAGAAGCACCCGGGAATGCAGAGACTGATAAACACTCCCTCTCCACTGGAACGTGGCCAAGAGTCACTGGTATGGGCGCTGTTGGAGGGAAGTGTCCTGTAGAGGATGCCACCATCCGGGAGTGATGTGGGTCCGGAATTGACTTGGGGAGACACCAGCAAGAAGGAGGCAGCTGGTGGGCAGATACAAGCTAATTCCCAGTGCTACCAGTAGGAGGCACCATTGAGGTGAGTCTGCCCTGTGACAGGGCTAAAGATGAAGACAAAATTATTATGGGGTTTTGAAGATTGTGAATTGCATAAGTAAAAATATATTTTACCGCTGTTTCCACTCGATTAATTTATTTTCCTAAAACTCTGAAGTCCAAAGACTACAGTGATCTCTTTTTCTCAACCCCCCCCCCCAAAAAAACCAGAAGAGAAGATATTTAATAACAAGATGTCTTAGTGTCAATACATATAATTATTTACAATACATTTCAACATAGCTATCAGACTCTAGAATAACTATGCCGGTTTATATCTGCTAAATATCTGGCTTTGACTCTATAGCTCAATACATTTTAATAACTAAGGCAATGTCTACACTACATGCTTATTTCAAAAATAACTTATGTTATTTTGAAATAATAAAGTGTGCGTCTACACAGCAAACTTGTTTTAAAATAGCAGGCTTCTTACTCTGACTTCTAGAACTCTCATTTCATGAGGAGTAAGGGAAATCAAAGGAAGAATGTTCTTCCTTCAACTTCCTGCTTTGTAGACAGTGCCAAAAGCTCAGTGAAGGTACTTTGATTTCAGCTATGCAATTGATGTAGCTGAAGATGCATATCTTAACTGGACTTTAAGGTCTGTGTACACTGTGGGCTAAGATACCAGCAAGCTTCCTTTTTAACATAAGAACTTTCTATCTGATCACTCAATGGAAACAGATTTCATTATAGTGAATGACTTCCTGAAAACATGGTGTAATTGGCATGACATGATCAAGCACCAATGGGCTTCTCAGTTAACAACCTTCTTTGACCTCATGGATACTAATAGCTAATGCTGAATTTACTAATGTCCTTTCTTATTTAGTGCCAGAGACTGTTATAATAAGATATAAAATATTACCCAGTAAAACGTGCACTTTGCATCAAAATCTAAAATGAATGACCTATTTTTATGAGCTCAATTACATGTTACAGTAAAGAAGAATGACCATAAGAAAACTCATTGCATTATGTTTTGAATGTATCTTCAGTAGGCAATTTCAGATTTTGTTTTAAATTGTACGACAGTGAAGTTATTAGAACTTTGCCTCATTCCAAGTTGTAAATCCTATCAGTCTTTCTCTAAATAGGAGATTATGCTATTACCTATTTATATATGAATAAAAACAAACAACAGAAAACCCCTACAGGTGAGCCTCAGCCACAGATGCACCTCCAAGCTTTCTTAATAATCAGGCAGTTTTGGAATCTTGGTTTTTGTTTGGCCACTGTAAATAGAGGAGGATTTGTTGGAAGAGCTCGTGGAAGAGGTGGTGGCCCCAGTCAAAACTGGAACCAGGGATATAGTAACTACTGGAATCAGGGATATGGCAACTATGGCTACAACAGCCCAGGGTATGGTGGCTATGGAGGATATGACTACACTGGTTACAACAACTACTACGGATATGGTGACTATAGCAATCAGCAGAGTGCTTATGGGAAAGTATCCCGGCGAGGTGGGCATCAAAATAGCAACAAACCTTACTAAATTATTCCATTTGCAACTTATCCCAAACAGGTGGAGAAGCAGTATTTTCTCATTTGAAGATTCATTTGAGGTGGCTCATGCTACCTGCTAATAGCAGTTCAAACTAATTTTTTTGTATCAAGTCCCTGAATTGGAAGTAAGACGTTGGGTCCCTTTGAAGTTTAATTGAGTTCTCATTAAAACAAAATTGCTTTCACTGTCTTATTTCTTAATTGCTATGCTTAAGAATCAATTTGTTTTATGCCCCTTCCTTGGTATTGTAGAGCAAGTCTTGTGTTTAAAAGCCCAGTGTGACAGTGTCATGATGTAGTAGTGTCTTACTGGTTTTTTAATAAATCTTTTTGTTAAAAAAAATAAAATAAATAGAGGAGTCAGGTGCAAAGCATGCGTATGGATCAAAGCATCTCTGCCATTCCGATATGTCTGGAGCCTGGAGCATAGTTTGGGCTAATTTTTAAATAGATCTGTCTATAAAAATTATGTCAGATTTTGCAAGATCTTATTCAGCACTAGTCTATGGTGGAAAGAGAAGGAAAAGCAGAAGCTAATTTCAAACAAACTGATGTTTTTATCTACTTTGAGTCTCAGCTGTTGTGTATAAGACTCATCCAACTGTAGTCTTGCTTATGTGGGGGTATCAGTTTTCCTTCAGCCAGCAGGATTTTCAAAACTCAGTGGGCAAAGTCAATGTATTCATTCATACGATTTTAGTGAATGTGGCCAAAAAGAGACCCCTTTTTTAGAGGATCCAGTGACCATGCCACCACAGCTGTAATTCATTTAGATTGAATGCCTCAGTTACCTTGATTGCAGACTTGATCTTGTTATTCAGGACATTATCCCATTTGAAACAAATTGCCTTGGCTTTTCAATATTGAGGCTGCTGTATACCAAAAGAAAAACCAGGATAGTGCATATAATTGTTCCTGATATTAATTTATTTGGATGCACTACAGTGGCAAACAATATTCCCTCTATCTTTTTTCCATCCATGTGTGGAATATATTCTGTTATGTGCACTGAAGCATGTGCAAATGTCCACCACAATCAGAAAGATCTGCAGCCAGCTGTGAGAGCTCTTCTAATTAGATGGACAGCATTTCAATCTTTTCTGGATGGCCACCCATGTGCATAGCTTACAGGAATCACTGATGGGAAGGGTAACATTGGTTATAGCCTATGCTTTATAGACTGGATTTAAAAGAGGTATGGAAAAGTTTGTGATGTTGCTCTCAAGACAATTTTAAACTGTATTGTCATCTGATGCTCACTAACTAAGATGAAAGGATTGCTCTAATGCAGTTATGATGGATTATCAAAGCCATACAGCACCTCTCCATAAGTGATTGTATTGTTGTAAACCCTCATTTCAGGATAGACATTCTCCAGGTACCACTTAAAACTCCGGCACTGCAGACGCTGTCGTAGAGCTATTCTTTCTGAAACATCTCCGAAGTCAACTCCTGGGTTCTGCAAAGCAGGAAGACAGCACAGAAATCCTATCATATTAACTTCACAGCTGTTTTCTTTACTTGAAACCAACCCAGCATTTATTTTATTTGAAACTACGTTCCCCCATTTCTTTTGTAAGCAGCTACTTATTGTACAGCTTACTTGGACAACAGCAAGAAACAAGATCTCACTGGAAGAAGAAGAAGAAAACTGAACAAAAACCAAAGTAGAAACAAAAGTTAAAAACAGGTTATGGGCACCAAAAGTGATGCTAAATAGTTGCAATGAAACTTTAATATAATTGCCCTGGTTACAGATTTTGTTACAAGCTTAGGATCTAAATGTGACCAAAACATCTGTCTACATTAAAACCCAGAGTGTGAAATGCAGGTTGTGTAAATGTACTTGTGGTAACTCAAGTTACAGCCACACTGTGAGCTTTTCTGCAAGAGGCAATACACATGAAGTGCGTATTAGCATTTTCCTGTGCTTCATTTGCATATTCTTTTTCATTCTGTTTTTGTGCTAGGGGTCTTTGCGCAGAAACAGCATGGCTGTGGCCTTTTTGCACAAAACTACCTTTTTCTGCAAGATTCTTATGCCTGTCCCGGAGAGGCATAAGGATCTTGTGGAAAAAGGGTTTTTTGCACAAAATGGCCATTGCTACACTGCCTGTTTTTGTGCAAAAATGGAATGAAAGAGACTATGCAAATGAAGCGTGGAAAAATGCTAATCTGCACCTCATTTGCATTGCCTCTTGTGGAAAAATTCATAGTGCGGATTCTGGAGCCTGAGGTTGGAACCCAGAGTTCATCAATTCCTGCATTACACAGCCCTGAGTCCAATCACTATCCAAAATGTACATGTGACATTTTCCCACACTGTACCACAAGCTCAAACCCCTTGCTTGTGGTGCAGTGTGGTAATATGTCGCCATTCACCCAATCTCCTTGTCAAGAAGACAAAGAATGTCAGCCCATGGGATTGTGGAAAACATTTAGTGAGCTCCCAGAGCACAAGCCCAGTGGTTCTGCACTTACACTGTAAAGCAGTGGTCCCCAACACGGTGCCTGCGGGCGCCATGGCGCCCGCTGGTGCATTTGTGTGCACCCGCCAACAACCTGGGCTGGCCCCGCCCCCGGTGCGTGGCGCACTGGAGGCGCCGGCCCCAGGCACGCGACACGCACCGGTGCCTGGTGTGCAGCGCTTGGGCAGCCCCAGGCACGCGGGGCCGGCCCCAGGCACGCGGCTTGGGTGGCGGCACCGACCCCGGGCCCACGGCACAAGGCGCTCGGGCGGCCCCGGCCCTGGGGCACATGCCGGCGCCGCGTGCAAGGGCTTCCCCACCCCTGGCGTGCCCCAGGATGCACGGCCCCGCCCCCGGGCACCCGGTGCATGAGTGGCCCCACCCCCTGGGCACCCGGCGCGTTAGTGGCCCCACCTCTGGGCGCCTGGGAGCCTCTATAGGTTGGGGACCACTGCTGTAAAGAAACACTGGAACTCTGAGTCCTAGTTTGATTCAGGCTCAGACACTCCTTCCCGATGGGTTTCTGGAACCTGGTGTCCGAGCCCTATGTTAGTTCAATTTGCATATAGAAGGAAGGGATGTTGGGCTTGAGCCTGAGCTAAAATCATGGGCTTATACTGCAATGTAGACATTGTGATGGAAACCCCTCCCCCCCTCATGCTTTATTAAATGGATTTATGGACATAAATATATATAAATCAAAGGTGCTTTGAGCAAATTATTTCTTGTAACCCATCAATCTTCATGTCATAATCCGCTGGTTCTGTTATCTTATTTTGGTGTATGTATCTTTCTTGTGTGTAAAATTAGACATATGGAATAGGGAATACTGTAGACAGGTAGATATAGAAAGCCATCAAGGCTAATTCTTCTTCTGGGAGGCCTCAATGTCTGGACAATCATATGCAAATAGCCTTTTGTCCTCAAGTCTCACCAATGGTTGGTGGGGAGTAGCCAGGTGACTCCCCATGCAATAAGGGAATTCTTTAAAGAGAATAGGCAGGTAGGAATCTTTTGTATTTGGCTGGCTGGACACCTGGAGAAGGTGAAGCAGACATCCCAGGGGAGGAAAGATGACCCTTGTTTTGAAAGCAGCTGGAAAAGAAACAATTTTAGAGTGGGCTTATAATAAGTTTGTGCTGAGGATTTTAGTATTAGAATTTTCTAAGTGCTTTTTGTTACTTTTTATTTGCAATCTAATTTGCTCTCTGTTCTCACTTATTACCACATAAATCCCACTGCTTGTACTTAATAAAATCACTTTTACTTAATGACAAGCTTAGTGTAAATAATTATTCCCTGGGGAAGCAACCAATGTGTACATTCTTTCATTGTTAAAGGGGGCTTACCTAAATAATTTATTAGGGGTTTTGATCCCATTTGGGGAGTTGTATCCCAGCAATCTGGGCCTAAAACTGCATTCTTCTTGGACCTGAAGAGGTTCAGTGTCTCTACTGCTTCCCGGGGGTGGAGGGTAGTGACCTCAGCTTGGTGTGTTGGTTGGGGGAGACCAGTGGAGCTGGCCCAGCAGGACTGAGTGGTGAGACTCCCCAGAGAGCAAGGAGGAGGATAGCAGTGGCCTTGTCAACACCCCCAAGGGTTCATCTCTAACCTCTCCCCATCACAGACACACCCTAATTTACACCAGTTTAACACACCCATAACGTTAGTAATTAGCTTCTACAAAGTTATGTCAGTTCAAACAGGATCAAGATTAAGCCTCCCAAAACTCAGAACAGGCTTGTAAAAAGGTTCATTACGCTTCACCAAACTTTTGAGCAGATATTGCTCAAGTTGTGTATGAATCAGAGTTGAAAATTATCATAGAATCATAGAATCCTAGGGCTGGAAGAAACCCTGTTGACTCATATCCAGCTTCTCATCCACTGTAATCCCCAGGTCCTTTTCTGCTGAACTGCTACTTAGCTCAGGTGATGGAACTTTGCTTTGAGATTTTTGCATACATGTGAACACAAAATTTAACAAAATATTGAGTTTGAAGCATCAACTCACGTGATCCAAAACCAGAGCCAGATTTTCAGTTAGTGTAAATTGGCAGAGCTCCATTGACAGGAAGCAGGACGTCAACAGAGCTACACTGATTTACATCACCCAATGATATGACCCAATGTTTCTAAGAATGTCCAGTGAACTGAAGGTGAAGAGTTTTGTGCTGCTGTAATTGGCTAGATCTACACTGCAGAGCTTTTCTGGGATACCGGAGATATTCCATAAAAGCTCTGCATCATCCAAGGAATGCATCTGATTTTTTCCAAAAACAATTTCAGAAAAGGAGACGCGTTTTTTTGGCCATTCCAGTAAACTTTGTTCTACAAGGAACAAGGGATCTTCCGAAAGAGGTTTTTTTTCCAACATTTGGCCCCGTGTAGGTGGGCCAAATGTTGGAAAAGCCTCTTTCGAAAGAAAAGTGGAAAAAGATACGCAAATTGTGGTTTGCAATTTGCATATCTTTTTCCCACTTTTCTTTGTAGTGTACACATAGCCATTGTAAGCACCTTATATATTTCCTTCAGAAATATCACTGTATGCTTAGCACACAATACTGAATACCTGGTTACAATTCAGCCGTATGTCTTAGCTTGAGGTTTATTAGTATCTTCCTGACCCAGACATATAGTTTTCCAGAGAAAATACAACTTTAGTAATGCCTAGCCTTTTCTATTTGCCACATAAAGATTAATTCCAGCTGTGATGGGGTGCGGTCACAGATGACCCCTTGGGAGTGACTCCTGGGGTGCTGACATGGCCATTGCCACTTGCCTTCCTGCTTTCTGGGGCTCCTTACTGCCTGGTCCTGCTAGGCCAGCTCCACTGGTCTCCTCTAGCCAAGGCCCCAAATAGAGATCCCTGCCCCCACCGAGAAGCAGTACAGACACCGAACTTCTTCTGGTCTAAGGTGAGTGAAGTTTAGGGCCCAACTTCCTGGGATATCACTCCTCAAATAGGATCAGACCCCAAAGTATTAGGTAAGCCCCATTCAGCAATGAAAGGGGAAATGTTCACACTGGTTGTCCCCCCAGGTAGCAATTACTTACACTGGGTTTGATAGAAAATAAAAATTATTTTTTTAAGAAGAATCACTAGGATTTAAGTGGTAATAAGTGAGAACAGGACAAGCAAGGTAGATTACAAATCAAAAGAAACAAAATGCTTGGCTAATTCTACACTGAAACTTCCATACAAACTCTTCAAACTCACCCTAAAACCTCCTTTCCAGCCGCCCCTCCAAACCAGGGCACTCCCCTGCCCCCCAGGGACTTCAGCTCCTTTCCTTCAGGTGCAGCCCACCAAAAGATGAAGGCCTGCACTTTCCTATTCTTTTTGTTAAGGAATTGAAGACATTCCCTATCAAGTCCTGCTCAAATGTAAGGGAAAATGAGATTGTCTAACAGTTGCTCATCAAGACTTTGAAGGTAACACCCTCATATCTCTCATTCACACATTTGAAACCCACAAAGTATTCTCCACTCCATATGTCTACATTTACACATACACATAATACATACATCTAAGTAAGAGAAACAGAACCAGCAGATCATGACACGAAGATTGACGGGTTGAAATGATTTGCTCAAAGCACCTTTGAGTTATGTATATTGATGTCCATACATCCATTTCATAAACCGGGGGGGGGGGGGGGAACTAAAGGGGGGGAGTGTTCACACCGGCCACAGAAATGTAGCCAATATTACATACACATCATTCAGCGTGAATAAGGTTAATTGCTAGACATAGGATTCCTGGATCACTAAATTGGCCGGGAAGGGATTATAAGAAAGGGTATAACCACATCTTTGGTGCATTGAAACAATGTTTTCTTGACTTGTTAAAGAAATCTGCTGGTTCATAGGAGCATTCTTTTGCTTTTGTGTGAATCAGTTAGCCATCCTCTAGCCAGAATGCAAGCCATTCATAGACTCTGAGTGGCTTGACACAGCAATCAAGTACAGAAAGGATAGTGTGAAATACACTGGGGTATTGTAGACTGATACAGCAATCTGTCAGATGGCAATATCTATTTTAATGAATACTTTTTTAAAGAATACTCATGAGTCTGCTACAATTAAACAATCCTCTCATTCACAATTTCATTTCAACTGAAAGTGAAGCTTAGTTTGATAAGAAGACATGTTTTGCAGTTACTTGTATTGTACTTATTCTATGTTAGCAGTGGTCATAGTGTACAGATTATTGGCTGGCAGTGTTGTGCAACAGTCAATGCTTAATATGGACATAAATAGGGTAGATAATTCTTGTTGATAAAGCAGTGAGCTTTTTACTCCTCTAACAACCATACAATCTATTTCTATAGCTAATGATAGTATAGTATTTGGTATTCCTCAGGGTATGTCTACACTACCCCCCTAGTTCGAACTAGGGGGGGTAATGTAGTCATACGGAGTTGCAAATGAAGCCCGTGATTTGAATTTCCCGCGCTTCATTTGCATAAAGCCAGCCGGCGCCATTTTTAAATGCCGGCTAGTTTGGACTGCATGCCGCCTAATCCGAACTAGCTAGTTCGTGCCGCGTGTAGCCGCGCGGCACGCAGTCCGAACTAGCCGGCATTTAAAAATGGCGCCGGCCGGCTTTATGCAAATGAAGCCCAGGAAATTCAAATCCCGGGCTTCATTTGCAACTCCGTTTGACTACATTACCCCCCCCAGTTCAAACTAGGGGGGTAGTGTAGACATACCCTCACAGTTTAATGCCCCAGTGCGACAGAGCTATGAATTTCTTGTTTTCAAGAACTAATGGGGTTATTTTTATGATGTACATTTTCATCAATCAGATTTTTTCTTTTATGGAAAATAAGTTTTAATGACCCAGGCTTCTTGCCAGTTTATGTCTTCCAATATAGATGTGCCTGTTTTTTTTTTCTTCAAAGCTGAAAACTGAATCAAAGGTAATTGAGAAATTTAAGAAAATCATGTTTAGGTGTAAAAGTTTATTTGAATGTCTTTTTTACTCTCAATATTCATTTGTGGAAACCATCAAGTGAACAAATATAGCAAAGTTCTTTTTGTCTCTTCCCATCAGGAATCTAAGAGCCCTTTCAAAGGGATGCAAACCTGGTCACTTTGGATTTAATGCAAAATGCTTTTTGATATACAAATTTTTGTCATTCCCACACTATCATCTAATTTCTGGCACGACACAAGAGTTAATCCAGAGGGAGGGAAACAATTGTAGACAAGCAAACACCACCCTTTAAATCCAGCAGAAACATGGCTTTTATAGAGACCTGGCCAATGCATCCAACAGCCATGCTGGGCCCTGGGCAAGGTGAGGCAGGGGGCCCAGCTCTGCACTCTTGGAAGATGTGGGGCTTTGGGTGGAAGAGGTAGGGCTGGGGCAGCCAGTCCTCAGTGCCCCAGCATGCCACACCATGCTCCAGAGGTGATTTAAAGAGCCTGGGGCTCCAGGCACTGGTACCACTACAATAGCTGCAATGGCAGCTGAAACCTCAGACCCTTCAGAATCTGTGGGTCCAAGGAAGTTGTCCCTTTTGCGCTGCAAAATAAAGGACAGTCCTACTCCCGGGCTTGCTTGCCAGGGGCCGACCCGGAGGCCTGCCCCCACTTCCACGCCCTGGACCGCCTCCTGGGGGCTCATGCCGTCCCTGCCCCCCGGGACGTGATTGACCCCGGGGCAGAGGGACCGCTCCTGGACACAGAGGAGGAGGAAGAGGGCTCTGAGAGCCAGGAGCCTGCCGCCAGCCTGCCCCCGAGGCACGCCACAGACCCGCTCGCCTGCATCATCTCAGGCCGGGGAGGCGTCCACCTGTGAGTACCCTCGTGTTCCCCTTATGTGTACGGGGGGCTGGGGCGAGAGGGAGTCCCGGGACCGTGCGCCTGGGCCTTGCCCACCACGGAGCAGCAGCTGGGGATCCTGCAGGGGCCCTGGCCTTGCACAGGGGAGCTGGGTTTCACACACCTGGGCCCCTGGGGTAATTGACCGCTGGTCTTCTTGCACCACAGCCGCAGCACCTGGGCCTGCAGGGCGCACCACACTGCCTGCAGCAGCCACCCGCGCCCAGGCAAGCAGGACAGCCAGGAACCAGGAGGACTACCAGAGGCGGCACCTCTGGTTCCTGGATCGACAGCTCCGTCTCCAGGACCACTGGGTCCAGGAGGACCTCAGGCTGTACCGGAGGAGTCTGGAGGCCCTGGAGGAGCAGGGCCGTGCCCTGCGAGGCCACCTCCAGAGCCTGCTGGACCGCTTTCCATTTCCTCCTCCCCCTGCTCCCCCTGCTCCCCCTGCTCCCACTCCTGCTTCCGGTCCTGCTTCCTCCACACCCCCTGTCCCTCCTGCCCCCCCCTCCACAACCATTCCCCACCGATGCCCCCGGACCCGCAGTGTGGCGAGACGGGAGAGGCAGCCGGACTCCCACCCCTGAGCTTTCCTTTCCCTTCCTCCCTTCCCTCCCCTCCCCTTCCAGCTCCCTCGTCCCAGGTTTCCCCCTCCCTTCTCCCACCTTCATTCTTCCCTCCCCCCACCCCAGTTCTGTGAAATAAACAGACGTTTTTGTTTGAAAAACAGGTGTCTTTATTTGACAGTAGGTAGGGAGGGGAAAGGGGAAGGAGGGGGGGTAGGGTGGAAGAAGGCCCCAGTGGGGCATGCAAGGGAGAGGTCAGTCCTCCTCCTCCTCCACCTGGAAGCTCTCCCGCAGGGCTTCCCGGATCCGGATGGCCCCCCGCTGGGCTTCCCGGACGGCGGCGGTGCGGGGCTGACCGTAGTGTCCAGCCATGCGGTCAGCCTCAGCCATCCAGGCTGGCAGGAAAGCCTCCCCCTTCCGCTCACACAAATTGTGGAGCAAACAACATGCCACCACCACGGGAGGGATGTTGTGCTCGGCCAGGTCCAGATGGGTGAGGAGGCATCGAAAGCGGGCTTTCAGTCGCCGGAAGGCCCCCTCCACCACGATGCGGGCCCTGGTCAGCCTGGCATTGAAGGCCTGGCGGGAGGGATTGAGGTGCCCCGTGTAGGGCTTCATGAGCCAGGGCTGCAGTGGGTAGGCGGCATCCCCCACCAGGCACACGGGCATGTCCACATCCCCGACCCTGATGTGGCAGTCGGGGAAGAAGGTCCCGGCCTGCAGCCGCTGGCACACGGAGGAGTTGCGGTACACCCGTGCGTCGTGTGCTTTGCCGGACCAGCCCACATTAATGTCCGTGAACTGTCCCCGGTGGTCACACACGGCCTGCAGGATCACGGAGACGTACCCCTTTCTGTTGACGTACCGGGACGCCTGATGTTCCGGGGCACGGATGGGGATGTGCGTCCCGTCGATGGCCCCCCCGCAGTTGGGGAAGCCGAGGGCGCCGAATCCCCGGATGATGGCGTCCGGGTCGGCGAGGCGGACCACCCTGCGGAGCAGCACCCGGTTGATGGCCTTGACCACTTGCGGAGAGAGACACAGCAAAGCGCCAATCAGTGGGGTGCCCGGGTGGCTGGGAGCGTGCGTGTCCTGGCAGTGCCCCGTGCCCCACTCCCGGAAGCAACCCCCCTGGCGGCGTGTAGTACGGCCGGGACAGCCCGACCCCTCCAGTGCGGGGTGCTTTCGCCTCCTCCCGCCCCCCCTTTGTCCCTGGGGCGGCCCATCCCCTCCTCGCAGCCCCCGTCCCCCCCGGCTCGGTGGCCGACGAGTGCCTTACCTGCATGAACACCACTCCAACGGTGGATCTCCCCACGCCGAACTGGTTCCCGACGGATCGGTAGCTGTCCGGCGTGGAGAGCTTCCATAGGGCGATGGCCACCCGCTTCTGGAGGGGGATGGCGGGCCTCATGCGAGTGTCCCTTCTTTGCAGGGCAGGGGCAAGCCACTCGCAGAGCTCCAGGAAGGTGTCCCTCCTCATCCTAAAGTTCTGGGTCCACTGTCAGTCCTCCCAGCGCTCCAGGACGATGCTGTCCCACCAGTCGCTGCTGGTGTCCAGACGCCAGATGCGGCGGGGCACGCCGGTGCCGGGGTGCCGCCGCGGCTCCTCCACGGCCCCCAGGGTGGCCAGGTGGAGAGGCAGGGGGCTGACGTTCCCCAGGTGGTGCCAGGCAGCCTCGAGCCATTGCTGGCAGGCTTGCAGCAGCAAGTCCAGAAAGTGCACCAGAAGGTGCAGGGCGAGCCGTGGCTCCATGTTGCCACCTGCGGCAGCCCCCCCCGAAGGGAAGCACCGACACAGACGGGCACAGAGACCGATGCTTTGCTGTCCCTCGGCGAGGTTGGCAAGCAAGCAGGAAAAGCTGAGAACCGGCTGTCCAGGGGGGTCCCTTTAAGCACGAGCCTCAGATAGCCTCAGACAGCAGCCACACAAAGCAACTACTGACCTGATGCCCTGCCAGAACCGGTTTCAGCTGCCCTTAAATGCCCCCCTGCGTCCAATCAGTGTGGACGCGCTAGTTCGAATTAGCAAAACGCTAATTCGAACTAGTTTTTAGTTCTAGATGCGTTGGTTCGAATTAGCTTAGTTCGAATTAACTAATTCGAACTAAGTTAGTTCGAACTAGCGCTGTAGTATAGACGTACCCTCAGTGACACAAGTCAATGCCTCATATAGCACATGCAGCAAAATGGAGCATTGCTCCTGTAGATTTATGTATTCTGGGAAGTATGCAGAGCACCATTGCTGTGATCTGAAAGGACCCGGAATTCTTCAATTTTGGAAACTCTCTAGCATATAAAGTACAGTTTTTCTGAAGGCAGCCCTTAAGGCAGGCATTTAGGGCTTCCACCAAAGCCCACTGAAGTCAGTGAAAAGACTCCTGATTTTACCCTCCATACAACTTCAATGGACTTCCTGCCTTTAAATGTTTTTGGGTGCCCAGCAAAGTAGCATGCTTTTCTTAAGACCATGATTCAAAGCCCATGGAAGTTTGCAGGAGTCTTTCTATAGGCCTTTATGAATTGTGGATGGGGACCTTAGTATACATTCTGGCTACCTCTACACTGCGAACCCAGGAGCAGGTTTGCATAAAAATCAAGTTGGTCCAGTGAGACCCCTGACCCTGAGCCATGAGCTTAGAACATAATAACATAAGAGTGGCCGAACTGGGTCAGATCAAAGGTCCATCTAGCTCAGTAGCCTGTCTGCCAACAGTGGCCAGCACCAGGTACCCCAGAGGGGATGGACCGAAGACAATGACCAAGAGATTTGTCTCGTGCCATTCATCTCCAGACTTCCACAAACAGAGGGTAGAGACATCGTTCCTACCCCCTGGCTAATAGCACTTCATGGACCCAACTCCATAAATTTATCTAACTTCTCTTTAAACTCTGTTATAGTTCTAGCCTTCACAGCAAGGAGTTCCACAGGTTGACTATGTGCTGTGTGAAGAAGAACGTTCTCTTATTAGTTTTAAACCTGCTGTCCATTCATTTCATTTGGTGTCCTCTAGTCCTTCTATTATGGGTGTCATGATTATGAGGGTTAGCCAGCAGCCTGGGGACTAAGGGGTTAACAACACCTAGCTAGGTGGAGTGACCAGTAGGAATGTAGGATGGAGTTTCAACCTGGGACAAAGGAATTTGGGTTTTTCCTTTGACCTTTTGTCTCTCTGCAGGAGTTCTCTGCAACGACAGAGAGGGACAAGCATGTCTCTCTCTCTCTCCAAGACACCATTCTTCATTTTCTGTAAGTAGGGTAAAGTTTAGGTAGTCTCGTTAGGTTTTATTGTTTTAAGGATTGGGTATGGGATCTGAGATCTGGCACTGTGTAAAAGATGTTTTGGCTTTTCTTTGTAACTAAGTTCTAGGCCCATGGAGGTTCTCCATGCGTATATTTTGTTACCTCCCTATCTAGTCATTATGGTTGCAACAGGAATATTGTTGTAATAATAAAAGTTCTTTCTTTTCTTTTTATTAACCTGGCAGTGGTTAATTGTGTGCCTTGATTTTTATTTTAGGGGTAAGATTTCCCAAATGATCTTTCCCCTGATTTCTTTATCACATTTGGGTGGTGGCAGCGGAAGTTTTATTCCCAAGATCTAGGTTTTTGAGATCTTGGGGGGAAGTTTTATACCAAAGCCTGGTAGATAAGGCTTTGGGGTACACTTGCTGGCCCCCACCTCTGCATTTATCATGCCAGAGTGGGGAAGGAGCCATGACAATGGGAATGAATGAAGAATTTTTCTTTATTCACCCTCTCCACACCACTCATGATTTTATATACCTCTATCATATCCCCCCTCAGTCTTCTCTTTTCTAAGCTGAGCAGTCCCAGTCTCTTTAGCCTCTCTTCATATGGGACCTGTTCCAAACCCCTAATTGTTTTAGTTGACCTTTTCTGAACCCTTTCCAAGGCCAAAATATATTTTTTGAGGTGAAGAGACCACATCTGTACACAGTACTGAAGATATTGCGTACCATAGTTTTATACTTCCCCTCCTCCTTCTTCCCCTGGCTTCCCCCTTCCAGCTCCCTCCTCCCAGGTTTTCCCCTCCCCTTTTCCACCCTTTCTCTTCCCCCTCTCACTTCCTTTTCCCAATCTCCCCAGAGATTAATCCCCCTCCACAGTTTTGTTCAATAAAGAGAGTTTCTCTTTTTGAACACGTGTCCTTTATTTTTTTATATCAGGAAGGGGGGTTAGGGAGGGGTAAGTGGAAGGAGGTGAGGGAGGAATGGGGTACGAGCCCCCAATGGGGAGGACTGGGGTGGCTCTGTGGGCTCCTCAGGGTGGAAGCTCTCCTGCAGGGCCTCCTGGATCCTGACAGCCCCTCAATTGACCCCCCCGGATGGCAGCCTGTGGCAAGTGCAGCCAGGCTGATGGCCGAGTGCTGTGATGTGATGTTAGCCCGAGGCAGCAGTTCCACACTCTAAATCCTAACCTGATGCCCTGCCGGCAATGGTTCTGGCCAGCCTTAACTTCGGTTCAGGGTCCACTCAATGTGGACATGCTATTTTGAATTAGTAAAACACTAATTCAAATTAGTTTTTAGGTCTAGATGCACTAATTCGAATTAGCTTAGTTCGAATTAACTATTTTGAATTAAGTTAGTTCGAATTACAGTAATGTTGTAGTGTAGACATACCCTAATATATTTTCTGTTTTATTCTCTATCCCTTTTTTAATGACTCCTAATATTCTGTTTGCTTTTTTCACTGCTGCTGCACACTGAGTGGATATTTTCAGAGAACTATTCACAATGACTCCATGATTTTTCTCTTGATTAGTTGCGGCCAAATTTGTCCCCATCATATGGTGTATATAGTTGGGATTATGTTTTCCAGTGTGCATTACTTTACATTTATCAACATTAAATTTCATTTGCCATTTTGTTGCCCAATCACTTACTTTGGTGAAATCTTTTTTAGGCTCTTCACAGTCTGTTTTGGTCTTAACTATCTTGAGCAGTTTGGTATCATCTGAAAATTTTTCCACCTCACTGTTTACCCCTTACTCTTGATCATTTATAAATAAACTGAATAGGATGAATCCCAGGACAGACCCTTGGGGGATCCCACTAGATACCTTTCTTCACTCTGAAAACTTATCATTTATTCCTACCCTTTGTTTCCTGTCTTCTAACCAATTACCAATCCACTAAAGGACCTTATCTCTTATACCAGGACAACTTACTTTACTTAAGAGTCTTTCTTGAGGGACCTTGTCAAAGGCTTTCTGAAAATCTAAATATATTATATCTACTGGATCCCCCTTGTCCACATGTTTGTTGACCTCCTCAAAGAACTCTAGCAGATTAGTAAGGCATGATTTCCCTTTACAGAAACTATATTGACTTTCCCCCAACAAATTATATTTAACCATGTGTCTGACAATTGTATTCTGCAACCCTTCTGCCGGGTAGATCTGGCAGTAACCAGGGCTGGGTTCAGTATCTTGGGGTCCATCTCACACAGAACCTGCCCGAGCCCCCACCCACTAATCTGGGAAATTCACACACCCCTGGGTGCCTCTGAGAGGCAATGCTTCCCCACGTGCAAGCACTGAGCCTAAGTGTAGGAAAGAAACATTTAATGAAACAGAAAGAGAAGTCATATGGCATTAACTTGGGGGAAACACCACAAACAGAGTTCATAACCCAAACATGAGCTAAGCTCCCCCTCCCCACAGCCAAGAATCACCTGAAGTCCAAAGAGTCCAAAACCCCAAATGTCTCTGTCCCTGGTCCGTGCTACCCAGAATCCCAAAGTTCACCGGCAGGGTTTCACCTTCCAACCTGGGTAGAAATAGGGGTGGGGGGATAGATAGGGGGTTACCAGCTCGGGTTACCAGGAAGTCCGGGGCTCCTACGGGGTCTCCCAGCATCCAATCCGCTTTTTTCCGTTTAGCCTGCTTTTGAGCAAAAGTCTTATCTAGCTGTCTACACTGGCCCTTTTGTGCAACAGTTTTTTGCAAAAAGGACTTTTGCCCGAACGGGAGCGTTAAAGCTTTTCCGGAAAAAGCACTGATTTTGGACAGTAGATCGTCAGTGCTTTTGTGGAAAATCAAGCAGCCAGTGTAGACAGCTGGCAAGTTTTTGCGCAAGAAAATCATCCGCTTTTCTGGAAAAACTTGCCAGCTGTCTACAGTGGCCGCTTGAATTTCCGCAAAAGCACTGACGATCTCATGTAAGATTGTCAGTGTTTTTGCGGAAATAGTATGCTGCTCCCGTTCAGGCAAAAGTCCTTTTGCGCGAAACTTTTGCACAAAAGGGCCAGTGTAGACAGCCCAGATTTGTTTTCCGCAAAAAAACCCCAATCGCAAAAATGGCAATGGGGGCTTTTTTGCGGAAAAGCGTGTCTAGATTGGCATGGACGCTTTTCCAGAAAAAGTGCTTTTGCAGAAAAGTGTCTGTGCCAATCTAGATGCTCTTTTCTGCAAATGCTGTTAACAGAAAACTGTTCTGTTATAAGCATTTCCGGAAAATCATGCCAGTCTAAACATAGCCAGGAGGAAAGGAGCAGGTTGGGCCAGTCTTATAGCTCACACCTGGCAGGTGTGAAGCAGGCTGACTCAAGCCCTTTAACCCTTCCCCCAACTCAGTTCACTTAATTCTGGAAGGAGGGAAGCTTGTTCCTCTGAGACCTCTTACCATGATGGTGATGTCGCTCCTGCAAGCACTGGTGCCATGTTTTACAGTTCCCACATTTAGGGGTAGCATGATTAGTAACCCCCACAACTGCCCCAAATTATTTACAATTCTCCACATTCCATTCCAACACTGATCCTCCATCAGCCCTGGCTGAATGGGATTTACACACCTCATATTCTCTCCAGAGCTGTATTTACATATCAACAGTTAACAGTTAATTACCTTGCAGAGCTAAACAATTGTAATGGGCACACCCACCCCTCCTTTTAGCTGGCTGATAGCAAGCAGCAGTTCAGCCCCTGCTTACAATTCTTTAATATAGAGTCAACAAATTTGCCTGGTACTGACATCAGACTTACTGGTCTGTAATTGCCAGGATCCGCTCTAGAGCCCTTTTAAAATATTGGTGTGCCATTAGCAATCTTCCAATCATTAGGTATGGAAGCCGATTTAAAGGATAGATTACAAATCACAGTTAATAGTTCTTCAATTTCCCATTTGAGTTCTTTCAGAACTCTTGGGTGAATGTCATCTGGTCCTGGTGACTTGTTACTGTTAAGTTTATCAATTTGTTTCAAAGCCTCCTCTAATGACATCTTAATCTGGGACAATTCCTCAGATTTCTCAACCAAAAAGAATGGCTCAGGTTTGGAAATCTCCCCAATATCCTCAGCCATGAAGACCAAAGCAAAGAATTCATCGAGCTTCTCCGCTATGACTTTGTCATCTTTGAGTGCTCATTTAACATATTGATTGTCCAAGGGACCCACTGGTTGTTTAGCCAGCTTCCTGCTTCTGATGTACTTAAAAACATTTTACTATTACTCTTTGGCTATGTCTACACGGGCCCCTTTTCTGAAAGGGGCATGCTAATTTCACAGGTCGTAATAGGGAAATCCGCGGGGGATTTAAATATCCCCGGCGGCATTTAAATAAAAATGTCCGCCGCTTTTTTCCGGCTTTTAGAAAAGCCGGAAAAGAGTGTCTACACTGGCCCCGATCCTCCGGAAAAAAGCCCTTTTCCGGAGGATCTCTTAAAGTAGGAATAAGAGATCCTCCGGAAAAGGGCTTTTTTCCAGAGGATCGGGGCCAGTGTAGATGCTCTTTTCCGGCTTTTCTAAAAGCCGGAAAAAAGCGGCGGACATTTTTATTTAAATGCCGCGGGGGATATTTAAATCCTCGCGGATTTCCCTATTACGACCTGTGAAATTAGCATGCCCCTTTTGGAAAAGCTGTTCTTCAAACTCCTTTTTTTGCTTTTCTTATTCTATTTTTACACTTAATTTGACAAAGTTTATGGTCATTTCGATTTTCCCCACTATTATGGTGTCTTTGAAAAGTTTCCATGCAGCTTGCAGTTTCCATGCAGCTTGCAGGTACTTTTGCCACTGTACCTTTCAATTTCTGTTTAACTGAAATTTCTGAAATTAAATGCCACAGTGTTGGGCTGCTGAGGTGTTTTTCCCACCACAGGGATGTTAAATTTTATTACATTATGGTCACTATTTCTAAGTGGTCCAGTTATATTTACTTCTTGAACCGGATCCTGCCGCTTTACTTAGGACTAAATCAAGAATAGCCTCTCCCCTTGTGGGTTCCAGAACCAACTGCTCCAAGAAGCACTCATTTAAGGTAGCAAGACATTTTCATATCTCTTCATCCTGTCCTGAGGTGACGCGTACACAGTCAATATGGGGATAGTTGAAATCCCCCACTATTATAGAGTTTTTTAATTTGATAGCATCTCTAATCTCCCTTAGCATTTCATAGTCACTATCACTGTCCTGATCAGGGGGTTGATAATATATCTCTTCAGCTATATTCTTATTATTATTGGAGCATAGAATTACTATCCATAGAGATTCTGTGGAACATTTTGGCTTATTTAAGATTTTTATTTCATTTTATTCTACATTTTCTTTCACATATAGTGCCACTCCCCCACCAGAATGACCTGTTCTGTCCTTCTGATATGTTTTGTCCCATTGATTGTCCTCATTCCACCAAGTTTCCGTGATGCCTATTATATCAATATCCTCCTTTAAAACTAGGCACTCCAGTTCACCCTTTTTTCTAATTAAGACTGCTAGCATTTGTGTATAAGCACTTTAATAATTTGTCACTATTTATTTCTCTGCCATTTCCTGATGTGTTAGACTCTTTCATTTGGTTGTGTTTCATTTGACCCATACTTCCATCCTCTCCTCCCTGACTAGAACACAAAGCATCTCTATTATTAGAACCTCCCCTAAATAGATGTCTCTGTCAGATCCATGTGCTCCTCCACACTTGTCGGTTTTCCCTCAATTCTTAGTTTAAAAACTGCTCTACAACCTTTTTAGTGTTTAGTGCCAGCAGTCTAGTTCCATTTTGGTTTAGGTGGAGCCCATCCTTCCTGTATAGGCTCCCCCTATCCCAAAAGTTTCCCCATATTTAGGCAGTTTATGCATATTTCTCTGCCTCCCTTTTACTCAAGTGTTCTCCACTTACTGTCATCGGGATGTTCCATGCCATGTAAACATGAGACTTGAAGTCATCCATCCAGACCTCAGCAGCCCGCAGGGCATTGCGTTTTGCATAGTAATCAATATCATTATTATAAGGTTTCTTTGTGCGTTCAATGTGGGCAACTCGAGAGCAGGGTAACACTTCCATACTTCCTCCACATTGCCAAACCTGTGAGAGAGTTGGAAAATACAAGAAAACCATGAAACAAGAAATAACTTTTTCTGTAAAATATACTAATATGACTGTACAGCAGGCTATACATCATCTTCTGATGACTTGAGATATAGTCACTATCCTCTGAGCCCTTAGACAAAGCAATGACTACATGAGACTCCTGGATTGTAGAGACTGGATTTGGGTGGTATAAATTAGCCTAGGTCCAGTGAAACTAGCTGAGAATCTAGCCCTGGCTGTCACTGCATTTTTATGGGTTGTGTGCTTGCAGGAGGCATAAGGGATCTATCAAAAAAGGCTTTCTTTCTCGACAGATCCCCCTCTAGACTGCTGTTTTTTGCTGACAAAGTGCTGAGTCGGCAAAACGTGGCAGCCATTTTTATGCATATTATGTGTGGGATATTTCAATCCCTGCCTCATTCACAATGTCAGCCTGCCTAATCTTCATCCCTCTGCCGACAGTCTAAACATACCCTAACTGATGTTTCTAGCACCTGGAACATTGGCATACTCTTTGCTCATTAACTCTTTTCATGGGATATGCCAAAGGGAATATCTTCTTCAAGACTATTGAACACAAGACACAATCTGGTTCCCCCCATCCGGTGTGAAGTAACATGACTCAGATGGAGTACAATGTTCTTAGCTATTCAAAAAAGAAGACAAAAACAACAGGGAAGCATTCTGAAATAAGGCCCTATGGGTCACACATTGACACTATGTCTATACTGCACCCGTTTTGCACAAGAAATATGCAAATGAGGCTAAGCGTGGAATATCACTGAGCCTCCTTTGCATAATTAATGAACACTCGCTTTTTCCGCAAGAGGCTTTTGCCCAAAAAGAAGCCAACCACACTGCTCCTTTTTGGGCAAAAACCCCCTCTTGTGCAAAAGACATTCTGTATTTTTTCCACACTTAGCCTCATTTGCATATTTCTTGGGCAAAACAGGTGCAGTATAGACATAGCCTGAGATCTGTCCAGCTGTAAGGCTGAAACAAGTAGGACAGGGAAGGTACAAGGTACCTGGGAACAAACTAAGGCATATAGCCAACCACTCATTCCTGAACCAATGTCTTGGATTGCCCCATATATGAGAAGCAGATTTGTATTTTATTTTGCTCTCTAGGAGTTCTTGTACCAGGCTAATCATTGCAAAAACTGTCAGCAGGGAAACCTCAGACTTTCCAGGTTGTTCTGTGAAGATGAGTGTTGTTATTTCTAAGGACGAGATGCAAGAGGCCTAGCCTTCTCAAGTCTGCATGCCTCCAGAGATCTGCCGAAGGCCAGAACCCACCAGACTAGTTCTACGACCTAGCCAATACCATGTCTCCATCATCAGCCACCCTCTGTTCTTGGTAGCCTTAATAAATAAGAGTATTTTATTTCAAGGCTAGCTGACTGGGAATGTGGCAATTAATTGTCCTGTTCACTCACTTGTTCCATTGCAAGCTTGTGTGCTGTTCAAAAAAGGCAGCATACTAACTTTTGTACTAACAGTCAGAAGCTAATTCCTATGCACTAAATTCTTCTGCCTCCCCTCTGGGGTTAGATGGCTCCCACTGTGATGGGGGCATGCACTGGGGGAACAGTACAGGCCTTTTCCGAAAAAGCCCTTATTCCTCTTAAAATAAGGAACAAGGGATCTTTCGGAAAAGGCTTTATTTTCCGAAAGATCCGCGTCTAGACTGGCACTTTTTTCCGGCAAAGCTCCAAGCTGGAAAAAAGCGGCAGCTATTTTTATGTAAATGAAGCAGGGGGGATTTAAATCCCCGCTTCATTTGCAATTGCGATGTGTCTAATTTGCATCCCTTTTACGGAAAAGGGATACAGTCTAGACACAGCCCAAGTGTTTGAAGGCAGGATGCATACATGCCTGGATATTCTGCCAGGGATAGAGCAAGGAAACTGTTGCCTCTGCAGAGTAGCAAAAATGTCTGTGAAAGGTGGCTTCCACGTTCATTTTCTTTCATTAATTTCTTAGCACAGTCAGTAATCCAGGAGGACACTGACGGCATTTGGGTCCCAGTCACCATCACCTAGGGTAATGTGTGAGGACATGATCAAGTAATTTTAAGAGGTAGTCAATTTATTTCCCAAGTGCAGTTGTTTTCCGGTCTGAATATTGCTCTTTAGGCAGCCATAGACAAATCTGGCAGTAACATCAATGTTACCATTGTGGAGGCAGGGAAAAGGGAAAAAGGGAATTTGTGTGCAGCCATCTTGGTCTAGTTAGAAAGGGTATGTCTACACTAAAAACAGCAGTTATTTCGAATTAATTTTAATAGCGTCTACACAGGCAAACCACTATTTCAAAATAAATTTGAAATAGTGGAGCCCTTATTTTGAATTTGGTAAACCTCATTCTACAAGGAGTAACACCAAATTCGAAATAGCTATTTCAAATTAAGTGCTATGTAGACACTTAATTAGAAATAGGGGGCCTTCAGTCCTTCCCAGGGAGCCCTGGTGGCCACTCTGGGCACAACCAGGAAAGCTAACTCTCCTCTCCCCCAGCCCCGGAGATATTAAAGGGGTAGACCCTGGTCACAGTGCCTGTGCCAGCTCCAAGACTGCCAGCAAAGAGCCATCATTGGCCACTGGGGCCCCTGTCCCAGTGGCCCCAAAACAGGAGCCAGTAAGCCACTGGCAGCCAGCCCTCCACCACTCCCCAGGAGCAGTCTACTAACTCCCAAGCGGGCGCCTTCCTGGTCCAGGGTGGAAATCATGGACTTTATTCAGGTTTTCGGGGGGATGCCCCCAACGTTCATGATTTCTGCAATAGACAGAGGAACGCAGCCATCTATGGCAGGATAGCTGCCAGCCTGACCATCAAAGGCCATATGTGAACCCAGGAGCAGGTTACCATGGAAGTCAGGTTGGTCCAGCGAGACCCCCAACCCTGAGCCCTAAGCTTCCTCTCCGCTTCTTCCCCTTGCTCCCCCCTTCCAGCTTCCTCCTCCCAGGTTTCCCCCTCCTGTCTTCCACCCTCTCTCTTCCCCTCTCCGACCTCCTTTTCCCAGTCTCCCCAGAGGTTCATCCTCCCTCCCCGCCGCAGTTTTGTTCAATAAACCCAGTTTCTATTTTTGAACATACATTTCTTTTATTTGACATCAGGAAGGGGGGCTAGGGAGGGGTAAGTGAAAGGACGTGAGGGAGGAATGGGGCACGAGCCCTCTTGGGGAGGACCGGGGAGGCTCTGAGGGCTTCTCGGGGTGGACGCTCTCCTTCAGGGCCTCCAGGATCCTGACAGCCTGCCAACAGACCCCCCAGATGGCAGCCTGCAGCAAGTGCAGCCAGGCTGATGGCAATGAACCCACAAGATGCACTGGTGTGCCCAGAGGCAGCTCTGGCTCCATGTGGCCAAGTGCTGTGGTGTCCCAAGTGTGTGCACTTGGGGCACTCCAAGACAGGACTGCTTTGCTGTCCCTCATTGAGGTAGACAAGAAAGCACAGAACCCTGAGAACTGTCCGTCTGGGGTGGGGGTAGGGTCCCTTTAAGCACAGAGCTCAGTTAGCCTCAGGCAGCAGCCCCACACACTAAGTCCTAACCTGATGCCCTGCTGGCACTGGTTCCAGGCAGTCTCAACTTCGGTTCAGGGTCCATTCAATGTGGACGTGCTATTTTGAAATAGCAAAATGCTATTTCGAAATAGTTTTTGTGATTAGATGCATTATTTCAAATTAGCTTAATTCGAATTAACTATTTCGAATTAAGTTAATTTGAAATAGTGCTGTAGTGTAGACATACCCCAAGAGAGCAAGAGTCAGGCTAAGTCTGTGGCCTGACAACGTGAGAGCTGTAATAAGACACTGCCTTTGCCTCTCACCTCCATACAGAGATAAGGATAGAATGCTGACTCTGGCAGGGTCCTTGAGATAAGGAGTATCTGGGTGGAACTAAAATAACTGTTAGCCATTGGTATTTGTAATGAGAAGGAGACTAATTGTTTAATGTTATTATATCTAATGGACAGTATATAAACTGCTTCATAATTGTTTGTATTCGACAATCTACCTAGCAGCAGCTTCTTCCCTTGCAATATTGCTCGAATAAACTGTCTCTGGCTACTTGTTGTTCACAAACGCAGCATGAAGGCTTTTTTTCTTCTATACCATAGTCACATAACCTGGGTGTTTCTGCTTCTAATTATCTCAATCAGATTTCCTATTTGCAATATAAACATATATATGAAGTATTAAGAAAAACAAGTACTTATATCTGCGCAAAATTACCTTCTGAAAGATACTGTTTGTGCTTGATGCAGCAAAATTTAATGGTGCCGATTATAAACTTTTTCTGTATACACAACTGAGATATGCTGGGATATTGGAAAATATTTACATTAGTTTGCAATTAACCCGGATACCATAGGGTGGATATTAAAGAACTTTCAGTATTCAGACTTTGTTTCCATTTGCTAAGAAAAACTCAAGCAATATTGTACTTTTCTTTATCTTTGATTTATTTCTGTGCAACAGTGAAGTTCTATGTAATCAAAGTAAAGTACACAATGGGCAAATTGGAAGGATTATAAATCCACATGCTTCTTGGCACAAGGTACACTTCAACTCTGTAAGGTTAGGAAGGAACTTTCCTTTGGGATAGGCTTCCTTATAATTGTTTATTACAGGGCTTTTTACTTCTTCCTCTGAAGCAGCTAGTAATAGCTAGAATTAATAAAAAATGTTAATTATTGTTATAATTTTCAGGATGTCTCAAGCACATTTCTTTTTTTTTTCAAAATTTCCAAAGAAAATTGTTAAAAGTTTCAATACAAAATAAAACCAGAAAATGTTTGGTTTTCAAAAAAAGTTTTTGATTAAAAAATTAGGTTCAGTCAAAAATTTCAGTCTTTGAAAGCCAAATCTTTTGACCAAAACCATATATTTTTATTTTTATTTTCTCTTTCTCACAGAAACAATGGAAAATGTTGATCAAACCAAAAAAGTGTCCATTTAGTTCAAAAGCCATTTTTAAATAAAAAAAATACAGGTTGATCTTTACTCCAGCACCCTTGGGTCCTGACTGATGTCAAACCAGAGACTTTGCTGAACCATAGGAGGTCAGTATTGTCTAGCAGCATTGCCAACACTTCCACTTCTTACTGGGCTAGGATGAAAATTTCTGAGGCAGGCTATGATATTCTGTTAAGAATCCCTATTCTAAATGTGGAGTCTGAGACTGCCACACAAACACAGTACATGATGGTTAACCCCCTTCCTTCCCACACACAGACCTAGCCCAGAGTGGGAGACATGACACTTTTAATGCTGCTAGGCATAACTGTGCCATTGTTAAGTACTCCTAATCTCTCTACTTTAATCCCCAGATGGATCACATCCATTCAGAGACACCTTCCTGAAGCTGACAGACATACAATCACTTAACACATAGTTGATAACTGATAGAAATGTAGCCGTGTTAGTCTGGTGTTGCTGAAACAAAATACAGGACTGTGTAGCACTTTAAAGACTAACAAACCATCTTCTAATAAACCATCTTGTTAGTCTTTAAAGTGCTACATAGTCCTGTATTTTGATAACTGATGTCTGCTTTGTTTAAATACTTGTTTTACTGGAACAAAAGACAGAACTATGTAGCACTTTAAAGACTAACAAGATGATTTATTAGGTGATGAGCTTTTGTGGCCCAGACCCGATTCCTCAGATCAATATGTGGAAGAAAATCAGCACAACCATATATACCAAAGTTGTGCCGATTTTCTTCCACATATTGATCTGAGGAAGTGGGTCTGGCCCACGAAAGCTCAACACCTAATAAACCATCTTGTTAGTCTTTAAAGTGCTACATAGTTCTGTCTTTTGTTTCAGCTAGACCAGACTAACAGGGCTGCATCTCTATCATTGTTTTACTGGAAACACTGATGTCTGCTCCTCACAATTAGAACCTATGATGGAGTTCAGGATCTTACTTCTCTCCCCACATCACTTTGATCTGCCCATTGAGCATCCTATATAATCAGTGGTAACCTATTGTTTGACAGTGTTCATGTAGCCCTAACAAGCGATATGACACTCAACAGCGCTATTTGTAATAAACTCCTCTGCTTGCTTCACACACGGTGTGCAGATTCTGTTCCTTCAGTGTTCGTTTGGTTCAAAAGCCATTATTAAATACAAAAAATACAGGTTGATCTTTACTCCAGCACCCTTGGGACCTGACTGATGCCAAACCAGAGACTTTGCCGAATCATGGGAGGTCAGTATTGCCTAGCAGCATTACCAACACTTCTACTGATTACTGGGCTCTTAGAAGACATTTAGGGGTAAATTAGAACTAAGTAACTGCACAGAACACTGAGAGCCAGGATTAATAGCTGTAAACATACTTTATGGGATTACATGAAACTTGACCATGCCCCTGACTAGTGAAGCTCAGGCTAATTAAAATCATGCCAGACCATGGATGTTGCAGGATCAGAAACTGCCAGACTAGAGAAGTCCAAAGTGTACTTTGAAAAAAAACCATGCTCAGCTCTGCTAATGGCAAAGGCTGGGTCAGTATGCTGAGCTAGATGGACTGCTTGTCCAATACAGTGTAGCACTTCCTGTATTCTTACAGATTTTAGGGTATGTTTACACTAGCCCCTTAGTTTGAACTAGGGTGGCTAATATAGGCATTTAAACTTGCAAATGAAGCCCGGGACTTAAATATCTCAGGCTTCATTTGCATGTTCCTGGGCGGGCGCCATTTTTAAATCCCCTTAGTTCGAACTGACTGCCCATGGCTACATGCAGCAGTCAGAAGTTAATCCGAACTAAGTCCTTAGTAACTGGACAGCCAGGGATATAGTTAGCAGTTTGAAAGCCCAGTCTAGAAAGAAAGACCAAAATAATAATAAATAGAAATCTGTACCCTGCTTTGAAGATCTACAGCTAAAACACAACATGAAGCCCCTCCATTAATAAAATCCGTCATTCATGGCAACTACAGAAGAAGTATCCAGAATGCTTGGCCTTCGCATGGGTGTTCAACTTTGTGATGGATTTGCTTCCCAGGGTATGTCTACACTACAATGATCTATCTGAAAAAGGTATGCAAATTGTGCTCTGCAATTTGCGTACCTTTTTCCGATAGTTTTTTCAGAAGATGCTTTTCTGAAATTTGGACCATCTACACTGGGCCAAATTTTGGAAAAGCCTCCTCTTTCGGAAGAGCCTTTCTTCCTCCTGGGAGGAGGAAGACAGGGCTTCTGAAAGAGTGCATCTGCTCTTCCTCAAAAAAAAGCATAAGAGCAGACGTGTTCCCTGAATGCAGTGGAGTTTTTCCAGGATACCTGCAGTATCCAGGAAAAAACCTGTAGTGTAGACATAGTCCATCACCATTCAGTAGACAATCACTATTCAGTGTGAATTTACACTGCCTCTATAGAAGTGCAAACATTTATTGGAAACCAAGGCACAAATTTATTAAAATAAAGCTCCAGCCATGTTTGTTTTGCCCAACCCATCAGGCTGAAAGATTAAGAGTTCTCCAAGAAATTTTCACATAGAACCAAGTGTATGGTTCCTTTAAAAACAAAGATGATTTTAATTACAATTTTGTACTTTTGATTCTGCTGCTAACAGCGGTCATTATGTTGAAGGAAGCTCCGTACTGACATTTGTGACATTGTTAAAGGGGAGTCTTAGAGTGTGGGCATCATTCAGCAGCATTCATTCAGATGATTTATGTCAGTTTTACATTACTGTCCAATATCGGCTGTACACTGTACATTAACATCAGCATCATATTGTGCGTGCCACAGAGACTTCTGCATGAAACCAGGTCAGGTCTTTTATGTATAATAATTTTATACCTGCTTTAAGACTAATTTAACACACACTAGTTTAACTTTTCAACCCTCTTCCTTTTTGTTATATTCCTCTCCCAGTGAGCATGGGAAT
The DNA here is from genome assembly GCF_049634645.1 of Pelodiscus sinensis. Lineage (NCBI taxonomy): Eukaryota > Metazoa > Chordata > Testudines > Trionychidae > Pelodiscus > Pelodiscus sinensis. The sequence continues at coordinate 22,534,189 of NC_134725.1, read as the reverse complement.
TTCATGGGAGCCCTGAAGAATAAGATTTTCCATCTTATTCTTGTAGATATTAAAGATTCCCTGGTACCTTTGTAAATCATGATATCCTTGACTATGATTTCCTTGGCATTGCATGGTTTCATTGTACTGTGTTTATTATATAAAGCTCCACCATAAAGAAAAGGTTAATAGTAAATCCAATCCCAAGCAATCATGTCAACAAGCAGTGATGCTTTCAGTGGGAGCTCTGACTAAACTAAACAAGCCAAATAACTTACATAGGGTCTGTGAAATGGCATTAAAGATCCATCAATTTCATTATTTCCCAATCAGATTATTGGTTCAGGTTGTTTCTTCTTGCTTATCCCAAAAGATCCCAGAGCAAATCTTCCTCTAAATTCAAGTCTTAGCAAGAGATAAAGATACACACGTATTAAGCTTAAACCAGAATATCAACAGCTGAGCTCTTGCTGTATTTAAGTACTAAAGAAATAGTTGTTTTATATATCTAAGCTTTACCAACCTGCAATTGAAATAACCATGAGACTGACTAGTCAATCCACTAGCTTTGCATGCAATACAGAACCACCATAGTCTGCCACAATCCTGTACAAATTGGCCTCTGCTAAAAACAGACCTGGATCAGTAGAGAACACAGCTGTGAGCTGGGAGTTGTGAGCCCATGATGAAAGTAAATGGGCTCACTTCTGCAAGACAGAATATAGATGCCTTCTCTGAACTGAATAAGGAAGACTATTAAAACCTAGCCATGCTTATAATTGGCTCTGTCTGTCTATGGTATTCCTAATGCACCCAAACATGGCTATTTCTACCTCATTATCATAACTCCAAAAATCTCACTTTAAAGAACAAAACAGGTTTTGAAGCAGAGTCTTTGTGATTATTGTCTAGTGTCATTTTCAGAATAAGAACAAAATGTGCATCTACACAGCAAGCTGTTATTTCAAAACAATATTGACATGGAGGACTTCTTACTCCAACTCCTGTAACCCTTTTATGAGGAATAAGGAAAATCAAAGGAAGAGTGTTCTTCCTTTGACTTCCTGCTATTAAGCTATTTCAACTTCAGCTATGCAATTGACATAGTTGAAATTTCATATCGTCATTCAACTTTTGACCTGCAGTGTAGATGTACCCTCAGAGACTAACAATACATATATAAAAAATATTATGAGCTTTCATGGGCACAACCCACTTCTTCCAATGAGTGGAGCAAAAGGCACAGTAACTCTGATATTCAAAGCAGAAAAAGAGGGGAGATTGGAGGAGGAAAAAAGCCCCTGTCAACTATAGTGCCTATGCTAAACAAGGCTAATAGGGTGGGCTGTAAGTATGATACTTAGCTTTTGATGTCATTTGGGTGTTGAATATTACAGCCCATTCAATTCATGTCTTTTTCAGTCCAAGTCATGGTGTCAAATTTGCATATGAAGGCCAATTTTGTAGTCTCTCTCTCTGCATTTGGTTCCTGAACAATCCAAAAGTCAACAAAGATAGCAGATAGTTAAATAGACAGTGTTTTTCCTAATGTCCCATTAAATTTGGACATTAGGAAAATCTTCCTAACTGTTAGGGTGGTGAAACACTGGAATACGTTGCCTAGGGAGGTTGTGGAATCTTGACCTCTGCAGATATTTAAGAGCAGGTTAGATAGACATCTATCAGGAATGGTCTAGACCAGTGGTCTTCAACCTTTTTACACCCAAGATCACTTTTTAAATGTCAGAACTAGCCAATATCTACCCTGCCCCTTCCCCAAGACCCCACTCCGTCCTTGAGGGCCCACCCTCTTTGTTTCCCTTCTCTCCATCACTTGCTATCCCCATCCTTATACACTCTCAGGGTATGTCTACGCTGCCACCCTAGTTTCAACTAAGGTGGCTAATGTAGGCATTCGAATTTGTGAATGAAGCCTGGGATTTAAATATCCTGGGCTTTATTTGCATGTTCCCAGGAGCCGCCATTTTTAAATACCCCGTAGTTCGAACTCCCTGCCCGCAACTACATGTGCCACGGACTAGGTAGGAATAATGGTAGTTCAAATTAGGAGCTTTAGTTCGAACTACCTAGTCCGTGCCGCATTTAACCACGGGCAGGTTGTTCGAACTACGGGGCATTTAAAAAATGGCGGCTCCCAGGAACATGCAAATAAAGCCTGGGATATTTAAATCCCGGGCTTCATTTGCAAGTTCGAATGCCTAGTTCGAGCTAGGGTGGCAGTGTAGACATACCCTCAGGGTATGGCTACACTGCCACTTTTTTCAATTGTTCTGTTGGCAGAAAATTTTCCGACATTTGGCCCAAACCCCTTCTTTTGGAAGCTCCTCATTCCTCATGGAACAAGGAATAAAGGGGCTGTCAAAAGAGCGTGTTTGCCGGAAAAACTCCTGCAGTCTTGCCATACCCTCACTGGGTTGAGACTGGAGGTGCAGGCTCTGGGGTGTAAATGAGGGATTTAGATGTGGGAAAGGGTGAGAGGTGCAAGCTTCAGGAGAGAATTTGGATGCAGCAGGATGTGGAGAAGGGGATGCTGGCTCAAGAAGGGGGCTCCAGGCTGGGGAGTGTTGGGCTCAGGTGGAGGGTTGGGGTGCTGAGCAAGCCACAGGTTTGTGGATATAAGGGTGCAGGAGTTTGGGTTGGGATGTGTGAGGGGCTCAGGGCAGGGAGGTCGGGTGTATGATGAGCTCAGGACACAGGTTTGCAGAGTGTGAATGGTGCAAGAATGTTGTGGTAGAAGACTGAGGATGTGGGGGTGCAGGCATTTGGGGATGTGAGAGGCTCAGGACAGGGGATTCCAATGTATGATAGGCTCAGATTTGGGGTCACGGTTGGGGGTACAGGAGTGATATGATGCTGTGGCCACATGAGGGCTTGGCCCCAACTGGGGGCTTGTTGTCCAGGCTTCATTTTTAAATAAAATATTATGTCAAATACAAAAGATTTCATCAGTGTCTTTATTTATGAGAGGGGCGGGGAACCTGTTTTGAATCGGGGTTACTGACCCACAGAAAAGTCAGTCAGGGCCACACAAGTGAGATACAACACACAACCCCTCCAAACCTCACTAATGTGGCCCCAACTGTGATGGTGGGAGTAGGGGACAGGGTGCTGGGGCAGGGTGCTGGTGGGTACCGGGGCAGGTTATTTGTGGGGGTCTGGGTGGGTGGAGAGGACAGGGATTGGTACCTGGGGATCCTGCAGCTGCACATCAAGGCCCTGGAAGTATGTGGATAATGCTGGTCTGTCGCTTGCCTCATGCCTTCCTGCGCTGGAGGGAGGAGGAGTCCTGGACAATGCCAGCCCCAACCACTGCCGCTGCCCAAGCAGCTGGAGCTGGCACGCTGGTGACATTATTCCCCCACTGCCTTCCCACGCAGTGGTAGGGGGAGTCCTGGACCATGCCAGCCCCAAAAGATGGGGCAGTGTGCGCCTTGCTCCTCTGCTCCCCACAGCAGTGTGTCCACCCAAGCAGCTGGAGCCAGTGCGCTGGGGACTTTATTTCCCCACTGCCTTCCTGTGCAGGGGGAGGCTGTTAGTGGAGTCCCAGACCGCACCAGCCGCAACTGCTTGGGCAGCAGACAGCTTCCTCCTCCACTCCCCATGGCAGCGCACGCCATCCGAGCACCTGGAGCTGGCCCAGTCCCATACCACCAGCCTCCTCCTCCCCACGCAGAAAGGCAGCATGGGAACAAAGTCCCCAGCACGCGACAGACCAGCATTTTAGATATTGCGCTGGCTGTTGGGAGGGTGGGGAGAGCAGCCCGCGCACTTCCGGGACATAGCGTGCAGCTGCAGAACTCTCCCCAACCCCTCAGGAAAACCACGCTACCTCCGTAGTCCCTGGAAGTAGCATCAGTGTGGCATTAATCTTGGGGGTGGAGGGCAGCGAGGGGGGGTCCCCAAAGCCTCGCGATTGACTGTTTGAGCCTCCAGGTTCGACCTATCAATCGTGATCGACGGGTTGGTGACCATGGGTCTAGATAGTACTGAGTTCTGCCATGAAGGCAGAGGACTGAACTTGATGACCTCTCAAGGTACCTTCTAGTTCTAGTGTGCTATGATTCTATGAACCCACTGATCTAGGACTAACTAGTATCCCTAATATATCATTGCAGTAATTATTCTAGGTCTCAAGAGAAAGACACAAAGCTGTTTTCCAAAAAATGGCTTTTCCTGAAATAATATTAGTGCATTACTTAACCCTTTTGATAGAGGACCATATTTACTTTGTGTTCAACTTCTTGTTACAATGCTTCCTGGCACGTTTACCTTATTGATAGCTGAACCCAGAGGGAGTGGGATGTACTCATACCTCCATTACAGTAATGTCATTCTTGAATAAAAATTTTAAAAAATGAAAATAACCTGACGTGACCATAAAGGATTCATTCAAAGGACACAGAGTGGAGACATCATTTTTTGTTTTGTCTTTCCTGAAACAAGCTATAAATGGTCTTTAAAAACTGTCTGCACTAAGTCCTGGAGGGTTTTTTATTTCATTTTATTATAACACAAAATGCTTTTATGCTGCTAAAGATTCATTCAGCAAGAGTCATTTCCAGTGCAGAGCCAAGGGATTTGCTCTATGCTCATTAGATCCTACTTTGTTCCAAAACACTCTTTTACAATGCAAATTTTAGCATGCTAATTTACTTACAATAATAAATTCAAACAAAGGCTATTAAAATAAAAGCATGCTATAATGTAGAAATGCTGCACACTCAGATTAATTACTAATATTTTGAGCTAGGGAAACGTGAAGTTTAATCTTGTATTGAGCCCTTGAACATGGTTACTAGAAGTCACTTTAGAAATGTTTCTAAAGAGTATATAAATAATGCTTCAGGAATGTCAAACAGTTGAGTTCCTGGTTGACTTGATCCCCACATTATAAAGCCCCACATTATAAATCCATTAGGCACAACTCCCAATCAGCTTCTGGCATGCCCAAAAGGTTATTCATTTGCCTGCACCTTGAACATGCAATCCATAAGCAGCACAGGGAGGGAAAGATTTTCATATCGTAAGACTTTCAAAGGACATAGCATGTGAACACAAAACTCCAACCTGCTCATTTCTACTATAGAGACTCACTAGACAAGAAGGAAGTTGAAATGAAGTAGGTTGGTAATAATGGAAGGAAATTTGGAAGAAATGAAGAAGCCATGGGAGCACAAGCAATATATTGAACTTTTGAGGATATACCTTCAGCTGGTATAAATGTGGTGACTTTAATGAAACTACATTGATTTACACCAGTTGGGATCTGATTCTTCAATTCAAGTTTGGTGGCTGCACCAGGTAGCCATGCTGACGTTGGTGGTGGACATGTGAGAGCAGAACATGATCTGCTGCCCTTTCAGAGCACAATCTTGTTTTAATTTTAATGTTTAGCTTAAGTCCCATGATAGGCTCTTCTCAAAGCATTAGTTATAGCAACACAGATATTCTGTGCAACTTATCACTCAATATCCATGACTAATAGCAAGATCTGTAGTGCCATTACAAATGATCTAGGAATATATGAAATCCTAATACCTAAATATGCCCAAGACAGATAATAGGTGGAGCCTGCTCCTGCAGGACTATGACATGGAAGTGATCCATGTCAAGGGGAATGCCAACATCATCGCCAACATGCTATCCTGTAGTGGGGGGCCCAAACTTCCCCAGGCCACAAGCAGAGTGGCCCCGCTCAATTCGCTCTCAGAAGGGGAAGAGATGTAATGTAGTGTCAGTACCTTGCTGGTTCCAGTGCTTGGGCTGTGGATGACCCCTACTGGCCTCTGCCTGTAAACACTGCCCAGCAGGGGGCGTCTTGAGAGCCCCCATAGCAGTGACTGAACTGGTTCTACCAATTAAAGGAAGGGATGGAACAAAAGAAGTGAGTGTTGGGGAAAGGGGCAGTTTCTGGCTGGAATCATGAAGGAGAGATACTATTTGCATATCCACAAGAGCCCTGGGAACTTATCCATCATATAACCCTAGTGTCCCTTTCTGCACCATCACTAACAGAATTCATATTGTGGGAGAAAGGCATGAGGTCCTCTGAAAACTGATTCCAGAGAGTACATCAGAGTTTAGCAGTAAAATAAAAGAGCCTGCCCAACAGAACTTGTGATAACTTATTACAGCAATGAGATAAATATTCCTAAATAATCACAGCAGGTGGAATGAGCACATAGTAGAGCTAAAATAACAAAAGCTCTGCCTAGACTTGTTGAGGGCCTAAGATTTAAATAAGCAACTTGTTCTTCCCAAACTAATACATGTGCATTCAATGCAAATGAAATCCTATTTCAGCCATGTATGGATCTGTACTCTCCAACTGATCTATTAACTTCTGCACAGCAGTGTCCATTTAATCATCATAACTAGGTATTTTTGCAAAATATTAATTATGTGCCCCCTCTCCTTGGGTTAGCATGCCTTGTGCTCTTTATTTTTGTAGCTTATTATTTTTACTTATTGTGTCCTTGTGCCCCTGTCATAAATTGGAGCTGCTAAAGAGAGTCTGACTTATGTGAAGAGTGAAAAAAGGGTTAAGCAACTGGAGATACACCCAGGAAAGGGTTTCGGGCAGTCAGCCAATAAAAACGCAGATAGGAAATTCAAAACAGGAGAGAAGGGTTTTCTTTCTCTCTTCTTTGTTTGAGATCAGAGCAGTTTCTCCCAGGTATTGAGGGAGATGGGATATGGGCTCTCTCTCCAAGAATGGACTTCTTGAAATATTCTCCTTTTCAGGCTGCACAATGCACCTGCAACCTTCCAAAGGCCTGTACTAGCCAGATTTGGGGAATTTGCACTGGCCTATCTGAATGATATGGCCATATTCTTTGATTCATGGGCAGAACACCTAGAACTCCTTCAAGCTCTCTTCCAATGTATAAGGGAGGCAAGGTTAACAGTTAAGGATAAAAAATGTTAAATTGGCCTAAATAGGGTAACTTACCTTGGACACCAGGTGGGTCAAGGAACTATCAACCCTGTACAGGCTAAGGTGGAGGCTATCTAAAACTGGCCTTTCCCTAAATCAAAGAAATGAGTCCAAATCATTATTAGCTTGGCCAGGTATTACAGGTGATTTGTACCATACTACAGTGAGATCACCACACCACTAACAGATCTGACCAGGAAAAAACAACCAAACACAGTCCAATGGGCTGACAAGTGCCAGGAAGCTTTTAAATAGCTTAAGGCTGTCATTATGTCAGACCTTATACTAAGGGGCTGTGTCTAGACTGCATCCCTTTTCCGTAAAAGGGATGCAAATTAGACACATCGCAATTGCAAATGAAGTGGGGATTTAAATCCCCCCACGCTTTATTTGCATAAACATGGCTGCCGCTTTTTTTCTCGGAGCTTTGCCGGAAAAAAGCGCCAGACTAGATGCAGATCTTTCGGAAAATAAAGCCTTTTTAAAATCCCCCCCACTTCATTTGCATAAACATAGCTGCCGCTTTTTTCCGGCTTGGAGCTTTGCCGGAAAAAAGCGCCAGTCTAGACGCGGATCTTTCGGAAAATAAAGCCTTTTCCGAAAGATCCCTTATTCCTTATTTTAAGAGGAATAAGGGATCTTTCGGAAAAGGCTTTATTTTCTGAAAGATCCGCATCTAGACTGGCGCTTTTTTCTGGCAAAGCTCCAAGCCGGAAAAAAAGCGGCAGCCATGTTTATGCAAATAAAGCGTGGGGGGGATTTAAATCCCCGCTTCATTTGCAATTGCAATGTGTCTAATTTGCATCCCTTTTATGGAAAAGGGATGCAGTCTAGACATAGCCAGAGACTTTGTTTGAGATCAAAGCAGTTTCTCCCAGGTATTGACGGAGATGGGAGACACTTACACACTCCAAGAACAGTTTTCTTGAAATGTGTAGGTAGGGAAAAGTTTAGATAATCTGTCAGGGTTTATTGTTTTCGTTTTTGGGGGTTGGGAAATCACGTTTGAGTTGGCTAATTGTTTTCTATCTTATGTAACTAAGGATTATAGCCCAGGGATTTTCCCTGAGTCTATGTCATTTCATGGCTATATAACACCTAGTCATTTAGGGTATGTCTACACTACCCCGCTAGTTCGAACTAGGAGGGTAATGTAGGCATACCGCACTTGCAAATGAAGCCCGGGATTTGAATTTCCCAGGCTTCATTTGCATAAGCGGGGAGCCGCCATTTTTAAAACCCCGCTGGTTCGAACCCCGTGCAGCGCGGCTACATGGGGCTCGAACTAGGTAGTTCGAACTAGGCTTCCTATTCTGAACTACCGGTACACCTCGTGCACGGGGTTCAAACCAGCGGGGTTTTAAAAATGGCGGCTCCCCGCTTATGCAAATGAAGCCCGGGAAATTCAAATCCCGGGCTTCATTTGCAAGTGCGGTATGCCTACATTACCCTCCTAGTTCCAACTAGCGGGGTAGTGTAGACATACCCTTACTGTGCTTGCAACAGTAGTTTTGTTTGGATAATAGAAGTGTTTTCCTTTTTGTTTTGATTAACTGATATTGGTTGATTGTTGTATCCTTAAGTTTATGTGCCCAGTTACCCGGGCAGAGTCTATTGTTCTCTTTGGATTCCCTCTGTTTTTTTCCCCAACCCTAAGCAAAATGGAAGTTGGGAACAGGGGAAGAGCTTTGCTGTAGGGAGGGGATTCCCAAGTGATCTCTTACCTGGAGATCACTTTTCTTTTAATCACTTGGGTGGTGGCAGCAAGAAAATCAGTCTTTGTCTTTTTGGATCTCAAGGGGACTGAAATCAAACAAGTTTGTCTCTGGGAGTCACAGAGACAGTTTTTGCAGAGTTTATTCTACTAGCTAGCCCCCCATCTCTGCATTTGGAGTATCAGGCTGGTGAATTGAGCCATGACAGCTCCTGATTATGATGCACTTGGGGCTAGTGGCCGCTTGCCCTGCTCTTGTTATGTCCCTGGTCCATTTACATCTGTTGAGAAACCCACCCGTAAGGATTCATTCCTCTCTCAGTGTACACATGTAATACTTTCAATCTTTCTGGATGTTGACTAGGGAAAAATGGAGACCATACATTGCTGGAGTGAGGTTGCTGGTGAGGAAGAAGCCAGAATTGATCCAAACTTTCAAGCCAACTCTGAAGCAAACCTCTGAGGTCTGAAACCATGTAAATAATCAACACTCTTCCTCCTTGCATCCTCTACACCTATTATTTTTCACATATACCAGGAAATCAGAGCTGCAGGAGAAACTGGAAAAGGAGTGTGAGAAAAGGCCACAAGAATCAGTATAGAAGTGATTTCTGTCCTGACCAGAAGTATCTTCGGGCAAGATTTCTAGCCCAGTGACAGCTCATGGTTGGAGTCATTGGAGAGCTGAGATGATGCTATATAGGAGAAAGCCAGGGACAGAAGTAATTTTAATTAATGTGAAATGCCATAGTTCCCTTGACATTTGCTGCCTTAGGATGGCTAAAGGAAAAAGAAGACTATATAATTGCTTAGGTCCCCTAGCAACTCCAGGAGGTCCTCTATTAATTACTGTTGTGGGGGGTGTATGGGGTGTTCAGGGAGGGGTAGCACCTCTGATGTACGGGCATGTCGTGTCCTTTTAGGGCAGCTCGTCCACCTTTGGTCCCCACTTGTCACTCAACTCTCACCTGTGGCTCCTAGTAGCTGTAGCATGTGCAGCGGCCACACCCCGGGCAACAGCTTCGACAGGTGGCTAAACCAGGTTGAGAGTAGCCGTCGGGTCATCGACCTTCGGTGAGATAGGGACTTGTCTATCCCGAGCATGTGAAGACAGACTCCGGCGGATCGAGCGGATGAGACCTACTAGAATAGGACCAACGGTCATGAAGGTGGTTTCTGCAAGCGATGTGGTACGCTAAGAGCACGGCAAGACATGAAAGATGCCCTGGTCAACCACTGCGCCCAGCCCATCTCCAACCGTCTCGACTTTAGTCCTGCCATTGGAGTAAGATGGAATCTGGGAAGAGAGAGTGAGGCTGACTATGCACACCTCTCCCTCACTTTAATCTAATTCACGCGCAAGTCTTGACATCTCGACATCTCCTAAGTCCTGTGGCGACGGGCGAGCGACGAAGCAGCAGGTGTGGATACACTGGGAGCTGTAGCCGCGGACCTGCACACAGGCGGCTCAGGTCTAATGGTCGTCTTCTTGCTGGTGGAAGCAACAGCTGGATTCGGCGTCTACCTGAGTGACTGAGCAGCCCTCTTTAGGATTGCACTGCTCACCTCCGTAGTAAGAGGAAGGGGCTAGAAAAGGTGCCCTAAACATTGTTTGCTTCACAGAACCCTGGCCAGCTTACCGCGGCTGGAGGGGATCCCATCTCATGCGGTCGAACAATAAAATTTCGAACAAAATGCAAGGTGACACCACTCACTATTGGCACATGGAACGTACGCACGCTTCAGGACAACCCTTCAGCAGACCGCCCAGAAAGAAGAACAGCCCTGGTCGCCAGAGAGCTCACAAGATTTAACATCGATATTGCGGCACTGTGTGAAACTCGTCTAGCAAATGAAGGTCAGCTCATGGAAACAGGAGGTGGTTACACATTCTTCTGGCGTGGACGCAGCAGTGACGAACGTCGTGAATCTGGAGTTGGCTTTGCGGTTAAGAATCATCTTGTCTGCAAACTTGCCAGTCTTCCCAAGGGCGTGAATGACCGACTCATGACACTGCATCTTCCACTACCGAGAGGAAAGCAAGCCACACTGATCAGCGCTTACGCGCCCACAATGACGAATCCGGATGAAGTAAAGGACAAGTTTTATGAAGATCTCGATGCCCTACTCTCATCCGTGAAGTGCACTGACAGGCTGATTCTACTTGGCGATTTCAACGCGAGAGTAGGATCTGATCACACTGCCTGGGATGGCGTCATTGGAAAAAATGGAATCGGTAAATGTAACAGCAATGGCCTACTATTACTGAAGACATGTGCGGCTCATGATTTGATCATCACCAATACCATCTTCCGCCTGCCCACTCGCAAAAAGACGTCCTGGATGCACCCACGCTCTAAGCACTGGCATCTCATTGATTATGTCATTGTGCGGAGGAAAGACAGACAGGATGTAAGGGTGACCAAGGCCATGCCGAGTGCTGACTGTTGGACTGACCACAGACTTAACATCTCCAAATTAAGCTTTCGCATCAAGCCAAAGAGACGTCCGCAGGGAAACAAAGCTGTGATGAAAAAGATCAATGTCAGTAGACTGAGGAACCCCAACACAGCAACTTTACTAGCAGAAGATCTTGGCAACCAACTTTTAGAGCTGCAATTAGAGGAAAATGCTGAGAAGGACTGGGAACGCTTCCGGGATATTGTGCACTCTTCTGCACTAAAGGTTCTTGGACCCTCACACAGGAAACAGCAGGACTGGTTTGATGAAAACGATGAAGAGATCAAGGCCATACTTGCTGAAAAGCATCGCCTTCACCGTGCTCACCAGAATGACCCATCGTCAACAGCTAAGAAAAATGCCTTCAACAACATTCGCAGGATCGTACAGAACAAGCTTCGTAAGATGCAGGACTCCTGGTTGAGTGCCAAAGCAGATGAAATCCAGAAGTTTTCTGATAGAAACGATGCCAAACGGTTCTACGAAGCCCTTAGATCCTTGTATGGACCTCAGCCCTCAGGGAGTTCCCCTCTACTGGACTCAGATGGTGCAACTCTCATTACTGAGAAGGCTCTGATTTTACAGCGTTGGGCTGAGCACTTCCAATCCGTACTGAACCGCCCATCTTCCATCAATAACGAGGCGATTGATAGAATGCCCCAGGTGGATATCAACCACAGCCTGGATGTCTCACCATCAGAGACTGAAACCTTACAGGCCATCAGCCAGCTGTCCAGTGGCAAGGCCCCAGGATCTGATGCGATTCCAGCGGAAGTCTATAAGGGTGGTGGTGCAGTGCTTGTCAACAAACTCACTCAGCTGTTCCAGTCCTTCTGGAATCAAGGATCTATTCCTCAGGAACTGAAAGACGCGTCTATCGTACACCTCTACAAGAGGAAAGGAAATCGACAAGTTTGCGATAATCATAGAGGAATATCACTGCTTTCCATCGCAGGTAAGATCCTTGCACGAGTGTTGCTGAATCGTCTGATTAACCACCTGGAACAGGGTTTATTACCCGAGACACAGTGCGGCTTCCGCAAAGAGCGTGGCACAGTGGATATGATCTTCGCAGCCCGACAGCTTCAAGAGAAGTGTCAAGAGCAGAATCGTGAACTGTACACCACCTTCGTGGATCTCACCAAGGCTTTTGACACTGTCAGTCGCGAAGGTCTGTGGCGCATCATGTCGAAGTTTGGGTGCCCTGACAGATTCATCTTGATGGTACGTCAGTTCCACGACGGCATGACGGCTCGTGTTTTGGATGATGGAGAAGCTTCAGAGGCCTTTCCCGTCACAAACGGCGTCAAGCAAGGGTGTGTGCTGGCACCGACCCTGTTCAGCATAATGTTTCCAGCCATGCTGTCAGACGCCTTTCAGAACAGTTCCTTGGGAATCAGACTGAGATACAGGACCGATGGGAAATTGTTTAACCTGCGAAGACTCCAGGCTGTCACCAAGATAAAAGAGACTGTTACGAGATCTCCTTTTTGCTGATGACTGCGCCCTGAATGCTGGATCAGAGCAGGAAATGCAAGCCAGCATGGACAAATTGCAGCAGCATGCGACAACTTCGGCCTTCTCATCAACACAAAGAAAACCGAAGTGATGCACCAGCCAGCTCCAAAAGCTCAGCATCAAGTGCCCACCATCACAGTGAAGGGACAAAAGCTGCAAGCAGTGGACCAATTTACATATCTTGGCAGCACCCTCTCCCGCTCAGTGACAATTGACATCGAGGTCAACTGCAGAGTCGCCAAGGCAAGCTCTGCATCCGGCAGACTGTTGACCAAAGTGTGGGACCGCCGTGGAATAAGCCTTGCTACAAAGCTTAAAGTCTATCGAGCAGTAGTGTTAACTACCCTGATGTACGCCAGTGAGACTTGGACTGTATACAGGAGGCACGCTAGGCAACTGAACCACTTCCACACGATTTGCCTCCGCAGACTACTGAGGATCCGGTGGCAGGATAAGGTGCCAGACACAGAAGTCCTTTCTAGAGCAGGTCTGCCGTCAGTTTACACCCTGCTGATGAAAGCTCAGACACGCTGGGCAGGCCATGTTGCAAGGATGCCAGATCATCGCATCCCTAAACAGCTCTTCTATGGTGAGCTGTTTCAAGGGAAGCGATCGCACGGGGGACAAAAGAAGCGATACAAAGATACGCTTAAAGCCTCTCTCAAGTCCCTGGATATTGACACCACCTCCTGGGAGACCCTGGCACAAGACCGATCAACATGGCACACGCTGATCTACCAAGGCTGTCAAACATCTGAAGCCAGAAGGACAACCATAGCACAAGAGAAGCGAGCACTCCGTAAAGCCAGAGTTGCAAAAGCTGCAACAGTGGTGCCCACACATGTCTGCCCGACCTGTGGTAGAACATTCCGTGCCCGTATCGGCCTTATCAGCCATTTGCGGACACACCATGAACAGTCCATAACCTGTTAGATGTCAAGGTCCTCTTCGAATACGATGGACGAACAACAACAACAACTGTTGTGGGAAAGGGCAAAAATATTCCTTCTTGGTCCCCCTCTGGCTATTAAAAGTATTGATAAAGATCATTATTAATATGTCTATGACATGACTGACAGTCAGACAGACATGTCTTTTTGCATCTAATGTGATAAAGCGATTCCACAGCAAATTACAGTCTGTTTGATGGATAGGGAGAAGGAGAAAAGTAGGGTAAGGGGCAAAATTGATAGCACATTGTATGTTGAATAGCTCTCTAAAGAGTCTGCAATCTTGAGTCTGTAAACTCATTTGTCACATTTATGCAGATCCCAGAATAGTCTATTTTTTACTTTGCTTGCTGATTTGCTGTCTCTCCAGGGAAATTTAAACTGAGCTAGGCTGCTGAACAAAGGATCATGTTGCTTCTTATCACCTCACTTCTCCAGTGCAGAGTATCCCCAGCTGTAGACTATGGCCTGATTTAACTCACAGGCTGATGTTTTTAGTTTTATTGGAAAAACAAAGAAATTAAAAAATTATTGATTGTAACACACAAGAGTTTACATCGTGTGAAATTTATTCCCTAGGCTAAATGCATTTCTTGTTCTGTCCAGCATATGAATGCAAAATCTGTTCTCAATTGAAAATTGTAATAGCTTTTTGCATATGGAAGCATTTTTCCTCCCTCCCTCCCTTCCCCCATAAAGAACTAAAAATACCTTACTAATTAAACATTTGTAATAGTTAACTCTATATATTGTGAGAATAAACACTGACTTCTTATCCTGCTCTTGAAATTCTACCATGTACTCAGTCATTTTACATTTACTAGACCAAATTTATCCTCAGCATAACTCCATTTTCTTCATTTGAATTATGCTGAACTTGATAATTGCACCAACAGTCAGTCTGGCCTATTTGGTAATGATTAAAAATAAGGACAACCCATAATGAACTAAAATACAAGAAGTACATTGAATCTTTTATACCTTTTAGGATATGTCTACGCAGCAAAGTTATTTCAGAATAATGGTCGTTATTCCAAAATAACTATGCAAGCACCTTCACAACAATTGCATTACAGTAGACTTCCGATAATCTGGCACCTTTGGGACCAAGGTGATGTGCCGGAGTATTGGGAGGTACTCCGGCAGGAGGCTCTGCCGGGTCTGCCGGGACCCACACTGCATCCGAAGGCGTGGGCGGGGAATGGTGCAGCAGGAAGGCGGGGGAAGCCCCGCGCTGCTGCCAAGAGTTTCTGGGAGCTCTCCATCCCCCAGACTGAAGTAGTTATTGCTGAGCAGGGGGGCGAGGGGCAGCACTGCGGGACCAATGCGGCAGCACCCCAGCTGCTCTGCTCTGCACTGCTTCCCCAAGTCTGTCGCTGCTGAAACTGATGAGCGGCAGACTTGGGGACGCTGCAGAGCTGAGCAGCTGGGGTGCTGCCGGGCACTAAGCTGGGGGGTGAGGGGCGGCGCTGCGGAACCAACCCAGCAGCACCCCAGCTGCTCTGCTCTGTGCCGCTTCCCCTAGTCTGCTGCTGCTGAAACTGATGAGTGGCGGACTTGGGGAAGCTGCAGAGCAGAGCAGCTGGGATGCTGCCAGGTTGGTCCTGCAGCGCCGCCCTTCACCTCCCTGCAGTCTGTGGGGTGGGGAGCCTGCTCCCCTCCCAGAAACTCATGGCGGCGGTGCGGGGCTTCCCTTTCCTTCCTGAAAAATGGTGGAGGGTTCGCCCCCTCGCCATTTCCCTCGCCGTTCCCCGCCCACCTCCCACTCCCTGGCCAGTCGCACTGGCTGACCCGTTGTAGGGGTATAATCCCCTTTCCCTCTTTTCCCCTTCCCTTTCCTAGCCCAGCGTTCATGGGATTCACAGCAGCTCCAATTGTCCGGCTGGCCGGAGCACTTCCAGGTTCCAGTTGGTGCCGGACTATTGAGAATGCCGGACCACTGGATGCTGGACAATTGGAGTTTTACTGTATTTAGACATTTTGAAATAACAGGAGGCTTATTTCGGCATTGGTAAACCTCATTCTACAAGGAATAATACCTCTTCTGAAATAGATATTTCTATACAGGGGCTGTGTAGACAGGGCAACTACAGTTATTTCAAAATAAGAAGCCTCCAGCCCTTCCCAAAGTACCCTGCTGACCACTCTGTCTACACTCAGCCAAGCACTGTAGTCTCCCCTTCCCCTGGAGCCCTGAAAACTGCAGCCTCAGGAGAAAGGGCTTATGGCAGACAGGAGGCCCTGACAGCCCTGAGCCACCCAGCAGCTGCTACTGCCTCGATTTTTACAAAAATGAGACAATCTGCTGAGCAGCAGATTGTCTCATTTTTGTAAAAATCGAGGCAGGAGCCTACCTGGGCCCTCAAAAAATGTGCACTTTCCTGGTCTGGTATGGAGCTCCTGGCCCTCCTTGAAGTCTGGGATGAGGAGGCAAACCTCCAGGATCTCTGCACTAGGAACATGGATGTCTATGGCCAGATGGCTACCTGAGGAGCAGGTGTGGATGAAAGAGAAGGAGCTCCACCAGGGTATGTCTACACTACCACCCAAGTTCGAACTAGGGTGGTTAATGTAGTCAATCAAAGTTGCAAATGAAGCCCGGGATTTAAATATCCTGGGCTTCATTTGCATCTTGCCGGGAGCCATCATTTTTAAATCCTTGGTAGTTTGAACTCTGTGCCCGCGGCTACATGTGGCACGGAGTAGGTAGTTCGAATTAGGCTTTCTAATTCAAACTACTGTTACTCCTCGTAACGAACTACCTACTCCATGCCGCGTGTAGCCGCGGGCACGGAGTCCGAACTACCGGGGATTTAAAAATGGTGGCGCCTGGCAAATGCAAATGAAGGCCGGGATATTTAAATATCTTCATTTGCAACTTCGATTGACTACATTAACCACCCTCGTTCAAACTAGGGTGATAGTGTAGACATACCCCCAGGTATATACCAGGGCCCAAGAGCGCAGCTCCTGCTCCAGGGAAGAACCCCACACCTGCCCCTATTACATAAATCTGGACTGCATCTTGGAGGGTGGGGCAGTCCCTTTCCCCCACCCGGTAGTGGACTCGGGGTTCAAGGTGCCTGTCATCACCTTCCCGGGGGACAGAGATGAGAAGGAGTTGGACAAGGCGATCGTAGAGCCAGTACTCCAAGCTCTGGATGTGTCCCAGGCATTGTCCTAGACTGGGGTAGCCACATCAGGTGAGTGCCATCATGTTCCCTACACATACAAGCATACAGGGGGCAGGAAGCAAGGCGCTGGGGTTCACGCCTCACTCAGCCTTTGCAGCCTGGGGATCACTCAGTAGCCTGTGCATGTGGGACCACATAGAGTGACAGTTCAGGGCTGTCAAGGATGTTCCCTACTCTAGTACGATGAATGAAGAAGTTGGGGTCCCGCAAAAGCACTCCAGAACCTTGCCTCTAAAGGCTCTAGTATAAAAACTTCCCCCTAAAATCCTAATACCCAGATTTTGGGGAATCCACTGCCACCATCAAGTGCTTTGAACCCACATACAGGGGTGGACACTTGAAACCAAGTCAGGGGTACCTTAGCTCTTTTTTCCCCAAAAGAACTTGAAAAAGAAAAGAGAAAAACAAGCTGCAATCTCTGGTAGCTGACCCCTTAGTGAGAGGCATGCAGATAGACACAGATAGACCTTCCAGGACACAAAGATCAACCAAAAGCGGTTAATTAGAAAAAAACCAATAGTTTATTATCAAAAGAAAACTACAGTTGCGAACATAGTAAATTGGCTAGAGCCACCACTGAGATTGATACTCTGAGAAAGTCCCTGGGCTGAAGGCTTAGTTACAAAAGAAAAAAAAACACTTATTAAGCTCAGACATTATTTCCAAATCCCCAAACAAGGAACAACAAATCCTGATGGACTATCTAAACTTTTCCCTACTTACACATTTTAAGAAATCTGTTCTTGGAGAGAGAAGTGTCTCCCATCTCTCGCAATACTTGGGAGAAAACTACTTTGAATCTTAAAACAAAGGAGAGAAATAACAAAAATCCTCTCTTCCAGTTTGAAATTCCTACCTCCATTTTTATTGGCTGACCACCTGATATCTTGCTATGTACAGAGGTAACCCCTCACACACATCTCTCCCCCAAAACCGTGTCCCCCTCTCCCACAGCAGGTAGGGATATAAGTTTTCTCTCTGCAGGATGCTCCAACTGCCAAACCCAGCAGATGTGTTGAACAGAGGGAAGCCCAGCTGCCTCTGTGGCCCCCACCCACCCACCCACAGGATTCCAGTCTGGCTGGCACCTTCACATGTCTGCTTGTCCATGGGATTGGGGCAAGGATTATAAGGCTCCCTGCCTAAGGACATCTGGGCCCCTGCTCACTGGCTAAAGTGCACTTGACCTTGCTCCAAGCACATCAGCTTCATTTGAGCCATGAACTGTCACTCTTGGCTCACAGATGAGGGCAAGGCTTCAGGCACAGTGTCTCCTAGGATGACTGACCATCTCTTTTTATTCTCCACAGCTGAACCAGCTGCAAGACGGGGGCAGTCAGCACTACCCAGAGCAGTCTCCTGAACCCAAGGGACCCACAGGTGCTGGAGACCCATGGATGAGTTCCAGAGGGAGCCCCTCATGGCACTCCATGATCCATGGAGCAGACCATAGACCACAGGCTTTAGGAAGACATCTAACAAGGAGCAATGGTCTCAAGTTGTGGTGGGAGAGGTCCAGGTTGGATATTAGGAAAACCTATTTCACTAGGAGAGTGGTGAAGCACTGGGATGGGTTACCTAGGGAAGTAGTTTAGTCTCCATCCCTAGAGGTGTTTAAGTCTCGGCTTGACAAAGCTCTGGCCGGGTTGATTTAGTTGGGATTGGTCCTGCCTAGAGCAGGGGGCTGGACTTGATGACCTTCTGAGGTCTCTTCCAGCTCTATGGTTCTATGATTCTAAGGAGACAAACAAACAAAGAGAGAATCAGAGAGTGGCCAGAACCCTTGGGAGTTCCCTGAGTCCAACCCCCCCTGTTCCCCACACACATACTTACCCCATCTCCGGCAGGGCTTTGGGAGGGCAGGACTGAAAAAACCTCCCAGGAAGGGGGTTGCACCACCCTCACCCTCTCCCATTCTCCTTTTCCCTAGGGAATCCCATTCCAGCATCCCCCCCCTCCCTCCCTCCTGGGACAGTAGCCTGAGAATGCCATACCAAGTGAGCTCAGCCCCAACAGTCAATCTCCCCATGCTGAACTGGTTTTCATTGGACTGGTAGCTTTCTGGTGTGGCGAGTTTCCAGAGGGTGATAGCGATCCAGTTCTGGAGGGGGATGGCAGGTCTCATGCGAGTGTCCCATTGCCTCAGGATAGGGGTGAGCCACTCACAGAGCTCCAGAAAGGTGTCCTTCCTCCGCAAATTCTGGAGTCATTGCCTGCTGTCCCACGACTCCATGATGAGGCGGCAGTGAATGGAGTGTAGTGGAGGGTAGATGGGATCCAACAGCATGAGTCATGACTGCAGAGAGCTGAGGAGGGTCTCCAAGCAGAATACATGCTTATATAGAAGCTTTTAGGTCAGGATCTTAAAGTGCTTTACAGATCTCCATTAATCCTAACAGCACCCTGGAGTGTTCTACTGATGTCCATTAATCCTAACAGCTGTCTGGGTGGGTGGGCAAGTGGGGAGGAGGAGGAGGAAAGCTATTACTATCCCCATTTTACAGAAGCCTGAATACATCCACCCTCTTTATTGGCAACCCAATAAAGGGAGTATATCTCTTCCCAAGAATTAATTCTAGAGTATAAAGTGGGAGGCCAACACTCCATCCTGCTTATCTACCACAAACCTGTATTTAGCCATACACAAGGCTGTCATTTAAAAAAGGGATCTGGGATCTCCTAAGGTATATCTACACTCAGGAGCTCCAATAGCCTCTGCAGGACCCTGGGCAAGGTGTGGTGGGGGCCTAACTTCTGGAAGAGGCATGGCCTCAGATGGAAGGGGTGGTGCAAGAAGCAGACAACCCTGAGAGCCGCCGAGAGTGCACTATGCCAGCCCACAGGCAGCCCTCAGAACAACCCAGAGGTGGCATGCCTTGTCTCTCCCAGCTAGAATCATAGAATCATAGAGCTGGAAGAAACCTCAGGAGGTCATCAAGTCCAGCCCCCTGCCCAAGGCAGGACCAATCCCAACTAAATCACCCCAGTCAGAGCTTTGTCAAGCTGAGACTCAAAAAACCTCTAGGGATGGAGATTCCACCACCTCCCTAGGTAACCCTTTCCCAGTACTTCACCACCCTCCTAATGAAATAGTTTCTCCTAATGTCGAACCTATACTTCTCCCACTCTAGCTTGAGACCACTGCTCCTTGTTCTGCCATCCATCACTACTGAGAACAACCTCTCTCCATCCTCTTTGGAACATCCTTTCAGGAAATTGAAGGCTGCTATCAAATCACTCTTCTCTTCTGCAGGCTAAACATAGCCAAATCCTTCAGTCTCACCTCATAGGTCATGTGCTCCATCCCCCTAATAATTTTGGTTGCTTTCTGCTGGACCCTCTCCATTGAGTCCACATCCTTTCTATAGTAGGGGACCCAGAACTGGACACAATACTCCAGGGCTGTGTCTACACTGCACCCCTTTTCCGGAAAAGGGATGCAGATGAGACAAGTCGGAATTGCAAATGAAGCGGGGGATTTAAATATCCCCAGCTTCATTTGTATAAACATGGCTGCCGCTTTTTTCCGGCTTGGGGCTTTACCGGAAAAAAGTGCCAGTCTAGACCGGGATCTTTCAGAAAATAAAGCCTTTTCCGAAAGGTCCCTTATTCCTCTTAAAATCAGGAATAAGGGACCTTTCGGAAAATACTTTATTTTCTGAAAGATCCCTGTCTAGACTGGTGCTTTTTTCCGGCAAAGCCCCGAGCTGGAAAAAAGCGGCAGCCATGTTTATACAAATGAAGCTGGGGATATTTAAATCCCCCGCTTCATTTGCAATTCCGACTTGTCTCATCTGCATCCCTTTTCCGGAAAAGGGGTACAATGTAGACACAGCCCAGGTGTGGCCTCACCAGAGCCAAATAAAGGGGAATAATCACTTCTCTAGATCTGCTGGAAATACTCCTCCTAATGCACCCTAATATGCCATTAAGCATCTGGGCTGCAAGGGCACACTGTTGATTCATATCCAGCTTCTCATCCACTGTAATCCCCAGGTACTTTTCTGCTGAACTGCTACTTAGCCAGTTGGTCCCCAGCCTGCAATAATGCTGGGGATTCTTCCATCCCAAGTGCAGGACTCTATACTTGTCCGTGTTGAACCTCATCAGATTTCTTTTGTCTCAATCTTCTAATTTGTCTAACCAATCCTTGCAACAAACCGCGGTGCCAACTCTGCCCACATATATACACCAGCAACACCATCACAGGACCTAACGAGATCAGCCATACTGTCACTGGTTCATTCTCCTGCACATCTACTAACATAATATATGCCATCATGTGCCAACAATGCCCCACTGCTATATACGTCGGCCAAACTGGACAGTCCCTACGTAAAAGAATCAATGGACACAAATCAGATATTAGGAATGGTAACATACAAAAACCTGTAGGGGAACACTTCAATCTTCCTGGACACACAATTGCAGTTCTAAAGGTAGCCATCCTGCAGCAAAAAAACTTCAGGACCAGACTTCAAAGAGAAACTGCTGAGCTACAGTTCATCTTCAAGTTTGACACAATCAACTCTGGATTAAACAAAGACTGCGAATGGCTTGCTAATTACAAAAGCAGCTTCTGCTCTCTTGGAATTCACACCTCCAGATCAGCTACTAGAAGTGGGCCTCATCCTCCTTGATTGGATCCACCTTGTCATCTCCAGCCTGATCCTGGCCTGCATATTTATTCCTGCCTCTGGAAATTTCCACTACCTGCATCTGACGAAGTGGGTCTTTGCCCACGAAAGCTTATGCTCCTACACTTCAGTTAGTCTATAAGGTGCCACAGGACTCCTCACCGCTTTTGCAGATCCAGACTAACACAGCTACCCCTCTGATAATTTGTCTAGGTAACTCTGGTCTCTATCCCTGCCCTCTAGTGTATCTACCTCTCCCCCTAGCTTAGTGTCATCTGCAAACTCGTTGATGGTGCAATCCATCCTCTTATCTAAGTCATTAATAAAAATGTTGAACAAAACTGGTCCTAGAACAGATCCTTGGGGTACTCTGCTAGAAATCAACTGCCAACCTGACAGAGCCATTGATTATTACTGCTGTTTGGAGTAGGCAGCAAGATACTCTGGCAACAATTTAAAGGGCCTAGGAGTCTGGCCCCTGCTGCTGAACAGTACACTTGGGCTCTGACTCAGCTTTGAGCCCAAGCCCTGCTTCTATCCACACAGAAATCTGTCCGGCCTGGATCAGTAAGGGTATGTCTACACTTCAGCGCTATTTCAATCAACTTAATTCGAAATAGTTAATTCGAATTAAACTAATTCAAAATAACGCATCTACACACAAAAACTATTTCGGAATAGCATTTTGATATTTTGAAATATCACATCCACACTGAGTGGACCGTGAACCGAAGTTAAGGCTGGCTGGAACCAGTGCCGGCAGGGCATCAGGTTAGGACTTAGTGTGTGGGGCTGCTGCCTGAGGCTAACTGAGCTCTGTGCTTAAAGGGACCCTACCCCCACCCCAGACAGACAGTTCTCAGGATTCCCTGTTTGCTTGTCTACCTCAATGAGGGACAGCAAAGCAGTCCTGTCTTGGAGTTCCCTGAGTGCCCACACTTGGGACACCACAGCACTCAGCCACATGGAGTCGGAACTGCCTCTGGCACCCTGGTGCATCTCGTGGGGTCGTTGCCATCAGCCCAGCTGCACTTTCTGCAGGCTGCCATCCGGGGAGAGTTTGTGTGTTTCGGGGGGGTCCATCGGCGGGCTGTCAGGATCCAGGAGGCCCTGCGGGAAGGTGTCCACCCCCAGGAGCCCTCAGAGCCACCCCGGTCCTTCCCACCAGGGGCTCATGCCCCATTCCTCCCTCATGTCCTTTCACTTACCCCTCCCTAACCCCCCCTTCCTGATATTAAATAAAGACACGTATGTTCAAAAATAGTAACTGGGTTTACTGAACAAAACTGGGGGGAGGAATTGAACCTCTGGGGAGACTGGGAAAAGGAGGTGAGAGAGGGCAAGAGAGAGGGTGGGAGAGGGGAGAGGGAAACCTGGGAGGAGGGAGCTGGAAGGGAAAAGCAAGGGGAAGAAAGGGGAGAGGAAGCTCAGGGCCCAGGGTTGGGGGTCTCACCAGACCAACTTGATTTTCATGCAAACCTCGGTGAGAGGAGAGTAAGTTTTCCTGGTTGTGCCCAGAGTGGCCACCAGGGCTCCCTGGGAAGGGCTGGAGGCCCCCTATTTCGAATTAAGTGTCAACAAAGCACTTATTTCTAAATAGCTATTTCGAATTTGGCATTACTCCTCATAGAATGAGGTTTACCAAATTTGAATTAAGCGCTTTGCTATTTCAAATTAAATTCAAAATAGCGGTTTGCATGTATAGCGGTTTGCATGTATTGAAGTTAATTCAAAATAAGGGCTGTTATTTTGTATTAACTTTGCAGTGTAGACATACCCTAAGTGCTCAGGACCCAGCTCCTGGAACCCTGCTAAGGATGGGTATTAGTCCATGTCCCACTGTGACTTGAGTCCAAGTGTTGGCTCTTTGCAGTGAGGGTACAGCTCAAGCTGCATCCCCCAAAAGATCTGTGCAGTGCAGTACAGAAACATCTCCATGGCTATGAGTCCTGGATACAACAACTTTAAACTCAGGTTTACAACGCAGAGTGGGTGCTGAGGTGCAGGCTTAGAAATATCAAGTTCATGAGCCAGGGTACCACACAGCCTGGTTCACAAAGCAAAGTTGGCATCCTCTAGAAACTATCCTTAGATCTTACTGGCAATGTGATATTAAGCCATCATTTAAACCTCTTTGTGTCTCAATCCACCAACCTATAACATGGTGTGGCGGGGTAGCCCCGCCCCTCCCGAAAACCGCCGGCACGTCGCGGGAAGGGAGGGAGGACTCACCCCCCGGGACGGCACAGCCAGCCGCCCGCGGCTTCAGCGTGGGGAAGCCGACGCACCGGCCGGGGAACGAGCCGGGGCCGGCAGATAGCGCCGGAAGAGGATGGGGGCGGGGTGACGTCGAGGTGTCGTCACATGACGCCCGGCCCGGGGGGGGGGGGGGGGGGGGCGCAGGCAGATGAAGGCACGGACGTCATCTGCCTGCGACCGGCGGGCCATTTAAAAAGCGGCCGTGAGCCAGGCAGAGGGGGGAACGCCGAGGAGACGCTTCCCCCACAAGGACCGGAGAGCGTAAGCCGGTGTTGGAGGCCCTGGGTGGGAACCGAGGGAGCACCCAGGTGAGCCGATTGGTTCCGGGGGAAGAAGTGGCCCAGGGCAGGGACGTGGACCCTGAGAGCAGGGGAGTTTAGGGGTCTCGACCCACCCTGCTAGGTGGGGAGTCTTTCCCTGACCTTAGGGCCCTGGGCTGGGGTCCGGAGCGAGGGCGGACCCGGACCCCCGTCCCCCAACCGCCGTGGGGCACGCACAGAGTGAGTCACGTGGAGTTGCAGACGACTTTGGTAACTGAGGGGGCGGACGTAAGCCCCTCTCTGGGGGTCAATCCCCTACACATGGATATAACCACACATCCCTATCTCAGGGCGTGTCTATGTTATCGGGAAGATGGATGCTGCAGTGGTTGATCTTTTGGTATTCGATTTAGCAGGTCTGATGGGGCATGCTAAATTGAATGCTGAGGATGCCTCCATAGACACCAGAACTTCTTGCGAGGAGTAAGGGAAGTCAATGGGGGTGTTTCTCTCCTCAACCTCCTACAGAGAAGATGATGCCTTAACTAGGCTTATGGTACATCAACTCCAACTATGTTATTTACATAGCTGGAAATGTGTACACCTGCCCTCACTAAGGTTCTGCTTGTAAAATACTTTTAGATCTTCCGAAGGTTCTATGTAGTACAAGCTAGTTTCGTTGTCTGTTGGTGTAAATGGGTTCAATTCCACTGATTTCTAAAGCATTTCACTCACTAACACCAGCAGAGAATCTGGCCGTGGCTATTCAAAGTACTACTATTCATTAAAAAGATCTCACGGGCAAGCCATACAAATCAAAACCCACAAACAATGCTTTTCCTGGCTCTCATTGTCTTGTGGCCACAGTAAGCCAGTGTCCATTTTACACATCTTAGTCACAATATATCAGTACAGGACGGAATTCTGGAGGACATCAGATGTGACTGGAATATTAGTGGAGTTGGAATAAATTGCAATAGTGTTTACTTAATGAACAATGGCATCTTATGTTCCTGGATAGTTACTATAGTTTAACTCCAGTAAGTACAATTCAGCCAGAGCTTGATAAAAAATGACATTAGCCTGGTAGTTTTTGGTTTTTGGAGAATAATGGAAGTCATTAAATGGTAATTCATCTAATTAGAATTTGGATTTCATGCCTCTAGTAGATAATGTTCAGGGAGGATGAAGTAACTCCCCCATCACACATCTGCTGGCTTTTATTTCCACTGGATCACATCCCTCTTCTTTTACAAATCTCAGGTTTTATAATCCAAAGCCACTTCACTATTAGGATGTCTAATAAAAATACAATCACTGGGGCTGCATTGCTTTGCTTGTCATCTGTACAAAAATTTGAGGAAAATATAGCTCTACATCTTCTTTATGAAGGCACCTTTCTGGACTTTCAGTTCATTTAATTTTGCCCTGGAGCATCGCTGCAGTGAGTAACATGGAACACAATCTGCCTATCTGTCCCAGTGCTTCTAAGTAATCCCTTTCTATCTTTCATTACCCTAGGGGTACGTCTAGACTACATGCCTCTGGCGACAGAGGCATGTAGATTAGGCTACCCGACAGAGTAAAATGAAGCGGCGATTTAAATAATCGCCGCTTCATTTAAATTTACATGGCTGCCGCGTTGAGCCGACAAACAGCTGATCAGCTGTTTGTCGGCTCAGCGCGATAGTCTGGACGCTCCCCTGCCGACATCAAAGGGAGTTGTCGACAACCCAGGTATGCCTCATCCCAGGAGGCTGGGATGAGGCATACCTGGGTTGTCGACAACTCCCTTTGATGTCGGCAGGGGAGCGTCCAGACTATCGCGCTGAGCCGACAAACAGCTGATCAGCTGTTTGTCGGCTCAACGCGGCAGCCATGTAAATTTAAATGAAGCGGCGATTATTTAAATCGCCGCTTCATTTTACTCTGTCGGGTAGCCTAATCTACATGCCTCTGTCGCCAGAGGCATGTAGTCTAGACGTACCCCTAGCCTGTCACATGCAGGGTAATGCCTCTACAGAGATTAAATAAGACAGAAGCAATAACTATAGCTCAATCCATAGGGGATTTTCTCACTAGCTCTACTTACGAGATGCTCACTGTATCAAATGCCTGCCTTATAGTTCTTCTATCAATGTTTATATGCTATTCTGCAATTGCTACTTGCACTTCCAAAGAAATTCCAGCCATGTTATCTGCTTTTCAAGGGATGGGAATTTTCCTTTCTCACCTGTCCATGTCACCTACTATCAACCAACTCCAGTCATCAGCTTTTGCAATGCAACTGCACTATGCTGAGCAATCCTCATACTGCACAAATTTGCACTTTAAAAGATTTGGGTATCCTCTACATTCATGAAAGCAAGCTGCATAGAATGGATGTTGTATTGGAAAATAATCCCTCACTCTCAGAGGCCTTAGGAGAAAAACCTATTCTTGCTTACAGACAACCCCTAACCTGAAACGTATTCTTTCTTATAACTATGTCACACAACCACATCATAAGCCTCCAGGAACCCAGCCCTGCAACCAAAAAAGATGCCAACTCTGACCACATATCTACAATGACAAATTCATCACTGGAGCAAACAATATAAGCTACAAAATCAAAGGGTCATTTGACTGCACATCTAGTAATTTGCTCTATGCCATCAAATACCAGCAGTGCCCCCCCACCCCCACGCTATACGTATTGGAGAAACTGGACGGTCTCTGTGGGAAAGAATCAATGGACACAAATTGGATATACTTAAAGGGAACACACAGACGCCTGTAGGTGAACATTTCTGCTTGCCTAACCACAGTTTGACAGACCTGCAGGTGGCTGTCTTGTCACAGGGCAGCTCCACAAGCCAGATATATAGGGAAGGACTGGAATCACAGTTCATCCACAAATTCACTTCACATGCTAATGGACTCAGTTGTGATATGGGCTGGCTAGGATACTACCTACTTACTAACCACTGAAGGTGCTAACAGCTTTCTGAGTGGTATCCTTCCTGACCTAGTAATCTATCTATTGACTTTGATTTTTATCTACTTAGGTCTAAGTACCCATTCTCCAGATACTTAATGATGCTCTGTCTCAACCCCCCTTTCCTTTTTTCTTTTTCTCCCCCCTCTCTTTCCCCTTTCCTATTTATTTCAAGTTTTCATATCCCCTACGCATAACTCCGGTCATATGAAGAAGTAGGCTGTGCCCACGAAAGCTCATAATATCATCTACATGTTTTGTTAGTCTGTAAAGTGCTACCAGATCATTTGTTGTTTTTTTCTGTAACAGACTAACTTGGCTACCCCCAGAAGCTGCTAAGAATCAGAATTACGTGAAAGAGCATATGCTGTTCAGGGCCTTTTAAAGAATTATCCAATTATCCATTATCCATACCATTATCCAATGTTGTTTTCAGTGTTGCTGGTCCCAAGGTAAGAGAGAGACACAGTGGAGGAGGTAATACCAAATATAGTCTCTCCATTGAGTCCATCATTTTTGGTGACTGCACTGCAACTTTCTGGCTCAGGAGCGTGATAAAATACCCCACAAGTTCAAGAAATATCCTTTGGTGTGGAGCAGGACTACTGAAAGAGGGAGAAAGGGGACAATTGCCATGGTGCCCAGAGATTCAAAGGGACCCAGAGTTCCCAGGTCTAGTGGCCAGATCCAGTGGCCTTGCCCCTTTGATTTGCCACATAGTTTGGATGGCTGGGATGAAGAGGGGTTGAGCTGCAGTCTGGGCAGTGCTGAGCACTGACTGCCTTCAGCCCATCCCTTCTGCATGAGGCCCCTCCTCACACACCTGCTGGTTTGGAGTCTGGCCTGCCTAAAGTCACATTCCTTCCATCTGTTTTCCAAACAGACAGACTTACCATGCTTCCCCTGAACACTTGTCCAAGGGGCAGGGAATATTGAGCTTAGGTTAATATAATTTTCACCTGTATTCAGTCTTACAAGAGATCAGTAGCTTTACAATAACAACAGTCTAAGATACTGTTATAGAGCAAAACTCTGAACTTTGCTAGTTTTAGCACTTCTCTAATCCTGAAAGGATGCTATCTAGAGTGAATTGCTTGCTGCAGATAGAACAGAACTTAATGTGACTGGGAACAGCAGTATATTAATGGATTTATATTAAATAACCTTGATGTTTAGGCAGTAAGAATTGCAACTCCTAAACCAGAGTTTCTTAAACTGTTGGAGGTGTGAACAACAGAATTCAAAATAGTTGCCGTTAAAGAGGCTGACTTTTTTTTTTTTTTTTTTGCTCAACAAAAAAAATCCTCAGTGTTCCTCATAAAAAACAATTATTATTTGGTGTTCCTTGGTCTTTTAAGAAACTCTGCCCTAGACAGACACCACACCATAGCATCCCACAATATTTATCCTTTACCATCTCAGATCAAAAAGAACTTAGCAGTAAATGTTCCAGAAACTCCTTTTCCTTCAAAATGTAACTAGAACCTTATTTTTTAACTTAAAAATATTCAAGAACACAGTAATCTAACTATAAAAGTTGACAGAAGAAATAGTCATTGTCCTTCTGGATAGATCTACAAGCCATGTAGATACCTGCAAGATCACTCACAAACGAGCACACAGTGAAAATGCTGACAGTATTATGCCAAAAAATGATCTTGAAGCCCATATTAGAGAAATTCCAGGTTTAGGACAATCCCCATTGGCTCTCCAAACAATAGGGGCATCTTCCAAACCCTACTGCCATCATTGTACACCAATAAGAAGGACTCAACATACTAAAAATGGCTGTATATAGGGCATCCTGGGCATCACTTTTATAATCTCATGTTGACTCAATATCTATTTGGCTCAGTTTTTATAAGTAAAAGGATGGTTTTCCAACTCTCAGCTCCAGCTGTTCAACTTAGGACCTGAGAGTTAACCTGGGTTCTTTCTGACTTATATCATTACCACTAACTAGAGGTCTGAAGGCATAAGTTGTAGATTCATATAGACTTTAAGGTCTGTTATGATACTCTAGCCTGACTTCCTGCACAGGATTTCACCCAGTGATACCTGCATCTAGTCCATAACTTCTGATTGTCCTAGATTACATATGTTAGAAAGATACTGTTCTGTCTTGATGTAAATATTTCAGCTGAGAGAAAATCATAGAATCATAGAATCAAAGGGCTGGAAGAGATCTCAGGAGGTCATCAAGTCCAGCCCCTGCCCAAAGCGGTCATCCCAGTCAGGGTTTTGTCAAGCCGGGATTTAAAATCATGTATGGATGGAGAGTCTACCACCTCCCTAGGGAACCCATTCCAGTACTTCACCACTCTCCTAGTGAAATAGTTTTTCCTAATGTCCAACCTATAATTTCCCCATTGTAACTTGAGACCACTGTTCCTTGTTCTGCCATCTGTCACTACTGAGAACAATCTCTTTCCATCCTCTTTGGAACTTCCTTTCAGGAGGTTGAAGGCTGCTATCAAATCCCTCTTCACTCTTCTCTTCTGCAAACTAAATAAGCCCAAATCCATCATCCTCTCCTGATAGGTCATTGCTCCAGCTCCCTAATCATTTTGGCTAACCTCTTCTGGTCCTTCTCCAATGCAACCACATCCTTGCTATACTGGGGGGAGGACCCAGAACTGGACACAATACTCCAGATTTGGCCTCACCAGTGTCGAATAAAATGGAATAATAACTTCTCTAGATCTGCTGGAAATGCTCCACCATTAACCTTCTTGTCTACAAGGGCACACTGTTGACTCATATCCAGCTTCTCATCTCATCTAATCCTCGGGTCCTTTTCTGCTAAAATGCTACATAGCCAGTCGGTCCCTACCCTGAAACAATGTTTGGGATTCTTCCGTCCCAAATGCAGGACTTCGCACTTGTCCTTGTTAAACCTCATCAGATTTCTTTTGGCTCAATCCTCCACTTTGTTTAGGTTACCCTAATCCTACCCCTACCCTCCAATGTATCTACCTCTCCCCCTAGCTTAGTGTAGTCTGCAAACTTGCTGAGGATGCAATCCATCTCCGTATCTAGGTCATTAATAAAGATGTTAAACACAACCAGCCCTAGAACCAATCCTTGCGGTACTCCGCTTGAAACCAACCATCAGCCAGATATCGAGCCATTGATGATTACCTATTGGGCACAACAATTTAGCCAGCTTTCTATCCACCTGACACTCCATTTATCCAATCCACATGTCTTTAACTTGCTGTCAAAAATATTGTGAGAGATCGTATCAAAAGCTTTGCTAAAGTTAATGTATATCACAACCACTAACTTCCCCATTTCAACAGAGCCAGGTAGCTCATCATAGAAGCTAATCAGATTGGTCATTCATGACTTGCCCTTGGTGAATCCATATTGACATTCCTGATCACTTTCTACTCTTCCAAGATGGGCCGGCATTAGGCACCAGCAAAGGAAACACGTGCTTGTAGTGGCATATTTTCAGGGGTGGCATTCCGGCCCACAGGAGGAGCAGGCAGGGAGACCCGGAGAGGCTTCCCCAATCTGGGAGCCCCACACCCAGCTGCTCGGAGCCTGCACCTGGCCACGGGGTGCTGGGAGCTCTGCACGGGCAGTCCCGAGGCATGGCCCCTTCTGGTTTGCTTCCTGCAGGGCAGCGCATGTGATGCTGAGCCTGGCAGCCTCTTCTTCACCTTCAAGTGAATGCGGCCCCCTCCCGCCCATGTGCCCCCCTGGCTAGCCACCTCCCTCCCATATGTGCCCCCTACAACTCTCCCTCCCTTGCCTCCTGCCCCTGGGCCTCCCCACCTGTGTACCCCCATGGCTGGCCACCCCCCACCTGTGTTCTCTCCCCTGAAACTCTCCTGGCTGTGAACCCCCCTTGCCCATCTGTTCCCCGCCTGGCTGTGTGTCCCTGCCCACTGTCCCGCAACCCTCCCAATACCTCCCCACTCTCTTCTCCTTCCCCAGCTTGGCCTTTGCCCAGCAACTCCACAACCCACCTCTTGGCTTACAACCCTGCTGGGACCCCGTCTCTTCTTCTCCCCTCCGCCCACCCTGCCTCCCTGCCACCCACTTGGCTCCCCATCTCCTGTCTGGCTCTCTAAACAATCCTCCTTCCCCCTACACTCTGGTCCCTGAACCCTCCTCCCCACACCTGCCCAGGAATCCAGCCCCCTTGTGCTGTGTCCTGACAACTTCACCCCTGCCTGGACCTAGGTGATTCTCCCTCCCCTTTTGTCTGAGGAAGGGGAACTCTGGTGTTCCCAGTGCGTGTGTCCCCAAGTCCCTTCCTCTCTGGGGCTGGAGAGCTTTATTAAAATTGTAATTGTGATCCCATTTAAATAGGTTTTGTTTTAAATAATATACCTTTAAAATCAAATTAAAAATTGTTATGGCCTAAATTTATCATAGCCTATTTAAATCACTTATAAATTAAATTTAAAAATTAAATAGAACATATGTCCTATCAAATTTTAAAGAAATTCTACCAGTTCATTATTGTAAGGTGTTGTGCAAGCACCAGTGTTTACATTAGCAGTATCTTCTTCTGCAGGTGAAGAGAGAATGTTTTTATCACTTTGGTTTATTCAGCTAGTTCAATTCAATGATTAGTTCATTCACCGTTGCAAAAGCGAGAGTTGACAAAGCAGAAAAACTTGTTTTCCTCTTCTTTCAGTAAAAAACTGGTTATGAGAGAGTTCTAACATCTTGAAGACCACGATGACTAGAATCGATCTGTTAAATTCACTATGGATATTTCCTTTGTTTAATACATGAATTTTAGATGCAAAATGTGTTTGGATACGTTTTTATGTGTCTTTCACATTTAATATAGTTATATTTCATACAAAAATTAAATGCTGGTTTTGTTTATTTTAAAATGAATTTCTATCCAGACTGAAGTAGATGCAAATCATTTTAAAAAAAGTAGCCACCACTTAGCAAATAATAAATGGGTAAAACCTGTCTCTTAAGTGTTCCTATTATACACCATATTGTAATAGAATAAAAATGTAAAAATTAAGAATCTGATTACATGTAAGTTACACAATTATTTGGGCATTCTCCTGGTCAGTAAATAGAAGCACCAAATTTGGCATAAAGGTTATATTTAGTTGTAAATCAACATGTTTTAAAGGTTGCTAATCAATAAGACTCAACCATCCTTTAGGAAATTATTTTAAAAGTACAATTTAAATGATTAATTGCTCATTTAAACCAAGGTTTTCTGCTTGCTGGTTTAAATCATGATTAAAATTAGAGATTTAAATGAAACCTATTTAAATCAATCCACCCTGCTTCAGAGGCTGTTTGGTGAAGGAGAAAGCACAGAACTGCCCTCATGGAATAGGTCCTAGGATAGTGGGGTTTTGTTGTCTGGTGCCTGTCTTGTTTTGGACATTTGAGCTGGGGAGTTGAAACAAAAATTCTCTTAATCCCTTTGAACTGTTTCATTGTCCATGGACACCAAGAGTTGGACAGCTGATGTGTTGGGGTTGGAGTCTGAGTGATTATAAGGCTTCTAAAAATAAAATCCCTTTGCAGAGTGAGGAATGGGACCGGGACTCCAGCACTAGGTGAGGTGAACAGCTGCATACTTTGGAAGTCTTTAACTGACTTGCTGTGGATGAACCTGCCCTCCCATTGTCCTCATATGGGGAGTCCTTGGCACTCTCCTAGGATATGAAAATTCCCAGGATTTGGGCTCTCCCTGGAGCGCGTGCCCCACTCCCCAGGAATCTGCACAAGCTGCATTTGTGGGCGCACCCCCAGCAAGCTGTGTAAGCTGCATTTGCGCATGCAACATCCCTGGACAAAAAGGGGAGGGGAATTTTTTGCCTGGGGCTACAAAATATCTAGAGCCAGCCCTGCTTCCAATGTTCCCTTCTATGATTTTTCCAGGGACTGAGATAAAGCTGACTGGTCTGTAGTTCCCTGGATTGTCCTCCTGCTCCTTTTTAAAAATTGGCACTACATTTACCTTTTTCTACCATAATGCTGGGCAACTTGTTGTAAAGGATAATTACCCTTACATTTGAACCTTATTTTCAGTCTAGCTTAAAGTTCCATCCATGAACTCCTATTTTGCCTTTGTCTGCTAAATTAAAGAGTCCTCTGCTATCAGAATTTCTCATCACGTGGGCTTTTATGGATTGTTATCAAGTTATTTCTTGTCCTCACTGGTGTTGAAGAGGTTTAACGTGGATAGAACTGGGACTTGAAACTGTAATTTAGGCTCGAAACCCAGGAAAACACTTACATGCCTGCTTAACTTTAAATATTGAAATTCCACTTACTTCAGTGGTACCACTCATACGATTAAAGTGAAGTCTATGCTTAAGTGCTTTGCCTGATTTGATATTTAGTTAACAATTTGGCTGCTGATGCCCAAGCCAGACTTGAATCTAGCTCAATGTCTCTTACAGTGGCTTTGAAGTATTACCAGCAATAAAGTAGTAGAACAAATACCTTATTCTATTTCAAAAAAGCAAGTATGCTTCTGAATACATGAAAGCACGAATCCAATGTCTTTCTTACTTTATGCTTTTTTGTTTTAAGTAGAAGAACTTATTTTATTAATAGTCATTGCCTAAGGCTAGATAGACAATGTGGGCACATTTTCCTCTGTCTGATGACTTTGCTGTCTCTAATTTCTATGACACTAGTGAATAGTCGCTGAAATCTTTATAGCTACTATAGTCTTCAATGTAATATTTTAAACCAATCAATCTATTTAATCAATCAATTCAATTTAATACCCAGTTCATTAAGTGGCAGCATACAGCAACCCTCTTTGAAATGGCAGGCTCTCATGCCTGAAAATTTTATCACATACTGTTAGTAAATTCTACTAACCCCCAAATAATGCTGTACCCTGCA
This sequence comes from Pelodiscus sinensis, assembly GCF_049634645.1. Taxonomy (NCBI): domain Eukaryota; kingdom Metazoa; phylum Chordata; order Testudines; family Trionychidae; genus Pelodiscus; species Pelodiscus sinensis. The sequence continues at coordinate 22,500,425 of NC_134725.1, read as the reverse complement.
GCCAAGGCTAAGTGTTTTATATAAGACTGTGGCATCCCCCCCGGCTAAGATACTTCTTCTGATAAACCCACCCCAGCCAACTGATGCTAATAGATTTCAGCCAGAAAAATAAGGAGGAAAAGCTGTGTTTCTGTGAAAAGGAGAAGTTATTACAGTGGCAGTAATGGCTTATGAGGGTTATTTCTTGTGTCTAAAAGCCTAATAACTCATGAGTGCTCAGCCTTAAGTGAGTTATGGGAGTCTCTTGTGAAAGTAAAAATTTCCCTTATGCACCTATTTTCTTTCCATAAAATGAAGGAGAATATTTCTGAACAAATCCCAGGTGCCACAAAGTGCTGCTTTCTTGCCTTGGTGGCAAGAAATGCTTCATTTGCCATGTTGAAGGCTATGAATAGCCATTTTCCTCTCATCCTTTCTCTGATGTTTTCTACAAAACATGCTCTAGAAAACGCTGTTTGGGACACAGCTTAAGCAGTTTTAAAATTCATGTCAAACAAAATACTGTACAGTGGATGTATAGAGCATTCACTTCACATGCAAATAATGCAATATAAGTACTACTAATAATATTGTAGGGACTAATCACACACATGTTCTTGCGCAAGTAAATTTACAGTACAGCGTCAGAAAACAGGGCTTCTTCCGGAAGAGTTATTCCTGTCCCTGTGAGGAATAAGTCCTCTTGTGCAAGAGCTCTTCAACAAGAAGGCAGTGTAGACAGGCAATGTGATTTTCTTGTGCAAGAAACCCCTATGGCTAAAATGGCCATCAGAGCTTTCTTGTGCAAGAGAGCATGGACACTCTTGTGCAAAATCCCATGGCAGTGTGGATGCGCTCTTGTGGAAGACCTTTTGCACAAGAACTCTTCCACAAAACAGTTATTGCTCAAGAACTTGCCAGTGTAGACATAGCTGAAACGCATTTGCATTTTTAAGATATTGGCATAAGAGAAAATTAATTGTAAATAGCAAATATCAATGTATGGATGAAAATTTGAAATGTGCCTAAACTGCCAATCTCCCATCTACTTGTCCTGCAAAAGCAAATCGAAATATATTGAATATAACCAACACAAGATGTACATATTATCAGAAATGAACTGAACCAATAGGGAAGACTAGGCCTGCCAACAGAAGCAGGGACAAAGTAGACAGTTTACCCTAGGGCCTGGCGATTTAAAAGGGCCTGGGGCTCCCAGTTGCTGCTGCCGCTACTGCAGCTCAGCAACAGTGGTGGCTAGAGACCAAGGCCCTTTAAATTGCCATTGGAGTGCCTAGCAATATGCTCTCATCAGCACTGAAGGACTGGCTGGGGCAGGCTAGTCCATACTCTGCCCTTTCCATCCAAGGCCCCACCCCTTCTAGGAGTATGAAGCTATACCCTCTCTTGCTCAGGCATCCAGCAATTCTGTAGCCCCTCCCTCTCTGGAAGATGGAAGCCCAAGTTCAGTCCTTTTGGGTATGTCTACACTACAGCGCTAGTTCAAACTAACTTAGTTTGAATTAGTTAATTCGAACTAAGCTAATTCGAACTAACGTGTCTAGAACTAAAAACTAGTTCGAATTAGCGTTTTGCTAATTCGAACTAGCAAGTCCACATTGAGTGGACTCTGAACAGGGCTTAAGGATGGCCAGAAGCAGTGCCGGCAGGGCATCAGAGGAGGACTTAGAGTGTGGAGATGCTGTCTCAGGCTAGCCGAAGGCTGCGCTTAAAGGGTCCCGACCCCCACCCCGGACAGACAGTTCTAAGGGGTGCCCCGCTTGAAAACCAGTCCTGGCTTGGAGTGCCCGGAGTACCCACACTGGGCACATCACACCACTCGGCCATCAGCCCGGCTGCACTTGCCGCAGGCTGCTATCTGGGGAGAGGGGACAATCGGGGGGCTGCAGGAGAGCTTCCACCCCCAGAAGCCCGCAGAGCCAGCCCAGTCCTCCCCATCGGGGGCTCGTACCCCATTCCTCCCTCACCTCCTTCCACTTACCCTTCCCTAGCCCCCCTTCTTATTGATATACAAAATAAAGATAACGTTTCTTCCAACATTGACTCTGTCTTTATTGAACAAAACTGGGGGAGACTGGGAAAAGGAGGTGGGAGAGGGGAAGTGAAAGGCTGGGAGGGGGAGGGCAACTAACATGATCAGGGGTTGGAAACAGGTCCCAGATGAAGAGAGGCTACAGAGACTGGGACTGTTCAGCTTAGAAAAGAGGAGACGGAGGGGGGACAGGATAGAGGTCTCTAAAAGCAGGGGTTGGGTGGAGAGGGTGCATTCAGAAAAGTTCTTCATGAGTTCCCATAAAGAAGGACTAGAGGACACCAAAGGAAAGGAATGGGTAGCAGGCTTCAAACTAGTAAGGGAAAGTTGTTCTTCTTGACAAAGCAAAGAGTTAACTTGCGGAACTCCTTGCTGCAGCAGGCTGTGAAGGCTACAACTAGAACAGAGTTTAAAGGGAAGTTAGATCAAGTCATGGAGGTTGGGTCCATGGAGTAGTCTTAGCCAGGGGCGAGGAGTGGTGTCCCTGCCCAAAGTTTGTGGAAGGCTGGAGAGGGATGGCACGAGACAAATGGCTTGGTCACTGTCTTCGGTCCATCCCCTCCAGGGTCCCTAGGGTTGGCCGCTGTTGGCAGACAGGCTACTGGACTAGATGGACCTTTGGTCTGACCCAGGATGGCCATTGTAAGCTCAGGGCTCAGGGTCGGGGGTCTCAGTGGACCCCCTTGATTTTCATGCACACCTGCTCCTGGGTGACCAGGCTGGCTGGCAGCTCTCCTGCCCTAGACGGCCACTTTCCTGTGCCTAGTGCGGAGATCGTGGACGAGGTCCACGATGTCCGCACTAGCCCAGGAAGGTACCCACCTCTTGCGGTCCAGGGCAAGCTCCCGGGAGCCGCCAGTCTGGTCCCGGGAAGAGGGGGTGGGCTGGGGGACATCGGGTGGGTGGCTCTGTGACGTGCCAGGTGCAGGGTCTGCTGGCTGGGTGCTGGCAGGCTTGCACCTGGCACGTGCACCGTAGCCAGCCCGTGCCCCTTTAACGGGTCCGGGGCCAGGAGGGGGGCATAGAGTTTCCCTGGTGTTGGCCAGAGTGGCCACCAGGGAAACCTGGGAAGGGCTAGCCTCCCACTAGTTTGAATTAAGGGGCTACACACCCCTTAATTCGAACTAGTAAGTTCGAACTAGGCTTAATCCTCGTAAAATGAGGTTTTCCTAGTTCGAACTAAGCGCTCCGCTAGTTCGATTCAAATTCAAACTAGCGGAGTGCTAGTGTAGCGGCTATGAATGTTAGTTCGAACTAACGTCTGTTAGTTCGAACTAACATTGTAGTGTAGACATACCCTTTGTGATTAGAAGTAGTGAAGAATGGCAGCTGTGAGGAACTTGTGGTGTTTCTTTGATCCTCAGCTACCCAGGCCCAGCAGAAATTAAAGTACTTAGCGGCCTACTCTGTGCTCTACCAACTCTTTTCCATGCCTCCCCACTGAAAGGCTCCAATGTGCTCCCTCCTTTTCCCAGCTTTCTGATGGCAGGCAATTCCCCAACACAAGTGGAATTTGATTCTATCACTGCTCATTTTAAAGACACTTTGCACTACCTAAGTAAATTAAAACCCCAGTAAACCGAGGTCAGTGACCTGAGCAGACGGGCATTTCAGACCTATTATTAAGGTTGTGGCAGCCTGAGAGCAGGGGGCTGCCACAGCCTAGTGGACGGCAGATACCCGGGGACTATTTGGTGTCCAGGAAGTGGACTTCCCCCCAGCTTACGGGGAGGGTCCACAGAGCGTGGAAAACCAAATGATTACGTGGGACAAATAGTGAGAAAACAGGGATGGGTGTGAGGATGAAAGGGCTAAAACAAGGGAACCGGATGGGGATACTGAACAGAGAATGCCAGACAGTGCCCCCTGCCTCCCGAAGGTCTCGAGAGAGCCAGGGGACACTGCTCATTGGAACTCTGCCCGGATACGTGAGCGGATACAACAACAGAAATAGGCCCCACAGTTGCAAGCTCTTTCCCCGGACAACCTCTTCTCCCTGGTTTTATAGATAGCCAATTTGGTGATAGCCAGGACGAGGTCGACCAGGAGGTCCCGTGACTTTGTGGGGTCACAGATGGGGTGTGTAAATTAACAAGTGGGGGGAAAAGTGCAGCGAGAACCTCAACAGGAGGTTCTGGAGGAGCTGAAAGAGGGGCTGTAACCTGGCGCACTCGAGGTAGGCTTCCCTCACAAAGAGGCAAGTGCCGGGAATGGGGGTGAACCATGCCAAGTACAAGCACGTGCTCACTGCACCATGCAGGATTCTCCAGCTGATGTCCCCGGTGGGCCATGGAACCAAGGTCGAATACAGGCTGGCTCACCGGGGCTCCCAACCCTCTATTGGTGGTAGGAGGTCCTGCCACTTGGGGTCTGGGTGGGACACAAGGGTGGGGAAGTGGAGTGTGTGCAGCATGAGCATGTACAGGTGGCTCTTTGGCATGGTTCGGAAGGGGACTGGCTGTAACGCATGCAGCCGGCTCGGGTGACGAGGGGGAGGTGGTCAGGAAGGTATGCGGGGCTGGGGGCCGATGGAGAGATCAGAAAGACTGGGGGTAAAGGGCGAGCAGAGTACACTCTCTCACAGGATCTTGTTGAGATAAAATTCGATCAGTAGATGGCAAAGCTTTCTTCACCTCCTGAAGTATGTGCTGGGGAATACGTAGGGTGGAGAGCCCCATGCATTGGGCAAGCGCCCAAGGATCCACCCACTCTCCTCGGTCACAGTCCAGGAGGTCTCCGACTCTGGTGACTTCTGCCAGGACCAACGTCTGGATCACCAAGGGGGGGACTCCGCTGCCTGCACACAAAGATGGGGATTGTGTAGCAGGGGCTCCGCGAGGAGGTCTGCCCCATGGTGGCTCCCAAGGACTTGGTCGCTGCAAGCAGCTTCCAGGTCTGGAGGAGGAACTGATAGAAGGTTAGCAGCTCGGAGAGATCTCGTGGAAGACCTCTCAAATAAAGGAGCTGCCGGTCATATCAGATCCCTCGGAGGCGTCAAAGGAAAGCGTGCGCCACGCTGGACTACCTGCAAATAGGAGTCTCTGCAGGGCCCAGAGGCGGAGGACATGAACCCGCATGCGCAAACATGTCAGGCCGTGCCCTCCCTCCTCCATGGGAAGATGGAGAACCCCTGCAGAGACCCAGTGCAGTCCTGGCCAGAAGAACCACAGCACGAACTGCTGCATACGGGCCAGGAAACCTGGGGGGTGGGACCAGGGTGTTGAGACAGTGCCAGAGCATGGATAGGACCAATTGGTTAAGTACCTGTGTCCTCCTGTGCAGGGAGAGGCACCAGAGCAGTCCTGTCCATCTCTGTAACTGTCCAACCACCTTGGACTCTAAATCTTGCCAGTTCTCCGGCAGAGAGTGATGCCTGGCAGAGAGAAAAATGCAGAGATAGAGCAGTGGACCCACGTTTCACCTGAAGCCTAATGTGTGGGTGGGAGGGAGCCCGCCTCCACCCAGCCCATACCAACCTCCCAGAGTTCTTGACCCAGTTGACCCAGGTGGAGGAGTCTGCCAAGTAGACGGCTTGGCAAGCCTCCACCTGTGCCAGGTTGCCGGAGTCCTGGACCACGAGGAGCACATCGTCAGCATTTGCCAACAGAACAAGCCTCATCTCTGGCTCATGGAGCACCAACCCCATCAACTTCTTGCAAAGGACATGGAGGAAGGGCTCCATGGCCAGAGCATACAGCTGGCCAGACAATGGACAGCCTTTACGTACTCCCCACCTGAAGCTGGCCAGTGCAGTCAGGGTCCAGTTGAGCTTGACCAAGCACTCTGCAAAGGCATACAGCACCTGGAGAAACCCCACAAAATGGGACCTGAAGCCAAAGGCCCGCAGGGTGCCTAGGAGGTACCCATGGTCCATCCAGTTGAACATCTTCTCCTGATCCAATGGCGAATGACAGATTGTCCCTACACCCAAGCTCTAAGGGTATGTCTACACTACCACCCTAGTTCGAAGTAGGGTGGTAATGTAGGCAACCGGAGTTGCAAATGAAGCCCGGGATTTGAATTTCCTGGGCTTCATTTGCATCTTGCCAGGTGCTGCCATTTTTAAATGTCCGCTAGTGGGGACTCCGTGCCGCGCGGCTACATGCAGCACGGACTAGATAGTTCGGACTAGGCTTCCTATTCTGAACTACCGTTACTCCTCGTGACTCCGCACTAGCGGACATTTAAAAATGGCGGCGCCCGGCAAGATGTAAATGAAGCCCGGGAAATTCAAATCCCGGGCTTCATTTGCAACTCTGGTTGCCTACATTACCACCCTACTTCGAACTAGGGTGGTAGTGTAGACATACCCTAAGAGATCCCAGACCAGAAAAAGGTTGTTGAAGATGGTTCGGCCCGGGATGGTATAGATCTGGTCTGGATGGACCACGTCCACCAGCATGGACTTCAGCCTTATGGAGATGGCTTTGGCAACGATTTTATAGTCTGTGCTGAGGAGCGAGGTGGGACACCAATTCCTCAGATCATGGAGGTCCCCCTTCTTGGGCAGCAAGGTGAGCGTGGCTCGCCTGCACAATAAAGGAAGGACCCTGCTCTCCAAGGACTCGGCCTAGATGCTAGCAAGGTCTGGGCTGAGGACCTCCCAGAACATGTGGTAGAACTTCACAGTCAGTCTGACCATGCCCGGGTATTTATTGGTGAGCATGAGACAGGGACTTCTGAGAACTCGGGCAGAGAGAGAGGCAGCTCTAGCTGGTCTCAGTCACTCGCGCTGACCATCGGGAGCTCGTTCCAGAAAGCCCTGCAGGCGTCGGCGTCAGTCAGATCCAGGGAGAAGAGAGGTATAGAAGGCACGAGCCCTCTCACGCATCTCCACTGGATCCGTGAGGGGGTGCCATCCTCCACCCAGAAGGCAGACGATGTGCTGTTTAGCTCCTCCCCTCTTTTTCTCCAGGGCATAGAAGAAGTGGGAGCCTTATTCCATCTCTCAAAGGAGATGGATATGAGAACGAACAAAGGCACCGCAGGCCCGAAGGTGCTTGGGGGCCTGGAGTTCCCCCCGCCTCTCCTGGTACGCTCTGCAGAGGGATGGATCCTCGGGGTCCATGCCCAGCCACTTCTCTAGCTCTAAAACCTCCTGTTCCAACTGCTTTATCACCACATCCCTCTGCCAGCTGGCCCCCTGGGTGTAGTCATGGTAGAAGAGCCACCTTCCCCATATTCCACCACTGCCACACTGAGGGAAAGGAGCACTGCCGCCCACACCAGGCCAGCCAGAGCTCCCAGAAGGACTATAGGAAGCCAACATCCTCCAGCAGGCTGTTATTGAAATGCCAGTAGGCTGGCCCCGGCCTCTCTGAGGAAAGAGAGGCCTTCACAACCACCAAGTGGTGGTCTAAGAATGGGGCCGGCCTAATGCTGGAGGAGTGGGCCCAGAAGAGATGATGACGAAAAAGATAAATGCGGTCCAAACGGGAGTGGAAAGACCAGTGACCCACCACCTGGATATAGGTAAACACCGTGTCCTTGCCCAGGTGGAGGTCTTGCTAGACGTTCATCAGGGAGTGATGGTCTATTAGATCCCTGAGGACGTCTGCAGCAGCGGGGCACTGCTTGATCCATGTACGGTCCCGCTCCTCAAGGGTGCAGTTGAAGTCCCCACCCAGGACTCAACACTCGCGAGGATCCAAAGAGCCGAGGAAGGCAGACGATTGCTGATATTAGTGGAGTCTCTCCAGGCTGGATGTCAGGGTGTAGATGTTGATGAGGTTTAATGTCAGCCCCTCCATCTGAACCTGGAGATGCAGCAGGTGACCCTGAACAACTTTGGCGGTCCTACATACCTTGGGCTGCAGGTTCAGGGAGAACAGGGTAGCCACCCCGGCTTGACGGGCCAATAGGTGGCTGAAATAAACCCTGTCTCCCCACTCCAGCCACCAGCTAGCCTTGGCAACCAGAGCTGTGTGGGTCTCCTATAGGAACAGGACAGAGTACCCCCCTTCCTGAAGGAAGGAGAGTACCTGACACCTAGGGAGACCCAGCTTGCAGCCCCAAGTGTTCAGAGTGGTAAAGATGATCGACGGCATCGAGAGGGCTGGGGAAGATCCTCGCTGGCAGGAGTGCTACCAGTCCCCATTGAGCCCCACAGCAAATCGTGACCGTTCCTGAAAGTGAGCAGGGTGTCACAGAAGCTGTGGACCCGCTGGTAGGCCATAGCCACCCGCTGCCCGGTCCCTTTACCCTCCCCCAAGAGGGCCTTTACCGTTTGTAAGACAAGATGGAAATCTCTCCAGCGCTGAAGGGCGAGAGTGACTTTGTTCTTGGAGCCACAAATGTCTTCCAAGAAAGCACGCATCTTGCCCTTGAGCGCATCTGGGGTCGGAGCCTCGGGCTCTCAAACGCCTTGGGGTCAGATCCCTCCATGAGCCCCGTGACCCATCGACATGGGGATGCAGGGCATCTGAGGTCCCTGCTGGGAGGACAGTGGCAGAGAGGGTATGTCTACACTACCCCGCTAGTTCGAACTAGCGGGGTAATGTAGGCATACCGCACTTGCTAATGAAGCCCGGGATTTGAATTTCCCGGGCTTCATTAGCATAAGCGGGGAGCCGCCATTTTTAAATCCCCGCTGCTTCGAACCCCGTGTAGCGTGGCTACACGGGGCTCGAACTAGGTAGTTCGGACTAGGGTGCCTATTCCGAACTACCGGTACTCCTCGTTTCACGAGAAGTGACGGTAGTTCGGAATAGGCACCCTAGTCCGAACTACCTAGTTCGAGCCCCGTGTAGCCGCGCGCTACACGGGGTTCGAAGCAGCGGGGATTTAAAAATGGCGGCTCCCCGCTTATGCTAATGAAGCCCGGGAAATTCAAATCCCGGGCTTCATTAGCAAGTGCGGTATGCCTACATTACCCTCCTAGTTCGAACTAGGAGGGTAGTGTAGACATACACAGAGAGACTAGCCCCAGATGTCCTTGGAGCAGGAGAAATGAAAACTGCCTCCCAGGGGGCTAACGTCTGGACTGAATGTGGCAACCCCAGGGGCAGCAGCAATAGAGTAAGGGGAGGAAAAGAGGTCAGGGAGAGGATCAGGCAAAGGAGGAAGAGAAGGGGGAGGAAGGGGATAATTAGGGAAAAGACAAGGACGGGGAAGCAGGAAGAGAGGAGAGAAGTTCAGTTGGGAGGGGGTTTGAACAGGGAGCAGGAGTGGGGTAAGGGCTAGGAGATGGAGCAGGGTGAGAAGCCTCAGCGGAGGTGGCACCAGGATGTGGTGCTTCCTCACAGGGCAGTGAATCAGTGGCAGTGGTAGGGGTTGTCATAGTCTCCCCAGTGCTGAGAGCCTCTAGGGTTTTGGCAGCCATGGCCCAAGTGCTGCAGATGGCCAGGCAGATGGTCGCACCCTGGGGCAACTCAGAGGCAGGGAGAAGGGATATCAGCGGGTCAGAAGGGGAAGGAGAGGTCAGTTGTTGTCCCTCTAGGACATGATGATCCCTCTGGGTATGTCTACACTACCACCCTAGTTCGAACTAGGGTGGTTAATGTAGGCAACCGGAGCTGCAAATGAAGCCCGGGATTTGAATTTCCCAGGCTTCATTTGCATATTGCCGGGCACCGCCATTTTTAAATGTCCGCTAGTTCGGACTCCGTGCCAGCGGCTACACGCGGCACGAACTAAGTAGTTCGGATTAGGCTTCCTATTCTGAACTACCAGTACACCTCATTCCACGAGGAGTAACAGTAGTTCAGACTAGGAAGCCTAATCCGAACTACCTAGTTCGTGCCGCGTATAGCCGCGGGCATGGAGTCCGAACTAGCGGACATTTAAAAATGGCGGCGCCCGGCAATATGCAAATGAAGCCCGGGAAATTCAAATCCCGGGCTTCATTTGCAACTCCGGTTGCCTACATTAACCACCCTAGTTCGAACTAGGGTGGTAGTGTAGACATACCCCCTCTGAGGTCAACCTCAAAGTCTCCACTTCCTGAAAGAGGAAGGCAAGCCCGCTGCCTGCCACCAGGTGGGGATCTTTGTAGGCGGCAACGTCAGCAGCCGCCCTCTCAGTGGAGGTGGAAACAGTGGGAGCCCTCTCTTGCAGGGATCCCGGGAGGGAGGTATTCACCTCTCCCGTGACCGTTGCGGTCACCTCAACTGCTTCATGGTGCTGTGAAGCACGTCTATGGGCTCAGAGGGAGGGACGGCTCCACTGTCCACCCCCAAAGGTGCAGGGAGATTTTTCTCCCCTTCAGTGGGTGGGGTGGAATGCTGGGCATACTTTCAGCGCCTCCCCATAGAAAGCTCCCATCCATTGGAGGAAGGTGGCTGGGTCTGAACCAAGGAAGAGCCAGGAGGCAATGGCAGCAGTGGGAGGGCAAGGGAAGATGGGGGCTGGGCAGCAGGGGAAAGGGATGCCTCTCCCTGAGGTAGGTACTGCCCGAGTCCCGTAGCTGACCCCGCCGCCCTCTCCTCTGCGGGCCCAGCCTTGCCACCTTTGGCGGTAGCGGCAGCAGCACCCGCATGCTTGTCTGGGCCTGTGGAGCCCGAGCGGGATTGACAACGGTCACTGTTGGAGGAGGGGCAACCCCAGGGTCTGGACCATCAGGGCTACCAGCAATGGTAGGGCTGGTGCCCTCCCGGGCGTTGAGGGTCCCAGGTGCCTCTCGAAACCAGCCTAGGGGGCAGTCCCTTCGGATGTGCCCTGTCGCCTGACAGAGAAAACACCAGACCTCCCGCCTGGTGTACTACCCGGTACCAGGTCCCTTGATGGGGCACCAGAAATGACCTTTTGAGGGCTTCTCCATCACATCCCGCTGGCTGTAGTTGGATTTGTACCTGCCGGCAAAAGGAAAGGACGTGGCGGAGGGTAGGATCTCTGTAGCCCAGAGGAAGGGGACTCAGGACTGACAGAGGCCTCCCCAGGGTGGAGAGGAAAGGCAGTAGGGCGGCATTGGGGAGGAAGGGAGGAAAGGAGGACAAAACCACCCATATGCAAAGGTTTGAGGGGAACGTTGACTCCTCCCACCGCCAAACCCCTTTCCACTGACTCCTGGGTGGCAGTCTTGGACGCCGGGAAGAATACCACCTTCAGGGGAGCATTCTTTATGATGACTAGAGGCGCTGCAGAAGGAGTGGTTGAGGCCCCGGGGTCTCTCTCCATGTCTGCCCCCTCTACCGTAGTGACGGGGGGCCCAGCAGCCTCAGAGGAGTTGTCATTTTTAGGGGCGGGTTGCCAAGGGTTGGCAGGGGTGTCACTGGACAACCCCTCCATTGTGGTCATGGGTGGGGAGGAAAAGACAAGACAACAATTTAGGGGAGAATAAAAACACCAGGAGAGGGAACAATGAAGGAAGGGGAGGGGAGGAAGAAAGTTTATGGCTCCCCCCCTCACTAGGCTGGAAGTGGGGTGGAAGGGCAATAATTCAGAAAGGGGGTGGGGAAAGGAATAAGGAATACAGCTCCCAGCACAAGATGGAAAGAGTGGCTCCTCTGGCTACGCTGGAGAGATGAGGGGTAAATTATTAAAGAACATGGGGATAAGTGAAACTGTGTGGGTGTGTCTAGACTACAGGGTTTTGTCGACAAAAGTGAACTCAGCAGTTTTGTCGACGGCTGTAAACCTCATTCTGCAAGGAATAACGCCTTTTGTCAACAGAGTTCTGTCGAAAGACAGCGTTATTGCATTTACACTGTCCTTATCGTCTACACTGTCACGTCGACAAAGCGCCTTGCTTTGTCGACAGAACTGGATGTAGTCTAGACACTCTTTGTTGACAGAAGCTTTGTCGACAGTATCTGTCGACAGAACTTCTGTCGACAAAAGCCTGTAGTCTAGACGTACCCTGTGTGTGGTAATTAAAAAGGAGGGGGAAGCTCAAGAGCCTAACAAAAGAATGGGGGTGGGGCATGGGCACACAAGAAGGTGGATAGGACAAGCAGTGGAGAGGGAAGTCAGACAGTGAAGAGATGCCTCCTCAATGGTGGGGAGGGGGCGGGGGGGAAAGGGAGGAGACACAGCTGATGGAAGGGAACCAGTGTGCCAAAAGGTGCCTGAGTACCTGCCATAGGGCCTAGAAGATCAAAGAAGTGTAAGGAGGCAAGCAGTGGGGCCAAGAATGAAAAGGCCCCTACAGCAACTGGGGCCTGGAGAGGGAACAGCAGCAGAAAGCCAATGAACCAGGGGGAGTTTAACCACCCTCTGCCCTCAGCACCCCAAAAGAGCTGCACCAGCCCCCACCCAGGAACCCTGATGGAAGGGCCCCTAATCTCCCCCCCCCAACGTAGGGCAGTCTGTGGGGAGAGAGAACCCCAGGGAGAGCAGCAGCAGCAGGAGTGGTGTAGGTCAGGCCTGCCAAGGTGGAAAAAAGGGGGGCCAAAATTGACCCACCAAGAAAATGGGGGGAAAGCTGCCTGCGAAAAGGCAGATGGAAGAAAGGGGCCTGGCCCAGAATGTAAAAGGTAGCCAGGGCCCTCCTGCCACAAAAAGCAGCAGGCTCCCTCTACAGACACCCGCCTCCAAAAAGGAAGAAGAGAGGAGGGGTGCAGAAGAAGTGCAGCACCCTGACAGCAGGGTGCTGCAGATACACGGGAAGCTGGGTATGCAGCTTTATGTTCCCATTATAGGCTGCCAGAGACTGTGGACTAGCAGTTCAACACCTGAAGTGGGATACCTTTGCCTTCGTGGCAGTATTAAGGACACCGTGAGCCTCTGAGGCACACAAAGAAAACCCGCTAAGAAGCGCAGAACCTAAGGGCTTACCCCCAACCAGCCACAATTGGTGCCAGCAGTGGGATGATAATCGCAGTGCAGTAGCGTTTTCCCCCTTTTTTTGAGAGAGAGAGAGCAAAAACAAAGAAAAAGAAAAAACCCCACAACGTCCCCAAAAACAAACAAACAAAAACCCACCAAATTCCAGGGAATGAGGGTGCACTGTGGTGTTGGGTTTGGTGGGTATTGTACAATGGAAGGCCTGGTGAAGGCATTAGTACAGGCCACAGCTGCCTAGCAGGAGGCCACCCGGATGCAGGGGCTGGCCATGCAGGAGGCCTCTAAGCTACAGCAGGAGACAAACGAGTTACTTATGAATCAGGCAGCTGTAGACCGAGCTCTCTTCTGAGAGGTGGTGGACCGCGTAAGGGTGCTTGCTGACCGACCCTCTCAAGGCAATGGGATCAGTAGCCATGAAAGCCAGTAACTGCCTGCAACAAGATGACACTGGGAGACAACATACAGGCTTATCTTCTGGCTTTTGAGCGGACTGCCCACCATGAGGCTTGGTGAGAGGTCAGCATACTCACACCATTCCTCTGTAGGGGAGCCCAGAAGGCCTACTATGACCTGCCTGCTGAGGCCTCAACTAGCTACCCCCAGCTGAAGGAAGAGATCCTGGCCTGTGCTGGAGTAACTTCCGCAGCCCGGGCCCAAGAGGTACAATGATTGGAAATATCAAGAGGGGAAACCTCCGAGGGCCCAACTGTTTGAGTTACTCCATCTCACCCGGAAATGGCTGCAACCTGATGTATGTAGCCCAGAGGAGATCCTGGAGACCTTTGTTATCAATCAGTTTACTCGGAAGCTGCCAGCTGATCTCCACATGTGGGTAGGCCAACATGACCTCGCTCCCTTTGAGGAGATGCTCTCACTAGTGGAGCGACAGCTAGCCGCCAGGGAAATGGTCAGGCCTCCGAGGGAGGGCCCCCGACAAAGTAGACTACCAATTCCGCCTCTAGGGTCTCAACTGCCCCAAGGTCCCAGGGACCCAAAATGGGGGGGAAAAAAAGGAGTGGAGGCCCACAAGGGCCAAGGTGGGAGGAAAAGAATCTTGAAAGGACTAACCCTGAGGCCAGTCCCTTGACCCCTCATAGGCAGAGGAGAGATTACTGGTGCTATGGGTGTGAGGAATGGGGCCACATAGCAGCACAGTGCCCTAACCTTGAGGAGCCTGTGCAGTGCAATCTTAGGAGTTGGGGGGACCCATGCTTCCTGCTTAGTCTCGTGGGGGTTGCGGCTGCCCCTCACAACTATACTAAGCCAGTGAGGATGGGTGGGGTAGAGACCTTGGCTCTCAGATTCAGGGAGTGCGGTCACTCTTATTTCTAGGAAGCTCGTGAAGCCCAACCAGATACTACCAGCAGGGAGGACTGGGGTCACCTGTGTACATGGGACCATCAATTTCTACCCCAATGTCCTGGTGGTGGTGGAAGTCCAAGGGACCCAGGTTCAGGTACGGGTTGGGGTCATCCCCCATCTTCCTTACCCAATGTTGATAGGCAGGGACTTTCCAGGATTCAGAGGTTTACTTCCCCAGCAGAAGCCTGGGGAAGCCCCAGAGACAGGGGAGGCCAATAGTGAACTGTGTTCTCCTCCCATGTTTGCGGAATGGGACCAGGAACTTTTCCCTGCCCCTGGAAAGGACAGAAAGACAAAGAAGCAGAGAGCAGCCAAGGCTTTAGGCATACATATTTTGCTCCAGGTCTGGAGGGGTGCTTGTGCAGGCCAAGGTACCCAAGTTATGCTAGGGGAGAGTACAGAGTCTCAGGAGAGCAAGGACCCTGAGGGGCCCATAGCAGGGGACCCATAGGAATGGGGGAAATGGGGGAATGACCCAGAGCCAGCTGAGGGAAGGGAGGGAGACCCCCAGGGACTCGAGTTGTCCAACCCTGGGAGGGCGACCAGGCAGAGGACCCTAGATATGAACGTATGAGAAGGGAAGTAGCCAAAATAGATGGGGTACCAGTAGCGGGGAAAACCTGGGGGTCTGGCCCCTATTTCATACTCAAAAAGAACCTCCTGTATCACGTGGCCAACATACAAGGGCAGGAGGTGCATCAGCTCTTGTCCGCCCAAAGGCACCAGCGGGCTATCCTGGACCTGGCCCATAGTCGCTTATTTGGAGGGCATCTGGGGGTAGAGAAGACCCAGGCACAAATCCTACGCTGGTTCTTCTGGCTGGGGGTGTATGAGGACGTCCGGTGATACTGCATCTCCTGTCCTGAGTATCAGTTACATAGCCCTCGCCCTCACCTGAGGGACCTGCTAGTGCCATTATCGATTGATGTCCTATTTGAAACTATCACGATGGACTCAGTGGTGCCACTGGAGAAAACAACTTGCGGTCACCATAGAATCATAGAGCTGAAAGAGACCTCAGGAGGTCATCAAGTCCAGCCCCCAGGTCTAGTCAGCACCAATCCCAACTAGATCAACCAAGCCAGGGCTTTGTCAAGCTGAGACTTAAACACCTCTAGGGATGGAGACTCCACTACTTCTCTAGGTAACCCATTCCAGTATTTCACCACTCTCCTAGTGAAATAGTTTTTCCTAATATCTAACCTGGACCTCTCCCACCACAACTTGAGACCATTGCTCCTTGTTCTGCTATCTGTCCCTACTGAGAACAGCCTCTCTCCATCCCCTTTGGAACCTCCCTTCAGGAAGTTGAAGGCTGCTATCAAATCCCCCCTCACTCTTCGCTTCTGCAGATTAAATAGACTCAACTCCCTCAGCCTCTCCTCAGAGGTCATATGCTCCAGCCCCCTAATCATTTTGATTGCCCTCCACTGGACCCACTCCAATGCGTCCACATCCTTTTCATAGTGGGGGGCCCAGAACTGGACACAATATTCCAGATGTGGCCTCACCAGAGCCGAATAAAGGGGAATAATGATATCTCTGGATCTGCTGGCAATGCTCCTCTTAATACAACCTAATATGCCATTAGCCTTCTTGACTACAAGGGCACACTGTTGACTCATATCCAGCTTCTCATCCACAGTAACCCCCAGGTCCTTTTCTGCAGAACTACTACTTATCTGGTTGGTCCCTAGCCTGTAACAATGCTTGGGATTCTTCCGTCCCAAGTGTAGGACTCTACACTTGTCCTTGTTGAACATCATCAGATGTTTTGTGGTCCAATCCTCCAATTTGTCTAAGTTACTCTGGACTTTATCCCTGCCCTCCAGTGTACCTACCTCTCCCCCTAGCTTAGTGTCATCTGCAAACTTGCTGAGGGTGCAATCCATCCCCTCATCCAGGTCATTAATAAAGATATTGAACAAAACCGGTCCTAGAATTGAACCTTGGGGCACTCCGCTAGAAAACAACCGCCATCCTGACATTGAGCCATTGATCACTACTCGTTGGGCCCAGCCTTCTAGCCAGCTTTCTATCCATCATACCATCCATTTATCCAGTCCACATGCCCTTAACTTGCTGGCAAGAATATTGTGGGAGACCGTATCAAAAGCCTTGCTAAAGTCAAGGTAGATCACATCCAGTGGCTTTCCCATGTCCACAGAGCCAGTTACCTCATTATATAATACATACATAGAATATATAGAATACCTCACCAATACATACCTGGTCGTCCTCAACTACGCTACTAGATACCCGGAGGTGGTTCCGCTACGAAACGTGACCTCCCGGACCATCGCAAAAGAACTGGTGGCGATCTTTATCCAGGTGGGGCTCCCAAAGGAGATCCTTACTGACCAAGGGACTCCTTTCACGTCCAAGCTAATGAAGGACTTATATTCTCTGCTACATGTCCAGACCTTGCGCACATCAGTTTATCATTCCCAGACCGACAGGCTGGTGAAAAGATTTAACTGGATCCTGAAAGCCATGATTAGAAAGGTGATGAGTGCAGATGGGAAAGATTGGGACATGCTGCTGTTCTATCTTATGTTTGCAATTTGAGAGGTACCTCAAGCATCTACTGGATTCTCCCCATTCGAACTACTGTATGGATGGAACCCCTGTGGCATCTTGGATATTGCCAAAGAGGGCTGGGAAGAAGAATCGGCTACGGGGAAGAACATAGTGGACTATGTACTGCAAATGAGAGATTGCATAGCCCAAGTTACCCCAATTGTGAGGGAGCATATGGAAAACGCACATGCTATAACTGTCAGGCCAAAGTTCGGAAATTCCAGCCAGGGGACTGGGTCATGGTGCTAGTGCCCACTACTGAAAGTAAATTATTAGCTCAGTGGCAAGGTCTGTATGAGGTGATCGAAGCAGTAGGAGAAGTAAATTATAAAGTCTGACAACCAGGGCACCGGAAATGAAAGTAAATTTATCACATAAACCTGCTGAAGCCCTGGCAAGAGCACGAGGCTTGTGTGGTTGCTCAGAGGGAACCAGACCTCCGAACAGAAGCCCCGGAATCAGTAAAGATAGGCCCTGAGTTGTCACCCAAGGAGAATGAGGAAGTAATTGAAATGATTCTCAGAAACCAAGATGTGTTTTCCATGAAACCAGGGCGAACATTGGTGGCTGTCCACCATATCACCACCAGCCCCGGGGCCCGAATAATGCTGAGACCCTATCAGGTCCCTGCTGCAAAAAGAGAAGAGATCAGAGCAGAAGTGGAAAAGATGCTGGCGATAGGGGTTATAGAGGAATCTCACAGTCAGTGGTCACGCCCAATAGTTCTAGTTCCAAAATCTGATGGCACCACCCATTCCTGCAACGATTTCAGACGTCTGAATGAGATCTCGCACTTCGATGCCTATCCTATTCCCTGCATCGATGAATTAGTGGACCGGCTAAGTAATGCCCGATATCCGACCACACTAGACCTAACTAAGCAATACTAGCAAATTCCCCTTGCAGAAGATGCTAAAGAAAAAATGGCATTCTCCACCCCGGAAGGTCTATTCCAGTACACAGTACTCCCGTTTGGCCTCCCCGGGGCCCCAGCAACATTCCAGTGACTCATGGATAAGCTGCTGCAGCCCCACACTAAATACACAGCTGCCTACCTAGTTGACGTGGTCATCCATACCCCAGACTGGAAGACACAGCTACAGAAGGTAGAGGCAGTGCTGGAGACCTTCAGGTGTGCCGGCCTCATGGCAAACCCAGCGAAGTGCACTGTAGGATTTACTGAAGCCAAGTACCTTGGGTGTGTGGTAGGGAAAGGTCTGGTGAAGCCCCAACTGAACAAGCTAGCAGCTATCCAACAGTGGCTCCAACCAAAATGCAAAAAGCAGGTACGGGCATTCCTAGGGGTTGTGGGGTATTATCATCATTTTATCCCACATTTTGCTACATGATTCAGTCCTCTGACAGACCTAATAAAAGCTCAAAGCCCTGATGTAATCACATGGTCGGACACAGCAGAAAAAGCATTGACCAACTTGCAGTCAGCTCTCTGCAACAACCCGGTACTAATAGCCCCAGACTTTACAAAAGAGTTCATCCTGCAAACGGATGCATCCGAGGTGGGGCTGGGGGTAGTCTTATCCCAGAGGGTAGGGGAAGAAGAATACCCAATACTGTACCTCAGCAGAAAATTGCTACCTAGAGAATGGAAGTATGCTGTGGTAGAGAGGGGATACCTTGCCGTAAAATGGGCCATGGAGGCACTACAATATTATCTGTTGGGACGCAAGTTTGTCTTCGTAACGGACCATGCCCCGCTCTAGTGGGTGCAACAAAATAAGGAAAAAAATGCCAAGGTGACTCGCTGGTTTATATCCCTCCAACCCTACCAGTTCCAAGTGCAACATAGGGCAGGAAGCCGCCACAGGAATGCCGATGGCTTACCCCGCATGCACTGCCTAACAACCCAAGTTGCCCAAACCCCAGGTGCTGAGCGGGGCGGGGGGGAGGATGATGTGTGGCAGTCCAAGAGCAGGGGGCTGCCAAAGACTAGTAGAAGGCAGATACACGGGGACTATTTGGTGTCCGGGAGGTGGGCGGGCCCACATCTAAAGGACCTCCCCCCAGCCTGCAGGGAGGGTCCACAGAACCCAGAAGAATCAACTAATTACTGGGGACAAACAATGAGAAAACAGGTACGGGTGTGAGGGTCAAAGGGCTATAACGAGGGAACCGGATGGGGATACTGAGCACAGAACCCCGGACAGCGCCACTGCTCCCCGAAGCTCTCGAGAGAGCCAGTGGACGCTGCCTATTGGAACTCTGCCCAGATACGTGAGCAGATACAGCAACGGAAATAGGCCCCACAGTCACAGGCCCCTCCCCCGGCCAACCTCTTCTCCCTGGTTTTATAGATTGCCAATTTGGCCATTGCCAGGAGGAGGTTGACCAGGACATCCCACGACTTTGTGGGGCCATGGATGGGATGTGCGTAAATTAACAAGTATTGGGAAAAGTGCAGCCAGAGATTCTGGAGGAGCCGAAAGAGGGTCTGTAACCTGGCGCACTCGAGGTAGATGTGCGCCAGGGTCTCTCTCACATCACAGAAGAGATACGTTTCGGGGGTGGGAGTGAACCACGCAAAGTACATGCCCATGCTCACCGTGCCATGCAGGATTCTCCAACAGCTGTACCTGGTGAGTTGTGGAACCAAGGTCGAATAGAGGATGGCCCACTGGGGCTCCCCACTCTCTATTGATGGTAGAAGGTCCTGCCATTTGGTGCCTGGGCGGGACACGAGGGTGGGGAAGTGGAGCATGTGAAGCACGCGTGTGTACAGGTGACTTTGGCGCGGTTCGGAAGGGGACTGGCTGTATCGAGTGCAGCTGGCTTGGGTGACGAGGGGGAGGTGGTCTGGAAGGTATGCAGGGCTGAGGGCCAATGGAGAGATCGGGAGGGCCGGGGGAAAGGGGAGGGCGGGGTGCACCTTTTTGCAGGACTTTGTTTAGGTACACCCGAGAAGTGGGCAGCAAAACGTCCTTCACCTCCTGAAGTATGCGCCGGGGAGTACATAGGGTGGAGAGCCCCATGCGCTGGACGAGCGCCCGAGGATCCACTCAGTCTCCCTGGTCGTAGTCCAGGAGGTCTCCGACTCCGGTGACTTCTGCCAGGACCAACCTCTGGTGCACCAAGGGAGACTCCGCCGCCTGCACATGTAGATGGGGATTGCGTAGCAGGAGCTCCGTGAGGAGGTCTGCCCCCACAGTGGCTCCCAAGGACCTGGTCATTGCTAACAGCTTCCAGGTCAGGAGGAGGTCCTGGTAGAAGGCCAGCAGCCCGGAAAGGTCTTGCAGAAGACCTCTCAGATAAAGGAGCTGCTGGTCAAATTGAAGCCCTCAAAGGCGGCGAAGGAAAGCATGCGCAAGCATGCTCCACGCCGGACTACCTGCATCAAATAGGAGTCTCTGCAGGGCCTGGAGGCAGAGGACATGAACCCGCATGCGCAAACACATCAGGCCCTGCCCTCCCTCCTCCAGGGGGAGATGGAGAACCCCTGCAGAGACCCAGTGCAGTCCTGGCCAGATGAACTGCAGCATGAGCTGTTGGATACAAGCCAGGAGGCCCGGGGGTGGGACCAGGGTGCTGAGGCGGTGCAGAGCATGGACAGGACCAATTGATTGAATACCAGTACCCTCCCACGCATGGAGAGGCACTGGAGCAGTCCCGTCCATCTCTGCAACCGCTCAACCACCCTGGCCTCTAAACCTTGCCAGTTCTCTGGCGGAGAGGGATGCGTGGCAGAAAGAAAAACACCGAGATAGAGCAGTGGACCCATGCTCCACCTGATGGCCTGAAGCGCGGGTGGGAGGGAGCCCGCCTACCACCCAGCTCCTACCACCAGGCCAGAGCTCTTGACCCAGTTGACCTGGGCGGAGAAGGACGCTGAGTAGACGGCTTGGCAAGCCTCCACCTGCACCAGGTCTCCCGGGTTCTGGACCTCGAGGAGCACGTCATTGGCATATGTCGACAGGACCAGCCTCGTCTCCGGCTCACGGAGCACCAACCTCTTCAACCTCTTGCGAAGGAGACGGTGGAAGGGCTCTATGGCCAGAGCATACAGCTGGCCTGACAGCGGACAGCCTTGACGTACTCCCCGCCCGAAGCTGACCGGTGCAGTCAGGATCCAGTTGAGCTTCTCCAAGCACTCTGTGGAGGCATACAGCACCTGGAAAAAACCCTCAAAATGGGGCCCAAAGCTGAATGCCCACAGGGTGTCCAGGAGGTACCCGTGGTCCATCTGGTCAAACGCTTTCTCCTGATCCAAGGACAGGAAGGCCAGCAACAGACCGTCCCTACACCCAAGCTCTAAGAGATCCCGGACCAGAAAAAAGTTGTCGAAGATGGTTCAGCCTGGGACGGTGTAGGTCTGGTCTGGATGGACAACATCTGCCAGCACGGACTTCAACCTTAGGGAGATGGCTTTGGCAATGATTTTATAGTCCATGCTGAGGAGCGAGACGGGATGCCAATTCCTCAGATCGCGGAGGTCCCCCTTCTTAGGTAGCAAGGCAATCACGGCCCACCTGCATGATAAAGGGAGGACCCCACTCTTCAAGGACATGGCTCAGACGCTAGCAAGGTCCGGGCCGAGGACGTCCCAGGAACACGCGGTAGAACTCCACGGTCAGCCCGTCCATGCCCAGGGATTTATTGGTGGGCATGAAACGGAGGGCTTCCAAAAACTCGGCCAGAGAGAGAGGCAGCTCTAGCCGGTCCCGGTCGCCCACGCTGACCATCGGGAGTTCGTTCCAGAGAACCCTGTGGGCATCAGCATTTGTCGGATCCGGGGAGAAGGGAGAGGCGTAGGAGGCACGAGCCCTCTCACGCATCTCCACTGGATCCGTGAGGGGGGAGCCATCCTCCACCCAGAAGGCAGATGATGTGCTTTTTAGCCCCCCCTCTTTTTCTCCAGGGCATAGAAGAAGAGGGAGCCTCGATCCATCTCCCGACGGAGATGGATGTGAGAACGAACAAAGGCACCCCGGGCTCAAAGGTCCTAGAGTTCCTCCTGCTTCCACCAGTACACTCCGCAGAGGGGCAGATCCTCGGAGCCGGTGGCCAGCTGCCTCTCTAGCTCTAAAACCTCCCGTTCCAACTTCTCTATCACCGCATCCCTCCACCGGATGGCCCCCCAGGCGTAGTCACGGCAGAATAGTTGTGCGCGCACCTTCCCCACATCCCACCATCGCCGCGCTGAGAGAAAAGAACACCGCTGCCCACGCCAGGCCAGCCAGAACTCCTGGAAGGACGCTACAAAGCCCATGTCCTCCAGCAGGCTGTTATTGAAATGCCAATAGGCCGGCCCTGGCCTCTCCGAGGAAATAGAGGCCCATACGGCCACCAAGTGGTGGTCCGAGAAAGGGGCAGGTCAAATGCTGGAGGAGTGGGCCCAGAAGAGATGATGACGAGACAGATAAACGTGGTCCAAACGGGAGTGGAAAGACTGATGACCCACCACCGGGACGTAGGTAAACACCGTTTCCTCGCCCCAGTGGAGGTCTTGCCAGACGTCCACCAAGGAGTAATGGTCTATCATCTCCCTGAGGACTTCCGTGGCAGCTGGGCACTGCTCGAGCCCCGTACGGTCCCACTTCTCGAAGGTGCAGTTGAAGTCCCCGCCCAGGACCAGGCACTCGCGAGGATCCAAAGTGCCAAGGAAGGCAGATGCCCTCTACTAGAAGTGGAGCCTCTCTGGGACGAACATTGAGGCGTAGACTTTGACAAGATTTAATAACAGCCCTTCCATCCAAACCCAGTGATGCAGCAGGCGACCCTGCACAACCTCGGCAGTCCCCAGCACCTCGGGCTGCAGGTTCGGGGAGAACAGGGTAGCCACCCCGGTTTGTCAGGCCGACAGGTGGCTGAAATAAACCCTGTCCCCCCACTCCAGCCGCCAGCTAGCCTCGGCAGCCGGAGCTGTGTGGGTCTCCTGTAGGAATACGACAGAGTACCTCCCCTTCTGGAGGAAGGAGAGTACCTGACACCTACTGAGACCTGACCCACAGCCCCGGGATGTTCAGAGTGGCAAAGATGAGTGGTGGCATCGAGAGGGCTGGGGAAGATTCTCATTGGCATGAGTGCCAGCTGCCCCCATTAGGCCTCTCAGCAAACGGTGACCATGCCCAAAAGTGAGCAGGGCGTCACGGAAGCTGCAGACCCACTGGTAAGCCATGGCCTCCCACCGCCCGGTCCTTTTACCCTACCGGAAGAGGGACCTTACTGTTTGTAAGACGAGATGAAAATTTCCCCAGCACTGAAGGGCGAGAGCAACTTTGTTCTTGGAGCCACTTCTTCCAAGAAAGCACGTATTTTGCCCTTTAGCGCGTCTGGGCCTCGGGCCCTTGAACGTCTTGGGGCCAGACCCCTCCATGAGCCCTGCAACCCATCGACACAGGGCATCTGAGGTTCCTGCTGGGAGGACAGTGGCAGAGGGAGATCAGCCCCAGATGTGCTGGGAGCAGGAGAAGTGAAAACCGCTTCCCGGGGGCCAACGTTTGGGCTAAACGTGGCAACCCCAGGGGTGGCAGTAACAGAGTAAGGAGAGGAAAAGAGTTCAGGCAGGGGATCAGGAAAAGGAGGGAGGCGAGGAAGGGGAGTAGGGGGAGGAAGAGGTGAGGGATTAGGGAAAATACAAAGACGGGGGGGAGGAGGAAGAGGAGTGGGAAGCTCAGTTGGGAGGGGGTTTGAACAGGGAGCAGGAAAAGGAGCAGGGCGAGAAGCCTCAGCAGAGGAGGCACTGGGATGTGATGTTTCCTCACAGGGCAGGAAATCGGTGGCAGCGATAGGGATAGTAATAGTCTCCCCAGCACTGGGCTCCAGTGCCACAGAGAGTGCAGCACCGGAGGCCTCAGTGCCGGGGGTGATGGATATTAATGGGAGCTGTCGCCCGCTGAGAGCCTTAAGGATTTCCGCGGCCATGGCCGAAGTGCTGCCGATGGCCGGGCAGATGGTCACATTCTGGGGCAACTCAGAGGCAGGGAGAAGGGATAGCAGCGGGTCAGAAGGGGAAGGAGAGGTTGGTTGTTGTCCCTTCAGGACCTGATGATCCCCCTCTGAGGAAGCCGGGATCAGCCCCAAACCCTCTATCTCCTGAGAGAGGAAGGTGAGCCCACTGCCCGCCACCAGATGGTGATCTTTGTCGGTGGCAAGGTCAGCGGCAGCCCCCTCAATGGAGGTGGGAACAGTGGGAGCATCCTCCATGGATGCCCCCTCTTGCAGGGACCCCGGGAGGGAGGTGTTCACCTCTCCCGCAACCGCCGCGGTCACCTCAACCGCTTCATGGTGCTGTGAATCGTTCGCGGGCTCAGAGGGTGGAATGGCTCCAGCGTCCACCCCCATAGGTGCAGGGAGGTTGTCCTCCCCCTCAGTGGACAGGATGGAACGCCAAGCACACTTTTGGCGCCTCCCCATTGCAAGCTCCCATCCCTCGGAGGCCTGAATCGAGGAAGAGCCAGGGGGAAATGGCAGCTCTGGGAGGGCAAGGGTAGATGGGGGCTGGGCAGCAGGGGAAAGGGATACCTCCCTCTGAGGTAGGTCCTGCCCGAGTCCCGTCACTGACCCCGCCACCCTCTCCTCCGCGGGCCTGGCCTTGCCACCTTTGGCGGTGGCAGCAACAGCACCTTCACGTTCATCTGGGCCCTGCAGAACCCGAGCGGGATTGACAACGGTCACTGTTGGAGGAGGGGCGACCCCAGAGTTCGGACCATCAGGGCTACCAGCGATGGTAGGGCTGTTGCCCTCCCGGGTGTCGGGGGTCCTGGGTGCCTCTCCAAACCGGGCCGGGGGCAGTCCCTTTGGACATGCCCTGTCGCCCGACAGAGAAAACACCGGGCCTCCCCGATGGTGTAGTACACCCGGTGCCGGGCCCCCTGATGGGGCACCAGAAATGACCCTTTGAGGGCTTCTCCACCACATCCTGCTGGCAGTAGTTGGATTTGTACCTGCCGGCGAAAGGAAAGGACGTGGCGGAGGGTAGGATCTTTGCAGCCCAGAGGAAGGGGACTCAGGACTGACAGAGGCCTCCCCAAGGTGGAGAGGAAAGGCAATAGGGCGGCATTGGGGAGGAAGGGAGGAATGGAGGACAAAACCACCCGTACGCCCAGGTCCTCCAAAGGCTTGAGAGGAATGTGGACTCCCCCCATCGCCAAACCCCTTTCCACCGCCTCCTGGGTGGCAGCCTCGGATGCCAGGAAGAATATCACCTTCCCGAACATCTTAGAGGCCGCCACCACGGCCGCGGGCCCCACCACGCATGCCAATGCCCGCACGTAGGTCTTCATGTGGGGCGAAGCCGCCACCAGGAGACAACGGACCCCATGCCTCCTGGTCAGGGTGGGAAAGGGGCAGCGGCTGCCAGGGATGGTATTCCGGGAGGTGGCTTGGGAGGTGGCAGGTGGGGGGCGGTGGCTACCTGGGTGTATGCCCTAGGGCCCGGGACACCATTGCCCCCAGAGCTGGTGGAAGGAACAGGGGAGCGGGAAGGAGGGAGGGCCATGGCCAGTATGTGAGTCACGGCCGGGGAGTGAGCCCTTGCTTCAGGAGGTTTTGCCTTCCAGGCGGTGCTCTTGCCCTTCTTGATCCCCAGGCCCTTCCTACCCTTCAGGGGAGGTTCTTCAGAGGTGACTGGAGGTGCCGCGGCAGAAGCGGTCGAGGCCCCGGGGTCCTGGTCCATGTTCTCCCCCTTTTCCGTAGTGATGGGGGGCCCGGCAGCCTCAGAAGGGTTGTTGTTTTTAGGGGGGGGGGTTAGGAAGGGTCATCGGGGTGGAGAGGAAAAGACAAAACAAACAATTAGGGGAGAACCAAAAACACCAGGGGAGGGAACAGGGAGGGAAAGAGAGGGGAGGAAGGAGATTTAACACTCCCCCCTCCACTAGGCAGGAAGTGGGGTGGAGGGTGATAATTCAGAAAAGGGAAGGGGAAAAGGTGTAAGGAATACAGCTCCCAGCACAGAATGGAAAAAGGGAGGCAGATCAGAACACCTGAGGCCAGTTAAGGCTGATGAGTGCACCATAAATACCCTCCCTCAGGCAAGGTGGGGTGTGGTGGGACCAACCAGACAGACCAGACGAGAGGAGAAGTGAAGGCGAACAGAGCAGCCCAGCAGAAGAGACTGACCCTAGACAGCCTGCAACAAAGCCTGACCCATGGCATTGGGAGTTGGTACTCAGAAGGGGTTGGGGGAAGTGGCCCAGGGAGAGGCCACTGTTTCATGGGGCAAGAGCTAGGCCTCACAACCCACTTGGTCCTACCCCCATCTCCATAGGGCCCTGGGCTGGAACCTGGAGCAAGTGGGTGGGACTGGGTGGGACTCCTCAACCCCCTTCTGGCTGGTGGGCTGCCTGCAAGAAACAGGGAGGCCCTGTGGTCTAACATAGGGGCTGATTTTCCATATCCTGGACTTACCTATGATGAAAAGGGCTCAGAAAGCGGGATAACTTTGCCTTTGTGGCAGTATTCAGGACACCTCGAGCCTCTGAGGCACACAAAGAAAACCCGCCAAGAAGCACAGAACCTAGGGGCTTAGTCCCAACCAACCACACCATACAGTGATAGGATTTGATCCGTCAATGAGATACATGTGGGACAAGCATTACATCTGTGCAATGGGCCCATTGACTCTAATGGAACAGTGTGTGGACATAAGGTCTGCTTGCATGGATCCAGTGGCAAGACTAATAAGAATGTGGGCATTTTTATAAGCCTTGATTCAGCAAACCACCCCATTCAACAAAGCACTTATACACAAACTTAAGCTTAACCACTTGCCTAAGCCCTATTCACTTTAATGGGACTTACACACATGCATAAAGCTAAACAAGTTTAAGTGCTTTGCTGAATAGGAATGGATTTAAGGATATGTTTGTATTGAGGCCAATAGCATCTTTATTGCAATCGCTGGTTAATTGGATCCTGCATTTAGTTTGAACAAAAAAATCTTGGGGCCCAAATAATAGCTATTGAAAACAGATCCTTCACCCTTTATTTTGTTCTGATCATTATGGGCAGGTACTACAATGAATACAATTTCAACCTCTTCAAATCTGCAGAACAAACCTCAACCTCAGAACAAATACTGATTGTGACAGAATTCAGAATAACAAAAAAGAGTGAAAGAAAGACCATCTGATAAATATTCTTCTTAATAAATATTTGTGTCCAGAATAATTTTGGACCTAAGCCAAGCAAGCCCAAGTTGGCAAAATCTGTCCCAGTATCAAAAAGAAAAATATACATGTAGCTTGTCTCATTTCTGTGATATTTCACAGTTGCTACAAGTTGTTATTCAAGAAGCATTTTAAAAACAAATGTACAGTTGTTTTGCATTCAGAATAAATTCACTTGCTTAGCGAGAGGAATGACATTAAGATGGAAACAAAAAACGACATAAAAAGGAGAGTGGCTTTCAGATATTCATGCCTTCTACTGTGTCAAAGCAGCTGCAAATATTAATATCAAACCATGACTGCTTCTAACAGACATGATGACGACGCTCAAAATAAATAGTCTTCTAAAGCACGGAACTTAAAAACATATCACAGGATGATGAAGAGACCTTACATAACTCAGGTATTGATTTCGTGGGCATTAAACTATACCTAATGCAGAAAGAGAGAGAAACAGAGAAAAAGAGAAAGTACTGGAGCGGGGTTCAATTTTTGGCTCTTTGCCATTGTGTTCTGAGTAACCTTGGACAAAGTCACTTCTTTCCCTGTGCCTCTGTTTTCCTATCTATAAAATGGGAATAACAAAAGTAATCTCTTCTGTAAAGAGATTTAAAGCTGAAAAGGAATATATAAGAGCTAGATATTATTATAACATCCAAAATGAATACCTATTTGGGCTGCCCCAACTTTTGATTGCCCAAGTTGAGACACCTTAAAAAAGCATGATTTTCAGAGGGTTGATGCTCAGTGCTTTCTGAAAATCAGGCTCATTTAATGTTTCAATTTGGACACTCTCTTTAGAAAAAGCTTTTACTATGTTATACACATAAAGGCTACGTCTACACTGGCATGATTTTCCAAAAATACTTTTAACGGAAAAGTTTTCCATTAAAAGCATTTTCGGAAAAGCAAGTTTAGATTGGCAGGATGCTTTTCTGCAAAAGTACTTTTTGCAGAAAAGCGTCCGTGGCCAATCTAGATGTGGTTTTCCGCAAAAAAGCCCCGATTGCCATTTTCGCGATCGGGGCTTTTTTGCGGAAAACAGTACTGTGCTGTTTACACTGGCCCTTTTGCGCAAATGATTTGCGCAAGAGGGCTTTTGCCTGAACGGGAGCAGCACAGTATTTCCGCAAGAACACTGACATGAGATCGTCAGTGTTCTTGCGGAAATTCAAACGGCCAGTGTAGACAGCTGGCAAGTTTTTCCACAAAATCAGATGATTTTGCAGAAAAACTTGCCAGTCTAGACACAGCCAAATAGAATACTAAAAAACTTTGTTAAATTGGCACTGCAGTTCGTCATATTTGCAATATTGCAAATATACATACTTCACTGCGATATACTATAAAAATTACACAGCTCACTTTAGCCATGGCATCTGTATTTCAGTATGCTAATAGACAGGGACAGTGTAAGGGGGTAGCAAGCAAAGCAATTGTCTGCCCAGTGGCCTGGGCCACGCTGCTTCCCACAGCTCCCCTTCATTACAAACAGCAAACTGCTGCTAATGGAAGCTGCGAGGCTCCAGGGCTGCGGAGCCATTCAATAAACAAACCAAAGTGACCCATTAGCATTTTTCTCAAAGTGGACTTGCCATCCACTTTAAGAAATACTGGTCTAGAGCATGGTGAATGCCAGCTACTCCCTACTACTGGAGGGTATATCTACACTACCCTCCTAGTTCAAACTAGGAGGGTAATGTAGGCATACCGCACTTGCAAATGAAGCCCGGGATTTGAATTTCCCGGGCTTCATTTGCATAAGCGGGGAGCCGCCATTTTTAAATCCCCGCTGGTTTGAACCACGTTCCACGAGGTGTACCGGTAGTTCGGAATAGGAAGCCTAGTCCAATCTACCTAGGTCGAGCCCCGTGTAGCCGCGCTACACGGGGTTCGAACCAGCGGGGTTTTAAAAATGGCGGCTCCCCGCTTATGCAAATGAAGCCCGGGAAATTCAAATCCCAGGCTTCATTTGCAAGTGCGGTATGCCTACATTACCCCGCTAGTTCGAACTAGCAGGGTAGTGTAGACATACCTGGAGAGTCCCTTGAGGAACATTATCAGCTGAGATAGAGCAGCCTAGGGAGCTACTGTAACCTAACTTAGGGTATGTCTACACTACAAAGTTAGTTCGAACTAACGGACGTTAGTTCGAACTAACTTTCCTAGGCGCTACACTAGCGCTCCGTTAGTTCGAACTTAATTCGAACTAACGGAGCGCTTAGTTCGAACTAGGTAAACCTCATTTTACGAGGACTAACGCCTAGTTCGAACTAAGGGCTGTGTAACCCTTTAGTTCGAACTAGTGGGAGGCTAGCCCTTCCCAGGTTCCCCCTGGTGGCCTCTCTGGGCACAACCAGGAAAACTCTTCTCCTCTCCCCCAGCCCCGGGCCCTTAAAGGGGTAGACTCTGGCCAGACGGCACTAGAGTCAGCCAGCCCTGCCAGGAGTCTCTGCCCCGAACCAGTGGCTGCAGGATGAGCCAGGCGGCCAGTGCCAGTGATACGTCCCCTGCCCAGTCCCCCAGCACCCAGGGGCCAGCCAGGGGCCATAGACGGCGCGCGGCCTCCTGGTCTAGTGCGGAGGTCATGGACCTCATTGAGGTTTGGGGGCAGGCCCCCAACGTCCATGATCTCCGCACTAGGAGGAGGAATGCAGCCGTCTATGGGCGCATAGCAGCCGCCATGGCCAGCAGGGGACACAGACGCACCCAGGAGCAGGTGCGCATTAAAATTAAAAAGCTGCGCCAGGCGTACGCCAGGGCCACAAGAGCTGCCACCTGCCCCTACTTCACTGCCCTCCACCAACTATTGGGGGGCAGGGCGGTCCGTGCCAGCCCGGGGGACATCGAGCCAGGACCAGAGGGCCCTGACCTGGGCACACCAGAAGGGTCACCGCCAGCAGTGTCATCCAGGGAGACCGTACCAGGTAAGTAGTTTGAATTAAGTAGTTCGGGGGGGAGGTGGGAGGGAGACCAGAGACCGCGCGCATGGGCCATGCCTTCCACGGATCACGCAGACACCTGTGCACGTGCGAGCACGTGCCATGCCACCCTTGGGCAGGTGGCTCCAGCTGCGTGACACCCAGGGGCCATTGCCCAATAGGCACATGCTTGTGCAAAGAGACGTGACATGCTCCCGACCCAGGGGCAGGACCCAGCAGGATGATTTCCCTTCACATGTCCCCTCTACACGGAGGCAGGGGACATCTCCCCTTCCCCCCCGCCGCCCCGGCCACACTATACATGGCACAGGGACATGGGTGCGGTCTTGGGGCAGCTCCCAGTCCCAGGGAGAGCCAGACATCCTGACCATGGCCTCTGTACAAGCACAGCGGCTGTGACGGTGCAGGACATGGTCACCCTCACGTTGCGGAGTTGGGGAGGGGGCTGGGCATCATCCTCTGCGTCCCCAGGGAGAACTGACCACTTCTCTTCTTTCTCTACAGCTGCACCAATTGCTCGTGCAGGGTGCACCACCCCGCCCGGGACATGCTCCCGCACCCGCGGCCTGCTCCGGACTGCCAGCACGGAGCAGGAATACTGGGACCAGCACCTTGGGGCCCTGCAAGCCGTGCACCGCACACTACGGTCGTGGATGCGGGAAGACCTGCAGGTCCGCCACGAGCTGCTGGCTGAGCTCCGAGGGCTGAGCACCAACCTGCAGCTCCTGCTGCAGAGCATGGTGCCCCGTGCTGGTCCTGCACCAGCTGTCCCCCCAACTGCTGTCCCTCCTCCCACTCCTGCTCCCCCTCCCACCTCTCCCTCCTCAACCCCCACAACCTCTTCCTCAATGTCCACACCCCCCACCTCAACCTCCGCTCCCTCCACCCCATCCCCCCGGGGACGCCGAGGCCCCCTCCCTCGCCGTACTGGGAGGCGGTCGGCCCAGCGAGACCCCCACCCCTGATCCTTCAGTTTCCCCACCCCCTCCTTTCCCTTGCTTCCCCCTTTCAGCTCCCTCCTCCCAGTTTTCCCCCTCCCCTCTCTCAGCCTCTCTCTTCCCCTCTCCCACCTCCTTTTCCCAGTTTCCCCGAGTTTTGTTAAATAAACAGAGTTTCTATTTTTGAACACACGTGTCCTTTATTTTGTACATCAATAAGAAGGGGGGCTAGGGAAGGGTAAGTGGAAGGTGGTGAGGGAGGAATGGGGTACGAGCCCCCGATGGGGAGGACTGGGCTGGCTCTGCGGGCTTCTGGGGGTGGAAGCTCTCCTGCAGCCCCCCGATTGCCCCCTCTCCCCAGATGGCAGCCGGCGGCAAGTGCAGCCGGGCTGATGGCCGAGTGGTGTGATGTGCCCAGTGTGGGTACTTCGGGCACTCCAAGCCAGGACTGGTTTGTAAGCAGGGCACCCCTTAGAACTGTCTGTCCGGGGTGGGGGGTCGGGACCCTTTAAGCGCAGCCCTCGGCTAGCCTGAGACAGCATCTCCACGCTCTACGTCCTCCTCTGATGCCCTGCCGGCACTGCTTCCGGCCATCCTTAAGCCCTGTTCAGAGTCCACTCAATGTGGACTTGCTAGTTCGAATTAGCAAAACGCTAATTCGAACTAGTTTTTGGTTCTAGACGCGTTAGTTCGAATTAGCTTAGTTCGAATTAACTAATTTGAACTAAGTTAGTTCGAACTAGCGCTGTAGTGTAGACGTACCCTTACACTGGAGTTGAATCAGGCCCAAGTATAGAAACAGGTAACTATAACAGTCTTCCAGATACTCTCATCATGCTGCACCAAACATTTGCAGTAGAAAATCAGTCAGTGCATTTGGAAATGCTGGAAGTGCTTTGTTGGTCCATTAACTGAGTGATAAACAGAAGGGCTACTTCTAGACTGGCATGATTTTCCGCAAATGCTTTTAACTGAAAAGTTTTTCCGTTAAAAGCATTTGTGGAAAAGAGCATCTAGATTGGCACGGATGCTTTTGCGCAAAAGCACTTTTTGTGGAAAAGCGTCCGTGCCAATCTAGACGCGGTTTTGTGCAAGAAAGCCCTGATCGCCATTTTCACCAGCAGGGCTTTTTTGCGCAAAACAGTTTTTAAAAAGCATTTGTGCAAGAGGGCTTTTTCCCGTGTGGGAGCAGCATAGTATTTGCGCAAGAACACTGGCAATCTTACATTAAATCGTCAGTGTTCTTGCGCAAATTCAAGCAGCCAGTGTAGTCAGCTGGCAAGTTTTTCGGCAAATGCTACTGCTTTTGCGGAAAAAACTTGTCAGTCTAGACACAGCCACAGGGCATATTTTTAGATAAAACTATTGCACTCAAGCAATCTCTTGGCTTTAAAGGAAGAGAATGCATCTACGAGTGTGAAGCATCTGCTTCTAGAGAGCTTGAATGAAGGGAAACACCTTGGTTTTAAAATGATTAAATCCCATCTTAGAACATTTTTTTGCCAAAAATGTGGGCAGCATCTTTCATTAGTTAGTAATGAACCCTGAAGTTCAGGATCAGAGAATACTGAGGACTATGTCACTGCTGCATTTCTAATCTTCTGAAAAAACAGTGCTTTTAACATAGGATAACTTCAGTGTGATATTCATATTTCTGCAAAACAAACACTCAGTGCTGACAGGTGGCAGGTTGTGACCCTGCCAAGTGGAATTAATAGCTGCGGAGTGAACAGCATCGGACTTAATACTGTATGTCACTGTCTCATATGGGAAGTCAGATAAGCTCCTCTTGCCAATTGCTTTCTCCATGGAGTAACTATATCAAGAAGAGGAGGTTACATGGCTTGTTCATATCTGGAGAATGGCAGGAGACGATATCCCCAGGATACAAGATTCAGGGTGGCTCTAAAAAATGGGATCGGCATTTATGGTGGGACCATGATGTGGACAAAAATGTATAGTCATTCACCTTCAGTACAGAAATCTGGGAGATGTGCTCAGAATCCCATCCAACTTGGAGGGAAAATCTGGCACTGGCTGCAGCTCAACAAAAGTGGCTTTGCCTAGTAGATGGAAGCAAAGCAGGAAAGAAGAAAGCAGCATGCTATAATTTTGGACTCAAACTCAGACAACACCTGGATCTGTAAAACTGGTAACAAGTTGTGTTATTTGGCTTCCTTTCCAGGCCTCATCTAGCAATTGCATGTTGATATTTCCTAATTTACCACTCTACCATTGCTTGTATTGTAGCAGCACCTAAGGGCCCTGGACAGGGCATAGATCTCATTGAGTTAGGTGTTGTACAAATACAGAACAAAAAGCTGACAAATGACTTCCCTTTCATTCAGTTTCATATCTCAATGTAAAACTATAATAGGAAATTACAATGTGAGTATAAATGTAATTAATATGAGGCCAGTGGGTAGTCTCCCAGATCTATGTATGCATCTAGATTACAGGGCTTTTTTCAGAAAAATGGCCATTTTTTTAAAATTCACCTATATCCACACTGCAATCACTTTCTTTTGAAAGAAAATCGAAAGAATGCAGGGCTTTTTCCAACATTGCTAAACCTCAATTTACAGGGAATAACACCTATTTTGAAAGAGCTCTTTCAGAAAAAGGCGTGTGTGGACACGGAAGGGGCAGTTCTTATGAAAAAAAGGGTCTCGAGGAAAAAGCACAGGTGCCTTGGTAGACACTCTGTCCACACTAATCACAGCTCTATAGTTCCTGTCTCCAGCCATCTCTTAAAGCTGCAGGCACCCGGGGAAAGCCATCCTGGTTGGGGGCTGAGATCCAGGCCCTCTTGGAGCTCAGGTGTGAGGAACAGTCCCTCCAGGAACTCCAGTCATTTCACAGAAATGCGGACATTTATGGCCAGATGGCCGAGGCTCTCACACAGAGAGGACACCGCCTCTGCACCCTTGACCAAGTGAGGAGCAAGGTCAAAGAGCTGCAGTAAGGCTATACAGGGAGCACAGTTCTTGCTCCGGAGTAGGACCCCACTCCTGTCTGTATTACACAGAGCTCCACCAGATTCTGGGTGGTGGGCAAACCCTGTCCCCATGCATACTGGTGGACTCAGGGTTGTTGACACCTGTGGTCACCCAGCCAGAGCTCCTGGAGGAGGACGATGATGACCAACAGCAGCTGCAGGAAGAGGAAGACACTGGCAGTGTCATCACCCTCAGCCTGGAGCCAGTACCCCAGGCCATGGACATCTCCCAGGCATCATCTGACTCCGGGGAGGGAACATCCGGTGAGTACTCTCAGGCTGCCACATACACAGGGAAGGGGAGGCAGGAGCACAAGCGATGGGGCGCAATCGTCGCTCGACATGCTTGGCCTGGACAGCGTGCAGCGGCAGTGCACAACACGTGGTCTCAGGAGCCAGTCCTGGAGCACACAAAGGCTGCTGGTCACAGCCTAGGGGGAAACCCCACACACATACAACACCTGGGAGGGACGTCCTCCCCCTGCCAGACACTCCTGGAAGCAGACTAGGCACAAGGGTGCTTGCATGACCTCACATAGACTGACGACTGTTGCACATAGCACCTGGCCATGCCTGCATGTGCGAAGCACCACCCGCTCCCGCAGACAGCACTGCCAGGTGCAGGTATGTGTGTGTGGGACCCAGGGAGGGCCAGGCTGCTCCAGGCCCCTCTCTCGCACATGGGAGTGCTCTCTGGTCGGACACTTCGCTGGCCTGCTTGTCTGTGGAGGGTGGAAGTGGGCAGGATGGTCCTCTGGGCATCTCGTGGTCCCTGTGAGGCAGGGCCTACTATGCAGGCCACAATTGGCCTTGCTTTCAGGACATCACCATCCTCTGTTCCAAGGACAGTTGCTCGCTGCTCACAGAGGAGGGCACACCCTCAGGGACAGTGTCTGCATGACCACCTCTCCCTCTTGTCCTCCACAGCTGGAACAGCTGTCGCTAAGGGGTGAGCCACACCAGTCCAGGCAGCTGACCGAAGCCAGGGGAGCTGCAAGCACCAGTGGATCCACCATGACCTCCTGCGACAGCACATTGCAGTCCTGTGAGACATGCAGCAAACAGTCACCCAAAAGGTCTGTGATGATGCCGCAATTTCATTTGGAACCAGCTAGTGTGGCAAGGCAAAAACATGTGTACCGCCATCTGGGAGGCCATGGCATACCCGGGTCCTGTCCCCGTTCCTGCTCTCTTCACCCCTGCTCCACCCACCACTGCTCCCCTGCTCCCCCTGTCATCCCTGACCACACACCCCCTCCTACCTAGACCCCTGTTGTCCCAGGCCGCACCCAACCCCAAGTCTGTCGAGGTCCCTGGACCCGAGACAGCACTTGCAGGCACTACATGTGACACTCCCATCCCTGAGCCCCCCTCCTTGTTCTCAGCCCCCCTCCAAGTTCTGAGCCCCCCTCTGTCCCAGTTACTTTGATTGTAAAGAACTAAATACAAAGTTTATTTTGAAATCAAAACTAGTGTCTTTATTAATTGTCCAGGGAATGGGGGAAGGGAGGGTTTGTGTTGGGAAAGGTATTGAGGGGCAAGGCACAAGCCCCCATTGGGGATACCCTGGGGAGAGTTACTGGAGCCCTTCAGAGAACCTCTCCCACAGGGCCTCCTGGATGTGCACCCCAGCCTGGCAGATGGCAACTGTCTGAGGCTGTTCAAACTGCCTCCCCTTGCCACCAGCCTGTGTCCCCCACTCTGAGAGGAAGGCCTCCCGTTTGCTCTCCACCAAGTTGTGGCGCACACAACATGCAGAGACCACCTTGGGGATGTTGCACTCCCCTACATCAAGGTGAGTCAGCAGGCACCTGAAGTGGGCCTAGAAGTGCCCAAAGGAACATTCCACCTGCATGCAAGCCCAGTTAAATTGTTCCCTGCTCAGGTCCAGGTGACCAGTGTAGGGCTTCATGAGCCACAGCATCAGTGGGTAGGTCAAATGGCCCATGATGCAAGTTGGCATCTGCATGTCCCCATCTGCAAAGTCCAGTGGGGAATGAATATTTCAGCCTGCAACCTGTGGTAGAGGCTAGAGTTCCTAAATATGCAGGCATCATGTACCCAGCCTGATCACCCTACTGGCCCCATTCTCTTTAACAAGTATAACATGTTTTATAACCTGAACTTTAAGATTTCAGTTCTCTGATCTAAAATGTTAGATACCATCAAATTAACATGGGGCTGATATATGAATGTCTAGAGTGCGTGCTATCTCATACTGAGAGATAGTCGAGATGTACATAACAGAAACCCTAGATTGCCACACCAAGTCATGTGATAACACCATTCAGTAAAAAGGAGCTAGCTTGAGATATCACACAAAATCTTATGATAAATTTGTTGATAACTGAACACTTGCTATGGTCTCACCACTATACATCAGAGGTCTTTTTTCAAAATCTGAGGATGTTGTTTTTCCCAGCTCACAGCTGGGTCTTCTTCAACATAATAGAGTTGTTGGCTGTCAAAGGCAGTAATAACACCAAGAGTCTAGGACTTCCTGTTGGTTCTCATGATAGGTGGAATCTTGTCTCTGGAATCCATATTCACATATTTCTTACTCGCCCAGTTATTCAGAAGTTTTCAATGAAGACTCGGATTGCCAAAACCCATAAAGAAGACCCTCAACCAGTGGCTCTGGAGGACTTATTAGGAACCATATTGTCTAAGATATCAGACTGTAAAGCCCTGAATGCATGTGCATAGCTTGGGGTTGCACATGTTCACACAAGGATTACACAAGTGCCCTGCTACTGTAATATTACTTTTTACTTCCACATCTTACTTTTTAAAGCTGGGGTGGGCAATAATTTTTGCCTGGGGGCCACTTCAAAATTTTTTGAAGTAGCCCCGGGCCACCCCAGAAGGGGTGGGGCCTAAATGGGAAGGAGCGGGGCTACCCCACTCTCAGACCATGATTAGTCTGGGGGTGGGGGAGACCCTTTGCCTCTCCTTCCCAGTAGGCACCCATGCCCTGGAAGAGGCTTGGCATGCTCCTCCACCCCCAGGCCAATCAGGCCCGGAGGCGGGAGAATGTGGGAAGCCTCCTCTCTCCCCTGTGACCAGCACGCAGAGCTTTGAAGTGCCGCAAGCTCCTCGCAGGGCTGGGGCAGAGTGAAGGAAGCTTCACGCAGCACCCCCGCCCCCAGACTCTGATTGGCCTAGAGGTGGAGGAGCACGCGAAGCCTCCTCCACTCTCCCCTCTCCCCCACCCTGCGAGCAGCGCTTTAAAGTTCCACGTGCTCCTGGCAGGCGGGAGGAGGCTATGTGTGCTTCCCCACCCCCAGGCCAATTAAGGCCAGGGGGCAGGGAAGCAGTAGCGTTTCCATGGGCTGGATCCAACTGCTTGGCAGGCCAGATCCAGCCAGCAGAGGCCCTTTTGCCCACCCCTGCTTTAAAGTCACAAGGCTAGAGAGGAAGGCAGCCTAGTCTAGGGGCTTGGGAGTGAGGAGAGCACATTTCTATTCTGAGCTGTGCATGTGACCTGCTGAAGGGTTGTATGCAAATCTCTGCATCTCTCTTTTCCCGCCTATCCATTTCATGTCTTCTCTACCTAGACAAAAAGAGCCCAGGGGCAGGACTCCTCTCTTACTATGTGATTGTACTGCACTTAGCATCACAAGGCAGCAGGCTGCATAGCACAATTTAGGTATAACTGCAATATATAAAAACATCTGATCCATTAGTATGCATTGATTATAGCTAATCTTTGTACTAATTTCAATAGGTCTAAAATTTTAAGCATCCTCCTCCCCTAAGAATTCTTCCTTTTCTCTGTCACATTCATTGGTAAGAAATAGCCAAGATGTCTCCAGGATGACTGGGATACACACATATCAATGGATGCATCCCTCAGTCTGAATCACTCTCACCAGTACAGGGCATGGCCCACAAGAGCAGAACATCCATGCACTAGCAAGAAAGGTATGATTGATACAATACTTCACCAATGAATCCTGAAGACAATCTACTGTTACCTTTTGCCACATGGATAACCAATCATTTGTACCTTTTTGTTTCTTTTCTGCCTCTTAGCCAGTTTTCAATAATCTAAGCCAGAATTTTACGTCTCAGTCCAGGACTACTTGGTTCCTTTACAGCAACACTTTGAAACCCTATCATCTATGTGAAAGTGAGAAAGATTTTTTTCTACTGTGTTGACATGTGCTAATGGTTTACTGTGAACTGTTTGAAAAGCTGGAGCGAACCATAATACAATTTACACTGCTCACAAAAGAAACCTAAAATTGGAGTTTATAAAAAGATAAAAAATAATACAGCTTCATAAAGTTCTTTAAAGAACCTTGCCATTGTAAGCAGGTGCCAAAATTTAATCTTTCTCTCTATACCACTGTATTGAACCTCATCCAGTATTTGTCAAAGTAGCTGTGGGAATCTCACTGAAATATTGTCTATGGTTGCCTCTAAACTATAAACTTGTCTAAACCTCAGATCATCCCACTAACTATGGAGGCCATCTGGATGATGTTAGAGAATGGAACACATGGGTCGGAAGTTTTTAAAAGCTACTTATGGCTCACTCAGAAAAAATGAACTATGAACTAACATAATACATTATGGCTTCTGAACCAAAGCAGCTTATTAAAAAGCAAAGTTAGAGATCTATTTAATAAGCTTACCACCTGAATACCTATCTTGTCTTATCTGAATATGATAAGGCAGTATCAGACACTTGGGATTAGTAGCTCTGCTCACACATTCGAAGTATTTCGATTCTTCCCCCTGTGTTATAAAGAACGGGCTAGACTCTGTGGCTCTTTTTAAGATTATAGGATTCATCTTGCATCAGCCAATGGTGAAGGGGACTAGGAGGGAAGCATACTACCACCTAATGAGAAAGAGGAAGGGAAGCTGGACTTTCCCAAAATGTTTTCTTGATTTCATTCCATGATTTCATTTGCATTGTATGAATGTAACTTTGGGACATTAGTGTAACTCAATTTACCTCCAGTTCTTTTTGTGAGGAGCAGTGATTCCTGTAACCTGGGTGCTTGTGTGGTCATTCAGGAGACATTCAAATGTCATCCAGCTGATTAGCAGAGCACTCACATGAATGGAAAAGATTAGAGAGAACATTGGTGAGAGGTAAAAAAATAAACAGAACCTTGGTTTGTCACACTTTACATTGTGCTCATTGTAACCCATTGGTCTTCAAACTGGCATGTGTTCTTGATATTTTGCCTTCCTTGCCGCCTGTCTCACCAACAGGGAGAAAAAAAAGCCAGGATGCCTTGTTAACTGAGGTATAAAGTAAACACTTATGACTGGTAACCAATCATGAGCATGTTTGTTACTTAGATTGATAAGAATCTCTGTATTAGGGCCATACCACCTGTCTTGACTAATTTGCCATGAGATCAGTCATTTCCCTTAGAGAGAACTGTAGTGGTTCCCAATCTATTTTATACCATGGACCAGAAAACCCATTTACAAACTTTTGGCAGACCGGTAACATTTTATTTGCATATTTATGCATTCATTATGCAAATAATGAACATGAAAATATGCAAATAAAATGTTACCTATCCATCAACCCACTTACCCTATGCTGCACATCCCTCTACCTCCAACCCCAGAACTCTCTGACCCGGTCCAGCCAACCCTGATTCTCAGTCTCTCTGTATTATTAAACCTGCCAAACCCATCATCTGATATCCCCATGTCCCTCTAATCCAGTGGTCCTGAATGTGGTGCCCGCGGGCGCCATGGCACCCGCCGGGCCATTTCTGTGCGCCCGCCGAGTGATCGGGGCCAGCCCTGCCCCTGGGTGCGAGCGCATGGGCAGCCCCGCCCCCGGGCACACAGTGCCGGCCCTGGGAGCGCGGCATATGGGCGTCCCCGCCCCTGGGCATGCAGCACAGGAGCAGCACTGGCCCCAAGGGTGCAGCGCATGGGCACTGCCGCCTTCTGGGCGTGTGGCACAGGAGTGGCGCCGGCCATGGGCATGCAGCACATGGGCTGCCCCGACCCTGGGCGAACAGGACAGGAGCGGTGCCAGCCTCAGGCACATGGTGTATGGGTAGCTCCATCCCTGGGCATGCAGGTGTGCTTGGCCCCACCCCTGGGTGCATATGCAGCCCCGCTCCTAGGTGCCCAGCAGCCCCAAAAGGTTGGGGACCACTGCTGTAATCCCATTACCTCACAAATCTGTCTTGCCAAGTCTGTCACTCCGGTGACCACTGCCTATCACCTCCCAAAACCCCCTTTAGTCAACTTCCTTTAGTCAACCTCCTCTGACTTGCCTGAAGCCTGTCCTGCATCCACTGTCACCACCAATCTTGGCACACTGCATCATGGTGACCCCTGACTTAAATTAACATCCTTTCATTTCCCCGAATCCTGTCCCACCAGTCCCAGGGCTCTCTGATTCTGCCCCATTATCCCCAGTGTCCCTTGCTCCACAAACTCCATGACTGCCTGTTGTGCCAAACCCTGATCCTGCCCCACTGATCCTGCAAATTCCTGTTCCACAAGCTCTGAGGCCCCTTACTCTGATCAGACACCCTCAGGTCTGCTGTCCCCTGAGACAGAAGCACAAGCTGCACCACATCTGGCTCCATAACCATTGACCCACTGCAACCCCCCCTTGCCCTTTGACATCTAACCCCAGGCCTCCCTCCTTAACCCCTACCCCCAACTCAGCTTAACACCCTGTGACCCCCACTTCAAGCCCTGTGCCCTTTGACCCTTTAACCTCTGCTTTACAGCCAATACCAACATCCTCTTGGTCATTCTATGACCCCACCACACCCTCACTCAACACCCCTTTGCCCTTTGACGCCCCTCCACTCCTCAGACCAAGGCTGCCCCCTCTAGGGATCATGACTGTTACTGCTGCATGGGCAGGGGAGTGGCCATTGGTAGTGCACACATTCCCTCCTTCTTCACACTCCCTGCCTCCCCAAGTGCTTCTTGTGCCCCCATGGGTAGAGGTGGGCGCGGGGGGGGGGGATGGGAGTTCAGAGCCCTGGCTGGGCTGCCATCTTACCTAGGTGGGAGAGGGGAGGAAGGACGGAGGTGCCTCCTTCTGCTGCTGCCCCATCCTCAGCACCACTGCTGGGCAAAATCACCCACTACAGCTGCCGGAGCTAAAGCTGGGTACCGGAGCTAAAGCTGAGTGACCCTCTGCCCCCAGAGCCAATGTGAACAGCTGGCTTCAGCTCCAACAGCTGCTGCAGCCTGGCAGCCATTGGTTTGCAGCCCAGCACTGGTCCATGGACCAGTGATTGGGAACCACTGGTGTAGGGCATATTGTTATAGAACAAGCAGACTTTAATGATCTGTGTTCACAACCCAAAGGATCATGGAAATATATGAATGAAGCTGCAAAGAGAGGTGATACAACAGATAATATAGTGCTCTGCTGGCTCATGAAGAGAATTTTCTAGTAGAGGAAAGCTGAACAAAGCAAAACAGTTAGGGTATGTCTACACTAGCCACTCTAGTTCGAACTAGGGTAGCTAATGTAGTCATTCAAACTTGCAAATGAAGCCCAGCATTTAAATATCCCCGGCTTTATTTACATGTTCCTGAGCACCGCCATTTTTAAATGCCTGGTAGTTCGAACTCCCTCCTCATTGCTGGAGGAGTAATGGTAGTCCAAATTACGGCTTTAGATCAAACTACCTAGCCCGTGCCGCGTGTAGCCGCGGGCAGGGAGCTCAAACTACCAGGCATTTAAAAATGGCGGCACCCGGGAACATGCAAATAAAGCCTGGGATATTTTAATCCCAGGCTTCATTTGCAAGTTCGAATGACTACATTAGCCACCCTAGTTCGAACTTAGGTGGCTAGTATAGACATACCCTTAGTGTCTGACACTTGAACACATGTAGGTCATTCAAACAGATGCCATTTTACAAGCAAACAGGTACAAACAATATAATAGAAAATATTTTCCTTCCTCTTATCAAATCAGTTATCACTATACCTAAATGACTTCTTAAAATATGCTAATTGCATTGTTTCTGGGTTGAAATCAGTGATTAACATGATGGTGGGAACTTACCAACAGCACCACCACTGGGGAGAGGGGCAGAGAGGCTGCAGCTCCCACACCCAAAATTTTATACCAGGTGTCTGCTCACCCTAGCCTCAGACAGAGAGGCTATGTCTAGACTACAGGCTTCTTGTGCAAGAAGCTTTTTGCAGAAGAGATCTCTGCACAAACTTCTTGCGCATGAGCATGTCCACACTATAAAAGTGCATTGCAAAAGTGAAACTCTTTTGTGCAAGAGAGCATCCAGACTGCATGGACGCTCTCTCAAAAGAAAGCTCTGATTGCTATTTACAGAATAGCTTTTTTCGATTGGCTCTTTTTGAGCAAAAAACCCCAGTTGCCCATCCACACACACCTTTTTGCACAAGAGCTCTTGCACAAAAAGGAGTTATTCCTCTTAGCAAGAGGAATACCTAAACCGCAAAAAAAGCCCTCTGTTCTTTTGATGTATTATAAATTTACTTGTGCAAAAACATGCTTAAGGAGTGGACACTCCGTGGCAAAAACAGCCATTTTTGTGCAAAAATCCTGTAGTGTAGATGTCGCTAGAGCTCTTAACTGCACGACAGCCTGAGTGTGATTTGTGAAGAATTTGGAAGTGGGAAAAGCATGACCTTTTCTTTTTTTCTTTTTTTTTCCTTTGAGAGTCTTAATGATGAAACTAAATTCAGCCATAGTTTACAGATGATGACCACAGTGACCTCCCTTTCTGCTAGTGGAAGGGATAGGGGTAACATCCTCAATATGCCCAGTCTTTATTCCAGAATGAGCTTGGGCTCTGAGGACTGACTGGGTACCAGGTCTAGGACTCTTGGTCCTGTTTTCACCTGTACCTCACAGCTTGATGTGAACGGCAGTGAGGCCCAGCTTCTTGCACCTCTGGGCAACAGCCTGGGCTGCCAACATAGCAGCATAAGGTGAAGACTCGTCTCTGTCAGCCTTCATACCACCAGTCACTCAGCAGATGGTCTCCTTGCCAGAAAGATCAGTTACATGGACAAAACATCATTGAAGGAAGTGAAGATATGGGAGACACCAAACACGTTTTCTCCCAAGCTGATGACCTGCTCTTCTTTCTTCTCCTTACACTTTCGAGGTGCCATTTTTGTTATTGTTGTTTATTATCAAAGGCAGGGGTGATTAGAATAACAAAAGTCTTGCCATTAAAGTAAACTAAGGATCATTAGATGATCCTGATAGCATTATCAGGTACTCCAGGCAAAAGATGGGAAACAAAGGATGGGAATAAATGGCGAGAATGGAGAGAAGTAAATAATGGTGTCCTCCATGGGTTTGTTCTAGGATCAGTGTTGTTTAACACATCCATAAATGATCTGTAGAAAAGGGTAAACAGTGAGCTGGCAAAAGTTGCAGATGATACAAATAGTCAAGCTTTGGATAGGTAAGTCCAGAACTGAATTCAAAGATTTACAAAGAGATTTCACAGTCACTCTGGGCAACACAAGGGGAGATGAAATTCAATATGGATAAATTCACAGTAATGCACATGGAAAAATGTAATCCCAAATATACACACAACATAATATTAGCTGAACCCATTAAAGATGTCTTGGACTCATTGTGGATAGTTGCCTGAAAATATCTGCTCCATGTCTAGTGACAATCGTAAAAATGAACTGAATATTGGGACTCATTAGGAGAGGTATAGATAATAAGACTGAAAACATCACATTGCCTATATAAATCCATGATACACACATATATTGAATACTGTGAGCAGATTTGATCACTCCATCACAAAAAAGGAATTTTGGATTTGGAAAAGGTACAAGGAAGGGTGCATAAATAATTAGGACTACTGAACACATTCCATATGAGGAGAGATTAAAAAGATGGACTTTTCAGTTTGAAAAAGAGATGATTAAAGGGGAGATGGGACAGAGGCCCATAAAATCATGAATGATGTGGAAAAATTAATTAAGGAAGTATTTACTCTTTCGTACTACACAAGAACTAGCAGACACACAATGAAATTAAATAGACAGCA
Source organism: Pelodiscus sinensis (assembly GCF_049634645.1). Taxonomy (NCBI): domain Eukaryota; kingdom Metazoa; phylum Chordata; order Testudines; family Trionychidae; genus Pelodiscus; species Pelodiscus sinensis. Next base: position 22,456,702 of record NC_134725.1, on the reverse strand, counting down.
GATATAAATGAACTATAGAAAGTATTTCTTCATAATAGTCAGCCTGTGGAACTCTCTGCCAAATGATGTTGCAGAGGCCAAGACTAGAGTTCCAAAAAGAACTAGATAAGCTCATGGAAAATAAGTCCCTAAATGGCTATTAGCCAGTGTGTGCAGAGATTCAATACCATGTTCTGCATGTCCCTCACATCTGTTTGCCAGAAGCTGGGAATGGTTGATGGGATTAATCACTTGGCGATTGCCTGCTGTGTTCATTCCATCTCTGAAGCACCTGGCATTTGCTACTGGTAGAAGATACCAAGCTAGATGGATCTTTGATCTGATCCAGAATGGTCATTCTGATGATCTTACATACTGCCCCTGCAGTAACCCAATGGACCCCAATTCTCTCCCAGAGCTGAGGTTTATGAAAATCTTCATTTTTGAAATTATAGATAATTAGCATATGGGATTACCAAGCATGATACAGTTGGCTGAAATGGGGAGATGGAAGGGGATTTGTTTCCTGATTTTGGTTGAGCAAGGAAACAGAGGGGCTATGTCTAGACTGGCATGATTTTCCGCAAATGCTTTTAAAATGCCAGTCTAGACACAGTCAGGTACTGAGACATGACAAGGTTGTTAGCAATGGCTCTGCAGAGCTGGAAGTGCAGCATGCAACATACAATGGCAGATGTGACATGTAAGGGGAATTCAACCAATAGGTAAAAAGAAATAATAAGAACAATCACTCAGTACTCACTAATCAATGTTATGACCATTACATAGCAATTTCATATTTTAGATTAAATTCTGTTATTATAGGGTTCAGCTATCCAAACACTGCTGTAAATTTATGCTGCATAGTAGCATAGGAATCTCATCCTGCCAAGTTCTAGGTTGCTTGAACATATATTGGTAAGAAGTATTGAGTTCCTATAGGAATTAGACCCTTAATCTGCATCCGTAGCAGCTAACATCAATTCCCATACCCCTGGTCTACACTAGGGGATACATTCAAGTAAAGATACACAACTTTAGTGATGTTAATTGCATAGCTTAAGATGAAATATTTTAACTAGAATTTTGGCACCATCCACACTTTGGGAAGTCGAAGGGAGCACACTCTCCCTTTGACTTCCCTTATTCCTCATAGAAGCAAGACTACTAGCATTGATGGAAGCTCCCTCTCAGTTTGAATTAGCATGTCTTCACTAAACCCACTAATTCGAACCCCAGAAGATCAACTGTGGCTACTCTGATTTTATCTGTAGTGTAGACATGGCCACACAGATTATTTCTGGTAGAGGCAGGAGGTACAAATAATAAAACTTCTTTGATTACTCCTGCTTCTACCAGAAATAATAGAATGCACACAGAAGGGAAAGTTTGATGGGAGCAACTGAAGTCAAGAAAAAGAATCACAGACAACAGAAAATGGGGAAATACCAAGACCTGCGAGAAGGATTGGCCAAAACATGCAAGCAAACGATAGTCTGTGTTTAAGTAACTGATAGAGCCAGATTGTAGTCTAGATTCTCACTATAAGCCTGATCCAAAGTTCACAGCCTCTGGAAAGGCTCCCCTTAATTTCAGTGAGTTTCTTCCTTCTTCATAACATCTCCTGGTGGGTACTGTGAAGGGTGTTCAACTCCCATAAATAATCCATACACAGAAGGTAACTGCTGATTTTGGGCAGCAACATGTAACCCAGACATCACAAAATAAAACCTACCTGCTCACAGGAAACTAGGATTAGAACCAACCACCTTCATTTCCAAAAACAAAGCAGTAGTGGTCTGTTCCATTTGAGCTAAAAAAGAATGTAGTCATCTTGAAGTAGCAGGAGGTAGTACACCAAAATCCCACAACCTTTCTTCAGTGATTCTACCAGAGGGCAAAGTCACTAACTCATACTATCAGCACAGGACAAGTGGTTTCTCTCTGGCTATGTCTAGACTGGCATGATTTTCTGGAAATGCTTTTAACGGAAAAGTTTTTCATTAAAAGCATTTTCAGAAAAGAGCATCTAGACTGGCACGGATGCTTTTCCGCAAAAGCACTTTTTGCAGAAAAGCGTCCATGCCAATCTAGACGCGCTTTTGTGCAAAAAAGCCCCAATCGCCATTTTAGCCATCAGGGCTTTTTTTGCGCAAAACAGTACTGTGCTGTCTACACTGGCCCTCTTGCACAAATGATTTGTGCAAGAGGGCTTTTGCCTGAACGGGAGCAGCATAGTATTTCCACAAGAACACTGACAATCTTACATGAGATCGTAAGTGTTCTTGCAGAAATTCAAGCAGCCAGTGTAAACAACTGGCAAGTTTTTCCGCAAAAGCAGCTGATTTTGCAGAAAAACTGGCCAGTCTAGACACAGCCTCTGGATTCTTCAGGGAACGTGAATCAGTTGAGATAGCCAGTTAACAGAAGAGAATTTTATGGCCAGCATGCCACTGAGAATTTGCCCCCTTTGTGTTTTCTTAAATCATTATTTTATGTTACAAACTTTAGGCAAACATAAGAAAAGCAATAAAACTTCAATGTGAATCATTCTTCCCAATTAATTGTTTCCCTCAAAAAACATTTAGTAAATTATTTGGATGATGAATAGAGTTTTGAAAGGGGTTTTGCGGTTACTAATAGCATCATTCTGTCTTTCTGTTCCAAAGCTGGTTTTATTAATATAATATTTTCTTAGATCAGGTTGCAGTTGAGAGAACAACATTCACCGGAAACAATATAATAAACTTTTTTTTTTAATTCTAAACCCTTTAAAAGGACAGATCTGTCTTAGGAAACCATCAGTACATCCAAAAAGAGATGAAAGTGTTTTCAGGGACACAGAGTTTCACATTCCTTAATATAAAATCTATATGGATTAGTACTTTCCACATAGGCTAAAGTTTTTATTAAGGACAAATCCATCTGCTTTATTTCTTATCGAACTGTATCAAGTCTAATAGGCACCACATTCTAACTTAATTGACTCCAAGATATTACCTTGTTCTTGACTGAGCTGCTGCCATTCATACAACCATTGAAAGGTAAATTGGCTTTAAACTCAGAGAATTAATCCTTTAATTAGGTTGAATTGATCAGAAAGTCTACATGGGCCATACTTCCAATAACTGCAAATCAGATACAATACAGTGTTGCTAAACTGCTTAGAGTCTGTGAGGGTATGTCTACACTACCCTGCTAGTTCGAACTAGCGGGGTAATGTAGGCATACCGCACTTGCAAATGAAGCCCGGGATTTGAATTTCCCAGGCTTCATTTGCATAAACCGGGCGCCGCCATTTTTAAATCCCGGCTGGTTCGAACCCCGTGCCACGCGGCTACACGCGGCACGAACTAGGTAGTTCGGACTAGGCTTCCTAGTTCGAACTACCGTTGCTCCTCCTTCCACGAGGAGTAACTGTAGTTCGAACTAGGAAGCCTAGTCCGAACTACCTAGTTCGTGCCGCGTGTAGCTGCGCGGCACGGGGTTCGAACCAGCTGGGATTTAAAAATGGCGGCGCCCGGCTTATGCAAATGAAGCCCGGGAAATTCAAATCCCGGGCTTCATTTGCAAGTGCGGTATGCCTACATTACCCCGCTAGTTCGAACTAGCGGGGTAGTGTAGACATACCCTGAGTGACAAACTATCATGGAAGAATTGGTCCTACAGCTCATAAGATGCTCCACTGGTTCTGTCTTTCTAGGTTGTCAGCAAACACATCACAGCAGTAATCAAGATTAGTTGGAATGTGTTATTGTTATGAATGGAACTATCTCAAAATAACAAAAGACATGAGGGTGATATGTCAAGTGGAATTCCAATATAAGCCAAGCAGCCCAAAGTAAAGAGCTAAACATTTTGTCAGTCTGCTGTTTCACAGTGTCTTGTTTATAGATTTTCATTACTTCACCAGTTTTGTAAACCACTCATTTTAGAACTCCCAGTGGTACCTACAACCTATCATCACTTGCCATCAGCTATTCTATATCATATATATTAACAAAACTCCCCCCGAAATATGCTGTAGAATAAAACTCTTACTTTTCCTCAAAAAATCAAAATATCTGCTGAAATAGGCTTTACATGTACAATTACTAGGAAGAAGGCACTTAAATTTCCAGTGCTAACAGACAAAATAAGACACCAATAGCTATTAAATAGAGATTGCTAACATACATATACATACAGGATAGGATTTTCAAAATTGCCTAAATGACTTAGCAATGTAAGTGCTATTTGCTTTCTGTGAGACATCTGCTCCTAAGTGATTTAGGTGAGTTTGAAAATTCCCCTCTGTGGACATCCAAGCTATCGTACCTTACAGTTTTTTAGCAGTCTTATGATAGAGTCATTAGAAAGTAACCAGTTATTTGGATTATACTAAAATAGATTTAAATGTGTTTCTAGCAACTTTATTTATTCTGTGTCCTATTGAAAAACAGTCCTTAGTTAGACTACATACTCCTGCCTGAAAAATCCCATAAAACATATGTACCCTGTACAACAGGAGGCAATAAACCAATATTCTGCACATTTGCACACCAATATTTACCTTTTAATGATTAGTGTACTTATACTTGCTGGAGAATTCATTAGCAAAATGACACAGTTATGCAGCTTGACTATAAATTAGAGTTCTGCCTGAAGGAAGGCTCTGTATGGCACGTTTGGATTTTCATGCTTACCCAGTTAGTTTAATCACAGTACAATGACCTACATCAAATAGCATCTTAAGACTTATTTGAGAATCCAGCCTTTGGGGCTGTGTATTCAATCTTCCCAGTGCCCTGGTAAAAATAAACTAGTCAGGCTGCTCAGATTTAGGTAAGCACAAGATCCTTAGGGATTCACTTTGTACTCCATTGTCTTTAACAGTTAATTATAACAATAGTGCCAATTGCTGAGGCAATCTTGTAAGCCCTCATGTTCAACATGAGGGCATTCTCTGTTAGGATGTTTCCACTTCCATGTGTTACACGATAATTTTCAAAGATGCATCTGAGAGATTCCAGAATTTCAGGGAATATTCCAGACATTCAGGCCTGCCTATGGAGAAGGGGGAAAGAAAAGGAACAATTGCCCCAAGGCCCAGTAATTCAAAGGGCTACTGCAAAGCCCTTTAAATCACTGCTAGAGCATTGTACTACATGCTCCAGGCAGTGCTAAGGGCTGGGGTGAGGGGCACTATGCTCTTGGTGGTGGTGAGGACCACTTGGGGCCATCATGGTATGCTGTGGGCAGTGCTCAGGGCTGATTACTCTAGGCCAATGTTTCCCAATTGGTGCTCCGGGGAACCCTGGGGTTCCATGAAGCAAAACTAGGGGTTCCGCGAGGAGCCAGCACTCCACCACCCCCTCTGAAAGAGAGAGAGCCGGCTAGCCAGCAGAGGCATGGACAGTGAGTTGTATGGGCTCGTGGTGCCCATGCTCCACCAATATTTGGAACTGGAGTGGGCCCTGGGTCCCCCCCCCACGTGTCCCCCCACCCAGAGCATCTCTCCCATCCCCGTCCCCCTCCCTGCTGTGCACATCCTTCACTGCGCTCCCCCTTGCTGGCTGCTGCTGCCCTGCGCAGCGTGCTCAAACCGGTAGGCGGGGAGACGCCTGGGCGTGACGTAACATCACAGCCCGGGATTTTAAAACTGCTGGGTGCTGCGTTGTGCCGTGTGGCTGAGTTGCGGGTTCGGAGTCCGGGGACGTAGCGCAGACTCCAGCCCCACAAAGTGGAAGGCAGAAGGTAGAGGAAGGAGAAGGGCTGGGAGAGGAAGGGGCTTGTGAGGAGGGGGAGGGGAGAGGAAGGCTTCAAAGGGTCAGGGTAGAGGAGAGACAAATGCCAGGGGGGCAAGTGGTTTATTTAACAGAGCCATTTGAGAAAATGTGGATGTTGCACCAGAGGGTGCATTATGGTTAGTAAATGATACACATGACTCCTGTTAACGTGAAGAGGATTTGTGCGAGTACTTTCTACCAACCCTCTGAGGCAAATGTTTAAATATATCTCACACATTCATAGATGTTAAGGTCAGGAGGGACCACTGTGATCATCTAGTCTGACCTCCTGTATAATACAGGCCAGAGAATTCTTAGAGCAAAATTTTTTCTAGAAAAAACATCCCAGTCTTGATTTAAAAATAGTCAGTGATGAAGAATCCACAATAACACTGTTCCAATGATCAATTACTCTATTAAAAATGTATGCTTTATTTCCAGATCCAATTTGTCTAGCTTCAGCTTCCAGCCGTTAGATACTGTTATACCTTTTTTCTGCTAGATTGAAGAGCCTGTTATTAAATATTTGTTCCTCATGTCAGTTCTCACAGACTAATCAAGACTTTCAAATGGAAAAGAATAATAGTCTAGGCAAGGAGTAGGTGCAAGGAGGGACACTGGGAAGGGAGTTCAAGGCATTCTAGTCAGTTGGAGGGAGAAGGTCTAAAGCAGTGGTCCCCAACCTTTTGGGGCTGCCAGGTGCCCGGGGGTGGGGCCACTCATGTGCTGCGTGTCTGGGAGCGAGGCCACTGTTGCACCACAAGCCCGGGGCTGGCACTGTGCATGTGTCACGTACCAGGGCGGGGCTGGCCTAGATCACGCAGTGGGTGCACAAAATGCCCCGGCAGGTGCCAGGGTGCCCGTGGGCATCGCGTTGGGGACCACTGGTCTAAAGGTCTGCCAGGCACAGGTGGAAGAAAATGTGAACCAGAGCCATGGAATTAGGAACTACATTTTAAGCCCTCCAAGGAGAAAGCAGAGAAATAGTCTGTGCTTGAGTCAAGTACCAACTTTCACTCACTCCACTCCACAACTGGCTTCTTCTTTTCCTCTTGTTCCTTTCATGTATGTCTGTTGGGCATTGAAAGTATAATCATCTCTAGCTATATCTATTCCTTAACTGCTTCTTGTTTGGTTCCATACCTTTTCAGATCTACGAAAGAAAAATGAGTTATGGACCTCTGGTTACCTGGGGGTGGGAAGGTCATTGTCCAGGTGCCTAAAGATATACTGTCCCCTGTATAATAGTCAGCAAGCAACTCAGATCTGGTATCTGCACATGCACATCTCTACCTGCAACATTTTGGGAATATTTTGATCTGGGATTTTGGTTTGGGGCCCTTTGCTAAATAAAACAAAATGAATGGATCAAGAAAGTGACTCTTCATATTCTTCTACCAGGCTTGGGGGAAACCCTATCAATAATAAAGGCCACAACTGGGACAGAAATGCTCTTCTATTACAGTGTGAAAGCTGAGTCTGTTCACGTGCTAATGGGAAACCACTGCATAATGCCACCACAGCAAAGGAGGTAGAAACATCATGGCTACATCTAGACTAGCATGATTTTCCGCAAATGCTTTTTTCTGTTAAAAGCATTTGCGGAAAAGAGCGTCTAGATTGGCATGGACACTTTTCCACAAAAGCACTTTTTGCGGAACAGCGTCCGTGCCGATCTAGACGCGCTTTTCCACAAAAAAGCCCCGATTGCCATTTTTGCGATCAGGGCTTTTTTGTGGAAAACAAATCTGAGCTATCTACACTGGCCCTTTTGCGCAAAAGGACTTTTGCCTGAACGGGAGCAGCATAGTATTTCCGCAAGAAGCACTGATTTCTTACCGTAGGAAGTCAGTGTTCTTGTGGAAATTCAAGTGGCCGTGCAGACAGCTGGCAAGTTTTCCCGGAAAAGCGGCCGCTTTTGCAGAAAAACTGGCCAGTCTAGACACAGCCCATAGGAATTAAAAGATTGAAGAGAAGAACCCAGGTCAGAAAAGACATTTATTAAAGTAGTAACAAGTGCAATACCACATCAGATGTACCAGAGGTAGTTTGAAAATAAGTGTCATTCAGATCCATATTAAATTAAATCAATGTTTGCCTTGCCTCTACACACAAAGCTGAATTCCAACATCCACTGAGGGAAAGTCTATAAGTCTCCCAGGCTGCAATTTGTTCTGCATATTCCAGAGGTGGATTTATAATGAAATATACCTTCTGAGGTGGGGAGAAGCAACCCCACTCTTACCCGGGGCCAGAGGAGTCTCGGGAGCCAAGGCTGGCCGGCACCACCATGGTCGGGAAGCGGTGTGGCCAGATTTAGAAGCCCCACTCAGGGAAGGGGGAAGGGGGAAGGGCTGTGCTGAGAGTGAGAGCCCCGAGAGCAGCCACAAACACGGCACCGGGGGATGATGTCATACACCAATACAACGTGATGTCAAACCAGCACTGGGGAACGAGCAAGGGGGCGGAGCAGACCATACGCTGGGGTGGGGATAAAAAGGCGCCAGCACCAAAGGTAAAGGAGGAGGTTACCAGGGCTGTGAGGGAATGCCCCACCTCTTAAGGGAAGGAGAGGGAGAGACTTGGATGGCGGAGGTAGGAAGTGGCCCAGGGTGCGGTTGCGAAGCCTGTGAGCAAATGAGTTTAGAGGCATCTCCCCCATTTGCTAGGTTAGGGAGTCAGTCTCCCTACCTTAGGGCCCTGGGCCAGGACTCAGGAGAGTAGGCAGGCCCGGGTCCCCCTACTCTGCCATCGGAGGTTGAATATTGGTGCCCAGGCTGGTGAGATTGTCCATTGGGAGTAACCATCAAATGAAACTGTACAGAACCTGTACTGTTGGGGGTTGTAAAGGTGACAGAGGGCACAATAAAACAGGTGGTTGGATGAGATACGAGCAGGACATCTTATACCTCCCCAATGACATGAGTCCCCCAGGACTGGGTAGTGCTTCATTGGGTCCAGCACCCCCTCTCTCCTATGTGAGGGGGTGGCTGCTCTGTAGGGGGGCCACTCCCTCTGCAGAGGGGTCTGTGTGGGGAGTGGGCCAGGAGAGCAGGGAAGCTCACCTGCAGGCTGCAGCCTCAGGAAAGCTGGCAGGAGGCAGTGAGCAGCGCGAACATGGGCTGGAAGGCTTCAGAGGAGCATGGGACAGCTGCACAGCTGGCTGGAGAAAAGCAGCACTTTGAAGTGGGAAAGTGCCATTCTCTTCAGCTGGCTGTGCAGCTGCCTAGTGCTCCACTGGAACCTTCCAACCCATGTTTGCGCTGCTGGCTGCTGCTGGTGATGGGGGAGGGCGGCTGGCTGTGGCTGCCCATGGAGACGCGGGGCTAGGGCTGGGGAGCCCACAACCTACACAGCTAGCAGGAAAAAGCTGCACTTGAGCACAAAAAGCACCAATTCTCTTTGGAAGCTGGCTGTGTGGTTGCACTGCACCCTCCACCTGAATCCTCCAGCCCTTGTAATGTTGTCCTGCTGTTAGCTGCCACCTGCTGAGTGGCTGCTGCATGCAGGTGAAGGGGAGAGTGGCTGGGGGATGGAGAGCTCGGGTGGGTGGGGGTGCTAAGGTGGCTGATTGAACTATGTCCCCCTTACCTTCAGGTGAAGCACATGCGGGTCTCTGCCCACTACTCCAGGCCAGCCAGCACAGAGCCACTGGGGCACCTGAGACTGTCCTTCATGACCATGGAGATATTTATATGGCCTCTGTCAGTCTTCTTCTCCTGCCCCACCATGACAGCTCTGCTCTTATGCTGGACCCCCAGTTCTGCCCCTTCCATCATGGGCTCTACCCTTCTGGGGGCCCAGACCTGCTCCCACACACCTTGCCATGTGGCCTGGCTATTCTGCCAGCAGCCATCTCAGAACCATTAGGGCACATCTACACTTTAAGGCTAAAGCCAAAATAAGCTACACAGCTTAAGCTACATCAATTGTGTAGCTTATATCAAAATAGCTTATTTCGGCTTTTGGCGCTGTCCACACAGCAGGAAGTCTGAGGAAGAGCACTCTTCTTCTGAATTCCCTTATTCCTTGTAAAATGAGGGTTACAGGAGTCGGAGTAAGAAATCCTCCAGCTTGACCTTATTTTGACATAATGTTGAAATAACTACTTGTAGTATAGATGCGGACTATGTTATTTTGGAATAAGGTAAGTTATTCCAAAATAACACTGCTGTGCAGATGTACCCTTTGTTCCTGTACCTGTGGCCCACACCCAGGTCAGGACTTGAGCCTAGGAGAGACAGAGGCTGGCTTTCAGCACGCCACTATTAAAAACATTCCAATACCACAGGTGTTAAACCAAAGTGGGGAATGGCCAGCTCAGACCATGGCCCACGAAGGCCCACCTGTAGCTACATCCATACTCTTTCAGACATTTTTAATCTGTCTAAAAATCAAGGTCAGTTTTTAGGAAACAATGAAGCGATACTATGTGTCTGGCAGTCAAAAACACAAAAAAATGAAGGCGAGGCAAAAAGATGAAGCTAAGCATAAAGAAAGTTTGTCATCTTATTTTAAAAATCTGGACGTACTGAATAGAAGACATTCATCAAAAAGTATGGATGAGGAAACATCTCCATTATCTAATCACTTGGGGTAGGTCTATACTACAGCACTAATTCGAATTAACTTAGTTCGAATTAGTTAATTCAAACTAAGCTAATTCAAATTAGCACATCTAGACTTAAAAACTAGTTCGAATTAGCGTTTTCCTAATTCGAACTAGCATGTCCACACTGAGTGGACCCTGAACCGAGGTTAAGGATGGCCGGAAGCAGTGCCGGCAGGGCATCAGATTAGGACTTAGAGCATGGAGCTGCTGCCTCAGACTAGCCGAGGGCTGTGCTTAAAGGGACCCGACCCCCACACCGGACAGACCGTGCTCAGGGCTTCTCCACTTGCAAAGCAGTCCTGGCTTGGAGTGCCCTGAGTGCCCACACTTGGCACATCACAGCACTTGGCCATCAGCCGCAGGCTGCCATCCGGGGGGGTCAATTGGGGGGCTGCAGGAGAGTTTCCACTCCAAGGAGCCTGCAGAGCCACTCCAGTCCTCCTCATCAGGGGCTCGTACCCCATTCCTCCCTCACCTCCTTCCACTTACCCCTCCCTAGCCCCCCTTCCTGATGTACAAAATAAAGAAAACATGTGGTCAAAAATAGAAACTCTCTTTATTTAACAAAACTCGGGGAGACTGGGAAAAGGAGGTGGGAGAGGGGAAGAGAGAGGGTGGAAGAGGGGAGGGCAACTAAAATGATGAGGGGTTTGGAACAGGTCCCATATGAAGAGAGGCTAAAGAGACTGGGACTTTTCAGCTTAGAAAAGAGGAGACTGAGGGGGGATATGATAGAGGTCTATAAAAGCATGAGTGGTGTGGAGAGAGTGCATAAAGAAAAGTTCTTCATTAGTTCCCATAAAAGAAGGACTAGAAGACACCAAATTAAATGAATGGGTAGCAGGCTTCAAAGTAATAACAGAAAGTTGTTCTTCACAAAGCAAATAGTCAACCTGTGGAACTCCTTGCCACAGGAGGCTGTGAAGACTAGAACTATAACAGAGTTTAAAGAGAAGTTAGAAAAATTCATGGAGGTTGGGTCCATGGAGTGGTATTAGCCAAGGGGTAGAAATGGTGTCCCTGGCCTCTGTTTGTGGAAGGCTGGAGATGGATGGCACGAGACAAATGGCTTGGTCATTGTCTTCGGTCCATCCCCTGCAAGGTACCTAGTGTTGGCTGCTGTCGGCAGACAGGCTACTGGGCTAGATAGACCTTTGGTCTGACCCAGTACAGCCATTCTTATGTTCTTATGTTCTGAGCTCAGGGTCGGGGGTCTTACTGGACCACCTTGATTTTCATGCAAATCTGCTCCTGGGTGCCAGGCTGGCAGCTATCCTGCCCTAGACGGCCACTTTCCTGTGTCTAGTGTGGAGGTCGTGGCCGCTGGAGGCTTCCCCCCAAAGCTCGATGAGGTCCACGATCTCCGCACTAGACCAGGCGGGCGCCCGCCTCTTGCAGCCCCGGGCAAGCTCCTGGGAGCCGCCAGCCTGGTCCTGGGAAGAGGCGGAGGGCTGGGTGGCAGCGGGTGGCAGGTTCATGCCGTGCCAGGTGCAGGGTCTGCTGGCTGGGTGCTGGCAGGCTTGCACCTGGCACGGGCACCATAGCCCGACCGTGGTCCTTTAAGGGCTCCGGGGCTGGGAGCGGGGCAGACAAGTTTCCCTGGTTTGGCCCAGAGTGGCCACCAGGGCAAGCTGGGAAGGGCTAGCCTCCCACTAGTTCGAATTAAGTGGCTACACAGCCCTTAATTCGAACTACTTAATTCGAACTAGGCGTTAGTCCTCGTAGAATGAGGTTTACCTAGTTCGAATTAAGTGCTCCGCTAGTTCGAATTAAGTTCGAACTAGCGGTTTGTATGTGTAGCGCCTATTAAAGTTAATTCGAACTAACGGCTGTTAGTTCGAATTAACTTTATAGTGTAGACATACCCTTGCTGAGTTGTGGGGATACTACAACGACTGCAAAAAGTAGACTTTGAAGTAACAATGGAACTACAAAATATTGTTAATTTTGTCAAAGTAAGGGAAGAAACCTACTCTAAAGACATTGCATTATGGCCAAAATCTATTTCATTGGATAATATAGAATATTTCTTAGTAAATAATCCGAAAAACATAGGTAATATGGAAAATTTGAGAAAAGGGCATAAGATTGGAAGACAAAAGAAATTTAGAGGTTTTCATGAGTCCCATTTTCTGAGGATGAAGAAAAACGGGACCACAGAAATGAGAAATTGGTTGATTTTTTTCAGAAACCACCAAGACAGTCTACTGTTACGTTTGCAAATTATTCCCAGATCATAGTAAAGAAAAACAAACATTTTTGACAGGCACTGCAATTGGAGAAATGTTGCAAGAGATATTGTTGATCATGAAACTTCCAAAGTTCATATTAACGCTATGTGTAAGGTTATTCAAAGATGTGTAAGATTATCCACAAGAACTGATTCTGAGTTATCTGCTCAGTTTGAGAAGGAGTATTTTTACTGGAGGAAAATGCTGAGATTTGCTGCCACAGTGAAACTGCTGTCTTCTTCGGGACTGTAGTGGGGCTCTATTTGAAACCCAGGAAGCCTCTCCCCCAGCCTTGAAGGAGGGATGACTGTACCTGGGGTTCAACTAAATACTTGGGACAAATAATGAAAAACACAGTCAGGAGGTGCAGGTCACAGGGTCAAAACAAGGGAACCGGTTGGGAATACCAAGAAGAGAATCCTGGACAGCACCCACTGCTCCTTGAAGCTGTCAAGGGAGCCAGTGGACGCCCCCCAGAGGAACTCTGCCCGGATGCGTGATACTAGGGAGGAACGAAAATAGGTCCCACAGTCTCAGGGAACCCTCTCGTTGAGCATCCTCTTCCTGGTGTTATAGATGGCAGTTTTAGCTAAGGCCAAGAGGAGGTTGACGAGAAGGTCCCATGACTTTGTGGAGCCACGGATAGGGTGTGCATAAATGAAAAGGTGTGGGGAAAAGTGCTCAAAACCTCAATAAGAGATTCTGGAGGAGCCGGAATAGGGGCTGCAACCTGGCACATTCGAGGTAGACATGTGCCAGGTTTTCCCTCACACTGCAAAAGGGGCAGGTATCCAGGATGGGGATGAACCGCACCAGGTACACACCCGTGCTCACGGCTCCATGCAGGAACCGCCAACTGATGTCCCTGATGGGCTGCGGGATTAAGGTGGAATATACGCTGGCCCTTCGAGGTTCCCCACTCTCAATGGGTCTTAGGTAGTCCCGCCACTTTGTATTGGGGCAGGACACGAGGGTGGGGAAATGCTGAGTGTAGAGCACGAGCGTGTATTGATGTTCCCTAGGCGCAGACCTGTTGCAACTTTTGTAGCCGGCTAGGGGTCCAGGGATGGGAAGGCTGGGGGGGGGGGCACGGAACAGGGCAGAGGAAGGCATACCCCAAAATGCTCCATGCTGCACTACCTGCACTAAAGAGGAGTCTCTGCAGGGCCTGGAGGTGGAAGGTCCAGACCTGGCTGTGCACGCAGACCAGGCCCTGGCCTCCCTCTTCCAGGGGGAGACACAGGACCCCTGCAGAGACCCAGTGCAGTACTGGCCAAAAGAACTCCAGAGCTATCCTCTGGAACTTGGCCAGGACCTCCGGTGCCGGGCGGAGGGTGTTGAGCCGGTGCCAGAGCATGGACAGGACCAGCTGATTTAGCACCAGCACCCTCTCTCGGAGGGAGAGATACTGGCGCAGTCCTGTCCATCTCTGCAGCCGCCCAGCCACCTTGGCCTCCAAACCCTGCCAGTTCTCCGGTGGAGAGGGATGTGTGGCGGATAAATAGACGCCCAGATAGAGCAGCAGACCCACGCTCCACCTGATAGCCTGAAGTGCGGGTGGGAGGGATCTGGCCCGCCATCCGTCCCCGACCACTAGAGCTCTTGACCCAGTTGACCCGGGCGGAGGAGGCCGCCGAGTAGACAGCTTGGCAGGCCTCCACCCATGCCAGGTCACCCGGGTCCTGGACCACGAGGAGCACGTCATTGGCGTATGCCAACAGGACCAGCCGCTGCTCCGGCTCCTGAAGCACCAACCCCGTCAGCCTCCTGCAGAGGAGACAGAGGAAGGGCTTGATTGCCAGAGCATATAGCTGGCCCGACAGCGGACACCTCTGACGTACTCCCTACCAGAAGCTGACCGGCTCGGTCAGGGTCCAGTTGAGCCTGACCAAACACTCTGCGAGGGCGTACAGAACCCGGAGAAAACCCACAAAATGAGACCTGAAGCCAAAGGCCTGCAGGGTGCCCAGGAGATACCCGTGATCCATCCTGTCGAACGCCTTCTCCTGGCGCAGGGACAGGAGAGTGAACAACAAGCTGTCCCCACTCCCAAGCTCCAAGAGATCCCAGACCAAATACAGGTTATCAAAAATGCAATGGTCCGGGATGGTGTAGGTCTGGTCGGGATGGATCACGTCCGCCAGCACGGAACGCAGTCATAGCGAGGTGGCTTTTGCTACGACCTTGTAGTCTGTGCTGAGGAGCGAGATGGAACGCCAATTCCGAAGGTCGCGGAGGTCCCCCTTCTTTGGTAGCAAGGCAAGCATGGCTCGCCTGCAAGATGGAGGGAGGACCCCACTCTCCAAGGACTCGGCTTAGACGGTGATGAGGTCTGGACCGAGGATGTCCCAGAACACACGGTAAAACTCCATGGTCAGCACGTCCATGCCTGGGGTTTTATTGTTGGGCATGAGACGGAGGGCTTCCAAGAATTTGGCCAGAGTAAGAGGAGTCTCCAGCCAATCTTGGTCGCCTGCGCTGACCGTCGGGAGCTTGGTCCAGAGCTCCTTGCAGGTGTCAGCTTCGGTTGGATCCGGGGAGAACAAACTGGTGTAGAAGGCCCTGGCCCTTCCACGCATCTCCACCGGATCCATGAAGGTGGTGCCATCCTTCACCAAGAGGGAGGAGAGCTGGGCGCGCACCTTCCCCATGTCCCACCATCGCCGTGCTGAGGGAAAGGTGGACCGCTGCCCCTGCCAGGCCAGCCAGAACTCCCGGAAGGATGCCATGAAGCCCACATCCTCCAGCCAGCTATTATCCAATAGGCCGGCCCCAGCCTCTCCGAACACAGAGAGGCTTTCATGGGTCCATGAATGGGACCGGCTGGATGCTGGAGGAGTGGGCTTGTGCCAGATGGAAACAGGAGAGGTAAATGCAATCCAACTCAACCGATGGCTCGACCAATCATCCTCCACCTGGACGTAGGTGAAGGTTGTGCTGTCGTTCGGGTGGTGGTCTCACCAGACGTCCACCAGGGAGTGCTGATCCACGATCTCCCTGAGAATGCCTGCTGCGGCCTGGCAGTTTGCGAGTCCTACATGATCCCGGTCATCAACAGTGGTGTTGAAATCCCCTTCCAGGACCAGACATTCGCGAGGGATCCAGAGTGCCGAGGAAGGTGGCCGCCTCCTGATAAAAGGTGACCTGGTCCGGGCCCACGTTCGGGGCATACACGTTGACCAAGTTCAATGTCAGCCCCTCTACGTGGGCCCGGACATGAGCAGGAGGCCTAGGACAACCTCGGCAGTCCCCAGCACCTCGGGCCATAGGGCAGGGGAAAACAGGGTGACCACCCCAGCTGAGCAAGTGCAGAGGTGGCTAAAATACTCCCTGTCCCCCCACTCAAGCCACCAGCCAGCCTCGACAGCTGGAGTCGTGTGGGTCTCCTGCAGGAAAATCACCGAGTATCCCCCCTCCCGTAGGAAGGAGAGCTCCCGTCTCCTGCGGGGACCCGCCCTACAGTCTCAGGCATTTAATGTTACAAATATGGTGTGCTTCATGACGACGGCTGGGGTGGATCCTCACAGGCAGGGGAATCGGCGGCCTCGCACAGGCCCCGCAGTAGACCGCTCTCCGACCTGAAGATCAAGAGAACATCTTGGAATCTGTGGGTCTGGTGGTAGGCCGCGCCATCCTGCCTATTGGTCCCTCTCCCATCTTGCAAAAGGGCTCTGGTGGCCTGAAGAATCAAATGAAAGTCCCCCCAGCATTGAAGGGAGAGCTGCACCTGGCCTTTGGCCCCGCAGTTATCTATAAGGAACTGGCACAGCTCGACCCTCAGCACTGAAAGGCTAGGGTTCTCCTCCATCTGGGTCTCCAGATGGAGCTCATGGGCCATGGAGATGGGGAAGCAGGGATCTGACCCCCTGCATGGTGCTGACTGTGACTGCGCTGCCTGTCCCCAACCCCAGCAAGGGAAGGGGCGGTGGAGGGAACACGGCAGCCCCTTAGGAATTGGAGACCGGGGTACGAATATCACCCCAAGGGCCACCCACAGCTAGCGGGAATGAGACGGCTCCCTTGGGAGTGGCAACAACAGAGGTGTGAGAGGATGATGGAAGCGGGAAGGGTTTCACATCGGAGATGGGGGTGGGGAGAGGATGGGGGGAGGTGGTGGGGGAGTGGACATCATGACAGGATTGGGAGGGAGGGTGGACTCTAGGCTGGATGGTGGGGCAGGGTTAGAGAGAGGGGGAGTGATAGGGATAGGAAAGGGATTGGGGACAGGGGAGGACTTGGGGCTGGAGATCGGTTCATAGAGCGTGGGGTCAGGGCCAAGAGGTGAGGTGAGGATTGGTGCAGGGGAGGGAACCAGAATTTGGGGCAGGATCAGGGGGAAGAACCTTTGAGTTAGGGTCATCTAACTGCGGCACCTCCCAAATGGGGACAGGGAGGGCAGGAGCGGGAAGGTTAGATGGCCACCCCACCTCATTTGCAAGGGAAAGGGCGCCCCCAAGCTCCGGACCCAGCAGCTCGGCACCGGTCGTTGCCCCTAAAGAATCGGCGATTCCAGCGCCGGCGTCTGAGTCAGCCGGGCCGATAGACAACACCAGGGGCGCCCCGAGCATGAGGACGGTGTCAGCCACCTGGGGCATTAGGGTGGTAGTGGGGAGAGGAGGGGGCGGCGCAACAGAGTCGCCACCCAGATCAAGGCCCGGTGGCAAAAGGTCATCCTCCCCCTGAATGAGTGGGGTCAGACCCAGGGCCTCGAGCTCTTCAAAGATGGAGCTGAATTCCATCCTCTTGGCCCCGGAGCCTTTACCGCCAGTCGCTGAGGCAACAATTACCCCGGCGGTAACGGCGGGGTACTTAGCCGGTATTGGGGCCGGGAGAGCTCCACCCGAGGCCTCCTCGTGGATCGGCTCCACAGGAGGGATGTCTTTGTCCCCACTCGCTGCTACGGCTTTCTCGGACGGCGCCTCCTGCTGGTGCACGCCGAGGCGATCTCGACAGCACTGGCTCCCCTCAGAATCTTATGGAGGGGGGCCTTCCCACCTTCCTCATCGGAGGGGGGAGATAGAGCCCACGAACGGCAGGCTCTGCGCTTCCCCGGACGCACATCCAGCCCTCCGAGATGGAGGTGGAGGGCTGGTCAGCAGGGGGAAGGCCGGGAAGCACAGTTAGTTTTTTGGGGGGGCGTTGAGGCAGGGGAGGGAGAGAGGAGGTTAAGGAAACCTCCACCTGGGGGGAGCCCTCTCCCTTGCCCGGCAGTGACTGCTCCACCTTCTCCTCCTCGAGCCCCGCAGAGACAGATGGAGTGGAAGTGGGGCCTGCCTGCTCGCTTGGGCATGCCATGCATTGGCTCCCAAGCAGAGCCGGTGGTTGGAGGAGGGGCAGCTGCAGAGGCCGGACTACCGGGGGGCTGGCGGTGTTAGGGCCTGCACCCTCCCGGGCCCCGGGGGTCCTGGACCCCTCCCCCAACCGGACCAAAGGGCAGTCCCTCTGGACGTGCCCCATCACCCGGCAGAGGAAGCACCGGGTCTCCCCCAAGGAATAGTGGACCCGGTAGAGGGCCCCCGGTAGGGCACCATAAAGGACCCCTCGAGTGCCACCCCGCCACGCACCGCTGGCAGCATCTGGTGTTGCACTTGCTGGCAGAAGGACAAGATGTGGCAGAGGGTCCTTACAGCCCAACGAGAGAGGGCTGATGACAGATATTGGCTTCCCCAGGGTGGAGAGGGAAGGTATCAGGGCGGCATTGGGGAAGAAGGGCAGGACGGAGGTGAGGACCACCCATATGCCCAGGTCCTCCAGCAGCTTGAGGGGAACGTACGTGCCTCTCACCACCAGGCTCCTCTCCACCACCTCCTGGGCGGCGGCCTCCCAGGCAAGGAAGAACACCATTTTGCCATACATCTTGGAAGCCGCCACCACGGCCGAGGCCCCCACCGCCCTCGCCAACACCCACACGTAGGTTTCCATGTGGAGCGAGGTGGCAACCAGGAGGCAGCGGACGCCGTGCCTCCTGGTCATAGTGGGAAAGAGGCCCCGGCCACCAGGGATGGAGCTGGAGGTGGCAGTCGGGGCAGATGATGCGGCCTTTGAAGGCATGGCAATGGCCACCTGGGCGTATGCTCTAGGGGCCGTGGTCGGATTGCCCCCAGAGCTGGTGGGGGCAATGGCAGGGGGACGAGGGGCTGCAGCAGACAGTGGGGCTGCAGTAGGTGGGGCAGTCTCGGCCACGGAGGGTTTGGCCCTCCGGGCTGGGCTTTTGCCCCTTTTCTTCCCCCTGCCCTTTTTTCCAGACAAGGTAGGGGCTGCTCCCGATCTTGAGGGAGTATCGGCCATGGCAGCGGTGGAGCTTGAGCTCGGGGTCGGGAGGTCAGCCGCAGCATTCTTTGGTCCCGGTGGCAATGGTGGGGACTATGGGACTGACAGGGGCCAGGGTTTTCTCCATCTTGAGGAAAGGATGGAAAGAGGCACAAATGGTGGGTGGGGGCAAGGGCTAACCCACCCCTCCCCACCAGACAGCAGGAAGGGGAGGAGGGCGTCAGTGAAAGGGAGGGGGAAGGAAAGGAAGGGTACAGGTTTCAGGAAGGTACAACTAGGGAAGTGGGCAGGGGGGGTTAGTAGCCTCTCCTCCCTGCTGAAGCTGAGGGAGAGGAGACGGGCGCTATTACGGAGGGAAAACGCAAGGGTAAGAGTATGCAATTGGGGGGGAGGGGCAGAAAAAAGGGGGGGAAGCAACCACTTCCTTCCACTGAGTAATTGCAAGGAGAGAGGGTTCTAAGGGTGAGGTGGAGTGGGGAACCAAGGGGCCAGCAACCGCTCCTCCCTGCTAAAGCTGTGGAAGGGAAGGAGGGCACTACTGTGGGGGGAGGGACGTGAGGAAGCTGGGGAGACAAGATTGGTGAGGGAGGGAAAGGGGAAAGCAACCACTCCCTCCCATGGATTATTGCAGAGAGGGAGGGCACCAGGAAGGGCGGGATGAAAACAGGACACTGAGGGGCCAGCAACCAGTCCTCCCGGTAAGGCTGGGGACAGAGGAGGAGGGCTCTGGCAGGGTAAGGCAGGGGACAAAGCAATAGGTGTAGGACAGGGGTCAGCTCCTCCGGCTGCACTGGGATATAGAGGGGAACTATGGGATCATTGAGGGGAGTGCAGTGTACCGGGGAACTAAGTAAAAAGGGAAGGATGGAGCACAGGCGCTCGGGGGGGACAAGGCAGACAGGGTAATGCTCAAAGGCTAGCAAGAAGCTGGAGGGAGGGGCGAGGAGGAGGCAAAACAGCAGCTGGGAGGGGCAAGGTACACACACAGTTAGGCCAGCTGGGGCAATGGCGTGGCAGGTAACAAACTTTGGGAGTGAATGTGGTGGGTAAGTAACTTTGGGAAGGGAGGGAAAAAATGAGCTGGACTAGCAGGAAAGGGCAGGGCAGGCAGTGGGGGCGGGGGGGCAAGCTGCTGAGACAGGGTGGGATACGCAGCAGTATGTGTGTGGGGGGGCCCAGCCAAACACAGCTGAGGGAGGGGGGCCAAGTCCAAGGGAGTGGGGAGGGAGCACACCCATGAGCACTTGTGGGGTTCAACTTTGCCCACCGCTGCAGCAAAAAGTCCCAGATGGAAAGTGGGGTAGAAGAGGCAAGGGGAGAAGAGTCAGTCCAGATGGTGAAGGGCGGTGGGGGGGACATTGGAAGTGGTGGCAGCAGGAGGGCAGCTGGACTGGGGGGAGGGCTCTGAGCCTCTCCCTCCGCCCTCCTTTCAACAGCTCAGTTCACCACCACTCCTGGAGCAGGTGACAAAAACTCAGTCTGGTGCACAAACCCCCTCCACAGTTTCGGGTGATGATGCCCCTCTTCTCCTCCTTGGCGGGGCGCAGCAGCAACAGCGGGCAGGTAGCAGCCAGCGGGCAAAGGCCTCTGGGTGGTGGTACTTCCTCCGGAGTGGAGGGGAGAGGAAGGGCTGCCAGCAGGCCCCCCCTTCCCTCAGGCAGCAGCAGTAGCAGCAGCCAGTGGTGGTGAGCGGTGGTGTCTGGGGGGAGCAGGTCCAGCTGCATAGAGGCCTCAGGTGGTGGCTAGATAGGGGTAGGGCTCCAGCTGGTGCAGAAGCAGGGGCTGCACCCTGCTGCCTCTCCTCCTTCTCTGGAGTATAGTGGGGCACTAAGTGGCTACCTGCTGAGTCTATTTGGAAACTGTGGGAGGGTGGGAGGGCGAAGCCCCTCCCCAGCCTTATGGGAGGGACACGGGACCCATGTCCAATTAATTTCGGGGGACAAATAATGAAAAAAGGATCAAGGAGTGGACAGAGGGAGGACCCCGCTCTCCAAGGACTCGGCCCAGACGGTGACGAGGTCTGGGCCGAGGACGTCCCAGAACACGCCGTAGAACTCCACGGTCAGCCCGGGGTTTTATTGTTGGGCATGAGACGGAGGGCTTCCGAGAACTCAGCCAGAGTGAGAGGCAGCTCCAGCCAGTCTCGGTCGCCCGTGCTGACCGTCGGGAGGTCAGTCCAGAGCGCCCTGCAGGCGTCGGCTTCGGTCAGATCCAGGGAGAACAAACTGGCATAGAAGGCCCTGGCCCTTCCATGCATCTCCGCTGGATCCGTGAGGGCGGCGCCGTCCTCTGCCAAGAGGCAGGTGACATGTTTTTTTGCCCCCCTCCTTTTCTCCAGGGCATAGAAGAAGCAGGAGCCGCGATCCATCTCCCGAAGGAGGTGGATGCGAGATCGAACAAAAGCGCCCCGGGCCCTGTGATCTTCCAGGGCCCGGAGCTCCTCCCGCTTCTCCCGGTATGCCTCGCGGAGGAGTGGATCCTCAGGAGCGGATGCCAGGTGCCTCTCAAGCTTCAAGACCTCCCGTTCCAACTGCTCTATTGCCGCATCCCTCCGCCGGCTGGCGCCCCGGGAGTAGTCACGGCAGAAGAGCTGGGCGCGCACCTTCCCCACATCCCACCATCGCTGCACCGAGGGAAAGGTAGACCGCTGCCCCCGCCAAGCCCGCCAGAACTCCCAGAAGGACGCCATGAAGCCCATGTCCTCCAGCAAGCTATTGTTAAAGTGCCAATAGGCCGACCCCAGCCTCTCCGAAGTCAGAAAGGCTTTCATGGCCACCAAATGGTGGTCCGTGAACGGGGCCGGCCGGATGCTGTAGGAGTGGGCCCGTGCCAGATGGAGTCGTGAAAGGTAGATGCGATCCAACCGGGAATGGCTCGACCGCTCTTTCCCCACCCGGACGTAAGTAAAGGTGGTACTGTCATCCGGGTGGTGGTCCCGCCAGACGTCCAACAGGGAGTGATGTTCCACGATCTCCCTGAGAACGTCTGCCGCGGCCTGGCAGTTCACGAGTCCTACACGGTCCTGGTCATCGAGGATGGTGTTGAAGTCCCCGCCCAGGACCAGGCACTCGCGATATCCAGAGTGCCGAGGAAGGTGGCCGCCTGCTGATAAAAGGTGACCTGGTCCGGGCCCGCGTTCGGGGCGTAGACGTTGACCAAGTTCAACGTCTGCCCCTCCACGCGAGCCCGGACGTACAGCAGGCGGCCCAGGACAACCTCGGCGATCCCCAGCACCTCGGGCCGTAGGGCAGGGGCAAACAGGGTGACCACCCCGGCCGAGCGAGCGCTGAGGTGGCTAAAATACACCCCGTTCCCCCACTCCAGCCGCCAGCCAGCCTTGACGGCTGGAATCGTGTGGGTCTCCTGCAGGAAAGCCACCGAGTACCCCCTTTCCTGAAGGAAGGAGAGCACCCGGCTCCTGCGGAGACCCGCCCTACTGCCCCGGGCGTTCAATGTTGCAATGGTGGTATAATTCATAACGAGGGCTGGGGCGGCCTCACGCAGGCCCCGCAGCAGACCGCTCCCCGACCCGAAGGTCAGGAGAGCGTCCCGAAACCTGCGGGTCTGGTGGTAGGCCGCGTTGTCCTGCCTACTGGTCCCTCTCCCCTCCTGCAACAGGGCTCTAGTGGCCTGGAGGATGGAGTGGAAGTCCCCCCCCCCGCTGGAGGACGAGCTGCACCTTTCCTTTCGCCCCAAGGTTATCCGCGAGGAATCGGTGCAGCTCGCCCATCAGCACCGAGGGCGAACCAGAATTCTCCTCCGTCCGGGCCCCTGGATAAAGCTCATGGGCCACGGAGACGGGCAAGCAGGGATCCGATCCCCGACGCGGCACCGTTGCTGCTGGTGCCGCGCTGCCCGCCCCCGACCCTGGCAGGGAAGGAGGCGGCGGAGGGAACAAGGCAGCCCCTAACGGGTTGGGGACTGGGGATACAAAAACGACCCCCGGAGGGCTGCCCGCGGCTAGCGGGAACGAGATGGCCCTCACGGGGGTGGCACTGGCGGATGTTTGGGAGGGTGGTGGGGACGGATCGGGCAACACGACGGGGACCAGGATGGGAAAGGAAGGGGGGGACAGCAGGGGAGGTGTTTCTTCCACGGCAGAGATGGGGAGAGGGGTGGGTTCAGGGCCGGACAGTGGGTCGGGGTCAGGGAATGGGGCAGAGATGGGGGTAGGAGAAGGAGCGGGAACAGGGAAGGTTTCAGGACTGGAAATGGGTTCGTAGAGGGCAGAAGCGGGAGTAGGGGGAGGATCGGGACATGGGAAGGAATCAGGATCCTGGACGGGGTCTGGGAAGGGGTCCCCTGTGGCAATCCCACCGGGCTGCGGCGCCTCCCGAATGGGGAATTGGGGATCAGAAACAGGAAGGGGGCCCACACCGACGCCAGGCTCAGGTGGGGAGGCAGGTGTTAATGCCTCGGCGTCGGCCTGGATGGCATTTTCTACTGGGCCCCCAACGGGAAAGGGGGGTGACTGCCCCGCCTCAGTTGCTGAAGAGGAGGCACCCCCAACCCCGGGACCCGGCCGCTCGGCGCCAGCCGTCGCCCCGGAGGGCTCGGCGGCATCCATTCCGGCGCTCAAATCGGCCGGGCCAGTGGGCAGTATCAGGGGTGCCCCAAGTGTGAGGACGGGATCAGCCACCTGGGACACGGGATCAGGGAGAGGAGGGGGCGGCACCACAGAGTCGCTGCCCAGACCGAGGCCCACTGGTGGAGGGTCGTCCTCCCCCTGGGTGAGCGGGGTCAGACCCAGGGCCTCGATCTCCTCAAAGATGGAGCTAAGCTCCAGCCCCTCGGCCCCGGTGCCTTCCCCTCCGACCGCTGAGGCAACAATTACCTCAGCGGGGACGGAGGGGGGCTCAGTTGGAGCCGGAGCCGGGGGGGGTTCCATCCGAGGCCTCCTCATGGAGAAGCTCCGCAGGGGGGGCATCGTCGCCCCCCCTCGCTGCCACGGCTTCCTCGGCCGGCGCCTTCCGCTGATGCTCGTCAGTGGCGCTCTCGGCAGCGCCGGCCCCCCTCGGGATCTTTCGGAGGGGGGCCTTCCCGTCCTCCTCATCGGAGGGGGGGGGAGATCGAGTCTGCAACCGGCGGGCTTTGCGTTTGCCCCCGACGAGCGTCCAGCCCTCCCAGGTGGAAATGGAGGGCTGGTCAGCAAGGGCAAGGCCGGGGGGCACTTTCGGTGTTCGGGGACGGCGTTGTGGCAAGGGTGGGAAAGAGGGGGATACCTCCACCCGGGGAGGGCCCTCTCCTTCGCCCGGCGGCAACCGCGCCACCCTCTCCTCCTCGGGCCCCGCAGTGACTGATCAAATAGAGGTGGGGCCCGCCTGCCCGCTCGGGCACACCAGAGGGGGCGCCTCTGGCTCCCGAGCAGGGCCGTCAGTTGGAGGAGGGGCGGCCGCGGAGCCCGGACTACCAGGGGGCCCGGCGCCCTTACAGGCCCCGGGGGGCCCGGACGCCTCCTCCGACCGGGCCAAGGGACAGTCCCTCCAGACGTGCTCCATCGCCCGGCAGAGGAAGCACCGGATCTCCCCCGAGGAATAGTGGATTCGGTAGTGGGCCCCCTGGTAGAGCACCAGGAAGGACCCCTCGAGCGCCTCCCCGCCACGCGCCGCCGGCAGCAGCTGCAGCTGTACCTGCCGGCGGAAGGACAGGACGTGGTGGAGGGCAGGGTCCTTGCAGCCCAACGGGAGAGGGCTGATTGTTGAAATGGGTTTCCCCAGAGTGGAGAGGGAGGGCAGTAGGGCGGCATTAGGGAGGAAGGGCGGGACGGAGGTGAGGACCACCCGTATGCCCAGGTCCTCCAGTGGTTCGAGGGGCACGTGCACGCCCCCCACCACCAGGCCCCTCTCCACCGCCTCCTGGGCGGTGGCCTCCGAGGCAAGGAAGAACACTGCCTTGCCGTACATTTTGGAGGCCGCCACCACAGCCGAGGCCTCCACCACCCTCGCCAACGCCCGCACGTACGTTTCCATGTGGGGCGAGGCGGCTACCAGGAGGCAACGGACGCCGTGCCTCCTGGTCATGGTGGGAAAGGGGCCCCGGCCACCAGGGATGGAGCTGGAGGCAGCAGTCAGGGCTGATGACGAGGCAGGTGAGGCGGCGGCAGCGGCCACCTGGGCATACGCTCTGGGGGCCTTGGTTGGGTCACCCCCAGAGTTGGTGGAGGGAACAGCAGGGGAAGGAGGGGCTGCGGTAGATGATAGGGCTGCGGGGGGGCGGAGCAGCTTTGGCCGTGATGGATTTGGCCTTCGGGGCCGGGCCTTTGCCCTTTTTCTTCCCCCCGCCCTTTTTTCCGGCTGAGGTGGTGGTTGCTCCCGGATCTGAGGGAGTGGCAGCCGTGGCAGCGGCGGAGGTCGGGCTTGGGGTCGGGAGGTCAGCCGCAGCAGTTGTTGGGTCCGGTGGTAACAAAGGGAGTGTGGGAACACCAGAGGCAGGGACTTCCTCCATCATGGAAGGGGGGAGGAAGGAGGCACAGATGACAAGAGGGGGGACAAGGGTTAACCACTCCTCCCCACCAGACAACAGGCAAGGGAGGAGGGTGTCCGTGAGGGAAAGGGTGGGGAAAAGGGAGGGCACTGGTTCTGGGGAGGGCAACTGAAGATATGAGTGGGGGGGTTAGCAGCCTCACCTCCCTGCTGAGGCTGTAGCAGAGGAGGAGGGCGCTAGTACAGGGGCAGGGGCACGCAAGGGAAGGGGAGGGTGGGGGGGGCATATGATTGGGAGGGAAGGGGAGAAGAGGAAGGGGGGGGCAACCACTCCCTCCGGCCGACTAGTTGCTGGGAGGGAGGGAACCAAAAAGGGCGGGATATAAACAGGGGAACTGAGGGGCCAGCAACCACTCCTCCCTGCAAGGCTGGAGGCGGAGGAGGAGGGTGCTGGCAGGGCAGACAGGGGGCAATGTAACGGGTACAGGGCGGGGGCCAGCTCCTCCAGCTGCACTGGGGTACGAAACAAGGGGGGGGGGCTACGAGAACATCAAATGGGGGGGTGCAATGTGCAACGAGGGCTAACTAAAATGGGGGGAAGGAAAGGGGTAGAAACCGCTCAGGGCGAGGACTAGATATGCTGGGTGGGGGCAGGGAGCTACGGGGGGGGGGGGGGCGCGGGGAAAGAATAATGGTGGGCAAACACGGGCGGAGCTAAACAAACAGGGATTGGAGGGCGGGACACACTATAGTAGGAGGGACAAAGGCAGGGCGGGGCAGGAGGGGCTGTGCTAAGCTCAGGTGGGGCAGGTGGTCAACAAACAAACTCTAGGCTGGGCAGGGTGGAGCAGCAAACTTAGGAGGGGAGAGAGAAGGAAAGCTGGCTAACAGGGCGGGGTGGGCGAGGCTTCTGCAGGGGGGAGCAGGGATGAAGAGGCCCCCCAACCATACACTAGTGAGGGAGGGGGGCCGAGTCCAAGGAGGGGTGGGGTGGTGGGAGCACACCCACGAGCGCTTGTGGGAGGAAGGGGGGAACAGTCCTTGCCCGCTGCTGCAGTGGGGTGACAGCTGGCCCCACCAAGTGGCGAGTCCAAATGGTGAACGGGTTGGTGGAAGGGGTTGTGGGGGGTGGTGGAATGGGGGGGCCCTCTGGACCAGGGGGAGAGCTCTGCGCCTCTCCCCCAGCCTCCCTCTCAGTGTCTCAGTCCACCACCATCCCGAGAGCAGATGGAAAAAAACTCAGTTCTTAAAGACAAACC
The DNA here is from genome assembly GCF_049634645.1 of Pelodiscus sinensis. Lineage (NCBI taxonomy): Eukaryota > Metazoa > Chordata > Testudines > Trionychidae > Pelodiscus > Pelodiscus sinensis. The sequence goes on along the minus strand of NC_134725.1, from coordinate 22,430,161 downwards.
CCCTTCACAGTCCAAATGGTGATCTTATCCTCTTCCTCTCGGTGGGGTGCAGGCGGTAGGGTGGCAGCAGCCGCCAGGTGAGGAGGGCCTCCAGGTGGTGAGTGCTGGCAATGGAGTCCTTTTCCTCTGGAGCAGGGGAGCGGAGAGGGGGGTAGCCAGCAGGCCCCCCCCTCTCTCCACAGGCAGCAGTGGCAGCTACAGCAGCAGGTGGCTGTGGTGGTAGGCCGGAGCAGCAGCAGCAGAGTTCTCCAGGAGGAGCAGGCAGGCAGGTGGCTGGGGAGGGCTCCGGCTGGTGCAGGAGCAGGAACCAGCGGGGGGGGGGAGAAGGAAGAGGGCAGCCCCTGCACCTTGCTGCCTCTCCTCCATCTCTGGAGTATAGTGGGGCACTGAGTGGCTACCTGCTGAGCCAGAGGCAGAGGAACCCCTCCGGGAGCCATTTTGGGCACAGCCTAGCTCCACCCACTCACTTGACAGGAAGCCAAGGGGCGTGGCTAGGACTATAAGAACTCTGCCAGGGAACTCAGTCAGAGCCCAGCCTCTGAGGAAGATAGAAGCCTGGCCAGAGCTCCTAGCTGATGAGGCTGAGCCCTGGCCTGAGTCTCCCACAGCCTCCTTCCATGAGGCTGGTGAAGACCTCCCTGCCTGGCCTGAAGAGTGACCCAGAGGCACTGCTGGTGCCTGGATGTTCTGAGGACTTGCCTGAGCCAGAGGACCTGCTGACTCCCAGGGACCCTGAGGACTTGCCAGAGCCAGAGGACCTGCCGACTCCCAGGGACCCTGAGGGCTTGCCTGAGCCAGAGGACCTGCCGACTCCCAGGGACCCTGAGGGCTTGCCTGAGCCAGAGGACCTGCCGACTCCCAGGGACCCTGAGGACTTGCCTGAGCCAGAGGACCTGCCGACTCCCAGGGACCCTGAGGACTTGCCTGAGCCAGAGGACCTGCCGACTCCCAGGGACCCTGAGGGCTTGCCTGAGCCAGAGGACCTGCTCGAACACTGATGCCTGCCTGAGCTCTGGGATCTTGTGAACCAGCTGGACGCTACAGAGCCCCAACCCACTGAGGCCTGGATTGGGCCACCCCAACTCTGCTGGGAAGACACCACCCTTGACTCCCTGGCTGACCTGCGGGAGACACAGGTGCCCGTGGAGGGGGAGATGAGAAGTAGCCAGGGGGTAGTATGGGCTGAGAGCAGCCCTAGGTCAGCACGTTGTGGGCTGGAGCCCTTGCTGAGCCAGTAGCAGCTGCTTGGCTGCATCCTGGGCCGGGGCGCAGTGGAGCGGAAGGGCCTGCATCCCCCCCCACCTTCCCATTGGGTGGCAGTCTCCCCCTCCCCACCACTGCAGGTGACCAGCCTTTCTCCCCCCTGAACAAGGAGATCCCCAAACCTGTGTGTTTGAAGCCACACCCTGAACCAGGGTCTGGTCTCCTCCCATGTGAACTGCTATGATGATTGTTGCCCAGCTGGGACCAGGTTTAGGCCTTATTTACTGTGTTTGCTACCCCGCTCTGCTCCAGGGCCAGGGCTTAGGTACTGTCTGCCTTTGTAGCTGGCCCTGGCAGGGCCTTGGGATTATATGGGACTTCCTCCTTGTGACCTGGACCTGAAGTAAGGCTGGGCACTCGAACTCATTGCCTCTTGCCCCGACATGGAGTAAGGCCAGGAGTGGGACTATTTACCCCCTATAGTGAGGTGGACTGGCTGCCCGGAGGCGGAGGAACCCCTCTGGGAGGCCTACCAGCCTACAGGGACTACCTCTAAGAGGACATGTTGAGTCATCAGTGTCAAACTGAAAAGGTAATTTTTAACCTGCCTTTTCAAGTGGTCCTTGGAAAAAAGTTAAACTACAAAAACAATCAAGGTACCTCACTTTATCTTAATTTACATCTTATTACCTATAATATAGGAGGAGGATAAATAAAAACGAGTGAAACATGAAGGGGCAGGAAGAGTGAATGTTCTTTTTCTTGGATGGATCTCCAGGAGAGCCCCCAAAAATGAAACTGAGCACTAACTCTAAATTCTCCACTAGCATACTCCATTTGGTTGTGTGCCACAATTTAAGCAGGTAAACATACTACATGCTAAAAGATTTACTGTATCGTCTCTAGTAAGCTCATGGATCCAACTTCATTATTTAGTTTTATAATTACTAGAGATGTAAGTGACTATCTGATAAACAGCAGCTTATAGTTGAGGGACTAGTCAACTAGTCGCTTCTGTCCCCCTCTCCGCCCCTTTGTTGCATCTATCAAGGGATAGCAGGGACCAGGTGTGATCCAGGAATCAGGTGATTCCCAGCTCATGTCTAGTCCCAGATTTGTCTCTGCTTTTTAAATGTATTAAGAGCTAATAGGCTCTCAATCCATTTAAAAGGCTAAAGTGCAGCAAGAGGGACCCAGCATGAGCAGGGACAGCTGATTCCCAAGATAGCCACAGTGGTTACCTCTTTTTCTTATGCTCAGCTACTTCAGATTTTCTTCTGTTGTCTCCGCCTTTACTCATTACTAAAATGTGGATGTGATGGGGAGAGCCCATCCCCTCTCAGTGGTGCAAAGACACTGGCATGCTGACATCAGCGGATGTGCCGCCCGGCGCTCCCCAGTGCTGTTCTGCATGCTCCGGTGGTCCCACAGGGATTTTAAATGTGGTTCTGGAGCTGCTGGGGGAGGAGGGAGGGACCAAGGACACGGAGGGCGAGAGAGAGTCAGAGACGGGGCTGAGTGGGAAGAGGAAGGCCCAAATGCTGGCGGCCCTAGGAGGAGGCAGGCCGTAGTGCTGGGAGAGGAGGACCCCAGGCGGGTAGCAGGGGGAGCATCTCCAACTCCAGCGGGCCTGCAGGGGCAGACAGAGGAAGCCCAGAAGGTTGACCCCTGGGAAGGGGAGCCTGAGGCCAGCAAGGAGACTATGCGACTGCCAGGGGAACCCCTGCAGAGGGCGACACCACCACCCGTGCCCCAGAGACCCTGACGCCAGCCTCGTTGGGTAAGCTCCATGACGGGGCTGGCAGGTGGCGAACACCACCAAAGCATGTAGACTGTGTAGGAAGAAGCCCAGGATGGAGAATCACTGCAGACGATTCCCTGAGGGGGTGGTGGGTGCTGCTTTGACACTCACCATTTGGGTAAGACCACAGGGCTCTACCCTTTAGGGTCCTGGGCTGGAACTCGGTTGAGTGGGAGGGCTCGCGTTCCCATACCCCACAAGTGACTGGACTGCAGGCTGGGTCAGGCTTAGTCCCACCCAGAGACAAAGACTACTAGGGCTACAGCCCAGTGTTGGGCTACGGACATGGAGGAACTTGCCAAAGAGGAGGCGCTGGATCAGAACTTATACTTTGAGAGCTGCCGTAAGGTCTAATGGCTCCCAGGGTGGCGGGTCACTGCCAGATATGCTTTGCCCACAGGGGCACGCATGCCCGCCCCCAATGCACGGGAGCGAAGATTAAACCCAGGATGGGGCCCTGCTATCGCATAGGAGGGTGACCTTGTCCCACATGATCCATGGGGACGGTGGGGTAGGTGACGGTAGAGTTATAAGAGCCAGCAGGATGGACCCAGTGTGAACTGGGAATCAGCTGTCCCAGGTTGCACTGGGTCCCTCCTGATGACTTTAGCCTTTTAAATGGGTTAGGAACTTGTCAGCTCTTAATCCATTTAAAAGGCAGAGCCGCAGTGGGGTTAGCTCCCAGCTCCCTGCTTATTGAAAATCCATCGACTAGTAGATTAGTTGATTGGTGTAATTACTAGGGATATTAAATTTAATTTACTACATCACATCTAAGGGGTGGCTTGAAATACCTCCTAAAGTAGTTTGCACTACCAAAAAAAAGATCTCTTTAGTTTTCTTCCTTTAAGGAAATGCTTTGACTTTAGATAGCCACAGTGGTTACCCCTTTTTCTTACTTTCGGTTGCTTCAGATTTTCTTCTGTTGTCTATACCTTTACTCATTGATAAAATGTAAAGTTATAAAGATGAATTCCTCTGGTTTCCTTCTCCTTTCCTTATCTGCTTTCTTGCCTATGGAAGGATTGGTGCTCCAAGAGTTATTTGCTTTTTATAAGCCCACGAAACATGTTAATAAATTAGAAGGGCTCGGCAGTCTTCACATGGTAGTTATCACTTCTGTAGAAATGACAGGAAGTGGTGCTTCAGGAATTAAGCACAGCATGTTGTCCATATTAATTCAAATATGTAGAAGAAGGAGTTTTAAACCCAGATTATTATACTGTAGTGGCATTTCATTGCCACCTCTGTAAGGGTATGTCTAAACTACCACCCTAGTTCGAACTAGGGTGGTTAATGTAGGCAACCGGAGTTGCAAATGAAGCCCGGGATTTGAATTTCCCGGGCTTCATTTGCATATTGCCAGGTGCCACCATTTTTAAATGTCCGCTAGTTTGGACTCCGTGCCCGCGGCTACACGCGGCACGAATTAGGTAGTTCGGATTAGGCTTCCTATTCCGAGCTACCGTTACTCCTCATGGAACATACCCTAAGTGACTGAAAAGACACTGGATCTTTATGAATGGACCCCCCCCCCCCCCAAAAAAGAGTAAACTATACTATCCTTAGTAATCACTTATTTTTGCTTCTAAATGGGGATGACTGAGTGAAAAGACAGATTATGAAGCCTTGCAGAAATGTACCCAGCTACTGCTGAGAATGGATTGCCATAAGGCTGCCTCTGAATTTGGCTTTCTAAATTTTACTTTCTGCAACTTGCAACTTCCCAAAAAATGTGCAAAAAAGGGATTGATAAGAAAAGCCATACTGTCTGTCAGTCTAAACCACCCAAATAAAAGTCATAAACTAGGAAATAGTTGCAAGTCCATGGCACTGCTACACGTAGGAATAAAATTCTAAGGACTAACATTTCTAGGACTTAATGGAAATGGACCAATTTATGTCATCTGGGGATATAGTCCAAAGTTTTCAAACATTTTTACTATGTGGATACCTCAGTGGTTGGGTATCCAACTTGTAACACCCGAGCATGATTACCAGAGACTCTTGGTCTTCACTGGTAATGACTGGTGCTTAACTCCTCTGAAAAATAGGCCTCATGAGCCTCAAGTTGGGCACTTAACACCTGAGGTGATCTTAAGTAGTGGACACTCGAAAATGTAGGTCTAGATTTCTTGAACAGATTCTTTTCACTGAATGTGATATTTTCTAATAGATATCTTGAATTTACTTGACACCTACACAGTAATGTAGGCAGTACTTAAAAGAATTTGTAAAGGGTCATGTAGCCTCTTTCTCATCATTACCTAAAGGAAGAGATACTCCTAATACCACTGGTCTGTTGGGTCTCATGATCCAAAAAGACCTACCAATCTTGCAATAGATCTTACTGATCCCACAGCATCTAGCAGGCCCGCCTGCCTCATTTGCAGAGCCATGCAGCAGCACTCACCACCTGCTGGAACGGAAGCTGAGTGATGGTATGATGGGTTCTGGCTGGGCTGCATGGTGGATGGTAGCTGCCCTGTCCCCTTTTCCTCCCCCTGGAGCCAGGGTGCAGGGCCGGGGAGGCTGTTTCAGTGGCAGTTAGGGACGCTGCTCCTGCTGTTTCAGGAACTTCCTTTGCCATCACCTCATGATCTCCAATGGCATGGACAGCTAATGGAAGTGAAATTCTGCCCTGACAATGGGATATACAATCTGTAAAAACAATAATGCTGTCCAAGAACAGATTTTTCATGATGCTGAAGTAACTGGACTACAGAGGTGGTAGGATGATGAGGAAGGACCTAAGATTAACAACATTAATGTAATTCTCTGGGGAAATTCTTGTTCACTCATATTCCTCGCTGAAGATCAGTCCTGTTAAACTTCTTCTAGACTACTGGTCTTCAGAGTCCAAAGCCTGTTGCGGGAACCATGAGCAGTTTTGAAGGGGTTTACCAGTATAAACCAGGCTTCTGCCACGGTTGGAACTTGGGGAGAGACTGCTACCTCTACCCTTGACTCACGCAGCCTGTTTGTGTAGGAGAGGGGGCTCAATTAAACATTGCAGTGTCTTGGCAGAAGAGAGATTTTCCCCTGTCATTCGAAAAGGTTTCCAAGCAGCAATTGACTCTACTGCTGCTTCAGCTGTGGCTGAGGGCCGTGTGACAAGTCACACTTGGCTAATCTACCAGGAAGGGACCTGTAGCTGGAATTCCTTGTGGAATGAGGTGTAACAGTTAATCCAAACTAAGGATTTAGTTCAGATTAACTTTAAACTGCCGCATGTAGCCGTGGGCAGTTCGTTTGAACTAAGGAGGATTTAAAAATGGCGGCCAGACAGGAACATGCAAATAAAGCCTGGGATATTTAAATCCCAGGCTTCATTTGCAACTCCGGTTGCCTGATTTGCCTACCTAGCTCGAATTAACGAGCTAGTGTAGACATACCCTGAGAGATACAAGGTAGGTGAGATACATTATGTTGGTGGAAGGTACAATCTTACTGGTATGGGGAAGGCAATTGGGAGTGTCTGAGCTAAATAAAAACTGGAATGGAATATTACATATCAGGGTAATGCATGTTGTAGGAGATGACTTTAGAAGACATTGGCAGTTGAGGGTCAATTTGAAGAAGCTGTACTTTCCACCAACAGAAGCGCATAGAGCAAAAGATTCTGCCTCACCTGCCTTTTGTCTCATACCCCAGAATCAATATGGCTATAACAACATTGCAAAACACTAAACCCTGTCCTGCAGCAGGGGTATTGCACAATGTTTCTTGCCTTTAGTTGCATATCTTTAGACAGGGTTACAAAAGTTAATGAGATCACATGGTAGGGATCACTATCCACTTACTGTTACAGAATTATGGCACAGAGTCCGCCTGGGCACAGACTGATCCTGTGATGTCCCAAGAGGTTCTGAGAAGGAGTATGTTCGGGTGACAGAATGAACTAGGTGATAGGTTTTTGGAAGTTTGATACAGCCTAACCTAAGTTTTGAATCTTAATTTCTGAACCTCAGTGCTGATATGGATGCAAGTGAAATCCCAAGTCTGGGTCCAATTACAACGGACTGCTGACTGGGATACTTAACCATGTCTGTAGCATTTAGTGTTAACCATGAGTTGTCCCAATAATACCAATAGGTTTCACTATTCATGTGCTTAAAGTTAAACTTTGAAGCTTTGCTGGGTGGATAATTTAAACCTCAATTGTAAAGCAAAGAAATGGAAAGAGTGGATAGTGGCCTTTCTGTTTTGTATTCTGACTGCAACTTTTACTTTGAGGTTACATCTACACTACAAGGTTTTTGTGCAAAAACCTGGGGAGTGTCCACACCTCGTGCATTTTTGCACAAGGAAATACTGTAAAATGGCAGAACAGAGGGCTTTTTGTGGTGTAGGTAAACCTCCTTCTACGAGACACAACTCCCTTTTTGCTGCTATTGCTCTTGCACAAAAAGGCAAGTGTGGATGCACTGGAGGTGTTTTTGCAACAGAGTTGGCCTCTAGGGGAAAAAAATGGTGACCTCTGTGCCATTCCAGACAAGTCAATCAGAACTCTATTGTTTCTGTTTGCTGGCCGCCTTTAAAGCTGTAGGCACCCTGTACAAGCCTTGTGGCTAGAAGTTTGCCCAGAGCAGGTGCCTTCATGACAACACAGCTTCAGCCACAAATGACCTCCCTCCAAGCTCCCTAAGACCCCCCTGACCCTTCTAGAAACCAGCCACACTGGTCACAGGACCCCCATACTGGGACGAAAAGGCATTCCCCCAGCTGGAGAGGCCCTGAAATCTCCACCCTCCTGGAGTTGTGGGGTGAAGAAGAGTCACTGCTGGCTACCTGGGCCATGCACTGCAATGCAGAGATCTATTCCCACATTGTATCTCTGGAGAAGTGAGGTCACACTGCCCGGACCCTGAAGCAAGACTAGGGAACGGTAAAGGAGCTTTGTCAGGGATTCGTCAAGGCCAGGAAGTACAAGATGTGCTCAGGGGCAGGACCCTACACCTGCCCCTACTATATGGAGCTCCATCAGCTCCTTGTGGGGGAAGGGAACCCTCTTCCCCCTCCATTGTGGTAGACTGACCTGGAACAGCTGGTAGTCCAGTGCCCAGAGCCTGTCCCCGACCCGGAGGACACAGAGGGGCACCTCCAGCTCCCAATGGAGGAGGAGGAAGATGACCAAGACAGTGGGACCATCACCCAGTCCTTGGAGTCAGTCCCTACCAGCCTGGACATCTCCCAGGCCTCCAAGGAAATTTGGGAGGGAGCTTCAGGTACATTGGCACACACACACAGGGTGAGTGAGGTGGCCACACAGGGGGCGGAGGACACAGTGTTGCATGGGCTGCTAGGTTAGCACATGCTGCTGCAGTCTGGGAATGTGCAATCATGTGCAGCAGGAAGATGTGGCACATGACCACAGCAGCCAGCCCCTCAATGTGCCCTGGAGACTGCTGCCAGCCTCGTGTGTGGCCACACAAGTCCTGCCCCCAGAGGGGAGGTGGTGTAGCCAGCTGCAAGCAGGCTAGCTGCAAGTGCACAGGTATGACCCCACACACATCCTGGAGTGCTGCACACGGGCATGCCTGGACCTCTGAGTCAGCAGCTGCTCCCTCAGATAGCCCAATGAGCCGCAGCTATGTATGTAGACCCCAGGAAGGGGCAGGCTGTTCATGGTGGCTCCTGCTGCTCATCAGGGGCCGTATACTTCCCTTGCCTGCCTGGCCATGGTGTGTGTGTGTCGGGGGAAAGGGAGAGGACAGCACAGTCCTCAGGTCCCATCGGGGCCCCTGTAACATCTCCTTCTCTCTGGCTGTGGACTGATGTGGTCATGGCTCACATAGGAGGGCACGGCCTCAGGAATGTGTGTGCAGGGAGGACAGACGGCCTCTTCCTTTTCTGTGTTCTCCACAGCCATACCAATCAGGATGGAGGACTGAACCACACCAGCACTGCAGCCACCTGCCAGAATCCAAGGGAGCCACAGATGGACCAGAGTGGTGGAGGATCTCATGCAGCAATGCATCGGCATCATGCGTGACATTCATAACACCCTGTCGCGCAGGCTCAATGCCGATCTAGAATGGCAGGAGTGTGCGTGGACTGAGATGATGTCATGTTGCGATGCCTGTAACATCCTGTCCCGCATGGGGGAACACTCGCCCGATGCCGCTGCTCCTGCCTTCCACCCTCCTGCCCACCTCCTATGGCCATTGCCCACCCTGCTATGTCTCTCCTCCCTCCCCATGCCATGCCTCTGCTCCCTCCCTTCTCAATGCCCATCCTCCCTTCCCAAGTGATGCCTATGGCCCCTCCTCCTGCCCCTACTGACAACCCTGGCCCAGTTGCAGATACCTCTCCTGCCCAACCCATTGAGGTACGCAGACCTACCCAACCCTGAACACATGCCCACATCCAAGATGGCAAAGCAGCCCATCCCACTACCCCTCCCAGTCCAGACAGCCCCCCTCCCAGTTCAGACATCCTTCCTCCCCCTGCTCTCCTTCTCTTGATGTTGAATAAAAAAAGACTTATTTTGTTTTCAAATCAAACAGGTGTGTTTATTGGGAGGTCAGGAAAGAGGCAAGGGGAAGGAGTGCGAGGGGGAACAGAAAAAGGCAGAAAGGCAGATGCCCTTGTTGGGGAGGCCCTGGGGACAGTTACTGGGGGGACCTCAGAGAACCTTTCCAGAAAGGCTTCCCGGATGCACATCCCCAACTGATGGGCCTGGCAGGTGGCGACTGAAAATGCACAACCCTTGTGGCCAGCATCTTGTGGCCAGCCTCTGTCACCCCGGGAGGAAGGCCTCCCCCTTGTGCTCCACAATATTGTGGAGCACACAGCACTCTGCCACCACCTCAGAGATATTATGCTCCCTGGCATCCAGGCAGGTGAGAAGGCAGCAGAACCATCCCTTGAGACTTCCGAAGGCACATTCCACCTGCTTCTGGGCTCTGTTGAGGTGGGCATTGAACAGATTCTTGCTGGGATCCAGGTGCCTGGTGTAGGGTTTCATTAGCCAGGGAATGAGTGGGTAGGTCGCATCCCCAACTACGCACACTGCCATGTTGTGCTCACCCACTGCAAAATCCCGGTGGAGAAAAAAGGTGCCCATCTCCAGGCTGGTGCACAGGCTGGAATTCCTGAACACTTGAGCATCATGTGCCTTACCCAACCACTCCACAAAAATTTCTGTAAAGTGGCTCTGGTGGTCCGCCAGGGCCTACTGGACTACTGAGAAGTAGCCCTTGTGGTTGATGAATTGAGCTGCTTGTTGTTCTGGGGGCCAGATGAGGATGTGCGCACCGTCAATGGCTCCCCTGCAGTTGGGGAACCCCAGGACAGCAAATCTGCCCATCGTTGCATCCAGGTCTTGAAGCCAGAGGACTCTGCACAGCAGCAGGGAGCTGATGGCCCAGCTGACCTGCAGAAAAAGTCAAAGAAACACAGAGAACAGAGAGGTCTAGAGGGGTTGCATGATCTGTTGGGAGGTGCACATCCCCATCCTTCCTCTACCCCCCAACCTCCCAGCAGCCACCCCCTATGAGCCTGTGGGCCCCCCCTCCTCCAGCAGCAGGGCTTGTGAGGGTGGGACAAGCCCCCAGGGCCAACCCTTTCTCCCCACCCCCAGTTCACCCCCCCAGGCAGGGACTGCAGCCCGCAAGCTCCTTACCTGCATCAGGATGGCCCCCGTGGTGGAATTCCAAACCCCAAACTGGCTGGTCACTGACTGGTAGCTGTCTGGGGTGGTCAGCTTCCAGAGGGCAATAGTGACGTACTTCTGGACAGGGATAGTGGGCTGCAGGTGGGTGTCGCAGGGATAGTGGGCCGGAGGGCTGGTGTGAGCCAGGCATAGAGCTTGAGGAAGGTGGCCTCATGCATGCAAAAGTTGTGCAGTCACTGCTGGTCATCCCACTGCTCCATGATCAGCCAGTCCCACCTCTCCGAACTGATCTCCAGCCTTCTGACACTCCTGAGTACGGTGGTGTGTGGCAGCCAGACCGGAGCAGCTGCAGCTACTCAGAGAGACATGAGGAGGAGTTCAGTGTCCACATACAACTACAACAAGTAGGCTGCTGGGATCAAATGCTGCAGAAACTGCAGCATGGCTGTGTGGAGCCATCGCATGCTGAGGGGAAGCTCAGGCTCCATGGCAAACCAAAAGGCAAAAAGCTGTGTCATCCCCAAAAAAGCAAAGGGCAAACAGCAGGCACTGCTGAAGCTTAGATTTGCCAAAGAGGCTAGCAAGCAGGTAGCAGAAACAGAGAAGCAGCTGTCTGGGGGGGTCCCTTTAAGCACGCGTCTCTGGAGGACTCCGGCAACAGCATTCAAGAGCGACTGATGACCTCAAGCCCAGCTAGAACCAGTTCCGGGTGGCTTTTATATGTGGGAGAGCATCCAATAGTGTGGACGCGCTCTTGTGCAAAAGTCTTCTTGTGCAAGAAGCCTATAGTGGAGACGTAGCATGAGTGAATTGAATTTGGTCTTTGCTTAGACCTCAGCTTCCTAAATATTCTGTTGTCCTTTATAATAAAAAACCTTGCCTTGTTAGGCATAATGGTATGCAATTTAATACTTTTTAATAACTGGTGCGTGCCACGGTGGCACACATCGAAACAAGTGCACATGACCTTGACATGCACAAGGCAAAACTCACTGCACTCATGGATAGAAAATCTTAGAGGATATGTCTACACAGCAAAGTTATTTTGGAATAATGGCTGCTATTCTGAAATAACTTTGTGAGTGCCTACACATCAAAACCACTATTTCGAAATAATTACAAAATAGCGGATGGCTTATTTTGAGTTCTGTAAACCTCCTCCTACAAGGAATAGCACCTATTACAAAATAGATATTTTGAAATAGAAGCTGTATAGACAGGCAATAGGGGCTATTATGAAATAGGGGGCCTCTATCCCTTTCCAGGGTGCCCTGATGGCTGCTCTGTCCACTCACAGGAGAACTCCATGCCCTCCTCCCCGGAACCCTTAAAGCTGCAGACTCTGCAGATAGGGTTTGTGGCTCTGGGAGCAGGCCCAATAGCCCTGAGCCACCCTGCAGCTACCCCTGACTGCAATTAGGCCTTGAAATGAGCCAGTCTTATGCTGCCATGCAGCCCTCCTCTGCTCCCAGAGAGCATTCAGACAGCTCCCAGGAGCCTGCCAGGGGCTACAAGAGACGTGCGCCTTCCTGGTCTGGTGTGGAGATCCTGGACATTACTGGGGTTTGGGGCAATGAGACCAATCCCCAAGACCTCCACACCAGATGCTGGAATGCAGACATCTATGGCCAGATGGCAGACAGCCTGGCAACTAAAGGCCACATCCATACCCAAGAACAGGTGCGGATGAGGGTGAAAGAGTTCTGCCAGGCTTATTCCAGGGCCAAGGAGGGCAGCTCCTGATCTGGAGCAGCTGTCCTTATTTTAATGACCTGGATCATACCCTGGGGGGAGGGGGAGTCCCTTCCCTTCCCCTAGTTATAGACTCTGGGCTGGAGACGTCCATTGTCATCCTCATGAGGGTGGGGGATGGCAGCAATGAGGAGGAGGAGGACCAGGACCTGGACAAGGACAGCCTCAGCATGCAGCTGACCCAGGAGCCCCAAAGCCTCCCTGTGGTCGTTTCCTTGGCATCGTTGGAGACCGGAGAAGGTACATCACATGAGTGCCATCACTTTCCCTTCATACAGGGAGTGGAGGTGATTGCCGGGTGGGGGGAGCTGGGAGTTCCATGCTTGGCCCTTGCTGGCCATGGGTCACACAGCAACCTGTGCACATGGAAGCACATGGCCCTAGGAGGCTGACACAGAGGACCCTTGACCTCTTGGGCACAGGGTGTCTGGAGAGGCATATTATGCTCCTGACCCCGGGGTGGGACACTATTGGGACACCCTCCCTCCACATACCTCCTCAAAAACGAGTCAGGGGACATTGACATATATACACACTCAGCAATCCCTCACACAGCACATAGGCATGCCCACAGTTTCCTGTCAGCCCCCACTCCTGGGGCCATTTGGGGCCATTGGCCAGAGTGCACATGGCCTGTGACAGAGCCAAGAACTGTTGCTCTTGGCTCGCAGATGAGCCTAGGCTTCAGGCACTGTGTCCCCTGGGACGACTGACCATCTCTCTTTGTTCTCTACAGCAGGACCAGCTGCAAGTGGAGGGCTGTTCACACCACCTGGGACAGCCTCCCGGACCCGAGGCTTTGGCTGGTGGACCCATATGATGGACAAATACCAGAGGCACCGCCTGGTGGCACTCAGGCCCTGCATCAAACTATGCAGGGTTACGTGGAGGAGGACTTGAAGCTATAGTGGGAGAGTTGGCAGAAGCTGCTTGCGCAGGGCCACTCCCTGTGCGATGATGTGCACACCCTTGTGCAGAGCATGCTGCCTTTTCCCGCTCCAGCCTCTGCTCCATCTCCTGCTGTCGTTCCTCCTTTCACTCCCTCTTCCCCTCCCACTTCTCCCTCCACACTTCCCCATCCCCCATGGATGCGGAGGCCTCTGCACTCATGGCAGTGGGATCCATACATCCTGGAGTTACTCCCAGCCCAAGCCCTGAGCCTATCCTGCTCCTTATTCCCCCTTCCAGCTCCCTCCTCCAAGGTTTTCACCCCCCCCCTTCTTCCACCCTTTTGTCCTTCCCTTTCTCAGATTCTTTCCCCAGTCTCTTTGATCCTACAGTTATGTAAAACAGAGTGTTTAGCTTTTCAAAAAAAAGTGTCTTTTTTCATCAGGAAAGGGGGGAAGGGAGGGATAAGTGGAGGGATGGGAGTGAGGGGTGAAGCAGAAGCTCCCAGGGGGGAGGACCAGGGGAGAGTGTCACTGATCCCCCAGAGAGAAACTCTACCTAAGGGCCTCCCAGATGTGCATAGCCCCTGATGGGCAGTTGCCCAAAGCTGCCATCTAGGGGCTGTGCACATCCAAGAGGCCATGAGGGAGAGCTTCTCCATGGGGGATCAGTGACACTCTCCTCTGGTCCTCCCCGCTGGGAGCTTCTGCTTCACCCCTCACTGCCATCCCTCCACTTATCCCTCCTCAACCCCTCACGACAGGCATTTAATACCAGGCAGGGCCCGCACAGTGGTCGAGAGTGCCTTTGATCACTTGAAGGCACATTTTAGATGCCTCTTCACCAGCCTGGACATTGGGGAGCACAACATCCCACATGTGGTGGCTGCATGCTGTTTTCTGCACAACATGTGCAAAAGGAAGGGGGAGGCCAGGGTGAGGGGCAGAGGTTGAGCACTTAGGCCCCCCACCCTGATGGCATCCATATTTGCAAGGCAGATGATTCTGCACAGCAAGATGCTTTTGATGGCCCTTACCACCTGCAGAAGAAGACAAACTTCGGGTCCCCATTCCCAGTCCCTCTTCCCTCCACTCACCAGGAGCAACCCTCTGCAATCACACCCTGGCAGGGCTTTGTGAGGGAAGGACAAAACAAACCCTCCCGGGGAGGGAGCTTGCACCACACCCATTCTCAGCCCCCTTTCTCTAGGAAAGCCCATTGCATCCGGAGGCACACCCCCCTCCTGGGACAATAGCCCAAGTGTGCCATACCTGCATGACCAGGGCCCTGACGGTCAATCTCCCCATACTGAATGGTTCCCCATGGATCAGTAGCAATGCAATGTAGAGAGTTTCCAGAGAGCGATGGGAACATGTTTCTGGAGCGGGATGGTGGGCCTCATGTGCATGTCCAGTTTCCTCAGGGCAGGGCCGAGCCACTCAGAGCTTGAGGAAGGTGTCTTTCAGTTGAAAGTTCTGGAGCCATTGTTGGTCTCCCCAGCACTCCAGAAGGATGTGGTTCCACCAGTCTGCACTGGTGTCCAGATGCCAGATGCAGCGGGGCACAGCATCCAATCCACAGTGGGCGACCTCCAGCTGCTGGAGCTGTTCCCCCACATACCCAAGGAGGGTCTGCCACAAGGGCTGAGGGTTGATTTCCTGCAGAGTCTGGGAGGCAGCTTGCAGAAACTGCTGCATGACTTTCAGAAGAAAAAAAAAGCTGCAAGAACTGAAGACTGCCCAGAGGCAGTTCCTGCTCCATAACAAAGAGTGCTGTGGTGTCCTGAAGCAGGGCAACCAGAGCAAGAAGAGAAAATGCTTGGCTGTCCCTCAAAGAGGTAGGCAAACAAGAAGGGAAACCTGAGTAATGGCTGTCCAGGGGGGCCCCTTTAAACAGAAACCTCAGATAGCCTCAAGCAGCAGCCACATGAAGCAACTACTGACCTGATGCTCTGCCTGACTGGTTCCAGGTGGCCTTAAATGTAATTCAGTGTTCAATCAGTGTGCACACACTATTTTGAAATAGCTAAGCATTTTGTGTGTAGATGTGCTATTTCAAAATAAGCTATTCCAGAAAATCTCTTCCAGAATACCTTATTCCAAAATAACATTCTCCAGGTAGAGGAGAAGCAGATACAGGACTCTTGAGGGACGTGTGTGTTGTGTTTGGGGCTTTCTTGCTGAGTGATGAGCTTGTGTTTGTGAGTGAGGGTTGGTGTGTGTTCTTTGTTTGTTTTTGTTTGTTTGTTTTCCCCTGTGTTTGTGAGAGAGGCTTTTTTTTCCACTTCCCCTTTTCCCTACCCCTCCCCTTGATGGAGTTTGTGCTGTGATTGGCTATGATTGGTAGGTGCTGTGAGTGGCTGTGATTGGCAGGTGGAAACTGTTGGCTTCTAATTAAAGTTTGAATTCTAGAAGCCTCTGCTGATTGGCTGAGCCTTGGTAGGGGGAGGGACTTTCAGGCACTCCAAGGCTTTAAAAGGCAGTGCGCAAGTGACCAAGGAGCTTGCGAACAGGTGAGTGCTAACAGGGAGTTTAGAGAGGGAGTTGGGAAGGGGGCGAGGTTCTCTTGCCTTTCTTTTTAAATCCCTTCTCCAGGACAGCAGCGATGGATGGTGATGGGTCTGCTGCTGTTACCTGCACAGAGTGTGCCATGTCTGTCTTCCTCCCAGAAGAAAGAATAGATTTCATCTGCACGAAGTGCAAGCTGGTTGACATTTTGGAAGAAAAAATTAGAGGACTGGAGGCTCAAGTGTCGACCCTATGCTCGATCAGAGAGGATGAAGACTTCCTCGATAGAAGGCAGCATTTAATCCTTCAAGCATGGCAGGCAGAGGAGCCAGTACGTGACCAAGAAGAGAACTGGCAGCATGTAACTTCTAGAAGGGGGAAAAGGCTAACACAGGAATCCCCCAATGCTATAGAGGTAAGTAATCGCTTTCAAGCTCTCTCCACAGGCTCTGCAGTGCTGAAAGCTCTGGAAGGGACCTCACAAGGACGAAACCAGAAGGGAACACCATCTACTGGAAGGCATGGGATGCATAGTCCTAGGGATGGGGGTTCCACAGCCACCACCCCCAAAAGAAAACAAAGGGTGGTGGTGGTCAGGGACTCCCTCCTAAGAGGGACTGAGCTGGACTCTGCCATCTGGACCTGGAATCTCGAGAGGTGTGCTGCTTATCGGGAGCTTGCATACAGGAAGTCACTGAGAGGCTTACCAAGCTGATCAAACCTTCAGATCGCTGCTCCACGTGGGAACTAATGATATGGCCAAGAATGACCTTAAGCAGGTTACTGCGGATTATGTAGCGCTGGGAAGAAGGATCCAAGAATTTGAATCGCAAGTGGTGTTCTCGTCCATCCTCTCTGTTGAAGGGAAAGGACTGGGCAGGGATCATTGAATTGAGAACGTAAGTGCGTGGTTGTGCAGGTGGTGTCTCAGAGATGGCTTTGGTTTCTTCAACCATGGGACTCTGTTCCAGGCACAAGGATTGTTAGGAAGAGATGGGATCCACCTAACCAAGAGAAGAAGGAGCATCTTTGCAGGAAGGCTTGCAAACCTAGTGAGGAGGGCGTTAAACTAGGTTCGTCGGGGAACGGTGACCAAAGCCCTGAGGGGAGTGGAAAAGTTGGATACTGGGAAGAAATGCAGAGAGGAAGGAGCAAGAAAGGAGGACCCCTGTTTCAAATGGAGAAGATAGGGCAATCAACTGGTTACCTGAAGTGTTTGTACACTAATGCAAGAAGCCTGGGCAACAAACAGGAAGAACTGGAGGCCTTGGCCCAGTCCAAGAAATATGATTTAATTGGGATAACAGAGACTTGGTGGGATGACTCGCATGACTGGAGCGCTGTCATGAAAGGATATAGACTGTTCAGGAAGAACAGGCAGGGGAGAAAAGGAGGAGTTGCACTATATGTAAGAGACCACTACGATTGCTCTGAACTCCAGTATAAAGAGGGAGAAAAACCTGTTGAGAGTCTATGTGTTAAGTTTAAAGGCGCAAACAACAGCAGTGATGTTGTGGTTGGTGTCTGCTACAGGCCACCGAATGAGGTGGATGAGGTAGATGAGGCTTTCTTTGGACAACTGAGCGAAGCTTCCAGATCACAGGCCCTGGTTCTTGTGGGGGACTTTAATCACCCTGACATCTGTTGGGAAACCAATATGGCAGTACACAGGCAATCCAGGAAGTTTTTGGAGAATGTTGGGGATAACTTCTTGACACAGGTGCTGAAGGATCCGACCAGGGGCCATGAGCACCTTGACCTTCTGCTCACAAACAGGGAGGAACTAATAGGGGAAATGGAGGTGGGTGACAACCTAGGAAGCAGTGATCATGAGATGGTAGATTTCAGGATCCTGACCAAAGGAAGAAAATAGAGTAGTAAAATACACATCTTGGACTTCAGAAAAGCAGATTTTGACTCCCTCAGAGATCTGATAAGCAGAATCCCCTGGGATGCTAACATGAAGAGGAAAGGAGTTCAGGACAGCTGGCAGTATTTTAAAGAACCTTATTGAAGGCACAGAAAGAAACCATCCCGATGCGTAGCAAGAGAAGCAAACATGGTAGGAGACCGGATTGGCTTACAGGGGAAATCCTTGGAGAACTTAAGCACAAAAAGGAAGCTTACAAAAAGTGGAAACTTGGACAAATGACCAGGAAGCAGTTTAAATGTATAGCTCGAGAATGCCGGGGGGTTATCAGGAAGGCGAAAGCACAAATGGAATTGCGACTGGCTAAAGATGTGAAGGACAACAAGAAAGGTTTCTACAGGCATGTTAACAAGAAGAAGGTGATGAGAGAGGGTGTGCGGCCCCTAATGAATGAAGGAGGTAACTTAGTGACAGATGATGTGGGGAAAACTGAAGTACTCAATGATTTCTTTGCCTCTGTATTCATGGACAAGGTCGGCTCCTGGACTTCTGCGCTAAGTGACGCAAGATGGGTTGAGCCTCACAGACCATGGTGGGTAAAGAACAGGTTAAGAACTATTTAGAAAAGCTAAACGTACACAAATCCATGGGTCCAGACTTAATGCATCCGAGTGTACTGAGGGAGTTGGCAAATGTCATTGAGGAGACTTTGGCTATTATCTTTGAAAAGTCGTGGAGATCGGGAGAAATCCCGGATGATTGGAAAAAGGCAAATGTAGTGCCCATCTTCAAAAAAGGGAAGAAGGACGATCTAGAGAACTATAGGCCGGTCAGTCTTACCTGGTCAGTCTTTTCCTGGAAAAATCATGGAAGGGATCCTTAAGGAATCCATTTTGAGGCACTTGGATGACAGGAAAGTGATTAGGAATAGTCAGCATGGATTCACAAAGGGCAAGTCATGCCTGACCAATCTGATTAGCTTCTATGATGAGGAAACTGGCTTGGTGGACATGGGAAAGTCAGTGGATGTTATATACCTTGACTTTAGCAAGGCTTTTGATACGGTCTCCCACAGTATTCTTGCCAGCAAGTGAAGGGAATGTGGATTGGATAAATGGACGGTAAAATGGATAGAAAGATGGCTAGAAGGCTGGGCCCAGAGGGTAGTGATCAACGGCTCGATGTCAGGATGGCGGTCGGTTTCTAGTGGAGTGCCTCAAGGTTCAGTTCTAGGACCGGTTTTGTTCAATAGCTTTATTAATGACCTGGATGCGGGGATGGATTGCACCCTCAGCAAGTTTGCAGATGACAGTAGGGGGAGAGGTAGGTACGCTTAAGGGCAGAGATAGGGTCCAGAGTGACTTAGACAAACTGGAGGATTGGGCCACAAGAAATCTGAAGAGGTTCAACAAGGACGAGTGCAGAGTCCTGCACTTGGGACGGAAGAATCCCAAGCATAGTTACAAGCTGGGGACCAACCAGTTAAGTAGTAGTTCTGCAGAAAAGGACCTGGGGGTTCCTGTGGATGAGAAGCTGGATATGAGTCAACAGTGTGCCCTTGTAGCCAAGAAGGCTAATGGCATATTAGGTTGCATTAAGAGGAGCATTGCCAGCAGATCCAGAGATATCATCATTCCCCTTTATTCGGCTTTGGTGAGGCCACATCTGGAGTATTGTGTCCAGTTCTGGGCCCCCCACTACAAAAAGGATGTGGACGCATTGGAGAGGGTCCAGCGGAGGACAACCAAAATGATTAGGGGGCTGGAGCATATGACTTATGAGGAGAGGCTGAGGGACTTGGGTCTGTTTAGTCTGCAGAAGCAAAGAGTGAGGCGGGTTTTGATAGCAGCCTTCAACTTCCTGAAGGGAGGTTCCAAAGAGGATGGAGAGAGGCTATTCACAGTAGTGACAGATGGCAGAAGAAGGAGCAATGGTCTCAAGTTGTGGTGGGAGAGGTCCAGGTTGGATATTAGGAAAAACTATTTCACTAGGAGGGTGGAGAAGCACTGAGAAAGAAATATCAAATTGGATAAAAGGGGCTGTCTGAATGTGCAACCCTACGAATCTGGGACTGCCCCTCTCCAAGTCTCCCATCCCAGATGCCCTTTGGGGGGGAGGGCAAAGCTCCCCCCATTAATACAGGAACATTGCTGGCTGTTTCCCTTCATCAGGAAGCAAGGGGAAAGTGCACAGTTTGCTGCATTCCTCACTTTGGCTGGGGGGGAGGACAGGGTACAGGGGGCAGATGCACCTGGGCCTATCCCAGCTGGGGCCATGCACCCCTAGCCAGCTGCGCCCACTGGAGCTGCAGCAACCAAGAAGAGGCACTTGTCACATGGTCCCAAGCTACTGTGATGAGAGAGGGCTGGGGCAGTCCTCTCTCTGTAGGCTAGCCTGCATTTTGAATCCCTCGTTCCCAATCCCACCCAGACCAATAATTTAAATGAAGCATGGTACATTTCAATTTTATTTTCCAACCCCGTCCCCCCAAAAAAATCCCAACCCCAGAAACTGAGTTACAGACCTGAGCAATGCTGACTAAATCTAATATTGCAATATTTAGATTTTAGAGGATTTTGGCTCAAAATCTAGGACTCTCTTTGAAACCTGGATGTGATTTTGATGAGAACAAGAAAAATAAGATGGCAATATTGGGGGAAAACACTCTCATATTCTTTCCAAGTGCTCATTTAATAGTCATATGAACCAAGTAATGTTTTATGAAGCAATGATTTGCCCTGCTAGTAGTAATACTATACATGGGGACTGAAGGAGGTTAGCTCCACAATTCAGATAGCCATAGAAAAAAGCTACATACTATAAGTTATACCGTGCAGGAAAATCAGTGTTGATTTCTCTGTAAAATGTCCCCTCACAGCAATATTTGACATGCAAAATAATCCTCTCTCGGAGCATGTGGTCTGTTATAAGCAGTACAATAAAAATGCAAAGCACGCCTTCTAAAACTCAACATCAGCCTTTTCCATAGAACGAGTAACTAATTATGGTCACTCTTCAAAACACAGAGATCTCTGAGTAAGCTAGTCTCGTCTAAGCTTTTGGAAGGGTTAGTATAAATTCCTTTGTACTTCATAATACATGGCAAGCCAAACCAAATCATTACTTGAGAAACAGACGTGCTCATCCATCTTGGCAAGAAATCTCAAATGAATGGAAAGTGATCCCTTTTCTTCCAAATATTACTCCTGAAATGTGGTATCAAAATTCACCTCTCATTTAATATAAACATATTTGCAGGGTGCTATGTCCCCAACATCTCCCATGCCCTTCTTTAACATATACTGCTCATACTCAATAGTCTATACAATTTATGGCACCTGTCAAGGCTAATTTATTCATAGGATCTGTCAGTAATCAAAAACACTGAAATCAATGTTCCAGTAATCCCTGACATTTATTTGTAGTTTAAAGTCCTGTTTGACCTTGAACTGCAGCTAACTGGAGCTGAACTTGTGAGTTGTTCTGTGAGGCTCAGTAGGTCAGGCATATCATGTACCTTTGGCCTAAAGGCACAATGTCAGTGAAACCAGCACACAGAAACGGCATGTGGAATGTTTATAGGCTTTTCCATTAGTTAATTTCTTGCAACAGATAGTCTGACAGTTGCCCCATTTTTCTGCACTCCACCAGGTACCAGCTCAGACACAAACCCACAAGTAAGCTACATTCATAAAAATGCATCAGAGAAGAAAGGACAGCAAGAGAAACAACCTGGATACAGGGACAGAAATTCTTCGGTTAAGATCCTCCAAAGGCATCTATGGGATTTGAATGCTCAGTCCCCATTACTTGCTATCCAAATCCTCCAGACTAGCCAAACCCTCTTTAAAATCCCCTCCCAGAATATGTTTACAATGTATTGAGTTTGATGTAGGCAATTATGGGTGAAATTATGGCCTGTAGATTAATCCTAGAATCCAAGGCCAGAAGGGATCATTGCGTTCACCTAATCTGATGTCCTGTATAACACAGGTCATAGAACTGCCCCACAATAATTGCCAAAGCAGATCCTTTGGAAAACACCTGATCTTAATGTAAAATGTAAATGATCCTTGGTAAATTGTTCCCATTATAAAAAGTGGCGCCTTCTGGCTCCATGAATGATGTAATTCTGGGACCAATGGGGACTGCTGTGAACCTACAACTAGATTAAAGATGTTAAAGAGCATGGGGAGTTTGAAGTGAGAATGAATTAGCCTTACTACTCTAAATAGGGATGCATGGTAGTAAATTGTTGGGGAAAGATATCACTACCACTTTCCACTGGTTGTATCAATGTGACTGATACAGTGGGACTGGGTGGACTAACTGTATGCTATCTCTGTACACCATACACATTGAAGAGGGGGATTACCACACTGGTTTTGAATAGGACAATAGTCACTGTATACAGGCCAATGAAGATATCCAGTGAATCAATGTCTCTCCCTTCTCCAAAAACCACAGAGACGTAGTAACTGTGGTTTCAGCTTATAAGATAAAATAGGCTGAACAGCACAACACAGCAGTCAGCTAGAGAAATTAACACAAAAATTGGGCTCTAATACAATTCCTAGAGTTTTAAAACTGTGTTTGCCATGTACTCGATTCAGGAAAATATCCTTATTATGAACAGAAATTATTCGCCTGCTTAACTCCTATTGAAGTCATGCATGTAAGTGCTTTTCTGAGTGAATCAGGACCTTAAGCTGTGTGGGAAATGAAATTACAGTCCTTACAAAGTGTGCACCCAGGCATAAGCATTTGATGGATGTCCTGAATTTGCAGAAGTCTGTACATTTTGCTTTATTCCCTTGGGAAAGCCACTTAACTTCCCTGCCTTGGTTTCTTCCATGGTTAAATATATCAGCACTTATTTATCTGCTTCTCCAGAGTGCCATGGTGAATTAATGCTTTGAAAATTATTGCTTTGAAAATGTAAAATTGTTTGCTTTTCTGTTACCAACAGGATATTCAGGTAAATTACATTATATAAAGCTGTAGAGGCAAATCTAAATAGGCTTTTAGGTACAAAAATTGCAGCTTCGATTTTAACGGGGAATACCAATGTATCATTTTATTATAGCTCTAACAATTTAATATACATGATACGGTTTCACCTAGCCTAGCATTCACATATGTGTTTTGACTCATTTCTTGAGTTCTTGTTGGTGAAAGCTTTCACACTATCATACCATATGTTGTACAAAACATGATTTTCAGTCGGATACTCATTTTCCAAGCCTACATTAAAAATGAAGATAACTGACCTGCCCGATTTTATGTTAAACAGCAAACCCCTTCTTATTATCTTGAGGAAAAAAGCTACAACAGGAAAGCAAACAAGTCTTTATACTATTACTTTTGTATATGTCATGTTTTTTTGTAATCCCAACTATGTGGATCATAGTTTCATGTGGTGTAAAGATTTTCTTCCTGGTTGTTTTAGCAGGGAACCACAGAATCATAGAATCTTAGGGCTGGAAGAGATCGCAGGAGGTCATTGAGTCCAGACCCCTGCCCAAAGCTGGACCAATCTCAACTAAATCAACCCAGCCAGGGCTTTGTCAAGCCGAGACTTAAACACCTCCAGGGATGGAGACTAAACTACTTCCCTAGGTAACCCATTCCAGTGTTTCACCACTATCCTAGGGTATGTCTACACTACCACCCTAGTTCGAACTAGGGTGGTAGTGTAGACATACCCCTAGTGAAACAGTTTTTCCTAATATCCAACCTGGACCTCTCCCACCACATCTTGAGACCATTGCTCCTTCTTCTGCCATCTGTCATTACTGAGAACAGCCTCTCTCCAGCCTCCTTGGAACCTCCCTTCAGGAAGTTGAAGGCTGCTATCAAATCCCCCCTCACTCTTCGCTTCTGCAGACTAAACAGACCCCAGTCCCTCAGCTTCTCCTCATACATCATATGCTCCAGCCCCCTAATCATTTTGGTTGCCCTCCGCTGGACCCTCTCCAATGCGTCCACATCCTTTTTGTAGTGTGTGTGTGTGGGGGGGGGGGGGGCGGGAGGGAGAGGGCCAAAACTGGACACAATACTCCAGATGTGGCCTCATCAGAGCCGAATAAAGGGGAACAATCACAACTCTGGATCTGCTGGCAATGCTCCTCTTAATGCAACCTAATATGCCATTAACCGTCTTGGCTACAAGGGCACACTGTTGACTCATATGCAGCTTCTCATCCACTGATTAACTGATATGCAAAAGGTTATAGATTAATACTACAGACTAGATGCTTTTCAACCCCTCTTGCCAGTAAATTTTTTAGCAGGCTGGCCAGCAGCTCAACTCAGTACTGGCTTGCACTGGGTCAGAGACAGCAGCATGGAGTGGTAGGGGGTTCTTGGGGTTGGGGCAGAATGTACTGGCTGCTGGCCGCATCCCAGGGACTTATAGAATAGTCAACTACTCGACTATTCAATTAACCGATATTTAACATAACTTGAGGGAACCACCAGCTGCTCAAAATTACTTGAAGTTCCCTCTAGGTGCTAAATGCCTCTAGCAGGACAGGACGGGGGGGATGGGAGGAGACTTTGCACACTCCCCCATCAAGGCATGTGGTGCCTAGAAAGAACTGCCTCTTCCCTATAGGGCCTCACCCCTTCTGCCCAAGGTCCTGCCATTTTGGGGGGAAGGGAAAAGCAGAGTTGGCCTGCAATCACTACCACAATTCGTGAAGTGCCCCCCCTGCAAAAATTATTGTCCACCCTTGCCCTAGGGCCTGGTTGTCCAGAAGTGCTGAGAACCAGCAACTCCAGCTGAAGCCAGCATGATCTGTATGTGCTTGAGCACCTGTGGAAACCAAGCCCAAGCATGAGATTCTAGAGTCAGGCACCGAAAACTCAAGGGTAATTTTCAAAACCTTGGGCTGTGTCTACACTGGTGCAATCTTGCGTAAAAGTGGCTGCTCTTGCGCAAAAACTTTCTGCTTTTCTACACTGGCCACGTGTTCTTGTGCAAGTAAACTGACATTCTAATGCATGAAATCAGGGCTTCTTGCGCAAGAACTCTGACGCTCCCACTCAGGAATAAGCCCTCTTGCACAAGAGATCTTCCAGAAGAGGCCAGTGTAGACAGATAACATGAATTTCTTGCCCAAGAAAGCCCTATGGTTATAATGGCCATCAGAGCTTTCTTGCACAAGAGAGCATGTACACAGGCATGGATGCTCTTGAACAAAAGCACATCTCTTCTGGAAGAGTTTTTGCAGAAGAACTCTTCTGCAAGAGAGTTTTTGCATGAGAACGCGCCAGTGTAGACATAGCTTTGGGGTAAAGGACTGCCCATGGTCACACCAGTGAGCAGCAGAAACAGGTGCAACACCCCAGATTTCCTAATCCTATTATAACCCTTTCCTCTATTTCTCAAGAGTTCTCCTCACACCCAGCAAGTTCTTCTCATAAAAAAAAGAATGAGATTTTTCGAATTCCTTATCAGGGTTATTCAACAGTTACTAGAGAGTTTTGCCAAGACATCCAGTTTATTCTTTAAGCAGCCATGTGGAAAAAGTTTCAAACAGATCAAAGTCCTGCTGAATGAGAAAGGAAAGCCAGGGATCTCTCACAACCCTGATAATTTCCTGATCGTCTTACATCTCTTAAGGAAAATAGAATGAATTGTAGTAGGAGCTGGTCTGCCCCAAATAAGCATTCAACAGCTCATCCAACTATAGGTATCCTAGACCTAAACTTCCATTATAAACCCCACTGCTGAAGAGCAAATGTACACAAATATATGCAAATACACATCTTTCACTATGACCATCTTCCCCCTGGCCATTGGTGTGAACATTTGCATTTATTTTATATAAATGAGTTGACTGGACTAATTTGAGGGTTAATATCCTAGCATGAACAGAATACAAACTTTAGTGAGCACACAACATGCACTCAGGTTGTGCTGGCATGAGATGGGGATACAGTGAGGATGAAGAGACTGTGCTCTAGCCATATTAAGTGTTCTAGTTTTCAGAAGTATTGACCTCTGACAGGTCCCTTAGACTTCATTGAAATTTGTGAGTGTACAGCACCCTTGAAGATCACAGCAAAGGATCATAATGTATTGAATCTGCAATATGCCAGGCAACTCAAGCTTAATTCAGACAAACACAGTCCTGAACTGTTGGCTCCACATTTTACAGTAAAGCTAAGAACTCAAGGTCTTTATTTCTCACTGTTTCTATGGTGCTGCTTTATGTGAGCACAGTCTTCAAAAAGGCAGTCTCAGTTCCTGGGCTAAGAGATGGGGAGATGAATGAGGGGAAACAAATGCCAAACCATTGAGCCCTGAGGCTGTAGTTGTCCCTGTCCTAGCATCATACTGCTAGGGAGAGAGAGGGCTGAGCAAAGAACAAGAGAATCCTTTGAACACTGGATGCTACAGTCTCATCCTGAGGGCACTGGCAGATAGAGAGGTCTTGTAGAGCTGAGCTCTCTGCAGGCAGAGGGGGGAGCATGCCCCCTCCTTGTGCAACAAAGAGCAATGACAGGTGTCCCCCAGGGTTACAGCTTAGGACCATGGAACTGCTGTGCCTCCTTAACTCTCTCCAGTCTGGATTGTAGCTCCCTTGCTGAACAATGACTGTTAGTTGCTTGACACCCTTCCTGGCTCTGACTGCTCTCGTTGCTCTTGTCTCTGGGGAGCTAATATCTGACTGATTCCCTGACTTACAGCATGTTTAAATGATAGCCATATAAAAGTCTCATAACTTATCACATGCATTGATTATATACATATATGGACAGAGAATTGACTTTCAGCAGATTATCACTTGTCTCCTGATACTTTACAAGGCATGCTCTTTATATGTATACTAGCCCATTAGCCTGTCATAAGACGGGATTTTCAGGTCTCTCCTCCACGTCGGTCTTCTCTCCTGAGCCTCCGATCTCTCTCTCTCTCTCTCTCTCTCTCTCCACCCTCCTCCTCCTATTGCCTCCCTCCCTCCTCCTACTGCCTCCCCCCGCCAGCTCTCCTCCACCTCCTGCCTCTCTCTGTCTCTCTTTTTCACTTATCTTCCTCCTCCTGCCTCTCACTTGGGGGACCACGGAGCTCAAATGGCCATTTGGGCTACGCACTCCCCGTGCTGCATGGGGGGTGCGGAGCCCAAACGGTTGCTTGTGCTGCTTGCTCCCCTGCAGCGGCCTGGCTGAACAGTGCAGAAGTCAGCCGAGTGCCACTGTGGGAGGTGAAGGGGGGCAGGGCGGTGACGTTCACGGCCAGGGGATGGGGCCTGCAGTCACTGTCACGCTGCACATCGCCGCCTCGCTCCCCTTCGCCTCCCAACGTGGCACTCGGCTGAATTCTGCGCCGCTCAGCCGGGCTGCCGCAGGGGAGTAAGCAGGGCAAGCAGCCATTTGGGCCCCGCACTCCCCATGCAGCACGGACTGTCCAGAGGGAACAGCCAGCATTTCAGCAACAGGGCTGCCCAGAGGGAACAGACAGCATTTCGGCGTTATAGACGCTCAGACACTGGGCTACTATATATATACTAGCCAATTAGCCTGTCATAAGATGGGATTTTCAGGTCTCTCCTCCATGTCAGTCTTCTCTCCTGAGCCTCCGGTCTCTCTCTCTCTCGTCCTCCTACTGCCTCCCGCTCTCTCTCTCTCTCTCTCTCTCTCTCTCAGCTCTCCTCTGTTTCCTGCCTCTCTCTGTGTCTCTCTCTTTCTCTTCTCCTCCCCCTCCTGCCTCTCACTCGGGAATGCGGAGCCCAAACAAGGCCGTGTACATCAGCGTTACAGACGCACAGACACTGGGCTACTATATATATGACTAGCCAATTAGCCCGTCATAAGACGGGATTTTCAGGACTCTCCTCCATGTCGGTCTTTTCTCCTGAGCCTCCAGTCTCTCACTCCGTGTCTCTTTCTCTTTCCTCCTCCTACTGCCTTCCCTCTCTCTCTCAGCTCTCCTCCGTCTTCTGCCTATCTCTCCGTCTCTCTCTTTCTCTTCTCCCCCTCTGGCCTCTCACTCTCTCTCGGCTCTATTCTGTCTCCGTCGGGGATGCATACTCGTCCAGGCCCGGCCCCCTGGCCATGTACGTCATTGCCCCGCTCCCTTCCCCTCCCACCATGGCGCTCATCTGACTTCTGCACAGGGGTGCTGCATGGGGACCACGGTGCCCAAACGGCCACTTGTGCTGCTTGCTCCCCCGCAGCAGCCCGGCTGAGCAGCACAGAAGTTAGCTAAGTGCTAAGGTGGGAGGCGAAGAACGTGACTCAGGAAACAGCGCCGCCCAGAGGGAACAGCCAGGGAGGCAACAGCGCCACCCAGAGGGAACAGCCAGGGAGGCAACAGCGCCACCCAGAGGGAACAGCCAACATTTCAGGCAACAGTGCCCCCTAGAGGGAACAACCAGCATTTTAGGCAACAGGACCCCCCAGAGGGAACAACCAGCATTTCGGCGTTACAGACTCAGAGACACTGGGCTACTATATATATGATATATTTGAATCATAAAATCACAATGATATAAAAATGAGGACTATGGGGGTGACAGGATGCTTCCCCCAAGGTATGGAACATCCTAGCAACTATCCTTAAATCTGGTACAGTGGATCCATTCCCTTTTACACCATGGATATTAGGAAAAACTTCCTAACTGTCAGGGTGGTTAATCACTGGAATAAATTGCCTAGGGAGGTTGTGGAATCTCCATCACTAGAGATATTTAAGAGCAGGTTGGATAGACATCTATCAGGGATGATCTAGATCAGGGCTACTCAACTTTGGAAGCTCCGGGGTCACAGTGATAGTCACAGCACATGCTAAGAGCCGCAACTTAAGTGTGGTTGCATATTCATGCAAATATATATGTAAATATATGCAAATAGCTTCTTTCACACTGATGGGCATGGATACAAAGATTAAGGCAAGACTATGCAATATGCAGACCCCCATTTAAATCAGTTCTTCTGATATTAATATAAAGCAATATTTACCCATTTCCACCCAATTTGCACGTTTACTGAGCAATGCAAGTCTAGGAATTTAACTACTAAAACGCATATCAACAGAAGCTCATTATATTAACTTGCTGTTATGGAGTGTGTTCCCAGTGGAGACCATGTTCAAAGGATCCCACACACGGATCATGTGTTGAGCCCTACGTCAACCCAAACTGCCAATGGGCCATGTGTTGCGTGCCGCCCATGAGCCGCATATTGAGTAGTCCTTATCTAGATGGTGACTGGTCCTGCCATGAGGGCAGGGGACTGGACTTGATGACCTCTTGAGGTTCTTTCCAGTTCTAGTACTCTATGGCTGTGTCTACACTGGCATGAATTTCTGGAAATGCTTAAAATGGAATACTATTCCGTTTTCAGTTTTTCTGGAAAAGGAACATCTACATTGGCAGGCTGCTTTTCCGGAAAAGCCCTTTTTCCGGAAAAGCGTCTGTGGCCAATGTAGACGCGCTTTTCCGCAAAAGACTACTGGGCTATCTACACTGGCCCTTTTCCAGAACAGTGTTCCGGAATAAGGACTTATGCCCGAGCGGGAGGAGAATAGTTTTTCCGGAATAGTGGCTGATTTTGTACGGTAGAGCATCGTTGCTTTTCCGGAAGTTCAAGGGGCAGTGTAGACAGCTCGTAGCTTATTCCGGAAAAGCGGCTGATTTTCCAGAATAAGTGGCCCAGTGTAGACACAGCCTATGATTCACAGCCTAACTGATTCACTCCTAGGGAGGTCTTCATGGCAATGTGGATTGAACTACAACCCTTACAACCGTACTTTGCTAAGAATGCCCCTGGAGATTTAAGAGAAATGTGCCAGATAGAGGAATGGACTCCAGAGATAAAAATTAATGATGGCTTTGATACTGACCTAACCATATTTAGACTAAGCAAACAGAATAATTTTAGATCAGTAATATAATGAAGGACACAGGTCACTGTCAGGGCCGCCGACAGGGATACAGAATGGGGGCAGTTGCCCAGGGCTAGGTGATTTATAAGAGCCTGGGGCTCTGGCTGCTGGCATTGCTACCATGGCAACAGCAGATGCTAGAGCCCTGGGCCCTTTAAATCGCTGTTGACTGATTTTCCCTAGCCCCACCCCTTCCATCTGAGGCCCTGCCTCTTCTGGGTGGCTCAGAGCTGAGCCCTGCCCTTTCTCCCTACATTGCTCAGGACTTGGCAAAGTCTGCCACAAGCCCTGGTCATTGATAGAGGACAAAGTGGGCACAAGCAAACAATATGCATTTAAACACAGCTAAATGTAAATATATGCTTCCAGGAAAAAAACATAGGTCACAAGACAGAGTACTCTATGCTCGAAAGCAGTGACTTTGGTGGACATTCTGCTGAACATGAGCTCTTAGCTGTGGCCAAGAGGGTTACTTTGATTCTCGGATGCATAAAGAAAAGGTTGTCAAGTAGGCATAGAGAAGATAGTTTACCACAGTATTTGGCACTGGTGCAACTGCTACTGGAATAGTGTGTCCAGTTCTGGCATCCACCAGCCAAGAAGAATGTTCAGAGAAGAGACAGAAGAAGTATTAAAGTATTAGGGGAAAATACTTTGTAATGATTGACTTGAGAAGCTGAATTTCTTTAGATTAACAAAGAGAAGATTAAAAGGTGACTTGATTACAATTTGTAAGTACCTACAGGGTGAAAAAAAATCTGATAATGGACTCTTCATTCCAGCAAAGAAAGATATAATACAACTAGGCTGCGTCTAGACTGGCATGATTTTGCGGAAATACTTTTAATGGAAAAGTTTTTCCGTTAAAAGTATTTCCGCAAAAGCGCATCTAGATTAGCACGGATGCTTTTGCACAAAAAGTGCTTTTGCCCAAAAGTATCCGTGGCCAGTCTAGACGCGATTTTGCACAAGAAAGCCCCTATCGCCATTTTAGCCATCAGGGCTTTTTTGCACAAAACAGTTCTTCCCTGTCTACACTTGCCCTCTTGCACAAGTATTCTTGTGCAAGAGGGCTTTTTCCCGAGCAGGAGCGTGAAAGTATTTGCGCAAGAAGCACTGATTTTGTATATTACAAAATCAGTGCTCTTGCACAAATTCAAGCAGCCAGTGTAGAGAGCTGGCAAGTTTTTGCGCAAAAGCAGCTGCTTTTGAGCAAAATCTTGCCAGTCTAGACATACCCCTTAGTGGCTGGAAGCTGAGGTTAGACAAATTCAAATGAAATAAAAAGTTAAATTTTGAACAGAATAATTAATCATTGGAGGAATTTACCAAGAGTCTAGCGCAGGAGTGGGCAATAATTTTTGATGGGGGGCCCTCCAAAAATTTGGTAAGTGATCACGAGCAGCACTTTTCTATGATTTTAATGGAGGAGGTATCGGGTTTGAGATGTAGGTTGGGTGCAGAAAGGGTCTGTGACCTGGGGCAGGGAGTTGGGGTGCAGGAGGGACTAGGAGCTAGGTGCAAACTCTGGCTAGGAGGTGCTTATTGTAGGGGGCTCCCAGCTAGCAGCCTAGCAGGGACCCTTAGGCTGGTTCCCTGTCAGCCAATGGCCCCACACACTGCTCAAAGCAGCCAGCTGTTGGGACTAGAGTGTGTATCTCTGCATCATGTGCACTTTCAGGGAAGGGGAGCAGTGTGCTGCATAGGCCCACAAGTACTTCCCCTACTGTTGGGAGTATAGGGGGCCTGACGACTGCTATTGTTCCATATTAGGCACCCTGATAATCCCGGAAGCTGTGTCCCTTGGGGTACAGGATGCAATGGGATGGAGAGATCGGGGCAGTGGTAGGAAGGGGCAGGGCTTCAGGGACGGGGATGAACATGCCTCCCCTCAGCCACTGTCCCAGGCTGGAGTGCAAATATGTTCTGGCCTGCAGAATGCCTCCAGGCTCAGAGTTTAAGGTCCCTGGACTAAATGATCACAATGGTCTGTTCTTAAAACTCCAGTAGAATGTGATCCCCCCGTACTATATAGAGTATGGTCCCTCAATATAAGGAGCACGCTGCAGAGGGCACTTGTTTCATGCTAGGTGAGAAGGAAGGGATATGAATAATGCAAAGGTTCGGACAACATTGTGGAGAGCAAGATGGGGCCTGAGAGGAGAAGGATGAGTCCCTAGCTGCCGCTGAATGCTTCCTGTGGAAGTGCAAGGAGCTCTTGGCAGCCCCGCTGCCATAGGAAGGAGTGAGCGTAGCCATGACAAAAGAGGTATAGAGGGCTCCAAGTGCTACTGTGGGGCAATAGCATATGGCTGCTGTAAGATGGGAGTGGCTGCAGATCTGACAGGCCAGAATAGTGACCCCCAAACCAGGACTGTGAGAAGGAGGGAGAGGAACCCCCCCAGCCAGAGGGAAGAGAACTCTGCTACTGAAGAAGTCCTGTATTCTTGATTATCTGAATGAAATCTTTGTCCTCAGTGCTATTTGGATAAATGGGAGTATTTTGTGCGGGTGTTCATGTGTACACACATACATGCATGATGTAACAATGAGCAAATGGAAAAAAATTAGTATGGCTCAGCATTTAAAAAAATAGCATTTAAAAAAATAAAAACATTTAAAAAAATGTAAATTGGAAGGCTTCTTTATTCAAATTAAATAAAGGAGGGTTTGATATAAACCTATTTAAAATTAGATTTGAAATTATGGCAATTCATGTTAAGGCCTAAACCAATGTATTAAAATAGTTTAAATGTATTAATAAAAAATTAAGCAGCACATGTTTGCTGCCAAATTTCTTTAAAATTCGAACCTCTGAATGGATGGAAGTCACTGACCAAGCACCTGGAACTAGAGCTGTTGAAGTGCTAAACCAGATTTTACCACCTGTAGTCTTTTAAGCAGGGGTGGGCAATAATTTTTGGAAGGGTGCATGGAGTAAGGGACTGGAGTGCAGGAGATGATGTGAGGTCTGAGAGAGAATTTGAGTAAAGGTGATGGTTGTGATTTGGGGCATAGGATTGGGGTGTAGGGTCAGGGAGAAAGTATGGGTGCAGAAGTTCTGGCCTGGGGGAGGGGCTATAGGAGGAAGTACAAAATCTAGGAAGGAATTGTGACCTGGGAGAAGTTGAAAGGAGATGCAGACTACAGAGGGTTTGGGTGGTGACCTGGTGCAGGGGATTGGGGTACAGAATCTCAGAGGATTCTGGTTTGGGGGATGGGTATAGGAGAGGGTACCAGGTCTGGGAAGGTGTTGTGACCTGGGGTATGGGGATGCAGAGAGTTTGGATAGTGACATGGAGGAGGGAGTTGGGATGTGGGTGGGGCAAGGGTGCCAGAGGTAGGATCTGACTAGGAAGTGCTTACCTAAGCCAGCAGCCCTGCAGCATCCACAAGGCAGGCTGGGTTCCCTGCCTGATGAAGCCCCAGATCACTTTAAACTCCAGGGCTACGTCTACACTGGCCCCTTTTCCGGAAGGGGCATGTAAATTTCACTAGTCGTCGTAGGGAAATCCGCGGGGGATTTAAATATCCCCCGCGGCATTTAAATAAAAATGTCCGCCGCTTTTTTCCGGCTTTTAAAAAAGCCGGAAAAGAGCGTCTAGACTGGCCCCGATCCTCCGGAAAAAGTGCCCTTTTCCGGAGGGTCTTATTCCTACTTTGAAGTAGGAATAAGACCCTCCGGAAAAGGGCGCTTTTTCCGGAGGATCGGGGCCAGTCTAGACGCTCTTTTCCGGCTTTTTTAAAAGCCGGAAAAAAGCGGCGGACATTTTTATTTAAATGCCGCGGGGGATATTTAAATCCCCCGCGGATTTCCCTACGACGACTAGTGAAATTTACATGCCCCTTCCGGAAAAGGGGCCAGTGTAGACGTAGCCCAGGCTTTTATCTCCAAGTGACTCTCAGCTCTGGGAAGGAAAGAGGTTTGTGCTAACTCCATCCCCCAGGCCAATCTCTCAGCTCCTATTGGCTGGTTGTTTCCAGCCAATAGGAGCTGAGAGATTGGCTGGGGTCAGTTCCTATTGGCCAGTTGTTTCCAGCCTATAGGAGCTGAGGATTGGATTGGAATGGGGGCCGGGAGATCACATGAAGCCTCCTGCTCCCTGCAGAGCAGAAAGCTGTACAGACTGCACTTTAAACGGTGGCAGCTGCATGCCTGAGGATCCCAGTAAGGTAGTCTGTAGGCTGGATCTGGTGACTTAGCAGGCCGGATTAGGCCCCTGAACCATATTTTGCCTAGCACTGCTCTTAAGAATGTTCAGAAAGAATGTTCCCTTCATTTCAATTAATTCTGCTAGATCAAATGGATGATTTATTTAATTCAAAGTTAAGAAACCAACTGGGAGATGTAAAAGCATGAAAGCGACTCTTTCTCTCTCTTTCTCTGTGTGTGTGTGCGTGTGTGTGTATATATATATATATATATATATATATATATATATATATATATATATATATATATATATATAAGAGGCCTGTATTTGTCTGTCTGTCTATCTGCGGGTCCATTCATTCAAGAACTCTTCCAAAATCATAAGAGCTAGGACCACCAAATTTGGCATACAGCTTACTTTAGTCATAACTTAGAGCAAGGTTAGGGTTTGATTGTGCCAGGAAAACAGGATGCCTAGAATTTGATAGTTTTCCATAGCATGGAAAGGAAGGGGGAGAGACAGGAGGGATCCTCAGACTCACACTTGAGGCAGCAAACACAGGGGAAAGCTATCCTGCAGAATGAACATTGGGTGCAGCTACACCACCAAAGGAGTGGCCAACTGGGGATGGGGCTCCAACATCTTGCCTGCCACTGGTAAGCACCTCTCTGGCTAAAACTCCTCTCCTGCACCCCACACCACACTGCTGGCTCCTTCCTAGGAGCACCACCGGAGGACCAGCCCAGCCCTGGCTACCTCCCACAGGATCCACCAGCGCCTCCCTCCCCTGCCACCTGTACCACTGGGCTGCCCAGCGTAGCCTCTGTGGCCCAGGCTATGTGCCCCACACTGTTCTTCCCCTTCCCCACTGAACCAGAGAGCACTGGTGAGGGAGACCAGCATGGCTCCCTCCACCTCTCAGCTGTCCCCCTTCTCTCTGCCAGACTCCCTTTCACCTCCCCAACACCCTGCCCTGGAGAATGTTGAGGGAGGAAGCCTGTGCTGTTCCCCTGCCCTGAGGAATGCCAAGGGGGAAGGCGTACACAGCCCCCACTCCCTTCTGGCCTGGGCCCAGAGAGTGTCAGCAGGCAAAACCTGCATGGACCCCCTCTCTACCCCATGGAATGCAAGGGAGGTGGTGGTGAGAGAGACTTTCAGGTGAGAGAGACCTCACTCTCCAGAATGCTCTCAGGGAACACCAGCCTGGGGGAAGCCTGCATGGCCCCAACTCTTCCCTCAACCCCCAGCTCTGGGCCAGTTCCCTCTTCCTAGCTCCAAACCCAAGCTTGTCCCTCTCCCCAAACTCCAGGCTGGACCCCCTCCCCAGATCCCAAGCTGCCCCCTCTCAACCTCAGGCTAGCCCAGGGCATGCTGGCAGGAGGTCTGCACACAGTCCTACCCCTCCTCCCCCAGCCCAGACATAGGCAGCACTGGGTAGCTCTGAATAAACGTTAGGTGTGAGAAAATGAAATCGACTAGTTCTAAAGTCTGGAAGGACATAGCGACCAATCAGTTCAATTCACTAGCTATACATGATACTTCCCTTGTCTAATAAACCAGTTTTAAATGAAAAATACGTTTTGAGAAACTTTTTCATAATTTTGTCTTATGTATTAGAATATTTAAGGTAACTTTATTTAAATAAAATAATTTGGATGTGCATTTTAATTGAATTTTAATTTCCTTCCATGTAGAGCTTAAAACGAAAGCAGAACATTCATCCAGTAAATAAAAACAGGACTATGTAGCACTTTAAAAACTAACAAGATGGTTTAATAGGTGATGAGCTTTCGTGGGCCAGACCCAGTTCCTCAGATCAAATAGTGGAAGAAAATTGTCACAACCATATATACCAAAGGATACAATTAAAAAAATGAACACATATGAAAAGGACAAATCAAATTTCAGAACAGAAGCGGGTTGCGGGGGGGGGGGGGGGGGGGGAGGGGGAGGTAAATGTCTGTGAGCTAATGATATTAGAGGTGATAATTGGGGAAGCTATCTTTGTAATGGATAAGATAATTAGAGTCTTTATTCAAACTTAAGTGTAAACTGTCGAATTTAAGCATGAATAACAGTTCAGAGGATTCTCTTTCAAGTGTAGTCTTAAAAGGCCTTTGAAGCAGGATGCAGGTAATCAAGTTGTTGAGACGATGTCCTTGCTGGTTGAAATGGCAAGAAACTGTTTTTTCTTTGTGACATTAGCTCACAGACATTTACCTCCCCCCCATCCCCCTTCTGTTCTGAAATTTGATTTGTCCTTTTCATATGTGTTCATTTTTTTTAATTGTATCCTTTGGTATACAGGCAGTCCCCGGGTTACATGGATCCGACTTACATCGGATCCCTACTTACAAACGGGGTGAGGCAACCCCGCACTAGCTGCTTCCCCCTAGCAGACCAGGGAGACGCGAAGCTAGCACCCCCCCCCCCCCCCAGCAGACTAGGGAGACGCGGAGCGGCTTTTCTCAGCAGACACCTCAGCTTGAGAATAAAGGACTGAGGGAAGTGAGGTGT
Source organism: Pelodiscus sinensis (assembly GCF_049634645.1). Classification (NCBI taxonomy): domain Eukaryota; kingdom Metazoa; phylum Chordata; order Testudines; family Trionychidae; genus Pelodiscus; species Pelodiscus sinensis. The sequence continues at coordinate 22,393,958 of NC_134725.1, read as the reverse complement.
GGGAGAATAAAACTGAGCTCTGGAGAAATGTTTGGCTAGAGTTTCCCCTACAATATGTACCGGTTCCGACTTACATACAAATTCAACTTAAGAACAAACCCACAGTCCCTATCTTGTACGTAACCCGGGGACTGCCTGTATATGGTTGTGACAATTTTCTTCCACTATTTGATCTGAGGGAGTGGGTCTGGCCCACGAAAGCTCATCACCTATTAAACCATCTTGTTAGTCTTTAAAGTGCTACATAGTCCTGGTTTTTTTTCAGCTACACCAGACTAACACTGCTACATTTCTATCACTATCCAGTAAATAAGTGCATCATTCACTGTTTTCACATGTAAACAAAAATGTAAAAATTAAGAATTTGAAAAAAATGTAAATTAAGCTATAAAACATCTTAGAAATGTTCATAGATACAGTGTATCATCCTGGTTAGCAAAAGCAGTATCAAATTTAGTGTAAAGGCCATATTTTGTTGGCTGTCACCATGTTCTAATGGTTGCCAGCCAATGAATATCAGTGTTTCCTTAGCTACAAAAGCAAAACAAAATTAAAATTGATTAATTAAATCAAGGTTTCCTGCTTGTTGGTTTAAATTATGATTAACATTAGTGATTTAAATCAATCCACCCTGGCACAGGCCTACTGAAGTCAATGCAGCTAAGTTGATTTGTTATAGCAGGGGATCTGGGCCAATGAGTTGAAGCATGGATACAGAGTAAACCACACTGCTGAATGGGATGAATTTTCCCAGTGTTAGCAGGACCATGAGCAACCCTTATTGTGTTTGTGTGTGGATTTATTATTGTTTTGATACTCCTACAATTCCAGCCACCTTTGTTTAGTAAACTGAAAGACAGAGGAAAGTTCTATCGGACAAAGTGTTCCTCTTGTGGTCTATATGCAAGAAATTTCTTATTTGCCACTCACCCTCATGCCCAGTTCAATATTTTCTCCCCCATAGACCTCCATGCCAGGGTCAAGCAGGCCAATCTCCCCGAAATACTCTCGGTCCACCACAAAAGAACATCCAATCATTGCTGGAGTCCTGCCCAGAAAGAGAGGGAGAAAAAGGTTTTTTAATATCATATAATGGAACCTGACTGTAATGAGCTTTGACATGAATTAAACAAGCTACTGCAGAGATTCTGTAAATTCTTTTAGGGTTAAGTTCATTCCTGTGAAGACAGCCTGCAGCATCCAGTTAAACCCAAATGACCCTGTCCATCAGTGCTCCTAATTTGAAGCACATAAGTAGCCCCTGCTCATGCAAAGCAAGTCTCTTGAAGTTGAATACACATTGAAGGGCTTTGATTGATCAAGGTATTAAGTGGCATATATACTTTTTTCTGGCACTCCGCATGTGAGTGAATTTCATTCTGCTTTAAAGTCATTCTGTAGGGGAAAAATACATCACTTCACTATAGTGAATTTTTAGAAGAGGAGAACTCACTAGGAAAAGAGAAAACAATCCTAGTGCTGCACTTTTAAGAGATCAAAAGTTTACAAGTAACCCTGGAGCTAAACTTGAAAAGTTAAATGTAAAATAACTTAATTCTCTTTTTAAAGAAGTGTTCTAAAGAAATCAAAGCATTCAGAAACTGATGTAAAAAATCAAGATCTGCTTAGAGCTAAGCAGAACTTCTCTTTGGCTACGTCTAGACTGGCATGATTTTCCGCAAATGCTTTTAACGGAAAAGTTTTTCCGTTAAAAGCATTTGCGGAAAAGAGCATCTAGATTGGCACGGACGCTTTTGCGCAAAAGCACTTTTTGTGGAAAAGTGTCCGTGCCAATCCAGACGCGGTTTTGCACAAGAAAGCCCCGATCACCATTTTCGCCATCGGGGCTTTTTTGCTCAAAACAGTCCTGAGCTGTCTACACTGGCCCTCTTGCGCAAATACATTTGCACAAGAGGGCTTTTTCCCGAATGGGAGCATCATAGTATTTGCAGAAGAACACTGACAATCTTACATCAGATCGTCAGTGTTCTTGCGCAAATTCAAGCATCTAGTGTAGACAGCTGGCAAGTTTTTCCACAAAAGCGGCTGCTTTTGCGGAAAAACTTGCCAGTCTAGACGCAGCCTTTTAGTTTGTTGTCACAGAGTTCAGGTCAAAACTGTTAATAACATTGTGGCATTACTAAGCTTTCTTTTTTTTCCTCAGAGAAAAAATATGACCCAGCTATGCTGGAATGCAAGGAGTCACTATGGTTTTGGTCAATTTGCATCTCATTTATTTAAAACAACCCTACCTAAATTTTGAATTGATAATATAGTCATGAAAATTGCATCGGGGAATGGCAAACTAGCAACAGATGCTAATTATAGATTGCAGTACTTTCCAGAAACAAATTTTGTACAAATGGGAGAATGGGAAGGTATATTAGCAACTATATGACTGAGCAACTTTCTGGCCTTGGACATATATAAAAACATACACTGAAGATAAGCCTATCAACAGTAGAAAACTGACAGTAAATGTTATTACCCTTTTACTTGTGAGATCTAATTTGTTTCTTCATTAGAAACAAACCCCCACCCAAACTTGCACTAATGACTTTTTAATACTGACTTGGATTTTTAATAGCATTTTTAAATTACTAAAGTGATATTTCAGCACAAGTATCTCCTTTCTCTCCTCTGTTTTAAAAAAATAATACTACTACTGATATGGCGATCTGATGAACTGGAATGCCAAGCCCCCTCCTGCAACCTATAATGACTTTATGATTTCTCAGAATTCCAATTTAAATAAATACAAAAAGAAAATGCAACAAGCTCAGTTAGCACCACATTTATTTGTATCTCAAATTCTTGCTCCCATACTATGTGGCCTCATCCTGCAGTCTGATCCTCTGGGACAGACCCAAGCACCTGTGCAGAGTACCACTGATTTGAGCAGTGACACACATTGCAGGCTTAGGACCTCCATTAGGAAAAGCAGAAGATTGCAGCAAAGATAAATGATTAGAATAATTGCTCATGTTCCTGTTTCTATTAACATTAATGTGAGTTGGGCTATTCAATAGTTGTTCTCAGCAGGCCAATCAAAAGCCCACAGAAGAGTCCTATTGACTTAATGAGCTTTGGGTCAGGCCCAAATTTTGCTTCTACTGATTTTCTAATAAAGTGGAGAAAATTCCATCTATTGCCTTGATTTTAGACAGAGTCCATACACAATGTCCCTGGAAAGCAGGAAGAGAAGAAAAGACCTACGATATGCTTTATTTAGTGTAAAAATCCAGCACCCCACTTCCTTTCTTCCATTGTTTGTTGCTGTAATATCAACTCACTCTTACCAAATACAAAAGTTCTTCCAGTGAACATACAAAGTCACAAAACATAAAATAGAAGCAGGTGGCATCTGAGTAACATTCATCAGCTGAAACAATGAGGAATCCTGTGGCACCTAAAGACTAACACATTTATTTGGGCATAAGTTTTCAAATGCTGGAACCCACTACCTCAGAGGCACGACGTGCATAATCAGTTGGATTCATATAGAGGAAAAATACTGCCCAAGATTGCAAAAGCAAAATGTATAAATGAATCCCCTGGTAGCAGGAGGTAGCCACAGTGATGGTGTCATCAGGTATGCTACCCTCTGTCATGAGGTGTTTGTTGCCTATATGACAGGAGATTAAAAAGCCTTAAACAAATGGCTAAGTAAATGGATAGATTTAACAATTCTTCCCTGCTGGGCTTGAAATGTATCTAACATTCAAGCAGACAGCCAGACCTATGGAAGGAACTATTTGGTGCCCTTGAAAAGGTTCATTTGCTGAGGCATGGCTATTACTTATCTATAATAGCCTCTACTGTAACATTCACATTACTGGTACAACTTCAGCTCTCTCTCTCTTTCTGTTTGCTGGCCATTTCAGCCTTTCACATCATTACTGGGCTATACTACACTGCACACCATTCCTCTGATTTTTGTCTGAGTAATTGAAAAAGGCAATTGTTGATAGAAACACATTTGATCAGCACTATTTTCTGACATGGAGACTGAAATGGCTTGATTTGCTCCTGGATCTCCCCTTGCCTTCCTCCCCAAACATTACCCAATCAACTCCTCTGATATGAAGCTGAATGAGGTTAAGTAATGACTATATAAACTGCTGCAAGCATTTTGCTTCCACAAATGAATTTGTTTAGTGGGGAAGGGGAGGAGAGAAATGATTAGAAAAAGGTGACAATTTTGAAAGAAAATTTTGTTGCCTAATAAAAGCTCTTGTCTGAACCATCTTCAGTCAGGAACTCAACTGGGAAGACTTTCAGTAGTGACTATTGATTTGGAATGGTGGGAGGCGCTGTTGGCTGCCTCACCCCCATGTCCCAGCATCACTCCAGGGCTGGGGGGAATCAGCCTAAGCTTTCCCCTGGCTGGCTGGAGCATGGGGGAAGGAGGCTGGAGTAATATACCACTCCTGCCTTCCCCTGGCTGGCCCTGCTCTTGCCTTCCCCTAGCTGGCCAGAGCATGGAGGAGGGTGGTCGGGGTAACATGCCGCTCCTGCCTTCTCCTAGCCAGCTAGAGCACAGGGGAGGGAAGTCAGAACAATGCACCACCTCTGCCTCATGCTTACTTTGAGGATGATGTGGGGAGTGTTCACACCCTTTGCACCCTCTGGTATATGGGCCTCCGCTGGACCAAAATGATTAGGGGGCTGGAGCATATGACTTATGAGGAGAAGCTGAGGGACTTGGGTCTGTTTAGTCTGCAGAAGCGAAGAGTGAGGGGGGATTTGATAGCAGCCTTCAACTTCCTGAAGGGAGGTTCCAAAGAGGATGGAGAGAGGCTGTTCTCAGTAGTGACAGATAACAGAACAAGGAGCAATGGTCTCAAGTTGTGGTGGGAGAGGTCCAGGTTGGATATTAGGAAAAACTATTTCACTAGGAGGGTAGTGAAACACTGGAATGGGTTACCTAGGGAAGTAGTGAAGTCTCCATCCTTAGAGGTGTTTAAGTCTCAGCTTGACAAAGCCCTGGCCAGGTTGATTTAGTTGGAGTTTTCCTAGAGCAGGGGACTGGACTTGATGGCCTTCTGAGGTGTCTTCCAGTTCTATGATTCTATGATTCTATTCTATGATTCTATGAAAAAGAGAGGTATCCCAAAACAATAATCACCTTTGAGAAACTTGCCATCAAAATCTATGAGCTAAGTAGCCCAGGGCTTAGAAGTATTTTGAGGGTAACCTACAAGAAAACACAGAAGCTACGTCTAGACTGGCATGATTTTCCGGAAATGCTTTTAACGTAAAAGTTTTCCGTTAAAAGCATTTTAGGAATAGAGCATTTAGATTGGCACGGACGCTTTTCCGCAAAAGCACTTTTTGCAGAACAGCATACATGGCCAATCTAGACGTGGTTTTGCGAAAAAAAGCCCCGATCGCACCATTTTTGCGATCGGGGCTTTTTTGCAGAAAACAAATCTCAGCTGTCTACACTCGCCCTTTTGTGCAAAAAGGACTTTTTGCCCGAAAGGGAGCAGCATAGTATTTCCGCAATAAGCACTGATTTCTTACAGTAGGAAGTCAGTGCTTTTGCGGACATTCAAGCGGCCAGTGTAGATAGCTGGCAAGTTTTTCTGGAAAAGCGGCTGATTTTCCGGAAAAACTGGCCAGTCTAGACATAGCCAGAGTGCTGGAGAAAGTGTTGTGGGCAACCCCCTCCACCAGCCCAGGTCCCTTCTCCTTCCCCCCTGCTAGTCCAGGTCCCTTCTCCCTCTTCCCTTCCCCCGCTCCACCAGCCCAAGCCTCTTCTTCTTCCCCTCTCTCCCAGTCCAATCCCTTCTCCCTCACCTCTCCCCTCCTCTGCCAGTCCGGCCTTTTCTCTCCCTTCCCCTCTCTGCCAGCCAGGGCCCCTTCTCCTTCCCCACTTCCATCAGCCCAGTACTTTCTCTTCCTTCCCACCCCCCCACCACATGATTCCTGCCACCAGTGCAATGGAGCAGCTGTTTTTAAAGCAAGGCAGCTGATAGATCTTCAGCCAGCCACTGCGCAGAGACTGAAAGGAGTGGGGTGTACCCCAGTCCTGTCTTCCCCATGACCCCTCTACCAGCAAGGGTCCTACTGTGGCTCCCTCCTTGCATGGATCCCATCACTGATACCCCATCAACTGTTTTTAAAACATCAGCCATTCTCCATGTGGCGGCTGCCAGAGCTTCAGTCAGCCGCTGTACAGTGGCTCAGGGGCCAGGGTCTACCCCAGTCCTGAACCCCACCACAGGCTTCACTGCTGCCTGCCCACTCACTATCTGGTCCTGCTCTGCTGTCCTTCCCCCACAAGCCCAGCAGCAGCCTATCTTTAAGGTGCAAGGAAAGTGAGCACTGCTTTCGAGCAGTCAAAGAATCATAGTTAGATCTATCATGAGCCTATGGCTCACGAGCCAAAGGTTGCTGACCCCATTATGGTGTTAGCAGCAGGGAGGAGAGAGGCCAAGGTGGCTGAGGAGAGACTGCAGGATGCAGAGTGACATGTTGATGTCACTCTGTTGTCCCACATGAAAAACTTTTTTATAGGCATAGTAAGATGATACAATTTTTCTTAGTCTATATCTACACTACAGCAGAAAGTCAACTTCAACTATACAACTCCAACAGCATGAAGAAAATAGAGGGCATCAATTCAAGTCATACCTTAAGTCAAGTATTCCTGGCTCTACATTGTGGGATGGATTGATGGGAAAAACTCTCCCACAGGCTTTCCTTTCTCTTCTTATTTGGGGCAAAGTAACAGGGTTGACTGGAGCATAATCTGTGGTCGATTTGGCAGTTTTTCACTAGACCCACTAAATCGATCACTGGCGGATTGATCTCAGAGTGTTGATCTGGGCTGCAGTGTAAATGCAGCCTTACATTCTATATTACTACAAGTAAAGTCTGTGCAGTTTTCTTTAAATTAATAACTGGATGGGAGAGCTGATGGCCTGAAACTTTGCTCTAGACCATTAACCTCTCATGTCCTACAGAAATGCCCCATGTTGAGAATGTTGCTACTATTATAATTTATATACAATGCTAATCTACTTCTATCCTATTCAGCAAAAAAAAAAACAACAAAAAACAAAAAACAAAAAGTCAAAAAAAGCCCAAATCTCTTTACTGCTTGAGTATGCCTATTCTGAAACTGTGTTCCTGCACACAGTGTGCATTTGGTAAGGGCATTTTGACAACTCCACAAGAATTAATTCAAAATGGCCCATGTAAGGTGATTAACCAACCATGAAAATTTCACTATAACAAACTTCTAGTTCATGCTTCTCCTTCCCGGAAAAAGGAAAAAACCTGAGACTGGGAGAGTAAAAAAATGGGAGATGTTCATTTCAATGAAAATCATAGACAAGATCAGCTTGAGGTTTATCCACAGGGAGAACAAAATCTGGTTAAGAGTCAGAAAAGCATGTTGGACTTGAAGAAAATACAAGTGATGAAGAATGGAAGAGTTGTACTCTTTTAGCTAAGCACAACGGTAGGCTCTGCAGTCATACTAGTCAGATTGCCTTTCAGAGTGTAAGAACAGTTGACTGCCAGAAGCAAATCTATGACAGAAGGGTGATTATGGTCCAGAAAAGGACCGTGCAAATATGGACTTGTGCCATATTTGCTCCCAGCATGTTATTTTATTCACATCTGCTATGGTTAATAATGAACTTTCTGCCACTGTGTGCAGTGTAAGTCCCATATCGTTATGGAATACACAGCAGCATTTCATTCTACCTTATATATCATGGGTGAGACATACCACAAGGAAAGATAGTCCAGTGGTTAGAACTTGACCCTTGCTCTGCCACTCATCATGTATGTGATTTTAGTCAAGTCATACAGATCCCTGGAGTATCAGATCCCCATCTGGATTATGGGACTAATAGCACCTCCTTTCCTCTGTCCCTCCCTCCCAGGAGTTTATGAGGATGAGCATATTAAAGATTGAGATGTGATCAGAAAACATGGGGGGCATACAAGTGCCTTAGGTAGACAGAAATTACCAGATGAATTCCAAGGCTGAGGTTAAATTTTTAGAGGCACTTAAGTGATTTAGGTTCTAAAGTTCCAAAATGTACATAGGCACTTAGGAGCCTATATTCCACTTATTTTTAATAAGGTGTAGTCTCCTAAATGCCTTAATTATTTTCTGAAAGTGGGACCTAAGTAAGACTATCAGTTCCTCAAACCCAACTGATAGAGGGGCCCCAAAACTATACTTCACCTCATGCCTGGCATACTCAGTCCTGTTCTACATTTGGGAGATAATAAGCACAGGACCCACACTAACAAATCCATTATTTTGAAATAACGGTCTGGTTATTTCAAAATCTGTACTCCTGCTTCCCGTCAGCAAGGGCGTGCAGGTGAGGATGGTGTGCAAGCACTTATAGTGGGGGCAGGTGTTAACTCCTGCCCCGCTCCCTGCCCTCAGTGACCCTCATATAGCTCAGGCATAGCTCCTTCACCTTGGCCCAGACATGTTCAAGAGTCTGGGCCGGATGTCTCTGGTCAGCCAGCGCCTGGGCCATGCAGCTGAAGATGTCCGCATTGTGGGGACAGAAGCGGGGTTGTGGAGGGCTTCCTCCTGCACCAACAGGTCCAGAAGGGCCTCAACCTCAGCCCCGAGCCAGCATGGGGTGCGCTGCTTGCTGCCCTTCTGGGCCTGCTGGGAACCCTGGGGTGGCTCCTAAGATGAGGGTGCAGGCTCACGGGGTACCTGAGGGGCAAACATGCCTGCAGAGCTGGAATGCAGAGCCGTGTGGTGGAGCTGCCGTCTGTGCTGCTACTGCCATGCAGTATCTGCAGGGTGCCTGGGCCTTTATGGGGGAGTCCAGCAAGCAGGAAGTAGCAAGCTGTGAGTGTGGGTACGGCGTGTCAAGTGGCCACCTGCCTTTTTGTCCAGGGAGGCTAATTTTGTGCTCTCTGCTGCCTGTCTACACTGCCTTCTTGTGCAAGATCTCTTGCGCAAGAAGGCTTCTTCTTCATATGAAGCATCAGAGATCTTGTGCAAGAAGCCCTCTGTTCCAATGCCTTACTGTAAATATACTTGTGCAAGAAAGCGCATGCACAAGTTTTTGCGCAAGAACCGCCGTTCTTGTGCAAGAAGCCTGCAGTGTAGATGTAGCCTGTATATTTAGCATGGATATTCTGCTTTTTTGATAATTATCAATAAATAGAGAACATGTAAGATTCTTTCAGTGAATAAAAATCCTGCAGACTCGCAAGTTACATCCTGAGCCCTAGGAATTGGGTAAGAGTGGGTGTTTAAATTAACAGGATTTCACCTTGAGCCCTAGGAATTGGGTAAAGGTATGTGTCCCTGAAGTATGGAAGGGATAGAGAAATTTGTGCGGGTAATAGAGCGAGCCATCAGCCACCTCCGTAGCAACACGTGGCTTTCCCTCTTAGCTACCTCAGGGGTTGCCAGAACCCCAGAACATGAACCAGTGAGACCTCTCAGGCAATTGAAGCCTACCAAATAAGTCTGAGACCCAGCTCTTCCCTGAGGCCCCCCTCCCCACTCTCCCTTATTCCAGGTTTTTTTTCCCAGTCCCTCCCCTATTGAATATCCCCCCAATAAAAGGTCCTCTTGTTTCCCCCCCAAAAAAGGCTTTTTTTTCTCTGCAGGGGTGGGGAAAGGTGCCACAGTGCATCTTTTAGAACAGGAAGAAGTTTTGGAAGTTGCAGGCATTATGCACCTTTCCTAACCACTACACTGATGTCAATGAAGCATCCCTTGTGATCCATGAGGGATTGCAGCATTATGGAGAAGTACCCCTTTCTATTTATGTAGTCTGAGGAACGATGGTCAGGGGCCGGAATGGGGATGTGTGTGCCATCTGTGGCCCACCCTCAGAGTTGGGGAAGACCACAGAGGCAAAGCCATGATGACCCTCCATAACTGCACATGGCTTATGGTCTTTGTATAAACACAGCCCCAATGGTGGATTTCCCCATGCTGAACTGGTTCCCAACAGAGAAGTAGATGTGCAGCATGGTAAGTTTCCAGAGGGTGATGGTGACGTGCTTCTGCACAGGGATCATGAGTCTCAGTTGCATGTTCTTGTTGCCTGAGGGCAAGGGTGAGCCACTCGCAGAGCTCCAGGAAGGTGGCCTTCCATATGTGGGAGTTCTGGAGCTACTGCTGGTCATCCAGTAGCTGCAGGAGGATGTGGTCCCACCAGTCCAAACTGGTCTCCCACCACCAGAAGTGGTATTCCATGGTGACCAGGGGATTGAGGAGCATGCGCAGCAACAGGAATGCCAGGACATGAGTGATGAGGGCCTGTGGTCTGGGCTGGTCTTCCTTCTGCTGGAGCAGCATTTGAGCAATGTGGAAATACTGTGCCATAAGGCATAGCATGAGGCTCATGAGCCTGGCACTGCTTTGCAGCAGCTCTAGCTCCATGTTGTGAGTGCTGTGGCATCCACAAGGGCAATCAGAGCACACTGCATCTGTTTTGTGTTCGACAAGGGGGAGGCAGTGGAAAAAGGCATGCAAGATGCAGCTGTAGAGAGGAGCCCTTAAAAGTAAGTGTCACAGCTTCCCTGACCAAGCAGCTGCAGGAAGTGTCCACCCTCCCGGAGTGATTCTGGGGGCTCTATGTCTAAGACAGGCTCCAATCAGTGTGGACATGTTATTTCAAAATAATTCAGATTAATTTCCATCCTAAATCATCCAGGCAGTAAAGAAAAGCTGCCAGTTTCCAAAATCTATGGTGGACCTTCTGCCTCTTCCAGACAATTTGGAGAAGACTCCCTGGCAGGAACCTTGGAGTTTTCCTCATAGTTGACCCAATCTGAACTATACTATGAAAGGATGCACTCTGTTCCTTAATTTTTTTTAATGCAACTGTAAGGAGCTGTGCTTCAGGTGCAAATACCCATATTATTTTGCAGTGGAAGAGTTTGAATGCACTTTTCAAAAAGATGAAGATGTGGTGCTGACTATACTACCACAGGTATGAACCAAGGACCTGATCCAAATCCCACTAAAATTAATGAAAGACATGCCATTGGAAAGGTTTCCATTGCTTTATTGGGAGTTGGATGTGGTTGGAGGAGCCAACTAAAACTCTAATTATATAATCCTTTATCCTAAAATATTTTATATATCCTTTACATGAGGGCCTTGTGCAAATATTTCCCCTCATAAATGAAGTCCTCTTGGAATTCTTGTGCCTTGTGTAATCAACATAACAATACCAAAAAGGTTTGAACTAGATCTGAAAATGTTCTAATTTCTCACAGAAATTGCTTTATCCTCTTTGTTAGATACTAGAAGCTATTTATCTTAGGGTATGTCTACACTAACCACCCTAGTTCGAACTAGGGCTAATGTACTTATTCAAACTTGAAAATGAAGCCCGGGATTAAAATATCCCGGGCTTTATTTACATGTTCCCGGGCGCTTCCATTTTTAAATGCCTGGTAGTTCGAACTCCCTGCCCGCGGCTACACGCGGCACGGGCTAGGTAGTTCGAACTAAAGCTCCTAATATGGATTACCATTACTCCTCATTGCAGGTGGGTTGAAATGAAACCAGCTAGGTTGAAATGAAATGCAACTGGTTTTTCCTTGTGAAGATGTCTGATTTGTGGGATTAATTCTTTGGCAAAGTGTCTGAGAAGTCTGTCCAATATACATAGCAAAAGGACACTGTTGGCACATGATGGCATAAATTATATTTCTGGATGAACAGGAATATGTGTTCTTGATCTTGTAACTGTGATGGTCCAGTGATGGTGTCACCAGAGTAAATATGTGAACAAAGTTGGCAATGGGGTTTGTTGCAAGGGAAAGTTCCAGGGTTGGTATTAATGTGGTATACCCTGTGGTTGTTGGTAAGAATCTTCCTGAGGTTAGGTGGTTGTCTATAAGAGACTATGGGTCTGTCCTACAGAGCCTCTCAGAGTGTTGTATCCCGTTCCAATATAGGTTGTAGGTTATTGATAATGCGTTGGAGGGGTTTAAATCGGGGGCTATAGGTGAACACCAAGTGGTGTTCTATTGTTGGTTTTCTTGGGCCTATCTTGAAGTAGATGGTTTCTGGGTATTCGTCTGGCTCTTTCAATTTGTTTTTTTATTTTTCCCAGTTTGTAATTGAGATTTACAAATGCTTGGTAGAGATCTTGAAGTTTCTGGTCTCTGTCAGTGGGATTAGAGCAGATGCGGTTGTACCTAAGGGCTTGACTATAGACGATGGATCATATGGTGTGTCCTGGATGGAAGCTGGAGGAATGTAGGTAAGTGTAACAGTCAGTGGGTTTTCTGTAGAGAGTGGTATTTAATTTTCCATTAGTGATTTGTACTGTGGTGTCCAGGAAATGGATCTCTCATGTTGAATAGTCCGGGCTGAGATTGATGGTGGGGTGTAGCTTGTTGAAGTCTCTGTGGAATGCGTCCAGTGTTTCTTGGCCATGGGTCCAGATCATAAAAGATGTCATCAATGTAGCGTAAGTAAAGGAGGGGTAAAAGGGGATGGGATCTGAGGAAATGTTGTTCTAAGTCAGCCATAAAGATGTTAGCGTACTGTGGGGCCATGGCTGTGCCACTGATCTGGAGGTATAAGTGGTCTCCAAATTGGAAATAATTGTGGGTGAGAACAAAGTTACATAGGTCTGCTACCAGATTGGCTGTGGTATCCTCTGGGATAGCGTTTCTAATCTCTTGTTATCCATCTTCATGTGGAATACTGGTGTAGAGTGCTTCTACATCCTTCGTGGCAAGGATGGTGTTATCAGGGAGGTTATCGATGTTTTATAGTTTTCTCAGGAAGTCAGTGGTATCTTGGAGATAGCTGGGAGTGTTGGTTACATAGGGTTTGAGGAAAGAGTCTACATAGCTGGATAATCTGGTAGAGTATGTCTACACTACAGAGTTAATTCGAAATTACAGACGTTATTTCGAATTAACATTAATAGCTGTCTACACATACAAACCGTTATTTCGAAATAAATTCAAAATAGTGGAGCCCTTATTTAGAATTAGGTAAATCTCATTCTATGAGGAATAACACCTAATTCGAAATAGCTAATTCGAAATAAGTGCTGTGTAGACACTTATTTCAAATTAGGGAGCCTCCAGCTCTGCCCAGTTCCCCCTGGTGGCCACTCTGGGCCAAACCAGGAAAACTCCTCTCCTCTCCCCCAGCCCCGGGGCCCTTAAAAGGGTAGACTCTGGCCAGACTGCACTTGCCAGAGCCAAGCCTGCCAGCAGTCTCTGCCCCTGACCCAGTGCCCCCAGGATGAGCCAGGCAGCCAGGGCCAACCAGCCGTCCTCCGCCCAGTCCCCCAGCACCCAGGGGCCAGCCAGGGGCGGTAGATGGCACAAGTCCGGAGATCATGGACCTCATTGAGGTTTGGGGGGAGGCCCCCAACTTCCATGATCTCTGCACTAGGCAGAGGAACGCGGCCGTCTACGGTCGCATAGCAGCCACCATGGCCAGGAAAGGTGCAGGCGCACCCAAGAGCAGGTGCGCTTGATGGTGAAAGAGCTGTGGCAGGCATATGCCAGGGCCACCAGAGGTGGCACCGCAGCAGGGGCTGACACCTGCCCCTACTTCCCCACCCTCGACCGACTCCTGGGGGGCGGGGTGGTCCGCGCCACCCTGAGAGGCAGCCTGGGAGGCAGCGAGCCAGGACCAGAGGGCCCTGACCTGGGCACACCAGAGGGGCCACAGCCAGCTGTCCCAACACCAGAGTCGGCAGGGTCATCCAGGGAGGCCATACCAGGTAAGTGCCAGCACCGTCCCTGGTGGAGAGGGAGACCAGGGACTGTGCACGTGGCCATGTGTCCCACGGATCACGCAGCCACCTGTGTACATGCAAGCACGTGTCATGCCACCCTTGGGCAGGTGGCTCCAGCTGCGTGACACCCAGGGGCCGTAGCCCAATAGGCACATGCATGTGAAAAGACTTGACACACTCCCAATCCTGGGACGGGACCCAGCAGGATGCTCTCCCTTCACACGCCCCCTCTACACAGAGGCAGGGGACATCTCCCCCCCGCCCCGGCCACACTGTACATGGCACAGGGGAATGGGTTCAGTCTTGGGGCAGCTCCCAGTCCTGGGGAGAGCCAGACATCCTGACCATGGCCTCTGTGCAAACACATGGGCTCTGACGGTGCAGGGCACGGTCGCAGGGGGGGGGGATGGGACTGGGCATCACCCACTGTGTCCCCAGGGAGAATTGACCACTTCTCTTCTTTCTATACAGCTGCACCAGCTGCTCATGCAGGGCGCACCACCCCACCCGGGACATGCTCCCGCTCCCACGGCCTGCTCCGGACCACCATCACGTGGCAGGATTACTGGGACCAGCACCTGGGGGCCCTGTGAGCCCTGCACTGAACCATCCAGACCTGGATGCTGGACAACCTGCAGCTCTGCTGGGAGCAGCTTGCTGAGGACCGAGCCATGAACACAAACCTGCGCCTGCTGCCCCCCCAACTACTGTTCTTCCTCCCACTCCTGCCCCCCTCCCACCTCTTTCTCCTCAACCTCCACACTCTCCTCCTCAATGTCCACACCCCCAACCTCAACCTCCGCACCTCCCTTCCCCATCCCCCCCGGGGATGCCGAGGCCCCCTCTCCCACCGTGCTGGGAGGCGGTTGGCCCGGCGAAACCCCCAGCCTTGATTGCTGAGCTTCCCCTCTCCCTTCTTCCCCTTGCTTCCCCCTTCCAGCTCCCTCCTCCCAGTTTTCCCCCTCCCCTCTCCCACCCTCTCTCCTGCCCTCTCCCGCCTCCTTTCCCCCGTCTTCCTAGAGTTTCATTCCCTCTCCCCAGTTGTGTTAAATAAAGACAGGTTATATTTTTGAAAATACGTGTCTTTTATTTGACATCAAGAAGGGGGGGGGCTAGGGAAGGGTAAATGGAAGGACGAGAGGGAGGAATGGGGCACAAGCCAGGGAGACCAGGGAGACTGTTAGTGCTCCTCAGGGTGGAAGCTCTCCTGCAGGGCCCCCTGGATCCTGACAGCCCCTCGATGGTGCTCCCGGATGGCAGCCTGCAGACAGTGTAGCCAAGCTGCTGTCAACATGTTCACGAGATGCAGCAGAGTCCCCTGGTTCCATGTTGCAGAGTGCCGTGATGTCCCGAGTGAGGGCAAGCAGTTCACTCAGAGACACAAATGCTTTGCTGTCCCTCAAGTGAGGTAGACCAGCAAGCAGAGAAACCTGAGAATTGTCTGTCTGGGATGGGAGGTTGGGTCCCTTTAAGCACAGACCTCAGCTAGCCTGAGGCAGCAGCCCCATACACTAAGTCCGACCCTGATGCCCTTTTGGCACTGGTTCCAGCCAGCCTTACCTTTGATTCTGGGTCCACTCAATGTGAACACGCTATTTCGAATTAGAAAAATGCTATTTTGAATTTGTTTTTGTGTCTAGATGCATTATTTCGATTTAGCTTATTTCGAATTAACTAATTTGAAATAAATTAATTTGAAATAGTTCTGTAGTGTAGACATACCCGTAGTGAGTGTGCCAATACCTGAAATGATGGGATGTCCAGTGTGTCCAGGTTTATGGAGTTTGGGAAGCAAATAGAACAATTCTGGTCGGGGTTCAGAAGGTGTTTCTGTGTGAATTTGGTCCCAAGTAGAGGCAGGGAGTTCCTTAAGGAGATAGTGTAGTTTCTTTTGGTATTCTGAAGAAGGATCAGAGGAGAGAGGTCTGTAAAATGTGGTGTTGGAGAGTTGTCTAGTTGCCTCCTGGTCATAGTCTGACTTATTCATAATGACCACAGAACCCCCTTTGTCAGCTGGTTTGATTATCCAGAGTCTCAAAAACAACCCTGACATTATAATTTGGGGACAACTTATGTCTCCAGATCAGCAGCACAGCCATGGGTAGCCAGATTACAGAAGGAAACTTCAGAACTTTCATTCATGCTTAAATTTGACACTTTACGAATGGGCCTTAACAAAGATGATAGTTACCTTACCCATTACAAAGATAGCTTCCCCACTTATCACCCTGATTAGCCATTCATTGACTCATAAATAGTTATTCCCTCCCTCCTTCCCTCTCCCTCACCCCACCTTCTGTACTAAATCTGATTTGTCAGTTTAATAATGTGTTCACTTTTTTCATTATATTCCTTTGGTATATATGGTCATGCTAATTCTCTTCCAGAATATGATCTGAGGAAGTGGGTCTGGCCCACGAAAGCTATTAAACCATCTTGTTAGTCTTTAAAGTGCTACATAGTTTTTCCTTTTGTTTTAGCAAGATCAGACTAACATGGCTACCTCTCTATTACTAATATGTAAACGGTGACATGGTAGTCCTGAAAATCATTGCATGAGGTGTGTATGGATTGTGAAGAATTATGTGTGCTAAAAATATATTCTTAAAATGTGTTTCGGAGGCAAAGCATAAAAACAAATTAATGAATATGCCTTTACCTTTCTGACTGGTTTGATTACTGAATAATTAAAGTATATTTAAATCTATCTGTCTACCTATCTTTTAGAGCCTGTCAGTCTGTGAGTCTGTTTTTTTCAAGAACTCTTCTCAACTAATAAGTGAGGGTATGTCTACACTACAGCACTAATTTGAACTAACTTAATTCAAATTAGTTAATTTGAACTAAGCTAATTCGAACTAGTGCATCTAGACCTAAAAACTAGTTCGAATTAGTGTTTTGCTAATTCGAACTAGCATGTCCACATTGAGTGGACCCTGAACCGAGGTTAAGGATGGCCAGAAGCAGTGCCGGCAGGGCATCAGATTAGGACTTAGAGCGTGGAGCTGCTGTCTCAGGCTAGCCGAGGGCTGTGCTTAAAGGGACCCGACCCCCACCCCGGACAGACAGTTCTCAGGGGTTCCCCGCTCGCTTGTCTAACTTGATGAGGGACAGCAAAGCAGTCCTGGCTTGGAGTGCCCTGAATGCCCACACTCGGCACATCACAGCACTCGGCCATCAGCCCGGCTGCACTTGCCGCAGGCTGCCATCCGGGGGGGGGGAGTCAATCGGGGGGCTGCAGGAGAGCTTCCACCCCAAGAAGCCCGCAGAGCCACCCCAGTCCTCCCCATCGGGGGCTCGTACCCCATTCCTCCCTCACTTCCTTCCACTTATCCCTCCCTAGCCCCCCTTCCTGATGTACAAAATAAAGGACACGTGTGGACAAAAATAGAAACTCTCTTTATTGAACAAAACTCGGGGAGACTGGGAAAAGGAGGTGGGAGAGGGAAAGCGAGAGGGTGGGAGAGGGGAGGGCAACTAAAATGATCAGGGGTTTGGAACTGGTCCCATATGAAGAGAGGCTAAAGAGACTGGGACTTCTCAGCTTAGAAAAGAGGAGACCGAGGGGGGATATGATAGAGGTCTATAAAAGCAGGAATGGTGTGGAGAGGGTGCATAAAGAAAAATTCTTCATTAGTTCCCATAATAGAAGGACTAGAGGACACCAAATGAAATGAATGGCTAGCAGGCTTCAAACTAATATGAGAAAGTTCTTCTTCGCAAAGCAAATAGTCAACTTGTGGAACTCCTTGCTGCAGGAGGCTGTGAAGGCTAGAACTAGAACAGAGTTTAAAGAGAAGTTAGATAAAGTCATTCTCTGCAGATTCTATGTATGGTACTCATATATTTGTATGATGTTTGTATGTGAAGTTATGAATATGAGCTCTGTACTTGTACTGTAAAAGTTCTCTAGCTGGGAGGGAGCAATGATCTTGGACTGCATATCGTGAGGAAGGATTGTTCAGTGAATGGCTGTGCTAACTATCACTGCTTCATGGACAATGGCTCTCAGAGTGGCACCTGAGGAATGGGTCTGGAAACCTGCAAACCCGTCAGTGCCTCATGACTACTTGTATGTGAAACACAGACAGGTCACCTGATCATGTGACCAGCTCCAGTCTGGGAGACATCAGGATTTAAAAGTGCCATGAGGCGATCTCCATCTTGTCTTCAATCCTGCTCTGATTCCAGATGGATCCTTGCTAGGCAGGGGCAGATGACCGTTTTGCGGGGCCCCGGGCAGCAAAATTCTGCGGGGCCCCCCCTTTGCCACGGCGCATGCGCGGGGCTTTCTGAAGCACGGGGCCTGGGGCGGCCGCCCCATTCGCCCTGCCCTATATCCGCGCCTGTTGCTAGGGACAGAGAGCCAGGAAAGACTGCTGACCCATCTTGATACAGGATGTACACCAGAAACTGTTAAGCTGGCAGTTTGTGACATCTTTGTTAAGAGCCTTCACCAAGCACTGGTGATTGATGTATGTAATGTGTTCTATTTAAAAATCTCACTTTCAACCTTTTCTTTTATTAATAAATCTTTAGATTTTAAATTCTAAAAGATTGTCCCAGTATGATCTTGTAGGTAAGATCTAAAGTATAAATTGGCCTGGAACTGTTGCTGGTCCTTTGGGGCTAGGAGGATCTGTTCAGAGTTGGCAAGATTGAGTTTTATAACCTCTTATCTGTGTGTAAGGTCTGGGTCTGATTGTGGCACAGGGAAAGCTAGGGTGTCTGGGGGGTTTTGCTTGTGAGGCTTCCTGTTCTGTGTGACTGATTTATGGCCTATATGGGAAAGGTCTCAAGTCAAGGGCTGTAAGTAGCCCCGGTTTTGAGCAATTTGCCCTGAACTGACTCCCTCAGCCATGTCCAGACGCAGCTGGGTCCAATACACCAATAACTCTGCTAGTATAAGATAAACAAAGACATCAAGCTTTAACAATCACACTGGGGGATAGAATCTTCACCTCAAGAAGCCTACTTGGATCTGGAAGCAGAGACAATGGACATAGAGTAATATTAGAAGAATAAAAAAGACATGTTAGTTATCCATATAATCATAGAACACTAGGACTGGAAGGGACATTGAGAGGTCACCGAGTCCAGTCCCCTGCTCTCATGGCAGGACCCAGTACTGTCTAGACAATGCCTGATAGACATTTATCTAACCTACTCTTAAATATCTCCAGAGATGGAGATTTCACAACCATCACTAAGGGGATGATAGGTACAGCGCGCTTTGAAAGCTGGACCTCTTGGCTGGAAGGCAAGAACTGCTAGAGATTTGGTGTAAGTGAGAAACCTGCCTAGGCAAAGACTGCAACTTGCTGAAATTAAGTTTTAGTCACTAAAGTTTGTGTTTGTTTTGTTGCTGTCTTATTCTTGCTAAGAATCACTCACATCTCGGATCTTTGTTAATTGATTCTTATTGTATTACAAAACCATGCCAATGCTGTGTCCTAAACTGAAGGGTGAGTCCTGAACTTGCCAAACAGGTGGTGTGTACTCTGTCTCTGGAAGCAGTGAAGTTAACTTCTGTGAGCACCCAGTGACAGGGACTGGACAATTTCAGAGAGACATCTCTGTGGAGCTCAGGAATTGGGGTTTACAGATTATAAGAGACAAGTTTTGAACTAACAGAGGTGCTGAAGAGACTAGCTGGTATGTCAAGAAACTGGCTATGCTCACAAAAGCCGATGATACCATCCTCATGTTTTGTTAGCCTTTAAGATGCTGCTAGACTATTCGTTCTTTTTTAAGTTTTTCCAGTTACAGACTAACTTGTCTACCCTTCTGAAGTTGTCAGAAAGCTGACATACAGCAGCTAAACTCTCACTTGCTGAGTAGAGATGAGTGACACCGAGGCTCAAAATTCTGGGTGCCATAGGTAAGATGTCATATTAAGTCTTTTAGGTGCTTTTAAAAACTTGACCTCAGATAATTTCTCAAAGTGATGACTAAAATTAAGCAAATAATTTACGCTGACTACCTGGAACATTCAGCTTCTTTCTGTTCCTTAAAGGTGAATGGGTTGCAATTTTCTTAGACTCATTAATTATTTTCCAGCTATTTCCTGTTCCTTCATGAAAGTTATGTGAGGTGTATTCAATATCCAAAATTAGAGCATCATCAGTTAGTTTTGATTGCACAAGTCCATCATTCTGGCAGTGGTTTTGTTCCCTCAAAAGATAAGAGCAACTCTCCAAATGAGCTTCCTGGTGAGTCAAGACATGTTTACAAGGTCAAAAGGTGCTTTCCACAAATATATTCATTTGTATCTGTAGATACTCTGGCGGTAAACATGTTTTCCAGAATCTTCATGGAGGATGAGATTCAACCCTTTACAAACAGCCTATGGAAAGTACATGCATTAAACATGTCCCATTGTGAAGTCATAAGTATGACATACATAATTTATAGGTCTTTTGCTGTACAACTGCAGAGAAGTGAATTTGATCTAGAAATTGGAATAGAAAAGGGGATACAAATAAAGCTGAAGCAAATTGAATCATCTTTAAAAGGAGCTAGTATCTGACTGAGCTATTAGTTTTTTATCAAGCTCTTATGACAATGACAGAAACATCAACTAGTCACTTGCTTAAAGGCAAGCACATGCTTAAATGCCACTCTGTATCAGGACTAAAGAGTTCAGCCCCTTGCAAGAATAAGCCATTAGTTTGGAATCAGCATAATTTCCTTTTGCATTCCCCCATAAAGATTAACAGGAAGCAGCTTCTTCTAGCAATAAGGAAGCAGCTTCTTCCCCTGAAGGATGAATTTCTTTTCCATCCCTAATAAGGAACAGTATCTTCAGGCAATCAGATGTCTCCCAGGTGCTGGATCCTCTCATAGGAAAAGGAATTGTGCAGCTGTTGATGCTACACAATAAAGCATTGATGCTTTAACTAAATAAAACTGAGTATACATTTCCTGGATGTGACTGTGTGCTCTTCTTTTCTCTACAGGCAGTGGAGACATACTTCTGTTTACTCCCCTCCCCCACAACACACACACACACACCATTTTATTTCTTTTAATTTAGAACAATCAAACACGAATCTCCCAAGAGCTCCAACAAAATGTTAAAAATATCATGACCACAAAAATAGGGATGTAAGCAATTAGTTGATTAGTGACTCGACTAATTGCCCACTTCTATCAGAGAGAGGCAGCAAGCGGGGGAAGCAGGAGCTGGTGCTGGGAGGAACCATCTTAAAAGCACCATCTCTGGAGGGGGGGAGGGGGGGCAGGGAAGGCACAGGTGTAGATGGGGACTGGGTGCAAGCAGGGAATCAGCTGATTCCCAGCGTGCACCTGGTCCCTGCCCCTCCCCTGCTACACTTCAGCCTTTTAAATGTACTAAGAGCCTAATCAATTAGCTGACTAAATGCCATTTAACATCCCTACATAAAAACAGAATTAACTGACAGACAGTGGCAGATACAACACCATGCAGCCCCTTGTGTAAGGAGATACAACAAAAATTCCCATCATCTCTCTGTTCCCCTCTCTATTTCCATATGGCAGTATGGAGCCCACAGTAACCAAATAGCAGCTTCAGAAATTGTACAGAAAATGATTCTAGTACAAGACTGTGGTCTACAGAGCAAGGAGTTAGAAGTCAGGAAACCTGGAGCTTTGCAGTCACTGTAGCTCATTGTAAAAGCTTGGTTAAGTCAATGAAGGCTTTATTTGCAGAGATGCAGAACATGTGCAGCCTCCATTATTTTCATCTGGAGTTTGGGGGGGTTCAGCCTTTCCAAGCATCATACCTTAACCTTGCCATGCTTTGGTTCACCCAAGTGTTAACTAGCTCTAATGCCACTTTATGACCAGTGAAAGATAACAGGACAGTAAGTCAGGAGACCAGGCTTCTGTTCTCAATCTTGAGCAAATCATTTCTCTTTCCTATGCTTCTGTCTCCCTATCTGGGAAAGGAGGATAGAAATTATGGGTAATCATTTCAAAAGTGCCTCAGAAGCTCAGAAGCCTCCATCCCATTTTCAAAAGTGACTTAGGTACTTCACATCCTGCATCTTATCAAAAGTCACCAGGACTTAAGTTACTCGGTCACATTTAAAAATGGAGAATGCTACCCCACTGTCTTGCATTTGAAAAGCATGCCCTTCTCATCTGTCAGATGGAACGCACCATGAAACAGTCCAGCACATATATGCTATTATAGCATGCCTCCTGCCAAGGGGTGTTGAGAGATGATCTTTGCAAAACACTTCCAGACCATCCAGGGAAGATAATATAGGCACCAAATATTAATGACAGCAATGGCAAAACGACAAAGTTAGAACTATACAATACAATGGCTTTTTGTTTTGGTGTGGCTCAAGCTTTGAAATTCTGTCAGAGGAATCAATACTATTATGTAGGGCAAGGATACTGTGCAGTCAATTTGCGTAAATTACTTTAAGATAATCTTAGTGACCAGTGCTTGAAATCCTTTCTATTTCACAGAAAATATCAATGTTAAAGCCAGGGCTCAGCAAGGACAGAGGAGCTAATCTAGTTTTGATCCCATGTCCCTGTGACCTTGGGCAAGAAGAACAGAACATCTGGTGCTTTTCTCCTCTAGGGTGTGTTTGGGAGTAAAGCCCCTACACCCCTGTTTCCTAAACAAACTGTAGGATACTAGCTAGTGGATTCACCAAGAACAAAACAGATCAAGTGACAGAGAAAATGAAAAGTATTAGGCTGATATATAAATTATGGATGTTAGAAATCAATTATTTTAATAATCACGTAACCATAACAATTCTTAGTGCTTACATGATTACTCAGGGCTTCCCCTGGGCCTGCAGCCACTGCACTCTGGCCCCACTCCCAGGAAGCCACCTTCCATCCCTTACTGCTGCCTCTGTGGCTCCCCTATGTGCTCTTCATTTAAAACTTAGACCTATGGGCTAGAACTAGGCCAGCCTGCTAGTCTGAGTTTTAAATGCAGCGCATGTGAAGGAGTTGCAGGGAGCATGCTGCAGTTAACTGAGAACAGTAACAGAGAGGTGGCAGTGTTAGTCTGATCTTGGTAAAACAAAAAAAGCAGTCATGTAGCACTTTAAAGACTAACAAGTTTGTTTATTAAGTGGTGAGCTTTCATGGAGCAGACCCACTTCCTCAGATCATATTCTGAAAGTGAATTGGCATGACCATTATATAACAGAAGGATATAATGAAGAAATTGTACAGTAACGAATCAGCTACCTAGAATCAGAAGGCGGGGGCGAGGGGGCGAGGAAGACACAAGGAAGGAGGAAATTGCTTATTGTAAAAGTCAGTTAAGTGGCTAATCCGGAGATATCAAAAGGTGGGGAGGCTGTTTTTGCAATGTGTAAGGTAATTAGCATCTAAATAGGAAGAACTTCAGAACTTTTAATTATGCTAAAATTAGACAGTTGTGAATGGGATGGGGGAGGAATAGTTCTAACTGGAAGCCAAACTCTTAAAAATAAACCAGAAAGGGTTCTGTTCTGTGCTTCTGTAAACTGGCAGCCAAAAAAGATATCTGCCAGTGAACCATTTATTAGCACAACTCAGCACTTTCTTTCTCAAAGGACTTTACAGATGAGCCATACTCTGAGGTCCACTGGTGTTAATCCAGAGTAGCTCCACTACAAACAGTAGAATTCACCAGTGTAAACAAAATCATAAAATCAGAGTTAGACCCAATACTTGTCTATTAGGTCTAAGCCAGTCTCTCTCACATCGTGGAAACACAAATGAGACCACTCTCTCATGGCATTTTGGGAGCTCATTTTTATACATTAGTGTGTCACAACACCCTTGCTGGAGTTTGCTGACTGTGGGTACTCCTGACAGTACTCCAGTGCTACTAAACTAAAGCATGTTAAGCAATTACCAAGAACATATGCAATGCTGTAATACACCAGTGCTGCTGGTGTATAAAAGGCAAGGCCATGCTTGGCTGGGTGCAGCTGACTAATGACTCCAATGTTAGTGGCTGCAGATAATGAAGTCAAACACAGAGCAATTCATCAAAAGACAGGGCAGGTGAGGAAAAAAGGGCTCACAGGTAAAGCTTAGGACATTAGGTACCTTCCCTGCTGTTCTATATTTTGCTGCAGAAGGAAAAAAATCAAGGAATCAGTATGTTTTAGTGCATCGTTATTTATTAAACTCCTCTGAAATAGTATTCTGTGTTACACATTTTCTTGCAATGTGATAGGATTCCATATAGGGTGCTTTCTAGGAAAGATGATGGAAAATGATGTAGTGCATCAAAGTAACAATCTGCATGTTAATTTGACTTAGAAGCAACTCATATGTGAAATGTGACACAGGGGAAAAAGACCGCCTGGGAATCTTTTCTGGGGAATGTCAAATGTCTGAAATATTAGCATGGGATGAAATAAAATCCAACCTGAACCTTTATCCTAGGTTTTTAAGGCTTTATCTCAAACTAACCCTCTGTAAGACATTTGACCAAACTTCAGTTTCACTATTTTTTATTTTTGTAGCACTCTCCACGTCTAGATTCCATTTGCTCATGGAATTAGAACAGCTATGATGATTTTGCATTGCATGTACTGGAACTGATTGCCCATACGGTATCATAATGATTTCTAAGGAATGCTACACTGGCAAACCCCTATACCTGCATGAAGCTCCAATGTTCCCACTAATATTTTCCATCTATGTGTGGATTTTTTCTGTCCATGTGCAGAATATGTTTTTATGGGCACCAAGGTGTGTGTGACTGTGTACCACCAGTAGAAACAAAAAACCTAGCTTTGGGTTCTCTGCTAATTAGCTAGATGGATCTGATTCTCTCCAGAGCAGAGCTGCACAAGTTACAGGGAACATTGCAAAGCCTCTGAAGTCAGTGGGATTCTGTGTGCATGCAAAGGCTCCATCCACCCGCAACAAACTGTAGAATTGTACCTTAAAAGCCAAAATGCCACAAACAAGCATATTTTGTGTCTAATATGAATCTGGGAAGAAGGAAACAAATCTCAGAGCAGCCTGTTCTTACAAGATGTCCAGCCCAGTTCTGCGGATTCAAGATGTTTGGTTTTTAGGAGTAATTATCCAAAGCTCTGGGCATGTAAGTGCATCT
The DNA here is from genome assembly GCF_049634645.1 of Pelodiscus sinensis. NCBI lineage: Eukaryota > Metazoa > Chordata > Testudines > Trionychidae > Pelodiscus > Pelodiscus sinensis. Next base: position 22,369,142 of record NC_134725.1, on the reverse strand, counting down.
ATACATATGAGCAGTTGCAGGTTCAATCACTGCTAATGGTAACATTCTGTGAAGAAAGAGAAATATTTGGCTGCCACAATTTTTGAGGAGGGGAAAGAGGAATATGAGCTGTCAGCTAGGAGTAAGTGATCTCAGGGTTTCCTTCATGATAAACAGCATCAAAACCTGATGAAGGTTAAGAATCTGAAGTCCTTTATCTCTAGACCAAAACCTCCTGCCAGTTAAACAGAAACAGAAATCAGGAGACCTACATTCTATCTTTGCGTCCAATTTTGGGCCCCCCACTCCCCACTACAGGAAGGATGTGGACACATTGGAGAGGGTCCAGCAGAGGGCAACCAAAATGATTAAGGGGACTGGAGCACATGACCTATGAAGAGAGGCTGAGGGATCTGGGCTTATTTAGTCTGCAGAAGAGAAGAGTGAGGAGGGATTTGATAGCAGCCTTCAACTTTCTGAAGGAAGGTTCCAAAGAGGATGGAGAGAGGTGGTGAGGGATGTCAGAACAAGGAGGAATGGTCTCAAATTACAGTGGAGGAGGTCTAGGTTGGATATTAGGAAAAACTATTTCACTAGGAGGGTGGTGAAACACTGTTACCTAGGGAGGTGGTGGAATCTCCATTTTTAGAGGTTTTTAAGTCTTGACTTAACAAAGCCCTGGCTGAGATGATTTAGTTGGGATTGGGCCTGCTTTGGCCAGAGGGCTGGACTCAATGACCTCCTGACCTCTCTGCCAGCTCTAGGATTCTATGATACTTGAGAACAATCTGTTCTTCTGCACACCAGTTGTCTGCCCCATAACATGTCATACTTTAAAATAGGGTTGCCAATTTTGATTGGATATATTCCTGGAGATTTCATCATCACATCACATAATTTTTAATTAATGATTAATCTTTCATTTGTGGAGACTCCAAGCCAATCCTAGAGGATTGACCACCCTACTTAAAAAAAGGCTACAGAGCATTTCAGGATGTGAGAGACTCAAGGGATCAATTGGACACCAGACTGATTTTAAAAAGAAAGTGACAGAACTTTTTGCTATAGAAATGTAAAGGGATGTATGGCTACACTGCAGCTGGGAATCAGCCTTCCAGCACAGCTAAGCAGGCTTGTGTTAGTGGGGCTTACATTAGCATACTAAAAATAACTATGTGGATGCTTAGCCCTGGCAGAGTCTCCAGCTAGTTACTTAAGCATGGATGCAGGAAGTAAGGTGGGTGGCTAGCCTGTGCCCCTGCCACTGATGCAGTGCCCCTGTACTTAATGATAGAAATGTAGCCGTGTTAGTCTTGGGTAGTTGAAGCAAAATGCAGGACAATGTAGCACTTTAAAGACTAACAAGATGGTTTATTAGATGATGAGCTTTCGTGGGCCAGACCCACTTCCTCAGATCAAATAGTGGAAGAAAGTAGTCACAACCATATATACCAAAGGATACAATTAAAAAAAATGAACAAATATGAAAAGGACAAATCACATTGCAGAACAGAAGAGGGATGCGGGGGAGGGGGGGGAGGGTGGGAAGGAGGAGGAAGGAAGGTAAGTGTCTGTGAATTGCTGATATTAAAGGTAGGGAGAGTGGGATGTTTGTGAGTTAATGGTATTACAGGTGATAATTGGGGAAACTGTCTTGGTAATGGGTGAGAAAGTTCAAATTCTTGTTAAGTCCTTGTTGGCAAGTGTCGAATTTTAACATGAATGACAGTTCAGAGGATTCCCTTTTAAGTGCAGATGTAAAAGGTCTTTGTAGCAGAATGCAGGTGGCTAAGTCATTTAGAGAGTGTCCTTTCTGGTTAAAGTGGCAAGAAACTGTTTTCTCTTTGTGATCTTGTCTGATATCTGTTTTGTGGGCATTAATTAACTTCGCCAAAGGATTAATGCCCACAAAACAGATATCAGACAAGATCACAAAGAGAAAACAGTTTCTTGCCACTTTAACCAGAAAGGACACTCTCTAAATGACTTAGCCACCTGCATTCTGCTACAAAGACCTTTTACATCTGCACTTGAAAGGGAATCCTCTGAACTGTCATTCATGTTAAAATTCGACACTTGCCAACAAGGACTTAACAAGAATTTGAACTTTCTCACCCATTACCAAGACAGTTTCCCCAATTATCACCTGTAATACCATTAACTCACAAACATCCCACTCTCCCTACCTTTAATATCAGCAATTCACAGACACTTACCTTCCTTCCTCCCCCTTCCCACCCCCCCCCCCCCCCCCCCCGCATCCCTCTTCTGTTCTGCAATGTGATTTGTCCTTTTCATATTTGTTCATTTTTTTTAATTGTATCCTTTGGTATATATGGTTGTGACTTTCTTCCACTATTTGATCTGAGGAAGTGGGTCTGGCCCACGAAAGCTCATCATCTAATAAACCATCTTGTTAGTCTTTAAAGTGCTACATTGTCCTGCATTTTGCCTGTACTTAATGTGAGTGTGTTAGCATTAGCCCTGTTACTGTGAGTCGTGGCTACCAAGGGAGGCTTGCTACTAGCCGCAGAGCAGACATTCTCAAAGGATATGCCTACACTACATTTTAAACCTGTGACTGGCCTGTGCCAGCTGACATGGATTCACAGGCCTCAGTCTATGGGACAGTTTGACTGTAGTGCATATGTTCAGGCTCCACCTTTGGGCAACTCAGGGTCCTAAAGCCTCAGTTTTAGTGTGAGACTTTAAGTCCACATTACAGTTAAACAGCCCCGCAGCAAAGGTCATGTCTATAAATGAAGGATTGACACTATGGAGGTTGATTTCTGCCATTTGATTTAATGGGTCTTATAAGAGCCCACTAAATCAAATGCTGAGGGCACCCCCATCGACTCCTGTGCTCCTTGCTGCTGCAGTCACAGTCTTGAGGCTAAGAGAAGTTGATGGGAGAGTTTCTCCCATTGACCTTCCACTGTGGGGACACTATAGAAATTTAGTTTAAGGCAGGGGTTCCCAAACTTTTTGTCATGGGGACCAGTAAATCCATTCACGAGCTTTTAGAGGACTGGTAACATTCATTTGCATATTTGCATATTCATTACACAAATGATGAATATTCAAATAAGTTGTTTCTGGTCCTCCCAAGCCCCCAGTGCCAGCGTTAGCAAAGCTTTTGATACAGTCACCCACAATAGTCTTGCCAGCAAGTTAAGGGAATATGGATTGGATAAATGGACTGTAAGGTGGATAGAAAGCTGGCTAGCTCAGGGTTTCCCAAACTTTTTACTTTAGCTGGAACCCGGTTTTTTTTCAGTACTGCTTTTTGCAGCCCAAAAATATAAACGCATATAAAAAAAGAATGAAAAATGAATACATTTTCAGTGTTTCACCCGGCTGTATCTTCCACCCAGCCTGGGCCAGGGCTTGGGGGACCTGGCACCTCATGAGCATTCCAGGAGGCAGGAGCAGGAGCAGATTGGGGGTAGGGTATCTGGCTAGGAGGGAGGATGCAAGGAGGGGTAGGATTGCCAGGTATCTGGTTTTGTACTGGACAGTCTGATATTTGAAGGTTTGTCCGGGAAAGAAATTGAGAAATTACCAGACATATAAAATGCCTGGTATTTTCTAATTGGGTACGTTTTATTATAATTAGGTGTATCAGTCCTTAGCTGCAAACTGCCTGGCTGATAGATGTGTTCACGCTGTGTGAGTGTGTCTACCTGCCAGGCAGTTCGCAACTACTAGAGGGAGGGTATGTGAGGGGAAGGGGGGACAAAATGGAATCCCCGGCCAGACTCACTCATCTGCCAGGGTCTGCAGGGTCTGAATTTGCCCAGGTCGGTCCTGTTCCCTCCCCTTCTCCTCCCGATCTCCCGTCCAGCCCTGCTTTTGGTGGCTGGTTCTCCCCACCCCTCACCAATCTCCCCCGGTCAGCCCCGCTCCCCCGACGACCCCCTGACCAGCCCGGATCTCCATGGGACAGCCCAATTGCCCCCAACCTGCTTCCTGGCAACCATTTCTCCCTCCTCCTTCCAGCCCGCCCCGCTCTGCTCCCCTCCCAGCAGCCACGCTGAGGCCCGGTATTTTTTTCCCATGGCCTGGTACCGGGCTGCGGCCCATAATTTGGGAAACGCTGGCTTAAGGCAAGTTGACTCGAGCTACATTATTTACGTAGCTGGAAATGTGCATCTTAAGCCTATCTTCTGGTTTAATATAGATCTGCCCAGAGTCAGCTGGCATAGGCCAGCTGTGGGTGTCTAAATGCCATGTAGACATATCCTAAGAGACATATAGTAAAATGAAAAGCCCAACCACAATGAACTAGGAGCAATTCTGAGTTAGTAACTAAAGGTGAAATCTCCCTCAAAAGTTTCAGGCAAAAAACCCCATAAAAATTATGACAGAATTTAATAATGCCTTCCCATTGTCATAATGTCTGGACTCCAGCCTTACAAATGGATGCATAATAACCTAATTCAGCAAACTTAGATTTAAGCACCAACTTAGGAGCCTGTATGGTGTGGCTTCCCTTTATGGGCATTCTGGTATACCAAGTCTACTTCCTTCCAATTTCCTTGCATTATCCTCTGGCTAGTTATTGAAAAAAGCAAAAATAAACAATTGTGGTAGACGAAAAGTGAGCTGTACCCTAGGAAATGTATTAGATCATTGAAATACAGGGATATCCAGAGGAGAGGATCAACTTCAACAAAGAACTATTTAAAAAGTGGAAATTAATTTTTTTAAAGTATTTTCTCCCCTTTGGATGTTCCAGGTTCCTAACATTATTAACTGGGAAGATTATCAAGAATCTCTTTTTAAATGGAGAAAGGCATGATACATAATAAAGGCACCAGGAAAGATCTTATTACTAAATTGCCTCCAGTTTCCTAATATACTTTTTCATTGAATCAATTTGTTTCTCCAATTAATCCTGTCTCCTGCCTCTGAGTTCTTAACTGATAAAGGTTGAAATCCTGGCCCTATTGAAGTAAATGAGAATTTTGGTACTGGCTTCAATGGGACAAAGATGTCACCTAAAAGAACCAGTTCAGATTTATCAAGACAGGATTCAAAACCCTGCAGAGTCAGTAAAGAGAGCTTTCAATGAAGTAGCAGGTATGGGAATGGATTTAGAAGATATAATTGTTCTATGGTAGACATGCTGCTTTATGAGCTATTGCTGCCAAGAGAGAGATCTAGGGATAGAACTTGTTTAACTTCTATTGGCCAAAAGAGAACCATAATGGCTTCAGGTGTCCGATATCCATCAATAGAACTTTCATTTTTATTCTTTTGTTTATATTTTGAAGACTTTTTTTAAAAAATAGGAAATATTTGTCTGATTTTTTTCTTCCTTTCCATCTCTCCCTTTTTGAATAATGGAATTACATGATCAGAACTGGGTGGGAAATAAGGATGTAAAATCCTGTTAAACATTATGAGTATGTCCACACATCAACTTTAATAGCATCTACACAGGCAAACCGCTATTTCAAAATAAATTTGAAATAGCGGAGAGCTTATTTCGAATTTGGTAAACCTCATTCCCCGGGGAATAACACCAAATACGAAAAAGATAATTCAAAAGTGCTGTATAGATACTTATTTCGAAATAGGGGGCCTCCAGCCCTTCTCAGTTTCCCCTGGTGGCCATTCTCTCCCAGCCCTGGAGCCCTTAAAGGGATAGACTCTGGCCACACTGCACGTGACAGATCCAGGCCTGCCAGCAGTCACTGCCCCTGACCCAGTGCCCACAGAATGAGCTGGGCAGCCAATGCCAGCCAGCCGTCCTCCGCACAATCCCCCAGCTCCCAGGGGCTGGAGATGGTGCCCGCACTCCTGGACTAGTGCGGAGATCATGGACCTCATAGAGGTTTGGAGGCCTCCAATGTCCATGATTTCTGCACTAGATGGAGGAAAGCAGCCATGTACAGCCGTATAGCTGCCACCATGGCCACCAAAGGCCACATGCGCACCAGGAGCAGGTGCGCATGAAAATTAAAGAGCTCCGGCAGGCGTACACAAGGGCCACATGGGGCAGCTCCCCTACAGGGGCAGACACCTGTCCCCATTTTGATGCTCTGGACTGCATAATGGGGGACGGGATGGTCTGTGCCACCCCGGGGGACAACGATCCAGGAGCAGAGAGCCCTGACCAGAGCATGGAGAAGAAGCCTCAGGAGCCGCCACGCCGTCAGGACCCCTGAGCTGTCCCAGCAGCTGAGTCACCAGGATTGTCGGGGGTGGCCACAACATGTGAGTGCCATCACTGTCCCCTTCCTGGGGAGTGCGGGGAAGAAGACAGGGACCGCGCACGTGGGCCTTGCTTACCACAGATCATGCAGCAACCTGTGCATGTGCAAGCACATGCCGTGTCAGCCCTGGGTAGATGGCTCCAGCTGGCTGTTACACAGGGACCTTGGCCTGATAGCCACACGCATGTGTGAAGAGACATAACATGCTCCTGACCCTGGGGCGGGACACAGCAGGATGCCCTCCCTTCACAAGCCCCCCTCTACACAGAGGAAGAAGACATCTCTCCCCCACCTCAGCTGCACTGTACACAGCACAGGGGCCTGGGTGTGGTTTCGGGGCAGCTCCCACTCACGGGGATAGCTGGACATTCTGACCATGGCTTCTGTGCAAGCACATTGGCTCTGACAGTGAAGGGCATGGTCATCTTCGCCTCGCAGAGGAGGTCTGGGCTGCACCCACTGTGTCCCCAGGGAGAACTGACCACTTGTTTTGTTTCTCCACAGCCGCACCAGCTGTGCATTCAGGGCGCACCACCCCACCCAGGACATGCTCCTGCACCTGAGGGCTCCGCAGGTCCACCCAAACAGTGCAGGGGTATCAACAGCAGCACCTGGAAGCACTACAGGCACTGCACCGTACCCTCCAGAACTGGGTGCAAGAAGACCAGTAGCTCCGGCGGGAGCAGCTTGCCCAGGGCTGTGCCATCTGCCAACACCTGCAGACCCTGGTGCAGAGCATGCTGCCTTCTGCCACTCCAGTGCCTGCTGCCTCACCAGCTACCGCTCCTTCTCCCACTCCTTCTCCCCCTCCTGCTTCTCCTTCACACCCTCCTCAACCTCCACATCCTCCTCAACCTCCACACCCTCCTCCCCATCCCCCCGGGGACGCCGAGGCCCCCAAATCTGCTGTGCTGGAGGACAGTTGGCCCAGCAAGACCCCCACCACTGAGCTTCTCTCTCTCCCTTCTTCCCTTTGCTTCCCCCTTCCAGCTCCCTCCTCCCAGGTTTCCCCCTCCCCTCTCACACCCTCTCTCCTCTCCTCTCCCACCTCCTTTCCCCAGTCTCCCTAGAATTTCATCCCCTTCCCCCCCGTTTTGTTAAATAAAGACAGTTTGTGTTTGTGAAAAAACATGCATTTTAGTTGACTTCATTGAGGTAGACAAGCAAGCAGAGAAACCTGAGAACCAGCAGTCTGGGGGCGGGGGGAGGGGAGCCCTTTAAACACAGATCTCAGTTAGCCTTAGGCAGCAGCCACACAAGGTTAAGTCCTGACCTGGTGCCCTGCTGGAACAGCCTTAAATGCGATTCACAGTCCACTCAGTGTGGATGTGCTATTTCGAAATAGCAAAATGCTATTTCAAAATGCATTTTGTGTACAGATGCGTTATTTCGCAATAAGCTATTTCCAATTAACTATTTTGAAATAAGATATTTTGAAATAATGCTGTAGTGTAGACATACCCTATGTTGAACTGTTTAACTGATTAAACTCTGGCAGGGTCGGAGCACCCCACCTGCCACATGCTGGGCTGGGCCTGCTGGGGGAAGGATTGCTCCAGATTGGTTGGAGCACTCAATGTGGAGCAGGACCCACAGTGCTGGACCAGCAAAGGTGCTCCAGTGCCGGCCGTTTAATCATTCATACTCCTAGTAGAAAACAGCTTTCCTGACCCACAAGAATTTCTGAGATTTTGAAATAAAACTCCTCATCCCAAATTGTGATGAAATGTTGAAAACTCACAAATTTGAGCATACCAAAAACCTGAAAAACAAACAAACCAACCTGGATCTCGAGGTCCCTTCCAGTTCCGTGTTCTATGATCTGGGCAACTAATACATTTAATTTCTTATCTGATATTTTCATTGTTAAAAAAACCTTTTCCCCTAGAAATTAACTGAAGTTTCTCAGTAAGATGTCCTTTCACACCAGGCCAGATCTTTTTCATTTAAAAAGTGTTGAAAGAAGGCATTCCAACAATTTCCAATACACTGTTTTCATTCAGATAAATCAGCATTTTTCCAATGAAAAATGTTTTGTCAAAAGATTCCTGGTCAAACCTTTAAATGACATTTGACAGATTGAAATCCATACACACGCACACACACACAGGCCCACTGAAGGGGGAGGCAAAGTTAGCAACTGCCCTGGGCCCAGTGATTCAAAGGAGCCCAGGACTCCCAGCTGCCACTGCTGGAGTCCTGGATCCTTTAAATCACCAGCAGAACACTGCATCTTGTGCTCCAGGCAGTGCTGAGGACTGAGGGGTGAGGAATTTGTGCTGCAATCTGGGCTGAGCTGAATGCCGGCTGCCCCAGCCCTTCCCTTTCTGCCTAAGGACCTGTCCCTTCTGGCAGCATGGAAGAGGGCTCCCCCCACCTTGCTTGGGAGTTCACAGTGGCTGTTGGCTGTTCTGAGCAACACCCACAAATATCACACACATACAAATATAGGCCTGACTTCTCAGAGCACTGAGCACCTACAAGTGGGAGCAGGTTCTCAAAAGTTTTCAACATACAGCAGCTCCCATTGTTCTTAAGGAGATGCAGAAAAATTCTCCATGGGAGCTAAATCTGCACTGTCTGCATGCTCCAATGAGAACAATGGGAGCTTTTGAAAATCTGTCTTTTCATGAATAATCAGTCTGGAACTCCTAAAATAGGCTGGTTGTTAACTTTTAAAGTGTAGCTACTTTGTGTTTATGGATGTGTTCTGTTTTCCCTGTGAGACGGGAGGGAAAATTAATGACTTTAATGGGCCAGGACCATGCCTGCCAATCTCTTTGCAGGTTCGTTTGTTCTCTCCATGAAAGTCTGCAGGGTTCACACTAATTGGAAAATAGCAGGAATGTCTTTGACAGTTTAATAAATGCCTGTAGTTAAAGGCAGAGTTTTTCTTAATTAGCTAAAACTATTCCCTGGTGTCCTAGCTTCACACTGTAAATCTGAAAGTTTGGGAAATGCTAAGCTATATCTGCTATCCCATAAGGACTGTAAGCAAGTCACTCGGGACCATATTTTCAAAGGTATTTAGGCACTTCAAATACTTAGGTACCATGCATTGGATTTTTAAAAGGAATAGGCACCTAATTCCCTTGGGAGATAGGCATTTTAACAACCCTAGTAGCAACAATTTGCATCTTTAAATGCTTAATACCCGTACTTTTGAAAATCTATTCCTTGGTCTCTCTTTGCTCAGTTCCCATTTATAAAAGAGATATAATGGTATTTCCTTACTTCATAGACAGGCTGTAAAGATAAAGATTGTGAAGTTCTAAGTCCTGGTTCACTTTACCTGATGTTCCATGTTTTTTCACCATAGGTGTGTCTAGACTGGCAAGATTTTGCGCAAAAACTTGCCAGCTGTCTACACTGGCCGCTTGAATTGTTCTAATGTAAGAATTCAGTGCTTCTTGCGCAAATACTTTGATGATCCTGCTCAGGGATAAGCCCTCTTGCACAATGGCTAAAATGGCCATTGGAGTTTTCTTGCGCAAAAGCGCATCTATACTGGGCACAGATGCTTTTGCACAAAAGCACTTTTTGCGCAAAAGCATCCGTACCAATCTAGATGCTCTTTTGCGGAAATACTTTTAACGGAAAAACTTTTCCGTTAAAAGTATTTCCGCAAAATCATGCCAGTCCAGATGCAGCCCATAATATTCTAAAGAGTGTACAAATCTTATAGAGAGGCAAGCTTGGTTATTTTGAAAATGATCAATAAATACGTGATTGCTTTAATTGATCCCCTGAATGCCAACTTCTTGCTGCCCCCTGAGAACAGAAGGAAAGTATGTTCACCTCCCTGATTCCCCTTTCCTTTTAATAAAGCCACTCATCAAAACTGATGCATTTCCACATAAAGTGTTGGTTTTGAGAAACTGGCATTGTTTCACTGAAAAAATCCAATCCAGTTCTAATGAAAAAGACTGCAAGTCCAGCAATGTGTCACTTTTTTGGACATGCACTCACTGCCCATCAGCAATCTGAGTTATGTTGATTTAAAGTCGATATTAGAAGGATGCCTAACTCCCCTGAAAATCTCAACTTAAAACTTTTTTGGGACACTTGTTACCAGCAAGATTTTTCTGCATTCTTAGCTCAATACTGATGTCTGCATTTCAGGGCATATAATTCATCATTTTAAAAGAGACACTTATGTCATCAGAGCATCTTTGTGTCCCAGGGCAATCAGGGTCAAGATCCCAGCCCTAGCACTTTTGTCTCATCTCTCTCTGGGCACCTTATGAGTTGTTCAACTGGAGAGTTTCTTCAATTAGGTTCTGTACAGAATAAAATTGCTGCTCTTAGGAATTAGCAATTTACATACATCAGATTTCAACACTGCTTACTTCTGTGTTTGTGTGCCTAGTTTTTCATTGCATTAACTCAGTCTGATGCCATTGTAACCCTACTGAGATCATCAACACAAAACTGAAGCACTGGTGAATGACACCCTGTATATTTAAAGTGAAATTGACTCAGTATATCAGGAAACAAACATGATCCATTCTATCTCTTTTCTCAGCCAAAGGATTTTGGGACTGAGCTTCAGAGTTGCTGAGTCAGCATAGCATTCACTGACAGTAGGTGGACTGCCATATTCTCAAAACTGCAGCAAATGAGGTCCATAATAACAAAAGGAAATTTTTAAAGTGAGACTTCATGGTTCACCCTCTTTTGATGCATAATCATTGTCCCCAAGACTATAGATGTTCAAGACACTGGAACAATGTATATGAAAATTAATACAGGCAGTCCCCGGGTTACATGGATCCGACTTACATCAGATCCCTACTTACAAACGGGGTGAGGCAACCCCGCACTAGCTGCTTCCCCTCAGCAGACCAGGGAGACGTAAAGCTAGCGCCCCCCCCCCTCCCGCCCCCAGCAGACCAGGGAGACGGAGCGGCTTTTCTCAGCAGACACCTCAGCTTGAGAATAAAGGACTGAGGGAAGTGAGGTGTGGGAGAATAAAACTGAGCTCTGGAGAAATGTTTGGCTAGAGTTTCCCCTACAATATGTACCAGTTCCGACTTACATACAAATTCAACTTAAGAACAAACCTACAGTCCCTATCTTGCACGTAACCCAGGGACTGCCTGTATAGCAATTTTGTTTCTGCACAATCCCATAGGAACAAAGAACAGATAATGAGTTCAGACATTAAAGCCTTGTTTGATGTATTTTCTCCATTAAAACTATTTCTAACGGTTGAATGGAAACACATAAAACAACAACTGCACTTCAAAAACCATGTGTGGAAAGCAGGGCAATTATCCAGGAAAAGTGATTTCCTAAGTAATTACTTTCTAATTTACTGCAGATTCACACAGAGCAAAGGGTCAGCGATGAAGACTGTTCTGCTCTGTGATAAATAAAGTTAGTGTTATTATACAGCATTGTTCTGCAGTAATGAGGCATAGGTAGGAATCTAAAAGCAATTTCAAGGTTTGCTCACGTCTGAAGCACAGTGACACTTTCCAGTATATGAACTTAATTCTGCACTTTTCCCCAATCAGCAAAGCATTTTGGCACATGGCCAATCCTATTGACTCTATTGATATCAGTTGTAGAACTACTAAGGTGCTTAAAGTTAAGCACATGCTTTGCTGGATCAGGGCCACACTCAGCATTTTTCAGGATCAAGCCCTGGAAAGGAAAATAGATCTCCATGTTAGCCAGAGACTACATTGGAGCAGTATGTCTGGGGAAAGGTGCTAAGAGACCCAGAACAGACTAGCTGATTGACACCAAATGAGGAGATGGCACCTCACGTGTTAATTCTGTTCTTGATAAGGAACTTCAAGAAACAAGAGAAATGTTGAATGCTGGAGATGCATAGCCTTTGTATTGATTGTTTTAAATAGTACTCAAATGAGCAGCCTCAGTCCTGCTGAGTACCTCAGTATCCTTCTGCAAGTACATTTCAGAAAAGCTGTGCAAGAACTATACATTCCAGACATGAAAACTGCGAGTTGATGGTTTTTACCACATTGAAAAATGAAGATAAAACCCCGCGAACCCTTTCCCTCTCCCCCCCCAGACCAGCTTCACAAAGGGACAAAAAAACAAACCCTAGTGTGGAATTTGAGAAATTTCCTTTTAGGTAAAATTTTAACTTGAAAAAAAATAAAGTGAAATCCACACACTTTCCTCATATATTTCCATTTCTTCTTGAAATCCAAACAAAGCAAAATTCACAAATATTCAACTTATTACTGTATATTTAGAAATACACATCTGTCTGTCTGTCTGTCCATCTCTTTTCTGTGAATCCATTTGTGCAAGAACTCTTCCTAAATGATAAGAGCGAGGAGCACCAAATTTGGTATATAGCTTCCTCTGATCATAACTTAAAGCAAGGTCCGGGTTTGGTTGTGCCATGACAATGGGATGCACATAGAATGCAATTTTTCCCCATAAAACAGAAAGAGAAAGGTCTTTTAGCAGGGACAATTATACTGTATATGGAACACAAGACAGCAGCAAGAGGCCAGAGATGGGGCAGCCATAATCCCGTTGGGTCAGCAGGGAGAGAAACAAAAAACAGGACTATGTAGCACTTGAAAGACTAACAAGATGGTTTATTGGGTGATGAGCTTTCGTGGGCCAGACCCACTTCCTCAGATCAAATAGTGGAAGAAAATTGGCACAATCTTCCACTATTTGATCTGAGGAAGTGGGTCTGGCCCACGAAAGCTCATCACCTAATAAACCATCTTGTTAGTCTTTAAAGTGCTACATAGTCCTGTTTTTTGTTTCAGCTACACCAGACTAACACGGCTACATTTCTATCACTATTCAGGGAGAGAAAGGAATGGCAATCGACTATTTATTTCAGAGAATTCATCTGTTTGTGTCTCTGTTTGCCTGTGTGTCCATATCTTCCCCAGCTGTGTCCACTGCAGCTTCAGTGGCTATGGACAGGCACTTCTCATCTGGCCTGAAGCTGCCATGATAACAGAGGACTGAAGTTGTTCTCTCAGCCAGCATACTGAGCCCCCTCATCCGCAGCTCCACTCCAGAGCAATGATTTAAATGAAGAAAAGCAAAACTTATTTGAGTTAAGGACATGAACAATGCCAGGCAAATCTTCTAGTTCTAATTATGAGAAGAGCAAAATTAACAAATCTTCTTAGATCATGCTGGGTGCTGACTTCTGCACTAACCTTCAAAAACGATTGCATATAGACCATAGGTGAAATCCAGACCCCACTGAAGTCAATGAAAGGTTTCTCACACACTGTAATGAAAATAGGCGTTCATCCCATGAATGCCCCAAGCTCAGAATTCTTAAAAGGGCTCATGTTCTCTGGAACCTTGCCACATCACACATTTTTTTTAATTCCATGTTTATAAAATGCCTCCATTTCTTTTCTTACATATGTAACCCCCAAGGAGATTACCTAGATTCCTGGGCCTCTGTCTGCTGGCAGCTCAGGGACAGGCACACTGAATTTGCTTTGGCTCCTCTTCCTACCAGGGTCAGAGTCTGCCCGGCAACCCATAGGGAGTGAGATGCCCCTCCCAGGGAGTTCAGAAGGGGAAGGAGGAGCCATTGTCTGAGGAGTCTGGAGCCAGCCAGGGCAAGGGGTGGGCTCTGTGTGGGGGAGCTAGTGAGTGCCAGGCCTGCATGCAGGGTTTCCTCCTAAGAACTAACCTCTAGGGACCTGAAGGCAGGATCCCTCAGCTGGGTTTTATTTCTCCACTGTTGATTTCCAGTTTGTGGGGTTTGCTGGGAGGCTTCCCCAGCCAGGCTGAATTGGCTCTCCAGCTCCCTTGGTGATACCAGTCACTGCATGCTCAGCTCTGCTCTATCTGCTGGTTCAGGGCTGCTGCCCGCTGTGTGTGTCTGAATGCTGGGCTAGGAGGTTATAGTTTGAATTTTGGTGCAGTTGTGTGGCCTGAACCTTGAGCCCTGCACCCCTTTGTGGTGAGGGGAAATTCTGGGACCATAGCAGCCTGATTCCTGCCTGAGGAGGATCCCTGCCGCAAGAGACTAGCTCTTCTGCAGTGACTGAGTCATCTCTGAACATGAGGCTCATTCATGGAGTGTGTGAGTGCACCATCTTTTAGTTAGTAAGGGAATTTGTTTGGGGATTTTATAACCTGCTGTATATTAAACCTATGGAGGGATTTACCACCTTCTCCCACTTGTGAGTCCTTTGGGCTATACTGGACCCAGTCAGCCCCACTGCTAAACCACTGTAGGGAAGAATTTTGTGGTCATGTTGGGGTCACTGGGCATGATCCTAGGTAACTCGGGGGAGTGGAAGATCACAAGAATAGATGAAGTGGCCCCGCTCTAAGCCCAAGCACCCTAAAAGCACCCCCCTTCCCCCCCTTCCGCCCTCCCCCCCCCCCCCGGCATAACTTTTCTCTGGCTCGCTAATAGCTGGGAAGAGCAAGACAGACCTTAAGGTTGCCTAGTTACTATCAGTGGTATAGAAGAAGAATTCAGATGTCTCTGTAGGGGGGAGGAAGAGGAGGATAAAGCTAGCAACATGTCCCAGCATGGGAACCTTGCTACAGTTCACTATTTTCCTGCAAGTAAACAACCTGGGTATATAAGGAGGGAAAACTGCTTACATTGGTGTGCTTGATCCGAGATGTCTAGTCTCCTGGCACCTATTTGAGCGTTCAAATAAACTTTTTTTGCTTCTCCACACCGGTGTGTTTATTGGAGCGCGCACACCGGGCACCGAACCCAGCTGTTACCCCCCTCGGTCACTGTGTGCTGGCAACAGTTATAAGTCATCAAGGGCCCCAACAAAGTACGTGTACCAACAGGACACTAACCTTACAGTTGCTGGGCACCGGTGAACCTAAAAATAGTGTTTTACCCTGTAATGTTATATTTGTCTCCTGTTTAATATAATTGTGTTTAATATAGTGTATGTGTTTGTGTTATTTTCTGGGAGTCTCCAACTATCTGGCAAGTACATGGGAATTACCCTGGGTTAGAATTTTCCTCCCAAGCTGCCCTGGTGACCCTGCCAGGAAGGAGTGAGGGAGATGGAGGCACCACCAAATAAATCCATAAGAAGAAAGAAAGTTGAGTGGGTGGCGGGATCCAGAAGAACCCAGACCTGTCCATCAAAACCTGTAAGCAGATTGGCCTTAAAGAAGGGAACCAGGTGGAGAGGGGGCGATATACATACACTTCCATCTCACTTTGGTCCTCAATCAACAGCACTAGCTTCCTATTCATTTCAGGATCCACTGCAAAATTGGCCTCTTTGTTCACAAAATTCTCGATAGATTTGCTCCAGCCTACTTTATGGATTTTGCACTAAATTCACACCATTGTGTGACTGTACCAGGGGGTACAATTTATCTTTTGACTCTTTCTACATCCCTTCTCAGTTCCTTTGCTTTTCTGCTTTTTTATTCCCATTAGATTCTCTTTTACAATATCAGTTTTACAATATCAGTAACAAAAGATTATTAATCAAAAAGTAACCAGCACACTATAGGAAAGAAAGACCTTAATACATAACCAATCTGGAGAACAGGCTTTGCAAAAGTTACATCTTCACTCTATTCCAAAACAAACTCACTTCTACTAATATTTATACTAATTTATTATGGAAGGAAATTACCCAAATTCCTTTATTTCCTGCCATAGCCTAAATTTTCCTTTCCCATGAAGTTTACTCCAACTGTCCAAGGCTCTCAGATACCTATACCCTTGTATCTTTAACAATCTTGCAACAATTACAACAACTGCTGTGTCATGGGGCAAGGTTCCCTCACCCTGCACTCCTTGTTGCCCATAGTCCTTATACACTTCCTCGGCAAGTTGAGCATCATGAATTTTATTGCATCATCATCCATGGGCTCAACAACCATGGGCTCAAAGTCGGTTGGTGTCCGAAGCCTTCCTCACTATTTCCTTCCATCTTTCCCTGTCCAGTGCGGTGTGGCTTAGTTTCTGTAGACTAGTTCCGCACCAATCTACTATATCATCTACTCATTCTCTGTGGGGTCTGCCTCTCCTGTTTGGACCATCCATTATGCTGAATACCAGGATCTTAACTTTTCGCTCGTCGTTCATTCTGCAGATATGCCCGAATAGCTGTTAACTTCCATTGTATAGCCTTCTGCAGTAGGTTCTCTTTTGGCTGTATCTTCCTATCTAATTCCTCCTTGGTGACCTTCTGCATCCATCCTATTCTCAGGATCTTTCTATAACAACTCCTCTCGAACACTAATATCCTTCTCTTCGAATCTTTCATCATCACCCATGTCTCACATCCGTACAACATGCTGCTAAATACATGTTTTCAAGATGCTCGGTTTCATTCCTAAGCTAATTGCTTTACTTTTCCAGATCTTATCCATCGCCTTCAAACTCGCTCTTGCTTTCACAATTCTAATTGCTATTTCCATCTTTCAGTCTAAATCATACATCATGTTGCTCCCCAAATAGGTGAACTTCTCTACGTTCTCTAGTTTGATCCCATATACACTGATCTTCCTTCCTATATCCTCATCTCCAAATCCCATCGTCTTCATTTTATCAGTATTTATAATCAGTCTGTACCACTTCCCTTCCTCATTTAGCACCTGCACCCTTCTCACTAGCTGCTCTTCATCTTCCTCGATGATAACTATATCATTCGTGAACCTTTATTTGCAATATGTTTTATCAGTGATTGGACCGCATGG
This sequence comes from Pelodiscus sinensis, assembly GCF_049634645.1. Lineage (NCBI taxonomy): Eukaryota > Metazoa > Chordata > Testudines > Trionychidae > Pelodiscus > Pelodiscus sinensis. The sequence goes on along the minus strand of NC_134725.1, from coordinate 22,352,271 downwards.
CATAAGGCTTGGACCTTCTCTCCAGACACCGGAAGAAATGGGGGGAGAGCTCTTCATCTGCATTAAACCCCAGGGCTTCTCTGGCCCTTTCTTCCTGCCTTCTCTACGTGTTTGTCTTTTACAGGTCCTCAGCTAGCAAACTAAATCATCTTGTTAACTGGTTAATCACTCAGTACTTAGTTAACTATCTCATCAGTTTGGCCCATGGGAGGAATTTTATGAAGTTCACACAGAGGTCAATCAGCCTTAGGCAGTGTCTTCACTGGAAACGCTATAACTGTGGTGTTTTAGTGCTTCAGGGTGGAAATTAATAGCTTCCCTGCCACAATGGTTCACCCATCTCCTCAATATGCAACACCTAGTTCTCAAACTCAAGGCCCAAGGGCCATCTGCTGCCTGAGCAGCTCCATAATCCAGCCTGCAAAATATTTTTCAAAAGTTATTTAATCAGGTCCACATGGCTGCTAGCATGCAAGTCCCTGCAGCCCGGGAGGGTGTCTGTGTGCTATTCCAGCTGCTAGGAGCAGCACATAGAGATACACACCTTCCCCAGGCCACTGGGACATTCTAGAAGCTGCGTGGAGCTAGCAGCTATAAGCTTCTGTCACCCCGCTAAACTACCAGTGCTGCCGTGGTGGCTCCTGGAGCATTTAAAATCACACAGGTGCAGCAGGTGGGGTCAGAAGTTGTATGGTCCGAGGGAGTATGTGGGCAACAGGCAGGGCCAGGAGATCCACAGGGGGGTGGAACACCCCCACCCCCAGAGCCACTGCCAGAGGGGGGGGGGGTTATAGGGAAGTGTATACCCCACTCCCTCAAAGAGCCTACACTCTTCTTCCAGCCCCTGAACTCTCTCTCAGAGCCTCTACTCCTGAATCCCAGTCCCTCCCACCTGCCCCCAAACTCCATCCCAAAGCCTGACCTATTGCCACTCCTGCATCCAAACGTCCTTCCAGAGCCTGCTCTCCTCCCCCATCCAAACTTCCTCCAAGAGCCTTAGGCAGGTATATAGGTTGTGGGTGAGAGATTCTTCAGTGATTGAATTGGTCTGGGAGGAGGACTTGAGGTTTGGGTACTGGCCCTAATGTAAATTGAGTTTGAGACCGTTGATCTAGGTTAACTGAAGAATTTGCCTTCCAGGTAGGTGGGCTTACTCATGGGTATGCATTTTTCACAACCTGCAATAAGTACCTGGGTCAAACTAACTTTTTTGTGTCAGTCTGGCTTTGGGCTATTCGCATGGTAGAAGGACATCTTCTGATAAGAGAGCTGAGTCCTGCCACGTGTAGAAAAGAATAAAGTGCATGCCAAGAATAAAAGCTTCCACCCTATTTTTAATATATGATTTGCTTGGAATTAATTGCAGAGCATGATGCGTTAATTTTGGTTAGATGTTTTTAGTTAACACACACATTCTCAGATGCCTCAGGGGAGTGAACATAACAGGTTATCATTCTCACTATCCACAGCTGGTGCAATTGGCCGCTCTTATACTACACCTTGAAAGCTTCAAGGTCTTGGCTGAAACTCCATAAGATCTAAAATGTGAACAGGCCAGGTCATAGTCAGAGAGTTGGACCAACAGACTACACACTGCCTCACAAATACAGCTTACCCAGAATCTCCTAAAAGGCCTAATCCATCACATATCCCAGCACCATTAACAATGCTGGTGTAGTTAGATAGCAATAAATGGTGTTGGGACTCAAACTTTTTTTTCCAATTAAGAGGAAGCAAGAACTGTATGAAAGAGTCTTTATTGTTTTGCTATTAAGGTGTCTGGTGTCTGGGGAATACAATCAACACAAACAGATATATATACAAAGTTGGGAAGGTAGTTGGGTAGAGATTGTGCATTCTTTTGTTTAGAAAACATATAGATTGAGATGGCTCTTGCTGTGAATAAGTAACAATAGCTAGGGGAGCTATGACATATTGATGTGACTTTTACACATCGAGGGCCCTATTTCAAACCTCAGTGCGCCCATTATGTCCTCAAAATCTCATATTAGCACATGGCAATAAAGGAAGTGCACATGTAACTAAATACCTCTTTGCCATATGCACTCATCAGTTTTGCAGAACTTAGGATCAAGTATGTGTGTTTGTGGGCATGCTTATTTCATCTCCCTTCCATTTACTACAGCACCTACAGCATGCCCTCCCTTACCTCACCCAGCATCTGGTAGCAGCTGAAATGGAAAAGCAACAAAGCAATAGGTCTGCAGACTCACCTGATGGGAGCAGACTCATCCCCTTTATCAATCCAGTCCTGGGGTGGAATTATGTACATGCACCAGAGTCCCCAGTTGTAGCCATGGGCTGCATTGGCATATTGCTGCACTTCGAAAGTGTTGTACTTGATGTTGTCAATAGCTGGTAGGATGATACGCTTTCGATCTTCTTTGATTCGGGTAAGTGCTGGTTCCAACCTGGGAACAACAGAGGAAGCAAAGTGTTTTCTGACCATTCAATCATTCAAATTCTTTAGCAATCTGATAAAGTAAGCAATTAAGTTCTCTAATTCTGCAAGCAATAACATGCACAAAAATCCACCTTGGGTGCAGCTTAGAGTGATTTAATGCAGGTTAGTGTCATATGCAATGGCGTGGGTGGGGCACAGTGTAGGGTCTCCTCAAGCAGCTTGGGGTCATTTTCCTGCAAAGCAGTGGTCACCAACCAGTAGATCAGGATCTACCAATAGATCTTGGAGCCTCTGACAGGTGATCCTGACTAGTTTGGTCTGGAAGCTATCAAGCTATCTAGTTGCCCCCTCCCCGCTACTGTTGTGATGCTCCTGACCTTTACCTTGCTCTGCAGGATGTGAGAGGGAGATGAGGGCGTGGCACTGATGTCAGGGTGTTTCTCCTCCCCCCACTCCTGTACCCCATCTCCACACAGAGAGAACGGGATGGAGGGAGCTTGGCAATGCAAAGCTCTGTCACTCTCACACTCTGTATGTGTCTCTTATTCTCACAAACACACACTGACCTTCTCTCTCATCTCCCGACCCAGCACACACGTGGGGGCTTGTTACTCTTTTTACTACTTGCAAAATACAACCCTCCATCTCCATATCATTATTGCTCAGGGCTGAATCAAACTACTTAACTGAAGTGAATCAGTGTTACTGTTCTGTGGAGTAAATAAAACTCCATTAGTGAAGATTTGTTATTCTAATGACTGATTTTGAATAGAACCAAAAAGTCCCAGTGAATTCTGCCATTGATTGCTAAGGGTGAAAATTATATACTAACTTAAGACAATGAAAAAAGTCAGCATAGACCATCTTTAATTGCCCATCTGTGATATGGCCAGATTAATCCAGGGCTGCATTATATTGTGCACAGTGACTCAGCGACTTGGCGGGTTGATTAATGAGAATTGCTTTTATGGAGCATAGGGGGCCCATCAGTTTCATACAATAAAATTATTTCCTTTAAATATTATTTGCTCCTTTTGTATGTGGTAGTTTCCAGTCTGTTGCTCTGCACCATGGTGTAGGTGTTTACATAATAACTCTCCCAAGAAACTAAGTGTAGTTTTTTTTGTAGGAGGTAAAAAATACACTGAAAGGTGGCAGGTCAAATTAACTATTGAATTATTGAAATTGTGCTCTGCTTAATTACAACTTTTTTGCTTCTTGGGTGATGAAATATATTAGTTCAGGCCAGATATTTTCTATTGACCCATTCCCCATAAGATTTTCCTTAATGTGAGCTGATACTATTTCTGTGTCAGGGATAAGTGGAGAGGACTGGCTAAGAATCAGGCCACTACCATTAATTCTCAAATGGAATTTTCAGTTAGAATCATGCAATGATTCACCAAACAATTCTGTAAAATTCCACCTGTCCTGCTGCAAATGTTCTCTTTTACAGGAACACAATGTTAATCAATGTCAGTAAGCCTGCAGGGCTGAAAATCTCTGCAAAACAGATGGAATGGCAAATATATATGTGGCTATCCAGGGTCATATCCTTCCTCTATCCCCTCTGGCTGCTCTGATCCATAGCCAGAAAGCCAATTTACCTGGTGCTTCTGCTAGTGTAAGGGGAATCCCCAGTTAGCTGAGGGGTGGATATAGTGGTCCAAAGTCCCCTGCTACACAAAGCTTCCTGTGTAATGGTGCGTAATGGGAGCTGGAGGAATCTGGAGCATGGCTCAGTTAGAAGAAGCATGGATGGAGTATTGCACTCCAAACACTCTTGTCTGCTGATACAGCCCAAAGGACCCTCAGATGCATCATGCCACTCACACTCCAGTGCATAGGAGTTGTGTAATCACATGTTACAGCAAAATTAGGCCCACATAATTCAGTTGTGTATCCCTAAAGCATAGTGAAGTTCTGCATTCATTCTGTATACACCAATTTCATTTCCATGCCTTCCATATTTTGTATTTAGATGCACTCATTTTCCAATGAAGCTCCAACCAGCCACACAGGCCCACCAGTGCGGAGGAAGGGGAGCAAAGGAGGCAACTGCCTTGGAGATTCTAAAGGCCTCAGGCCTCATGGCTTCTGCTGCAACAGCAGCAGTGAACCCCAAAGCCCCAGGCCTTTTAAATCATCACCAGAGTGCCACATAGCACAATCCTGCAGACTCTAAGGGGCAGTGAGGGGGTGCTCCAGGCGGTGTTGAGGGCTGTTGGGTGAGGGGTGTAGGGTAGGCTGGTGTGGTGCACTCACTACCCTGGCCCTGCCTCTTCTATGTGAGGCCCTCTGCACCTTCTGGTAGTGTGAAGCCTTTTCCTCTCCCCCACCTAGCGCAGGAGTTCAGCATGGCTGTTGACTTCCCTGTAGCCACAATTAACTATCCTACAGAAGATGTGAAGCATCCCATATTTGAGATGGAGAGGGAGAGAGTGAGATGACAGAGAGGAAAGAGCCTGAATTAAGTTATTTGGGGAGAGGGAGCAAAATAAAAGATAATGTAGATGGGGAGATGAATGTATTAATTCTATGGAGGAAAAAGAGAAAGTTCTGAGTCCAAAAGGTAGACCTCAGAAGGAGAGATAGTCTACAACATATTAGCAGCCTTAAAAAGAGTGTGGGGATCCATAAAAGAATACATAATGATACTGTATTATACTTGCTTCCTATCTTAGAAGTTACTGTACCGACCGTCCTCCTTCCCCCTTCCCACAATCACAGTTGTGTCTAAGCCCTGAATGGATTTATGCAGTACTATAGTAGTTAAAAATAGTGCTAGTAAATGAGTGTTGCCATAAAAAGCAGAGGAATAAAAGAAGTTCATTAAGAGATTTCAATATACAAAAAAGACAGTGCTTAACAAAGAAGAAAGGGACATGAGCTATACATTCTGTAAATCTGTGACTAGCACAGTCTGTCTTTGGAGATTATACCCCGAAACTGGTGCCAAAATGAAGATTTGTGTGCTCCAGGATGCTATTTTAGACTTGCTATTTTATGCATTAATGTGTAGTGCATTATGATGTAGTGCAGTGTTTCTCAATGTGGTTTCTCAAACACTGCCAAGGAGCATCACAGCTCCCATTGCCTCTAGTTTGCCATTTGCAGCCAAGGGGAACTATGGGAAGTGGTGTGGGCTGGGCTGCCTCTTCCTATGGCTCCTCTTGGCTGTTAACAGCGAACTGGAGCCAATAGGAGCTGTGAGGCTCTGTGGCTGCAGGGCCAGTAAATCAACACACCAGTGTGGTCAGCAGCTTTTTCAAAGTTGTTTCATGGAACACTTTGAGAAACACTGATGTGTGGGACTAATGATTGGATTCTCAAGATGTACTTTAAATCAAGGGAAAAGCTGATTTTATGGTGATCAACAAGGGCATGTCTACACTAGGAAATTGCCTCAAAATTACTAAAATTGACTTTACTTCTTATTTAACAAAATTGAAATAGCATGACCTCACTATGGGGAAGCACAGAAATCAGTTAGAGTTCTTCTGACATAGTGCATCAACATTCATTGGAGCCTGCCTCAGACTTAGGGCCCCAGGAAGCACTTTGGGAAGAGCACCAGGAGGGTGAATACTTCCTATGGTTGCTTGGTCAAGCAAGTTGGGATATATACTTTCAGGGCTCCTCTCTACAGCTGCGTCTTACAAGCCACTCCTCTACTGCCTTCCCTCTCGTGAGACACAAAAGGGATGCAGTGGACACATGCCTTCTCATGCTGTAGATGCCATAGCATGGAGCCAGAGCAGTACTTCCAGACTGCCCACATGTTGCTTCTGCAGGATGAGGATGAGGAGCAGCTGGAGTATGAGCCCCAGCATGGACCACAGGTACTGGACCTTCTGCTGCTGTTCATACCCATCAATGCAGCTTCTGGCAACGAGAGACAAGCTCAGACTGGTGGAACCAAATTGTCCTGCAGGTATGGGACAATCAAGAATGGCTGCATGTGGATGGTCACCTTCCTTGAGTTCTGCAAGTGGCTCACCTCTGCCCTTCGATGATAGGACACCCACATGACACCCGCCATTCCAGTGCAGATGCTCTCATCATGGTACACCCACATCTTGAATACTGCATACAGATGTGGTAGTCTCATCTCAAAAAAGAGATACAGGCATTGAAAAAGGCTCAGAAAAGGGCAACAAAATGATTAGAGGTTTGGAAAGGGTCCCATCTGAAGAGAGATTAAAAACACTGGGACTTTTCAGCTTAGAAAAGAGAAGACTAAGGGGGAATATGATAGAGGTCTATAAAATCATGACTGCTGTGGAAAAAGTAAATGAGGAGAAGTTATTTACTTGTTCCCATCATATAAGAACTCAGGGTCACCAAATGAAATTAATAGGCAGTAGGTTTAAAACAAACAAAAGTAAGATTTCCTTCATGCTGTGCACAGTAAACTTGTGGAACTCCTTGCCAGAGGATGTTGTAAAGACTGGAACTTTATCAGAGTTCAAAGAAGAGCTAGATAAATTTATGAAGGTTAGGTCCATCAATGGCTATTAGCCAGAATGTGTAGGAATATTGTCACTAACCTCTGTTTTTCTGGAAATAGATGGCAGGACCTTTGGACCTTTGGTCTGACCCAGTATGGCCATTCTTATGTAAACGTGTGGCCATCACCCTGTGGAAGCTTACCATGCCAGACATGTACCACTCCATTGGGAACCAGTTTAATATGAGTGAAATCCACAGTTGGGGCCATGCTCATATGAGTAGTGAAAGACATCAACCATCTGCTGTTGCAGAGAGTCTGGGGGATGTGGCAGCATCATGGATGGCTTTGCTGCCATGGGCTTCCCAAACTGCGGGGGGAGGACATAGGTGGTACACACACACACATCCTGGCCCCAGTCTACCATGCCTCTGAGCACATCAACAGAAAGGGGGTACTTCTCCATGGTGCTGCAGGCCCTCATGGATCACAAGGGATCCTTCATCGACATCAGTGTTGGGTGGTTGGGAAAAACGCATGATTCCTGCATCTTCTGGAACTTCTGTCTGTTCTGAAAGATGCACCATGGCACTTTTTTTCCCCTGACTGCACCATCAGAGTTGGGGAAGTGGACAAGCCCATTGTGATCCTGGGTGATGCAGTCTTCCTCTTGCTCCCCTGGCTCATGAAGCCCTATACGGGTAGCCTATTTGGCCATTTAAAAGGGAGGTTCGGGAGTCTCCTCACTAGTCTGGACCTCAGCAAGCACAACATCCCCTTTGTGCCCATGACAGCCATTGAAAAAGCAAGGGGGAGTCTTTTCTGCCAGGACAGAGGGTCTGTGGCTGAACATCTGGCTAGGGAATTTAAGCAGCTGGATATAAGTGCTATTTGGAGAACACATCAAGGGTCTGTGCTTATCAGAGGTCTTGAGAGAGAGTTTTGTGCAAGGCCAGTTGTGAGATTCTCCCTTGTGCCTCTCCAAGACCCCTGTTTGTCTTTCCTCCCCTACCTCTCCCTTCCCCTGCTCTCTTTTCACACCTTCCTCCTCTTCACCAGCAGAGCAATTAATTAAGATGTTTGATACAGAAATAGTACTCTTTACGGGAGGTGGGGGGGCATAAATCAGGGGAGTGACTGGGTAAAGAAACTGGAAGAGGGGAGGTGGAGGGAGTCTCAGGGATGGGGCTGAGAGTGGTGTCTTCCTCTGGATTGTTGGGAGACTTTGGCTGCCCAAGAGGTCCCACTGCCCCATGTTCTGGGGCCCTTGCAGCCCCTTGGAAGGTTAAGGGGGAAAACTATAGGGGGGTAGGGAGATGGCTGGTGACCTCCTCCATGCACAACACCATGCATTCCATCAGGTGAGGGAGGAGCACATGGTATTATGTTAGTGCAGCAGCTGGCCCCAGGTGGCCTTTCTTTGCTCACGCTCAGTCAGGTACTCCTCCCAGTTGGCCTGGCACTCCTTCCAGTCGACAGCCCACTAGCTAATTCGAACTAGGTGTTAGTCCTCTTAAAATGAGGTTTACCTAGTTCGAATTAAGCGCTCCGTTAGTTTGAATTAAGTTCGAACTAGTGGTTTGCCTGTGTAGCGCCTATCAAAGTTAATTCGAACTAACGTCTGTTAGTTGGAATTAACTTTATAGTGTAGACATACCCTGAGGGTGCTTCTATGCTGCAGGACTTAACTCAAAATAAGCTATGCAAATTAAGCTAAGTCAATTGCTTATCTTAGGGTATGTCTACACTACAAAGTTAGTTCGAACTAACGGATGTTAGTTCGAATTAACTTTCATAGGCGCTACACTAGCGCTCCGTTAGTTCGAACTTAATTCGAACTAACGGAGCGCTTTGTTCGAACTAGGTAATCCTCATTCCATGAGGATTGAGCCTAGTTCGAACTAGCCAGTTCAAATTAAGGGGTGTGTAGCCCCTTAATTCGAACTAGTGGGAGGCTAGCCCTCCCCAGCTTTCCCTGGTGGCCACTCTGGCCAACACCAGGGAAACTCTACTGCCCCCCTCCAGGCCCCGGACCCCTTAAAGGAGCACGGGCTGGCTACGGTGCCCGTGCCAGGTGCAAGCCTGCCAGCACCCAGCCAGCAGACCCTGCACCTGGCACGGATCGAGCCACCCACCCGATGCCCCCCAGCCCTCCCCCTCTTCCCGGGACCAGGCTGCTAGCTCCCGGGAGCTTGCCCGGGACCACAAGAGGCGGGCACCCACTTGGGCTAGTGCAGACATCGTGGACCTCGTCCATGATCTCCGCACTAGGCACAGGAAAGTGGCTGGGTTGGGCAGGAGAGCTGCCAGCCTGGCCACCCAGGAGCAGGTGTACAAGAGAATCAAGGGGGTCCACTGAGACCCCCGATCCTGAGCCCTGAGCTTACAATGACCGTACTGGGTCAGACCAAAGGTCCATCTAGCCCAGTAGCCTGTCTGCCGACAGCAGCCAACCCTAGAGACCTTGGAGGGGATGGAGCGAAGACAGTCACCAAGCCATTTGTCTTGTGCCATCCCTCTCCAGCCTTCCACAAACCTTGGGCAGGGACACCACTCCTACCCCCTGGCTAATAGCACTCCATGGACCCAACCTCCATGACCTGATCTCACTTCCCTTTAAACTCTGTTCCAGTTCTAGCCTTCACAGCCTCCTGCAGCAAGGAGTTCCACAGGTTGACTCTTTGCTTTGTGAAGAACAACTTTCTCTTACTAGTTTGAAGCCTGCTACCCATTCCTTTCCTTTCGTGTCCTCTAGTCCTTCTTTATGGGAACTAATGAAGAACTTTTCTGTATGTACCCTCTCCACCCAACTCCTGCTTTTAGAGACCTCTATCCTGTCCCCCCTCCGTCTCCTCTTTTCTAAGCTGAAAAGTCCCAGTCTCTGTAGCCTCTCTTCATATGGGACCTGTTCCCAACCCCTGATCATTTTTGTTGCCCTCCCCTCTCCCAGCCTCTTTCTTCCCCTCTCCCACCTCCTTTTCCCAGTCTCCCCCAGTTTTGTTCAATAAAGACAGATTCCATTTTGGAAGACACGTTATCTTTATTTTGTACATCAAGAAGAGGGGCTAGGGAAGGGTAAGTGGAAGGAGGTGAGGGAGGAATGGGGCACGAGCCCCCGATGCGGAGGACTGGGCTGGCTCTGCGGGCTTCTGGGGGTGGAAGCTCTCCTGCAGCCCCCCCACTGCCTCCTCTCCCCAGATGGCAGCCTGCGGCAAGTGCAGCAGGGCTGATGGCCGAGTGCTGTGATGTGCCCAGTGTGGGCACTCAGGGCACTCCAAGCCAAGACTGCTTTGCAAGCGGGGCACCCCTGAGAACTGTCTGTCCGGGGTAGGGGTCGGGACCCTTTAAGCACAGCCCTTAGCTAGCCTGAGACAGCAGCTCCACGCTCTAAGTCATCCTCTGATGCCCTGCCGACACTGCTTCCGGCCATCCTTAACCCCGGTTCAGGGTCCACTTAATGTGGACATGCTAGTTCGAATTAGCAAAACGCTAATTCGAACTAGTTTTTTAGTCTGCATCCGTTAGTTTGAATTAGCTTAGTTTGAATTAACTAATTCGAACTAAGTTAGTTCGAATTAACGTTGTAGTGTAGACGTACCCTCTTTTAGAAATATCTTATTTCGAAATAGGGAGCGTCTATGCAGTAATTATTTTGAAATAGAACACTCTTCTTCTGTCTTCCCTTATTCCTCATACAATGAGGGTTACAGGAGTTGGAGTAAGAAGTTCTCCAGCTTGACAGTATTTTGACACTATTTTGAAATAACTGCCTGTTGTATAGAAGTGGACTAAGTTATTTCAGAATAGCACTAGTTATTTTGAAATAGTGTTTCAGTGTAGACATACAGAAGACAAGCCAGAAAAACAACTCCCGCTATTCATTTACCTAAACAATCTAGAATACTCACTGAAGCATCCTCATTGCTTTTCAGTGAAGCAGAAAAGAGTTATTCAGAGTTTGCAGCCAAACAGCTGATCTTTAACTCTGAAGCTGGCATATTCTTTAGTATTCATTCTATTCTGCCTGGTGGACTGTAGGCCTGAACTCTGGAAGGGCAGTTCAGGAAAGCTGATAGAGATGTCAGGTGGAACAGATGGGGAATTTTCCTCTATTCTCTCTTAATGCAAGAAAATAATGTGATCTTTTTTCACTTTCTGTGCACTTAGTTACTGTACATACATACCCATTGTAATATTTAATTTACTATCTTAAATGGAGAAATATATATCTCAGTATATTTACTGATCTACATACAATAAAATACATCACAAATGAAACGTAACTATATATATAGAATAGTATGGAAAACAAGCTTTCTGCTTATACAGATTATGTATTTTAAATTACGTCAATAACATTAGCATCCCATTGTGCCAGGCCCTGAACAAACATTAGAAATACATTCCCTGTCCCAATGAGCTTAAAGTCTAACACAGAAAAGGGAAAACAGGTACAGAGAGATGAAGTTGCTTGAGGCTACAAAGTAGGTCAGTAGCAGAACCAGGATTAACACCTATATCCACTGAGTTCTAGTTCATTGCCCTATCTGTTAGACTATGAGGTCTCTAATTGGAATACATGTAGAAACTACTTCCAGACTGTATCAGCTCAAAGCTATTTGAGGTCTGAGAGGAGATACAGATGTACTGAATGAATACTTCAGATGGTTTAAATTGGCCTAGCTCCAATGAAATTCATGGAACTGCTTCAGTTCACAGGAGCCAAGGATCTGGCCTGTACCATATATATGATTTCTCTTTGATCACGTTTTTATTTTTATTTTATGCTTTTAAAAACAACTGCTTGATGACTATAGTTGGCCTGATTTTCCTAAAGACTATGGCTGTGTATGAGGGATATTTAAATCCCCCGCGGCATTTGCAATTCCGACTGGTCTCATTAGCATCCCTTTTCCAGAAACGGGTGCCAATGTAGACACAGCCTATGTGCTTGTCTTCACTCCACAAAAAATTGATGCTGCAGCCTTCGGTCTTCTGAAATTTGATTTAGCAAGGAGTAAAAGAAGCCAATGGGAGTGTTTGCTCCTGTTGGCTTCCCCTGTGGGGATGACAGTGAAACTTGAATTGAGGTATGTTGACTCTAGCTATCTAATTAACATAGCTGGAGTTGCATATTTTGATTCAACTTTTTCTTATATTATAGTCTTGCAGCACGTTGAAGACCTCACTTCAAACCCACACTATCAGTGTTGTGGGTAGAAGCTATTGTTTTTATTGTAGCTTTGTGAAAAATCAGGCTTTCCTATAGTTTCCTATTGGCATCTGCTCTGACTATCTGAGAAGCATGGAAGAACATAGAGCATAGGTTCCTGTTCCAACCAATTTTCCTTTGGCATTTGATGTGCTTGGAATTGACCACCATCTAACATAGATTGCTAGCCTATCCAGGGATAGACATTTACAAAAAGATTAAAGGGATTTTTTAGAGGAGCCATTGGGAGAGGAAGGAGGGTGAGCCATGTGGCCCAGCCTCTCCAGCCCCAGAGCACTAGGGGAGGGAGGAGGGTGCACTGCACAGCTTATTCCTGGAATACTGGGAGGCAGACACTGCGGGAAGCAACTCTCTGCCCCAAGAACACCAACAGCAGGTGTTCTAAGGGCAGAGTGATTCGGGAAGGCAAAGATTTTCCCTGCATAGGATACCAACTGCCTATGCTGGGCTCTTAGAAGACATCTAGAGGTAAATTAGAGCTAAATAACGGTATAGAACAGAAAGAATCAGGACTGGTGACTATAAACTACTTTATGGGACTATGGAAAACTTGGCCACACCTATGATAAGTGGACACCTTATAGTAGCCCCACTTAAGTTGTATTTGCCTAGTTTATTGATAAGAATATCATGCGAGACCTTATCAAATGCCTTACTAAAGTCTAGGTATACCACATCCACCGCTTCTCCCTTATCCACAAGACTCGTTATCCTATTAAAGATAGCTATCAGATTGGTTTGATATGATTTATTTTTTACAAATCCATGCTGGCTGTTCCCTATCACCTTATTATCTTCCAAGTGTTTGCAGATGATTGTCTTAATTACTTGCTCCATTATCTTTCCTGGCAAAGAAGTTAAACTGACTGGTCTGTAGTTTCCTGGGTTGTTCTTCTTTCCCTTTTTACAGATGGGCACTATATTCGCCCTTTTCCATCTTCAGGAATCTCTCCTGTCTTCCATGATTTTCCAAAGATGATAGCTAAAGTCTCAGGTACCTCCTCTATCAGCTCCTTGAGTATTCTAGGATGCATTTCATCAGGCCCTGGTGACTTGCAGGAATCTAACTTTTCTAAGTGATTTTTAACTTGTTCTTTTTTTATTAATCTACCTTAATCTGAACTAGGAACCTTTTAGTTCACCTCTGCAGAATCAAGTGATGGGGTAGGAGAGTTACAGCACAGCACTTCAGTGCACGCAGCTATTCTCATGCCGGTAGTCAGAACTGTGGAGCAGAATAGACATAGCTTGAGACACAGGTGAAATGTATTATTGAAGATTATGCTGCAGGCCAGGAACACATTCTACCACTGAACCACACTGCAGACCATAGCTTCACAGTTAATGCAGATAAATGTACATAAGATGAATAATACCAGTTGCTATTGCAGGGCAAACCAACATATTATCAATGCTGAGAAGAAATGACGGTAAAAATCCCTCTCCCTTTTCTGGAAAGCCCATAAATCCCTCAGAGCTCTTTCCTCTGCCTCTGCTGATTGGCTGAGGTTCTCTTGCCTTTCTTTTTAAATCCTTTCTCCAGGACAGCAGGTGATAAGTCTGCTGTTGTTACCTGCACAGCATGTGCCATGTTTGTCTTCCTCCCGGAAGAAAGAACGGATTTCATCTGTACTAAGTGCAAGCTTGTTGCCATTTTTGAAGAAAAAATTAGAGGACTGGAAGCCCAAGTGTCGACCCTACGCGCCATCAGAGAGGATGAAGACTTCCTTGATAGAAGGCAGTATTTAATCCTACAAGCACGGCAGGCAGAAGAGCCGGAGAGGGCAGTACGGGACCAGGAAGAGAACTGGCAGCATGTAACTTCTCAAAGAGGAAAAAGGCCAGCATGGGAATCCCCCAATGCTATAGAGGTAAGTAATCGCTATCAGGCTCTCTCCACAGACTTTGCGGTGGTGAATGCTTTGGAAGGGACCTCACAGGGAAGAAACCACAAGGGAACACCATCTACTGGAAGGCATGGGATGCATAGTCCTAAAGATAGGGGTTCCACGACCACCAGTCCCAAAAGAAGATGACGGGTGGTGGTTGTCGGGGACTCCCTCCTAAGAGGGACTGAGCTATCCATCTGCCGTCCGGAACTGGAATCTCAAGAGGTGTGCTGCTTATCGGGAGCTCGAATTCAGGATGTGATTGAGAGGCTTACCAAACTGATCAAACTTTTGGATCGCTACCCCTTCTGCTTCTCCACGTGGGAACTAACGATACGGCCAAGAATGACCTTCAACGGGTTACTGCAGATTATATAGTACTGGGAAGAAGGATCCAAGAATTCGGAGCACAAGTGGTGTTCTCGTCCGTTCTCTCTGTTGAAGGGAAAGGACTGGGCAGGGATCGTCGAATTGAGGCAGTAAACGTGTGGTTGTGCAGGTGGTGTTGCAGAGAGGGCTTTGGTTTCTTCAGCTATGGGACTCTGTTCTGGGCACAAGGATTGTTAGGAAGAGATGGGATCCACCTAACCAAGAGAAGAAGGAGCATCTTTGCGGGCAGGCTTGCAAACCTAGTGAGGAGGTTGAACTAGGTTCATTGAGGGACGTTGACCAAAACCCTGAGGGGAGTGGGAAAGTTGGATACTGGGAAGGAATGCAGAGAGGAAAGAGCAAGAAAGGAGGACCCCTGATTCGATTGGAGAAGATAGGGTGATCTACTGGTTATCTGAGGTGTTTGTACACTAATGCGAGAACCCTGGGCAACAAACAGGGAGAACTGGAGGCTCTGGCCCAGTCCAAGAAATACAATTTAATTGGAATAACAGAGACTTGGTGGGATGACTTGCATGATTGGAGCGCTGTCATGGAAGGGTACAGTTGTTCAGGAAGAACAGGCAGGGAAGAAAAGGAGGAGGAGTAGCACTATACGTAAGAGAGCACTATGATTGCTCTGAACCCGAGTATGTAGAGGGAGAAAAACCTGTTGAGAGTTTATGGGTTAAGTTTAGAGGAGCAAACAACAGCAATGATGTAGTGGTTGGTGTCTACTACAGGCCACCGAATCAAGTGGATGAGGTAGATGAGGCTTTCTTCGGACTACTGAGAGAAGTTTCCAGATCACAGGCCCTGGTTCTTGTGGGGGACTTTAATCCCCCTGACATCTGTTGGGAAACCAATACGGCAGTACGCAGGCCATCCAGGAAGTTTTTGGAGAATAATGGGGTTAACTTCTTGACACAGGTGCTGAAGAATCCGATCAGGGGGCATGCGCAGCTTGACCTTCTGCTCACAAACAGGGAGGAACTAATAGGGGAAGTAGAGGTTGGTGACGACCTGGGAGGTAGTGATCATGAGATGGTAGATTTCAGGATCCTGACCAAAGGAAGAAAAGAGAGTAATAAAATACAAACCTTGGACTTCAGAAAAGCAGATTTTGACTCCCTCAGAGACCTGATGGGCAGAATTCCCTGGGATGCTAACATGAAGAGGAAAGGAGTTCAGGACAGCTGGCAGTATTTTAAAGAAGCCTTACTGAAGGCATAGAAAGAAACAATCCCAATGTGTAGCAAGAGAGGCAAACATGGTAGGAGACCGGATTGGCTTACAGGGGAAATCCTTGGTGAACTTAAGCACAAAAAGGAAGCTTACAAAAAGTGGAAACTTGGATAATGACCAGGGAGGGGTTTAAATGTAATAGCTTGAGAATGCGGGGGGGTTATCAGGAAGGCGAAAGCGCAAATGAAATTGCAACTGGCTAAGAATGTGACGGATAACAAGAAGAAGGTGATGAGAGAGGGTGTGCAGTCCCTACTGGATGAAGGAGGTAACCTAGTGACAGATGATGTGGGGAAAACTGAAGTACTCAATGCTTTCTTTGACTCTGTATTCACGGACAAGTTGGGCTCCCGGACTAATGCGCTAAGTGACAGAAGATGGTATGAAGATGGACAGACCATGGTGGGTAAAGAACAGGTTAGGAACTATCTAGAAAAGCTAAATGTACACAAATCCATGGGTCCAGACTTAATGAATCCGAGAGTACTGAGGGAGTTGGCAAATGTCATTGAGGAGCCTTTGGCCATTATCTTTGAAAAATCATGGCGATCGGGAGAGATCCTGGATGATTGGAAAAAGGCAAATGTAGTACCCATCTTCAAAAAAGGGAAGAAGGACGATCCAGGGAACTATAGGCCAGTCAGTCTTATCTCGGTTCCTGGAAAAATCATAGAAGGGATCCTTAAGGAATCCATTTTGAGGCACTTGAAGGAGAGGAAAGTGATTAGGAATAGTCAGCATGGATTCACAAAGGGCAAGTTATGCCTGACTAATCTGATTAGCTTCTATGATGAAGTAACTGGCTCTGTGGAAATGGGAAAGTCAGTGGATGTGATATACCTTGACTTTAACAAGGTTTTTGATACAGTCTCCCACAATATTCTTGCCAACAAGTTAAGGGAATGTGGATTGGATAAATGGACTGAAAGTTGGATAGAAAATTGGCTACAAGGCCGGCCCCAATGGGTAGAGATCAACAACTCAATGTCAGGATGGCGGTCGGTTTCTAACAGAGTGCCCCAAGGTTCGGTCCTAGGACCAGTTTTGTTCAATATCTTTATTAATGACCTGGATGAGGGGATGGATTGCACCCTCAGCAAGTTTGCAGATGACACTAAGCTAGGGGGAGAGGTGAATACACTGGAGGGCAGGGATAGAGTCCAGAGTGACTTAGACAAATTGGAAGATTAGGAAGCAAGAAATCTGATGAGGTTCAACAAGGACAAGTGCAGAGTCTTGCACTTGGGACGGAAGAATCCCAAGCAGTGTTACAGGCTGGGGAACAACCAGCTAAGTAGTAGTTCTGCAGAAAAGAACCTGGGAGTTACAGTGGATGAGAAGCTGGATATGAGTCAACAGTGTGCCCTTGTAGCCAAGAAGGCTAATGGCATATTAAGTTGCATTGAGAGGAGCATTGCCAGCAGATCCAGAGAGGTCATCATTCCCCTTTATTTGGCTCTGGTGCGGCCACATCTAGAGTACTGAGTCCAGTTATGGGCCACTCCACTACAAAAAGGATGTGGACGCATTGGAGAGGATCCAGTGGAAAGCAACCAAAATGATTAGGGGGCTGGAGCATATGACCTCTGAGGAGAGGCTGAGGGAGTTGGGTCTGTTTAGTCTGCAGAAGCGAAGAGTGAGGGGGGATTTGATAGCAGCCTTCAACTTCCTGAAGGGAGGTTCCAAAGAGGATGGAGAAAGGCTGTTCTCAGTAGGGACAGATGGCAGAACAAGGAGCAATGGTCTCAAGTTGTGGTGGGAGAGGTCCAGGTTGGATATTAGGAAAAATTGTTTCACTAGGAGAGTGGTGAAACACTGGAAGGGGTTACCTAGGGAAATAGAGGAGTCTCCATCCCTAGAGGTGTTTAAGTCTCGGCTTGACAAAGCCCTGGCTGGGTTGATCTAGTTGGGATTGGTCCTGGCTAAAGCAGGGGACTGGACTTGATGACCTCCTGAAGTCTCTTTCAGCTCTATGGTTCTATGATTCCCCGTATGGTTCTTATTTGACAACTAGACAATTAGCCCATCATAAGACAGGATTTTCAGGTCTCTCCTCCATGTCATTCTTCTCTCCTTAGCCTCCGGTGTCTCGCTCTGTTTCTCTCTCTCTCTCTCCTCCTCCTACTGCCCCCCCTCAGCTCTCCTCTGCCTCCTGCCTCTCTCTCTGTCTCTGTCTTTCTCTTCTCCTCCCCCTCCTGCCTCTCACTCAGGGGACAGTGGAGCCCAAATGGCTGCTTGCTCCACTTGCTCCCCCGCGGCGACCCGGCTGAGAAAGTGGAGCAAGCGGCTGCTTGGGCTCCCCCACAGTGGCCCAACAGAGCACCATGGCGGGAGGTGAAGGGAGGCGGGGCGGTAACATTCACGGCCAGGGGGCGGGGTCTGGAGCCACTGTCATGTCGCACATCACCTCCCTGCCCCCTTTGGCTTCCCGCTGTAGTGCTTGGCTGACTTCTGTGCTGCTTAGCCGGGTCGCCGTGGGGGAGCAAGCGGTGCAATCGGCCATTTGGGCCCTAAGCTCCCCATGAAGCATGGCAACAGCACCACCCAGAGGGAAGAGTCAGTGTTCCAGCGTTACAGAGTCACAGACATTGGGCTACTATATATGGGTACGTCTACACTACAACGTTAATTCGAACTAAGCTAATTCGAACTAACGGATCTAGACTAAAAAACTAGTTCGAATTAGCGTTTTGCTAATTCGAACTAGCATGTCCACATTAAGTGGACCCTGAACCGGGCTTAAGGAAGGCCGGAAGCAGTGCCGGCAGGGCATCAGAGGAGGACTTAGAGCGTGGAGCTGCTGTCTCAGGCTAGCCGAGGGCTGCGCTTAAAGGGTCCCGACCCCCACCCTGGACAGACAGTTCTCAGGGGTGCCCCGCTTGCAAAGCAGTCCTGGCTTGGAGTGCCCGGACTACCCACACTGGGCACATCACAGCACTCGGCCATCAGCCCGGCTGCACTTGCCACAGGCTGCCATCTGGGGAGAGGGAGCAATTGGGGGGCTGCAGGAGGGGTTCCACCCCCAGAAGCCCGCAGAGCCAGCCCAGTCCTCCCCATCGGGGGCTCGTGCCCCATTCCTCTCTCACCTCCTTCCACTTACCCTTCCCTAGCCCCCCTTCCTGATGTACAAAATAAAGGACAATTGTGTTCAAAAATAGAATCTGTCTTTATTGAACAAAACTGGGGGAGACTGGGAAAAGGAGGTGGGAGAGGGGAAGAAAGAGGCTGGGAGAGGGGAGGGCAACTACAATGATCAGGGGTTGGGAACAGGTCCCATATGAAGAGAGGCTACAGAGACTGGGACTTCTCAGCTTAGAAAAGAGGAGACGGAGGGGGGACAGGATAGAGGTCTCTAAAAGCAGGAATTGGGTGGAGAGGGTGCATACAGAAAAGTTCTTCATTAGTTCCCATAAAGAAGGACTAGAGGACACCAAAGGAAAGGAATGGGTAGCAGGCTTCAAACTAATAACAGAAAGTTGTTCTTCACAAAGCAAAGAGTCAACCTGTGGAACTCCTTGCTGCAGGAGGCTGTGAAGGCTACAACTAGAACAGAGTTTAAAGAGAAGTGAGATCAAGTCATGGAGGTTGGGTCCATGGAGTGCTATTAGCCAGGGGGTAGGAGTGGTGTCCCTGCCCAAGGTTTGTGGAAGGCTGGAGAGGGATGGCACGAAACAAATGGCTTGGTCACTGTCTTCGGTCCATGCCCTCCAGGGTCCTTAGGGTTGGCCACTGTTGGCAGACAGGCTACTGGGCTAGATGGACCTTTGGTCTGACCCAGGACGGCCATTGTAAGCTCAGGGCTCAGGGTCGGGGGTCTCATTGGATCCCCTTGATTTTCATGCACACCTGCTTCTGGGTGGCCAGGCTGGCAGCTCTCCTGCCCTAGCCGGCCACCTTCCTGTGCCTAGTGCGGAGGTCGTGGACGAGGTCCACGATGTCTGCACTAGCCCAGGCGGATGCCCACCTCTTGCGGTCCCGGGCAAGCTCCCGGGAGCCGCCAGCCTGGTCTCGGGAATCATAGAATAATAGGACTGGAAGGGACCTCAAGAGGTCATCGAGTCCAGCCCCCTGTCCTCAAGGCAGGACCAAGCTCCGTCTACACCATCCCTGATAGATGTCTATCTAACCTGTTCTTAAATATCTCCAGAGAGGGAGATTCCACCACCTCCCTTGGCAATTTATTCCAATATTTGACCACCCTGACAGTTAGGAATTTTTTCCTAATGTCCAATCTAAACCTCCCCTGCTGCACTTTAAGCCCATTACTCCTTGTCCTGTCCTCAGAAACCAAGAGGAACAAATTTTTTCCTTCCTCCTTGTGACACCCTTTTAGATATTTTAAAACCGCTATCATGTCCCCCCTTAATCTTCTTTTTTCCAAACTAAACAAGCCCAGTTCATGAAGCCTGGCTTCATAGGTCATGTTCTCTAAACGTTTAATCATTCTTGTCGCTCTTCTCTGTATCCTTTCCAATTTCTCCACATCTTTCTTGAAATGTGGCGCCTAGAACTGGACACAGTACTCCAGCTGAGGCCTAACTAGTGCAGAGTAGAGCGGCAGAATGACTTCACGAGTTTTGCTTACAACACACCTGTTGATACAACCTAGAATCATATTTGCTTTTTTTGCAACAGCATCACACTGTTGACTCAACTTGTGGTCCACTATGACCCCTAGATCCCTTTCCGCCATGCTCCTTCCTAGACAGTCGCTTCCTATCTTGTATGTATGGAACTGATTGTTCCTTCCTAAGTGGAGCACTTTGCATTTCTCTTTATTGAACCTCATCCTGTTTACCTCTGACCATTTCTCTAACTTGCTAAGGTCATTTTGAATTATGTCCCTATCCTCCAAAGAAGTTGCAACCCCACCCAGTTTGGTATCATCTGCAAACTTAGTAAGCGTACTCTCTATCCCAATATCTATATCATTGATGAAGATATTGAACAGTACGGGTCCCAAAACAGATCCTTGAGGAACTCCACTTGTTATCCCTTTCCAGCAGGATTTAGAACCGTTAACAACAACTCTCTGACTACGGTTATCCAGCCAGTTATGCACCCACCTTATCGTGGCCCTATCTAAGTTATATTTGCCTAGTTTATCAATAAGAATATCATGCGAGACTGTATCAAATGCCTTACTAAAGTCTAGGTATATGACTTCTCCCTTATCCACAAGGCTCGTTATCTTATCAAAGAAAGCTATCAGATTAGTTTGGCATGACTTGTTCTTCACAAACCCATGCTGGCTATTCCCTATCACTTTATTACCTTCCAAGTGTTTGCATACGATTTCCTTAATTACCTGCTCCATTATCTTCCCTGGGACAGACGTTAAACTGACCGGTCTGTAGTTTCCTGGGTTGTTCTTATTCCCCTTTTTATAGATGGGCACAATATTTGCCCTTTTCCAGTCTTCTGGAATCTCCCCTGTCTGCCATGATTTTTCAAAGATCATAGCTAAAGGCTCAGAAACCTCCTCTATCAGCTCCTTGAGTATCCTGGGGTGCATTTCATCAGGACCTGGGAAGAGGGGGAGGGCTGGGGGGCATCGGGTGGGTGGCTCGAGCCGTGCCAGGTGCAGGGTCTGCTAGCTGGGTGCTGGCAGGCTCGCACCTGGCACGGGCACTGTAGCCAGCCCGTGCCCCTTTAAGAGGTCCGGGGCCGGGAGGGGGGCAGACGAGTTTCCCTGGTGGTGCCCAGAGTGGCCACCAGGGAAACCTGGGGAGGGCTAGCCTCCCACTAGTTCGAATTAAGGGGCTACACACCCCTTAATTCGAACTAGCAAGTTCGAACTAGGCTTAATCCTTGTGGAATGAGGATTACCTAGTTCAAACTAAGCGCTCCGTTAGTTCGAATTAAATCCCAATTTAGTGGTGTGTCATTAATGACACCTGCACTTGTTGTTGGGTATTTTGAAATCCTTTATTTTTCATTTGAGTTGGAGATGCTCCTACTGAGATTATTCACAGCAATTATTATTTGAGTGAACCGAGGCACACAATCTGTGATGGGGGAAGTATAGCTGGCTGACACCTCAGCCTCTTTGGTGAAATCTTTTTGTGTGTGTCTCTTGATGTCTGGAGCCTGACAAGCACAGATATAATTTAAGAATACTATGCAGATCCATCTTTTTTAATTCTACTGTGCTTTCTTAGAATATCAGAAGCATTCCCCTTGAACTCCCACTGTCCTTCAAAGATAGTTAATCTCATTACTACTATAATGTTGTATAAATGGCAAATCTGCTATTTATTCTGATTTGCTAGGTCATGAGTCCGTCCCAAAGATCCTGCGAATTGGCATCCTAATTAATGTGCTGCAGTCCACACCGAAGTTATTGGTCCATCTGCTTTGTGCTTTGGGTACATTGCCTATTTAAACAACTTGCAATTAAACCCCCAAGTATGAATGCCTAAGGAACAATCACAGCTGATGTGCATATGGAACCTGATTCCCAAGGTGCCAAGTGACTTTTCAAATGCGCTGATCCATATTTTATTTCTGCTAGGAGCTAGAGTTGGTTGGCATGCTTTGCACCTTGCAGGATTGGACCCTCAGGCTGTGTCTACATTGGCACCCTTTTCCGGAAAAGGGATGCTAATGAGACACTTCGGAATTGCAAATGCCGCGGGGGATTTAAATATCTCCCGCGGCATTTGCAGGAACATGGCTGCCACTTTTTTCCGGCTCGGGGTTTTGCTGGAGAAAAGCGCCAGTCTAGACGGGATCTTGCGGAAAATAAACCCTTTTCCGGAAGATCCCTTATTCCTACTTTCAAGCAGCTGTTAGTTCGAATTAACTTTGTAGTGTAGACATACCCTATGGGACTAGATAAGTAATAGGAGCTGGGAATTGCTGAGTTTTACTGCCAAGCCTACCAATGCTTTGCTTTCTGGCTTTGCACCAGCCTGTGACCCTCCTTGCCTTCATTTTCCTATCTGTACATTAATATTTATGTAGCACTGTGTTGAGGAGTAACTTGTGTGGTATTTTTTAGGATGTTCTAAAATCTGCCGAAACATAGTTCCCTTTGCAATGCACTTAAGTATTTTGTAACTAATACAGTATTTGTGAAAACTGCAGGACTGAAAAATATGTTGATTGACACTCTTAATTGATGCATGTGATATAGCAGGGACATAGGAGGCTGGCAATTCACTCTTGAACTGGTAGGGTCAGTTCTTGAAAAACAAGTGAAAAAAACCCACTCAGCCATTGGTAAGTTTTGTTTTTCAAGCAGTATTGAGAATACCAAAATGTCCCCACATGTCTTCCAGAAACAACTAACCGAAAGGTCAATTAGTGCTGATTTGGGTGGTGTTTTTCCAAATTTATATATAGCAGTGGTCACCAACCAGTAGATTGGGATCTACTAGTAGATCTTGGAGCCTCTGACAGGTGATACTGACTAGTTTGGCCTGGAAGCTGTCCAGTTGCCCCTCACTCTACTGTCATGCTGCTCCTGTCCTCTGCCTTGCTGTGCAGGATGTGAGAGGGAGATGAGGGGGTGGAACTGATGTCAGGGTGTTTCTCCTCCCCCCACTCCTGTACCCCATCTCCACACAGAGAGAAGGGGATGGAGGGAGCTTGGCAATGCAAAGCTCTGTCACTCTAACACTCTGTATGTGTCTCTTATTCTCACAAACACACACTGACCTTCTCTCTCATCTCCCGACCCAGCACACACGTGGGGGCTTGTTACTCTTTTTACTACTTGCAAAGTGTGTTAGTTTTGTTTTTTGGTCTGTGCATTTCATAATTTTCATTTCTCTCTTATGCTTAAATTCAGTTCTTTGAGTAGTGAGTTCTAAAATGCCTAACCTGTTGTGGCTGGAGTAATTATCACTGTGGTAACTGCTGCTCCCAGAAGCATCTGGCATGTATGTCCCTGAGAAAAGCAGAGCAGGGGGTCTCTACAGGCTGTCCTTGCCTACAGACGCCACTCCTGCAGCTTCCATTGATCAATAACAGGGAACTATGCTGTGGGCTTAGTGCCGATAGATGAGAGGCAGCACATGGTCCTATGGAGTCATTGCTGTCCATGCCAGCTGCTTTCAGGAGCAGAGCAGGGCCAGGGCAGGAGTAAGCCTGCCTTAATCTCACTGCTTCACCACTGAGAAACTCTTAGTTAAACAGTGCCCAGCCAGAGCCTGCTTCTTGAACTCTCTCAGCCCTGAACCTCCTCCTGCACCCAACCTCCTGCCCCAGACATGAGTCGCCTGCAACCAAATGTCTTCCCAGAACTTGAACTCTGAACCCCCACCCTCTTGAAACTCAATCCACCACCCTGGGCTAAGCCCTGAACCCCTCCCACACTCCAAATCCCTTGACCCAAGACCAGAGCCTGCACCTTTACCTCAGCCTGCTGAAAATGAGGAAGGGGGATGGAGCAGGGTGAGGCTTTAGAGAAGGGATGGGACAGGGCATCGGAGAAGGGACAGGAAGGAAGTGGGGCAAGGGTATTTGGGTTTGAGGCAGATCTTACTTTGCAGTTAAATTGAAAAAAAAAAAGATCTTGTAATTCAAAAGGTTGGAGACCACTGATATACAGGTTGAACCTCTCTAGTCCGGCACACTCGGGACTTGACTGGTGCTGAGCCAGAGAATTTATCGGAATTTATATCTAGAAGCATTACCAATACTTCCACTGCTTACTTGACTCTTAGGATACATCAACACTGCATGCTTCTTTCGGTATAAGCTATTCCAGAAGATATCTTCTGGAATAGCTTATTCTGAAATAGCACATTTACACACAAAAGCACAGCAAAATAGCAATTTTCTATTTCAAAAGAGTGTGTCCAAACTGATTGGACACTATCTCGCATTTAAGGCCACCTGGAGCCAGTTCAGGCAGAGCATCAGGTCAGTATTTGCTTCCTGGAGCTGCTGCCTGAGGCTATCTGAGATGCGTGCTTAAATGGACCCCCCTAGAAAGCCATTTCTCAGGTTCTTCTGCTTGCCTACATCTCTGAGGGACAGCAAAGAATTTCACTTCATGCTTTGGTTACCCTGCTTTTGGACACCACAGCACACCCTGCTATGGAGCCAGAACTTCCTCTAGGCATGCGATAGCCTCTGACTGTTGTGCTGCAGTTTCTGCAGCAGTTTCGGCAGGCTGCTGTCTAGGCTCTGCAGCAGTGGTCTCCAACCTTTTGAATCACAAGACCCCTTACTTCACTAAGATATATATTTTTTACTTTGTAAAAGAGCACCAGTTTCAGGGTATAATCTCCAAAGACAGACTGTGCTAGTCACAGATTTACATATCTGCATTGATGGGTATGAACAGCAGCAGGAGGTCCAGTACCTGTGGTCCATGCTGGGGCTCATCCTCCTGCTGCTCCTCATCCTCATCCTGCAGAAGCAACATGTGGGCAGTCTGGAAGTACTGCTCTGGCTCCATGCTATGGCATCTACAGCATGAGAAGGCATGTGTCCACTGCATCCCTTTTGTGTCTCACGAGAGGGAAGGCAGTAGAGGAGTGGCTTGTAAGACGCAGCTGTAGAGAGGAGCCCTGAAAGTATATATCCCAACTTGCTTGACCAAGCAACCATAGGAAGTATTCACCCTCCTGGTGCTCTTCCCAAAGTGCTTCCTGGGGCCCTAAGTCTGAGGCAGGCTCCAATGAATGTTGATGCACTATGTCAGAAGAACTCTAACTGATTTCTGTGCTTCCCCATAGTGAGGTCATGCTATTTCAATTTTGTTAAATAAGGAGTAAAGTCAATTTTAGTAATTTTGAGGCAATTTCCTAGTGTAGACATGCCCTTGTTGATCACCATAAAATCAGCTTTTCCCTTGATTTAAAGTACATCTTGAGAATCCAATCATTAGTCCCACACATCAGTGTTTCTCAAAGTGTTCCATGAAACAACTTTGAAAAAGCTGCTGACCACACTGGTGTGTTGATTTACTGGCCCTGCAGCCACAGAGCCTCACAGCTCCTATTGGCTCCAGTTCGCTGTTAACAGCCAAGAGGAGCCATAGGAAGAGGCAGCCCAGCCCACACCACTTCCCATAGTTCCCCTTGGCTGCAAATGGCAAACTAGAGGCAATGGGAGCTGTGATGCTCCTTGGCAGTGTTTGAGAAACCACATTGAGAAACACTGCACTACATCATAATGCACTACACATTAATGCATAAAATAGCAAGTCTAAAATAGCATCCTGGAGCACACAAATCTTCATTTTGGCACCAGTTTCGGGGTATAATCTCCAAAGACAGACTGTGCTAGTCACAGATTTACAGAATGTATAGCTCATGTCCCTTTCTTCTTTGTTAAGCACTGTCTTTTTTGTATATTGAAATCTCTTAATGAACTTCTTTTATTCCTCTGCTTTTTATGGCAACACTCATTTACTAGCACTATTTTTAACTACTATAGTACTGCATAAATCCATTCAGGGCTTAGACACAACTGTGATTGTGGGAAGGGGGAAGGAGGACGGTCGGTACAGTAACTTCTAAGATAGGAAGCAAGTATAATACAGTATCATTATGTATTCTTTTATGGATCCCCACACTCTTTTTAAGGCTGCTAATATGTTGTAGACTATCTCTCCTTCTGAGGTCTACCTTTTGGACTCAGAACTTTCTCTTTTTCCTCCATAGAATTAATACATTCATCTCCCCATCTACATTATCTTTTATTTTGCTCCCTCTCCCCAAATAACTTAATTCAGGCTCTTTCCTCTCTGTCATCTCACTCTCTCCCTCTCCATCTCAAATATGGGATGCTTCACATCTTCTGTAGGATAGTTAATTGTGGCTACAGGGAAGTCAACAGCCATGCTGAACTCCTGCGCTAGGTGGGGGAGAGGAAAAGGCTTCACACTACCAGAAGG
The DNA here is from genome assembly GCF_049634645.1 of Pelodiscus sinensis. Classification (NCBI taxonomy): domain Eukaryota; kingdom Metazoa; phylum Chordata; order Testudines; family Trionychidae; genus Pelodiscus; species Pelodiscus sinensis. The sequence goes on along the minus strand of NC_134725.1, from coordinate 22,325,805 downwards.
TGCAGAGGGCCTCACATAGAAGAGGCAGGGCCAGAGTAGTGAGTGCACCACACCAGCCTACCCTACACCCCTCACCCAACAGCCCTCAACACCGCCTGGAGCACCCCCTCACTGCCCCTTAGAGTCTGCAGGATTGTGCTATGTGGCACTCTGGTGATGATTTAAAAGGCCTGGGGCTTTGGGGTTCACTGCTGCTGTTGCAGCAGAAGCCATGAGGCCTGAGGCCTTTAGAATCTCCAAGGCAGTTGCCTCCTTTGCTCCCCTTCCTCCGCACTGGTGGGCCTTTGTGGCTGGTTGGAGCTTCATTGGAAAATGAGTGCATCTAAATACAAAATATGGAAGGCATGGAAATGAAATTGGTGTATACAGAATGAATGCAGAACTTCACTATGCTTTAGGGATACACAACTGAATTATGTGGGCCTAATTTTGCTGTACCATATGATTACACAACTCCTATGCACTGGAGTGTGAGTGGCATGATGCATCTGAGGGTCCTTTGGGCTGTATCAGCAGACAAGAGTGTTTGGAGTGCAATACTCCATCCATGCTTCTTCTAACTGAGCCATGCTCCAGATTCCTCCAGCTCCCATTACGCACCATTACACAGGAAGCTTTGTGTAGCAGGGGACTTTGGACCACTATATCCACCCCTCAGCTAACTGGGGGTTCCCCTTACACTAGCAGAAGCACCAGGTAAATTGGCTTTCTGGCTATGGATCAGAGCAGCCAGAGGGGATAGAGGAAGGATATGACCCTGGATAGCCACATATATATTTGCCGTTCCATCTGTTTTGCAGAGATTTTCAGCCCTGCAGGCTTACTGACATTGATTAACATTGTGTTCCTGTAAAAAAGAACATTTGCAGCAGGACAGGTGGAATTTTACAGAATTGTTTGGTGAATCATTGCATGATTCTAACTGAAAATTCCATTTGAGAATTAATGGTAGTGGCCTGATTCTTAGCCAGTCCTCTCCACTTATCCCTGACACAGAAATAGTATCAGCTCACATTAAGGAAAATCTTACGGGGAATGGGTCAATAGAAAATATCTGGCCTGAACTAATATATTTCATCACCCAAGAAGCAAAAAAGTTGTAATTAAGCAGAGCACAATTTCAATAATTCAATAGTTAATTTGACCTGCCACCTTTCAGTGTATTTTTTACCTCCTACAAAAAAAACTACACTTAGTTTCTTGGGAGAGTTATTATGTAAACACCTACACCATGGTGCAGAGCAACAGACTGGAAACTACCACAAACAAAAGGAGCAAATAATATTTAAAGGAAATAATTTTATTGTATGAAACTGATGGGCCCCCTATGCTCCATAAAAGCAATTCTCATTAATCAACCCGCCAAGTCGCTGAGTCACTGTGCACAATATAATGCAGCCCTGGATTAATCTGGCCATATCACAGATGGGCAATTAAAGATGGTCTATGCTGACTTTTTTCATTGTCTTAAGTTAGTATATAATTTTCACCCTTAGCAATCAATGGCAGAATTCACTGGGACTTTTTGGTTCTATTCAAAATCAGTCATTAGAATAACAAACCTTCACTAATGGAGTTTTATTTACTCCACAGAACAGTAACACTGATTCACTTCAGTTAAGTAGTTTGATTCAGCCCTGAGCAATAATGATATGGAGATGGAGGGTTGTACTTGTAGCTAAGGTATTGGACTGGGATTCATGAGATGTGGGTCTAATTCTTAGCTCTGCTATGGATTTTCTATGAATTAGTCACAATTTCTCAGTTTCCCCATCAGAAATTTACTAGATACAGTCATTGACAGTGTAGTGGTGAACAGAATGGAAAAGTCTATAAACAATACATGACTGGAAAGAGCTGAAGATTATCAGATCCTCCAGCTCACCCTATTGGTGGATATCACTACTGTGATCAAACCTGCACATCTGTCTCAGAAAAGCTTACTGATTGATCATTGATCTCAGAGAGACACCAAAATTTCTGTTCATCACCTCAGGTTCCTTCACCCTAATAACAATAATAAACTATCAATAATAAACTAACTATAATAAACTCAAAGACAACTTGAATATATAAAATTCCTACAGAAAGACTGTAGATCCCAAGTGTAGTTGTCAATAGTTCACTGTCAAACTGACAGGATATTCCAAGAGGAGTACCACAGCAGTCAGACCTGAGTCTGGTTTGATTCAATAATTTTGTTAATGATTTGGGTAAGGGAGCAGAGAACATACTTAAAAATGTGCAAATAATACCCAGCTTGAAGACACTGCAAGCATTTTGGAAAATAGGATTAGCATTCAAAAGGATCTTGACAAATTGGAGAACTGAATTCAAGATGAAACTCAGTAAAGACAAGAGCAAAGTGTGTTTTGAGAGGAAAAGGCAAATGCATAATTATAATATGGAGAATAATTGCCTAGCTGGTGATACTCAGATGCAGATTTACAATGAAACATATTTTGTCCTGGCACAGAGCCCCCACAATGACACGGGGCCCAAGGGCTGGGCAGTCCAGCACTGGGTCTAGCACCCTCCCACGCAAGGAGTGTCCACTCTATGGGAGGCCAGTCCCCTTGCAGAGAGCACTGTGGGAGTTCAAGGGGGCAGGGAGACTCACCTGCAGGCTGCAGCCTCAGGAGAGCCAACAGTAGGTTGCAAGCAGCATGAACACAGTCTAGAAGGCTTCAGAGGAGTACAGGATAGCTGCACATCCAGATGGAGGAAAGTGGCACTTTGAAGTGATGCTTCTCTCTGGCCGCCAGCTGTGCGGCTGTTCAGTGCACCTGTGCAGCCTTCCTGTCCATGTTCATGCTGCTGGCTGCCACCCAGTGAGTGGCAGCTGCCCGTTGACGAGGGATGTAGAGCCCACAAGATGCACAGCCGGCAGGAAAAAGCTGCATTTTGAAGCAGGAAAGTGCCACTTCTCTCTGGCTCCTGGCTGTATGACTACACTGCTCCCTCCTCCAGTGTTCTCCAGCTCCTGTAATGTTGTGCTGCTGTTGGCTGCTACCTGGTGAGTGGCTGCTGCCTGTATGCGGGGGTGGGCAGCGCTCAGGTGGCCAATGGAACTGCCCCCCCCCCCCTTCAGGTGGAGCACATGTGAGTCTTTGCCCATTTCTCTGGGCCAGCCAGCGCAGGGCTACAGGGGTGCTTGAGACTGTCCTCCATGGCCAGGGAGCTCTTCATATCTCCTCCGTCAGTTTCCTTCTCCAGCCCCACCATCACATCTCTGCTCCTGTGCTGGGCTCCCAGCTCTACTCCTTCCACCTCAGGCCTCACCCTTCTTGGGACTCATCCCTGCCCTTTTGACACTCTGCCCAGAGGCCTGGCTATTCTGTCAGCAGCCCTGCCGGAACTCTTAGTTCTTGTGCCTGTGGCCTGCACCCAGGTCTGGACCTGTGCTTAGGAGAGACAGGACTCCACTATTAAAAACATTCCAGTGCCACTGGTGTTAAATCGAACTGGGGAATGGGTAGTCCAGACCATGGACCACCAAAGTCCACCCATAGCTACACCTCTGCTCTTTCAGACATTTTTAATGTGTCTAAAAATCAAGGTTAGTTTTTAGCAATAATGTGATACGATGAGTCTGGCAGTTAAAACACAGAAAAATGAAGGTGAGGCGAAAAGACAAAGCTAAGCAAAAAGACAGTGTGTCATCTTATTTTAAAAATCTTGAAGTATTGAATAGAGGACATTCATCAAAAAGTATGGGGGAGGAAACATCTCAATTATATGATTACTTGCCAAGTTGTGGGGAATATCATGACAATGGCAAAAGTTGAACAAGTGGACTCTGAAGTGACAATGGAACTACAAAATGTTGCTAATTTTGTTGAAGTAAGAGAAGAAACCTACCTTGAAGACATTGCATTATGGCCAAAATCTATGTCATTGGACTGGACAGAATACTTCTTAATAAATAAACCAAAAAATAGATAATATAGAATCATGAAAAAAAGAATATGAGATTTGAGGGTGAAAGCAATTGAGAGGTCTTCATGAGTCCCATTTTCTGAAGATGAAGAAAAATGGGACCACAGAAATGAGAAATTGGTTGATTTTTTTCCAGAAACCACCAAAACAGTCTATTATTATGGTGCAAATTATTCTCTGACCATAGTAAAGAAAAACAAACATTTTTGACAGACACTGCAATTGGAGAAATGTTGCAAGAGATATTGCTGATCATGAAACTTCCAAAGCTCATATTAATGCTATGTGTAAGTTTGTTCAAAAATGTAAATTATCCAAAAGAATTGATTCTGAGATATTGGCTCAGTTTGAGAAGGAGTGTTCTTATTGGAGGAAAGTGCCCGCTGCCCAGGATCTCCATCCCCAGCAGCTTTCCCCTTCATTCATGGGCAGCAGCCACTCACCAGGTGGCAGCCAACAGCAGTGCAACAAGCCAGGAGGACTCAGGAGGAGGCAGTGCAGCCACGTAACCAGTTGCCAGAAAGAAATGGTGCTTTCCTGCTTTGGAGTGCAGCTTTTTCCTGTTGGCTGTGTAGCTTGTGGGCTCTCCAGCCCCCAGCTGCCCCCTCACCCCTGCCACTATGGGCAGTCATAGCCAGCCCCCTCCTTACTCCACAGGCAGCTGCCGTTCACCAGGAAGTGGCCAGCAGCATGAACGTGGGCTGGAAGGCTTCAGAGGAGCACTGGGCAGCTGCATAGCCAGTGGCCAGAGAGAAGTGGTGCTTTCCCACATCAAAGTGCAGCTTTTTTGTGCCAGCTGTGTAGTTGCCCCGTGCTGTTCTGAAGCCTTCCAGCCTGTATTTGTGCTGCTCACTGCTTCCTGCTGGCTCTCCTGAGGCTGCAGCCTGCAAGTGAATCTTCTTTTGTTTCCACTCCCTCCCCCCAGCCCTCTCTGCAAAGGGATTAGCCCCCCACAGAGCGGGGGAGGGAAAGTGCTGGACCCATTGCTGGACTACTGGCCCTGGGGGCTTCATGTCACTGGGGGGACCCCGATGTCAGGGCATGGTATTTTTCATTGTAAATCTGCCCCTGCAGATAAGCTCTTTTAAGTTCAATATGCAAGTCACAGTTTCATCACTTCTCTCCTGATTAATATAGAACACTCACCTTAAAAATCTCATGCTATCATGGCTGAATCAAATTGTGACTCTCAACTCTGCTGTATTTTGATATAATTCTGGGACTAACCTGGTGTAATTAAATCTTAGTGTACATTTACTAGTTCAGTCTTGCACTCTCTGAGTGTTAACAAAAGTGACTTGAATTTACTTAATCCTCACCAAAAATGTTAATATTCTCTTTAAAAAAAACCCTGTCCACATAGCTTCAGTCTCTTCTTCCTTTCAATGTTATTCTGTTAATATTATGCTGCACCATTTAGCAACCAGTTGCCATGTCCTTGTGTCTATTGAAGACATGATGGACTGTTTCATAAAATGTACAGTAGCAGAGAAATACACAAGGGGCCAGTTCCTCAGCTGGTGAAACATCACTGTTGCTCCACTGAAGTTATTTACATCTACCGGAGATTGGACCAGAATGGTGACAATAATACAGGGTATGGCTGTGACATCAAAATTGAGAAGAAAATTAAAAAAAACATTAGTTACCTCAAATTGAAGGCACAATGGAAAGCCACAATGTGTCTCTGACAACCAGATGAAGAGATATCTGAGAGGATCATCAGGCTTCCAGATATTTGCCCTATATTGTTCTCCACTACTGTGAAACCTCAGGCCATTTACAGCCTATACATATGTTAGTGTAATTCAAGAGAATTCAAGAGACCCACTTCCATCAAGACTGAACCTGGCTCTGCATCATAAAGGGGAAATTCTGTACTGTATCCCCATTTTATTTTCTATGTGGTGTGGTTTGTTTGCATTTGTGCAGCAATCTATCTCCCAAAGAGATACTTGGAAGGTTCTCATTCGCCAATCACAAGCAAATTGCTACTGGTTACACTAAAAACTGAGGAAAACGCTGGAGCTTTTTTGACAAAAAAAGTCATATTTTCTATTCCATCACCTCAAAAAAACCCACCCCAAACAAACAAAAAACAAGGTATGCTGCTCTCAATGAGTATATTATTACAGATTTATAATCTGGAATATATAGTTCCTACAGGACCAGAATCTTAGGGTACGTCTAGACTACAGGCTTTTGTCGACAGAGGCTTTGTCGACAGATACTGTCAACAAAGCTTCTGTCGACAATGAGCGTCTAGACTACAGCCAGTTCTGTCGGCAAAGCAAGACGCTTTGTCGACATGAGAGTATAGACGCAAAGAACAGTGTAGATGCAATAACATCTTCTGTCAACAGAACTCTGTCGACAAAAGGTGTTATTCCTTGTAGAATGAGGTTTACCGCCATCAACAAAAATGCCGAGTTCTATCAATGTATGTAGCTAGAACTCGGCGGTAGTGTAGACGCAGGTATAGTTTTGTCGACAAAAGTCCACTTTTGTCGACAAAACCCTGTAGTCTAGACACACCCTTAATGAGGGAATGTAGACAGGGATAGTGCCTCGCTCAGACATGTGGAAGATTTAAGACTGAGTCCCAGACTTGGAATCTCTCCGGGTATGTCTACACTAACTCCTAGTTTGAACTAGGGAGGCTAATGTAGGCATGTGAACTTGCCAATGAAGCCCGGGATTTAAATATCCCAGGCTTTATTTGCATGTTCCCATCCGGTCGCCATTTTTAAATGCCACTAGTCTGGACTAACTGCCCGTGGCTACACACGGCAGTTAAATGGTAATTCGAACTAAGTCCTTAGTTCGAATTACCTGTTATACCTCATTCCAGGACTAGTTCGAATTACCGTTTAACTGCCGCATGTAGCTGCGGGCAGTTAGTCCGGACTAATGGCATTTAAAAATGGCGACCAGACAGGAACATCCAAATAAACCCCGGGATATTTAAATCCGGGGCTTCATTTGCAAGTTCGAATGCCTACATTAGCCTCCCTAGTTCGAACTAGGAGGCTAGTGTAGACATGCCCTCCTGCCTTATCCTGTTAAGAGGTGGGAATAGCACATAAAGTACTAACTTAATTTGAAAAATTAATCAGACCATCAGGAGTGCTTTTAAGTCCAGATCAGCTGGATAGGGACAAGAAAGAGGAGTGACTACTACCTGAGGTCTTAAAAGGCTTTTAAATACTACACATTGTGTCTCTTTTACTGTATTAGGTTCTGACCATGCTGACCTTGATCCTCCGTAACATTACAATAAAGCAAGCACTAAGAAAAGTGAACAACCACCCCTCTTACAGAGCAGTAACACCCCTAGTTTTTATACAGCCAATGACATGAATAGACCTAAGCAAATTTTTCTTCATTGTGAAGAAGAAGGAGAAACAGAGTACCAGGCTAAGTTCCAGGAACAGAGCCCAGGCCTCTTCAGTCCCCAGCCACCACTCTGTACAATAGCCAACATGGACTCCCATTCATAATCAAGATAAATTAATGGGATGCTGTTACCTCAGGCATAATTATAGTGCCTGCTGTGAAATTGTCGAGGCAAAGTCCCATCAGCCACATTTCAACCAAACTTATTTTGTTGCAGCTTTTATTTTGTAAAGACTTGAGAGACACAAAAATACCAGTAAAAGTAGTTCCCCCCAAATCCACAGGGCTTTTGCAGTTAAGCCTCCCTATATAATACTCTTTGGCTGTACCTAGAGCCACTTTTAGTTGTTTTTTAAACTTCCTCTCAGGCCCCCAAAACAAAAACACCTAACTGTACAGAAGTTTTTCCTTAGCAGCAATTAATCCCTCCCTCTTTTCGGCTAGACATTCACACTATCTGTCCCAGCTGTCCTTACCTATCTGCGTGTTCATATTAGTCCATTCAGAACCTATTTCCAGCAGTGCATCATATTGGGAAATGCATTAACATGGTAATTATTTTCTTAATAAACTCTCTTTTGCCAAATCATGTTATTTAAAAAAAAATACACTGTAAGGCCAAGTGCAACCCCAGTCAATGCAGTGCTTTCTACTCTTGTGCTCTCTCCATTGGCTCTTTAGGAGTAAAACAACAACAATTATTGTTATAATCTGGTTTGATCCCACTGAAGTGAATGGCGCTGCAAAGATACATAAAACTGTCAGGCTACGTCTAGGCTGGCATGATTTTCCGCAAATGTTTTTAAAAGTTTTTCCGCAAAAGCACTTTTTACAGAAAAGCGTCCGTGCCAATCTAGATGCGGTTTTGCGCAAGAAAGCCCCGATCGCCATTTTCGCCATCGGGGCTTTTTTGCGCAAAACAGTTTTTAGCTGTCTACACTGGCCCTCTTGTGCAAAAACATTTCTGGAAAAGGGCTTTTGCCTGAATGGGAACGTCAAAGCATTTGCACAAGAAGCACTGATTTCGGACAGTAGAACGTCAGTGCTTTTGCACAAAATCAAGAAGCCAGTGTAGACAGCTGACAAGTTTTTCTGCAAAAGCAAATGCTTTTGCGGAAAAACTTGCCAGTCTAGATGTAGCCTCAGAATTGTGCTCATGTCATCAGTGTCGCTGGTTTGAAAATCAAGCAAAAGCGGCATACTAATTTTAAGATGCATTAGAAACACAGGTAATAATCCATTTCTCTCCGAAATGCAAATGCAAGAAAACACATAGAAAAAATCATGTTTACATTCTAGCTTCTAAAAGGAAATTACAACAATGGAGGGTAAACAAAACCAAATGAAATGAAAGTCCTCAACAATATATTTTTAAAACATAGATCTGCTCTTGAGCTCAGAACTTGCTTAATGATTTTTCAACATTTGCTCACTCCAGGGATCTCAGATTGATTTCCATGCAAGTTGCTTCCCTATATGTTGAACTGTGTAGATGCAAGAATGACAGTCCTTAATGGATCTGGCAGCCATTTCAGGAGACCTCAGCACACTGTAACACTGGAACGATCAAGAATATTATTCAAATTAAACAAAATAAACAAGCTTCCAGCAACGTAATCACTGGAATTATTTGGTTGCCACCTCTGAGAAACTCTCATTTGCAGACTTTGGGAGCATAGCGTACCATGTAAAAATGCTTCTGTTTGTATTGCAGCATGTTCTCCCCTTGGGAAATCCAGACTGCAAAGACATATGTGTTGGCATCAAACTATCTTACCAGCCAGTGTTGAACTCCACATGAGCGTCAAAGAAACCAACGATCAGAGAGGTTGCTGCTTTCCAGCCTTGGATTCGAGCTCGAATCAGTCCTTCCCGTTTGTTATTGCGCACTATCTTCACCAGGCCTGGGTATCTCTTATTGACGTACTGGTCCAGATTAAACTTCAGCTCAACTGAAAAAAAAGACACACACCCGTGCTCTCAAAGAAATTTCCACTGAGAACAAATAGCCATCACATAATATTTTATTGAGATATGATTTACCCTGGAACAAACATTTCTAAAACTAAAGACTCAAAAATAATTCTGAGCCTCAGACCTTTCCAAATGATTGGCTGCATTCCAAGAGGAGGTAGGTACATGCAGTTTCTACTGATGTACATGGGCCCTGTTCTAAGGTCTTGTCTTAACCCAAATTCAACTTTTAATTACAGTGGTGTGAACCCAGAATAATCCTATGAAATTCAAGAGTATTACTTTGGATTTACACACATGCAGTTTGGTCCTTAGGTATTATACATGGAATTTTATAGGTATTTTGCCTAAATAAAACCCTCATTGCTGTGTCACTTGGAAAGTTACTCAGCACTGCTTAGAATTTTGTCAAGTATTTAGAGAACATCAGGTTTCAATTAGTTTCAAAATAGTGATTATTGTTAGAGCCTTGTACAGACAGAAAAAATGATCCATGGATATCCACATCCACAGATGCAGATACCCATGGATATAAAGCGGATACCCACAAATTTGCAGGGTCTTAAATTCAACATTTGTATCCATATCAGTAGCCACAAAAATGAACCACGGATATCTGCATCAATATCCACAGATACAGATACCCATGGATATAAAGTGGATATCTTTGGATTTGCACAATATTACAAGACCCCTAATAATTTCTGACATGCTAAAGAAAGTCTCTGAGGCTATGTCAACACTGCCACCCTAATGTAGGCATTTGAATTTGCAAATGAAATCCAGGATTTAAATATCCCGGGCTTCATTTGCATGTTCCCAGGCGGGCTCCATTTTTAAATGCCCGTAGTTCGAACTACCTGCCTGCGGCTACATGCGGCACAGACTAGGTAGTTTGAATTAAAGCTTCTAATTTGAACTACCATTATGCCTCCTACAAGGTAGTTCAAACTACAGGGCATTTAAAAATGGCGGCACCTGGGAACATGCAAATGAAGCCCGGGATATTTAAATCCTGGTCTTCATTTGCAAGTTCGAATGCCTATAGTAAGCCACCCTAGTTCGAACTAGGGTGGCAGTGTAGACATACCCTGAGAGTCTGATCACACACCAGAGAAACTCAACTGGCATAAGAGGAGTTACTCCTGCTTTACTTTGAGCTTTAGACTGGGTCCTAAAACAGATCAGAAACAGGCCGCCTGAGTTCAAGGGTTTGCACTTAAATGTAATTCAGAAAACCTGTGCTCCATCCCATCTTCTGAAAACTGAAGTTGATACTAGATAATTAAACAGCCCACCTCCCAATGATGTCACTTTCCACTCATTCAACAACATGTGATTCAGAACTCATCAGCTGTGACATTTGCCTTCACTTCAATACATTCATAAACGGACTAATTGTGAATAATGAACTTTGAACTTTAAAAATTTCATCATGGACTGCATTAGATTCTATTTACCATATTTTTTAAAATTCAAAATAATTATAGAGTGGTAATTGTTCCTTTCCTTAACATAAGCTATGAGAATAGTTGACCTGACACACGTCATGTAATACATAATATTAGAGCTCTCCAGTATCCTGGCTTATGCTAGGGAAAGGAACAATTATCAGCCAGATCAATAGATATGAGTCAATTTTCAGCAGTGGAGAGGAAAGTTACCTCAGAGAATCCAGGTGAGATTCTACTCTCTGCCTGGTATATATCCTGATCAACTCCACTAATTTAACTAAATGACTTTATCTTTACGTTGGTATAACTGAGAGCAGAATTTGTCCATATGTTGACAGGTCAATACAGACATACTGATAAGGAGTTCTTTTTGGTTTCTCTTTTTTGGGATTCCTGAGAAGAAGTATCCAAATACAAGAATGTTTAAATTGATAGGCTTCCAAGGAAATGTTAAATTTGAGATCTTATTCTGAATTGAGCAGTGTTAAAATGTAATAATGATTTCTAGAGCTTAAAATAGGCAGAAACAACCTATCATAACAAACACAATGCATAATTTACTTATTTAAATTTTTCTAATATATTACAGGAGCTGGTAACCTAATTAAGCCATATTGATTGTTAACACCTAAAATGTAATGCTGTCCTACATTCTGAGTTTTGTCTAATAAATGATGTTAGTTAAAATACATGCTATTTTTTGTATTTGTTAATTATATTACTTTACTATGAGACTGGCTTCATGCCTAGTCTTATAGTGTGATTCTTGCACTCTAATTATAAGCTCTTGCGTGAAAAAAAAAGTTTCATAACCTGTTTCAGATCTCAATTATACCAGGGTATAACAGCCCCATCCACTTTGGTGAAATTGTGTCCAATTTATCCCAGTGTCAATGAAAACAGAAATGGACGCTTATCAGGAACTTCCTTTGTAAGTATAATTGTTTTATTTAATCATCTGGGCTCAGGTCTGGCCCACAACATTTTGGTGCCTGAGGTGGAGAGCTCAAATGATGCTCCCATGCCCCCTGGGTCCTAGTGGTGACCCCCCCTGCAGTCTGGCACCTGAGGGCGGCTATCTCAGTTCGCCTCATGGTATGGCCAGGCCTGTCTGGGCTAATAATCAATATATTTCTCTGAATCTGGAAGTTTGAGGGATCAAATAAACTATCTGATCCTTTTTTATAGACAACTTTAGTAAAAGTTTATTTTCTATCAAGAATTTTATGTCAGGGACTAAATAAAATATATTAGATGCTATCAAAAGACCTTTAGTCATGATAGTAAGTTGTTACTCATGTGAATTGTCTCAACTAAGTCAATGCGACCTCACTCATGGCTTAGTCTTGCCAACATGACTAAGTTTTGTACAATTGGTGTCACTGAGCCAGATCCACCACTGACACAAACTGGATCATAGTTAAAGGATTTACCTTCTCTGAGGATCTGGGCCATTATTTACAAATCTGTACTTTTATTTCTGATATTCCGCCTCTGAGCTACTTCAGATATTTTTGGATCTAGTCTTGTTCCAGTCAAACCTCCGAAAAATATATTTAAATTAGAAGCAACTCTATTATTTCCATTTACTATTTAATCACATTACAAAACATAAGATAAAACCCTTTAGAGGAAAAGAAAGCATGTGTTGACATTCACCGTTATCACTGTTGTCATCCACCAGAATGATCTCCTTGAGCAAATGGGATGGGGTATGATTCACAACACTGTGCACTGAGCGCAAGATGACAGACAGAGCCTCGTTTACAAAAATAAAGACCACCGAGATCTGAGGCAGCTCATCAGAATAGGTCATCTGTTTGCACCTGTAGAGAACAAGGCAAGAACTAGAACCCAGTAAGAGACAGATATTAAACATGCAGAAGATTGGATTTCATCTCTCTCTTCCTAGCATTTAGACACAGAGTACTTGTTCATTCTGATCTATGGTAATGAATGGCATTCCCCAGGTACATTCTATTTGGGTACAAATGAAGACCATTTTAGTCCTGAATAAAAATCACCTAATTAAATGCTAACATTTAATCACCTTAATGACAATAGAACCATATATTTGCATATTCCTGAACATAGGCAGAATGTGTAGAGGATTTTAGTTGCAGCAAGGTTAAATTGTCTCATACAAAATGAGATGTTGTAAAATACTCATATGTTTTGCTTTAAGACTCAAAAATAACTGAAAAGAAGACTTTAAGGACTATGAATTGAGTCTGCTTCTGATGACATCAACTGATTTAAAAAGAAGTAGGATCAAACCCGTATTTTCAACTGGCCTAAAAACAGATCTCAAAATGGTACAGAATATTTTTCATGTGAACCCTATTTATACCCAAGCCAGTGCCCTATGTTTCCATGCAAACAAGAATTAGCCCTCACAAATTTTGTTATTTCTGCAGTTGTCCGGCTTGCAGACAAATGGATAAATAGATGTATTTGCAAAATCTATATCCACAGCTTGGGAGACCATATATCAAAATCAGTCCCTACATGAAGTTTTGGAAAAAGCAGAGAAAGCCTGGAATACATCCCAACTTATTCCTGTCCTCCAGGCACAACTCTTACATTTGTTGCTCTACTCATTTTTATAGACTACTAAAATCTGAGTTGTGGGATGACTGTCCATACCAGCACAGAGAGTTCAATGTAAGGCAAGTCTGTTGCTGTGAATTAAACCCATTGTTTCTGTGAAAAAACAGAAATAAAAGACTATAGTGGGATTGGAAAATGTGTGAATTTTTGCAGAAGGTGCAAATCCTCTCTCACAGTTACTTGAAAATACATGCTAGCCCAGCTGGTTGGCTGCGTGAGTTACCTAATGCATGCTCTTCTCAACACCGGTGCACTCTCTTTTTGTGCACTGGTATTAATGTCAGTCAGAGAAGAAAACAATAGTGGGAGATGGCCTCTAATACAGTACAAGAAGTGCAACAAAGTACAATGCTTCCAAAACCCTTAGGGCATGTCTATACTAGAAAATTATTTCAAATTAACTTATTTTGAAATAATAATTCCTGAAAAAATAATTTCAAAATAATATGTCCACAATGCAGGAAAGCTTTGAAATTAATCTGAGACAGGCTCCCATAATGTGGATGCACTACCTTGACTTAGAGCCCCAAGAAGATCTGGGGAGTACTTACTTTGACTGACTCTGGAGAACAGTTATTTAGAAATTGCAGCATTGGTGTGTCCACACTACTGCTGTTTTGAAATACAGGCAGTCCCCGGGTTACGTACAAGATAGGGACTGTAGGTTTGTTCTTAAGTTGAATTTGTATGTAAGTCGGAACTGGTACATATTGTAGGGGAAACTCTAGCCAAACATTTTTTTTAGTTTTGGATAGCATAGGGAAAGGTTAACTCCCCTCTAATGTTTGTTTTGCTGTCTGTTCCCCTGTTCAGAAGATTTCACATCTATTTCTGTCCCTGTGACAAACTCAGGACTAAAGGAGTAACTCATCAAATACCAAACAGCTCTGCACCATGCTTTGAGCTAATAGCTTTATTTCCACACACCACCCAGGGTTCTAGGAGGAGGGTCCTTTTTTTGCTAACACAATGAGGCCAGCACTTTGTTTGTTTTGGTGGAGTCTTTGTTTGCCCAGGGAGCCCAGCATGTATAGGGGGAGGAGGGGCAGAGAGGCTGCTTTTGTCTGCTGTTGGGCAGCCTGTTGCTCAGGGGAGGGGGCAGCCTGTTGCTGGCAGGGGGGAGGGGGAGGCGTGCAGGATGCGAGGCCGCGGGGGGGGGGGGCCCAGCGGGCGTGGGGGGGCACTTTTCCTCTGCCCGGCAGCTCTGCGGGATCCCTGTCCCTGTGGCCAACTGCTGCAGGCAGAGGCCAGTTGGAGCCAGCCGAAGAGGAGGAGGAGGTGGATTCTAGGACCCAGGTGAGCGAGCCCCGGGGACGCTGCTGCGCTCCGGGAGCCCGGCATGTATAGGGGGAGGAGGGGCAGAGAGGCTGCTTTTGTCTGTTCGGCAGCCTGTTGCTGGCAGGGGGGTGGGGGGGGGGGGCAGCGGGCGTGGGGAGGCACTTTTCCTCTGCCCGGCAGCTCTGCGGGACCCCAGTCGGAGCCGGCCCGAGGAGGAGGAGGATCCTAGGACCCAGGTGAGCGAGCCCCGGGAATGCTGCTGCACATGTGCGGGAGTTGCCTCACCCCGTTCGTATCTAGGGATCCGACGTAAGTCGGATCCACGTAAGTCGGGGACTGCCTGTAACTATTTTGAAATAAATGTTATACTTTGTGGAAAGCATGAGTTATTTTAACATAACCAGCTCCTTCTTTCAAAATAATAGGTGTGGTAGTGTGGTTGCTCCAAATGTTATTTCAAAATAAGGGGGGGTTATTTCGAAGTAACTCCTTAGTGTAGACCAGGGCTAACAGTCAAAAGCACCAAGAATTTGTCTTTTTTCCCTTCCCATGCAAATGGATGGACATAGTGATCGTTGGCTTTGTTAGGTCTCTTTGGGTATGTCTAGACTACATGGCTCCGTTGATGGAGTCATGTAGATTAGGTTTCTAGACACAGGAAAATGAAGCGGCGATTTAAATAATCGTCGCTTCATTTACATAAAAATGGCTGCTGCACTGTGCTGATCAGCTGTATGGCGGCACAACCCGGTAGTCTGGATGCTCTGCGGTCGACAAGGGAAGCCCTTGTTGACCGGCCCGGTAAACATCATTCCAAGAGGCATAATAGGGCGGTTGACAAGGGCTTCCCTTGTCGACCGCGGAGTGTCCAGACTACTGTTCTGTGCTGCCAAACAGCTGATCGGCACAGCGCAGCAGCCATTTTTATGTAAATGAAGCAGTGATTAGTTAAATTGCCGCTTCATTTTCCTATGCCTAGAAACCTAATCTACATGGCTCCGTCGACGGAACCATGTAGTCTAGACATACCCTAAATCTGAATGGATCAGTATTAGAACTTGGGAAAGTATTCATCATCAGCTGTGGTAGTGTGATGGTTTTTTTTTTTTGATCAAGTGAGCATCATATCCCTAATAATATCTGCCTCTCACTATAGCAATTATTGATTTGATTATTTATTATTAATTATTATTATTATTCATGCAGCAGGTGAACAGCACAGCATCTACGGCTCCAAACTGCCAGTTAGCATCTCTTCTGCTGTAGCCTGCTTCCTTATTTTGTGTAATATCTCTCCAACTAAGATAGACCTTATCTTAAAAAATTACCTACTTATTCTCACAGCCAAATTTCACTCACAAATATCATAGCAATTACTGAGCTTAACCTATAAAACACTGCTAATGATGCTACTGGAAATGACTTTTCCTGCTCTTGTCATACTTTCTGACCTTTTTGCTCATCCCTTCAATGTAATGATGACTTCTTTCCCCACCATTAGCAGTTATATTGTGGGGCATGACAATGATTTGGCTGCTGGGTAATCTCTGGAAATCAGTTATGAGTTTAAAAAATAAGCATTTACTCGTAACTTCTACTCATTCGAATCCTATTTTCTGTGAGAGTGAGCGGCCTTGTCAGTGGTTACACCATAGCTACTGAAAGCCCACTTGCTACACTGTGTGAAGTAAAGGGATGTGAAGGAGGTCACCTTGCTACGCCCCCTAGAGGGGACAGCCTCACTCTAGGAAGTGAGGGGGTGGGGTGGGGGCAAAGTGGTGTTGGGTGAGGGCACGGGGGACCAAGGATATGGGTTGGAGCTGATAACATTATATTTGTAAATTCATTATTTGCATAATGAATATGCAAATAAAATATTACCAATTTTGTGAATGGGTTTGCCGGTCCAAAGCATAAAAAAGTAAGGAACCACTGATATAGATGAATTTCTTTTTGGGCCTCATTCTCCTTTCAGTCATTGCAGCAGACAATATCAGAAGTCAGACAGGATCATTACTTCAAAATGCAGCAGAACTCTGTGTCACCAGCTGAAAAGTGTGGAATAGATTGGTACCCTACACACCCCTGGAAAGATTTCACAGGGCATTCAGTGAAAGCATGCAATAAAAAAGCAGCAGCTGCAAATACATGTATCATGCCTCTGATTATGACCTTCTTTATATTGTTCCTAAGTCAAGACCAACTCCAGAATTGTTCATGTGAGATCAGAATGAGGCAAAAAGTTACTGATAGAGCAGTAAAACTGTACAAATGAAATGATGGGATGCTAGCTTAAGGGGGATCAAATATGCTAACCCCTGAGCAGGTTCAGTGTGACCTGCATATTTCCTAAACCTTAAGTAAAGTAGGTCTCAATAGAGTGGCTTTAGAGAGAAAAGATGGTGCAGTGGCTCAGGCAATAACAAAAACATAAGGACGTAAGACCATTCTTACTGAGTCAGACCAAAGGTCCATCTAGCCCAGTATCCTGTCTGCCAGCAGTGGCCAATACCAGATGCCCCAGAGGGAAGGAACACTGCAGGTAATCCCCTCATGATCTTCCCCTGTCACCCACTTCCAAACAAACAGAGGGTAGGGACACCATTCCTACCCACTCTGGCTAATAGCCATTGATGGGCCTAACCTCAATGAATCTATCTACCTCTTTTTGAACCCTGTTAAAGTCCTACTCTTCACAGCATACTCAGGAAAGAGTTCAACAGGTTGACTGTGCTGAATAAAGAAAAACTTCCTTTTGTTTGTTTTAAACCTGCTGCCTATTAATTTCATTAGGTGACCCCGTAGTTCTATTGTGGGAACACATAAATAACGTTTTCTTATTCACTTTTTCCACACCAGTCTTGATTTTACAGATCTCTATCATATCCCTCCTTAGTCTCCTCTTTTCAAAGCTGAGAGTATGAGAGCTGAGTGTAATTCTTTGCTCCACCAGAGAGTTCCTTTGTGTCTTTAGGCAAGTCACTCTGTGCCTTTGTTCTGTAAAATGCGGATAATAGCACTGAGCACAGGAATGGGGGTGTAATGGATAGGAGGAGAGCTTATCAACACCCGGTGACTAAGGTAGCTAGCAAGGGCTTTGGTGGGTGGCTGGGAGAAGAACCAATCAAAAGAACGTGCTGAAACTTGAATTGGATATAGATTCCTTGCCTGCTTTCTTTGGGTATGTCTACACTACAAAGTTAATTCGAACTAATGGACGTTAGTTCGAATTAACTTTGCTAGGCGCTACACTAGCGCGCCACTAGCTTGAACTTAATTAGAACTAGCGGAGCGCTTAGTTCGAACTAGGTAAACCTCATTCTATGAGGACTAAGACTAGTTCGAACTTACTAGTTCGAATTAAGGGGTGAGTAGTCCCTTGATTCGAACTAGTGGGAGGCTAGCCCTCCCCAGCTTTCCCTGGTGGCCACACTGGCCAACACCAGGGAAACTCGTATGCCCCCCTCCCGGCCCCGGACTCCTTAAAGGGGCACGGGCTGGCTACGATACCAGTGCCAGGTGCAAGCCTGCCAGCACCCAGCTAGCAGACCCTGCATCTGGCACGGCTCGAACCAGCCACCCGATGCCCCCCAGCCTTCCCCCTCTTCCCAGGACCAGGCTGGCGGCTCCCAGGAGCTTGCCCGGGACCACAAGAGGCGGGCACCCGCCTGGTCTAGTGCAGACATCATAGAACTCGTCCACGACCTCCACGCTAGGCACAGGAAAGTGGCCAGCTAGGGCAGGAGAGCTGCCAGCCTGGCCACCCAGGAGCAGGTGTGCATGAAAATCAAGGGGGTCCACTGAGACCCCCGACTCTGAGCCCTGAGCTTACAATGGCCATCCTGGATCAGACCAAAGGTCCATCTAGCCCAGTAGCCTGTCTGCCAACAGCGGGCAACCCTAGGGACCCTGGAGGGGATGGACCGAAGACAGTGACCAAGCCATTTGCCTCGTGCCATCCCTCTCCAGCCTTCCACAAACTTTGGGCAGGGACACCACTCCTACCCCCTGGCTAAGACTACTCCATGGACCCAACCTCCATGACTTGATCTCACTTCCCTTTAAACTCTGTTCCAGTTCTAGCCTTCACAGCCTCCTGCAGCAAGGAGTTCCACAGGTTGACTCTTTGCTTTGTGAAGAACAACTTTCTCTTACTAGTTTGAAGCCTGCTACCCATTCCTTTCCTTTGGTGTCCTCTAGTCCTTCTTTATGGGAACTAATGAAGAACTTTTCTGAATGCACCCTCTCCACCCAACCCCTGCTTTTAGAGACCTCTATCCTGTCCCCCCTCCATCTCCTCTTTTCTAAGCTGAACAGTCCCAGTCTCTGTAGCCTCTCTTCATCTGGGACCTGTTCCCAACCCCTGATCATGTTAGTTGCCCTCTCCTCTCCCAGCCTTTCTCTTCCCCTCTCCCACCTCCTTTTCCCAGTCTCCCCCAGTTTTGTTCATTAAAGACAGAGTCAATGTTGGAAGAAACGTTATCTTTATTTTGTACATCATAAGAAGGGGGGCTAGGGAAGGGTAAGTGGAAGGAGGTGAGGGAGGAATGGGGTACGAGCCCCCGATGGGGAGGACTGGGCTGGCTCTGCGGGCTTCTGGGGGTGGAAGCTCTCCTGCAGCCCCCCGATTGCTCCCTCTCCCCAGATCGCAGCCTGCGGCAAGTTCAGCCGGGCTGATGGCCGAGTGGTGTGATGTGCCCAGTGTGGGTACTCCGGGCAATCCAAGCCAGGACTGCTTTGCAAGCGGGGCACCCCTTAGAACTGTCTGTCCGGGGTGGGGGTCGGGACCCTTTAAGCGCAGCCCTCGGCTAGCCTCAGACAGCATCTCCACGCTCTAAGTCCTCCTCTGATGCCCTGCCGGCACTGCTTCCGGCCATCCTTAAGCCTTGTTCAGGGTCCACTCAATATGGACTTGCTAGTTCTAGATGCGTTAGTTCGAATTAGCTTAGTTCGAATTAACTAATTCGAACTAAGTTAGTTCGAATTAACGTTGTAGTGTAGACGTACCCTTAGTTACCAAGATCATGTTCTCAAACCATCCCCTTATCATAGAATCATAGAACTGGAAGAGACATCAGAAGGTCATGAAGTCCAGCCCCCTGCTCTAGGCAGGCCCAATCCCAACTAAATCAACCCAGCCAGGGCTTTCTCAAGCCGGGACTTGAACACCTCTAGGGATGGAGACTCCACTACTTCCCTAGGTAACCCATTCCAGTGCTTCACTACCCTCCTACTGAAATAGTTTTTCCTAATATCCAACCTGGACCTCTCTCACCATAACTTGAGACCATTGCTCCTTGTTCTGCCATCTGTCACTGCTGAGAACAGCCTCTCTCCATCCTCTTTGGAACCTCCCTTCAGGAAGTTGAAGGCTGCTATCATATCCCCCCTCACTCTTCGCTTCTCCAGACTAAACAGACCCAACTCCCTCAGCCTCTCCTCATAAGTCATATGCTCCAGCCCCCTAATCATTTTGGTTGCCCTCCGCTGGACCCTCTCCAATGCGTCCACATCCTTTCTGTAGTGGGGGGTCCAGAACTGGACACAATACTCCAGATGTGGCCTCACCAGTGCCGAATAAAAGGGAATAATGACATCTCTGGATCTGCTGGTAATGCTCCTCTTAATGCAACCTAATATGCCATTAGCCTTCTTGGCTACAAGGGCACACTGTTAACTCATATCCAGCTTCTCATCCACTGTAACCCCCAGGTCCTTTTCTGCAGAACTACTACTTAGCTGGCTCGTCCCCAGCTTGTAACTATGCTTGGGATTCTTCCGTCCGAAGTGCAGGACTCTACACTTGTCCTTGTTGAACCTCATCAGATTTCTTGTGGCCCAATCCTCCAATTTGTCTAAGTCACTCTGGACCCTATCTCTGCCCTCCAGCGTATCTACCTAGCTTAGTGTCATCTGCAAACTTGCTGAGGGTGCAATCCATCCCCTCATCCATGTCATTAATAAAGATATTGAACAAAACCGGTCCTAGAACCGAACCTTGGGGCACTCTACTAGAAACCGACCGCCATCCTGACATCGAGCCGTTGATCACTACCCACTGGGCCCGGCCTTCTAGCCATCTTTCTATCCATCTTACCATCCATTTATCCAATCCACATTCCCTTAGCTTGCTGGCAAGAATATTGTGGGAGACCGTATCAAAAGCCTTGCTAAAGTCAAGGTATGTCACATCCACTGACTTTCCCATGTCCACCGACTGAGCTGGCCTGCTGGTCTGCCTGCTAAAAAATGTACTGGGAAAGGGAAGGGCGGGGGGAAATGCATGTAGTCTATAGCATTAACTGCTAAGCTTTTACTTATCGGTTACTCAGTTAATTGACTACACTATTATACCCCTAGTGAGTTTCTCAAAGTGTATCCTCTTGTATGCATGCCACATTCCCACAGGTCATGAGGTGGGGACCCGTAGGATTGTTAGAGGAAAAGCTCATTGCCAGCAGCACAGAAAACAGAAGTGCCTTCCTTAATCTGACCTTTGGTTGTGGCCACCAACATTGCCAAATCATGGCAGCTGCAGAACAGAAGGATATAACTGTGTCATTCAGAGTACGTCCTTCAAGAGAGGAATGCAAATGCGGACAAACCAAATTGCAAATGAAGCGCAGATTTGAACTACCCACACTTCATTTGCATAATGGTGACCAACCACTTTTCTGAAATAGCATATTTTTTAAAAAAACGGGGTTATTTCAAAAAGAAACTCTTCCTTTGAAATACGGAACGGTTTCTTTTCAAAATAATCCATTTTTTTCTCAAAATACGCTATTTCGGAAAAGCGGCCAGCCGCCATAATTCAAATGAAGCACAGGAAATTCAAATCTGCACTTCATTTGCAATTTTGTTTGTCTGCATTTGCATTCCTCTGTCGAAGGAGGAACGCAATGTAAACGACACCCTCACAGAGAAATGTTCACCCCAGATAGCAATGTCTTCCAGGCTGGCACCTGTTGAGAGACCACACATTTTGGTACACTAGGTACTGTCTCCATAAGTGCTCTGTAGCTGGAGCACACACACCGAGAAAAATTAGAGGGTGTTCAGCACCCCCTGACAGCAAAGCTCTCCCTCTGCATCTTTCCCGTCAGTGCCTCTTGCTTATGAGCAACCTTGCTAATCTACTCCTCCCTGTCCCTCCCAGTGCCTCCTTCCTGTCACAAGCTGCTGTTTTGCTGTGTTCAAAGGCTCTGGGAGAGAGGGTAAGGAGTGGGGACAGAGTTTGCTTGGGGGAAAGATGGAAAGAGGCAGGTAAGAGGAAGAGTGGGGGGTAGAAAGAGGGCAGAGCCTTGGGGAAAGGAGTGGAGTGGGGTCAGGGCTGGGGCAGAGCAGGGGAAGAAAAAGGTGGGGCAGAGATGGGGCTGAGAGATGTGACGGGGCATTGAGCACCCCAGGCCAGAGCAGAAATCTGCACTGATGCCTAGTATACACTGCTGTGGTTCTAGGAAGTGGAGGCGGGATACATGTGTACTTGTCTGCTTTCATCTCTTAGATCAACTTCCTTCCTTATATGGCAGGCTCCTCAGAGTTTGGACCATCCTTCCTGAGTGCTTGAAAAATGCCTAGCACATAGTGGGCACTATCGGAAATATAATAATCCTTTCTGACTTGCACTCTGTGCAATATGCATGTATGGCTATTTACACTATGGTCTTGTCTGTCACTTCCTTCCCATTTTCTACATTCAAACCACATTTCCCAGAGATTTCTGTCCTGTGGAACTTCTGTGCAAAGTTTCAGGCATGACATATGTGGCCTGTGCAATATGGGAACAGATCCTCAGTAACTACAGCTTACTCCATGGCTCTTAGTTAAATTCTAAAGGAATGACTCCTTAAATAAGATAAATGATACACTAAGTATGTATCATTTCATGCTGGAATTATACAGCAGTAGTACTTATACTAATGTCACACTGGTTGTACACCACTGTCGTTCCATTAGGCCTGATTCTTTCTTTTTTATTAATTTATTAATTGTATTTCAGGTGCTTCTAGGGCAGGAATGGGCAAATACCAAACCGTGGGACAGACCTGGTCCATCAGGGTTAGCCCTTGGTGGGCCCCCATGCCCTATATTTACCTGCACATCTGCAGGTATGAGGATCACAATTCCCATTGGCTGCAGATCACTGTTCCTGGCCAATGGGCGCTGCAATTGGCCACACCTGAGGAGATACAGATAAATATAGTGGCAGTGGCCCACTGGGGGCTAACTCTGGTGAACCACCATTATTTTATTGCCCACTCCTGCCCTACAGGTTGCAATCAAGGATTGGCACTGCATTGTAGTATATACTATTCACACATAATAAAAAGTGGTCCCTGCCTGAAAAGGGCTTGCAGTCTGAATTGAAGACCAGGTATAACTGCTTCTCTGAAAGTCAACAGGGTCTAAAATGTGTAGAAGTAGGAGGCCCATTGATTCAACAGAATTAATTCCATCTTTTTTCAAGCATGGAATAGCAGAATCAGGTTCATTAGGTCCAATAGTCATATTTTATTTATATGCTTTTAAAAGTACTTAATTTAATGTAGCTTCAGTAACTTTGGGTATGTCTACACTACAAAGTTAGTTCGAACTAACGGACGTTAGTTCGAACTAACTCATAGGCGCTACACTAGCGCTCTGTTAGTTCGAATTTAAATCGAACTAACGGAGCGCTTAGTTCGAACTAGGTAATCCTCATTCCATGAGGATTAAGCCTAGTTCGAACTTGCTAGTTCGAATTAAGGGCTGTGTAGACCCTTAATTCGAACTAGTGGGAGGCTAGCCCTTCCCAGCTTGCCCTGGTGGCCACTCTGGCGAACACCAGGCAAACTCTACTGCCCCCCTCCCGGCCCCGGAGCCCTTAATGGGCCACAGGTTGGCTACACAGTTTGTGCCAGTTGCAAGGCTGACAGCACCCGTGCCAGCACACCCTGCACCTGACACCCATGAGCCAGACAACCGATGACACCCAGCCCTCCTCCTCTTCCCGGGACCAGCCTGGCGGCTCCCAGAACCCTGCCCGGGGCCGCAAGAGGCAGGCGCCCGTGTGGTCTAGTGCGGAGATCGTGGACCTCATCGAGGTTTGGGGGGAAGCCTTCAATGTCCACGATCTCCGCACTAGCCACAGGAACGCGGCAGTCTATGGCCGCATGGCTGCCAGCCTGGCCGCCAGGGGCCACCAGCGCAGCCGGGAGCAGGTGCGCTGCAAAATCAAGGACCTGCAGCAGTCCTACTCCCGAGCCTGCCTGCCAGGGGCCGACCCGGAGGCCTGCCCCCACTTTCTGGCTCTGGACCGCCTCCTGGGGGCTCATGCCGTCCTTGCCCCCCGGGACGTGATAGACCCTGGGGCAGAGGGACCGCTCCAGGACATGGAGGAGGAGGAGGAGGAGGAGGGCTCCAAGAGCCAGGAGCCTGCCGGCAGCCTGCCCAGGACCCGGGACCCTCGAGGCACCCCACAGAGCCGCTCGCCTGTGTCGTCCGAGGCCAGGGAGGCGTCCACCTGTGAGAACCATCATGCTCCCCTTATGTGTACGGAGGACTGGGGTGAAAGGGAGCCCCGGGACCGTGCGCCTGGGCCTTGCCCACCACGGAGCAGCAGCTGGGGATCCTGCAGGGGCCCTGGCCTTGCAGAGGGGAGCTGGGTTTCACACACCTGGGCCACTGGGGTAATTGACCGCTGGTCTTTCCCCACAACCGCAGCACCTGAGCCTACAGGGCACACCACCCCGCCTGCAGCAGCTGCCCGTGCTCGGGCAAGCAGGAGAGCCAGGAACCAGGAGGACTACCAGAGGCGGCACCTCCGGTTCCTGGAGCAACAGCTCCGTCTCCAGGACCAATGGGTCCAGGAGGACCTGAGGCTGCGCCGGAGGAGCTTGGAGGCACTGGAGGAGCAGGGCCGTGCCCTGCGAGGCCACCTCCAGAGCCTGCTCGACCGCTTCCCAATTCCTCCTGCTCCTGCTCCTCCTGCTCCCCCTCCTGTTCCCCCTGCTGCTCCCCCTGCTGCTCCCCCTTCTCCCCCTGCTCCTCCTGCAGTTGGGGAAGCCGAGGGCGCCGAATCCCCGGATGACGGCGTCCGGGTCGGCGAGGCAGACCACCCTGCGGAGCAGCACCCGGTTGATGGCCTTGACCACCTGCAGAGAGACACAGCACAGCGCCAATCAGTGGGGCGCCTGGGTGGCTGGGAGCGTTCGTGCCCTGGCAGTGCCCCGCACCCCACTCCTGGAAGCAACCCCACTGGCGGCGTGTAGTACGGCCGGGAAAGACCGACCCCTCCGGTGCGGGGCACTTTCGCATCCTCCCGCCCCCCCTTTGTCCCTGGGGCGGCCCATCCCCTCCTTGCAGCCCCTCTCCCCCCCGGCGCAGTGGCCGACGAGTGCCATACCTGCATGATCACCTCCCTGACGGTGGATCTCCCCACGCCAAACTGGTTCCCGACATATCGGTAGCTGTCCGGTGTGGAGAGCTTCCAGAGGGTGATGGCCACCCGCTTCTGGAGGGGGATGGCGGGCCTCATGCAAGTGTCCCTTCTGCGCAGAGCAGGGGCGAGCCACTCGCAGAGCTCCAGGAAGCTGTCCTTCCTCATCCTGAAGTTCTGGGTCCACTGTCGTTCTTCCCAGCACTCCAGGATGATGCGGTCCCACCAGTCGGTGTTGGTGTCCAGACGCCAGACGCGGCGGGGCACGCCGGTGCCAGGGCGCCGCCGTGGCTGCTCCACGGCCCCCAGGGCGGCCAGGTGTAGAGGCAGGGGGCTGACGTGTACCAGGTGGTGCCAGGCAGCCTCGAGCCATTGGTGGCAGGCTTGCAGCAGCAAGTCCAGAAAGTGCACCAGAAGGTGCAGGGCGAGCTCTGGCTCCATGTTGCCACCTGCGGCGGCGTCCCCGAAGGGAAGCACCGACACAGACGGGAACAGAGACCAATGCTTTGCTGTCCCTCGGCGAGGTTGGCAAGCAAGCGGAAAAGCTGAGAACCAGCTGTCCAGGGGGGTCCCTTTAAGCTCGAGCCTCAGATAGCCTCAGACAGCAGCCACACAAAGCAACTACTGACCTGATGCCCTGCTAGAACTGGTTTCAACCGCCCTTAAATGCACCCCTGCGTCCAATCAGTGTGGGCGCGCTAGTTCGAATTAGCAAAATGCTAATTCAAACTAGTTTTTAGTTCTAGATGCATTAATTCGAATTAGCTTAGTTTGAATTACCTAATTCGAACTAAGTTAGTTCGAATTAGCGCTGTAGTGTAGACGTACCCTTTCATAGTTCACCATTTCTTAGCATGAGAAAAATGGATGAAAACTACATCACTCACTCCCATATCTTTTTGGGATGAAAAATATTTGACTTTTGAGGTAATTTAGCCTGACTTACTAATACAAATTAGATACATAATCTGAAGGAAATTTTCACCCTCTCCCCTAGTGTGTCCAACACGATCTGCCTTTTTCTGCAGGCAAACTGCATCACCAAGTAATAACTTGTTGAAAATTAGTGCAGGAACTGACATATGTTTTCATAAAACCCTAAAACAACCCAAAGAAATCCAATCCCCCACATACCTGTATTTTTGTTTTAGTGCTGTAGCTAGAACAAGAGCTGTGCAGAATATTCAAACAAATGCTTCAAAAGACAATCCTGCCGGATTCCAGGACTCATTAATAATTAAGAACTCAAAACAAGATTTGTCAAGTGGGTCACAAATCCTTCAACAAGATCCTAATCCCAGTTTTGACTGAAACATGGACTCTCAGCTTCTACTCAAAATCAGACCAAATGTGACACTAAACAACTCTCTCTTTGACATTGGAATGGGGGGGGGGGGAGGCTCTTTGAAAATTAAACTCAAAACAGAAATCAGCTAGACATGAAAATCAAGTGAAGGGGTACCAAATAAAGAACTATATTCATTACACCTGCACTGACACCAGCTGTGAATTTGAACCAAAGTATTTGCTAACCACACTATTCACAAAAAAAGCACATTTTATACAACTGTAGTCAGAAAGACAGTTTTAAATTCTTGTTTTGAAAGCTGATTCTAAGAGCAACACTAATTAAAGAACAGAAAGAATACCATGTGATCTTTGTGTCCAATAAAAATGAAGATCTCTCAAATTTCAAATAATGAATGTCTGCAATGAACAACTCATGACTGAGCTACACATGGCCAGGAATTATTCATTTAAGTGATGAACTAAATACATTTCTAGCAGCAAATATATTCACCAAATTGCTGCTGCTTCTCTCTGATGCACACAAGCTCCTCCTGCCATAGGTCACTAGCCTTCACCCAGCAATTCAAAGTTAATGTAAATCAACTTTCCTGCTGCATCACCAGTAGTGAGATCCATCATACCCTCCTGCTAAAAGGTCCTCTTTGTCTCCACAGGGATGTGGCAACATCCAAAGAAGGTAACTTTATAGAAAACAATGAGAGAACCTCTATGAGTTTGGTTTACTTCACATAAGTACCTAAGGGTATGTTTACACTAGCCCCCTAGTTCAAACTAGGGAGGCTAATGTAGGCATTTGAACTTGCAAATGAAGCCCGGGATTTTAATATCCCAGACTTCATTTGCAAGTTCGAATGCCTACATTAGCCTTCCTAGTTTGAACTAGGGGGCTAGTGTAGACATACCCTAAAGGCCTGGATGTTTCCATTGATCTTCAGAGCTGGAAACTGGACAGAGAATTTTAAGATTACACATTTGCTGGCAGCATATCCACCTTTCCACATTGAGGTCTAGCCAATACTAAGATGTACAGGATATTAAATCACATTAATATTAATAATTTATTCAAGGAATTTAACCACTTTTCACATCTGCGTAAGAGCAGATTGCTGCATCCTGAAATGTATTCATTATCTTGAAGATTGTGTTGCAAGTGTCAAAATTCAATGTGTTTTGCTTAATTTTTACTAACCAGACATGCTACAAATTGACTAGCATGTACAAGGAAAACTGTAATATTGCTAAGATATGCCAGAAAAAAGAGTTTAAAAAGTGTTCAGTTTTTTATGGGTTTCATTAGGGTTTAATCGTCACAGTGTAGTGTGAGGAGGAAGGCTGATTACAATTTATTTGTTGCTGTTACTTCATTGAATAAGCTTCTAAAAATCTTTGGAGGAAATAGAAGTTGGCAACATAGGCTCTTCCCTATTTTGCAAGCGACCTACTTTCATCTCTGGGCAAATGTTTATATACCAAGATGCATCTTTCTATCTATGTACAAATACAGAACTACTGGAAGAGTGAACAATCAAACAAAAGGCCAATCACAGACTAAGTAAATCTGTCTTATAATAGAATTTTCTCTGCTGATCCTACAATGAACAGTCATTAATATTTCAGGGTCCTAGCAGGACAATGCTATTCATAATTTACTCTGTGGGTAGCTCCCTCTGGGTATCTGCGTGCTTGGTAACGGTGCTCAGGCGGGGATAGAGGAGTTAAAGCTACAACTCATATAAAGGAAGCTAACAAATGAACTGTAGCCTTGTATTAATTTTCTCTTATTTTAAATAGCACAGTTTATGTCAGACTGAATATACACCAAGTTTATTGTATCTGGGAAGAGTTATGGTACAGCATGAACCTATGCTCCAAGAATAAATGTCTAAAGAACATTGATTTAGCATTGAGAATCGAAGCATTAAATCTTTCATATTTAGATGCTTTATATTAGATTGAACATGGGAATGGGGAGTAATAAATGCATGCTTATGGAAGGATGTCTCAGAGTCAGGCAGATAGGACAAAGTGAAGGTGTGTGCCTACACAGAATTAGTCTGGTAATTGAAACAGAAAAGTTTCCCAATTAACTAAGCCTCATAAACAACAGATGATGGGTAATCAAAAAGTTATAGAGGCTTTGGATCAGGTCCATAAAGCATATGACTTCAGATGTGCAGATCCACCAGAAAGACACAAATGACCTTGTAGAGACTTCAAAATGTTTTTCTTGGCCCAAATTCTGCAGGTATATTTCAGACAAAACTCCCATGGACACCTTAATGGGTCATGACTCTAGGAATGTGCTTCATGAACTTAAATTACAACACAAGGCCTCCAAATCAGAGAAGCACTGAAGCATGTCCCCAGTTTCATAAGGGCTACTCACACTGAAAGCTATGGACATGTTTTAAGAGCTTTGCTAGATTGGGACCTTATGGCACTTTTATAGAATTTGTACACATTAGAAGAGAATTAGAATTGCCTGGTGCAGCATGGGACAATTGCATTAAGTTAGGCATTTTAAAGATATAAGTAAAGAGCAATCTCCTAGCAGCTAATTATTAGTCTTTTTTTTTAAAACCTATCATTTTAATTTCATTTCACTTACATATAGAATTTAAAAAATCATTTTCTAGTTATCTCCATTGTACAAATGAATAACCAGAAATTGATTTTTATGCCTTTTAAAAATATATTGAAGGCAATTTTCCCAGCCATTCTTCTTAAGAAAATAACCTTATTAAACATGTCCTGCTAAGAAGTATTGACTGTATCACCATTGTCATGAAGTCCATGGAATTCACTATTTTTTCTGGATGCTTCAATATTTATTCTTACTGGATTTCTAGCAGTTACATATTTGTAATGAAACTAAGAGACATCTTCTGCCACTTCAGGGAACCAAGCTCCATAGTAGATACTTCTTACCATAAGATCATAATATGTTACCTCTGTTTGAAACATCAAGGATATAATTTAGTCCCCAGATCAGTCATATAAAGAAGTTGAATACTCTGTGATGAGTAAACAGAATACAGATTCTTCACCTTTTGGGTGCACCTGGAGTAATAATAGGAATGTAAAAGGTTAACTGGTTAACCAGTAAGCATCACCCTAAATCAGGGCTGGGCAAAATATGTCCCACAGGTCCGGCCTGCCTAGAGATGTAAAGGAGCAGTCGACTATCTGATAAACAGGAGCTTATCAAATAGCACTATCGACTACTTCCTCATGTCCTCTTCCCTTTCCCTCCCACACAGCATTTTTAAAGGGAAGCAGGCAGGAGAGGATGCTGGCTGAATCCATTTTCCCGGGTCTCAGCACAAACACCTTCCTCCCTCCCCCTGCTGTCACTCTACGTTTTAAAGGCAAGCTAGTGCGAATGCTCAGATCCAGGACAAGGGATTCAGCCTGCACCTTCTCCTGCCAGTTTCCCTTTAAAAATGCAGAGAGGCAGCAGGAGTTTGTGCTGAGATCCAGTGTGAGCTGGGAGTGAATGCTGACATTGCCCTTCCTTATCAACTAATCGAGCAGTGGATGGAAATACTATTGGCTACTCGATTAGCCAATTAACTACTATTTAACATCTCTACACTAAGCCACTGGATCCAGCCTATGAATGCAATGGGGAGCCCTAGGTAGGCTTCCCTGCTTGCCCCACACACCCACACATTGCTCGGAAAAGCAGCTTCTGGGCCATTTCTCTTTCAAAACTGTGATCCCAGAAGAGAGGTGGGGGAGGCTTCAGGCATTGCCTCGGCCTCCATTGGCCAATTTTTGGCCAGAAACTGGCTAATGGGAGCTGCCTGTTTAAATAATAGGCAGCACACAAAGTACCATGCCCCACTCCCCTTCGCCTCAGTCATTCACACAAGCCAGCAGGTTGGCTGGCTGGTTAGGCTGCTGGCTGGTAAATATCCTGACAACAGCCTGCCTCTGGCACCCAAACCCTCACTTCCCCAACTCCCTGCTCTCCCACTCAACATACCCATACACCCCTCCCAAATCGGGCACCGCAGTCTCCTGCCCCAGATCACAATCCCCTCCTACCCTAGATCACAACCCAAAGTCCTGCACCCCAGTCCTCTGTGCTAGGTCACAACCCCCTCCTGCCATGGGTCACATTCCAAAACCCTGCATCCCAATCAGTGTTCCCTAAGCTTCACAGGTGATTAATTAATCCCTCCCAGTCAGTCAGCTCTGTGCATGGAGCCCTGAGCCTCTGACTGGGTGCTGATTAATCACCTGTGAAGCTGTGCTGCTGCACAGCTTAGAAGGAACACTGACCCCAGTCCACTGCCCTAGATAACAACTGTCTCCTTCACCCAAACTCTCTCCCAGATCCTACTCTCCCTCCTGTACCCCAGTCCCTTACCCTAAGCTCCCTTCTGCACCCAACCTCGATCCCAGATCCCACACCTCCTCCATTAATATCATGGAGGAGTGTGCCCCTTGACCTCTCCATCCAAAATTATTGTCCACCCTTACTCTAAATGGGTAATGCTTATCAATTCTAGTTCACTGGTAGGGGCTGGAGCAGCTCCCCATCCATCCCAGGCAGGGGGCTGCTCCAGCCACACACAGCTCACCACAGGCAGTGAAGACTCCTCCCTAGACCTGTTCTGGGGATGCAGCTTTTCTGTGTCAGCAAAGTCTCCCCAGAGCCAGGGCCAGGGCCAGGGCCAGGGCCAGGGCCAGCAAGGCCTGGCAGTCCTGGTAATATCGTAGGCTCTGCAGTATAATGCTTGCAGCATGCAACTGTTGAGACTTTTAGTGGTGTAGCCAAACATGAACCCTCCTCCCCCACTTAACATCCATCTTTGTCTGCTTGAAAGCATGCAGGGCACACAGAGCAATAAAACAGCATGATCTTTGAAAGCCTTGGAGCAGGAGGCTTAGATATGCTGGCTCATCCAGTGACCATGGACAACTGTAAGCAGAGATAAGAGGGTGGTCAAACTAATCGCTGACCAAGAGGCTGCCGAGGAGTGCCCTTGACTTAAACTCATATTGATATGATCACACACTCGTCCGGGGGGAGGAATCTCCCACCCAGCAAAGAATATCCAGCACTCCTAATTTATCTCTCTCTCTAACAAGTGTAAATTATTTGAAATTCCCTTGTAAGAACTGGTGCCACAAAAAGGACCAGTACAATTTGGCATCTTAAGATAAGAAAGAGGATACGGGCCTCCTGGGGTATAAAAATGGGTCCAGAAGCACATTTTCTCTGAGCGTCAATCTACCATCTATCTGCTGGTCGGGTTTGGTGTTTGACCCCCCGAGGTTCCATGGGGACGCCCACCTCGTATTTGTCTTTCTGAGGAATTGAGGGACTGACCCTGGCCTGACCCGCTGGAGTCAAGAGGCACAGAAGGGGGTAAAAATTGTACCTGGATGTAGTCCTTTGTTTAAGTGTATATACATAGTGTTAGAGCTCTTTAAAGATTAAGCTTTCACTTGGAACCATTATTTTCTATCCTCCTTTTTCCTATGTAACCATAAGATCTGTATTTGCTAGCAGTTAAGAAATAGAGCAATAGCCATTGTAACCATATGATTTATAAGCTTCTTTAATAAACCTGTAACTGTTTAAGCTTTAACCTGACTCCTTCAGTTGCTGTAACAGAACCAAGCACAATTTAAAAGAACTTCAGCCGGTCATAAGGGACAGGTATAGGAAGAGCTTGGGCGTTTGGATCATGCCACTCCCAGGTGACAGATCCATTGGGGCATCTCTCAGTCTTCCCTAGACTGCTCGCTGCAGAGGGATCTTGTGTCCTAGCAGCTGAAATCTGTGATGTAATAAGCTCTTCCTATAAATTCTAGGGCATCTGTCAGCCAATTGGCTGTCCTTTGCGACGGGACCCCGGTCCTAGCAGTAAAGGCACAGACGTTAAACTTTCGGGGTGCCCTTCAGCCTCCTAGGCTGCCTGCTGCGACGGGACCTTGTGTCTTAGCAGTTAAAGACTTGGGTGTCACACACACACACTACCCTGACCATCGGCTCACAAGTGGTTACAAGGTTATCTTTTTAAATAATTTTTTACATCCCTAGTTAATAACACGAAGGCAATAAACAAGGACACTAGCAATAAACCAGGGCTCTAGGTCACTTTTTTTTGGCAGTGAAGAATAGGTGCGAAGATTCAGTATCATTTTTAATCTGAGTTTAATGTAAACTGCATTGCAACCCTCTGAGGGAACAGAATACTAATGAGACATTCACAAAATAGAAGAAAGCTTACTTCAGTTTCTGACTGAGAAAAGTATGATCTTTTTGGCTGGAAATAATTGAAACATGTGACTTTCCTTCTGGAATTCCCATTAGAGTTTTAAGGGGTAGAGTTTGACTTATCAGCAGTACCCAAAATGTAGGATTTTTTTAGATTATTGTTCTGTTATTAGTCAGATCTAAACTACTATCTATGCCATACAGGTATATTTTGTACAATTCAGGCTTTAGCTCATGTTTACATTGTCTTAAAGGCAAATTACATACATACAGATTTTTTAAAAATCCTGAGAATACAACACTTTAAATCCTGTAATTGGCCTTTAAAACAAAGGAGAAAAATATTAAGTAATAATTAAGAAAACCAAGAAGCACCCAGACAGCCACACATGAACAGAAAGCTGGCTTCAAGTTCCATAATATATTAATGACATTAAATTGAAAAGTGTGTGCCTCATGCTTGCCTTTATCTATTTTCTCTGGTGTGTGCATGGCAATTGTCCCCACCTTTCATGCCCATCTCAGCTATATAAGTTTTTAGTTTAGTAGCAACTGCTGATGTCCACCCTATTGTCTGACTTCACTTCAATTGTGATGTGCTTCTCCACGCATTGTGTCTACTACAAGGCAGCTCTCAATAGAACCAGAATAATAGCACTCCTCTTCTGACATCAGCATCCCACCTCTGGTAAGGAACAGCAGAATTCTGAGGCCCTGCAAAATCCATATTTCACTTCTGGTCCGCTCAGACATGGCCCCAACTTTGCCTCGGCACTGCCCTTTCCTCACTGTTTCCCTATTCTTTTCCCTTCTTGCTCATGCCTTCCAGCCAAATCTCTGAATTCAAATATAGCGAATGACATTTGAAAAAAAAAATCTCTTCTGAACTTTCTTTCTAAAAAAAAAGGAGCATATTTTACATTGTCTTAATCAGTATTTCTTACATTCTCTTAAGACTTTGTAAACTAATCATTCCAGATTACTACATATTTAGCCCCTTAAAACAAAGACATTAATTTAAATTAATCAGTCAGAGTGGTTCAGTGTGTTCATAACAAAATTCATTGCTTTTAGAAAAAAGGAACAGTAATTCATTTTGTGTGATCTCCATAAATTTCACATGTTTATGAAATTTTACCATATGTTCATGTTAAAATATGTTTCCAAAGATTTTAGGCATAACAAATGATTTTACATCTTATTAAGGTATGGATTTTGGTGGAGGATTCGCTTTAAACAAGTTCATCAAACAGTCAGAAGTAAACAAAGATGAACTCATTTGTCCAGCTACCTGAAAGAAAAGAGATGTTACAACAGAGGGGCGAAGGAAAAGATTACAGCAGTAGGGGTGGGTCAAAAGGATAGGAAAATTTTGTACTATAGTAATTAAAATGAAAATTTGTATTTTAGATAAAGGTGGTCTTTTGCGGAAGTTATTTAAAAAAATGATACCTGATAAACCAAGTATTCAAGTCTACAGCTGAATTCTCAGACTGCACATTTAAAAATCTATGCAAGGATTTTTTTTAATTATGTTATTTTTAAATCTTTAGCAACAAACGAGACATATTTAAAGCAAATGTTCAGCTAAGCCCCACTAGACCCATTCCAGTAATACAAGAATTACCTGAGGAAGGCTGAACAGGTTGCAATGGTCTGGGGTGGGGTGAAAAGAGGGAAAGGAAATGTAAGAGGATGAGGATTAAGGGTATGTCTGCACTGCAAGTTTCTTTCGGAATAAGCTTTTCCAAAAGATAGCTTATATCAAGATAGAGCGCCCACATGCAAAAAATGCAACAAAATAGCAATTTGCTATTTCAAAAGACAGCGTCCAGACAGATTCAACACAATCTCGCATTTAAGGCCACCCAGAACCAGTTCAGGCAGGGCATTAGATCAGCAGTTGCTTCCAGGAGCTGCTGCTGGCTAAGGTTATCTAAAAGCATACTTAAAGAGACCCCCCCATCCAGGACAGCTGTTTCTCATACTCATCTGCTTGCTTGCCTATCTCTCTGAGGTGCAGCAAAGTATTTTCTCTGTGTGCTCTGGTAGCCCTGCCTTTGGACACCACAGCACTTTTTGCCATGGATTCAGATCTGTGTTGGGCACGCGATGGCTCCACACTGCCATGCTGCAGTTCCTGCAGGCTGCCTTCATAGCCCTACATAAGCTCAACCCTGAGCTCATCCTTGAGAACCTCTGCCTGTGTGCAGAAGCAATCCCCATGCAACCATACCCCACGGTGGAGCAACTCTTCTAGATGCTGGACACCAGTTCCAACTGGTGGGACTGGCTGGTGATGGATCAGTGGAATGACCAGCAGTGGCTCCAAAACTTCTGCAAGAGCAAGGAGACATTCTTAGAACTGTGTGCCTGGCTTGCCCCAGCCCTCCGACGATGTGACACCCCTGGAGAAGTTGGTCACCATCATCATCTGGAAGCTATCTACGCCAGTTACTGATCCATGGGCAATCAATTCAGTGTGGGAAAGTCCACCATCAGGGCCCTCTTCATACAGGAATGGCACTCTTGGGCTGCAGCCCCTTTTCGGGGAGTACTGAAAAGGGGGACTCTAGGGAAAGGGGGACTCTAGGGGCACTCTAGGGATGTGGGGAGGGTTGGGGGGGGAAGCCCTGTCCCCAGAAGGTTCTGCAGTTCCACCCTCACACAGCCCTGCGGGGCCGGGGTGGAGGAGGGGCAGGCTTCATAAGTGGTGGCTGCTGAGGTGTTGGGGAGGCGGAGAAGTGAGGGCTCAGGCTCGGGAACCTTCCAAGGGCTCAAGCACACCCTTTGATTCTCTGGTTTGTTTCTTTGTTTGTCTCCTTCTGCAGGTGGTGAGGGCCATTAACACTGTACTGCTGTGCAGGGTCATCCGCCTGGGCAACCTGGGCCCCATTGTTGATGGATTTTCTGCCTTGGGCTTCTCCAACTTTGGGATGGGGAGGCTATGATGGAACCCACATCACCATCCAGGGCCCCAGTGACTGTGCAGCACAGTACATAAACAGAAAGGGATACTTTTCGATGGTCCTGCAAGCCCTGGTCAACTACTGCCTCCTGTCCGCAGACATCTTTGTTGGCTGTTTAGGGTAGCTGCAGAAGGCCCACGTCTTCCGCAACTCCAGCCTGTACCAGAAGCTGGACGCCAACACTTTCTTCCCTGAGTGCAGCATCAGGGTCAGGGATATTGAGATGCCATTGTGCATCATGGGGGACATGGCTCCCCCAATGCCATGGCTGATAAAGGCCTACACAGTCACCTTGACCCAAGCAAGGGCCACTTCAGTGGCTGCCTGGGCAGGGCCCATAGGCAGGGCTGAATGTGCCTTTGGGTGCTTGAAGGCACGGTTCAGGTGCCTCCTGACCTGCCTTGATGTGGGAGAGCACAAGATCTCTCAGGTGGTGTCAGCATGTTGTGTGCTCCACAACATCATGGTGAGGAAGGGAGGAACATTCCTTCCGGGGTGGGGGGCAGAGGCCAGCCGGGAGGGATAGGCCTTTGAGCAGCCGTGCACAGCTGCTATCTGCCAGGCCCACCAGCTAGGGGTGTGCATCCATGAGGCTCTAAGGGAGAGTTTCTCTCAAAGACTCAAGTAACTCTCCCCAGGGCCTCCCCACTAGGGGCCTGTGCCTTGCCCCTCTCTGCCTTTCCTCCAACAACCCCTCCATTCCTCACCCTTACCCCCTTCTCTGCAGACACAATAAAAATACATTCTCTTCTTCCTCCTCCTCGTGGGTTGAGACCCTCCAGGCGGGTGACAATGGATGTCTCCAGCCCCGTGTGCAACACCAGGGGTGGGAAAGATGCTGA
Organism: Pelodiscus sinensis; assembly: GCF_049634645.1. Lineage (NCBI taxonomy): Eukaryota > Metazoa > Chordata > Testudines > Trionychidae > Pelodiscus > Pelodiscus sinensis. The sequence goes on along the minus strand of NC_134725.1, from coordinate 22,289,377 downwards.
TGTGATGCAGGTCCTCAAAATGAAGGCAGGAGTGGGGTCCTGCCCTGGAGCATGAGTTGCACTCCTTCGCCCTGGCATAGGCCTGTTACAGCTTCCTTATTTTGCTCCAGATCTGCTCCAGAGTACTGATGCGGCCCTTCCATCTGAAGCAGAGATCCTGGAGATTCTCTTCATCATCTCACACCTCAAGGAGGGCCAGGATCTCTGCCACAGACAAGGACAGGACACACCTTTTGCAGCCCCTGGCAGGCTCCTGGAAGCCTTCTGCATGCTCCCTGGGACAGGATCTTGGGGAGCTTGTGGCTCGGACATTGTGCCAAGACATGTGGCACTGGCAGCTGTACTGGCGCTGGAAGCTGTAAGGGCCGGCTTCCTGCCACAAGCCCTGTCCCCTGTGTCTGCAGCTTTAAGAGCTGCTGGGGAACAGGAGCAATAGAGCTGTGATGAGTGGCGATCAAAGCACCTGAGGTATTTCCTAGAGGCCTCTTTTTTCGACAAAACTCCCTATTCCACCTCCACACATGCACTTTTCTGAAAAAAGCTTTTTTAGAAAAAGGTCTATTCCTTGTGGAATGAGGTTTACCGTTGTCAGAAAAAGCTGTCTGTTATTTTTGACAGATTGTCAAAATAATGGAATTGCAGTGTGGATGCTAGTACAGGCAGTCCCTGGGTTATGAACAGGATAGGGACTGTAGGTTTGTTCTTAAGTTGAATCTGTATGTAAGTCGGAACTGGTGTCCAGATTCAGCCGCTGCTGAAACTGACCAGCGGCTGACTGCAGGAAGCCCGAGGCAGAGCTGCCCGCGTCCTCAGAGGCTTTGCTCCCCATCTCCCTGGTCTGCTGGTCTCCAGCAGACCAGGGAGACAGGCAGCAAACCCCGTTCGTAACTGCGGATCCGACATAAGTCGGATCTGCATAACTCGGGGACTGCCTGTATTGTTTTTCCAGAGTAACAGCTGTTATTCTGGAAAACAGTGCAGTTTAGATGCATCCTAAGATACAGGGAAGACACTACCTCCCCTTGCCTCTTATATGTGCCACCCATGCCTTGAGAATATTCTGTTTGCCTTATCTAATCACCTCTATTCTATGATGATCCTGCATGAGTGCGTATATATTATATACACAATCTGTGTGTCTGTTTGTCCAACTGTAAGTCTATTTGTTCCAGGCTTCCTCCTAAATAGGAAGAACTAGAACCACCAAATCTGGTGTGCAGCTTCCTCTTATCATAACTTGAAAAAAGATAAGGACTTGGTGGTGTCAGGACAATGGGATGTGCCTAGAATTTGATTGTTTCTCGTCAAGGAAGGGCTCTGGCATGAGGGATAGTTATACTGCAGAACGGCCTGCAAAGCTGTAGAGATGATGACCAGAATAGCTATAACCCTTGGGCCAGCAAGGGACAGGGGCGGAGAAAGGGACAGTTATATTTCAGAGTTTGTGTGCCTGTTTGTCTGTGTGGGGGACAGACAGACAACCAGAGGACATGTACCTCTCCTCTGGCTGTGCCTGTTGGAACTGCAGAAGCCATGGGGAGGTGCTTTTCACTTGGCCTCAAATTGCTGAGGTGAGAAAGAACTGGGGTAGTCCTCTCACCCTAAGGCAGCCTACATACTGAACCCTCATCCCTAGCCCCAGCCCCAGCCCAGTCCAGAACAGTGATTTAAATGAAAAAAAACAAAAACTTATCTGAATTAAGGACCCAAGCACTGCTAGGTAAATGTATGTTTGTGTGTGTGCGTGTGTGTGTGTGTGTGTGTGTGTGTGTGTGTCTTTAAATGCATGCATGTACGCACATGCGTAAACAAACACACGCTATAAAGGTTTGCCCTATTTGCTGTTTGATCAGTTTTGTTCTGTTATAGAGAGATACATACATACATACATACATACGACAGTCCCAGAATAAAGATACCACCAGTCCCAGAATAAAACTGATCAAATAGTAAATAGGGGATAAATCCTTCTTTCAGTGATCAAAAGTCACACTATTGCCTAGTTCTAAGGCAGCAATTCTGCTTCAAGAATTAACTCAGATATTGAAGTAGAGAGCAAATTGTCCAGCTGTTCACACCTCTTCCTCTCCAAGATCCACTACATCCATATAGAACCTGGTAGCACTAATAACACCACAGCTTGTCTTCCCAAGACTGAACATTTGCTCACACCCTAACAGGCCCACCGGTGGAATGGCACAAAGGGAGCAATTTCCCCAGGGCTAGTGATGTAAACTCACATTTAATTATTTAATTAAACATTAATCAGTTAACCAGTTAAACAGAAAGTTGGGGGTGGGGAGGAGCGGGAGAGCTGCAGACCAGGGTTGTCCAGCCAGCCCACTGGAGCAGCCCCTGACTGTGGCGGGGAGGGAGGCATGCCATGGACAGCTCTGGCTGGCCAGAACAGCCCCTGCCAGTGATGGGCCACACAGAGCTAACCATTCACATCACTACCCAGGGCCCAGCAATTAATGAGGCGTAGAACTCCCAGCAACTGTCACTGCTACTGTGGCAGCAGCAGCAGCAGCCAGAGCCCTGGGCCCTATAAATCATTGCCAGAGTGCCATGCCAGGGTGAGGGGAGGGGCAGTTGCCACAGTCTGGGCAGCGCTGAGGTCTGGCTTTTCAGAGGACAGCCCCCTATATTTCAGGGGAATCACCAAGTGGGGGACATTCAGCTGCTTTCTAGTTCCTTTTTTCCACAGACGCACAGCCCAGAATTAGAGCCAGTTATTCAATTTACCAGTGGGCCATTCCCTAAGAGAGCATGTCTACACAGCAGTGTTATTTCGGAATAAGTAATGTTATTCTGAAATAACAAAGAGTGCTTCTACAAAGTAAGCCATTATTTTGAAATAATGGTGAACTGGATTACTCCTTACTCCAACTCTTGTAACCCTCATTTCACAAGAAGTAAGGGGAGTCTGAGGAAGAGTGTTCTTCCTTCGGCTTCCTGCTGTGTAGACAATGCCTAAATCCAAATTAAGCTATTTCGACTTCAGATACAAAATTGACACAGCTGAAGTAGCTTAATTTGACTTTTTCCCTGCTTATAGACATGCCCTGATAGAGCACTTAGTCACTACCAAGCCAGAGAAAAGAATGTTCTTGATGTATCACTTACATTCCCTCCCAGGACTCTCAGGCCTTCCTTTGATTTCTCCCATCACAATGGCAACCCAACCTGATGGTTTAACTTGCAATATCCCAGAGGAAGGTACAGAGGTTGTAGTATGGAAGCCAAGATTATTTCAAACCTACTGGAAAAACAGAAAATAAGGCTCCATATTTCCATGCTACAAAACCAATACATGGCTTCAATGGCAGGTTTAACTGGCAGGCAAGGACTGGGAAATCAAGCAGATTAAGCTGAAGTGAACTGGCAAAGCTATATGGTGGACCTAGTCAGGCGGGACACTTATATCGTGCTGGCTGGAACTAGTATCATATCTGTGGCTTTACTAGTGTTAAGAGTCCCTCACTTTCTGAGCACTAAATTTACCCAAACCAAGGGGCACAGGTATAAATCAGCATTGCATTTAATGGTGAAATAATACTGAATCTGTATTATAGACACCCAGCACAATTCTGAATTTGAAACTACACTACAGAGTTGCCTTTCTTTTAGTGCTCTAGAAGACTAAACCAAGCAAACAAGCTACTAAAAAGAAACATTGCACTGACTTTGAGTCCACAACACATTTTTATTTCAGGCAGAAGAGTAAAACTGCTTGACAATTGAGTCTGTCGGTGTGTTTATAAAAAACACCTCTTGTGTGATTAGCTGAAAATCTTGATTTCCTCATTATTGAACTGCTGTGAGTGGCATGCACTACGATGGATTTTCTCTGCATATCTACCAGAATCAAGGGATGTTTATTTTTAAAGATGTATTAAGGGATGCAGTTGAAAACAGTAGGCACTTCAGAACTTGAACTGAAATAATTCAGGAGCAAATTTTAAGCAAAATGAGGAAACCCCCTAATCCCAGGGCTTTTAAAAATAACTATGGATATGTCTACACTACAAAGTTAATTCGAACCAACAGCTGTTAGTTCAAATTAATTTTAATAGCGTCTATTCATACAAACCGCTAGTTCGAATTTAAATCGAACTAGCGGAGCGCTTAATTCGATCTAGGTAAACCTCATTCTACAAGGACTAACGCCTAGTTCGAATTAAATAGTTCGAATTAAGGGAGGCTAGCCCTTCCCAGGTTCCCCCTGGTGGCCACTCTGGGCCAAACCAGGAAAACTCCTCTCCTCTCCCCCAGCCCCGAGGCCCTTAAAGGGGTAGACTCTGGCCAGATGGTACTTGCCAGAGACAGCCCTGCCAGGAGTCTCTGCCCCTGACGCAGTGGCTTCACGATGAGCCAGGCAGCCAGTGACAGCTAGCCGTCCCCCAGACCCATGGGCCAGCCAGGGGCAGTAGAAGGCGCACGCCCTCCTGGACTAGTGCGGAGGTCATGGACCTCATTGAGGTTTGGGAGCAGGCCCCCAACCTCCATGACCTCCACACTAGGCTGCCATGGCCCAAGAGGGACACAGATGCACCCAAGAGCAGGTGCGCCTGGAAGTGAAACAGCTGTGGCAGGCGTACACCAAGGCCACCAGGGGCGGTGCGACAGCAGGGGATGCCACCTGTCCCTACTTCCCCGCCCTCGACCAACTCTTGGGGGGTGGGGCAGTCCGCGCTAGCCCAGGAGACAGCTTGCCGGGTCCCAGGTGCACTGGAGGGGCCACCGTAAGCAGTTCCAGCACCAGAGTCAGCAGGGTCATCTGGGGAGGCCATACCGGGTCAGTGCCAGTACTGTCCCACAGTGCCAGTACTGTCCCCGGCCCGGGGGGGAGGCAGGGAGAGAGACCAGGGACCACGCATCTGGGTCATGCCTCTCACAGATCATGCAGCCACCTGTACATGTGCGAGTATGTGCCATGCTACCCTTGGGCAGGTGGCTCCAGCTGCGTGACACCCAGGGGCCATGGCCCAATAGGCACACGCGTGTGTGAAGAGACCTGACATGCTCCCGACCCCGGGGCGGGATCCAGCAAGATGCTCTCCCTTCACACACCCTCTCTACGCAGAGGCAGGGGACATCTCTCCTCTGCTCCAGCACAGGAACTTGAGTGTGGTCTTGGGGCAGCTCCCAGTCCTGCGGAGAGCCAGACATCCTGACCATGGCCTCTGTACAAGCACAACGGCTCTGACGGTGCAGGGCACGGTCGCCCTCATGTCGCGGGGAGGAGAGGGACTGGGCATCATTCACTGTGTCCCCAGGGAGAACTGACCACTTCTCTTCTTTCTCTACAGCTGCACCAGCTGCTCATGCAGGGTGCACCACCCCACCCGGGACGTGCTCCCGCACCTGCGGCCTGCTCCAGAACACCATCACGGAGCAGGCGTACTGGGACCAGTACCTGGGGTCCCTGTGAGCCCTGCACCACACCGTGAAGGCCTGGATGCAGGCAGACCTGCAGCTCCGCCAGGAGCAGTTGGCTGAGGACTGAGCCAGAAACGCAAACCTGCAGGTCCTGCTGCAGAGCATGGTGTCCTGTGCTGGTCCTGCACCTGCTGCACCCCCCCCTCCAACAACCGTCCCTCCTCCCACTCCTGCCCCCCTCCCACCTCTTCCTCCTCAACCTCCACACCCTCCACCCCATCCCCGTGGGGATGCCGAGGCCCCCTCCCTCATCGTGCTGGGAGGCAGTTGGCCTCTGATCCCTGAGTTTACCATCCCCCTCCTTCCCCTTGCTTCCCCCTTCCAGCTCCCTCTTCTCAGGTTTCCCCCTCCCCTCTCCCACTCTCTCTCCTGCCATCTCCCGCCTCCTTTCTCCCATCTCTCCACAGTTTCATTCCGCCTCCCCAGTTGTGTTGAATAAAGAGAGTTGTTATTTTGAAAATATGTATCTTTAATTTGACATCAGGAAGGGGGGAGGTTGTGAAGTGGAAGGAGAAGAGGGAGGAATGGGGCACAAGCCGGGAGACTGTTAGTGCACCTCAGGGTAGAAGCTCTCCCATAGGGCCCCCTGGATCCTGACATCCCCTTGATAGTCCTCCCCGATGGAAGCCTGCAGAGAGTATAGCCAGGCTGCCGGCAATGTGTCCACGAGATGCAGCGGAGTCCCCAAGGGCAGGTCTAGTTCCATGTTGCAGAGTGCCGTGGTGTCCCGAGTGAGGGCAAGCAGAGCACTCCAAGACACAAATACTTTGCTGTCCCTCAGGGTATGTCTACACTACCACCCTAGTTCGAACTAGGGTGGTTAATTGTAGTCATACGAACTTGCAAATGAAGCCCGGGATTTGAATTTGCCGGACTTCATTTGCATGTTGCCGGGCATCGCCATTTTTAAATGTCCGCTAGTGCGGACTCCGTGCCCGCGGCTACACACGGCACGAACTAGATAGTTTGTACTAGGCTTCCTATTCCGAACTATCTGTACGCCTTGTGGAACGAGGTGTACAGATAGTTCGGAATAGGAAGCCTAGTCAGAACTATCTACAGGCAGTCCCCGGGTAACATACAAGATAGGGACTGTAGGTTTGTTCTTAAGTTGAATTTGTATGTAAGTCGGAACTGGTACATGTTGTAGGGGAAACTCTAACCAAACGTTTCTCCAGAGCTCAGTTTTATTCTCCCACACCTCACTTCCCTCAGTCCTTTATTCTCAAGCTGAGGTGTCTGCTGAGAAAAGCCGCTCCACGTCTCCCTGGTCGGCTGGGAGGGGTGCTAGCTTTGCGTCTCCCTGGTCTGCTGGGGGGAAGCAGCTAGTGCGGGGTTGCCTCACCCCGTTTGTAAGTAGGGAGCTGATGTAAGTCGGATCTATATAACCCGGGGATTGCCTGTAGTTCATGCCGCGTGTAGCCGCGGGCACGGAGTCCGCACTAGCGGACATTTAAAAATGGCGGCACCCGGCAACATGAAATGAAACCCGGGAAATTCAAATCCCGGGCTTCATTTGCAAGTTTGTGGACATTAACCACCCTAGTTCGAACTAGGGTGGTAGTGTAGACATACCCTCAGCGAGGTAGACCAGCAAGTGGGGAACCTTGAGAACTGTCTGTCCGGGGTGGGGGGTCAGGTCCCTTTAAGCACAGCCCTCGACTAGCCTGAGACAGCAGCTCCACACTCTATGTCCTAACCTGATGCCACTGGTTCTGGCCAGCCTTAACTTCGGTTCAGGGTCCACTCAATGTGGACATGCTATTTCAAATTAGCAAAATTCTAATTAGAATTAGTTTTTAGGTCTAGATGCACTAATTCAAATTAGCTTAGTTCGAATTAACTAATTCAAATTAAGTTAGTTTGAATTAGTGCTGTAGTGTAGACATAACCTATTTTAAAGCCTTGCATGGACTAAGAGATTTTGCACTTAGCAAAACTTCCAAAAAGATCACCTGCATTCATGGCTTAGCTTGTCCCTTTACCCTCCTTTATCTTCTGATGTGATACAGTGGAGTGTAATTTAACATGACAGTTCAGATATATATAGGAATACATTTCTCTTCCTAGAACTGATAGGAGGCAATAAGCAGCAATATACCCTGGGGACAGAAATGAAATGAGCTTTAAAATGCCATTGCACAGGTGAATCTGTGTTAACTGTGAGTCACTGATGGAGAGGAAATATTTTTGGATGGTCCTTCCACAGCTTTTGATTGAGCTGGTCAGATTTTACCAGATTTTACCAGACGAAAAACGGACAAATGCAATTTGAAGAGATTATCCCAGAAAGATTTCAGATTGTGGAAAAAAACTTTGCCTTGGGTCAGCACTGCATACTCCAATTGATTATTCTGCAGTTAGTGGCCACTTAAAGCTCCTATACACACCATCAGGAATTCTAAATAGGGAACAGAAGGTGAGTATTCAATGAATATAAAGTCTTCTTAAGTGCTAAAAGAAAGGCAACTCTGTAGTGTAGTTTCAAATTCAGAATTTTGTTGGTGCCAGTAATACGGATTCAGTATTATTTCACCATTAAATGCAATGCTGATTTATACCAGCTGACGATTTTCTCATTGTTAATTCGCATTTGATGAAAGAGCAATTAACAGAAAAATGGGCTTTTGTGCTCAATTTTCATCTAGGACTTAAAATAAAAATGTTAAAGTGGTGCTATTTCTCTCTCAGATTGTGTCTAGACTACACTTCTCTGTCGACAGAGAGATGTAGATTAGGCACATAGAAATTGCTAATGAAGTAGGGATTTAAATATCCCGTGCTTCATTAGCATAAACATGGCCGCCTTTTTTTTCAAAACTGAGATTTTTCGGAAAAACCCCCCCAGCAGTCTACTTGCGGATCTGTCGAAAAGAAAACCCTTTTTCAACAGATCCTGTATTCCTAAAAAAATGAGGTTTATAGGATCTGTCATAAAAGGGTTTGTTTTCAACAGAGCCGCATCTAGACTGCCATTTTTTCGAAAAAGCTCTGTTTAAAAAAAAGTGGTGGCCATGTTTATGCTAATGAAGCATGGAATATTTAAATCCCTGCTTCATTAGCAATTTCTATGTGCCTAATCTACATCTCTCTGTCGACAGAGAGATGTAGTCTAGACATAGCCTCAGTAGCAGATATCCTTAGTAGTGCAGAGTCTCACATTTCATAAATGTCATCACTTAAATAATATTTAATGTACTTTTACAATAGATTAAACTTTGGAAATCAAGAATTTGCATGCAGAGTTTTTAGCACAAGCAGAAATTTCCCATGACAGCCATCAGTTCTAAGGGTTTGTTTAGAAAAAATCTACTATGGCAGTTTTCTCACTTCTTTCTTCATTCCAATGGTAGCAAATTGTTTCAAAGTACTAATAAGGTATATTTGATATATAAACCTCCCCATGTGATTCTGAGTAAGTCATCTGCTAGTAACAGCAGGCGGCCTCCCAAAAGTGGTGAAGTGGCTGTTAAAAACACATAAATCCTCATGCATACTCTTCGTCAGAAGAAAGAGGAGCCAGAATACATCAATTCTTTCATACTGTAAGAATGAAAAACTGTTTAGCTGAGACACATGAGTCTTTTTTCTTTTTAACTCTTAACTCACTTAAGAACTAAATCCAAAAACCAAATCTCATGGAGATTCCTCATTTCCAGTCCTCTCTATAGATAGAAATGCTACATTTAGGGACAAAAGGTGTTCCCAGGAAATTTCTCGTCTACTTTTTCCTATCTAAGAGGTCCAGATACATTCAATACATTTTTGAATACTTCTCTCTGAGCTACTAATCATGGGTAACCTATGCTTTGGAATTTGTACTACTGAATATTGCCCTGTACTATTTGTGCCCATGTAATGTTTATGCAAGTGGAATGCAGTCCAGTTGGTGATGCTCAATTTGGTGGCACTAATGGGAACTCAGAACAAAGCTGGGTAAGCAGCTGCACAGATTTGCTGCATTGATTTTCCAGCAATGCCTGTCACTTGCAAAGGTGCACTAATTGCTCAGATTACACAATCCCTGTGTCCTTTAATACATGAGTGATACCTTTGCAAGTTAAAAGCAAGTGTTTACTCAGAAAGGAGATGGAAAGGTAAACTAGGAGAACATAAGAACATAAGACCGGCCGTACTGGGTCAGACCAAAGGTCCATCTAGCCCAGTATCCTGTCTACCGACAGTGGCCAGTACCAGGTGCCCCAGAGAGGGTGGACCGAAGACAATGATCAAGCGATTTGTCGCCTGCCATCCCTCTCCAGCCTCTGACAGACAGAGGCCAAGGACACCATTTTATCCCCTGGCTAATAGCTTTTTATGGACCTAACCTCCATGAATTTATCCAGCTTATCTTTAAACTCTATTAGGGTATGTCTACACTACAGAGTTAGTTCGAACTAACGGACGTTAGTTTGAACTAACTTTCATAGGTGCTACACTAGCGCTCCGTTAGTTCGAACATAATTCGAACTAACGGAGCGCTTAGTTCGAACTAGGTAAACCTCATTTTACGAGGATTAAGCCTAGTTCAAACTAGCTAGTTCAAATTAAGGGCTGTGTAGACCCTTAATTCGAACTACTGGGAGGCTAGCCCTTCCCAGCTTGCCCTGGTGGCCACTCTGGCCAATACCAGGCAAACTCTATTGCTCCCCCTCCCGGCCCCGGAGCCCTTAAAGGGCCACGGGCTGGCTACACACTTTGTGCCAGTTGCAAGGCTGCCAGCACCCAGCCAGCAGACCCTGCACCTGCCACAACATGAGCCAGCCACCCGAGGACACCCAGCCCTCCACTACTCCCCAGGACCAGCCTGGCGGCTCCCAGGAGCCTGCCAGGGGATGCAAGAGGCGGGTACCCGCTTGGTCAAGTGCGGAGATTGTGGACCTCATCGAGGTTTGGGGGGAAGCCTCCAATGTCCACGATCTCCGCACAAGCCACAGGAACGCGGCCTTCTACAGCCGCATGGCTGCCAGCCTGGCCGCCAGGGGCCACCAGCGCAGCCGGGAGCAGGTGCGCTGCAAGATCAAAGACCTGCGGCAGTCCTACTCCCGGGCCTGCCTGCCAGGGGCTGACCTGGAGGCCTGCCCCTACTTTCACACCCTGGACCGCCTCCTGGGGGCTCATGCCGTCCCTGTCCCCCAGGATGTGATAGACCCCGGGGCAGAGGGATCGCTCCAGGAGATGGAGGAGGAGGAGGAGGGCTCCAAGAGCCAGGAGCCTGCCGGCAGCCTGCCCAGGACCCGGGACCCCCGAGGCACCCCACAGAGCCGCTCGCCTGTGTCGTCCGAGGTCGGGGAGGCGTCCACCTGTGAGTACCATCGTGCTCCCCTTATGTGTACGGGGGGCTGGGGCGAGAGGGAGCCCCGGGACCGTGCGCCTGGGCCTTGCCCACCACAGAGCAGCAGCTGGGGATCCTGCGGGGGCCCTGGTCTTGCAGAGGCGAGCTGGATTTCACACACCTGGGCCCCTGGGGTAATTGACCGCTGGTCTTGTTGCACCACAGCCACAGCACCTGGGCCTGCAGGGCGCACCACCCCGCCTGCAGCAGCTGCCCATGCCCGGGCAAGCAGGAGAGCCAGGAACCAGGAGGACTACCAGAGGCGGCACCTCCAGTTCCTGGAGCAACAGCTCTGTCTCCAGGACCACTGGGTCCAGGAGGACCTGAGGCTGCGCCGGAGGAGCTTGGAGGCCCTGGAGGAGCAGGGCTGTGCCCTGCGAGGCTACCTCCAGAGCCTGCTTGACCGCTTCCCAACTCCTCCTGCTCCTGCTCCCCCTGCTCCCCCTCCTGTTCCCCCTGCTGCTCCCCCTGCTGCTCCCCCTTCTCCCCCTGCTCCTCTGGCTCTCCCAGCTACCCCTCCTGCTCCTACTCCTGCTTCCTCCACACCCCCCGTCCCTCCTGCCCCACCCTCCACAACCATTCCCCACCGACACCCCCGGACCCGCAGTGTGGTGAGCTTTCCTTTCCCTTCCTCCCTTCTCTCCCCTTCCAGCTCCCTCGTTCCAGGTTCCCCCTCCCCTCTCCCACCCTCATTCCTCCCTCTCACCACCCCAGTTATGTGAAATAAAAAGACGTTTTTGTTTGAAAAACAGGTGTCTTTATTTGACAGTAGGTAGGGAGGGGAAAGGAGAAGGGGGGGTAGGGTGGAAGAAGGCCCCAGTGGGGCATGCAGGGAGAGGTCAGTCCTCCTCCTCCACCCCACAGGGCTCTCCCACAGGGCTTCACGGATCCGGACAGCCCCCTGCTGGGCTTCCCGGACGGCAGCGGTGCGGGGCTAACCATAGTGTCCAGCCATGCGTTCAGCCTCAGCCATCCAGGCTGGCAGAAAGCCTCCCCGTTTTGCTCACACAAATTGTGGAGCACACAACACGCTGCCACCATGGGAGGGATGTTGTGCTCGGCCAGGTCCAGACAGGTGAGGAGGCATTGAAAGCGGCCTTTCAGTCGCCCAAAGGCCCCCTCCACCACGATGCGGGCCCTGGTCAGCCTGGCATTGAAGGCCTGGCGGGAGGGATTGAGGTGCCCTGTGTAGGGCTTCATCAGCCATGGCTGCAGTGGGTAGGCGGCATCTCCCACCAGGCAGACGGGCATGTCCACGTCCCCGACCCTGATGTGGCCGTCGGGGAAGAAGGTCCCGTCCTGCAGCCGCTGGCACACGGAGGAGTTGCGGTACACCCGGGCGTCGTGTGCTTTGCCGGACCAGCCCACATGAATGTCCGTGAACTGTCCCCGGTGGTCACACACGGCCTGCAGGATCACGGAGAAGAACCCCTTGCGGTTCATGTACCGGGACGCCTGGTGTTCCGGGGCACAGATGGGGATGTGCGTCCCGTCGATGGCCCCCCCGCAGTTGGGGAAGCCGAGGGCGCCGAATCCCTGGATGACGGCGTCCGGGTTGGCGAGGCGGACCATCCTGCGGAGCAGCACCCGGTTGATGGCCTTGACCACCTGCGGAGAGAGACACAGCAAAGCGCCAATCAGTGGGGTGCCCGGGTGGCTGGGAGCGTTCGTGCCCTGGCAGTGCCCCGCGCCCCACTCCCGAAAGCAACCCCCCTGGCGGCGTGTAGTACGGCCGGGACAGCCCGACCCCTCCAGTGCGGGGCGCGTTCGCCTCTTCCCGCCCCCCTTTGTCCCTGGAGCGGCCCATCCCCTCCTCACAGCCCCCCTCCCCTCCTGGCGCAGTGGCCGACGAGTGCCATACCTGCATGAGAACCGCTTCGACGGTGGATCTCCCCACGCCGAACTGGTTCCCGACGGATCGGAAGCTGTCCGGCGTGGAGAGCTTCCAGAGGGCGATGGCCACCCGCTTCTGGAGGGGGATGGCGGGCCTCATGCGAGTGGCCCTTCTGCGCAGGGCAGGGGCGAGCCACTCGCAGAGCTCCAGGAAGGTGTCCCTCCTCATCATGAAGTTCTGGGTCCACTGTCGGTCCTCCCAGCGCTCCAGGACGATGCAGTCCCACCAGTCGGTGCTGGTGTCCAGACGCCAGATGCGGTGGGGCACGCCGGTGCCGGGGCACCGCCGCGGCTCCTCCACGGCCCCAGGGCGGCCAGGCGGAGAGGCAGGGGGCTGACGTGCACCGGGAGGTGCCAGGCAGCCTCGAGCCATTAGTGGCAGGCTTGCAGCAGCAAGTCCAGAAAGTGCACCAGAAGGTGCAGGGCGAGCTCTGGCTCCATGTTGCCACCTGCAGCGGCGTCCCCGAAGGGAAGCACCGACACAGACGGACACAGAGACCAACGTTTTGCCGGCCCTCGGCGAGATTGGCAAGGAAGCAGGAAAAGCTGAGAACCGGCTGTCCAGGGGGGTCCCTTTAAGCACAAGCCTCAGATAGCCTCAGACAGCAGCCACACAAAGCAACTACTGACCTGATGCCCTGCCAGAACCGGTTTCAGCCTCCCTTAAATATCCCCCTGCGTCCAATCAGTGTGGACGTGCTAGTTCGAATTAGCAAAACGCTAATTCGAACTAGTGTTTAGTTCTAGACGCGTTAGTTCAAATTAGCTTAGTTCGAATTAACTAATTCGAACTAAGTTAGTTTGAATTAGCGCTGTAGTGTAGACATACCCTTATAGTCCTAGCCTTCACAGCCTCCTCTGGCAAGGAGTTCCACAGGTTGATAACACGCTGTGTGAAGAAGAACTTCCTTTTATTAGTTTTAAACCTGCTACCCATTAATTTCATTTGGTGTCCTCTAGTTCTTCTATTATGGGAACTAATAAATAACTTTTCTTTATCAGCCCTCTCCACATCACTCATGATTTTATAGACCTCTATGATATCCCCCCTCAGTCTCCTCTTTTCTAAACTGAAAAGTCCCAGTCTCTTTAGCCTCTCCTCATATGGGACCCGTTCCAAACCCCTAATCATTTTAGTTGCCCTTTTCTGAACCCTTTCCAAGGCTAAAATATCTTTTTTGAGGTGAGGAGACCACATCTGTACACAGTATTCAAGATGTGGACGTACCATAGTTTTATACAGGGGCAGTAAGATGTTCTGGGTCTTATTTTCTATCCCTTTCCTAATAATTCCTAGCATCCTATTTGCCTTTTTGACTGCCGCTGCACTCTGTGTGGAAGTTTTCAGAGAACTGTCCACGATAACTCCAAGATCTCTTTCCTGATTTGTCGTAGCCAAATTAGCCCCCATCAAACTGTACGTATAGTTGGGGTTATTTTTCCCGATGTGCATTACTTTACACTTATCCACATTAAATTTCATTTGCCATTTTGTTGCCCAATCACTCAGTTTGGTGAGATCTTCTTGGAGTCCCTCACAGTCTGCTTCTGTCTTGACTATCCTAAACAGTTTGGTATCATCTGCAAACTTTACTACCTCACTGCTTACCCCTTTTTCCAGATCATTTATGAATAAGTTGAAAAGGATCGGTCCCAGGACTGACCCTTGGTGTACACCACTAGTTACCCCACTCCAATCTGAAAATTTACCATTTATTCCTACCCTTTGTTTCCTGTCTTTTAACCAGTTCTCAATCCAAGAAAGGACCTTCCCTCTTATCCCATGGCCATGTAATTTACACAAGAGCCTTTGGTGAGGGACCTTGTCAAAGGCTTTCTGAAAATCCAAGTATACTATATCTACTGGATCCCCCTTGTCCGCATGTTTGTTAACCCCTTCAGAGAACTCTAATAGATCAGCAACCTGTGGAGCTGTCCCTGCTCTCTTCATTGGAAATAGGGATGTGAAAGGTTAACCAGTTAACTGGTAAGCATCCCTTTAATGTATGCTTAATTAAGGGGATGCTTACCAGTTCCAGTTAACCAGTGGCCTGAGCACAGAGCCTGCTCCAGCCTGGGCACATCGCAGGCAGGGGCTGCTGTGGCCAAGCTGGAGCAGCCCCTTCCTGAGTCAGGAAACTGTTCAACCCAGACAGGCTGGAGTGCCCCATTTGCCCAACTCCTGTGTTATTGATTAACCAGTTAAACATATCATTTAACTGGTTAACCAATTAAATGGGATTTTAAACCCCTAATTGTTGGAGTCCTCTGCCTTTATGTTGAACAAGCAGGTGTGATTTTGTACATTACACTCTGCAGACATACAGACACACTAAACCTTGAAGCTCTCTTCCAGCTTTCTTTTTCCCCACCCCCAAGTTTTAGTAATATTCCTTTTTATTTAAATGAAATACAAACCCACCCTTGGCCTCTCTATCCCAGTTAAAGAATCAGGATTTCAAATAGTTTCCAATAAAACTGTGTCACTTCACCACAATTGCATAACACCATTTCAGAAATTCTTCTACTACCACCCATAGAGCCTTATGTAACTGAAAGGAGAGAAGTAGCAGAGGACCTTACTCAACTTTGCAGTTCTATTCTCTTCAACTCTTAGGCAACACAGAAAGCCATATATAGTGCACCTACTCAAAAGCTTTGTCAGCCATTATGTGCATACAATACAATGGGTCTGCAAGCATCCCAGCTCTAATGAATACATCCCTTGCTAGCTGCAATTCCAGTTATAGGTGGGGCAGTTCCCTTTCTAATCAACACAGAAAGGGTCAAATCCTGAGATAGCTTTACTGATACCAGTTTACCCCAGCTTAGAATCTGGCCCAAAATATGGACCAGATACATTCATAGAATCCCACAAATTCATGGATATCCACTTTATATCTACAAGTATCTGCATCTGTGTGCAGCAAACAGGACAGCAACCAACAAGGGAGTTTGTCTGGGAAACATCTGAGAGGAGCTCAGGTAAGTGTGGCTTTGGGGGAACTGTGTTGTGAGCCAGTGAGCTGAGTATCAAAGTGTTTGTCTGTCTCTGAGCATTTGTTTGACTGAGTGTTTGGCAGTTTGAGAAGAGCAGCAGTTTGAAAAGAGCAGCAGTTGGAAAAGTTTGAAAAGTATGAATTGGGAGTGCTTTGTTCCAGGTGGGACTTCAGAGGCTGATCGGATTAAAGGCAAGGCTTTGAGCCAGGCCTAGCCAGCAGCCTTATAAAAAGGCAGCCAGAGCGAATGCAGCAAGAAGTGACTCAAAAGCAGCCAAAAGGGGAGTTCGCCTTAGGGGGAGCCCTATAGTGTTTGGTGGTCTTTTTCTTGAATTTTTGTTTCTCTTCTGCCCTTCAAGGGGCATTTTAAAACATCTGAGGAATCTCTCTGAAGGAAGGCAGGTATGGATAATGCTAGGTCTGCTGTTGTGACCTCCACGGCATGTGCCATGTTTGTCTTCCACCCGGAAGATAGAAGGGATTTCATCTGCACTAAGTGCAAGCAGGTTGCCATTTTGGAAGAAAAAATTAGAGGACTTGTGGACAAGTATCAACCCTATGTTCCATCAGAGAAGATGAAGACTTCCTTGAGAGTCAGGCACAGCAGACTGAAGAGTAAGTGAGGGCAGTACAGAACAAGGAAGAAAACTGGCTGCATGTAACCTCCAGGAGATGAAGCCAACTCAGATATACACAATTACACTAGAGGCAAGTAACCGCTTCTAGGTTCTCTGCACAGGTGCTACGGTGGAGAATGCTTTGGCAGGGACCTCTTAGGAAAGAAATCAGAAGGAGACACCATCTACCAGAAAGATTCCACAACCACCACCCCCAAAAGAAGAAGATGGGTTGGGTAGTGGTTGTCAGGGACTCCCTCCTAAGTGGGAAGGAATCATCCATCTGCCAACCAGACCTGGAATCTCAAGAAGCGTGTTGCTTACCAGGAGCTAGAATTCAGGATGTGACTGAGAGTCTTCCAAAACTGATCAAACCTTCAAATCACTACCCCTTCCTGCTTCTCTGTGTAGGAACTAATGATACGGCCAATAATGACCTTGAGCAGGTCACTGCAGATTATGTAGTGCTTGGAAGAAGGATCAAGGAATTTGAAACACAAGTGGTGTTCTCATCCATCCTTCCTGTTGAAGGAAAAGGTACAGGTAGGAATCATCAAATTGTGGAAATAAATGTGTGGTTGAGCAGGTGGTGTCAGAGAGAGGCTTTGGTTTCTTCAACCATGGGACTCTGTTCTGGGCACAAGGATTGCTAGGAAGATATGAGATCCACCTAACCAAGAGAGAGAAGAGTATATCCATGGGCAGTATTGCAAACCTAGTGAGAAGAGCTTTAAACTAGGTTTGTCGGGGGACAGTGACCTAAGCCCTGAGGTAAGTGGGGAAGTGGGATACTGGGAAGAAATACAAGGAGGAAGGAGCAACAAAGGAGGACTCCTGATTCGAATGAAGAAGGTAGGGCAATCAACTAGTTATCTAAGGTGTTTGTACATGAATGCAAGAAGTCTTGAAAACAAAAAGGAAGAATTAGAAGCCTTGGTACAGTTAAAGAACTATGATTTGATTGGAATAATGGAGACTTGGTGGGATGACTCGCATATTTGGAGCACTGTCGTGGAAGGGTATAAACTGTTCAGGGAGAAAAGGAGGAGGAGTTGCAATGTATGTAAGAGAGCACTATGATTGCTCAGAGCTGCAGAATTTAGAGGGAGAAAAGACTGTTGACAGTCTTTGGGTTAAGTTTAAAGGTGGGAGCAACAGAGGTGATGTTGTGGTGGTTGATGTCTGCTGTGTACCACCAGATCAGGTAGATGAGGTAGACAAGGCTTTCTTCAGACAACTAAGAGAAGCTTCCAGATGACAGGCCCTGGTTCTCATGTGAGACTTTAATTACTCTAACATTTATTGGGAGACCAATACAGCAGGACACAGACAATCCAGGAAGTTTTTGGAGAATTTTGGGGATAATTTCTTGGTACAAGTATAGAAGGAACCAACCAGGAACCATGCGCAGCTCGACCTGCTACTCACAAACAGGGAAGAACTAGTAGGGGAAGTAGATGTGGGTGGCAACCTGGGAAGCAGTGATCATGAGATGGTTGATTTCAGGATCATGACAAAAGGAAGAAAGGAGCACAACAAATTACACACCCTGGACCAAAAAAGCAGACTTTGACTCCCTCAGAGAACTGATGGGCAGGATCCCTGGGGATGCTAACATGAAAGGGAAAGGAGTCCAGGAGAGCTGGCAGTATTTTTTCAGAAGTCTTACTAAACGCATAGGAAGAAACCATCCTGATGCACAATTAAAAAAATGAATATGGAAGGCAACCAGATTGGCTTACCAAGGACATTCTTGGTGACCTTAAACACAAAAAAAGAAGCTTATAAGAAGTGGAAACTTGGACAGATGATTAGAGAGGAGTATAAATATATAGCTCGAGAAAGCAGGAGAGTGATCAGGAATGCGAAAACACAATTGGAATTGTGGCTGCCAAGGGCTGTGAAGAGCAACAAGACAGGTTTGTACAGGCATGTTAGCAATAAGAGGATGATCAGAGAGGGTGCAAGGCTCTTACTGAATGAGGGAGGTAACCTAGTGACAGATGATGTGGGAAAAGCTGATGTACTCAATGGTTTCTTTGTCTCTGTCTTCACAGACAAGGTCAGCTCCAAGACTACTGCACTAGGCAACTCAGTATGGGAAAAAGGTGGGCAGCCCTCTCTGGAGAAAGAACAGGTTAAGAACTGTTTAGAAAAGCTAGACATACACAAATCCATGGGTCCGGATTTAATGCATCAGAGGGCACTGAGGGAGTTGGCAAATGTCATTTTAGAGCCTTTGGCCATTATCTTTCAAAAAAAGGCGCTATGTAATGCAAACTGTGTTTTTTCGAAAGAGAGCATCCAGACTGCCTGGGTGCTCTCTTTTGAAAAAGCGGCTTGCTTTTTCAAAAGTACTGGTTGTAGTGTAGATGCTCTTTTTCAAAAAAGGCTTTTTTGAAATTATCTTTCGAAAAAGCCTCTTTTGAAAGAGGCTTGCATTGTAGACGTACCCTTAGACTACCCCCACAAGGTATTATATTCCAAATGTGTTCCAAGCAAGGCTTTATACAGAGCTAGCAAAATATCCTTGAATTCATGTAGAGCTGGTTGAAAATTGACAGAACGGTTTTCTGTCAAAAATGTGGTTGAGTTCAAATTTAAATGTTCTATGGGAACATATTCATGCTGATAACATTTTTAATGGAAAAAAGTAAAAATATTTCATTTTGACTTTGATTAATTTGTTTAATATTTTATAGTGGTAAATTATAAATCCACACAGTTCGTCTTGCTTCCTGGCTCCTATTCATTTTCCAATGCACATGACCATAAGAAATGCTCCCTTGAACAGGTCTTCAAGCAGAAAACCATATATTAAAACTTTGCTTCTCCTCTCCAATGGCATTCAGATAAATGAAAGTTATACATGACTTCTTTCAGTAAAACAATGGACACCCCTTCCCAAAAATCTTGCAACTGTCTTCTAGTTGGGGAAATAGTTCATCATGCTATGTTGGGAAGAGGAAAAATGTCTGAAATCATGTCAGTTTTTTAATATGTTGAAGTTGAACCTCTGTAGTCTAGCACCCTTGGGAAATGACTGGTGCTGAATCTGAGAATTTCCCAGACCATGGGAAGTCAATATTGTCTAGCGGCTTTACCAACACTTCCCCTACTTAATGAGTTCTTAGAAAACATTTAGGGGTAAATTAAAGATAAATAACAGCACAGAACACTGAGAGCCAGGACTAGTGACTGTAAAGAAACTTTATGGGACTCCAGGAAACATGACCACACCTAACTCAAATCGTGCCAGACCACAGAAGTTGCTGAATTAGAGAGCTTGAACCTGTACATGCCTTTGCAGCCATGAAACTGTTAAGTCTCGAAGGCCTTGAGCACTGAAGGACAATCTCTGATGGAATGGCTGGTTTCTAACAAAAGGCCTTAAAACTGGCTCATGTTATTAAACCCCTAAATAAAGAAACCGGAAGTCTGTCTCCTAAGTCTTTCCCCTTGATAGCTCCAACTGATCAATTCCAGAATCCTTTTGATAGATAATTAAAAAAGCTTTTTTTAAGGTGCAGTGCATTAATTAAGAACCATTCATTATTCTTCAGAACCCCAGAGATGCAATTCCTTTGCTATTGTGAAGTATTAACAGCAAACAATTATAATATCTCACTCTATAAAAGGGCTGAATATGTTAATTTCTCCAAGACCTACAGTTTCTGCACTTTGTGGCTGAAAATTTCAGATCTTTCACCATTAATAAGTTTGCTGTTTAAGACTACATTTCCTCACAACAAATATCTGTGACCATGCCAAAAAGAATTAACTTCTTTGACTGATATAGCTGGTAGACTGAATTCATCTATTAGTATTATCGCTGTCACTTAGCTGCCACAATGTGCTAGGCATGCAGTTGCACAAAAGAGATCTGTTAAATTAAGGATCCTCATGTAATGGCCACAATTTCTTGTAAATGCCAATTTACGGAGCTCTTGGACCATATTAACTTTTCTCCAATATGTGTGTCATGTATCACAGCAAGTATTTTTGACAAGAGAAGGTATGCATGAGTTTGGCTGTGTCTATGCTAGGATCTGGGTTGTAAATCCCAGCTTGAGAAGACATCTTTGGACTAATTCATGGCATAGAAGCACAAATAGGTGCAGGAAGTGTGGGTGCAGAACAATGCTGCAGCACTTTCAGGTATGGGGCATTCCAGCTCCATGCTTCTGCTGCTCAGGGTCCTGGCCTCGGGATTCACACCTTATGGCCTGGGGGATATTGCAACTCTGCTGCTTTCCTGCTAGCACCCTATGTCTCACTCGGCCCCATCGCTGGCCCCTCACTCTGCCCTGACTTCGGCCCTCCAATCCCTTGCTTGGTCTTGCCACTAGCCCCCCAATCACTTGCTCTGCTCCGCTGTTGTTTCCCTAACCTCCAGGCCCTTGCTCAGCTCTGACACCAGCCTCTCAATCTGTATCACCACACACTCAACCCCACCACCTGCCTTGATGCCTCGCTAGGCTGCCAACTCTCATGATCTGCACAACTCTGGATTATCATCCACCTGCTGGTCCCATTCCCAGTGGCTCCACCTCCAGGCTCTGAATACAGAAATATTTAATATTCAAAATTTCAGAAATATTTAATATTAATCCAGTTAGGTACAAGCCAAAAGAAGAGGGAATGTGGAAAGAAGGAAGGGTTTAGAAATCTCTTCGACAAGCAGCCCCATTCACAACTTTTTTCTGCTACTAAGTACAGGCAGTCCCCAGGTTACATCAATCTGACTTACGTTGGATCCCTAGTTACAAACGGGAGGGGGGGGGCGCAGCTAGTGCGGGGTGCCTCCCCCACTGTCGCCGCCTCTGGCGGCGCGGGGGGCGCTTCCACCCAGCAGACCAGGGAGACGCGGAGCTAGCACTCCCTCCCCAGCAGACCAGGGAGACACGGAGCAGCTTTTCTCGCCGCAGAGGACGCGGGTCTGCTGGGGGGAACAAGACACCAGCCAAAAGGGGGCACTCCAGAGAGGAAAAATTAATTTCCTAGGGAACAGCAGGAGCAGCAGGCAGTGAGACCCATTGTGTTACAGTCCCCACCTTGGGAGCAACAGCTCTTTCCCTCTTTAGCACTAGAGCTGCAAGTATCTTGTTAGCGTCACGTGAAATTAACAAGTCCCTTCCAGCCTGGCAGGGGTGAAGCTGAAAAATTACCCAGTGGTGTGGGTGGGCAAGAATGGGGAGGAGTAGGGCAGAAGGGAAGAGGGGATAAGCCCCAACCCACACCCTGGCTGGAGCGGAGCAGGGTAATCCCCGAGGGGATGGGTCTGGTTGCAAAGTGGGTGAGTGGACAATGAGGACCCACCTGTGGCTAAACTCCTGTTCCCAACACAGAATTTTTCTTTAAAATTAATCCTGTGGATAAATTCACACACACACTTCACAGGAAGGGATTTCCATTTTCTGCTCAGCAGAATACAACAACAGCTTTGATTGTATCAGTATTTCACTGTGCTCTCCAATGACTATTGATTACACTTAATACCCATTTCACTGAACCATCTGTAGCAAATTCTATTTGGAACAGTAATATGCATTGAATAAACTTTTTTTAGTTATAAAAAACAAAGATTCTGACTATTAAATGAATAACTGGGATCTTTCAGGTTCCCCAAGAGGAAGATTTGGATATAGCATGAAACACTGAAACTTATGATCAATTTTTAATTAAAATATCAACCAAAAAAACCTTCATATCAAAACAGTATGTGTTTTTCTTAGAATAAGGAAGTTGTATGAGAATTAGGGTCTTTTCCACCTAACTCCAGCTCCCCATCCTCCCCCTCCAGCTCCCCATCCCCCCCCCAAATATGTACCAGTTCTGACTTACATACAAATTCAACTTAAGAACAAACCTACAGTCCCTATCCTGTACGTAACCCGGGGACTGCCTGTATTTTATTAATATGTGCAGGTTGTTCACCTGCTAGGCTGATCTGTGGGTGATATTAACCTAATGAATTTTTCTGGTTATATTTGCTTTGTTCCCTCTTCATGTAGCTCTGTATTCCTTGCAGCGATTTCTCAGTGTTGTTGCAGTACACAAAAACACACTTCTTGTGGAAGATACCAGTTTTATTGCAATTGTGAAAAGCATAATACTGACAAGACTCAATGGGGTAAGCTCTGTAGTGGTACAGGGGTGCTTAAACTCCTGCTTCCTCTTACCTTCCAGATGGCATGTGCAGTAAAGCATTAGCAAAATGCTTGCCATGCAGAAATATGATCTTTTATTGTAATTCTTGGTCCTAGACAGGAGGCAAATCTCAATCTTCCACGGTAACTCTTCGCTAAGGCAATGCTAACTGTGTGGATATCTTTCTGGGGAAAATGTTTCACAGAAAAATCTTATTTGGCAATACTGTGATTCATTATAGTCAGCGGCGGATTTAGGGCAGGGCGAGCGGGGCAGCTGCCCTGGGCCCCGCGCTTCCCGAGGCCCTGTGCATGTGCTGTGGTGCCACGGTGCATTCGCCATGTCAAAGGGGGGGGGGGTCCCACAAAATTTCACTGCCTGGGGCCCTACGGTGCTGCCCTGGGCCCCATGGCACTCTCATCCGCCCCTGATTATAGTCTATGGCTGTGCCTACATTGGCCCCTATTCCGTAATAGGGATGCAAATGTAGCACTTTGGAATAGGCAAATCCTCCTTGAAAATAGGAATAAGAGATCCTCCGGAAAAGAGCTTATTTTCCGGAGGATCGCGTCCAGACTGGCGCTTTTCTCCGGCTTATCTACAAGCCGGAAAAAAGCGGCAGCCATGTTAATGCAAATGCCGCGGGGGATATTTAAATCCCCTGCGGATTTGCCTATTCCAAAGTGCTACATTTGCATCCCTATTACAGAATAGGGGCCAATGTAGATACAGCCTATGTGTATTATAAATAAAGGGTAGAGAATTCTTCATTGTTTCTGTAAGTGGCTCACTCATGGGGAAAAAGTCAAAGATGTCTTTCTAAATATCTGTGTTCTTCTACCACATCCATCACCAAATGTCATAGTCAAATTGACCATAGTCAAAGCCTTCTTTCAAATAAATCACCATTATTATTCAGTGTGTTGGCCATTTTCCATTTAGACAAGAGGACTCCAAATCTTACAGCTGCCTTTTAACATTACTCAAGGAGCTCCTGCTTTGTGAATTGATGAAAATATTGATATCACGCTCTTCAGATCTCAGGAGTCCAGTAAAATTTAGACAGAGATTTCAGCCAGAATGTTGAAACATGAGTGCCTCACATTAGCTAGCTAAATCCTTGCTTAGGCGCTTGAATACAAGTTGCCTGATTTTCAGAGGTGCTAAGGGGTATATCAGGGTGCAGGTCCCCCACCGTGTCTCAGTGCCCCCTGACTGTCCTCATCTAGCCCCTCTCAGGGCAAGTTACAGTCCGTGCGGGTTGCTCATCATTGGCATGGGATTATCTCCACAGCCCTGCTTACCTAAGCCGCGCTGTGATCCGCCTCCAAACCCTGGGCCATGCCTCCGGCCCCTAGCCAGGGGAGTCTTAGCTGGCCTTCTCCCAGCCCTTGCTGGCTACCCCAGCGGGTCTCCCTCCTGGGAGCTCCTGCTTCCTCCTCAGTCAGCCCCTCACTGGCTCTTTCTCCTAAGCACTGAGCTTCTCTATATATAGTTGTCAGCTGGGCTCTCACTAGCCTAACAGCTTCAGCTGGCCTCTCTGTTCCCAGACCTGGCTCAAGGCCTGAGTCTTGGTCTTAAAGGGCCAGTGCAGGGCAGGTGCCCTGTCACACACCTTCCCCTTCAGATCGGGCTTCCCTTCCTCGGCCAGCCCCCAGTCGGGCCTCTCCTATATCTTCCCTCGGTGTCTGGTTTCCTCTCAAGGCCTTAGCTACCTTCAGGTTTGCCCTCGCTGCCTCTGAGAATGCACCACAACGTCGGTGGGTCGGCAGGCGTGCTCCCCAGAGGGTCACCCCGCTGATGTCAGTGAGGGACGACAATGCCCCATCACTCACCCCCCTTTCCAGGACTCCATCCTCTTATGCCATCTCGTTATTGGCTAGGGACCTAGAAAAAAAATCAGCGTTGTTAGGGGCTCTCCCCGGCCTGTGGCAGACCTCAAATTTATAAGGCTGTAAGGCCAAATACCACCTCATGATCCGAGGGTGGGTCTCCTTCATTGTCTGAATCCATAGTAATGGCGCATGGTCTGTTATCAATGTGAAGGTTCCCCCTAGCAGATAGTAGCGTAGTGCCTCTATTGCCCACTTAGCTGCCAGGGCCTCCTTCTCGATCGTGGCATACAGTTGCTCCCGCGGTAGTAATTTCCTGCTTAAATACAGGATTGGGTGTTCCTCCCCTTCCTGCTCTTGCGAGAGGACAGCTCCTAGACCTCTGTCTGACGCATCTGTCTGTACTATAAACGGTTTTGTAAAGTCGGATTGGTGAAGAACCGGTGTTTGCGTCAATTGGTGCTTTAACGCTTGGAACGATTTCTGGCACTGCGCGGTCCATTGGACCCTTTGGGGTTGTGTATTTTGGGTCAAGTCCGTCAAGGGTGCAGCAATCGTGGCAAAATTAGGTATGAATCGCCGATAGCAACCAGCTAGACCCAGGAACTGGCGGACTTGCCTTTTTGTGGTGGGTGCTTTGTAACTTCTCAGGGCTTCTACCTTGTCCACCTGGGGTTTGATCCTTCCCTGTCCCACCATGTAGCCTAAATAGGATACTTCCCTTTGTCCAAAGTGGCACTTACTTGGGTTAGTAGTAAGCTGGGCATTGGCCAGGGCTCCGAGGACCGCCTTCAGATGTTGCAGATGTTCCGGCCATGATTCACTATAAATGACAATGTCATCAATATACGCAGCAGCATACTCACGATGTTCATGTAATACCTTGTCCATCAGCCTCTGGAACATCGCTGCCGCCCCATTCAAGCCAAACGGCATTGTGATGAACTGGAACAGACCAAATGGTGTGGCAAATGCGGTCTTGTCCTCCGAGGCTGTTGTCAGAGGAATCTGCCAATACCCCTTAGTGAGGTCGAGCATAGAGATGTAATGGGACTTCCCAACCATTCCAGCAGTTCATTTACTCTGGGCATAGGAGAGGCGTCAAATCGCGAAATTGCGTTGACTTTCTGGAAGTCTATGCAAAACCATATCGTGCCGTCGGACTTAGGCACCAAAACAATAGGACTACGCCACTCGCTTCTTGATTCTCTGATCACCCCCATTTGCAACATCCGTTGCAGCTCTTCCTGAACAGGCCCCCACATTTTCCGTGGGAGGGGTCGTATGTGGTCCAGGATCCTTTTACCTGGGGTCATCGCGATATGGTGGCTCATCAGAGAGGTCTTACCCGGTTGTGTAGTTAGGACCTGTTCGAATTCCCGAAGGAGGGAGTTCATCTCTCTGTGTTGTTCCTCCGTCAACTCTGCCCCGATATGCGTTGCCCCTTCTGCCTTCAAGTCACCTTCCCAGGGTCCCAGCTCCGGGTCTGGTGGCTGTAAGGTGATAAGCATACCCTCTCGTGCAATCCACTTCTTTAGTAAATTGACAAGATAAATCTGCTTGTCTTTCCGTTTTCCTGATAATTTGATTTCATAATCAACTGGTCCTACCTGTCGTAGGACCTCGAAGGGCCCTTGCCATTTGGCCAATAATTTTGAGTCTGGCGCTGGTAACAGCAGGAGTACCCTGTCTCCTGGTTGGAACATCCTGGATTTGGCCCCTCGGTTATAATATTGGGCCTGCTTATTTAGGGCCTGGAGGAGGTTCTCTCTAGCCAGCTCCCCTACTGTCCGGAGTCGCTATTGTAAGTCCACAATATACGGTACTGTACCCTTCACCCTGGAGTCCTGTTCCTCCCATGTCTCCCGCAATAAGTCCAGTATCCCCCGGGGTTGTCGGCCATAAAGTAATTCAAATGGGGAAAATCCCGTTGAGGCCTGGGGCACCTCTTGCACCGCAAATAACAGTGCCGGTAGTAATCGGTCCCAGTCCTTTGGGTCTAGCTCCACAAACCGCCGCAACATCCCCTTTAATGTCTTGTTAAAGTGTTCAACAAGTCCATCTGTTTGGGGATGGTAAACTGAGGTACGCAATGACTTAATGTTTAAGAGACGGCAAAGTTCTACCATCACTTTAGAAGTCACATTGGTCCCTTGGTCTGTTAGTATCTCCCTCGGGATTCCCACCCGAGAGAATACTTGTACCAACTCATGTGCCAGCGTTGACGCTGTCGTATTCTTGAGGGGGACGGCCTCGGGGTATCGGGTGGCGTAGTCAATTATAACAAGTATATATTGGTGTTCTCTTCGGGACCTCTCCAGGGGTCCTACTAGATCTAAAGCCACCCGGTCAAATGGCACCTCTACCACAGGGAGAGGGACTAAAGGGGCTTTTGGTACCCCTCCCTGACCCATCCTCTGGCACTCAGGGCAGGACTCACAAAAGTCTCAGACCTCCTTATAAATCCCTGGCCAAAAGAATCTTTGCGTTATGCGTTGCAGGGTCTTTTCCCACCCCAAATGTCCTGCCCAGGGATTAGCATGAGCAAGGTCTAATACCCGCCTCCGGTATCTTGCATGGACCAACAACTGGCTAACCTCCATCTGCCCTTCAGCTGTCCACGCAATCTGATATAATTGGTCAGCTCTTACCTCGAATCGCGGGGTTGGTCGGGCAACTGTTCCCACATCAGGGTCCCCGGTCTCTCTGGCCGCCTGTTCCCAGGCATAGGTTAAGGAGGGATCTTCTCGCTGGTCTCTTTGGAAGTCCTCTTCCCCTCCTACTTCCTCTGAAACAAGGGTTTTCTCAGGGTCGGGCTCCTCCCCTGGACCTCAGGATGTTCCCCTTTTCGAGTCCTCCATCCCAGCTGGTGGCGGTTGCCCCTGCACCTCCCAGTCACGCAGGATGCATCTGAAACCCGGCCAGTCCCAGCCCAGTAGTACCGGGAATACCAGTTTCAGGGCTAACGCTACCCTGCAGATCATCTCGTTTACCCCATCTGACAGATTAACCCACCCGGTGTGGTAGGCTCTGACATCTCCATGTATGCATTGCATAGAGATGTCTCCCCCTGCCGCCTCCCACTCTGGGACCAGCTCTGTTTGTACCATTGTCTGGCTGCACCCAGAATCCACCAGGGCGGTCACTAGCCTTCCCTCCAGCCTTACCTGCAGAGTAATCTTTGTCCTATCCTGAGGTCTCGCCCGTAGGTCCACAGCCATCACCTGGCCATACACATTCTCTGTATGGGCGTCGCCTGCTTGCCGGCGTCCTACTGGTTCTGGCCCATAAGCCCTCTGGGGGGGACTCCAATCTGAGCTCCCTTGCTCCTTGGTTTTGCCCGAGTCCACACCACCTCCTGCTCGCCCTCTGGTTTCCCCTAACGTCA
This sequence comes from Pelodiscus sinensis, assembly GCF_049634645.1. Lineage (NCBI taxonomy): Eukaryota > Metazoa > Chordata > Testudines > Trionychidae > Pelodiscus > Pelodiscus sinensis. The sequence goes on along the minus strand of NC_134725.1, from coordinate 22,261,721 downwards.
AGGGCCGGTGGTTCCACGGCTTCTTCCAGGCGCTTTGCCACTTCAACCTTCCACCCGTGCTAGCCGGGGCTCCCCAGGTCCTCTTAGGGCACCCCCTCCGTATGTGGCCAAGCTCCCCACAGGCCCAACATGTCCGTGCCTCCCCTGTTGCCTTCACCGGGGGTGCTCTCCCTTTGTCCCTTTTATCTGGGTGGGGCCTCCTGGCTCCCACCCTGTAGGGGCACTCCCTCTTCAGGTGTCCCCTGTGCCCACAGGCAAATCAAGTTTTCAGTCTCGGCCCTTGCCCCCAGCTCTTGGAGCCTGGTTTACTACGGAGTCGAGGGCCATGCCTTTGTAGTGGCCGGCTCCACCTTTTCCACGGCCTCACCTGTAGGGCCTCCCAGGCCTTCCAATACTTATTAATTTTTTTTCCCCAATTCCCCGCTCTTGTCCTGTGGCCTACTGACCACTGTTTGCTCACAATAGCCCCCTTCCCTCACAACGGGACAAGGCTACTTTACACACAATAGCCCATTTCGCCTCAGGGTGAGGTTACAGTACCCACGTTCTCCACCATCTGTCAGGGTGCATGCCCCCACCGTGCCTCAGTGCCCCCTGACTGTCCTCATCTAGCCCCTCTCAGGGCAAGTTACAGTCCGTGCAAGTTGCTCATCATTGGCATGGGATTATCTCCACGGCCCTGCTTACCTAAGCCGCGCTGTGATCCGCCTCCAAACCCTGGGCCATGCCTCCGGCCCCTAGCCAGGGGAGTCTTAGCTGGCCTTCTCCCAGCCCTTGCTGGCTACCCCAGCGGGTCTCCCTCCTGGAAGCTCCTGCTTCCTCCTCAGTCAGCCCCTCACTGGCTCTTTCTCCTAATCACTGTGCTTCTCTATATATAGCTGCCAGCTGTGCTCTCACTAGCCTAACAGCTTCAGCTGGCCTCTCTGTTCCCAGCCCCGGCTCAAGGCCTGAGTCTTGGTCTTAAAGGGCCAGTGCAGGGCAGGTGCCCTGTCACAGGGTAGAAAGGGAAAGGGTGGGGAGAAGATCAGTTGACTATGCCAGACCACTATTTCTAGAGCCAGGATGTTGCCCCAGAATTACAGCCCCTTTTCTGGGACAACAGCCTTCTGTTGCTATCAGTGAATGTGTTCTGTCTTGTATTGCTCAAGGGCTATCTGTGGGTAGATCTACATTGCAACACTATTTCGAAATAACTAGTGCTATTCCGAATAACTTAGTCTGCATCTATACAGCAGGCAGTTATTTCAAAATAGTGTCAAAATAGTGTCAAGCTGAAGGACTTCTTACTCCAACTTCTGTAAACCTCATTGTACAAGGAATAAAGGAAGTCAGAGGAAGAGTGCTCTGTTTCAAAATACAGGCAGTCCCTGAGTTACGCGTATTCGACTTATGTCGGATCCGTACTTACGAACGGGGCTTTTCTTGCCCCGGAGGACGCAGGTGGTGGGACCGCCCAGACGCGCTGAGATCCCACCGCCCGCGTTCTCCGGGGCGAGAAAAGCTGCTCCACGTCTCCCTGGTCTGCTGGGGAGGGGGACCCCAGCAGACCAGGGAGACGCGGAGCAAAGACGCGGATGACGCGGGCGGCGGGACCGCCCCAATGCGCCGCGGTCCCACCCGGGTCCTCTGCGGCTTTGCTCCGCGGCTCCCTGGTCTGCTGGGGGGCCCCCCCAGCAGACCAAGGAGACTCAGAGCAAAGCCGCGGAGGACCCGGGCGGCAGCACCGTGGCACGTCTCAGTCCCACCACCTGCGTCTCTATGGTCTGCTGGGGGGGGGCGCAGCTAGTGCGCCCCCCCCAGAAGACCAGGCTTTTCTCGCGGACACCTGTGGTAGAGCAGCTGGGTCGCTGCCGGTTGGTCCCGCAGCTCTGCTCCTCGGCGCTACTGGACCAACCCGGCAGCACCCCAGCTGCTCTGCCCCAGGAGTCCTGACTCAGCCGCTGCTGATCAGTTTCTGCAGTGGCTGAATCAGGACGCCTGGGGCAGAGCAGCTGGGGTGCTGCTGGGTTGGTCCAGTAGCGCCGAGGAGCGGCGCTACTGGACCAACCCAGCAGCATCCCAGCTGCTCTGCCCCAGGCGTCCCCAAGTCAGCCGCTGCTGAAACTGACCAGCGGCTGACTACAGGAAGCCCGAGGCAGAGTTTCTCTGCCCCGGGCTTCCTGGAATCAGCCGCTAATCAGTTTCAGCAGCAGCTGACTTGGGGACACCTGGGGTTGGGGACACCTGGGGTAGAGTACCTGGGGTGCTGAGGTGCGGCGCTGCGGAAACCTACCCGGCAGCATCCCAGCTGCTCTGTCCCAGGCGTCCAGATTCAGCTGCTGTTGAAACTGATCAGCGGCTGATTCCAAGAAGCCCGGGGCAGAGAAACTCTGCCTCAGGCTTCCTGTAGTCAGCAGCTGGTCAATTTCAGCAGCGGCTGACTTGGGGACGCCTGGGGCAGAGCAGCTGGGGTGCTGCTGGGTCGACTTAAGTACAAATCTACAGTCCCTATCTTGTACGTAACCCGGGGACTGCCTGTAAGTGCTGTGTAGATGCTCCCTATTTCAAAATAAGATGCGCAATCGACGTAGCTCAATTTACGTAGCTTATTTTGAGGTAAGCCCTGCAGTGTAGATGCACCATGTGTGTTACAATGCTGTAAGTTCAGCACTCAGTCTTTCCTGATTGTACATGACAAGGCATAGGGTTTGCAATTCTGCGCATCAGAATTTGGCCTTACCTTTTTTCTAAAAAAGAAACAAGAATCACTCCACCCAAATGAACAATACCTAGGAAACTGCATACAAAAAATATAAGAAGAAAGTTATTAGGATTGGAAAGTTAGGAAATACAAGTTTTACAGTTATTGGGTATTCTTAATTCTCCTTCCTTGTACACATGTGCTATGATACATTTTTCAATTCCATTATATGTTTTTCCACATGCCTCGTGCCTCATTCAGTGCACAGATTTTATGTACAACTGTGTTTCTTGTAAAATGAGCACTTTATTGGCCACCCAAAGAGATTCAGGTGTCACCCAGCTGATTAGCAGCGTGCATAAAGTGCCCACAGCCAGCAACCTATGTTTGTACTGGTGGTACACATCTGTACATGCCTTGGTGTACATAACATAAATTAATCTGCACATGGATGAAAAAAATTAGAGGGAACACTGGTGTACAGGTTCCAAATTAAGGTTGCATGGGTGGCTGTAAATCCAATCTTTCCTAATTTTCTGGGGCTTGACTTTGCAACATAAATAACATGGGTGTTTTGAGTAATACACACAGCTTCCATGAACATAATCTTGCTAGTGCTCATTAAGCTTGCTGGCTAAAAATATAGCAGATGAGTTGGATCCCCAGGTGCATACTTAGGTTAGCTAGCCTGTGCTGCTGCTTGATACTGTCTGTGCTATTAGTTGAACAGTTTTCAGAGTGGGGGTGCTGAGCTGCACATACTCATCTTACCCCTGTCTGCAACCCTCACCAGCTCCTAGAGTTGAGGCCTACATCCATTTTTATGAATGGTGGTTAAAATAATCCTACACACAGCATTCATTCCTTAGGTATTCACCACAACAAAAATAATCCTGCACAACTCATTTGGCATTTATTTGGATTTCATAACTACTTCTCTATATTTTCCATTGGAATTTGGATAACTATCTGGAACTATTTTTATCTAACTAGACCATATTTTTAAAGCAGTACTGTGTATTTTAACAAAGCTAAAGAAATAGCACACATTATACTGATTACACCAAGCTGCAAAGTGAAATCCCTGTTAAGTCCAATGCAAAATGTTTCAGTTGAAAGTGTGGAAAATCATCCTGAGTCATAATTAATGATAATATTTTGCAACTGAATGTAGCATGTAAATATCACTTCTGATATTTAATTCTTGCATTTTCCCAGAGCATTAACAGTCCCAAATTACTAAACTATAGAAATTAACCCAGAAGGCCTATAAAACTTCCAAAGGGAGGGTCACCAGTCCGACTCCATGAGCATCCAATTTGGTGCAGGTGAAATGCAATGTGAAATCAGACTTTTCAAAATGTTTTTCAGGGTCTAATCTAATTAGCTCATCTAAAAAGCCCATTAAAATATGCCTCTGGTGTATGTGGAATAGCAAAAGAAGAGAGAGTTGAGAGATATTTCCATAAGTAGGTCAAAATGTGATTTTTATTGCAATCAAAAGAACTGTAATTTCAAGTGAAATATTTACTGTGATTAATTCCATTTGGCGCCTATAAATAAAATATCTGAAAAACTGCTGCCTGCTTCTGTGCTGAGTTAGTATTTCTCCATTTCTGGGGAAAGATTGTTTGGCCTTTGAGTTTGAAGGTCACACAACCGCAGCAGGAAGAAAAGTAGAGAAATGCAAACATTCAGGATAAGCAGTTTGCTGGAAGTATTGCAAAGGTTTGCAGATCTCTAGGCAATGGGATGACATCGGGAGTTGCCACAATTTCATACTCCTGGCATTGGTTCCATCTGACTGCATGTCCCCTTTTTGAGACATGACTTTCCTGTTCACTGCATGGATGAAAATGCATCTAGAAAAGCCATTATATTGCTGGGCACTTATTTAAGGTATGCTAGGAAGAGTCACAACTGGAATCCTTACCATATGGTTATGTCTACACTGGCGCAATCTCGCACAAAAGCGGCCATTCTTGTGTAAAAACGTCCTGCCTGTTTACACTGGCCACATGTTCTTGCACAAGTAAACTAACATTCTAATGTATAAAATCAGGGCTTCTTGCATGAGAAATCTGACACTCCCGCTCAAGAATAAGCCCTCTTGCACAAGAGGTCTTCCAGAAGAGGCCAGTGTAGACAGGCAACATGAATTTCTTGCACAAGAAAGGCCTATGTTTAAAATGGCCATCAGAGTTTTCTTGCGCAAAAGAGCATCTACATTGGCATGGATGCTCTTGCACAAAAGCACATCTCTTGTGCAAAAGCACATGCCAGTGTAGACACTCTCTTCTGGAAGAGTTTTTGCAGAAGGACTCTCCTGCAAAAGAATTTTTGTGTGAGAACGTGCCAGTGTAGACATGGCATTATCTCTATACAGAAGTGGATAAAAGTGGTGACGTTGGCAACAGTTAAAATATAATGAAATTCAATGTTTAAAGCCACATTTTTTCCAAAGCATCAGTAACATGCATGAGTTTATCTAGTTGCATAATATAAGCTCCACATTTGCATAAATTGGGTAAAATAGTCCATGCAAACAGCTAGTTGTTAAAAAAATGTTTCTGATTTGCACCTATAATCCTATCAGGTGTATGTACATATGAGCTTCTGAATGAGCAAAATGGAGCTTAGACTGGGCGGAAAGGATGGTGTAGATGACAATGCTCTGGCACAGGACTCGGAAAGTCTGGGTCAAAATCTGAGATCAGCCACAGACTTCCTATCTGTTTTGTGAACATTAGTTTCAGCCATTGTGTATAGATGAAATTTCACATTGGTCATACCATAGTAGATGTGTTAAGGTGAAACATTCAGATATTACACTGAACAGTGGACAAGCCAGTGTTTGCTCTGTTCCCTTTGTGTTAGTACAAGACTCATGTGGAATACAGCGCTTTTGGAAGTGGTGGCCAAACCCTGTGTGTTAGTTAGTATTAAAGTGAGCATTGCCAAGAGTGTCTGGTGTTTCAGCACGTGTGTCTGTAGTTACCAGAATCAATACAATGCTGCTTGTGAAAATTATAGCCAAAAAGTGCAATCTAATGAACTATGCCAACTGAATGGTGGTACAGCTTCCCTCTGATACACACAGATAAAACTATCCAAATGACAGCCCCTAACCTTTTCAGAGCAAATTCAAACTAAATGTTTTTTGAGGTTTGGCCATGTTTGGATTCAGGTGTTTCCAGGCCCTAACTAAAATGTCCAAATATCACCCAGGAAGCAGTTCTTATAGCATTTTCAATGTTTAAAGAGACAGTGTAATCTTATGGGAGTCCCAGGCCAAGTGGGGCACCCAAATAGTTAGGAACAAGCATAGATACTTATTTGAATCAATGGTTAAACTTATAAGTAGAGCTAAGCCAGAGCCAAAATCCAATCTGCATCATCATCAATGCCTAACACTCCCAAATTCATAGCATCTAGATCCAAACTTTGCAGCTTAAGCTTCTTTTTTTCCTTTTTTTATGGTTCACCTACCCACATTTACTAACTAATTGAATTATTAAAAACTTTAAAAAGCATTGAGGTGTCCTATAGTGCCTTAAAGACTAACAAAAAATATACAAAGTATCATGAGCTTTCATGGGCACAGCCCACGTCTTCAAATAAGTGGAACAAAAGGCTTAGAAATGTTGTTACTATATCTGTAGTATCATGAGCTTTCTTGGGTACAACCCTCTTCAGATGAGTGGAGCAAAAGTGCTCTTTTGCTCCACTCATCTGAAGAAGGGAATTGTGCCTACGAAAGCGCATGATAGTATATATCTATATCTATATCTATATCTATATCTATATCTATATCTATATCTATATTGTTAATCTCTAAGGTGCTACAGGACCACTCATTTTTTAAGTTTTTTGTTACAAATTTAATACGGCTACCCCTCTGAGACTTTACTACTTGAATTATTAGTTAACAAGAGTCATGATCCAAAGCCCACTTAAGTCAACTGAAAAATTCCCCTTGACCTCGTTAGTGTTGGAATCAGGCTTAATATATATCTTTAGTGGTCACAAGACAATCTAATACTGAAGGATTTACCCTTTGTCAAGGCAAATCCCAAAATGGATTTTTGTCACATGTTGAGCCAGGTTAAAGAGCTAAGCAATATTTTTCTTCTCTCTCTGTGAATGCTTCCTTAGTCAATAGTTCTGCAACTGTATTGGCACATAATGTCTAAGGGAATCTGTGGATAGGCTTAAGTTTTGTTTTGCTAAACTTAGTTTCTGGCTTCTTGACTTGACTAAGAATTTATAAAAATTGTAATCTATTCATGGAGCACAGCTATTGTGCTTAAACTAAACATTTTCCCCCACAGAATGAGGAATTTCTATTTAACTTTCACTTCTGCCTGGGAACCCCAACAGGGATTTTAAAAGAGAAAATTATTAGTAGAAATTAAGTATTCTTTTCAGTTTTGTCTACTGAGAGCAGCTAGGCATTACAGCTGATCTCCACTGCATTAACACATTACTGATTGCCATTCTGAGAATAATATATGGAGATACACCTATTTCATAGAACTGGAAGGGACTTTGAGAGGATATTGAGTCCAGTCCCCTGCCCACAAAGCAGAGCCAAGTATCATCCCTGACACATTTGCCCCAGATCCCTAAAAAGCCCCTTCTGGGATTGAGTTCACAACCTTAGGTTTAGCAGATCAATGCTCAAACCACTGAGCTATCCCCCTTGCTAAATGACTCAATGAATGACTTTTTTTGGAGAAAGCATAATGATATACATCTGAAAGACTTGAAAGTCACTTAAACAACCTATAATAAATCAATAAAAATATTAAACATAGAACTGCCATGTAGTCATTTTGTATAGATATGTGAAGAATATTATATTATTGTGTAAATATGCATATTCCACAGACATTATAATAATCGTAAGTGCATCTCTGACTGTAATTAACAGCCCTGCTGTGATTATCTTGCTACTTATTTTATCACAAAATAGAGATGAGTAAATGCTCTGCCTCTACATTCTTTCATAAGAACATCCTAAATGCAATTTAACACAAAACATTTGATGTTTGCAATCTTCAACAATCAGTACTCAACAAAACAGCATTGCTTCCATGCCGTGGTGCTATCTTGTCTTTCTGATAGCTAGAGAGCTATCTGAGCTCATTGGCTGTTGCTAAGGATTTTAGTGAACAATGCTCAGCAAACCTTGCACTTTGAAATCATTACTGACCTAAAGGCATGGCTATTACTATTGCAACATTACTTGCAAAGTTAGCTAGAGAAGCCAACGCAGTCTCCATGCCTGGGATGGTCTTTTTAGTTTTCATTAAACTTAGGTGTGTGACATGACTAATCTTTCAGTATACTCTGAACTTAAGGCAGGCATCCAGGGCTGCAACCATGGTCAGGAGAACAACAATCACTTGCACTAATAAAAATACAGGATTCAACTTACTTTTTTGGTCTGTAGTCAGGAATGGACCTGTCCAGTGATATTCTGTCACTCAGCTGGGCATTGTAACCATATTCTTCATATTTAGTTTCAGATTCATGACTGTCATCTCTCAAAGTAGCAGCCAGTCCTCCTTGGCCCAAGCCTCCTGGACCTTCAACTAGTCCCATGGGTTTGGCTAAACCTAGAAAGAAAACAAATGAAATTGACAGGTGTTGCTGAGATGTGGGGAGTCACTGGGCCCTGCACCCACATTTGCATTCAGATGTGACTTTCAGCCAGCAGGTAAAACAGAAGGTTTATTAGTTCACAGGGATACAGAGTAGAAGAGGCTTCTTAGAACAGGGAGCAGAAGCAGTGAGTATAATCCATCTTGGGGAGAGGAGGCTCAGAGCCAAGAGACTTACTCTGCTTTCCCTGCACCCCAGCCCAGAGAGACTCACTCACACCCTCAGCCAACTCTGCCTCCTGCCTTTGTCCAGCTTTACAGGCAAAAGGTGTTACCTGGTCATAACTCTCCCCCAGACTCAAGTTACATAGGGTATCAGCCACCCTGTACATGTGGGATGCTATCACATTGAAGTTCCCATCACCACCTAGGCATTGGTTTAGTGCCCAGGGAAGCAGAGGTCCACACACTGGGTTACTACAGGACAGTAGAAATCGCATTCAATATAACAAAGTGAAAAGAGTGAATACAATCCCCACTTTGTCACAAAAGGATAGTAGAGAGTGAGTAGCAATATGGTTCTGTGTACGTGTTTAGGTTTTTTAAACATTTAAGCCAATGGTAATCAGTTCTACAGTTTTTATTTAAGTAAGCATGCAACAACTGGATGAAGAAAATGAGGACCTGAGCAAATGTTGTCTAACTTGTCTTGGCTAAGTTATCTGAGCATAGGTTCCATTGTTTTGACTCAAACAAATATTGAGAACACCATTCCCCCTGTGAACCGTTTTCTGATGGACAGCCCACCTGGTAGTGTTATTCACTAATGTATTAATGCTAATTTCAAGAAATCAATTTAAAAACAACAAATATAAAAACAGCATGGGAAATAAAATCTGCAGATTCATTGTTAAGTGAATCTTCCATGGCAACAGAAACTTACATTAGTGATCGAATCTAATATATAATTTCATCACTTATTACAAACCTTAATGATATGGTTCCATTTGCTGAATAAGTCATTAAAAGTTATTAACTTATTTATAACAGTCTTCTCCATCCAGTACAGTAAAGAACAAATACCTTTCAAATATTTCACACACAGAGCAAAACAATTATAGCTATAGCTGGTTGACTTATGCCAAATTAAGAAGCTTATAGCATACTTAGTGTCACCCATAAGGATAAGGTGCTTGTCTGCAATACAAGATAACATACTTTTCCTGGGTTGATTCATACTAATTTGTTATTATATCCAGTATATACACATATTATGTATTCATTATAAGGTATATATCCCTAGTATTAGGCTGTAATGCAAGAAACATACAGGACTGCATCCTATATGAACATCTAAAGCATATTAGTGGAGTAAGTTAGCATACGTGACCTTTGTCCTAGATAAAATGGCCCTCAACTCTGGGGAACCAAATATGGGAACTAAATCTAGGGTTGCGCTGGTTCATTCGGAGCCAGAATTGGTTGATAATCATAAAACAGACTGCAGAGCAGAAAACTAGAAAGGCCAAAGATAATGGTTTTGAGAACAAGATAATCATTGTTAATATATAATAATAAGCATCATAATCTACTACCCTGGAGAATAAGTGTACTCAAAGATTTCTTAGGGTGAGAAAATAAAATATGGGCATGGTAGGTTGGGCCAGAATCAAGTAATGCTAAAGCGCTATAAAAAAGCCACGCTTTGGGGCTAATAGGGTCGGCTAGCCATTCATTAAAAATGCTTGCTATATGCACACTGTGAGCTTCTCTACCTTCTATCTACTATTAGCTTAGCTTCACAGTATAGCTTAGCCACTCAACACACACGGCTGCGTCTAGACTGGCATGATTTTGTGGAAATACTTTTAACGGAAAACTTTTTCTGTTAAAAGTATAGGCAGTCCCCGGGTTACATGGATCCGACTTACATCAGATCCCTACTTACAAATGGGGTGAGGCCACCCCGCACTAGCTGCTTTCCCCCAGCAGACCAGGGAGACGCGAAGCTAGCGTCCCCCCGCCCCCTCCCCCAGCAGACCAGGGAGACGCGGAGCGGCTTTTCTCAGCAGACACTTCAGCTTGAGAATAAAGGACTGAGGGAAGTGAGGTGTGAGAGAATAAAACTGAGCTCTGGAGAAATGTTTGGCTAGAGTTTCCCCTACAATATGTACCAGTTCTGACTTACATACAAATTCAACTTAAGAACAAACCTACAGTCCCTATCTTGTACGTAACCCGGGGACTGCCTGTATTTCCACAAAAACACGTCTAGATTGGCACGGATGCTTTTGCGCAAAAAGTGCTTTTACGCAAAAGCATCCGTGGCCAGTCTAGACACGATTTTGTGCAAGAAAGCCCCGATTGCCATTTTAGCCATCGGGGCTTTTTTGCGCAAAACAATTCTTCCCTGTCTACACTGGCCTTCTTCAGCAAGTATTCTTGCGCAAGAGAGCTTTTTCCCGAGTGGGAGCATGAAAGTATTTGCTCAAGAAGCACTGATTTTGTACATTACAAAGTCAGTGCTCTTGCACAAATTCAAGTGGCCAGTGTAGACAGCTGGCAAGTTTTTGTGCAAAACCAGCCGCTTTTGTGCAAAATCTTGCCAGTCTAGATGCACCCTACCTGTCTGGACCTTCAACAGGCATGTCAAGGGTGAGGCTGGTCCTACATCTCTTAACATCAGGTCTTCAGGAAGGGGTGTGATTATGGTAGGCTAACAGAGGTGTAGCGAAGGAAGGGTGGCGGGGGGCAGTTGCCCCTGGGCATCACGCTGGGGGGGCACAGAGCTGGGGTGGGAATGAAGCGCACACTGCTCTGGCCCATGTGACACTTTTGAACAGAGACCCGGGAACTACGTGCTCCCGGCTCTACACACTGCGAGTGGAGGCAGTAGGGTCGGGCGGCAGGAGCGTCCACTTTAAAGGTTAGATTTCCTTATCTGGCCATCTCTTCCTCCGGTGCCTGGCTCTGTGGGGGGTGGGAGATGAGGAAGATTTGATGGGGGGAGTGCTCCTAGTGCTGGGGGAGCCTGGTTCAGGGGGAGGGGTGAGTGTATTGGGATGGGAGGCTCTGAGCAGGGGAGGGCTGGCTCTGGGAGAGGGGTGACTGCATTGGGATGGGGGGCTTTGAGGGGGACCTGGCTCAGGAGAAGGAGTGAATGCAGTGGGATGGGGGCGCTGGAGGGGTCTGGCTCAGGGGGAGCAGTGAGTGTTTTGGGATGGGGGTGCTGGCTCAGGGGAAGGGGTGAGTTCGTTGAGATGGAGGGTCAGAGGGGCTGGCTCTGGAGGAGGTGTGAGTGAATTGGGATTGGGAGACCAGGAGGAGGTCTGGCTCAGGGGGAGGGGTGAGTGCATTGGGATGGAGGGATGCTTGGGAGGGGCTGAGAAGGGGGGAGAGGTGGGTGCATTGGGGTTGCTTTTTTTTAAGTAAAAGATACTTTATAACAAAAGGAAAAACTTAAAAAATAATAGTCTGGTAACATTTTAAAGATTAACAAACATACAAATCAGGCATGTCAAACCAGAAGCCCACTGAAGGCCACACAAATGAAAACTGATAGCTTTCAGGACACCAAAGAAAATGTACTTCTATACATATAGTTGTAATTATTTATTATTATAGATTATCTTTTAGGTATATTTTATAATATTTTTTCAGGTCTTGTATTAATATAATATAATGATTTGATGTGCAAAATTGTTATTTGCTCATAAAATAATTTTTAATTTAAATATAAATTTAAGGTAATTTTTTATGATACATAACTTGTTTTATTGAAATAAAAACAAGTATAGACCATGGCCAATCAAATAGAGCAGGCTTCTGTGAAAATTTCAGATACTTTGTAAGTTTGACATTTTGCATAAAAATATAATTATTCATGCAATTGCAAAAAATTGACATATTTATTTATATAAAATTAATATACATTTTGTGATTTTATTTGGAAATAAATAAATAAAAACCAAAACATTAACAAAATATCCCCCTCCCCTGCTCCAGAGCCAGGCACTCCCATATCTCCATTCTAACCCAATTGCCCTCCTCTCCCACAGACCCTGCCCCCCCTGCTCTAACCCAATGCCTCCTCTCTTCCCCAAACCCAGGCACTCCTAGTCCCTCCCCCCCCATACCTAATGCCTGCACCCTGTAGCCAGTGTCACTGGCGCCACACATTTCTTCCTCGGTTCTGGGGAGGCATGAGCACAGCAGTCAGCTGGGAGCAGGCACTTGATGCCTGTGCAGAGCAGCCTGGCCAGCCATGATCTGCACTCGGCCATGTGCTTTATTCTTTTATAAAAATGTAGTGGCAGGCCACAAAAAATTTCAATTGGGCCACATGCAGCCTGCCAGAAGCTTGTTTGACATGCCTGATGTAGATGGGATCATGAGCTTTTGTGGACACAACCCACTTCCACCCACGAAAGCTCATGATACCATCTACATACGGGGTGGGCAATAATTTTTGCCCGGGGGCCACTTCAAAAATTTTTGAAGTAGCCCTAGCTCACCCTGGAAGGGGCAGGGCTACCCAGACCAATTATGGTCTGAGGTGGGGGAACCTCCTTACCCCCTCTTCCCACTAGGCACCCATGCCCTGGAAGAGGCTTGGCACACTTCCTCACCCCCAGGCCAATCAGGGCTTGAGGGCGGGGGAACATGGGAAGCCTCCTCCTGTCCTGCGAGGAGCACATGGCACTTGGAAACACTGCGTGCTGCTCGCAGGGTGGGGGTAGAGCAGAGAAAGCTTCACATGCTCCCCCACCCCCAAGTCCTAATTGGCCCGGGGGCAGGGGAGCAGCAAGGTTTCCCAGGACCAGATCCAACCCACAGAGGCCCTTTTGCCTACCCCGATTTACATGTTTTGTTAGTCTTTAAAGTACTACTAGACTGTTTTGTTAGTTTTTAAGTTTTTCCTGTTACAGACTAACTCAGCTACCCCTCTGAAGCTTATAAAAAAGGGTTCTGTACTAAACCATTCCTTTTTGCCTCCCTGTTTCCTTTCTCCTTTGGTGAGTTGGGCAGGCAGGAGTTTTGGTAAAAATGTACCAGATGTGCACATGGTGCTTGCTCTACCTCAGCTGGTGCTAGATAATCAGAGCCTCAATTCTAAAGGAGTTGGCATTTCTGAAGTGATAGATCACCTACGCCTACACCTACACTGGCATGATTTTCCGAAAATGCTTTTAACGGAAAAGTTTTCCGTTAAAAGCATTTTCAGAAAAGCACATCTAGATTGGCTGGATGCTTTTCCGCAAAAGCACTTTTTGCGGAAAAGCGTCCATGGCCAATCTAGACGCGGCTTTCCGCATAAAAGCCCCGATCTCCATTTTCACAATTGGGGCTTTTTTGTGGAAAACAGTACTGTGCTGTTTACACTGGCCCTCTTGCACAAATGATTTGCGCAAGAGGGCTTTTGCCCGAACGGGAGCAGCACAGTATTTCCGCAAGAGCACTGACGATCTTACACAAGATCGTCAGTGTTCTTGCGGAGATTCAAATGGCCAGTGTAGACAGCTGGCAAGTTTTTCCACAAAATCAGATGATTTTGCGGAAAATCTTGCCAGTCTAGACACAGCCCCCATGTTTTGTTGCAGATTTTCCATGTCACAGTCACAGTAGAGACTTGGGATTAACTTCACTCTCTCAACTAAAAGGATTATACATGTTCAGATGTTGTGATTGTGGACACCTGGAGAGGCAGTCTGCTCAAGGCAAAGTTGGCCTTGAATTTTGATATCTATGGCTTCAGTTGAATGGCTTGTGTGAAATTTGGAAGAGCAGCTCAGAGAGACCTCTTTTCTTTACTTAAGGATAGACTCTCAAGGCAGCATGAAGGAAAAAGTCCTCATGGCAGACAGAAAGCCACGCTTGTAGGATATCCTCAGCCTTAGGCTACTTACTGCTTCAAGTGCCTTCAAGAAAGTGAGGGTGATTCTTGTGTTGTGTGTTACTTTTATTTAAAAGTTTTTTGGAGTGTTATTTTAAAAATTTAATCTCTTACATTCATAACTCTCATGTCATTTTTCTCTGTGCAATAATGTGAAAAACAATTAGGTTAAGTAGGTAAGTAAATGGACAGTTAGGAAGCATTACAGATTGCTTACAATAAATTTATTAGCTATCTTGTTAGTCTTTAAAGTGCTACATAACTTTTTTTCTTTTTGTTTTACTAAGATCAGACTACCACAGCTACCTCTCTTTTATAATAAATTTGATATGCTCAAAATCTTTTTTACTTTTTATTCATTAATGCAATGTGTTACTCATTTGCTATAACAGTGGTTTTAAATACTTGAATGAAATATAGTGATTTAGTTGTATAACATTTATTTATCTCATGTTTTATAAAACTTACATATTTAAGAATTTGACATTTTTTATGTAAAACACATGAACCTAATGACAATGGGATATGAACAAATTAAAGAGAAAAAATTATTTAACAGACTGTAAACCATAAAACTTTATAATTTATATGTCTGTAGTTAGTAAAATAAGTAATTCATTAAACAATAAATATCCCAAGAGGTGGATTATTTACAGTGGTATAGTGATGAGGGTGCCAGAGTGTGTGTGGGGGGGGAAGGGGAAGAAGTGGCCCTGGGTGCCACATTAGTGAGGTGCCAGTATAGTCCCTCTACACGCACCCTGTCATCCCTCTGCTCACCTGCTCCTCCTCTGCCTGCCACCACCGGCTAGACCTACCTCTTCCCTGCCTCTGTCTCCCCAGCCCAACCCCCTTCACCTCTGCCAGAGGGTTAGTGTGTGCAGGACCCAGCCCCAAACTGGAGGGGGTTGGGTAAGACGCGGTACAAGCTCCCCGCATTCCTCCCAGGGTCAGGGTCAGCCATGCACCAGGTTTGGGGCTCCACTATTTAGCAATTTAGCAGTGGGGGGGAGGTACCAATTTTGCCTTCGCCCCTGGGCGCATAACACCCTCGCTATGCCTCTGTAGGCTAATTCTTAATCTTAGTAATGTTACCAGAGGAAGTCCTAGAGCTGTATTATGTTCCATAACTTTTATGCTTTCTGATGTTTGTTACTCTTTCATTTATTTTAATAAAGATTTTAATGAAATGGTATTGTCACATATCCTGAAACTCCCCTTCTGACACAGAGCTCTCTGGGTTCTCTCTCCCTCTGTAACCTGAATTGCATCTAAATGTAAATGGACTGCTTTAACAAATAGCTCTCAAATCAAGACAAATTTAGTTAAGTGCTTCACTGCAGATTTAGGCCCTTAGTTTTTGGCACTGGTATCTGAAAATATTTGTCTTAACACTGCAGGGAGCAATCAGAGTGCATGTTGGGTATTTGACAACCATTTGATCCTTTGAAAATCCTATTCCTCTTAAATGTAAAATCTGGGAAGTGAAATCAGTGTAACTAAAAATGGAAGTCTTGCCACAGGAATAAGGTATCAAAAAAGTCAAGAAGTTAACTCAGCTGGACTGGAGAAAAACATTCAGCATCAGGCAGTTTTGGCAGGCAGGCACAAAACCTTTTCCAGCTTTGACAAACATTTCAGCTAGTCTTTTTTGTGCTAGAGCAGCATGCAAATGCTGAATGCTCTTTTTCTACATTACATTGTACTGCCAAACACGGGCAGAAAACTTGAAGAATTTGTTTCTATATGGCATTCTGCAGCAAAATGAGCAAAATCAGATAAAAGATTTGATGATTCAGAACACTGCCACTGATTTAATTGAAGTTGGTTGTGTTTTGAAGCTATCCTTGAATTCATGGAATTGTTCCAAGTAGAACTCCCATAATTTACAACGCAGGTGGGAATTCTTTGTTTTTTTCTTCAGGCATGAGCTGAAACATGTAGACAATGCTGTCTGATTGATCCTGGCCATCTTCCTCTGTGAGTTACACTACAGCTTGGATTAGATCTCTGCAGTGAGGGAACTTACTAAGATTCTCCTATCTGCCTTTACCCAAGCTACTTGAGTCTTGAGTCTGGGGGTGTGGAATACAGTGACTCCCTCTCCAGAGTAAATAGAAGGGGTGGGGAGTGAACACTACTCCAGCTGCACAATGCTACCTGTTATTGACCAGCATAGCTCTGTTGGTGTGGAAGGTACCACATTTTTCTGCAGGTATAAGCCAGTGATAAATCACTCTTGCCTTGCCCTTGCATTTGGAAGGCCATGGGGTGGGCATCATGTCTCAGTGTGGATTCTGAGCCACAACCATTTTGGGGCTTCTCTTCCATGGGAGCTGCAGCTTACCCCATTCCACCCTCAAACCCATCCTGTGCTCAAAGTCACAGCTAAGCCCTGGGTTTGTGTTGTACCAACATCATGAGGTACAATGATGATTGGTGCCTCTAGCTGCTATGCTAATAGTGATAAATACTAGGAGCTGTGAAGTGCCATTTACAATGTGGTGGGGGCATGGAATTGTCTTATTCTCCTCTCTGGACTTTTCTCTTCCCCACTGAGGCACCCACCTCCATCTACAGCCTGACCCTGCTGGAGCATGTGTTCCTACATGTTCTCCCACCAAAGTTGAATGAGGGGCATTGTGATCTGGCAAGCAGGAATGCAGCACCACCCAAGTCTGGCTTGGCCAAAAATTGGCCAGCCAGTGGCAAGGATGAACCCTTCCTTATCATCACCATGGCCTGAATACTGAAGCCTCAATGCATGCTAGATGCTTTACAACACACTGAGAAAGACAGGTCCTGCCCTAAAGACATTAATGTTCCCCCATGCAATCTGTTGTGTTGTGCCATGAAAAAAACATCATTGCCCCATCCATCATGAACTACTATTCTTTATTACTCATCTCGTGTACAGAAAATGCCCACTAAACACCCCTTTTTCACTGAAACTGCACTGAAAGGTTCTGGGTGTCTTCTTTTTGTGGAGTACATTAACCTGACTGCAGTTATACTAAAAAAGAGATGGAATTAAATTATTGACCAACAAACAACAGTGTTATGTTTCTGCATTCTATATTTATAATGAAAAAAACAGAAGCAACGATTCCTGAATACAATCCGAAATTGATTTTTATCACACCTATGATTCAGAACAAGCAAATGAAACAATTACAACCAATAATGGTATAATGTAGATTTTTGCTGTTAAACAGAGCTGATTGAAAATCTTCCAACAGAATAGCTTTTAGTAGAAAATGTTAATTTGACAAAAACAAAACATTTCTTGAGGAAGAACGGCTGTTGCACAAGAGGGAGATTTTGCAGAAAAAGGCGCTATATAGATGGCACTTGTTTGCGCAAAAACCTCTTGCACAAAAACAGCTCCTAATTAATAATGCAAATGAAGCACAGTATTATGCTAATCTGCACTTTATTTGCATAGGCTTTTGCAGAAGATGGAAGCTGTGTAGACGTAGCCCAAGAGCCCCCAGAAAAATGCCCCCTGGAATCCCTGGAATCCTCAGCACCCCAACTCCATTCCCCAGCAACAGTACTGAAATTGGAGGGGTGAACTGAAAGAGGGAGGGGCCACACAAACCCCTAATCTGCCTCTGGGTAAGACCACTTCAACCATGTATAATTATAATTATAACAGAGCAAATAATAAAGTCTTTTTGTTTGAAAAAACAACTTTCATTTTTTATTTGGGGATATATACATCAGGGAAGGCACTGGGGAAAGAACCCGGGAGGGAGGAGAAGTGGGGGTCAGGGATGGGGCAGGGACTAGCACCTCCCTCAGGAACCTCGTGAGGCTTTGGTTGCCCAGGATGTCCCACTACCCCATGTTTGGAGGCCCTGACAACCTTTGGGAGGGGGCTAAGAGGAGGAGCCAGGGGGTGGGTGCATGGACAGGGGTAGGTGTGCATAGTTGGAAGGACAGGAAGTTGGGGGGCTGGTGCAGGAAGGTGGCTGGTGGACTGCTCCATACACATGGCCATGTGTTCCATGACAGATATAATTGAGGAGCACATGGTCTCATGCTTGTGTAACAGCTGCTTCCACATGGCCTTCCTCAGCTTCCAGGCAGCCCAGTGCTCCTCGTGGTTGGTAGTCTGCTCCTAGCACTCCTCATAAAAGCTCTGGATGAGGGAATGGAGGCAGTCCATGTGCTCCCACAGCAGGTCTTTTGCAGGTACACTTCCATCTGTGGATCTTGCGGAGTCATGCTGATGGCTTGGGAGGTGGTGGATGCACCACATTTGCATTTGAGTCAGCTGGAAGAAAAGTGAAAAGGGCAGTCCTCCCAGGAGACACTGTATGAAGCCTAGCCCTAATCTCTGAACTGACACTGTGGTCTCAATTCAGATGATGGTGATGTGAGTCAAGCAAGGCCATCTGTTGCCTAGACAGAGGGCATTTTCTTGCAGGGGTATAAACATCCCAGGGGAGCACAGTAACACCCATGTCTTGGGGACAAGCAGGCATGGGAATAAGAACATAAGAATATAAGAATGGCCAAAGGACCACCAAGCCCAGTATCCTGTCTGCCAACAGTGGCCAATACCAGATGCCCCAGATGGAGGGATCACAACAGGTAATCTTCACGTGATCCCTCCCCTATCTCCCACTTCCAGAGAAACAGCAGCTAAGGGACACCATTCCTATCCATCCTGGCTAATAGCCAGTGATGGGCCTAACCTCCATGAATCCCTCCAGCTCTTTTTTGAACCCTGTTAAAGTTCTAGCCTTCACCGCATCCTCTGGCAAGGAGTTCCACAGGTTGACTGTGTGCTGAGGAAAGAAAAACTTCCTTTTGTTTGTTTTAAACCTGCTGCCTATTAATTTCATTTGGCGACCCCCTAGTTCTTATATTGTGGGAATAAGTAATTAACTTTTCCTTATTCACTTTTTCCACACCAGTCATGATTTTATAGACCTCTGTCATATCCCCCTTTGTCTCCTCTTTTCTAAGATTAAAAGTCCAAGTCTTTTTAATCTCTCTTCATATGGGACCAATTCTAAAACCCTAATAATTTTTGTTGCCCTTTTCTAAACATTTTCCAATACCAATATCTTTTTGAGATGAGGCGACCACATCTGTACATAGTATTCAAGATATAGGTGTACCATAGTTTTATATAGAGGCAATAAGATATTTTCTGTCTTATTCTCTATCCCTTTTTTAATGACTCCTAACATTCTATTTGTTTTTTTCACTGCCACTGCACATTGAATGGATGTTTTCAGAGAACTATCCATAATGACTCTAAGATCTCTCATGAGTAGTTGTAGCCAAATTAGTCCCCATCATATTGTATATATAGTTGGGATTATGTTTTCCAATGTGCATTACTTTACATTTATCCACATTAAATTTCATTTGCCATTTTGTTGCCCAATCACTTAGTTTGGTGAGATCTTTTTGAAGCTCTTCACAGTCTGCTTTGGTCTTAACTATCTTGAGCAGAATGGTATCATCTGCAAATTTGCCACCTCACTGTTTATCCCTTTCTCAAGATCATTTATAAATAAGTTGAATAGAAAGAGTCCCAGGACAGACCCTTGAGGGATCCCCTAGTTACCTCTCTTCACTCTGAGAACTTGCCATTTATTCCTACTCTTTGTTTCCTGTATTTTAGCCAGTATTCAATCCACGAAAAGACCTTCCCTCTTATCTCATGACAACTTACTTTACTTTAGAGCCTTTGGTGAACGACCTTGTCAAAAGCTTTCTGGAAATCCAAGTATACTACATCCACTGAATCCTTCTTGCCCACATATTTGTTGACCCTGTTAAAGAACTCTAGCAGATTAGTAAGGCATGATTTTCCTTTATAGAAACCATGTTGACTTTCCCCCAACAAATTATGTTCATCCATGTGCCCGATAATTTTATTCTTTACTATACTTTCAATTAATTTGCCCGGTATTCATGTAAGATGTACCAGTCTGTAATTACCAGGGTCACCTGTGTAGCCCTTTTTAAATACTGGTGTCACATTAGCTATCTTCCAATCATTAGGTACAGAAGCCGATTAAAGGACAGGTTACAAATCACAGTTAATAGTTCCACAATTTCCCATTTGAGTTCTTTCACAACTCTTGGGTGAATGCCATCCGGTCCTACTGACTTGTTACTGTTAAGTTTATCTGTTTGTTCCAAAACCTCTTCTAATGACACTTCAGTCTGAGACATATCCCCATTAAAAAGAATGGGTCAGGTTTGGGAATTTCCCCAATATCCTCAGCCATAAAGACTGAAGCAAAGAATTCATTTAGCTTCTCTGCTATGACTTTATCATCTTTGAGGGCTCCTTTAGCATCTTGATGTTTCAAGGGCCCCACTGTTTTTTTTATCAAGCTTCCTGCTTCTGATGTACTTAAAAAACATTTTACTATTGCTTTTTGAGTTTTTGTCTAGCTACTCTTCAAACTCCTTTTTGGCTTTTCTCATTATATTTTTACACTTAATTTGACAAAGTTTATGGTCCTTTCTATTTTTCTCACTAGGATTTGACTTCTACTTTTTAAAAGGTGTCTTTTCATCTGTCACTGCTTCTTCTATATGGTTGTTAAGCCACGATGGCATTTTTTTGTTCTCTTAGGGTATGTCTACACTAGCCCCCAAGTTCGATCTAGGGAGGCTAATGAGGGTGACCAAAATTGCAAATGAAGTGTGGGATTTAAATATCCCGCACTTCATTAGCATGTTTCCAGCCAGTCGCCATTTTAGAAATTGACTAGCCCAAAGTAACTGTCCGCGTCTACATACGGCAGTGAAACAGGATTCCGAATTAAAGCCCTAACTTGAATAAGCTGGTAAACCTCATTTCAGGAGGAATAACAGCTAATTCGAATTAGGGCTTTAATTCAGAATCCCGTTTCACTGCCACGTGTAGACGTGGGCAGTTACTTTGGACTAGTCAATTTCTAAAATGGTGACCGGCTGGGAATATGCTAATGAAGCACGGGATATTTAAATCCTGTGCTTCATTTGCAATTTTGGTCACCCTCATTATCCTCCTTAGATTGACTTAGGGGGCTAGTGTAGACATACCCTTACTGTGTTTTTTAATTTGGGGTATATATTTAAGTTGGGAATCTATTGTGGTGTCTTTGAAAAGTTTCCATGCATCTTGCAGAGATTTTACTTTTGTCACTATACCTTTTAATGTCTGTTTAACTAACTTCCTCATTTTTGTGTAGTTCCCCTTTCTGAAATTAAATGCCATAGTGTTGGGCTGTTGAGTTATTTTTCCCACCATGGGGATGTTAAATTTTATTACATTATTGTCACTATTTCCAAGCAGTCCAGTTCTATGTACCTCTTGAACCAGATCCTGCGCTCCACTTAGGACTAAATCAAGAATAGCCTCTCCCCTTGTGGATTCCAAAACCAGCTGCTCCAAGAAGCAGTCATTTAACATATTAAGAATGTTCTGGCCAAACCAGGAGCCTGCAGATGCGGGAAGGGGATAGGGTGCTTGGGTTGCGACTGTGTCTGGCACATGTTGGTTCCAGCACTGGCAATGTCCTGAAGACAGAAAACTTCTATCCCTGCCCCCTGGAGGAGAGGGGAGGGTGTTGGGGAGGTGTGTGAGAGTGGCAGAGGCCACTTGCCAGAGAGAGTGCTAATGAGTCCCCTCCTCTTCTTCCCCCTGGCAGATTCCCATGCGGGGGGTTGGGCTGCTCCACATCACTGCAGTTGACCCAGAGTGGATGGTGCCTCAGTGCAGGCATGAGCCCGTGCCAGGTGTGGTACTGCTATGTGTTTCCATGTCTCCTTAGTAGTGGCTTGTGATAGGAAGGTGTCCCACCACAGAGTCTGGAGTAAGGCCAGCGTGTGCAGGAGTCTTGTGAGAAGAAGCAATGGGCCCCTGTGTGAGAGTGTCATGGGGCTGAGGGCTCTGGACTGATGCTCCATGTGCACCCAAGTGCACAGGCTGTTGCTCAGCCTTCTCAGCCTAGGTCCCTTACAACCCGCCGTCTGCCCCCACACGTGTATAGGAAAAGTGATAGAACTCACCTGAAAGTGCATTTTCTGGGACTGTTCGAGTCTTGGGAGGGAACCAGCTCCAGGTTGTTTATGACCTCCTGGCTGATGGGCATGGTGTCCTGGCCACAGTCAATCACAACAGGGAAAGAGGTCACCAGTCTCCTCCCAAGATGGCATTCAGCTGCTCATAGAAGCAGCAGGTATGCAGTGTTGCATAAATTGCAAGGTTTCGTCCCCTTGGAGGCTAGTCTGATTTACCCCAAGAAGAGAGTCACACTTTCAGGCTGGGTCCAACTCAAGTTTATTGGTTGCAACCAAGGTACGGCTAAGGAACTCAATGTTCAAAGCAGAGCCGACCCCCAACATCTCATAGGCAGGGGTTTTTATAGGGTTAACATCCTTCCTGGTTTAGGTGCCTTAACATGATAGGTTACTTCATTTTTTACATTTAGCATTCCTATAGGTCAGGTTAATTTTCCCAATGAGGTTAAATACAATGCCTACTTGCTGACTTTGCAGTTACAGCTGTGTTACATTCATTCACTTTTGCTGAACAATGGGCGAGCCATACTTCCCTTTTTCCTTTCCTGCTTGAGCCGGTCACAAGTTTAAAGGAGGTGGAATCTATCCATATCTCTACTTAACAGAAGACTGGTTTCACTTCCCCTCGTCTCCTTATTATAAGTTATTACTTGTGACCTTTGTCATGTCTTACTCCTATACAAATAGCAAATATATCTAAGCATTAGCAATGTATGTATATTGTACGTGCCCCTCATAGGGGAGTCAATGGCTCCGGGGGATTTGACTTCCCTTTTACACATCAGCAGTGCTGCCCCAGAGCAGGAACTTTGCTCCCTAGTCTTGGTGTAGGACTGCCAGAGCTACTTGATTTTCATTCACACCTGATGCAGGATCCTGCTTTGCTCTTTTTTGGACAGCCTGGCGACCATCCAGCCATAGATCTCAGCATTGCACCTCTTGGTGCTGCAGACATGTTAGCAGCCATGGGGGGAGCAGCGGGAGTGGTAGGATCAGCTATGGCTCCACTTAAGGGTGTTATGTGGAATGGCTAGCGGGGTTCTCCTGGTGCTACAAGCCTTTTCCCTTCTGCCTTGTTAATACAAAATAAGGAGAGTTATTTTGAAATTACTCCCTAGTGTAGACCAAGGCTAAGTAACAGAAAACTTATTCACTATGAATAATAATCATTTGTAACAGATCTCAAGATGAAGAAAGAAAGAACACTGATACTGTTTTGTTTTTTCAGAAACTTAACTCCATTCTGTCACAAACCCATTAGAGCAGAAAAACATTACAAAGTAAAATGAACAAACATGATCATTGCTTACGAGCTGTATAATTCTAAATGCCACAACTTTTTAGCAAAGGTGTAGAGTTAACTACTAGTCAGAAACAGCAAGGAAAAAAAGAATATAAAATACAAACAATAAGAACGCATACATGCCCTATCCAATTTCATATTCAATCCCGAGTTACTTCTATCCTAAATAAATACTCAAACAGTTATTTTTTCAAAACAAAACAGTTGTTTTTATTGTGTCTTCTGGGAAAAGAGGTGGAGGGGGGAACAGAAGGGTTGTTGTGGGAAGGGCAGAGAGGGGCAAGGCTCAGGACCCTAGTGGGGAGTCCTGAGGAAAGTTATTGGGGTCCTCAAGAGTAACTCTCCCTCAGGGCCTCCTGGATGCGCACCCCCACCTGAAGGGCCTGGCACATGGCAGCTGTGCGCAGCTGCTCAAAGACCTTTCCCTCCTGGCCAGCCTCTGCCCCCCACCCTGCAAGGAAGGGTGCTCTTTGCTCTCCATGATGTTGTGGAGCACACAACAAGCAGATATCACCTGGGGGATATTCTGCTCCCCCACATTCAGGTGGGCCAGGAGGCACATGAACCTCGCTTTCAAGTGGCTGAAGGTGCACTCTGCCTGCATGCAGGCCCTGCCCAAGCAGCCATTGAAATGGTTCTTGGTGGGATCCAGGCGGTCAGTGTAGGGCTTCATAAGCCACTGCATGAGGAGGTAGACTGTGTCCCCCACAATGCACAATAGCATCTCAATGTCCTTGACCATGTTGTTGCTCTGAGGGAAGAAAGTGCCTGTCTCCAGCTTGTGGTCATAGCTGGAGTTGCAGAAGATGCAGGTGTTATGCACCTTCCCTGATCAGCTTATAAAGACGTTTATAAACTGGCCATACTGGTCAACCAGAGCCTGCAGGACTGCAGAAAAGTATCCCTTTCTGTTAATGTACTACGCTGCTTGGTGGCCAGGGGCCTGGATGGGAATGTGTTTGCCATCAATAGCCCCCACTGCAGTTGTGGAAGCCCAGGGTGGCAAATCCAGCAACGATGGGGTCCACGTTAGGGATGTTAAGGACTAGTTGACTAGTTGGCTATCCGATAAGCGAATCAGATAGAGGCAGCAATGGTTCTTCAAAGTGGCAGTCCCCAGGTTCTGTGCAGTGCTAAGCCTGAGATCAGATGTTCAATGCTTCCCCTTTAGAACATCGCCATGGCATTTCAAAGGAGATGTGCTGCATGGAGCCCAGAGTCAGCTGGAGTCCTCTCACCCCAGGGACTGCAGCCCAAGAGTGCCATAGTTGCATGTTGAGGGCCCTGATCATCAACCTCCCCACACCAAACTGCTTGCCTATGGATCAGTAACTGTCCAGCATGGACATTTTCCAGACAGCGATGGTGGCCTGCTTCTCCACGGGGATAGTGGGTTGCAGCTGGGTGCCACATCATCTGAGGGCAGGGGCAAGCCAGGCATACAGTTCCAGGAATGTCTCTTTTCTCATGCAGAAGTTTTGGAGCAACTGCTGGTCATTCCACTGCTCCATCATTAGCCGGTCCCACTAGTCAGAACTGGTGCCCAGCCGCCAGAAGCAGGGCTCCACCATGGAGCGTGGTTGCAAGCACAGCGTTCCCACACACAGGCAGAGGTTCTCCATCATGAGCTTGGGGTCGAGCTCATGCAGAGCCAGGAAGGCAGCCTGCAGAAACTGCTGCAGAATCTATAGCACGACAATGCGGGGTCATCGTGTGTCCAGAGGTAGCTCCACCTCCATGGTAAAGAGTGCTGTGGTGTCCAAAAGCAAGGCGACCAGAGCATGCAGAGGAAATGCTTTGCTGTCCCTCAGAGATGAAGGCAAGCAGAAGAACCTAAGAAACGGTTGTCCAGGGGGGGTCCCTTTAAGCATGCGTCTCAGATAGCCTTAGGCAGCAGCTCCAGGAGGCAACTGCTGACCTAATGCCCTGCTTGAACTGCTTCTGGGTGTCCTTAAATGCAAGATAGTGTCCAATCAGTGTAGATATTATCTTTCAAAATAGCAAATAACTATTTCATTGTGCTTTTTGTGTGTAGACTCTCTATTTTGAAATAATCTTTTCCGGAAGATATCTTTTAGAAAAGCTTATTCCGAAAGAAGCTTGCAGTGTAGACTTACCCTCAGTGAAATACAGGGCCGTATAGTGTCATTTATCTTGAATATTTAGCCAGTGGAAGCAACTTGACTAACTGTTGGACTCACTGATGATTCAGGAAGATGGACAAAGGAAGTCTCAAGAATAATTTTGACCACTTCTTAGTGATGAGGACATGAGGAAGATGAGTGAGGATGTTGATGGTAGAACTGCTAGGTAATAATTAATCTAAGCTAATGATTTAGAGCTAAATCACGGTTCCTATGTAACATGTCTATTTCAGTTCTATAATTAAGTCACAGAAAAGTGGAGCCAAAAAAGGGCCCCCTCCCCCCAGGTTGGCTGCCATCACTTGATACAGTTTTTGTCTCAAAGTTTAGGATTGTCTGTCTTAACCAGATTAATTACATCACCTTCTGCATAAACTTCTAGGGTCCTGCTCTGATGAAAAGAGCCTGGAAGAGGACCACCCAATCTCTGGACATCTCAGAGAACTTCACTTTCATTTGAAGAAGTCAAAACAAAATATCATTTTTTAATTTTTTTTCCTGAACAAATATTTGAAGTTCCCATTACATGGGAAATTAAAACTTCTCAAGGTTTTGTTCCAATGGATGACAGTTCTGTTTTAATTTCCAGTGGAATACATTCTGGATTCAGACTGGACCTAACTATCTTCCCTGTGGGTATGTCTACACTGCAAAGTTAATTCGAATTAACTTTAATAGCATCTATACATGCAAACCGCTATTTCCAATTTAATTTGAAATAGCGGGGCGCTTAATTCAAATTGGTAAACCTCATTCTATGAGGAGTAACACCAAATTCAAAATAGCTAATTCGAAATAAGTGCTGTGTAAACACTTAATTCAAATTAGCTGGCCTCCAGCCCTTCTCAGTTTCCCCTGGTGGCCACTCTGGGCCAAACCAGGAAAACTCCTCTCCTCTCCCCCAGCCTTGGAGCCCTTAAAGGGGTAGACTCTGGCCGGACTGCACATGCCAGATCCAGGCCTGCAAGCTGACCTAGTGGCCCCACCATGAGCCAGGCAGCTAGTGCCAGCCAGCTGTCCCCTGCCCAGTCCCCCAGCACCCAGGAGCCATCCAGGGTTCATAGACACCACGCTCCCTCCTGGACTAGTGAGGAGATCATTGACCTCATTGAGGTTTAGAGGAAGGCCCCGAATGTCCATGACCTCCGCACTAGATGGAGGAAAGCGACGGTCTATGGCCGCATAGCTGCCACCATGGCCCAGAAAGGCCACAGGCGCACCCAGGAGCAGGTGCGCCTGAAAATTAAAGAGCTGCAGCAGGGGTATGTTCGGGGCAGCTCCTCAGAAGGGGCAGACACCTGCCCCTACTTTGAGGCACTGGACCACATCCTGGGTAGTGGGATGGTCCATGCCACCCTGGGAGGGGGGCAGTGAGCCAGGACCAGAGGGCCCTGACCATGGCGCAGAGGAGGAGCTGCCACGGAGGGAGCCACATCAGCCGGACCCCCGAGCTGTCCCTGCAGAGGAGTCACCAGGCTCGTCTGGGGAAGTCACACCATGTGGCCATCACTGCCCCTTTCCCGGGGGAGGTGGGGAGGGAGACTAGGGACTGCGTGCATGGGCCTTGCTTACCACGGATTACGCAGCAACCTATGCATGTGCAAGCATGTGCCGTGCCATCCCTGGGCAGGAGGCTCCAGCTGTGTGCCAAACTGGGGCCGTGGCCTGATAGCCACACGCGTGTGTGAAGAGACCTGACATGCTCCTGACCCTGGGGCGGGACATAGCAGGTCGCCCTCCCTTCACAAGCCCTCTCTAAGGGTACGTCTAAACTACATGGCTCCGTTGACGGAGCCATGTAGATTTGTTGTTTTGGCAAAGGCAAATGAAGCCGCGATTTAAATGATTGGGGCTTCATTTACATTTACATGGCTGCTGCACTGAGCCGACAAACAGCTGATCAGCTGTTTGTCCGCTCTGCGCGCTAGTCTGGACACTCCCCTGCCGACATGAAAGCCCTTTGTCGGCAGCCCCGGTAAACCTCATCCCACGAAGAATAATGGGGCTGCCGACAAAGGATTTTGATGTTGGCAGGGGAGCGTTCAGACTAGCGCGCTGAGCAGACAAACAGCTGATCATCTGTTTGTCGGCTCAGCGCGGCAGCCATGTAAATGTAAATGAAGCTGCGATCATTTAAATCGCGGCTTCATTTGCCTTTGCCTATGTGTCTAATCTACATGCCTCTGACGACAGCCTAACATCCCTCCCCCCCATCTCACCCACACTATACACAGCACAGGGGCATAGGTGCAGTCTCAGGGCAGCTCCCACTCCCGGGGATAGCCGGATATTCCGAACATGGTCTCTGTGCAAGCACAGTGGCTCTGAAGGTGCAGGGCATGGTCATCCTCACCTCGCAGAGGGGGGCTGGGCTTCACCCACTGTGTCCCCAGGGAGAACTCACCACTTCTCTTCTTTCTCCACAGCCGTACCAGCTGCACATGCAGGGTGCACCACCTTGCCCGGGACATGCTCCCGCACCTGAGGGCTCCACAGGATGACCACAACATGGCAGGGGTACCGAGAGCAGCAGCTGGGGGCCCTGTGAGCCCTGACCCACATCATGGAGCAGCAGGCACAGGAAGAATGGGAATTCCAGAGGGAGCTGCTTGCTCTGGGTCGTGCCATCTGTATCCATCCGCAGACCCTAGTGAAGAGCATGCTGCTTCGTGCCGCTCCAGCGCCTGCTACCCCCCCAGCTACCGTTCCTCCTTCCACTTCTTCTCTCCCTCCCACCTCTCCCTCCTCAATCTCCTCACCCTTCTCTTCAATCTCCACATCCCCAGTCTCAACCTCCAGACACTCCTCCCCATCACCCAGGGACACCGAGGCCCCTGCACCCACCATGCTGGGAGACATGTGGCCCGACGAGACCCCCATCCCTGACAACTGAGCTTCTCCTCCCCCTTCTTCCCCTTACTTCCCCTTTCCAGCTCCCTCCTCTCCCTCCCCTCTTCCACCCTCTCTCCTCCCATCTCCTGCCTCCTTTCCCCAGTCTCCCCAGAGGTTCATCCCGCCTCCAGTTTTGTTCAATAAACCCAGTTTCTATTTTTGAAAAAAAGTGTATTTTAATTGACATCAGGAAAGGGGCTAAAGAGGGGTAAGTGGAAGGAAGTGAGGGAGGAATGGGGCATGAGTCACGGGTGGGGAGGACCGGGGAGGCTCTGAGGGCTCCTCGGGGTGGACGCTTTCCCGCAGGGCCTCCTGGATCCTGACAGCCTCCCGATGGACCCCCCCGGATGGCAGCCTGCAGCAAGTGCAGTCGGGCTGATGACAACGACCCCACGAGACGCACCGGCACTGGCTCAGGGGCAGCTCTTGCTCCATGTGGCCGAGTGCTGTGGTGTCCCAAGTGCAGGTGCTCAGGGCACTCCAATACAGGACTGCTTTGCTCTCCCTCATTGAGGTAGACAAGCAAGTGGGGAACCCTGAGAACTGTCTGTCCGGGGTGGGGATAGGGTCTCTTTAAGCACAGAGCTCAGTTAATCTGAGGCAGCAGCCCCACACACTAAGTCCTAACCTGATGCCCTGCCGGCATTGGTTCTGGCCAGCCTTAACTTTGGTTCAGGGTCCACTCAGTGTGGATGCGCTATTTCAAAATAGCAAAACGCTATTTCGAAAAAGTTTTTGTGTATAGCTGCATTATTTTGAATTAGCTTAATTCCAATTAACTATTTTGAATTAAGTTAACTCGAATTAACGCTGTACTGTAGACATACCTAACTTACCATAGGAAAACTGAGGGAGAACAGAAATAAATAAGTAGCTATGTGCTCAAGGTTACAAACAAAGTCTGCGATAGAGTCAGGAACTGAAAGCGGTTTACCTGAGTCAGGGTCAACTGTGGTTAAACTGATTTACAGAACTAGACCACCTGTTTATACAATTATATATTTATTTATTACAGACCAATTCTAGCAAAGGAAGGAGCTTCTCTCATGAAATGCTAAACATCACTGACTTTAGCTGGAGTCTAAGGTGCACAGAAACGTATTTAATCCTTGAATGATGTCTCAGCTCTAGTAGCAGTGTTCTTCTATGGAAAGGAACAGCTATCATCCTCCATGTTACCTTACAGGATTTCATTCTGCCAAAATGCTGAGTATCCTTCAGAGCCTGTGCCTCATATTTTTCTCTTCTGTTGATACCTTATTTTTGTCAAAGGAGTGTACATTGCTAAGAAAAGGAATTGGATCCTTTCACTGGAGCCATACAAAGCATGCCTCATGAAAATTTATTATTGCTTTGGAGAATATCCAAAAATTATCCTATCCACAGACATAAAGAGGTCACTGAATGCATTATCTGATCAGTACACTGAAATTAGGATTGGGAAAATGAATGTACTTTGCAGAAGCACATAGCAGACTCAATAATATCCAAAAGGAAGTTTTATTTAAAAACTTAGAATTCAGCTAAGATTGCAGAAGAGCAATATGCAGTATGCTGACATGGAGATGTATCTGCTTTATGTCTCAATCTAAGGGTGTGTCTAGATGGAGCCATGTAAATTAGTTTATTTTTAACCTCTCATCCCTGGCTTCTTGCTTATTTTTTCCATGGCTGAGCTGGACACGTCTTCACAGATACATATGTCTTTCAAGAGAGGATTCAGGAAACTTGGCTATAACAATAAACATTGGGATAGTACCCAGTCTGTATTTTGGATGAATGAAAGTACAGGTGTTCACATTAAATTGGCCAGGGCTTTGATTTTTTATTCTTTGCCTTCTTCCTGTGCAGAAAGTGGGAAAGCTCAAGTCCCGCTGCTATGTGATTTGGTTGAAAGTTTTCTTACATGAACCTAAACCTCATCCACATACACAGCATATCTCTCCAGTTCACAGCAGCTTGCTGACCAATACATCTACCCCTCATATATTATATAGGGGGTACACTGCTTTGGATATGCAAAATTCGGATATGCAGGAGTTGAGGGTATATGTCTGTTTAACATTTAGGCTATGTCTAGACTACATGGCTCCATTGACAGAGCCATGTAAATTAATTTATTTGGCATAGTCAAAGAAACGGGAATTTAAATAATCCCCGCTTCAGTAAAATAAACATGGCCGCCGCTGTGCTGTGCCGACAATCAGCTGATCCAGCACAGCGGGGCAGTCTAGATACAGCACGGTCGACATGAGGCTTCCCTCATTTCACAAGGCATACCAGAGTGGTCGACAAAGGCTTCCCTTGTGAACTGTGCCCCGCTGTGCCGGATCAGCTGATCGTTGGCACAGCACAGCGGCCATGTTTATTTTAATGTTTATTGTTATAGCCAAGTTTCCTGAATCCTCTCTTGAAAGACATATGTATCTGTGAAGACGTGTCCAGCTCAGCCATGGAAAAAATAAGCAAGAAGCCAGGGATGAGGGGTTAAAAAAGAAAAAAAAATTAAACAACTTTATAAAAAGTCAGAGCATTTTAACTTGTCACTTTCTAGCTGCAAAACTAGGTGCTGCAGTAGTTTTGAGCCTCGAGCTTTCACTCTGGATGCTAATTGCTAACCTAAATCTATGAGCAGCAATGAGTTTGTTGCTCCCATCAAATTACTATTTGTGCTCCCATTCAAACCATCTCCCAGTAGTGGGCCAGGTGGGTTCCAGGCTTGACTGTTTAGCAGGATTTGAAATGCACTAGCAGAGCTAAGAGAGGATCTAGAGCTGGAACAGGAGGAAGCATGCAAGGAAGGCTTGTGTGGCTCAAAACAATGCCAATTACTTCAATTTTTCACTTGCAAATATGAGGGAAAGACTGTTTGACTAGACTGGACAGGAATCTGCTCCAGGACCATCAGAACATGCTTATGGTCAAACATCTTTATATTTTCAATACTTATGTAAATCAATATCAGAGAGATTTTGCAAATAATTATGCATTATGACAGTAGCATCCCTTTCTGAAAATATGTATCACTTTGCTGGAACAGTGCAAATAACAGCAGACCTTTGTAGGTTTAGCTTTGAAAATTCTTGGCCATGTGTCAATTTTGGCCTACTCTGTCAGTCTCTGTACGTCAAATTTCCTCTTTTGTAAAGTGCCAACATTTAGCTCCAATACAGAAGCAGAGCTGACAAAACAAGATTTTCATTTTACTCATATTTTTGTGGCTTTGGCATTTGATTCCATTTTGATGCAGAACAAACCCAAGATCTTTGGAAGCTTTTTATGAAAACATGAGAAAGAAAGAAAGAAAGAAAGAAAGAAAGAAAGAAAGAAAGAAAGAAAGAAAGAAAGAAAGAAAGAAAGAAAGAAAGAAAGAAAGAAAGAAAGAAAGAAAGAACCAATAACCTGGTAGTCAGGGCCAGTTCATAACAGAGATTTGAATCTGGTCTTCCCCTTGCAGGTGAGTACCCTAAAAATTAACTGGCATTTACCAGTTTCCCAGTCAGACCTACTCTTAGGTTTTGTTTATATAACCCTCCTGCCAGGTAGGCCTGGCAGCAACCAGGGCCGGGTTCAATATCTAGGGGTCCATCTCACATAGAACCGGCTTGAGCCTCCACTCAGTAACCTGGGAAATTCACACACTCCTGCGTGCCTCTGAGAGGCAATGCTTCCCCACTCACAAGCACAGAGTCTGAGGCTGCGTCTACACTGGCAAGATTTTGCACAAAAGCAACTGCTTTTGCGCAAAATCTTGCCGCCTGTCTACGCTGACTGCGAGTATGTGCGCAAGAACACTGACAGTGTAATGTACAAAATCAGTGCTTCTTTCACAAATACTCCGATGCTCCTGCTCAGGGATAAGCCTTTTTGCACAAGTATTCTTGTGCAAGAGGGCCAGTGTAGACAGCAATGTTAATTTCTTGCTCAAGAAAGCCTGATGGTTAAAATGGCCATTGGATATTTCTTGCACAAGAGAGCATCTACACTGGCACGGATGCTTTTGTGCAAAAGCACATGCCAGTGTAGATGCTGTCTTGCACAAATACTTTTAACGGAAAAACTTTTCTGTTAAAAGTATTTGTGCAAAATCATGCCAGTTTAGACGCAGCCACAGTGTAGGAAAGAAACATTTAATGAAACAGAGAGAGAAGTCATATGGCATTAACTTGGGAAAATACCACAAACACAGTTCCTAGCCCAAACATGAACTAAGCCCTTCCACCCCCCAGCCAAGAATCACCCGAAGTCCCAAAGTCCGACACCTGAAAAGTCTCTGTCCCAGGTCAGTGACGCCCAGAGTCCAAAAGTTCACCTGCAGGGTTTTACCTCCCAACCTGGGTAGAAATGGGGGCGGAGGATAGATAGGGGCACCTTACATGGTCCAAGGCCGATGGCCCCACCTCTCTGTAGGGTTCTGCTGCAGTCTTTAACGCGAGCTGCTCACCACGCTCCACCAGCTGTCTCATCCCACTCTACTGGACATTCCGCTGATTGCCTGCCCCCGCTCCTGCCAGCCGCGCTGCTGGTCACCTACTGCCACTCCTTGCCTGCTGCTGCTCCTACCAGCCGCACCATGCTGCTGGCCTCCTACCGCCACTCCTTGCCTGCCGCCGCTCCTACCAGCCATGCCACGCCACTGGTCGCCACTCCTCTCCTGCTGCGCCATGCCGCTAGTTGCCTGCCGCCGCTCCCACCAGCCACTCTGCTGGCTGCCACCGCTTTGCTAACTGCAATGGGTCTGGCTTCCATCCAAACCAGTGATTTCAGCTCTTAGGCTGTGTCTACATTGGCATGATTTTGACATGCTGTCTGTCTACACTGGCAGGGAGCTCTTGTGCAAGAACACTGACGTTCTAATGTGTGAAATCAGGGCTTCTTGCACAAGAACTATAACACTCCCGCTCAGGAATAAGCCCTCTTGCACAACTGTTCTTGTGCAAGAGGCCAGTGTAGATAGGCAACATGACTTTCTTGTGCAAGAAACCTGATGACTAAAATGACCATCAGAGCTTTCTTGCGTAAGAGAGCATCTACACTTGCATGGTGTCAAGTATCAGAGGGGTAGCCGTGTTAGTCTGAATCTGCAAAAGTGACGAGGAGTCCTGTGGCACCTTAACTGAAGTGTAGGAGCATAAGCTTTCGTGGGCAAAGACCCACTTTATCAGATGCATGCAGGCGCCTGATGCCGTTGATGGGAGGGCGCTGGCAGGTGTCCACAGGGACAGCTGGGGCTTCCGGGGCTGGCGGGCCCAGAAAAGCGTGGAGCCGGTCGTAATAGGGGCAGGCATCGGGTTCTGCCCCACTTCCGTCGGTGGCCCACACATATCCCAGCCCCAGCTCTTTTACTTTGGACCACACCTGCTCGCAGTTGCGGCCGGGGTATCCCTGCTGAGCCAGGTTCTGTGCCAGCCGCGTGTACAGGTCTGTATTGCGGTGGTGGGACTGCAGGTTGTGGAGACCCTCCTCCTCCTGCCACAAGTCCAGGAGGGTCTCCAGCTCCCTGGGGGTCCAGGATGGGGCCTGGTGTTTCCGGCCCCTGGCGGCTTCCTCCCCTGCGGGTGCAGGTGGCTCACCACCCGCAGCTGCCATGCTGGGCTCAGAGGTGGCTCTTGGGCAGCAGAGTGCCACGTGCCAGAGCTCAAGCAGCACGCTCTCCGGCAGGCTCCTGCCACGGGCGCCCAGCAGCCTCCGAGCTTTGTAGGGAGCTCGGGTTACCAGGAAGTCCAGGATCCTATGGGGTCTCGTGGCTTCCAAAGCTCTTTTCCCCATTTCTTCTGCTTTTCCGGAAAAGCTGTCTACACTGGCCCTTTTCCGGAAAAGCTTTTCCGGAATAAGGACTTATGCCCGAGCGGGAACAGCGTATGGTTTCCGGAATAGCGTCTGATTTTTTACAGTACAGTGTCATTGCTTTTCCGGAAATTCAAGGGGCCAGTGTACACAGCTCACAGCTTATTCCGGAAAAGCGGCTGATTTTCCGGAATAAGTGGCCCAGTGTAGACACAGCCTGTGAGAAAAGCTCCCTATCTTGTCATTCATTTGATGAGATAAAAGATGGCAGTTCTAATTCATGCAAGGATGAGTTCTAGCTCAGAAGCCTTAGCACCACTCCACCAATGTCAGCCAGAGAAAAGTTCACTAGACAGGGCGCCTGCCTTGAAGAACATGTGAGGCCCTGAGCTAAGATGATAAGCAGGCTGCATACAAAGAGCAGACTGCATTTGTTCAATTGCCATTTGTTCAATCTTATTACTTAAGATTCTAAGGATTCTTCATACTAGATTTGGTGTTTGTTTTTGATTTATGTTAGTGTAAATCACGATTAGTTCCACTGCTGTCCGTGTAGGAGGAAGAAAATCAGCACTAATGGGAAACATTAAGAAAAGATGTGTAAAAAAAAAAAAAAAAGCTAATAAATGGATATAAGCAAAAAATAGCACATGTTATTGCACTTCCATTTGTAACCAAGTTCTCATTTTCAAAGTAGGGAAGAAACCCTCAGGGGAAATCATATTACTTTATTGAGCCTTGATAGAAATTTTCTCCAACGTTCATGACCTGGATGACCTCAAGGTGCAAACCAGAATTTCTTGCTGGTTTATAAGCGCCAAGTCACAGCTGCCCCACATACACAGACTTTTTTTGTTGGCATCACTGTCATACTGCTATACAATTGGCAGACGACACAGCATTGTATAGGCTACTCCCTCTTGAAGGGTATGCATGTGTTCATTTTAAACAAAATGTGGTTTGGAAAGTAGGTATGCATAAAGAAGCATGCTGTGGCTCACCACCCTAGCAACAGCCTAGAAAAGGCCAAGGGGAGGAGGGTGAACTCAACATGTGGAGTGGAGAAGTACAAGCATGTGACAAACAAAGCCATATATGGAAAGGTTGAATCTGATTGGTTTAGAAGTTTGTGTTATGTAACCTGTAACCATGTGCTATAAAACAGCAAGGGGAGGGGCTCTTTGCTCGAGGGGCTCTGGCTGATTTTAGTACCAGGGGCTCTCCCTTTGTGCACATTGAATTGAATTGAATTGAATTGAAGACCCTTGATTCTGCCCAGCACCTGACTCTCTGGGAACCACAAAATCCCAACAGTTTCTTGGTGCTGCGAGCAGGGTGAGAAATATCCTTCAGGATCAAGACCTACAATCAAGTAAGAGGGTGATTTTGTTCATTTTTTATTTGGTTGTGTGTCCCTGACCTGACTGGTGACTCTCACACCTTTTGTAGTAAGTGAATCTGGGTGCTGGGGAATTTAAGGGGTTTGTTGCAGTTTTGAAACATTTTGGTTGCAGTCTTAAGACACTGTACTTAGTGTGGGGGCGGGTTAAGCTGTAAGTTCCTCTGACTAAATGTTGTTGAAGTGGGAAATCAAAGAGGCTATAAGGACCAACAATTAGTGTAGGGGCAGGTATAGCCATAAGTACCTCTAGTTAATGTGTTGGCTGGCCCAGATCTCCTAATTGGAAATTGTTATTAGTTTGTAAACAGTATTGTATTTAAAGATTTTGAGATTGGAGGATATTTAGGTTTAAAAAAAAGGATAAAATGAAGGGATTTAGTGATCCACAATATGAAGAGTGTTTAATTAGTGCTTTTATCACTATTGTAGCAGTAAGTTTATTAGTTTTCTTATTGAGATATCTTTGCTGTAAGACTGAAAGAAAGAAGGATGACCAACCCCCATTACAAGTGGGCAACACTGATTTTGTGCATAAACCACAATATTTATCAAAGGACAAATTGGCTGGTATGTGTTTAATTGTTGATTATGAACAGCTGGTTAGAAAGTGTGATTGCTAAAAGGAAGGGTAGGAGAGTTAGAAGCAGAGGTAGAAAAACTGCAAATAGAAGCAAAAAACTATAAAGAAACAGCCTTTCAGGAAAAGAGATCTTGTCCCTCAGCACCTTTGGACCCTACATGTGGAATGTGGGGATATCAGTCTGGTTTTATGGCTCCAGTGAGAGTGCACACTGTCCTTAATCCTAAACAAGGGGAAGGGGACCCTGCTACTGTTAGTTGCCTAGAGCACACTCCTATGAGTCCATCTGACTTGTGGAGCATGTTAAAAGAATTGCCATCTTTGCAGCTTAATAACCCAAACCTACCTTTCTGGGAAAAGGTGCAGGAGTGGATGGTCGTGGGAGGCCTGCATGCTTTTGATGTTTTCACCATGGTAAAAGCAAAATGTCCTGTGCAGCCTGACAGTGAATTTTGGTTTGCATTTACTGTTAAAGGGAAGCAATATACTTTTACTCACATAAGCCAGGGTTTTCATAACTCATCTACTTTGTTTCATAGAGCATTAGCTGATATGCTGGCAAAGCTGCCAGACATGGCTTCTTGTATTGTACAGTATGTTTATGATCTTCTTATCTCCTCACCAGATCGCCAAACGCACATGAAAGACTTAGAAGTGATCCTGCAGCACTTGGCAGACAGTGCGGTAAAATGTAATGCTAGAAAGGCTCAGATTGCAAAGGAGGAAGTATCATATCTGGGGTACCTAATATCCAAAGGGTACAGGCTTTTAACTGTTGACCATACTGAGGCTATTAATGCATGCCCATGACCAACTACGGTCAGGGGAGTTAGGAAAGTGTTGGAGCTATTCAATTTCTGCCAAACTCAAATCCCCAATTATTCAAGGATTGTCCAGCCTCTTAATAATCTCCTGAAGGGTGCTGGTGGACCACATGAGGCAATTGAATGGACACTTGACTGTGAACAGGCATTTACCACATTGAAAAAAAGGCTAAGTACTGCCCCAGGGTTGGGACTTCCTAATCCATTAATGCCTTTTACATTGTACATGCATGTCAGTGAGGGACATATGGCAGCAGTGTTAACGCAAAAACATGGGGACAAACAGCGCCCAGTAGCATACTACTCTTCTAAACTAGATGCTGTCGCTCAAGCAATGCCACCATGCTTTCAGGCAGTGGAAGGAGCTTCTCTGGCCCTAAATCAGGCCACACCACTTATTGGTTCACAGGATGTAAATATTGTTGTACCTCACACTGTCCTTGCTATTTTATCAGGGAAGAAATCTTCAGCAGTCCATATGGCAAGATGGACTTGATGGGAAACGAGCTTGCTAATGCCTTCGGTACATCTGCAAAGAGCATCATCGTTAAACCCTGCCACCCTCATGCCTACCCCAGATGAGGGACACCCATATCATTGTTGCCTTGAGGAAGAGCCCATGGACGTTCCATTGGTAAAAGAAACTTAAATACCTGGTTCCTCTTGCCTATATGTGGATGGCAAGCGACACACAGGATGGGCCGTTTGTACTCAAGATGGACAGCTGGTGGCACATGGCAGTTTGCCTGGGGCATCTGCACAAGTAGCAGAACTGCAGGCATTAGTTGCAGCATGTGAAGCTGCGAAAGGTCATGCTGTAAACATATTTACTGATTCTAGATATGCGTTTGGGGTTGTACATGATTATATTAACTTGTGGGTAAATCGGGGATTCCTGACGAGTACAGGATCCCCAACACAAAATGGGGGAATAGTGGAGAAACTTCATGCAGCCATGCAGAAACCTACCGAATTAGCAGTGATAAAAATGAGGGCCCACACAAAAGGGACAGACCCTCATAGTAAGGGGAACCGAAGGGCAGACGAACTAGCTAAACGAGCAGCAGTGGAAGGTAAAGAGATGCAATTGATTGCTGCAACACAGCCTCTCATAAAACCCCAAACTTTTTTGAATTACAGGACATCCAACACGCTGCACCAAGGGCAGAGAAGTGGTTATGGATGGATAATGGGGGCAAACTGTGTGATGATAACACTTGGAGAGGCCCAGGAAACACATTAGTGTTACCAAATGTGCTGATGGGAACTATGATACAAATATATCACATGTTGGGACATGATGGAGCACGGAGGGTGATCCACCGGATGTCGGACACCTGGTGGCATCCTCAGCTTAATGCAAATGTGCATGATTATGTGAGGAGGTGTCTAACATGTGCTCAATGTAATTCTGCTCCCACAGTGAAAATGAAAATGCAACATCAGCCAAGACCAACACAGCCCTTCACACAGTTACAAGTAGATTTCATTGGACCTCTGCCAAGGTGCAGAGGGAAAGAATATGTTCTGGTGATCGTGGATCACTTTACTAAGTGGGTAGAAGCTTTCCCAGTGGCCAAGGCCACTGCGTCTGATGTAGCTAAAATATTGATGACCTAAATAATTCCCCGATGGGGATTTCCATGCTTCATTGATAGCGACCAAGGTATCCACTTTACAGGGAAGGTGATGAAAACATTATGCATGTCACTGGGGATCAAACAGAAATTCCACTGTCCCTACCATCCCCAGAGTTTGGGATTAATAGAAAGAGCTAACCGAACCATTAAAAACAAACTAACCAAACAGATGTTTTCTGCTACAGGGAAAGACTGGGTCACCAATTTACCAGTGGTTCTCATGTCTATGAGATCCAGTTCTACTAATCCACATTCCTTATCTCCTTTTGAAATGCTGACAGGGCGGGCGATGAGGACTCCAGGAAATCTGTGCATTGGAGCGGGGGAATTGTATGTCATGGGTGACCAGCTTGCTGAATATTGCAAATTGTTATCTCAGTGTGTCTCACAGGACCCCCAAACTGAACCTGACCCAAAGGCTAGCGAAGAAGACACATGTGAGGTGCAGCCCGGTGATCAGGTACTGGTGAAAGCCTATAGAAAACGAACCTTTGAACCAGCCTGGACTGGACCTCACATGGTTTTCCTGGTAACTCCTTCAGCGGCCTGGGTCACTGGAATTCTAGTTTGGGTGCACCTGTCACGAGTAAAAGTATACAAGGGTGACACTCAACATAGGACACAATAATCTCTGTTTACCCTATGGACTCCTTGAGGGTCATTCTCAGTATTGTTAAGTGTTTTATTGATGTGTCACCTGGGGAGGAGCCACTGGATCAGTTGTAAATGCCATTACTCAAGCTATCAAATCTCATAATAGGGACTGGGCTGAAAATTTGTTAGTAGCAGGGATGACAGTTTATTGTGGTGAGAATAGGGCTCGTGTCTAATTAATTAGATATCACCTTAACTCAGCAACATAGTTGGTTAGGTCCTCACTGTTGTACTCAGCCATCTATTAAAAACTACTAAAATCTCTGAGCAAGCATTGGTCTGGAATGGTGTTATCATACTGGCATGGTGTTAACATGAAAGTTGCAGCCCTGATAGGAGACTTGCTCGTGTCACAGGTGCCCTGTTGGGTGAGAGCCACAGTTCTCAAAGACTGAATGTCTTCACCTTGCATGATGGCAGGGGAGTGGTCTCTATTGATAATGAGCATTTTGGAATGATTATTCCATCTTTGGAGGGGTGTTAATTCCTGTGCGTTGGTCTCCTGGATTGGAGGCTCAGCCCTTCCACCCACTCCCATTCTCATGTCATAGACACCTGTGTAGCTGAGTACAGGCAGTCCCCGAGTTACGCGGATCCGACTTATGTCGGATCCGCAGTTACGAACAGGGCTCTTTCTTTCCCTGGTCTCTAGCAGACCAGGGAGAGGAAGCAAAGCGGTGGAACACGCGGCCAGCTGACAGCCCAGACGCGTCTGGGCTGTCAGCTGGCCGCGTGCTCCGCGGCTTTGCTCTGCTCTGCTCTGCTCCCCCTCCCCCTCCCCCTCCCCCTCCCCCTCCCCCTCCCCCTCTTCCTCCCCCTCCCCCTTCTCCTGGTCTGCAGACCAGGGGGAGGGGAAGCAGAGCGGAGCACGCGGACAGCTGACAGCCCAGATGCTTCTGGGCTGTCAGCTGGCCGCGTGTTCCACCGCTCTGCTCTGCTCTGCTCTGCTCCCCCTCCCCCAGGTCTGCAGACCAGGGGGAGGGGGAGCAAAGCAGAGCAAAGCCGCGGAGCCCGAGGGCAGCAGGATAGCCACGGCGCGTCTGGGCTGTCCCGCTGCCCCCGTGCTCCGCGGCTTTGCTCCGGACGCCTGTGGTTCAGCAGCTGGGGCGCTGTCGGTTGGTCCTGTAGCGCCGCTCTGGGCGCCACTGGACCAACCCAGCAGCACCCCAGCTGCTCTGCTCCAGGTGTCTCCAAGTCAGCAGCTGCAAATGGGATGGCTCGGGTTCTTAAGTTGAATCTGTATGTAAGTCAGAACTGGCGTCCAGATTCAGCCATTGTTGAAACTGATCAGTTTCAGCAGCGGCTGAATCTGGACGCCAGTTCCGACTTACATACAGATTCAACTTAAGAACAAACCTACAGTCCCTATCTTGTACGTAACCCGGGGACTGCCTGTATGTAATAATGGCTGGAGATAACTACATAGCTTTCCCATGGGACCAATGTTCCATCCTGTGAGGATGGGTTTTGCATATAAGAAACATGGAGTCAGGACAAGCTCTATCCCAAATGTTGGGACCTGACTTAATGGTGCATGTAATGTTTAATTTAATGGATGATATAACAGTGAAGAAAGACTCCACTATCTGGTGTGGATTTGGGTATTTAGCTTTGGAAAGTAAGCCTAGCTTGAACATCTTGTTCTTCCTATTGTGAAAGATATTATGAAAGAAGTGCTAAGGCAATTGCAGTGATTCAGTGGATAGAAGAGTTTGCTATTGTGGGAACAGAGATTCCCTGGGGATGGATTTCAGTTGTGTTTTCGCAATGGATATGGGGACTTATTATTACTTTTAGTATAGATATCATTATGTATTAAAGGTTGAATGTATTGTTTAATTCTGTTACCAAAACTGCAGTTAATTAAGTGTTGATAAGGTCAATTATAGCTCCCAATAAATACAAGGAAGTGGTGTTAGTGGGGTCTAAGAATTGTTCTTAGCCCCAAAACCAAATGGGGAACTGAAGGGTATGCATGTGTTCATTTTAAACAAAATGTGGTTTGGAAAGTACGTATGCATAAAGAAGCATGCTGTGGCTCACCACCCTAGCAACAGCCTTGAAAAGGCCAAGGGGAGGAGGGTGAACTCAACATGTGGAGTGGAGAAGTACAAGCATGTGATAAACAAAGCCATATATGGAAAGGTTGAATCTGATTGGTTTAGAAGTTTGTGTTATGTAACCTGTAACCATGTGCTATAAAACAGCAAGGGGAGGGACTCTTTGCTCGAGGGGCTCTGGCTGATTTTAGTACCAGGGGCTCTCCCTTTGTGCACATTGAATTGAATTGAATTGAATTGAAGACCCTTGATTCTGCCCAGTACCTGACTCTCTGGGAACCACAAAATCCCAACACTCTCTAGATGTAAAATTCATTATTTTTTTAATTGGGAAAGATATTACATTTACATGTGCAGATATCCAATATCAAAAGTAATTGCTTTTATGGAATAATCATTTGAAACCTGTTTCCCCATGAGATGAGAAAATGTTCTCTAATTACAGGTAATTTGGAAGGAGATAAACAAATTCCCAAGAGACGAGAAACTGGGAGATGCAGATGCTGTAGGAAGCAGGAGGTCAAGTCCCCTTTATGGAGTAGATATCGATCCCACTATTGCTGATCATGAACCTGATCCTACTGCCACCAGATTTTGCCATTTACTTTTTTGGGAGCAGAATCAATCCCCATAAGAGAAATACTCTGGTGAAAAACACATTGGGGAACAACATGGAGCATTTTAAATTGACAAAGGAAAAGAGAACTCGCTGTCACCAGGACATTTCTAAATTATACATTGGCTGTCCTGTGGAGGGTTTTTATTTGTTTGTTTTTTTCATTTTTAGGATGAAGCAATAAAACAGAAAGATCTGTATGTTTTCTTTTAATCTGAATAACTGATGCTAAGACTTGTGTCCTAGTATTAAAATCCAAGGAGACATGTGGCTTACAATGCTGAAATACATTTAATTGAATCATCTGTGCAGAAGGATGGAACAGGGCAGGAAAACTTCCAAAGATTCCCTTGATGATGGTGGCAGGCATATGGTGGAAAGCCAGGGGGCTAAAACTCTGGTCTGTGTAGTTGTTTGATAGCCAAGTGCTTTTAAAGGAAGCCAAAATCTGAATGTGTCATCAGTTTTGTATTTGGTTTCCAGGAGTGAGTCTTCAGAGAAAAGCAAATACAAATCATGTATTTGCTTAAGTCCTTGGTGAATTAAGCAATGCTGCACAGCACATGGAAGAAATATTTCTTTTCAAAGCTCACCAAAAAGCATTTTAAGAGTAGAAGCATAATATCTGATTACCCTCATCATTATCTTCACTGGGTATGCCAGAAATATTGCTAGTGGTCTTAAAATATCCATCTCTTCTAAAAGTCTTAATCTCCTGCAGCAGAATTCACTGATAGCACAAACAAAGGTTCACCATTCCTGTCTATCACACTGTCTGCTGGAATGTCAGCCATGTCATTTTTACAACATAATATTTTTTACCAGATTAGACTGGTGATCTATTGCTTAACCCCTAACCTGGAGTGCTAGCAGGTATGCATTTCATCTCATCCCTTCCCTTTACTGTCCAGCTTGGTTGGCCCTAGCAGCAGTTAAAACTATCATTAGCATAGTTCTTAAAGTAATAGGAATACATGTACCTTCCTATCAATGTGCATGGGTCAAGGTGCGAGTCCCCATCAAAGGGACTATAACCAGGCAATAATATGTGACTTGACAGCTTTTCAAAGCAGTGAATTTCACATTGCTGTGACATGTCAGTGTCTCACTGAGCAACATGAATTGGATCTGCTATATCAGCACACTGGATTTTCTGCAGGCCTTAATTTTCCAAGGGAAACAAAGATGTCCTGTGGTGAAGTGCTCATTAAAAGAGCTGCTCCCAGGAGGAGATACGGTCAGACACAGAGGGGTAGGCTCTCCTTGAAAAGCCCCAAGATGATCAACTGAAAACTTCTGGGCTATTTAATTAGCTTCAGGAGCAAGCTTTTAGTAGCCAAGTTAAAGAAACCTTTTTAATAGGTAAAAGATCTTTTGAATGGCAGAGAGTTCACCAATGCAAATTAGAGGAAGGAAACAGAACAGGTGTATTTGGGGGAAAGGAATTCTGAATCAGATATGACTAAAGAATTAGATAGATTCCAACATGTTAATGAATAGCCAAAGGAGTGAAGCTACTAATCCAGCAAACTTCCCACTGAAGTCAACAGGCATTTTGTTACAGATACAGAACAAGCTGTGCCTCTAATCCCTTCTCAGAACTCTCTGGGTGCATTCCCTTGGTCTCAGGCCTCATTAGTTTCCTTACTGTGGAATCTCATGATTCTCCAATTCTTAGGCCAGGTGGTTGGTTACAGTCTCCTCTGTGTGAATTGTGCTCACACCAACAGCTTTGATTGGGTAGAGCTTGTGACCAGTGAGGAATATAATGACACACAGCTACCTGGTAAAAACCCCATGATATTTAATCTGAAAAGCAGGAACAACAGATAACATTAAGAGAAAAAGGATTTTTAACACAACAAAAGGCCCATGCACATGTCTCTCTATCTAAGTTGAATACTGTCAAGGATGTTCCCCACTCTTGCATGACAAATGTAGAAGTGGGGGCCCGCAAAAGCACCCTAAAACCTTATCTCTACAGGCTTTGGTACAAAAACATTCTCCCCTCCGCCCCATCCTAATACCCGGACTTTGGGGAATATCCGCTGCCACCACCCAAATATTTCCACAAAAAACCAGGGAAGAGATCACTTGGGGAATCTCATCCCTAAGGTAAAACTATGATACCAAAATGAACCAATACCAGGTTAATTAGAAAAAGGAAACAAACTTTTATTATCAAAACAAAACTACAGTTGCAAGTATAGTTGAAGTGGCTAGATGGAAAAGAGCCACCAATTGATATACTCAGAGAAAATTCTCCGGGTTAGAAGGCTTCATTACAAAAGAGAGAAAAACACTTTTAAGAAAAAAAGAAGAAAAAAAAAACACTTTTAACAGCTCAGACCTCAGTTCCAAATTCCCAAACCAGAAAACAATAAAACCTCATGGACTAACTAATCTTTGCCCTACTTACACACTGTGAGAAGACTTTTCCTGGAGAAAGACAGCCTCCCATCTCCCTGTTACTTGGGAGAAACCGCTCTGACTTGGACAAAGGAGGGAAAAGATAAAAATTCCTTTGTCCCAGTTTGAAATCTCTACCACATTGCTATTGGCTGACAAGTTACCTGGCTAGGGACAGGAGACATGGTTAACCCCTTAGTCCCTGGGTTCTGGGCAAACCCTCCCGGTTATGACAAATCCTCACCCATCTTGCTCCAGACTTCTCAACTTAGGGGAGGTCTGGGTCTTGGTCTACTACCAATAAGACTCCATGCCCTATCCTTGAGGGACTTCCATCAAACACAATCAAAGTTCTTTGTTCTCTAAGCATACAAGTTGTTTACATCTACACGACAGCCTGGATCA
This sequence comes from Pelodiscus sinensis, assembly GCF_049634645.1. Lineage (NCBI taxonomy): Eukaryota > Metazoa > Chordata > Testudines > Trionychidae > Pelodiscus > Pelodiscus sinensis. Next base: position 22,216,783 of record NC_134725.1, on the reverse strand, counting down.
ATACTCTGAGATGGATTCACTGGTGGTCAATTTAACGTGTCTAGTAAAGACCTGCCAAATTGACTGCAGATCACTGTCCAGTTGACTCTAGTACGATATTCCAGACAAGAAGAGTAAGAGAAGTAGGCAGGAGAGTTTCTCCCATTGATCTGCCAGGTCTCATCTAGACTATGAGGAACGGTTGAAAGAAGATATGCAAATTCTGTGACAATTTGCATATCTTCTTCTGATTGCACTTTTGAAAGCAGAGCTTTCAAAAGTGAAAGTAGTTAAGACACGGCTTTTTCAGCAGCCCCTCCCCGCCCTGTTCATCAAAAAGCTGTTCTTCCTCAAAAAAGGATGTTATGCAACTTTTTGACAAGGGGGGGGGGGTTGCTGAAAAAGCCATGTCTTAACTACTTCCACTTTCAAAAGCTCTGTGATCTTCTTTCGACTGTTCCCCGTAGTGTAGATGAGCCCCCAGGGTGTAGAACCTGTGATAAATTGACTTAGAGTATGTCGACTCCTGTTATGTGAACCATATAGTTGGAGTTGCATAGCTTACATCGCCTTTCTGAGGTAGTGTAGATGGAGTTTTTGCCTACAGAGGGGAGCTGAGCTAACCTCCACCTGCCCACTGCCCTTCCATTGTCATGTAACCATAAAAGAAGTGTTACTTGGAGCCACAGAAAAGAATTCCAACATCAGGTAACATACAGTATTCAGAAATTATTACAGAGCATCTCCCTGTTCTTTTACCATTTTAAAGACTTTAACATTAAGATCAGTGCCATTTTACTCCTAAGCTCAAAGCCATGCAGCCATTACATATATATAAAAATAATGTGAAATAGCAGGTACTGTATTTGGACTGTATTCACTTTAACAAAACATGTTTTGTTAGTCTTTAAAGTGCTACCAGACTATTTGTTGTTTTTTTAAGTTATTCCTGTTACAGACTAACTCAGCTATCCTTCTGAAACTTTTGTATTACTCTGTTTGCCTTGTGGTGTTGTATTTGATTCTTCTGTCCAGTGCTGTTCTGTAATAATTCTGCGTGTGTGTGCATGCTCAGTTTCCCTGGGCACAGCACACTATCTGGATGATGAGGGGCAGGCTGGTCATGACTCACTGTGGAGGAATGTATAGTCTCTCAAGTCCTGCACAGCAGAGCCTGGTGGCAGCAGAAGCACCTCTGGCTCTGGAAAAGGAACAAAGAGCAAGGCAGGGCTGACACCAAGCTGGGGACTAGGGCCTGGGGGGAATGGGTCAGTCTCTATGGCTGTGTCTACATTGGCACCCCTTTCCGGAAAAGGGATGCTAATGAGACACTTTGGAAGTGCAAATTCCGCGGGAGATTTAAATATCCCCCACGGCATTTGCATGAACATGGCTGCCGCTTTTTTCCGGCTCGGGGTTTTGCTGGAGAAAAGCGCCAGTCTAGACGGGATCTTGCGGAAAATAAGCCCTTTTCCGGAAGATCCCTTATTCCTACTTGAAAGTAGGGCTTATTTTCCGCACGATCCCGTCTAGACTGGCGCTTTTCTCCGGCAAAACCCCAAGCTGGAAAAAAGCGGCAGCCATGTTCATGCAAATGCTACAGGGGATATTTAAATCCCCCGCGGAATTTGCAATTCCGAAGTGTCTCATTAGCATCCCTTTTCCGGAAAGGGGTGCCAATGTAGACACAGCCTATTGGTTTAGAGAGGGGGTATTAGAGCAGAAAGGAGGAACAGGGTCCAGAATCCCTACTTTATGACAGAAATGGCACTGAATGCTCCTGGTTCCTGTGTTAACAATGATCCTGTGCTATGCTGTGTCCCTGAAAATCAATAAACCTTCTGTTCTACCTGCTAGCTGAGAGTCACATCTGACTGTGGATGGGAGCGCAGGGCCTGGTGACTCCCCCACACTAAATGACAAACATACACTACCCATTTCCAAGCACTAATAACAGAGTAACCACTCAATCAGAGAAGTCAGTCGGCCAGCCAGTTGCAGACTAGTCCTATAACTGAACCGTCTTTCCGAATTAACTTTGCAGTGTAGACATACACAAACAGTTTGCAACATATTGTGACCTAATGTAAATTAACCCTGCATCAATACGTGCACATCTCTATGATGCATGTTTCAAGACAGTGGCTAATGTGGCTGTGGCTTAGCTATAGTCATGGCAAGCTCACACATAGTTTATCTACCTGGCTAATCATAGTTCTGTTTGGCTGAAAGTGTGTGTCTGACAACAAAAGGTAAATTTAATCTGCAAGGAGAATGCTTTTAAATATTCATAATCTATAATATACAGATTATAATCCTCACCTACAGACATCCCCCTAACCTCAAACAAATTATTTCCAGTAACCACACAGCACACCTCCATCATAATCGTCCAGGAAACCACCTCTGCAATCAGTACCACTGCCAACTCTGTCCACACATCCACACCAGCAATTTCATCACTGAACCCAACAACATCAACCTCAACATCTGAGGCTCATTTAATTGCATATCCAGGAATGTGAGCTATGCCATCAAATGCCAGCAATGCCCTCTTCCATGTATATTTGCCAAACTGGACAGTCTCTATGGCAAAGAATTCATGGACACAAATCAAATATCCAAAAAGACAACACACAGAAAGCTGTTGGAGAACAGTTTACCCTGCCCGGGCACTCATTAATGGATCTCAAAGTCACTGTGTTGTTCATTTCAGGCCAATTCCTCAACCAAATACACAGGGAAGCATTGGAACTTAACTTCATTTACAAGTTCATCACAAATGCATAAAGACATCACCTGACTAGCACACTACCTTCCACATCCTAATTACTTAATCAACCAAACAATGGGTACTTAAGAACAATTTGCACCTTCTCTATCAGCTTCATGTAACATGAACACTCTAATTAACTATTTTTTCCCTTCCTCCTCATCCCCTATTTATTTTGGAACTGGACTTTTAATATTTCCATTCATCTGAAGAAGCGGATTGTACCGACAAAAGCTCATGATACCATCTACATGTTTTGTTAGGCTTTAAGGTCTTGCTAGATTGTTCATTGTTTTTTAAGTTTTTCCAGCTACAAACTAACTTGGTTACCCCTCTGAGGATAGAGAAATACGTTACTGTTCCCTCGGATCATCACTGAATGACAAGTGGAATAAGATGGGGAACTGTAGTCTGCTATTTTAAGATCTTGAAAATGGAGGAGACATATTATGTTTGTGTGGCCTGGATGATAACTCAGAGATACCATGCCATTCTCGACAGTGAGAGCTGTGGTTCTTGCTTTAAATGGGCTTTCCAGGACTGACTTGCAGTTCCTAGAGCCAAGGATTAAAGCTCAAGTCCCTCTATTTGGGGGCAAAGCCAAAGCCCGAGGGCTCCCGCCCTGGACAGAAAGGATCAGGTTGCAGACATCTTGCCTGGAGCTGAAATCCTTGACTTTCAAGCTTTTCTCCAGTCTCCCACCCCAACCAGAGAGGCAAGGCCTGGATTCTGCACTGAGTTCGGGTGGACTCAGATATCAGTCCTCCCTCTTGGGGTCATGAAATATTTTTTGTTTTCAGAAGGGGATCATGGTGCAGTGACATTTGAGAACCCTTGAACTACAATAACTTAGGCCCTGATCTTGGTTTAAATGTTGACTTGTATTACTAATGACCCACCTGAAAGACAAGAAGATCTGCTTTCAATTTCTCTCTAAAAGACAGATATGTATTGTCACCTTTAAGCCTAAGGGTATATGGCTAAACAAAAAAAACAAAAACAAACAAATAAAAAAACCAAACCTGCAGCGGTGAGTCTCAGATCCTGGCTCTCCAGTAGGGTTGCCCGGTGTCCGGTATTGATCCAGCCAGTCCAGTATTTTCACCTCCTGTCCGTTAAAAAAGGCAGAAAATACTGGATACCTAAAATGTCTGGTATATTCTGATTTTTTTTTTCCCTGTCAGGAGGTGAAAATAGTGGACACCTGGCAATCCTACAGAAACCGGGCCCAGCTCCTGCCACCCCTTCAGAGCCCCAAACCTCCTTCCCCCACCCCCACTTACTTGGTTCCACAGAGAAGCTGCCTTCTGGCTCTGATCAAGAAAATGAGATGACCGCTGGCAAAAAGCCTAAAGACTTTTCTTAAAGGGGCCGTACTGTTTTAATGCTGTTTTATTTTTTGTATTTTTTCTGCGTAACTCTTGGGGTCTTTTTTTTTTTTTTTTTTTTTTTGTTCAACAGCTTTGATCTCCCCCCTTTTTTTTGTTTCCTCGACAGAATTTTTTCCCCCATGTTTTTTTTGGGGGGGTGGGTATTCGAGATTTTTGGTTAAGCCATCTGGCAACCCTCCTCTCCAGACTTTAATCTGCATTATGGCAGTAAACAGAGCTATGTGGCTCAGGCTCTGAAACCCTATTTCCTCCCTGGGCTATATAGTCTGAGCTTCAGAGTACATTTCTATTTGGTAACGATCTAGTTTTTAATTGAACGTTAGTGTTAATTGAAGCCATCGTTACTTCCCAAGTTTAGAACATTTATTTATAATAGGGTAGATCAGGGTACTGCTGAGCTAAGCACCAGGGCTGTCCTTATATATACATAGCTGTGTAGGGAACCGGTAAATTTGGAATACCACTGGGCTTTCATGTCCACCCACCTGCCTCTTCCTATCCCTAGTTCACTGGTCGACAATTTTTTCAAATCAAAGAGCCAAACTACATCAAAATTCAGAACAAGTGCACAACAAAGAGCTGTATAAGAATGCCCATTTGCGTTCCTGAAAATATACAACATAATATTATTGATAATTGACATGATAATTAATAATAGCATAAATGAAACATTGTAATCACAGACTTTAATGGGATTTCTACTGCTGCTGGGGTGCAGTTTGTGGTTGTTGGGGTACAGGGGTCAGGGTTGGGGTGAATGAGGGGATCAGAGCAGGGGGCTGGTGAGTGTGGGAGTTGCAGGAGTGGGCTGCTGCACCCGCACAACAGTGACCAGACAAGGGGCCGAGCCAAGATCACCACAAACAGATCAGGGCCTCTCTTCCAACCTGTGCCACTGCCAGAGGAGGGCCACTGCCAACACTTCCTTAGGCCAGACAGAGGCCGGACCGTGGGGCCTGCCCCAGGATCAAAGTCAGGCCAGAATGCTGCAACCAGGTGGGGGCGGGTCTCCAATTGGGGCCTTGTTAGGCAGACTGCCACAGCCACAGCCTAAGATGGGCCACTGCAGCCTCGCTGTTGCAGCAGTTGCACGGCCACAATGGCTGAGACATGGGGTCTGCCCCAGGAACATGGCAATTGGGTACAGACCACAGCTGTCAGATGATGGGTGAAGCATTCTGCCACAGCCGGAGAGAGGCATCTACCACCACCAGCCCCTCTAGTTGTCCATCCTGGGAGCACAAATGAATCCCCTACAGCACACTCTCAGACAGCCCTTTAAATGAGCAGAGTGCCCCAGCTGGCCTATTTTACACATTTTAAAATTTTTGAATTAATTTTTCATTTTAATGTAAAACGTTGTGTGTATTTTGGGAATGACAAAAGAACAGTGGTTCTCAAACTTTTTGTCCTATGGCCTACCCAGTCCAATGCTGACCTTCCCACAGCCCACCAACTCCTAATGGAAACTTGCCATCATATATATAGTAGCCCAATGTCAATGACTCTGTAACACTGAAATGCTGGCTGTTCCCTCTAGGTTGCGCTGTTACCTCCCTGGACGTTCCCTATGGGCGGCGCTGTTGCCTGAATCACGTCCTTCGTCTCCCGCTGTGGCGCTTGGCTGACTTCTGCACTGGTCAGCCGGGCTGCCTCATGGAAGCAAGTTGCGCAAGTAACCGTTTGGGCTCCGCGCTCCCCATGCAGCACAGGAAGTGCAGAGCCCAAAAGGCCATTTGGGCTCCGCAGTCCCTGGAGTGAGAGGCAGGAGGGGGAGGAGAAGAGAAAGAGAGAGACAGAGCGAGAGAGCGGAAGCTCAGGAAAGAAGACCGACATGGAGGAGAGACCTGAAAAGCCCGTCTTATCATGGGCTAATTGTCTAGTTATTTTAATACTAACCAAAGAGCAGAATGCTGTCTTCTCAGAGCAGTCTAAATAGACGTGGAGGGATGGATTCTTCCCTCTAAACTAGGTTAGGTTATTCCATTTCTATGAATATCTGAGAATAGAATCCAGCTAATCTAGATTATGTTGCTGTGTTTTGGAACAGAAACCATACCGCTATACTCTGATGTATGACCTAGCTTTGCATAGTGATGTAAAAAATTGAATGTTGGGGGGAAAGTGCTATCATTTGGGCATTTATTATTTAAACTTTGTGATTATGCAATCAGAAAATACCTCTAGTCCTTTTTGTTGTAACAATATTACACTTTGGCTTTTATATGCTAATTTAAAAGTGCCTCAGGCCTGCAATTGGGAAGCTGGCAGAAAAAGAGTTAGATCACTTTCAAAGGCAGTTTTGGATAATCTGAATTGATTCATTGACTAGTTCCTTGATTTTACTTCATGTGCTGCTGATGGATGAAGAAATATGACTGTATTCTGCATTTCTTCCTGAAGATTGTGGAAGGAGAATGGGGGCAGTGGAGTACAAGTAAGTTTAATGGAGAACAGGGTGATTATCTTCCAGGGGAAGCAGGAAGAGGATTGACCTACTCAGAAGAAGCTGCTCAGTCTGAGCTCAAGATGTATATAAAAACAGGAAGGCGGAAGTTGCCTGGAGCATCTGTAAGAAAGAAAGATGTCCTTCTATCTCCTGGAGATAATAGGCCCAGAAAACATAGAGATGATGGCAACCTTTCTACTTAATCTCACAATTGGGATGTGTTTCTCCCTCTTGCTGAAGGGAGTACTAAAGCCAGGAGACTCCCAGACCATCCCTGACCAGATGACATAAGGACCCTAAAAGACTGCCTGACACACTAGAAGAATGTACATCTCACTACAGACATACAGTTAAGATGGTTTTCCTCTTGCTTTGGCTACCTGTGGCTACAGTGAGCCTGCTTGAATCTGGGAGTCCCCTTTGGACCAAGCTGAGACAAAATATTGATCCTAGAAGCTGGTTAGTGGAGGAGGCTCCATGCCTAAAGGTGGTGGTGGTGGGGTGTGTGTGTGTGTGGGGGGGGGTGACAGCTTCCGCAGGCCCCCCAGAAAAGAGAGGAGGGTTGGTTCCATGCCCCCAGAAGGAGCAGAACCACAGGCAGAAGGGGCGGTTCGAAGCAACTAGTCTTCAGTGCTATCTGAACCACTGCACAAAGGGTATGTCTACACTACAAAGTTAGTTCGAACTAATGGACGTTAGTTCGAACTAACTTTCATAGGCGCTACACTAGCGCTCCGTTAGTTCGAATTTAATTCGAACTAACGGAGTGCTTGGTTCGAACTAGGTAAACCTCATTCCACGGGGATTAAGCCTAGTTCGAACTAGTTAGTTCGAATTAAGGGGTGTGTAGCCCCTTAATTCGAACTAGTGGGAGCCTAGCCCTTCCCAGCTTTCCCTGGTGGACACTCTGGCCAACACCAGGGAAACTCTACTGCCCCCCTCCCGGCCCCGGACCCTTTAAAGGGGCACGGGCTGGCTACGGTGCCCGTGCCAGGTGCAAGCCTGCCAGCACCCAGCCAGCAGACCCTGCACCTGGCATGGATCGAGCCCCTACCCGATGCCCCCCAGCCCTCCCCCTCTTCCCGGGACCAGGCTGGCGGCTCCCGGGACCTCATCCATGATCTCCGCACTAGGCACAGGAAAGTGGCCTTCTAGGGCAGGAGAGCTGCCAGCCTGGCCACCCAGGAGCAGGTGTGCAAGAGAATCAAGGGGGTCCACTAAGACCCCCGACCCTGAGCCCTGAGTTTACAATGGCCGTCCTGGGTCAGACCAAAGGTCCATCTAGCCCAGTAGCCTGTCTGCCGACAGTGGCCAACCCTAGGGATCCTGGAGGGGATGGACCAAAGACAGTGACCAAGCCATTTGTCTCGTGCCATCCTTCTCCAGCCTTCCACAAACCTTGGGCAGGGACACCACTCCTACCCCCTGGCTAATAGCACTCCATGGACCCAACCTCCATGACTTGATCTCACTTCCCTTTAAAATCTGTTCCAGTTCCAGCCTTCACAGCCTCCTGCAGCAAGGAGTTCCACAGGTTGACTCTTTGCTTTGTGAAGAACAACTTTCTGTTACTAGTTTGAAGCCTGCTACCCATTCCTTTCCTTTGGTGTCCTCTAGTCCTTTTTTATGGGAACTAATGAAGAACTTTTCTTGATGCACCCTCTCCACGCCACTCATGCTTTTATAGACCTCTATCCTATCCCCCCTCAGTCTCCTCCTTTCTAAACTGAAAAGTCCCAGTCTTTTTAGCCTCTCTTCATCTAGGACCTCTTCCAAATCTCTGATCATTTTAGTTGCCCTCGCCTCTCCCAACCTCTCTCTTCCCCTCTCCCACCTCCTTTTCCGAGTCTCCCCGAGTTTTGTTCAATAAAGAGAGATTCTATTTTTGACCACACGTGTCCTTTATTTTGTACACCAGGAAGTGGGGCTAGGGAAGGGTAAGTGGAAGGAGGTGAGGGAGGAATGGGGTACGAGCCCCCGATGGGGACGACTGGGCTGGCTCTGCAGGCTTCTGGGGGTGGAAGCTCTCCTGCAGCCCCCCAATTGACCCTTCTCCCCAGATGGCAGCCTGCGGCAAGTGCAGCCGGTCTGATGGCCGAGTGCTGTGATGTGCCCAGTGTGGGCACTCAGGGCACTCCAAGCCAGGACTGCTTTGCAAGCGGGGCATTCCTGAGAACTGTCTGTCAGGGGTGGGGGTCGGGTCCGTTTAACCACAGCCCTCGGCTAGCCTGAGACAGCATCTCCACACTCTAAGTCATCCTCTGATGTCCTGCTGGCACTGCTTCCGGCCATCCTTAACCCCGATTCAGGGTCCACTTAATGTGGACATGCTAGTTTGAATTAGCAAAACGTTAATTCGAACTAGGTTTTTAGTCTGGATCCGTTAGTTCGAATTAGCTTAGTTCGAATTAACTAATTCGAACTAAGTTAGTTCGAATTAACGTTGTAGTGTAGACATACCCAAAGAGATGCTCAGAGCACTCTACACAGGGCTCCAGCAGCAATCTAAATGGCCCGAGGCTTTGGCCACCATTGCAGCCACAGTAGCAGCAGTGATGGCCAAGAACTCTGGCCACTTTTGATTAATTGTGCCCCAGGCCTGCCTAAAGATCATTGTGGCTCCACAATGTACATGTTTTCCTGAAAGAGCTATAGACAGAATCTTCTGCATTAAAACAGGTCAGCGTGCTGCCTCCACTTCACTACACATCCATGAGGAGGATTGGAGGACGGTCAACCCACCTCACACCTGCAGAAAAGAAACTGTCCTTTGCTGGGCCACCACTGGTGCAGTTGTCTCTGTGGAATGTATCAGAACTCCTCCCTAGTTCCCCAGCACCTGTTTTTGAACCCACCTATGCCCTAATGACATGACATGTTTTTGTCTTATTGATAGCCAGAGATCGCATTTTTTCTGTATGTGGCTGAATGGTTGCCATTTGTTCACACAAAGTGGATAAAAGACTTTCTGCTGCTGCCATCAAAGGGAATTGTCCTTAAGTACAAATGGTAGCAGTCTGTGTTCTTCAGCTGCAGGTCAAAGTTACTAGAGTCTCTCCCTTTATGTAATATTTACATACCAGCATGTGAGTATGAATGGCGAAGCCATTTCTTAGTGAAAGCTAGCATATCATGCATCCCTGAATCTCTTTAATGCTGAACTTTGTACTTTTTTACCTTATTTCAGGGAGTAGCCTTTTGCACGATGAATTTGGTATAGACCAGGTTTATTGGGTGTTCTCCGCCAGGGGGCGGTGCCTGGAGCTGCTGTCACGCTGCACATCACCACCCTACCCTCCTTCCACGCCCACCGTGGTGGTCGCCTGACTTCTGCACCACTCAGCCGGGCCGCCGTGGGGGAGCAAGTGGAGCAAGCATCCGTTTGGGCGCCCCCATGGTGGCCCAGCTGAGCGGCGCAGAATTCAGCCGAGCGCCATGGCGGGAGGCGAAGAGGGGAGGGGCAGTGATGTACATGGCTAGGGCATGTAGGGCATGCTCCCCTGGGCATGTACGTGACTGCCCCACCCCCCATCCTCTCCCGCCATGGCACTCGGCTGACTTCTGCGCCACTCAGCCGGTCCACCGCGGAAGAGAATTATAAAAAACTGAAGAACTTAAACCAGAATTTGGTTTTTGTGCATTCCAAGTTTCACATTGCATATTGCACACCTTTTGAGGATTCTATTCAATATTCTCCCATGAGTGAGAGTATAAAGTAGGATCAATCTAGACTCATAGACTTTAAGGTCAGAAGGGACCATTATGATCATCTAGTCTGACCCCCTGCACAGTGCAGGCCACAAAATCTCACCCACCCCTCCTAGAATAATCCTCTCACCTATATCTCAGATATTGAAGCCTTCAAATACTTTGAAGACCCCAAGATGCAGAGAATCCTCTAGCTGTGATCTGTACCCCATGCTACAAAGGAAGGCGAAAAACTTCCAGGGCCTCTGCCAATCTACCTTGGAGGAAAATTCCTTCCCGACCCCAAATATGGCGATCAGCTAAACCCTGAGCATGTGGGCAAGACTCATCAGCCAGACACCCAGAAAGTTCTCTATAGTAACTCCTGTCATCCCTCCATTGACCTATTTCCCATTGATAATGAATGGTCAATTAGTTACCAAGATCCTGTTATCTCATCAAACCATCCCCTTCATAAACCCATCTAGTTTAATCTTGAAACCAGATAGATCTTTTGCCCCCACTACTTCCCTTGGAAGGCCGTTCCAGAACTTCACTCTAAGGGTTAGAAACCTTTGTCTAATCTCAAGTCTAAACTTCCTACTAGCCAGCTTATATCCATTTGTTCTTGTGTCCACATTGGTATTAAACTTAAATAATTCCTCTCCCTCCCTGGTATTTATCCCTCTAATATATTTAAAAAGTACAATCATGTCTACCCTCAGCCTTCTTTTGGTTAAAGTAAACAAGCCAAGCTCCTTGAGTCTCCTTTCATAAGACAGGTTTTCCATTCCTCGGATCATCCTAGTGGCCCTTCTTTGTACCTGTTCCAGTTTGAATTCATCCTTCTTAAACATGGGAGACCAGAACTGCATACAGTATTCCAAATGGGGTCTCACCAATGCCTTGTATAATGGCACTAACACCTCCTTATCCCTACTGGAAATACCTCGCCTAATACATCCCAAGACCGTATTAGCCTTTTTCACGGCCATGTCACAATGGCGGCTCATAGTCATCCTATAATCAACCAGAACTCCGAGGTCCTTCTCCTCCTCCGTTACTTCCAACTGATGTATCCCCAGCTTATAACTAAAATTCTTGTTATTAATCCCTAAATGCATAACCTTACACTTTTCACTATTAAATTTCATCCTATTGCTATCACTCCAATTTACAAGATCATCCAGATCTGCCTGTATGATATCCTGATCCTTTTCTGAATTGGCAATAGCTCCCAACTTTGTGTCATCTGAAAATTTTATTAGGACACTTCCACTTTTGGTGCCAAGATAAGCAATAAAAAGATTAAATAAAATTGGCCCCAAAACTGATCCCTGAGGAACTCCGCTAGTAACCTTCCTCCAACCTGAAAGTTCACCTTTCAGTATGACCCGCTGTAGTCTCCCCTTTAACCAGTTGCTTATCCACCTCTCAACTTTCATATTAATCCCTATCTTTTCCAATTTAACCAATAATTCCCCATGTGGTACTGTATCAAATGCCTTACTAAAGTCGAGGTAGATTAGATCCACTGCATTTCCTTTATCTAAAAAATGTTACTTTCTCAAAAAAGGAGATCAGGTTGGTTTGGCACGATCTACCTTTTGTAAAACCATGTTGTAATTTGTCCCAATTGCCATTAGCCTCAATGTCTCTAACTACTTTCTCCTTCAAAAATTTTTCCAGGATCTTACATACTACAGATGTCAAACTAACAGGCCTATAGTTACCCGGGTCGCTTTTTTTCCCTTTCTTAAAAATCGGAACTATATTAGCAATTCTCCAGTCAAATGGTACAACCCCTTAGTTTAGAGATTTATTAAAAATGTTTGCTAATGGACTTGCAAGTTCATGTGCCAGTTCCTTTAATATTCTTGGATGAAGACCATCTGGGCCCCCCGATTTACTCCCATTAAGCTGTTCAAGTTTGGCTTTCTACCTCCTTATCCTCAGTCCCATTTGTTAACTTACCATTATCCCTAAGCTCTTCATTAGCCTCATTTAAGATTGAAGCAAAGTATTTGTTCAAATATTGGGCCACTACTAGATTATCCTTAACCTCCACTCCATCCTTAGTAATTAGTGGTCCTACTTCTTCTTTTTTTGTTTTTTTCCTATTTATATGGCTATAAAACCTTTTACTATTAGTTTTAATTCCCTTTGCAAAGTCCAACTCTACCTGACTTTTAGCCTTTCTCACTTTATCCCTACATGCTCTAACTTCAAAAAGGTAGCTTTCTTTACTGATCCCTCCCATTTTCCACTCCTTATATGCTTTCTGCTTTTTCTTAATCACCTCTCGGAGGGTATGTCTACACTACAATGTTAGTTCGAACTAACGGACGTTAGTTCCAACTAACATTCATAGCAGCTACACTAGCGCTCCGCTAGTTCGAATCTGAATCGAACTAGCGGAGCGCTTAGTTCGAACTAGGAAAACCTCATTTTATGAGGATTAAGCCTAGTTCGAACTAGCTAGTTCGAATTAAGGGGTGTATAGCCCCTTAATTCGAACTAGTGGGAGGCTAGCCCTCCCCAGGTTTCCCTGGTGGCCACTCTGGCCAACACCAGGGAAACTCTATGCCCCCCTCCCGGCCCCGGACCCCTTAAAGGGACACGGGCTGGCTACGGTGCCCGTGCCAGGTGCAAGCCTGCCAGCACCCAGCCAGCAGACCCTGCACCTGGCACGGCACAGAGCCACCCACCCGATGTCCCCCAGCCCACCCCCTCTTCCCGGGACCAGGCTGGCGGCTCCCGGGAGCTTGCCCTGGACCGCAAGAGGCGGGCACCTTCCTGGGCTAGTGCGGACATCGTGGACCTCGTCCACGATCTCCGCACTAGGCACAGGAAAGTGGCCGTCTAGGGCAGGAGAGCTGCCAGCCTGGCCACCCAGGAACAGGTGTGCATGAAAATCAAGGGGGTCCACTGAGACCTCCGACCCTGAGCCCTGAGCTTACAATGGCCGTACTGGGTCAGACCAAAGGTCCATCTAGCCCAGTAGCCTGTCTGCCGACAGCGGCCAACACTAGGGACCCTGGAGGGGATGGACCGAAGACAGTGACCAAGCCATTTGTCTCGTGCCATCCCTCTCCAGCCTTCCACAAACTTTGGGCAGGGACACCACTCCTACCCCCTGGCTAAGACTACTCCATGGACCCAACCTCCATGACTTGATCTCACTTCCCTTTAAACTCTGTTCCAGTTCCAGCCTTCACAGCCTCCTGCAGCAAGGAGTTCCACAGGTTAACTATTTGCTTTGTCAAGAACAACAACTTTCTCTTACTAGTTTGAAGCCTGCTACCCATTCCTTTCCTTTGGTGTCCTCTAGTTCTTCTTTATGGGAACTCATAAACAACTTTTCTGAATGCACCCTCTCCACCCAACCCTTGCTTTTAGAGACCTCTATCCTGTCCCCCCTCCGTCTCCTCTTTTCTAAGCTGAACAATCCCAGTCTCTGTAGCCTTTCTTCATCTGGGACCTGTTCCCAGCCCCTGATCATGTTAGTTGCCCTCCCCTCTCCCAGCCTTTCTCTTCCCCTCTCCTACCTCCTTATCCCAGTCTCCCCCAGTTTTCTTCAATAAAGACAGAGTCAATGTTGGAAGAAACGTTATCTTATTTTGTACATCAATAAGAAGGGGGGTAGGGAAGGGTAAGTGGAAGGAGGTGAGGGAGGAATGGGGCACGAGCCCCCGATGTGGGGAGGACTGGGCTGGCTCTGCGGGCTTCTGGGGGTGGAAGCTCTCCTGCAACCCCCCGATTGTCCTCTCTCCCCAGATAGCAGCCTGCGGCAAGTGAAGCCGGGCTGATGGCCGAGTGGTGTGATGTGCCCAGTGTGAGTACTCAGGGCAATCCAAGCCAAGACTGCTTTGGAAGCGGGGCACCCCTTAGAACTGTCTGTCCGGGGTGAGGGTCGGGACCCTTTAAGTGCAGCCCTCAGCTAGTCTGAGACAGCATCTCCATGCTCTAAGTCCTCCTCTGATGCCCTGCCGGCACTGCTTCCGGCCATCCTTAAGCCCTGTTCAGAGTCCACTCAATGTGGACTTGCTAGTTCGAATTAGCAAAACGCTAATTCAAACTAGTTTTTAGTTCTACACTACAATGTTAGTTCGAACTAACGGACGTTAGTTCGAATTAGCTTAGTTCGAATTAACTAATTCGAACTAAGTTAGTTCGAATTAGCGCTGTAGTGTAGACATACCCTGAGATGCTTGCTCATCCAGCTTGGTCTAACACACCTGCCTATACATTTTTTCCCTTTTCTAGGGATACAGGTTTCTGACAGCTTCTGAAACTTTAACTCAATTTAGGAAGTCTTAATGCAGTCACATCCAGTGTGGAGGGCCTGACTATTCTCTTTGCTATTCTTCTGCACTGTTGTTTTAGACCTAATCCTTAAGTAAACCACTCAGGGAGAGATAAAGGTTTAAAAAATTATATTCTTACGGTGACACATATCTTATCGGAAACGGAACTTTTAATTCCCTGATGTATTTATATTTGATGTTAAACAAGGCTTTTGTAAGGATAGAAAGTTCTTGCTGTCAATGTCACAAATGCACACCAAATAGTATTTCTTTTTAGTGCCACAGTTCACTTAAAACTAGCTCCTACTTATAGGCTAAATGGGCATGAAAACTGAATGATGGTACTATGCTTTTGATCAAGGTTTGGAAGGGGCTACACACTCTGGCTATGTCTATACTACAGGGTTTGTGCAAAACCGGCCATTTTTGTGCAAAAACCCGCAGAGCGTTCACACCTCAAGCTCATTTTTGCACAAGAAAATTTACAGTAGAATGGCAGAATAGAGGGCTTTTTTGCGGTATAGGGTATAGGGTACTAGGTATAATTTCTTTTTGTTCAAGAGTTATTGCGCAAAAAGGTATGTGTGGACGCTCAACAGGGGTTTCTTGTAGAAAAAGCACAGGTGCTCTGATGGCCATTCTGTTAATGGCAATCAGAGCTTTCACGAGGAGTAACGGTAGTTCGGAATAGGCACCTAGTCCGAACTACCTAGTTCGAGCCCCGTGTAGCCGCGCTACACGGGGTTCGAAGCAGCGGGGATTTAAAAATGGCGGCTCCCCGCTTATGCTAATGAAGCCCGGGAAATTCAAATCCCGGGCTTCATTAGCAAGTGCGGTATGCATACATTACCCCGCTAGTTCGAACTAGCGGGGTAGTGTAGACATACCCTTTCAGAAAAAGGCTTCTTCCTCATAGAAAGAGGTTTACCGATGATGTAAAAACCTCTCTCTTTTCGATTTTTTTCCGAAAGAATGCTATTGCAGTATGGACGTAAGTGAAGTTTTTTTGGGAAAATAACCATTTTCCCCCCAAAAACTCTGTAGTATAGACATAGTATGGGCAAGATTTGGGGAGGGAGGACTGGGGAAAAAGGGAAGGGGCTGGGATAGCCTCCCCAGCCAGTCCTTCAGTGTCTTCTGCTCAGGTAGAGATTTAAAGGGCCTGAGGCTCCATCCACCCCTGCTGCCACAGTAACTATGACAGCAGCTGGAAGACCGGGCCCTTTTAAATTGCCAGGTTAGCAATAAGGAAATGGACCCTGTACCCCTTTCTCTCATTTAAGGTATTTCTATAGATACTATTACTGTAGTATCTGAGCAGCTTATGATCTTTTGCAATATCTATTCTCCCAACATTCCCAAGAAATAAAGTACAGGAACTAAAGCACAAAGATACAAAGTGACTTGTCCAAAGAGACACAGTAAATTTGTGTCAGAGCTGAGGAATAAAAGATACAAGCTTTGTTATTTATTAAAGCATTTCCTAGAGGCATCCTGGAGCCATAGGAAATAAATTCATTTTCTAAAGGGCAACAAGGCTTCACTGACAAATAAAATCCAAAAAACATCATAAAAGAATCCAGATGAAAACAACCAATTAACCGTTATTGCCTTACCAATAATCCATACAAACTAAACAAAAGGCCAACTTTTTTATCCCTGTTTGAGAATTCAGGAGGGATTTCCTGATCTCCAGGTGCACGCCACTGGAGAAAATGAAGCTCCTCAGCAAAGAACACACATTTCATGCAGGGAAACAAGGATATTCCACTGATTAGAGCACTAGCCTAGGACATGAGAGAGCTGGATTCAAATCCTTGTTCTAACTACAATCTTACTGTGTGACCTTGGGTAAGTCACTTAGATTCTCTGTGTTTCAGTTCCCATTTTTAAAGTGGAGATAATGCCACTGCTCGACTGCACTGGGGTGCTACGAACATAAATATATTCTTGATATTGAAGAAACAAGTGAGTACAATATGTAAACAGAATTGTAATGCTCCAGGGTTCTGTATTAAAGGAGTGATCATTCAAAAGTGATAGACCCTTAAATGAGATGATCCTGTTCCTTATCTTATTGACACTATTACAAGGGAAGATCAAAAGGCACAATTCCTCCATACTTTTCATACAACATTGTAGTTGGCCATATCCTGATCACCCTGTTCCTAGAAATAGTTTCATTGGGCCAAATTCATCTCTGGAAAGTATTGCAATGACACAAGGTATGTATTTGAGCCATTAACTTTAACAGCACGTGAGCAAAGTGAAAATTTGTAACATAGCCTTCAAGCACAAAAACAATTAGTAAACAAGACATCTGTTAAAGCTGATCTTAAGAAAACAACCAAGGAATACTGTACAAAAGACGATACCTGTATAAGCCCAAGCAATTAGTTTTGATGACAACTGTACTGAGACGGAATTTGGGCAAAGGGAGAGAATGTGGTTTGCTTTTTAAAGTTATATCTTTCTTTGCACTACACTTTGAATCACTCTGTTTAAACAAATCAGTTAATTCATTACAGACAAGTCTTTGGAGGACACAAAATAATAACATATTGTCAATACCACGTAGACTGACTACCCTCTCAGAACTACTGAGCTGTGACTATTTTGCAAAGCATGACAATAACTGGTCTATGAAACCTTACGGAGACAAAAAGAGCATTGACAAAGCCCCACATGCAATATTTATGATCACAGTAAAATGAATATTTATGGGAGTCTTTTCAAGATTGATAAGAAAGAGATGAAAAATACCTGCTAGGATTTATTTTCATCCATGATCCATGTTGGCACACAGCTGGGGACTATTATTTAAACTACTGCACCATTTGTATCAAGCAGTGATGAAATGCAAGTCTGAGTTTTAATTACTCCTTTGTACACTGTGACCCAGATTGGTATCCCTATGTTAGGGTATGTCTACACTACAAAGTTAATTCGAACTAACAGATGTTAGTTCGAATTAACTTTAATAGGTGCTACACAGGCAAACCGCTAGTTCGAACTTAATTCAAACTAGCGGAGCGCTTAATTCGAACTAGGTAAACCTCATTCTACGAGGACTAACGCCTAGTTCGAATTAACTAGTTCGAATTAAGGGCTGTGTAGCCACTTAATTCGAACTAGTGGGAGGCTAGCCCTTCCCAGCTTTCCCTGGTGGCCACTCTGGGCACCACCAGGGAAACTCTTCTGCCACCCTCCTGGCCCCGGAGCCCTTAAAGGGGCCCGGTCTGGCTACGGTTCCTGTGCTAGGTGCAAGCCTGGCAGCATCCAGCCAGCAGACCCTGCACCTGGCACGGCATGAGCCAGCCACCCGCTGCCACCCAGCCCTCCGCCTCTTCCCGGGACCAGGCTGGCGGCTCCCAGGAGCCTGCCTGGGGCCGCAAGAGGCGGGCGCCCGCCTGGTCTAGTGCAGAGATCGTGGACCTCATCCATGACCTCTGCACTAGGCACAGGAAAGTGGCCATCTAGGGCAGGATAGCTGCCAGCCTGGCCACCCAGGAGCAGGTTTGCATGAAAATCAAGGTGGTCCAGTGAGCTTAGAACATAAAAACATAAAAATGGGTGTATTGGGTGAGACCAAAGGTCCATCTAGCCCAGTAGTCTGTCTGCTGACAGCGGCCAACACTAGGTACCCTGGAGGGGATGGACCAAAGACAGTGACCAAGCCATTTGTCTTGTGCCATCGATCTCCAGTCTTCCACAAACAGAGGCCAGGGACACCATTTCTACCCCCTGGCTAATAGCACTCCATGGACCCAACCTCCATGACTTGATCTAACTTCTCTTTAAACTCTGTTCTAGTTCTAGCCTTCAGAGCCTCCTGCAGCAAGGAGTTCCACAGGTTGACTCTTTGCTTTGTGAAGAACAACTTTCTGTTATTAGTTTGAAGCCTGCTACCCATTCATTTCATTTGGTGTCTTCTAGTCCTTCTATTATGGGAACTAATGAAGAACTTTTCTTTATGCACCCTCTCCATGCCACTCATGCTTTCAGAGACCTCTATCATATCCCCCCTCAGTCTCCTCCTTTCTAAACTGAAAAGTCCCAGTCTCTTTAGCCTCTCTTCATCTAGGACCTCTTCCAAATCTCTGATCATTTTAGTTGCCCTCCCCTCTCCCACCCTCTCTCTTCCCCTCTCCCACCTCCTTTTCCCAGTCTCCCCCAGTTTTGTTAAATAAAGAGAGTTTCTATTTTTGACCACACGTGTCCTTTATTTTGTACACCAGGAAGTGGGGCTAGGGAAGGGTAAGTGGAAGGAGGTGAGGGAGTAATGGGGTACAAGCCCCCGATGGGGACGACTGGGCTGGCTCTGTGGGCTTCTGGGGGTGGAAGCTCTCCTGCAGCCCCCCAATTGACCCTTCTCCCCAGATGGCAGCCTGCGGCAAGTGCAGCCGGTCTGATGGCCGAGTGCTGTGATGTGCCCAGTGTGGGCACTCAGGGCACTCCAAGCCAGGACTGCTTTGCAAGCGGGGCATTCCTGAGAACTGTCTGTCAGGGGTGGGGGTCGGGTCCCTTTCAGCACAGCCCTCAGCTAGCCTGAGACAGCATCTCCACACTCTAAGTCCTCATCTGATGCCCTGCTGGCACTGCTTCCGGCCATCCTTAACCCCGGTTCAGGGTCCACTTAATGTGGACATGCTAGTTCGAATTAGAAAAACGCTAATTCGAACTAGTTTTTTAGTCTGGATCCGTTAGTTTGAATTAGCTTAGTTCAAATTAACTAATTCGAACTAAGTTAGTTCGAATTAGCGCTGTAGTGTAGACATACCCCTGGATGGCAGCCTGTGGCAAGTGCAGCCGGGCTGATGGCCGAGTGCTGTGATGTGCCGAGTGTGAGCACTCAGGGCACTCCAAGCCAGGACTGCTCTGCAAGAGGGGAACCCCTAGAACTGTCTGTCTGGGGTGGGGGTCGGGCCCCTTTAAGCACAGCCCTCGGCTAGCCTGAGACAGCAGCTCCATGCTCTAAGTCCTAATCTGATGCCCTGCCGGCACTGCTTCCGGCCTGTCTTAACCTCGGTTCAGGGTCCACTCAGTGTGGACATGCTAGTTCGAATTAGCAAAATGCTAATTTGAACTAGTTTTTAGGTCTAGATGCACTAGTTCGAATTAGCTTAGTTTGAATTAACTAATTAGTTAAATTAGTTCGAATTAGTGTTGTAGTGTAGACATACCTTCAGTGAGCACATTGTCTCTTTAAAGCCAACTGAGCTATTTATATAAGCACTCCACAATTCTGCTTTATGACTTTTTTATGCCACTTTTTGTTACTCTGGTGGTGCAAAGTAACTGGACAGTTTAACTGGAGTGAAGGGTCATAGATGGCTCTGGTCATAGATGGCTCTGGCATGCGTGGCCCCACCCCAGGTGCATGGCGCATGTGCAGCCCCGCCCTCCGGTGTTCAGCACCTGATTGACATGGTAAAGGGCGGCACGCCCCCGGGCGAGCGGCACATGTGCGGCCACGCCCCCGGGTGCCAACCTATGGGGGCGCCTGATTGAAATGGTAAAGGACGCCGCATGCCCAGGCTGCCTGGTTAGCCTCCCTCCCCTTAATCTGGCCCTGCCTCTGCTATATTCATGTCATGATCATAGAATCATAGAGTTGGATGAGACCTCAGAAGGTCAAGTCCAGCACCCTACCCACCTAACTAATTAGCAGACCATCCACAGCCAGCTGCATGTGTTTCTATTGGTAGCACACATCCACACAATCCTCAATGCACATAACAAAATTTATTCTGCCCGGGGATGGAAAAAATTAAAAGGAACACTGCTTTTAATAGGAACTGTGCTATCCCTAGTCACAAACAGCATAAGGTATCACAAAATCATAGCCAATTCATATAACCCATTAAGATGCTGTTCTAACTTGTTCAGATGGGGCTAAAGCAAATGTATCACAAGTAGCAGGAAAGCACGACTGGCTCACAGATGCCCCAAGTATATCTCAAGTGCAAGAGAGAAACCAGGACAGTGACTTTCTGGCTATTTAGGCATGATTTCTGGTGCTGATGATTTCTGACAAAAAATAAAATAAAATAAAAAAATAAGAAGCTAACAGTAATCAGAACCCTTCATCACTGAGAATGCCCAACCACCAGCTCTACTATCTGGCAGCAAAAGGACCTTCCAGCTATCTGGATCATCCTGATGAGGTAGAAGCTGTCTCTATCCCCTACATCATCCAAAACCAAATACCAATTAGCAAGGTTAGGCAGGCAACACTCTTGGGTAACTTAATCTGATAGCAGTTGGTGAGCAGGTATATCTTTTCCTGGGGCAATTCATTAATTTCATCCTCTTATTTCCAGAGTCTGAATGACGCTTCTATAATGAAGAGATCTGGTTCTGCAACCAGACTCACTCAATATGCTTTGCAGCTGGAGGACACACCATAAAATGAAAAACCAAACCAATCATTCAGAACTGAAAGGAAGGCTGAGCAATCTGACATCAGGAAAAGAGTTACAGAGAAGGCTTTTCTGGCTTCTAAGTCAACAAAATCAGCTGAAATACAGTACCAAAGTAATCATGAGGGAAAAGAGGATAAAACAATAAGCACATGTATTCCAATTGGGGTATGTCTACACTCAGAGGTGTAGCGAGGATGTTTTGTGCCTGGGGGCAAAGCCCAAATTTGTGCCCCCCCCCAATCATTTGTTACTGTGGATCTGTTGTTATTTCCAAGTCAGCAAAAAAAATAAGAACATAAGAAAAAAAAATCACAAACACCACTAATAGCCACAGATCCTTGGATCAATTAATAGATCAGATAATAGATCACAGTAGCACTATCTTGAGGGGGATTGGATTGGTATGGGGGTGCCTGGCTCTGGGGTAAAGGAGGGGAATATTTTGTTAATGTTTTGGTTTTTGTTTATTTATTCCCAAATAAAATCACAAAATGTATATTAATTTTATATCAATAAATATGTCATTTTTTTCAAATTGCACAAAGAATTATATGTTTATGCAAAATTTCAGATTTACAAAGTATGTGAAATTTTCAAAAAAACCTGTTCTATTTGATCGACGATGGTCTATACCTGTTTTCATTTCAACAAAACAAGTTATGTACAGGCAGTCCCCGGGTTACGTACAAGATAGGGACTGTAGGTTTGTTCTTAAGTTGAATTTGTATGTAAGTCAGAACTGGTACATATTGTAGGGGAAACTCTAGCCAAACATTTCTCCAGAGCTCAGTTTTATTCTCCCACATCTCACTTCCCTCAGTCCTTTATTCTCAAGCTGAGGTGTCTGCTGAGAAAAGCCGCTCCGCGTCTCCCTGGTCTGCTGGCGGGGGGGGGGGGGGTGCTAGCTTCGCGTCTCCCTAGTCTGCTGGGGGGAAGCAGCTAGTGTGGGGTTGCCTCACCCCGTTTGTAAGTAGGGATCCGATGTAAGTTGGATCCATGTAACCCAGGGACTGCCTGTATCATAAAACATTTTTTAAAGTACCTTAAATTTATATTTAAATTAAAAATCATTTTATATGAGCAAATAATTTTACACATCAAATTATTGTATTATATTAAAACAGAGCCTGAAAAATATTATAAAATATATCTAAAACATAATCTATAATAATAATAATTAATAATAAATAATTACAAAAGCCCTATAGAAGTACATTCTCTTTGGTGTCCCTGAAAGCTATCCGTTTTCATTTGTGTGGCCCTCAGAGGGCTTCAAGTTTGACATGCCTGATCTACATATTTGTTAGTCTTTAAAGTGCCACCAGAATATTGTTTTTTAAGTTTTTCTTTTGTTATAAAGTATCTTTTATTTAAAAAAATAAGTAACCCCAATACACTCACCTGTACCCCAGAGCCAGGCACCCCCCATTCCAAAACAACATCCCTTCTCCAGATCAGGCAGTTCAGCCCCCTCCATACCAATGCAACTATAGGTAAATCTCATTAATCTCTGTATTAATCATTTTCTTATTAATTTTGTTTATTTTAACTTTGTATCAAGTCCTTTTAGTTTTGTAATAAGTCTTTAGTTCGTCCTTTTATAGAAACTTTGTATACTTTTACAGAATGTAGAAACTTTGTAGTAAGTCTTTTTACACAGAAACCCTGTATCTTGTAGACTTTTTAGCCCTCCTCCCCCCTTTGCTAAACTGATTATCTTGTTGAGTGAATGAGGTGTGAATGGATAAGGCATGAAAGAAAAGCAACTCTGAGCATTTGCAATGGTTGGAGAAAGGTGGAAGCCAGATTCAAGAACAATAAGAACAATGGGACCTCTGAGTGAAGTGGGCTCATTGAAAGAAGGCTGGACCTATGGATGCTCTGGGAGTAAGCAGCAAGTGCCTGCTTTTGGAAGATACCTCTTTGAAAGTGAATGGGGAAGCATTAGAAAAAAAACAACCAGAAGAAGGTGCCATAGATGAATAACTGCATATACATATGATGACTCAGCATGAGAGGGAAGACACTAGACATCTCTAAGGCACCTTGAAGTCAAAACATGGGAGCATTGATCTGGCTCCAACCCTCCCCCACCTAACTAATCTGGCCAACAGTTATGTGGAACAGCTATTGGTAAAAACAAGACGTGTGTGTGTGTGTGTGTTGTATTATATGCATATAACTATTGACTGCTATGTGTAATGCCAATAAATGTGGCATTTTGCCTTTTCCCAAAAAAAGATCCCATGCAGTACTTTTAAGTACAACACAACCATCCCTGCCCCAGAGACAGCCCCCCAATGCCTCCCATCCCAAAAGCACTCACCCCCTTCCTCTGAGCCAGCCCCCCCACAGTGTTCCCCATCCCAATACACTCACCTCACCCCTGCCCCAAAGCCAGACCCCCGCATGCACTCCCCTCTCCTCCCCTCAGAGCAAGGCACCCCCAGTGCGGGGCAGAGCACTCCCCCAAATCCACACCCCCCCAGCCAGGCACGGAGGAACATACCCTTCTTCAGAACACTGCTCCTCCCACCCATCAGCTGGTTGCTTTGGCTTGCACTTTGGAGAGAGCCAGTGTCCCCAGCCTGCAGCAGCCCTTAGCCAGCAGCTTGCAAGAAGAGCAGACTCAGGGTAAGTCTACACTACCCTCCTAGTTCGAACTAGGAGGGTAGTGTAGACATACCCTCAGAGTGGCTCGGTCAGTCCCACCCCGCCCAGCCCGGCACCCCCTCCCCATGTGGGGAAGGGAAGTACTCCCCCAATCAAATCCATCCCCCCTCCCAGCCAGGCACGAGGAACTTACCCAGTCTTGCTCTTCAGAGCACTGCTCCTCCCACCCAGCTGACTGCTTTGGCTTTCACTTTGCAGAGAGCCGGTGCTGGCAGCCAGAGCAGCATTTAGCCGGTAGCTTGAAAGAGCAGCATGCACGCGGGCTCGGTCCCACACCAATTCGATGCCCCCCTAGCATGGCGCCTGCCCCCCGCCCGATGCCTCTGTCTACACTACAGAATTTTGTCAGTAAAACGGCCTTTTTCTCGATGAAACTTGAGGAACACCCACAATGCAATTGTGTTCTTCCGCAAGAAAATCAAAAGAACAGATGGGGTTTTCCAGCACTGGTAATACTCATTCTATGAGGAAGAAGTCTTTTTGTGAAAGAGCTCTTTTGCAAAAACGCGCGTGTGGATGGGGAAGAGGGAGTTCTTTTGGAAGAAGAGGGAAGAGGAAAAAGCACAGGTGCCCTGGTTGCCATTCCATTTATAGCAATCACAGCTTACATGTGAGAGAGCGTCCATTCAGTCTGGACACTCTCTTTCGAAAAAGCAGATAGCTTTTTCAAAGCACCTTTGCAGTGTGAAAGCTCTCTTTCGGAAGAAGTTTTTTTGAAAGATCCCTTCCGAAAATAGCTTCTTCCAAAAGAAACCTGCAGTCTAGACGTAATCTTAGTATGTACACTGTCAGCTAACTGCCACACCACAGCTTCCACTGAAGCTGAAGAGATTTGTGCATACTTAGTTGATGGCTGAATTTAGCCCTGAGTAAGGATCACAGACTTTCAAGTATATTTTAGAACACAGGAAATCAAATGACATTAAGCAATGTAATAAAGTGCTGATATAATTTATAACTATGCCTATAATGGCAACATTAACCTTGATCTCCTTTGTTTCAGAGGACCATTAGCTGATGGAAGGGTATAGACTGTTCAGGAAGAACAGGCAGGGGAGAAAAGGAGGAGGAGTTGCATTATATGTAAGGGTATGTCTACACTACCCTCCTAGTTCGAACTAGGAGGGTAATGTAGGCATACCGCACTTGCAAATGAAGCCCGGGATTTGAATTTCCTGGGCTTCATTTACATAAGCGGGGAGCCGCCATTTTTAAATCCCCACTGGTTCGAACCCCGTGCAGCACAGCTACACGGGGCTCGAACTAGGTAGTTCGGACTAGGGTGCCTACTCCAAACTACCGTTACTCCTCGTGAAACGAGGTGTACCGGTAGTTCGGAATAGGCACCCTAGTCCGAACTACTTAGTTCGAGCCCCGTGTAGCCGCGCTGCACAGGGTTCGAACCAGCGGGGATTTAAAAATGGCGGCTCCCCACTTATGCAAATGAAGCCCGGGAAATTCAAATCCCAGGCTTCATTTGCAAGTGTGGTATGCCTACATTACCCTCCTAGTTCAAACTAGGAGGGTAGTGTAGACATACCCTCAGAGACTTGATAGGCAGAATCCCCTGGGATGCTAACATGAAGGGGAAAGGAGTCCAGGACAGCTGGCAGTATTTTAAAGAAGCCTTATTGAAGGCACAGAAAGAAACCATCCCGACGCGTAGCAAGAGAAGCAAACATGGTAGGAGACCGGATTGGCTTACAGGGGAAATCCTTGGTGAACTTAAGCACAAAAAGGAAGCTTACAAAGAGTGGAAACTTGGACAAATTACCAGGGAGAGCTATAAATGTATAGCTTGAGAATGCTGGGGGGTTACCAGGAAGGCCAAAGCACAATTGGAATTGCAACTGGCAAAGGATGTGAAGGATAACAAGAAAGGTTTCTACAGGCATGTTAGCAAGAAGAAGGTGATCAGAGAGGGTGTGCGGCCCCTAATGGATGAAGGAGGTAACCTAGTGACAGATGATGTGGGGAAAGCTGAAGTACGCAATGCTTTCTTTGCCTCAGAATTCACGGACAAGGTCAGCTCCCAGACTAATGCACTAAATGACACAAGATGGGATGAAGATGGACAGCCCTTTGTGGGTAAAGAACAGGTTAGGAACTATTTAGAAAAGCTAAACGTACATAAATCCATGGGTCCGGACTTAATGCATCTGAGGGTACTGAGGGAATTGGAAAATGTCATTGAGGAGCCTTTGGCCATTATCTTTGAAAAGTCATGGAGATCTGGAGAGATCCCGGATGATTGGAAAAAGGCAAATGTAGTGCTCATCTTCAAAAAAGGTGTAGCCAGACACAAACCCCATCTTGTTTTTCCACAAACCCCATCTTGTTTCCCCCCCCCCCAGAGAGCAAGAGAAAGGCAGTCAGCCTTTGATGCCCTGGGAACGCAGGTGTGCTGCCTGTCCCTGACTCTACCATAAACAAAAACCAGACAGTAAATGGGCTAGCTGATGACCCAGGGCCTCCCGTCGCCCTGATGACTAGTACCAGTAATTGACACGCCTGCACTGTCCCAGGAGAGGAATCTTCGCCCATCACATACCAGAGGTGCCTATTGTCTACATTTTCCCAGGTGTGAATTATGCTTTGCACCCTTCGTGGGAAACTTGGCATTCGAAGCCATTTTTCCTAATTGGCCACTTGAGACCAGGAAGAAGTCTATGTGACCCAAGGGGTATAAAGAGGGGTTTAGAAACCCACCCCATTTGAGCTCCAATCATCTACATCTGCTGGCAGGTATTGATTGTCTCCCGAGGTCTCTGGGACGCCCAACCTCGCCCTGCTTCTTCCCGAGGGATTGAGAGAAAGACGCTGGCCACGCCAAGTCTGGAACGTAGGGGTGAGAATATATATCTGCTAGGTGTCTATTTTGCATGCATTTAATAAGAGCTCAGAGAACCAAAAGGGTTTCATGGTACCTGTAAGTGTCTTATTAGTGTAATTTCTGACCTGTCCTTTGTAGTGGCTGTGTTATCTGTAACACAGCAGTAGCATTTAACAACTAAGTTTACCCTGTAACAATAAAATAGTAACTGTTTAAGCTTTAACCTGACTCCTTCAGTTGCTGTAACAGAACCAAGCACAATTTAAAAGAACTTCAGCCGGTCATAAGGGACTCACTGCCCTGACCATCGGCTGACAGAATTGGTGTAGTCGGCAGGATTGTGCTACAGGTTCACATACAGCAACATGAAGCCTGTCATGATAGACATGGATTTTAGTGGTATAGAGAAAGGGTTTGCCTAGGAAGGTAGGGGCAACCCAAAATGGGATAGAAAAATGTTAGAAAAGGATTGGGGAAATCCTGAGGAGTTGCGGGTGCAGTTCTGTAAGTATAGAACTGCCTGCAAGTTAAGGAATGGGAAAAAGCCTGAGTCTGTAGGAAGGAACCACTTTCCAATTAGCAAAGAAAACAGGATCAGGCCCAGACAAGCAGGCAGGTAACAGATAGATTGAAGGCCTTGTGGTAGAACTAAGAAAAAGGCAGTAAGTACTGGAAATCTAAATCCTTAAAACAATACTTACAAGAGTAATATCTGAAACAAAGCCAGTGTTTTTTTTTATTTTTAGAGATAAGAAAGTGTTTTAAGAAAAGAAGAAACCCACAGAGAATTTAACTGTACAGAGAATGGAGAGAATTGAGCAGTTGTGCAAATGCTAAAATGGTGTAGATCGAAAATTGTTGTTTCTTTGCAGCCATTCTGAAGGAAAAATGGGCCCTTTTTCCAATGGAATGTCTGTAAATAATCCAGGCAAATTTGACTCAAATCTGTACATTTGATTATAGATACTGCTAAAAGAACTCTAAAGGGAGGGGGTTCTATTGGAACTTAACTACCCCCAATGAATAAAAAGGGAATGTAATTGTTGTACAGCTATGTAGAAATAGTGTAAGAAAGGTTCAGAGAGAATGTATGTGTATCTGTGTGTAAATATACATATATATATTGTATAAATAATATAAAGTTTTCAAGGTCCAGTAATCTTGTTTGTAGGTTTAAAACAAATTGGTTTGGTTTACTTTCAGTCCAAGTTGTTTAATGAAAGTACAGGAAAACTGTAAGCATAAAGAAAGAGTTACACTCTCTGCAAAGTTTAATGTGGCTAAGTAGTGTTGTAAACAAAGACTGCACATTTTCCTGTGACATGCCATATATATTGTAGAAGAAAAAAAAACTGCAAACAGATTAAATGCTGTGAAAGCTCCAAGAGCCACAATAGGTTGTAATTTCCTTTGTGATGTAAATGCCCAAGCTGGCAGCACAAAGAAGCATTGCAGGTAATAGCTAAGTTTGATCAGCAAACTACCTGAGATCAGAAAGTTCAAATTATAGCTCTCCAGAAAGGAAAAAAAAAGGAGGTATTGGTATTGCTATTTTAGTCCCAGTAGGAGGTTGGGTATACTAGCAAATGTTTAAATGTAAGCAGTCTTTTAAGAAGGTTCCCAGAGAGAAGACTGAGAAATTGTTACCCCTTTTGAAAAAATCTTGCAAAGGTTCGGGCATAGCCCTTGGTCTGATCAAATGTTAACTGCTGTCCATACAATCTCAGACCTAGAAGACAAATTGTCTGACTACCTGTGGATATGTAAACCCTTGGCTCCAATGGAGAGGGAAACAGCTGCAGCTTGTCTTCTATGGAAAACCTGTAATGAGGTTCTTCAAAATTTACTGAATATAAAAAAGAATGCAAATATGAAACTGCAAAAATGTAAAGCTTCTGCTGCAGAAGTGGAGAGGTAGAAATGCATGTCCCTCAGTACCCAGATGAGCTAGATTCCGCTAAGGATGGGTGCTGAGAGTTAAAGCAACTCTCAGATTTATTTTTTGTTTTTCTTCCCTCAGGAATATGTTTAAGAAAAGGACCATGAGGTATGAGACTTAGTGAACAAGCTCACCCTCCTTACCAAATTAATAGTAGACAAACCTGTGTCATTGAGAAAAGTCATTTAGCAGGAATTAGGATGCACCATAAGAAGGGACTAAACCACTTAATAGCCCTTGTCCCAACACCCCAGTTTGGGGACACAAACCCATGTACTGCACTCCTATAAGGGAAAAGGAGTCTGGACAACTGCAGATGCTGGGCTAACACCAATAGCCATTACTGAGGCTTGGATTGTATCCAAGACTGGCAAACCTTATGTTTTATTACAGGAAACTGAGGCAATAGCCCTGAACAGTGCTCCAGTGGGATGGATCCCTCCCAATGCTGGTGTGGATCTGGGAAACCACCATGAGGCTTGCCCGGCCTCCGCCAGCTCCCCACCTTCCCTGGGAGTTCTCCCAGGCTCGCCCAGTCACAATGGCCACTGATTTTTTTTTTAAATGGAGTTTTTTTGAAAAAATGCAGGAGTCTAGATGTGGATCTGTCGAAAATAAAGCTTTTTTCAACAGATCCTGTATTCCTCAAAAAATGAGGTTTACAGGATCTGTTGAAAAAGGCTGTATTTTTGAGAGATCCACGTCTAGACTGCTGGGTTTTTTTTTTTTTCGAAAAATCTCCATTTAAAAAAAAAAATCGATGGCCATGTTTAGACTAATGAGGCATGGGATTTAAATCCCTGCTTCATCAGCAATTTCAATGTGCTTGATTTGCATCCCTCTGTCGACACAGGGATGCAGTTTAGACGTAGCCCTACTATCTAAATGATGTTGCTAAGTTATTTTTTTCTCCTCTTTTTTCTATTGTTCTCTGAAAAGTAAGAATGCTTTGAAAGAACTATTCAAACCTAGTTGAACTAGTTGAGAACTTGAAAGTGGAAGACAGTATAGGGGACAGTGATCATGAAATAATAGAGTTCATGCTCTTAAGGAAAGGTAGAAGGGAGACCAGTACAATTGAGGTAATGGATTTCAGGAAGGCAGATTTTGATAAGCTCAGAGAACTTGTAGGTAAGGTCCCATGGGAAGCAAGACTGAAGGGAAAAACAACTGAGGAGAGTTGGAAGTATTTCAAAGGGACGTTGTTAAGGGCCCAAAAGCAAACAATTCTGCTGTGTAGGAAAGATAGAAAATATGGCAAAAGACCAGCTTGGCTTAACAAGGAGATCTTGCATGATCTCAAAATAAAAAAGGGGTCATATAAAAAATGGAATCTAGGACAAATAACAAAGGATGAATATAGGCAAGCAACACGGGAATGCAGGGGCAAGATTAGAAAGGCAAAGGCACAAAATGAGATCAAACTAGCTACAGGCATAAAGGGAAACAAGAAGACCTTTTATAAATACATTAAAAGCAAGAGGAAGACCAAGGACAGGGTAGGCCCACTGCTTAGTGAGGAGGGAGAAGCAGTAACAGGAAACTTGGAAATGGCAGAGATGCTCAATGACTTCTTTGTTTCGGTCTTCACCGAGAAGTCTGGAGGTGTGCCTAACGTAGTGAATACAAGCAGAGAGAGGGTAAGTTTAGAAGATAGGATACACAAAGAACAAGTTAAAAATCACTTAGGAAAGTTAGATGTCAGCAAGTCACCAGCTCCTGATGAAATGCATCCCAGGATACTCAAGGAGCTGATAGAGGAGCTATCTGAGCCTTTAGCTATGATTTTTGAAAAATCATGGCAGACAGGGAAGATTCCAGAAGACTGGAAAAGGGCAAATATTGTGCCCATCTATAAAAAGGGGAATAAGAACAACCCAGGAAACTACAGACCGGTCAGTTTAAAGTCTGTCCCAGGGAAGATAATGGAGCAGGTAGTTAAGGAAATCATATGCAAACACTTGGAAGGTAATAAAGTGATAGGGAATAGCCAGCATGGGTTTGTGAAGAACAAGTCATGCCAAACTAATCTGATAGCTTTCTTTGATAGGATAACGAGCCTTACGGATAAGGGAGAAGCGGTGGATGTCATATACCTAGACTTTAGTAAGGCATTTGATATGGTCTCGCATGATATTCTTATTGATAAACTAGGCAAATATAACTTAGATAGGGCCACGATAAGGTGGGTGCATAATTGGCTGGATAACTGTAGTCAGAGAGTTGTTGTTAACGGTTCTAAATCCTGCTGGAAAGGGATAACAAGTGGAGTTCCTCAAGGGTCTGTTTTGGGACCCGTACTGTTCAATATCTTCATCAATGATGTAGATATTGGGATAGAGAGTACGCTTATTAAGTTTGCAGATGATACCAAACTGGGTGGGGTTGCAACTTCTTTGGAGGATAGGGACATAATTCAAAATGACCTTAGCAAGTTAGAGAAATGGTCAGAGGTAAACAGGATGAGGTTTAATAAAGAGAAATGCAAAGTGGTCCACTTAGGAAGGAACAATCAGTTCCATACATACAAGATGGGAAGCGACTGTCTAGGAAGGAGCATGGCGGAAAGGGATCTAGGGGTCATAGTGGACCACAAGTTGAATATGAGTCAACAGTGTGATGCTGTTGCAAAAAAAGCAAATATGATTCTAGGTTGTATCAACAGGTGTGTTGTAAGCAAAATTCATGAAGTCATTCTGCCGCTCTACTCTGCACTAGTTAGGCCTCAGCTGGAGTACTGTGTCCAGTTCTGGGTGCCACATTTCAAGAAAGATGTGGAGAAATTGGAAAGGGTACAGAGAAGAGTGACAAGAATGATTAAAGGTTTAGAGAACATGACCTATGAAGCCAGGCTTTATGAACTGGGCTTGTTTAGTTTGGAAAAAAGAAGATTAAGGGGGGACATGATAGCGGTTTTCGAATATCTAAAAGGGTGTCACAAGGAGGAAGGAGAAAATTTGTTCCTCTTGGTTTCTGAGGACAGGACAAGGAGTAATGGGCTTAAAGTACAGCAAGGGAGGTTTAGATTGGACATTAGGAAAAAATTCCTAACTGTCAGGGTCGTCAAATATCGGAATAAATTGCCAAGGGAGGTGGTGGAATCTCCCTCTCTGGAGATATTTAAGAACAGGTTAGATAGACATCTGTCAGGGATGGTGTAGACAGAGCTTGGTCCTGCCTTGAGGGCGGGGGGCTGGACTCGATGACCTCTCGAGGTCCCTTTCCAGTCCTATTATTCTATGATTCTATGAAACCTGAGACCTCACTGATTTTTACCACTATTCAGTTAGGCCCCAATTCATCAATGTTCTTAAACACATACTGAACTTGAAGGCAAGGGGATTAAAGCATGAACTTAAATATTTTGATGAATTAGGATGGACTTTAAAAGCATGTGTTTTAAAGTAACTATGTGCTTATGTTCATTGCTAAATTCAGAGCCTGAAAAACAACAGACCTGAGTATGTCTGTAAAATTGGCACATATTTAAGGGCTTTGATGAATTGGGGCGTTAAAGAACCAGTTGTTATAGACAGATTTTTTTTAAATTATATTACTACTATATTTCATTGACTTAACTGAAATATCCTGAACCATTATGAACTGGGACCTAGAAATGGGAAGGATCTTCATGTCTGATCTTCCATTCTTGGGACCTAAAATGTTCTGTATTTCAGAGGATTATTTCAGCCAATGGAGCTAAATCTATTTTAGCACAGTACCTCTGCTCCCAACAGTCCCCTTACTTCCCATTACTTAGAATACTGTAAATTATAGGAAAAGGGGGTTTGGTATTAAAAAATGTAAGGGACAATCAAGTAGATCACCACTGGCAAAAAAATTATTCCATGTGTAGTAAAAGGGCACATGTGTTAGAGAGGTTAGAGAAAGGCATTAATAAAAGGAAGGTTTGTTAAACATAACTCATTGCTGTTCCTTAGATTCATAAATTTTAATATTTCCTTAGAGAATAGCCAGATAGCCAGTGACTAAAACTGCATTTTAAACAATAGTCTTGATTTTTCATTTTTTTATTTATTTAAAAACTAACAAAATTAAAAAGCAACAATAAACAAATGGTTTAAACCACAGCCATGTTTTATGGTCAATATAAACCCTTAAATCTGGCAGTCACTTGGTGCAGATGAAAGAACCAAATTGTATTAGCTCTGCACTAGAAAAATGTTAATACTTATGTACTATTCAAGCTCTAGCCAGATTCACAAAGAAATTCAATAGAGCATGGAACATCTTTTTAAACACAGTGAACAACATCAATCAAATAACTATTATTTTCTTTGGCACCATTGTAAATATTAATTTTAATGGTACATACTGCAAATGATTTCATATCTATAGATTTGGCAGAAAAAGTAATAAACAAATGAGTCAACCATAAAACTGTTACATGTTTATATCAGAGTATGTTTGCTTGTCAGCTACAAAGCAAAAAAGGACATATATATATTATATAGAAAACTAATATATACTAATACTAATATATCAGATGCACAATGCAGTAAGAGATGTGAAATACTTTCACCAAACCAGGTGATCCAATTTTTTTATTTTTTAAATGACATGGGCTTTGCGAACAGGAGCAGCAAACAGGGAGTTTTGAAAGGGAGTTCTGCAGGTAAAGGAGGAGCAAATACAGGACTCTGGAGAAGTGGCTGTCTGTAGTGTGTGTTTGGGGGTTTCTTGCTGTGTGCTGAGCTTGTGTTTGTTTGGTTTGTTTGCTTGAAGGAGCGTGTGCTGTGGCTGGCAGTTGGAAGCTGTGAGCTTCTAAAGGTTTGAAATTTAAAAGCCTCTGTTAATTGGCTGAGCCTTAGTCAGGGGGCAAGGATATCAGGAAGGCCACAGCTTTATAAAGTAGTGAGTCAGCGACCAGGGAGCTTTGCAAACATGAACCGCAAACAGGGAGTTTTGAGAGGGAGTTGGGAAGGGGCCAAGGTACACTTGCTAGTCTTATAGTTTCATTTAAAGGTTTTAATTAAAACTTCCTGATTTAACTAGAAACCCTATCAATAACCTGGATAGCTGTAGGAGAGAATGCAGGCAGAAGCCCAGCAGCAGAGTGAGGGCTATCCTGTTTATTGTGCTCAGAGTAGCATTTATGATTATTTTCCCTATAGCTGTGTCCGAAAAAACTTCCCCTGCGTCCAGACTCAAGCCGCGTTCTTTCGAAATTATTTCGAAAGAACGCGGCTTTTCTTTCGATGGCGGTAAACCTCGTTTCACGAGGAAGAACACCTTCTTTCGAAAGTTCCTCTTTCGAAAGAAGGCGTTCTTCAATGTAAATAGGGCTTCCTCGAAAGAGAGCATCCAGACTCGCTGGGTGCTCTCTTTCGAAAAAGCGGATTGCTCTTTCGAAAGA
This sequence comes from Pelodiscus sinensis, assembly GCF_049634645.1. Lineage (NCBI taxonomy): Eukaryota > Metazoa > Chordata > Testudines > Trionychidae > Pelodiscus > Pelodiscus sinensis. Next base: position 22,182,950 of record NC_134725.1, on the reverse strand, counting down.
TCCGCCTGCAGTCTAGACGCAGAAAGATGCAGAAAGATGCTTTCGAAAGAGCCTCTTTCGAAAGAAGCCTGCAGTCTAGACATAGCCTATGGGTGGGTGGCGTATGTGTTAATTCGGTGCAAGAAGCTACTGGCCCTCAGAGACCAGGCTTTGGAGGACTTTGGAGACAGGCTTTGGAGGCCAGGGTGGCTGAACTGGAGGAGCTGAGGGAGGCAGAGAGGTACATAGATGAGGCTTTCCGGAACGCTGTAGAATTGTCCCATCTCTGGACAGACAGTCCCTATGCTGTTAAGGAGGATGAAAGGCTCAGGGAAGGAGAGCAGTCAATAGGAGCAGAAAGAAACCTTTCCATAGTTGGGACCCTCCTTCCAGATGTTGGAGTATCCTCTTGCACTGAGGTTACCTCTCCGGGGGAGGGAACTCCAGTAAGTAGGAAAAGGCAGTTGTTAGTAATGGGAGATTCGATCATTAGAAATGTAGATAGCTGGGTTTGCGATGACCGGGAGAACCATATGGTGACTTGCCTGCCTGGTGCAAAGGTTGTGGATCTCTAAAGGCATCTAGATAGATTTATGTGTAGTGCTGGAAAGGAGCCAGTGGTTGTGGTATATGTAGGTACCAATGACATAGGGAAGGGTAGCAGAGACATCCTGGATGCCAAATTTAGGCTGAACTGGAGGAGCTGAGGGAGGCTACTAGGAAATCCAGGACCACTATGGTGTCATTCTCAGAAATTCTTCCAGTTCTACGCGCAGGGCCAAGTAGGCAGGCAGAACTTCAGAGTCTCAATGCGTGGATGAGAAGATGGTATAGGGAGGAGGGGTTTAGCTTTATAAGAAACTGGGGAAACTTTTGGGATGGGGGAGCCTATACAGGAAGGATGGACTACACCTAAACCATAGTGGATCCAGACTGCTGGCACTTAGCATTAAAAAGGTCACAGAACAGTTTTTAAACTAAGAGATGGGGGAAAGCAAACTGGTACAGAGGAGCACGTGGATCAGACAGTGAAGTCTCTTAGCGGATAGCCTATTGATAGAGATTCTCTAGATTTTAGTCAGGAGGAGAGGATGGAAGAGGATAAAGTATGCGCCAGATGAGAACAAAAACATTCATATAAAAAAGAATCTGAAACATCAGAAAAGGGCAGACAAATAAACAGTGACAAATTTTTAAAGTGCTACACCAATGCTAAAAGTCAAAAAAATAAGATGTGTGAACTAGAGTTCCTCGTGTTAAAGGAGGATACTGATATAATAGGCATCACAGAAACGTGGTGGAGTGAGGACAATCAATGGGACACAATCATTCCTGGGTACAAAATATATCGGAAGGATAGAACAGGTCGTGCGGATGGAGGAGTGGCACTATATGTGAAAGAAAATTTAGAATCAAATGAAGTAAAAATCTTAAATGAATCAACATGTTCCACAGAATCGCTATGGATAGTAATTCCCTGCTCTAATAAGAATATAACAGTAGGGATATTATCAACCAACTGACCAGGACAGGACGTTGAAATGCTAAGGGAGATTAGAGAGGCTATCAAAATAAAGGACTCAATAATAGTGGGGGATTTCAACTATCCCATATTAACTGGATACATGTCACCTCAGGACGAGATGCAGAGCTACAATTTTTTTTATATCTTAATGACTGCTTCTTGGAGCAGCTGATACAGGAACCCACAAGAGGAGAAGCAATTCTTGATTTAGTACTGAGTGGTGCACAGGATCTGGACCAAGATGTAACTATAACAGGACCACTTGGAAATAGCGATCATAATATAATAACATTTAACATTCCTCTGGTGGGAAGAACACCTCAGCAGCCCAACACTCTGGCATTTAATTTCAAAAGGAGGAACTATGCAAAAATGAGGAGGCTAATTAAAGAGAAATTAAAAGGTATAGTGACTAAAGTAAAATCCCTGCAAGCTGCATGGATACTTTTCAAAGACACCATAACAGAGGCCCAACTTCAATGTATACCCCAAATTAAAAAACATAGTAGAAGAACTAAAAAAGAGCCACCACGGCTTAACAACCATGTAAAAGAAACAGTGAGAGATAAAAAGACATCTTTTAAAAAGTGGAAGTCAAATCCTAGTGAGGTAAATAGAAGGGAGCATAAACACTGCCAAATTAAGTGTAAAAATGTAATAAGAAAAGCCAAAAAAGAGTTTGAAGAACAGCTAGCCAAAAACTAAAAAGGTAATAACAAAATGTTTTTTAAATACATCAGAAGCAGGAAGCCTACTAAATAACCAATGGGGCCCTTGGAAGATTGAAATACAAAAGGAGCACTTAAAGACGATAAAGTCATTGCAGAGAAACTAAATGAATTCTTTGCTTCAGTCTTCATGGCTGAGGATGTTAGGGACATTCCCAAACTTGACCCATCCTTTGTAGGTGACAAATCTGAGGACTTGTCACAGATTGAAGTATCATTAGAGGAGGTTTTGGAATTAATTGATAAACTTAACAGTAACAAGTCACCGGGACCAGGTGGCATTCACTCAAGAGTTCTGAAAGAACTCAAATGTGAAATTGTGGAACTATTAACATGGTTTGTAACCTATCCTTTAAATCAGCTTCTGTACCTAATGATTGGAAGATAGCTAATGTAATGATAATATTTAAAAAGGGCTCTAGAGGCAATCCCAGCAATTACAGATCGGTAAGTCTAACCTCACTACCGGGCAAATTAGTTGAAACAATATTAAAGAATAAAATGGTCAGACACATAGAAGAACATAATTTGTTGGACAAAAACCAACATGGTTTCTGTAAAGGGAAATCATGTCTTACTAATCTATTAGGGTATGTCTACACTACAACCCTAGTTCGAACTAGGGTGGTTAATGTAGGCAACTGGAGTTGCAAATGAAACGCGGGATTTGAATTTCCCGGGCATCATTTGCATATTGCCGGGCGCTGCCATTTTTAAATGTCCGCTAGTTCGGACTCCGTGCCCGCGGCTACACGCGGCACGAACTAGGTAGTTCGGATTAGGCTTCCTATTCCAAATTACCGGTATACCTCGTTCCACGGAAAGAGAAATTGGAGTCATCGTGGATAGTTCTCTGAAGACGTCCATGCAGTGTGCAGCAGCAGTCAAAAAAACAAACAGGAGGTTAGAAATCATTAAAAAAGGGATAGAGAATAAGACAGAGAATATCTTATTGCCCTTATATAAATCCATGGCACGACCACATCTTGAATACTGAGTACAGATGCAGTCTCCTCATCTCAGAAAAGATATATTGACATTAGAAAAGGTTCAGAGAAGGGCAACTAAAATGATTAGGGGTTTGGAACATATGAGGAGAGATTAAAGACATAGGACTTTACAGCTTGGAAAAGAGGAGATGAAGGGGGCATATGACAGAGGTCTATAAAATCATGAGTGGTGTGGAGAAAGTGAATAAGGAAAGTTTATTTACTTGTTCCCATAATATTAGAACTAGGGGCCACCAAATGAAACTAATGGGCAGCAGGTTTAAAACAAATACAAGGAAGTTCTTCTTCACACAGCACATAGTCAATCCGTGGAACTCCTTGCCTGAGGAGGTTGTGAAGGCTAAGACTATAACAGGGTTTAAAAGAGAACTAGATAAATTCATGAAGGTAAAGTCCATTAATGGCTATTAGCCAGTATGGGTAAGGAATGGTGCCTCTGGCCTCTGTTTGTCCTAGGATGGAGATGATATCGCTTGATCATTGCCTGTTTGATTCAATCCCTCTGGGTCACCTGGCATTGGCCACTGTCAGAAGACAGGCTACTGGGCTGGATGGACCTTTAGTCTGACCCAGTACGGACATTCTTATGTTCTTATGCTATTACAGGTTATATCTCCTTTAACCAAGACTCCCTGGTCCAGCAACATCCATAGTACAGCATGGGCCATGGATGTTTTTTGAACATAGAGCCCAAGAAAAGGGAGGTCTGGCAGCAGAGCAAGGGCGTGTTAGGGGGCACTGGCCACCCAGTGTGTATGTGTGTGTGATTGGGGGGAAGGTGACATAACAGGGAGTTCTCGCCCCAGAATACACTCTTGGATGTATTCCTCATACGTAGCAATTATCTTGTAACAAGATGGCATGGTCTCAATATGTAGCTTTGGTCCCCAAAATAATAAATCCTGCAAAAATAGACAACTCCCATTGATTGATCTGTGGCTTAGTGCTAGGATTGGCCTTGTAGCTAATGAATGACTAGCATGCCACAGAAAGGGAAAATCCAAACATTTAAAGCTATTTGGGCTGCTTTTTTAGAGGTCAATGGTTAAGGTTGACTCTATAGGTAAAAATTGCTTTTCTTCTCTTCCCTCGACTCTAAATTTTATTTACTTTGTGTACTATGACAATCTGGCATTTTGGTATATTTTTTTTATTTGAAAAAATAATAAATAAAACAGGACCGTGTTGAATTTTTATGTAACCAACCTATAATCCTACTCTTCATGCTTTTCCCCTCAAATTTGGGGAAGGAGGGAGGCATGAAATCCCTGCTCAGCTGATGGGAGTTTTATCATTGACTTCAATGGAGCCAGAATTGCACCCTATGACTTTTAAGGGTCTAATTCACCACTTGTCACCATTTAAAGCCATGCAAAGTGGGTGCAAATGCTACCGCCACTTAGATTAGATTCTATTTTACATGCACCTTTGCACAAGTAAATGACTATGACAGGGACAAAGTAGCACAGATTTCAGCCCTAAAAATCTTGAAAGCCATGGTTCATTCTGTGAGCTTGATTCTCCTCTCATCAATGTAATCAAGAGGAACTCAGTTGAACTTGGGAGAGTTATATTGTGGTAAAACTGACATGGGACCAGAAAGAAGTCCATGATTCTCTGATTTGAAATATGTAAATATTTATTCTATTTCAGTTGACTAACAGATATACTCAGCACAGTCTTTTTAACAAATCTACTTTGATACTTTTTCATCCTGGCTCCACAACACCCTGTTCTGCAATCCTGAATAGCTCCCAGTGGCTCTGCAGGAATGAGCCCTACATATTATAAGATAAATGCTGGGCTGAGAGCAGTGGCCCAAACAGAATAGCTGCTTCTTGAGAATATGAAGTGCTAATGTCACCAGATGTGCATTAGCATCATGGATTGCTCAATTTAAATAGTTACAACAGAAAACACTTTTTCTCTGATCTCAAAAGGTGCAGTTTGTTTAATGAAAAGCTGACAGTCATATTTAATCCTCCCTCTTGTACACATGGCTTTGCCACTACTTTCTGTAATGGAATTACCCTGCATCTGAAATACTCCAGCTGTATAAAAGCTTCTTTTTGACAAATCTGAGGTGGGCATTTGAAATTATTCATTTGCTGTTCATTTCCAACCCTTATCACTCACATGGAAATCTGAAAAGGCTCATTTTCAACCAGTTCCTAGCCTGCAAATGATAAACTGTCCTTTTAAAAGTACAGCTTTACCTCTTCGGTATGCAGGTTGCCCACATAAATTTTAAACACAATTACTTTGCTTCCTGCACACTCTAAAATCAGGAGTCATAGCCTACATGAATCAGTCTCCTGTGTCCAGGGCTTACTACAGTATTTACATAATTTTAAATCTGCATACTGCAATTACAATAAAAGTCCACTTCTTCCCTCCATGCAATACATATGCAATTTAAAAACTATTTATCACTCCAAAAATTGCTGTTGTATTTAGTTTTCCCAAACAGAACAAAATCAAATTATTCTGTGTAAAGAATGACAATCTGATGAATTTAATAGAATATTCAAAAAATTATCCCTCCAAGTCTACAACCTAATAGGGCAAAAGTCTAATAAGCAAATGATGGGTAGGAAGGCATGATGTGAGCATACATAATGAGAAGATGAAAACTCTCTTAATCTTTTTAGATTGAATGAAACCAAATTACATGCTTATTGATTGTTGTGTATTTCTGGAAAGAGACAGTGAAAAGGGAAAAAGGCAATTATAGTAAAATTGCATCTCACCCTTCAATTGCTTTTGGTACAAAAGGTTATGTGCTAGTTAGGGATATTAAACATTTTTCATTCTCTATGGTAAATTATTAGCAACAGATGCAGAACTGATTAGGCAAAAATCTAGTTAATTAAATCTTGCTGCAAGGTAAAAAACCAAAATGATAATAAATTATTATGACATTTCATAAATTGCTGTCTGTTTTTCTGCCACGATTTCAATGTTGACTTTTAGGTAAGCAATATTCACAGAAAATAAACATTTAACAAATTTATGATAATAGATAGTTTGATGAACCAGAGTCAGAATAGTTCAGTGTTCATTACAGATACAATTTTGAAAGCCACAAACTAAAAGACTTATATAAATCCTAGCAAACACATTCTACAGTCATGTGATTCCCCCTTGCTGCCTTATTTCTGCAACAAGCAGCTGCTGGGTATGCTGGAAGCTTTCAGAAATATGTATTTTCTAAGACAGTGGGAATTCAGGGGATCAGTATATTGAAAACAATTATTTTATGTGTATCTTTGCACATTTATTCAAGGATGTGTGGCAGTTCCTATTCACACAACTCTAAAAATTCTTCCTGGTTCACCAGATATAATTCTTAGGACTATTCTTAGTGACTTTCACATATGGATTTTGGATAGGCATTTTGGGGATGTTTCATGGACATTATATATTGGTACATTATATTCAAAATTGAAAGTTCTTCATATGGCACTTGGCAAAGCATTTCAGCTGTCTAGTTTTATGCTGGCACATCATACAAACATAACCTCTTTTTTCTTATTAGAGAAGGTGAGTTCTAAGACATATGATATCATTTTCTTGGCTGCATGGAAACAAATAGGGAAGATGGGTTTTGTATCACCCCATGGCCCTGTGTCACCTTAGAGAGTAACAACTATATCTATCTATCTATCTATCTATCTATCTATCTATCTATCTATCTATCTATCTATCTATCTATCTATCTATCTATCTATCTATCTATAGATATAGATATAGATATAGATATAGATATAGATATAGATATAGATATAGATATAGATATAGATACTATCATGAGCTTTCATGGGGGAAACCCAGTTCTTCAGATGAGCAGCATGATATTATATATTTGTGTTAGTCTCTATGCCCTGACCTACATTAGATAGTTATTTTGAAATAACTCCCTTTATTTTCAAATAAGATATGGTGCGTCCACACTACCAAGTCTGTTTTTTCGAAATAAAGGGCTGGTTATTTTGAAATAATAACTCCTGCTTTCCAAAAGGAATAATGGTTATTGCAAAACAGTTATTTCAAAATAGTGGTTGTGTGAATGCTCCACTGCTGCTATTTTGAAATAACTACTCTCCAGAGTCATTCAAAGTAATTACTTCCCCATGCTTCCTGGCACTCTAAGTCATAAAATCACAGAATCATAGAATCCTAGGGCTGGAAGAGACCAGGAGGTCATTGAGTCCAGCCCTCTGCCCAAACCAGTGCCATATAAATGGGAATAATAACTTCTCTAGATCTGCTGGAAATGCTCCTCTGAATGCACCCTAATATGCCATTAGCCTTCTTGACTACAGGCAGTCCCCGAGTTACGCGGATCTGACTTACGTCGGATCCGCAGTTATGAACGGGGTTTGCTGCCTGTCTCCCTGGTCTCCTGAAGACCAGCAGACCAGGGAGATGGGAAGCAAAGCCTCTGAGGATGCCGGCAGCGGGACAGCCACAGCACGTCTGGGCTGTCTGCTGCCTGCGTGCTCCGCGGCTTTGCTCCACGTCTCCCCAGACCAGGGAGACGGGGAGAAAAGCCGGGGAGCACGCGGGCAGCGGACAGCCCAGACCGCCGCAGCTGTCCCGCTGCTGGCATGTTCCACGGCTTTGCTCCCCGTCTCCCGGTCTGTTGGTCTCCAGCAGACCAGGGAGACGGGGAGCAAATCCGCGGAACACGCCGGCAGCGGGATAGCCGCGGCGCGTCTGGGCTGTCCGCTGCCCATGTGCTCCCCGGCTTTGCTCCCGGTCTCCCTGGTCTGGGGAGACGTGGAGCAAAGCCGCGGAGCACCGGGCAGCGGACAGCCCAGATGCGCCGCGGCTATTCCGCTGCCGGTGTGTTCCGCGGCTTTTCTCCACTTTGCTCCCCGTCTCCCTGGTCTGCTGGTCTTCAGCAGACCAGGGGGACGCCTGTGGTAGAGCAGCTGGGGCGTTGCTGGTTGGTCCTGCAGCGCCGCTCTGGGCGCTACTGGACCAACCCGGCAGCACCCCAGCTGCTCTGCCCCAGGCGTCCTGATTCAGCCACTGCTGGTCAGTTTCAGCAGTGGCTGAATCAGGATGCCTGGGGCAGAGCAGCTGGGGTGCTGGTGGATTGGTCCAGTAGCATCGAGGAGCGGCGCTACTGGAGCAACCCAGCAGCACCCCAGCTGCTCTGCCCCAGGCGTCCCCAAGTCAGCCGCTGCTGAAACTGACCAGCGCTGACTACAGGAAGCCCGAGGCAGAGTTGCTCTGCCCCAGGCTTCCTGGAATCGGCCGCTGATCAGTTTCAGCAGCAGCTGACTTGGGGACGCCTGGGGTTCTTAAGTTGAATCTGTATGTAAGTCGGAACTGGCGTCCAGATTCAGCCTGTTGAAACTGATCAGAGGCTGATTCCAGGAAGCCTGGGGCAGAGCAACTCTGCCTCAGGCTTCCTGTAGTCAGCCACTGGTCAGTTTCAGCTGCGACTGAATCTGGACGCCAGTTCCGACTTACATACAGATTCAACTTAAGAACAAACCTACAGTCCCTATCTTGTACGTAACCCGGGGACTGCCTGTACAAGAGCACACTGTTAACTCTTATCCAGCTTCTAATCCAATGTAATCGCTGAGTCCTTTTCTGCTGAACTATTACTTAGCCAGTCAGTCTCCTGCCTGTAGCAGTGCTTGGGATTTTTCTATACCAAGTGCAGGACTCCGCACTTATCCTTGTTGAACCTCATCTCATCAGTTTTCTTTTGGCTCAGTCCTCCAATTTGTCTAGGTCATTCTGCACCCTATCCTTATCCTCCAACATATCTTGGTATCATCCACAAATTTGCTGAGAGTTCAATGCATCCCCTCATTCAGGTAATTAATAAATATTTTAAACAAAACTGGCCCTAGAACTGATCCTTGTGGCACTCCACTTGAAATCGACCACCGGCCAGACATCGAGCCATTGGTCACTACCCATTGAGCCCGACATTCTAGCCAACTTTCCATTACTGCTTTCCATTTTCCTTACAGTCCATTTATCCAATCCATACGTCCTTAATTTGCTGGCAAGAATATGATGAGAGACTGTATCAAAATCATGGATAAAGTCAAGGTATATCACATCTACTGACTTCCCCATGTCCACAGAGCCAGTTATCTCATCATAGAAGCTAATCAGCTTGGTCAGGCATGACTTGCCCTTCGTGAATCCATGTTGACTATTCCTGATCACTTTCTCCTCTTCCAAATGTTTCAAAATAAATTTTTTGAGGCTACCCTCCATGATTTTTCTGGTGAGGCTGATTGGTCTATAGTTCCCTGGATTGTCCTTCTTCCCTTTTTTAAAGATGGGCACTACATTTACCTTTTTTCAGTCATCTGGGATCTCCCCCAATCTCCATGAATTTTCAAAGATAATGGACTAAGGCTCTGACATGACATCTGGTATCTCCCTCAGTACCCTTGGATGCATTAAATCCGGACCCATGAATTTGTGTATGTCTAGCTTTTTGAAATAGTTCTTAACCTGTTCTTCCTCCACTGAGGGCTGCCCACCTCTTTCCCATACTATATTGCCTAGTGCAATAGTCTGGGAGCTGACCTTGTTTGTGAAGACAAAGGCAAAAAAAAAAAAATTGAGTACTTCTGCTTTCCCCCATCATCTGCCACTAGGTTACCTCCCTCATCCAGTAAGGGCCCCAAATGCTCCCTGATCACCATCTCATTGCTAACATGCCGGTAGAAACCTTTCTTATTACCCTTCACATCCCTTGTTAGCTGCAATTCCAATTGTACTTTCACCTTCCTGATTCCGCCTCTGCATTCTCGAGCAATATATTTATACTTCTCCCTAGTTATCTATCTAAGTTTCCCTTTTGTGTTTAAGCTCACCAAAGCTTTCACTACTGAGCCAAGCTGGTAATCAACCATATTTGCTTTTCTTACTGCTCATCAGGATGGTTTGTTCCTGTGCCCTCAATAAGACTTTTTTAAAATACAGCCAGTTCTCCTGGACTCCTTTTGCCTTTATGTTACTATCCCAGGATATCCCAGAAGATCTTCCCCATGAGTTCTCTGAGGAAATCAAAATATGTGTTTCTGAAGTCCAGGGTGTGTATTTTGCTGCTCTTCTTTCTTCCTTTTTTCAGGATCCTGAAATCAACAGTCTCATGATCACTGCTTCCCAGGTTGCCACCCACATCTACTTCTCCTATTAGCTCCTCATTGTTTGTGAGGAGCAGGACAAGCTGAGCATGGCCAATGTTATCCCCAACATTCTCTAAAAACTCCCAGGATTGTCTGTGTACTGCTGTATTGGTCTCCAAACAGATGTCAGGTGATTAAAGTTCCCCGTGAGAACCAGGCCCTGTGATCTGGAAGTTTCTCTTAATTATCTACGTTGAGGTAGCGTATCCACATTAAGGGAGCCTGACTTAGACAAATTTCAAGGCTTAGAAGCTATAATTTCGAAATACATTATTTTGAAATAATTTCCTAGTGTAGACATGTCCTAAGGTGCCATAGGATTGTAGCCAGCCGGACACAACACCCCCCCACCACTGGAGTCTAGCTGGCTGGACATACAGTCCTGCTTTCACCTTACCTTGATTCTGGCTCTCTGAGCTACAATTTATGTTAGGCTTTTTGTTATGTCAAGACCAATAAGGCCAGACATTTGCTAAGAAACCATATTGTTTAATGTATGCTTATTAATATGCATGTAATCTGTGGAATTTGTGGGAAAGCATGAATGAAAATCACCCAATTTTAAGGCAGTCTAGGATTTATAACCTTTTAAAGCTAGAAAAGACCCTGCACAGTGTATAAATCAACTGACGAGCGGCCAGGAAAAAATCGCCTCTCAGAAAGGATGTAACAGCATGTGAAACCTAGAACTGAACCAGAGGCAGTAGCCCTCCCATGGATTCAAAGTGACTTCAGGGATAGTTGTGGGCTTGTGGTCAATCTCTGGCCAACTCCAGCAGCTTGTGAAATCAGAAATAATTTATGCTGCATCTATAGCCTGCCTCCAAACTGCTAATATGAATGTGATGTGTGGTTTGAGTATTGCCATACTTTTAAGAATCTGTACTAATAAATTAGCTCCAGTGCTGCTCGAGTTCACCCTTTTGTCTAGGTTGCTCTTTGGCCGAGTCCAACGACAGATAACAAGGACTACTCATTGTTTTTAAAGTTAGAAACTAACACAGCTACCCTTCTGAAACTTTCAAACTAGGAAGTTGATTTCCCTATGCAAAGTATTATATAATTGCACTTCAAGCAGGTCCATGGAAAATATAAACAAGGTCTTCTTTGCTTAGCACTAAGCCATAATCAGGGCCTAGTATAGAATACTAGACATTCCTAACCAAAGACTAAGTACTCAATAGATGGCTCTTCATTTGCTGAGACCAATGTGGAAATGACTCAACAATAAGGAAAAAAAATGAATGAACCTGCCAGACCCAACTCCCCATTCTGTGTTGCCATTTGTCAGTCAGAACTTCCATAGCTTGGGGGGAGGGATAGCTCAGTGGTTTGAGCATTAGCCAGCTAAATCCAGTGTTGTGATTTCAATCCTTGTGGAGGCCATTTGGGGCAAAAATTTGTCAGGGATGGTACTTGGGCCTGCTGTGAAGGCAGGGGACAGGACTCCATGACCTTTCAAGGTCCCCATCTATTTCTAGGAAATAGGCAATCTCCATTAATTTATTTAGATGTTTCTGGGAGATTTATGTATGCAAGGAATGCAGGATCAGACCCGTTATGATTACAATCTGCATCCCCAGTGTATCACTGGCCCCAATAAAAGACTTTTGCTACTATCTTGGTGAAAAGATAATAGTAGAGAAGACATAGAAACTCTCTCACCTTAGAGACAAAAATTATGGCAAAGTTTGGGAACTCTAGGTTAGAACAATAGTGTGGTGTATACAAGGATGAAACTGCACAACTCTGGAGCACTTTGAACATGTATCTAATACCATGGGATTTCCTTAAGACAGTATATAGCACTTTCATAAATTAACTTACTTGTCAAAGCAATGTGCTTCCTTCTAAATAATGAATCATGATGTTAAAAAACACTTGTCTCTAACCCAGGCCTGGGCAAGAGCCTGTCAATGGACTGGATCAGGCCCGCCTAGCTCTTTTATCCGGCCTGCGATCCTAATGCATGGCATGGGAGCCTAGGATGCAGGAGCCCTTTCAACTACTTCGATTTAAAGTAGTACTTTAAAGTAGTACTTTCCCTGTGGCTCCCAGGCAATGCAGTAAGTACAGGAGCTGTGAGCTCTTTCAGTTGTTTCTATTTAAAGTAGTGGTTTCCAAACTTTTTGGCATCATGCCCTCCTTTTTAATTTTTGAGAAACCCTCATGCCCCCCTCCCAAAAAAATAGCAGTAAAACTTGCTAAGCAAAAATTTAAAAAAGGGGGGAGGGACTGACCGGGGCCAAAATAAAAATAGCAGAAAAACTTGGGGGAGGAACGGGGGGCGGGGAGAATGGGTCACCTCATGCCCCCCCTTGAATTTCTTCACCTACCCCCCCCCCCCCAGTTTGGGAACCCATTATTTAAAGGGCTCATGCCTTAGCAGCCTCCGGGAAGGTACAAGTCCTTTAAATAAAGCAGTTGAAAGGGCTCATACCTGCTGGCCCGCCACTAATACCTGGTAGCCGAGGAGTTGCAAGCCCTTTCAACTGCCTCTATTTAAAGGACTTGAGCCTTCCTGGTGGCTGCTAAGGCATAATTCCTTTAGATAGAAGAAACTGAAAGGGCTCGCAGCTCCCCTGTGGCTCCCGGGCGGTGAGCATTGCCTGGGAGCCACAGGGGAGGCATGAGTCCTTTCACTTGTTTCTATTTAAAAGCCCTGCCCGTCCCACCCCTTCTGCTTGAGGCCCCACCCCTTTTGGGATGGCCTACAACCACTCTGAAAATTGGCCCCCTTCAAAAATTATTGGCCACCCCTGGTCTAATTTAAACATAGAAGGCCTGATTCTGAATGCACTTATACAAGGAATGGGCAATTTCATGGGGGGGGGGGGGAACTTCATGAATTTTGATCATGGACTATCTCCAGGCCCCCCAGAAGGTGCAGGGTCTTGGGAAGAAAGGGTGAGGCTACAAAGAGAGACAAAGAGAGTGAAATTAGAAAGTGAAATTACAAAGAACATCCTGCTTAATGAAAGCTTTCAGCAACCACATGTAGCAGGTCCTGCCTGATTCTTCATGTCTGGCACACACAAAGCTCCCATTGACTTCCCCCAAATTTATCAAGCAAAACTGATCCCACTGGTACTGAGATTTCATCTTGAGTCACACCTTACACTTACAGTCACCTAAAAATCCATGTGAGAAGGGCCAAACACTAACCCCAGCACTTAGCTTCAAAGCTGTTTGTTGGGGATTAGGGATTTAATATTGTAGTTGACTAATGATAACTGATAAGCAGATGCTTATTAGCTAATGTTATTGCCTACATGCAAACACCTCCCACCCCCGTGGCTTCGCAAGTAAGTTTTTTAGCTGGGTCCTCACGCTGGGACCCAGCATCAACTCCTGCTGCAGCTCTGCACAAGTGCTGTGTTGTGCAGAGCCACAGCAAGGGTTGATGCTGGGTCCTGGCACGAACTAGGACTGAACCAGCTTGCCTGTGTGAGTAGAACCACAGCAGGGGTTGATGCCGGGTCCCAGCGCAAGCCGAGACAGAGTGGTAGCAGTGCTAACCTTTATTGATTAATCATGTAGTTGACAAAATTTTTGTTGAAGTTGACAAATTTTTTGTTGATTACATGATTAATGAATTATACACTTTTTAACATCCCTATTGGGGACTTGGGCTTGTAAACAAGGAATCTGCCCTACTACCTGTGGATCAGCAGCAGAACTCCTCTGCAGCCATTACAGCAGCAGGGCACCTGCACCCACACTTTCCTAGAAGAATGCTCAGTGGAACAAGCTCCATTTCCCCCCATCCTTCCTCAAAACAAGTTTGAGCCCAAGAGCCCAGCTCAGCTTCACACAGCTCAGCTCTGGTGTGTGTAGGTTCAGTTTGGGCTCTGTACTGCTATGTTGCAGCTGGGAGGCAGGATTTATCCCTAAATTTATTCTTGACATCTCCTTTGGGCTGTTAGTAAAACATCTAACTGTAGACTACTCTCTCACGCTTAGTTTTGTGTATGTATATGTGATAAACATGTGTGAGAGAGGCAGATGAAGGTTATTACTTGTCTCTGCATACATAACGTATTACCATAACAGTCTAAGCTGTTAAGATTGATTCTGTCATTCAGAAGAGAGCAAGGGGAGCAGGTGGCAGCAATGTACTTGTACATGACATTTCTGCATTTTGGGGCAGCTGTAGCCTATGTTAAATCAATGTTATGATTAAGATGGTTCTTTCAATCCAATTGTAAGTACCTTAGAACTTAGACCATCAAATGCTTTTCAACACATTGGGCTATCCACATTTTCCAAGCTTGTACAAGTACATTTGCAAGTACATTTTATGTAATTTAAAAATACTTCTAAGTTTTATCTGGCACTAAATTTAAGGCACATGTTTCATTATATTGTAAATCTAAGTTGTTCCTTCTCTTTTCTCTTGTCCAAAACACTGGTATTTAATTACATACTTAATCCTCTAGCATTTCACATTTCACAGTTTATGAATCTTTGCAAATTGCAATTCACTTGTCACAGAAGAACCAGTTTCTGTGTGAAAGACTAGCAGTCCTATAGTAACTTTAATCAGTTACCATGTTCTAGCCATCATGGAATATGAGCTTATTTGTATATCTATTTAAATTTTTCAAGGCTGGTGAATCAGAACTGAGTCCAATAAAAGAGGGGCATACTTTGTTTTTCCTCACTCCCTGAGATCTTATCAGATTTAAGTGTTAGTATCATTAATGAACCACATGGTGCTATCAACAATGGGACAAAGATGCATACTATTAGACAGCAAGGAGTGGTTTTGGAAGTGAATGCTGAAACCAAACTTGGCAATGTGATTATTGCACTGATTGCTAGCTAATATATCAAATAGTCAAGTGGGTGCATCTACATGCACACACACAGTTCCCATCCACCATTTATTAAAAAAAATTAATTCAGACTTCTGACCAACAGACTTTATGGCAAACTGTAGATCTGAGCACTGGAGATAATTCACAAGTACTCATTGACACACATACATCTCTTTCCCCTCACTTCACTGGTAGCTACCCTCCCAACTATATCTCCAACAGGAAACACTGATCATAAGCCATATATGGGAGTCTCCCTCTTCCCTCCTGTAAACCTCTGCATCGCCCTGCCCACTGAGCACTTGGGACCCGCTATCCACGTGCTGCCCTCCCCTGCTGAAGGCGAGGAAGGAACTCCAAGTCTCTAAGGTTGCCATGCGCTCTCGCCGCCCACGGGGACGCTTCTGGGGCACCCTCCCGGGAGGAGTGATGGGCGCATGAGGCGCTCCCCCGCCCTGCCTAGACCCGTGGCAAGGCGCTCACCATTGAGCTGGTTATACACCACCTCCTCCAGATGGTCCAGGCGCTGCAGGATGGCCTCCCGCTCACTCAGGCTGCCCGGCCCCTTGGTGTTGCGGTTCCGCAGACGGCGGTCGGCGCTGCGGACAATCTGCACCAGCTCCGAGGAGCGCTCCTGCAGCCGGCAGTATACGGAGAAGAGGATAATCCCCACAAAGACCAAGATATTCACCGTCAACAAAGTTTTGATTTTCCGTGCCACCGCCATGGGAGCCGCTGGGCAGGAGTAGGGGGGGAGGGGGCTCAAGGCATGGTAGCCAGAGAGGCGCGGGCAGCGGCGGCATGGGGGGCGGGCATAGGGGCGGGCTGGCTTCGGTGCGCCGCTCCGCAGCTTCGGCCGGCGGCAGGGAGCTGTTCCTTCAGCACCACGCGGGCGAGCTCTCCCTGGCCTGGGACCAGTGCGGGGGCAAACTAGATGCACCGCCGCCCCGCTCGGTCTCCGCCTGCCCTCCGGGGTGCGGGCAGCGGCGCGGCGCCAGAGGAGCTGCCGGCCCAGCTGGCTCCGGCAAGCGCTGCTGCGGCGGGCTCTCAGCGCACGGCGCCGGTGCGAAGTGACGCGCTCGGCAGAGGCGCAGCGACAGGCGAGCCGGCCCGGCCGCTCCGCCCCTCCGTGCGCGGGGGAGGGAGACCTGCGGCTCCTCCCTGCAGGGCAGGGGGCGCTGGGCGGGCCCCGCAGCGCTTCGCTCTTCTTTGGGGAACGCCTGAGCCGCCAGCCAACTTTCTGCACTTGGCTCACTAGGTGGGGACCTCTCTCCCCTCCCCCCCCACGGAAGGGCTGTCTCTCCAGCTGAGGGCCCTGTGGCTCATCCCAAGCTGCAGCCACCCTCCAGTACAGCGTCTGCTGCCCCTCGCCCTTACCCAGTTGCTTGGGAGAAGGGGAAAGGAAGAGGACTGAGGCCAGGTGAAATCAGAGCCACTGGTTAGAAGCAATATTCCCTCTATTTTTTCCATCCACATGCAGGATACATTTTGTTATGTGCACCCAGGCAAGTGAGGATATGTCTCACCAATAGAAACACATGCTGCTAGCTGTGGATGTTCTGCTAATCAGATGTGCACGTCCATAGTGTAGACATAGCCTCAGTTAACAGCTTCTGAATGATTTAAGAACTATGTGTCAATAACAATGCAGTCTAGCAGCCAAATAATGCTCTGCCTCCAAGCTGACAGAAATCTAACTGGCTATATATGGCCCCCCCCCCCCCTTCCTGATGTCAAATAAAAGACATGTATTTTCAAAAATATAACCTGTCTTTATTTAACACAACTGGGGAGGGGGAATGAAACTCTGGGGAGACAAGGGAAAGAAGGTGGGAGAAGGCAAGAGAGAAGGTGGGAGCGGGGAGGGGGAAACTGGGAGGAGGGAGCTGGAAGGGGGAAGCAAGGGGAAGAAGGGGGAGGGGAAGCTCAGCACTCAGGGCTGGGGGTCTTGCCGGGCCAACCACCTCCCAGCATGGCGGGGGAGAGGGCCTTGGCATCCCCGGGGGGATGGGGAGGAGGGTGTGGAGGTTGAGGAGGAAGAGGTGGGAGGGGGGCAGGAGTGGAAGGAGGAACAGTAGTTGGTGGGGCAGCAGATGCAGGACCAGCACGGGGCAGCACGCTCTGCAGCAGGGCCTGCAGGTTTGAGTTCATGGCTCAGTCCTAAGCAAGCTGCTCCCGGCGGAGCTGCAGGTCCTCCTGCATCCAGGCCTGGATGGTGTGGTACAGGGCTCGCAGGGATCCCTGGTGCTGGTCCCAGTAATCCTGCTCCGTGGTGGTGGTCCGGAGCAGGCCGCGGGTGTGGGAGCATGTCCCGGGTGGGGTGGTGCGCCTGGCATGAGCAGCTAGTGCAGCTGTAGAGAAAGAAGAGAAGTGGTCAGTTCTCTCTGGGGACACAGTGGATGATGCCCAGCCCCCCCCCCCACACACACCCCTGTGACGTGAGGGCGACCATGCCCTGCACCATCAGAACCGATGTGCTTGGACAGAGGCCATGGTCAGGATGTCTGGCTCTCCGCGGGACTGGGAGCTGCCCCAAGACCACACCCATGTCCCTGTGCCGTGTATAGTGTAGCC
Organism: Pelodiscus sinensis; assembly: GCF_049634645.1. Taxonomy (NCBI): domain Eukaryota; kingdom Metazoa; phylum Chordata; order Testudines; family Trionychidae; genus Pelodiscus; species Pelodiscus sinensis. Next base: position 22,165,139 of record NC_134725.1, on the reverse strand, counting down.
GGGGGGGGGGGGGGGGGCGAGAATGTCCCCTGCCTCTATGTAGAGGGGGCATGTGAAGGGAGAGCGTCCTGCTGGGTCCCGCCCCAGGGTCGGGAGCATGTCAGGTCTCTTCACACACGCATGTGCCTATTGGGCTACGGCCCCTGGGTGTCACGCAGCTGGAGCCACCTGCCCAAGGGTGGCATGGCACATGCTTGCACGTGCACAGGTGGATGCATTATCCTTGGGAGGCATAGCCCACGCACGCTGTCCCTGGTCTCCCTCCCCGCCTCCCCCTTGGGTAGGGGATTTACCTGGTATGGCCTCCCTGGACAACCCTGCCGACTCCGGTACCAGGACAGCTGGTGGTGGCCCTTCTGGTGTGCCCGGGTCGGGGCCCTCCAGTCCCGGCTCACTGTCTCCTGGGCTGGCGCAGACCGCCCCGCCCCCCAGGAGTTGGTTGAGGGCGGGATAGTAGGGGCAGGTGTCAGCCCCTGCTGTGGCAGCACCCCTGGTGGCCCTGGCATACACCTGCCACAGCTCTTTCAACTTCAGGTGCACCTGCTCTTGGGTGCGCCTGTGGTTTTTCCTGGCCATGGTGGCTGCTATGCAGCCATAGACGGCCATGTTTCTCCATCTAGTGTGAAGATTATGGATGTTGGGGGCCTCCCCCCAAACCTCAATGAGGTCCATGATCTCCGCACTAGTCCATGAAGGCGCATGCCGTCTATGGCCCCTGGGTGTTGGGGGACTGGGAGGGGAAGAGCTGGCTGCCACTGGCTGCCATCCTGTGGCCACTGGCTGAGGGTCTGCAGCTGCTGGCAGGCCTGGCTCTTGCATATGCCCAATTGCCAGAGTCTGCCCCTTTAAGGGCCCCGGGGCTGGGGGACAGGAGAGGAGTTTTCTTGGTTTGGCCCAGAGTGGCCACTAGGGGAAACTGGGAAGAGCTGGAGGCCCTCTAATTCGAAATAAGTGTCTACACAGCACTTATTTTGAATTAGCTATTTCGAATTTGGTGTTATTCCTCATAGAATGAGGCTTACCTAATTCGAAATAAGGGCTCCACTATTTCGAATTTATCTTGAAATAGAGGTTTGTATATGTAGACAGCTATTAAAGTTAATTCGAAATAACTCTGTAGTGTAGACATACCCTTAGGAGAGCGTCCACACACAAGCTCATGGAAAAAGTGATGCGCTTTTTTGAAAGAGAGTGTCCAGACTGATTGGATGCTCCCTCACATAAAAGGCCACCAGGAACCACTTCAGACAGGGCTTTAGATCACCAGTTGCTTCTGAGTGCTGGTGCCGGAGCCTTGCAGAGATACGCTCTTAAAAGGACCCCCTTTAGAAAGCCATTTCTCTGTTTCTGCTGCCTGCTTGTCTGCCTCTTCGAGGGACAGCAAAGCTCCCATAGTGACTGCTGTGGTTGCCCTGCTTTTTGGATACTACAGCTTTTGTCTTGGTGTCTTGGAGCTGGAGCTGTCCCTGGACATGCGATGGCTCCACATAGCCATGCTGCTGTTTTTGCAGCACTTGTGCTAGTTGTTGTCCTGTTCCTGACTGAGCTTGATCCCGAGCTCATTCTGGCGACCCTCTCCCTGGGTGCGGAAGCTACACTCCTTTCTGTAGTGGAGGGCCCAGAACTAGGTACAATACTCCAGATGTGGCATCACCAGAGCTGAATAAAGGGAAATAATCACTTCTCTAGATTTGCTGGCAATGTTCCTCCTAATGCAACCTAATATTCCATTCACCTTCCTGGATACAAGGGCACACAAGGGTTGATTCATATCCAGCTTCTCATCTACTATAATCCCCGGGTCCTTTTCTGCTGAACTGCTACTTAGCCAGTCAGTCCCCAGCTTATAACAATACTTGGGATTCTTACTTTTCAAGTGGAGAACTCTGCACTTGTCCTTGTTGAACCTCATCAGATTTTTTTTGACCCAATCCTCTAATCTGTGTAGGTTACTCTCAACCCTATCCCTGTCCTCCAACATATCTTCCCCTCCCCTAGCCTAGTGTCATCCGTAAACAAAACCTGGCCTAGAAACGATCCTTGGAGCACTCCACTTGAAACCAACTGCCAACCTGACATCAAGCTGTTGATCACTACCCATTGGGCCTCAACAATCTAGCTAGCTTTCTATCCACCTTACAGTCCATTTATCCAATCCATACTTCCTTAACTTGCTGGCAAGAATATTGTGGGAGACCATATCAAATGCACCCCTACCACACAGAGGCATACTGGGCTTGGGGTAGAACTGGAAATGCCATCAACAATAGCTACAACAAAGTTTTGGAGGAAAGGTTAGCATGGGGCCATTGTCCCAATTTTATTTATTTAACACTGCATTTAGCCAGAGACGAGAGCCCAAAACTATGTAAGGGTATGTTTGTACAACAGTGTGGAACATCCACACTGCACATTTGCAGAACGTCCACACTGCAATCGCATTCTTTCAAAAGTAAAACGAAAGAACAGGGATTTTTCTGATGTTGGTAATCCTCATTCTACGATGAAGAAGCCTTTTCCAGTAAAGCACTTGCTGGAAAAGGCATGTATGGATGGGGAGGAGGGTTTTTTTTTCTAAAGAAGATGCCTCTGGGATGCCACAGATGCCCCGGTGGCCACTCCATACAAAGTAATCAGGACTCTATAGTTCCTGTCTCCTGGCCCCTCTTAAAGCTGCAGGCACCACAAGCCTTGTGGCAGGAATATAGTCATGGAGCAGCACCTCGCCATGTGGCTCTACCTGCCTCAGTCCTGCAGAGTGATGGCACAACCTCAAGCCCCTCGAATGGCCTTGGCCCTTGCAGGGAGCAGCCCCAAGGGTCCCAGGACCCACCTAGGGGGACCCTCCTGGTCCAGCCCGGAGACCCTGTCCCTCCTCTAGCTGTGGCGTGAGAAGACCTTGCAGGATCTCTGTGCCAAGCACCACAATTCAGACATTTATGGCTGGATGACCGAGTCCCTGGTGGAGCACAGACATCTACCCTGGACCTTGGAATAGGTCTGGAATAAAGTCAAAGAGCTCCTCCAGGGTTATGTGTGTGCCAGAGAGCACAGCTCATGCTCAGGGGTAGGACCTCACACCTGTCTCTATTATCAGGTTTCTGGCCTGGAGACCCCAGTCATTGCCCAGTCAGAGGTGGAGCAGAAGGCCCAGTCCCAGCCAGAGGTGGAGGAGGAGGAGGACGAGGCAGACACTATGACCCTCTCCCTGGAACCAGTGCCATTGAGCCAGGATATCTCCCAGGCCTCCTCAGATGCCTAGGAGTGATATTCAGGTGAGTGCTCTATCTTTTAGGGGGAAGCAGGCACACAGGATGTGGGGAGTGAGTGCAGCTTGGGGGGCTCGGGCTGGACAGCGTGCTGTGGTCCATGCACATGAAACCACGTGGAGTGTTAGTGTGTGGCATGCAGATGCAGCAGGCAGCCCCTGAGCATGCCCAGGATCCTATTGTCAGGCTCAGGGGAGGCCACACATATCCTGCCATGAGAGGGGGGGCTGCCATGTCTGGAAGCAGTCTAGCCACAAGGGCACAGGCATGACCCCACGGACACTGAGAGGTGTGCACTCAGCACACGGGCATGCCTGCATGTGCGAGACAGCAGCCGCTCCCATAGACAGTGCTGCAAGCTGCAGCTTCGTATGCGGACCCAAGGGAGGCCCAGGATGCTCCCAGCTCCTCTGCTGTCTGTGAGGGGATCCCACTGGGGCTGGACATGTCCCTTGCTTACTTGTCTGTGGGCTGACGGGTAGAGGGATAGGGTGGGAAACAGGCAGCCAGTCCTCTGTGAGGCATTGCATGCTGTGCGGCCACACATGGCCTTGCTTCTGGGACATCCCCCTCCTTGAGCCCAAGGACTGTTGGTCGCTGCTCACAAAGGAGAACATGGACTCAGGGACAGTGTCTGCATGGATGACTGACTGCCTCTCCCTCTTTGTGTTCTCCACAGCTGGACCAGCTGGGACTGAGGGGCAAGCCACACCAATGCAGCCTCCCTCCAGAGCCCAGGGGACCCGAAGGCATGCCAGGGTCCATGAAAACCTGGTGCTCCAGCACTTCAATGTCCTACATGACATGCAACAGACCCTGTCATACAAGGTCCACAAGGACTCCAAGTGGCAGATACAGCAGTGTAACAACATGTGTGCTTTCATGATGCACATGATGGCACACTCACCTGATGCTGCTGCTCCTGGCTTTCACCCTCCAGCCCCCTCTACTATGCCCATTCCCCTTCCGCCTGCTCCCCTTGCTATGTTGCTGCTCCCTCCCCAAGCTATGCCTCTGCTTCCTCCCCAGATGATACCTATGCCCCCTCCCCTAGAAATGTCCATGCCCCTCAAGTGATGCCTATGCCCTCACCCCTGCCCTCTGCCATCCCTGACCCCTCTCCAGCCCCACCTCCTGTCCACCCTCCTGTGGTCCCCTGACTCACTCAACCCCAATTCCAATGAAGTCCCCACACCCGTGATGGCACATCAAACCACCCCCTTCCCCTCCAAGTTATAAGCTTCCTCCCACTTATGAGCCCCTCTCCCTCCCAGTTATGATCCCCTCTTCCCCTGCACACCTTTACTGAATGTTTCAAAATACAGACTTCATTTTGTTGAAAATCAAACAGGTGTTAATTGAAAAGTCAGGGAAAGGGCAAAGGGAGGGGTTGTGGTGGGGAATAGATAGGGCAGCAAGCCAGAGGCCCCAGGGAGGAGGCCCTGTGGAGAGTTACTGGGGTCCTTGAGAGAACCTCTCCCTCAGGGCCTCCTGAATGCACACCCCCAGCTGATGGGCCTGTTGATGGCAGCAGTCTGTGGCTGCTGGAAGGCTTATTCCTCAAGGCCAGCCTCTTCCCCCAAACCCTGGGAGGAAGGCCTCCCTCTTTCTCTCCACAATGTTGTGGAGGACACAACATCTTGGGGATGTTGTGCTCCCCCACATCCGGGTGGGTCAAGAGGAACCTGAAATGTAGCTTGAGGCGGCTGAAGGTGCACTCCACCTGAATCCTGGCCTGATTCAGGTGAACATTCAGTTGGTCCCTGCTGGGATGCAGGCAGCCAGTGTCGGCTTCATCAGCCACAGCCAAGGGGGTAGGCCGCATCCCCAATAGCAAGTTCATGGTGGGGGAAAAATGTGCCCGCCCCAGCTTATTATATAGGCTCGGGTTTCTGAAGACTTGGACATCACGTGCCCTGCCTGACCACCTGACAAAAATGTCTGTAAAATGTCCCCAGTGGTTGACCAGGGTCTGCAACAATATTGAAAAGTAGCCCTTCCAATTAATATACTGGGCCGCTTGATGGTCCGGTTCACAGATCGGGATGTGGGTCCCATCAATCACTCCCCTGCAGTTCAGGAACCCCAGGGCAACAAGTCTGTCTACAGTTATGTCCAGGTCTCCCACACAGATAACCCTCTACCGCAGGATCGAGTTGATGGCCCTCCCAACCTGCAGAAGGAAACAAACAAACACATAACACAAAGAATGAAAGAGGGAGTGCCTGAGCCCTTGGGAGGTGCCTGACCTGCTCCCCTCCTTTTCCCCCACTCAAATGCCCCAGAAGACACCTTTGATGAGGCCACTGCCCTCCTCCCCTAGCAGCAGGACTGTGTGAGGGCAGGACGGCACAGCTCCTGGGGATGGGGCTTTCCCCTGACCCCCACTTCACTCCTAACAGCCCCCAACCTCCATTTTCCAAGGATCTCCCTTATCCAGGACCCCCCTCCCCCACACACACAGGGACTTCAGCCCCAGAGTACCTTATCTCCATGAGGAGGGTCCCAACAGTGGAGTTCCCCATGCTGAACTGGTTACCCACTGTCATAACCATGAAAGCTAGCCAGCAGCCTGATGACTAAGGGGTTAACTATGTCTCCTGTCCCTAGCCAAGTATCTGGTCAGCCAACAGTAATGCAGGTAGGGATTTCAAACTGGGACAAAGGAATTTTTATCTTTTCCCTCCTTCGTCAGAGTCAGAGTGGTTTCTTCCAAGTAACAGGGAGATGGGAGGCTGGAGTGGTTGGAGTAGCCCCATCCCAAGGGTGACGACTGTGGATACGCTGTGTGCACGGGGACGTACATGCGTATCCCACAACCAGGGTCCAGATTAATGATGGGTGGGAGGAAGCAGTCTGTGAAGTGGCAGTGTCGCCCCAACTGACCCATGCGGTCCTGTTGGGCAGAGACTGACCAGGCTTCAGGCACTTAGTGCGGCCCTGGAGCAAGGCTCCCGGGGGCAGAGCTCAATAGATGGGCACCGATATCATGTGTGTGGCCCAAGGAGGCGAGACCTGAACCTGTGGCTGAGCCCGAGGAGAGGGTACCATCCGTCGCCATGGAGGTGGACGAAGGGGACTTCTTGACACAACAAGGAAGTGACCCAACCTTACAAAATGCATGGGAACAAGCCCGAGGGGCCAAGGAGGACCAGGATGGCAGGGACGCAGGTGGCTATCAGGGCGCCCACTTTGAGGTACGAGGTGATCACCTATGAAGAGTGGTCCCCAGTGGGGGGAGGAAGGAAGACCAGGTACAATTGTTGGTCCCCAGACCCTACCAGAGGTGGGTCATGGAACTGGCACACAATAACACCTGGGCCGGAAACCTGGGTCCGGACAAGACATAGCAGAAGGATTACAATAATTTTTCTGGCTGGGGTGTATAAGGAGATCAAAGACTTTTGTACATCCTGCCCAGAGTGTCAGAGTACCTCACAAGAGAAGCCCCGGAAAGCCCCGCTGGTGCCACTCCCTTTTGAACGCATCATGTTGGACTTAGCCAGCCCCCTAGATCAGTTGCGGTGAGGACATCAGTACATACTGGTAATCCTGGACTACACGACACAGTACCCAGAGGCTGTGCCTTTGGGAATGACTACAGCACCAGTGATAGCCGAGGAGTTGATGAAAATATTTTCTATGGTGGGGTTACCAAAGGAGCGATTGATGGCCCAAGGCCCAAACATGACCTCCTGAGTAATAACGGAATTGTGTAAGTGGTTACAGGTCAAGAAAATCAGAACATCGATGTACCATCCCCAGACTGATGGACCTTGAAGACTATGTTACGTAAGTTCGTCTGAAAGGACACTACGATTGGGGTAGATTACTACCAGCACTCATGTTCACGGTCCGTGAAATGCCCCAAGCATCAGTCGGGTATTCCCCCTTCGAGATGTTATACGGCCGACGGCCCTGCGGCCTATTAGATCTGGTATGGGAAAAATGGGAACTGCAAGATTCCCCAAGCCGGGGCTCCATCCAATATGTAGTCAGACTAAGGCAAAGGCTGCATGCCTTAGAGGAATGGGACAGAGAGAACTTGCAAAAAGCCCAGGAGACCCAGGCCCAATAGTATAACTGTGTGGTTAAAGTGAGGGAGTTTGAGCCTGGGGAACAAGTCCTGGTGTTACTCCCCACGGAAGAGTCTAAGTTGCTGGCCCAGTGGCGAAGGCCCTACAAGGAGCTAAGGAGGGTTGGAGAGGTGGACTACAAGGTCCAAATGGACGGTAAAAGGAAGGCCACCCAAATCTACCACGTAAAACTATTGAAAAAATGGGAGTGAAGGGAAACACTCCTCATTGAAATCCAACCCTACGGATGTGGAGTTTGGCCCATGGGGCGAGGAGGAAACGAAGGTTGACAAAGTATGGATGGGGGAAGAACTGGATCCGAGCAGTGGCACAAACTACAGAAACTACTTGTCAGGTACCAGCAGGGGCTAACCAGACAACCAGGACAGACAGACCTAACGTACCTTGAAATAACCTCGGAACCTGGCCAAAAGATATGAGAAGCCCTCTGCTCCCTCCCCCGAAAGCTGTGGGAAACGGTACAGGGAGAGTTACAATCCATGTTAAAGTGGGACATGGTAGAAGAATCCCATAAGGAATGGAGGAGCCCCATTGCGTTGGTGCCAAAGGCCAATGGATCTACCCGCTTTTGCATCAACTTTCGGAAAGTCGATGCTATCTCACGTTTTGATGCATACCTGCTGCAGCGTGTAGATGAGCTGTTAGAACAACTGGGGCAGGTCCGGTACCTATCGACCATTGATCTAACAAAGGGGTACTGGCAGATACTGCTGGCTGCAGCAGATAGAGAAAAAATAGCCTTTGCGACCCCCTTCGGCCTGTACCTCTTTCTAAAGAAGCCATTCGGGTTACATGGGGCCGTGGCCACTTTTCAGAGACTCATGGACAGGATTCTGAGAGACCACCAGGGGTATGCAGTGGCATACATAGACGACATTATAATATTCAGTACATCATGGGAACTACATCTCCAGCATGTGGCCATGGTATTGAAGACTCTAATACAAGATGAATTAACCTCCAGCCCAAAGAAGTGCTGTTTTGGGAGACACGAGGTATCGTACTTGGTGTATATGCTGGGATGGGGAAAAATAAAGACCCTAGTAGATAAAGTGAAAGCTGTCCATGAGTACCCCCTTCCCATGACAAAGAAACAGGTATGCCAATTCCTGGGTTTGGTGGGGTATTACCACCGGTTTATAGCTAATTTCGTGACGGTGGCTGGTCCCTTGATGGACCTTACAAAAAATGGTCAGCCCCGGTGGGTAAGATGGACGGAAAGGAGCATTCAGACCTTTAAGACCATAAAAGAATGCTTAATTAGGGCACTGGTGTTACACCAAACCGATTTTGCCCACCGCTATATACTCCAGACCGACGCGTTGGAAGTTGGTCTTGGAGAGGTGTTGGCCCAGGAAAAAGAGGGTGTTAAACACCCGATGGTGTACCTAAGCCGGAAATAGTTTCGAGAGAGAAAAACTATGCCAAAATTGAAAAGGAAGCATTAGCCATTAAGTGGGCTATCGATGCACTCCGTTACTTTCTTTTAGGGAACCCTTTCACATTGGTAACAGACCACACTCCCCTGAAGTGGCTCAACACGATGGCGGACACCAACCCCAGGATCATGAGATGGTACCTGAGCCTCCAAACATACCACTTCGGGGTGGTGCAGAGCATCAAAATGCAGACTGCCTATAGCGAGTGCCAGGACAGGACAGTGAGGGGGGGCGGGTGAGTAGAAGGGGGTATTTGACGGGGGAGGTGTGTGGCGGGGTGTAGCAACCCCGCACACAAGAGGGGCCCAGGAGAAGGGAATCTTGGGTGGGGATGTCTGCGAGGAAGCTGCTGAAGCAACAGCGCAGGGTCCGCGGGAGGGGGACACCCAAACCTGATCAGACTCCGGCGCTGAGAACACTGGGCAGGCGAGCCAGATGGCACGTGTGGATGACGTCAGCACCACGTGACTTGACCCTGGAGCACCGGGTGAGGAAATCACCGCCGAGTGCGATGGCCCGGTGGTGCTGGGCAATAACGCCACACACTGGGATGGTGGGGCATTGAAAAGTAGGCCCAGGGATGCTGGAGGGGGGAAAGGTCCTCACAAGAGCCAGTACGGGGTCCCAAGGGAGGAGAGGTCCGATGCCAAGTGAGGTAACTCAGTCCCTGGGACCACTGGCGGAGACGAAGGGGCTGAGGCAGCGGAGTAGGAAGTGGCCCAGGGCAGGGCTGTGGAACCCAAGAGCAGGTGACTTTAGGGGTTACTATCCCACTCACTGGACAGGGAGCAGTCTCCCTGCCTTAGGGCCCTGGGCTGGGACTCGGGAGAGTGGGCAGGCCCGAGTCCCCCTACCCCGCACCCTCTAGTGCCCCGAGGCACGACCAGCCTGGGGGTATGTCTACACTACCCTCCTAGTTCGAACTAGGAGGGTAATGTATGCATACCGCACTTGCTAATGAAGCCCGGGATTTGAATTTCCCGGGCTTCATTAGCATAAGCGGGGAGCCGCCATTTTTAAATCCCCGCTGCTTCGAACCCCGTGTAGCGCGGCTACACGGGGCTCGAACTAGGTAGTTCGGACTAGGGTGCCTATTCCGAACTACCGGTACACCTCGTTTCACGAGGAGTAACGGTAGTTCGGACTAGGACCCTAGTCCGAACTACCTAGTTCGAGCCCCGTGTAGCCGCGCTACACGGGGTTCGAAGCAGCGGGGATTTAAAAATGGCGGCTCCCCGCTTATGCTAATGAAGCCCGGGAAATTCAAATCCCGGGCTTCATTAGCAAGTGCGGTATGCATACATTACCCCGCTAGTTCGAACTAGCGGGGTAGTGTAGACATACCCAGTGTGAGGAAGATTGGAGCTAATTTGGAATGGGATACACTGTGGTGGCTCAATGGAAATTCAAGTGAGCGGGAAGGTACACAATAAAGATGTCTCCAGATAATCTGATGTGGTGTTCTCAACTTTGTACAGTCTGTACTTTATGCTTCCCTGTGTTCTTCCATGCTTCACCTAACTTACGCAATTACACAGTTATCAGCAGGGCCTCTTTCTTGGCTCCTGTGTTACTGAACCAAAGTCTTGCTCACTAGATTCTAGGCCTGTTGCTGCTTTCATGTTACAGGCCTCTATTCAGGCCTGCTGACTCCATGTTCCTGACCCTCAACTTACTACAAAAACTACTTGCGCTCCGAAATCTTTGATCCTTCTTCCCAACTCTACATAATCCGCAGTAACCCGCTCAAGGTCGTTCTTGGCCATATCATTAGTTCCCACATGGAGAAGCAGGAAGGGGTAGCAATCCGAAGGTTTGATCAATTTTGTAAGCCTCTCAGTCACATCCTGAATTCTAGCTCCCGGTAAGCAGCACACCTCTCTAGAATCCACGTCTGGACAGCAGATGGATGGCTCAGTCCCTCTTAGGAGGGAGTTCCCAACCACCAACACTCACCTTCTTCGTTTGGGGGTGGTGGTCATGGAACCCCCATTCCCAGGACTATGCATCCTATGCCTTCCAGTTGAAGTGGTTCCCTTCTGATTTCTTCCTTGTGAGGTCCCTTCCAATGAATTCTCCATCGCAGAGACTGTGGAGAGAGCCTGAAAGTGATTATTTACCTCTGTAGAAATGGGGGATTCCCGTGCTGTCCTTTTTTTCCTTCTAGAAGTTACATGATACCAGTTCTCTTCCTCATCCTGTACTGCCCTCTCTGGCTCTTCCGCCCACCTTGCTTGAAGGATTAAACACTGCCTTCTATCGAGGAAGTCTTCATCCTCTCTGATCAAGCGTAGGGTCCACACTTGGGCCTCCAGTCCTCTGATTTTTTCCTCCAAAATGGCGACCAGCTTGCACTTAGTACAGATGAAATCCCTTCTTTCTTCTGAGAGGAAGACAAACATGGCACTTGCTGTGCAGATAACAACAGCAGAACTATCACCATCCGTACCTGCTGCCCTAAAAAGAGTATAAAGGAAAAACAAGAGTACATCACCCCCTTCCTTCTTCCTTTCCAAACTTCCACTCTAAAGTCACAGTTGCAAGCTCCCTGGTCGCTGACTCACTCCTTTATAAAGCCCTGGACTGCCTGATAGCCCCTCCACCTACCAAGGTTCAGCAAATCAGCAGAGGCTTCTAGATTTCAAACTTTAATTAGAAGCCAACAGTTTCTAGCTGCCTGTCACAGCACACTCTCCATGGGGTTGGGGGGAGGAGGAGAAAAAAAATATGCAAGGACACTGAGTGGTGGAACTGCCTGGGACCAGCTATGTAGCAGTGTAATAGCATGTTTGCCGTCATGAGAGAAATGATGATACACCCGCCTGCTGTCACTCCTCCCGCCTACTATCCTCCTACCCCCCTCCTAGTCCCATTCTCCCTCCTCCTGCCCCCCTCCAATTCCTCTGCTACTTCCCCAAGGAAGGCCCATACTTCCTCCCCAAGTGATGCCTATGCGTCCTCCCCTTGTCCCTGCCATCCCTGTCCCAGCTCCAGCCCCCCCTACTGCCCACCCACCTATGGTCCCCGGACCCACCCAATCCCAACTCTGATGAGGTCTCCGCACCCAAGGTGACACATCTAGCCACCCCACACACCACTCCGAGTCCCACCTCCCCATGCAGGTTATGAGCCAGCTTCTCCCCGCCCAACTTTTCTGAATGTAAGATAAATACAGACTTCATTTTGTTGGAAACCAAATAGGTGTGTTTATTGAGAGGTCAGGGAAGGGGTGAAGAGAGGGGTTGTGGTGGGGAAGGGATAGGGTAGCAAGCCAGAAGCCCTTTTTAGGGAGACCCTGGGGAGAGTTACTGGGGTCCTTGAGAAAACCTCTCCCTCAGGGCCTCCTGAATGCACACCCCCAACTGATGGGCCTGGTGTATGACAGCTATCCACAGCTGCTGGAAGGCTTGACCCTCATGGCCGGTGTCTGCCTATCACCCTGGGAGGAAGGCCTCCCACTTCCTCTCCACAATGTTGTGGAGGACACAATATGCCACAACCTCCTCAGGGATGTTGTGCTCCCTCATGTCAATGTAGGTCAGCAGGCAGTTGAACTGTGTCTTGAGGTGGCCAAAGGTGCGATTTATCTGGATCCTGGCCCAGTTCAGGTGGCCATTAAATTGGTTCCTGCGTCAGTCCTGGTGTTCGGTATAAGGCTTCATAAGCCATAGCATCAAGGGGTAAGACATGTCCCCTGTGTTGCACAATGACATCTGCATATCCCCAACAGCAAATTAACTGTGGGGGAAGAATGTGCCCACCTCCAGGTTTTCGTACATGCCCTGCCTGACCACCAAACAAAAATGTCCGTGAACCGTCAACCAGGGCATGCAGCACCATAGAAAAGTAGCCCTTGCAATTTATGTATTGTGCCACTTGATGGTCCAGTGCGTGGATCGGAATATGGTTTCCATCAATGGCTCCACCGCAATTCAGGATCTACCGGGCCGGAAAACTGGCCACGATGGGGTCCAGGTCTCCCAAGTGGATGATTCTGCACAGAAGGATGGAGTTACTGGCCCTCAGAACCTGCAGTAAGAGACAAAGAAATACACAAAACAGAGAATGAGAGGGAGTTTCTGAGCCCTTGGGCAGCGCCCAATGTGTTCCCATCCCAAGGACAAGTGCAGAGTACTACACTTGGGATGGAAGAATCCCAAACATTGTTACAGGCTCGGGAACAACTGGGTAAGCAGCAATTTGGCAGAAAAGGACCTGGGGATTATAATGAATGAGAAGCTGGACATGAGTCAACCCTTGTGTGCTGTTGTAGCCAGGAAGTTGAATGGAATATTAGTTTGCATTAGGAGGAACATTGCCAGCTGATCTAGAGAAGTGATTATTCCCCTTCATTCATCAATGGTGAGGGCACATCTGGAGTACTGTGTCCAGCTCTGGGTCCCCCTCGGCCCACTACAGGAAGGATGTGGACACATTGGAAAGGGTCCAGCGGAGGGCAACCAAAATGATAAAGGGGCTGAAGCACATGACCTATGAGGAGAGGCTGAGGGAGTTGGGTCTATTTAGTCTGCAGAAGAGAAGAGTGAGGGGGGATTTGATAGCAGCCTTCAACTTCCTAAAGGGAGGTTCCAAAGAGGATGGAGAGAGATTGTTGTCAGTAGTGACAGATGGCAGAACAAGGAGCAATGGTCTCAAGTTATGGTGGAGGAGGTCTAGGTTGGATATTAGGAAAAACTATTTCACTAGGAGAGTGGTGAAGCACTGGGATGGGTTACCTAGGGAGATGGTGGAATCTCCATCCCTAGAGGTTTTTAAGTCTCAGTTTGAGAAAGCCCTGGCTGGGATGATTTAGTTGGGATTTGTCCTGCTTTTGGACAGGGGGCTGGATTTGATGTCCATTTTACAGATGGAAAACTGATGAAGGGTGTGTCTACACTGAAACGACGACTCAAAATAAGCTACACAATTTGTGCTATGCCAATTGCGTATCTTATTTTGAGCTTATTTCAAGATAGCCTATTTCAAAATTTGGCACTGTCTACACAACACCAATTTTTATTCCAAGAAGTTCCTTAATCCTTGTGGAATGAGGTTTACAAGGATGTCAGACTAGCATGCCTGTTATTTCAGGTGCATTTTGAAATATTGGGCATGCTGTAAAGATGCGGAAAACTATACCAGATGCATCCTAAAATAGCGCTGCAATCTAGATGTACCCGAAGTGACTTGCCCAAAGTCACACAAGAAATCTATGGTGGAGTATGGGAGTGAGACCAGGTCTCCCAAGTCCTATATTAGAGTCCTAACCTTTCCACGCTTCATCCAAAAAATAACTAGGGGCACTGATTTAGTACTAAATAGCGAAAGGGATACCTACAGTGCATCATGAACACTGCTCCTGCAGCACCTTTGCTGTTCCTTAGTGGTCTCCCATTCAAGCAGTGTTCTAGCCCATCTAAGCTTTGCTTTCAACGCAGCACAATATGGCTGAGGGCACACTGTTTTACTGCCACTCACCTCACTGTCATGCTAATTAGAGACCTGATCCTGCAGAGACACTCACATACTAGGAATAGTGATAGCGATGCAGCCGTGTTAGTCTGGTCTAGCTGAAACAAAAGACAGAACTATGTAGTATGAGTATTTTCTCTCTCTTACTGTAACATACTAATAAATTTCCAACACAACTGGCTATCATAGCTCTAACTGCATCCTGGGGTCCTTCCTTCTGAAACTGCACACTGATCTTCAAGCTGCTGAAAACACATTAAAGCAGTCTGTCTATTATTAGTCCCAGTTCCCAAGGCTGTAATATAGTGATGCATGATCTGCAGTTTCCATATATTACACATACAGCTTTGATTTACAGATGGGATCTGCAATTGCTAGGTTATTAAGGCTATGTCTGCACAGAAGTGTTATTTTGGAATAAGCTATTCCAGAAGAGATATTCTAGAATACTTTATTTCAAAATAGCCGGTCTACACACAAAATGCATTTTGAAATAGTGTCCACACTGATTGGACACTGAATTGCATTTAAGGCCACCTGAAACCTGTTCAGGCAGGGCATAAAGTCAGTAGCTACCTCGTGTGGCTGCTGCCTGAGGTTACAAGAACATTAGAATATAAGAATAGCCATACTGGGTGAGATCAAAGGTCCATCTAGCCCAGTATACTGTCTGTCGACAGTGGCCAGTGCCTTTTATGGACCTAACCTCCATTCAATTATATAGCTCTTTTTAAAACTCTGTTATAGTCCTAGCTTTCACAGCCTCCTCTGGCAAGGAGTTCCACAGGTTGACTGTGCGCTGTGTGAAGAAGAATTTACTTTTATTAGTTTTAAATCTGCTAGCAATTAATTTCATTTGATTTCCTCTAGTTCTTATATTATGGGACCGATTAAATAACTTTTCTTTATTCACCCTGTGACGGGCTGATCCCGTCACTGACGCCGGGTCTGCACATGCGGGCAGCTCGAGCGGCAAGCAGGGAGCTGGAGGAACTCCAGCTGTGCTGCTGTGCATGCACGGCAAGCTGGCGGCCGCTTTTAAGCGCAGCGCCAGCACACCTGTGGGAAGGAGCACACCCGCGGGGCGGGGAACGAGCCGGAGGGTGCAGAAGGGAAGACTCCGCCGGACTGGGGAGAGGTGCGGATGGCAGGGGTGCCAGCGGCCGTCGCCTCTCATCCCCCCCACAGAAAGGGGCTGGGGGGAAACCGGAACAGGGTGTCCCTGCCCAGACCAATGGGGCTTCGGACCAACAAGGACCGGCCAAGGGACTCCTGCCAAGAAGCCACAGAAGCCACTCGGAGCTCCGTAGAAGCCTGCCGACCGAAGAGGTACCCAACACCCCTTTCCTGGCAGGGCACGGAGTCGGGAAGGGACCCTGACTCGCAGGACCGAAGGGGGCCCCCCCGACGCCAGAATAGTCTGATTTTATATCCCTTTTTTTAATAATTCCTATATCTTATTTGCTTTTTTGATGCCACTGCACACGTTTTCAGAGAACTATCCACGATAACGCCAAGATCTCTTTCCTGATTAGTTGTAGCTAAATTAGCCCCCATCATATTGTAGGTATAATTGGGGTTATTTTTTCCAATGTGCATTACTTTACACTTATCCACATTAAATCTCATTTGCCATTTTGTTGCCCAGTCACTCAGTTTGGTGAGATCTTTCTGAAGTTCTTCACAGTCTGCTTTAGTCTTGACTGTCTTGAGAAGTCTATTATCGTCTGCAAACTTTGCCACCTCACTGCTCACCCTTTTCTCTAGATCATTTATGAATAAGTAGAATAGGATTGGTCCTAGGACTGACCCTTGGGGATCACCACTAGTTACCCCTCTTCATTCTGAGAATTTACCATTTATTCCTACCCTTCTCAATCCGTGAAAAGATCTTCCCTCTTATCCCATGACAACCTAATTTACACAAGAGCCTTTGGTGAGGGACCTTGTCAAAGGCTTTCTGGAAATCTAAGTACACTATATCTACCGGATCCCCCTTGTCCGCATGTTTGTTAACCCCTTCAAAGAACTCTAATAAATTAGTAAGACATGATTTCCCTTTACAAAAACCATGTTGACTTTTGCCCAGCAAATTATGTTCTTCTAAGTGTCTGACAATTTTATTCTTTACTTTTGTTTTAGCTAATTTGCCTGCTACTGACGTCAGACTTACTGGTCTGTAATGGGCAGGGTCTCTAGAGCTCTTTTTAAATATTGGCATTATGTTTGTTGTCTTTCAGTCTTTGGGTACAGAAGCTGATTTAAAGGATAGGTTACAAACCATGTTAATAGTTCCACAATTTCACATCTGAGTTCTTTCAGAACTCTTGGGTGAATGCCATCTGGTCCCGATGATTTGTTACTGTTAAGTTTTTCAATTTGTTCCAAAACCTCCTCCAATGACACTTCAGTATGGGACAGTTCCTCATATTCATCATCCACAAAGGATGGTGCAGGTTTGGGAATCTCCCTAACTTCCTCAGCCGTGAAGACTAAAGCAAAGAAATCATTTAGGGCTGTGGTCCCCAACACGGTGCCCGCGGGCACCATGGTGCCCGCGGGGCCATTTGCATGCGCCTGCCAGATGCTCGGGGCTGGCCTGGCTCCGGGCACATGGCGCGGCGCTTGCGGGGAGCGTCGGCCCCGGGCGCGCGGCGCTTGCGGGAGGGGAGCAGCGGCCCCGGGCGCATGGCTATGGGGGGGCCCCCGGCCCCGGGCATGCGGCTATGGGGGGGGCGCCCCCTGGCGCGCAAGTGTCCCCGCCCCCTGGCGCCCGGCGGGCGAATGGCCACGCCCCCTGGCGCCCGACAACCTCAAAAGGTTGGGGACCACTGATTTAGGGTATGTCTACACTGCCACCCTAGTTCGAACTAGGGGGGCTAATGTAGGCATTCAAACTTGCAAATGAAGCCCAGGATTGAAATATCCTGGGCTTCATTTGCATGTTCCCCGTGGGCGCCATTTTTAAATGCCTGTAGTTCGAAATACCTTCCTGTGGCTACACGCGGCACGGACTAGGTAGTTTGAATTAAAGCTCCTAATTCGAACTACAATTAAAATTCCTTGCAGGAGGAATAATGGTAGTTCAAATTAGGAGCTTTAATTCGAACTACCTAGTTCATGCCGCATGTAGCCACAGGCAGGTATTTCGAACTACGGGCATTTAAAAATGACACCCGCCCGGGAACATGCAAATGAAGCCTGGAATATTTAAATATTTGCAAGTTCGAATTCCTACATTAGCCACCCTAGTTTGAACTAGGGTAGCAGTGTAGACATACCCTTAGTCTCTTTGCAATGGGTTTATCGTCCTTGATTTCTCCTTTTGTATCTCAATCGTCTAAGGGCCCCACTGGTTGTCAGGTAGGCTTCCTGTTTCTAATGTACTTAAAAAACATTTTGTTCTTACCTTTTAAGTTTTTGGCTAGCTGTTCTTCAAACTCTTTTTTGGCTTTTCTTATTACGTTTTTACACTTAATTTAGCAGTGTTTATTTTCCTTTCTTACCTCACTAGGATTGGACTTACACTTTTTAAAAGGTGCCTTTTTATCTCTCACTGCTTCTTTTACATGGTTGTTATGACACAGTGGCTCTTTTTTAGGTCTCTTACTATGTTTTTTAATTTGGGGTGTACATTTAAGTTGGGCCTCTATTATGGTATCTTTGAAAAGTTTCCATGCAGCTTCCAGGAATTTTATTCTTGTCACTACCTTTTAATTTCTGTTTAACTAATCTCATTTTTGCGTAATTCCCCTTTTTGAAATTAAATGCCAGAGTGTTGGACTGCTGAGGTGTTCCTCCCACCACAGGAATGTTAAATGTTATTATATTATGATCACTATTCCCAAGCAGTCCTGTAATAGTTACCTCCTGGACCATATCCTGTGCTCCACTCAGTACTAAATCGAGAATTACCTCTCCCTTTGTGGGTTCCTATACCAGCTGCTCCAAGAAGCAATCATTTAAGGCATTTAAGGTGACATGTACCCAAGCAACATGGGAAAAGTTGAAATCCCCCACTATTATTGAGTTCTTTATTTTGATAGCCTCTCTAATCTCCCTCAGCATTTCAACATTACTATCACTGGTCTGGTCAGGTGGTCGATAATATATCCCTACTGCTATATTCTTATTAGAGCATGGAATTACTATCCATAGTGATTCTATGGAACATGTTGATTCATTTAAGATTTTTACTTCATTTGATTCTACATTATCTTTGATGTATAATGCCACTCTGCCACCCGCACGACCTATTCTGTCCTTCCAATATCTGAGGCTGGTTCCTTAAGAGACTTCTCCCCAGATAGCCATTTCTCAGGTTTCCCTGCTTGCTTACCTACCTCTCTGAGGGGAAGCAAAGCATTTCCTCTTCTTGCTCTGGTTGTCCTGACTCAGGACACCACAGCACTCTCCACTATGGAGCCAGAGCTGCCTCTGGGCAGTCTTCAGCTCTTGCAGCTTTTGCTGCAAGTCGTGCAGCAGTTTCTGCAGGCAGCCTCCCAGGCTCTGCATGAACCCAGCCCCCAACCCTTGTGGCAGACCCTTCCCGGGTATGTGGGGGAGTGGCTCCAGCAGCTGGAGGCTGCCCACTGTGACCTGGTTGCTGTGCCCTGCCACATCTGGCATCTGGGCACCAGTGAAGACTGGTGGAACCACATCCTTCTGAAGCACTGGGGAGACTAACAATTTCTCCAGAACATCAGAATGAAGAAAGGCACCTTTCTTGAGCTGTGTGAGTGGCTCGCCCCTGCCCTGAGGCGATGTGACATGCACATGAGGCCTTTCATCCCCCTCCAGAAATGTGTCACCATCGCCCTCTGGAAGCTCTCCACACTAGATAGCTACCAATCTGTGGGAAACCAGTTCAGCATAGGGAGATCGACCATAGGGGCCCTGCTTATACAGGTATATCATTCTCAGGTTATTTGTTCAGGAGGGTGGTGGAAGGAAGGAATGGGCTTCTCTAGGAAAAGAGGCGATGGGGGGATGCAAGCCCCCTCCTCGGGAGGGTTTGTTTTGTCATGCCATCACAAAGCCCTACCAATGGTGGGAATGATTGCAGGGAGTTGCTCCTAGTGAGTGGGGGGGAGGGGAACTAGGAGAGCAGATCACAAGAAATTCGCAGGTGCCCTAGAACCCCTGTGATTCTTGGTTTGTTTATCTCTTGCAGGTGGTCAGGGCCATCAATAGCCTCATGCTCCACAGAATCATCTTCTTGGCAAATGTGGATGCATTGCCCTAGGCTTCTGCAAGTACAGGAAGGGTGTGTGTGTGTGTGGGGGGGGCTAACGATGGGACCCACATCCCTATCTGTGCCCCAGGCCACCATTCATCAAGCTACATAAACCACAAGGGATACTTTTTGGTGGTCCTGCAGGCTGTGACTGACCATTAGAGCCAGTTCACGGACATATATGTTGGGCTCTAAGGGAAGGTGCATGACACATGTGTCTTTAGGAACTTGAGTGGGTTCCAGAAGCTACACGCTGGAACTTGCTTCCCCAACCGCAACATCAGGGCTGAGGATCTGGATATACCCATCAGCCTGGTGGAGAATGCAGCCTAACCCCTGCAGCCAAGGCTCATGAAGCCATACACCGGCCATCTCAACCCCTCATGACAGGCATTTAAAGCCAGGCTGAGCAGGGTCTGCATGGTGGTCGAGAGTGCCTTCAGCCACATGAAGGTGCATTTTAGATGTTTCCTCACCCACCTGGACCTTGGGGAGCACAACATCCCACATATGGTGGCTGTATGCTGTGTTCTGCACAATGTGTGTGAAAGGAAGGGGGGAGCCTTCCTGCAAGAGTGGGGGAGCTGAGGCTGAACACTTAGGCAGAGCCTCATCCAGCAGCCCCATCAGGGGGCCATGCACATCTTGGAGGCCCTGAGGGAGAGCTTTTACCAGGGTGACCAGTGACACTCTCCCCTGGTCCACTCTATTGGGGGCTTCTGCTTCACCCCTCACTGCTGTCCCTTATAGATCATAGAATCAAAGAGCTGGAAGAGACCTCAGAAGGTCATCAAGTCCAGACCTCTACCCCAGGCAGGACCAATCCCACTAAATCAACCCAGACAGGGCTTCTCTAGATCTGCTGGCAATGCTCCGCCAGTTACCCCTCCTTTCCCACTTTCCTGATAAAAAATAAAGACACATTTTTTTGCAAACCTAAACACTCTGTATTTCACATAACAAAGGGGTAAAAGAAACTGGGGAAAGGCCCTGGGAGAGGGGAGGAGGGAGGATGGAAGTAGGAGGGTGTTGAAAACCTTGGAGGGGGAGGAGGGAGCTAGACAGGGGAAGAAGAGGGAGGAGAGGTTCAAGGCTCAGAACAGGAGTGGCGCCGGTCTGTGTGGATCCCACCACCACAGGTGCAGGGTCCTCAGCGTCCATGAGCAGGTGGGGGAGGGTCCCACAGGAGGGTCCCACCCCATGGGTCCCATCCTGTGGTCAGAAGCATGGCAAGCCTCTTCAGACACCATGTGGCCAATAGCCAAAGGGTCCTCTGTCACAACCTGCTGGGGCCACGTGCCTAGGAACAGCATGGCACATGCTCCCACATGTACAAATAATGTCACCATGCATTTCAAAAGGCAATAATTCAGCCATTGCAAACATAGTATAAAGAACTGCCAGGGCTAAAACATTCAATCCACATGCTTACACTTTACAAGGTTCTTTCTTCCTTTATATGACTGCTATAATTCTTGCCAGTTTTTAATATGATTTGCATCTTCTTAAGGCAAATTCAGACCTTTGTTCATTTTCCTTTTGTATGGTCACCCATTGAGACAATACATGCTAATATGCTAAAATAGACATTCAAATAGACATTGTATAATAGTTGTATCATCATTAGTTGTTGCCCTTTGCCATATCATATCCTCTAGGGGTGTGTCTAGACTGCAGGCTTCTTTCGAAAGAGCCTCTTTCGAAAGCATCTTTCGAAAGAGGCTCTTTCGAAAGAGCGCGTCCAGACTACAATGCGCGGATCGAAAGATCGATCCGCTATTTCGAAAAAGAGCGTCCAGACTGCCGGACGCTCTTTCGAAATTGAAAGCCACCCGGAACTGCTTCTGCCAGGGCATGGGGGCAGCATTTCCTTCCGGGTGCTGCCTGCCTGCCCTTTGCAGAGACGCGTGGTGAGAGGGACACTCCTGAATACCCGTTGCTCTGCTGCTGCAGCTGCCTTTGCTGTCCCTTGAGGAATTTGGCAAGGCATCGCAGTGCTGCTTTGGAGTGCTCAGCTTCCTGGGACACCCCAGCAGCTTTTTTCTTGTGAGGTTTTTCTGCTTGCAGACCCTTATTTGTGGCATGGAGCCAGAGCTGCCCCTGGGCAGGCGAGGGCCCCACACCACCATACTGCAGCTGTTGCTGCATCTTCGTGAGACAATCATGAGGCTCCTTCCCGAGCTGGACCCAGACCAGAGGGATGAGGGGTTCCCCCGTCCGGCAGCCACACTGCCCTTGCCTCCGAACTTTTTCGTTGACAGGCGTGTTTGGAGGTTTGACACCAGCTCTGACTGGTGGGACCGGCTCGTGATGGAGATCTGGGATGACCAAGACTGGCTACGGAACTTCCGCATGAGAAAGACCACTTTCCAGGAGCTGTGTACCTGGCTCGCCCCTGCTCTGCAACGGCAAGACACCCACCTGCGGCCCGCCATCCCCCTGGAAAAGAGGGTCGCCATTGCCCTCTGGAAGCTGGCAACCCCCGACAGCTACCGCTCCGTGGGACACCAATTTGGAGTGGGGAGATCTACTGTCGGGGCCGTCTTGATGGAGGTAAGTCATTGTCTGGGGACAGTCACAGTTTGGGGTGGGGGGAAGGGAGACTGTCAGGAAGGGCCAAGTGGAGTGGGAGTGGGAGTGGGAGGGAGCTCCTCCACTCACCCTGAATTGGGGGGGGGTTCTGAGGAGGGGATTCCCGGGCTGTTTGTTTGAGAGGGAAGGTGGGCGGTGGGTTCTCCTCCTAAGAGATAAGGCACCCCTTCTAACACTTTGTTGTCTGTCTCGTTCTGCAGGTGGTGAGGGCCATCAATTCGGAGCTGCTCAACAGGCTCATCTGTCTACCGGATCTGGACAGCGTCATGGCCGGCTTTGCTGCCCTCGGCTTCCCCAATTGCGGAGGAGCGCTCGATGGGACACACATTGCCATCCGTGCACCGGCCCATCGAGCAGCCCAATTCATAAACAGAAAGGGCTACTTTTCTATGGTCCTCCAGGCCCTGGTCGACCATCGTGGACAGTTTTCGGACATTTGTGTTGGGTGGTCAGGGCGGGCACACGATGCCCGCATCTTCAGGAACTCGTACCTGTACCGGAGGCTTCAGACAGGAACATTTTTCCCCCATCGCCAGTTTGCGGTTGGGGATGTGCACATGCCGGTGTGCATAGTGGCTGATGCCGCCTATCCCCTGATGCCGTGGCTGATGAAGCCCTACACCGGCCAGCTGGATGTGAGCAAGGAGCAGTTTAATGCTCGCCTTAACCGGGCTCGCAACCAGGTGGAATGTGCGTTTGGCCGTTTAAAGGGCAGATTCCGGTGCTTGCTCACACGCCTCGACATGGGGGAGACCAACATCCCCGAGGTGGTGGCCGCGTGTTGCGTCCTCCATAACCTCGTGGAGAGGAAAGGGGAGGCCTTCCTACCAGGGTGGGGGAGAGCTGCTGATGCCCAGGAGAGGCTCTTTGCCCAGCCCCGGACAGCTGCCATCCGCCAGGCTCACCGGTCTGCAGTTGGCATCCGGGAGGCCCTCCGGGAGCAATTCTCCAGTGGAGGCCACTGAGTGCACTGAGGGGCTTCTGCCTGGGGACTGGGCCCTGGCCCCCAATAGAAGCTTCCCTCCACAACCCATCTCCTGACCCAGTTTGGACACATCACTTACACCAGGGTGTGTTTCAAAATAAAATGTTCTCTTTACTTATTTATAATTTTGTACATATAATCAAACAATGTGGCAAAATAACAAAAATTTTCTTCATTTTTGTTGTTGCCAAACTATATACAATAAACAAACAGTGCCTTTAACCCTTTGTTTGTGCTTTAACTGGGGTGATGGGGGTGATTGAAACCTGGAGGGGGGAAGGGGCCTGGAAACCTGGAGGGGGGAAGGGGATCAGGTTGAACGGGGCTTGGCAGATTTCCCTTTCCTGGCTGGGCCTCGTGTTTGGGGTGCTCCCCGGCTACGGGATCGGGTGATGCACCTGTCGGTTGGCTGGCTGCTGGGGGGCTCTTGGGACGTGGAAGCCTGGGGGAGAGGAGGGCCAGGGGGAGAGAGGGGCTGGGGAGCTGGGGACGCTGGGGGAGAGGGAGGTCCAAGGGGGGAAAGGGCTGCTGTTGTGGAAGGGGGGTTTGGTGGGGTGGGGTCATGGGGTGCTGGAGGAGCAGGACCAGGTACAGCAGCAGGCAAGCCGCTGACCTCCCTCAGGGTGGCGTACAGCACCGTGCGCTGCAGGACCAGCTCATTCATGAGTCGATCACGCCGCCGCTCCTCTGCCTCCGCCCTCTGTAGCAGGATGGCGTTCTGCTCCTGCACAGCCTCGACGTGCTGCCGGAGGATGTCGGCGTAGACACGCCTGTGTCTGCGGCTCCCATGTCTCCGAGGTGGAGATGGAGATGGAGGTGGGGCTGGGGTGCTGCGGCCCTCTTCCACGGCTGGTCCGGCTGTGGAGGAAAAGAAGAAGACACAATCAGTCCTATAAACTGGACTCTGTAGCACTTACAATACTAACAGGATGGTTTATTAGGGGATGAGCTTTCCAGGGCCAGACCCACTTCCTCAGATCAGAGTAACACGGCTACATTTCTATCACAATCAGTCCTGTGTGCAACAGCTGTCCAAAAGGGCATGCCCTCTCCCTTGAGACAGGGGAAGCAGACATTCTGAAGGTCACACTGTGTGTGTGTGTGTGTGTGTGTGTGTGTGTGTGTGTGTGTGTGTGTGTGTGTGTGTGACCTGGGCATCAGCCTCAGCATGACAGGTTTCCCTTGTGCATCACCCACTGTGCACCCACCCACCTACCTCCCCCCCCCCGGGTGTGACACAAACTCACTGTACTCACCTGCTGCTTCCTCTCCCGTGCCAGATGACGCCTGGGAGGCCTCAGAGGTCTGGGTGACTGGCTCCAGGGTGAGGGTCGCCGTCTCCTCAGTGTCCTCCTCCTCTGGGCCCATGTCCCCGTCTCCAGACTGCTGTAGCTCCCGCTCTGGAGCGTCCACCACCGGGTCTGCTAGTCCGGACTGCACGAACCGCTGTGGTGTGCGTGCTTCTGCACTGCCACCCAGGATCTGGTCCAGCTCGGGGTAGTAGGGGCAGTAGTGGGGGGCTGCCCCAGAACGGGAGCTCTCCTCCCTGGCTTTGGCGTAGCCCTGCCGCAGCTCTTTTACCTTTGAGCGCACCTGGTCCTGGGTGCGGGGGTAGTGGCCCTTCTGGGCCAGGGCTTCAGCCATGCGGCCATAAATTTCGGCATTTCGCCACCGGCTTTTGAGGGCCTGTAAGGCCTCCTCCTCTCCCCACAGCTCCAGCAGGCTCTTTATCTCTGCGCCGGACCAGGATGGTGCCCGGCGCTTGGAGCCCTTGGCTGGGTCCCCAGAAGGCTCGGAGGAAGGGCCAGGACGCTCTTGGGGCTGTGACATGCTGCAGCAAGGTCGCCGTGTGCTCTGGCTCCTTGTCTGCAACAAGTGGCTGTGAGGGTGCGCCTGTCCCTTTAAGGAATGGCTGCAGCCAGGAACCACAGACGTGCAACCCATGGCCCAGATTGTCCACCAGGGCTTGTTCCTGGAGGCCAATAATTTCGAAAGAAAGGGCTCCCCCCGTCCAGACTCACGTTCTTTCGACGGATCTCCCTCGAAAAAGGCGTTCTTCCTCGTGAAACGAGGTTTACCGCCGTCGAAAGAAAAGCCGCGTTCTTTCGATTTAATTTCGAAAGAACGCGGCTTGAGTCTAGACGCAGGGGAAGTTCTTTCGAAAAAAGGCTACTTTTTTCGAAAGAACCCCTGAGTGTGGACACAGCCTAGGTCACAACAGAAACAGTTTTTAGACTCTGTTTCCCACAAGTTTCAATAAAACCATCTCCACTAATCATGACTCCCCTAAAGACGGTTGCTGTGTGAGCCCCAGGTTGCAAACCAATATAGTAGTAACTAAATAACATCACTGCCTCATTCCCTATAAAAAACAGGACTATGTAGTACTTTAAAGACTAACACGATGGTTTATTAGGTGATGAGCTTTTGTGGGCCAGACCCACTTCCTCAGATCAGATCTGGCCCACGAAAGCTCATCACCTAATAAACCATCTTGTTAGTCTTTAAAGTGCTACATAGTCTTGGTTTTTGTTTCAGCTACACCAGACTAACACGGCTACATTTCTATCATTATTCCCTGTAGTATTGCCTAGGAATCCTTACAGTAAAGAGAGGGTGGAATGACATTATTTAGCTATCAAAAGAAAAGATGGAGAGCCTGCAAGGGCAGCTTCTATATGTTTAAAGTTTCCGGTAAAGAAAATACGGAAAAAAATACATATACGTAAGTAGGTGTTGCATTAATGCAGGTACAGAAGCTACCTGATTATCTTCCTTCAAAACCTTCTTTAAAACTCTCCTTTGTCATGATGCCTACAGAAAAATTGACAAGAGTTTGGCAGCTAGTGTGCTAAGACTAACAGTTATCCTCTGACCAGTACTTTCTTATTGTTTCCTTGTGCTGTCCAGACATATGCACCTGCTGTCTCCTGTCTTCAATTGTAAACTCACTGGAGAAGACACCCTGGTTTTCTCCTGTGTTTGTATAGCATCTGACATGCTGTGGTTCTTGTCCAGGACTAGACCAGGACTAGACCTCCTAAGCATAACCATTGTGCAAATAAACCATAATAAATCTGCACTCAATTCATGCTTTTGGATGAAGTCCTTCAGTGGACACCGAATGACTGGTAGCAATAGCATCAAGCTAACTTCCTTAATAAAACCTATCTGTCTTTTTTAATGCAACTAAATAAATTAGCACAAACAGAATGAGGGGGAAACAATGCAAGGAGATAATGAGCTAGGCATAGACAGTTAAAAAACCCTGTTAATTACTGAGCCTTATGCATCTTACGATTTTCATAGATGGCTTCCTCAGTGATATTTTATCGCAGGTGCCTTGGTCATTGTGGCATAGGCTTAATACAGTATTTATTTACTTACTTGTCTATATATCAATGCACATTATTAAGAGATTCAAAGTCCTCTAGCAAAAGCTTCCACAACAAAATAAGACACTCAGTCAGAGGAAATTACGCATTCTAAGTGCTGCAGCGCAGGGGCAATGACATTATTACCTTCTGACCCAAAGAGCTGGACCCACTGCTGGCTTTAAACAATAAAAATAATGAGATTTTTAGATTGAATTTATTTTGAAAAAATAACTGGCAGCTGGAAAGAAGGAGACAAGTTTCAACAAATAGACTTGACACTGAAATTTTTAGCAAAGACTAGCTGTCCAGTGCCTTGTTTTGGGGTAAATTGGTAGCTTCCATGCGTGCTCTGATGTGGGGTATGATATCATTTTCAGGGGCACAGTATGTATGAGAGAAACAAAGAACATTCAGTGCATTTTTCATAAAGGAGTAGTTCTGAATTTTTAAACAGCAGCAACCAAATCCTTTCAATTAGGAAATATTTTCTAAAATGTAAAAGATTATCGACTATCTAAAAGGAGAAAAATATGTAGAGTGAAATTGCACCCTGAACATTTAGCCAGTGAAAAGCCTTGATGGATGTGGATGGAATAATAACTCTGCTTTTGTCTACTAGGGATGGGAAAGTATACATGATTAACCGATGAGCTAGCTGCACAGTTACATGCAGGCTCCTGGTATGCACAGGGAACCGGCTTAAAACCTGGCTCTTGGTGCACTCTGATTCCCAGGGAGCCTCCTTCACCCCTCCCCCCCCCCCCAACTGCTGCCTCTGTATAAGCTGTATGGGTGGGGAGAGGGCAGGAGCCAGTGCTCCTGCATTGGCTTCCAGGGAGCCACCTCCCCCCTCATGTAACTGTTGAAATTTTCAGCAGTTACGCATTTACTTAATTAAATCCATTTTAACATCCCTATTATCTACTGGAGATGTGTGTTAAAATGCTCCAAATAAAAGGTAATCATATCCTGCACTTCCTAAAAATGGTGGGAGGATGAGTTACCTGGTTACTATTGCCACGTGTGAATCCAAGCAAGCTGTAGAGATGAGTGGCAGCCTCTGCACCATCAAGACATTGCTGGACTTTCCTAGGCAGCAACAGGTAACGTACCATGTGGAGAGGATGGGGAGATGTGTGGGGGAGCTGCATAGGGAAGCACAGTTGGGGTGGGGTGTAGGGCATCATAAATCTTAAGGACAGTCCTGAGCATGAGTCTTTTTAGCGGAACAGCCAGCCTCTCTGGTTAAGGGCTGTAACAGAGCCACAGACCCTATGTAATCAGGAACAGAAGGAGATGTGGTCCAATACCAAGCAAGCCCATACTTATGTAATGGCTATCATATAGACCTACATGCCAGGGGATCTGCAGAGCTAAATGTAGCTTGAGTTAAAGAGTCAAGTCCCATGACTGGAGGTTGTTACAGAGGGTCTGAATCTATTTTGTGAGCACAGATGGGGCTGCATAATAGAAAATTAACAGTGACTGACAGCTGCACATGCATACACTTTGACTTCCTGAAATTTCTTTGTCTAGCAATTTTATTTGACTACAATAAAAGCTCAGGAGCAAGCTTTTAGGTGCAACATTGCAAAGATTTTGTTTGTGGGTAATCAGAACCATGAAATCATACATCAACAGCTAGTCTGAGGAAAAAGACTTAGTTGATTCAAGTATACATGAAAAATAGAACAGGGAAACCATTAAAGAACAGTCATTAAAAGTCATCCTAGAGTACTTTTACAGCTCCTGGACAATCACCATCAGGTCAGTAAGAAAGGCAGGATATGTCATCAGAATTTCCAGGTATAGACTGAGCTACTGGAGTGGTGTTCACCATTAGAACAATGCCCAGGGAAGAACATGAGTACTAAATTCCAGCCTGAGAGATCCAGTGATACTATTGAAGAGCATAAAAGGTCTGGGTTCTGCCCCGTTCTTCACTATAAAAGAAACTATTACAAGGCCACCACCACAGAAATAACAAGTCCTAAAGAACTTGCAGCAGATTACAATAATAAAGTTCAGCCCACCACATCCTCCCTTCACCACAACTAGGAAACTAGGAAGGGCACTGAGAAGATGGAAAGCAATTAGTGATATTCTATAGTAATTTTCACTCAGATTACGTTATAAAACACCAGTCTCTAATTTTCCAAATTTGAAGGTAAATTCTAGTTTGCCATAAAATCACACAATAGTGAGACATTTCTATAAACAGATTACTCTTGTCTTTTTCCAATTTCAGATATAAAAAGAACTATAAGTGAGGTCACTTCTCAACTAGAGAGAGAACAAAGAAATATAGTCAGTTACTTATGAGGTTTATTTAACAAGTATGAAAAATTTTCGGACAAAAAGCTTGTGGCACTACATTATTTTTGCTTTCAGGGAAGCACTCACATAATTAGAAGACAAACTATCAATACCTGTTCAAATGAAGAATATAACACCAAAAGAAAAAAAAGTGAAAGAAACCCCTCACCATTGCTTTGTCTAATGGAATATCAATACACTTGGTATACTGTGACGTAGTGGGGGTACCTGGCTGGTTTCTATGCTGCTGGCTCTGGGGTAACCCCCACTGGCTGCCGTGGGTACCACAACCCAGCAAAACAGGATGAGTCACTATGCAAACCAGTATGGCCAGACACCCCCCATGGAGAGGAACAAAGGAAGGTGGAATGCTGCCCTGGCTGGGGGGCAGGGCTGGAAGAGAGTTAGTTGGTTGCTGGCTGGGAGCATGGAGGAGACAGCCTAGGGAGAGGGGCTGGAGTTTAGGGGCCCAGTCTCCCCCATCTCAAGGGGGCCTGAGGCATCCTAGCCCAGCTCTGTGACCAGATTCCATCTGTGCTGTGCTGTATCCTGGAGAGGCAATAAACGTCCTCTATTTCACCGGCTGGTGCAGTCTGTTTGTGCCATTTCGGGGTGCAGGAGACGGGGGACCCCCAACGCGCCGTCACATATACATTTTAGCATAAGTGGCTCTGGCACATGTATGTATGATGCTTAAACTTTTCCAAGGCAAGCCATTTCTCATTCTGATAAACAAGAACTGGAAACTCCAAAGAATAGTTTAACATTTATAAATTTGGAAGACAATTTTTTAGTTCATTTTCCATTCATACTTTGTTTCTCCCAGCTAACACAGTAACACCAGCCAGCTGATTCTGCTAACTCCCTTAACAATACACACAAACCTGTTAGGCATTCGCAGGAGCCTGAGCATCCAACACCTCTAATAAATACATTGACTGTAATGTATTTGAATTTTAGATTGCCGAATACTTCCATTTTTCAAGCAGCTCTTGATGTTTAAGGTCAAGAAAGTCAATTGAAACTTAATTCTCTGCTCCATTGATTTATGGCAGCTCTGGATTAAGTACCTGATTCAGACTGAATTCAATTGTTTCTTGCTGAAAACAAATGGAGAGTTTTTTCTCAGGTCTTCACCTTGAATAATAGTTCTGTGTTATATATCATAGTGCACCACTATATTTTAATAGAAAGTATACATCACTCTTGTTTCTAGGCATTTCACCAGTGGCACATTCTTATATTATCATAGTATGCCAATGGTTCACCAGCAGGTTATGCTGATGGGGGACTAGCACTGAAGTGTTTGCTTTCTTGGTCATCCTGTTGGCCCTTAAGAGCCAATATTCTCCAATATAAGCCACTCTGCTGTTCTACTTTTGTTTTACAGTGTCAGATCCTCTACTGAGGTAAATCAACAAAGGTCCCTTGAACGTAAAGGTGTGCATCCATTTATAGTAGCTGAGGAGATAGTCAATCTTTTTTTCCCCTGTGTAATGTGCTTAATTATGCATACTCAATTCTAAAAAAAGAGGGAGACATCCCATGTAGAAATAGGAATGCATGACAAAAGGATACTGCTTCAAAAATGTCAAGGAAAAGAGAAGTTACTCACTCTAATGATGGCTCTTTGAGATGTGTGTCCCCATGGGTACTCCACTGTTGGTATTGGGTTCATCCCTAGCATCACAGATTGGAGACTTTTACAGCAGTGTCCAGTGGGGCTGTGCATGTGCGAGAGGCATCTGGTGCTTCCGCCTTTGAAGTTAGAGCACGGAGCCCAACTTCTCTCTGTTTCTTCTTTGATACCCTTCTGGCAAGTTGTTAATGCCTAAAGAAACAGGGAGGAGGGCAGGTAGTGGAATACCCCAGTGACACATGTCTCGAAGAACCATAATTACTGCACAGAGTAACTTCTCTTCTTCGAGCACCATAGGTGCTCCACTCTTGGCGACTATAGCAGTGCTCAGTGAGATGGTAGGTGGGCTTCAGCTAGTTGTTGCAGGCTGTGGAAAGGACTGCCATAGCTATTACGGTGTCCGTTGTCAAGTATGGTGGAATCACATAGTGCTTCATGAACGTGTGGTTAGAGGATTATGTGGCTGCTTAATGTATTTCATGGAGTGATGAAGGCCATTGACATTGCCATCGCTCTGGTGGAATGAGCTTTGAAAGTCTGTTCTGGAGTGAGTAGCAGGTGGTAACAAGATGTTATCAATTTTGATATGCATTGGGAAGGAAGTGGTTTCCCCTTGGACCTTTTGGCTGTACATAAGAGCAGTTTCTATGATAGTTGAAAAGACTGCATTCTGTCTAAGTAGAAGGCAGTGGCCCTTCTCACATCCAATGGCAAGATCTATGGGTTCATTGATATGAAATTCAGAACACACTTTGGGTAAGAAGGAGGGGTGGGGTCACAGAATAACTTTATATTTGTGGAAGGTTGGGCATGGAGGCCATGAGAGCTGTGAGTTCACTAACCCTCCTTGCAGAAGTGATTGTTAGCAAGAACTGCATTTTCATGATGAGAAAGGTACGTACTGATGTTGCCGTTGGCTAGAAGGGTGGTTTTGTGAGTGAGTGGAGGGCCAGTTCTAAATCCATATGGGTGGTATTAGTGCACATGGTGGGTGAAGGTTCTGCAGGCCCTTCCAAAACCTCTTAGAGATGGGGTGGGCAAATATGGAAAATCCATCTATCGGGGGTAAAAGGCCATGACTGAGGCCAGGTGAACTCCGAGTGATGAAAGAGATAAATTTTGTTGTTTCAGGTGCATGATGTATTCCAGAATGAAGTGAAACAGAGCCATAGATGGTTGGACTCTCTTCTGGGTGCACCACTGTGTAAATTGTCACCATTTGCATGGGTAAGTATTATGTGTAGTTTGTCTTCTGCCATGTAGTAGTACAGTGCTCCACTTCTGAGAACCAGATAGGTACTATGCCGTCAGGTACAGTGTTTGTGGCTGGGGATGAAGGATTATGCCTTGCTCTGGGAGAGGAAGTCTGGGCAGGTTGGAAGTAGGCAGGGAGTCAGAGAGACAATTGATAAAGACATGGAAACCATGTCTGCCGAGGTCAAACTGGGGCTATTAGACTTATATGGGCCCTGTCTGTCTGTATCCTGCAGAGAACTCTGGGGATCAGAGGGATAAGAGGAAAGGCATATAACAGGTGAGTATTCCATGGGAAGAGCTTTGCGTCTCCCAAGGTGTTGTGTCCTTTGCCTGTTCTTGATCAGTATTGGGGGCATTTGGAATTTTGGTTGTTTGCAAAGAGGTCTATCTGCGATTGATCCCAGCATTGAAATAGATTGTGGGTATTGGCCATGGTATCCCGGGGATTAAGGTCAGCTGGGGAGGCTTTGCTTTGTGTTTCCCCACTTGTGGAGATAAGATTTACATCTACACAGAACAGGGCATTCTCAGCTTTTTCTCCCAGGCTGTGGAATTCTCTTTCTCGGGATATTCGCATGGTGCCAACGCTAGCATTGTTTCGGCATCAGGCTAAAGCCACCCTTTTTACTCATGCTTTTATTAATGTTTGAGTCTGTATGTGTGTGTTCCTCCTCTCTATATGTTTTTAGCTGGTTATGTCCCTCTGGGGTCTCATATTTAAAATTTTTATATATTTTTGTATTTTTTTTGTTTATTTTTGTAAATATTTTAAATAGAAAGGTGGGGTAAAAATATTTAAATAAATAAATAAAGTCCACAGAGGCCTACGAGAGCAGCAGGAAGAATAAAAGCTGAGTCTAGAAGCTCAGTAGGGGGCCAGAGGCTTACCCTGAAGATGCTGAGGAGCTTGCTGAGGCAGATGACTGGCCCAGGCCACCAGGCCCAGACCTTGAGGAGGAGACCCTTTTTTCCCTATGCCTAAACTTGGACTATACAGACCATGTGAATCCACCACTGCCTGGGAGCCAGGTACAAACTGAGGGGAGTCTGGAAGTGGCCCAGGGGAAGTGGAGGATGGTCAGGTGGACCTGATCATCCTTGAAGGTGTGTCAGCTTCGGGACGGATTCCCTACTGACCCCAATGGACGCCAAGGCTGCCACTGCTAGGGCCTTGGACCGGGATGCAGTGGAATAGGGAGGATCCGCATCCTACCTGCCACCCCCATACTGGGTGGCAGTCTCCCCCTTCCCATTTGTGCTGTGAAAACTGTTTGTTTGCCTTTCCTGCCCTGAACCACCACTTGACTTTGGGAACTGTTTGTTTGTCTACCCTGCCCTGCCCTGAACCAGGGCCTGGGGTGCCATTTGACTTTGGGAACTGTTTGGTTGCCTGTCCTGCCCTGAACCAGGGCTGCCTTTTGACTTTGAGAGGGGTTTGTTTGCCTACTCTTCAGGCCCCTGGTTTTAAAAGGGCCACCAGACTAGGAAGTACAGGCCTGCACACTGGGCTGGGGAGCAGGACTGAGTGAGAACTGTTACATCCCCAGATGATTTTCTACAGTACTTCCTCCTAGGCAATAATTTCCTATTTTGTATGAATGCAACTGATTGTTCCATCTAAAATGGATGGAATAGTTTACATTTATTCTCTTTGAATTTTGCCCTATTTACTTCAGACCATTTCTCCAATTTGAACAGAAGTAGCTCTCAGTCTATTTACCATTTTGGGCTGCATCAAGTACTATCTGTATGGCCCCGAATAGATCACCTGGGCTGCAGCTCTGTGCTGATAGTACCACAAACAGCACAAAGCCATGAGGTTGAGAACCACTGCTTGAGATCACTTTGAATGTTAAGTCTATCCTTGAAAGCATTTGCAAGCCCTCCCAGTTTGATATCTGTAATATGGCTTTACACCCTATATTCTTCATAGTAATATTATAATACGATGGCATAAATAAGAGGTATTTTATGCAAGATGGGTCCAGGTTCCCTCTAAGCTGTGCACCTGTGTGGCTGTGCTCAAAAAAATGTAGGCCTTCCCATCTCATCTGCAGAACCATACAGCAGCACTCACCACCACTCACTTTCCTGCTGGAATGGAAGTTGAGTGGTGGCATGGTGGGTTCTGGCCGGGCTGCGTGGCGGTGGGTGGCTGCCCTGTCCCCCTTTGGTCCTGCTGGAACCAGGACAGTTGCTTCAGTGGTGGATGGGGCTGCTTGGCAGGGTGCAGCTGCTTCCACTGCTTTGGCAGGAGTCGGGGACACTTGACAGGGCATAGCTGCTCCTGCAGCTTTGGCAGTGGCCAGGGGTGAAGCCTGGGGGAAGGTGTGGCAGGCTACATAGCAATAGGCTACGTCTACATTGGCATCCCTTTCCGGAAAAGGGATGCTAATGTGACGAGTCAGAATTGCAAATCCACAGGGGATTTAAATATCCCCTGCAGCATTTGCATTTACATGGCTGCCACTTTTTTCCGGCTTGGGGATAAGCCGGAGAAAAGCATCAGTCTAGACGCGATTCTCCAGAAAATAAGCCCTTTTCCGGAGGATTTCTTATTCCTACTTGAAAGAATCTAGACTGGCGCTTTTCTCCGGCTTATCCCCAGGCCGGAAGAAAGCGGCAGCCATGTAAATGCAAATTTGCAATTCCGAAGTGTCTAATCTGCATCTCTTTTCCGGAAAAGGGGTGCAGTGTAGACACAGCCATACAGTGTTAAGGGAACCTAGACTGGTGGGTCAGACAGGCTTAGTGATACCCCAGTTCCAAATGGCACCCTGGGAGGAACCAGCCACAGTGCTGTCCACAAATGATGATCCCCTTGGCACTGGAAACAAACCCTAACATCTTAAAGCAGTGAAATTCTCTCTTTTTTTCCCCAGTGTAGATCATTTTACTTTTAGTAGCCCCTCACTGTTGCCATATAAAAAGCCTCTCAAAATTCTTTTGCCCATCTTTCTGTTTTAAATACAAAGAGTCAAATATTGGGTAACTGTGCTCCACATGCATATTAAAGCCTTAAAACTGATAAGATAGGTCAGAGTAATCAGATTCAATCACTTCTCCTTTTTTATATGATCACTGATCAATAGCCATACACAGTCCACATTTACTTCCTTGCAGATCTTCTTCTTCCATTTGTCTCCAGGTTCCATTATGCGCACACACCAATATTTTAGGAGGTAGTGATCATTTTTGAAAGGGACTTTTCTTTTTCTAGCTGTCTTTTTTACTGGGCAAGCCAATGATTCTATTATAAAGGTTCACATTATCTCACACACTTATTTTTCCCACTGAAATTCTAGTTCCTTAGAATATGTGTTAAGAAATTCCTTCTCCCAGGCTTGTGATCAAAGAAAGAATACATTTGAATAAGTTAAGAAGTTGTCATGAAATTTGGATTTCATGTTATGTTATGCAATCAACTATATTTTTTAATAAAGAACATCACACTTTAATAATTTTGAGCTGACACTAGTGTTGCCTATAAGCTGTGTGCTTGGGCAGCCATCCAGGAGAGTTTCAGATGCTGACCAGCTGATTAACAGAGTGCCTACGCTGCCCACAGCCACTAGAATGAATTTCTACTGGAAGTGAATATCCACATACGATTCACTACACATAATTTATTCTGTACATGGATGGGAAAAAACTGAGGGAATAATGGCCAGGACTGTACTAACTGCTAATCACTGTAAATGGAATTAGCGCCACAAAAGAATCCCAGTAAAGCCAATGGAACTACTTGTCTTAGTATAAATATAAACAGAGCCCACGTGTGACGGGGTGAAGCAACCCCGTCACTCACGCGGAGCGAACGGGGCAGCCGGGGAGCAGACAACCGGCGCGGCAAGCCTGAGCGGGGGAGAAGGGACGCGTCATCACGCGGCGCCAGGGCGCGCCGGTGGTGACGTCATGGGGGCGACACCGAGGAAGGCGGAAGGGAGGGGAAGGATAAAAGGAGGAGGGGCAGCCGGGGCAAAGGGGTCAGAGCCGGCAGGGCCGGGGACAGCGGGACCAGACCCGGCAGCGGCGGGACCAGCGACACCAGAGCCAGCAGCGGTGGGACCAGCGGCGCCAGAGCCAGGGGCAGGAGTCCAGCGGCGGCGGAGCCAGCGGGGGCAGGAGCCCAGGAGAGGGAGGAAGGAACCGCGGGAGCCAGGCAAGCAGGCAGCGAAGGCGGCTGGGGACCCGCAGAGGCTAAGGTGTGACGGGACGGCTACGGGTCGGCGGAGTGGAGCCAGACCCAGGGCGGGCCGCGGAACCCGAGAGCGGGGGTGTTTTGGGGTACCAGCTCCCCCCTGCTACCACTGAGAGGGCGTCTCTCAATGTCAGGGCCCTGGGTCGGGGTCCGGAGAGAGGGCGGGCCCGGACCCCCCACTCCGCCCGGAGATCCAGAATTGAGGGATACCTTGAGCAGACAGGAGGCAGACAGGAGGGGCAGACAGGAGGGGCGGCGGCCCGGACGGGTGACCCCGTGATACCACGGTAGGGTTCTTTGTATGGCCTTTACCTTAGAACAGATTTAATTATGTCCCTTCCAGCATTCTCCAATCAGTAAAAAGGAATGTCATTTCTATCAAGTCCAGTAACAGCAGTAAGGCAATATTTTAGGAAGATTACAGAATTTGTGAACAGTTGCTAAAATTGTTCAATTTGCATCACAGTGGGCCGTAAGAGTAGGGTTCTGGAGATTATGTCAATAGGTCCAGGCCTCAGGTGGCCTTGCTGTGCACACTCAGAAATGTATTGATATTTTTTCTACAGACAGACTTTCATTTCCTCTTTATGACAACTTGCTAAGGAAGGGTGGATGATACATAAGAAGAAAAGAGAGGTGGGTCCTAACTAAAGATCAAATAAAAAACAGCTGCTTCTGTAGGGTGCTAGAAGAAATGGCAGCATGATCTCTAGAAATGGTGTGAAAAAAATTAACCTCAACCTTAATTTCAAAATAGCAATATTCTGCTATTCCTGCTTCTTGCAGTCTGAGCACCCAGATGTAATTGATTGAAACATTTATCTTAATAACACAAGCATCATTTGCTTGATAAATGTATTTTCCTCCTCCCAGCAGTGAAGCTATTATGGGAATACTTTTTAAATATCAAACAATGTAGAGCTAGTTCCTTTTTGTTGACTAAAAAAATCAACACGGGGTCGTAGGTTTACTCAACAAACATTGATATGGGGATGGCAATTGTTATTTATTAAAAGAAAAATTCAGACTCTGAATCTCTTGCTCATTATCTGTCTCTTACTTTTGCCTTTTGTTCAGCAGACCCAGGGGCGGTCCTCTTTGCAAACATACAACACAGGGGGCAGGGGGTAACCGAGTGGGCCCAAGCCACACTACTGTGGTGTCACCTGGGCTCAGGGGTGGAGGGCATCAGGGGTGGGGACAGTGGCTGGCCTGCCTGACTGACCCAACCTTTCTTCTCTTCCCTGCAGCGGGACCAAGCACAAGCTGGGGACCCTCCAGTCCGACAGCAGCGGCACCCCCAGCTGCCCAACCACACAGGCACAGGCTCCGCCACCGGGACCAGCTCCTTCGCCAGCACGTGCAGGCCGTCGAGCGCATCGAGGCCTCGATTCACGAGCGCATCCAGGAGGACCTGCAGTGACGCCAGCAGGCCTGGGCCGCCTTCCAGGCCCAGTGCACCAGGATGGCTGACTCCATCGCCACCCTCACCGCCCACATAGCGCATGCCAGACATTATGGCATGGCCTTACCCTATGCCTCCGCCATCCCTCCCCTAGCACTGCCCATGCCCCCTCCTGCCCCTGCAATGCCCCCTACTCCAGTGCCCCCTCCTCCTGGCCACCTCCCCATGCAGCCTGCCCCGATGCGGCCTGCCCCACATGTCCAGGTCGCCCCTGCAGGAGCACTCGCAGGGGCCACCCCTCCCAGGAGTAGATTCTCCTCCTCCCCGTCCCCAGTTGAAGGTCTCCTCCTCCTCCCCGTCCCAGTTGAAGGTCTCCTGCCCCTGCCCCTCCCCCTTGTAAATAAAAAGACAATTTTTCAGTTGAAAACAAAACTGTGTTGGTTATTGTGTTACTCGAGGTAACTGTAATAAATGATTTGAGATGCCAATTAGCCAACTAAATTTAAGAGGATTACAAAATGCGGACACCAAATTCTGTATCTATCACCAGTCATCCCTTTACGTGGTCATTGGTTTGTGGTGCATAAATAAATACTGACACTTTTAAGTAAACTTTAAACCACAACTATATTAACATAGATAACAAACAAGCAAGAAAGGTTAAAAGACACACACAAAAGAATATGTACATAGTCTAGACGCAGGGGACGATTGTAGTGTTGCTGGCAACCTCAGCCCTTTGGTCCTTCCAGGCCTCGGGAGAGGAACAGCCAGGAGATCCCTCGAAGACGACTGGAATCGGGAGGGGTTGAGGTGTCCCATGTAGGGCTTCATGAGCCAGAGCTGTAGGGGGTAGGCTACATCCCCCACCAGGCAGACAAGCATGTCCACATCCCCGACCCTGATGTGGCGGTCAGGGAAGAAGGTCCTGATGTGCATCCTCTGGCACATGGAGGAGTTGCGGAACACCCTGGCATCGTGTGCCGTGCCGGACCAGCCCACATTTATGTTCGGGAACTGGCCCCAGTGGTCAGACACGGCCTGCAGGATCACGGAGAAGTAACCCTTGCGGTTGATATACAGGGAGGCCTGGTGGTCCGGGGCATGGATGGGGATGTGTGTCCCGTCGATGGCCCCCCCCTGCAGTTGGGGAAGCGGAGGGCGCCGAACCCCTGGATGACCGCGTCCGGGTCGGCAAGGTGGACCACCCTGCGGAGCAGCACCCAGTTGATGGCCTTGACCACCTGCAGAGAGACACAGCAAACCGCGAATCACTGGGGTGCCTGGGTTGCTGGGAGTGTTCGTTCTCTGGCACTGCCCCACGCCCCGCTCCCAGAAGCAAACCCCGCTGCGATCCTGGCCGATGCGGGCAGCGTGTAGTACAGCTGGGACAGACCGAACCCTCCCATGAGGGGCACTTTCGCTTCCTCCCCTCCCCCATTTTCCCTGGGGCGGCCCATCCTCTCCTTGCAGCCACCCTCCTCCCCATCCCAGTGGCCGGTGAGTGCCGTACCTGCATGTGCACTGCTCTGACGGTGGATCTCCCCACGCCGAACTGGTTCCCGACAGATTGGAAGCTGTCCAGCATGGAGAGCTTTGACAGGGCGATGGTCACATGCTTCTGGAGGGGAATGGAGGACTTCATTCATGTGTCCCATCACTGCAGAGCAGGGGCGAGCCACTTGCAGAGCTCCAGGAAGGTGTCCTTCTTCATCCTGAAGTTCTGGGTCCACTGTTGGTCTCCCCAGCACTTCAGGACGATACGGTCCCACCAATCACTGCTGGTGTCCAGATGCCAGATGAGGCAGGGCATGCTGGCGTCCAGGCACTGCTGTAGCTCCTTCACAGCCCCCAGGGAGGCCAGGGGGAGAGGCAGAGGGCTGATGTGCACCAGATGGTGCCAGGCAGCTTCTAGCCATTGCTGGCAGGCTTGCAGCAGCAAGTCCAAAAACTGGAGCAGCATGCTCAGGGTGAGCTCTGGTTCCATGGTGCCAATAGCAGCGGCATCCCCAATGGGAACCACCGACACAGACAGGGAGAGAGGAAAACACTTTGCTGTCCCTTGGCAAGGTAGGCAAGCAAGCAGAAAAGCTGAGAACCGGCTGTCCAGGGAGGTCCCTTTAAGCACGAGCCAAAGATAGCCTCAGTCAGCAGCCACACAAAGCAACTACTGACCTGATGCCCTGCCGGAATCGGTTTCAGCTGCCCTTATATGCGCCCCAGGGTCCAATCGGTGTGGATACGCTATTTTGAATTAGCAAAACGCTAATTCAAATTAGTTTTTGGCTAGATGCGTTACTTCGAATTAGCGTATTTCGAATTAACTACAGTGAGCCCTCGCTACTTCGCGGTTCGACCATCGCGGATTCACGACTTCGCGGACTTTTTTCTGTACATTAAAGGGTGGTTTGTTAAGAGTACTACCGTATATTCCGGCTTTCAAAGCCTCGGGGGAAGCCGGCGGGGGGGCATCCCAGGCGCGCCTGGGCTGCTCCCCCGCCGGAGCCCCTCCGCGGCTTTCAAAGCCTCGGGGGAAGCCGGCGGGGGGGCATCCCAGGCGCGCCTGGGCTGCTCCCCCGCCGGAGCCCCTCCGCGGCTTTCAAAGCCTACTTCGCGGATTTTCAGCTATCGCGGTCGGGTTTGGAACCTATCTACCGCGATAAACGAGGGTTCACTGTAATTCGAAATAAGTTAGTTCGAATTAGCGCTGTAGTGTAGACATACCCTTAGAGAGGTAGGCAAGCCCACAGCAGAAGCTGAGAAACTGCTATCCATGGGGGTCCGTTTAAGCATGCTTCTCAGATAGCCTTAAGCATCAGCACCCGGAAGCAACTGGTGACGTAATGCCCTGGCTGAACTGGTTCCAG
This sequence comes from Pelodiscus sinensis, assembly GCF_049634645.1. Lineage (NCBI taxonomy): Eukaryota > Metazoa > Chordata > Testudines > Trionychidae > Pelodiscus > Pelodiscus sinensis. The sequence continues at coordinate 22,124,987 of NC_134725.1, read as the reverse complement.
GTGGCCTTTTATGCAAGAGAGCATCCAATGAGTGAGGACACTCTCTTTCAAAAGAAGCTTTTTCAGAAGAGATCTTCTGAAAAAGCTTTTTTCAAAAGAAGCTTAGAGTCTAGATGTACTAGTTTGAAACATCTTGACATCGTCAGATAAAAGGCATTATAAAAAACCAAACTATTATGGGTCAATTCTTCAGGTGCTGTGAATCAGCATGATATCATTGATGTCAATATCTATTTACACCAATTGAGGATTTAGCCTGATTACTAGAATGTAGGCTTATGCAAATAATGGATTGTTTGGCTCACTGGCAATTCCGGAAATTAAAAAATCCATTTCAAATCAATCTGGAAAGGGCATTTTTTTCTGAAATTTCAGTGAATTGCAAAGACTAAAATAATTATTTTTACTTAGTCAATTAGTTTTAATTACCTGAAAGCTGAATGTTTCATTTTTTACTGAGGGTACGTCTAGACTACATGCCTCTGTCGCCAGAGGCATGTAGATTAGACTACCCGGCATAGGAAAATGAAGCGGCGATTTAAATAATCGCCGCTTCATTTAAATTTACATGGCTGCCACGCTGAGCTGATCAGCTGTTTGTTGGCTCGGTGCACTAGTCTGGACGTTCCGTGGTCGACATCAAAACATTTGTCGACCTCCCAGGTATGCCTCCTGGGATGAGGCATACCTGGGAGGTCAACAAATGCCTTTGATGTCGACCGCGGAGCGTCCAGACTACCACGCTAAGGCGACAAACAGCTGATTGGCTCAGAGCAGCAGCCATGTAAATTTAAATGAAGCGGTGATTATTTAAATCACCGCTTCATTTTCCTATGCCAGGTAGTCTAATCTACATGCCTCTGTCTCCAGAGGCACGTAGTCTAGACGTACCCTGAGTCTTCCATCCATACATAGCTTTAAAAATAAAATTAAGGGTAGTTTTGAAATTACAATGAGTTTAAATATTTAATAGAACAATGTCCAAAATTAACACTTTCAGAACTGTTTTAGATTTCTTTACTGGAACAATTTGCAAAAATCTACATACATTTTCAAAAAATATTTCATTTGACCTAAGTCTGCATTTTTCCTTAATAAGTTTTGATCATAATTTTTTGCCCAGCTCTTGTAAGAGGACCAACAAAATGTAGGGATTTTGTTTCTCACTTGTGTCAGATGCAACATGATTTGATTGTGCCCACCTTTGAATTCCCCGAGGCATCCATTTGTTAGAAATGAGTTAGGCTAATTGTATACACTTAAATCCACAGTACTGTCTAAATTGAGGGGATTTTTTCCCCTATTCAGATTAACAGATCGAGTATATTCTACATGACTTGCATAATTATATCTGCAAATTCATTTTCCCCCCTTTTTGCCGGTCTCCTGAATTTCAGGGTTAGGTTTTTTCTCTAAAGTTCCCCAAAGACATATCACAAAGCAAAGCAATCATGAAAAAAGATTAATGACAGTAATTTGTATACACGAGTATTCTCATACACATTTGAGTTCCCTCTTCAGTCTTCTCATTTTATTTAGTGAGAAAGCACAAGCTGTTCCCAAATTGCATTTATACATTTTTTTCGTAAATCAGATGCTACTGATATCAGTTTAGAGATGGATTTTTATTTATGGCTCCCAGCATATTTCCTCCCTTGCTTGGAGTTTCTGGCAAATATAAGGTTTCACTGAAAGGCAACTTGTGGTTAATACTGGCCTGGAATGAGCTTTTGCTCAGTGCCCTGTGTAAAGCCTTACCTACACTCCCCTGGACATCAAATTGAAAAAGCTTTTTTTATCTGGAAAAACAACTCTATTTTTATTTGAGGATTATATAACAGGGGAGAGGCTGGGGAAAGAACGTGGGAGGGAGGTGAGAGGAGAAGGAAAAGGAGGGTGCAGAGAGGCTTAGGGATGCAGATGGGACTAGTGCCTGCCTCAAGTACCTTGTGAGGCTTTGGCTGCCTAAGAGGTCCCACTGCCATGTGTTCGCAGGCCCTGGTGGCCACGGGGCTGGGGGTGGAGGGGAAGCGACTAGGTGAAGTCAGGGGACCGGGTGTGGGTGCTGGGAGTCAGAAGTGGAGAGTTGGCAGGGAAGTGGAGGGGGGATCAAGTACAGGGAAGTGGCTGGTGAACTGCTCCATTATGCACTCCATAATGGTTGTAATGGAAGAGTACATGGTCACGTGCTGGCACTATAGCTGCTCCCACATTGTCTTCCTCAGCTCCTGATCAGCCCAGTGCTCTGGCTGAGGGAACAGAGGCAGTCTATACATTCCCACACAAGGTTGTCATGGGATTGCCTTCGCCTGCGGGTCTCATGGGGTCAGAAAGAGAGTGCAGGAGGTGGTGGATGCACCCCACTCACTGGTGATCTAGCTGTGAAGAAAAGTGACAAGGGCAGTCATCTCAGGAGACACTGTGCATGAAGCCTAGCTCTAATTTCTGAGCCAACACTTAAGGTCTTGGTTCAGATGATGGTGATGTGTTTTGTGCAAGGCCATCAGTTGCAGGGACATGGACATCCCAGGGGAGACTCATTGCTCCCATGTGCCAAGGCAAGCAGGCATGGGAATATGCTAGCCAGGACAGGAGCCTGCAGGTGGAAGGGCATTGGGTCAACTTGGCTTCCTTATATATCCCGTACATGCCAGGTCTGACAGTGGCGATGTCCCACAGAGAAAGAACTTCTATCCCTGCTCACTGGAGGAGAAATAGGCTGTTCATGGAGGTGTGTGTGAGCAGCAGATGCCATTTTCTGGACGGAGTGGTACTGGGGTTTCCTCTTCCTTCTCCCCCCAAGCAGGATCCTGTACAAGGAATTGGTGTCCTCCACATTACTGCACTTGACCAGGAGTGGATGCTGCCCAAGAGTGTAAGCATGATCCTGTGCTATGTGTATCACTGTTGTGTGTTTCCATGACCCTAGCCTCCTTAGTGGTTGCTTGTTGTGGGAAGGTGTCCCACCACAGTGACCTGGATAAGGCAGGCCTATCCAGAAACCGTGTGAGAAGTAGCAAGGGGTTCCTGTTTGAAAACGTCATGGAGGTGAGTGCTCTATTTATCTCACTGAAAGTGGTGCTTTCTGCCTACTGGAAAATTCCAGACAATAGCAACATTTAGCTGGGAACCAAGAGGTTGCTATTAAGTCACACATGTGACTAGTTTTATTTTCACACATACACAAGTCTTGGAAAATGGAAGAAACAGATATGGCCACAAAGGCTACGTCTACACGGCAGGTATTGGTCGGCAGAGAGTATGCTAATGAATCATTTGTCACGCTGCCATTTCCATATCTCTGACAATACTTTTTTCGCAAGAGGTTTTTGCGCAAAATCAAGCAGTGTAGACAGGTCTGTTTTGCGCAAAAAAAAAAAAAAAAAAACCACCTTTTGCACAAGATCCCTTATGCCTTTAAAAAGGAGGCATACCCTCCGTAGCTGTTCCAGCTGTGGAGAACATTCAAGAGGGAGAGGCAGTCAGTCATCCCTGCAGACACTGTCCCTGAGGCTGTGCCCTCCTCTGTGAGCAGCGACCAACAGTCTATGGCCCAGAGGAGAGGGATGTCCCAGGTGCAAGGCCATGTGGGGCCTGCACAGCAGGCCATGTCTCACAAGGGCCCCAATGTGTCCAGAGGACCATGCTGCTCACTTCCCACCCTCAATCCCTCAGCCCATGGACACGCAGCCAAGGAAAGTGTCTGGCCACAGTGGGATCCCCTCATGGACAGCAAAGGAGCCTGGTCCTCCCAGGGGTCTGCACACACAACTGCAGCCTTGCACGTGCAGACATGTCCGCGTGCTGTGTGCGGCACTCTTCGGTCTGTGTGGGGTCATGCCTGCGCCCTTGTGGCTAGCCTGCTTCCATCCTGCGCATGAGTGGAGCTGAACCAGTCTAAGTGGGGAAGTCCCCGGACTCCGAATCCAGAGCTAGGCCGTGCGGCGCAACACTACACCGAGCAGTTTTAAAATCCCGGGCCATGATGTCACGTCATGCCCAGGCATATCCCCATTCACCTGGGAATGCCGCACATTGTAGCAGCAGCCAGTAGCGCGCGCTGGCAAGGGGGAGCTGAACTTAAAGCTGCACATGACAGGGATAGGCAAGAACATACCTTAACCAATTCCAATTAGCTTTCTCCCAGCTATTCTCTCTTGTGAAGCCAGGATAAATCCTACATGCATTCATTCTGTCTCAGTACATAGGGCATGCTCTTCACGTTGGTATCTGAGAACCTTACAGTTGCTATATAGGTGACTTATAGAGTGGGCATTTTATGGATAGAACCCTGTCCCAAAAAGAGCTTGCAATGCTCCTGCAGGCAGATCTGTATGGGCTGAACTCTGAACCACAAATGCATGGGCACAATAATTGGATTGTAGGATTGGAAGTCACCTGGGAAATATAAAAACAAAGGAATGAAATAAATCCTAGGGATGGAGGAAATAAACAAGTATCAAAAGGCAGTAAGCTGGAAAAGTGTGGGGAGGGGCGAGGGGAATACACACTAAATTGAGGTTGCCTGCCTACTACAATACATGATGCAGGCCAGTGAGTGGCTGAATTGGGACCTCTATTATTTACTTAATTTGTTTTTCCATCACCAAGAACTATTTGCCTGAATGGTATGTTTCTTCCTAATACATTCATGCCTGGTGACAGAAATCTAAGGGTTTCCAGAAGTCTGTGATGTTATCTCAAATTATTCCCAAACACTTGATATTTTTAAACTGCTTTTTTAGAATTCAACAACTGATGTTCCAGTAACATCTCCCAAGAAATATTGTATACCAGCACGGTACTAATGGAAACAGTGCTGTGACTGGAGTCATGAAGAAACAAAACAGTTGTGTACAGGAGAAAAACATTACTTACAAATACTACAGCTGGGTTGAATCTCCCCCTCCCCTCCCTTCATTTAAGCTGATGCTTTCTTATTTATGAAAAGGGAATCCTATCAAACTAGATAACCCTAAACCCCTATAATAAATAGATAACCCTAAACCCTAATAAAAAAACCTCTTTAAACACTTCCCAGGCACTGCTGTATGTGTGAGCATACAGGGACTTGCAAAGAAGATATTATGACAACACAAATGGAGTTATCCACATAGATTGTTACCTTAATTTTAACACCAAAAAAGAAGAATATTATATTGGAGTGAAGGGATGTCACAAAATCTTTATAGAGGAATCCCAGGGAAAAGACACACGTGATCAAGGAGAAGAAAGTAAGTTGTGTCCGCATCACCACAGTCCCCTGCCCCGCCCCATACCAGTTCTTGCCCCCTTCCCATGCCTGACCCCGCTCCAACCCCCGTTCCCCTACTGCCTATCTACAACATGAAATGGCAGTAGGCACCCAGGAGCAAGTTTGTTTATATCAAAATCCTGTTTAGAGACATGCAGGCCAAAGGATAATGCAAATAAAAGGCAAGTGTGCTTGACTTATCAGGGAGACGTTTTTTCTTGGCTTCCGATGTAGCAAAGGGGGGTGGGATGCGGGGAAGTAATTTTGAGCTTTGCTCTGGTTTAATAGAGAAACATTCCTTCCCACCAAATGTATTTTTCTGTGAGAATTAATTGAGGATATGTGTCTCTGGGACAATAAATCGATAGTTTTGAAAAGCTTGATTAAAATGAGACAGGTTGAGATTATATGGATGATCTGACTGTTGTCCATTACTGTGGATTTCTTGTTCCTAGCCACAGATATTTATCTTGTCCTCTTTGCCCAGAGGTGTGAGAGAATCTAGGAGGAACTATGGGTTTGTAGGAATTAAATACAAAGCCTTACATGACATTGGAGTAGAAAAGTGGCTGCTGAAAATAGTACAGGGAATTTTGAACCCTCTTGTACTTTGGTGTAAGTTGTTCTTCCTGAGTATTATGTTGTGTTACAATGAAACTTGTGTTGCTGACCTTAAGGATTGGAGTGAGTTTGAAACTATTCATGTCCCATTTTTCTATCACTGGCAGTGGTGGTCCAATATATCAAGGTCCTCTCTAAAATTTTTCTTCCACGTATGGATTTTTCCACCCATGTATGGAATAATTTTATGTGCACCAAGATATACGTGAATGTGCACCACAAGCAGAAACAAAACACCCAGCTGTGGGTGATCTTCTAATCATCTGGACAGCATCTGAATATCTCCTGAGTGGTGCACAACTGCCCTGATTTCAGGGGACCCTGGTCTTGATTCTTTGAGATGATCCATATTGGAGGACAACTCACTCACTTCAGTGGGACCCTGGGCAAAAAAAGGGAAGTGCCCTTGAGGATGAGGTTGCATAAGCTTACATTTCAATTTTGCCTCACCCCATATGCCTTGTTTGCACTGAGGCACCAGAGTCCTGCACTTTCTCCTCCATCCTCCCAGTACTTCTTGAATCACCTTTTCACACTCCATCCCCACTCCTGCCCCTCCCTTCCAGAATTGGAACCCTGTGAATTAGCTGTTTAAAGCTCTTCGAGTTCTGGGTGGGAGAGGGAGGAACAAGTAAGAGAAGGGCTCCAGTGCTCCAGTGCACAAGAGGCACATAAGGGAAGGGTTCAGACAGGAGTCCTGTGGGGTTACAGGTGCAGCCCTAGTGGGTTGTGGGCTGCTATAGCCCACTAAGGTGAAGAAGGGCCACAGAGGTAAATTTAAAGTTAGTGGGGCCCTATGCTCAGCTTCATTTTGGGGGGCCCTGCTGGGGATCCAGCCAAGAAAAAGAACATTCACTCTTCCTGTCCCTTCCATGTTTCATTGTTTTGTTTTCACCCTCCTCCTATATTATAAATAATAAGAAGTAAATTAAAATAAAGTAATGTACCTTGATTGTTTTTGTCTTTTTTTCACAGACCACTTGAAAAGACAGGTTAAAAAATTACCTTTTCAATTTGACACTGATGACTCATAATGTCCTCTTATAGAAGACAGCAGTTTCATTGTGGCAATATGTTCCAGCACTTTCCTCCAATAAGAACACTCCTTCTCAAACTGAGCCCATCCACCAGAATCAATTCTTGTGGATAATTTACATCTTTGAACAGACTTACACATAGCATTAATATGAGTTTTGGAAGTTTTATGATCAACAATTATCTCTTGCAACATTTCTCCAATTAGAGTACGTCCACAGAGCAGCATTTTTCTAGAATAATGGCCATTATTCTGGAAAAACAATGCTAGCATCCACACTGCAATTGACTTGTTTTGACAAAAAGTTATTTTGAAAAAAGAGTTATTTTGAAAAATGACGCCTCCAGGAAATAACAGAGGTGCCCTGCTGGCCACTCCATCCACACTCATCACAACTCTATAGTTCCTGTCTCTCAGGGTATGTCTACACTACAGTGCTAATTCGAACTAACTTAGTTAATTCGAACTAAGCTAATTCGAACTAACGCATCCAGTTAAAAAACTAGTTCAAATTAGCGTTTTGCTAATTCGAACTAGCATGTCCACATTGAGTGGACCCTGAACCGGGGTTAAGGATGGCCGGAAGCAGTGCCGGCAGGGCATCAGATGAGGACTTAGAGTGTGAAGCTGCTGCCTCAGGCTAGCCGAGGGCTGTGCTTAAAGGGACCCGACCCCCACCCCGGACAGACAGTTCTCAGGGGTGCCGCACTTGCAAAGCAGTCCTGTCTTGGAGTGCCCTGAGTGCCCACACTGGGCACATCACAGCACTCGGCCATCAGACCGGCTGCACACCCCTTAATTCGAACTAGTAAGTTCGAACTAGGCTTAGTCCTTGTAGAATGAGGTTTACCTAGTTCAAACTAAGTGCTCCGCTAGTTCGAATTAAGTTAGAACTAGCGGAGCGCTAGTGTAGCACCTATCAAAGTTAATTCGAACTAACATCCGTTAGTTCAAATTAACTTTGTAGTGTAGACATACCCCCAGTTCCAAATTTTCTTTCCTTAGGAAGATGGGGAGTTCATGAGTCCTTTTCAGTCACACTTACAGCCCATAAACTTTCTTGCTCTTTTCTGATTTTTAGACATGGTCTTGGCTTGGAGACAGTGGGATCTGATTCTTATTTCCTTTGCACCTGTGTAAAAGCTCTATTGAAATCAGTAGAGTTCTACCAGTGTAAAGTGAAGTTAAATTTAGAACAAAATTAGGCTCTGAACTTCAGTACATTTCTTATTCTTAGCCATGAATGAAGGAAAGCTGTCTCTGTTGATGTGATTAGATTTGCCAGCTATCCCATGCTGCTGTGAAAGGGGCCACTGCCCATCTGAGGCATTCCACAATGTGGAGTTCAGTAAATTCCCTTTCTCTGTAAGGGCACACAGATTTAAGGCACTGTTTCTTATCATATCAGATCACTAAGTATGCAAGTAGACTTGGGTGAAGATGGGTAATTCCATTGGCTAGAGCATTTTACTATTTCAAAATTGTGATTTCTTTTTATTTGAAATGAAAACCAATATTTTCAACATTCTCCACAAAATGGGTTGAAATCCTGGGGCTGTGACCCCTAGGGTCCCTAACTCGGAGCTATCTCTCCAGCATGCTCTCCCAGCAAGGAGGCTGCTCCTCAAAAAGCCCTGCCTGTTTTCCCGAGAAACTTGCTTGAAACTGAAGCCTCTTTGACAAAAATTTTGATTTTAATGAATCAACCCAAAAACTGTTCCATCTGAATTTTTCTTACAGTCTCTAACCTGAGAGGTGTGTCGCCAATCGGTAACTCCAATGGAAACATGAGACAGCCCTGTCTGCTCTTTCCTTTTTACTCAGATTGTGCTTTTTCTGTATTTTCTTAGCATATGCCTGTGTGCCGGACCTGTGAGGGTCCGCACTGCCAAGGGGGAGGATCCACCCCCCCAGAGACGGAGAAGGCAAGCCGGCGCTGTGGCCGGCTGTGGCAGCCCTGATTCCCAGCTCAGCAGGGCCAGGGATGAGTGGGGAAACGATGCAGCCCCACCGCATGAGAGGCAGGGCCAAGTTACCCTGGCGCTCCCCAGCGTGAGGCTGGGAGAGCGGACGAGCCGGCGAACGCCAGGAGGCTCAGGGAGCGGGGCCTCCGCCACGCAGCCCGACGTTGCGGTACGAGGCGACGCGGAGGGGGTGGAGCGCCATCACTCGGCGTCTGCCCCCGGGCTGCTTGAAAAGTGGCAGAACAGGAGACAAACGGGGTACGCTTGGAAGAAGTGGCCCCGTCCTGGTGGAGAGAGGGAGGATTTACCTCCGCACTGGAGGAGGCAACACGGGATCCACCGAACCGCCCAGAAGGACCGGAGACTGACCAAGTGGGGTAATGACCCACGGCGGTTCCCTGGGCCAGGTCACCAGGGAGGGGGAAAGGAAGCAGACCAGGGAGGTGCGCCTCTGGCGCCCGTGGGCAGATGGGTTTTGGGAGTAACCCCCGTCCGCTGTGCAAGGGGAGCATCGCACCGTGCACTTAGGGCCCTTGGCTGGGACCTGGAGGAGAGGGCGGGCCTGGGTCGCTCTTCCCTCACCTACTTCTAACAGAGGGTCGCATGACACGCCTGTCAGCCTGACCCCCACTCCAGACCCTGCGCACACTTGTTGGACCCCGCCCGAGCACGGGCTAGACTAGAGGGCTGGGGCCCCCAACACAACTCCTTCTGTGGGGGATTTCTGGGTTTGCTGAGCCACTTCTCTAGACTCAGGGACTTGACCCGAAGGACAGAGGACCCCAAGACCTAGACTCTAGTTAGGCGGTGGGTCTGCTGAACCCCTTTCGGGTGGAAGTGGGTGGTCGCACCCTTAATACCTGTCACAGCCTGCCATGTAAAACCATATACAGAACAAACTCAAGAGTCATTGGGTTTGCCCTATAGGTCTGACTGTGGCACACAACGGTTTTGTTTTGGTCCTATAATATTAATATAATTGAACACTGTCCAGGCTACTAAACTACAAATATAACCAAATAAAACCACTCACTTCTGTTTGTAAAAAGTATGTAATTTTCATTTGCTCCCTTCCCCCATCTTCCTAAAGGAAATGCTTCAGCATACTTAAAAACAAAACAAAATGCATCAATGCCAGCAGCACAGTACACATGAATGACCTTCAATAAGCAAACAACTATGTTTGGATGATGCTGGGAAATGAGATAAATTGATAAAGAAATATTAGTTTCAGGTTTCTAAGAAACTGGTTTAAAACAGTAAAATAAAGCCAGCCTTTTTTTTTTTTTCAATCATGAAAATTACCTTGACGATGGTCTGCCAACTGAAATGATTTGCTGCTTGCAAAAGTGTGGGGATAAGCCTTGGGGTAAGGGTATGTCTATGCTACAGAGTTTTATCCAACAGCCATTTTTTCAAACAAAACTTGCAGAATGTCCACACTTAAATTGTGTTCTTTCACAAGTAAATCAAAAGAACAGAGGGTTTTTCCTGACAGCAGTAATCCTCTTCTACAAGGAAGAAGGCTCTTTGCAAAAGACCTCTTTCACAAAAAGGTGTGTGTGGATGTGGGGGGTGGGGGTGGGAGGGGCTTTTTTTTTTTTTTTTTTTTTAAGAAGAGGTCTCCAGGAAAAAGCAGAGGTGCCCTGGTGGCCACTCTATACAAAGTAATCACAACACTATAGTTCTTGTCTCCTGGCACCTCTTATAGCTGTTGGTACTCTGGACAAGCCTTGTGGCAGGAAGCCAGGCAAAGAGCAGCACCCTGACCGTGTGGCTCACCCTGCCACAGGCATTGCAAGCCATGTCCGCATATGAAGCCCCCTATGACTCCATGGCCTTTGCTGGGAGCAGCCCCATGTTTACCAGGACCCAGCTGGGGGGACAGGAGATGCGCAACCTCCTGGTCAGGCCCAGATATCCAGTTACTCCTCAGACTGTGGGGCGAGGAGGAGACCTTGCAGATCCCCGGGCAAAGCACTGCAACACAAACATTTATGGCCAGATGGTCGAGTCCTTGGCTGAGCGTGGACGCTCTTGGAACAGGTCCAGAGTAAGGTGAGAGAGCTCACCAGGGATATGTCTGTGCCACTACATGCAGCTCCTGCTCAGGGGCAGGATGCCACACCTGCCCTACTACAGGGAGCTGCACCAAATCTTGGAGGGGTGGGAAAACATCTTCCCCAGTCACCAGCCAGTCAGAGGAGAAGCAGGGGGCCAGGGCCAGCTAGTCACGTCAGAAGAGGAAGAGATGGGCACCGTGGCCCTCTCCCTTGAACTGGTGCAAGGGAGCCAGGATGTCTCCAAGGCTTCCTTGAACACCTGGGAGGGATCTTCAGGTGAGTGGTCTCACTTTCACACACACAGGATGAGGGAGACAGGTGCACAAGAAGTAGAGGACAATTCTCATGTCCCCTCCCCTAGCAATGCCCAGGCTCCCTCCCCAAGTGAATTCTATAGCCCCTCCCACTGCCCTTCTGCCAACCCTGACCCCACTCTAGCTCTCCTTTCTCTCCCCCACCTGGGCTCCCCAGACCCATCCAACCCCAATGAGGTCCCTGCACCTGAGGTGGCACATTGAGCCCCCCCCCCTCCCAGTTACGAGCCCCTCTCCCTCTGCCCATCTTTTCTGAATCTTTAATCAATACAGACTGCATTTTGTTTTAAATCAAACCGGTATGCTTATTGGGAGGTCAGGGCAAGGGCAAAGGGAGGGGTTGTGGTGGGGAATGGATAGGGCCACAAGGCAGAGGCTCCTAGGGAGGAGGCCCTGTCAGAGTTACTGGAGTCCTTGAGAGAACCTCTCCCTCAGGGCCTCCTGGATGCAAACCCCGGACTGATGGGCCTGGCGGAAGGCAGCTGTTCTCGCCTGCTAGACGACTCATCCATAGTGGCAGGTGTATGCCCTCCCCTGCCTGGGAGGAAGGCCTCCCCCTTCCTCTCCACAGTGTTGTGGAGGACACAACATACTGCCACCAACTCAGGGATGTTGTGGTCCCCCACATGAAGGTAGATGAGGAGGCACTGAAAACGTGCCTAAAGAAGGCCGAAGGTGCACTCCACCTGGATCCTGGCCCGGTTCAGGTGGGCATTCAGATGGTTCCTGCTGGGATCCAGGCGGTTAGTATAAGGCTTCATCAGCCATGGCATTAGGGAGTAGGCCACATCCCCCACAATGCACAATGGCATCTGCATGTCCACAACCACTAAGTCATGGCAGGGAAGAAAGTGCCCACCTCCAGCTTCCTGTACAGTCTAGAGTTCTTCTTATTGGTCTTTCTTTCTGTCCTTCTGCTTCTATTACTTTTGCTCTTCTTGATGGTCTTCTTCTTGGACCCCAGTTTATACAGTGAAACCTGAGTCCTGCTTAACTAAACTTTAACCAATTATTTTAGTATAATTTTACTAAACAATCATATCATACTGCAACAGATTTACCTAACCAATCATACTCCACCACCTTAGCTGATTTACACCTAGCAAAATTAATTATACAGCAGATAGAAACAGTTACAAACTCGACAGAGATCACACAAAATAACAATAGGAAAGTGAGGACAATAATAATAGAATGTGGATTCCACATCTTCAACTATTGATAAACAGTTTATTGCCAGAAGAAATGCTGTTAATGAAGTTTTCTTTACCCATCTGTTTCTTATCTGGTGACAGTGGGTGCCATTAGGACACGATCCCCTTCTCACAGCCTGATGGGACACTATTTTAATGCAATTTAGATGGAATGTGAGTATGTGACTCCAGGCTTTACAGTTAATGGCTGCTGCTCTTTAGTCTGGCTGCAGAAGAAGGTTTTAGTTTAGGCCTACCAATATGGCTACAGGCCTTCCAACATGGTTACAGAAAAACCAAATTGTTACAACCCCACTTCACCTCCCGCAACCTACAGTCCCCTTTTCCCGAGGGTACCCCTTATGAAACACTCTTCCCTCCCCTGCAGGGACTGCAGCCTGAGAATGCCTTACATCCACGAAGAGGGCCTCAATGGTGGATTTCCTTATGCCAAAAAGGTTGCCCAGCAATCAGTAGTGGTGATGGCAACCAGTTTCTCCAGGGGTGTGGTGGGCTGCAGGTGGGTGTTGCATCTCTGGAGGATGGGGGCGAGCCAGGTATACGGCTCCTAAAAGGTGGTTTTCTGCATAAGGAAGTTTTGGAGTCACTGCTGGTCGTCCCACCGCTCTATGACCAGCCGGTCTCACCAGTCAGAACTGGTGTAGAGCCTCTCCACAGTGGGGTGCAGCTGCCAGAGTGCAGCAACCACAGCCATGGAGAGGGTCCCCAGAATGAGCTCGGGGTCCAGGTCATGCAGCATCAGGAAGGCAGCTGACAAAAAGTGCTGCAAAAACTGCAGCATGGCCACGTGGGGCCGTCGCATACCCAGGGGCAGCTCCAGCCTCATGGCACAAGAGAAAAAGCTGTGGTGTCCAAAAAGGAACAGGGCAACCACAGCAAGCACTACTAAAGCTTTGCTGTTCCTTGAAGAGGCAGGCAAGCATGCAGCAGAAGCAGAGAAACGGCTGTCTAGGGGGATCCCTTTAAGCATGTGTCTCTGCAAAGCTCCAGCACTCAGAGGCAAATGATGACCTAAAGGCCTGCCTGAAGTGGTTCCAGGTGGCCTTTTATGCAAAAGAGCATCCAATCAGTCTGGAGACTCTCTTTTGCAAAAGCACATTGCTTTTTCAATGCGCTTGTGTGGGGATGTGCTCATTCGCAAGATGTTTTTTCGGAAGATCTCTTCCAAAAAAAGCTTCTTGCGAAAGAAGCCTGTAGTATAGACATAGCCTAACTGTCTGAAGTGCCAAATAAGGCAAACCAGCTCCTTAGGCCATTTTTTTCTTATCACATGGCCAAACATTTGTTTCATTACAGTATGGACTAAAAACACAAGAGCTGAATAAATGAGTTCCTAAGTAGAGCATTTATTCTGTTAGTGAGGCAAATGCTTCTAAATCATTGTCAGGAAACATTTTTCTTCCACATTCCTGGAAACATGCCAGCACGCTGGATTCAGGGGTAGAGAGAGGTTTCAGAATATCACAAGTGCATTCCAGCCAGTCAAGATCTGTAGTTCGGCAATCCATCATGTCATCCACGTAACTCCTTTTTTCTTCTACTCTGTCCAGAGATGGAAGATGGACTCGTATATTTAATGCAGATGAATAGAGTCCAGAGATTTGGATTTTATTCTGAATTCTGCATTACCTTAAGCAATTCACCTAAGTGCCTCAGGCCTCAGTTTCCCGATGTGCACAAAAGTCAGAATTAGAAGTGATTGCAAAATAGATTTGTTTCTCACATAGAAAGTGTCAAAGTTTTCCATGCAAAAAATACATAAATAAAAAAACAACCCTTTTGCAAAAAACAAAACCAAGAAAGTTTTGGTGCCAAACTGAAAGTTTTGCTTTTCAGCTAAAAATGTTTGGGTTTTACCCATGAAAAAGAAAAACAATAGAGAATTTCTGCAAATTTCTGAAATTTTCGTTTAATTGAAAAACCATTTTTTGACTAGTGGTGGCTCTAACACAATAATACTTACACTTAACACATTGGGCTTGATTTACTAGTGTCTGCACAGTGCTTTAGGATTCACTGATGAAAGGAACATTTATGTGCAAAGGTAGCATTCTAAATGACTCCAAATTCTAACAGGTGTTCTACCAAGAATGCCAGATCCTCAGTTGGTGGTAGACTAGTGTAGTAAATAGAGCTATAACTGATTTATTCCAGCGATGGATGTGCCTCTGAATATTTAGACTTCATAGTACAAATATTTTCCCTAGCCAAACACTGTGTTATTCAAACTCCTTTAGCATGAACACATTATACTGAAATTGCTAATATATGAGTTAAAAATATATGTGCCACCTCAGAAGGCAGAGCTCTTGCTGCACAGCTGTTACCACCTAGCTCCTGAGTGAGAGGCCTGCCCATTAGGGCTCAGACCTTTCAGCTGCAGGTATTGCCTGCAACCATTACCAGGGGCGGCCTTAAAGTCAGGAGGCCACGCCTGGTGATGGGCCGCTGCCAGTGGGCCACCCCGAGGTGATCCAAAGGAGGCTGCCCTTTTGGGGGAGCCCTTTGGAGGCAGGGCAAGGGTGTGTGCTGTGATGGTAGATTGTAACTGAGTATGTGTTTGTGTGTGCTGCTGAGATATGTGGTTGCCTATTCAGTCCCTGGTGAGAGCAGGGAGGGCAGAGAAGGGTTCTTGGTGAGAGGAAGTTCCCTTTAGCTACCCAAACTGAAGGTGTGCTTGTTCTTCTACCCCCCCCCCCCCCGCACCGCCAATATGTGGTTTGGCACAGATGGGGTGCCTAAGGAGGAGGGCTCAGATGGCATCGTGGCAGTTGTGACAGGTAGGGGAAGATATAGAAGTAAGATCCGGACTGGCCAGCCAAGGGGAATGAGGTTTAGACAGTTATGTACTATTCCTATTTCCAGCCTTAAAAATGTTGGGAACTTTAATACCTGGCCATCAGCCCTGAGGATGCTGTTGCTGAATGCCAGGTCAGTATCCCAGAATACAGCTGTCATCCATGATTTAATTCTGAATGAAGGGGCTGACCTGGCTTGTATCACTGAGACCTGGCTGAGAGTGGAGGGAGGTGTCGACCTTTCCCAATTGTGCCCGGCTGGGTTTTCGGTACAGCATCAGACATGGCTTAACGATCGGGAAAGTGGGGTGGCAATTGTCTATTGAGATACTATCTCACTGGCTAGGGTTGTGGTCCAACAAAGTGTCAAATTTGAGTGTCTGTACTTGATGTTGGGTGTCCAGGATAGGTTGGGTATGCTGCTTGTGTATCACCCACCTTGCTCTATGTCAGATGCTCTGCTCTAGCTGGCCAATGTGGTCTCGGATGTGGCATTAAGGATGCCAAAGCTTTTGGTCTTGGGACACTTTAATATCCATGCCGAGGCTGTTTTATCTGGTCCAGCCCAAGATTTTATGGATACCATGACCACCCTATGATTATCCCAAGAAATAACTGACCCAACACATGTTGCAGGTCATATGCTCGATTTGATTTTTTGGACTAAGGGTGATAGAGTTCTTGGGATAAGGGATGTGGCTACATTCCCTTTGTCATGGACTGATCACTACCTGATTAGATTATGTGCTGACCTTCCCCTTCTCAGAGGCAGAGTACCAATTAAGATGATCCACCCTTAGAGGCTGATGGATCCGGAGGGTTTTCTGAGGTCCCTGAGGGATTGTTCAGCCATTATGGCAAATAGTCTTTTGATACCCTTGTTGGTACATGAAACACCGAGGTAGCCCGGGCAGTTGATATGATTGCTCCTAAGCTCCCTCTTCAGACCAGTTGAGCTAAGTTTGCTCCCTGGTTTTCTGGGGAGCTGATGGCAGCAAAACAGTCTGTGTGACGGCTAGAACGCCACTGGAGAAGAACTAAAGCTGAGTCTGATCGGCTGCGGGTTAAAGCTGAGCTGTGAGCTTACTCTGTGGCAGTGCTGACAGCAAAGAAAAGCTACTTCTCCACCTGTATCGCATCCGCACAATGCAGAATTGTTTCGAGTAGTGCGGGGCCTGTTTCAGTCTGGCACTCGTGACAAAACAGAGGAGCCTTTGGCCCCTGGCTGCAATCTGTTTGCAAAGCATTTTGCTAATAAGATCACCCGCATCCAGTTGGATTTAGACTCTGGGTGCTGTGTAAGTGGGGCACAGAATGTGTTGAGTGCACCACCCAGTCTTTTTTCTCTGGATCAGTTTCAGCTATTGCAGACTGAGAATGTGCACAGAGTGCTTGGAGGAGTGCGACCGACCACGTGCTCACTTGACCCCTGCACTTCACTTCATGGCTTATTAAATCTAGCCAGGAAGGGATAACTGGCTGAGGCCAGGGGATTATTAATGCGTCTTTTAGATGTGGTATGGTTCCTGCTGCCTTGAAAGAGGCAGTGATAAAACCATTACTCAAAAGAAGACCTCCCTGGACTCACATGACTTAAATAACTATCGCCCAATTGCTAATATTCCCTTCTTGGGCAAGGTACTCGAGAGGGCGGTGGTGTTGCAACTCCAATCTTTCTTGGAAGGAACAGACTACTTAGATCCATTTCAGTCTGGCTTTAGGCCTGGTTTTGGAACTGAAACAGCCTTGGTCGCCCTGGTAGACGATTTATGCCGGGAGATAGACAAGGGGAGTGCATCCCTGTTGATTCTCCTAGACCTCTTAGCGGCTTTTGATACCATTGACCATGATATCCTTCTGGGACGCTTGGCAGAGATGGGTATTGCAGGCACTATTTTGCAATGGTTCCGGTCCTACCTGTCAGGACGCTTTCAGAAGGTGGAGCTAGGGGTCTGCTATTCGACCCCGTGGCGATTGTGCTACAAGGTCCTGCAAGGTTCCATCTTGTTCCCTATACTGTTTAATATCTACATGAAGCCGCTGGGAGAGGTCATAAGGAGTTTTGGAGGATGGTGACACTAATATGCAGATGACACCCAACTCTATTTCCCTGTGACATTAGAACCAGCTGTGGAAGTAACTGATCTAAATCGGTGTCTGGAGGCAGTGATGGTTTGGATGAAGTCAAATAAGCTGAAGTTGAACCCAGATAAGACTGAGGTCCTGTGGATCAGGAGGCCATCTGTTCGGGAATGTGGCATGGCACCTGTTCTAGACGGGATTACTTTCCCCCTGAAAGAATAGGTAAGTAGCTTGGGAGTCCTCCTAGACCCTTTTTTAACATTTGAAAATCAGATTTCTTCGGTGGCCAGGAATGCCTTTGGGCAACTTTGTTTAATCCACTAGCTGCAACCCTTACTGAACAAACATGCCTTGGCCACAGTGATCCATGCTCTTGTTACATCCCGACTGGATTACTGTAATGGACTTTATATAGGGCTGCCTCTAAAGAGCCTTTGGAAACTTCAACTGTTCCAGAATGCAGCTGCTCGAGTTTCAACCAACCCTAGTTATACGGAGCAC
This sequence comes from Pelodiscus sinensis, assembly GCF_049634645.1. Lineage (NCBI taxonomy): Eukaryota > Metazoa > Chordata > Testudines > Trionychidae > Pelodiscus > Pelodiscus sinensis. The sequence continues at coordinate 22,107,140 of NC_134725.1, read as the reverse complement.
ATTATGCCAGTGTTTTGGCAGCTGCACTGGCTTCCGGTATGTTTCCGGGCCCCCAGCATCCATGATTTCCGCACTAGGCAGAGGAATGCAGCCGTCTTTACCAGGATAGCTGCCAGCCTGGCCACCAAAGGTCATATGTGAACCCAGGAACAGGTTTGCATTAAAATCAAGTTGGTCCAGTGAGACCTCCGGACCTGAGCCCTGAGCTTCCCCTTCCTCTTCTTCCCCCTGCTTTCCCCTTCCAGCTCTCTCCTTCCAGGTTTCCCCCTCCCCTCTCCCACTCTCTCTTCTCCCCTCTCCTGCCTCCTTTTCCCAGTCTCATCAGAGTTTCATTCCCTCCCCCCAACCCAGTTTTGGTAAATAAAGAGAGTTTGTGTTCATGAAAATATATTTTATTTTACATCAGGAAGAGGGGTTAGGGAAGGGTAAGTGGAAGGATGTGAGGGAGGAATGAGGCACAAGCCCCTAGTGGGGCAGATCAGGGAGACTCTTAGTGCTCCTCGGAGTATAAGCTCTCCTGCAGGGCCTCCTGGATACTGACAGCCCTTGCAATGGACCTCCCGGATGGCAGCCTGCAGCAAGTGCAGCCAGGTTCGCATCAACGTGTCCAAGAGAAGCACCAGAGTGCCCAGGGGCAGCTCTGGCTCCATGTTGCAGTGTGCCATGGTGTCCCAAGTGAGTGCAACCAGAGCACACAGACAAAATGCTTTGCTGTCCCTCACCAAGGTAGACAAGCAAGCAGGGAAACCTGAGAACTGGCTGTCCGGGAGGGTCCCTTTAAGCATAGACCTCAGCCTCAGACAGCAGTTCCACACAGTAAGTCCAGACCTGGTGCCCTGCCGAAACTGGTTCCGGCCAGCCTTAAAGGTGATTCAGAGTCCACTCAGTGTGGACGTGCTATTTCAAAATAGCAAAATGCTATTTTGAAATGCATTTTGTGTGTAGACGTGTTATTTCGAAATAAGCTATTTTGAAATAACTATTTCAAAATAAGATATTTCGAAATAACACTGTAGTGTAGACATACTCTCAGTTAATTGCTCTGTTCAACTGAACCAAAATAAACTTTTAAATAAGTTGCGGTGAGAGTGATATAATTTCATATATAATTTTCCCGACAACTCTCTCTGATTATGGTGTTCTTTCAGGTCCTACCTGAGAAATGCAATGGCAGCCCTGAGGGAAAGCCATGAGGCAGCCATGTGTGAAAAGCAGTTGAGCTACAGCTGAATAATTCCATTAACTGAAATGTCTCCCAGTGAGAAGGGCGCCATACCATTTCTTTACACCAAAAATTGACCCAAATCCTTGTGTATACCTCAGCCTTACAAACACTTTTGTGGGTACTTATCTTGAAATACATGCTTAGCTCCATTGACTTAGTTAAGGGAAAGATATGTGAAGGACTGGGACTGGAAGTGCTTTGGGGCAGGGACTGCTTTCTTACTGGTTGTATCTAGACTGGCATGATTTTGCGCAAATACTTTTAACGGAAAAGTTTTTCCGTTAAAAGTATTTGCACAAGAGAGCGTCTACACTGGCTCGGATGCTTTTACGCAAAAGACATCTTTTGCGCAAAATCATCCATGCCAGTGTAGACGCTCTCTTGTGCAAGAAACCTCCTATGGCCATTTTAGCCATCGGGCTTTTTTGCGCAAGAAATTAACTTGCCTGTCTACACAGGCCCTCTTGCACAAGAATACTTGTACAAGAGGGCTTATTCCTGAGTGGGAGCGTCAAAGTATTTGCACAAGAACCACTGATTTTGTACAGTACAAAGTCAGTGTTCTTGCGCAAATACTTGCAGCCAGTGTAGCAAAATCTTGCCAGTCTAGACGAACCCACTATGTGTACTCAGTGCCTAGTTCAATGAGGCTTTGATATCAAAGTGAGACCTCTATGTGCTCTAGGTGCTTCTAATATACAAATGTTAAACCTCACCTGTAGTGACTCAATGGAACTCCATGGAATACTATCTAGCTCTTTATACCACTCATGATTTTGTCCATCACCTCAAATTGCTAGAATGGGATTTACTCTGTGCTAGAAGATAGCACTTAAAGATAAATGGTTATTGCTGCAAAATAAGTGACTTTTTATAACTAAGCTAATCAACAGCTGAAACATCAAGGTGCTTCTATTGAAATGTGCAGCACTTAAATCTTCAAATTAATCAGTGGCTCCAGGATATTGCAGAGTGCCCTCTCTGGAGTCACCTTCCCCAAGGTCTGTGCATCTTTATAGAGTGTTGCTCAGGAACTCAGAAATGCTTTTCTGTGTGTTCTTTCTCAGTATAGACCTGAAAGAAAGATAATGATGTACATTTATTCAGCAACTCTCCAGACACTTCAAGACAGAGAATGTGGCAGCACCTGTGGCATACTTAAATCCAACACTTATGTAAGGGCTTTATTGGATCAGTGGTCAAGTGCTCTGCATCCTGCAGGATCAAATGTTGGTAGTTATTTTGGAAAACATGCTATAATGGACAGGACAGTCAAACTCAGAAGGAAACCCCAGCATCCAATAGCTCCAAGGACCTTTCCAGAGGTCATGAATAGCCAGGATACAGAAATGGCCCTTACAAAACCCCTGTGTAAGAGGGATCCCTGGGCTGCTATCTAAGATGACTTTAGCTGCAGTGCACTGCTGAAAGAACACAAAGTATCAAAAGCAGGAGCCAGAATCAGGCCCTGGAAACATTAAGAGGAAAAGAACAAATGAAACTAAATACAAATTGTGATAAGACTGGCATACTTTCCTTTGGAGATGGTATTTTTCTGTGTGAAACAAGGTAGGAGCATTATGGATTTTATAATTTTCCTAAAGAAGCAGCAGCAGCCATCTTGCTCACTCTACAAAGCCCTTCTAGCTTAGGAATCATCAAGTTGTTAGAAGAGTGATGTTTTCCTAGCTAGCAGATGAGAATAGTTATTACAGCCTTGCCTGGAATGCCATCCTGAGGTGGGTGCAACTGACTGAAAAGTTTAAAATCTGGTATGCCCTCCCAGTACACAATGCCCACATCTGTTTGCTTACACAGACATTTTATTTGAACCATTTGTGCTCAATTTCAGCTCGCTGGCCTGTAAAAGGATTCAGGAACTAACAAAGAAAAGACCCTTTTAAATGAAGTTTTGTACTGTCAATCTCCATTGGCAGCAAGAAAGTCTTTAATCGTGGTGTGACATTCATTCAGGTTTAATACAGGCTGTCCCCGGGTTACGTACAAGATAGGGACTGTAGGTTTGTTCTTAAGTTGAATCTGTATGTAAGTCGGAACTGGCGTCCAGATTCAGCCGCTGCTGAAACTGACCGGCGGCTGACTACAGGAAGCCCGAGGCAGAGTTGCTCTGCCCCAGGCTTCCTGGAATCAGCCTCTGATCAGTTTCAACAGGCTGAATCTGGACACCAGTTCCGACTTACATACAGATTCAACTTAAGAACCCCAGGCGTCCCCAAGTCAGCTGCTGCTGAAACTGATCAGCGGCTGATTCCAGGAAGCTCGGGGCAGAGCAACTCTGCCTCGGGCTTCCTGTAGTCAGCGCTGGTCAGTTTCAGCAGCGGCTGACTTGGGGACGCCTGGGGCAGAGCAGCTGGGGTGTTGCCGGGTTGCTCCAGTAGCGCCACTCCTCAGCGCTACTGGACCAATCCACCAGCATCCCAGCTGCTCTGCTCCAGGCATCCTGATTCAGCCGCCGCTGAAACTGACCAGCAGCGGCTGAATCAGGATGCCTGGGGCAGAGCAGCTGGGGTGCTGCTGGATTGGGGCGCTGCGGGACCAACTGGCAGCGCCCCAGCTGCTCTACCACAGGCGTCTGGAGAAAAGCCTGGACTGCTGGGAGGGGAGGGGGGGCGAAATAGCTGCGCCCCCCTATCCCCCGCCCAGCAGACCAGGGAGATGCGGGCGGGGGACCGAGATGCACCGTGGTCCCGCCGCCCGGGTCCTCCACGGCTTTGCTCCGCGTCTCCCTGGTCTGCTTATCTGCTGGAGACCAGCAGACCAGGGAGACGGGGCGCAAAGCCGCGGAGACAGCCACGGCGCATCTGCGCTGTCCACTGCCCGCGTGCTCCCCGGCTTTGCTCCCCGTCTCCCATGTCTGTTGGTCTCTAGCAGACCAGGGAGATGGGGAGCAAAGCCGCGGAGCTCGCCGGCAGCGGGACAGCCGCGGCGTGTCTGGGCTGTCCGCTGCCCGCGTGCTCCCCGGCTTTGCTCCCCGTCTCCCTGGTCTGGGAATGATCATCTGTGAGCCCTTGGTTTGCTGGAGTTAACTTCTCTAGCAAGCTAATCACAAACTCCTTCTCCAAAAATAATTATTTCTAGCTTTAGCCATAAGAAAAAAAAACCCAGAAAGAAAGAATACACATTAAAACAGCTACAACCAGCAAAGAAATTGCCTTTCATTAATTTTCCATATGTGGATTATGCCAAGAAGAATGTAAACAGTCCCACAGATACAAATTACCTGGCTTATTTACCAACTGCATTGTCTTAAACGAGCACTATTTTAATTTGAATATCAAATACTTCATGCAGCAGGAACAGAAAAGCCACACAAACCTAACAATGCATTTGTTACAGAATAGTCTTTTTGGACAACGCAATGGATTGGGTGCAGATTTCCTCTGCATACACATATTGGATACGTCTAGACTTGCATGATTTTCCGGAAATGCTTTTAACGGAAAAGTTTTCCGTTAAAAGCATTTTCGGAATAGAGTGTCTAGATTGGCATGGACGCTTTTCCACAAATGCACTTTTTGCGGAAAAGCGTCTGTGCCAATCTAGATGCGTTTTTCTGCAAAAAAGCCTCGATCGCCATTTTGCGATCGGTGCTTTTTTGCGGAAAACAAATCTGAGCTGTCTACACTGGCCCTTTTGCGCAAAAGCTTTGTGCAAAAGGGACTTTTGCCCGAATGGGAGCAGCATAGTATTTCCGCAAGAAGCACTGATTTCTTACAGTAGGAAGTCAGTGCTTTTGTAGAAATTCAAGCGGCCAGGGTAGACAGCTGGCAAGTTTTTCCAAAAAAGTGGCTGATTTTCCAGAAAAACTGGCCAGTCTAGACACAACCATTCTGTACACAGAGCCCAGTGCAGACATGGCCCAGTAGGTACTTTGCCATTATCCCTTTCCCCCAGCCTCCCACTGGCCCTCTACTACTGTCCTGGGAGCTCTGGTCCCATCCCTGACAGCTTGTGTCCCTCCCCCCTTTTAGCTAGTCCCCCCCCCATACACTACACTCTCCCCTTAATGGCCCCATAGTTCCCCCCTGTATCCCAATGCAGACCGAGGAACTGGCCCTCACCCTGCACCTGCTACAGTGTCCCCTGCCCCATCCTGCCTTGCAGGGAGGAGTGGTTGCTGGCTCCCAATCACATCAGTTCTCCATTCATGTCCTGCCATCACTAGCTCCCTCCCTCCCTGCAAGCAGGGAGGGAGTGGTTGCTTTCCTCATCCACCTCCCTTCAACGAATCCCTCCCTTTGTGTCCCTACCCTTCCCTCTAGCGCCCTTCTCCTCTGCTGAAATTTTGCAGGGAGGACTGGCTGCTAGCTTCCCTCTTCCTCAGTTTCCTACTCCCATCCTTCCTTTGCTAGCACACTCCCTTCCTACAAACAACTTAGCAGGAGGGAGTGGTTGCTTCCCCTCCCCCCCCCATCTCAAACCTCACCTCCACCTACCCCACCTCCCTGCCCCTCTCTCTCTCATGCCCTCCTCCTCAACCTTCAGCTGGCGGGGAGGAGTGGCTGCCTCTCCTTTCCCTCAGTTGCTCCTTTCCCCCAAGTTCAGTGCCCTCCTCCCCGGCTTCCTATCTAGTGGGGAGGAGTGGCCAATACCTCTCCCTTTACACACGCACCCCAGTTGAGCACCCTCCTCCCCCACCTCTGCCTTAGCTGGGAAGAGTGGTTGGCTTACCTCTCCCATCCCTCCTCCACTGGTCCCTACTCCTTCACTGTCTGCTGATTGGCAGGGAGGAGAAGTTGATCCTCAAACCCTTCCTTATGATCCATACCTTCTCTAACCCTTCCCCCATGATGGAGGATGTCTCTGACCCCTCTCCCATCCCTGTTAACCCCAAGGTTTCCCTGGTGCCACGGACCCTGCAGGCCACTGTGACCAACCTCCCGACCCCTAGTTTGGGCTCTGCTGCTGCCATGGCTGATGCTCCCCCTGATTCGGGAGGGCCCTCCTCCTCAGCCAGCAAGAACGGCCAGGGGAAAAAGAAGGGCAAAGGCCCAGCCTGGAAGGCCAAACCTCCCACAGCTGAGGCCGTCCTGACCACTGTGGCCCCATCATCTTCCACAACCCCTTCTTCCCCTGCCGTTCCCCCTACCAGCTCTAGGGGCGATTCACCTGTGGCCCCGAGAGTGTACCCATGGGTGCTGGCCAAACCAGTCAGGATTACCTGTCAGAGGCTCCAAGATCTTCCAGTAGATCCTGATGTTGACATGTCTGTGTCACTAAAGGTCTGGTCATGTGAATGCTATTTGTCAGCACTTTTGTTGGCAAAATACTTCCACCGTCTACATGTAGGGCCTGGGGGGTTGACAGGATTGCTGGGTTGTGGTCAGTGTGTGTGTGGGGTGGTGACTCCAATCTCCCTGGAAGGGGTTGGACTTTGGGCAGAAAGGGCAGGGCCAACTGAGGCCAGCACGCAGTAGTGCCCTGATTGGGCCTTGCCTTCCTTCCCCCCCTGCACCTGCCGATCCTCTGAACTGCACAGATTGCACAGTGTGGGGCTCTGGAGTGAGCAGCATGGTGCTCCCGCAGCAATTTAAAGAAACTGAGACTCCAGCCTCTGCTGCTTTTGCCATAGATCTGGGCCCTTCATAATCACTGCATCCCAGGGTAACTGCCCCCTTAGCCTCCCCATTGGTGGGCTTGTTGAGGGGTTCACAGTGTCCACAGGAGAGCACTCCTGCTCACAATAAGCCATCCACATTGCCACTTGCTGCAACACAACTTTTGTCTTTTGAGAGAGGGCTTTTTAAGTGCCTGTCATTCATCTGGCAATGAAGACAAGCCTAAGTGGGAAAAGTCCTTGAGAAGCCAAATATAAGATCATGCTGCACTGTAGTTGTGTGTGCAACTTGATGGGTCTGAATCATTTGAATTCTCTTTTCTTCATAAAGTCTAGCCATAGCCAGCAATGGCTCAGCAGAATGAAGTCCTCATTAACTGACCAAAGCCTGATAGGTATGTAATACATGACCTTTGTAACCAGTGTGGGGAGTTACACCAATCTGGTTCTATGCCATCTCCCCTTATTTCACTACATCTAATTCATCAGTTGTCAAGCCTTATTATGACTCAAGTACCCTAGCCAGCTCCTAAGTAATCTGTCCTCTTCAGGAATGGTGAGGAGTCAGAAATGCCATGGAACTGAGGGGCTTATTATCCTCAGGTGTCCTGGGTTTAAAGCTGTGATGGATAGGAGGAGTGCTGGCCAGTACCCGGTGACAAAGGGGTTAAACTCAGGTGGTTAACAAGGGTGTTGGCAGGGGGCCAGAAGACCCAATGCAGAGAAATGCTGAAATTTGAATTGTACAGGCAGTCCCCGACTTACGTGGATCCGACTTATGTCGGATCCGCACTTACGAACGGGGCTCTCTCACCCCAGAGCTCACAGGCAGCGATCAGCCACCTTGACCTCCGGGGCGAGAAAAGCTGCTCCCAGTGCCCCTGGTCTGCTGGGGACCATCTCCAGCAGACCAGGGGCATCGGGAGCAAAGCAGCAGCCCCGGCGGGTTTGCTCGCAGTGTCCCTGGTCTGCTGGAGACGGTCCCCAGCAGACCAGGGGCACCGCGAGCAAACCCGCAGCAGCGGCGTGTTCCCCCGCTTCTGAGGCTTTGCCAGAGCAAAGCCTCAGAAGCGTGGGACCCGGCCACGGCTGCGGGTTTGCTCGCGGTGCCCCTGGTCTGCTGGGGACCGTCTCCAGCAGACCAGGGGCACCGCGAGCAAAGCAGGTCCAGTGCCAGAGCAAAGCCTCAGAGGTGAGGCACCCCGCCACTGCGGCTTTGCTCCCCGTGTCCCTGGTCTGCTGGGGGGGGGGTGCAGCTAGTGTGCCCCCCCCAGCAGACCAGGATTTTGTTGTGGACCCTGGGGCAGAGCAGCTGGGGCGCTGCCGGTTGGTCCCGCAGCGCCGCTCTGGGCGCTACTGGACCAACCCGGCAGCACCCCAGCCCTCTGCCCCAGGCGTCCTGATTCAGCCGCTGCTGGTCAGTTTCAGCAGCAGCTGAATCAGGACCCTGGGGCAGAGCAGCTGGGGTGCTGCTGGGTTGGTCCAGTAGCGCCAAGGAGCCGCGCTACTGGAGCAACCCAGCAGCACCCCAGCTGCTCTGCCCCAGGCGTCCCCAAGTCAGCCATTGCTGAAACTGACTAGCGCTGACTACAGGAAGCCCGAGGCACAGTTGCTCTGCCCCAGGCTTCCTGGAATCAGTGGCTGATCAGTTTCAGCAGCAGCTGACTTGGGGTTCTTAAGTTGAATCTGTATGTAAGTCAGAACTGGCGGTCAGTTTCAGCAGCGGCTGAATCTGGAGCCAGTTCCGACTTACATACAGATTCAACTTAAGAACAAACCTACAGTCCCTATCTTGTACGTAACCCGGGGACTGCCTGTATAAGATACCTTGTCTGCTTTCTTCATGTGGGAGAATTAAAACACAGGATGATTTAAACCTAAGCATGACTACCTTACCTCCAAGAAATTTGGGGCATGGGAGTAGACAAGAAGGGATTGTGAGGAAATAAAGGGGGGAAATGTGTATCTAGTAATGATGAGGGCATTTGTCTTTATTTTTGTGGTTTGGTTTGAAATTCTCTGTGTGAATCCATGCCTCCCTGCCCCATTTACCATCTAAGAGTTGTTTCCAGAGATTTTGTTTTAATTTATTTTATCTAGTAAAGTATGCCTTATCAAGTATAACTTTTGTTTTGTAATAAAAATAATGTTTTAAGGTAATAAGTTGATTCTTGTGTCCTGGAAAGGAACAAAGGCTCTGTGTGTGTATGACTGCCTGCTTAAGTTGAGCGGTCAGCTGCCAGAGACTGCAGCTTGTTTTACTCTTTTCTTTTTTCAAGCTATTTTGGAGCAAAAGAGCTTGGGGGTATCCCTGGGGAAGGAATTCAAGTGTTTCCTCCTGTTTTTTTAGGGTTAAATGCCTTTGAGAAGTGAACAAATGCTGCCACCATCAGAGCCAGTGCATCTGTGACTCTGGGGGCTTTTTGTAAGCAGAATGTAGGGGCAAGATACTTAAGGTCTTTGTAGGCCTCCATCTTCTGCTCCCAGAGTGCCAGAGTAGGGAACAGCCCTAACAAAAGCCTTCTCTAAAAGCTCTTGCCTAGGATAGGTAGGGAACCCAAACACATCCATTTCTCTGGATTCCAGCTCAGCACCCTACTTTGGAAAAGTCAGAGGTGTCCTTCTCAGTCCTGCTTCTCCCTAAGCTAGGGTATGTCTACACTACCCCGCTAGTTATTCCGAACTATCTGTACGCCTCGTGGAACGAGGTGTATAGATAGATCGGAATGGCTACGTAGTTCGAACTATCTAGCCCGTGCCGCGTGTAGCCGCGCGGCACGGGGTTCGCACTAGCCAGCTTTTAAAAATGGTGGAGCCGGCTTTATGCTAATGAAGCCTGGGAAATTCAAATCCCGGGCTTCATTAGCAAGTGCGGTATGCATACATTACCCCGCTAGTTCGAACTAGCGGGGTAGTGTAGACATACCCGTACTGATTACTTCTTCTCCTCTTCTATCTCTTTGGAAGGCCAGTTTGTCCAGCTATTTCTCATCAGACTGTCAGGGAGATCTTACTCCATACTCCTCTCCTGCAACCCTTTTATCCTCACAGCTATTGTGGTGCTGCCAATCAGCTTTGTCTAAGCAGGCAGGTAAAATAAAAGTTTTGTTATCTGGCACTCATGAGGAATGGGGGTTCAAAGTTAATTGAATGTGCTGGATAACAAGGCTTATTGCTCTGCACCCATCATACAGGTGGCTCCCAGCAGCATATGGCAGGCTGAGACAGGAGGCATCTACTACTGATGTCATCTGGCAGTGCCAGCTGACAGAAGCCCTCAACAGCCAGCTGGACAGGCAGGAGTCAGGTGCATGAGCCTGAAGACACAGCAGTATTGTAGCTAGGGGCAATGCCAGTTAATGAAGTTTTCTGGTTAACAGAGTGCTGGATAACAAAGCTTTCACTGTACTTTGGCTGCTTAACCAGCAAACCACATGACAAATTGTCAGAGTGGAGGCAGGACTTTAGCCAAACACTATAATAAAAAAGCTAATTTAAATATAAAGTGCTTATGCAGTGTAGGGGATATGGTTGATGTCTTAGGTTACTTTGTTCTAGATCATCAGATCCTATAAGTTTTCTCCCAGTTAGCTTGGCAAAATAATCCTATACACAGGGCTCGCTGAACCATGGTGAGCCCCGCTCGCCAGCCACGCTGTCCAGCGATCTGTGCATGCGCAGATAGCCTGAATCCAGCTCTTCCGGGTTGCAATCTACTCGCCACGGGTGAGTAGATTGTATTATTTGTCAAGCCCTGCCTATTCGTCTACACTGTAGGCTTCTTGCACAAGAGTGGCTGTTCTTGCACAAAAGCTTGTGGAGGTCTACACTGGACACGCATTTTTTCACAAGTAAATTTACAGTAAAGCACTGGAACAGAGAGCTTCTTGCACAAGAGTTATTCCTCTCCCTCTGAGGAATAAGCCCTCTTGTGCAAAAGATCTTGAGCAAGAAGGCAGTGTGCATGGGCAACAGGGGCTTCTTGTGCAAGAAACTCCTATGGCTAAAATGGCCATCAGAGCTTTCTTGCGCAAGAGAGCATCCACACTGCCATGGACGCTCTTGGCAGTGTTGATGCGCTCTTGTGTAAGACCTTTTGCACAAGAATTCTTCTGCAAAACAGTTCTTGCACAAGAAGCTTGCAGTGTAGACGTAGCCCTAGAGTATATGCCAAGCTATCCCAATTTTACTCCATGGAATCACTCTGGGTACGTCTACATTACAAAGTTAGTTCGAACTAACAGACGTTAGTTTGAACTAACTTTGATAGGCGCTACACTAGCGCTCCATTAGTTCGAATTTAATTTGAACTAGCGGAGCGCTTAGTTCGAACTAGATAATCCTCATTCCACGAGGATTAAGCCTAGTTCGAATTTACTAGTTTGAATTAAGGGGTGTATAGCCCCTTAATTCGAACTAGTGGGAGGCTAGCCCTCCCCAGGTTTCCCTGGTGGCCACTCTGGCCAACACCAGGCAAACTCTACTGCCCCCCTCCCGGCCCCGGACCCCTTAAAGGGACACGGGCTGGCTATGGTGCACATGCCAGGTGCAAGCCTGCCAGCACCCAGCCAGCAGACCCTGCACCTGGCACTGCTCGAACCACCCACCCGATGCCCCTCAGCTCTCCCTCTCTTCCCGGGACCAGGCTGGTGGCTCCCGGGAGCTTGCCAAGGACCGCAAGAGGCGGGCACCCGCCTGGGCTAGTGCAGACATCGTGGACCTCGTCCATGATCTCCGCACTAGGCACAGGAAAGTGGCTGTCTAGGGCTGGAGAGCTGCCAGTCTGGCCACCCAGGAGCAGGTGTGCATGAAAATCAAGGTGGTCCACTGAGACCCCCGACCCTGTGCCCTGAGTTTACAATGGCCGTCCTGGGTCAGACCATCTAGCCCAGTAGCCTGTCTGCCGACAGCGGCCAACCCTAGGAACCCTGGAGGGGATGGACCGAAGAGAGTGACCAAGCCATTTGTCTCGTGCCATCCCTCTCCAGCCTTCCACAAACCTTGGGCAGGGACACCACTCCTACCCCCTGGCTAATAGGACTCCATGGACCCAACCTCCATGACTTGATCTCACTTCCCTTTAAACTCTGTTCTAGTTCTAGCCTTCAGAGCCTCCTGCAGCAAGGAGTTCCACAGGTTGACTCTTTGCTTTGTGAAGAACAACTTTCTGTTACTAGTTTGAAGCCTGCTACCCATTCCTTTCCTTTGGTGTCCTCTAGTCCTTCTTTATGGGAACTCATGAAGAACTTTTCTGTATGCACCCTCTCCACCCAACTCCTGTTTTTAGAGACCTCTATCCTGTCCCCCCTCTGTCTCCTCTTTTCTAAGCTGAAAAGTCCCAGTCTCTTTAGCCTCTCTTCATATGGGACCTGTTCCCAACCCCTGATCATTTTAGTTGCCCTCCCTTCTCCCACCCTCTCTCTTCCCCTCTCCCATCTCCTTTTCCCAGTCTCCCCCAGCTTTATTCAATAAAGACAGATTCCATTTTTGAACACAATTGTCCTTTATTTTGTACATCAAGAAGAGGGGCTAGGGAAGGGTAAGTGGAAGGAGGTGAGGGAGGAATGGGGTACACGCCCCCGATGGGGAGGACTGGGCTGGCTCTGCGGGCTTCTGGGGGTGGAAGCTCTCATGCAGCCCCCCCAATTGCCCCCTCTCCCCAGATGGCAGCCTGCGGCAAGTGCAGCCGGGCTGATGACCAAGTGCTGTGATATGCCCAGTGTGGGTACTCCGGGCACTCCAAGCCAGGACTGCTTTGCAAGCGGGGCATCCTGAGAACTGTCTGTCCGGGGTAGGGGTTCGAGACCCTTTAAGCACAGCCCTGGGCTAGCCTGAAACAGCATCTCCACGCTCTAAGTCCTCCTCTGATGCCCTGCCGGCACTGCTTCCGGCCATCCTTAAGCCTGGTTCAGGGTCCACTTAATGTGGACGCGCTAGTTCGAATTAGCAAAACGCTAATTCGAACTAGTTTTTAGTTCTAGATGCATTAGTTCGAATTAGCTTAGTTCGAATTAACTAATTCAAACTAAGTTAGTTCGAATTAGCGCTGTAGTGTAGACGTACTCTCTGTATGGTTTAGGACAACTGATGATACATCATTGGGGACTGTAACTCACTGTCTAAATGATGTCCTCCCTTTGAAATGATGTGCCTAATCTTGGGACAGTTGTTAAAAGCCCTTGTTACATGATCCACAACCTGCACTGAAACTAAACAATAACTGGTTTTCCTGTTCTTTCAAAACATAGCCTAGCCTGTGGATACCCATGTATATAAAGCAAATAACAGCAAATTTGCAGGGCTCTAGTTGCTGCCTGCCGTTTGCTGAGGGTTCAGAGACAGTGATTAGGAGGACTCCAGTTACAAGCAGGTGGCTGGAAACAAGGATCCTTCTAGTGTGGAGGTTGCTCACAAACACTGCTAAGTGCCACCCGTATATGAGGACAAAGAGGAACAGTGACAAATCAAAAAGACTCATTCAATACAGCATGCTACTCTAGGGCTCAGCCCTCTTTTGGGCTCAGTTCTTCTGTGCCCACACTAAGACTGTGTCTAGACTGCATCCCTTTTCTGTAAAAGGGATGCAAATTAGACACATCGCAATTGCTATTGAAGCGGGGATTTAAATCCCCCCCGCTTCATTTGCATAAACATGGCTGCTGCTTTTTTCCGGCTCGGAACTTTGCCGGAAAAAAGCACCAGTCTAGATGGGGATCTTTCAGAAAATAAAGCCTTTTCCGAAAGATCCCTTATTCCTTTTTTTAAGAGGAATAAGGGATCTTTCGGAAAAGGCTTTATTTTCCGAAAGATCCCCATCTAGACTGGCGCTTTTTTCCGGCAAAGCTCCGAGGCGGAAAAAAGCGACAGCCATGTTTATGCAAATGAAGCGGGGGGGATTTAAATCCCCGCTTCATTTGCAATTGCGATGTGTCTAATTTGCATCCTTTTTACGGAAAAGGGATGCAGTCTAGACACAGCCATGCTGTAAACCAGTCCAGTGTAGTGTAAGAGAGCCAGTATGTCTGTAGGACAATTACACAAGTGTCTGATTCTGAGGAAATCAAGGCACCTTTGGATATTTTTGACTCATTGCTTTTTTGGTGGATAAGTGTCTGAGCAAGGAGATCTGGGGGAAAAGGCACTGGAAGCAAAAATATCTGCTTCTCTGAGCTGAGTCACCTTATTCTCTGCTCTTCCAGACAAGTTTTCCTATATACCTGTCTGGTGCTGCTGAACTCAGCTTCCTCAGGTGACAAGCTGCTCATGTGCAATCTTATCAGCTAGGCAATGGTATTCCCTGCTGGTCAAAGGAGGCTGTCTGGATACAGTAGGAAGGCCAGAGCTGACAGGAAAAGCATGATTAAAGGGAGCAATTCATTTAGTGGCAGCACCCTAAAAGTAAAAGCCTGGACAAAACTGAGGAAAAGAGGGGGTGGGAAGGAAAAAGGGAAGACTGAGAGAGCTTTTATTCTTTTAACAAATTAAATAAAAAAAATCTAAAAAGACTACTGTTTGCATAATTTGACACTTCTGTAAACATGGGACATGCATAATCAATATCAAACTACATACTAATTGCCTGATAATGTCAACATAGAGGAAAACAATTCTCAGTTCATGTATAACAAGATGGAAGCCCACTGAGTGCTGTATAGGTGGGTTTTTTTCTTTTTAAATTTGTATGTCTCAACACGATGGTAAAGCATGGCTTATGCAAGAATTCGGAAGTTTAATGTTTTATTTATGTTAAGACTTGGACTGAAATACTTTGTTTCCTTTGCACTTTAACAGAAATATGTAAAACCCCTATAACACACACACAAAAATATGGCATGCTCTGTCAGGACACTGAAAGGACAAGTCTTCTGGTATTAGTCTAGGACAGGTGTAGCCAAGAAGAAGTCTAAGAAGAAGTCACAGTTTACCAATGTATATTGCCAAAGAACTATAATAATTTGTCAGCAGTCCCCCTCAGGTGCCTCCTCTCCCTTCTTCAGCATCTTTTGCCCATCAGCAGCCCCACCAATCAGTGCCTCCTTTTCCTTCCCCATGCCTCTTGCCCACTGCAATCAGCTGTTTCATGGCACTCAGGAGGCTCTCTGGAGGAGGGAAGGAGCAAGGGTGCAATATGCTTGGAAGAGGAAGTGAAGCCAGGAGTCGAGCACTGGAAATTTGGTACCTGTAGCTGCAGCCCCAAAGTCGGTACCTGAGCAAGGAGCTGCATATTAACTTCAGAAGAGCCACAGGTTGGCCACTCCTGGTCTAGAAGGCTACTCCACACTGCACACTGATTTCAGAATAAACTATTCCAGAAGAAATAATCCAAATAGCTTATTTTGAAATAGTGCATCTACACACCAAATGCTTATCAAAATAGCACTTAGCTATTTCAAAATAGAGCAGCCACACTCACTGAACACTGAATCACATTTAAGGTCACCCGGAAGCATGTCAGGTAGGACATCAGGACAGCAATCACTTCCCATGGCTGCTGCATGAAGCTATCCAAGGCTCGTGTCTTAGGCTCTTCTCCTTTGCCTACTCCTCAAGGGATTGCAAAGCCTCTTCTCTGCCTGCTGTGGTTTCCCTTGTGGACACCTCAGCAATCCAACTATGGAGACAGAGCAGCCTCTGGTCAGGCAACATCTATTGCAGCTTGTGCTGCAGTCCTCATGCAGCAGTTTCTGCAGGTGGCCTCCCAGGCCCCACAGGAATCCAACCGTCTGCTCCATTTGTAGACCTTCATCAGCTCTCTGTGGGGGTATGTCTACACTACCACCCTAGTTCGAACTAGGGTGGTAGTGTAGACATACCCTGGGTGTGGCTCATGCTGTTGTGTTCCACCCGCCGTCTTCTGCACACTGTGCTTTGTCACATCTGGCATCTGGACACCAGTTCTGAGAGGTGGGACTGTTTCGTCATGGAGAGGTGAGATGACCTGCAGTGGATTCAGAATTTCCACATGCAGAAGGACACTTTTCTGGAGCTCTGAGTGTGTCTTTCCTCTGCCTTCGGGTGACTGGACAATTACATGAGACTTACTATCCCCCTGCAGAAGCAGGTTGCCATTGCCATGTGCAATCTCACCATGCTGGACAGATACTGATCCATTGGGCACCAGTTTGGGTGGGGAAATTGACCGTTTGGGCCCTGGTAATGCAGGCATGGTGCTCTTGGGCTATTGTCCCAGGAGGGGAGTGGACTGCTGGAATGGGGTTCCCTATGGAAGGGGATGATGGTGGTGGAGGAAGCCCCCTCCCTGGAGGTCTTTCACACTCGTCTTCACAAAGCCCTGCTGGAAAATGGGGTAAGTGGGGGGTTGCTCCTTTTGTGAGGTGAGGAGTGGGCCTCAAAGAACTCCTGAGGGGTTCTTTGCTTCTTTATTTGTATCCTTCTACAGGTGCTCTGGGCCAACAACACCATCCTGCTATGCAGGATCATCAGCCTTGGCTATTGTCACCAGCTTTGCTGACATGGACTTCCCCACCTGTGAGTGTGCTATTGACAGCAGCCATCCATCTGGCTGCCAACCACCAGGCATCTGTGTACATTAACTGGAAGGGGTACTTTTTGATGGTCCTGCAGGCAGTCACCGGCTCCCACAGCCAGTTCACAGACATATGTCAGGTGGTCAGGAACGTACACAATGCCTGCATTTTCCGCAACTCCAGAATGTTCAGAAAGCTGCACGCCAGCACCTTTTCACCCAACCTCACGATTAGAATCAGGGACATGGACAAGCCCATCTGCATGTTGGGGGATGCAGCCTACTCAATTTTGCCCTAGTTAATGAAGCCACAGACTGGTCACCTTGACCACTCCAAGGAACAGTGCAAGGCCAGCCTCAGCAGGGCCCACATGGTTGTGGAGGGTGTCTTTGGGTGTTTAAAGGTATGGTTCTGATACCTCCTCACCTGGCTGGACATCAGGGAGCAGAACATCCCACATTTAGGGTATGTCTACACTGCCACCCTAGTTTGAACTAGGGTGGCTAATGTAGTCATTCAAATTTAGTTAATTCGAAATAAGCAAATTTGAAATAACACATCTAGACTCAAAAACTAATTTGAATTAGTGTTTTGCTAATTCGAAATAGTGTGTCCACAGTGATTGGACGCTGGCTCGTAATTAAGGCCAGCTGAAGCTGGTTCCAGCAGGGCATCAGGTCAGTAGTTGCTTTGAGTGGCTGCTGTCTGAGGCTATCTGAGGCTAGTGCTTAAAGGGACCCCCCCGGACAGCCGGTTTTCAGCTTTTCTGCTTGCTTGCCTACCTTGCCGAGGCACAGCAAAGTGTTTCCCTCTCCGCCTGTCTGTTTCGGTAGTTCTCACTGGGGACACCGCTGCAGTTGGCACCATGCAGCCAGAGCTCACCCTGGGCATTCTGGTGCAGTTTTTGGACTTGTTGCTGCAAGCCTGGCACCAATGGCTGGAGGCTGCCTGGCACCATCTGGTGCATGTCAGCCCCCTGCCTCTTCCCCTGGCCTCCCTGGGGGCCATGGAGGAGCCGCAGCAGCATCCGAATGTTAGTTCGAATTAGTTAGTTTGAATTAACTTTGTAGTGTAGACATACCCTTGCAGACTTTTTGTTTTTGAAAAAGCAAACTCTTTGGCTGTGTCTACACTGGCATGAATTTCCAGAAATGCTTAAAACGGAATACTATTCCGTTTTCAGTTTTTCTGGAAAAGGAGCGTCTACATTGGCAGGCTGCTTTTCCAGAAAAGCCCTTTTCGTGATCGGGGCTTTTTTCTGGAAAAGACTACTGGGCTGTCTACACTGGCCCTTTTCCGGAACAGTGATCCGGAATAAGGACTTATGCCCGAGCGGGAGCAGAATAGTTTTTCCGGAATAGCAGCTGATTTTGTACAGTAGAGCATCATTGCTTTTCCGGAAATTCAAGGGCCAGTGTAGACAGCTTGCAGCTTATTCCGGAAAAGCGGCTGATTTTCCGGAATAAGTGGCCCAGTGTAGACACAGCCTTTGGTTTTTTATTTGGGGGTAGAAGTAACTGGGAGCGACTGGGGAAAGTACCTGGCAGAGGGGAGGAGAGAGAAGGGAGAAGCAGGAAGATGGATGGTAATTCTGAAGGTGAGGGGAAGGAGAAGCTGGAAGGGGAATGAGGGTGATGAGAGGCTCAGGGCTTTGGCCATGGGTTCAGGGACCTTGGTGACCATAGGGGAATATTGGGGAGAAGCAGAAGGGGCAGGAGCAGGAGCAAGCAGCATGCTGGTGATGAGGGACTGAACTGCCATGCACACGGTGCATCCCTGATTCAGCATCTCCCACCAGGTGTCTCATTGCAGCTGGCTGTCTTCGTGCAGTCTCCAGTCCAGAGTCTGCTCCACAATGCCGTGAGGTGCTCCCTCTGGAACTCATCCATGGGTCTTCTATGCAGGTGGATCCCTCAGGTTTAGGAGGCTGCCCTGGTTGGTGTCAACCACCCCCTTGTTGCAGTGGGTCTGGCTATGGAGAACAGAGAGATGGTCAGTTATCCCTAGAGACACTGTGCCTGAAGTTTAGCCTTCATGTCTGAGGTGAGATCGAACGGTGTGAGTCGGGATGAATGCAATGTGCTTGGAGCTAGGCTATGTGTGGTCTAGCCAGTGGGCCCTTTCCTGCAGGGGCCCAGAGATCCAAGGGGGGATCCTCACTATCCATGTCCTGGGGACAAGCAGACATGTGATCCCACCAAACCGGGATACTGCGGGTGGCTGGGCTTTCCTCCATGCTGCACACAGGCTGGGTCTGGTGGTGTTGGCATCCCGCAGTGATGTATCCCTGATTGCTGAGGCAGAGAGGGCAGGGTATTGGAGGGAGGTGTGTGTGTGAGTAGCAGATGCTCCTGCGACTTGCCATGCTGTCCCCGGGAGTGCATGCTGCCCTGAGAGTGCAGGCATGCGTGTGTGAGGCACTGCTGAGGGTGTGTGTGTGTGTGTGTGTGTGTGTGTGTGTGTGTGTGTGAGAGAGAGAGAGTGGGTGCGCACATGCGTGCGTCTGTCTCCATGTCCCCAGCCTCCTTCTAGTAGTGGCTTGTGGTGGGTATCCCCACTACCGTGTTAGGAGTATGGCAGGCCTCTCCAGACACCTTGTGGCCAATGTCACAAAGGTCCTCTGGTCCACAGGCTGCTGCGCAATCCCCAGGCCACCTACCATCTCCACCCGGTGTCTGTAGGGAATGTAATGGCACTCATCTGATGTGTCTTCCCCAGCCTTGGCTGATGCCTGGGACACATCCAGGCTACATCTACACTGGCATGATTTTCCGGAAATGCTTTTAATGGAAAAGTTTTCCATTAAAAGCATTTTCGGAAAAGCGTGTCTAGATTGGCAGGACACTTTTCTGCAAAATCACTTTTTGCGGAAAAGCGTCCGTGGCCAATCTAGACGCACTTTTCCGCAAAAAAGCCTCAATCGCCATTTTCGCTATTGGGGCTTTTTTGCGGAAAACAAATCTCTGCTGTCTACACTGGCCCTTTTGCGTAAAAGTTTTTCGGAAAAAGACTTTTGCCCGAACGGGAGTAGCATAGTATTTCTGCAAAAGCACTGACAATCTTACATGAGATCGTCAGTGCTTTTGCGGAAATTCAAGAGGCCAGTGTAGACAGCTGGCAAGTTTTTCCGGAAAAACGGCTGATTTTCCGGAAAAAGTGGCCAGTCTAGACACAACCCCAGAGTGTGGGGTACTGGCTACAGGTTCAGGAGGGTTGTTGTGGCTCAGGGCTGTCAGGACCTGCTGTCTGCCATGAGTCCTTTCCCCTGAGGCTGCAGTTTTAAGGGCTCCAGGGGAAGGGAGGACTACAGAGTTCTGATGAGTGTAGACAGAGCGGCCAGCCACTGTGGGAAGGGCTGGAGGCCACATATTTTGAAATAACTCAAGCCACCCTGTCTACACTGGCACTCTTTTGAAATAGCTATTTTGGAAGAGGCATTATTCCTCATGGAATGAGGTTTACAAACACCGAAATAAGCCACCTGTTATTTCACAATTATTTTGAAATAATGGGCTTGCTCTGTGGATGCTTGCAAAAAAAAATTTAATAACACCCGGAGGGACTCAGTAGATGATAAGTATAATATAATGTTAATGAGAAAGAAGGTTAATTCCTGTGTCTAAACTGAAGAACTTGGTGCAAACGAGTTTTTTCATTTAATAGAATATTCTACAATCTTGCATTTTTTTAACATTCTCAAATGGAACACAACCAAGAAATTTTGAAATTTCCCACAAAATGAAATTCTATTTTTTGAACTTTATGTTGGCTTGATGTAAATGCTTTGTTTTCATTTTAAAAAGTTTCCAGACTTGTTTAGTTTAACCTTAAAATTTTGTTTAGATTTTGACTATTAAAACAAATGAATTTCTCTCCTGGAAGTTGTATCAAACTGAAAAATCAAAAATATTCTGTCAAAATGGAGGATGTCTATATTAGTAACCACTTGATTTAGATATTTTCTATCTTTCTTACTATACTATACAAGGTTTTTCCTTGCAGCCCCTCCCTCCATCCTAAGCCGAGTGGCCATGCAGCCTTCTGCATGCCTCACCGAGACCTAAGGTTGTGGGAGCCGTGAGCTGTGTGGCTTCCAAGGCATGCAGTTTCCCCCCTTTCCTACCCTATTTTGTTTCCTCTCCCCCGCCATGATTCCCTATTGGCTCCACACTACATAGGTTGGGGTTCACTCCGGCACATGGTCAATGGCTGCCAGAATTTAAATTGAACCATGCAGCAACTCTGGTGTCCAGAGCAGGGGAGTAGAAGCAAGCAGGAACCAGGGGAGAATGTAGGAGCTGCAAGGGTTTGGCTGGAGAGAGGGGTGGGGTGGAAGCTGCATGATCACTTGGGGGTTTGGGTGGGGGGAAGAGGGGTATATGGGATCTGTGGGGTTTCTCAGGGGGCACAAGGGATCTGCAGGGGCTCAGTGGGGGGTGCATGAGAGTGGTGGGAGTTTGCCTGGGGATAGGGGGCTGCTCAGGAGCTGTTCAAGGATCTCAGGAGCTCAGGTGGGGCATGCAGGATCTGTGGGGGCTCAGATGAGGGGACAGCATGCATGATCTGCAGAGACTCTTTGGGGGGCACACAGGATCTGTGGGGCCTTGAGTCAGGGGCAAATGGGGAGCCACATGACCTCTTGTGGGCTTGGTTAGGGAGACGGCTGGCACACAGGAGCTGCAGGGGCTTGGGTGGGAGTAGGTGGGGGCATGCAGGAGACATATGGTCTCAGGTGGGAGGAGGTGGAGAAACATCGTGGCCCAGGTTTGGGGAAAGGGGGTGCTGGAGCTATAGGGAAAGGGGGACTTGGGGGGCTGGGGCAGGGGACTTGCAGTAGCCACAGACCCTCACGGGGGCTCAGGTGGGAGGGGGCATGCAGGACATGTGAGGCATTTCTGGTGGTCCGGGGATGGGGGTGCATGGGAGCCAGATGGCCTTGCACCTCACCAGTGGGAATCCAGAGCAACGTGGCCTCCCCCTCACAACCAGAGGGAGAGGGCCAGGTGCTACGCTCCTTTTCCCTTTCCCCTGCATGTTTCCTCCTGCCTCCCAGAGGGAGAGGGCCAAGCCAGCTATGGCCTCAGCCCAGCCCAACCCCACAGTGGCAAAAGGGAAGAAACTTGGGCCAGCCTCAATCCAGCCCAACCTCTTCCCACTTTCCCAGGTAGCAGGAAGGAGAGAACTAGGCCAGCCATGGCCTCGGTCCTGCCCAACCACTCCAACCCCACCCCCTCGGCGGGTGGACAGCTGCTATGCTATGCCTAAACTTGGCTCTTCCTGGTATCTGGGGGGAAAGCCTCGGCTGCCTACCCCTGTAGAGGGGCGTTGGCAAGCATAGCGAGCAGGGGTCACCGCCCCGCCTCCTCCTTTCCTCCTCACAGCTAACCAGCAGGGATCGGCAACCCATGGCTTCTGGACCCCAATTTCTTTCCCGGACAAAACCTTCAAATACCGGACTGTCTGGTACAAAACAGGACACCTGGCAGTCCTACCCTACCTTGCACCCTCCCTCCTAGCCAGATACCCTACCCCCAATCTGCTCCTGCTCCCACCTCCTGGAATGCTCATGCAGCGCCAGGTCCCCCAAGCCCTCGCCCAGGCTGGGTGGAGGATGCAGCTGGGTGAAACACTGAAAATTTATTCATTTTCCTTCTTTTTTTATATGCATTTATATTTTTGGGCTTCAAAAAACAGTACTGAAAAAAAAAAACGGGTTCCAACTAAAGTAAAAAGTTTGGGAAACCCTGAGCTAGCCAGCTTTCTATCCATCTTACAGTCCATTTATCCAATCCATATTCCCTTAACTTGCTGGCAAGAATATTGTGGGTGACTGTATCAAAAGCTTTGCTAATGCTGGCACTGGGGGCTTTGGGAGGGCCAGAAACAACTTATTTGAATATTCATCATTTGCTTAATGAATATGCAAATATGCAAATTAATGTTACTGGTTTTCCAAAAGCTCATGAATGGATTTACTGATCCCCGCATCAAAAAGTCTGAGAACCCCTGAGCTATTGTGTGTGTCATAAGGATACATTGCTGTCAAAGGAGGTTCATAGTCACTATGTAAAAGTGTGTCCATTCTACCTACACACCTGTCATCAATGGCCAGAAATCATGGAGAGAGGTGCCTTACCAATGCTTCCATAGAGGACAGATATCTAGATACTTCCACCAAATTAAAGACACCAACAAGTGGTCATGACCATAGGTGTGAAAAGACTGCAAAGATATAAGCATCTGGTATTATCACAGTTCCAAACCTTGAGGTCCTCCTTTCTCAGGACCTCACAAGGGAATGAAGTCTGAGCAACAATTTGAGCATGACACTCCAGGATTAAATGATTTGTCAGCAGAACTCCACTGATATCACTGGAGATAGGCCAGTAAAGAATGTGCTTCGGATCCAAGTGTAGAAACCCCCAGCAGTGAGATCAGACTATCTCCCTATCTCCCCCAATCCACATATTTGGCCACTGAATAGTGGGGTGGGGTGGTAACTGATAAGCCTCCCAAAATAGAGCTTTGTTGCTCTACCAAAGGAAAAGGAGATGTGCTGGGCATGTACAGAAAGAAAACTGTGAGAGAGGTTGAGAAAATAATGCAGAGTGATAAAGAATCAGGGAAAGCAAAGCAGGAAAAGGAATGGCAGGAGGCAAAGAAAGACACATTTGTTGTGTTTAGGTAGAACATTGGAATTTACAGGGTTCCTAACAAAGTCCATGATCATTTGTCTATTGAAATCTGTGGCAAAACTCCCTGTGACTTCAGTTAGAGCCAAGGCCAGAATGAAAAGAGATGAATTCCTATGACTTTCATTATGACATCTACTCCCAAGACAAAAGCAGATAGTGACAGGATGGTGTGGTGGAGAATCTATAAGTAGTTTGCTGTGCTCACACATTTGCTGTCCAGACTTTAGCTAGCACAGTAGGACCAATGTTTGCCTATCAGCCTTTTTAAAGATGCTTGTTTAATTAAAAAAGTCACTCTTAAATTACTTGTTTGGCATTTTATTACCTTATGTCGGGCTAAACCAGGGCATTACTAATATGGTTTGATGGCTACTGGGTAACAACCATGATTCCAAGATCACAAAATCAGATTTTCTTTCCTTCCAAAAACTATTTAAAAATAATAATAACATATTTTTAACTTTACTCTGTTCAAGCCAACTGTGTCCAATGGTGTTCACTGGTCAGGTAACTAAGACATAGAAATAGCCAATATAATTAGCCATGAGTCATTCTGTGTAATCATGAATCTATTCTAACATGAGCTTAATAGTTACACATGGTATATATGGTTGTGCCAATTTTCTTCCACTATTTGATCTGAGGAAGGGTATGTCTACACTACCACGCTAGTTCGAACTAGGGTGGTTAATGTAGTCATACGAACTTGCAAATGAAGCCCGGGATTTGAATTTCCCGGGCTTCATTTGCATGTTGCCGGGCGCCGCCTATTCCGAACTATCTGTAAGCCTAGTCCGAACTATCTAGTTCGTGTCGCGTGTAGCTGCGGGCACGGAGTCCACACTAGCAGACATTTAAAAATGGCGGCGCCCGGCAGCATGCAAATGAAGCCCGGGAAATTCAAATCCCGGGCTTCATTTGCAAGTTCGTATGACTACATTAACCACCCTAGTTCGAACTAGGGTGGTAGTGTAGACATACCCGAAGTGGGTCTGGCCCACGAAAGCTCATCATCTAATAAACCATCTTGTTAGTCTTTAAAGTGCTACATAGTCCTGTTTTTTGTTTCAGCTACACCAGACTAAAACGGCTACATTTCTATCACATGAACTTCAGTATTACTGGGAGAAGAGAGTGAGAGGAAAAACAGTAGCTTGAGAAGGGAAATCTTGAACTGAAAAAAGAAAATAATGGAGCAGAGTGAAAAACAGGCTGTGAAAAAAATAACAGGGCTGAGACGTCACTATTGCTGTTACTCAGTTAACTTTGCTTCACTAAATCAACTGCTATGCGTACTTACCCTGTACTGCACATTGCACATAGGAAAATATTGGGTATGTCTACACATCAAAGTTAATTCAAAATAACAGCCGTTATTTTGAATTAACTTTAATAGTGTCTACACAGGCAAACTGCTATTTCCAATTACAATCAAAATAGCGGGGCATTTAATTCGAATTTGGTAAACCTCATTCTACTAGGAGTAACATCAAACTCGAATTAGCTTATTTGAAATAAGTGCTGTGTGGGCACTTATTTCAAAATAGGGGGCCTCCAGCCTTCCCAGGGTGCCCTGGTGGCGATTCCAGCTTCAAGCAAGAACACTCCTCTCCCCCACCACGCCTCTACCCCTTAAAGGGGTTGACTCTGGCCACAGTGCCTGTGCCAGCTCCAAGCCTGCTGGCCCAGAGCCAGCAGTCACTGCCCCTCACCCAGTGGCCCCAAAACATGAGCCAGCAAGCCACTGGCAGCCACCCTCCACCGCTCCCCAGGAGCAGTCTGCCAGCTCCCAGGAGCCTGTCAGGGCCCGGAGAAGGCGGACACCTTCCTGATCCAGAGCAGATATCAGGGTGGACCTTACTCAGGTTGGGTGGGATGCCCCCAACGTCCATGATTTTCATACTAGACGGAGGAACACGGCCGTCTATGGCAGGATAGCTGCCAGCCTGGCCACCAAAGGCCACATGTGAACCCAGGAGTAGGTTCACATGAAAATCAAGGTGGTCGGGTGAGACTCCCTAACCCTGAGCCCTGAGCTTCCTCTTCCCCTTCTTCCCCTTGCTTCCCCCTTCCAGCTCCCTCCTCCCAGATTTCCCCCTCCCCTCTCCCACTCTCCCTTCTCTCCTCTCCCACCTCCTTTCCCCAGTCTCACCAGAGTTTCTCCCCCCCCCCCATTTTGTTAAATGAAGAGAGTTTGTGTTCAGGAAAATACATGTATTTTATTTGACATCAGGAAGCGGGGTTGGGGAAAGGGGTAAGTGGAAGGATGTGAGGGAGGAAAGAGGCACAAGCCTCCAGTGGGGCAGACCAGGGAGGCTTTGAGTGCTCCTCAGACTGGAAGCTCTCCTGCAGGGCCTCCTGGATACTGACAGCCCCCCAGTGGACCTCCCGGATGGCAACCTGCAGAAAGTGCAGCCAGGCTCGCAGCAACATGTTCACGAGAAGCAGCAGAGTGCTCAGGGGCAGCTCTGGCTCCATGTTGCAGAGTGCTATGGTGTCCTGAGTAGGGGCAACCAGAACACTCCAAGATACAAATGCTTTGCTGTCCCTCAGCGAGGCAGGCAAGCAAGTAGGGACATCTGGGAACCAGCTGCCTGGGTGTGTATGTGTGTTTCCCATTAAGCACAAGCCTCTGATAGCCTCAGGCAATAGCCACACAAAGACACTCCTGACCTGATGCCCTCCCTGTGACCTGGTTCCAGCCAGCCTTAAATCCGAACCAGTGTGGACGCGGTATTTCAAATTAGCAAAATGCTAATTCAAACTGCATTTTGTGTGTAGACGCATTAATTTGAATTAGCTTAATTCGGATGAACTATTTCGAATTAAGATAACTCAAATTAATGCTGTAGTGTAGACATACCCATTCATAATAAACCAAATTCAGCTCTGCTAATGACCTTTACACAACTCTGGTGATACAAAGAGAGAGTAAAGCCAGGTTAATGCATTGCTTGGAGAGTCTCATGCATAGAGAATCCCTGGGTAGTGTAAAATAGGTGAAGTGACTCTAATCACTGAGGAAAGGAAAAGAGTATGTGACCAAAGCACTTTTATACCCTTGCAATTCCTGGCTTCTAGACCAGCCCTTCTAAATGGTTCAGAGAGAAAAAAACAGCCTCAGGCAAAAGAAATTGCTTTCCTTTCTACTGTTTCTTCCAATCTTGTACTCAGTGCCAATCTGTCTGGATCCAAGTGTGAGTCAGCGTGTTTAGATTGAAAACAAGTTTGTTTTATTTTTTCAAACTGAATCATCTTGAGACATTAAAAGGGTCTACAAGTTCAGCAAAAATAGAATCTCAAAGTAGTTTGGCAAAAGTCAAATTAGACAGTTTTGGAAAAACTTTGAATAGAAGGGGATTTGCACATCTTCAGTTATAACTGGGCAACACCTCTACAGCAGTGGTGTCCAACATGCTAGCCACTAGCCACAAGTGGCTATTTGATTGGCTGAGTGTGGCTAGTTGTCTTGAACAATGTGGCTATTTGGCCAGTTGAATGTGGCTAGTTCACTATAGTTATGCTGACCATCCATCCTGGAAAATTTGGGATTATGCAAATTTTTAATCTCCTGTCCTAGTGTCGCCATGAAGCACTGGAATGTCCCCCAAATGCTGCTGTTTCTTCTCCACCTTACTTCATTGCAGGAATTGGAGTCAGGGACACTTCTTGCTCAATAGGGGTATGTCTACACTACAAAGTTAATTCGAAATAACAGCCGTTATTTCAAATTAACTTTAATAGCGTTTATACATACAAACCGCTATTTCAAAATACATTTGAAATAGTGGAGCCCTTATTTCGAATTAGTTAATTCTCATTCTATGAGGAATAACACCAATTCAACATAGCTAATTCAAAATAAGTGCTATGTAGACACTTATTTTGAATTAGGGGGCCTCCAGCCCTTCCCAGGGAGGCCTGGTAGCCACTTTGGGCACAACCAGGAACACTTGTCTGTTCCCCCCAGTTGCAAGCCTGCCAGCACACAACCAGCAGACCATGCACCTGGCACAGCATGAGATAGCAACCTGCTGCCACCCAGCCCTCCACCGCTCCCCAGGACCAGGCTGGCGGCTCCCAGGAGCCTTCCAGGTGCTGCAAAAGGCGGGCGCTTACCTGGTCTAGTGTGGAGATCGTGGACCTCATTGAGGTTTGGGGGGAGGCCTCTGATGCTCACGATCACACTAGGCACTGGAATGCGGCCGTCTACAGCCGCATGGCTTCCAGCCTGGCCACCAGAGGCCACATGCTCAGCCAGGAGCAGGTGCACAGCAAAATAAAAGAACTGCAGCAGGCCTATGCAAGGGCCTCCCAACCAGGGGCTGACTCGGAGGCCTGCCTGCACTATGAGGCCCTGGACCACATCCTGTGGGGTCAGACGGTCCGTGCCCCCCTGGTGGTCATTGACCCCAGAACAGAGGGCCCTGCCCCTGACACAGGAGAAGAGGAGGAAGAGGAAGAGGACGGCAGCCAGGAGCCTGCACAGAGCATGACCTGCACCCAGGACCCCCGAGCCAAACTGAAGAGCCTGTCAGCAGCCTCATCCAAGGCTGCAGAGGACTCCACATGTGAGTGACATCACTGTCCTCTTATGCGGGGCGGGGGAGGAAGGGGAGCCCAGGGACCATACGCGTCGGCCTTGCCAACCACAGAGCAGGTGGCAACCTGTGCATCTGCCGTGCCATCCAGGACATGTGGCCCCCGCTGGGTGCCATGCAGAGGCCCTGACCTGTTTCCCACACGCGTTTATGCATGAAGGCACATGCCAGGCTCCTGTCCCCGGAGAGAGACACTGCACACTGCCCTCCCTCCAAACGCCCCCTCTACACCGAGGCAGGGCACATCTCCCCCTCCCTCTCCACACCACACTGTAGGCAGCATAGGGGCTGGGATGCAGTCCTGCACCAGCTCATACTCCCAGGGATAGCAGGACGTGATGGTGCGGAGACCTGCCATCCTTGTCTTGCAGAGCGGGGCTGGGTTTCACCCACGGTGTCCCAGGGAGAACTGACCCCTTCTCTTGTTTCACCGCAGCTACAGCACCCCGCCTGGACCATCCACCCGCACCCGGGCCAGCAGGCGCACCCGCAACCAGGAGGAGTTCCAGAGGCAGCAGCTGTGGTTACAAGGACGGAAGGTCCACAGCCAGGAGCAGTGGGTGCAACAGGACCTGCAGCTTCAGTGGGAGAGTTTGTGGGAGCTGCGGGAGCAGGGCCGTGCCCTCCGTGAGAACCTGCAGGCCCTGGTGGACCAATTACTGCCTCCTGCTGCTCCAGCCCCTGTGGCCGCCCCAGCTATCGCTCCTTCTCCCACCCCTGCTCCCCCTCCTGCTTCTTCCATCCCCCATCCCTCCTGCCCCACCCTCCATATCAACTCCCTCCCAGGAACGCCGAGGCCCCTGCACCCGCTGTTCTGTGAGATGGGAGGGCCGGCAAGACCCCAACCCTAAGCTTCCCCTCCCCCTTCCTTCCCTTGCCTCCCCCTTCCAGCTCCCTCCTCCCAGGTTTTTCCCCTCCCCTCTCCTGCCTCATTCCTCCTCTACCCCCACTCCAGTTATGTTAAATAAAGAGAGTTTTTTTGTGGCAACACAGGTGTTTTTATTGTATATCAGGAATGGGGGTTAGAGAGGGGAAAGGGGAAGAAGATGGGGGTAGAATGTAAGGCACAAGGCCCCAGTGGGGCATGCCAGGGGGACTTCAGTCCTTGTCCGCCCAGAAGCTCTCCCGCAGGGCTTACCAGATGTGGACAGACCCCTGAAGGGCCTCCCGGCTGGCAGCTGTGCAGGACTCTGCGTACTGGCCAGCCAGGTGGTCAGCCTCTGCCATCCAGGATGGCAGGAAAGACTCCCCTTTCCTCTCACATAAATTGTGCAACACACAGTACACTGCCACCACATGTGGAATATTGTGCTGGGAGAGGTCGAGGCAGGTGAGGATGCATCTAAATCATGCGTTCAGTCGGCCAAAAGCCCCCTTGACCGCAATGCAGGACCTGCTGACCTGCTGAACCTGGCATTGAAGGCCTGCCAGGAGGGGTTGAGGTGTCCCGTGTAGGGTTCATCAGCCAGGGCTGTAGGGGTAGGCTGCATCCCCCAGCAGGCACACTGGCATGTCCACATCCCCAACCCTGATGTGGCGGTCAGGGAAGAAAGTCCTGGAGTGCAGTCTCTGGCACATGGAGGAGTTGCGGTACACCCGCACATCACGTGCCTTGCCGGACCAGCCCACATTAATGTCTGTGAACTGGCCCTAGTGGTCAGACACGGCCTGCAGGATCACGGAGAAGTACCCCTTCCTGTTGATGTAGAGGGAGGCCTGGTGGTCCAGGGCACAGATGGGGATATGCATCCCAACGATTGCTCCCCCGCAGTTGGGGAAGCCCAGGATGCTGAACCCCTGGATGACCACATCCAGGTCGGTGAGGTGGATGACTCTGCAGAGTAGCACCTTGTTGATGGCCTTCACCACCTGCAGAGAACACACAAAACTGAAGGTCTCTGGGGTGCCTGATTGGCTGAGAGTGTTCGTTCCCCGCCACTGCCCCACGCCCCACTCCCAGGAGCAACCCCCGCTGCAATCATGGCCACTGCAGGCAGTCTGTAGTGGCAGGAACAGACCAAACCCTTCCGGGGAGGGCACTTACACCACCTTCCCCCCCCCGTTTTCCCTAGGGCAGCCCATGTCCTCCTTGCAGGCCCCCTTCCTGGCCAAATGGCCGGCGAGTACAGTACCTGCTGGTGTACTGTACCTACTGTACTCTGACGGTGGATCTCCCCACGCCGAACTGGTTCCCCATGGATCGCTAGCTATCCAGTGTGGAGAGCTTCCAGAGGGCAATGGCCACCCACTTGTGGAGGGGGATGATGGGCCTCATGTATATGTCCCATCGCCGTAGAGCAGGGGCGAGCCACTTGCAGAGCTTGAGGAAGGTGTCCTTCTTCATCCTGAAGTTCTGGGTCCACTGTTGGTCTCCCCAGCGCTCCAGGACAATGTGGCCCCACCAGTCGCTGATGGTGTCCAGACGCCAGATGAGGCGGGGCACGCTGGCGTCCGGGCGTCATACTTCCTGGACCCCCAGGAGGGTCTACAACAGAAGGTGCCAGGCAGCTGCCAGCAATTGCTGCCAGGCTTGCAGCAAGACATTCAACATGAGAACCAGAGTGCCCAGAGGCAGCTCTGGCTCCATGGTGCCTAGTGCTGTGGTGTCCCAAATGAGAGCGACCAAAGCAGACGGAGAGGAAAATGCTTTGCTGTCCCTCAGCGAGGTAGACAAGCAAGTGGGAAAGCTGAGAACCAGCTGTCTAGGTGGGTCCTTTTAAGCACGAGCCTCAGATAGCCTCAGACAGCAGCCACACAAAGTAACTACTGACCCGATGCCCTGATGGAACTGGTTTCAGCTGCCCTTAAATGCGATCCAGGGTCCAATCAGTGTGGACGCGCTATTTCAAAATAGCAAAATGCTATTTTGAATTAGTTTTTGTGTCTAGATGTGTTATTTTGAATTAGCTTATTTCAAATTAACTAATTCGAAATAAGTTAATTTGAAATAGCGTTGTAGTGTAGATCTACCCTACGAGGAGGAGCACATTCCCTCCTGGGCAGACACCCTGCCCCAGTTTGCTCCTGCACCCTCGCCCTTGGCCAGACACACTATCTCCACCTTGCTCCTGCATTCATGGTTGCTCCCTTCCTCCTGACCACACACTGCACCCTCCCTTGCTCCTGCTCCCTCCTCCTGTTCAGACACCCTACTCCCAGCTTGCTTCTGCATCCTACCTCTCACCCAGACCTCACAACCTCTCCCCTTATACACCCCACCTCTCTCCCAGATCCTGTACCCCATCCCTGTCCCACTCATTGACAGCCCTGTCCCATATATTGAACCCCTCATTTTTGTCCCCACCTCAGAAACTTATGTGGGAGGGGGGTCTATAAAATTCACCAGAAAAGCAAATTTGGCCTATGGGAAACCCTGAGCATCAGTCCTCCCTGTCCCTTCCCTTCACTCCATGGAGCGCCAGAGAAGTGAGGTGTCCGAGTTGGGGGCCACCACAGTGATTTTGGAGAGGAGTTTGTTTGTTTCTCACTTGTGTGGCCTCCAACTGATTTTTCTATGTGTCAGTGACTCCCAACCCAAAAAGGTTTGCCCACTCCTGCCATAAATAAACAAATCATTGAAATCTTTTGTGTTTGATATAAATTAATATTTTACTTTATTTAAAACGAAGTTCAATAAACTAACATGAGAAAGTTAAATAATTTAAATTAATTAATTCTCCCTAGCTGCAGCACTAGCAAAATGACTCATTAATTATGTGGTGAGTTTCCATTTGCAGCTTGTGGTCCATAGAAAGGTTTACATTGAGCCAGGTGATCCACAGGCCAAAAAGTTTGAGAACCACTGAAATAGAGGAACGCTGTGGTGTCACGTTACCGAATTTGAGGGAAGCAGCCAGAAGTAGGTGTGGGTGTTGGCCCCAAAAAAGGTATAAAAGGGGGCCATTTGAGGTGTTGAATAGAAGCTTACTGTCTGCGAATCCTATGTACGTTATTCATGTGATTGTATAATGCCTGTGTGTGAAATTGTAAGCATGTACTTTGTATGAATACTGAATATTTCCCTGCATGTGGTTGAGCATTGGGCAGAGCCCGGCCTATGGACATGCTAATTAGCGAGGCCCTGTGGGACAATGGCACTCAATGGGTCAAGGACACACCTAAAGAATGAGGGCTGACACCTGAGGGCTGCCAGCAGGGAACACAGGGATAGGCCGCTGGCCAGGTGACCTGCTGAAGCCAAGAAGAGACCAGGAACGATGTATAAAGAGTCTATGTGGTTGACTCCATCTTGGTACTCAGCTCAGCACTTCATCCCAGAGGCTGCAGTGCAGGGATCGAAGGGCCGGAAAGAACTGTGGACCCATCCTGATCTAGGATGCACAACACGGACTTTTAAGCCAGCAGCTGTAACATCTCCGCTAGAGCCTGCATCGAGAACTGGGAGATTCGATGCATGTAATGTATGATACTTTAGCAACCTTACTCTCATGCTTTTCTTTCTTGTAGTAATAAACCTTTAGATGGTAGATTCTAAAGGATTGGCTCAGCATGATTTATGGGTAAGGTCCAGAGGGTAAATTGGCCAGGGATCTGTGGCTGGTTTCTTGAAACCAGACAGAACTCATTCGGGGTAGGTGGGATTGGGTGTGAAGACCCCCCCACCTGTGTACGAGGCTTGGGGCCATCTGGGGCACGGATATTGCTGGGGTGTCGGAGGGGTTTTGCTCATGAGGCTTCTGGCAGTCTGCTGACGCGCTCTGTTGGACTAGTTTGTGGCCTGTTTGGAGAGGTCACTAGTCTGGGGGCTGTAAGGAGCCCCGAAGTTGAGCAATTTGCCCTGAGCGGATGCCCTCAGCTGTGCCTAGACACGGCCTGGTCTGTCACAGCTGATCTCTCCCCACAATTCAGGAAGACTTGGTGACTCAGGGCAATTCAAAAAATGTGTGAATGGCTCTTTAATAGCCACCTGGGGAGACACCTGGCGACCCTTTTGAAATGTAATGTTGACCCATATTTGGGTCCCAATCCACAAGTTGGGAAACCCTGATGTATAGTCTTTCTACAGAGAAGGTTGTCACAACTTGTGTCTCTGGGTGAATAAGCCCTTTGTGAGCTCTGTGAGGAGGTGAGCCGTTTTAACTTCCAGTTTCAAGGGATTTGTTCTTCTGTGTTTGGGCTGCACTTTGCCTAGATTGAATGGAGTTAGCTGTGACAGCGCATTTCTGAGTTATTCTGACATACAAGGTGAAACCTGTGCTAATGACACCACCACCAGTGAGAAAGTGCTGCTGTCAGAAAAAGTCTATTCAAAGTCTCTCTAATTTTCTTCAAAGATCCTCTCTACTAGTCAGTGGGGCTTTTACTGATTGGTCCCTTATATGTTTGAAAGGTGGCTAAATGTTAACTGGATCTTCTTGGATAATATCAACAGATTGCTTGGGCCCAATTCTATCATAAATTTAAATTAGATCAGGCCTTTTGTAAGCAGGTTGGGAAGTGGTCTCATTTGGCAATTATTAGGTATTATTTACATAGAATCATAGAACACTAGAACTGGAAGGGACCTCGAGAGGTCATTGAGTCCAATCCACTGTCCTCAAGGCAGGACCCAGTACCATCTAGATCAGTGGTTCCAAAACTGTGGAGTGTGCCCCCCTTGTGGGGGCATGAAGAAATTCCAAGGGGAGCACGAGGTGACTGAACCTGCCTTGTTATTCTCCCAGAGCCCATACTGGCACGATGGGGAGCAAGGAGCAGGCATGCACTGCCTGAGTGGTTGGAGCTGGCATGGTCCTGGGACTCCTACTCCCTCCCCACCACTGCACGCAGGCAGGCAGCAGGGGAAGGAAGTCCCTGGCAGCATGACAGAGCCAGCATTTCAGGCAATGTGCCTGCTATTTGGGGAGGAGGAAAGGAGTGCACGCGCTTCCTGAGACCCAGAGTTGCTGGGTAGCTGTGGGATCTCCAGGTACCAGCCGAGCTGTCCCTATCCCCTCCCCCCACCTAGGCCCCACAAGTACCCTGCCCCCATTCCCAGACCTTCATGAGTACCCTGCACCCCTTCCCCCTCTTCCCAGACCTTCATGAGTACCCTGTCCAGATCTGCTCGAGTACCTGCCCCTCTTCCCTCCCTGCCCAGACCCCCATGAGTACCCTGCCTTGGACCCCACCAGCAACCTGCTCCAGGTCCCACCAGCACCCTGCCACCTAGCCAGACTCCTGCCTGCACCCTGCCCAGGGCCCCACCAGCACCCTGCTCCTGCCCCTGTCCAGACCCCATCCAGCACCCTGCCCTGACATTACCAACACCCTGCCTCCACCTCGGGGCCAGATACCCACTGGCACTCTGCTACTGCCTCCTAGCCAGACACCCACCAGCATGTTGATCCTGCCCCCTCCCTTTTGGCCAGACATCTATCCCCAGCTTGCTCCTGTGTCCTATCTTCCACACAGATTTTGCACCCCATCCCTATCCTTCTCACTGGCACATTGAAACCCCTATCCTGCTCACTGGATCCCTCATTTTTTGGCCCCATCTCAGAGTGTAGAGGGGCCCACAAATTCCACTAACCATGGAACCCCAGAAGAGTTAATCTGGCATGAGGCCTTGAACCTCAATCCTTCTTACCCTCCCCCTATGGGGCTGGCGTGCCAAGGGAGGGAGGTGTCTCAGTTGGGGCCACATGAATGAGGCTTGGAGGGATTGGGGTTTTTTTTCATCTCACTTGTGTGGTTCCTGACTGATTATTCTGTGGGTCAGTGATCCCTGACCTAAAACAGGTTCCCTGCCCCTCCCATAAATAAATGCTGAAACATTTGTGTTGGACATATTTTATTTAAGAATGAAGTCTGGCCAAGAATCTCACAACTGGGGCCAAGCTCCCATCTGGCTGCAGCATCATAACACTCCTGTACCCCCACAGACTCCAACTCTGAGCCTGTCATACACTGGAATCCCCTGTCCTGAGCCGCTCACATCCCCAGTCTTCTACCACAACACTACTGCACAATCCACACACTGAAAATCTGTATCCTGAGCCCATTATACTCCCATCCCCCCTACCCTGAGCCCTCATACGCTGAGCCCTTAACTTCTGCACCCTCACATCCACAAGCCTGTGGTTTGCTCAGCACCCCAACCCTCCACTCGACCCCAACATTCTCCAGCCTGGAGTCCCCTCCCTGAGCCAGAAGCCCCCTCTCCACCTCCTCCTGCACCCAAATTCCCTCCCAGAGTTTGCACCTTTCACCCTTTTCCACACCCAAATCTCTCATTTCCTCATTTCAAATCTAGGATTTCCCAACTCGTAAAGAAAATGCAGCAGCATTCTTCACATTACATTCATTTTGTTTCTGCTATTTCTTATGTTAAATTACATTTGTATTAAATGTTTGTGCCAAGAAAAACTATTTGTGCTTATTTTTAATTTTAAATTATAAATTGCATTTTTTTGTTTTGATGGGGGTTTTTTTTGTTAAAAGGGGGGTAGGATGATGGTAAAGAAGATCTGGGGAGGCATGAGGGTTTCTCAAAATTCAAAAAGGCAGTGTGATGCCAAAAAGTTTGGGAACCATTGATCTAGATCATCCCTGATAGATATCTATCTGCTCTTAAATATCTCCAGAGATGGAAATTCCACAACCTCCGTAGGCAATTTATTCCAGTGTTTAACCACCCTGACAGGAAGTTTTTTCTAATGTCCAACCTAAACCTCCCTTGCTTCAGTTTAAGCCCATTGCTTCTTGTCCTATCCTCAGAGGCCAAAGAGAACAATTTTTCTCCCTCCTACTTGTGATATAATAAAGGCATTGCCATCATGGTATTGACATATACGTTTCTTAGTAGCTTTACATATAAAATAGCCCAGCCCCATTGATCTCCATAGGGAATGTACCTTTCAAGCAGTAGTGGTAAGAGTTAGTGACATGGTCTTCTCCACCCTTTAATTGCCATGGTTAGTTCAGTATTATCATTATGGCTTGTGGAAACGGAGGGCACTTGATAGTTTTCAGTAACTTCAAAAAAATGCATTTGCAGTACATCTCATTAGGGATGTAAATTCCCATTCATCAGTTAACCTGTTAATGTTAGGTCACATGGTAGCTACCACTGGCTCCCAGCTCCCTCCGGAGCAGCCCCTGTCCACAGCAAGCTGGACTCCCCATGGATTGAGTCTCTGGACACTGGCGCAGCAGTCCCTGCCTGTGCTGGCTCCCAGGTTCTCCACAGACAGGGGCTGCTCTAGACAAGAGCAATCCCTAACTTAAGCAGGCCCTCTCTAGGGGTGGGGCCCCTGATTACCAGTTAATTGGAACCAATAAGCATCATCCGTTAATAGACCCAAAGAAGCTGTCCCATGAAATTGTGGGATAGTTCTGGATGATTCCCAGGCCCTGAATCAAATGGGATTTGTATCTACACTACAAAGTAATAAGTCTCAGATCCTGAATCTCAACCTGAATCAAGGATGGACCCCTAAGTGCTGCAGTGTCCTGAGACCCTTGGTCTGGGGCCTTGGTTAATGCAATTGCAGGATAGTTGCATTGGGGGAGAGGCTCATATAATGCCCGAATCCATCCCTTTTGATAGAGGATGGTGGGAAGAGTTCTTAGAAGGATCACATGATGCCCTTTACTTCCAGACGTGTGTATATTTTGACCCCCGGAAGTACTATCCCCAGCGACTTCTCATGGCAAGGGGAGGTGGGGGATGGGGGGGGGGCTAAGGGGTCAGAGGCATGACTTGTGGTATCAGGTAGCATGGCTAATGTGTCCCTATTTTTGTTTCAGAAAATATGGTCACCATAACTATAATGGCTACTGCTACCGCTTCAGAACTGGTTGGATCAACAGCTCTAGAGTAAGGCAATCAAATAAGAGAGGACAATGGACTGGTTTGCAATTCAATTTCCTTCTTAGACAATGCTGTTTCCAAGTGGCAGAGCTTGCAGGCAACAGGGAGGCATGAAAGGGAGCTTAAAAGGTTCAGCAAAAGCTCTGTTTCACAGAGCTCCGTTCTGTTTATGAATAAATGAAAGATTAACTAACTCTGTATGTGTGTGAGCAAGTGAGAGAGAGATGGATTATATACAGTGAAATAGGAGCTAGCTATTAGGTTTCTAGACAGTGAAATTCATTTTTAAGCCAGACACAGTACAGTTTGCTTAGAAGTCTTATCTGTGATTTCTACTAAGTTTATCTGGCTAATGCTCAAAGGAAATCCTTTGAGCAGATAACTTAGAAGCACTCCTGTGGCTGTGCTTGCATTTTGTCATTCCATGCTAATCAGCTTGTGATTTAACCTGCTGAAAAATGTACTATGTGGAGAAAACATTCAGGCCTAGGATCTCAGCAGTCCTCAGCTAATCAATACTAAAAATCTGTATAGCAAAGCCTGCTAATTTCTGCACAGCCATCTCTAAGATTTTGATTCTCATCTACACAAAGGATATTTTACATTGCTCTGACATTGAGGTAGAGCCTCTGAGTGGGAGTAAACTACATTCATGCTCATGTTACAGCCCTATGACACTGTCAATTTGATGCAAAGCATAAAAATAATAGAATCATAGAATTCTAGGGCTGGAAGAGACCTCAGGAAGTCACCGAGTCCAGCCCCCTACTCAAAGCAGGTCCAAAACCAACTAAATCATCCCAGCCAGGGCTTTGTTAAGGCGGGACTTAAAAACTTCTAGGGATGAAAATTCCACCATAAAAGAGAGTATTAATCTCAGTTCTATTACTCTCCCTATAGAATGTTCAATACATTCTTCCTTTCAAATGTACCAGGGTACAAAAGTATTGCAGGGCAGACACAGAGCCACAGACTACTATAATTCTTTGAGAAACCATGGTCATCAAATTCATAGCACTGGTCACTTAGCTCAGCAGAGGCAGAGGAGGAGAAGCTAGCTGGTTATTAGACTTCTTAAAAAATTGCAGAAGGTTATTTCAATAGATTTCCTATTGTTTCATTTTACCCATTTTGTGGCCCTGATGTGTTTCTTCAAAATACTGTAAATACTGCTGCCTGTCTGGTCAAAAATATTCTACGCTGCCTGATTACACTGTAAAAATCAATTCAGCTCCAAGCTGCCCTGTTTTCCATGGGGCTGGTTCTGGCATACTGGAAAAGTAGGACCAATTTTAAATGTGGAAAGTGAAAAAAGTGATCCTAATTCACACTACACTGGATGAAATTCAGCACTGTTCAGTAGAATAAAACAAGCCCTGTGCATTGTCTGGTCTGTGAATCACCAGTTAAGTATGAGTAGGGTCTAGAATGTAGGATTAACCTCACATCTCTTTAGTCAGAAACTATGAAAGATTGATACCATTCTGTTAAACACAGGATGAATAATAGCCTTCAGTTTATTTTCTACCATGAAAACTGTTGCTTTTTGCAGAAGCAGAGAAGAAAATATAGACCAGGACTCTCAAAAGGTCAGAAGGAAAATAAGATATTTTATTTGTTTCTATCCATTTTCCTTCCCGGAAAAATTATTTAAAAGGGAATTTTACAGTCCTCATCCAATACCAGGACTGAATTTGGTTCTATGACTTGAACAGGAAAGATTCAGTTTCAAACCACAATGGCTGGGATGCAGGCTATTAATGTTCGTGTGATAGTACCAACATCTAGTGGAGAAATACAGCAAGTGCACACATCTTGCTCCATCAATGAGGTTACATCTATATTGCAAGCTTTTTTTTGAAAGAAGCTTTTCCGGAAGAGAACCATCATCAACGTCAAATAAATAAAAAATGTTTACACTTACTTTACAGTATTAAATCCCTGCCTGGCCTCTTCCTTGCCTCCTCTCCCAAGCACATCCCATCTCTTCTCCTCCCTGCACTATACCAGCCTTTTTGAAGTGCCATGAGTTGGCTGATTTGCTCCCCATCCCTGCATGTCTCTCTCAAAACTTAAACACCACAAGATAAATGATTCATAGTGCTACGGAAGTGCTGAGAGGGGGAGGAATGGGTAAATACAGGACCCTGAGGGCAAAAGAGGCATGGAGGGAAGAGGTCAGAGAGAGGGTATGCAGGTCACACATGGAACCCTAATAGGGCAGGCTGCAGATTGCCCAGAACTGATCTAAACTATAGGTTCTGAACCTGGGGCCATGAATCTTCATCTTCTATCACTAAATGGGAGGGATCCTGACACAGCAGCAAGAAGCATCAAGACTTTAATTCTTGTGACATGGGGTTATGCTAAACAATTTAGAGCTCCTGTCCTAAAAGGTTCTTCTGAGAGCCTTCTAATTGTCTTGCTTGGGACCACTAGATGTCAGAATTGGTCTTTCATTTGAGTTTATCTTTTATGGATTGTGTCAGTTGCCACAAAGAATGAAAAATGAAAGCCCTCATTTTACATCTTACTTTAATGGTGTGATTCTGCATGAATATCATGGGCATAGTGGGTATGGGGAAAATGCAGGACAAGCTCTCTCGCTATGTGAATGGGAACTACTCTGCTCCCAATGCAGCTAAGTATTTATCGTCTTACAAGGAACAATATCAGGAAGTTTTTGTTCAAATATCAATTTTATAAGCTGCACTGTTAAGTGACTTCGGAGAAGCAAGAAAATGACACTTCCTTTTAACTGATCTTTTTTATCTTTTTCCATTACCAAATACAAAGTTGTTGGTCCAAGAACATTTGAATGAGAGGGGCTCTTCAGGATGTTCATAGTGAACACTACAAAATCCTTTTCCACAAAGAGCAGATTTCTTTTCAGCTTGCTAGAGAACTACACAGTGGGGTCAACAGACTCATTGGGCTCCTGGGGAAAACAGGAGGAACTGGCTCTATTGTACATTTGTAAATGGGGGTATAGTGCTTTCCCCCCTCACATGAATGTTATGGACAAAACAAATTCATTCTGTTTCCTAAAAAAAAGGGTACTTTTTTGCTGTCATCTCAGTGGGGGTATTTCACTCGATAAGATTAAGTCTTAGCAGAATTTCAAGCACTTCATATTTTCCTCTCTCTTTGAGGGGATTTGAAATTAACACATGCATACGTCCGGTCTAAGTTCCCATTCCTTTCCACCTAAGATGTCAAAAGTTCCCACTTTCCACTAAAATGTTATGCTAAGCTATCGTGAACACAGTAAATATGTAAGATTGGCAAAGCCTGATTTGTCTGTCATACTGGACATTCCTTCCAAGCAGATAGACAGTTAGAAGCCTTTTCTGGTGACTAAAACCACAAAAGTGTAAGCTGGTTATGATATTCATAGGACAGTAGAGCCTGGGGGAACTGAAGAAGCAGAGGACCATGACGGATTAAAGGAACAACGGGAATCATCTAATCTATGAAGAGGGAGGAAGATAGGGGAGTATCCTTGGAAGTGTAATTGTGGGCATGCCAGGGAGCCAGGGAGGCAAATAGACTTGCCAGGTCCCTGGGCAAGTGAGGGCACCTCTGTGCTCTCAAAAGGGGTGGGATCTTGAGTGGAAGGGGTGGGGCTGAAGGCAGCACCATGTAGTGCTCTGGCAGTGTTTTAAAGGGGCGAGGGTTTTGACCACTGCCACTCCTGCAATAGCAGCAGTGGTTGGGAGCCCTGGGTTCTTTTACAGTTCTGGGGTCCAGGGCAATAGCCCCTTTTGCCCCCTCTGCCTAATGGCAGGCTTGCAGGGAGCTGCACATTGGAAATGGAATCTGTGGGGATGGAGAAAGGATCATGGAGCACATCAGCTAGAGGGGGCAGAACCAAAAAGAGGAATTTGTAAGAAGAGAAAATATCAAGGAACATTTTTTGGAGAAAAAAAATGGAATATGGTTATTTTTCACAGCCAGATCCGATATGTGAATCCATAGGAGAATATATATTTAAGTCCACAACATGTGCAGTGATAGTTCCTCATTGGCTCGGAAAATCTGGATTAATTCAGATTGTGACACCATAAAATCTATCAGAATAGATAACTTTATTCTTACTTCAGGGCCACACAACACCTGTTTAAAAGTCCACAAAAATCCATGCATTGATTCATTTATCTGTATGGGCAACTCAGAAGAGCCCTTAACTAGAGATACTTTTTTCTCTAGTTGGCGAGTAAGAGAATTGCAGGGACATGGATCCCCCAACCGTCACATAGCCAAATCAGAGTATGACAATCTAGCCCATAGTGAAGCCTTCACTGTCTCTCCCCAAATACATTTCAAGTGTCAGGAACAGATGCTAAGCATGACACATGTCATCCTCTTCTCTTGAGAGTGCATAGGAGAGAGTATTCTTACTAAAGAAGAATGAGCTAGGTATACAGTACAAGTGAACACTAACATTCATGTTCCATGGATATTCATCGGACTATAAGCCAATTCAGTTTGATTTTGTTCATGCAGCTTTAGGTTTACAGCATGAAAGATTGTTTCAGCTAAGAATTTTGTGTAGCAGTGACTATTCGTGATTTAATAATGGAAAGTTTGTAAACAAGGAAATTCATGCTGCATACTTGATTTGAAGAGTTACAGACAGAAACATACCACACCATGTGTCCCATACATTCGATCAAAATAGCCTGGTTACTGAATACAGACTGGCCAGTCTTTCCGGAAATTCAGCCACTTTTCCGGAAAAACTTGCCAGCTGTCTACACTGGCCACTTGAATTTCCGCAAAAGCACTGATGATCTCATGTAAGATTGTCAGCGTTCTTGCGGAAATACTATGCTGCTCCTGTTCGGGCAAAAGTC
The DNA here is from genome assembly GCF_049634645.1 of Pelodiscus sinensis. Classification (NCBI taxonomy): domain Eukaryota; kingdom Metazoa; phylum Chordata; order Testudines; family Trionychidae; genus Pelodiscus; species Pelodiscus sinensis. Next base: position 22,065,882 of record NC_134725.1, on the reverse strand, counting down.
ATTTTGCGCAAAACTTTTGTGCAAAAGGGCCAGTGTAGACAGCTCAGATTTGTTTTCCGCAAAAAAGCCCCAATCGCGAAAATGGCGGTCGGGGCTTTTTTGCGGAAAAGTGCGTCTAGATTGGCCATGGACGCTTTTCCGCAAAAAGTGCATTGATTTTCCGGAAAAGTGGCTGATTTTCCGGAAAAACTGTCCAGTCTAGACACAGCCTAAGGTTATTCAAGTTCTGCTCCCATTCCTCTGCAGTAGGAATAAATGTGCCCAGTGTCCTGGCAGAATGATAGGCTGATTAAAGGAGTTTTGATTTGTGTCAACACTAAAGCGTAGCTAAAATAAATGGGTCCCTAACAGAATGATCCTGTGCAATGAGCGGCATTTGAGGAATGAGTGTTGGGAAGGTGCTCTTTGGGATTTATAATCCAAATTTGTATCCTGTAGAAACCCTGAAATGTATTTGAAATGGGCAATCAATAAATAACATGAGACATGAGCTGGTCCAGTTAGCAGAACATTCCCACTAAACACCACACTTCTAACATGTATAACATAGGGGAAAATAATTTTTAGAGAGTTTGAAGTGGTAATGGGCCATGAAGCACATGGAAGTGTTTTGGTATCCCAAGAGCCATATGTTCAGGCATACAAACTGTGGGGATGTGATACAATACAGATAATATCCATGATAAATTATTCACTTAACCAAAAATTGTGCATCAACCCTCAACAGCTGGTAAAAGCTGGATCCTTGCTCAGTATATTAAGGAAGTTTGTTTCCTTAATGCTGCACTGGTTCTTAGGGAGGTTTGAATTATGCATGTTGCCATGAAAGCTAATGCTGTACATATGCATTCAAAGTTATTATTAACCTCATCAGGCAGAGAAGGGGTAGAGAAGGCAGCTGTTTTTTCAGCTACTGTGCTTTCACTCAGAACAAGCAGCCACATGCATAGATTATACATTTGGGCCTTTGAGCTTCAGATGCTGGGACCACATTTGTAGTAGACAATGATCCCTTCTTCAGAGTATAGCTTCAAGACCTGGATTTTTGCACAACTGGTGATGTGAATTTACATCTCCCTGGATATTCCCCAGGCAAACATCAAAACTTGTCTGGTCTTTTGTAACACTTGCCAGGGCTCATTATAATACACACCTTTTGGATTTAATACAGTGGACTCCAAAGATACTGAAACTCCATGCAATAATGGTTTTTAAAGATATTGCTGGAAATTGCCAACTCTCTCATAGTACTAGCTAAGGCCCAGTTCTAGAATTAACTAGTCTTTCCTACCAGCTGTTAGACCTGTGATCTTTGAACATGTTGAACTTCTTGACTATTTGACATTCTTCCAGAATGACAATCTAATGAAAAGAGAATGGAAAGAGATTATGTAGACTTGGAAGATTTAAAATGGCACAATGGACAGCTAGGCAGTCAGCTCTCCTTGAAAGTCAATGGGAATCAAACCACTATATCCCTTTTGTGCAGAGCTATTGATGCTGTTCCACAAATGGAAAATAAATTGCAGAGAGGGAGAATCTGGAGATGCAGGTTTTAGTCCTCCAGCAAAGTTCTTCTGGGGAAACAGCCTATTTGCAGGGCCTGTTAAGGAGCAGTGTTCTGTGAGTACTCAGCTCTAGAAAAAACAACAGCACAGTCCTTGGCCCAAGACAGTGACAATATAAAGGCTGTGCTGTAGGATTTCAGGGCTGGTGATAAAGCAAAAACAACCTCAGCCTTACTCCTCATGGCTCCAAGAACTGTAACCCAGGCAATAACCACCTGAAAGGGAGTGGGAAGAAGCAAACTGTATGTAAAGTTATGGCCCTTTCCATCTCTACCCTGGAGACCAGCCGAACTGGTATGGAAGGGAACAAGAGCAGCAGCACTCCCTTGCATTCCCAGCAGTAATTATCAAGCCTATGCAGAAGCCAAAATCTCATTAAATGTCAGTGTGATTTGCACAGTAAATGCCACTGGAAAATTAATGCCAGAGGCAGCTTGCTGGGGAAACTCAGCTGAAAGAGGCAAGAAATGGCTAGCAGATATTTCCCCTATCTGAAATGGACATAGCCTCTGACAGCATTAGAGTTAGGCACAGCCAATATACCACCACCCAGTCATACACAGCCTACTTCTCAGATCATGGCTACTTTACTAAAAATGACCCTTATGCTTATCCTGGACTTCTTTGCTCTGACATGGGAGCCAGTTTTAGACAAACTTGCATATGAAGAACTGGACTGAGTTTCACTGACTCATTCCATGTCCTCCACCAAAGCCTAGCCCGATTGCAAAGATTGTGAGTCACTCCATAACTGGTTCAATGGGGACTAATAATGAGAAGTAGAGCTTCTTTCGGACAATCCTTTGAGCCTCTCATCCTTACCTTTATACCTTGACAGGTTAAAAAAAGCCCAATAGGTGAGCCCTGGTAACAAAAGCCATTTGCGCTTCAGCTTTGATTTTAATTCAAGCATACTGAGCTAAGGCATTGGGGGATTTGTGGGTTAGGCAATAGAAGATTGAAGGGGTAGGGTATTGGCTGTGATGGCTGGACAAAGTCAAGGTAAGCTGTAGGGGACACTGTGGACACTGATGGCTTATACCTTTTGAGAAGGGGGCCAGCTTCTCTAAAAGGAAGGTATTTTAGATCCTTGCTCAATTAGCCCTCAGGGCTACAACTACATGTAGGTATAGAATGGAGATTACATTTGGTTGAAGGTGGCATTTTCAGAGAGGGGTGCTCAGGTTTGTAACTCTCTTTCTCCTTGGCCTGCCAGATCACTATCATAGTGGTTTTTGAGACACCCTGCAAAGAACCTGTAGGTTTTTTTCAGGTGGGTTTGTTTACTGGGAAGGTTAGGGCTGATGTGGAGGTGGAGAAGGCATTTAAAAAGAATTGTCAGTTTCTAACCTCTATGTGATATATTTTGTTTATTGTTGATGTATTAAATTATTGTAATATGCCCAGAGATCGACAGATGCAAAACAAATGTCTATCAATTGGCATTAGCTACAGTAATAAGCAGTATACCGTTATCATGTAAACACAGATCAGAGTGTTCATTTTCTCCTTTCTTGATATACTGCAGCTGCCTTGAATAGAGATATAATGTGGGGGCCTCATGAATCCTGAGCTGAATGCAGAGAAAACAGGAGCAAATAAATTAAATGAATGGAGATGCCTATCTCCTAAAACTGGAAGGGACTTTGAAAGACCATCAAGTCCAGTCCCCTGCCTTCACAGCAGGATCAAGTACCATCCCTAACAGATTTTGTCCCGAATCCCTAAATGGCCTCCTCAGCAATTGAGCTCACAACTTTGGAGTTAATCAGGCCAATGCTCAAACCACTGAGCTATACCTCCTCTCTCTAAATATAATAAATATTTCACATAGAGTTAGTGCAAGACACAACAGCATAAATAAAACAAAAGCGGGAGGGTAACTGCTCCAAATGCAGTTTGGTTTAAGTCATCTAAGCTTTCCAAAATAGGAAGATGATGGGAGATTTAGTTCAAAACAGAAGTATGGGGAGGGAAGCTGACTATTTTTTTAAGTCAGCTTTAACCTTTCTGCAGCAGAGAAAAGGGGGAGCCAGTACGTTGCAAAAGGAAGGTGAGGAGGCTAGTCTCCATTGATTGATGAGCCATATAGGTTATTATGAAAGTCAGATATGTTGCAAAAATTATCTCTCGGTTTCTTACACTGAGATTTGACATACATCTCTACTTCCCCATGGCCCTGACAGTGGAGGAGCAGTCAGAAGTCAAAACCCAGAGTCTGACAGCAACATAGATAACTATTATATTGATATACTGGCAGTATCCCAGAAAATTCAAGCCCCAGGGAGCATCCAATAAAGGGAAAAACGAATATGTTTCATACATTATATATAACACAAGTCAGTGGCATCAGCCTAACTGGCCTGGTGTCCTGTAATGACAAATGCAGTGTCTGATAAGAAATCGAATGTCTGAAAGAGATTATATAAAGATGGATTAAGCCTATTCAACAGGCTAGAACCCCAATCACTTTGGAGGGAGGGGGCTTAGAACCAGAATCTATGGCTCTGTCTAGACTGCAAAGAAAAGTCAGGAAAAAATATGCAAATTGCAAATCACAATTTGTGTATCTTTTCCTGCTTTTTTTTTCTTTCAGAAAAGGCTTTTCCAAAATTTGGCCCATCTACATGGGACCAAATTTCAGAAACACCTCTTTCAGAACATCCCTTCTTCCTCATACAGGGATGAGGAAAACAGGGATGCTGAAAGAACACGTCTACTTTATCAGAGACTGTTCTTGGACGCGACATAGCTTTTCCAGGGTGCCTCTGGTATCTCAGAAAAGCTCTGCAGTGTAGACATAGACTGGGGACAGCTTTACTCTTGACTTCCCAATGCTCCAGTGTATGTGCCCAAAATGAAGGGAACAGGGGAGACTACGGGCAATGTGGGAAAGGATTCCTCACTCTTACCCTTATTCATGGCTCATTATGTCCCCATCACTACCACAGGCCAATATTCATCCTTTTCTCAAGGTCCTCAACTGGGAGCAGCTGGAGATCCAAACAGTCACTTACTTGTATGAAGAAAAGAACAATAAAAAAATTGGTAATGTTGAACTATCTGGAAGGGCACTTCCTTCATCTGCTACATTTCAACAGTCCTCCTTCTGGTGGGGCTTGGGAGAAAGGGGCCTGGAAGTAAATCAGGGACTCCAGAGGGTAGTTCTCTTCATGCTGGTTTTGTTTTTCCCTATTTACATTAGGGATGTTAGGGTACGTCTACACTACAGCGCTAGTTCGAACTAACTTAGTTCGAATTAGTTAATTCGAACTAAGCTAGTTCGAACTAGCGCATCTAGAACTAAAAACTAGTTCGAACTAGCGTTTTGCTAGTTCGAACTAGCGCGTCCACACTGATTGGACGCAGGGGGGCATTTAAGGGCAGCTGAAACCGGTTCTGGCAGGGCATCAGGTCAGCAGTTGCTTTGTGTGGCTGCTGTCTGAGGCTATCTGAGGCTCGTGCTTAAAGGGACCCCCCTGGACAGCCGGTTCTCAGCTTTTCCTGCTTGCTTGCCAACCTCACCAAGGGACAGCAAAGCGTCGGTCTCTGTGCCCGTCTGTGTCGGTGCTTCCCTTCGGGGGGGACCGCCGCAGGTGGCAACATGGAGCCACAGCTCGCCCTGCACCTTCTGGTGCACGTTCTGGACTTGCTGCTGCAAGCCTGCCACCAATGGCTCGAGGCTGCCTGGCACCACCTGGGGAACGTCAGTCCCCTGCCTCTCCGCCTGGCCGCCCTGGGGGCCGTGGAGGAGCCGCGGCGGCGCCCCGGCACCGGCGTGCCCCGCCGCATCTGGCGTCTGGACACCAGCAGCGACTGGTGGGACCGCATCGTCCTGGAGCACTGGGACGACCGACAGTGGACCCAGAACTTTAGGATGAGGAGGGACACCTTCCTGGAGCTCTGCGAGTGGCTCGCCCCTGCCCTGCAAAGAAGGGACACTCGCATGAGGCCCGCCATCCCCCTCCAGAAGCGGGTGGCCATCGCCCTCTGGAAGCTCTCCACGCCGGACAGCTACCGATCCGTCGGGAACCAGTTCGGCGTGGGGAGATCCACTGTCGGAGCAGTGCTCATGCAGGTACGGCGCTTGTCGGCCACCGAGCCGGGAGGGAGGGGGGCTGCGAGGAGGGGATGGGCCGCCCCAGGGACAAAGGGGGGGGCGGGAGGAGGCGAAGGCGCCCCGCACCGGAGGGGTCGGGCTGTCCCGGCTGTACTACACGCCGCCAGGGGGGTTGCTTCCGGGAGTGGGGCGCGGGGCACTGCCAGGGCACGCACGCTCCCAGCCACCCGGGCGCCCCACTGATTGACGCTTTGCTGTGTCTCTCTCCGCAGGTGGTCAAGGCCATCAACCGGGTGCTGCTCCGCAGGGTGGTCCGCCTCGCCGACCCGGACGCCGTCATCCGGGGATTCGGCGCCCTCGGCTTCCCCAACTGCGGGGGGGCCATCGACGGGACGCACATCCCCATCCGTGCCCTGGAACACCAGGCGTCCCGGTACGTGAACCGCAAGGGGTACTTCTCCGTCATCCTGCAGGCCGTGTGTGACCACCGGGGACAGTTCACGGACATAAATGTGGGCTGGTCCGGCAAAGCACACGACGCACGGGTGTACCGCAACTCCTCCGTGTGCCAGCGGCTGCAGGACAGGACCTTCTTCCCCGACCGCCACATCAGGGTCGGGGACGTGGACATGCCCGTCTGCCTGGTGGGGGATGCCGCCTACCCACTGCAGCCGTGGCTCATGAAGCCCTACACGGGGCACCTCAATCCCTCCCGCCAGGCCTTCAATAACAGGCTGAGCAGGGCCCGCATCGTGGTGGAGGGGGCCTTCGGGCGACTGAAAGCTCGCTTTCGATGCCTCCTCACCCGTCTGGACCTGGCCGAGCACAACATCCCTCCCGTGGTGGCGGCATGTTGTGTGCTCCACAATTTGTGTGAGCGGAAGGGGGAGGCTTTCTTGCCAGCCTGGATGGCTGAGGCTGACCGCATGGCTGGACACTACGGTCAGCCCCGCACCGCCGCTGTCCGGGAAGCCCAGCGGGGGGCCATCCGGATCCGGGAAGCCCTGCGGGAGAGCTTCCAGGTGAAGGAGGAGGAGGACTGACCTCTCCCTGCATGCCCCACCGGGGCCTTCTTCCACCCTACCCTCCCCTTCCCCTTTCCCCTCCCTACCTACTGTCAAATAAAGACACCTGTTTTTCAAACAAAAACGTCTGTTTATTTCACAGAACTGGGGTGGGGGGAGGGAGGAATGAAGGTGGGAGAAGGGAGGGGGAAACCTGGGACGAGGGAGCTGGAAGGGGAGGGGAGGGAAGGGAGGAAGGGAAAGGAAAGCTCAGGGGTGGGAGTCCGGCTGCCTCTCCCGTCTTGCCACACTGCGGGTCCGGGGGCGTCGGTGGGGAATGGTTGTGGAGGGGGGGGCAGAGAGGACAGGGGGTGTGGAGGAAGCAGGAGCGGAAGCAGGAGGAGCAGGGGGAGCAGGGGGAGCAAGAGGGGGAGAAAGAGGGGGAGCAGGGGGAGCAAGAGGGGGAGAAAGAGGGGGAGCAGGGGGAGGAGGAAATGGAAAGCGGTCCAGCAGGCTCTGGAGGTGGCCTCGCAGGACACGGCCCTGCTCCTCCAGGGCCTCCAGACTCCTCTGGCGCAGCCTGAGGTCCTCCTGGACCCAGTGGTCCTGGAGACGGAGCTGTCGGTCCAGGAACCGGAGATGCCGCCTCTGGTAGTCCTCCTGGTTCCTGGCTGTCCTGCTTGCCCGGGCGCGGGCGGCTGCTGCAGGCGGTGTGGTGCGCCCTGCAGGCCCCGGTGCTGCAGCTTTGGTGCAAGAAGACCAGCGGTCAATGACCCCAGGGGCCCAGGTGTGTGAAACCCAGCTCCCCTCTGCAAGGCCAGGGCCCCTGCAGGATCCCCAGCTGCTGCTCCGTGGTGGGCAAGGCTCAGGCGCACGGTCCCGGGGCTCCCTCTCGCCCCAGCCCCCCGTACACATAAGGGGAACACGAGGGTACTCACAGGTGGACGCCTCCCCGGCCTCTGATGATGCAGGCGAGCGGCTCTGTGGGGTGCCTCGGGGGTCCCGGGTCCTGGGAAGGCTGGCGGCAGGCTCCTGGCTCTCAGAGCCCTCCTCCTCCTCCGTCTCCAGGAGCGGTCCCTCTGCCCCGGGGTCAATCACGTCCCGGGGGGCAGGGACGGCATGAGGCCCCAGGATGCGGTCCAGGGCATGGAAGTGGGGGCAGGCCTCCGGGTCAGCCCCTGGCAGGCAGGCCCGGGAGTAGGACTGCCGCAAGTCCTTAATTTTGCAGCGCACCTGCTCCCGGCTGCGCTGGTGGCCCCTGGCGGCCAGACTGGCAGCCATGCGTCCATAGACGGCCGCGTTCCGGTGGCTAGTGCGGAGATCGTGGACATTGGAGGCTTCCCCCCAAACCTCGATGAGGTCCACGATCTCCGCACTTGACCAGGCGGGCGCCCGCTTTTTGCGCCCCCGGGCAGGCTCCCGGGAGCCGCCAGGCTGGTCGTGGGGAGCAGTGGAGGGCTGGGAACCCTCGGATGGCTGGCTCATGGTGTGGCAGGTGCAGGCTGTGCAGGCACGGGTGCTTGCAGCCTTGCAACTGGCACAAAGTGAGTAGCCAGCCCGTGGCCCTTTAAGGGCTCCGGGGCCGGGAGGGGGGCAATAGAGTTTCCCTGGTGTTGGCCAGAGTGGCCACCAGGGAAACCTGGGAAGCCTTAGCCTCCCACTAGTTCGAACTAAAGGGCTACACAGCCCTTAGTTCGAACTAGCTAGTTCGAACTAGGCGTTAGTCCTCGTAAAATGAGGTTTACCTAGTTCGAACTAAGCGCTCCGTTAGTTCGAATTAAGTTCGAACTAACGGAGCGCTAGTGTAGCGCCTAGGAAAGTTAGTTCGAACTAACATCCGTTAGTTCGAACTAACTTTCTAGTGTAGACATACCCTTAGATATCTTGTAATTCAATAACTACATGAAATCTTAACAGTTACATGACTATTCGATAGTGCCTGGGAGCGGGGCCAGCAGCCAGTACACTCCTGACTCCACTCTTAGGGAGCCCTCAGGCACCTTGCACTGCTGTCTCTCTATTAGAGGCAGCAGGATAGAAGGCAGGATCCAGTTTAAAAACCAGCTCCCTGCACAGACAGGCTCCTGCTCCATGCTCCCTGTGTACAGAGGCTGGTTCACAGCAGCAGCTCAGTCCATGGGGAGCTCAGACCCACCGTGGACATGGCCCTCTGCTGCGGATGAGCTTCTGTTTATGACAGGTGCAGGTTTGCTGCCAACAGAGGCTGCTTCATGGGAGGTGGAACAACCACCCCCCAATGGGTGGCGCTCCTGCTGCAGGTGAGCCTGAACTGATGTGGACAGAGGCTGCTTCAGGGCAGCCTCCTCTGTCCCGCCCCTTTGCTGCTGCCTCTGATAGAGACAGCAGTGCAGGGGTTGGGGGAAGGCACCATTGGGGAGCTCATGCTGGTTTTTAAGGTGACTCCGCCCCCCCCCCCCCGGGCCGGCCTTAAGCTGATTCAGCTTCCCATCTTCCACTCTTTATATGCTTTCTGCTTTTTCTTAATCACCTCTCTGAGATGCTTGCTCAACCAGCTTGGTCTAAAACACCTGCCTATAATTTTTTTTCCCTTTCTAGGGATACAGGCTTCTGATAGCTTTTGCAATTGTAACTTAAAATAATTCCGCCTTTAGATCCATAAATTCTTTAGTCCAATCCACTTCCCTAACTAATTTCCTTAAATTTATTAAAGTTACAAGATAGGGACTGTAGGTTTGTTCTTAAGTTGAATCTGGATGTAAGTCGGAACTAGCGTCCAGATTCAGCTGCTGCTGAAACTGACCGGCGGCTGACTACAGGAAGCCCGAGGCAGAGTTGCTCTGCCCCGGGCTTCCTGGAACCAGCCTCTGATCAGTTTCAACAGGCTGAATCTGGACACCAGTTCCGACTTACATACAGATTCAACTTAAGAACCCCAGGCATCCCCAAGTCAGCTGCTGCTGAAACTGATCAGCGGCCGATTCCAGGAAGCCCGGGGCAGAGCAGCTCTGCCTCGGGCTTCCTGTAGTCAGCGCTGGTCAGTTTCAGCAGCGGCTGACTTGGGGACGCCTGGGGCAGAGCAGCTGGGGTGCTGCCGGGTTGCTCCAGTAGCGCCCAGAGTGGCGCTGCGGGACCAACCGGCAGCACCCCAGCTGCTCTACCACAGGCGTCCGGAGAAAAGCCTGGACTGCTGGGGGGGGGGGGCGTACTAGCTGCGCCCCCCCCAGCAGACCAGGGAGACGCGGGCAGGGGACCGAGATGCACCGCGGTCCCGCCGCCCGGGTCCTCTGCGGCTTTACCCCAGGGAGACGGGGGAGACGGGGAGCAAAGCCGCAGAGCACGCCAGCAGCGGGACAGCCGCGTCACATCTGGGCTGTCCGCTGCCCGCGTGCTCCCCAGCTTTGCTCCCTGTCTCCCTGGTCTGGTGCTCTCCAGCAGACCAGGGAGACGGGGAGCAAAGCCGCAGAGCACGCCGGCAGCGGGACAGCCGCGGCGCGTCTGGGCTGTCCGCTGCCCGCGTGCTCCGTGGCTTTGCTCCCCGTCTCTCTGGTCTGTTGGCCTCCAGCAGACCAGGGAGACAGGGAGCAAAGCCGCGGAACACGCCGGTAGCGGGACAGCCGCAGCGCGTCTCTCCAGCAGACCAGGGAGACGGGGAGCAAAGCCGCAGAGCACGCCGGCAGTGGGACAGCCGCGGCGCGTCTGGGCTGTCCGCTGCCCGCGTGCTCCGTGGCTTTGCTCCCTGTCTCCCTGGTCTGTTGGTCTCCAGCAGACCAGGGAGATGGGGAGCAAAGCCACGGAACACGCCGGCAGCGGGACAGCCGCAGCGCGTCTCTCCAGCAGACCAGGGAGACGGGCAGCAAACCTGGTTCGTAACTGCGAATCCGACATAAGTCGGATCCGTGTAACTCGGGAACTGCCTGTATTATTATTACTAGCACTTGTTATCCAGTCTATATCTGGAAAGTTGAAGTCTCCCATGATTATGCAATTTCCATTAATATTTACTTCATTAAAAACATTAAAGAGGTCTCTATCCATATCCAAATTAGATCCCGATGGTCTATAGCACACCCCAAGCACTATCCCTGGGGAGGATCTAATAGTTTTCTTCCCCAATGTGATTTTTGCCCAGACAGACTCTGTCTTCTCCATTCCATCACTTTTTATTTCTTTATAATCTAACTCATCATTGATATACAATGCTACTCCACCCCCTTTACCTTTATTTCTATCTTTCCTAAACAGCACATACCCTTCAATACCTATATTGAAGTCATGCCTAGTATTCCACCAGGTTTCTGTTATAGCTGGTTTCACTTCCTGGACCAATAACTCTAGTTCCTCCATTTTGTTACCTAGGCTCCTCACATGGGTGTACAAACATCTTAATTTTTGCTGTTTGGCCTCACTCACATTTTTTACCCAATTTGGCCTGGACATTGTACCTACAATATGACCTATTAGACTAGTATCCACTCTATCCTGCCTCCTTATGTCCATTCTCCCACCCCAGCTATATCCTTTCTTACTTCTTTTTCCTCCCTCTCAATGATAAAATCTGGCGTAGAGATTACCTGGACATCTCCCAACTGTCTCCCCCAAATTCCTAGTTTAAAGCTCTCTTAATCAGTTGTGCCAGCCTCCATCCTAGAAGTCTATTTCCCTTCCTGCTTAGGTGAAGTCCATCCCAAGAGAACAGTTATCTGTCCGTGAATGCCTCCCAGTGGCCATACATCCCAAAGCCCTCCTTATAGCACCACTGTCTGATCCAACTATTGAGCATCATAATCCTGTCACATCTTAGTTGCCCTTCTCTAGGAACAGGCAGAATCCCACTAAAGATCACCTGAGCAATCCATCCCCTCATCCAGCTCATTAATAAAGATATTGAACAAAACTGGTCCCAGAACCGATCCCTGGAGCACTCCGCTAGAAACCGATTGCCATCCTGACATCGAGCCGTTGATCACTACTTGCTGGGCCCAACCTTCCAGCCAGCTTTCTATCCATCTTACCATCCATTTATCCAATCCACATTCCCTTAACTTGCTGGCAAGAATGCTGTGGGAGACTGTATCAAAAAACTTGCTAAAGTCAAGGTATATCACATCCACTGATTTCCCCATATCCACAGAGCCAGTTACTTCATCATAGAAGCTAATCAGATTGGTCAGGCATGACTTGCCCTTCATGAATCCATGATGACTATTCTTGATCATCTTCCCCTCTTCCAAATGCTTCAAAATGGGTTCCTTGAGGATCCCCTCCATGATTTTTCCAGGGACTGACCAGCCTATAGTTCCCTGGATCGTCCTTCTTCCCTTTCTTAAAGATGGGCACTACATTTGCCTTTTTCCAATCTTCCAGGATCTCTCCTGATCTCCATGACTTTTCAGAGATAATGGCCAAAGGCTCCTCAGAGGCACTGCTAAGAGGGACTCCCACGAGGCATAACGGGATGGTTGACAAAGGCTTTTGATGTCAACCGTCGAGCGTCCAGACTACTGCACTATGCCGACAAACAGCTGATCGGCACAGCACGGCAGCCATTTTGATATAAATGAAGCAGTGATTATTTAAATTTCTGCTTCATTTTGCTATATCTACAAAGCTCATCTACATGGCTCTGTCGATGGAGCCATGTAGTATAGACATACCCTAAGTGATGATTCGATCCTGAAGTGCTTACAGTCTAAATAGACAAGGCAGACAAAGGGTGGGAGAAAGGAAATAGTATGTGAATTACAGCTCTTAATGACATACAATTTACTCAAGAGATTTCTAAAATAGCCCACCCAACAGGTACACTAACAAACGAATCAGAAACCCGAGGGGTGGGCAATAAAATGGCAGTGGATCACTAAGGTTAGCCGCTGATGAGCCACTGCTGCTATGTTTACCTGAGAAATCTAGTTCCTCTGGACAGGAAAGCAAATACCTGGCTAAAATATCTTGGCCCCAGCTCTGCTGGGACTATGTATCCTTTTACCTAAATAGCCCAGACCAGAATTTTAACAGCGGCTGGAAGGAAACATTTTAACCACAGCTTGCAATCGGAGGGATTAAGGTCTATTGTGGTACCTGTGCTACCTCCTGCACTTGTTGACACAAAGCTCTTTGAGCTATAAGACAAATCTCTGCTCTGCAATAGCTTTGTCATCCTTCTTTTCTTTTTAAGTTCACAAGCGTGTCTTTTCTTTAAAAAAAATTAGATTCTATTATTCTTCAAAGGCCTAGTTATGTCCTTCATTTACTGAAGAAGAAAGAGACTATTATGGGTCATTTTGTCTCCATGGAAACCACAAAGCCTTCAAGGATTTGGAGAAGTTCTATTAGGCCATCAAGGTTCTCTGATGGAAAATAATAGGGACAGCAAATCAATGAGACCTTTTATATGGACTGTGATACCCTCTGGGTTTCACAAACATAATTTCTCTGCCACCATGCACTACTCCATGCAGCAGTTTAATGTGGCCTCCTTCTGACAGCTGAGCCCAAATGGAAAATTAACGAGGCAGCATGATATATGGGTCTTTTTAAAATCACATAACCAGCCTCCTTTAGAGAATAAAAATGGCCAAATCAGTTTAATAAGAGCAGAGATGTTCTCTGTGTATCTATTTGCTAAGACTTGATAATAGACACAGGAGACAGTTTTGTTTTAGGCTGAGAGTCTAGCCCTTTTCAAGCCTTGCCTTCTTTAAACTATAATAAACCTGAGTTTTATTTTGGGTTCATCAAATACTTCAGTGATTTGAAAATCTAAGAAACTACCATGGCCCTAAAATATGTTACACATTTTGGATATTAATAGTTATGATAGTAACCGACTGCAACTTCAGGTTTGTAAGTGCTAAACAATCTACCTGTGATGGCACCATACTAGTATCCTGATAAAATATCCTGCGAGTGCATTTTCCTGGGCCCTTTCACTTTGATGATACTGGAGCCCAGGAACCTAGAAGGACATTGACTGACTTGCTGGGCCCCGGGCAAGGTGGAGAGGGGGCTCTCTCCACATTCTTGGAAGACATGGAGCCTTATGTAGAAGACGTAATTCTGCGGACAGCCAGCCCTTAGTGCTGCTCAAAGCACACTGTACTTGCATCATCACACCCAGCAGGGTCCTATTGAATTGCCAGGCCTTGGTGCCACTGTCTCCTCCTCTCCTCCCTCCAATGGGGACCATGCCAGTGCATTGATCCTTTGTGGGACAACTCAGCAGTGGTGTAAAGGGCAGCATAAGCAAGTGGCTAATACATTGGACTGGGAGTCAGGAGAGCTGGGTTCTATATGGCTCAACCACTGACTTTTTATCTGATCTTGGGCAGGTCATTCTCCTTTCCATGTCTCTGTCCATTCCCCGCCTTCATAACCATATGCATTTGTCTGTGTAATTTATTTAGAATGTAAGCTCTCTGGAGCAGGGATTGTCTGACTGTGTGTGTGCACAAGTATGTGTGCACATACACATTGCCCAGCACAATGGATCCCAATTTTGATCAGAGTTTCTAGACACAACCAAAAAATGTATTGGATTTAGTTATAGGGAATGACTGTAGTATGTACAAAGTTTGAAACTATGAGATGATCATAAATTCTCAGCAGGCCTGAACTTCTCTTGGTCACTTGAGGTCTTTAGGAGGACAGATATGTGGAGAATGAAAGAGATATATTTAAAATAAAACCCACATCTTCGGTATACCCCTGCAGAGACCCAGTACAGTCCTGGCCAAAAAAACTCCAAAGCTGTCCTCTGGAGCTTGGCCAGACCCTCCAGGGACGGGCACAGGGTGTTGAGCCAGTGCTAGAGCATGGACAGGACCAGCTGATTTAGCACCAGCGCCCTCCCGCAAAGGGAGAGACACCTGAGCAGTCCTGCCCATCTCCGCAACTGCTCACCCACCCTTGCCTCCAAACCCTGCCAGTTTTCCAGCGGAGAAGGATGCGTGGTGGATAAATAAACACCCAGATAGAGCAGCGGACCCGCATTCCACCTGATGGCCTGAAGCGCGGGTGGGAGGGAGCCGGCCCGCCACCCGTCCCCGACCACCAGGCCAGAGCTCTTGACCCAGTTGACCCGAGGAGGCTGCCAAGTAGATGGCTTGGCAAGCCTCCACCCGCGCCAGGTCACCCGAGTCCTGGACCACGAGGAGCACGTCATTGGCGTACGCCGACAGGACCAGCCGCAGTTCCGGCTCCCGAAGCACCAACCCCGTCAGCCTCCTACGGAGGAGACGGAGGAAGGGCTCGATCGCCAGAGCGTACAGTTGGCCCAACAGCGGACACCCCTGATGTCCTGTCCCTCTCCCTGGAGGAGGGGGGCCAGGGCCCGAAGCTGACCGGCTCAGTCAGGGTCCAGTTGAGCCTGACCAAACACTCCACGAGGGCGTACAGCACCCGGAGAAAACCCACAAAACGGGGCCCGAAGCCGAAGGCCTGCAGGGTGCCCAGGAGATACTCGTGGTCCATCCTGTCGAACGCCTTCTCCTGGTCCAGGGACAGGAGGGCGAACGACAAGCCATCCCTACACCCGAGCTCTAAGAGATCCTGGTCCAAATACAAGTTGTCAAAAATACTACGGCCTGGGATGGTGTAGGTCTGGTCGGGATGGATCACGTCCGCCAGCACGGACTGCAGTCGCAGCGAGATGGCTTTTACTACGACCTTGTAGTCCGTGCTGAGGAGCGAGACGGGACGCCAATTCCGTAGGTTGCAGAGGTCCCCCTTCTTCGGCAGTAAGGCAAGCATCGCTCGCCTGCACGAAAGAGGGAGGACCCCGCTCTCGAAGGACTCGGCCCAGACGGTGACGAGGTCTGGGCCGAGGACGTCCCGTAACACGTGGTAGAACTCCACGGTCAGCCCGTCCATGCCCAGGGTTTTATTGTTGGGCATGAGACGGAGGGCTTCCGAGAACTCGGCCAGAGTGAGAGGCAGCTCCAGCCGGTCTCGGTCGCCCGCGCCGACCATCGGGAGCTCAGTCCAGAGCGCCTTGCAGGCGTCAGCTTCGGTCGGATCCGGGGAGAACAAACTGGTGTAGAAGGCCCTGGCCCTTCCACGCATCTCCACTGGATCCGTGAGGGGGGTATCGTCCTCCGCTAAGAGGCAGGTGCCGTGCTTTTTAGCCCCCCTCCTTTTCTCCAGGGCATAGAAGAAGCGGGAGCCGCGATCCATCTCTCAAAGGAGCTGGATGCGAGATCGAACAAAAGTGCCCCGGGCCCTGTGATCTTCCAGGGCCTGGAGCTCCTCCCGCTTCTCCCGGTATGCCTCGCAGAGGAGTAGATCCTCGGGGGCGGACGCCAGGAGCCTCTCAAGCTTCAAAACCTCCCGTTCCAACTGCTCTATCGCTGCATCCCTCCGCCGGCTGGCGCCCTGGGAGTAGTCTCGGCAGAAAAGCCGGGCGTGAACCTTCCCCACATCCCACCATCGCCGCGTCAAGGGAAAGGCGGGCCGTTGCCCCCGCCAGGCCTGCCAGAACTCCCGGAAGGACGCCACGAAGCCCACGTCCTCCAGCAAGCTATTATTAAAGTGCCAATAGGCCGGCCCCAGCCTCTCTAAAGTTAGAGAGGCTTTCACGGCCACCAAATGGTGGTCCATGAATGGGGCTGGCTGGATGCTGGAGGACTGGGCTCGTGCCAGATGGAATCATGAAAGGTAAATGCGATCCAACCGGGAGTGGCTCGACCGCTCGTTCCCCACCCGGACGTAAGTGAAGGTGGTACTGTCGTCCGGGTGGTGGTCCCGCCAGACGTCCACCAGGGAGTGATGGTCCACGATCTCCCTGAGGACGTCTGCGGTCATCAAGGGTGGTGTTCAAGTCCCCGCCCAGGACCAGGCACTCACGAGGATCCAGAGTGCCGAGGAAGGTGGCCGCCTGCCGATAAAAGGTGACTTGGTCCGGGCCCGCGTTCGGGGCGTAGATGTTGACCAGGTTCAACGTCTGCCCCTCTACGCGGGCCCGGACGTGCAGCAGGTGGTCGGGGACAACCTCGGCGGTCCCCAGCACCTAGGGCCGTAGGGCAGGGGAGAACTGGGTGGCCACCCCGGCCAAGCGAGCATCGAGGTGGCTAAAGTGCACCCCATCCTTCCACTCCAGCCACCAGCCAGCCTCGACAGCTGGAGTCGTGTGGGTCTCCTGCAGGAAAACCACCGAGTAACCCCCCCTCCCGAAGGAAGGGGAGCACCCAGGTCCTGCGGAGACCCGCCCTACAGCCCCGGGCGTTCAGTGTCGCGAAGGTGGTGTAATTCATGATGAGGGCTGGGGTGGATCCTCGTGGGCAGGTGAATCGGCAGCCCCCCGCAGGCCCCGCAGCAGACCGCTCCCCGACCCTAAGGTCAGGAGAGCGTCTCGAAACCTGCGGGTCCGGTGGTAGGCCACGTCGTCCTGCCTATTCGTCCCTCTCCCCTCCTGCAACAAGGCACTAGTGGCCTGGAGGATGAGATGGAAGTCCCCCCAGCACTGGAGGGCAAGCTGCACCTTTCCTTTTGCCCCGCGCTTTTTCCTTTTGTTATCCGCGAAGAATTGGTGCCCCGGGGTAGAGCTCACGGGCCACGGAGACGGGCAAACAGGGATCCGATCCCCAATGCGGCACCGACACAGATGGCACCGCGCTTCTCGTCCCCGATCCCGGCGAGGGAGGGGGCGACGGCGGGAACAAGGCAGCCCCTAACGGTTTGGGGACCAGGGATACAAATACCACCCCACGAGAGCAGCTCGCAGCTAGCAGAAACAAGACGGCCCTCGCGAGGGTGGCACTAGCAGACATTTGGGGGGGCAGCAGGGACAGGTCAGGTATGGGAGGAGGACGGGGGGATGGCAACGGTGGGGGTTCTCCACAGTCAGGGCGGGAGAAAAGATGGGCTCTAGGCCGGACGGTGGGTCGGAGTTAGGGAGTGGGGGGAGGCAGGGATAGGAAAGGGATCGGGAGCAGGGGAGGGCTTGGGGCTGGAGATGGGTTCATAAAGGGCGAAAGTGGCCAGCCTGACAATAATTTTTTAATAAAAAAAATGTAATCGGGAGCCGCAATTTTTTCATCAAAAGAGCCGTATGCGACTCACAAGCAGTGGGTTGGCTACCTCTGGTCTGGTGTGTTGACTCAGTACTGGAGAGCAACAGAATTCAGTGTGGATCATTGCTTGTCAGTTTTACTTCTATAAGGAGGCAATTGAAAGGCATAGCATGTTGCTAATGTGCATCCTTTACCTGCTTGCAAACATTCTCCACTGCATTGCTACTCCATTCACAACAGACAAGTGCATTTACTATGTATAAGGGGACCTTTGGCCCCTTACTAAAACTCAGTGGGGGGGTTTGGTTGGCCAGCCCCAAGTTGCAAAAGGAGTGGAAGAGTGCATGGCTGAATCTAGACTGGCATGATTTTGCAGAAATACTTTTAACGGAAAAGTTTTTTCGTTAAAAGTATTTCCGGAAAAGAGCATCTAGATTGGCTTGGATGCTTTTGCTCAAAAGCATCCAGGCCCAGTATAGATGCACTTTTGCGCAAGAAAGCTCTGATGGCCATTTTAGCCATTGGGCTTTCTTGTGCAAAAAATTAAGGTGCCTGTCTACACTGGCCTTCTTGCGCAAGTATTCCTGCACAAGAGGGCTTATCCCTGAGCGGGAGCGTCAAACTATTTGCGCAAGAAGCACTGAATTCTTACATTAGAACGTCAGTGCTCTTGCGCAAATTCTCATGGCCAATATAGACAGGCAGCAAGTTTTTGCGCAAAAGCAGCGGCTTTTGTGCAAAATCTTGCCAGTTTAGATGCACCCTATGAGAAATCAGGACTCTGAGACTGATCACCTCCAGGAACAATGGTAAGAGGTCAACGCTCCAGGTCAGCCATATTGACAGGATGGGCAAATTAATGAGGAAGCCAGATGCATGGGGGTGGGTGTCCCAGCCTCTGTGAGCTGGATTTGCGTGAGTCAGACAGAGTGGGGCTTTGCTAAGGAGAGAGCAGGAGACTGAGCTGAGCTGGGGAGCAGAGCTGTGCCAGCTAGACAGTGCAGAGCATAGATGACTGTTGTCTGTGAGGGGAAGGGGAGAAGGGGGACACCCAAAGGAACAGTGAGGGGGCATGAGGCATTACCCCAATTAACAATCAAAATTTTGACAGGGACACAAAGGGGGCAATGTATCCCCTGGGTGCTACTGCGAGTCACCTATTGCACAGAGAGCAGAGACTGTTGTCGGAGAAGAGTTGCAGACCAGTCTAGAGATACAGTCCAGAGGGCAAATCCTGAAACACTGCGCAGAGATTATATCCATGCTGGGAACAGGGCTGCAGCCACAGGGCCAAAGAAGCCTTCTGGGAGCTAGAGGCAGAGCAGCAGAAAGAGAAACTGGGTTTGTAGCAGGATGGATCTGTGTGTGATGAGTAGCTTGGGAAAGCAGTGGGGGTCTCTGAGCAGAGTGTCAAGCACAAAGACTACACCAAAAAAGAGTCCTTATAGGTGAGATTTCAAGGGAGATCATAACCACTTCTAGGGGGCTGTCACTGAGGAGAAGGTCCCTGCCACTCAGAGCCTGAATGAGTGTAGCCACCACGAGAGCCAATGTCCAACCTGTACCATCCCTGTGGCACTGCCAGGGCCTGGGAAGGAGATCTGGGACCTATGAGGAACTGCCCTTACATTCCAAAGTTGATGTTTGTGATGTCATCCTGCCACAGAGAAGAGTGAAGTGTTTTCCTTTAACCTTTCCCATTTTTCCTTATTTTCTTTAATTGATCGCTGTTTAATAAAATGCATTTCCTTTGAACTGTACATAATGGTCACCGTGTCAGGGAAGTATCCTGTGCAGAGAGAGTGCCCCAGAGTGGGGTCACTCTAGTATTTGTGGAATGTTGACAGGCAGAATCGAACATTGGGTCTCTGGAGCTTAGTGCATGAGTCAGACGCCAGCTGGCTTTCAGCTAAAAACTGTGGAACACTCATTATTTTCTCTGTAAGTGGTCTCAGTGCCCCTATATGGGGCACTTCATCACATCCACTATGTGTATGGGTTATACCTGTGCTAGGTGACAACAATAAGGTAGGGGGTTGAGCCCTCTCAGGAATCCTGAGCCAAGCCTTGCTACACTTATGAGGACTCCCACTCAGGAATGGAAGGGGAGCCTCGAGGTCAGAGAGGCCTCTGGGTAAAGGAAGCAGATCCTTTCACTAGCCCATTTCACCAGGGTAGTGCAGAAGCCAGGTAAGTTCCCTTCAATAACAAGACCATTTCAGGCCTCAGCCCCACAGCAATCACACTACCGTGATTCTGGCCCCAGTCCCATGCAGGCTGCCAAGGGCTTGGACTCCTGCCACGCAGGCTCTGGCCCCACTTCTGCAGGCTACCCAGGATTCTGCCTCCGGTACTGTGCTGCTGGGGACCGCCATGGATCCACTTCCAGTACTGTAGTCTTCTGCAGGCTGCTACCAGCCCTAGTCCTGCTGTTTCAGTCCTGCCCAGATCCTGTATTGTCCTCCTGCCACTAGGCTGTCTGATTCAGGAACATCTGTGTTCCTGCCAGACCACAGATGTTGCTGGACCAGAGAGTGCTGGTTTTTGGAGGTGAAAACTGAACAGGTGCAGGGTCTGCTGGCTGGCTCCGGAAAAAAGCGGCAGCCATGTTTATACAAATGAAGTGGGGAAAATTTAAATCCCCGTTTCATTTGCAATTCCGACTTGTCTCATCTGCATCCCTTTTCTGAAAAGGGGTGCAGTGTAGACACAGCCTAATGTTTTGAGACTCATGGTAAAACAATGGAGGAATTCTTGTGGGCCCATGCTTTGCCCACAGTATAAATAAAAAAATCCGAATATCTTCTTCACTAACCATCCTAATGAGATACTGCAAATGGTAAACTGAATTCAACAGCTCCTGATATGAACAGGTATCAACCTAGTTTTTCATATTTGAGATGGGTTACCAGGAATCATACATGACAATATGAAATCTTTCCACTCTCAAGTCACCATATTCACAAAGCACCTATAATTTTGATCCATTTTATATTATTTTTCTCCCAGGGGCAATGGACCCCTCCAGCCCCCTCACTACGCCACTGCCCCCCTTCCTGCAGATCTATTATCTTATGCATGTGCAAGATCTGTGAGAGCCATCCCATTAATCTGCAGTTAGTGTCTGTGGGTTGTGTCTCAATGCCACCACATTCACCTCCAAAGTGGGGGCTTCCCAAAGCAGGCCCTTGCTGCAGACCCCCAAGGCATCCATAGGTCTAGTCTCCTCTCAATGGGCCCACTTTCCAGGGCTCATTGATCTTGGATCTGGCTTCCACCCCTTCTCTAACTTCCCTCAGAACTACTGTACCCTCCTGGCTTAGGAAAAGAATAAACAGGAGAATAGGAAATTAACCCACCCAGTCTCACATCCCCTAAGCAGGGAGTAGTGATAGAAATGTAGCCGTGTTAGTCTGGGGTAGCTGAAGCAGAATGCAGGACAATGTAGCACTTTAAAGACTAACAAGATGGTTTATTAGATGATGAGCTTTCGTGGGCCAGACCCACTTCCTCAGATCAAATAGTGGAAGGGAATTCCCTAAGCAGGGAATGAGCCTATTTTAGGCCTCAGCTGGAGAATCATGTCCAGTTCTGGGCGCCACATTTCAGGAAACGTGGAGAAACTGGAGAAAGTCCAGAGAAGATCAACACAAATGATGGAAGGTCTAGAGAACATGAGATATGAGGCAAGGCTGAAGGAATTGGCCTTGTTTACCTTGGAAAAGAGAAGACCGAAAAGGGACATGAGAGCAGCTTTCGAGTATCTAAAAGAGTATCATAAGGAGGAGGAAGAAAAATTGTTCTGCTTGGCCTCTGAAGTTAGGATGAGAAGCAATGGGCTTAAATTGCAGCAAGGGAGGTTTAGGTTGGACATTAGGAAAAACTTCCTGCCCGTCAGGGTGGTTAAACACTGGAATAAATTGCCTAGTGAGATTGCGGAATCTCCATCACTGGAGATATTTAAGACCAGGTTAGACAGACACCTGTCAGGGATGAGCTAGGGCAACTCAACTTTGGAAGCCCCAGGGGCCACAATGATACTTACAGAACATGCTGAGGGCCTCAACTTAAGTGTGGTTGCATATGCAAGCAAATATATACAAATAGCTTCTTTTACACTGACAGGCATGAATACAAAGATTAAGGCAAGACTACACAACACACAGGCCTCATTTAAGTCAGTTCTGGTGATATTAATAAAATGCAATATTTACCCCATTTCTACCCTTGTGACAGCACTTTTCATGAGCAATGACAGTCCAAGAATTTAACTACTAAAACACATATCAACAGAAGATCATTACACTGACTACTTTTTTGTTTTGGCTCCCACTCGCCAGCCACGTGTTGATCCCCACATAAACCCAAACTGCACCACAGGTTGCAAACAAACTGGCCATGGGCAGCATACCAAGTTATTAATATATATTTTATAAAACTTAACCTTTTCTCTCTGCTGCCATGTCTCCTCTCCTTGCTCCATCATCTCCCCTGGTGCCTACTGTCCCCCAACTCCTCACCCTCCTCTGCTGTCCTGACTTCTGCCCTTCTCACTGCCCTCCTGTAACCTGTCCCCCTCCACCAGCCGTTCTCTCCCCCCTGTGTCCACTCCTCCAATAGCCCCACTCTGATCATGTGAGCTACCCCTCCTCATCCCCTCTCCTAACACCTTCCTCTACACACCTGCCCTGCGTCTCTCCTCTGGTGCTGGTCCCCCCCCTGCAGGTGTCTGCCCTTCTGTTTCACCCCCAAATCCCCTGGCACCTGCACCTTCCCTTAGACCTGCACCCTCCTCGTACCTCCCCCTTCCCTTACTGCCCCTGCCCCTTTTGCCCTCTTTTTTCCTGATGCCCACCCCCTCACCACTCTCTGCCCCATTCCCCTCTTGCCCCTCTGTGCCCTCACACATGCCTTGTTCCATCCCCACCTTTCTCATGCCCACCCCTTCTTTCAAGCCTTCTCCCAGCACCTTACCCTCTAGCCCCCAATGCCCTTACTCTCTCCTCTCCTCTCCCTGCATCACCCTGTCCCCCCTCCCACTGACACCTCCTCTCATGCCCTTTCCCTCATTGTCTGCACTTGCCCCCCGCCCCGGCATTTGTCTCTCCTGCACCCCTGTCTCTTGGTGCCTTCCCTTCCGCTGCCCAAGCCCCTTCTCCTTCCACCCCTCCCCCTCCAACCCTCTGCCTCCGCCCATGCCCCTTCCCCCCACCTCCGCCCCCACCCAAGCTCAAGCCCTTCCGCTGCCCCTTCCCTTCCCCTCCCCCCCCCCACCCTGCCCTGCTGCCGCACAACAAGCTGGTTCCCTACCTTCTGATGACTGCCTTCCACTTCCACGATGCGGAGGCCAAACCCAGAGCCAGCGTCAGTGAGGCGCCGCAACGTGCATCCCAGGACTTTTAAAATCCCGGGCCATGACATCATGTCACGCCCGAGCATCCTGCCTACGTGCACTGCCATGCTGAGCCATGCACGGTTGGTAGGGACGCTCTGGGGGTGGGGTGGGAGGACGCACGGGGGAATTGGAAAGGGGGGCCAGGGCCCACCCCGGGCAGAGCTGGGGGAGAGATCCAGCTCCATTGGTGGAGCAGGCCAGGGCCCCAGCTCTGTAACTCGTGGGCCGTCACTTCCAGGTTCACTGGATGGGGAGTGCAGGGCCCAAATGGCTGCTTGCGCTGCTTGCTCCCCTGTGGCGGCCTGGCTGAGTGGCGCAGAAGTCAGCTGAGCGCCATGGTGGGAGGGGTAGGGGGTGGGGTGCTGACATACACAGCCAGGGGGCAGGGCCTGGCCGTGTATGTCACCACCCTGCACCCCTTCATATCCCCCTTCGCCTCCTGCCATGGTGCTCGGCTGAGTTCTGCGCCGCCCAGCCAGGCCACTACGAGGGAGCCCAAACTGCCAATTGCTCTGCTTGCTTCCCTGGAAAAGCCTGGCTGAGTGGCACAGAAGTCAGCTGAGCACCACAGCGGGAGGCGAAGGGGGACGGGGTGGCGATGTACACGGCCAGGGGGCGGGGCCTGGATGAGCGTGCATCTCCAACAGAGACAGAGGAGAGCAGAGAGAGAGTGAGAGGCAGGAGGGGGAGAAGAGAAAGAGAGAGATGGAGAGAGAGGCAGAAGGTGGAGAAGAGCTGAGGAGGGGGGGAGGCAGTAGGAGGAGGAGAGAGAGAGACATGGAGCAGGAGACCGGAGGCTCAGGAGAGAAGACCGACATGGAGGAGAGACCTGAAAATCCTGTCTTATGACGGGCTAATTGGCTAGTTTTGAAATAATGGGCTTGCTGTGTAGACACTAACTTCATTATTTTGAAATAATGCTGTGGTGTAGATATGCCCCTAGAGAGCATCTCTTGAATGACACAGTTCAAAGCCCTGAAAGTACTTAGATAAAAGACAAAATAATCTGAATGCTAATCCAAACTTTAACCAGCTCAGCTGAAGGCATGGCATTCTACCAAGAGTGTGTGACCTTGCTATCATTTATGTCAATGCAAATTTCTGCTCAGCAGCTTGGGTTAGTGCACAGTGAACTAATCAATGAGCCCAAGAAGCAGAGCTCTCTTTCTAGCCCTGTCACCATAGCCTGTGGTGTATCAGTTCACCTCACAACATGCAATATATAACTGTGAGCTGCCCTTCTTTCTTTGGACCATAAATTACTTGGTTAATGGAACCCTAAGTTGGTTGCAATGCCAGAACAAAAGTGTGGCAAAAAGTAAAACACACAAGACATTTACCTAATAGAGTCCTCAGAGGACAGAGTCACACTGAGTCTGTTCCACAGAGATATTTAGGTTCCTAACTAACTTTCACTGAAAATATCTGATCCATTGTTCTTCTCAGCACATGGAAGCTTGTTCATTGGTATTCAAAATTGAAATCTGGGCCTATGGAATTTAATGGGAGTTTTGCCATTGACTTCAATGTATATTGGATTTCTTCCTAAGTCTCTGGCAGAACTTAATACCACTTTATTTGGCATCTCAAAGTAATTTTTTGGCATCATATTTTGGGATTTCTAAAGAGTTGGAAGCTAAAAAATGATTAGCATGGAGTTACAGATTCTTCAAAATTAATGACAGTTGTGTGAAAAATTAAGTAATTATACAGATGCTAATATAAAGCATGTGTTAGGCTTCAAACATGATGCCACAGTAACATTACAGTTTCAGACGGCCAGTCCTCATTACAGCTTTAATAAAACAAAAGACAGAGGTAGACAGCACCATAGCCTTTACAATATATAGATTATATATGAGATAGATAGATTAGATTAGCTGGGTTTAGCTGATCGCCATATTTGGGGTCGGGAAAGAATTTTCCTCCAGGGTAGATTGGCAGAGGCCCTGGAGGTTTTTCGCCTTCCTCTGTAGCATGGGGTACAGATCACAGCTGGAGGATTCTCTGCATCTTGGGGTCTTCAAAGTATTTGAAGGCTTCAATATCTGAGATATATGTGAGAGGATTATTCTAGGAGGGGTGGGTGAGATTTTGTGGCCTGCACTGTGCAGGGGGTCAGACTAGATGATCATAATGGTCCCTTCTGACCTTAGAGTCTATGAGTCTATGAGATTATATATGATATAATCTAGTACCTAGCCAATGCAGGAGAAGGAAAACAGGGCACAAAGGGGATTGTAACTTCCCTTGTAGAGTAAAAAAGCTATCCAGGATTTAAGGCTCCAACACCTACTTAAACTGCTGTTGAACCCAGGGCTGGGACTGCCTTGTTTATTACCATTTCCAGAAGCACTACCCCAAAAAGAGTACTGGTACTGACATGCTGTTGTATCACTCTTCAAGGACAATTTCTCTTTAGGCATGACTTGCCTGAATGTTCCCAGAGAGGGCTTTTGTCTGGCCTATATTACAATACATGTGATTCTGATGGGGTGTGGTCACAGATGACCCCATGGGTGTGCCTCTTGGGGTGCTGACATCTGTTGCCACTTTCCTTCCCACTCTCTGGGGCTCCTCACCGCCTGGTCCTGCTGCGCCAGCTCCGCTGGTCTCCCCAAACCAAGCCTCCAAGCCCCCACTGAGAAGCAGTACAGATACTGAACCCCTTCAGGTCCAAGGAGAGTGCAGTTTAGGGCCCAGCCTCCTGAGATAGCGTACCACAGATCAGATCAAACGCCAAAGAATTAGGTAAGCCATCTTTTAACAATGAAAGGGGGAATGTGCACACTGGTTGCCCCCACAGGTAACAATTATTTACATTGGGTTTGACAGAAAATAAAAATGATTTTATTAAGTGGAAGCAGTAGGGTTTAAGTAGTAATAAGTGAGAACAGGCAGAGCAAAGTAAGTTACAAATCAAAAGAAATAAAACACTTGACTAATTCTACACTGAAACCTCAGTACAAACTTCAAACTCATCCTAAAACCTCTTTTCTAGCTGCCACTCTAAACCAGGGCTCTCTTCCCCTCCCTGGGGTCTCACGCTCCTT
Source organism: Pelodiscus sinensis (assembly GCF_049634645.1). NCBI lineage: Eukaryota > Metazoa > Chordata > Testudines > Trionychidae > Pelodiscus > Pelodiscus sinensis. Next base: position 22,039,814 of record NC_134725.1, on the reverse strand, counting down.
CCTTCAGGTGCAGCACAGCCAAAAGACCCAGGCCTCTGCTTTCCTATTCTTTTTGGTAAGGAGTTGAGGCCACTCCTTACCAACCACTGCTCAGACTTAAGGACAAAAGATTGTTTAACAGTGGCTCATCTAGAAGTTGCAGGTAACACCCTCTATGTCTCCCATTCACACATTTGAAGCCCCCAAAGTGTTTCCCACTCCATATGTCTAATTTTACACACACCAATGATACGTACATCACAGTAAGATAAACAGAACCAGCAGATCATGACATACAGATGATGGGTTACACGAAATAATTCACTCAAAGCACCTTTGAGTCATCTATATTCATGTCCATAAGTTCATTTCATGTTGTTGTTGTTCGTCCATCGTATTCGAAGAGGACCTTGACATCTAACAGGTTATGGACTGTTCATGGTGTGTCCGCAAATGGCTGATAAGGCCGATACGGGCACGGAATGTTCTACCACAGGTCGGAGCATGGGGGGAGGAGGTCCGTCACAGTGAATATTTCAGTATTGGAGAGGAACCAGTAGGAAGAACCCAGATTTGAGTGTTTTTTCATCCCTAGCCAATGTGGCACTGTCATAACCCAGTGTGGCTTTTGAAGCTCAAAACTCTTAAGTTTCTACTTCTTTTTAGCTCTCAGAATACCAAAATCTGGGAGGCTGCATTTCTGACCTCCAACCCCACTTTATTTTATCTACCCTAGAGACAGGGCAAGACCCACTTGCAAAGAATAACTATTGCTGTTTGCATAGCATAATATTCCACTTGCTAGAAAAAAAAATTAACTAAGTCCTCCTGAAAAAGAGTGGTTTAAATTAAGAAAAAAAATTTTTTTTTTTAACTGAAAAAAAAAAAAATGTAATGAAATCCAGGGACTGGGACAGGGTTGTGGGAGAAAGTTCAAGAAACCCCAAAGTATTAGTAGCATTTAATTTAATAAATCTAAGTTGTATATTAAAAAATACCCCCCAAACATCATGAATATTTAAAATTACCAATTTTTTTGTACACAATGGCATTTAAAACAAAAATTATTCTACACTAACCCATTTCTTATTTCTATATTCTCAATCTCAATCCTAATAAAATCAGTCCACAAATAATGAAATCTATGCCATGATTATACCTAAGCCATCATGGGGTCAGTACTGCTGACTGCTTTATGAGGAGAGGAAAGGTTGATGGCCATCACTAATAGCATTTTGAGATTAATGTTTGCACAGACCATAACAATAGCAATAATGTCTCTTGTCTCTAGTATGCAGAGCAACTAAGACTAGTGAGCTCATTTATAGCCCTGATGGGAATAATTAAATCTGAAAAATCAAAGCACAATATTCTTATTTAGTGCTCTTTGAAACCAATATTCTAAAGAAATTCTATCAACAGCTAATTGAAGCACTAATCTTACCCAGGGCTGGGCACCTGGCTAACGTGGCTAATATATCATGTTTTTCTTTGGCAAGGAACATATTGCTCAGACTGGATAGCTCTGAGATCAGATATATCTGGGTGATACAAAGGAAGTGTAATAACCTTTTCAATCAATATTTTGATAGCATATACATTAAACATCAATCATACCGTAAAATGTTTTGCTGAGGTACAAGGACATGTCCGTATCTTTATAAAATGATAAATCTGCTGCCATCTGCAAATAAAGGCCTACCAACTGCATACAAATGGTGATACAGTAACATTAGTCAGACAGATGCTCACTGACTGCAATAAGCAAAATTGGGAGGCTAAAGAGCTTACCTTTACTTACCTTGTTAAACCACTTTAGCATAAAGGTCACAATTTTGCAGGAAAAATCCCTTTTAAGAGGCTTTTATCAGTTATGTGCCTTGTCAGTGGGAGAATGTAATTATATGGAAGATTTGTTAGACAGGGATTTATGATCAATTTCATAGATAGGAGGATTTCACCTTATTAAAGATGATTATAAGGTAGTTTCATTAGTCTTAGTATTTGGGAAAGCAATCTTGTGTTATCCAGACCTGGAAGTTAAAATATTACCAAAACTTAGATACCAGTAACATATCTAATTGGATATTAAATAGATAGATTGAATTTTAAATTGATTCTTTCTGGAATCTTTTTTATTCTTTTTAGCTAAATAAGAGGGAGGCATTCATGTTAAATCCTAAGCAGCTTTGGTCTCCAGTGTTAACTTTTATCCACCATGGGTCCTTAGATATTTTCATCCAATCATATGGGCTACGTCTACACTGGCCCCTTTTCCGGAAGGAGCATGTAAATTTCACTAGTCGTCGTAGGGAAATCCGCGGGGGATTTAAATATCCCCCGCGGCATTTAAATAAAAATGTCCGCCGCTTTTTTCCGGCTTTTAAAAAAGCCGGAAAAGAGCGTCTACACTGGCCCCGATCCTCCGGAAAAAGCGCCCTTTTCCGGAGGGTCTTATTTGAAGTAGGAATAAGACCCTCCGGAAAAGGGCGCTTTTTCCGGAGGATCGGGGCCAGTGTAGACGCTCTTTTCCGGCTTTTTTAAAAGCCGGAAAAAAGCGGCGGACATTTTTATTTAAATGCCGCGGGGGATATTTAAATCCCCCGCGGATTTCCCTACGACGACTAGTGAAATTTACATGCCCCTTCCGGAAAAGGGGCCAGTGTAGACGTAGCCATGCAGATTCATTTTGCCAGTTCCTGGGCTGGTGTCAAATCAACCCATTTGTGGACATCAGTGGAGCTGTGTTAATTTGCTCCAGCAGTAGTTGTTTCTGATTGTTGAGATGTCCTCTGCAAGAACAGGGAAGTAGGAGACAATGAAGTAGGAATCCTGGAAGAACATCGTTAGGGCATTCTAGAATCTGTGTCTGTGCTCCCCAAAAATGCAGTTTGCATTTCATCCTTCTTTAACTCATGGTCTAATGTTTGCAGCACATATTACTTCTTGTTTAAAACTGCTTGAATCAAGGAGTCTGGACTGCATAAAAGCCAATGAATGATGGTTTATTTTTATTCATGAAAGCAATTGTAGCAGTGATGCTATCTATGCAAGCATCTACAGGCAAAACTATAAATAGCAGCCAAACAGGTAATTCATGAGTCTATCTAGTCCTGCAAAGGTCTGGTTAGAGTTTGCATGCTGTCTTGGTCATCCTACGGGAGTTATATATGGTTCAGCACATGTTGGTGACAGACAAAAGAGGATATTTTAAAAAGGAGTCCACAAGTAAATTCTCACAAGTAAAAAACTCAGCCTTCCATTGCCATTCTATCTTCTCTCCGGCTGGGCATGTGCAACAGCAGTGGCCAACCTCTATCAGAATTTTTTTGGACATTTTGGTGCTTACTAAAAAAAATAGGTGTACATCTTTCAGTGTGCCTCAGATAAACAACATGCACAGAGGAACATGTGGCACAACAAGGGGAAGCTTGCAACTATCCAGCTTGCTATCAATACACCCTGTTATGGCTCTTCTCCCCTTGAAACACAATGCACCTACCAAAATATAAGGCAGGATTTACTTTTCCAGGTGGCAGCACTACTCTTTATTGTATATGCTGCACCCTTCCCAGGGGCAGAACTTCCATTCACATCACAGCAAGAATAGGGAAGATAATTTAATAACAGATGATGAAGAAAAAGCTTAAGTATTCAATGCTTTTATGCCTGGGTCTTCACAGACAAGGTCAATTCCCAGACTGCTGGCTGAGCAGCACAGTAGAGGGAGGAGGTGAGCAGTCCTCAGTAGAGAAAGGAAAAGTTAAGGATGATTTAGCGACGCTGGACATGCACAAGTCCATGGGACTGGATATAATATATCTGAGTGTGCTGAGAGAGTTGGCGGATGTGATTGTAGAGCCACTAGCCATTATTTTTGAAAATTCGTAGTGATCAGGAGAGGTCCTGGACTATTAAAAAAGGCAAATGTAATGACATTTTTTTAAAGGGAAGAGAATCTGAAGAACTACAGACTGGTCATTCTCACTTCAGGTGGGGATAGGATCCAGAATGACCTAGACAAATTGGAGGATTGGGCCAAAACAAGGTCTGCATTTAGAACAGAAGGATCCCACGGATAGCTACAAGTTGGGGACTGACTGATTAAATGGCATTTGGCAGAAAAGAATCTAAGTGGATGAAAAGCCTACAGTGAGATCACATCTGGACTATTACATCCAGTTTTGGGGCCCTATCTATAGAAAGGATGTGAATAAATTGGAGGGAGTCCAGTGAAGGGCAACAAAATTCACTAGGGAGGTGGGGCATATGGCTTATGAGGAGGAAGTGAGGAAACTGTGCTCATTTAGGCTACAGAAGAAAAGAATGGGAAGGTATGGTGGGGTTGAGAGCAATCTTCAACTATCTGATAGGTGTCAGCCGATGGTCAGAGTAGTGAGTGGTGTGTATGTGAGTTCTATTATACACCCGAGACTTCAACTGCTAGGACACACGGTCCCTTTGCAGCGGGCAGCCTAGGAATGGCAGATAGGTGCCCCAAGGATCTTTCCCGTGGAGGCAACATGATCCAAACACCCAGCTCTGCCTGCCTCTACCCCTTTGACCAGCTGGAGGTCTTTTAATTTTGTTTGGTTCTGTTACAGCAACAGGAGGAGTCAGGTTAAATCTTAAACAGTTACAGGTTTATTAAAGAGGCTTCTAAAACATATGGTTACAGTGGCTATTGCTCTATTTCTTAACTGCTAGCAAATACAGATCTTAAAAATGGTTATAAAGAAAAAAGGAAAAAAGAAAGGAAAATAAATAAAATAAAATAAAATAAAATAAAATAAAATAATGGTACCAAATGACAGCTTAATCTTTAAAGAGCTCTAAGTCTATGCATGCACTAAGACAAAAAGGACACATACAGGTACAATTTTTACCCCCTTCTGCGTCTCTCGATTCCAGCGTGTCAGGCCAGGATCGGTCACTCAATCCCTAGGAAAGACGAATACGAGGCAGGGAGTCCCCATGTGGACCTCGGGAATTCAATCACATAACCCGACCAGCAGGTAGTTGATGGATCGAAGCTCAAATAAACGTGCTGCTGGGCCCCATCTTTATACCCATGGGGGCACGTATCCTCTTTCTTATCTAAGATGCCAAATTGTGCTGGTCCGTCTTTGTGACGCCAGCTCTTACAAGGAAGTTATGAACATAATTTACACTTGTAAGAAAAATAACTAAATTAGGAATGCTGGGCAATCTTTTCTCAGCAGGCGATTCCCCCACTCCCACTCCCAAGGACGGTTGTGTGATCATATCAATATCAGTGCTAGCCAAGGGCAGTTTCTGCCGCCCTTGCAGGTCAACAATTGATGTAAGGCCCCCTCTATCTGGGCTCATCTACATTGGCCCCTTTTCCGGAAGGGGCATGTTAATTTCAGAGATCGTAATAGGGAAATCCGCGGGGGATTTGAAGTAGGAATAAGATCCTCCAGAAAAGGGCGCTTTTTCCGGAGGATCGGGGCCAGTGTAGACGCTCTTTTCCGGCTTTTCTAAAAGCCAGAAAAAAGCGGCGGACATTTTTATTTAAATGTCGCGGGGGATATTTAAATCTCCCGCGGATTTCCCTATTATGATCTCTGAAATTAACATGCCCCTTCCGGAAAAGGGGCCAATGTAGACGAGCCCTCTATGTTTACAGTTGTCCAGGGTCACAGCAGCCAGCATATCTGGGCCTTCTGTCAAGGCTTCAAAGACTATGCTGATTTTATTGCTCTCTGTGCCGTATGCGCTCTGAGGCACCTAAGAGGGGCAAGCAAGATGGATGTTGCAGTGGGGGGGAGGGGGGTACCTGTCTGGCTACAATAGGGGGGTTCCATAGAAGAGGAAGTCAGTCTATTCTCAGTGGTAACAGAAGACAGAACATGAAGCATTGGTCTCAAGTTGCAGTGGGGGAGGTCTAGGTTGGATATTAAGGAAATAGCTACCCCATGTCTACATAAGCTACCCATTATTTTGAAATATTTTTTTTGAAATAATGGGCAGACTGTTTTGCCATCCTGGTAAACCTCATTACATGAGGGTTAAGGGATGGCTCAAAATAGCATGTTATTTCAAAATTTGGTGCTGTGTAGATGCACTAAATTTCAAAATATGGTATTTTGAAATAGATTTGAAATAAGCTTTTTTTTATTTTATTTTATTTTTTTTGCACAGTGCAAATTGAGAATCTTATTTTGAGCTTAGGGTGCTCTGTAGAAAAAACCCTTAGGAAAAACTATTTCACTAGGACAGATTAAACACTGGGATGAGTTTCCTAGGGAGTTTGTGGAATCTTCATATTTAGAGGTTTTTAAAGTCTGGCTTGTCAAAGCCTTGACTGGAATGATTTAGTTGGGGTTGGTCCTGCTGAGCAAGAGGTTGAATTAGATGACCTCCTAGTTCTCTTTCAACCTTAATCTTCTATTATTCTATCTGGTGCAATAATTTATTTCAAATATAGAAAATAAATCATGCTTGCTGTTACTTTATTTGTTACACATAGTTAAGAAGTAAAGGAAGCAAATCTAAATGGGAGTAGGCAGGAGAACTAGAACATACCTTGAATTCTCAAAGCCAAAATATAAGTTTTACTTTTTATTGTTCTGATGGATAATATTGATGTCTCTTTTTAAGCTTTCTTTTAGATTTGTATTAATTTAAATTCTCATAATTGCAGGAAATTATGAAGGGTCAAACAATTATTATTTAATGACACTGGCTGCTGAAATGTGTTTTAACCATTATGAAGTTTTAAATTTTTCAAATTGTCAATCTCACATGTCAGAATTTTCAACGTAAATATCCTTAAATCAAATGCTAATAATTTCTCAAGCTACATTTTCCTGATTTTATCATCTGAACATTTCTATGAATGGACTCATTTTTTTCATCAGTTAGTGTGGGTAAAGTTTTATTTTACTATGGCAAAAAAAAAAAAAAAATCCCTAATCCTTTAAAGCCTTTTTATTTTCTACCTAATGGGATATTCTGCCCAATGGCGTGTTAGCAATTACAGTGTTAGAACCCAAAATATGGAGGCAGACTGAAAAGACATTTTAATGTAATAGTTATGTTAAGTGCCTTAGAGGTGTTCGCTTGTTAAGAATAATGAAACTTGTCAAAGTCCATCATTATTGATAATAATAAAGTTCAACAGCATTATTATAGGATTTCACAACTGTTAACCTTTATTGCTGGATGGCTAATTGTAACCCTCTGTGTCTCCTTCATGCCTAATTAGGCTTCATTGCAAAAAGATAAAGACTGTTTATAGCAGAAGGCCACCTTTTTCTGCAGCTGAGCAAATTCATGAAAGAATGGGATTGTTGAGAGAGAGAAGACAGGAAAAGGCAGGAGGCCTTAATACACTTTAGCATAAAATCCTGACAGATTCAAATTGATTCTGGTTCCAGAGAAAATTGAGTGCAGAGGGAAATAGATTTATGCACTGTTAAATGTAACTGCCTGGCAGTATCTATACAGAAAGCTGTTAAAATGGTAATCTTTAGAGATGTATGAAAACTGTGTGAGCAGACCAATGAACCATTACTGGGAACATGCGTCTTATATCTGAATAATACAAGACAATATTATTATTTTTATTATTAATGTATTACAAACACTATGTATTATGGATGTAATTTAATCACAGAATCTAAATGTATAAACAACTGCCACGGCTCTTGGTAACTACTTTGGTGCATGTAGTTAGACATTAAATTTTTCTCTTTCAGATCCTAATAGAAATTAAGTATATTGTAGGCAATACTGCTTAGCTTATTAACAGCATGTGTTTGTCTAGCAAGTGTTGTATGAACTGACATGCAACAGACTGAGGCTAGATTTCTGTTCTTCCTGTGATCTTCAGGAATTGGGATGCTTTGGATGCACCTCACTGCACTGCATGGAGGAAGCATCTTATGGCATTCCTGAGCCAGGACCCCATGTGGAGCAACCCTGGCAAACTCTCAAAAGAAGTCCAATTCATTTGATGTCTGCCAGAACATGTGGTGGCAACATGCAGAGTTATAGGGATGGAAGCACCCCAACTTTCCAGCAGGAACATAGAAGATCCACTTTTCCCAGAATCCATCTTTTTAAAGTATATATATTGAGCATGATAACCTCAGGATGGTGAATTGCCAGGTAGAGGGTTTCCACCAAAGCACACTTAAAGTCAGTAGGCCAGCCATGGCCAACCCATAGCTCATGAGCTGCATTGGATCTTGCACCCCAAAAGTGCAGCTTGCGAAGCCACTTCTGCACCCCACCCCCAGCTCCTGCTCCTCACCTGCTGGCTCCCCCTTCCCCGGCTTCCCTGTGCTTACCAGGTGCGAGCTGCGGAGTTTTCAAAATGGCACCCAAGATGGCTGCCATCTTAAAGGGGCATCCTCCTTTTAAAATTTAAAAAAAAAAATTTTTTTTTTTTGCTCGACAATTCTGGTGAGGCTCTTCACATTTTTTTCGCTGCTGTTTTGGCTCTTTGTTAAATGGGTTGGCCAGCCCTGCAGTAGGCTTTGCATGGACTTCACTGGGCTTCCATAGTTAATGTTTCCTCAAGTCCAGATGTGCTAGATCGCTTCCAGAGACTCAGCACACCACAGTCCACATATACCTTTCACCCCCCCCCCCCCATACTGATGATGTTTGGATTCAGATTCTAATTGCCAATGTATGTCTCATCTCAGACTCCTCAGCAACCAAGAGTGATGTACTGTGTAGATTACATCTATCCTGCAATGCTATTTTGGGATGCCAGAGTATCCTGAAATAGCTATATCACCTCGTCACAGCAAGTCCATTATTTCAGGCTCACTATTCCGTCGTCCCTGTAAAACTCATTCTGTGAGTAGGAACATCCCATCCTTTACATTAGCTGAATACTCTTTCCTAGGGAAGTAGAACTATTCTGTCATCGACCACAACTCAGTGGACCCCTAACACAAGTGGCAATTGAAATGCCTAGGAAATACATAAATGACAATGAACTTTTTAAACAAAGGGTCAGATTTAGGATGGGGCTCACCACTGAACATGTCTGTCACCATGTCAGAACCTTAAGGTGGAAACCGGGTATGACGGTGCCCCAAATTATCTATCAGATTAAAAGGAACTGAGAATCATGGGTGTCAGCAGCAAATGTTAAGACTATTGAAGAGCTAGCTCTCCCGATGCAAATTGAACACCTCCTGGAGAGCCTTCCTATAGAGCTACAGAGATAGATCTGAGATGGGAACCCTAAGGACATAAGAAAGGTGGGAGATATAGGTGCCAAGTGGATGGAGGTGATAGAGGAAAATAAAATTAACAGCCAGTCAACGGTATCAGAAGGGGTGCCCAGAGATGGCATCCCAGAACAGGAGGCCATCCAAGAAGCCACCTCACAGGGAAGGGTCCGATCCACCCAAGGGAGACCACAGACAGCCCTTTGTCCCTCTACCTAGTCCTCTGGAAACCCACCTCACCCCAGTGATACACTAGTCATGCAAAGTTTTAAATGTAATGAACCAAGGCATGTATTAAGTATTCAGATTTGTATCCTTGATTCATTTGCATTTAAAGAGTTGGCAAGTTTTGGAGTACTTGCTGCACCCACACATGCAGTTGACAACTTGCACTCTTATTACTAGGCAACAGCAGTAGCATTTCTGAAGCATCTAGAGACTCCTGCTGAGATCAACAGGTTGATGTCCTGGATGCTGTACAGAGAGAGAGAAAGAGAGAGAGAGAAAGGGTATGTCTACACTACAGAAATAGCTTATTTTGAAATAATGCTTCTATACACAAAATGCATTTCAAAATAGCGTTTTGCTATTTCAAAATAGCACGTCCACACAGAGTGGATGTTGAATCGCGTTTAAGGCTGCCTGGAACCAGTTCCGGCAGAGCACCAGGTCAGGACTTATTGTTCGGGGATGCTGCCTGAGGCTAACTGAGGTCTGTGCTTAAAGGGCTTCCCTCACTCCCCAGACAACCAGTTCTCAGGTTTCCCTGCTTGCTTGCCTATGTTGCTGAAGGACATCAAAGCATATTTGTCTCAGCATGCTCTGGTTGTCCTCACTCAGGACACCACAGCACTCTACAACATGGAGCCAGAGCTACCCCTGGGCATTCTGGTGCTTCTCTTGGACACATTGCTGCAAGCCTGGCTGCACTTGCTGCAGGCTGCCATCCAGGAGGTCCATCAGGGGGCTGTCAGTATCCAGGAGGCCCTGCAGGAGAGCTGCCACCCTGAGGAACACTGACAGTCTCCCTGGTGTGTCCCACTAGGGGCTTGCACCTCGTTCCTCCCTCACATCCTTCCACTTACCCCTCCCTAACCCCCTTCCCGGTGTAAAATAAAATACACGTTTTTTCATAAATACAAACTCTCTTTATTTAACAAATCGGGGGGGGGGGATGAAACTCTGGTGAGAGTGGGGAAAAGGAGGTGGGAGAGGGGAGAAGAGAGGGTTGGAGAGGGGAGGGGAAAACCTGGGAGGAGAGAGCTGGAAAGGGGAAGCAAGGGGAAGTAGGGAGAGGGGAAGTTCAGGGCTTAGGGTTGGGGGTCTCACCGGGCCAACTGTCTCCCAGAACCAGAGGTGCAGGGGCCTCAGTTTCCCTGGGGGATGAGGAGGAGATGGAGGGTGGGGAGGCGGTGGAGGGACAAATGGGAGGGGGAGAAGGAGTGGGAGGAGGAGCGGTAGGCGGGGAGGCAGCAAGCGCTGGAGCGGCAGGAGGCACCACGCTCTGCACCAGGGTCTGCAGGTGCTGGCAGATGGCACAGCCCTGGGCAAACTGCTCCTGCTGAAGCTGCAGGTCTTCTTGCACCCAGTTCTGGAGGGTGCAGTGCAGGGCTTGCAGAGTCCCCAAGTGCTGCTTCTGGTACCCCTCCACTGCACGAGTGGTCCTGAGGAGCCCTCGGGTTCAGGAGCATGTCCCGGGCGGGGTGGTGCGCCCTGCACGCACATCTGGTGCAGCTGTGGAGAAACAAGAGAAGTGGTCAGTTCTCCCTGGGGACACAGTGGGTGAAACCCAGCCCCCCTCTGCAAGATGAGGATGACCGTGCCCTGAACCGTCAGAGCCGATACGCTTGCACAGCGGCCATGTTCGGAATGTCCAGCTATCGCCGGGAGTGGGAGCTACCTCGAGACCACACCCATGCCCTTGTGCTATATATAGTATGTGTGGGTAGGGGGGAAAGATGTCCCCTGCCTCTGTGTAGTGTGGCCTTGTGGAGGGAGAGTGTCCTGCTGTGTCCCACCTCAGAGTCAGGAGAATGTCATGTATCTTCACACATGCATGTGGCTAACAGGGTAAGGCCCCTGTGTGGCACATGCTTGCACATGCATGAGTTGCTGCGGTGATCTGTGGACAGCAAGTCCCACATGTGTAATCCCTGGTTTCCATCCTCCTCCTCCACCCGCATAAGAGGACAGTGATGGCACTCACCTGTTGTTGCCTGCCTGGCTTCGGATGACACCAGCGATAGGCCTGCTGGGGTGGCTCCTTGCTATCCGCCTGATCTGCTGTGGCTCCTGGCTCACCTCTTCCTCCTCCCCGATGCCCTGGTCAGAGCCCTCTGCTGCAGGGTTGATGATCACTTGGGGGGCAAAGCCTGTTCTGCCCCCCCCCCAAGGATGTAGTCCAGGGCATTGAAATAGGGGCAGGTGTCTGAGTCAGCCCCTGGTTGGGAGCTGCCCCCCATGATCCTGGCGTAGGCCTGCCACAGCTCCTTGATTTTCATCCTCACCTGCTCCTGGGTGCAGATGTGGCCCTTGGTGGCGAGGCTGGCAGCCATCTGGCTGTAGATGACTGCGTTCCTGCATCTAGTGTGGAGATCATGGACATTGGAGGCCTCCCCCCAAACCTCAGTCAGGCCTTTTGCGACCCCTGGTAGGCTCCTGGGAGCTGGGGGACTGGTCCTGGGAAGCGGTGAAGGGCTGGCTGCTGGTGGCTTGCTGGCTCGTGTTGGGGCCACTGAGTCAGGGGCAGTGACTGCTGGCTCTAGGCTGGCAGGCCTGGAGCTGGCACAGGCACTGTGGCCAGAGTCTACCCCTTTAAGGGCTCCAGAGATGGGAGGAGAGAGACGAGTTTTCCTGGTTGTGCTCAGAGTGGCTACCAGGGCACCCTGGGAAGGGCTGGAGGCCCCCTAGTTCGAAATAAGTGTCTACACAGTGCTTATTTCAAATTATCTATTTTGAATTTGTCATTATTCCTCATGAAGTGAGGTTTACCAAATTCAAAATAAGCATTCTGCTATTTTGAATTAATTTTGAAATAGCGGTTTGTCTGTGTAGATGCCAGGAAAGTTATTTCAAAATAATGGCTGTTATTTCGAAATAACTTTGCTCTGTAGACATACCCAAAGAGAGAGAGAGAGATCTGGCAATGAAGAGCTTTCAGCCTAAACAGAAAAAACAAACAAAAGGTGGGATAGGAAACTAAGATATAGAGGGAAAGTGACTTACTGAACATCAGATTACTAGGCCATGGTGCCCCATTTTTAAAAATACCCCAATAACCAAGCTACAGAGATGAAAAAAAAAGAGGTATACTGCTTTCTCAGAGTTCAGCATTCAGGAGGTGCACATATATCAGTTTCCACAGAAGGTGCAAATGCCATTTTTAGCAATAGCTTTGAAGAGCAGGGAAGGGAAGTGAAGGAAATCAAGATCAGACGTGTGCTCATAAGATAAGTGTATGATTTGCACCAATATCATATCTGGGGCAGGGGCACCCTACTCTTAGCGTATGCAGGCTTGCATGAGACCTAAGTGAGACCTAACTCAACAGGAACGCATACGCAGAAGTCTTGAGGTTACCCACCAAATTCATTCTCAATTTAAAGAAAAAGTGATAACATCATTCCTGCACAGCTGGATGAAAATGAGCCACAGAGGGAATTCCATTTGGTTCGGCATTTCACTTTTGCTGAGCAGATGTTTCTTGGGTACCACAGATTGTTGTTTTAATTTGACTCATTAATAATATGGAGCAAAAAACTTTGATTAACCAAATAATTAGTAAGCTTTTAAAGTCCTTCTTTTCCTGTAGCAGATTTCTTATTACAGCAGATGCTGTAGGTTGAATCCTTGAGGCAGGGAAATACAATAATGATATTTATGAGAGCTATAATATCCCTTGAACAGCAAAGAGGCACGGGGACCTCAACACAGCCCCCCTGAAACCTCCACACAGCCTCTCTGGGCTTTGAGAACAGGAATACAGGCATAAATGTGTTTCCCATGCTTATCACTCCTCTCACTGCCTTCACAGTTCTGACAAGTCAGTTCTATGAACACAATTGTCTTAGTATGGGTATAAGCATATATAATAATGTGTTGATACAAATATATGGAAAATACATACTCAGCATAGTTGTCTGTGGAGCTAAGTATGGTAGAAAAAGCAAATGCATGTTTTATTCACCAGATAGACTCATTTTCAGGTTAGTTTTCTGTTGTAAAAAGAACATAATATTGTTGAAGGCAGTAAGATAGCTATCTATAAATAGGACACAAGCACAGTCTATGGTACTTTACATTTTAACGGCAAGAGAAGCAATGTTCATGCACTCCACTTGGCAAATTTTTGATGACATTCCTAGCTCATCATGGAAATACCCCCATGAAAGGGTTTATGTGTATTCATGTTTTGGTTTTCTGATCCCCCTACTACAGGACCCAGCCTGGTATGGGACTCTTATAAATTCTTCACCGCTGGGCCACAGGTGCTACCACACTGTCTATGTTAGGTGTAATTGTAGGAGGGCCAGCCCTGGGAATGAAAAACAAACAACACTCTTTGCTTTACTGTTTCAGTGCCACTTCCAATCTCACTAGTCTCTTTTTCAGGCATCTTCCCTGATGTTTTGGCATAGCCCACTTGGGCTATGTCTACACTGGCGGTTTCTTGTGCAAGAACATCTTGCACTAGTGTTCTTGTGCAAAAACTCTTGTGCAAGAGCACATATAGGCTGTGTCTACACTGGCATGAATTTCCGGAAATGCTTAAAATGGAATACTATTCCGTTTTCAGTTATTCTGGAAAAGGAGCGTCTACATTGGCAGGCTGCTTTTCCGGAAAAGCCATTGTCATTGTTATTTGTGAGTCACTACTGCAAATTATTTTCAATCCATGGTAGAAGATTGGGGTTAGGATTAGGGTAGAGTTATTCCAATTTCACAAATAGAGAACAGAATTGAAGAGCGATTCAACAATTTGACCAACATGGCACAAATTTTTACTCACTTCTATATTTCTTGCTGGTTACTGGATGCAGAAATACCAAACTATTTTGAGAATGGATATGTTGGGCCGAATAGGAGTAGAAAATACAGAATTGCCCAACCCAGATGCTGAAAAACTATGACTGTCTCTCCTCTCCCCAAAATCATGAGTCTGGCATGATATTATTTTTCAAGTGATAAATATTAGGTGGTTTTTGTTTGCTGTTTTGTGAGCCTGTGGGATACAAATGAGTTACATTTTCAAGCTATATTCTGCAACCATTAATCTTACTTTTTAAGCAATAAAAGCTGAACATTTCCTGTAATCACATGAACCAGGGAGCTGGAACTTCAAGAAAAACACCAACTATTGTGAGATTGTTAGCCACACTGGAAGTATAATGGGAACTTTAGCGTATTGTTATGTATTATTTCTGAATTTGCAATAGTTGATTTTCCAGGAAATTTAAAATTAAGTAGATGCAGGAGTAGGGCAATTTTAAGTTAATTTTAGTGCTTGTGCATGAAGTCAGGTTTACAGTCCTACCCACCAAATCTTCCCTTTCTCCACAGGATGGGTACATGTCACAGTAACAGTGGTGGCAGCTAGGAGCCCTTTAGAATCACAGAGCCCACTGCCCAGTCCCTGGTCCACCAACCTGAAGGCCAGTAACCTTCCACTTACTTAGCCAAGATGTCTCCACCTTAGCCTGAGGAGCTGATCTGGGAGGTGTCCATCTAGAAACTGAAGTGTAGAATGAAGATTTTTTTGGCCTGGATGCTAGTTGCCTTGCACAACAACTTTTTTGGTCCTACAGTGTAGCACTGTGATTCATGAGCAGAAAATAAGCTTTATATTAACTACCTTTATACTGACTACTAATATGCTTTATATTAACTACCTCCATACCTATATAGCTGTATCTCTTCTCTATAACACCTGCAACAGATAGTGAAATCAGCCCTTACATTGTACATCTGTGTTCCAGTCCTCTTAACAAGGCATTTGTGTTCTGGATGAATAATTAAAACTATTACTTCAACATCACAGGGCATGAACAATACAGGTGAGGAGGCTGGCTGTCAGGCTAGTAATCCCTTCTAACATTCTTTACTGACCTTTTCTAACCAAAAAGATCTTTATGAGTGAACAGCCTCAATCATCCACTGCACAATGACAGCTTCATTTCTATGCCATCTAGCATTCTTACCCTTGGCTAAATATGTCTACATACTGCAGCTCTTGCAAAACCTACCATTTAATCTCCCTGTTTCTGTTTCCTGTAGTCTTCATTATATCTAATATACATTGGGTCTCCAGTCTATCCTAAATGGAATCCATCTTCCATGCCTTCTTTAAAGATTTAATCTTCTTGGACTGCAGCATATATAGTGCTACTTAAAAACCAAAGGGATTACCTTTTGATTGGCTTTTGTGCATTTCAAATAATGCATAAAATCCACTCAGAATTCAAGGTGATAAATTATATTAATAAACAATGATACTTTGTAGTGGTATCTGCTAATTTCTGTCATAATAAGTGCATTAATGTACATTACATATCAATTTTCATATGTTTATAGCAGGTGCAGTGCATGACAAAGCTGCTTAAATTCCTCTTTTATAATTCTTCTTCTATTGCTTTAATTACTTACTTTTGAGTATTAATTATATGGTGTTGTGTATTGGAATACCCCATAGTTTTTCTCCCCTCACCCACATCAAACATTCTGGACTGTACATGTAATAAAAGAAAAATCAATGTGCCTATCTTGAGATTGCTCAAAAAGCTTCCAAAACTGTATTTCTACCACTAGATGCTGTGTGTGTTTATTTGGCTTCCTGCGAAGGATTATAAATACCTCTGCCTTTAGTTGTTTGATTTCTTAGCATAATAAGAATATTCCATTGTCACAGCTCATTTGTCAAGCATTTAGATGTCTTAATAATGTGTATGTCCATAATTGTGTTCAAAGTGGTTTTATAACCCTATTCTTATGAAACTGGTAGTATAAGAATCTGAAAACACTTATTTTTTTTACAATTTTACAAAGTTATATAAGGCTGGGATTGTCAAAAGAAGTCAAATAAGAAAGTTGTCTTCCCAAGTTCCATCGCTTCAAAATATGTTTGTGACCGTTAAGCTCCCAGTCTGAAGCAAGAGAAGTGTATTTTGTGCAGTATCTTTCATACCACTTTTATCATAAAACAGTTTGTATATTATAACAAGGAGTTAAATAATAAATCGCAAGAAGAGAGGTGGACACTTTTTGATTTGCAGCCCTCATATTATGATACTATTATAGGCATGGTTAAACCTTCCTGAAAATGGGGAGTCTAACATCCTTCAGGATAAATGTAAAGAACTAAGCAGTGGGCGCCATGGCGCCCGGTGGGCCATTTCTGTGCACCCACCGAGCGATCAGGGCCGATCGCGCCCTCGGGCGCATGGCGCACGGACGGTGCCAGCCCGTAGGCGCGTAGTGTATTGGCAGCCCTGCCCCCGGGTGCACGGCGCAAGGGCTGTGCTGACCCCGGGTGTGCGGCATATGGGAGGTGGTCCCTGGGCATGCGGCACAGGCATGGTGCCGGCCCCGGGTGCGTGGCACAGCGGCTGCGCCAGGCGTGTGGCACAGGGGCGGTGCCGGCCCCGAGCGTGTGGTGCATGAGCTGTGCCGGCACAGGAGCAGTGCCGGCCCTGGGCATGCGGTGCATGGGCTGTTCTGGCCCCGGGCGTGTGGCGTATGGGTGGCCCCGCTCCATGGCACTCGGCACAGGAGTGGCACTGGCCCCGGGCGCATGGTGTATGGGCAGCCCCACCCTGGGGCGTGCGGCCCAGGAGTGGCACCTTCCTTGGGAGTGCGGCGGATGGGTGGCACCGGAACTGGGCACATGGCAGATGAGTGGTCCCACCCCCAGTGTGCGTGCACAGTCCCCCCCAGGGAGCCTGTGCGGCCCACCCCCGGGGACCCGGCATATGAGTGTCCCCGCCCCTGGGCACCCGGAAGCCCCTAAAGGTTGGGGACCACTGAACTATAGGGATTTTAAACCACACAGGCACATGTGACTCTAAATAGGAATTAGAACTAGGTGGATGGAGGGTATTTGTAGGGCATTGTTTAGTGGAGTTATGTGCATACGTGATGACAGGGAGATCAGAAGTGGCAAATGCCTTGGGGCCTAGCAATTCAAAAGGACCTGGTGGCCACCGCCATTGCATCAGCACCAGCAGCTGGATCCTCAGGTTTTTAAACTCACCACCAAAGTCCCATGCAGCTTTGAGGGGCTGAGTGCTGAGTGAAAGAGGCTCAGAAATGTGAGCAGAGAAACTGTCTCCTGCAGTCTGATTCCTGATCTGTTTGGGAAGCCAGAAGACTGTATCAAAGATATGTGACTCTGTCATCAATTTCTGATCTTAATAGAAACAACTTGCCGAGCCCTGAACTTAGTTTCCTCTTTATAGCCTGAATGGTTAACTAAATTACAACCCCAGCTGAACTAACTGGTTACAGCTTTCAAAACTGAGGGTGTGTCTAGATTACATGGCTCTGTCGACAGAGCTATGTAGATGAGTTTACTAGACATAGCAAAATGAAGCAGCGATTATTTAAATCGCCGCTTCATTTTGCTATGTCTAGTAAACTCATCTACAGGGCTCCGTCGACGGAGCCATGTAGTCTAGACACACCCTGGATGTCTAAAAGGAGTTGTTCTTTCCTTCTGCTCCTAATTCACTTAGACTCTTTTGAAAATCCCACACTTTAATCCACATTTAAGAACCTACATAAGTAGCTTAATTTTCAGTGATGCAGAGTATTGATTTCAGACCAAGCATCACATAACATTACAACAGCCATACTGGGTCAGTCCAATGGTCCAGCTAACTCAATATCCTGTCTCTGTCACTGGCCAACACTAGTTGCTTCAGAAGAAATGAATGTAACAGGTTGATTCTGAGTGATCCACCTCTGGTCATCCAGCCCCAGCTTCAGGCAATTCAGAGATGTAAAGACCCCAAGAACAGCATTATGACCTTGACCATCTTAGCCAATAGCCATTGGGACCTGTCCTCCATAAATTTACTTATCCTTTGTTGAACTCCATTGTATCTTTTGACCTTTACAACATCTCCTGGCAATGAGATCCAGAGATTGACTCTGCATTGTGTGAAATACTTCCTTTTATTTGTCTGAAACAGACTGCCAATTAATTTCCTTGGGTGACCCCAATTCCCATATTATTTGAAAGGGTAAAGAACACTTCCTCATTCATTTCTTAATGAAATACATGATTTTATAAACCTCTATCATATCCCCCATCAGTAGGATCTTTGCAAAGCTAGAAGATTCCAGACTTTCTAATCACTCCTCATATAGAAGCTGTTCAATATCCTTAATAATTTTCATTGCACTCCTCTGCTCTGTTTTCAATTTTAATATAGCTTTTTTAATAGGGTGGGCCCAGAATGCATTATCGAAGGTGTGGGTTTACTACAGATTTATGTGGGGCCATGACAATATTTCCTGTTGCTCAACATCTCTGTAATTATAAGAACTTAATAGAGGTCTCTAAATTGGGATTTAAATGCCTAGCTTTAGACCCTTATCTTTTAACATTTTGGCCATTATCCATTGGAAATAATATTCATTTCAAGTTTAGCAACTTTTCCCCTTCGTATAAAACATTCTCAGACCAAACCCAAATGTTGGGAATGTGTGTACTATTTGCTGAATGGTAAGTTAATTTAACTGAGAGTGAGAATTAGTTTAATTGAGAGTGAGAATTTTCAAAGGTTCTGATATGGATGAGCAAAGGTGACCCAGGATTCAATTCCTCATACATCCAAAAGACAGTCCTGAATTTAAAGGATGTTACAGCATGAGGGCCAACAGTGGAAAAAAGAACCAGACAAATCTGCAGTATTTGAGAAAATGCAACCCAGATGTTCATTTTATATGAAGTAGCCTGCAAAATCAACATCCTGCATGTCTGAATTCAATCAACACAAATCTCCAAAAAAGCATTTCCCCCCATCTCTGCACCAGAACAGAAAAATTATACGTCTAGGTCTCTTGCAGTCAGATTACTGGAAGGTGTTTTCACAGGGGATCCCGTAGCATCCATTTGCCTCCCACTGCCTCTTGAATGGTTTCTTCCCTAGACATTCATGCTACAGAGAATTATGTATTTATTTATTTATTTATTTATTGGAAAAACATTTATTTGCTTTTCATCTATCTGGGCTGCCAGCTTTGAACAGTGAATGTTAGGAATGATTAGGAATGAGATTGATAATAAAAAATACCATAATGACACTATAGAAATTCATAGTATACACACACTTTGAACACTATCCCATCTCAAAAAAAGATATATTAGAATTGGAAGAAGTAGAGAAAAGGGCAACAAAGTAGAGATATGATTCCATGTGACAGGAGATTAAAAAGAGTGGGCTCTTCAGTTTGTGAAAAAGACAATGCAGATGGTAAATGATAGATGACTATAAAATCATGAATGCTGTGGAATAAGTGCATAAAAAAGTGTTATTTTCCCTTCACATAACACAAGAACCGGGGTCACCCATTAATAGGAAGCAGATTTAAAACAAGGAAAAGAAAGCACTTCTTCACAAAAAGCATGATGAACCTATGGAACTCAATGCCAGGTGATACTGTGAAAACCTTCAAAAAAGAATGAAATAAGTTCATGGAGAATAGGTCTACCAATGACTATCAACCAAAATGGTCAGGGATGCAACCCCATGCTGGGAATGGATGACAGGATGAATCACTCAAGAATTGCCTTGTTCTGTTCATTTTCTGTGAAGCATCTGCCCCGGCCAATGTGAGAAGACAGAATACTGGGCTAGATGGACCATTAGCCTGGCTCAGTATGGCCTTTCCTATGTGATGAATGTTGGGTTCAAACTAATCTAAAATCTTAATGAAAACAAGTAAATTTCACCTGGTTTCATGTCAAAATTGTGCAGAAGGGAATATTTTGCTTGATTTTGATGCAAAACCAGGAATTGCTCTAATATGGTCAAAACTGTGCCCAAGTTTGGCAGCTTTAACCAAGCAAGCTACTAACTGTTTTCTTTAGCCCTCTCAGTTTGACCATGAACCAGTGAAAAATACTCTTTGAGTAGGCTTTTTTCAAATAGTTGTGCACCCATTTTAGAATAATTTCATCTAGACTAGGTTAATTTATGAGAAAATTGTGAGGAAATGTGTCAAAAGCCTTACTAAAATCAATATATATCATGACTTCTGCTTTCCCCTATCCTAGTGATGGGCAACTTAGGCTAGTGAATGAGCTGCATGAGTAGCCCTCTTTCATCTCAGTGGGCCACAAGATTTTCATAGCCAAGACAGTCTCATTGCATACGGTAATTTTGCTAACTGCACTTATATGCCTAGAATTTGCGGGGGGGGGGGGGGGGGGGGAGGAAGGAGGTGCTGATTGAACCATGGCAGTGCTTTGATTGAATGTGAAGGGAGCACACATCTCTGACATGTAATGTGTGAAATCAGCACGAACTTCACTTCATGTGCCTTTGCTTTATGTACATGTCACTTTATTAAAATTGGTAGGAAAAAACCTACAGACAGAAACCAGTGGAATCTGGCAACCCTATGTATGTACAACAGTAAACAAGATATCTCATGGGCCACACATAGAACCCCAATGCATCTCATTAAGTCTGGGGCTGCAGACTGCCCACCTCTGCCCTGTCCATTAGACCAGTAACTCGGTCAACAAAGCTATTGTCTCTTCCCAGGGGCTAGATTGTAACTTGGCACTAAGAAGAGCTGGTAAAGAAATTTAGGGCCTTGTCTCCACCCACTTCCCACTTGCACTCCAACTCTGGGGCTTGAGAGTTACTCCTGATTTAGGCTCTCATTATGCAAGTGCCTATTTATAGGTACACAGGTAGTCTACTAAAATCAATGGGACTACTCTTATAAAATCAGACATATACTTCAGCACCTCAGTAAATTGGGGCCTTTGTAAGCAAGAGGGTGTCATTTAATCCATGAAAGTGCACTCCTTTAAAGAGAACCTTCTTCCACATCAGCTAGGGCCTACGATGTAGCTGCTAATTTGCAACACGTTAAAAGCCAAAGCCAATTAAAGATAAAGCCACCACAGAGGTTAAATCAGTGCTTCATTTGCCAGACAGCTGTGAGCCACTAACCTTTCCACTGGCAGGCAGAACTAAGAGCTGGAAGATAAATCCATTGGTCAGGAACAAATTGATTCATTCAAATGTTATTAATGTGTACACCTTGGAGGCCACATTTATACTTTTGGAAAATTACAGTTTCATATATAATGAAGTGGAATATAGCTGACAGATTACCATTAGATACAGAGCCCCAGATTAGGATTTATAGCAGGCACCTAATTCATAGAATCATAGAATCATAGAGCTGGAAGAGACCTCAGAAGGTCATCAAGTCCAGACCCCTGCTCTAGGCAGGACCAGTCTCAACTAAATCATCCCAGTCAAGGCTTTGACAAGCCGGAACTTAAAAACCTCAATGGGTGGAGATGCCACCACCTCCCTAGGTAACCCATTGCAGTGATTCACTATCCTAGTGAAATAGTTTTTCCTTATATCCAAACTAGACCTCCCCCTCAGTAACTTGAGATCATTGCTCCTTGTTCTGCCATTCGTCACTACTAAGAACAGCCTCTCTCCATCCTCTTTGGAACCTCCCTTAAGGAAGTTGAAGGCTGCTACCAAATCCCCCCTCACTCTTCTCTTCTGCAGACTAAATATGCCCTAATCCCTCAGCCTCTCCTCATAGGTCATGTATTCCAGCCCCCTAATCATTCTGGTTGCCCTCCTCTGGACCTTCTCCAAATGCATCCACATTCTTTCTGTAGTGGGGGGCCCAGAACTAGATGCAATACTCATGATGTGGCCTCACCAGTGCGGAATAAAGGGGAATAATAATTTATCTAAATCTGCTGGAAATGATCCATCTAATGCATCCTAATATGCCATTAGCCTTCTTGGCTACAAGGGCACACTGTTGACTCATATCCAGCTTCTTATCCACTGTAATCTGCAGGTGCTTTTTTGCTGAATTGCTACTTAGCTAGTTGGTCCCCAGCCTGTCACAATGCTTGGGATTCTTCTCTCTACTTGTCCTTGTTGAGTCTCATCAGACTCATCATTGGTCCAATCCTCCACTTTGTCTAGGTCACTCTGCACCCTATCCCTACCCTCCAACATATCTACTTCTCCACCTAATTTAGTGTTATCCACAAACTTGCTGAGGGTGCAATCCATCCCCTTATTCAGGTCATTAATAAAGATGTTGAACAAAACCAATCCTTGGGGCACTCTGCTTGAAACCTACCACCAAACAGACATCGAGCCGTTGATCACTACCTATTGGGCCTGACAATCTAGCCAGCTTTCTATCCACTTTACATTGCCTTTATCCAATCCATACTTCCTTATCTTGCTTGCAAGAATATTATGGGAGACAGTATCAAAAGCTTTGCTAAAGTCAAGATATATCATATCCACTGACTTCCCCATATCAACAGATCCAGTTAGATGCTAATCAGGTTGGTCAGGCAATGCTTGGCCTTAATGAATCCATGCTTACTATTCCTGATCACTTTCCCCTCTTCCAAGTGCTTCAAAATTGATTCCTTGAGGATCCCTTCCATGATTTTTCCAGGGACTGAGGTAAGACTGATTGGTCTATAGTTCCCTGGATTGTCCGTCTTCCCTTTTTTAAAGATGGGCACTACATTTGCCTTTTTCCAGTTGTCCAGGACCTCTCTCGCTCTCCATGAGTTTTCAAAGAGTCAAAGGCTCTGCAATTACATTTGCCAACTCCCGCAGTACCCTTGGATGCATTAAATCCAGCCCCATGCATTTGTGTATGTCTAGCTTTTCTAAACAGTTTTTAACCTGTTTTTTCTCCACCAAGGGCTGCCTACCTCCTTCCCATACTGTGTTGCTTAGTGCAGTAGTCTGGGAACTGATCTTGTCTGTGAAGACAGAGGCAAAAAAAGGATTGAGTACTTCAGCTTTTCCCCCATCATCTGTCACCAGCAGGGCTGGACTCAGGCATGGGTGAGCCGGGCAGCGCCAGCCCCACAGCGCCCTTCCCCCCATGGCCACGAAGCCCTGCATGGCCTGGCGCGCAAGTCAGCAGCACTGGCCTGGCCGGGCTGGCCAGCGCATCCACCGTGCGCACCAGGGACGGGCCCGGGCATGTGCCGGGGGCGGTGCCGTGTTCGGGCCCAGGGCACCAAAAGGGCTTGGGCCAGCCCTGGTCACTAGGTAACCTCTTTCATTCAGTAACAGCCTCACACCCTTTCTGATCACCCTCTTATTGCTAACATGCCTATAGAAATCTTTCTTGTTACCCTTCACATGCCGTTTTAGCTGCAATTCCAGTTGTGCTTCCACCTTCCTGATTGCTCTTCTGCATTCTCAAGCAATATATTTATACTCCTCCCTAGTCACCTGTCCAAGTTTCCTCTTCTTATAAGCTTTCTTTTTGTGTTTAAGCTCACCAGAGATTTCCCTGCTAAGCCAATCTGGTCGCCTACTATATTTGCTTTCCCTACACTTTTACCAATTAAGCTTTTACAAGTGTAACTCTACACAGTTCATTGCTATCTTTGGTTTCCATCATTTGCATTTTCATTGAAACTATGCCTCCATGATCTTGATGTATGATTTACTGAGATTATTATTTCCATTTTGCAGATGGGGAACTGAAGCACAGAGATTAAATAAAACAGAAGTCTGACTATGACCAGGAGGCATCTAGAAACTCTCCAACACTACACTTTATAGACCTCTCTCCTCTGATCTCACTTCAGAATACCAAAAGAAATTACACTGTCTCCTTAAAGAACTCCCTACCTCTACTCGGGACCAAATCCACACAGAAACACATAGGCTGTGTCCAGACTCAGGGGGGTTTTCGAAAAAAGGCTACTTTTTTCGAAAAAACTTCACCTGCGTCTAGACTGCAGCCGTGTTCTTTCGAAATTAAATCGAAAGAACACGGCTTTTCTTTTGACGGCGGTAAACCTCATTTCACGAGGAAGAATGCCTTTTTTCAAAAGTGCTCTTTCGAAAAAAGGCGTTCTTGAATGCCAACAGGGCATCCAGACTCGCTGCTTTCTTTCGAAAAAGCGGCTTGCTTTTTCGAAAATTCCGCTTGCCGTCTAGACACTTTTTTTCGAAAGAGGCTTTTTTGAAAGTATCTTTCAAAAAAGCCTCTTTCGAAAGAGGCTTGCAGTCTAGACATAGCCATATAACCCCCGACTTAAACCCATCCAATGCATTATCAATAAACTACAACCTATACTGGAACAGGATACTACACTCTGAGAGGCTCTGGGAGACAGACCCATAGTCTCCTATAGACAACCACCTAACCTCAGGATGATTCTTACCAACAACCACAGGACATATCACACTAATACCAACCTTGGAACTTTCTCTTGCAATAAACCCCTGTGCCAGCTTTGTCCACATATTTAATCTGCTGACACCATCATTGGACCCAACCATGTCAGTTACAAGATCAAGAACACATATTCCTGTTCATTCAGAAATATAATTTATGCCATCACGTGCCAACAGTGTCCATCTGCTATGTATATTGGACAGACTTCTCAGACACTTTGCCAAAGAATCAATGCACACAAAACAGACATTAGACAGTTTCACAAAGAAAAAAACAGTTTCTTGCCATTTCAACCAGACTGGGCATTGTCTCAATGACCTTACTACATGCATCCTGCTTCAAAGAGACTTTAACACCAGACTACAAAGGGAAGTCTCAGAACTGTCATTCGTGCTTAAATTTGATACTTAACATACAAAGATGTTAATTTTCTTACCCATTACAAAGATAGCTTCCCCAGTTATCACCCCTAATATCATTATCTCATAAACACTAACCTCCCCCCTCTCCTCCATTCTAAACGCTGATTTGTCGATTTTATATGTGTTCACTTTTTTTGATTGTATCCCTTTGGTATATATGGTTGTGCCAATTTTCTTCCACAATTTGATCTGAGGAAGTAGGTCTGGCCCACGAAAGCTCATCACCTAATAAACCATCTTGTTAGTCTTTAAAGTGTTGCATAGTCCTGTCTTTTGTTTCAGGAAGACCAGACTAACACGGCTACATCTCTATTAGGATATGTCTACACTAGCCCCTGAGTTCGAACGAGGGTGGCTAATGTAGGCATTCGAACTTGCAAATGAAGCCTGGGATTTAAATATCCCGGGGTTCGTTTACATGTTCCTGGGCAGGCGCCATTTTTAAATCCCCTTAGTTCGAACTGACTGCCTGTGGCTTCACGTACCAGTCAGAAGTTAATCCGAACTAAGTCCTTAGTTCAGATTAACTGTTACTCCTCCTGCAATGAGTAGACATGGGCAGTCAGTTCGAACTAAGAGGATTTGAAAATGGTGCCTGCCCAGGAACATGCAAATGAAGCCCGGGATATTTAAATCCTAGGCTTCATTTGCAAGTTCGAATGCCTACATTAGCCACCCTAGTTCGAACTAGGGGGCTAGTGTAGACATACCCTTAGAGATTAAATGGATTGCCTGAGGTCACAGTGGAATGTGTGGCAGAGCTACGAATCCAGATCTCCTGAGTCTAATCCAGCTCCTAAGCCACCTTTCTCTAGTCAGCTTTGCTTCTTGTTTAGTAGAAATTTTGATCTCATCTGTGAAGGCCAAGTTCTCACTTGATAATACTGAAGACTTCTAGTAGCAACAACAACAAAAATTGCTTCAGGGCATGGCTAGTATTAGATGCTGCTGCCAGTCCTGAGTGACCCTGGAGTTAATCAAAACTAACCCTCAGAGGTTGTGTCTACATTGGCAAGATTTTGCGCAAAATTTGTGCAAAATCTTGCCACCTGTCTACACTGGCCGCGAGTACTTGCGCAAGAACACTGACATTCTAATGTAGGAAATCAGTGCTTCTTATGCAACTGTTCTTGTGCAAGAGGCCAGTATAGACAGGCAACGTTAATTTATTGCGCAAGAAAGTCCGATGGCTAAAATGACCATCGGAGCTTTCTTGCGCAAGAGAGCGTCTACACTGGCACAGGTGCTTTTGTGAAAAAGCACATCTCTTGCACAAAGGCACATGCCAGTGTAGACGCTCTCTTGTGCTAATACTTTAACGCAAAAACTCTTGCGTTAAAAGTATTTGTGCAAAATCATGCCAGTGTAGACGTAGCTCGAGGGTGAGAACAGAGTATGGGGTATGAAGGAGGGCGGAGGAGAAGGAGGGGGTGGTGAAACTGAGTTGCCACCCAGACCGAGGCCTATTGGTGAGGGATCATCCTCCCTATTAGCAAGAGGGGTCAGACCCAGAGCCTTGATCTTCTTGAAGATGGAGCTGAAATGTATCCCCACAGCCCCAGAGTCCTCCCCACTGGCTGCCGAGGGAACAATTGTTGTAACAATGACAACAGGGGGCACAGATGGTAAAAGGGATAGGGGAGCTCCATCTGAGGCCTCCTCGGGTATGGGCTCTTTGGGGGGGACAGCACCATCCCCCTTCACTGCCAAGGCATGCCTCCTGCGTCGGGGTGATGTTGACAGCAATGGCCCCCCTACGTATTTTGTGGGAAGCCTTACCACACTCCTCATCAGAGGGGGAAATTGAGCCTGCATACCGTGGGATTTGCACTTCCCCCGAATTAACGTCCAGCTCTCTGAGGTGGAGGTGGAGGGCTGGTCAGCAGGGGAAGGGCCAGGGAGCACAGATGGTATTGAGGGGGGTCTGGGAGGCAAGGGAGGAACAATGGGGGACAGGGAAATCTCTCCTGGGGTGAGCCTTCTCCCTCGCCCAGCAGCAACTGCACCACCCTCTCTTCCTCAGGCCTCGCCAGATCTGGTTGCACATATTTGGGGTCTGCCTGCTTGCCTGGGCACATTGGGGGGAGAGGTGTCCCCTTTGTTCGAGAAGAGCTGTTGGTAATAGGATGAGGGGCAGCCATAGAGGCCGGACTGCCAGGGGGACCAGCAGTGTCAGGGCCGGTGCCCTCCTGGGAAGGGTCCACAGAGTCCGTGGTATGCAGGCTCAATTTCCCCTTCCAATGAAAAGTGTGGGAAGGCCCCCCACAAAATACTGAGGGGACCACCATTGTTGACATCACTCCCAATGAGCATCAGCAGGAGGTTTTGGCTGAGGATGCTATGGCAGTGAAGGGAGATGGTGCCGTCCCCCACACAGAGCCCATACCTGAGGAGGCCTGGGATAGAGCTCCCCCAGCCCCTTCACCATCTGTGCCCCCCGTCGTCACCACCAAGACAATTATTGCCTTGGTGAGGAGGATTCAGGGGCTATTGGGATGCACTCAGGATGGATACCTCCTCCAACCGGGCCAAATGGCAGTCACTCCAGATGTGCCCCATAGCCTGGCAGAGGAAGCACCAGATCTCCCCTGAGGAGTAATGGATGTGGTAAAGGGTCCCCTGGTAGGGCACTAGGAAGGACCCCTTTAGTACCACTGCATCATGTGCCACTGGTGGCATTTGTAACTGGACCTGCTGGCAGAATGACAAAACGTGATGGAGGGTAGGTTTCCTGCAGCCCAAAGGGAGAGGGCTGATGGTGGATATGGGTTTCCCCAGGGTGGAGAGGGCAGGTAGCAAGGAGGCATTGGGGAAGAAGGGAGGGACGGCGGTTAGGACCACCTGCACATCCATGTGCACACTCCCCACTGCCAGGCCCCTCTCCACTGCCTCCTGGGTGGTGGCCTCCGAGGAAAGGAAGAATACCATCTTCCCCTACATTTTGGAGTCTGCCACCGTGGCTGAGTATACCAGCATCCTCGCTAATGCCCACACGTACGTTTCGATCTGGGGCAAAGTGGGAGTGAGGAAGCAATGGATGCCTTGCTTCCTGGTCACGGTGGGAAAGGGGTCTCAGCTACCAGGGATGGAGCTGGAGGTGTCAGTCAAGGCAGAAGATGCAGTGGCACATGGTGGGACAGCAGTGGCCACCTGGGCATACGCTCTGGGGGCCGTGCATGGAATGCTCCCAGAGCTGGTGGGGGAAATGGCAGGAGAAGGAGGGATTGCGGTGGATGTTGGGGCAACAGTGGGCAGGACAGCCTCAGCTGTGTTTGGCCCTCCAGGCTGGGCCTTTGCCCTTCTTCTTCACCTGGCCCTTCTTACCAGCCGAGGAGGAAGCCCCTCCAGAGTCGGGGGTGTGTCAGCCATGGCAGTGGCAGAGGCAAGTCTGGGGGGCAGGAGGTTAGCCACAGTGGTCTGTGGGGTCAATAGTAATGGGGGGGACAATGGGATTGATGGGATCAACTGCAGAGACAAAGGCCTCCTTCATTGAGAGGGGAAGGTTATAGGGGGCACAGATGGCAGGGAAGGGAGACAACAGTTGACCACTTCTCTCTACAAACAGCAGGCAGGGGAGGAAGGTGTTAATAGAAGGAAAGGGGAGAAGGGGGGGATGGGTTGGGACTGAAGGGAGCAGGAAAAGCAACCATTCCTTCCTGCTAGACTGGAGGCTGAGGAGGAGGTAACAGAGTTTGGGAAGAAGGGGGACAACTAAGGGAAGGGGACAGCAACCGCTCTTCCCTGCTTAGCTAGGCAGAGGAGAAGAGGGGCAGGGTCACGTGGCATAGGGGGGGCACAATTGGGGGAGTGGAGATGGGGAAAGCAACCACTCCCTTCTATTGTATTGTTGTAGGGAGGGAGGATGCTAGTGAGGGAAGGGCATGGATGGGAAACCAAGGAAAGAGGAACTGGTGACCACTCCTCCCTGCAGGGCTGGACGCATAGGGGGAGGGTGCCAGAGGGTATGTCTACACTACCCCGCTAGTTCGAACTAGGAGGGTAATGTAGGCATACCGCACTTGCAAATGAAGCCCGGGATTTGAATTTCCCGGGCTTCATTTGCATAAGCGGGGAGCCGCCATTTTTAAAACCCCGCTGGTTCGAACCCCGTGCAGCGCGGCTACACGGGGCTCGAACTAGGTAGTTCGAACTAGGCTTCCTATTCCGAACTACCGGTACACCTCGTGGTATACCGGTAGTTCGGAATAGGAAGCCTAGTTCGAACTACCTAGTTCGAGCCCCGTGTAGCCGCGCTGCACGGGGTTCGAACCAGTGGGGTTTTAAAAATGGCGGCTCCCCGCTTATGCAAATGAAGCCCGGGAAATTCAAATCCTGGGCTTCATTTGCAAGTGCGGTATGCCTACATTACCCTCCTAGTTCGAACTAGCGGGGTAGTGTAGACATACCCAGAGAGAGGTGCAGGGACGTAAAGGGAAGGGGGGTTTGTGTTTGGAGGGGAAGGAGGAGATGGGGATAGGGAGGGAGGGCATTAGTGGAGGCAGGGTGTGAATGGGGAACCAAAGGGAATGGGAGCCAGCAACCACTCTTCCCTGCAAAGCTGGAGGCAGAGAAAGAGGGCGCTAGCATGACTGGACAGGTGGCAAGGCTACAGGTGAAGGGCAGGGTGCTGGCAACTCTGGCTGCACTGGGGCAAAGGGAAAACTATGGGGACATCAAGGAGGGTGCAGTGTATGTGAGGTACTAAATAAAAAGGGAGGGAAGGGACACAAATGCTCGGGGAGGGGACCAGGGTACACTGAGTAATGATAGAGGACTGGTGGGAGGCTGGGGGAAGGGAGTAAATGCTGGGTAAGAAGGGGGCAAGGCAGGGGAAAGCAGTTGCTAGGAGGGCGAGGCAAACACCACAGCAGGCTGACAGGGGCGGGATAGGCAAGGGAGCTGTGTGGAGGGCAATGCACAACTCCCACAGCCCTACAGGTTTCCTTGCAGAGGGGAGAGGAAAGAGCTCCACCCAGTTTCCTGATATAATACAGCACTGAAACTACTCTGTTCTCCAGGTGGGGAAGGAAGGCCTGGCATGCCAACCTGACCACTTTGAGCTCTTTGACATTTATGTG
Source organism: Pelodiscus sinensis (assembly GCF_049634645.1). Classification (NCBI taxonomy): domain Eukaryota; kingdom Metazoa; phylum Chordata; order Testudines; family Trionychidae; genus Pelodiscus; species Pelodiscus sinensis. The sequence continues at coordinate 22,009,676 of NC_134725.1, read as the reverse complement.
AAGGGAGCTCTCCCAGGGGGACCATATACCTTGAGTCCTGAGGGTCTCTGAATGGGCACCCTATCCCCTGTGTGATGCATCCATAAAAAGCTGCACCGATGGGCTCTGTTTGGCAAACGGGACCCCTGCACAAACTATTTCCTCCTGCCATCACCAGTCCAGTGAGCAGAGCACTGACTCCAGCAACGTGGCCACTACATCCAGTGGTGTTCATGCTGGGTTGTCGATGGTCAACAACCACCTTTGTAAAGGTCAGATCTTCAGTCTGATGTACTTCACCATGTAGCTGCAAGCCTCCATTTGACCCGGCAGTTTCATACATGTCCTTGCTGTGGTTATAGGGGACATCCGGAGGTCTGCTATCATCGCACTCATGGTCAGGAACCTGGTCCTTTTGACTAAAGTCTAGGTGAGCCCCCACAATTTCTATCTGTGTGGGGTCAAGCATGGACTTCTTGTTTATGAGGGGACCTAGATTGGAGAACAACCTCCTGGTCACTACAATGTGCTCTAGCACATGTTTTTGGGATGACCTTCTTATTAGCCAATTGTCTAGGTAAGGAAAGACCTGGACCCTCTGCTTTCTCAGGAAAGCTGCTACTACGGCCATGCATTTGGTAAAGACACTTGGGGCTGTAGAGAGGTCAAATGGTAGGACCACAAATTGGAAGTGATCCCAACCTACTTTAAACCTGAGAAACCTTTTGTGGGTGGGGATCACTGAAATATGAAAATATGCATCCTTCAGGTCGAGGGCAATATACCAGTCTCCTTTCTGCAGGGATGATAGATGCTAAGGTAACCATCCTGAACTTTGTTTTCTTTACAAATGAGTTCAGCTCCCTTAGGTCTAAAATAGGATGCAGTTTCCCCTTTGCCTTGGGGATAAGAAAGTATCAGGAATAGAAACTCCTACCTTTGAACCTTTTGGGAACAGGCTTGGCTGCCCCCAGCTGCAGAAGTACACACACTTTCTGTCTTAGCAGGATCTCTTGAGAGGGATCCCTGTAGAAGGAATGGGAGGAAGGGTGGGAAGAAGAGATGAAAAGGAAGGGAATAACATAACCTTTCCCTATTAGGTCTAGAACCCATTGGTTGGACATCATCTGGGGCCTGGCCTGGTAGAAAAGGAATAGAGAGCAACCAAAAGGGGGTGACGGAGAGGAGACTGCAAAGCTATCCTTGAGCGTACTCTCAAAACGAGAGTTTAGGCTGCTCGTTAGCTGGTGGGGCAGAGCCTCTGCCTGAGTCCCATCTTGAACCTCTTTGCCTGCTCCTATTGGAGTAATTCCACAAGAAGTAACGGTAGTTCGGATTAGAGAGCCTAATCCGAACTACCTACTCCGTGCCGCATGTAGCTGCGGGCACAGAGTCCGAACTACCGGGGCTTTAAAAATGGTGGCGCCCGACCAGATGCAAATGAAGCCCGGGATATTTAAATCCCGGGCTTCATTTGCAACTTCGGTTGCCTACATTAACCACCCTAGTTCGAACTAGGGTGGTAGTGTAGACATACCCTAGTTGAGGACAAGGGAGTGGGGACAGCGTTCTGTGGCTGGGGAGTGGGGACAGGGGGCAGGGTGCCAGTGGAGGCAGAGAGTCCCCTGCATCTCCCTCCTCCCAGGATTCTCCCCCCCGCCCCCCGGGAAACCAGTGCGTGCCTGCTCAGGGGGCTGACCCCCCCAACCGCGCAGGGAAGCCCCGTGCATGCATGTGCCTGCCCTGGGGCCAACTCCCCCCCCCCCCCCGCGCAGGGAAGCCCCATGCGTGGGAGCCTCTGCCCCGGAACCAACCTCCCCCCCGTTCATGGAAGCCCCGCGCACACGCCTGCCCCGGGGCCAACCCCCTTGTGCGCCTCCCGCTGGGCTGACTCACCCCTCCTGCGCGGTGCAGGGAGCGATGCTCCCTCCCGCAGTACACCCAGCAGAGCAGCTAGTGCACTTCTGGAATCGCCGGAAGTGGCGCTAAGCTGCGAGACTTCTGAAGCCGACACTACCTCCATTTTCTCTTGAGGTAAGTAGTGGGGCTTCTGAAGCAAGCAAAAAACCATACCTGAAAATAAACTGCTGTTGTATCCAAGGAAGCAGGGCAACCAGAGCAAAAACTGCAGCCGCTTTGCTTTCGTTCGAGGAGGTAGGCAAGCCAGAAGAAGGAGCAACAGCCATCACAAAGACAAACTTGGTGCCTTTAATAGTCCCTCTCCCAAGTATCCTGCTGCAGCTGCTGTAGCTTGTCTAGATCACAGAGAATTGCCTGTTTGTTTTGGAAGATGCTCAGGTCCCTCAGCTACTCTCTATATAAAGGGAGGAAAAGATGGAGGAAGGTTTTGAGTTTCCACTGTAGTACTATTTTAAAATGTGACAAACAGCTCTCAGGAGGAGGAATGGATGAAATCAATTACATTGGTACTCTCCCTGCAGGTCCAGAGATCACATCTGCTTTCCTAGATGAGAAGGAGTATGCCCTTCCTTTTTGGGCCCTGGTGGCCAGCTAGTTATGCAGTCTGTCACCTTATGGTGGCCACCTTGCAATTCTCTCAGGCCAGAAGATCAATCATTCTGTAATGAAGCACACCAAGGCCACTCTTCTTTAGCTCTGATGAGAAGTCTCAATGCAAGGGAGCAATCATTCTCCAGCAGATATATACAGCTGTGACAAATACTGCTGTATTTCCAGAGCACTCTTCGTGTGGAATCCAGTTCCCATATTCCCTCTCTGCGACTTAGATAGAATTATAGCCCCATTAGATACTCAGAGGAAACGAATACAGTCTGCTTGTTGGATTCGGGTCAAACATTGGGGCAAGAATTATAGTATTGTTTTCTATAGCTGTGTCCACAATCCCCTGCCAGTTTCTCTCCATCTATTAAATAAGTGGAGTGGGGAGTATTATTTCTAAGCAGGCCCTCCTTATGATGCAGCATAAAGCCCAAAAGTCCTGCTGGGAAGCACAAGCTGACCCAAAGCTAATGAGTTTATGCCCACTGACAGAGGAGGGAAAAAGGAGGCAGTTGCCCTGGGGCCCAGAGATTCACAGGGCTCCAGGGCCACCACCACTGACACACACAAAACATGCTCTCCCATTGCATTCATGCTCACTGAGTTGATTGGAGAAAAAATGTTCAAGTCTTGCATCTCCATCAAATTTAAAAATTAAAGCTTCCACTCACTTGTGACTAGCCAACCCAGTCTGATGAACAGAAATACCAGTCAGACTTTCCACCTCTCCCCCCCCCAACTATAGGTTTTCCTACAGCTGTCCATTATTTCTAAGCAGGCCCTCCTTATGATGCAGCATAAAGCCCAAAAGTGCAAGATTGGTGCTGCTTCTGGGACTGTGCAAATTAAACAGGAAAAAGATCTACTATTTCATGTATGCTGGAAATCTAATACAACACTGACATTGTGGGGAAAATCACTTTGCATTCTACTCATGGGACTGGAGAGAGAAAGGCAGTCAAGTACTTAAGCTGTCCTCCAGCTGACATTTATTCAGAATGTGTTTCCTTGTATAGCAGGGGGATGTAGTTAATAATCAGTGAATAAACCTTTATCATAAGAACTTAAAAAGAAAAGGTTACTTACCTTGTAACTGTTGTTCTTTAAGATTTGTTGCTCATGTCTATTCCAGTTAAGTGTGTGCATGCCACGTACATGCATTCTGGAGCTTTTTCCATTAGCTGTATCCGTCAGCATATCAGAGCATATATACCCCTGCTGGCCGATGAGGGGAGGTGGGTGGGATGTGGAATGGACATGAGCAACACATCTTGAAGAACAACAATTATGAGGTAAGTAACCTTTTCTTCTTCGAGTGCTTGCTCATGTCCATTCCAGTGAGGTGACTCCCTAGCAGTACCACAGGAGGTGGGATTGGAAGCCTAATCTTCAATAGACTGCAACATAGCCCTGCCAAAGGTTGCATTGTCTCTAGCCTGATAAGCAATAGCGTAATGGGTTGTAAACGTGGATAGAGGACCACGTGGCTTCCTTGCAAATCTTGAGAATGGGTTCCTGCACTACAAATGTCATCGACAAGGTCTGTGTACTTGTGCAATGATCCATGGGTGGGGGCTCTTCTCGCTCTGCCATCTCATAACAAGTCCTGATACAGGAGTTGATCCACGAGGACAAGGAATGAGCTGATACAGGAAAATCCTCTCTGCTATGGAAATAAAGAGTTGTGGTAACCTTCTAAATTCCGTTGTCCAATTAATGTAAAAAACACTAAGTTCCTCCTCACCTCCTGACAATCAGTAGTACTTTGTGTAGCAAAAGGAAGGGTGGGAACATGTAGAGGAGGTGTTGGGGCCATCGTACCAGTAAAGCATCCCCTAGTGACTCCCTTCCTTGCCCCAGATACAAGCAGTAGCTTGGGCACTTGGAATTCTCCTGGGAAACAAACAGGTCAAGAGGCGGGTAACCCCACCTCTGGAAGACAACCCCCAAGATGTTCTCCCTGATGCCCAATACACAGGTCCCATAGGAGGAGAGCCTCCTTGCAGAGGGAAGAAGAATAAGCTGCACTCTATTTGTGGATATAATGTATGGCGGTAGTGTTGTCTGTTAGTACCGACACTACTTTGTCCTTCAAGTGGGGCAAGAATGCTAAGCAGGCCAGCCTGACTGCCCTGAGCTCTTTGACATTTATATGTGGAATACTCTCACTAGGAGACCACATACCTTGGGTTCTGAGGTTCAGTAGTTGGGTTCCCCATCCCATGTCTGACGTGTCGGTCACCAACTGCAGTCACAGGGTTCACCTGGCAAATGGGACTCCATGGCACACAACCCACTTCTGCAGCTACCAGTCTAGAGCCCAGAGAACATCTTCCAGCACCATGAGGAATGCATCCAGTTGTGCTCGAGCTCGGTTGTGAGCAGAAGACAGTCATGCTTGAAGGTGTTGCAGACGTAGCCTGGCATGTTGTACCATGAAAGTGCAGACTGCTATGTGGCCTAGCAGTCTCATACAGGTAGGGGATGTTGTGAGGGGTGAGGCTCTGAGGCCTTGCATTCTTCACAAATGAGTTTAGATTCTTAGATCCAGAACAGGACGAAGTCCCCCCTTGGACTTGGAGATATGGAAATAATGAGTGTAAAATCCCCTCCCTTCGAAAGCCATTGGGATGGGCTTGACTGCACCTAATGTCAGGAGGACAGATATCTCCATATCTCCTCCCTCAGCAGTATCTGATGAGAGGGGTCCCTACTGAGCAATGGGGAGGGAGGGTAAGTGGGTGGGCAGGACAGAAAGGGGATAGCATATCCTCTTTCTATCAGGCTGAATATCCAATGATCTGAAGTAATCCGGGAACAGGCAAAGAAGAAATCGGAGAGCCAGGACCCAAAGGGTGGGGTCATAATGGAGGCTGGGACACTGTCCTTGAGCGTGTTTTCAAAACGACATCTTTGGCTGTTGTTTAGGGGGTGGAGCTGATCCCCTTTCTGAGGCAGACCTAGAACCCTTATGCCTATATCTGTTGTTGTTACCATTGTAACTATGGCCCCTCTTTCTATCCTGGTCAGGTCTAAACTACTGTTGGAAGGGTCTTGGGCAGTTCTAGGGTATAGGGACCTCCGCTGAGGGGCTGGGGTATGGATTCCCAGTGATTTTAGCATTGCTCTGGAATCCTTCAAGCTATGCAGCCTTGAGTCAGTTTGCTCGAAAAATAACCCATGTTTTGGACCTCAGGCAGAATCCCTGACACCTGGAGCCAAACACTGCACCTCATGACTACTTCTGTAGCCATAGTACGGGCAGCAGAGAGAGCTGCATCCAATGCTTGCTGAAGAGCTATATGTGAGATCACCCTGCCTTCATCCAATAGGCCCCAAACTCTTGTCTCTCCTCTTGTGAGAGGCACTCCTTGAATTTGTCTATTGCAGACAGTGTATTATATGTGTATTATATGCTCAACATGACTTGTTGTTTCACGATATGGAATTGGAGTCCCCATGTTGCATAGGCCTTTCTGCCCAGTAGGTCCAATTTCTTTGGTTCCCTGCAGTTGGGCATGGTCCCTGGGGGGTCCTTGCCTCTCTTTCTGACCTGCCACTTGGACTACCTGTGAGCATGGGGGTGGATGGGAATACAGATGTTCATGTGCAGTTTGCGGGATGAAGTAGTGCTTCTTTACCCCCTTCTGGGTGGATGCAATGGAGGTGGGCGTGTGCCACAGGATCTTAGCTAGCTTGGACACAGTCTTATTAAATGGCAGTGTGACCTTGGCTGGCATGTCTGCCATCAAAATGTCCATCCTGGGGTCCAGATCTTCAGTCACGTCCTCTGCCTGCACTCTCAAGTTTGCCACCTGGTGGGGGAGCAGGTCCTGGTGCGCCCTGGCATCCATGATGGGCATGGAGAGTGCTGGGTTATCCAGTGCCTCATCTAGCAAAGAAGAGGACTCCCTCAGTGGGGAGGGCGGATGCCAGTTGCTGGCCTGTGGCATGTGGTGGTGGGACCGATTGTGCTACAGGTTAGCACTCCACCCCTGCCCTTCTGTGCCCGGTCTGGTTGACTCTCTGTACAAGGAGTGTCCTGCTTCTGATATGGGTGCTCTGGTCAAAGGGGTCACAGAGGGAGTGCTCCTGGACTGAGCTATCACTGAGATGTGCCTGGATGTCTGAGGCCCCTGGGCCCAATGGTATGTCCAGGGAGTCCAAAAGGGCCACTGCTGGCGAGGCTGCTTGTGGTGGCCAAGACTGGTGGGAAGTTGGGCTCAGTTGTCAGGAACAGTATCTAGACCAGGAACGGTGCTGAGACTTGGATCAATAGGATGAGATCTGGGAGCATGCTGAGTCAGTGTCCAACTCCAAGGAGTAGTTTGAGGCTGAGCAGGGTGGTGCCGACGGTGGCACCAGGGAGCAACGAGATGACATATTCTATCTGGCCATTGCTGTTGGCTTCCCTCTATGGGTTGGTGCTGGTAACAAAATCAGCAGTATCGGTGGCGGCACTGGGTGCAGGTATTGCCCTTGCACCGGCAATACTGAAGAATAGGACAGCCCCATCATAATCTGTACCAGGGAGTGTGGTGCCATGGGAGGTGGTGCCAATGTCGCCAAGGCCCTGGAGTCTGACAAGGCTGGTGCCAGTGGTGCAGGCAGTCCCGCGGTTATTGGTACTGTGGGCTGGTGTGGTGCTAGTATCAGTAGTGATATCAGTACTGGTATCGATGCTGGTGCAGACCCCAAGCCCAGTGAGTGTTCCTGACATTTTGGCTGCACCGGTGAGCTGCCTGACTCTGGTGCCCGAGAAGGTAGGTGATCGTCCAGTCCCAAGGATGAAGTGAGCTCTATAAGCTTGCGTGTTGCATCAAAGGCCTCCAGCGTTGACAGCTGCCGAACCTCCTCAATGTCTGCATCCAGTGCTTGTACTCTCTCTGTGCATCAAACTCAACCGGTGCCGACTTGGTCCAAGAGCCTCCTGACAAGCTGTTGGCTGAGTGTCCATCCTTGTGATACACCCTAAGGCTGTGTTTCATTGGGGAAATCCCCCATGCTGCCTCTTTCATGACTGTACTGGGGATTTACACCTGTGCCTCGATGATGACAGCTCTGTCGGTGCTGTGTGCTCTGGTGCCTCTAGATGGTTCTCTAAAGGAAGCTGGCATGCATATGCTCAGTGCCACTTCCGGTGCCGCTGGTCAAAGTGTGGACTCCATTTAGAGGAGCTTCAGGTGAGAATCATGCTCCCACTTCATCCTTGGCTTGAAGCTCTTACAAATTTGACAATTGTCAGTGTGGTGGCTCCCTTCCATATACTTCAGACAGGAATGAAGTGGATCACACAAGGTATAGATTTGGAGCCAGGTGGCCCAGGCATCCTCTCCCCAGGAGGGGAGAGATAAGCAGGGGAAATTCCCACCATGAGAACAATAAACTGTAAAAACTATTTACACTACTAACTAATCTAAACTGCAAACACTAAGAACTTTATAACACTAAGGGATAGACTAATTATACAGTCAAGTGCTCTAACTACCATCACTGGAGGCAAGGAGGAACTGAGGAGGTGGAGAGCCAGCTGATATGCTGGCGCCACTCCACAGGGCTCCCTGGCTGGCCGAATAGATACTGCTAAGGGAAGAAGCTCCGTAATCCATGCATGCTGGGCGCACACACCTAACTGGAATGAGCACTAAAAGAAGAAACGACGAATAGTTTAGCAGCACCTTAAAGACTAACAAAGCATGTAAATAGTATCAAAAGCCACTCCTTCATATGACCCACGAAAGCTCGTGATACCATCTACATGTTTTGTTAGTCTTTACGGTGCTGCTACGCTATTAGTTGTTTTTGAAGTTTCAAGTTATAGACTAACTCGGCTACCCCCTGAAGCTTTTGAACTGGATCATAAGGTATAGCACAACTGGCATTTGTATAGATTAATGTGAGACTCTTCATCCAGAAGAAACAACATCTGCTTTTCCCTGGGATCCTGGTATTTTTATTGAGACTCTCAGTGCTACTCCACTGGGATGTGATGGGATGTTGCACCACAGAAACATTTTGAAAGCTCTCTTGTCCCTGCCTGGAAGATGACCAAAAGACCAAATATATTCTGATTGTTCATTAGATTTTTTAGCCCACAATTGCTAATCTCCCTCCATCACGAAGAACTTGTGAACCCTGGAAAAGACAAAAACAAGCAAACAAAAGGATGGGATTTTCAAATGTCATCTTGATTTCAGTGGGAGCAGTGTTAAACCAACATTGGGCACTTCTGAAAATCCACTGCCCTCCCTCATCAGCTGTGGCTAACTTAGAGGCAGGAGAACTAGGAAGATACTAGATGCAACACCTATAGGATTCTTACATAAACCAAGCAACCACTGAATGGCTACATCTACACTGGCCCCTTTTCCGAAAGGGGCATGTTAATTTCACAGGTCGTAATAGGGAAATCCGCAGGGGATTTAAATATCCCCCGCGGCATTTAAATAAAAATGTCCGCCGCTTTTTTCCGGCTTTTAGAAAAGCCGGAAAAGAGCATCTACACTGGCCCCGATCCTCCGGAAAAAAAGCCCTTTTCCGGAGGATCTTATTCCGGCTTTGAAGTAGGAATAAGATCCTCCAGAAAAGGGCTTTTTTTCCGGAGGATTGGGGCCAGTGTAGACGCTCTTTTCCGGCTTTTCTAAAAGCCGGAAAAAAGCGGCGGACATTTTTATTTAAATGCCGCGGGGGATATTTAAATCCCCCGCGGATTTCCCTATTACGACCCGTGAAATTAACATGCCCCTTTCAGAAAAGGGGCCAGTGTAGATGAGCCCAAACATGTTCTGTATCATTATGAGTGATATATTGATGGGCATCATAGCCCCAGGATGCTGTGACACCAACCCACAAAGCATTTCTTCTCCTTGACATATCCTTTTTCAATCAGTTGTGCCTGGAAGCCACCCTTCCCCATTTCTGGGCTCCTATTTTCTAGTAGAGTCCTGTTCTCATGTCTTCCTCTCACATTATACAAAGCTTAGGGCAACATCATGCTTGTACTCTAACTGCTACATGCTGCATCTGCTTGGGAATTAATGGATGCACAAGAAGCCCCCACTGCCCCTATCTTGTGTATCTGTTCAATGAAAGCACCCCAGAGCCAGGCCTGGATTCTCGGAAATGCACATGTTGATTGCTCCTGTTTCAAAGCAAAGTAGCCCTAACAGGATGCAGCAGGCAGGGAAGTGATGAAACCATGCCCCAGTCTCCAACATACACAGAATATGAGCAATCAGCAGGAAGGAAGTGTTAGGTAGGTGGCACAATCTAGCCCACAGCTGGGTTATGGCATAGAATGGGCTTCATTATGGAGCTCTTATCCACACTTTACTGGTAATACTTGTGCAAATAAATGCTTGCCATGATGACAAAGGTCTCCACCTAAACTCATTTCAATCTAAACTCATCCCAAAGACAGTTATAAGGACTTAGGGATGAGACTATGGGGGACACAAAGAATTCCTCTTGCTCTTTGCACAGTCTGCACAATTGCTTAGAGGAACATAAGGCATGGTCTTTTAGTACAGGCCAGAGAAGAAGCTTTAAGGATGATGCAGCCTTTGCTATCCTGACTGCCAGGCTGATTTGGGAGGAGTTACACCTGCCTAGTGCCCACTAGCTCTTCCATCTCCTAGGCTTTGTCTATCCTGCAGGGCTATGTTTACACTGGCATGATTTTCCGGAAATGCTTTTAACGGAAAAGTTTTCCGTTAAAAGCATTTTCGGAAAAGTGCGTCTAGATTGGCAGGATGCTTTTCCGCAAAAGCACTTTTTGCGGAAAAGCGTGTGTGGCCAATCTAGACGCGCTTTTCCGGAAAAAAGCCCCGATCGTCATTTTCGCGATCGGGGCTTTTTTGTGGAAAACACTACTGTGCTGTCTACACTGGCCCTTTTCCGGAACAGTTTTCCAGAAAAAGACTTTTGCCCGAACGAGAGCAGCATAGTTTTTCCAGACAAGCACTGATGATTTTACATTAGATCGTCAGTGCTTTTCCGGACATTCAAGTGGCCAGTGTAGCTGATTTTCCGGAATAACTTGCCAGTGTAGACACAGCCCAGGGTTTTTGCACAAGAAGCCTTTTGGGGAAGCGTTCTTGAGCAAAACTTCTTGTGCAAAAGTGTATCCAGACTTCAAAGTGCATCGCAAAAGCGATGTGATTTTGTGCAAGACAGTGTTCACACCGCATGGACACTCTTGTGCAAGAAAGCTCGGATAGCCATTCACAGAATGGCCTTCAGAGCACCTGTGCTTTTTCCCATAGGGGTTTCTTGTGCAAAACCCCCTCCGGAGCATCCACGCCTGCCTTTTTGCACAAGAGCTGTAGCTCCAGCAAAAGCCCTCTGTTCTGTCCATTTTCTTGTGCAAAAACCTTGGGCTACGTATACACTGGCATGATCTTGCGCAAGAACTCTTTTGCGGAAGAGTTCTTGTGCAAAAACTCTTCCAGAAGAGAACGTCTACACTGGCATGTGCCTTTGCACAAGAGATGTGCTTTTGCGCAAGAGCATCCATGCCAGTGTAGACGGTCTCTTGCACAAGAAAGCTCCAATGGCCATTTTAACCATCGGGCTTTCTTGCGCAAGAAATTCATGTCGCCAGTCTACACTTGCCTCTTGTGCAATAACAGTTGTGCAAGAGGGCTTATTCTGAGCAGGAGAATCAGAGTTCTTGCACAAAAAGCCCTGATTTCATACATTAGAACATCAGTGTACTTGCGCAATAACTCGCGGCCAGTGTAGACAGGCAGGAAGTTTTTGTGCAAAAGCAGCCACTTTTGCGAAAGATCGTGCCAATGTAGACACAGCCTTGTAGTGTAGATATTGCCCTATAGGACAAGGAGTTCATTGCTGAGACTGAGCCTTTATTCTGGAGAAGTTTAAAAGTTTCTGGTGGCCAAACAAAGACCTGGTTTTAGTGCTCAGAAGAGCCTCAGACTTTGTCTACACTGCAGGGTTTTTGCGCAAGAAGCTTTTTGCGGAAGAGAGCTTCCTCGAAAAGTTCTTGCGCAAAAGCGTGTCCACACCTCAAAAGCGCATTGCAAAAGTGTGGATGCTCTTGTGCAAGAAAGCTCTGATTGCCATTAACAGAATGGCCATCAGAGCAGCTGTGCTTTTTCTGATAGGCACTTTTTGCGAAAAAAAAACCCCCTACTGAGCACCCACACATGCCTTTTTGCAAAAGAGCTGTAGTGCAAAAAGGAGTTATTCCTTGTGGGGAAAGGAATAACTCTACCGGCAAAAGCCCTCTATAGTGTTGATTTACTGAGGTTTTTTTTGGCGCAAAAACATGCTTGAGGTGTGGACGCTTTGCTGGTTTTTGTGCAAAAACATTGTAGTGTAGACATAACCTCAGGGTTGAGAGGCTGAAAAGTGAATTTTTATTACCAATAGGAAGAAGCCAACAACACCATTTTTTGTTTAGCAAAGAAATGTGGAGGTTCAAAACATTGTTTTATGTCTACACTGCCCCCTCTTGTGTAAAAAAATGCAAATGAGGAGAAGTGTGGAATATCACTGCACCTCATTTGCACAATTAATGAGGCTCTGGTTTTGTGCAAAAAGCCCCTCTTTCCTCTTTTATTCAGGAAGAACAGCTCTTGCACAAGAGGGGAGTTTTGCGCAAAAAGAAGCCGTGTAGATGGCTCCTTTTTGCGCAAAAGCCTCTTGCGCAAAAACGGAGCTTCATTAATTATGCAAATGAGGCACAGCAAAAGTCCACACTTTGCCTCCTTAGCATATATTTTGTACAAGAGGAGGCAGTGTATACATAGCCAAGGACTTCTGTTTGCTCATAAAAGAGATACTAAATCAAAGCCATTTGCCGCAGTTCCTTTTGAATGTAAAGAGCAGAGGAACAAATAGGGTTTTTCTTTATTTAATGGGAAGCAAATGAACTGGTCACACATTTGTGTGATCCATTCGTTAAGAAAGAGAAAGAGACTGATTTTAGCTGAAGATGGAACAAGAGAGGGGTAATGTATGTTGTCATGGCTCCTTCCCCACTCTGGCATGATAAATGCAGAAGTGGGGGCCAGCAAGTGTACCCCAAAGCCTTTTCTACCAGGCTTTGGTATAAAACTTCCCCCAAGATCTTAAAAACCTAGATCTTGGGAATAAAACTTCCGCTGCCACCACCCAAATGTTGCTAAAGAAACCAGGGGAAAGATCATTTGGGAAATCTTCCCCCTAAAACAAAAATCAGGGCACACCATTAACCACTGCCAGGTTAATAAAAGAAAAGAAAGAACTTTTATTATTACAACAATATTCTGGTTGCAAGTATAATGACTAGAGAGGAAGGTAACAAAATATACTCATGGAGAAACTCCATGGGCCTAGAACTTAGTTACAAAGAAAAGCCAAAACATCTTTTAAGCAGTGCCAGATCTCAGATCCCATACCCAATCCATAACACAATAAAACCTAACGAAACTACCTAAACTTTACCCTACTTACAGAAAATGAAGAATGATGTCTTGGAGAGAGAGAGAGACATGCTTGTCCCTCTCTGTAGCTGCAGAGAACTCTCCCAGAGAGACAAAAGGGACAAGAGAAAAAAACCCAATTTCCTTTGTCCCAGTTTGAAGAGTCCCACCTACATTCTTATTGGTCACTCCACCTGGCTAGGTGTAGTTAACCCCTTAATCCCCAGGCTGCTGGCTAACCCTCATAATCATGACATATGTGTAACCCTTCTGCTGGGTAGGCCTGGTAGCAATCAGGGCCTGGTTCAATATCTGGGGGTCCCTCTCACACAGAACTGACCTGAGCCCCTACCCGGTAACCTGGGAAATTCACACACTCCTGGGTGCCTCTGAGAGGCAATGCTTCCCCACTCACAAGCAGAGAGTCTCAGGCTGCGTCTACATTGGCAAGATTTTGCACAAAAGCAGCCGCTTTTGCACAAAAATCAGTGCTTCTTGCACAAGAACTATGATGCTCCCACTCAGGAATAAGCCCTCTTCTGCAACTGTTCTTGTGCAAGAGGCCAGGATAGACAGGCAACATGAATTTCTTGCGCAAGAAAACCCGATGGTTAAAATGGCCACCGGAGCTTTCTTTCACAAGAGAGTATCTACACTGGCACGGATGCTTTTGCGCAAAAGCACATCTCTTGAGCAAAAGCACATGCCAGTGTAGATGCTCTCTTGCGCAAATACTCCAACGCAAACACTCTTGCGTTAAAGAGTATTTGCGCAAAATCTTGCCAATGTAGATGCAGCCCCAGAGTCGAAAAGTTCACCTGCAGGGTTTCACCTCCCAACCTGGGTAGAAATGGGGGTGGAGGGATAGATAGGAGGGACCTTACAAGCCACTCTGTCATGCTCCACCAGATGTCTCATTCCACACCACTGGACACTCGGCTGGTCGCCTGCTGCTGCTCCTACCAGCCGCGCCGCGCTGCTCCTCACCCGTCCTCACCTGCCACCGCTCCTACTGGCCACGCCATGCCACACCACCAGCCAGTGATTCCCATCACCCACTCTGCTGGCCACCACCGCTTCGCTGGCTGCAATGGGTCTGGCTCCCAGACAAACCAGTGATTTCAGTTCTTAGTGATTTCAACTCTTCAGCTGGCAAAGGATTCCAGTTTCCACTGGACTAGCAAAAAGACTCCTCATGGAGTCTGCTTTAGGTCTGTCCTTAACACAAAGGGGGGGAAGGGGCAGGTTGGGCCAGTCTTACAGCTCTCACCTGGCAGGTGTGCAGCAGGCTGACTCAAGACCTTTAATCCTTCTCCCCAGCTCCATCAACTCAACTCTGGAAGCAGGGAGGCTTGTTCCTCAGAGACCTCTTATAATGATGGTGGTGTCTCTCCTACAAACACTGGGGGCATGTTTTACAGTTCCCTCATTTAGGGGTAGCATGATTTGTGACCCCCACAACCGCCCCAAATTATTTACAATACACCACATTCCATTCCAACACAGACCCTCCATCAGCCCTGGTTGAATTGGATTTATATAACCAAACCTCGTATTCCCTCCCCATCCTGGCATGAGCTGTATCTATATATCAACAGTTAACAATTAATTATCTTGAAGAGTTACACAACTGTAGTGGCCACACCCACCCCAGGGCAGCTCTCTCCTGTTAGCTGGCTGATAGCAAGCAGCAGTTCAGCCCCTGCTTACATATGGATGCTGTGAATAAGGCTACGGGCTTACAATACTTCTCTGAAGAGTGTCAGAAAGAGGGTTGGATGAATACCAATATAGGGGCAGATGGGGATTAGTTAAAAGAGACAATGTAAAAGAGCCGTTCCTTTAGCCCATTGTTCTCTGTAAACTGAGTGCATAGGTAGCCACTCAGGATTGATTGAGATGCCACCCTGCTTATTAGCACAATGTCCACAGCCAGTAGCATGTTTTTCTACTGGTGGTGCACAATCCCAGAGAGGGATAAGGATCTTGTGCAAAAAGAGGGTTTTGGGCAAAATGGACACATCCACACTGCTTGTTTTTGCGCAAAAACCCCTTGTGCAAAAATGGCTTGGAATAGATTATGCAAATGAAGTGTGACAATATGCTAATCAGCATTTCGTTTTCATTGCCTCTTCCAGCAAAAACTGATAGGCTATGTCTACATTGGCAACTGTGTCTACATTGGCAACTGCTTTTGCGCAAAATCTTGCAACCTGTCTACACTGGCTGCGAGTACTTGCGCAAGAACACTGACATTCTAATGTATAAAATTGGTGCTTCTTGTGCAAATACTCTGACGCTCCTGCTCAGGGATAAGCCCTCTTGAGCAACTGTTCTTGCACAAGAGGCCAGTGTAGACAGGCAACATGAATTTCTTGTGCAAGAAAGCCCGATGGTTAAAATGGCCATCGGAGCTTTCTTGCGCAAGACAGCATCTACGCTGGCACGGATGCTTTTGCACAAAAGCACATCTCTTGTGCAAAGGCACATGCCAGTATAGACGCTCTCTTGCACAAATACTTTAACGCAAAAACTCTTGCGTTAAAAGTATTTTCGCAAAATCATGCCAGTGTAGATGTAGCCATAGCTTTACACTGCTGTGGCCTTTACATTGAAATAAAATTCCTCTAGACACTAAAAAAGACAAGCTTCTCTGAATGGTGTGTTAGTGGAGAGAGTAATGCATTGGGCAACCAAGCCTCTCTATTCACAAAGTGGATGACAAATCTACTGCTGCTACCACCTCCTGAGGCTATTTCTTTAGCCCAACTAAGGGTATGTCTACACTACCCTCCTAATTCGAAATAGGAGGGTAATGTAGTCATACCGCAATTGCAAATGAAGCCCGGGATTTGAATTTCCCGGGCTTCATTTGCATAAAGCCGGCCGGCGCCATTTTTAAATGCCAGCAGTTCGAACCCCGTGCCGCGCGGCTCCACGCGGCACGGAGTAGCTAGTTCGGATTAGGCTTCCTAATCCGAACTAGCTGTACTCCTCATTCCACGATCTTCCACTAGGAAGCCTAATCCGAACTAGCTACTCCGTGCCGCGTGTAGCCGCGCGGCACGGGGTTCGAACTGCCAGCATTTAAAAATGGTGCCGGCCGGCTTTATGCAAATGAAGCCCGGGAAATTCAAATCCCGGGCTTCATTTGCAATTGCGGTATGACTACATTACCCTCCTATTTCGAATTAGGAGGGTAGTGTAGACATACCCTAAGAGAGGCCAGTGCATGAGGCCTCATGTTCAAAGCTTGCTGACAACTGATGCTAGCAATCATTATATCAGGCTTTAGTAGAACTGAAAAAAATAACATTATTGTCACTGTGACAAGGAGTCCTGTGGCACCTTATAGACTAACTGAAGTGTAGGAGCATGAGCTTTCGTGGGCAAAGACCCACTTCGTCAGATGCATGTAGTGGAAATGCATCTGATGAAGTGGGTCTTTGCCCACGAAAGCTCATGCTCCTACACTTCAGTTAGTCTATACGGTGCCACAGGACTCCTCGTCACTTTTGCAGATTCAGACTAACACGGCTACCCCTCCGATTATTGTCACTGAACCACAGGAAACATTACATTTTTCTGGATTTAATGTACTAGATTCTGTCATATGCCAATTCCCATTGTGCAGCTTTGCTTTTCTCCCCCATAATAAAGCTTCACTTAGGTGGGTTTAAAAATAAAAGCAGCAGAAACATTGATTTGAGCTTCCTTCTGCATTTGCAGGTAAATGCTGGGATGGACTAGGTGAGCCCAGATACACCCCCAATTAGCTCATACTTCAGCAGTACTCTCTGGAGAACTGTACTGCATGGAAACACGTACCCATCAGGAAACAAGACACAGCCAATTCAAATGGTGAAAGGATTTGCTGACAAATGGGTTTGTTACTCCTCTTTCCCCTGCTGCTTCTTCAGCTAAAAAACAATGGAGGAAACTGGTACAAAAGTCTAGGCACAAAACCACCCCACGTCTATGCCAAACAGAAACAGCTGTCAGTACAAGCCAGGCTCACCATGGCAAGAATTACATCTCTTAATTATTAGTAGCCTGGTTCCTGGAACATGCACCTTTTTTCACAGTTACTAAATAAGTTAATCACTTCATGAACAAGGAAACCTGCAGATGCCTTTGAGGCTTTGTTAACATAGTCCCTAAACCAGCTTTACACTCCCTTATAATCCTCTTTAAAACAGTATGAGGCCGTGAAGTAGCCTATAATCAGTTTTTAAGGTTATAGACAATATCCCCACTCAAGCTGGTTGCCTAGAGCAACAGTGCAAGAACTGAATACTAGCAATGAGATTGGATTACTTGCCTTGTTTATTCATCCATATATATTTATCCCCTGCTCTGCCTTCAGAAAATAGAGGGATTTAGTAGCCTATTCCATACAAGTACAAATGCAGAGTGGAATTTATGTTAAAAATTCAGACAGCCTTCAGAAATTAATCTGCTTGTCTTTCTGATTCCTTTTCCTCCCTGCTCCACATATCTGAGTTTAAAATGTTCCAGAAGCCACGTATCAGAGCAGTAGGTTTCACCAAAGGGCTGGAGTATGTCAGTGTTAAAGTATGCAACATTCTTTGACAGGTGTCTGAGTCACAAACTCCACTCTCATCATCTAATAAACCATCTTGTTAGTCTTTAAAGTGCTACATTGTCCTGCATTTTGCTTCCACTCTCAGACATTGTTCCAGCTCCTCAGCCAATGGAAACCAGTGTAACTCGACTGTAAGCCAGTGGAACCAGCTACTTTACACCCACTGATACGCTGGCCCATGAAGTCCAGCAAGGTCCAAGGAACCACATACACAGTAAATTGCACTTTAGTTGAAATCCACACACTATTATTCAGCCTAGTTCCATTCCATGCCTAAATATGGGTATTTTAGCCCCATTCTTCTGTATACCGGTAAAAGAAAAAAGGGTAAATCTGGGTGAATGTTAAGTAATTTAACCTCCTTTCTCACAGTTACCTAGATTTAGGCACAATTTCAGCAGATCTTAAGAACAAGGGAGAACCCCACCAGCACAGCTGCTTAAGATGGCTCCAGAATCTGACCTGGTGGAACTGGTGATTTGTGAGTAGTGTGCTCTTTAGTGTGCTGTGAGTAGTGACTGGAGACACTGAGCTTCCACAAGCAGCTGATCATGGACATAAAAACTATGTTGATGTAACACTTACAAATAACATAGTTTTTCCTTTTGTTTCATGCTAGACATAGGCTATGTAGCACTTTAAAGACTAAAAAGATAGTTCTTTAAAGTGCTACATAGTTTTTCCTATTGTTTTAGCAAGATCAGACTAACATGGCTACCTCTACTACTAGGTCTAGCAAACTCTGACAGCAGAGGACCCAGGGGAAATGTAAGAAGTATCCAACAATCAGGAATTTGAATCCACTCTTCCCAGGAAAGGGGATAGCCATCACATGCCTTTGGAAAGCCCATCCCTGTATATAGGAATGCAGAGGGATAAATATTCCTCATATTAAGTGTGTGCTGAGGATGTGGTTGAGGGTGGGAGTGTACATACCCATAAAGGTTTTAGATCCACATACCTAAATGTTGCCAAAGTTCAAAGAAGCTTAAATAGGGGCATCTTCTTTTTGATAATTTATTAATGAATTAGAGGGAGATTAAAAAAAATGCTGTATAATTTTAATCAACTTTTATTACTGTACAATGCAAACAATGCTCACAGCATAATAATGAATAGCTATGGGTAAATCTCAAGAGTGTTGGAACTTTGGATGTATTTGAATAAGCAACCAAGACTGCGTCTAGACTGGGATGATTTTGTGCAAAATCTTGCCACCTGTCTACACTGGCCATGAGTATTTGCGCAAGAACACTGACTTTGTAATGTAAAAAATCAGTGCTTCTTGAGCAAATACTCTGACGCTACCACTCACGGATAAGCCCTCTTATGCAAGTATTCTTGTGCAAGAGGGCCAGTGTAGGCAGCAACGTTAATTGCTTGCGCAAGAAAGCCCGATGGCTAAAATGGCCATCGGAGCTTTCTTGTGCAAGAGACCGTCTACACTGGCACGGATGCTTTTGCACAAAAGATCTGCTTTTGCGCAAAGGCACATGCCAATATACAGTAGACTTCCGATAATCCGGAACCTATGGGACCTAGGTGGTGCTGGATTATCAAATATGCCGGACTATCAGGATGGTTATATATATACTGTATACATTATATACTGTATATAAAGTGTTCTTAACCCTTTTTATTGTACATACTGTATACAGTATACTGTAATGTTTTAGTTTTTTTAAGCCTTTTTTACCCTTTTTGCTCAGTTCAGCTGCTGCCGCTGTTACCTTGTGACTCATTTTTTGCCGAAGCTCACTCACTAGGCTCTTGCCATTTTGATGCCGGACTATCAGGAGTGCCGGACTATTGGATGCCGGACTATTGGAGTTTTACTGTAGATATTCTCTTGTGCAAATACTGGGGGCCCAGTGCAACAGCAGAGCTGTCATGGTGGGGCTGGAGAAAGAGACTGACAGAGGAGATACGAATAGTTCCATGGCAATGGAGGACAGCTTCAGGCATCCCAGTGGCTCTGTGCTGGCTAGCCTGGAAAAACTGACAGAGACCCACATGTGCTCCATCTGAAGGTGAGGGGAGCACTGTTCAATCAGCCACCTGAGTACTCCTCACCCCTGCCTGGGCTCTGCATCCCCCAGCCACTCTCCCCTTCACACGTGGGCAGCAGCCACTCAGCAGGCGGCTGCCAACAACAGCACAACATTACAGGGGCTGGAGGACTCAGGAGAAGGGGGCAGCATAGCCACACAGCCAGCTGCCAGAGAGAAGTGGCACTTTTCCACTTCAGAGTGTGGCTTTTTCCTGCCAGCTCTCCTTCCCCCACCCACCTCCACCCCCATCTCCAGCCATTGCCATACACAGGCAGCCGCCACTCAAAAGGAGTGGCCAACGGCATGACCATGGCCTAGAAGGCACCAGAGGAACACTGGGCAGACGCACAGCCAGTGGCCAGAAAGAAGTGGCACTTTCCCACTTCAAAGTGCAGCTTTTCCTGCTGGCTGTGCAGCTTATAGACTCTCCATCCCCCAGCCACCCCCACACCATGCCACGGGCAGCTATAGCTAGCTGCCCTCCCCACTCTACAGGTAGCCACCACTCACCAGGATCAGTCAGCAACACAAACAGGCTGAAGGCTCCAGTGGAGCACCGGGCAGCTGCACAGCCAGCAGCTGGAGAGAAGCATCATTTTCCCACTTCAAAGTGCTGCTTTTCTCCAGCCAGTTGTGCAGCTATCCTGTGCTCCTCTGAAGCCTTCCAGACCATGTTCATGCTACTCACTGCCTCCTGACAGCTCTTCTGAGGTGAGCCTGCAGGTGAGCTTTTTTGTTCTCCTGCCATCCCCCCTTGCAGAGGGACTGCTCCCCTGCAGAGAAGCCACCCCCAGTACATGGGAGGGAGAGGGTGCTGGACCAGTTGCTGGACTGCGCAGCCCTGCGGACTTCTTGTCATTGGTGGCTCCCTGTACCAGAGGACATGCCTACAATGCTCTTCAAAAAACAGAGCCACCGAAGTCCTCTGTTGAGCATGTTATTCCTTTCAGCTAGCCTATAGATGGCACTGTGGTAACACCTTACCAACCACACAGGCTACTCTCCTAAAAACGGCATGAAAAAGAAGGCTTCCACATGTCCTGCACTATCTCCTCCACTAAAATCATTTCCTTGGCCTACTTTTATTATTTTTGTCTCCCAGAGAAATTATTTATCATAGTGGATTGCTAGCACTTAATAAACATCCCTCCAAGAATACATTTATTTGTCTAAGGTATTTTATTATGCTGTGTTGGGGGGTGTTTACCCCCTTAGTGTTGGGACTGCCTTGGCAGTTACTGTCCCCATGCATTGGCCTCTCCATCAGGTCTATATGGACCTCTATGAGGGTCTCTACAGCCCCTGAGGCCCAACTCCAAAGTACACATCCCTCTATTAGGGCATATACGGCCCTTGAGGCCTAGTTGCCAGGAACCCTCTCTTGGCCAGGGGGTGATTAGTCCAGGGAAGGAAAAAGGGTGATAAAGGGACCTGGGCCCTCCCTCTCCACCGGGACCCAGCCCAGGGCCCTGAAGGCAGAGACAATCACTCCTGCCTGCTTGGGGGGAGGGGAGGAGGGGATTCCTGCTGCTACACGCTGAGCCCCTTGGTTAGTCCTTTGCCCTGGGCTGCTTCCTACCATGCCTTGGCGCCCCTGTGGGCTACTTGCCTCCAGGGCTGGTCCTTAGCTGAGGCTGGCACTGGGTTGTGGGTGCTTCTCCCCCAGGTAGTAGTGGCTGCTGGCATTGCTCCTGAGATGGCTGTGGGTTGCGGCTGCAGCGGGGGCAGGGGCTGCTGGCCCCACTGCAACTGTGAGGGCAGTGTCAGCTGTTGCAGGAATACTGAGGTCAGGGTGGACAGACCTTCTCTTTCCCCTGCTGCCTCCCCTAACTGCAGGGATCCCTCCGCTTTTATGCTCTGGCTCTACTGGGAGCATGCCCAGCAGAGCTGGATGGGCGGGGCCTTCTCAGCCAGCTGGGCCTGGACTACTCTCTACCCTCCAGTGCCGGGCCTCTCTGCCCCGTCACATGCTGCCTAAGATAAAAGGGGAAAAAATCCCTCCCCAGAACATATCTGACTTAGCAAACAGCAAAACCCAGCATTCTTGAGCAGAATTTTCAGTGGGGAGGTTTGTCAGATGCCACTTCTTAGACATTAGGGAACAAACTATCTTCCAAATGAACAAAAGTATCAGAAAAGTAACATTGGCAACTGGTCAGTTATAACTTAGGCACAGAGCCATCTTTACCAGACACAGAATATGCAGCTGCATAGGGCACCCAAAAATTTGGGACCACACTATATTTTAATGTCTACCCATCCACTCCTCCTAGCTCTGCTCTTTGGCTCTGTTTCTTCCAGAAAGGATCTAGTTAACTTAAAAGTGGAAAAGTTTCCCAGACCTATTAGCACAGTGGTCTCCAACCTTTTTAAGCATAGAATCATAGAATCATAGAACTGGAAGAGACCTCAGAAGGTCATCAAGTCCAGCCCCCTGCTCTAGGCAGGACCAATTCCAAATAAATCAACCCAGCCAGGGCTTTGTCAAGCCGAGACTTAAACTCCTCTAGGGATGGAGACTCCACTACTTCCCTATGTAACCCATTCCAGTGCTTCACCACCCTCCTAGTGAAATAGTTTTTCCTAATATCCAACCTGGACCTCTCCCACCACAACTTGAGACCATTGCTCCTTCTTCTGCCATCTGTCACTACTGAGAACAGCCTCTCTCCATCCTCTCTGGAACCTCCCTTCAGGAAGTTGAAGGCTGCTATTAAATCCCCCCTCACTCTTTGCTTCTGCAGACTAAACAGACCCAAGTCCCTCAGCCTCTCCTCATAAGTCATAGGCTCCAGCCCACTAATCATTTTGGTTGCCCTCCGCTGGACCCTCTCCAATACGTCCACATCCTTTTTGTAGTGGGGGCCCCAGAACTGGACACAATACTTCAGATGCGGCCTCACCAAAGCCGAATAAAGGGGAATGATGACATCTCTGGATCTTGTTGCATAAATTGCTGGTTTCGTCCCCTTGGAGGCTAGTCTGATTTACCCCAAGAAGAGAGTCACACTTTCAGGCTGGGTCCAACTCAAGTTTATTGGTTGCAACCAAGGTACGGCTAAGGAACTCAATGTTCAAATCATAGCCGACCCCCAACATCTCATAGGCAGGGGTTTTTATAGGGTTCACACCTTTCCTGGTTTAGGTGCCTTAACATGATAGGTTACTTCATCTTTGACATTTAGCATTCCTATTGGTCAGGTTAATTTTCCAAATGAGGTTAAATACAGTGCCTACTTGCTGAACAATGGGCAAGCCATACTTCCCTTTTTCCTTTCCTGCTTGAGCCGGTCACAAGTTTAAAGGATGTGGAATCTATCCATATCTCTACTTAACAGAAGACTGGTTTCACTTCCCCTCGTCTCCTTATTATAAGTTATTACCTGTGACAGGCCTTGACCTTTGTCATGTCTTACTCCTATACAAATAGCAAATATATCTAAGCATTAGCAATGTATGTATATTGTACGTGCCCCTCATAGGGGAATCAATGGCTCCGGGGGATTTGACTTCCCTTTTACACATCAATTCCCCCCTCAAGAGGCTTTCTCTTTCTTATACCTCATCAGTTTCTTCTTTGGCTAATCTTTGGTAATGTACAAGCATTTCACGGTTGACAGTAGTCAATACAGTGCGACATATAGAGGCAATTATACAAGGTATAAAACAGGGCATTAAGCATAATATAATCACAACAAAACAAAACTAAAAGGAATGTGTACCAACATAGCACAACAAGAGTTTTCCTCTTTTTCTTTGAAACAGTCGTGGTTCAGCATCATGCAGGGGAGAGGTTACTAGCACATCACCCTGTAATATTTCGATTCTTCTGGTGTCCAACAGGTGGGAAAGCAGGACCAGAAGAGAGAGGCTTATCAGCAGTCGGGGTAGGATCATTTTGCAATGGGAAGCATTGGCTAACAGTCAGTTCTTGGCACTTCACAGCGCTGATGGACATAAGAGTCTTTATTCTCTGAGCCAAAAGCCAGCTAGCTCTTTTGGAACCAAGGTTATTTCCTAGGAATAAAGCAAACCATAAAAACAATCCCACACGGTTGCTTGATACCGGCCTTATCAAAGTGAGGCCTTTTTGGCATGTGGTTGCCAGGGGAACCAGGGTCGCAGTTACTGCTGTAGCATACGCTTCTCAGGCTGACTTAATGATTTGAGTTTGTCAGTCCTTAGCAAGATACCATGGACTGCCTCAGTTTACTCCTATAGTTCTTTTCTCTTGACTTTGGGGTTCTTCTTAATCTACTAGGTTAAATACAACAATTTAAGGGATTTTAATTTACTCTGGAAGTGCTGGTACAGCACTATCATTATTATAAATGTTAACATTTAAACTCTCTACATAATTTGGCAAACACTATTCAAATCCATCCCCAAGATATTTCGTCGCCTTACTGGCACTGCCCATGATTATAGGTTTGACCTCTACTGCCTGGTTGAGTGCTGCAGAGATAGGTGTTCGGCATGGTCCACGGTGTTTCCCTATCTGTGTGTACCTCAGACGGCTAGCCCCAATATATCTTTGGGCATTGGCCACCAACTTCTTGATCTTTGCCTGCAGGGCCAGTAAACCCTCCTCTTGGTACTTACTTCCGCCATGCCACTCAGCATCTCATGTGTAGTTATCTCCACTACCAAAGTGCGATATGTCCACATTCTATTGACGGTTAGGCCGCTTGATGAGGGACCGTTATGCACACAGACGGATATACAGAGGGGCAGGATGGAGTGATCTGTCTGGGTAGTCAAACACCAGTAGGTACCGTTCATTTGGACCAGCTCGATGTTCATTTGTTTTTCTATGACAACCACATCAAGCCTAGGCAGATTCGTCATGATGTTAAATGGGCAGGTACATAAAATTTCCTTATCAAAGTGGGTGCAACAATCCCTGGGTATAGGGAGGCTCCCACACCTTCAGAATAAGCAATGCCTTCTATTCTATCTATATGCCCTTGCTTTGGTACAAGCAGGGAGGTTACCATTCTGATCTGATCTGAGTGAGGAATCCTCAGAGAGACCAAAAAACAAATGGTTGTACTATGCCCTGTCCAGGTGGGCCTTTGGGTCCTCATTGATTCTCTCTTTCCCTACTCCCATGGGTAGGCACAGGGGAGATTGGGGACTCACCACCATAAGAACTAAGTGGTAGTGGCTAAAGCTTACCTTATTCTTCAATACTGGCCTTCTAATTTCTTTATTTTACTTCCAATCCAATTAGCTTCTGGTCCAAACATCAGGTTAGGTCTACAGAGCTGGACAGATCCTTCAAACTATTTAGGATCAATTGATTAGCTTGGCTGGTGTGTAGGCCTTTACGGGCACTGGATATTACTGCATTTACAGGTCTGGATTCTCATACAATTTCTGGGCTATGACATAAGTGTTGCTGATAGGGTTACCAGGCTCAAACCAATCTGCGATGGTATCTGCTAAGCCTTGTCATTGCCTAATCAGGCATTTGCCAATTTGATTAACCAGTCTAGCACACAGCTGGTCTGTACCAGTGTGGAACATCATCAAGGTAAGGATCAGTGACAGTTGTCCTTGTTCTGGAACAGGGGCCTGTTCAGGGCATGGTGCACAACTGGGAGGCTCCATTTTGTCCTTAAAGTCCTTGTTGATGATATCCAAATGAGGGCAAGTTAGCAATGGCCATTAAAACAAAACTAGTCTGGTGGGAAGGAGCTAGTACTGTCTCCCATCCTTCTGTTCACGTGATGTACTCCTTGCTTCCTTCCAGTTCTTTTTGTTCACCTGTGGAGACATTGTTAACATTCTCCTAGCCTAAACAATTTTCTATTCACAACATTTGCAATACGTATTACAATTAAGACACACAAGACAAACTTGGACAGAACACAAACACATGTCATGACACAGAACCATGGCATTTTGTTGTTGTTTTTCTTCAACTGGCGCCAGCGCTTTCTGATGATCTGAAAGACAAGAAAACATTTCTCCCCCCCCCCCCCATCGGGGTGGCCTATTATAACTTAAAATACTGCCTAAGATCTGTTAGGGGAACAGGTTACAGCTAGTTCCTTACCATTTTCATGTGCGAGTGAGCTGCAACTTTCTGAGAACAAGAGCGCTTCATCGGTACTCGTGACCTTCCACTCCCTTGAATTACCTTAGAGTTGCTAGCCCTCCCCAACAGTGGCATGGTTCAGTTTCCCTCTCGTATTGCAGACCGGGCTCTTTTTTCCTCTTATGATCTGTCTTGATCCGGCTAAATGACTTTTCTTAATTACACAGATTTGTCTAGCATTAATTTGGTAAGGAGAGTGGGCTTTCTAATTAGCCCCCACACTTCCTAATTCTTTTCAGTATATGATTTTCATAACATCCAGGCTGCAGCAGTTGAGTTATGCTGCTGGCTCTGGGGTGAATCACTTGCTCATGTTCTGTAAGGAGATTTATGTTGCAGAATGTGTCTCCTTGTTAAGGCAGATTTAGTTTTTAGTGATTACATCTTTACATTCAATTTCTACTGGTTGACATCTGGGTGGCTTTTAAGTTACCTTCCCCCACGCCCTCAAGCCAATTATAACGGCGTGTGAGGGAAAGGTTTTAACTGTTTATGTTTTTTCCTCTGGATGGCCCCCACTCATATGTTGTGAAACATCTTTGGGTTGCCTGCGTTTCTAGCCGTAGAGGCTGTCATTTTCTATTTGCTAAGAAGGGCTTGAGAATTTCCTGAAATTGCTTGGATTCGATCCTTGCTCAAAGCCCGCATTCCCTTTTCAATCTCATAGCTTAGGAAGGTGCATATTTGGGCCTTCTCTTGTGAAACTTTATATCCCTTCTTCCCTAGGGCATTCAACAGGGGCTCCATTGCCCTTTTTCCCTTTTGCATATCAGGACTGGTAATCAACAAATCATCAATATACTGGAGGAGAGCTACCTCAGTGTGCTGCCCCCTCCAGTCTTCTAAGTCTTTTTGCAATGTCGTCCCAAAAATATGGGGGGATGACACAAAACCCTGGGGCAACACAGTCCACAACAGCTGGGTTTTGTGATGGGTGTCCGGGTCTTCCCATTCAAAAGCAAATAATTTCCAACTATTTTTGTGTAAAGGTATAGAAAAGAAAGCATCTTTCAAGTCTAATACCATAAACACTGTTGTGTCTGCTGGAATTTGTGTTAAGATAGTGTGTGGGTTGGGGACCATAGGATGGTCTACAAGAACTTTCTTATTTATTGCCCGTAAGTCTTGCACGAGTCTATAAGAGACGCTATCCAGTTTTGGCATCCCTAAAATAGGGGTGTTGAAGGGAGAGGAACTTTCTACTACCTAGCCATATCTTTTGAATTGTTCGATTAATGGCTTTAAGCCTATCCAGGTGGCTCTTTTTTCTCTCTCAGGGGATATGGCTTTACACCCACAGAGCCTTCTCCTTCAATGAGAGGAATTCTTACTGGAGTCACAAACTTTGCTCGGGCAGGGGTCTCATCTGCCTAAACACATGGATTGACTCCTTCTAAGACCTCCGTCCCTTTTGTCTCTAACAGCACCTCAGCTGCACAGAGGGCCATCTGGTAATTTGAGCCCTGTTTCACAGGCAGCTGCACTACATTCTGATCACTACGGAAGAAAATTTTAGCTTGCAGCTTAATTAGCATATCTCGCCCTAGCAGGGCAACTGGGCATGCAGATGAAACAACAAAGGCATGCTCTAACATAATTTTTTTCTAATCTTCGTGAGGAGGGGTCTACATACGGGTAGCCTGCTTCTCTTTCCCTCAATTCCTTCTATCGTCACATGCTTTCCACTTTCTTTAGCTGAAGGGGGTTTTATGGGGATCATAGAGAACGTGGCTCCAATATCCACCAGAGCCTCATAGTCCCTGCCACCCACCCTTATTTTTACCATGGGATCCTTTCGAGCTTTAGCTCGTAGGGTGGTGGCCTTAGATTCCCGTCCCCTTCAACTAGATTCTTCTCCGGAGGATTCTGCCCGCATCTGGCGGTTCTCCGGTTGTCTTTTCTTCCCCTTTGCCTTCAATTTTTGGGCAGTCTCTCTTCCAATGTCCTTTTTCCCCATCAGTGCACACATTCATCAACTGCTACCCGTCCCTTTCCTTTCTGAGGGGGCCCCTTATGGTCCGGCCTCTGGTTGCTGGAGAGTGCTGCAGCCAGCACTGCCATCTGCTTCTGCGCTCTCTTATCTTCCCTCCTCTATTACTTCTCTAAGGGGGGAATTAATGGTATGATGATCCCGGATCTGATGGGCCTTTTCGCAAGAAGTATTTTTTTTGCCCGAATTGAGTAGTCCACCCTGTTGGCTCAGCCCCCCTCACTTCAGCCTCTGCAGGGGGGGCTGAAGTGAATCCAGGACCAGCAGGAGTCTGATAAGGGGGGGGTAACTTTTCAGATGTAAGTTCACTTATGATTTCAGAGTTACTGTTTCCTCCTGAAGTGGCAGGAGAGGAACAATTCTCATTCTCTCTAATAGGGCTAGACCCTCCTGAAGAAGAAGGGGTTTTCCTCTTCTTTCCATAGGACTCAAATTCCTCATCACTAGAGGGAGCCAGTATTTCAGGGCTTTTACCTCTCAAGGTCTTTGCCTTTGCAGCCATGACCTTACACACACCCATACTACATTTTAATATCCATTTTGGTCGATCCTGGACGTGGAATAACCAACAATCAATATATGGGAAGTGATCCCACTGTCCATCCCGCGTCACAACGCTACGTGTTAGGGATACCAGGTTTACATCAAAGGAGCCTGTATCTGGCCATCCGACACCAAAAGTAGGCCACTCAAGTTGACAAAATTTAATTAACTCATCTTTTGCCATTTTTACTCTATAGTCACTTTTAAAATTACTAAAATTCTGTAACATGCATCCTAATGGGGTTGCGGAGTTTTCTATCCGGGAGCTTCCCGAACCCATGTCTATACATTTATTATACACACACATGCAGGCAACAAGCTTTCACCACGGCTCCGTGTGTCGATGGAATGACACCACACCAGCTTTTAGCGTCCGAACTCAGAGGGTCCAGCGCTTGGCTGTCTCACTAGAGACACCGGTGTGCCCTTGTGGAACCGTGACACTTAAGACAGGTCTATTAGACAGCAACAAATATAGACAAACAGAGGGCTTAGAGACTCGCTGGGTCACGAGGTTCGGCTGACCCCCCTTGCAATCAAGAAATCCTGGTCATCGGGTTTCCCCTTGCAGGATTCTTGGGGCGGCTGGAGTCAGCTTAAGTCTCAGACCTGGTCAGCGACAGTCATGCTTACACACAAACCTGTGGTTTCACAATTTAGGTTTCCAACAAATCATTAAAACAAAGAACAAGAGTACTCCTACTAAAAACAAAAGCAATCCACTGGAGTTTTCCTAACTCCTCATAACTTCCCCACGCAACCCACGGGTTCATGGTGTTCCTTCTGGGGCTTACAGAGGCTTTTACCATTCGGGTGCGACCCGCCTACCCTATACGTGTTTTCCTACCGGATACACCGTGTTTATTCGAAGTTCCTACTGTCCTCGAAGGACAGTTCTCGAATTACCAACACTACCCAAAACACAGGGAATTATCGGTATACTCACTCTGTCTCTGCCCCGGCGCCTTCTCTTCGGACCTCACAGCCTAGTTGACTCATTCAATAGAG
This sequence comes from Pelodiscus sinensis, assembly GCF_049634645.1. Taxonomy (NCBI): domain Eukaryota; kingdom Metazoa; phylum Chordata; order Testudines; family Trionychidae; genus Pelodiscus; species Pelodiscus sinensis. The sequence continues at coordinate 21,980,449 of NC_134725.1, read as the reverse complement.
ACTCCTTTAACTTTCCGGATGTCCCGACTCACGCTTTCGGTGCCGTGACGGACTCAAACAGTCCGGTGCGCACTTCACGGTCACCTACGGCGAATCTTGTCGTCCGACTCCGGAGTAGTCCAAGGGAGGTCCCATCTGGGGTGCCAATTTGTTGCATAAATTGCTGGTTTCGTCCCCTTGGAGGCTAGTCTGATTTACCCCAAGAAGAGAGTCACACTTTCAGGCTGGGTCCAACTCAAGTTTATTGGTTGCAACCAAGGTACGGCTAAGGAACTCAATGTTCAAATCATAGCCGACCCCCAACATCTCATAGGCAGAGGTTTTTATAGGGTTCACACCTTTCCTGGTTTAGGTGCCTTAACATGATAGGTTACTTCATCTTTGACATTTAGCATTCCTATAGGTCAGGTTAATTTTCCAAATGAGGTTAAATACAGTGCCTACTTGCTGAACAATGGGCAAGCCATACTTCCCTTTTTCCTTTCCTGCTTGAGCCGGTCACAAGTTTAAAGGATGTGGAATCTATCCATATCTCTACTTAACAGAAGACTGGTTTCACTTCCCCTCGTCTCCTTATTATAAGTTATTACCTGTGACAGGCCTTGACCTTTGTCATGTCTTACTCCTATACAAATAGCAAATATATCTAAGCATTAGCAATGTATGTATATTGTATGTGCCCCTCATAGGGGAATCAATGGCTCCGGGGGATTTGACTTCCCTTTTACACATCAATCTGCTGACAATGCTCCTGTTAATGCAAGCTAATATGCCATTAGCCTTCTTGGCCACAAGGGCACACTGTGGACTCATATCTAGCTTCTCATCCACTGTAACCCCCAGGTCCTTTTCTGCAGAACTACTACTTAACTGGTTGGTCCCCAGCTTGTAACTATGCTTGGGATTCTTCCGTCCCAAGTGCAGGACTCTACACTTGTCCTTGTTGAACCTCATCAGATTTCTTGTGGCCCAATCCTCCCATTTGTCTAAGTCATTCTGTACCCTATCTCTACCTCTCCCCCCAGCTTAGTGTCATCCGCAAACTTGCTGAGGGTGCAATCCATCCCCTCATCCAGATCATTAATAAAGATATTGAACAAAACTGGTCCTAGAACCGAACCTTGGGGCACTCCGCTAGAAACCGACCACCATTCTGACATCGAGCCATTGATCACTACCCGCTGGGCCTGGCCTTCTAGCCATCTTTTTATCCATCTTACCATCCATTTATCCAATCCACAATCCCTTAACTTGCTGGCAAGAATATTGTGGGAGACCGTATCAAAAGCCTTGCTAAAGTCAAGGTATATAACATCCACTGACTTCCCCATGTCCACAGAGCCAGTTACCTCATCACAGAAGCTAATCAGATTGGTCAGGCACGACTTGCCCTTTGTGAATCCATGCTGACTATTCCTAATCACTTTCCTCTCATCCAAGTGCCTCAATATGGATTCCTTAAGGATCCCTTCCATGATTTTTCCAGGAACTGAGGTAAGACTGACCGGCCTATAGTTCCCTGGATCATCCTTCTTCCCTTTTTTGAAGATGGGCACTACATTTGCCTTTTTCCAGTCACCCAGGATTTCTCCCAATCTCCACGACTTTTCAAAGATAATAGCCAAAGGCTCCTCAATGACATTTGCCAACTCCCTCAGTACCCTCGGATGCACTAAGTCCGGACCCATGGATTTATGTACATTTAGCTTTTCTAAATAGTTCCTAACCTGTTCTTTACCCACCGCGGGCTGTCCATCTTCATCCCATCTTGTGTCACTTGGTGCACAAGTCCAGGAGCCGACCTTGTCCGTGAGTACAGAGGCAAAGAAAGCATTGAGTACTTCAGCTTTCCCCACATCATCTGTCACTAGGTTACCTCCTTCATCCATTAGGGTCTGCACACCCTCTCTGATCACCTTCTTCTTGTTAACATACCTGTAGAAACCATTCTTGTTATCCTTCACATCCTTAGCCAGTTGCAATTCCATTTGCGCTTTCGCCTTCCTGATAACCCCCCGGCATTCTCGAGCTATACCTTTAAACTCCTCCCTAGTCATTTGTCCAAGTTTCCACTCTTTGTAAGCTTCCTTTTTGTGGTTAAGTTCACCAAGGATTTCCCCTGTAAGCCAGTCCGATCTCCTACCATGTTTGCCTCTCTTGCTATGCGTCGGGATGGTTTCTTTCTGTGCCTTCAATAAGGCTTCTTTAAAATACTGCCAGCTGTCTGGACTCCTTTCCCCTTCATGTTAACATCCCAGGGGATTCTGCCCATCAGATCTCGAAGGGAGTCAAAATCTGCTTTTTTGAAGTCCAAGATGTGTATTTTACTACTCTCTTTTGTTCCTTTGGTCAGGATCCTGAAATCTACCATCTCATGATCATTGCTTTCCAGGTTGTCACCCACCTCTACTTCCCCTATTAGTTCCTCCCTGTTTGTGAGCAGAAGGTCAAGCTGCGCACGGCCTCTGGGTCGGATCCTTCAGCACCTGTGTCAAGAAGTTATCCCCAACATTCTCCAAAAACTTCCTGGCTTGCCTGTGTATTGCTGTATAGGTTTCCCAGCAGATATCAGGGTGATTAAAGTCCCCCATGAGAACCAGGGCCTGCAATCTGGAAGCTTCACTCAGTTGTCTGAAGAAAGCCTCATCTACCTCATCCACCTGATTCGGTGGCCTGTAGCAAACACCAACCACGTCATCAATGCTGTTGTTTGCTCCTTTAAATTTAACCCATAGGCTCTCAACAGGTTTTTCTCCCTCTTTATACGGGAGTTCAGAGCAATCGTAGTGCTCTCTTACATATAGTGCAACTCCTCCTCCTTTTCTCCCCGGCCTGTTGTTCCTGAACAGTCAATACCCTTCCATGACAGCACTCCAGTCATGCGAGTCATCCCACCAAGTCTCTGTTATCCCAATTAAATCATATTTCTTGGACTGGGCCAGGGCCTCCAGTTCTTCCTGTTTGTTGCCCAGGCTTTTCGCATTAGTGTACAAACACTTCAGGTAACCAGTTGATCGTCCTATCTTCTCCATTCGAAACATAGGTCCTCCCTTCTTGCCCCTTCCTCTCTGCATTTCTTCCCGGTATCCGACTTTCCCACTCCCCTCAGGGTTTTGGTCACCGTCCCCTGACGAACCTAATTTAAAGCCCTCCTCACTAGATTTGCAAGCCTGCCCGCGAAGATGCTCCTTCCTCTCTTCGTTAGGTGGATCCCATCTCTTCCTAACAATCCTTGCGCCCGGAATAGAGTCCCATGTTCGAAGAAACCAAAGCCCTCTCTGCGACACCATCTGTACAACCACGCTTTTACGTCCTCAATTCGACTATCCCTGCCCAGTCCTTTCCCTTCAACAGGGAGGACGGAGGAGAATACCACTTGCGCTCCAAATTCTTGGATCCTTTTTCCTAGCGCTACATAATCTGCAGTAACACGCTTAAGATCATTCTTGGCTGTGTCATTAGTTCCCACGTGGAGAAGCAGGAAGGGGTAGTGATCCGAAGGTTGGATCAGCTTGGTAAGCCTCTCAGTGACATCCTGAATGTGAGCTCCCAGTAAGCAGCACACCTCTCGAGATTCCAGGTCCGGACTGCAGAGGGATGGCTCAGTCCCTCTTAGGAGGGAGTCTCCGACCACCACTACCCGTCGTTTTATTTTGGGAGTGGTGGCCATGGAACCCCCATCCGTAGGACTACGCATCCCATGCCTTCCAGTAGATGGTGTTCCCTTCTAGTTTCTTCCTTGTGAGGTCCCTTCCAGAGCTTTCAGCACTGTAGAGCCTGTGGAGAGAGCTTGAAAGCGATTGCTTACCTCTATAGCATCGGGGGATTCCCGTGCTGGCCTTTTTCCCGTTCTAGAAGTTACATGCTGTCAGTTCTCTTCTTGGTCACGTACTGCCCTCTCTGGCTCTTCCGCCTGCCGTGCTTGAAGGATTAAATGCTGCCTTCTATCGAGGAAGTCTTCATCCTCTCTGATCAAGCGTAGGGTCGACACTTGGGCCTCCAGTCCTCTAATTTTTTCTTCCAAAATGTCGACCAGCTTGCACTTGGTGCAGATGAAATCCGTTCTTTCTTCCGGGAGGAAGACAAACATGGCACACGCTGTGCAGGTAACAACAGCAGACCTATCACCAACCATCGTCGCTGTCCTGGAAAAGGGATTTAAAAAGAAAGGCAAGAGAACCTCCCGCCCTTTCCTCTCCCCTTCCAAACTCCCTCTCAAAACTCCCTGTTAGCACTCACCTGTTTGCAAGCTCCTTGGTCGCTTGCCTACTGCCTTATAAAGCTCCTCCCCCTACCAAGGCTTAGCCAATCAGCAGAGGCTTCTAGAATTCAAACTTTAATTAGAAGCCAACAGTTTCCACCTGCCAATCACAGCACAAACTCCATCAAGGGGAGGGGGAGGGCAGAGGGGAGGTGGGGGGAAAAAAGCCTCACTCTCAAACAGGGGAAAATAAATAAACAAAAAACAAAAAAGAACACACACCAACCCTCACTCACAAACACAAGCTCAGCACATAGCAAGAAAGCCCCAAACACAACATCCACTTCCCCCAAGACTCCTGTATCGGCTTCTCCTCTGCCTGGAGAACTCCCTCTCTAAAGCCTCACTCAAACAGGGAAAGTGGAAAAAAACCCAACACCACCACACACCAAACAAACACGAGCTCAGCACACAGTAAGAAAGCCCCAATAACTAAACACACTTCCCTCAAGAGTCCTGTATCTGCTTCTCCTTCACCTGGAGAACTCCCTCTCAAAACTCCCTGTTAGCACTCACCTGTTCGCTAACATGCGATGAGATCGCTTTTTGAATTTAAGTGCAGTCCAAGACCTCTCTCAAACACAAATACCCTTCCCCTGCTTCCTTTGGGCCCCTCCTCCAAGGCACTCCCCTCACTAACTCCATCCTCCTTCCCTCCCTGATCTTCCCTCCCTTTCATCAGGCAGAGGTAGAGGGTTGGGGTGCAGACTCAGGTCTTGGGATTTGGAGTGTGTGAGAGGCTCTGAGCTTAGCTTGGGGAATGCAGTTGGGATGCTGGAGGGGGTTCTAGGTGCAGGCTCTGAGAAGGCGTTTGGATCCAGGGGTGTTCAGGGCTATGGCAGGGGCATGAGATGCAGGAGGGGGTTCATAATTGGGGTAGGGTTTCAGGATGTGGGCTCCGACTGGGCACTGCTTACCTCAGGTAGCTCCTAGGTGGTGGTGCAGTGGGGCAAAGGCAGGTTCACCCCTACCCTGGCCCTGCATTACTTCCAAAACTTAGTTACTTACTGCCTGTTATGCCAATGGCGCATAGGGCAGCAACAAAGTCCTTCCACATCTGTCGGTCACAGGCCAAAGCGCCTATTGTTCCCCAAGTGTGATGATGGTCTTTTAATTCTTGATCTACCGTTCGGCGCCAGGTTGTTTTTGGTCTTCCTCTCTTTCTCTTCCCATCTGGTTTCCAGTGGAGTGCAATTTTCGTAATAGATCCGTCTTATCTTCATAACACATGACCTATCCATCGCCAGCGTCTTTTCATAATTATAGTGGCCATGTCTTCTTGTTTACACTGAGACAGTAGGTCTTCGTTGGAAATTTTATTTGGCCAAAATATCCTGATTATTCTTCTAAGATTCTTGGTATGGAATATAGACAATTTAGTAAGGTCTCGTATCATGCGCCAACATTCTGCTCCATAGAGAAGCACCGGGAGAACACAGCTGTTATATAGTTTCAGCTTGGTGCGCACGCTGTACTTTGAGGATTTCCAGATGTTATTCATACTGATAAAGGCATTTCGTGCTTTACTCAGTCTATTTTGAATGTCTTGCTTACTTCCACCATCTGGGGTGATGATACTACCCAAATATACAAATCTATCAGTAAAAGGAAGATCGTTATTATTGATCTTGATGGGGGTTTGTATTGTAGTGTTCAGAATCATGACTTCTGACTTCTGGTTTATCTTAAGGCCAACTTGTGAACTATATTTATTTAATTTATCTGTTTTATCTTGCATATGCCGATGAGTGTGAGAAAGAAGTGCCAAGTCGTCGGCAAAATCCAGATCTTCAAGTGTAGAGAAAAGCATCCATCTAATGCCGGTATGCTCCTCCTCAGTCGTACGTCACCTCACCCAGTCAATAACAAGATTGAAGAGCAGTGACGACATTACGCAACCTTGATGAACTCCGGTCTTGACTTCAAACCATATATCGCTTCCTCCAACACAACAGCTATAATTTTTGGTTAAGCTCCTAATGAGCTTCACCATATGATACGGTATTCCATAGGCCCTCAAAATCTGCCATAATCTGTCTCTGTCTACACTATCGAAAGCCTTTTCAAAGTGTACAAAGTTCACGTGAAGTTGTCGTTGCCATTCTGCACTCTGTTCTATGATGTTACGCAGAGCAAAGATCTGTTCTATACAACGCCTACCTTTTCTAAAACCTGCCTGCTCCTTCCTCAGCGTTTCATTAACTGCTGTTGATATTCTACCTATGATGATTTTAGCGAGGATCTTGCTGGGTATTGATAGAAGGGTAATTCCGCGTCAGTTGTTACAATCACTGAGTGTGCCCTTCTTGATAATCACCCCTTTAGTCCAATCCTCCGGTACGCAAGCTTCTGTCCAAACTGTTCTGAAAAGTGGTTCCAGTATTCCAGCTGCTGTCTCTGGGTCTATTTTGAAAAGTTCTGCATTCAAGTTGTCCTTTCCTGGGGTTTTCTTGTTCTTCAGTTTCTTGATTGCTGATATAATTTCTTCTTTGGTAGGTAGATCGATGTTAATATCTAAATCTGTCTCCCTTCCACATATATTAACACCTTCTTCCGATGATTCTCTGTTAAGTATTTCTTTGAAGTGTTTGGCGCAGCGTGCGTCTTGTTCCGCTTGTGTTGTGAGCAATTTTCCTTGCTTATCCTTAATAGGTGGGCTGACTATGGAATGGTACTTACCACACACTTGCTTAGTAATTCTATACAGTTATCCTTGTTCTCCTCGAGCCGAAGCACTTTCTGCCTCTTTTGTGAGGTCATCGACAAAAGCACAGCAATCAGCACGTACCATTCTTTTAACTATCTTATTGGCCTCATTATACTGTTGTTTATAACGTTCTTGTAATCTTGTTGATCGAGTGCTAATCATCTGACTCTTCAATTTACGTCTCTCCTCTATAACTTTCCAAGTGTCTGGTTGGATCTATTGCTTAGATTTTCTCTTCTCCTTATAGCCCAAGCATTCTTCAGCACTCTGATGGTATGCAGTCTTTATATTATTATAGACTGTATTGATGTTACCAACATTACTTTCTGTAACTAAATCCTGCAGCACTTGAAATCTATTTTTTACTTGTGTGACAAAGCTGTATTTTATGCGTGGGTCCTGTAATTTTTGGATATCAAATCTTGGTTGTATATGGGGTTTGTTCTGTGCCTTCTGGAGTTTAAGTCTCACCATTGCAATTACCAATTGATGGTCACTTCCAGCATCAGCCCCACGTTTCACTGTCACATCCAGCAATGATCTCCTTCACATTCCATTAATGAGCAGATGATCTATCTGGTTTTTGTCTCTATCATTGGGCGAATACCATGTCAATTTATGGATGTCACGGTGTGGGAACAAAGTACCTCCAACAACCAAGTTGTTGGTGTCACAGAACTCAACCAGCCTTTCTCCATTCTCATTCTTTACCCCACATTCATGTATTCCCATTGCACGCTTGTTGTTGGTGTTGTCACTCCCAAATTTTGCATTTTAATCACCCATGATAATCATCACGTCATGTCGAGGTGATGACTTGACTTCTACCTCTAGCTGCTCATAAAAGAGATCTTTCACTTCATCATCGCTGTCGTTGGTTGGGCTATAGCATTGGATGATGGTCATATTTACATACTTCCCCTTCATTCTCACTTTCATCAATCTGCTGTTGACAGGTTTCCATTCTATCAGACACTTTTCAATTCCTTTTCTCAAAATGATGGCTGATTGTCCTCTCTTTCCAAATATAGAACTGTCTCCCCGGTTAATGTTGTCATTCTGCCAGATTCAGTCCATCTGTTCTCACTAATGCCCAAAATATGCAAGCTGTAACGACGTATCTCTGCTGTTACTTGTGCCAGCTTGCCTATCTGGTACGTCGTACGAACATTCCAAAATCCTAACTTTGTCTTTGTTTTGGTGTTCAAAACCTCTATCATCCTGTCAGTGGCTTCCATAAAGTGGCTTCACCACTGACATTCACCCCTTGAGGAGACCCTAAGGATCCATCACACCAGTTCGTGAAAGTTTTCTTTGTTGCTGTTTCCATAACCCCAAATGTTTCCTAGGACAGGGTGGTTAGCCCTGTGCCAAACCCCCAACCTGGAGGACCAGGGACCACACTTCGTCTGGTCTCTACCCTTCGACCTGTCTGGCATGGGAAACCCTACCAGAAGCACCCTCTAGGATGGACGTGGTTGGAGGGCTTGCATGTCTCTATTACTTCCAAAAGCAGCCAGCAAATTCCATTCCAAGTCCTGTAATCTCCCCTACCCCCTGCTCTGTGGAGATAGGATACTGAGTGGGAGAGGGGGAACCCTGACATCAGCACCTCTCTTCTATCTCCCCAGCCCTGCGCAGCAAGCAGGAGGGTCTCAGGGCAAGGGGCAGCTCCAAGGCAAAGGGCAGGAGAGGTGCAGCAGTGGGGGGAAGGGCAGCTGAAGTGATCCAATCAGGATCACCTGTCAGAGGCTCCAAGATCTACCAGTACATCCCAATCTACTGATTGGTGACCATTGTATTAGCAGAACACTGGACCTGTGAAAGAGCCATTCATGATAATGAAGCTATTTAACAGGCATTTGCCAACCCAAGGTGTATGTTCACAGTTTCTCAATTTACTGTGTTAGTCTGAAAGACCTTAGTTTAAAATTTGCTTTCAAGTATTTAATTATTTTGTTGCTGAAGATTATAAAAATCACATCTCTAAAAAATCATCACCTCCTGGTGGCCCTTGGGTATACAGCAGTGGGCAAAATACTGCCCAGGGACCAGATCTGGCCTGCCAAGCCACAGGATCCAGCCCGCAGACCACCTTGCCGGGGCCTGCAGGCACATGTAGCTGCAGTGTTTAACACAGACCCAGCGTTTCTCTGCTCTGCAGGGAGGGGGAGGCTTCATACAATCTCCCCGCCCCCATCCCAATCCTCAGCTCCTCTTGGCCAGAAACAACTAGCCCAGGTCAGAAAGAACTGACCTCAGCCAATCTCTCAGCTCTTATTGGTTGGGGCAACCAGAGTTGAGAGCCATGGGGACGGAGCAGTCTGTATTTTCAAACAGGCTGAACAGGAGACAATTAGGTAAACTCCTCCCAGCCAACACCTGCCTCTGGCACCCCAACCACACCTGCACCCCACTCCCTTCCCAGATCACCATCCAAACCCTCTGCACCTCCTGCCCCAGGTAACAACTCCTTCCCAGACACTGAACCCCCTCTTATATCCCTCCCCCAGGCCAGAATCCTCTCTTGCACCCACACCCTCTCCTTGACCCTACACCCCAATTCCCTGACCTGGGTCATAACCCCTTTCTTCACCCAAACACCCTCTGAAACCTTATGCCATCTCCTGCACCCCAATCCCTTACCCCATGAGCCCTTCTGCACCCACCCAAGACCCTGCACCCACCTCCACAGAAAAGTGTGGCCCTTGACCACTTACCAAAATCTTGAAGTGGCTCCCCTCCAAAAATTATTGTCCACCCTGGTATAGAGGCACCAATTTAATAGAACTGTGTGGTACCCCATAAATCCTAAAGACAGTTTTCTTAGACAGATTTAGAAACCTCAGAGTATTTTGTTCTAGTATCTGGGTCAATTTCTCTAGTTCAGGGGTCTGCAACCCCTGGCATGCATGCTACGAGCAGTATATGAGCTGATTTTGAATGGCACGCACAGCCTAACCCAGCTGCAGCAGGTTCCGAAAATTGGGTCACAGAACCCAGCCTGCCCTTGCCTCCTCTCCTTCCTCTATCCCCCAGCATACAAATCTGTGAATAAGTTAAATCTTGGTACGCCATTTCTGAAAGGTTGCCAACTCCTGCATCTTTATTTATTAATGAAGCTGCTGTAAGTAGAACTATTATTGACTTTAAAAAGTATCACCGGCAATTTGACCTGTACATATAAGTGAATAAGTCAAATCTCATCATTCCACTTCTGAAAGGTTGTTGATCACTGCTCTAGTATTTTTCACCTTATTAAAATAACAAGGAGTCCTATGGCACCTTAAAGACGAACACTAAAGATTCCTCATTGTTTTTGCTGAACAGACTCACATGGCAACCTCTCCAAAATGTCTCACCTTGGATGATCATTTATACCTGGACAAGACAGTAGCATTTTATACCCAGCTTGGCAGAAGTTTAAATAGCTACACAATATAACAAAAGGTACTGAATCAGACCATGACTTTTTTACTTGTGTCATCCTACACCTTGCCTCTTTGTATTGTATTGATTTAAGAGCCCATTTGTCAGCACTGCTGACTGATGTGCAAATTGGTAGATACCAAGAGGATTTTGTATGACACAAAGTCATTAAGTAATACCAGCTGGGTCCCTGACAAGAGCAGCCCTGAGTTTGGGAGACAATTAGCTAGATGAATGATGATTAGAAACTGGAAGCATGGTAGTAAGCTTTTTCATCTCAAATAAAAAGTTGTCAGTGGCATAAAATAAATATAATTTACAGAACTCATAAAGTAGGTTAGCCCCTCTCTGTTCCCTACTCCCTTCAGTTGCATAACAGTGGCTAGCCCGTGCCCACACTCGGCACATCACAGCACTGGGCCATCAGCCCGGCTGCACTTGCCACAGGCTGCCATCTGCGGGGGGTGGGTCAATTAGGGGGCTGCAGGAGAGCTTCCACCCTGAGGAGCCCACAGAGCCACCCCAGTCCTCCCCATTGGGGGCTCGTACCCCATTCCTCCCTCACCTCCTTCCACTTACCCCTCCCTAGCCCTTCTTCCTGATGTCCAAAATAAAGGATACGTGTGTTCAAAAATAGAATCTTTCTTTATTGAACAAAACTCGGGGATACTGGGAAAAGGAGGTGAGAGAGGGGAAGAGAGAGGGTGGGAGAGGGGAGGGCAACTAAAATGATCAGGGGTTTGGAACAGGTCCCATATGAAGAGAGGCTAAAGAGACTGGGACTTTTCAGCTTAGAAAAGAGGAGACTGAGGGGGGATATGATAGAGGTCTATAAAAGCATGAGTGGCAGGGAGAGGGTGCATCAAGAAAAGTTCTTCATTAGTTCCCATAATAGAAGGACTAGAGGACACCAAATGAAATGAATGGGTAGCAGGCTTCAAACTAATAACAGAAAGTTCTTCTTCACAAAGCAAATGGTCAACCTGTGGAACTCCTTGCCACAGGAGGCTGTGAAGGCTAGAACTATAACAGAGTTTAAAGAGAACTTAGATAAATTCATGGAGACTGGGTCCATGGAGTAGTATTACCCAGGGGATAGAAATGGTGTCCCTGGCCTCTGTTTTGGAAGGCTAGAGATAGATGGCACGAGACAAATGGCTTGGTCATTGTCTTCGGTCCATCCCCTCCGGGGTAGCTGGTGTTGGCCACTGTCGGCAGACAGGCTACTGGGCTAGATGGACCTTTGGTCTGACCCAGTACGGCCATTCTAAGCTCAGGGCTCAGGGTTGGGGGTCTCACTGGACCACCTTGATTTTCATGCAAACCTGCTCCTGGGTGGCCAGGCTGGCAGCTCTCCTGCCCTAGACGGCCACTTTCCTGTGCCTAGTGCGGAGGTCGTGGATGAGGTCCACGATCTCCGCACTAGACCAGGCGGGCGCCCGCCTCTTGCGGCCTCGGGCAGGCTCCTGGGAGCTGCTAGCCTGGTCCCAGGAAGAGGCGGAGGGCTGGGTGGCAGCGGGTGGCTGCTTCGTGCTGTGCCAGGTGCAGGGTCTGCTGGCTGGGTGCTGGCAGGCTTGCACCTGGCACGGGCACTGTAGCCAGACTGTGCTCCTTTAAGGGCTCCGGGGCCAGGAGGGGGGCAGAAGAGTTTCCCTGGTGGTGCCCAGAGTGGCCACCAGGGAAAGCTGGGGAGGGCTAGCCTCCCACAATTCGAATTAAGTGGCTACACAGCCCTTAATTCGAACTACTTAATTTGAACTAGGCGTTAGTCCTCATAGAATGAGGTTTACCTAGTTCAAATTAAGCGCTCCGGAAGTTCGAATTAAGTTCGAACTAGTGGTTTGTATGTGTAACGCCTATGAAAGTTAATTCGAACTAACGTCTGTTAGTTCGAATTAACTTTGTAGTGTAGACATACCCTGTGACACAATCCTATGAACATGTGGGCTAACTCACCAACATGGCCAAAGAACACTCTTCTCTCCCAGGATTTCAGCCACCTTTTCTTCAGGGTCTGAAGTTTTCTTTCTTCGGCATCCCCCAGATACAATATTTGAAATATTATCTTTTCTCTTTGACTGGTGTCTTCTGTGCCATCCTATCTGTTCTCTACAGGATTACACTCTGCAGGCCATCTAACCAAAATTGTATATAGACTAGGTTCTTTCCTCTCATCCAGGGACTCCCACAGGCTACCAACCTACATACTTAGTGGTTTTCATGAGGGTCCCTTTGAATTGTTGAGCCCTGGGAAGTTGCCCCCTTTGAACCTCCTTCCTGTGGGCCTGAGTCCAAGTTGGGTGGGAGCTGAAGGTATAGAGAGTATCAGGAGTGCTGCTTCACTTTTCCTAGGCAATCCCCATTGGTCAGTACAGATAGCACATGAGCCAGAGGCAACTTTCCTCTTAGCTGAACTGTGGAGAATGGGCCTTCTCAAGAAAGAGGCAAGAGAGCAACCCCTTAGTTAGCTCTAAGCAGATAGGTTACAATGCCTGATGCCTCCTTCTCCATGTTCCAGAGGTAGCAATGGAAATCTTACTCAGAAGAAAGATGGAAAGAGGACATAGTTTTCTCAATTGAAAATACCAATTGCCCTGCAATTTGGCATTGGTTCTGGCATCTCATTTTCCTTTGCTGTTGTCCAATGATTAGTAGAATCAGCCAACAGTATGAAGGACCCGTGCTAAGGAGAAAAGATAGGAAAAGGGGGAAAGACTGGGCAAAATGGCAGCTCTAAGGCAGGGCATGAAAGTGCCAAGAAACAGGATTAAGGAAGAGCAGCATCCCAGAAAGCAACTCCAAGAGGTGTTGAGAGAAACTTAAGTTCACACTTCAGGGAATACATGGCCCACAGAAATGCTACACCTCATACAACAGATATTCTTTTCATATGCTTCCTTCAGGAGGAAAGGTCTGCCCTGTCCACTTTGGAAAGGCGAGTTCTGCAATCACCCTGGCCTCACACTGGCCTTGCACTTTGAGCTGCTATTCTCCAGCACTGTCAATGACAATGGAAAGGATAGATATTGTGGCATGACAATTCCTGACATTTACACAGCATTTAGAAGGACTACAAAATCCAATTGATCCCAGTTCCAGGTGAGTCCATCCATTGCAACTTGAAATTGAACATAAGACCATAAAAACGTCCATGCTGAGTCAGACCAAACGTCCATCTAGCCCAGTATCCTGTCCTCTGAAAGTGGCCAATGCCCGATGCCCCAGACGGAATGAACACAACAGATAATCATCAAGTGCTCCCTCTCCTGTCATCCATTTTTAGCCTCTGACTAACAGAGGATAGGGACACCATTCCTACTCGTCCTGGCAAATAAGTATTGATGGACCTATCCTTCATGAGTTGATGTAGTTTTTTTTTAACTCAGTTATAGTCTTGGTCTTCACAACCTCCTCTGGCAAGCAGTTCCACAGATTGCCTGTGTTGCATGAAGAAAAACTTCCTTTTGTTTGTTTTAAACCTGCTACATATTAATTTCATTTAGTAAATATTCACTTGTTAAAGCTGACCTTTTCAAGGGTCTGATGAATTCTGATTTTCCTGACTCGGGCAATGGGGTACCAGAAACCTGATGTGGTTGGATGGATATACTCTTTGGTCAAGGACAGCAAATACTCTTTCCAGAAACTGTTCCCCAGAACTGCAGGGCTAACACCTTCTGCAGTTCAATTTGATGTCTTCTCTCCTTGTTGTGGGGGAAAGTCATCCAATTTCCTTGCCTCTTAAAGGCTTAATTCCTCACTCTGTCCCTCTTACCTTACATTACATGCTCCTGGTTCTGGATAGAAGGCCAGTAAAAGACCTAGGTCTCACTTAAACAGTAACAGAAAGTAAATGACGCATAATCTTTGTACAGGACCTCATAAAGACTATTTCCTAGGATGCCTTGGGAAGTTGCAGCTGAATACATTCCCCCATGCTCAGCAGTTTCTTTCACAGCACCTTCTGTCTGCTCCATTGGAGCTATTGATTACCAAGCAGGTGTCTAAAAAATATGATGAGTTGCACAGTTCACTTTCCTCTGTTCCTTAGAGTCAGGGCATCATCTTACAAAGCTCCTAGACTTAATTGGATTAGCACTTTAAGATGCCTAAATCTTGAATTCCTGCCAAAATCACACACTTGACCAATGTATTAGTCACTGTAACCAAGCCTTAAGAAAGCAGGGAGGACATGACTTGGAGTACTTTGCTGGAAAACTCTCCTTCCTGCTCCATAGCCTAGCTGAAAAATAGTATACCAACAGCAGCTGTCTAGAGACAGAATGAATTTACAGAAGGGATGTGATGCCTTTGGCGTTCTAAATGGAGTGAAAATTCAAGGACAGGCACTTTCTACTAGTAAACATAGGTAAATTCTCTTTCACTTGAATGGCTAAATCCAAGCAATGTTACTGCTTGGCATCCACTCTCTAACACATAATACTCCTTGGACATAACCAGAAGTGAAAGTAAGCCAATGCATCTTGGTGCACTGCTCTGGCAGGAAGAAGCCAGTTGGGAGAGTGCCCACCTCTTCCTGCAGAGAGTGCCACTCACTCACTGCAGGAGGAGGTGGGCACTCTCCCAACTGGGCTCCTAGGGCTTCCAGCAGGCTGCTACACTAAGCAGCAGATAGGCAGGCAGGCTAATGGGTCTAGCTGGGGATATGCACTCTCATTGGTCTGCATCAGTCTGAGCCTTCCCCAGGGCACTGTTTAGTGAGGGTTGAAGGCAGCGGAAGCCCCCCATGCCTCAAGATTCATAAGGGGATGTTGCTTGGTGTTCCCCTTCCCATCAGGGAATGAGAGGAAAGCACACAGTGCATTCCTTTCTCCCCTGTCTGGGGAAGGGTTGTAAGGGGCCAGAGAAGTGGGTTATTCACACTGTGAGCTTTCCTCTCTCTCCCTGAGAATGACAATGGAGAACAGCAAGCAGCCTTCTGGTATGAATCTTGGGGGAAGGAGGGACTCCCCCATATCCACACATACCCCAATCCCCCACCCTGAGCCCCTCCTTACACCCCCAATCCTGTCTTCTACACCCATCACACACACATAACTCCCTTCCCTGGACTCCTACACCCCCAAATCCCTGCCCTGACTCCTGCAACCCTCTCCCACACATTTCTACCCTTCCTTTAGCTCCCCCACAAACCACAGTCCCCAGCCTCCCACACTCCACTCCACACTTATAGGTACTATCATACCACAACTGCCCCCCCAACCTGTTGTCCTGAGCCCCACACACAATGGTGGGATGCAATACAGCAGTACCTGTAAGAAAGGTAAGTTATTTTCACCTCTGGAGCAACCTTCAGCACAAACCAAACAACTAAACTGCATTCAGTATTTCAGAATTCTCTGCATTTGCCCAACAGCAAATTAAGCAATGAAGTTATAATCATTGTTCCAGAGGGCAGTATGCACTTTCTAACTAGACAACGGCCATTACATTACCAGAAGCAATCCAAATAATGAAGTCTCCCATTCAGACCCGTCCAAATTCCAGCTCCCTGTGAAAACTCATATCCTGCCCCCCAACTCCAATCATCTGGCTAATCCCACGAGCAATGAAGACAGGGCAGCACTGGTGGAAGGCTTCTTTGCTAAAACGTCTCTGTGCATGTCAGCTATGGTCTCCATAATGGTGTTACACTAAAAATGTTGTTAGCCCGCTATATTCTGCATTTAATTCTGATCACCATGACTAACTTCCAGCTCCCCTGTTTTAAATGCAGAGGCCTTTTGAAAACACTAAAACAACATAAAAATGTTCCCTATGGAAAGTTAGGTATGAAGCCAATAACTGCCTCAAACAATCACTCTATGCATGAAAGGGCACATTTTCTTATATACGGCACCAATGCATTCACTCTTGTTGGACCATGTATATGTCTTAGTAAGGGTTTTAATGGAATGAGTATTCATTCTGATGGATGAATTGGTCTGCTACCTCAGACAAGATAATTTCTTCAGTTTGCTAGCTGGTACAGCTGTCAGCATTGAAGGAATTAAAATCTATCACAGCTGGGGTTATCCCAAGAGTAAAGTCTGTTATAAGTATGTGGAACAATTTGACATTAGATATCCTGAGACTCCCCCTATCTGGCTTCCTGTCTACACTGACTCCAATGTTGGACAGGAGTCAAAAACATAGTAAGGATCCAGAAAAATCCTCTTGGAGCTGCCTTTTTCACACAGAAACAAAGCATCTATTTAAAACATTATTCTAAAATCACTTTTCCAGGATGGGATCCTATAGAGAAAAGCACTTTCCAATTTGCTTCTCACTGAAAAAGTTCCATAAGGAACCAATAGAGCATTTTATACAGATGAGTCCCAGATACCCTTCTCACTTTCTCATATTTCTACTTTAAGGTCAGAAGACTCAGCATGAAAAAGATTAGGACATGCCACATTACATTTCCCAGGTATTTTTATGCCACTACAAACTAGGAATGGACAAACCCGATCTAAGACTTTGCCCAAAACACAAAATCGGACTATTGTTATTTAAAAAAAGATTTGACCAAAGTTTTCAGATTTCTCCGGAGTGCACCACATTGTTTTCTGCCAGCGAAAAAAGAGGAAATGCAGCAGAGAAAGCTCTTTTCAGTGGATCACACTCTCAGATGGACCAAATCCATTCAGGGTTTGCTTAAAGTTTATGGCTTGTCAATAGAACATTGAGACTAGATTGCAGCTAGAACTGAGAGAATATCTCATAGTTGAAATATGCCCACAACTGCATGTCCAGCATGAGGGATCAGCAGCTCCAGCCTTACACACCTGTTGTCTCTAGGCCCACAGGATTAAGCAGACACCTCGGGTATGTCTACACTACCCCGCTAGTTCAAACTAGCGGGGTAATGTATGCATACCGAACTTGCTAATGAAGCCCGGGATTTGAATTTCCCGGGCTTCATTAGCATAAAGCCGGCGCCGCCATTTTTAAAAGCCGGCTAGTGCGAACCCCGTGCCACGCGGCTACACGCGGCACGGGCTAGATAGTTCGAACTACGTAGCCATTCCGTGGAATGAGGAGTACAGATAGTTCAGAATGGCTACGTAGTTCGAACTATCTAGCCCGTGCCGCGTGTAGCCGCGCGGCACGGGGTTCGCACTAGCCGGCTTTTAAAAATGGCGGCGCCGGCTTTATGCTAATGAAGCCTGGGAAATTCAAATCCCAGGCTTCATTAGCAAGTTCGGTATGCATACATTACCCCGCTAGTTCGAACTAGCGGGGTAGTGTAGACATACCCCTAGAGAATGACAAGAACTACAGGTATGAGCAAACCTCCTAGCCTTGTCAGATAGAATTGTGGAAGTTGCTCAAGCTAGTGTGCTGAAAATAACAATGTAGAGGTTGGAGCTCTGCAAGTTCTGAAGCCTGCATAGATGACTAAGTTTGCACCCAAGAGGGAGCATCCGCACAGTTTGCTAATGCGAGCCCTACTAGCATGAGTCTGTCTTTTTAGGCAAGGAGGCTTGCTCCCAGCTACAATGCAGACCAGACCCTGATGAGGGTGGGGTAGGTGTGAGGGACAGTTGCTCTGGTGCCTGATGATTCAAAGGGACCCAAGATGCCACTACTGCATCATCAGCAAAGGCCAGAGCCATGGACTCTTTCAAATTGCTGCTGGAGCACCATGAATTCTGCACAGCTCTATAGCTTGGGGGGGGGGGGGGGGAGGTCCAGCTCTATGATTTGGGGAGCACTGAAGGCTAGTTGTTATAGTCCCATCCCTTTTACCCAAGACCCCACCCTTTCCAGGGGCACAGAGGAGGCTCCCCCCCCCCACACACATATCTGGCTGAGGGCCCACGGAAGCTGTCAGCCCCCCTAATGCAGACATAGCACAAGTTATCATACCTTCCTTAGTAGGACAAGGTGGGCAGAGTCTCCAAAGTGAGCCAGTGTAGGGGGGATTGTCCTGATTAATGCATTCCAGGAGCACAATGCCCAGGATTAAAATTAATCACCCTTGAGTAACCAGCTAAATCAAGAACTATGTAAATAGCAGATGTTAATTTGTTCATTTGGGGGCCAGAAAAATCAGAAATTAGAGTCTGAAAATTTAGATTTGTTTGGAATATATTTGCAATACATCTGCTAGAATTTAGATATCACTTCAAATAGCTTTCAGTGTATAGCTGTTTTCCTGCATTAAAATCACCCACAGCTAATTCTAAAAGCAACCTGTTGGTTGGCTTGTTTCTACCTACGGATTTTGTATATTGTGGGCAGGCACCCTCTCTTTGCTTATGTTTTTGAACAGTTTCTAGCAAAACAGGTCCTGACAGGAGCTTCTTGATGCTACTGTAATATAAATATTAGGGAAAGTTGATAATCTTGTAAATATCCTGAAGATTTGGATTTAATTCCTGGTTCTGTCACAGACATCCCTCAGCGTACATCTAGACTAAGCTAGACTTTCGAAAGAAGATATGCAAATTCCCACAGAATTTGCATATCCTCTTTCGAAAGTCTAGCGTAGTCTAGATATAGCCTCAGTGGTTTTAGATATGCCAATAAATCCGTATAATGGAGCCAATAGCTCCCTCACAAGCCCACTGTCTTGTGTATTTAATGCTGTGAACTATTTGTAACAGGACTGTCTCTTACAATAGGTGGATACCATGCTTAACATGATGGTTATCACTTATACATTAACTATGCTGGAGTTGCAATGTTCTGGGAAACACATATAATAAGTTACATCAAATACAAAGTCAGCATAGTATATAAACAAGGGAACAGCAGGGCAAAAGTTGAATTAAGCTATGCAACTTCAGCTATGTCAATTGCATAGCTTAAGTTGACATAACTTAATTCCACTTTTGGCACTGTCTATACAGCAGGAAATCAAAGGGAGAACACTCTTCCTTTGACTTCCCTTACTCCTCATGAAATCAAGGGTCTTGGAGTAAGAAGTCCTCCAGCTTGACATTATTTTGAAATAAAGGCTTGTAGTATAGAGGTGCAGTATGTTATTGCAGAATAAAATAATGCTGCTATGGAGACATACCCTAAAGCTGCATCTAGACTGGCAAGTTTTTCTGCAAAAGCAAGTGCTTTTGCGTAAAAACTTGCCAGCTGTCTACACTGGCCGCTTGATTTTGCGCAAAAGCACTGACAATCTACTGTCCAAAATCAGTGCTTCTTGCGGAAATGCTTTGACGTTCCCGTTCGGGCAAAAGCCCTTTTCCGGAAATGCTTTTGGGAAAAAGGGCCAGTGTAGACAAGCAGCAAAGACATTTGCGCAAAAGCAGGCTAAACGGAAAAAAGCCCTATGGGCGCTCTGAGGCTCCATAGCCAGGATCAGCTCTTGGACTTCCTCCTAATGCGAGCCTCCTTAAAGCAGACGCAGGCTGCTGAGGACACCAGGCAGGGCCATTATTCGGACCTCAGGGCTGAGGTCTGCCACGTGGCCCCTGCATCATCATCAGCCACCCCGCAGCAGGATGGCAGCTCCAGGGGGGCACCAGCCACCCACACCCCCAGGGCAGGAGGCCCCCAGGGGCTGCAAACGAAGGGCCCCATCCTGGTCCTCGGGGGAGCTGGACAGCCTGCTCAACCTCTGGCAAGAGGAGGAGGCCCTCCACGAGACCCACTCGCAGCTCCGCAATGCGGACATCTTCACCCGCATGGCCCAGGCACTTGCCCAGCAGGACCATCAAGCCTGGACCCTCAAACAAGTCTGGGCGAAAGTCAAGGAGCTGCACCTGGGCTATGTGCAGGCCAGCGAGGGCCAGGGGGCAGGAGCAGACACCTGCCCCCATTACGACCGGCTCCACGCCATCCTGGGCCAGCCAGCCCCACAAGCCCCAGACGTACCGGATGACAGCAGCGTGCGCCCCCCCGTCACCAGGACCACTGAGGCGGGGGAAGGAGACAGCAGGGCTACGTCTACACTGGCCCCTTTTCCGAAAGGGGCATGCTAATTTCACAGGTCGTAATAGGGAAATCCGTGGGGGATTTAAATATCCCCCGCGGCATTTAAATAAAAATGTCCGCCACTTTTTTCCGGCTTTTAGAAAAGCCGGAAAAGAACGTCTACACTGGCCCCGATCCTCCGGAAAAAAGCCCTTTTCCGGAGGATCTCTTATTCCTACTTATTCTTATTCCTACTCCACAGGGCCAGGAGTTACAATACATGGAGGAGGACCCTACTCCAGGGGCGGTCCTCTTTGCAAACATACAACACAGGGGGCAGAGGGTAACCGAGTGGGCCCAAGCCACACTACTGTGGTGTCACCGGGGCTCAGGGGCGGAGGGCATGAGGTGTGGGGACAGTGGCCAGGCTGCCTGACTGACCCAGCTTTTCTTCTCTTCCCTGCAGCGGGACCAAGCACAAGCTGGGGACCCTCTAGTCCGGCAGCAGCAGCAGCAGTGGCACCCCCAGCTGCCCAACCACTGAGGCAGAGGCTCCATCACCGGACCAGCTCCTTCGGTGCTACATGTAGGCTGTGGAGTGCATCGAGGCTGCGATTACGCAACGCGTCTAGGGGGACCTGCAGTGGTGCCAGGAGGCCTGGGCCGCCTTACAGGCCCAGTGCACCAGGATGGCTGACTCCATCGCCACCCTCACCGCCCATATAGCCCATGCAATCCATTATGGCATGGCCTTACCCCATGCCCCCGCCATCCCTCCCCTAGCACTGTCCATGCCTCCTCCTGCAATGCCCCCTCCTGCCGCCCCTGCAATGCCCCCTCCTGCCCACCTCCCCGTGCAGCCTGCCCCGATGCAGCCTGCCCATCATGTTCAGGTCCACCCCTAAAGGAATGTTCGCAGGGGCCACCCCTCCCAGGAGTAGCTCCTCCCCCTCCCGATTAAAGGTCTCCTCCCCTTCCCAGTTCAAGGTCCCTTCCCTCTCCCAGTTGAAGGTCTCCTCCCCCTCCCAGTTCAAGGTCTCCTCCCCCTCTCTCCCTTGTAAGTAAAAACATACAAGTTTTTCAGTTGAAAACAAAAACTGTGTTGGTTATTGTGTTATTTGAGGTAACTTTAATAAATGATTTGAGATGCCAATTAGCCAACTAAATTTAAGAGGATTACAAAATGCGGACACCAAATACTGTATCTATCACACGTCGTTCCTTTAATTGGTCATTGATTTGTGGCGCATAAATAAATACTGACACTTTTAAGTAAAATTTAAACAACAACTATATTAACATAGATAACAAAAAAGCAAGAAAGGTTAAAAGACGCACACAAAAGAATATGTACATAGTATAGACGCAGGTGACGATTGTAGTGTTGCTGGCAACCTCAATCCTTTGGTCCTTCTGGGCCTCGGGAAAGGAACAGCCAGGAGATCCCTCGATGGAAGATGACAGCAAAGCTGGCAACCTCAATCCTTTGGTCCTTCTGGGCCTCGAGAGAAGAACAGCCAGGAGATCCCTTGATGGAAGATGACAGCAAAGCTGGCAACCTCAAACCTTTGATCCTTCTGGGCCTCGGTAGAGGAACAGCCAGGAGATCCCTCGAAGACGACTGGAATCGGGTACACTGACTTGAGCCTTCCGCACGAATCACTAATCCTCTTCCTGTTCTTTGGGACAGCTCGGACAGACGATGGTGGCCTAAACCCTAGCCTAAACTAAAAGAAAAACCCTAGCTATGTCCGACGTACCTGACGAACATGCACGATGATGGCCGATATGCTTGGAACCGATGCTGCCTGATGAAGAGTCATGACAACGATAGCTAATTTAACTAAACCTAACTCTGGACCCAATTTAAATTGGTAGGTGCAAGCCTTCCGCTTGACCTGACCTGACAGACAAGACTACCAAGGGAGTCTTAGGGTATGTCTACACTACCCTCCTAATTCAAAATAGGAGGGTAATGTAGTCATACTGCAATTGCAAATGAAGCCCGGGATTTGAATTTCCCGGGCTTCATTTGCATAAAGCCGGCCGGCGCCATTTTTAAATACCGGCAGTTCGAACCCCGTGCTGCGCGGCTACACGCGGCACGGAGTAGCTAGTTCGGATTAGGCTTTCTAATCCGAACTAGCTGTACTCCTTGTGGAATGAGGCTTCATTTGCAATTGTGGTATGACTATATTACCCTCCTATTTCGAATTAGGAGGGTAGTGTAGACATACCCTCAGTAACCAAGCAAACAAATATAACCAAGGTTGGTTTATTCTATGCAGTACATTTACAACTGGGGGAGGTACGGGGGGGGGGAGAGCAAGGGGATGGGAGGGAGTCGTATGGGGAGACCCAGGCGACCCTAGTATAGGGCTTGTGCGAACATGCCTGTCAGGGCCTCTCGGATGTGCACCCCATCCTGGTGTGCCTGGCGGATGGCAGCTGTGTGGGGCTGTTCAAACGTCTGTGCCTCGGCTGCCATCCATGCAGGGAGGAAGGCCTTCCCACTCTGCTACACAATGTTATGGAGCACGCAGCATGAGGCCAGTACCTCCGTTGCATTCCGTTTACCCATCTCGAGATGGATGAGCAAACAAGGAAGTGGGCTTTTAAGCGGCCATGGGTGCACTCCACTTGATTTCGGGCCCGGTTGAGGCAGTTGTTGAACTGGGCCTGGTTCTAGTCCGGCCACCCCATGTAGGATTGCATTAGCCAGGGCAGCAGGGGGTAGGCCGCATCCCCAATGACGCAGATGGGCATAGGCACATTCCCGACAGTTCCCGACAGTCAACTCCCGCTGGGGGAAGTAGGTGCCCACCTCCAGCTTGTGAAACAGTCCAGAGTTGCAAAGGATGTGGGCATCATGTGCCCTGCTGGACCAGCCCGTGTAGACGTCCAGGAAGCGGCCCCAGTGGTCCACGAGGGCCTGGAGAACAATTGAGCAGTACCCTTCCTGTTCATGAAATGGGCTGCTCGATGCTCCGGGGCCTGAACGGGGATGTGGGTTGCATCCAGGACTCCCCCGCAGCTGGGGAACCCAAGGGCAGCGAAGCCAGCCAGCGTAGTATCCATGTCGTACATGCGGATCACTCTCGGGAGCAGGATATCATTGATGGTGTGGACGACCTGCAGAAGGGTGCAGAGAAACACAAGGGAACACATCACATAAGGCATGGGTGACTGTGTGCTCCCTTGCCCCCCCCCGTGATTCCCTCTATCCTCACGCACACACACGCACACACACACGCACACGCACACACACACACCAGGACCCCCTCGCCCCACGCCCCCACCCACCAGCAGGCCTGTGCAAGGTAGGGACGGCCCAAACCCCTGGGTGACTCAGCCTGAAGTCTTGGCTGCCCCTGGGCATGGAGTGCAGCACCCTCCCCCCACCACACTCCCCCTGGGACTTACCTCCATGACAATCACACCGACGGTGGATCTTCCCACCCTGAACTGGTGTGCCACCAATCGGGTGGCCAGCTTACATAGCACAATGGTGACCCTCTTGTTGATGGGGATGGGTGCAAGCAGCCGGGTGGTGGCTCTCTGGAGCGCAGGGGCGAGCCAGGTGCACAGCTCCAGGAACGTCCGCTTTCGCATGCGGAAATTCCGGCGCCATTGCTGGTCGTCCCATTGCCCAAGGACCAGTTGGTCCCACCAGTCCGTACTGGTATCCAGTCTCCAGAGTGGCCTCTCCATGGTGGGGTGGGGATATCACAGGGACTCCATGGCCTCCCCGGTGAGGGAGTCCAAAGCGGTCTGTGCTTCCTAGTCCTGGAACACGAGGGCACCAGCCTGGAGCACCAGCTGCAGGCACTCCAAAATGGCCGACAGGGCCCAGAGCAGGCACATGGCCACCTGTGGCTCCATGGCAGACAAAGCAAGGCACAAGAAACCAAAACCAGGAAAAAGCACTAGGTGGCAAAAGGGTGGTGTCCAAAAGGAATAGGTCAATCACCAAAACTGCTAGGGACTGTCAGTACCTGCAAGAGGTCCTAAACCACGGAGCAGGAGACAAACGGCTGTCTGGCAAGATCCCTCTAAGCACGTGTCTGAAAGGAGCTCCTGCCCCCGGCCCCGGAAAGGGCTGGTGCCCTTTTGCCCTCTTCAAAATGGTTCCGGGCTTCTGCTTTTGCACAAAAGCGTGCCGCCAATCTAGATGCACTTTTGTGCAAAAGCGCATCATTAAAACGATAACTCCGGGACCAATCTAGACACTCTTTTGCGGAAATACTTTTAACAGGAAAACTTTTCCGTTAAAAATATTTCAGAAAATCATGCCAGTCTAGATGCAGCCTAATAGTTTAGAAGCATAATTTGTAATATCAGGATTGAATCTATTTCCCAGTGCAGATTTAAGTGCAATCATGTAAAGATCATATCATTCAGCAATTGAATATCCAATGAAGATTTCACAATAAAAATGCCATGGGATTTTGAATGAGAAAAAAAATCCACAAGGAAGAAAACAGAGCTTTCTCAGATTGTAAAATTCACCACTGGTGAGAAGACTTGCTTTTTGACTTCCTATTTGTTAAGAGAGCTAATTTACTCTGGACAAAGTCAGAATTTTTGTATTTAGTAGAACAAATGAAGCACTAACATTAAAATTGGCCATTAGTACCATCCTACAGTCAGTGGTAGTGTGGTGAGGTGTGCTGACTAGCTCATTACAGAGTAGTTGCCTTGCATGCCCTACAGTGCTCTGAATTGAATGCAGTAATTATACCACTTCCTTTCCATCTGGGATTCAGTCCAAAGACACTTTACAAAGTAACAATACATTCTCTATTCTCTCCTTCAGAACAGAATGATATTATTTAGTCTACAATAGCTTAGGTGGGCTTCCATCCAGAAGAAGGTGAATCATAACAAAGCACTGACATTAAGATAAAGACTAAAACCATAGGCTATGTCCATACGCAAAAAGATATTCAAATGAGACTTTTGCACAAAAATGGAGCCTCATTAATTATGCAAATGATAGTCCACGCTTTGCCTCATTTGCATATTTTTTTGCACAAGAGGGGTCTAGACACAGCCTCCGTGTATGAACATTATCCAACCCTTGACAGCTGGCACTCGAGTGACTAGTTTATACCAGGAGAATTTTATGTGCTTAGCTTTTTGTAATATGGGTTGTTCTCTATTACATATTTTTATTTAGGGTTTCTTTTATTATCAAAAATATCACACTGTAGGTGTAGGGCAATTTTCCACCAAAGAAAATCTAAAGTGCTAGTGCAATGAAGAAATTAAAGGTAATTTTTAAGGTATGCAAATCACATATCTTTTTCCAGGAAGCAGATCGCGTGTAGACATAGCCTCATTCTTCTCCCGATAGCTCTGATCTGAAGTGTTTTGTGTATCTCTGGTTTGTCTAATTTTTCAATCTGTTCTAATATAATGGATTTGAAATTCAGATCCAGGGGACAGATGGTCACATGTTTAAGGCACTAGACTGGATCACATTCTAATATTCATTTAAAAGGAATCTGTTATTGCTGTTTTGAATCCCACTCTGACTGATGGCAACCATCTGGTAGCTCTTTTTTAACCATCAGATATGAATTTTATTCATCAAATTGTTACCATTGATTTCTACTTTTGAAAAGGTTTTGATATATTTTAGGGAGGAGGGATAGCTCAGTGGTTTGAGCATTAGCCTGCTAAACCCAGGGTTATGAATTCAATCCTTGCGGAGACCATTTAGGAATTTGGGGCAAAAATTCATCAGGACAATAAATGGGAAATTTTTTCTATTAGCAATACTTTTTTTAGGAAAATATAGAGCTTACTAGACAATTAGCCCATCATAAGACGGGATTTTCAGGTCTCTCCTCCACGTCGGTCTTCTCTCCTGAGCTTCCGCTCTCTCGCTCTGTGTCTCTCTCTTTCTCTTCTCCTCCTCCTCCTGCCTCTCACTCGGGGGACCACGGAGCCCAAATGGCCTTTTGGGCTCCTCACTTCCCGTGCTGCATGGGGAGCGCAGAGCCCAAATGGTTACTTGCGCCACTTGCTTCCATGAGGCAGCCCGTCTGAGCAACGCAGAAATCAGCCAAGCGCCACAGCAGGAGGCAAAGGGGCGGGGCAGGGAGGAGACGTTCACCGCCAGGCGGCGGGGCCTGGAGCCGCTGTCATGCCGCACATCACAGCCCCACCCCCCTTCCCTGCCCACCGTGGTGGTCGCCTGACTTCTGCACCACTCAGCCAGGCCGCCACGGGAGAGCAAGCAGAGCAAGCGGCCATTTGGGCTCCCGCATGGCGGCCCAGCTGAGCAGTGCAGAATTCAGCCGAGCACCATGGCGGGAGGCAAAGAGGGGCGAGGCAATGACGTACATGGCCAGGACCCACCCCCTGGGCATGTATGTCACCGCCCCCCTCCCCTTCCCCTCCTGCCATGGTGCTCGGCTGACTTCTGCGTCACTCAGCTGGGCCACTGCGGGACAGCAAGTGGCCGTTTGGGCCCCGTGCTCCCCACGGGCTGCCCAGAGGGAACAGCCAGCATTTCAGGCACCAGCGCCGCCCAGAGGGAACAGCCAGCATTTCAGCATTACAGACTCACAGACATAGGGCTACTATGTATGGCTATGTCTAGACTGCAAGCCTCTTTCGAAAGAGGCTTTTTCAAAAGTATCTTTTGAAAAAGCCTCTTTCGAAAAAGAGCGTCTAGACTGCATGCAGTACTTTCGAAAAAGCAAGCCACTTTTTCGAAAGAAAGCAGCGAGTGAGTCTGGATGCTCTCTTTCTAAAAAACCTTGTTGGCATTCAAGAACGCCTTTTTTCAAAAGAGCACTTTCGAAAAAAGGCGTTCTTCCTCGTGAAATGAGGTTTACCGCCGTCGAAATAAAAGCCGCGTTCTTTCGATTTAATTTTTAAAGAACGCGGCTGCAGTCTAGACACAGGTGAAGTTTTTTCGAAAAAAGGCTACTTTAAAAAAAAAAAAAAAAACTGAGTCTGGACACAGCCTATATGATACCGTACAGTTCTTTGAAGCATTCTGCCATCTTTTTCTGGTCAGAGACTGATATTAAGATCATAATGTAACTTTTGTGCTAAGACTAGTACATTTTGACTCCCATTTCAATAAAGTATATCACATTTGATAGATCACTCCTCTGCAAACCTTCAAAATTCTGAGCTTTATTTCTTCTGATCACCCTCACAGTGATCTGTGCATATGGTGTGTGCAAACCAAAACATGAACTGAAGATTGATGTGCTCCAGGAACACAGTACTAGACCCTACATGAATTCTTTAGGCTGTGAAGAAGGAGATTTTTATAGTTGGTAAACATTGATTTCACACCCAAACTGATCAAAAATAATTTCCATTCATGATCATAGAAAGTTACAAATGGGCAAAGAAAGAAAAATTCTGTTTGAGAACTTAGAGCTTTATAACTATTAAAACACAAATTGTCACCATTACATAACAAAATAAACATCCTTAAATAATAAGTTTTTTAATCTCAACATCTACTGTCATTAAATAAGTACTGTCTGACCCCCATATAAATTTTCACAATTGCAAGACATTAAATGGATTAAAAACTGACAAATACTTAAATCCCATAAATTCGTGCAACTGTAAAAAATTAAATCAATACAAATAAAATTATAAATAAACATTGATATAATTAAAATCATTATAAATATTTCTTAGTCACAGTTACTGTTGTGCTGCTCATTGATACTATATAGAAATGTGATTGAGAATGAAAGCTAATACCTGCACGCATCAAGTCTCAGAATTGGCACCTTTTAGGAATAACATCATGAAGCTTACCATGGTTGAGAGAGTTAGAAGATGGTGGTGTTGGGAAATATTCTCAAGTAATCAAAAAAACAGGTGGACAGCTAATTAGCTGTCCCAGAAAGCAAATCAAAGAGTTAAGAAACAATCCAGCTCTGGCATAGCTCCATTGAACTTAATGTCCACTAAAATTACACCAGGTGAGAATCTGGGCATCTGCACTGATGGTATCCAAAGACATTTCCTATGTCCTATTTCTTGTGTACCTCTCAGGAAAGAGGATACAAAGCACAGAGGTTTTCTGACCACTGGGTTTATCCAGGTAGAGTCACATGGGATACCCCTTACTCGCAATGGGGTAAGACATCAGGACAATCTGGCCCTTTGTCACTGGGACAGCTTACCCAAGGAAGACTAAGAGTTGTGGGAAAAGCCCTGTTCTACAATTAAGAATAGTGAAAACAGAGCTATGTTTTTTTTAAAAAATCAGGATTCCAACCTTAGTACCAATGTTCAAAATGCTACCCAATTCTGAAATCTATGAAAGCAAACAATTAAAGATATTTTAGCTTTATCAAGTGAACTTATTTTCTACCCCACTGCAGAAATAAATCAAATTCCATAAACTGGATAATGCCAAGAGTATAAGACAGACCAACAAAAGTTAGGAGTTCAGAGTTAAATAATAACTCGTGATTTAGATTCTGCAGTTGACATGTCAAACCTGCTAAGAAATATCTTCCAGATATTAAATAACTAATAAAATAAACCACCCCATGTAGGTGCTGAGAAATTTTAAATAAACAAGAAAGAATGATTGATGTCCCCTGCCTTAGTGGGAGGCTAAAAAACATTACTGGGAGTTGTGTCTGTTTGCAGTGTGCCCCTTACTGTGTTGTTTTTTTGTGGGTTTACATGTCAGCTATGCTCTTGCAGGATTTATCTTTAACATGAGAAATTTTGTCCAGCTGGCATATGTTCCACTTCTTTATTGTTACGGCCTGATGTGTCAGGAATCTTTCTAGGGCCTATTATATTGTCAAAACAAGACAGTGAAGATAAAGTAAATTGTTCATTTTCATCCGTCAAGTGAATTTGATGAAAACTGGAAGCTATCAGGCCTTTTCCTAAAGCATTTTTAGGTTCTCCTAGCAGTTTAACACAACTGTGTTCTTGCTCTGTTTCTTACCATTCACACTCCCCAGTCACGCACTCTGGTCCCAGTTCAGAGGCCCTTCAGAAGCATGTGTTCAGCTTTAAACCTGTGCGTAGTCCCCATTCAGGAAACCACATCCTTAAGTGGCTAAAATTAGACACAAAACATTCACTTTTCACCTGGGCTGTCATTCAGTTTTCTGAAGCAGATATTCTAATAGACCAAGGCAGAAAACAAAAGACATGATCTTGAACTGGTTTGCAGATTACAGCTCTGTAAATAGTATAAATTTCCATCTCCAGTATTGCTGGCCTTTTCCTTTCCAAATAGAGACTCCATCAGCTGCATTTCTCCTAGAGCATACATTCTGCTTGAATCAGTCTCTGATGACTGGCAAATACTCTTGAGCTCCCACTTTTGTTTCACAGTCAGAAATGCAGACCATTCAGGAAGAGACCTTCAAATGATGGAAGATATATGGGGAAGGTAATGTTGGAGCAATCTTTAGATTATGTAAATCATCATAGTTTTTTTGACTATCAGAATTCCTAATTTATCTCAGCTGAGGATCCAGCCTAACATGCTTTGCAGCTTCTTCCTTTGTGTATTTTATTTCCATGTAAGGAAAGATCTGGGGCACCAGATGGTGCCTCTAGACTACAGGGTTTATTTGAAACAAAAAAAAAAAGCAGTTTTTCTGAAAAAAAATTCATCTGAATCCACACTGCAACTTCATTTTTTCAAAAGAAAATCGAAAGAATGCAGGAGGTTTTCCGACATTGATAAACCTCATTCTACAAGGAAGAACGCCTTTTCTAAAAGAGCTTTTTTTGAAAAAGTCATGTGTGGACATAGAAGAGGCAGTTTTTTCAAAAGAAGAGGGAAGAAGAAAAAGCACAGCTGCCCTGGTGGCCATTCTGTCCATAGCAATCATTGCTTGCATGCGAGATAGCATCCAAGCAGTCGCTTTTTCAATGCACTTTTGCAGTGTGAATGCTCTCTTTCAAAAGAAGTTTTTTCTAAAGGTCTCTTCCAAAAAAGCTTCTTTTGAAAGAAGCCTGCAGTCTTGACATACCTAGAAGCTTGTCTAGACTACGCTGAAGTTTCGAAAGAGGATATGCAAATTCCGTGGGACGTAGGTTTTTCGGCAACTCCCCCCCCCCTTTTTCAAAAAGCTGCGTAAACCTTGTTTTTGAGGAAGAGCGGCTTTTCAAAAAAAGGGGGAGGGATTGCCAAAAAAAGTGTCCTGACTACTTTCACTTTCAAAAGCTCCACTTTCAAAAGTGAGATTGAAAGAATCCTGTGGAATTTGCATATCCTCTTTAGAAACTTCATCACAGTCTAGTCATAGCCAGAGAGTTGAATGGATCAGACTGGAGCCTTGTTGTTGGTAGTAGAAAGATATAGATACATACAGTGACCGTATTTTCTGAACTAAAAGTGTGGACATGTCAGCCACGCTCTCTGACACCATTAACAATGTCCCCTTATCCCTTAGGCCCCACCCACCTTCCACAGGAGGTAGTATGTCCAGGGTCAAGATGGATGCATGATCAGAAGGAAAGGGTGCTGTGTTATCCCTCTAAGAACTTCTCCCACCATTGCCCCATGCAACTGTACTTCAATTGCATTAATCCAACTTGTATGGCATTCGTTTGAGGGAGGAGGCTAGGGGTGCCTCTGTTTCAGTGGTTCTCAAACTTTTTGGCCCATGAATCACCTGGCTCCATATAAAGACTTTTCTGCGGACCACCAGTTGCTAATGGAAACTTGCCGTTAATTACATAATTACATGAGAGCCATTTTGCTAGTGCTGCAGCTAAAGAGAATTGTTTAATTTAAATTATTAAACAGATTAAACATTTTAACATTCTCATATTAGTTTCTTAGACTACATTTTAAATAAAGTAAAATATTAATTTATGTCCAACACATAAGGTTTCAATGTTTTCTTTATTTATGGCAGAGGTGAGGAAACTTTTTTGGGTCAGGAGCCACCGACCCACAAAAAATCAATTGGAGACCACACAAGTAAGAAGCAAAACAACTTCTCCAAAACCCCTCAACTCCCACTGATGTGGTTTCCAACTGAGACATTTCACTCCTCTAGTGCTTCAGCCCCACGGGGCAAAGGAAAGGGACAGTGAGGATTGAGGTTCAGGTCTTCCCACAGGCCATTTTTACTTTTCTGAGGTCCTGGAGTTAGTGAATTTTATGGACCCCCTTAGGCTCTTGGGTGGGGACAAAAATGAGGGGTTCAGTGTGCACGACAGATCTGCCAGTGTGTAGGTTAGGGATGGGGTGCAGGATCTGGGTGGGAGATGAAGTGCAGAAGGGGGAGAGGTTTCAAGGTCTGTGTGGGAGTTAGGGTGCAGAAGCAGGCTGGGGGTAGGGATTCTGGCCAGAAGGGAGATTGTCTGGCCTGGAACGAGGGTGCAGGAGGGTCTTGGGGCAGGATGTTGGGCCAGGAGGGAGGTGCAGGAGCAAGGGAGAGTGCTGGAGCAGCTGGGGATGCAGGGTCTTGGCAGGGGAAGGGGAGTGAGGGGGTTTGGGGGTTTGGGCATGAAGGAGGACACTTACCTGGGTTTGCATCCACTTGAAGTGGGGAAAGCCTCCAGACAGGGTGCTGCCATTCCACCAGCAGGTCCATTCAGTAGGGAACCTACTGTTGTAAGTCTGCAATACCAGCTCTGGCTATCCTCTCAGAGGGCATGGGGTTGGGGGATGAAAAAACCCTGACCTTCCCCACCAGACCAGGCTCACTGCTGTTCCCCCAGGAAGGTGGGAAGGGAGCTCAGTCCTCCACTCCTTTCCACCCTCCATGCGCAGGGATTCTGCCACAGCTGCTAGACTGCAGTACCAGCTCTGGCTCCCCACTCGGAGGGAGAAGTTGGGGTGAAGAAAACCCAACCTTCCCTGCCAGAACTGGCTCACTGCCACTCCCCCAATGGGGTTGGGAGGGGCAGGAGGGAGAAAGCAGCACACATGGAGCACAACTGCCAAGCCTGAGTGTGCCCTGTTCCAAAGTGCCCCAGCCAGGCTCCGTACAGCCCCTACCAATGCCCCTACCAATGCTGAGGCTCGGAGGCCCAGGAGCGGGTCCACTGGGTTTTGCCTTGGACCTCCCTATCCCCCATAGTGACAGCAGTGGCCTTATGCACCAGAGGCAGTCCCACTGTGGGAGGGAAGGGGCCATGTGGCATGCGGTGCTGGGGCAGTGGCTGGCAGTGACTAAAAACCAACTACACCAGAGCTGCCTGCCGGGAAAGCTCCAATGGGGTGGAAGAGACTGTTGCTGCTGCACTGTGCTAGGGGAAAATGGCAGTGCATAGAGCCATTATTCAGTTGCTTCTTAAGTTCTTCCTCACAAGCCAGTGTCCCCATCAAGTAGTGAAATGTCCAGCGGGGCTTTCTGGGTCATTTCTCTACTTGATGGGGCACTGGGTCTAAGTATTTAAAATCAGGACATTCCTGGAAAAACTGGGATGTATGGTTGGCATATACATACATGAAGTGACCAAGGGTACACCGACACTAGCAGCTGTACACATGTTCATGCACACAGTTGTTCTGAAACTCAATCCCCCATATCTAAACCCCAGAAATAAGCTAGTATGCCTGAGGTTTATGGGTAAGTACACACATCATGCTGTGACATACCCGGTGCCCATCCAGGGTGCAGAGTGGATGTGGGTAAAGGCACAAACCTGTAACCCTCAACCCTTTACATCCTGACCCTTAAACCATCTGTAAATGTCCCTATCCCACATTTTCACCGGTGGGAGTGAGCTATATCAGAACGGCTTTTCACTACATTTGTTTGATCAATACAAGTGATCATGGATCCTGTTCCAAGACCAGCCACCTGACTGCCAACCACACCTAGGTGGTTGTTTTTGCAGCAGTGGCAAAACATTCACTTGTATTAGAGCAGGCAGGTACGGAATAGACTCCAGCCCAGAACTTGGAGTTCCTGTATAGGAGGACAAAAGACTCAAAGAGTTGCTTCCGGAGAGCTCATCACATGTGCCCCTCCTATAGCAAGCTGGACCAGGAGGTGTCAAGGGCTCCCAGTACAGATCCTGAAGTGAGTCACTGGTGACTCCTGGCATTATTGTCCAGTGGGATGCTGATGAAGCCTAAGGACCATGGAGGAAGCCATGCAGGATAAGGAACATGCAATTTTAGATCTCTACCTGGAGGAGCCATTTAAGGAAGTATCTCCAAGGAGGACCCCTGGCCATGGCAAGAACCAATAATTTACAATAGACTCCCACTCTCTCCCATCAATATCTCCTCTTGCTCTGCTAATAAATTCCTAATTTTAAGTCCAGCCCCTGCTCTGTTCCACCCTGAAATATCTGAAATGATCCCTAAGCAAAACATGGCTAGAAGTTAATGATTTAATTGATTTTTGAAGAAACACACTTGTGCATTTGGCTATGTCTGATAAATAGATTAACAATGAACAATTATTGTTCCTCTGTCTCTGTGCATTTCTTGGCCAGCACACAGACAGCAACAGACCCAGGGCCATGCAGACTGGTGTAGTGGTAATTCTAGATGCTCCTCAGATTCAACAGTAGCACAAATATACTTGGTTCACCTTCATAACTGGTCAACTCCTCCCTCCCCCATTCAGCAGTATGCAGGGGGAAACATTAACAGAAACATCTCTCTGGAACTGATTGTTCAATCTCCTTCACAGAACTGGGAAGCTATGTCTCTTTTCCATTCTGGTACCTTGACATCACAATGGTCCCCAAAGCTTGGCGAGCCTTTAAAGAAGAAACATGATTCTGGGATGCATGAACAGGATAAGTCATTCTTCTGATCTACTCTGCACTGATTAGGCCTCAATTGGAGTATTGTGTCCAATTCTAAGCACCACATTACAAGAAAGATGCAGAGAAATTGGAGAAGGTCCATAAAAGAGCAACAAAAATGATTAAAGGCCTAGAAAACATGAGCTATGAGGGAAGACTGAAAGAATTGGGCTTGTTTAGTTTAGAAAAGAGAAGACTGAGAGGGAGCATGATAGAACTTAACAAGTACATAAAAGGGTGTTATAAGGGGGAGGGAGAAAAATTGCTTTCCTTGGCCTCTGAGGGTAGAACAAGAAGCACAAATTGCAGCAAGGGAGGCTTAAATTGCACTGTCCTTTTCCTTCCCCTGTGTGTGGGACAAGCAGAATCAAAAAATGCACTCTGCCATTTCTCTTCCCCTGGGATGCACTTCCTGGAGACTTCCCCTGCAAATCCTTCCAGGTGGCTTCCTTCTGGCAAATGGGAGCAGCGAGAAGTCATATTATATAGTGCCTGTGATGCAACAGGAAAAAAAGTAAGTGCCCCCCACCCCTTCATGCCCCAACCCTGCACCCTTACCCCTTCAATCATCCCTCCACCCCCCCCCCCCAGCCAGACATCCTGCCCCAGCCCACTCCTGTCCTCCGACACTTAGCCAGACACCTTACCCCCAGACACACAGCCTGCCCCCAGCCCACTCCTGCCCCCTGCCTTCTGGCCAGACACCTTGCCTCCTGGCCAGACAGCCTTCTCCCAGCCCTTTCCTGACCACTGATCCCTGGGCATACACCCTACTCCCAGCCTGCTCCTACAACCTACCTCCTACAAAGACCTCAAACCCTCACCCCCTCCTACATCTCACCTCCTGCCCAGATCCTGCACTCCCATCCCTATCCCATTCACTGGCAACCCTGTCCCACCCTAGAGCCTAGGAGGGCCCACAAAATACACTAAACTGAAACCCCAGAAGACTAAATCTGGCCTAAGGCCTTGAATCTCAGTCCTCCCTGGCCTTCCCCCCACCATGGGGCCAGAGCACCAGGGGATTGAGATGTTTTAGTTGGGGACTACATCAGTGAGGGTTGCGGGGGAAGGCTGGAGGGGGTTTTTTGGGAGAGGGGTTGCTTCTCACTTGTGTGGTCCCTGAATGATTTTTTTTGGGTCAGTGGCCCCCGAACCAAAAATGGTTGCCCCACTCTTGCTATAAATAAAGACAATGTGGAAACCTTTTTTGTTGGACATAATATTTTATTTAAAAAGGAAGCCTGGCCAATAAGACCCCAAATGGGGCCTAGTCCCATCTGGCTATGGCATCACAATATTCCTGCACCCCCACACCAACCCTGACACCATCATATACCTGAGCCCCCTGCCCTGAGCCCCTCACACCTCCACATCCCCAAACTCCTGCACCCCACATCTCCAGTCCCCTACCATAATACCTCCAATACACCCCAACCTTGTGCCATGAGTTCGTCATACACCCAAATCCCCTGTCCTGATCCCCTCATACAACCCAACCCAGACTCCTGCACCCCCACATTTCCAGCCACCTGCCATAAGATTGACAGAAGACAGCCTGAATGTGTGCATGAAGCTGGATATGACCAGTTACAATGTAATCTTTAAAGAAATGTGTGAAAAGATGCAGCAGCAGAAGTCCTATTAAATAAAGTCTGTGAGTACAATGCAAATTTATGCTATTATTAATCATTATGTCAATTATCAATAATATTAAGCTGTATATTTTCAGTCATGCAAATTGGCATTCTTATACTGTTCTTTGTTGAACACTTGTTTTGAGTTTTGATGCAGTTCAGCTCTTTGGTTTGAACAGGTTTCCGACCCCCAATCCAGAAGGTGCTTGGTCCTGCCATGAGGGCAGGGGACTAGATTGATGACCTCTCGAGGTCCCTTCCAGTTCTAGTGTTCTATGAGTCTATGATTAACAGAGACTGAGTACCCCTGGGTATGTCTACACTACAGCGCTAATTCGAACTAACTAAGGGTATGTCTATACTACAGAGTTAGTTCGAACTAACTTAGTTCGAACTGGTTAAAAACTAGTTCGAATTAGCGTTTTGCTAATTTGAACTAGCATGTCCACATTAAGTGGACCCTGAACAGGGCTTAGGGATGGTCGGAAGCAGTGCCGGCAGGGCATCAGAGGAGGACTTAGAGCGTGGAGATGCTGTCTCAGGCTAGCCGAGGGCTGTGCTTAAAGGGACCCGACCCCCACCCCGGACAGACAGTTCTCAGGGGTGCAACGCTTGAAAACCAGTCCTGGCTTGGAGTGCCCGGAGTGCCCACACTGGGCACATCATACCATCCAGCCATCAGCCCGGCTGCACTTGCCGCAGGCTGCCATCTGGGGAGAGGGGGAATTGGGGGGCTGCAGGAGAGCTTCCACCCCTAGAAGCCCGCAGAGCCAGCCCAGTCCTCCCCATCGGGGGCTCGTACCCCATTCCTCCCTCATCTCCTTCCACTTACCCTTCCCTAGCCCCTTTTCTTGATGTACAAAATAAAGGACAATTGGGTTCAAAAATGGAATCTGTCTTTATTGAACAAAACTGGGGGAGACTGGGAAAAGGAGGAGGGAGAGGGGAAGAGAGAGGCTGGGAGAGGGGAGGGCAACTACAATGATCAGGGGTTGGGAACAGGTCCCATATGAAGAGAGGCTAAAGAGACTGGGACTTCTCAGCTTAGAAAAGAGGAGACGGAGGGGGTACAGGATAGAGGTCTCTAAAAGCAGGAGTTGGGTGGAGAGGGTGCATACAGAAAAGTTCTTCATTAGTTCCCATAAAGAAGGACTAGAGGACACCAAAGGAAAGGAATGGGTAGCAGGCTTCAAACTAGTAAGAGAAAGTTGTTCTTCACAAAGCAAAGAGTAAACCTGTGGAACTCCTTGCTGCAGGAGGCTGTGACGGCTAGAACTAGAACAGAGTTAAAAGGGAAGTGAGATCAAGTCATGGAGGTTGGGTCCATGGAGTGGTATTAGCCAGGGGGTAGGAGTGGTGTCCCTGCCCAAAGTTTGTGGAAGGCTGGAGAGGGATGGCACGAGACACATGGCTTGGTCACTGTCTCCGGTCCATCCCCTCCAGGGTCCCTAGGGTTGGCCACTGTCGGCAGACAGGCTACTGGGCTAGATGGACCTTTGGTCTGACCCAGTACGGCCATTGTAAGCTCAGGCCTCAGGTTCGGGGGTCTCAGTGGACCACCTTGATTTTCATGCACTCCTGCTCCTGGGTGGCCAGGCTGGCAGCTCTCCTGCTCTAGACGGCCACCTTCCTGTGCCTAGTGCGGAGATCGTGGACGAGTTCTATGATGTCCGCACTAGTCCAGGCGGGTGCCCGCCCCTTGCGGTCCCGGGCAAGCTTCCGGGAGCCACCAGCCTGGTCCCGGGAAGAGGGGGAGGGCTGGGGGGCATCGGGTGGCTGGCTCGATCCGTGCCAGGTGCAGGGTCTGCTGGCTGGGTGCTGGCAGGCTTGCACCTGGCATGGGCACCGTAGCCAGCCCGTGCCCCTTTAAGGGGTCTGGGGCCAGGGAGAGGGGGGCATAGAGTTTCCCTGGTGTTGGCCAGAGTGGCCACCATGGAAACCTGGGAAGCCTTAGCCTCCCACTAGTTCGAATTAAGGGTCTACACAGCCCTTAATTCGAACTAGTTAGTTCGAACTAGGCTTAATCCTCATAAAATGAGGTTTACCTAGTTCGAACTAAGCGCTCCGCTAGTTCGAATTAAATTCGAACTAGTGGAGCGCTAGTGTAGTGCCTATTAAAGTTAGTTCGAACTATCGTCCGTTAGCTCGAACTAACTCTGTAGTGTAGACATACCCTAAGCTAATTTGAACTAACGCATCCAGACTAAAAAACTAGTTCGAATTAGCATTTTGCTAATTCGAACTAGCATGTCCACATTAAGTGGACCCTGAACCGGAGTTAAGCATGGCCAGAAGCTGTGCCAGCAGGGCATCAGATGAGGACTTAGAGCGTGGAGCTGCTGCCTCAGGCTAGCTGAGGGCTGTGCCCCGCTTCCAAAGCAGTCCTGGCTTGGAGTGCCCTGAGTGCCCACACGCGGAACATCACAGCATTCGGCCATCAGACCGGGTGCACTTGCCGTAGGCTGCCATCTGGGTAGAGGGGGCAATTGGGCGGCTGCAGGAGAACTTCCACCCGCAGGAGAACTTCCACCCCCAGAAGCCCACAGAGCCAGCCCAGTCCTCCCCATCGGGGGCTCGTACCCCATTCCTCCCTCACCTCCTTCCACTTATCCTTCCCTAGCTCCCCATACTCATGTACAAAATAAAGAAAATGTGTGGTCAAAAATAGAATCTCTCTTTATTGAACAAAACTCGGGGAACCTGGGAAAAGGACGTGGGAGAGGGGAGGGCAACTACAATGATTAGAGGTTTGGAACAGGTCCCATATGAAGAGAGGCTAAGGAGACTGGGACTTTTCAGTTTAGAAAAGAGGAGACTGAGGGGAGATAGGATAGAGGTCTATAAAAGCATGAGTGGGGTAGAGAGGGTGCATCAAGAAAAGTTCTTAATTAGTTCCCATAATAGAAGGACTAGAGGACACCAAAGGAAATGAATGGGTAGCAGGCTTCAAACTAGTAACAGAAAGTTGTTCTTCACAAAGCAAAGAGTCAACCTGTGGAACTCCTTGCTGCAGGAGGCTGTGAAGGCTAGAACTAGAACAGAGTTTAAAGAGAAGTGAGATAAAGTGATGGAGGTTGGGTTCATGGAGTAGCCAGCCCGTGCCCCTTTAAGGGGTTCGGGGCCGGGAGGGGGGCAATAGAGTTTCCCTGGTGTTGGCCAGAGTGGCCACCAGGGAAACCTGGGGAGGGCTAGCCTCCCACTAGTTCAAATTAAGGGGCTACACAGCCCTTAATTCGAACTAGTAAATTCGAACTAGGCTTTGTCCTTGTGGAATGAGGTTTACCTAGTTCGAACTAAGCGCTCCGCTAGTTCGAATTAAGTTCGAACTAGCGAAGCGCTAGTGTAGCGCCTAGGAAAGTTAGTTCGAACTAACGTCCGTTAGTTCGAATTAACTTTGTAGTGTAGACATACCCCCTGATAGTAGAGGGCTTATAAACAAGCAAGAACAGTAAAGACAAAAATATTCCCAGTAACAACAACTAAACTCAGCCACCACCCTCTACAGCGAGATGGGCAAAAGGGCCTCCACAGGCGGAATTCAGTCTGCCAAGCGGGTTGATCTGGCCAGCGGACGTCCTGCCATTACCCTGCCCCTAGGACAGTCATGGCCTGGCAATGGGGGAGAGTGTGAAATCTCCTCCATCACCAAGGGCATGGGGTGCTTTGAGTTAATTGCCAGGGTAGACTCTAAGCACCATGCGCCCCTTGCAGGGTGGGGGCAGGGAGCAAGAGACTTTGCATGCTCTCCCCACTTCTAGGCCACTCAGCATGCAAAGTCGCCTCCCACCCTGCCCCTACCCTGCAAGGGGTGCATGGCACTTTGGCTGTAAGTGCTGTGCACCCCTTACAGGATGGGGGCAGGGTGGGAGGAGATTTCATTTTCTGATTGATCTGGGGGTGGAGAGAACATGCAAAGTCTCCTCCTTGCCTGCAAGAGGCACGCAGTGTTTAGAGTCAAATGCCAGCTGCTGCACAGCTGGTGGTTGACTCTAAGTGCAGCACCCACTTGCAGGGCAGGGAGTGAGAGATTTCTTGTGCTCCTCTGTCCCCAAAGCCCTGATTGACCTGGGGGTAGGGGTGGTACACAAAGTCTCCTTCCACCGCCAGGGGCTTTGGTGCCTAAAGGGAACCGCCAGCTCTTCAGAACAGCTGGTTTTCTCAGGGTGGGTGAGGTGCAAATATTTTATGTGCTCCCTCTGCCCCCAGGCCAATCAGAGCCCAGAGGATGGGGGAGCACAAAAAGTCTCGTGCTCCCTGCCCCTGTCCTGCAAAGGGGAGCTGTGCTTAGAGTCAACCATCAGCTGAGCAGTAATTTAAAAAATTTCTGAAGTGGCCTCTGGTCTAAAATTATTGCCCATGCCTGATCTACAGGCCAGACCTACCCTGTCCTTGATATTTGAAATGTCACAGAAACCAACAACTAATGACTTTCAGCTGGGGAATGGAAGAGGGAACTCTTACAAAGCTATATAGCTCCACTAGTATATGCCTGTGCCAATGTTCCATTAGGGGGTTTTTCTGCAGCTACATAAGATGTAAAAACGACCATAGGCACAGGCAGATATCACCCTTCCATGCCTACATGTGTGCACATACAGAATCCCTAATTTCCCTTGCCCACTGAGAACCAAGAAAGACCAGTGTCTACATGGGTGGGATTTGATTACCCCACGGAGTCTGTAGGCCAGTCTTGTCCTGAGCCCACTCTGGATGGAAGCACTCCTCCTTACCCTTCGACGTGTGAATTACAGAGTACACAGCAGGTGATGATTTTACAAATGGCATTTGCATCTAAATGGGTGACAACAAGATTTCAATTGATCACAGGTCCACTCCATGAACATTCCAAAGCTACTAGGTTGTAACTGAATTCTCTTTTTTTCCAGGGATACCAAGGTATAGTTGCATGAGCCAAGCTAGGAGCAGGTATGCAGCGTCCCCCAAAATAACAGCTGATTCAGACACACAACAGCGAACCATATTGTGACTAGGAAATAAAGTCCCAGGTTTCCTCTTCAAGATCATCTCCCCAGCACCCGGGTGTCATGAACCTTTCCCACGTTTCCCATATTTGCATTCAGGAATCTGCCTGTGTCATCTCTAAGCCTAGCAGAATGAGTCAATAGAAACCTTCCGGGTTCACATTCTCACTTGCCCTTTTTGGTGGGCAAAGCATTGTGCCACAGATGCCACCAACAATCCCTGCAGAAATACCATCCTCTCACATCTAGCTATTATTTCTGGAACTCATAGCAACCACCTGTGGGTAGACAAGTGCAAATTAACTCACTGTACCTATGGAAGCCGGTAGAGGTCACTCAGGATTAACTGAAAACAGAATGGGGTGGACAAAGATGGTGGATAGTCCAATATTTAAATTTACAAAACCAGCTGTCATGAACAAGAGGAGGTGACTAAGGGGCTAACTCAGACAGCTAGCAGAGGTGTGGGCTGGGGGACCTGGAGAGCCAATGAAGACAGAGGCTTGGAATTTGAATTGGAAATAGATTCCCTGCTTGCTTTCTTTGTGAGAGAGTAACATCAGGGATTGAGACAAACAGAATAATTTAACCCAGACAAGACTACCATCCCACTCCCCTACCTCCATGCAATTCAGGTCAGGGGAATGGACTGAACAAGGAGAAAAATTATAAGTGAGTACCAGGGAAATATGAGTCCAGTTGTGTTTAGGGTAATTTTTTTTTTAATTTTGTGATTTGGTTTGAACTACTCTGTGTGAATCTATGCCATCCCTCCCCCATATCATCTAAGCATTGTGCCAAGGCTTTGTTCTCTGTTTTTTAAAATTTGTTTTCCTTAGTTTCTCTGGGTATTAGGATTTTTTTTGGGGGGGGGGGGAGTTTTTGTAACAGTGCATGAAGAGACAAGATTTTGAAGCTCTCTTGCGGGCCCCCACTTTCTGCATTTGTAGTTCCAGAGTGGGGAACAGCCTTGACACCAGCACAAAACAGCATCTGTATTCGCTTAGTGGTTACTTAGAAGTCTAAACCATGTAGTTCCCTTAAAGTACCCAACCTCAGGCCTCCATCTAGGTACCCAGGTCAAATATGATGACAATTACTGAAAATCTTATTTCATCATATAAAAAAAATCTTCAGATCCAAAAGGACCAGCCACATACCCATGGTACAATATTACTCAAAATATACACTTATAGCTAATTCTTTTTACTTAAACTAAAATTTATTAAAATTAAACAGGTTAAAAGATCAATATGCATGCTGACATGAGTACAATTCTTAAACTTGTTGAGCTTTGTAACTGCAGATGGATCTTTTCAGATTAGTTCAGACTTATTGTGTCAATGTCCATTTTAGGGGTACCATGATATCCTGGGATCTCATCCCTTATGATTTGAAGATTCCCCCATGAGCACCCAAGCAGATATAAGATGAAAAAAAGATCCTGTTCAAAGGGACTTTAGACATTTGCTGCAGACTCTTGGTCTGGGAGAATACAATAGTCTTTTGATGTCACTTTCTTCCTCCCAAATACTGTGGCAATTAACACAGAATAATTTTCCATTAAACTGCTCATATACAGTTTACCACAACCTGCAAAGAGACAAATAAACAGTAAATACTATGTCAGTAAAATTTCATCATAAATGTTAACATTTCCTTCTGATCTTGAATCAAAGCTATAGTAACAGACAAAGATTCTTAGTTCACAACATAAGACCTAAGCAAACACCTGCCATCCTACTGCTCTGATAATGCAAGGTTGCATTTCAGAATTCTACTACAGCCTAATGCAGTAGCCCAATTGTCATTTACACAGCTTCCTAACTAGTTTTTAAAGAGCTACCCTGGAACAATCAGCCTTTACATGGGAATAATTTTGGCAGGGGGCCACTTCACAAATATTGGCTGTGGTCACAGGCCTCCTCTGCCCCCAGAAGAAGCAGGACCTTGAGCAAAAAGGGGAAGTTCTCTCTAGGTCCTGCACATCCATAGTGGAGTAAGGAGATATCAGGCACTCCTCTTCCCTAGGCCAGCTGGAATCGGAGGGTAGAGGAGCACACAAAGTCTCTTGCCTCTGCCCCCACGATGCAATAGGTGTGAAGTGCCTAGAGGGAACCATCAGCCATTTTGAAAAGATGGAGGTTCCCTTTAGGTGCCATACGCTCCTGGCTGAGGGAGGAAACTTTGCATACTCTCCTGCCCTCAGGGATTCCCTGGATTCAGGGAGTACACAAAGTTATTCACTGTTCAAAATGGCTAGTGGCTCCCTCTAGGTACCGTGTGCCCCTGGTGGGAGAAAAGAGCAGTCAGCCACTTTCAACAGCGAATGATTATGTGTACTCCCCCACTCCCAAGTCTTTATTGGCCTAAAGGTGGGGGAATAGCAGGGTGGCCATGGGCTGGATCC
Organism: Pelodiscus sinensis; assembly: GCF_049634645.1. Lineage (NCBI taxonomy): Eukaryota > Metazoa > Chordata > Testudines > Trionychidae > Pelodiscus > Pelodiscus sinensis. The sequence continues at coordinate 21,937,398 of NC_134725.1, read as the reverse complement.
AGCCTACAGGTCATATGTTCCCAAGCCACGTCCCTTTTCCTCTCCCCCTCTCCTTTATGGAGTGTGTGCTGTGAGTGGCAGGTGGAAACTGTTGGCTTCTAATTAAAGTTTGAATTCTAGAAGCCTCCGCTAATTGCCTGAGCCTTGGTAGGGGGAGGGACTTTCAGGCAGTCCAGGGCTTTATAAAGCAGTGAGCAAGCAACCAAGGAACTTGCAAACAGGTGAGTGCTAACAGGGAGTTTAGAGAGGGAGTTGGGAAGGGAAGAGGGAACGGTGCGAGGTTCTCTTGACTTTCTTTTAAATCCTTTCTCCAGGACAGCAGGAATGGCTGGTGATAGGCCTGCTGTTGTTACCTGCACAGTGTGTGCCATGTTTGTTTTCCTCCTGGATGAAAGAACAGATTTCATCTGCACGAAGTGCAAGCTGGTCGCCATTTTGGAAGAAAAAATTAGAGGACTAGAGGCTCAAGTGTCAACCCTACACTCGATTAGAGAGGATAAAGACTCCCTCAATAGAAGGCAGCATTTAAACTTGTAAGCACAACAGGCGGAAGAGCCAGAGAGGGCAGTACGGGACCCGGAAGAGAACTGGCAACATGTAACTTCTAGAAGGGGAAAAAGGCCAGCATTGGAATCCCCTAATGCTATAGAGGTAAGTAATCACTTTCAGGCTTTCTCCACAGGCTCTGCAGGGGTGAATGCTTTAGAAGGGGCCTCACAAGGAAGAAACAGCAAGGGAACACCATCTACTAGAAGGCATGGGATGCATAGTCCTAGGGATGGGTGTTCCACGACCACCACCCCCAAAAGAAGACGATGGGTGGTGGTGGTCGGCGACTCCCTCCTAAGAGGGACTGAGCCATCCCTCTGCCATCCGGACCTGAAATCTCGAGAGGTGTGCTGCTTACCAGGAGCTCAAATTCAGGATGTGACCGAGAGGCTTACCAAACTGATCAAACCTTCAATCGCTACCCCTTCCTGCTTCTCCACGTGGGAACTAATGATATGGCCAAGAATGACCTTGAGCGGGTTACTGCGGATTATGTAGCACTGGGAAGAAGGATCCAAGAATTCGAAGAGCAAGTGGTGTTCTCATCCATCCTCCCTGTTGAAGGGAAAGGACTGGGCAGGGATTGTCTAATTGAGGAAGTTGTGCAGGTGGTGTTGCGGAGAGGGCTTTGGTTTCTTCAACCATGGGACTCTGTTCTGGGCAAAAGGATTGTTAGGAAGAGATAGGATCCACCTAACCAAGAGAGGAAGGAGCATCTTCACAGGCAGGCTTGCAAACATAGTGAGGAGGGCTTTAAACTAGGTTCATTGGGGAACGGTGACCAAAACTCTGAGGGGAGTGGGAAAGTCGGATATCGGGAAGAAATACAAACAAGAAAGGAGGACCCCTGATTCGATTGGAGAAGATAGGATGATCAACTGGTTATCTAAGGTGTTTGTACACTAATGCGAAAAGCCTGGGCAACAAACCGGAAGAACTGGAGGCCCTAGCTCAGTCCAAGAAATATGATTTACTTGAGATAACAGAGACTTGGTGGAATGACTCGCATTACTGGAGCACTGTCATGGAAGGGTATAGACTGCTCAGAAATAACAGGCAGGGGAGAATAGGAGGAGGAGTTGCACTATATGTAAGAGAGCACTATGATTGCTCTGAACTCCAGTATGTAGAGGGAGAAAAACCTGTTGAGAGTCTATGGGATAAGTTTAGAGGTGCAAACAATAGCAGTGATGTTGTGGTTGGTGTCTACTACAGGCCACCAAAGCAGGTGGTTGAGGTAGATGAGGCTTTCTTTGGACAACTCAGGGAAGCTTCCAGATCGCAGGCCCTGGTTCTCGTGGGAGACTTTAATACACGCTGGTGTATGGGGTGTTCAGGGAGGGGTAGCACCTCTGATGTATGGGCATGTCGTGTCCTTTTAGGGCAGCGTGTCCTTTTAGGGCAGCTCGTCCACCTTTGGTCCCCACTTGTCACTCAACTCTCACCTGTGGCTCTTAGTAGCTGTAGCATGTGCAGCGGCCACACCCCGGGCAACAGCTTCGACAGGCTGGCTAAACCAGGTTGAGAGTAGCCGTCGGGTCATCGACCTTCGGTGAGATAGGGACTTGTCTATCCCGAGCATGTGAAGACAGACTCCGGCGGATCGAGCGGATGAGACCTACTAGAATAGGACCAACGGTCATGAAGGTGGTTTCTGCAAGCGATGTGGTACGCTAAGAGCACGGCAAGACATGAAAGATGCCCTGGTCAACCACTGCGCCCAGCCCATCTCCAACCGTCTCGACTTTAGTCCTGCCATTGGAGTAAGATGGAATCTGGGAAGAGAGCGTGAGGCTGACTATGCACACCTCTCCCTCACTTTAATCCAATTCACGCGCAAGTCTTGACATCTTGACATCTCCTAAGTCCTGTGGCGACAGGCGAGCGACGAAGCAGCAGGTGTGGATACACTGGGAGCTGTAGCCGCGGACCTGCACACAGGCGGCTCAGGTCTAATGGTCGTCTTCTTGCTGGTGGAAGCAACAGCTGGATTCGGCGTCTACCTGAGTGACTGAGCAGCCCTCTTTAGGATTGCACTGCTCACCTCCGTAGTAAGAGGAAGGGGCTAGAAAAGGTGCCCTAAACATTGTTTGCTTCACAGAACCCTGGCCAGCTTACCGCGGCTGGAGGGGATCCCATCTCATGCGGTCGAACAATAAAACTTCGAACAAAATGCAAGATGACACCACTCACTATTGGCACATGGAACGTACGCACGCTTCAGGACAACCCTTCAGCAGACCGCCCAGAAAGAAGAACAGCCCTGGTCGCCAGAGAGCTCACAAGATTTAACATCGATATTGCGGCACTGTGTGAAACTCGTTTAGCAAATGAAGGTCAGCTCATGGAAACAGGAGGTGGTTACACATTCTTCTGGCGTGGACGCAGCAGTGACGAACGTCGTGAATCTGGAGTTGGCTTTGCGGTTAAGAATCATCTTGTCCGCAAACTTGCCAGTCTTCCCAAGGGCGTGAATGACCGACTCATGACACTGCATCTTCCACTACCGAGAGGAAAGCAAGCCACACTGATCAGCGTTTACGCGCCCACAATGACGAATCCGGATGAAGTAAAGGACAAGTTTTATGAAGATCTCGATGCCCTACTCTCATCTGTGAAGCGCACTGACAGGCTGATTCTACTTGGCGATTTCAACGCGAGAGTAGGATCTGATCACACTGCCTGGGATGGCGTCATTGGAAAAAATGGAATCGGTAAATGTAACAGCAATGGCCTACTATTACTGAAGACATGTGTGGCTCATGATTTGATCATCACCAATACCATCTTCCGCCTGCCCACTCGCAAAAAGACGTCCTGGATGCACCCACGCTCTAAGCACTGGCATCTCATTGATTATGTCATTGTGCGGAGGAAAGACAGACAGGATGTAAGGGTGACCAAGGCCATGCCGAGTGCTGACTGTTGGACTGACCACAGACTTATCATCTCCAAATTAAGCTTTCGCATCAAGCCAAAGAGACGTCCGCAGGGAAACAAAGCTGTGATGAAAAAGATCAATGTCAGTAGACTGAGGAACCCCAACACAGCAACTTTACTAGCAGAAGATCTTGGCAACCAACTTTTAGAGCTGCAATTAGAAGAAAATGCTGAGAAGGACTGGGAACGCTTCCGGGATATTGTGCACTCTTCTGCACTAAAGGTTCTTGGACCCTCACACAGGAAACAGCAGGACTGGTTTGATGAAAACGATGAAGAGATCAAGGCCATACTTGCTGAAAAGCATCGCCTTCACCGTGCTCACCAGAATGACCCATCGTCAACAGCTAAGAAAAATGCCTTCAACAACATTCGCAGGATCGTACAGAATAAGCTTCGTAAGATGCAGGACTCCTGGTTGAGTGCCAAAGCAGATGAAATCCAGGAGTTTTCTGATAGAAACGATGCCAAACGGTTCTACGAAGCCCTTAGATCCTTGTATGGACCTCAGCCCTCAGGGAGTTCCCCTCTACTGGACTCAGATGGTGCAACTCTCATTACTGAGAAGGCTCTGATTTTACAGCGTTGGGCTGAGCACTTCCAATCCGTACTGAACCGCCCATCTTCCATCAATAACGAGGCGATTGATAGAATGCCCCAGGCGGATATCAACCACAGCCTGGATGTCTCACCATCAGAGACTGAAACCTTACAGGCCATCAGCCAGCTGTCCAGTGGCAAGGCCCCAGGATCTGATGCGATTCCAGCGGAAGTCTATAAGGGTGGTGGTGCAGTGCTTGTCAACAAACTCACTCAGCTGTTCCAGTCCTTCTGGAATCAAGGATCTATTCCTCAGGAACTGAAAGACGCGTCTATCGTACACCTCTACAAGAGGAAAGGAAATCGACAAGTTTGCGATAATCATAGAGGAATATCACTGCTTTCCATCGCAGGTAAGATCCTTGCACGAGTGTTGCTGAATCGTCTGATTAACCACCTGGAACAGGGTTTATTACCCGAGACACAGTGCAGCTTCCGCAAAGAGCGTGGCACGGTGGATATGATCTTCGCAGCCCGACAGCTTCAAGAGAAGTGTCAAGAGCAGAATCGTGAACTGTACACCACCTTCGTGGATCTCACCAAGGCTTTTGACACTGTCAGTCACGAAGGTCTGTGGCGCATCATGTCGAAGTTTGGGTGCCCTGACAGATTCATCTTGATGGTACGTCAGTTCCACGACGGCATGACGGCTCGTGTTTTGGATGATGGAGAAGCTTCAGAGGCCTTTCCCGTCACAAACGGCGTCAAGCAAGGGTGTGTGCTGGCACCGACCCTGTTCAGCATAATGTTTTCAGCCATGCTGTCAGACGCCTTTCAGAACAGTTCCTTGGGAATCAGACTGAGATACAGGACCGATGGGAAATTGTTTAACCTGCGAAGACTCCAGGCTGTCACCAAGATAAAAGAGACTGTGTTACGAGATCTTCTTTTTGCTGATGACTGCGCCCTGAATGCTGGATCAGAGCAGGAAATGCAAGCCAGCATGGACAAATTTGCAGCAGCATGCGACAACTTCGGCCTTCTCATCAACACAAAGAAAACTGAAGTGATGCACCAGCCAGCTCCAAAAGCTCAGCATCAAGTGCCCACCATCACAGTGAAGGGACAAAAGCTGCAAGCAGTGGACCAATTTACATATCTTGGCAGCACCCTCTCCCGCTCAGTGACAATTGACATCGAGGTCAACTGCAGAGTCGCCAAGGCAAGCTCTGCGTTCGGCAGACTGTTGACCAAAGTGTGGGACCGCCGTGGAATAAGCCTTGCTACAAAGCTTAAAGTCTATCGAGCAGTAGTGTTAACTACCCTGATGTACGCCAGTGAGACTTGGACTGTATACAGGAGGCACACTAGGCAACTGAACCACTTCCACACGATTTGTCTCCGCAGACTTCTGAGGATCCGGTGGCAGGATAAGGTGCCAGACACAGAAGTCCTTTCTAGAGCAGGTCTGCCGTCAGTTTACACCCTGCTGATGAAAGCTCAGACACGCTGGGCAGGCCATGTTGCAAGGATGCCAGATCATCGCATCCCTAAACAGCTCTTCTATGGTGAGCTGTTTCAAGGGAAGCGATCGCACGGGGGACAAAAGAAGCGATACAAAGATACGCTTAAAGCCTCTCTCAAGTCCCTGGATATTGACACCACCTCCTGGGAGACCCTGGCACAAGATCGATCAACATGGCACACGCTGATCTACCAAGGCTGTCAAACATCTGAAGCCAGAAGGACAACCATAGCACAAGAGAAGCGAGCACTCCGTAAAGCCAGAGTTGCAAAAGCTGCAACAGTGGTGCCCACACATGTCTGCCCGACCTGTGGTAGAACATTCCGTGCCCGTATCGGCCTTATCAGCCATTTGCGGACACACCATGAACAGTCCATAACCTGTTAGATGTCAAGGTCCTCTTCGAATACGATGGACGAACAACAACAATCACGCTGACATCCGTTGGGAAACCAATACGGCAGTACACAGGCAATCCAGGAAGTTTTTGAAGAATGTTGAGGATAACTTCTTGGTACAAGTACTGAAGGATTCGACCGGGGCCGTGAGCAGCTTGACCTTCTGCTCACAAACAGGGAGGAACTAATAGGGGAAGTAGAGGTAGGTAACCTGGGAAGTGGTGATCATGAGATGGTAGATTTCAGGATCCTGATCAAAGGAAGAAAAGAGAGTAGTAAAATACACACCTTGGACTTCAGAAAAGCAGATTTTGACTCCCTCAGAGACCTGATGGGCAGAATCCCCTGGGATGTGAACATGAAGGGGAAAAGAGTCCAGACTAACTGGCAGTATTTTAAAGAAGCCTTACTGAAGGCACAGAAGGAAACCATCCCGACGTGTAGCAAGATAGGCAAACATGGTAGGAGACCGGATTGGCTTACAGGGGAAATCCTTGGCGAACTTCAGCACAAAAAGGAAGCTTATAAAAAGTGGAAACTTGGACAAATGACGAAGGAGGGGTATAAATGTATAGCTCGAGAATGCCGGGGGGTTATCAGGAAGGTGAACGTGCACATGGAATTGTGACTGGCAAAGGATGTAAAGGATGTGAAAGTAGAAAGAATTATATTGTAAGAGAAAAATTAATTATACATTAATATGTTTGTAGGTATGCAGGTCAGAATGAAGCCAGGTGTGCCTGAGATAACAGGAAAAGGAACATTAGGTATAGGAAGAAAGTAATTGAGTTAACCAAAGAGATATGGACAGGAGATTGCTTTGTGCTTGATGTGGAAATGAAGATACTTGACTAGTCTCATACTAATCCTGTGAAGTTTTGACACCTTTTAATCTTAAATTGGCTTTGTTTTGACTGTATAAATCTAAGGGATTTGAGCCTTGTATGGGACTCACATTTTCTGGGTGTATTAGCAGAGTGCCATTGCTAATAAACAGAGCAGTTTGACAAATCTGTGAGTCCTGTCTGACTTTGAGAAGGATAACAAGAAAGTTTTCTACAGGCATGTCAACAAGAAGAAGGTGATCAGATAGGGTGTGGGACCCCTACTGGATGAAGGAGGTAACCTAGTGACAGATGATGTGGAGAAAGCTGAAGTGAATAATGCTTTCTTTACCTCTGTATTCACGGACAAGGTCGGCTCCAGGACTAAAGCGCTAAGTGATGCAAATTGGATGAAGATCAACAGACCTTGGTGGGTAAAGAACAGGTTAGGAACTATTTAGAAAAGCTAAACGTACACAAATCCATGGGTCCGGACTTAATGCATCCGAGGGTACTGAGGGAGTTGGCAAATGTCATTGAGGAGCCTTTGGCCATTCTCTTTAAAAAGTCATGGAGATCGGGAGAGATCCCAGATGATTGGGAAAAGGCAAATATAGTGTCCATCTTTAAAAAAGGGAAGAAGGATGATCCAGGGAACTATAGGCCTTGTCAGCCTTACCTCGGTTCCTGGAAAAATCATGGAAGGGATCCTTAAGGAATCCATTTTGAGGCATTTGGAAGAGAGGAAAGTGATCAGGAATAGTCAGCATGGATTCACAAAGGCAAATTGTGCCTGACCAATCTGATTAGTTTCTATGATGAGGTAACTGGCTCTGTGGACATGGGAAAGGCAGTGGATGTGATATACCTTCACTTTAGCAAGGCTTTTGATACAGTCTCCCACAATATTCTTGCCAGCAAGTTCAGGGAATGTAGATTGGATAAATGGACGGTAAGATGGATAGAAAGGTGGCTAGAAGGCCGGGCCCAGCGGGTAGTGATCAATGGCTCGATGTCAGGGTGGCGGTCGGTTTCTAGTGGAGTGCCCCAAGGTTCGGTTCTAGGACCGGTTTTGTTCAATGTCTTTATTAATGATCTGGATGAGGGGATGGATTGCACCCTCAGCAAGTTTGCAAATGACACTAAGCTAGGGGGAGAGGTAAATACACTTGAGGGCAGAGATAGGGTCCAGAGTGACTTACACAAATTGGAGGATTAGGCCACCAGAAATCTGATGAGGTTCAACAAGGACAAATGCAGAGTCCTGCATTTGGGACGGAAAAATCCCAAGCATTGTTACAGGCTGGGGACCAACCAGGTAAGTAGTAGTTCTGCAGAAAAGGACCTGGGGGTTACAGTGGATGAGAAGCTGGATATGAGTCAACAGTGTGCCCTTGTACCAAGAAGGCTAATGGCATATTAGGTTGCATTAAGAGGAGCACTGCCATCAGATCCTGAGATGTCCTTATTCCCTTTTATTTGGCTCTGGTGAGGCCACATCTGGAGTATTGTGTCCAGTTCTGCGCCTCCTCCTACAAAAAGGATGTGGACTCATTGGAGAGTGTGACGGATTTACCAGGTGCGAGCTCCCCCTCCCGACGGGGCAGGAGTGTTCAGCAGACCCACCGTCTGAGTCTGGCATGTTTCTGTCCCGGGGTCTGATCCCCGGGGAGTGGTATATGAGTGCGATCACCCGGTGCCGAGTCGGTACTGGGGTTCAGTGGACTCACTTCCCCGCCCTTGTTAGGGTCCAGGGGTCCCGTAGGATAAAGGGGGGGATTTCCAGGGGGCCAGTTCCTAGGAAAGGTCCTCCCCAGAAAGGGGAGAGGAGGGGATGGAATATCAAGCGTTTGGTTCGCGTTCACGGTCACTCGGCTCCCCAGGAGTTACGGCGTGACGTAATTACTGGCTAGGTTGAGACGACAGGGACAAAAAGGGGTAGAGGTTGGGGGACCTGGGCGCACCTTCTCCATTGGGTCCCAGCCCGGGGCCCTAAGTGGGGGACAACTAATGTGTTCCCTCCATGACAAGTGGGGACGATCCCCGAAACTCACCTGCCCACAGGCACCAGAAGCACTCTGCCCCGGGTTTCTTCCACTCCCCACTCCCCACTGCCTTGTCGGGGTATCCGTCCCAGCCACTTACCATGCCCGAGCCATCGGCCCCATCCGGCCGGTATCCTGGGGACTCCGGCATCACTTTTCTTCCCCTCCAGCAAGGCGGGATGCTTGTCCTTTTGGGGGAAGTTCGGTGGCTCCTCCCTGAGTCGCCGCATGCTCTCTCATCCAGCCGCTTTTCAAAAAGCCTGGGCAGAAATGCTGGGGGCACCAGCCCTGCCCCTCCAGCATCCCCCTGCTTTGCGCAGCTCCGTGCCACTGGCATGCTCCTCGGGCTCCCAATCCGCCCGCCGCGGCCGCATCTGGCCCTGCCCCCCTTGCCACGGGGCTGTGCATGTCCCCCGGCACCAGGTCTCAGCCCGGCCTGGGCTACTCCGGCCATTCGTGCTGCCCACCTGCCCTCCCTTAGCCGGGGGGGAGGGTGGTCCCCCGCCCCTAGTCACTGCAGACCCCGTTGGGTCCATCACAGAGAGGGTCTAGCGGAGGGCAACCAAAACGATTAGGGAGCTGTAGCATATGACCTATGAGGCGAGGCTAAGGGAGTTGGGTCTCTTTAGTCTACAGAAGCGAAGAGTGAGGGGGGATTTGATAGCAGCCTTCAACTTCCTGAAGGGAGGTTTCAAAGAGGATGGAGAGAGGCTGTTCTCAGTAGTGACAGATGGCAGAAAAAGGAGCAATGGTCTCAAGTTGTGGTGGGAGAGGTCCAGGTTGCATATCAGGAAAAACTATTTCAGTAGGAGAGTGGTGAAGCACTGGAATGGGTTACCTAGGGAAGTAGTGAAGTCTCCATCCCTAGAAGTGTTTAAGTCTCGGCTTGACAAAGCCCTGGCTGGGCTGATTTATTTGGGATTGGTCCTGCCTAGGACAGGGGCTGGACTTAATGGCCTTCTGAGTTCTTTTCCAGCTCTATGGTTCTATGATTCTATGAACCTTTTCTGGCCATGTGCCATGTTTTCATAGAATCACAGAATACTAAGACTGGAAGGGACCTTGAGAGCTCATCGAGTCCAGTCCCCTGCCCCCATGGCAGGACCAAATATTGTCTGGACCATCCCTGATAGACATTTATCTAACCTACTCTTAAATATCTCCAGAGATGGGGATTCCACAGCCTCCCTGGGCAATTTATTCCAGTGTTTGACTGCACTGACAGTAAGGAACTTTTTCCTAATGTCCAACCTAAACCTCCCTTGCTGCAGTTTAAACCCATTGCTTCTTGTTCTATCCTCAGACACCAAGATGAACGAGTTTTCTCCCTTCTCCTGATGACACCCTTTTAGATACCTGAAAACTGCTATCATGTCCACCCCCGCCCCAGTCTTCTCTTTTCTAAACTCAACAAACCCAATTCTTTCAGCCTTCCTTCATAGGTCATGTTCTCTAGACCTTTAATTTTCTTGTTGCTCTTCTCTGGACCCTCTCCAATTTCTCCACGTCTTTCTTGAAATGCGGTGCCCAGAACTGGACACAATACTCCAACTGAGGCCTAACCAGCGCAGAGTAGAGAGGAAGAATGACTTCTCGTGTCTTGCTCACAACACACCTGTAAATGCATCCCAGAATCACGTTTGCTTTTTTTTGCAACAACATCACACTGCCGACTCATATTCAGCTGGTGGTCCACTAGAACCCCTAGATCCCTTTCTGTCGTACTCTTTCCTAGACAGTCGCTTCCCATTCTGTATGGCTACATCTAGACTACATCCCTTTTTCATAAAAGGGATGTAAATTAGACAAATCACAATTGCTAGTGAAGCGGGGATTTAAATCTCCCCCCCTTCATTAACATAAAAATGGCTGCGCATTTTTTCGGTGTGGAGCTTTGCTGGAAAAAAGCGCCAGTCTAGACACGGATCTTTCGGAAAATAAAGCCTTTTCCAAAAGACCCCTTATCCCTTATTTTAAAATAAAGCCTTTTCCGAAAGATCCCTTATCCCTTATTTTAAAATAAGGGATAAGGGATCTTTCGGAAAAGGCTTTATTTTCCAAAAGATCCGCATCTAGACTGGCGCTTTTTTCCAGCAAAGCTCCGCGCCGAAAAAAAGCGGCAGCCATTTTTATGCTAATGAAGCGGCGGAGATTTAAATCCCCATTTCATTAACAATTGCGATACGTCTAATTTGCATCCCTTTTACGAAAAAGGGATGCAATCTAGACATAGCCTATGTGTGAAACTGATTGTTCCTTCCTAAGTGGAGCACTTTACATTTGTCTTTATTAAACTTCATCCTGTTTACCTCTGACCATTTCTCCAATTTGTCCAGATCATTTTGAATTATGACCCTATCCTCCAGAGCAGTCGCAACCCCTCCCAGCTTGGTATCATCTGCAAACTTAATAAGCATACTTTCTATGCCAATATCTAAATCGTTGATGAAGATATTGAACAGAGCCGCTCCCAAAACAGACCCCTTGCGGAACCATACTTGTTATACCTTTCCAGCAGGATTGTGAATCATTAATAACTACTCTCTGAGTACGGTTATCCAGCAAGTTATACACCCACCTTATAGTAGCCCCATCTAAGTTGTATTTGTCTAGTTTGTTGATAAGAATATCATGCGAGACCGTATCAGATACCTTACTAAAGTCTAGGTATATCACATCCACCACTTCTACCTTATCCACAAGACTCGTTAGCCTATCAAAGAAAGCTATCAGATTGGTTTGACATGATTTATTCTTAACAAATCCATGCTGGCTGTTCCCTATCACCTTGCCACCTTCCAAGCGTTTACAGATGATTTCCTTAATTACTTGCTCCATTATCTTCCCTGGCACAGAAGTTCAGCTAACTGGCCTGTAGTTTCCTGGGGTGTTTTTATATCCCTTTTTATAAATGGGCACTATATTTGCCCCTTTCCCGTCTTCTGGAATCTCTCCTGTCTCCCATGATTTTCCAGAGATGATAGTTAGAGGCTCAGATACCTCCTCTTGTCAGCTCCTTGAGTATTCTAGGATGCATTTCATCAGGCCCTGGTGATTTGCAGGCATCTAACTTTTCTAGGTAATTTTTAACTTGTTCTTTTTTTATTTTATCTTCTAAACCTCCCCCCTTCCCACTAGCATTCACTATGTTAGGCATTCCTTCAGACTTCTCGGTGAAGACCAAAACCAAGAAGTCATTAAGCATGTCTGCCATTTCCAAGTTTCCTGTTACTGTTTCCCCCTCCTCACTGACCAGTGGGCCTACCCTGTCCTTGGTTTTCCTCTTGCTTCTAATGTATTTATAAAAAGTCTTCTTGTTTCCCTTTATTCCGGTAGCTAGTTTGAGCTCGTTTTGTGCCTTTGCCTTTCTAATCTTGCCCCTGCATTCCTGTGTTGTTTGCCTATGTTCATTCTTTGTAATTTGTCCTACTTTCCATTTTTTATATGACTCCTTTTTTATTTTTAGATCATGCAAGATCTCGTGGTTAAGCTAAGGCGGTCCTTTGCCATATTTTCTGTCTTTCCAACGCAGCGGAATAGCTTGCTTTTGGGCTCTTAAGTTTTTCCCTTTGAAAAACTGCCAACTCTCCTCAGTTGTTTTTCCCCTCAGTCTTGATTCCCATGGGACCTTACCTATCAGCTCTCTGAGCTTACCAAAATCCGCCTTCCCAAAATCCATTGTCTCTATTTTGCTGTTCTCCCTTCTACCCTTCCTTAGAATTGTGAATTCTATGATTTCATGATCACTTTCACCCAAGCTGCCTTCCACTTTCAATTTCTCAATCAGTTCCTCCCTATTTGTTAGGATCAAATCTAGAACAGCTTTTCTAGTAGCTTTTTCAACTTTCTAAAATAAGAAGTTGTCTCCAATGCAGTCCAAGAACTTCTTGGACAATCTGTGCCCCACTGTGTTATTTTCCCAACATATATCTGGATAGTTTAAGTCCCCCATCACCACCAAATCTTGGGCTTTGGATGATATTGTTAGTTGTTTAAAAAAAGCCTCATCACTTCTTCCACCTGGGTAGGTTACCTGTAGTAGACTCCTAGCATGACTTTATCCTTGTTTATAACCCCTGCTAGCCACATGCCATTTTAATCAGATGTCTGATATATCAGTCACTTAACATTATATTCACATGCCGATGCATCCAGAATCCAGTGGACTTTTCAACCCAAAAGTGGTTTGCAACATATTCCAATGGGCACTAGGCACACACTTCAGTATTGAGATGGCTTCCTTCACTGAATCATGTATTCTGGAGCAAGTACCTCACATAGCTCCATGCAGGTCTGTTTGCTCATTCAGAAATTCTGTTGCTATTGCTCATCAGCCCATGTTTCCAAAACAATGTGACCTCTGGGTCATTGTGCTGGTTCTCCTGAAGTAATGCTCCACCCATGAGCAAATCCTAACAATACCAGCATTCACCAAATCTCTTCCCAAAGAACCTGATAATCACCCAGCATTCACTATCAAGGTCAGGCATCTTTGATATATTTGAATGTTCCTCCTAAATGCCTCCCAATATCTCACCAATCACCCACTCCACTGCATAAATGATTGTTTCCACAATAAGAAACAGGAGAAGGAGCAGATAGATTATCTTCCCATTGCCTCATATCTTACACCCAATTTGGTGATGCAGGGGGAGACAAAGTAAGAACTGCCATTAGCAAATATGCAAAGCAGGGGACAGTACCAACACACAGCAAAAGCAGTTTCTATGGTCTCTCCCTGTGATTCACAGAACCTGAGGCACCGTGTTCTCTATAAGCTGTGCAGTTGTGCAGCCATGCAGGAGAGATTCAAATGCCACCCAGCTGATTAGCAGAACTACCACAGCTAGGTTCTTTGTTTCTATTGGTGGTGTACATTCACACTTGCCTCAGTGCACATAAAGTTTATTCTGCACTTGGATGGAAAACATCTGCACCTGGATAGAAATGATTAGAAAGAAAATTGCCAAGAATACCACCCCTGAAATAATATGATTAATCTTGTGTAAAGACAGAGGTAATGTGGATGTAACTATGCACATATATGCAGAATTATAACCATGTCCAGCACAATATGTCCAGAATTTTTTAAAGTATAAAGAATTTACCCTGGGTAAATGCCATAACAGACCACCCGAACAGGTGACACATACACATATTTGACTCTCATGGTTTAAGAAAAAGGAGGTAGGTGGTTTTTATGATCTAACAGTCTGTTTTTTGGTTTACTTATGGAAGTTCTGCTCTTTTATTTTATTTGAGACCTAACTGGTTTTAGAAGTTTCCTTCACACTGATGTGTGATTTCCCAGGATGCAGACTATATTTAGTTTTTAATAAATAAAATATAGATGTTATGTATTTATTTGGAGCTGTACATGTTTCTTTTGTTTTATTTCATTATATCTTCAGAATTTGGTATTTTTAGCTTTTTCTGGAAGGCTTCATTTGTGTAGGAGCAAGTTAGATTTTCTCTGAAAATTGTATTTGTTTAGCAATTGAGAGAGTAACTAGATTATCTAGTAGTCTTCTGATTTCTTGACTGTGACTATTACTGTTTTCTAAAGGTAACTTCAAAGAATTTCAACAAGCACTTGTGGCAATAATGTCTCATAAACTATCAAACAGAAATAATCTCCAAGTTCTAATGTGCTGCTTAGCAAATATAGATAAAATTTGTATTTACAAATCATAATGGAACTAAGATAATGCACACTGTCATTTAACTAAGAAATCAGAGTATAAGCTCCTGCTTCACAATAGCCATTATGGACCACTGAAGAGGCTGTAAATCCTTGACAATTATTTCTGCACTACTTAAGGGATCACTAGGCATCCTTTCTAAAGGAAATGGACTAGCTCAGCTTTCCTCTTGACTTCCCTGTTAGAAAGTGATGTCATAGGAAAGCTGACATTTCACATTTCACATTAGATTCCTATCCTTAGCTGACACTGGCAAGAAACCCTGGATCACACTGTATGCTGATGTAAAGTGTTATAGTCCCTGACAAACATGCTGTGCATACACACAATGTGAGCAACAGTATTAATTGTTATAATTATTCCACACACACACACCTCAGGCAAATATCTAGACATGCATTGAAGTATCCTGGACAAGATGCAATTGGGTGAAGGTCACTGGGTATTTTACCTAAGGAACTGCAGTGCTATTTCTCTAAGTGGCATTTGGGAAAAAAACCTGAAGGGCTTTGTTCTAGGGAGTTCACTGTGCCACTGACCAAGAGAGCAAAACAAAAGCCACTCCCCTTCCCCAACTCTCCCTAAACACACAACTCAGGAGAGTAACCTATTCTGAAATAAGAAGTGAGCCATCCATTGTTGTGAGCAGAATATATAAATATGCAGCCCAAGCAGAACTGTTTAAGCTTAAGAAAAGCCTGGTTTTATCTTCTCTCTGCCACTCTGTTACTGCATTCACAATTTTCTTTGCACATTTTTACTTCCGTTTTTCATTCTGCTGAAATGAGCTTAGACCACAAAGGACTCCTTCAGGCTGAGCTATTTCATTAGTAGGATGCATATTCAGCTGAAATTGAAGGGAATTTTGATGAGGGCTCTCAGGACTTCCCAGTGAATGGGGAGGACACTAGCTGTTATTTGTTAGAGACTTCCATCAATCTGTTTCCTGTCATGAATGCTAGGCCAGAAGAAGGGGGAGACATTGATTGATAAGATATTGTAGCCTAAATTAGCCAATATGTTAAAGAAAGGGGCTGTGCAGGTGAGAAAGTTCTAGGCAACTAAATATTCACATTGCATATGCATGGGACCACTGCCTTCCATCAGATGTGAGATACAGTGTTAGCATGAGCTACTGATCATTGGTTACCATGTACTTTGTAACAAACTCCTGAGGAGCTCAGGTATTTGTCATCTACCCATGCCTCACAATCCTGAAAATAATTAAACTGAGGGTATGTCTACACTACAGTGCTAATTCAAACTAACTTATTTCGTATTAGTTAATTAGTTAGGCTAATTCGAAATAATGCATCTAGACCCCAAAACTAATTTGAAATAGCATGTACACACTGCTATTTAAGGGCAGCTGGGTCACATTTAAGGGCAGCTGAAACTGGTTCTGGCACAGCATTAGGTCAGTAGTTGCTCTGTGTGCCTGCTGCGCGAGACTATCGGAGGCTCGTACTTAACGAGACTCCCCTGGAAAGCCAGTTCTTAGCTTTTTCGATTGCTTGCCTACCTCGCCAAGGGACAGCAAACTGTTTTCCTCTCTGCCTGCTGTGTCAGTGGTTCCCATTGGGGATGCCGCTGCAATTGGCACCATGGAGCCAGAGCTCGTCCTGAGCATTCTGCTCCAGTTTTTTTGGACTTGCTGCTGCAAGCCTGCCAGCAATGGCTGGAAGCTGCCTGGCACCATCTGGTACATGTCAGCCCCCTGCCCCTCCCCCTGGCCTCCCTGAGGGCCGTGGAGGAGCTGCAGCAGTGCCCGGATGCCAGCGTTTCCCGCCGCATCTGGCGTCTGGACACCAGCAGCGACTGGTGGGACCACGTTGTCCTGGAGCACTGAGAAGACCAACAGTGGACCCAGAACTTCAGGATGAAAAAGGACACCTTCCTGGAGCTCTGCGAGTGGCTCACCCCTGCTCTGCAGTGACGGGACACTCGCATGAGGCCCGTCATCCCCCTCCAGAAGCGTGTGGCCATCGCCCTGTGGAAGCTCTCCATGACAGACAGCTACTGATCCATTGGGAACCAGTTCAGCATGGGGAAATCCACCATCAGAGCAGTGCTCATGCAGGTACAGCACTCACTGGCCACAGGAGAAGGGTGGCTGCAAGGAGGGGATGGACCACCCCAGGGAAAACAGGGGGGAGAGGAGGTAAAAGTGTCCCGCACAGCAGGGTTCGGTCTCTCCCGGCCATACTACTCACCGCCCGCAGCAGCCAGGATTGCAGCGGGGGTTGCTTCTGGGAGTGGGGACGTGGGCAGTGCCAGGGAATGAACACTCCCAGACACTCAGTGATTCGCGGGTTTGTGTGTCTCTCTGCAGGTGGCCAAGGCTATCAACACAGTGCTGCTCTGCAGGATGGTCCGCCTCGCCGACCCGGACAGGGTCATCCAGGGGTTCAGCGCCCTCCCCAACTGTGGGGGGGGGGGCGATCGATGGGACACACATCCCCATCCGTGCCCTGGAACACCAGGCCTCCCTCTACATTAACTGCAAGGATT
The DNA here is from genome assembly GCF_049634645.1 of Pelodiscus sinensis. Classification (NCBI taxonomy): domain Eukaryota; kingdom Metazoa; phylum Chordata; order Testudines; family Trionychidae; genus Pelodiscus; species Pelodiscus sinensis. Next base: position 21,920,364 of record NC_134725.1, on the reverse strand, counting down.
ACTTCTCCGTGATCCTGCAGGCTGTGTCTGACCACCGGGGCCAGTTTACGGACATTAATGTGGCCTGGTCCGGCAAGGCACACGACGCCAGGGTGTTCCACAGCTCCTCCATGTGCCAGAGGCTGCATGCCGGGACCTTCTTTCTCAACCGCCACATCAGGGTCGGGGACGTGGACATGCCCGTCTGCCTGGTGGGGTATACGGCCTACCCCCTACAGCCCTGGCTCATGAAGCTGTACATGGGGTACCTCAATCCCTCCCAGCAGGCCTTCAATGCCAGGCTCACCAGGGCCCGCATCGGAATTGCACGTACCCTTCCCTAGCCCCCCTTCCTGATGTACAAAATAAAGAAAACGTGTGTTCAAAAATAGAATCTCTCTTTATTGAACAAAACTGGGGGAGACTGGGAAAAAGAGGTGGGAGAGAGTCTGGGAGAGGCGAGGGCAACTAAAATGATCAGGGGTTTGGAACAGGACCCATACGAAGAGAGGCTAAAGAGACTGGGACATTTCAGCTTAGAGAAGAGGAGATGGAAAGGGGATATGATAGAGGTCTATAAAAGCAAGAGTAGTGTGGAGACGGTGCATAAAGAAAAATTCTCCATTAGTTCCCATAATAGAAGAACTAGAGGACACCAAAGGAAATGAATGGGTAGCAGGCTTCAAACTAGTAACAGAAAGTTGTTCTTCACAAAGCAAAGAGTCAACCTGTGGAACTCCTTGCTGCAGGAGGCTGTGAAGACTAGAACTAGAACAGAGTTTAAAGAGAAGTTAGATCAAGTCATGGAGGTTGGGTCCATGGAGTGGTATTAGCCAGGGGGTAGGAGTGGTGTCCCTGCCCAAAGTTTGTGGAAGGCTGGAGATGGATGGCACGAGACAAATGGCTTAGTCACTGTCTTTGGTCCATCCCCTCCAGGGTCCCTAGTGTTGGCCGCTGTCGGCAGACAGGCTACTGGGCTAGATGGACCTTTGGTCTGACCTAGTATGGCCATTGTGGGCTCAGGGCTCAGGGTCGGGGGTCTCACTGGACCACCTTGATTTTCATGCAAACCTGCTCCTGGGTGGCCAGGCTGGCAGCTCTCCTGCCCTAGACAGCCACTTTCCTGTGCCTAGTGCGGAGTTCATGGACGAGGTCCATGATGTCTGCACTAGACCAGGCGGGTGCCCGCCCCTTGTGGTCCTGGCCAGGCTCCCGAGAGCCGCCAGCCTGGTCCCGGGAAGAGGCGGAGGGCTGGGGGGCATCGGGTGGCTGGCTCATGGTGTGCCAGGCGCAGGGTCTGCTGGCTGGGTACTGGCAGGCTTGCACCTGGCACGGGCATCGTAGCCAGCCCATGCCCCTTTAAGGGCTCCGGGGCTGGGAGGGGGACAGAAGAGTTTCCCTGGTGGTGCCCAGAGTGGCCACCAGGGAAAGCTGGGGAGGGCTAGCCTCCCACTAGTTTGAATTAAGGGGCTACACAGCCCTTAATTCGAACTAGTAAGTTCGAACTAGGCTTAGTCCTCATGCAATGAGGTTTACCTAGTTCGAACTAAGCGCTCCGCTAGTTCGAATTAAGTTCGAACTAGCGGAGCGCTAGTGTAGCGCCTATCAAAGTTAATTCCAACTAACATCCGTTAGTCCGAATTAACTTTGTAGTGTAGACATACCCCCAGGGACTGATCTTCTGCTCATCGCAGAACCTGAAACCATGCCAACATGAGGAAAAACAGAAAAATTCTCTTGCCTTCTCTACATTAAAGAAGTATTTCACAACTATGATGGCACAACTCACAACTACTGTATCCCCACCAACAGTTATAAGAATTTCATAACTAGACACCTAAAAATGGATGAAACCACACACTTCATCATTACACAGATTGCAGGAAAAATACTTTGAAATCCTTACACATCACATCAAATCTTTCAACTGCTAAGAGAACAGCTGTATAATACAACCATTAGTTAGCATCACACCAGCAGAAAAAGGGGGTATCAAGGTTCCCAACCATTATGATCACCATCATCTGCTATAAAACTAAAAAAAATCTTACCCAAGATAACATCAAATCCTTCCCCAACAGCTCCAAGAGAAACTGTACATTACAGGCGTAGGGAAACTTTTTTTGTTTAGAAGCCACTGACCCACAGAAAAATCAGTCAGAGGCCACACACAAGTGAAAAGTAAACAAACAAACAAACAAACAGCTCACTGGCTTGACTTTCAATTGAGAAGCAAAAGAAAAATCAAAGAAGCTCACGTCACTCAAAGCTCCAAGCTCTGCTTGCACTCCAACCCATGGAGGGAAGAGGGAGACGTTAAGGCTCAGGACTTCTCCCATCGGGGGCCAGCCAGCACTAATACTCTAACCCCGCAGGAAGACACCAAAGTTCAGAGACTTGGGGTACATCTAGACTACCGGGTTTTGTCGACAGAAGTTTTGTCGACAGTATCTGTCGACAAAACTTCTGTCGACAAAGAGCATCCAGACACATTGAGTTCTGTCGACAAAGCAAGCTGCTTTGTCGACAGAACCCTGTAATCTAGACGCAACCCTACAGGCAATAACACCTTCTGTCGACAGAACTCTGTTGACAGAAGGTGTTATGCCTCGTAAAATGAGATATACCAGAGTCGACAAAACTGCTGAGTTCTGTCGACGTTATGTCGACAGAACTCAGCGGTAGTGTAGACACTGGTATAGTTTTGTCGACAAAAGTCCACTTTTGTCGACAAAACTCAGTAGTCTAGACATACCCTTGCTGTGGGGCTAGAGCAGAGTAAGAGCAAGAGTAGGAGATTACTCAGGGCAGTTATCAGGAAGGTGGAAGCACAACTATGTGAAGGGTAACAAGAAAGGTTTCTACAGGCATGTTAGCAATAAGAGGGTGATCAGGGAGGGTTTGGGGCCCTTACTGGATGAGAGAGGTAACCTAGGGTATGTCTAGACTGCATCCCTCTGTTAGCAGAGGGATGCAGATTACACAGGTCAAAATTGCAAATGAGGCAGGGATGTAAATATCCCATGCCTAATCTGCAAATTAGGCAAGGGATATTTAAATCCCTGTCTCATTTGTAATGTTGACCTGCCTAATCTGCATCCCTCTGCCGACAGAGGGATGCAGTCTAGACATACTCCTAGTGACAGATGATGTGGGAAAAGCTGAAATACTCAATGCTTTTTTTGTTTCTGTCTTCACAGGCAAGAACAGCTCCCAGACTACTGAACTGGGCAAGGAAGTATGGGAATGAGTTGGGCAGCCTTTGGAGGAGAAAGAACAGGTTAGGAATTATTTAGAAAAGCTAGACTTATACAAATTCATGGGTCTGGAATTAATGCATCTGAAGGTACTGAAGGAGTTGGCAAATGTCATTGTAGAGTTTTTGGCCATTATCTGTGAAAAATTGTGGAGATTGGGAAAGGTCCCAGATGATTGGAAAAAGGTGAATATAGTGCCCATCTTTTAAAAAGGGAAGAAGGACAATCCAGGGAACTACTGACCAGGCAGCCTTTCCTCAGTTCCTGGAAAAATCATGTAGGAGATCCTCAAGGAATCCATTTTGAAGTACTTGGAAGAGTGGAAAGTGATCAGGAATAGTCAGTATGGATTCACAAAGGGCAAATTGTGCCTGACAATCTGATTAGTTTCTATGATGAGGTAACTGGCTCTGTGGACATGGGAAAGTCAGTGGATGTGATATACCTTGAGTTTAGCAAAGCTTTTGATACAGTCTCCCACAATATTCTTGCCAGCAAGTTAAGGAAATATGGAATGGATAAATGGACTGTAAGATCGACAGAAATCTGGCTAAATTGGTGGGCCCAGCAGGTAGTGATCAACAGCTCTATGTCTGGTTGGCAGTCAGTTTCAAGCAGAGTGTCCCAAGGATCGATTCTAGGGCCAATTTTGTTCAACATCTTTTTTAATGACCTGGATGAGGGGATGGATGACACCCTCAGCAAGTTTGTGAATGACACTGAGGCTACGTCTAAATTGCACACCTTTTTCGACAGAGTCTTTGTTGACAGATACTGTCAACAAAGCCTCTGTTGAAAAAGAGCTTCTAGATTACATTATGCAGATCAAAAAATTGATCTGCTTTTTCAAAAAAGCATGTCCAGACTGTCGGACACTCTGTCAACAAAAGAAGGCACCTGGAATCACTTCTGGCAGGATATAGGGGCAGCATTTACTTCCTGGTGCTGCTGCCTGCCCTTTGCAGAGACGTGTGCTTAAAGGGACCCCCTAGAACAGCCATTTCTCTGCTCCTGCAGCTGCCTTGCTTACCTCCTAGAGGGACAGCAAAGGTTTTGCAGTGCTTGCTGTGAGTGCCCTGCTTCCTGGGAAACCACAGCAGTTTGGGTTGTTTTTTTTTTGGAGGTTTTTTGGAGGATTTTGATCTTTTTTTTGCCATGGAGCCAGAGCTGCCACTGGACACCATCATTCTGCAAGTTCTGCTGCATCTGCATGACACAGTCATGATGCTCCTACCCCATGTGGACCCATACTAGAGACATGAAAGCTTCGCCCAGAATGCAGGACCAATGCCCTTGCCTCCAAACTTCTTCCTGGAGAGGCCTTTTTGGAGGTTTGACACCAGCTCTGACTGGTGGGACCGGCTCATTATGGAGTTGTGGGATGACCAGCAGTGGCTCCCAACTTCCGGATGCAGAAGGCCACATTCCAGGAGCTGTGTGCCTCGCTCGCCCCTGCTCTCCAACAACAGGACACGTACCTGCACCCCACTATCCCCCTGGAAAAGAGGGTCGCTATTGTCCACTGGAAGCTTGCAACACCCGACATCTACCACTCCGTGGGACACCAGTTTGGCGTGGGCAGGTTTGCTGTCGGGGCCATCTTAATGGAGGTAAGTCATTGTCAGGGGATAGTCACTAATGTGGGGGTGAAAAAGGGGGATGTCAGGAAAAGGCAAGGAGGAGTGCAGGATGGGGTGAAGTGAGAGTGGGAGGGAGCTCCTCCACTCACCCTGCGCTGCTCTGGGGGGGGTCCTGAAGAGGGGATTCCTGGGGTGTTTGGGGAGGCAGGTTGGGGGTGTTCTCCTCCCAAGGGCACTGGCACTCCATCTAACATTTTTTTTGTCTGTTTGTCTCTTTCTGCAGGTGGCAAGGGCCATCAATTCTGAGCTGCTGAATGGGCTCATCTGTCTGGGAGACCTGGAGACTGTCATGGCCGGCTTCGCTGCCATTGGCTTCCCGAACTGTGGAGGAGCACTCGATGGGACATACAGTCCAATCCATGCACTGCCCCATCGAGCAGCCCAATTTATCAATAGGAAGGGCTACTTTTCAATGGTGCTCCAGGCCCTGGTCAACCACCGAGGACAGTTTACTGACATTTGTGTTGGGTGGTGGGGGCAGGCACATGATGCCCGCATCTTCAGGAACTCCTTTTTCTACCAGAGGCTGCAGGCAGGAACATTTTTCTGGCATCGGGACCTTGCCATTGGGGATATGCACATGCTGATGTGCATTGTGGCTGATACCGCTTACCCCCTGATGCCGTGGCTGATGAAGCCCTACACCAGCCACCTGGATGAGAGCAAGGAGCAGTTTAATGCTCATCTTAGCCAAGCTCGCATGCAGGTGGAATGCACATTCGAATGTTTAAAAGGGAGGTTCTGTTGCTTGCTCACACAGCTAGAAATGGAGGAATGCAACATCCCTGAGGTGGTGGCTGAGTGTTGTGTTCTCCATAATCTCGTGGAGAGAAAAGGGAAGGCCTTCCTCCCAGGGTGGGGTACAGGTGCTGATGGCATGGAGAGGCAATTTGAGCAGCCCCAGACAGCTGCCATCTGCCAGGCTCACCAGTCTGGCATTAGCATCCAGGAGGCCCTTAGGGAGCGATTCTCTGAAGGAGCCCACTGAGTCTCCCGGGGTCTCCTCTATGTGGGCTTGGCCCTGGCCCTGGCCCAATACAACCTTCCCTCCATAACCCTCACTCTGACCCTCTTTCTAGAAATAATGAACACCAGGTTTTGTTTGAAAAGAATAAGTTCTGTTTTATTGTTCTCAATATAGTAACTGAAAGCACCTAGAAATGTTGCTAAAATATAAAATCTTTTGTTCATTGTACATAGTTTACTCTCAAAGCACAGTTTCTGATTCAAAAATAAACAGTTTCTTAAATAACCAACATTATCTCTAACTGGGGTGGTGCTTAAAACCTGGATGGGAGAGGGAGTTCAGGTGGGACGGTGCTTCCCTGCTCACAAGCTCCTGCCACCTCGCGTGAGGGGACCACCATGGCCTTGGTGTCACCATGGCCTCGACTGACAGAGTGCTGGAGAGAAGAGGAGAGGCGCACTTGGGTCTGGGAGGGCTGTGGGAGAGGAGGGCCAGGAGGAGAGAAGGGCTGGATGAGAGGGGAGGCTGGGGGAGAGGGAAGCACAAGGGGAGAAGGGGTGGTGGTGGGGCAGGGGGGTTTGGTGGGGCAGGGTCACGGCATGCTATGTTAGTTATACAGAAATTAGTTAGTTAAACAGAAATTAAAAGGCACAGTGACTAGATCCAAATCCCTGAAAGCTGCATGGAAACTTTTTAAAGACACCATAATAGAGGCCCAACTTAAATGTATACCCCAAATTAAAAAACATAGCAAGAGACCTAAAAAAGAGTCACCGTGGCTTAACCACTATGTAAAAGAAGCAGTGAGGGACAAAAAGGTATCTTTTAAGAAGTGGAAGTCCAATCCTAGTGAGATAAATAGAAAGGAACATAAACACTGTCAAATCAAGTGTAAACATGTAATAAGAAAAGCAAAAAACGATTTTGAGGAACAGCTAGCCAAAAACTCAAAAAGAAATAACAAAATGTTTTTTAAGTACATTAGAAGCAGGAAGCTAGGTCCCCTAGATGATCGAGCTATAAAAGGAGCAATCAAGGACGATAAAGCCATTGCGGAGAAACTAAATGATTTCTTTGCTTCAGTCTTCATGGCTGAGGACGTTGGGGAGATTCCTGAATCTGCACCGTCCTTTGTGGGTGATGAATCTGAGGAACTGTCCCGGATTGAAGTGTCATTAGAGGAGGTTTTGGAACAAATAGAAAAACTTAATGTTAACAAATCTCCGGGACCGGATGGCATTTATCCAAGGGTTCTAAAAGAACTTAAATGGGAAATTGCTGAGCTATTATCTGTGGTTTGTAACCTATCCTTTAAATCAGCTTCTGTACCTAATGACTGGAAGGTAGCCAACGTGACACCAATATTTAAAAAGGGCTCTAGAGGCGATCCTGGCAATTACAGACCGGTAAGTCTAACTTCAGTACCGGGCAAATTAGTCGAAACAATAGTAAAGAATAAAATTGTGAAGCATGTAGAAGAACATAATTTGTTGGACAAAAGTCAACATGGTTTCTGTAAAGGGAAATCCTGTTTTACTAATCTATTAGAGTTATCTGAAGGGGTTAACAAACATGCGGACAAGGGGGATCCAGTAGATATAGTATACTTGGATTTTCAGAAAGCCTTTGACAAGGTCCCTCACCAAAGGCTCTTGTGTAAATTACATGGCCATGGGATAAGAGGGAAGGTCCTTTCTTGGATTGAGAACTGGTTAAAAGACAGGAAACAAAGGGTAGGAATAAATGGAAAATTTTCAGATTGGAGAGGGGTAACTAGTGGTGTACCCCAAGGGTCAGTCCTGGGACCAATCCTTTTCAACTTATTCATAAATGATCTAGAGAAAGGGGTAAGCAGTGAGGTAGTAAAGTTTGCAGATGATACCAAACTGTTTAGGATAGTCAAGACAGAAGCAGACTGTGAGGGACTTCAAGAAGATCTCACCAAACTGAGTGATTGGGCAACAAAATGGCAAATGAAATTTAATGTGGATAAGTGTAAAGTAATGCACATCAGGAAAAATAACCCCAACTATACGTACAGTATGATGGGGGCTAATTTGGCTACAACAAATCAGGAAAGAGATCTTGGAGTTACCGTGGACAGTTCTCTGAAAACTTCCACACAGTGTGCAGCGGCGGTCAAAAAGGCAAATAGGATGCTAGGAATTATTAGGAAAGGGATAGAAAATAAGACCCAGAATATCTTACTGCCCCTGTATAAAACTATGGTACGTCCACATCTTGAATACTGTGTACAGATGTGGTCTCCTCACCTCAAAAAAGATATTTTGGCCTTGGAAAGGGTTCAGAAAAGGGCAACTAAAATGATTAGGGGTTTGGAACGGGTCCCTTATGAGGAGAGGCTAAAGAGACTGGGACTTTTTAGTTTAGGAAAGAGGAGACTGAGGGGGGATATGACAGAGGTCTATAAAATCATGAGTGGTGTGGAGAGGGCTGATAAAGAAAAGTTATTTATTAGTTCCCATAATAGAAGAACTAGAGGACACCAAATGAAATTAATGGGTAGCAGGTTTAAAACTAATAAAAGGAAGTTCTTCTTCACACAGCGTGTTGTCAATCTGTGGAACTCCTTGCCAGAGGAGGCTGTGAAGGCTAGGACTATAATAGAGTTTAAAGAGAAGCTGGATAAATTCATGGAGGTTAGGTCCATAAAAGGCTATTAGCCAGGGGATAAAATGGTGTCCTCAGCCTCTGTTTGTCGGAGGCTGGAGAGGGATGGCAGGAGACAAATTGCTTGATCATTGTCTTCGGTCCACCCTCTCTGGGGCACCTAGTGCTGGCCACTGTCGGTAGACAGGATACTGGGCTAAATGGACCTTTGGTCTGACCCAGTACGGCCGTTCTTATGTTCTTATGTTCATGCTGGAGAAGCGGTACCAGGGACAGGAGCAGGCAAGACACAGACCTCATGAATTGTGGCACAAATGGAAGTGTGCTACTGTACAAGCTTTTCCAGCAGGCGATCATGCCACAGAGCCTCTGTCTCCATCCTCTCTTTCAGGGTCTTGTTGAGATCCTGCAGGGCTGCCACATGCATCTTCAAAATCTCTGTATAAGCACGCCAGTGTCTGCGGCTTCCATGTCCCCGAGATGGAGGTGGGGCTGGGATGCTGCGGCTTTCTTGCACAGGTGGTCCAGCTGTGGAGGAAAAGAGGAAGAGACAATCGGTCATGTGTGCAACAGCTGTCCCCAAGGGCATGCCCTCACTGTAAGGAACTCTCCTTCAGACAGGGGACACAGAGGTTCTGAAAGTAACACCATGTGTGAGCTGGGCTGCCTGAGCATCACACAGGCCCCAAAGTGCCAATGGGACCATATGGACCCCTGCACTGCCAACCTGCCTGTGTGTGTTGTGGAAATGGCTCCTGCCACCACATGGCACACACCCAAGTGTCACACTCTACCGCTTCATGTGTTTGCACATGCACAGCCAGCTACATGATGTCCATGCTGAGCATGACATGTTTCCCTTGTGTATCACCCACTATGCACCAACCTCCCACACCCTGTGTGTGGCGCAACCTCACAGCACTCACCTGCTGGTTCTTCCGCAATGTCTGAAGACACCTGGGAGGCATCTGGGGTCTGGGTGACCAGCTCCAGGGTGAGGGTCATGGTGTTGTCATCATCCTCCTCCCCCAGCAACAGGTCTCGCTCTCCAGATTCCCTGGACTGCTCCTGCTCCGTCTCATCCACCACAGGTTCCAATAATCCAGACTGCCCGAAACGCAGTGTAGTCCGGGCTTCCCCACCACCAAGAATGTGTGCCAGCTCCGCGTAGTACGGGCAGTAGTGTGGGGCTGCCCCAGAGCGGGAGCTCTCATCTCGGGCCTTCACATACCCCTGGCGCAACTCTAACTTTGGCCCACACTTGCTTTAGTGTACGGGGGTGGTGCCCTCTCCTGGCCAGTCCCTGGGCCATGTGGCTATAAATTTCCACATTCCTGTGGCGTGTGTGGAGGGCTTGTAAGGATTCCTCCTCGGACCACAGCTCGAGAAGACTCTTTATTTCTGTCCCAGACCATGCTGGTGCCCAGGGTTTGGAGCCCCTGAATGGGTCCTCAAAAGGGCCCCTGGAAGGGCCAGAATGGTCTTAGGGCTGGGACATGCCTGGGAACCTGTGGGACAGGAATAGCCGGGGTGCTGTGGCTGGTTTCCTGCCACTAATGGCTGGCAGGATGCATATCCCTTTAAAAGACGGCTGCAGACAGGAACAATAGAGGTGCCAGGCATGCAGATGGACTGTCAACCACGGCTTCTTCTGGCGGCTTTTTTTTTTTCCAACAGAACTGGCTCCCTGCATCCACATATACCCTTTTGTCAACAGATCTCTGTTGACAAAGGCGTTCTTCCTCGTAAATCCAGGTTTACTGCCGTCGACAAAACTACCATGTTCTGTCGACTTACTGTTAACAGAACGTGGAGGTAGTGCAGATGCAGGTATAGTTTTTTTGACAAAAGCCAACTTTTGTCCAAAAAACCATATAGTCTAGACACACCCTATGTTGAGGGAGAGGTGGATACTTTGGAGGGTAAGGATAGGGTGCAGAGTGATCTAGACAAAGTGGAGGATTGGGCCAGAAGAAATCTGATGAGGTTCTTTTGGAAAAGTGCAGAGTCCTGTACTTGGGATTGAAGACTCTGAAGCATTGTTACACGCTGGGGACCAAATGGCTAAGTAGCAGTTCTGCAGAAAAGGACCTGGGAATTACAGTGGATGAGAAGCTGGACATGAGTCAACAGTGTGCCCTTGCAGCCAAGAAGGCTAATGGCATATTAGGGTGCATTAGCAGGAGCATTTCTAGGAGATCTAGAGAAGTTATTATTCCTCTTTCTTTGGCACTGATGCCACATTGGGAGTATTGCATCCACATCTGGGGCCCCCACTACAGAAAGGATGTGAACATATTGGAGAAGGTCCAAAGGAGGGCAACCAGAATGATTCGAGGGGATGGAGCACATGATATATGAGGACAGGCTGAGGGATTTGTGTTTATTTAGTCTTCAGATGAGAAGAGCGAGGGGGGATTTGATAGCAGCCTTCAACTTCCTGAAGGGAGGTTCCAAAGAGGATGGAGAGAGGCTGTTCTCAGTAGTGATGGATGGGAGAATGAGAAGCCATGGTCTCAAGTTGCAATGTGAGAGGTCTAGGTTGTATATTAGGAAAAATTATTTCACTAGGTGGATGGGGAAGCACTGGAATGAGTTACTTAGGGAGGTGGTGGAATCTCCATCCCTAGAGGTTTTTAAGTCTCGGCTTGACAAAGCCCTGGCTGGGTTGATTTAGTTGGGTTGGTCTTGCTTTGGGCAGGGAGCTGGACTCGATGACCTCCTGAGGTCTCTTCCAGCCCTAGGATTCTATGATTCTAAGATGGGACTGGATCCTACCCATGGGCCACAGGCTACCCACTATGTTCTATGATTTCATCACATATAAACTAACCCCACAGCCTTTCTACATGTTTTCCAAGATACCCAAACAAGGGAACCAGGTAGATCCATCATATACAGCCATGGCACACTTACTGAGGGAGTGTCAGGGCTCATGGAAAAAAGCCTAAAACCACTCACCACAAAAAGATCAGCTTCTTTCAAGACTCCAGAAACTCCACCATACTTCCTATCATGGATGTCACCTCCCTATATATGAGGAGCTTCAGAGGGTAGCCGAGTTAGTCTGTAACAGAAAAAAAAAACAGCAAGTAAATGGTCTGGTAGCACTTTCTGAAGAAGTGGGCTGTGCCCACGAAAGCTCATGATGCCATCCACATGTTTTGTTACCCTATATACCAGAATCCCTCACACTAACAACATAGCTGCCTTCCTCAAATATCCACAAGACGATGGGCAACACACGGATATCTACCCCAAAACACCTGCAGATTCAACCATTTCACAACAATTTTACATTCAACAAACACTTTGTCTAAATCAAGAATAGGAATATTTATAGTTGTTAGGATGGCTTTTCTTCGTGGACCACTTCAAGGAAGAATTTTCAGACAAATGCACACTGAAGCCAATGAAATACATCAACAATGATTTATCTTTTATCTGAGATCCACCCTAACTTAGACAACTCCCCTCCTGTCCATCAAAATCTCTTTAGAACACTTGCACATAAACATCAGCTTCCTGGACACTACAAACAGTTTGAATAATGAAACCCTGCAGACAACTATATACAAAAAAATTCTTTAATTCCACATCCCATAATTCTGAGAATGGTTATCCAGCCAGATATGCACCTACCATATAGTTATATTTGCACATCTAAGTTATATTTCCTTAGTTTATTGATAAGAAGGTCATGTGTGACCTTATCAAATGCTTTACATGGTTTGTTCTTTATAAATCCATGCTGTCTGTTACCTATCACTTTATTATCTTTATTATCTTCCAGTTGTTTGCAGATTAATTCCTTAATTATTTGCTCCATTATCTTCCCTGACACAGAAGTTAAACTGATTGGTCGGTAGTTTCTACGCCAATATGCGACTATTGAAAAAGAAGCGCTAGCTGTGAGATGGGCAGTCAAAGCACTACGATTTTACCTCCTGGGAGCTCCCTTCCTCCTAGTTATGGACCACGCCCCATTAAGATGGTTAAATTCAATGAAAGAGACGAACCCCTGAACAATGCGGCGGTATTTAGCCTTGCAACCTTATGAGTTCGAGGTAGCTCACCGACAAGGTAGAAAACATAACAATGCCAATTTCTTTTCCAGGACAATGGAAGGAGAGGGAAATGAAAACCTAAACCAAGACTTAGAGGGGAAGGTGTGTGACGGGCCGACCCTGTCACCTGTGCTTGGTCCAGGCACTCTGGCGGCTCGTGCTGCGAGCAGGGAGCTGAGTGAGTGCCAGTTGTGCTGCTGCGCATGCGCGGCAAGCCGGCAGCCGCTTTTAAGCGTGGCACCAGCACACCTGTGGGGGGGCACACCTGAAGGGCAGAGAGCAAGGCAGAGGACATGGAGGGGAGGCTGAGGAGGACGTCGCCGGACCAGGCAAAGGGGCTGACGGCAGGCGAGCCGAGGAGCATCTCCCTCCATCCCCCAAGCAGCGGGGGGCAAGCGGGAAGCAGGAGCGGAGTGGGGCTCCGGACCACAGAGGATCGGCCAAGAGATTCCCACCAGGAAGCCAGTGGAAGCCACCCGGAGTCTGGAGGAAGCCCACAGACGGAAGAGGTACCCAGCCCCCCTTCCCTCATAGGGTGCCAGGTCGTGACGGTGACTAGTCTCACAGAACCAACGGGGACCCCACGACGCCGAAATAGCCTATAGGGGAGGACCTGGACAGAGAGACCCCCTGACCCTGGAGAAGGAAAGGTGCCCGGGAGAGCGGGAGGTCCCAGTCATACCTCCAACATACCTGCAGGGCAGGAAGTGATCCGACTGCAGCAGGACTCTCGGACTGGCAGGAACTAGACTTTGGGGGAGCAGGGACTGGGGAACTTGTCGGGCCCCAGGGCATAAGTAGGAGGGTTCGGGGCCTCCCTGGTATAGAAGAACCCTACTACGCCTTATAGGCCTAGAGCAAATGGACAGAGGGTAGGGGAGGGCCCCTCCGTGAACTGAACGCAGGCTCACCCTACCCCACAATCCTGTGGGGTTAAGAGGGAGGGGGATGGTTACCCTCTAACAGTGGGGTTGTGCCTGCACCCTTGTGGCTAGCCAGATTCCAGCAGGGTGCACCCTCCAGCCCAGGGGCAAGACATGTATGGCATCCCCCGAGCCTGGCAGCAGGATCCCAAGTATTGTCAGGGACTGCCTGCTGTGTCCACATGCCACACTAATGCTGCATGTGGTCGCATGTGCATGGACTGCAGCACCATGTTGCAGCCTGAGCAACCCAAGTGACACTTGCCCCCACTCCCTGTGCGCACCTCCCCAATCCTGTGTGTATGATAACTCACCTGAAGATCCCTCCCAGGCTTCCAAGGAGGCCAGGTAGTCATGCCATTTGGAGGTGACCGGCTAGAGGGACAGAGTCACAGTACCTAGCTCCTGCTCCATTGGCTGGGGCTGGCCCTGGCCCTCTGGCTCATCCTCGGGGGCAGCCTTTGGGTGGCAGAAGCCGTGGTCCACCACGATGCATGGGGAAGAAGTTTCCCCACCCACCAAGATGTGTTGGAGCGCCGCATAGTAGGGGCAAGTGTGGGGTCCTGCCCTTTAGCTTGCACTGCACTTGGTGGCCCTCACATACCCCTTATGGAGCTCCTTGACCTTGCTCTGGACCTGCTCCATGGTCTGGGCAGGGTGACGTCACTCTGCCAGGAAAATGGCCATCTGAGAAAATATTTCTGCATTGAGCTGCTTGGCCTGGGGATCTTGGAGGGACTCCTCCTCGCCCCACAATTCCAGGAGGGTCACAATCTCTGGGCCTGTCTATGTTGGGACATGCCTTTTGGTCCGCTTGAGAGGGTCCTGGGGATGCTACCTGGAAGGGCCAGGGAGGGTCTTGGGGGGTTTGTGGCTCTGTTATGGGTGGCAATGGCAGTGGAAGAGAGAGCCACATAGTGAGGGAACTACTCTCAGGCTGGCTTCCTGCCATAAGGCTTGTCCAGGGTACCTGAAGCTTTAAGAGGGGCCAGCAGACAGGAGCAATAGCATTCTGATTACCTTGGATGGTGTGGTCACCAGGGCCATTTCTTGTGCAAACCCTCCTGTTCCCTGTGCAGACACACCTTTTTACACAAGAGCTGTTGTGCAAAATGGCATTCTTCCTCGTAAAAAAAGGAATACCAATTGCACAAAAACCCCTCTGTTCTTTTGACGCTCTTGTGCAAAAATATGCTTGACCAATGGATGCTCTGCAAGTTTTTGTGCAAAAATGGCCTGAGCAATGGGCCTACCCTGTCCTAGCCTACAGTGTGAGTTACTCACATGCATAGAGTTCTGCACACGCCCAAGGACTTTGCTAAAGTTTAGGGAGCTTGCACTAGATATGACAAGATAAGTAGCAAACAACACTGAATGGGAGAGAGAAGTGGGAAAAGATATGCCTGGTCTCAAGCTTTAAGATTTGATGGGCTAGATGAGAGATCATAGATAAAGAATATTACATTCCTTCCTGCCTTATCCTTAATATTTAAGGTTATGTCTACCCTACAAGGTTTTTGCGAAAAAAAAACGGTGGAGTGTCCACACCTCAAGCGTGTTTTTATGCAAAAAAAAAAAAAAAAAAAAAAAAAAAACAGTAAATTGACAGGACAGAGGGCTTTTGCTGGCAGAGTTATTCCTCTCCCCATGAGGAGTAACTCCTTTTTGTGCTACAGCTCTTATGCAAAAAGGCATGTGTAGATATTCTGCAGGGATTTCTTGCACAAAAAGAGCCAACCAGAAAAAGCACAGGTGCTCTGATGGCCATTCTGTTAATGGCAATCAGAGCTTTCTTGCGTAAGAGTGTCCATGCAGCGTGGACACTCTCTTGCTTAAAAGCACATCGCTTTTGCAATGTGCTTTTGAGATGTGGATGCACTTTTGTGCAACAAGTTTTTGTGGAACATCTCTTCTGCAAAAAGCCTCTTGTGAAAAAAAAAGTTCAGTGTCGACAAAGCCTAACGCTGCATCTACACTGGCATGATTTTGCACAAATACTTTTAACGGAAAAACTCTTCTGTTAAAAGTATTTGCGCAAGAGAGCATCTATACTGGCATTTGCTTTTGCGCAAAAGCATCCATGCCAGTGTAGACACTCTCTTGTGCAAGAAAGCTCCAATGGCCATTTTAGCCATCGGGCTGTCTTGTGCAAGAAATTGATGTTACCTGTCAACACTGGCCTCTTGCGCAAGAACACTTGCACAAGAGGACTTACCGTATTTTCCGGCGTATAGGGCGATTGGGCGTATAAGACGACCCCCTATCTTTTTAATTAAAAGATAGGGTTTCATCTTATACCCCAGCGCCCCTCCGCCTCCTTTGCTCCCGGTGTCCCTGGTCTGCTGGAGCTGGTCCCCAGCAGACCAGAGGCACCGGGAGCAAAGCCGCCAGGAGCGCCTGGGCTTCCCCCCCCCCCCGCCGGAGCCCCTCCGCGGCTTTGAAAGCCTCGGGGGAAGCCGGCGGGGGGGCATCCCAGGCGTGCATGGGCTGCCCCCCCGCCAGAGCCCCTCCGCGGCTTTGAAAGCCTCGGGGGAAGCCGGCGGCGGGGCATCCCAGGCGCGCATGGGCTGCCCGCCCGCCGGAGCCCCTCCGCAGCTTTGAAAGCCTCGGGGGAAGCCGGCGGCGGGGCATCCCAGGCGCGCATGGGCTGCCCGCCCGCTGGAGCCCCTCCACGGCTTTGAAAGCCTCGGGGGAAGCCGGCGGTGGGGCATCCCCGCCGCCGGCTTCCCCCGAGGCTTTCAAAGCCGCGGAGGGGCTCCGGCGGGCGGGCAGCCCATGCGCGCCTGAGATGCCCCGCCGCCGGCTTCCCCCGAGGCTTTCAAAGCCGCGGAAGGGCTCCGGCGGCAGGTCATCCGGCGTACAAGACGACCCCCGATTTTTGGGGGATGTTTTTTAACTTCAGAGGTCGTCTTGTACGCCGGAATATACGGTATCCCTGAGCAGGAGCATCAGCATATTTGCACAAGAAGCACTGATGTTGTACATTATAACTTCAGTGTTCTAGCGCAAATACTCGCGACCAGTGTAGACAGGCGGCAAGATTTTGTGCACAATCTTGCCAAAGTGAAAATGCTGAGTGGCTGAAATAGCCATAGCTCTGACCTGTGTTCTCCTCCACAGTTACAACCATGATGCATTGTCATATGCAAATAGCTCCTTCATGAGCCACTAAAGGGCTCTTAATAATGGATATTACACTTCAGCAAGGATCGCAGTGAAAAGGGCCCAAAATTACAAGCTTTCCTTGAAGAATAATTTGTTATTTTAATGCTGTCAACCTACAGGAATAGATTTATTGTTATTAATAACAGTGATTTGCCACATTTTGCTAGTTAAATTACAGTGCTGTATAGTTAGTTCCACAATAAAGGACTGGAAGAATGCCAACAGATTGCTCATAGCTGAGTGTAACAGCAGTTGGCACCATTCCCATTAAGGCATTAAAATTTGAGTCAGAAACATAACAGATGCAAAACAAAACATGAGGTTGCTCGCGGGGATTCTATAAAAACAATTAAAACAAATTAATTACCAGGTATGTAAATGTTACTTCATGTACATGTAGAATGATTACAAATCCATGCAGAGGTCTTTTAAAGACCATAAAAGTCAATAAAGATCCCTGAGGGACTGAAGGGAAGTTTTGGATTCCAGTACGCCAATATATTTAAGTAAAATAGATAAGGATAAACAAACCATACACAGGAAGGCACAGGAAGGCAGAGCTCCACAACAACCAGCATTAGAGACAAGGAAATGAGGAAAAGGAATAGCAGTTCCATTATTGGAGAGAAGGATGTTTACCTTCAAGGACCTGATCCTGAACACTCTGGATTAAGCTGCAGCATGCTCAGGCTCTGATTCAGGAGAGTTCTTAAACATATTCATAAATCCCATTAAACTGCTTTCCTGAATCATACTCTTAAACATACGTTTTATTGAAGTACAAGAATTATTGAAAGGGATGTTGTGAAATTCCTATCAGTCCTGCTCTGGACAAAATTGTGAATTTCTGTCCAGTGGAAGTCACCATTTTCTAAAATACATAATAAGCAGGCTTGCAAACCTTGTGAGGAGGGCTTTAAACTAGGGTCATTGGGGGACAGTGACCAAAGCCCTGAGGTAAGTGGGGAAGTCAAATACTGGGAAGAAACACAAGGAGGAACGAGCAACAAGAGAGGACCCCTGATTCAAATGAAGAAGGTAAGGCAATCAAGTGGCTATCTAAGGTGTTTGTATGTGAATGCAAGAAGCCTGGGAAACAAACAGGAAGAATTGGAGGCTCTAGCCCAGTCAAAGAACTATGATTTAACTGGAATAACGGAGACTTGGTGGGATGACTCGCATCACTGAAGCACTGTCATGGAAGGGTATAAACTGTTCAGGAAGAACAGGAGGGGGAGAAAAGGAGGAGGATTTGCATTGTATGTAAGAAAGCAGTGTGATTGCTCACACCTCCAGTATACAGAGGGAAAAAGCCTGCTAAGAGTATATGAGTTAAGTTTAGAGATGGAAACAACAAGGGTGATGTTGTGGTTGGTGTCTGCTATAGACCCCCAAATCAGATGGATGAGGTAGATGAGGCTTTCTTCAGACAACTGAGAGACGCTTCCAGATCATAGGCCCTGGTTCTCATGGGAGACTTTAATCACCCTGACATCTGTTGGGAGACCAATACGGCAGTACACAGGCAATCCAGGAAGTTTTTGGAGAATGTTGGGAATGACTTCTTGGTACATGTGCTGAAGGGACGGACCGGGGCCATGCACAGCTTGACCTGCTGCTCACAAACAGGGAGGAACTAGTAGGGGAAGTGGAGGTGGATGACAACCTGGCAAGCAGTGATCATGAGATGTTAGATTTCAGGATCCTACTAAATGAAGCAAGGAGAGTAGCAAAATACACACAGAAAAGCATACTTTAACTCCCTCAGAGAACTGATGGGCCGGATTCCCCAGGGTTGCTTACATGAAGGGGAAAGGAGTCCAGGAGAGCTGGCAGTATTTTAAAGAAGCCTTATTGAAGGCACAGGAAGAAACCATCCCGATGAGCAGTAAGAAAAGCAAATATGGTAGGTGCCAAATTGACTTACTGGGGAAATCCTTGGTGTACTTAAACACAAAAAGGAAGCTTACAAGAAATGGAAACTTGGTCAGATAACTAGGGAAGAGTATACATATATTGCTCAAGAATGCAGAGGAGTTATCAGGAAGGTGAAAGCACAATTGGAATTGCAGCTAGCTAGGTAAGTGAAGGGTAACAAGAAAGGTTTCCACAGGTATGTTAGGAATAAGAGGGTGATCAGAGAAAGTGTGGGGCCCTTAGGGTACGTCTAGACTACAGGCTTCTGTCGACAGAAGTTTTGTCGACAGATACTGTCGACAAAACTTCTGTCGACATAGAGCGTCCAGACTACATCGCTTTGTCGACAAAGCGATCAGCTTTGTCAACATAAGAGCGTCCAGACTGCAGGACGCTCTGTCGACAGAAGGAGGCACCTGGAAGTGCTTCTGAAAGGTCACAAGGGCAGCCATAATGCCCTGGCACTGCTGCAAGCTCTCTGCAGAGACGCGTGCTTAAAGGGATACTCCTGGACAGCCGTTGCTCTGCTCCTGCTTCTAGCTTGCCATCCTTTACAGTGAAAGCAAAGCTGCTGAAGTTTTCCTGGCTCTGGTTGCCTTGCTTTGTCGGACACCACAGCTGGGTATTATCTGGTTTGTCTGTTTGTTTGTGTGTTTGTTTGCTTGCTTGGGTTTAGACTTTTTGGGTTTTTTTGTTTGTTTGTATTTTTGTTCTTGTGTGTGTTTGTTTTGGTCTTTTGTTTGTGTGTTATTTTGGCTTCTTTGGGCATGGAACCTGAGCTGCCCCTGGGCAGGCGATGGCCCCACACCATGCTGCTGGAAGCTCTGCTTCATGCTCAGGAGATCATGCTGACCTTTGCAGAAAAGCTGGATCCTGAGGCCAGCTTTGAGCCCCTCGCTCAGGATCCAGCTGCAGCCCTGCTGCCCTTGCCCCCCAACTTTTTCCTGGAGAGGCGGGTTTGGAGGCTGGACACCAGTTCGAACTGGTGGGACCAGCTAGTGCTGCAGCAGTGGGACGACGATCAGTGGCTCAGAAACTTCCGGAAGCGGAAGGCCACCTTCCGGGAGCTCTGTACCTGGCTCGCCCCTGCCCTGCAACACCAGGACACCCACTTGCGGCCCGCCACCCCCCTGGAGAAGCGCGTTGCCATTGCGCTCTGGAAGCTGGCCACCCCCGACAGCTACCGCTCTGTTGGGCATCAGTTTGGTGTGGGGAAGTCTACCGTCAGGGCTGTCTTGATGGAGGTAAGTCACTCTCAGGGGACAGTCCAGGGGGCAGTCAGGACCAGGCACAGGGAATTGGGGATAGGGTGGCACAGGCAGAAGCCCTCTCAGCCTCCCCCTGCAATGGTGCAGGGCCAGGGAAGGGATTGTCTGGGGGACAAAGGGGGGAGCACTTCTCATCAGGTGAGCCAATCCCTCTAAAGTCCTGTGCTGTGTGTTTCTATTTCTCCCATTCTGCAGGTGGTGACGGCCATCAATGCGGAGCTGCTCCACAGGACCGTTCGTCTCGGAGACCTGCAGACCATCCTGGCTGGATTTGCGGGGCTGGGGTTCCCAAACTGCGGTGAAGCACTGGACGGGACCCACATCCCTATCCGTGCCCCGCCCCATCGAGCGGCACAGTACATCAATAGGAAGGGCTACTTCTCTATGGTGCTGCAGGTTCTGGTTGACCACAGAGGACAGTTCACGGATGTTTGTGTCGGGTGGTCAGGCCGTGCACACGATGCCCGTGTGTTCAGGAACTCCTACCTGTACCGCAGGCTGCAGACTGGGGCATTCTTCCCAGAGAGGAATCTGGCAGTCGGGGATGTGCAGATGCCTACGTGCATTGTGGCCGATGCGGCCTATCCCCTTATGCCCTGGCTCATGAAGCCCTATACCAGCCACCTGGACGCGAGCAGGGAACTGTTCAACTCCTGCCTGAATAGGGCTCGCTTCCAGGTGGAGTGCGCCTTCGGCCGTTTGAAGGGCAGGTTTAGGTGCCTGCTGACGCAGCTGGACATGGGAGAACACAACATCCCCGATGTGGTTGCAGCATGCTGTGTGCTGCACAACCTCGTAGAGAGGAAAGGGGAGGCCTTCCTCCCTGCGTGGAGGGGACAGATGGAGATGGAGGGGAGGCAGTTTGGGCAGCCCCAGACAGCTGCCACTCGGCAAGCCCACCAGCTGGGCCTGCGCATTCAGGAAGCCCTGAGGGAGCAATTCTCACAGGGAGGCCCCTGATTGTTCCCAGGGCCTTCCACATGTGGGATTGCCCCATACCCCTGCTGCCTTCCTCCCTGCAACCCCTCCCTGCCCCACATTCACCCATTCTACTCAGTCCCCACTCAGTGAGAATGGAGACAGGTGATGTTGAAAAATACAGTACACTTTATTTAACTGTTTTTTTGTAATAATTGAAAATAAATAACTCTTCGATTCAAAGACAAAATAAAAATGTTTGCTTTAGAAAATAAAGTGCTTAAAAAAATGCTTCCCTCAGTTTGTGTCACTGGTGGGAAGGGGGAATGTGAATGTGGAAGGGGGGAGAGAGGCTCAGGGCTGAGGGGGCTGCCTGGAGGCCGAGCTCCTCCTGTTTTGGCTCTGGCAGCCTTGTCGCACCCGGCTGCGCGTGCGGGATGCCACAGAAGGGGGCTGAGCAGGAGGTGGGGCTGGGGCTGAGGAGGGGGCAGGCTGAGGAGGAGGGGCAGGAGCAGGCAAAGGACCAGGGAAGGCCATGGCCCCCTGGATGGCAGCACAGATGTCCCTGCGCTGCTGCCTAAATTCTAGCAGCAACTGCTGGCGCCACTCGGCATCTGCCTCCAGCCTCCTTTCCATGGAGTCCTTCATCTCGTGAAGGACTCCAACATGCTGGTGCACCAGCTCTAGTTAGGTGCGCCAGTGCCTACGGGTGCCCTGCGGCCGTCTGGGTTGTCGGGCAGGTGGGGCGCCCCCCCCTCCTTGTCAGCTGGTCCGGCTGTGGAGGACAAGAGGGAAAAGTCGTCAGTCATGCATGCTCACCCTTTCCCTGAGAGGCCATGCCCTCCTTCTTCTCAGCAGGCAGTGCCTGTGCTAGGGTGAGAGGCTGCTCATGTGTGTCTCAGTAAGGCATGGTGCGGCCTGGCCCAGGCGGTGTGCAGGCCACTGTTATACCCCCCCCCCGCACCCCCATGCATCCCCCATGGCTGAGCAACACGGATGAGTGTCGGGCCATGGTCGCGGTTCCCACAGAGTGCTAAGAGGCCTTCAGCTGTGAGGCGGTCCCAGCGTCTCCAGCCCATGCCTGCATGTGGCATCCCTGCCTGCAGGAACAAGCGGTGCCTAGCAGCCATGTGGATGTAGGGGGGTAGCACGGTCCTCCCTGAGGGCAGCCATGGGTGTGCCCTCTCCCTCCCCCCGGCCCTTGCTCAGCATGACATGTTAGAGCACTGCATCATCCCCTTTGCTCCCGCCTGCCCTGCCCTGTGTGTGTTGGACCCTCACAGCACTCACCTGATGTTCCCTCCCTGGGGTCCGAGGTGGTCTGGGAGGCCTCCTGTGTCTCAAGGCCTGGCTCCTGGGTGCTCTGGGTGCCGTCCTCCTCCTCATCTTCCTCCTCCTGGAGCTCCTGGTCCCCCAGCAGGTATTCCGGCTGCTGTACAATGGGGGTCTCGAGCCCAGACTCCAGCAGTCTCTCAGGAGAGAGAGGATCCCCTGCCCCCAGGATCCTGTCCGGGTCCTCGTAGTAGTCACTGGAGTATGGCTTTTCCCCAGAGCGGGAGCTCTGCTCACAGGCCCGGACATACCCCTGCCTCAGCTCCTTCACTTTCGCTCTAACCTGCTCCAGTGTGTGGGGATGGTGGCCTTGTTTGGCCAGCTCTTCTGCCATTCTGGCAAAGATGTCGGCATTCTGCCTCTTGGTGGAGTGCATGGCCTGGAGGGACTCCTCCTCAGCCCAGAGGCCCAGGAGGGCTTTTATCTCCGGCCCTGACCAGGAGGGTGCCCGGCACTTCGAGCCCCAGGGTTCCCGGGGGGATGATTCCCTGGAAGGGCCAGAAGGGTTTGGGGGGGCTTGTCCCTGTGACATAGCTCAACCTGAACTGAGCAGTACAGCCCTGGTCTGCTGTGGAGCTCGCTTGCTGCCAGAGTGCTGCTCCTGGGTGCCTGTACCTTTTAAAGATGGCTACGGGCAGGAACAATAGAGTTGCAAGCTGTGGCAGGAGTGTCCACCAGGGGTTCTCCCTGGAGGCCTTTTATGTCGACATAACTTTTCCCCTGCATCCACACTGCTGTTTTGTCGACAGAACTACGTAGACAAAGGAGTTATTCCTCGTAGAATGAGGTTTACATACGTCGACAAAACAGGTATAGTTTTGTCGACAAAAGTCCACTTTTGTCGACAAAACTCTGTAGTCTAGACACAGCCTTACTGGATGAGGAAGGTAACCTTGTGACAGATGATGTGGGAAAAGTTGATCTACTCGATGCTTTCTTTGCCTCTGTCTTCACGGACAAGGTCTGCTCCTAGACTACTGCACTAGGTAATGCCATATGGGAAGGAGGACGACAGCCCTTGGTGGGGAAAGAAAAGGTTAGGAACTATTTAGAAAAGCTAAACATATACAACTCCATGGGTCCAGGATCAATGCATCGGAGGGTACTGAGGGAGTTGGCAAATGTCATTTGAGAGCCTTTGGCCATTATTTTTGGAAAGTCATTGAGGTCAGGAGAAATCCCAGATGATTGGAAAAAGGCAAATGTAGTGCCCATCTTTAAAAAAGGGAAGAAGGACAATCCAGGGAACTACAGACCAGTCAGCCTTATATCAGTCCCTAGAAAAACCATAGAGGGGATCCTCAAAGAATCCATTTTGAAGCACTTGGAAGAGGGGAAAGTGATCTGGAATAGTCAGCATGGATTCATGAAGGGCAAGTCATGCCTGACCAATCTGATTAGCTTCTATGATGAGGTAACTGGCTCTGTGGATATGTGAAAATCAATGGATGTGATATACCTTGACTTTGGCAAAGCTTTTGATACAGTCTCCCACAATATTTTTGCCAGCAAGTTAAAGGAGTATGGATTGGATAAATGTTGTTAAACAGATGAAGTCCTCCAGTGAGGCCTGGGGAGTTAAGTGGGATTGCCAGGACAGGAACACTAGCTTGAGAGTGGGCTGGGACGTGGCTGCAGACCCAGCAATTGGAGATATTAAGAGTCTGAGCTATCTGCACTTGCTGTTGGACAAAAGAATTGTCATTGTGGATTCCCCAGACCTCAAAACACCAGCCGCCGAGGAACAGGCGCCATCAGAGGCACATGTTGGAGGCAAGGCCTTTCTGGTTCTGACAACCTCAACTGAGGGAACCGCAGTCGCGGTTTTACGTCCACCAGGCAGCAGGCCCTAGGCTCGCTATTACTTCTTCTTGGGCTTTGCTTTAGGTCGTCGTTGGCTTCTGGCAATCCTTACGAGAGCATAGATTGTAAGGTATTGCAGGCTGTTCCTCTGAGTCTTCTTCTGGAGTCAAACTGACTGTGCGTGGTCCTAAGGTTGGTGGTTGATTCGCTGGGGGTGGTGTCTTCTTATACTGCGAGACATGTATCCACGCTGTGATGCCAGATAGCTTAACAGCCATTTGGGTAGTAAGTAGTACCTGATGAGGGTTCTTCCGCCGGGGCTCCAAGGCATGTTTTCGATGGTGGTACCGTACGTAGACCCAATCACCTGGCTCGAGGTCATGGCAAGTGTCAGAGGTGGGTTCTGTCGGCCAGGTGGCTGTGAATGGAAGTTGCTAACAGCTTGCATCAGTCCTTTGCAATATTGGAGGAGTGTACTGTGGGTCAGGTTCAGGTCTGGGACTGGAGTAATGGAGGCCATAGCTCGCATAGGGCGTCACATAGCTATTTCAAAGGGACTCAAATTATGCCTTTGGGATGGGGTGGATCACATTTCCATAAGGGCCAGTGGTAAGTCTTCTGGCCAGCTTAATTCTGTAGAGTCACAAATTTTAGCAAGCTTATTCTTTAGTACACCATTTCATCTTTCAACTGCACCTGCGCTCTGAGGATGGTAGGGACAGTCCACTGGTGTGTGATATGCAATACATGGTCCAGGTGCTGAATAATTCACCCGGTAAAATGTGTACCCCTGTCACTGGACAGAGTGGCAGGAATTCCCTTGGCAACAAACATATGGCAACAGACAATGAGTCAGCCTTGCAACAAGGAAAGGTTTCAATCCAGTCGGCTGGAGTTTCTAAAGATGTGGGCATCATGTGCCCTGCCCAACCACCCAACAAAAATATCTATGAAATGTCCATGGTGGTTGACCAGTGCCTGCAGCACCATAGAAAGGTAGCCCTTGCGATTAATGTACTGGGCTGCTTGAAGATCCGGTGCGCAGATTGGGATGTGGGTCTCATCGATTGCTCCCCTGCAATTTGGGAATCCTAGGGCAGCAAATCTGACCACGATTGGGTCCAGGTCTCTGAGACGGATAACACTCCACACAGAGCTGCCCCGAGCCATTTGGTGCCCCAGGCCTGGGCACGTGGCGCTGCCCCCCGGCATGCAGCGCATGTGCTACGCAGCCTGGCCTAGCCTGACCACCTCTGCTGTTCAGGGCCCCGTGGCCATGAGGGGAAGGTCGCTGCTGGCCGGCGCTGCGGGAGCCGGGCACTCAGCGCCTGATGGCAGCTATAAGGGACACTGCACAGCCCTTACAGCTGCCATCAGGTGCCCCCCATTGGTTGGCATCCCGGGCAGCTGCCCAGCTCACCCACCCGTTAGTCCAGCCCTGCCTCCACAGCAGGATCAAGTTGATGGCCCTCACCACCTGCAGAAGAAGACAAAGAAACAAAAAACAGAGAATGAGAGAGGAGGTGCCTGAGCCTCCTCCCCTTCCCCAGGAGCCACCAATTATAAGGCTTTCCCCCCAGTAGCAGGGCTGTGTGAGGGTGGGATGGTACAACTCCTGATGGACTGGGTTCCCTCCACCCCATTCCACCTCCCACAACCCTCAATCACACTTTCCCTAGGGTCCCCCTTTTTCCAGGACTCCTCCCTCTATATGAAAGGACTGCAGCCCCAGAGTGCCTTACCTCCATGAGGAGGGCCCCAATGGTGGAGTTCCCCACACCAAACTGGTTGCCTACCAACCGGTGGCCATCTGGCGTGGTGAGTGTCTAGTGGGCGATAGCAACCTGCTTCTTTGGGGGAATGGCAAGCCACAGTGGGTGTTGCATCTCCAGAGGGTGGGGGCAAGCCAGGCACACAGCTCCAAAAAGGTGGCCTTCTTCATGTGGAAATTTTGGAGCCACTGCTGGTCATCCCACCATTCCATGTCCCCCCAGTCTGAGCTGATGTTAAACCTCCAGAAATTCTTCTCCACTGTGGGGTGTGGTTGCCAGAGTATAGCAGCTGCACCCAGGGAGAGGGTCCCCCAAATGAGCTCGGGATCGACCTCATGTAGGAATAGGAAGGCAGCTGGCACAAAATGCTGAAAAAAATGCAACATGGCCGTGTGGGGCCAAGACATGCCCAGGGGCAGCTTCAGCTCCATGACACAAAGAACAAAGTTGTGGCATCCAAAAAAACCCAGGGCAACTACAGCAGGCACTGCGAGAGCTTTGCTGTCCCTCAAAGAGGTAGCAGGCCCGCAGCAGAAGCAGTGAAATGGCTGTCCTAGGGGGTCCTTTTAAGTGCATGTCTCTGCAAGGCTCTGGCCCCAGTACTCAGAAGCAACTGGTGACTTAAAGCCCTGTCTGAAGCAGTTCTGGGTGGTCTTTTGTGTGTGAGATTGGACAATCAGTGTAGACACTCCCCTTCAAAAAAGTGCATCGCTTTTTCAATGCACTTGTGTGTGGATGCACTCTTTCAAAAGATCTCTTTTCTGAAGATCTCTTCCAAAAAAAGCTTCTTCCAAAAGAAAGCCTGCAGTGTGGACATAGCCTGAGATGCCTTCATGTCTCTGAAAACCTGAATAATTCTGTGTTCTTGCTCCATGGAGCTCTTTTCAGACTCAGAACAATAAGTTCTGGCCTTCAAGGTACTTCCACCATCACCAACTCAAATGCGATGAGGGGACAAAATGTTGTGTTAATTTACCTTCATAACTGGTAACAAAAGAACAAACGCAGACATTAGATCTCATGCACAACTCTTGTATTAAGTCTATGATGCAATCACAACCCCAAAAAAGTGCATTATGGCAGGGATCTGAAATGAAATTCTGACCCCATTTAACACTCCCAAAGTTCTTCCATCATTAATTCTGAAACCATTTGTGTATAGATAGGGTTGTGCACCCTGTCTTGGGGCCTTATAACAGCTCTGCTCTGCACAACACTGATTGTTCTGCTTAAAGCCACCAGCAGAGTAGCTCCTGAGATGGCACCACAAAGGTTCATACCAAGTCCTTAAGAAACTACACTTGGTAGGAGATATTTGCCTACCTGCCTTTTTTATTATTTGCAAAGCCATTTTGTGTCCCTCCCCTAAGTACCCATTCCATAGCACCAAGTCTGAAATAGAGACAAGACACATGAAAGTGACAGTTCACAACACTAGGGGTCCCTTCTGATAAGTGGTGGGTGGAGAGGTAAAAGCTCTGTGATTAATTCTGGTAACTTAGCATTCTTGCATCCAGCTGAACAGGAAACAGACTTTGGTTGAATGTTAGCGATTTGGCCATTTCAGCAAAAGCACAGTATGCTATAAACCCTCTGACTATGAGTGGCTAAGATGGCTGCACCCCTATCTACAGTGTAGCTGTTCACAGGGGTTTTACCAAATCCTTGAGATTCCCAAGTATATAAACCTCCTTTCCAAGTTCTCAGGAGAGGCTTCCCCCCAGTTCACATTCACTATGGCTCTCTTTATTTATTCTTATCCTAAACACTAGACAAATTCTCTTAAATGAGTTACTGGTTCCCCATATATACTGAGGTTGGTCACCTGACTGCCCCTCCCATGACTTGCTTTCCCAATCCCTGAAAGCAACACCCTTATAGGGCCAGTCTTGGAATAGACCCACAAGACTGTGCATGTCTTCTGCGATCAACACAGTTTTGGAGAAATAGAAAGCATTTTTTCCTCCATCAGGGTGCAAATTCTCTGCTCAACTCTGTGGACACAGAGGGCCTTCTGACAACAGAACCAACGCTGGTCTGATGGCAAAATTTGTATGCAAGGGGTAAGACAGAACCAGCGAAGGAGGTGGTTTGCAGTATCAGTGCTAGAGGGGATGATGAAAGGCTGAAGGAGCCAGCTCTTCAGTCATCCTCCAGCCTTAGCTTTTGCATACAGGTGCTGTCGTGATGGGGTATTAGACTTGTGGAGTCTAATGCAGCCAGTATGCTGGGCCTGGACCCACTCCCTAGAATACAGCCTTGTTGCTTTGGCTAGGTTTCAGTGGAGGGGAATGGGGGAGAACATTTGCCTCCAAACAATCAGACAAGTGTTGTGGAGCAACCTAAGCACAGACACTGGCTAAATGCTGTCACCAAGCCAACAGCAGAGTCAGCAGGGGATAAAGAAAGAAGCAAGTGTTTGTAATCAGAGCTGCAGCAAACTCACTGGTTCTTTGCTAAGCCCTAAGAGAAACACCAAGATGAAAATTGGCTCCTGTTTTTTTCAGCAGGCACTGGAAATGCCTTGCTAGTGTCCCCTCTGCGTTCGTTCTGTGTGGGTATGTCTACACTTGCTCCTTAGTTCCAACTAAGGATGCAAATGTAAGCGAACAAAATTGCTAATGAAGTGGAGATTTAAATATCCTGTGCTTCATTAGCATGATTGCCAGTGCATTACTCCGCTCAACAGCTGTTTCAAAAGTGAAAGTGCGCACTGGGTTCGAACTAACGCTACTCCTCCAAAAAAATGTTACTCCACAGCAACAAAAAATGAGTAACGTTTGTTCGAACCAAGGTGTTTGGTTCGAACTAATGTGTCCCGGCATGCACTTTCACTTTTGAAACAGCTGTTGAGCAGAGTAACGTGCCAGCGAGATCATGCTAATGAAGTGCGGGATAGTTAAATCCCCGCTTCATTAGCAATTTCGGTTGCCTATATTTGCATCCCTAATTCGAACTAGGGAGCAAGAGTAGACATACCCTAAGCTACTTCTGTTAACAAGCAGCAGGGCAGGGGGTCTCTGTCCTTGGAAAGGTATGATGTCAGGGTTAATCAATCCCACCCAAGGTGACATAGCTAGTAGCAGTCAGTGCCTCTCTCAGCTGGAAGAAGCTATATATAAATGCATAATGTATCAATCACAGTGCAAATAAAATAAAAAGGCACTTTGAAAATACATTTTGCACAGTAGTTGATTTTCATGCACCATTTCAGCTGGTGAGTATTCCTGGGTTCTTAAAATAGAATTTGCTGAAAAAATCAGACACAGCTTTTATAAGTAATTTCAACTTTGAAAAAAGGGACTGTTAGAAGATCTGTGTGTTGTTAAATGGGAAGATTTCTTTATTTATAGAGATTGCAGCTGTGCACAAAAGCCGATGACTCTATCTCACAAGAGGGCACAGAGACTTTTTGGTGTGTTTTGGTTCTCCTAGGTCATCTCTCCCTAATTTAACTTAGAAATCTGTCTGAACCCCAAACTAAAAGCAAAATTCAGCCAAACCAACAAAGCTGCAAATTTCCCATCATTCATGGCAGGAAACAATAAATCAACCTTGACTTGCCCCAAAAATGTTTCTCAAACACTACTGGACTTTGTGGCTATTCTTCTGAGTTTCAAAAACTGAACAGCCCTAAACTAAGTCAGTCTCCTGTGGTATCATGCCGGATTATGACCACTTTCAACAGCTCTGGTGGAAATGGCCTGGAGGCTTGAGAACGTTTGGGTATTCTTTCTCACTAGTCACTGTACCGTAAACACAATGCAACTGCCCAGCAATGTTGACCAGTACCTTCTAGTGGTACTGCCAATAATGAGTTGATGAGATTGGACAGTACAACAGCATTGGTTTCATGTAACACAATACCATTTTTATTTAATGTTTGCATGGTGGTAGCAGCTAAACCTTCCAATCAGGGGTCAGGCCCCAGTGTTTTAGGAGATGTAAATACAACTCTAGACATCAGAAAAAAAGGCCCCCTGCTGTCAAATGCTTCTAATTCAAGTATAAGAAGAGACAACAGATGGATACAGGAAAAAGAAAGGGGGCATGGTAGGTAATAATACAATAATAATGATTGTGGTTTGAGTAATAATTAGTAGTCACACTGTAACTCACTAGATGTTTCAGATTCTCTTTTGTACCTGATCTACAGAGGATATAAGCCTGTAACAGCCCTGGCTACAAAGCATGGCTCTTTAGCTCAACCTATAGTAGCAGGTATTAGGGATGTAGAGTCCCGTTTAATTGGTTAACTAGTTAAAAATAATGTTAACCATTCACAACCCTACTTATTGGGAACTTGAACCCCTTAAACTCGATTCACCTGAAGAAGTGGGTTGTGTCCACGAAAACTCATGATGTCATCAACATGTTTTGTCAGTTTCTAAGGTGCTGCAGGTCTATTTGTTATTTTTTTAAGTTTTTTCCTATAAGGTATTAGCTCTGGAGGTCCCAGAACCAATCCCTGCTAAAGCACCATTCATTCAATAGGGATTTGACTCCAGTGGGCCACAGGTATTTAAGACTCATTTCTTGTGTGATGGGAGGAGGAGCTGTAACACAAATTTATCAGCAGGCTTCATCTGCCTAGCCATTTTCCTTATGCATCATGCCAGAGGAGAGATTTGAAGGAAGATGATAGCAATAGAACCCCACTATAAGTTTTAGACACAAAAGCAATGGCAATTCTTGTTAAAATGCAGGTTTGTGAGCTACAGCATGCTCTCCTGTGCAGAACAATAGGACCATTTGAGGCCTACTAAGAGTCACACACAGGAGTGGCCTGGTCAGGCCCATACAGTTAATAAGGAGAGTTTAACACTAAAGGGGTATCCTAGGAACTAGAGTGTCTGAGTGTGAAGCCATCAGGATGTGGGGCTTGGAATGATCCCTGGAAGGAAGCAGTCTGCACTTGGCTGGGAGTTGCTATGACTCTCCTTCAGGAAGACCAGGTGTTCATTACTATGTGATTCCGATGAAAGGGAATTGCCTGTGTGCAACTTGTCACCTTCCCTATAGAGACCTGGCTATTTTGTAACTAAACCCAGTTTCATTAAGAAAACACCTGACTCTGGCACTCCAGTCTCTGCTCCAATCAGGTAAATGACTTGCAAAGCACCCATTTTGGCCCAGTGGGCAGCAGCGTAAAATTGATTAGTCAGCCCTGACAACTGAAGTCCTCGATTTATCCACAGTACAACTAACGAGTTGGCAAAGTAAGTTCTCTGGTACTCTCCTGCAATATGGGCTTCATCCCTGGCCAGAGGAGAACACTAACAACTAGCACATTTCATTAGGTGCTAAAGTGCACTTTACAAGGAAGCCAGTATCTGTATCCTCATTTTACAGATACACAGAGAACTGATACAGCATGTCCAAGGTCACTTACCATTGACTAGAACCCAGATCTTCCAGTCTAATATTCTATCCCCTGGTCCATACAGTCACTCAGCCCATGTGTAGTAGTCATACCGTCTTCAACCCATCTGCTGAGCTTGCTAACTAACACCTGCTGAGCTAAGTGTTAATCCAGTCAGGGCTTTTCACCTGCTATTTTTCGGCCACTATGTGTGCGATAATAGATGGCACAAAAACATAGCTGTGACTTTGAGAATTGATCTCTCTTCTCCTTGCCTCCCCAGCAGATAAAAAAAAAAAATATATAAGGCAGGCCCAAATAGGTGAGTGCAATAATGACATACTGAAGCAGGGATCTGTCAGTGACAAACATAAGCAAGGAAATTGTATATTTATGCTGTACAAACACTGTGGAAAAAAAGACGCTGTTGGTACAGTGGTTGGTTGAAGTCACACTAAAACTGCCCATGTATCA
The DNA here is from genome assembly GCF_049634645.1 of Pelodiscus sinensis. NCBI lineage: Eukaryota > Metazoa > Chordata > Testudines > Trionychidae > Pelodiscus > Pelodiscus sinensis. The sequence continues at coordinate 21,888,889 of NC_134725.1, read as the reverse complement.
GTATAGTTTGACAGCTGTGTATTATTTAAAGCAGTTTTTCCAACCAGGTAGACATTTACAGATCAAAATAACTGTCATCTGTTGTCTGACTGCAATTTTTGGCATGTTTTCTCTTCTCCTTTTCCCCACCTACTGTATTATTAACAACCTTCAGCCTCTCCTTTTCAGTCTCCAGTACTAATTATATTCTTTCCATTAAATTATAGCCATTCAAGAGGGAAAGACTACCCAGTAGATGGCACTTTTATCAAGCTATTATTGAATCACAGAAAACCAATACATTAGATAAACCCCAGCCATAAATGCACACAACAGGCAGGATAATTGAGATTTTGGTTTAGTCAACCATTTTCAGGACACAGAACCAAAAAGGCCCAGGGCTTCTGCTGCTATGTGGTCTCTTTGGGGGAAGCCCTGCTATATAAGTGGCTTTTTGCTGAGAGCTGATAATGTGACTGTTTTGAGAGCAGTAATAGGCAGAGGTTCAAATGGCAGCCTCTGTTACTCCAGGGGCATTCTGAGGCCTCAGTAGAAATGTCAGGGCTTCAAAGGACTTGGAAACAGAATTAAATAAACACCATTGCTTCTAGGCCTGTGATCTAAGCAGGCTAAACCGCATCTGGGGCCCCATGCACTAGGTGCTGCCCAGACACACAGTTAAGAGGCAATCCCTGCCCCAAGGTGGCTGCAGTTCTAAGTAGATATGACCAGTAAAGGGGAGAGCAGAAATGACATGACTAGGGTCAGGACCTAGGTTTTGTATGCCCCAAACCAGTTTCCTATCCCCTAAAGTGCACCATGCCTCATATATATAGTCCCATAAGGGCTCTATTTTAACAATTGTGGCTATGTTGGGTGGGACAAGATGTGTGCCTGGACGCCTGATATTTTAACATAAAAGGAGATTCTGAGTACAACAGTGGTGATATTGTTTAGTTGGAGATTCTCTATCCACCCCCTTGCAGCAAACCCTTGCTCCTAAAGAATAGACAGTGGTGGTGCCTCCACTGGGCTGGCCCTGTACATACTTATCGTGTGTCTTGGGAACCTCCAGGAATAAAATTATTCCAGTAATAACCTGGAACTTACTTCAATACAACAATTATGAATAAGATAATTCTAATGTAATCAGTTAGATTTATCACACCTTTACTTAACTTAAAAAACCAGGGTTGAGTAGATTAACGGTGAATAAAATGAATTAAGAAGTACACAGAAGTAATAGGAATTTATCTAGTTGGCCTTTGCACTGCCATCATTTATTCCACCCCAGAGTGTGCACTCCTCTGGATTCAGAGTCCCAGACACTTGCTGACATGAGCACTCTTGAAGGTCTATAGCTGGAGTGGAGACAGCACTGTTCAGGTCCTTTGTGTGTGAGTCCAAGCTGAGCAGTCAGCTGCAAAATCCCTCTGCCACTGGAGAAGGCTCCACCAAATGCCAGCAGCTCTGGTTCACTGGGCTGGTCAATCTTCCTCTCTTTGAACCCAGAGTTAATCTATATCTCTGAGGTCTGTCCCAGGCACCATGTTCCCAAAGAGCCCAGTTACTCACCGTTTCCTACTGTGTGCAGGTTGTGTAGCCCTTCTCAGCCACAGGCACAACCAGAGTCTCTCTTCTCTATGGACTATCAGTAGCCCCTGAAGTAGCCTGTTATATCCAAGCCTCGTACACAGATAGAAACCAATCAGTAGATAAGGATCTACCAGGAGATCTTGGAGCCTCTGACAGGTGATCCTGACTGGGGTTTGGCCAAGAAGCTATCAAGCGCTGGCACTTCACTTGACCCTCTACCCACTGTCATGCTGGATCCAGCCTGTGGCCCAGCAGGAACCTGGGGCAAGCTCCCTGTCTGTCCCATCCCCACATGCCATTCAGAGTGACCAGCTATGAGGGCCATGTGTCTCTTGAAGTACTGCCATGAGCCAGAAGAGGGAGGGGCTTCACACATTGCCCCTCCCTCAGCACTCTCAGCTCCCGTTAAGTGGAAACTTGCCAATGGGAGCTGCCTGTTTGCAAAACAGCATGCAAAGTATCCCCTTAGGGCTTGTGGCACTCCCCCCAGCTCTTAGCCTCCTATGCACTCCTACCCCATATAACATAACCCCTCTCCACACCTGCTCCTGTACCCATACCTCCTCCCACCCCTTCCATCCTTTCCTGCATCCCTCCTCCAAGTCAGAATCCTCTCCTGCACTCATAATCATACCCCCTCCTGGATCCTGCCTACACCTCAATCCCCTACCTGAACTCTCTTCAGCTACCAACCTCCATCCCAGATCCCATGGCCTCTCCATTATTATCTTGATCATTTACCAAATTCTTGGAATGGGCCCCCCATCAAAAATTATTGCCCACTCTTGTTCTACTGCCCTGGGCTGAACATTTTCAAACAAACTCTTGCCTCAGGACTTGAGCTGACCTGGGAGTCAGGAGAAAACTTCCCCTGTGGACAGATTGGCCCATTACTGCCTGCTGGGGGTCTTTGGCACCTTATGCTGAAGCAGCTAGTATTGGTACCATTGGACCATGCTGGGTGTGTCTAGTTCAGCAGTTCATATGGAAGTCTGTTGAAAAGCAAATGAAGCTGAATATTTTGTTCCATTCTTTTTCATAACACTGTCGATTCTGTTTTCCAACTGCTGGGTGTCTTCTGGCCAAAATTAAAAGTGTGTTGCATGCTGGCTGCATTTGATACCCAACTAACAGAGACACCACACTCAGAAAACAGAAAAAAAAAGACAAAAATTTTGCATCTAAATAGCAGTGGCAGGCCTATACCAATAGGCTGAGTGGTTCAGGGTTGCGTGTCCCTTTGTCTGTTCACTCAGGTGCTGCTAACCCAATTGAAAAACATATCACTGTGCAAAAATTAATTTCTTCTTCCATGTGTATATTTATCTGGAGGCTGCAGTAAAGTGTAATGAGGGCTCTGTTTGCTCAATCAGATAATTTTCTAGCACATGCAGACTATAGAGATGAAAAGTCAGGACCCCTCCGAGCACTCCTGCTTCCAAAGCCCAAACTGACTAAGCACTCTACACAATTAACACAGTCCCTGTCTCCTTCACTACCAGTGGTACTTAGCATGGACGTAGCTCCAGTCACCTGAGGATCTCAACATTTTCTAAGAAATATTAATCACTCTTAGCCCCTTGGGGAAGAGGTGAAAGATTACACTGATATCACTTCCACCATCACTGACATGCAGCTGTTTGGCATCATCACTCAATGCTTTCAGATAGGAGGAATCTCCCAATGAGAATTTAGGATTTGATCCTGCAGGATCCTGAGCATTTTGGCCCTCGTCCAGCAAAGCACATCTTTCACTGTATGCACACAGTCTCATTGACGTCAAATGAAATAAAAGGGATCTAAGTACAGATCAGGTGACTTACAGGTCTAATTACAGCTCAAATTCAAATCAAATTCAAATTCGACACTTTGCACAGGGGTCTTAAAGACTCTAGTTATCTTACCCATTACAAAGATAGCTTCCCCAATTATCACCTCTAATATTAGCTCACAGACATTTACCTTCCTCCCCCTCCCCCCCGACATCCCTCTTCTGTTCTGAAATTTGATTTGTCCTCTTCATATGTGTTCTTTTTTTTAAATTGTATCCTTTGGTATATATGGTTGTGACTATTTTCTTCCACTATTTGATCTGAGGAAGTGGGTCTGGCCCACAAAAGCTCATCATTTAATAAACCATCTTGTTAGTCTTTAAAGTGCTACATAGTCCTGTATTTTGCTTCAATTACAGCTCAGGCACTCTATTTCTGTGGGCCCCACAAGATAGCCACCATATTGTCTCAGCACAGAAAGGCAAAGGTGTAAACTGAGCTGCCAGCACTGTTTCCTACAACAGCTGTGATCCCTGGACAACTCCAAACATCCAAAATTCATGAGTCACAGCCTCTCCCCTTTTCCCAAAATACATTAAAATAAACCAGGCAAATTAATGGGGAGTCCTCTCTATGCATCTTCTGGTCTCAGAGCCTCACACCATGCTCACCTTTTCAAGCTTTTCTCTGCAACCATGAAAGCTAGACATTTGCTTTTAAATAGCTGTCTATGAAAGCTGAAATTCTCAAATATGTGACTCTAGTACCCAGCACATTAAGCATTATCTAGAGCGGAGGGGCCAACCCGTGGTTCGCGAGTTGCATGTGGCTCTTCAAATTAAAAATTGCGGCTCCTGCATCCACACGTGTGACTCGCAGGCTGTGAAAAGGACAACTTATTTCTGTCTGCATGGGATGCCAGTGCAGACTTCAAAATGGCTGCCTTAAAAGGTCAATGCCTGCTCTGCTCTTAAATGGGCTGTGGCCAAATGGCTACCGGGGATTTCTTTTTTTTTTTGCTCCACTTTTTGTGCTGTATCCACCACTATTTTGGCTCTTCATCTGTAACGGGTTGGCAACCCTGATCTAGAGACTCAATCCTGATCAAAGTTGGCTACTCTGCATCCATGTGTCCTTTGCTGGTTTCTTTCTCCACCACACAATGACCATATCTGGCCCTGCTTAGCACATGAAAGTGGACAGAGACAGCATATACTGTGGTTTAAAATACATAGAAGCATAAAAACCAACAGGGCTTTAAGATGGGGAACTACCGTGGGTACAAAGAGTGGAGCTGAGCCCATCAGTGCACTAAAATCTGAGACTCTGTCCTGTCAGAAGAGGATGGGGAGGAGCGGATTCTGTTCTCAGAATTCCATGAGGGCGAGGCTTTGTCTAAACTACACAGCTTTTAGCAACATGACTGTGTTGCTAAAAGTCAAGCAGCGTAAATGCAGTTTATCGGGCCTTTTGTTGACTAAATGCTTCCATCCTCCATGAGATGGGTTCATGTCATCAACAGGAGAGCCCTCCTGCCAAGGGCTGTTTACATTGCTATTTGCTGCAGCAAAATGTCTGTCTTTCAGGATGGCTGGGAGAGGGGAAGCCCATGAACAAAAGTTTTGTGGCTCATTTGGTGGTGTAGACAAAGCCTTAGGGACTTCAACTGAATGCAGAATTTGGTAGCTTCTTAAAAAGGACAACAGCTTTCACAGGCCAGTCCTGTGTGTTTGAACCTCTCATGGCTAATCAGCAAGCTGCAGCCAGCAATTGGAGTTTATTTTGGAATCAGTGGTGTGTAGAGAGACTCTCTCCTATGTTTCACCACATAGCTGCACAAGAGCAAAACCTTGTGATAATAAAGCTGGATTTTGCCTGGAGTCCTTTTTTCTCCCAGTGTATTTCTAACAGAAGAATAAAAATAAAAAATCCCTCCTAAGTCAGTGACCACAAGAAGAATGTATAGCATGTTAGTGACATTATACCATCCCCTTCATTGATGCTGGTACATGCCTGTGTCCTGAAATCAGTTTCCCATTGGATAGCTTTTCGAAGGAATACATGATGTTGGGATCAGACCAGTTTGGCAGGGATAAAGGCTGTGACAGGGTACAGGACATAGATGGTGCATCAAATGCACCTGCTGAGAAGATAATGGATCCAATGATGCCTTTGGTGTAAATTTTCCCTAATTGTGTGTGTTCATGTGTTCAGATAAGTGGTTCTCAAAGCATGGCTCATGGCAAGGAACCTGCATTAGCGCTCCAGTCCCAGAGCCCCCCTCCCACGAGGTTGGAACAACAGCACCAGCTTCCCATTGTGGGTGAGGAAGGTCAAGCCTCATTTGTGAAGGGAAGAGGCTCCATGTACTACAGCTTTCCCTCCCCCTCCACTGGCTGTGGGAATGGCAGCACAGGACACCACTCACCTGGAGGCTTTCCCCTGCTGCTCCCATTGGCCAAAATCATGGCCAATGGGAACAGTGATGGGAGGTACCTGGGAGTGGCATGAGGTATGGAGCCAGATAAGCACCCCCTCTTCCTCATGTCCAGAACCCACACCTCCATCCCACTCATACACACCCTCCTGCTAAGACCCTGTACCCCCACCATTCTTCTGTATCCTCTTCCTCCCAGTACCCCCATCTCCACTCCAATCCTGCATCCTCCTTTCCACCCAGAACCCCCACCTGCATACTGCATCCTCCCTCCCATCCAGACCTCCCCTACTCTCAGCCTGCTCCTGCACCCATTTTGTCATTGTGGATAATTAGCCCATGGTCTGCAGAAAGGTTTGCGTTGAGCAGGGTAGGCCATAGGTCAGGAAGTTTAAGAACCATTGGTTTAGATTTAGTGAGTAGAGTCAGCTCTAATTTGGGGGAGGGGATGGGAGATAAGAAGGGACTACTGCAGTTATCTAATCTGACCTCCTGCATAGCCCAGGCCAGGAAATTGCAGCCCCATGATTCCTGTGTCAAGTTTGAAAGTTTTGGATCAGTTAGTGCAGGGCTACTTAACTTTAGAAGCCCTGGGGGCCACAACGATATTCTCAGCACCTGCCGAGGGTGGCAATTTAAGTGTGGTTGTATATACATGCAAATATATGCAAATAGCTTATTTCACACTGATGGGCATGAATACAAAGACTAAGGCGAGACTACACAACATGCAGGACTCATTTAAGTCAGTTCTGCTGTTATTAAAAAATGCAATATTTACCCGATTTCTATCCATTTGACAGCACTTTTAATGAGCAATGACAGTCCAGGAATTTAACTACTAAAATGCATATCAACAGAAGACAATTATATTGACGACTTTTTTGTTTTGGCTCCCATCCATGGGTTGCGTGAGGAATCCCATGTAAATCCAAACTGCACTGCAGGTCACAAACAAACAGGCTACGGGACACGTGAGACCCTCAGGCCGCATGTTGAGTAGCCCTGAGTTAGTGCATATTTTAAAGAAAGCCTCCCAAAATTGATTGAATACAGCAAACAGAAGATCCATGACATTCCAAAGTTAATTGGTCCAATATTCTCACACTTACTCTCTTTCTCTTACCAAAGATTTCATTCTTCCTATCTTCTTTGCTACCAGTGGTACTGATAATACTTTGTGTGTACATGTCACTAGTCACCTCAGGATCTCAAAGTATTCTAATAAATATTAGTATCTTCCTTGCCCCCCCCCCACACTTGCTTTCATATCTGCCTTTTCATATGGATTTTTTCTATTCAAATTGATTTGTAATTATTTTTTTAAAATAAAAAGGATAAGACTTTCTTTGCACCATGAACAAGCTTACAATCTCCAGCTGCACTACCAAGGATAAAAATTGATAAAGGTCACTGACTATAGTAGACTTCTGATAATCCGTAACCTTTGGGACTTAGATAGTGCCAGATTATCAGATATGCCAGACTATCAGGAGGTACTATATAAAGTGTTTTATATACTATATACTATATAAAGTGTTTTAACCCTTTTTATTGTAGCACAAGCACTGTCCAGTCACACAATGCCAGTGGCAGACTGACTCAGTCCCATCCAGTTTCGCTTGGTTCAGCTGCTGCCGCTTCTGCCTTGTGACTCGTTTTTTTCCCAAAGCTCGCTTACTAGGCTCTTGCCATTTTGATGCCAGACTATCGGTCGTGCTGTACAATTGGATGCCAGACTATTTGAGTTTTACTGTATCATGATTAGGGGCATAAATTTATACTCTGCTGGAATCAGGAAGAAATCTCTTCCCCTGGTTTATAATCATGGTGGTCAAAGTATTTTGGCTCATGGCCCACCTGACAACTCAAACCTTTCCATGGACTCCAGTTGCTAATGGAAACTTGTTAATTACATAATTACACCCAAGCCATTTTGCTAGTGCTGCAGCTAGAGAGAATGGTTTAATTTAACCAGTAAGAAAGGAAATATTAAATTATTAAGCAGATTAAGCACTTTCATTTCCCCATATTAGTTTATTTATGATAAGGGTGAGGAATCTTTTATGAATCAGGGGCGACTGACCCACATAAAAATCAGATGGGTACCACATGAAGCAGAAGCAAAAAAAAAAAAAAAAAATCGTTCCACAAACCTCCAACCCTCACTGATGTGGCGTCCAAAGAGACACCTCACTCCTCCAGTGCTCCAGGTCCATGGGGCAAGGAGAAGGGACAGGAAAAGTTGAGGTTCGGGGCTTCCCATGGGCCAGATTTACTCTTCTGTAGGCTCTGGGGTGGGAACAAAAATAAGGGTTTCAGTGTGTGAAATAGGGGTACCAGCAGGATCTGGGCAGGAGTTGGGGTATAGAAGAGGATACGGATGTGAGGTCTGGGTGGAATGTAAGGTGCAGCAATAGGCTGGGAATAGGATGTCCGCCAAAGGGGAGGGGGCAAGAACACCAAGGTTCAGTGTGTGGCTGGGAGGGGGGGGGGGGAGATGCAGGAACAGGCTGGGGATGTGGGGTCTGGGCATGAGGGGCTGTGGGGCACTTACTCACTTTCATGCCCCATGCCACACCCAGGCACCATATTCCAGGCATTGCCTCCTGCTGCTCCCATTGGTTTCAACTCCAGACGATTGGAGAAGCTGTGAAAGCTTCCAGGCAAGTGCATCTGTGCACTGCTGTTTCCCCAGCTGGGGGATGGGAAGGAGGGGTGGCAGTGTGTGGAGCCACTTCTGGCTCTGCTTCTTCCCAGCAAGGTGGATCCGGTGTGGAGGCTCAGGGCTTCCCTGACCCAGAGGGAAGTCTGCGCTGGTGCGTCAACCTCGGGGGGACGGGATAGGGGGACAGATGATGGAGAAGATGGAGAAAGGCTGTTCTGTGTAGTGACGGATGGCAGAACAAGGAGCAATGGTCTAAAGTTATGGTTGGAGAGGTCCAGGTTGGATATTAAGAAAAACTATTTCACTAGGAGAGTGGTGAAGCACTGGAATGGGTTACCTAGGGAAGTAGAGGAATCTCCATCCCTAGAGGTGTTTAAGTCTCAGCTTGACAAAGCCCTGGCCGGGTTGATTTAGTTGGGATTGGTCCTGCCTAGAGCAGGGGGCTGGACTTGATGACCTTCTTAGATCTTTTCCAGCTCTACGGTTCTATGATTCTATGACAAGGCTGATGCACCAGCATGGGCTCCAGAGAGAGTGAGGGAGGGTACAAGGTGGGGCTGAGCTTGAGTTGTGGATCAGGTGATTGTAGACCATTAGTGCTCCAGTAACCACAGTTTGAGAGCAACTGTACTTCACCTTGCTGCTTCTTGATACAAACTGGACAGCAACCAGTTAAACTCAGACAGACCTTTAAAAACCACACAGATTATTAAAACTTTTCAAATGTGTTGGATTGAGGTAATGATTCTCAGTACCCTATTTACCAATACCCTGAGCCAGTTAGTATCCCTAGAGCCATGATTTACACAGCATTAAAACATTTTACTCCAGTTCCACAAGCCAGAGGTAAGTAGTTTGAATTTCATACAGGAACTGTTACAGGGGAGTGGGCATGAGGCTGGAACACCAGTGTGAGCTTCCTGTTGTGCGGAGAGGAATGGAGGACAGAAGAGGGGCTGAGGTTGCACTGCAGACCACTTGGAAGGTGGACATGGGCCACTAGAGTCCACGGACCACAGTTTGAAAACCATTGGTTTATAGTACTGTGCAATTCAATAGACCATGTTTTTTTCCTTAGGCATCTTTTACTGGACACTATCAGAAATGGATAGACCCTTGGTCTGTCCCAGTCTGACAACTGTTAGATTCACAGTAAGACCTAACCGTGTAGTTAAAAAGGCTGACCATTATCAGACAGGAAAATGGTGAAGTAATTTCATATTTGCTATCTGATTGGCTGATGCAGTGAAGTCAATTATATCTATTAATTCATGTTTATTACAACAGTGCCTTGGACTAACCAAAAACAGACCTCCATTAAAGTAGGCACTATACAGACAGACTAGTAGACAGCTGAGACCTGAAGAGCTTCTAATCTAAAAGGATAAGACAGGGATGTAACATGATTTCCATCTACTTCAGCAGGCTGTGTGGCTCAAGTTCTAAAAACATAAGACTTTTTTGGAAACAACTTGATGATTTTAGAGATGCACAGGTAGACACTTCTTTAACACTACCTCTAGACTGCACCCCTCTGTTGACAGAGGGATGCAAATCAAGCACTTTGAGATTTAAGTATTCTGCCCCTCATTAGTATAAACATGGCCACGGCTTTTTTTCAAAGCGGAGTTTTTTTTTCGAAAAAAACCCCAGCAGTCTAGACACAGATCTGTCAAAAATAAGGCCTTTATCGACAGATCCTATATTTCTCAAAAAAAAATGAGGTTTACAGGATCTGTTGAAAAAGGCTTTATTTTTGACAGATCCACATCTAGACTGCTGTTTTTTTCAGAAAAAAACCCTCCATTTTGAAAAAAGTTGTGGCCATGTTTATACTAATGAGGCATGGGATATTTAAATTCTTGCTTCATTAGAAATTTTGATGTGCCTAATCTACATCTCTCTGTAGAAGGAGAGGTGTAGTCTAGACACACCCTAAATGACCTGATTTTCAGGTGGAGATGAGCTTTCATATTCTGAACATCAGACCCTTTCCTGGGCATCTCCAGTTAGACACCTAAAAATGGAGGCACCCCCAAATCACCAGTCACTTATTAAAATCATGCATTGAACTTTTAGCCCTGGCTATCATGTATTCCAGCCTTCATCCCCAGCAATTAAACATTAAAGAAACAGCAGGAGAGAAAACAAACCATTTCAGAGAGTATTTCAACCATTTCTCTCTGACCAGTTATTATTGTTATAATCATTAATAATTATCAGATTAAGCTCCATGTGGAAACACTTCTTACACTTATTAGAGCCAGAAAAAGGAAGGATAAGTTGCCAGATTTGGATCACGCTCCTAAATGACTTTGTGAACTTGTGTTATAGCAGTGTACCTCTGACATCAAGGGAAAAAACCCTGCTTGACTTTGGAGTAATTTTATTAACTTCAGCTGGTTCTGAGAGCTGACAGTGACAAAACTAGGGAATATTCCTCTGTGTGTTTAGTACATCTTTGGCAGGTGTCAAGGTATATTCTCTGCCTTGTCACTCACCACAGTGCCCATTAGATAATTATTTCATGTAATCATGATTATTACATGTTGATATGCCACTCATACGAATAGCCCCTGGTTGCTGTCATTCACTAGAATTTGATGTACAAGGCTGGGTTGTCAGAAAGGAACTTCAGGGCATGATATTGGTGCATATTTTAAAAAAATTAAATAAACCCAGCCATTTTTGCCAGTCATCCCATTACATTCCCTGAATCTGTTCAGCGAAAAAGAAACTCTGGAAGCATGGAGAGAATAATTTGCTATGCAGCCTCCATGCCAGGCCCACCAGACAGAGCAGTTTCAAAATAAACAGCAACATGAAGTCACCAGGATAAGGAAAGACAACAACTATGTCCTGTAAACTATTTCCGTGTTAGCGGCGAGGAGTTCTGTGGCACCTTATAGACTAACTGAAGTGTAGGAGCATATGCTTTCGTGGGCAAAGACCCACTTCGTCAGATGCAGGTAGTGGAAATTTCTAGAGGCAGGTATAAATATGCAGGCCAGAATCAGGCTGGAGATGACGAGTCTGGTCCTGAAGTTTTTGCTGTAGGATGGCTACCTTTAGAAAACTGCAGAAAAAAAACAAAAAAAACAAAAAAAAAAACTTCAGGACCAGACTTCAAAGAGAAACTGCTGAGCTACAGTTCATCTTCAAGTTTGACACAATCAACTCTGGATTAAACAAAGACTGTGAATGGCTTGCTAACTACAAAACCAGCTTCTCCTCTCTTGGTATTAACACCTCCAGATCAGCTACTAGAAGTGGGCCTCATCCTCCTTGATTGGATCCACCTCGTCATCTCCAGCCTGATTCTGGCCTGCATATTTATACCTGCCTCCGGAAATTTCCACTACATGCATCTGACGAAGTGGGTCTTTGCCCACGAAAGCTTATGCTCCTACACTTCAGTTAGTCTATAAGGTGCCACAGGACTCCTTGCCACTTTTTCAGATTCAGACTAACACGGCTACCCCTCTGATACTATTTCTGTGTTGTATCTCCTGGTATTGCATCATTTTCCAGATACATATTCACCTTTGTGTTTCTGGCTTTTTTTCCTTGTAAACTACATTATAGCTACTCTGTATAACTGCCAGCACAGGGCAGTTGGTGGAAATATGCATAAAGTGGAAAATAGCAATGTGAATTTGAACACAAGAATGGCCTGACTGAGTCAGACCATTGGTTCATTTTGCCCAGTACAGGCAGTCCCCGGGTTACATGGATCCGACTTACATCGGATCCCTACTTACAAATGGGGTGAGGCAACCCCGCACTAGCTGCTTCCCCCCAGCAGACCAGGGAGACGCGAAGCTAGCGCCCCCCCGCAGCAGAGCAGGGAGACACTGAGCAACTTTTCTCAGCAGACAGCTCAGCTTGAGAATAAAGGACTGAGGGAAGTGAGGTGTGGGAGAATAAAACTGAGCTCTGGAGAAATGGTTGGCTATAGTTTCCCCTACAATATGTACCAGTTCCGACTTACATACAAATTCAATTTAAGAACAAACCTACAGTCCCTATCTTGTACGTAACCCGGGGACTGCCTGTATTCTGTCTGACAGTGGCTCCTGCCAGGCATTTCATAGGAAATGAACAAAGCAGTTTCAAATGAGGCATCCCCAGCTGCTGGCACTAAGAGGTTTAGGGATGCCCGGGGAGTGGAAGCATCGGACATCCCAGCTAATAGTTCCTGGAATATTGGTTTATCAATGACTTATCTAATTCTTTTTGAACCCTAGTTATACTTTTGGCCTTCACAACATCCCATGGCGACCTGTTTCCCAGGTTGGCTATCCACTGTGTGAAGAAAGAATTCCTTTTGTTGGTTTTAACTCTCCTACCTATTAATTTCATCAGGTAAGCCCTAGCTCTTGTGTTATGTGAAGGGTAAATAACCATTCCTTTTTCCACACCAATGCCGATTTAAAATTTAAATGTCTTATCTAGGAGGAACAGGCCCAGTCTTTTTACTCTCTTCTTGTATAGAAGCTGTTCCATACCCCTCACAATTTCTTTGATCCTTCTCTATATACCTTTTTCAATCTTAATATATCTTTTCTGAAATGGGATGACCAGACCTGCACAAACTAGTCATAGGTACTAGTGTAGACATAGGAGTACCATGGATTTATGCCAGCAAAAGACAAGTGCTGAACAGAGTTAGCCGCCACTGTATTTATCTGCACCTCTGCAGGTACGGGCTCTTCAGCTCCTGTTGGCCATGGATTGCTGTTCTTGGCCAAGAAGAGATGTGGGAAGTGGTGTCCCAGTCTGCACCACTTCCTGCAGCTCCATTGGCCCGGAATGGTGATCTAACACTTTATCTTAGCCCAAAGGCTGAGAAGTGATGCTTCCTTTTGTTTGTCTTATTTAGATTGTGAACATTTTTTTTTTATAAACTCTAACCTAATGGGGCTATGATTTTGGTTGAGGCCACCTGTTATAACACAAACAACACATTGACATAGGCACCTGTGATCAACTGGACAACACTCCACAAGCATACAGTTTCCATACTGGGGGCATTCAAAATTAGAGACGCATCAATATCCACAATCTCTCCACGACAGCTAAGCAAATAATCTATTGTGATTAATTCGACAAATTTTACTGTTTCTGTTGGCAAGTTGTGTATGAACAGAGATTCTCTCAAACAGAATTGTTTTTCCAACACCGTTTTGCCCAGAGATTTCTAAGAATAACTCACAGGCCTGCTCCTGAATACAGCCACAGACAACAGCACACATTCACCAGTCTGGAGTTCATAACAGGATCAGGATCTTTGTGTGTAGACATAGGTATGGGAGATAAGGTGGTAGGGGGTGCTGCACCTCCCCCAGTTTTTCCACCTGGTTTCTCTACATCCTGTAGCCAGCCACACCGCTGCCTCTGCCAGCCCTGTGTACCAGCTTCTGGGTAGGCTCTCCAGAGGCATGGGACTCCTACCAGAGGCATGGGTCTCCTGTCATGCCTGCGGTATAGGTCACTGGTCCTGGAGGCTGCACTGCCACTTCAGGTCATGCTGAGAGCCCAGAGTTTTGCAGCTGCCTTCAGCTGTGGCTAAACTGATAACTCTCCTGGACAGGATAGACTGGATGACATTGGTTCCAATGGCATTTGGTCCATCTAGTGAGGAAAAGTTGGCAACCCTAGGTGTTACCTCAGCCTGGGATGGTGAGGGGCATGAACAGGTTAGGGGGGCAATTCTCCCTGTGAACTGAGTGCTTGGGCAGCCATTCAGGAGAAATTCAAATGCCATCCAGCGATTAGCAGAGTGCACACCATTAGGTTTGTGATTCTATTGATGGTACACATTTGCATATGGCTCAGTGCACATAGAAAAATTTATTCTGCACATGGGTGGTAAAGATTAGAGGGAACATTGTAAGGGGGGCACAGATCAGAACCCCAATCCTAAAATTAATTCGAGCACTGCTGCCTGTAGATGGCTTTTGGCCATATGGGATATATTTCTGTTCTCTCATTGGATTAACTATTAAAATCAGGTTTCCAGTGTGAACACAATTCTACAATCACAAGTCACTTTAGGAGGATATTCTACAATATTTGTTCTTCCAAGTAATTTTCCCACTTGGGAACTCACTTCCAAGTATGTGCAGAGAAAATTAACAAATGAGACACAAAGTAAATTGGTTTGAAATGAACGTACATTTGAAGAAAACTTTTGCAGCATTTTCCCAGTTCCAAACAAAGCCTATCCCAAATAAATTCTCCCCTGTTCAAGTTCTTTCATTCTATTTCTAAGGCAGAGTTTGCAGAATAGCTAGGTCATGTGTTGTATAACAAATGTAAGAAGATTTACTTGTTGAAATGTATATAAGTTGCCTTTTGTACCATGATTACCTTACCAAGTGATTTTTTTTAACCTGTAACTGAAGTAAGGGGTGGCAACCAGCTAGCAACAAAACACAGACTCAAAGGGCTGAAGTGGGAACACAGATGCCACCTGGAATTGCAGGGAGAATTTAAGCAAGCAAAAATCCAAACTAAAATACTGGCTGGACACAGCTCCTTTTGCAGAAAGATCACAAAGAAGGAAGGACTTTGGCTTTAAGCCTGTTCCACTGCTGTGATGGATAGATCCTCAGCAGATGAAAAATCACTGAACTCAGTAGAGCTATGCTCACAGGCCCAGCCAAAGAGTTTGCAGGGTCCAAGTCCAAGGCAGTATGTTGTGGATGACTGCATCGCGTGGCTGGATGGCTTCTAGTCAGGGCAGTGAACAAGCAGCTGGGCGGGTGCCAGGCAGTGCGGGGCCCAAAGCAAGTGCCTTGTTCACCTTGCCCTAAGGCTAGGACTGTGTGCTCATTTACAGTAGCTGATGAAATAACCTGAAACAAGCTGTCAAAAGACACAGGGAAGGAAGGATAAACTACTCAAAAAGGATCGGACGCTGAGAGCTCAGAATAGGCTGACGGATTCTGCTAAACATGCTGTCTTCAGACAGATGTGGGGTGCCTGGTCATATCTGGTTGGCATATACTGGTCCATTTTCTGAGATGAAACTCATCCAGCTGCATCACCCACAAAGATTAAGACCCTGGCTGTAAATGGTTGTCCATTTACATTCACTGAGTTGTGGCCCGTGAAGCAGGTATGACCAGAGTTTCTGCTATTGCTGTTCTTTTGAAAGTCCAGCAGTGAAAGTATAATACAGAAGGTACACACATTGCAGGGACAAGACATCTTGGTGGTTACAGAGATGGCCTGCAGTGGAAAGAGCATCCATAGATAACCTGTGGGATACACCAAGGGGCAATTAGTCCTCTCACCCCACTAAGCACACTTGAATACTTGCAGAGGGATCCCACATAGCAGTGTGTGCCAGACACATGATAGCCCAGAAGAAACTTTCTAGAGGTCACAGTGAAGTCATAAATCTCCTACCACTGGTAAGACACCAGCTCATTTTGGAGTTTGAGCCAGAAGACAAAAGGAGCCTAACATGAGTTACCTTGCCTGACTTGTACATTTCATCTAGCTGGAACATATTCAGCTTTCATAGTATGTGCTTTTAATATTAAAAGTCTTGCCCACTGCTGTTGTTGACATTCCTTGAATCTATCCATTTATCCCTGTGGCAGGCCCCTCCCAACTGAGTCCCCAACACCGCTACGATACAGTTTGTAGCTGGCACTTTAAACAAGGCCAAGGCCCTCTGGCCTGAGTCCACAATGTAGTTCAGGGGTTATAGCAGGGCACACCCCCGGGTAGGGGGACCCGGGCCCACCCTATTCCACCGGGTCCCAGCCCAGGGCCCTGTGAGCAACCGGGTAACGGGTCACTCTCTCGGCAGGGCAGTCCGGCCAAAACGCACCGAGGTTATCTGGGAGGGAGAGGTGGCTCCCGCTCCTGCCCTGGGCCACTTCCTACCCAGTCCCCGGGGGTGCCTTCCCCTGTACCTGCCCAGCTGGCTGCGAGCTCCATGCCGGCATCCCCTCGGTCGGTAGTCCCGGGGTTGCCCCAACTCGCCTCCGCGTCCTTTTCCACCTCTCCTGGCATCCCCAGCAACAGCTGAGAGGGCGCTCCCTGCCCCAGTCCTTCTCCTCCAGCCATCTCTCCAGACTGAGTCTTTCCCCAGGCTTTTATAGCCCTGCTGCAGCCCGGGCATGCTCGGTAGAGCTGTGGGGGAGGGGCCTCTGCAGCCAGGTAACCCTGACTGGGCCCTGTAGGTTCAGTGCGGGGCTGCCTCACCCCGTCACAATCCCCCTTCCATAAGCCTCCATAGTCACCTTGAGCCCTAGCAAAACTGACGAGGATTACAGGTTTCCACTGCACTTAAACGTTTGCATTAAGGCTCTTTTTTCAGCCTCAGGAAGTTTTCTGCCTTAAGAAATAACAAATTTGTTAAAAATCAAACACTAGCCAAAATTATCTGGGTTACAGTCAGATTGAACCTGTGTAAATGATGTGAATATGTCAGGGTCTGGTCAGTCCGAGGAATATGCCACAGATATGGCTACACAGGGCCCTGACATTTTGAGGGGCCCATTTTATTAGCACCCCTTCCCACCTGAGCCCTGAATATGCCCAGCATTTTGCTTCAAACCATAGATCAATGCAATCTTGAAATCTAACCTGTTTCACAGCAGAGTCATTCTGCTTTGACCCCTGGTAACTCTCTGCCCTACCCCCACTTAGTAAAGTCCCCTTCCATCCCTTAGCAACAAGAATCCTTGAAACATGGTTCCTAAGCCCTCCCAAGCCCCACATTTGCTGTGAGGGTCACTGAAATCTACCTGTGACTTAACACATCTCACAGCTTACCTAGCTCCCAGTTCCCAGCCTTGTGCCAATACGTTTATTTTGCAGAGACGCAGGAGAATTCCAGTCCCGCTTCAGTGGCAGTGAAATCAGCTTGATGGCAAGATGGATTGATAATTAAATTCACTATTGAGATATGCACATTCTTCTCCCCTGCCATTTAAGCATACATAAAACATTTTATTATTCTACTGATTTAGGAACCTGAATTTAAATATTAGAGTATTAAATTGATACTTAATTAGTTGACTGAATGTTCTGCCTTTTATCAGTGTTGACAGATCTTAATTATCACTGGGGCTGTGAAAGCTGATAGAACAGCTGATGGCAGCTGTAACACCAGGAATATTAAAGTGTCTCAGAATTATTTGTCTATTTTTCCTCATCTCTCTCTTGCTCTGGTCTTTAGGCAGTTCTGGAGTCTCTGTGATGACTTGACAATTGGTGACATTGTTCAGATCTGGCTATGACATTCTCAAAGGCACTAGGAACTGGGAACCTGGAATGAGGGAAACTATGATGATCCACAGGGCCCAAATTTTAAAATAAAGCTAATGAGAGAGAGGATTTTCCCATTAATTATTTCCCCATCTGATTAATAAATTAGACAGACAGGAGCAGTATTTTCAGAAGTCCCCAAGTCACTTAGACAACTTTAAGTCCTATTATCATAAGACAGGGGTGAAGAGCTAAGGCAAAGAGCCACAATAGTTGGGGGGTAGTGCAAAGGAACACTGCCACTTTAAACAAAACTCCAGGTGGCTTTTTGGCCACATCAGGCTCCTTTTGGCCGGCGCCATCTTGTCGGTGCCATTTTGCTTCACTGTGCCAGACATTGAACACAGGGAACCAAGAGCCAAGAGGGTAGTTTTCAGGAGTGCAGGGGTGGCTTCGCGAGCAATGGGGGAGGCTTCACAAGCCGCAATATAAGGGGGGGAAGAGCCACGTGCGGCTCGTAAGCCATGGGTTGGCCAGCCCTGTATAAGAGATTTAGGCTCAGTGAGATAAGTTCCTAAGTGACTAGGTCACAAAAATAGGACTTAAGTTCTTGCAACGTTTTTACCCAAGGACTTTATAGTAGACTCGATGCATCATCCATGGCGACACAGAACTTCTCAGAGAGAATAGGACACACATCCTCTTGCTCAAAAGAGGCATACCAAGAACACCTGAATTAAAGATCTTTGTAACTTGGTTAGTTGTATAGGACCAATGACGCTCAATGACCCCTCTGCGTCTGTGTCCCCTACTCTGTGTGTGTGTAAAACTGAGAGCACTCACCTAATGATCCCTCCCCACTGTCAGAGGATGCCTGTGACACATCCAGGCCCAGGGGTACCGGCTCTAAGCTCAGTGTCACGGTGCTGGCTGTGTTCTTCTCATCCTGTCCCTGCTTTCCCTCCTCCTCCTCCTCCTTCTCTTCCTCCTCCTTAGTGAGCTCTGGGCGGTCAACGATGAGTGTTTTGAACCTTGAGTCCACCACCATGAGTGGGAAAAAGGCTTCCCCATCCCCTGGAATCTGATGGAGCTCCTGGTAATAGGGGCAGGAGTGGGGTCCTGCACCAGAGCAAGAGCTGCACTCCCTGGCCCTGGCAGAGCTCCTTATCTTTACTCTGGACCTGTTCTGAGGTCCAGGGTGGGTGTTCCTGCTCCACCAGGGCCTCAGCCATGTGCCCATAGATATCAAAGTGCAGATGCTGATTTGTATCATGGATGACGCAACCTACCCACTGATGCCGTGTTATCTACCAGCCCTGTGCTCTTGGGAGCTAGGGAGTGACATTCATGGAAAACCATCCTAGCCCTATAAAAACTCCTATCCTTGTCCCAAGAAAAACTGTTCTGAAACCTGGATTTAAACTGCATCAGTTCCATTGAGACTTCTTCATCTCCTGTCTGATCGTGCTGGGGGCTCTGCTCGGCTTATCTCGTGCCCTCTGGACTGCCGACTACCATCATCATCTGGGAACCCCGATCAGTGCAAGCTCCATGGAGTGAGGAGGTCTCTCTCTCTCTCTCTCTCTCTCTTCCATCAACTATTTCTCTAAGCATAGCCTCCTGACCCTGCCCTATGTAAACTGTTATATGGTTACCTAACATTTGTAATCAGTTCCAATTTAGATTTAATACTGTAACTGTTAGATTTAATATTGTAACTGTGTTGTGTGTTTGGCTCCCCATATATATAATAAATAACTTTCATTATTAAATCATAGAATCATAGAACTGGAAGAGACCTCAGAAGGTCATCAAGTCAGCCCCCTGCTCTAGGCAGGACCCATTCCAACTAAATCAACCCGGCCAGGGTTTTGTCAAGCTGAGACTTAAGCACCTCTAGGGATGGAGACTCCACTACTTCCCTAGGTAACCCATTCTAGTGCTTCACCATCCTCCTAGTGAAATAGTTTTTCCTAATATCCAACCTGGACCTCTCCCACCACAACTTGAGACCATTTCTCCTTGTTCTGCCATATGTCACTACTGAGATCAGCCTCTCTCCATCCTCTTTGGAACTGCCCTTCAGGAAGTTGAAGGCTGCTATCAAATCCCCCCTCACTCTTCTCTTCTGCAGACTAAATAAGCCCAGATCCCTCAGCCTCTCTTCATAGGTCATGTGCTCCAGTCCCCTTAATCATTTTGGTTACCCTCCGCTGGACCCTCTCCAATACGTCCACATCATTTTTGTAGTGGGGGGCCCAGAACTGGACACAATATTCCAGATGTGGCCTCACCAGAGCCAAATAAAGGGGAATAATGACATCTCAGGATCTGATGGCAGTGCTCCTCTTAATGCAACCTAATATGCCATTAGCCTTCTTGGCTACAAGGGCTCACTGTTGACTCATATCCAGCTTCTCATCCACTGTAACCCCCAGGTCCTTTTCTGCAGAACTACTACTTAACTGTTTGGTCCCCAGCTTGTAACTATGCTTGGGATTCTTCCGTTCCAAGTGCAGGACTCTACACTTGTCCTTGTTGAACCTCATCAGATTTCTTGTGTACCAATCCTCCAATTTGTCTAAGTCATTCTGGACCCTATCTCTGCCCCTAAGCGTATTTACCTCTCCCCCAGCTTAGTGTCATCCGCAAACTTGCTGAGGGTGCAATCCATCCCCTCATCCAGGTCATTAATAAAGATATTGAACAAAACTGGTCCTAGAACCGAACCTTTGGGCACTCTGCTAGAAACCGACCGCCATCCTGACATCGAGCCGTTCCTCACTACCTGCTGGGCCCTGATTCTAGCCATCTTTCTATCCATCTTACCGTCCATTTATCCAATCCACATTCCCTTAACTTGCTGGCAAGAATATTGTGGGAGACCGTATCAAAAGCCTTGCTAAAGTCAAGGTATATAACAACCACTGACTTTCCCATGTTCACCGAGCCAGTTACCTCATCATAGAAGCTAATCATATTGGTCAGGCACGACTTGCCCTTTGTGAATCCATGCTGAGTATTCCTAATCACTTTCTTCTCATCCAAGTGCCTCAATATGGATTCCTTAAGGATCCCTTCCATGATTTTTCCAGGAACCAAGGTAAGACTGACAAGGCCTATAGTTCCCTGGATCATACTTCTTCCCTTTTTTGAAGATGGGCACTACATTTGCCTTTTTCCAGTCATCCAGGATTTCTCCCAATCTCCACAACTTTTCAAAAATAATAGCCGAAGGCTCCATAATGATATTTGCCAAATCCCTCAATACCCTCGGATGCATTAAATCTGAGCCCATGGATTTGTAACAAAATACAGGACTACATATATCTTCCACTATTTGATCTGAGGAAGTGGGTCTGGCCCACGAAAGCTCATCATCTAATAAACCATCTTGTTAGTCTTTAAAGTGCTACATAGTCCTGTATTTTGTTTCATCTACACCAGACTAACATGGCTACATTTCTATCCCCATGGATTTGTGTACGTTTAGCTTTTCTAAATAGTTCCTAACTTGTTCTTTACTCACCACGGGCTGTCCATCTTCATCCCATCTTGTGTCACCTAGCACAGAAGTCCAGGAGCCGACCTTGTCCGTGAATACAGAGGCAAAGAAAGCATTGAGTACTTCAGCTTTCCCCACATCACCTGTCACTAGGGCTGTGTCTAGACTACATGCCTCTGTCGGCAGAGGCATGTAGATTAGACACATAGGCAAAGGCAAATGAAGCCGCGATTTAAATGATCGCGGCTTCATTTACATTTACATGGCTGCTGCGCTGAGCCAACAAACAGCTAATCAGCTGTTTGTCAGCTCGCGCGCTAGTCTGGACGCTCCCCTGCTGACATCAAAGCCCTTTGTCGGCAGCCCCGTTATTCCTCGTGGAATGAGGTTTACCAGGGCTGCCGACAAAGGGCTTTGATGTCGACAGGGGGAACGTCCAGACTAGTGCGCGAGCCGACAAACAGCTGATCAGCTGTTTGTCGGCTCAGCGCGGCAGCCATGTAAATGTAAATGAAGCCACAATCATTTAAATCGCAGCTTCATTTGCCTTTGCCAAAACAACAAATCAACATGGCTCCGTCGACGGAGCCATGTAGGCTAGACGTACCCTAGGTTACCTCCTTCATCCATTCGGGGACGCACACCCTCTCTGATCACCTTCTTCTTGTTAACATACCATTCTTGTTATCCTTCACATCCTTAGCCAGTTGCAATTCCATTTGCGCTTTCGCCTTCCTGATAATCCCCCGGTATTCTCGAACTATACCTTTAAACTCCTCCCTGGTCATTTGTCCAAGTTTCCACTTTTTGTAAGCTTCCTTTTTGTGCTTAAGTTCACCAAGGATTTCCCCTGTAAGCCAATCCGGTCTCCTACCATGTTTGCCTCTCTTGCTACGCGTCGGGATGGTTTCTTTCTATGCCTTCAATAAGGCTTCTTTAAAATACTGCCAGCTGTCCTAGACTCCTTTCCCCTTCATGTTAGCATCCCAGGGGATTCTGCCCATCAGGTCTCTGAGGGAGTCAAAATCTGCTTTTTTGAAGTCCAAGATGTGTATTTTACTACTCTCTTTTCTTCCTTTGGTCAGGTTCCTGAAATCTACCATCTCATGATCACTCCTTCCCAGGTTGTCACCCACCTCCGCTTCTCCTATTTGTTCCTCCCTGTTTGTGAGCAGAAGGTCAAGCTGCACATGGCCCCTGTTCGGATCCTTCAGCACTTGTGTCAAGAAGTTATCCCCAACATTCTCCAAAAACTTCCTGGATTGCCTGTGTACTCCTGTATTGGTTTCCCAACAGATGTCAGGGTGATTAAAGTCCCCCACGAGAACCAGGGCCTGCGATCTGGAAGCTTCGCTCAGTTGTCCGAAGAAAGAATCTACCTCATATACCTGATTCAGTGGCCTGTAGCAGACACCAACCACAACATCACTGCTGTTGTTTGCTCCTTTAAACCTAACCCATAGACTTTCAACAGGTTTTTCTCCCTCTTTATACTGGAGTTCAGAGCAATTGTAGTGCTCTTACATATAATGCAACTCCTCCTCCTTTTCTCCCCTGCCTGTTCTTCCTGAACAGTCTATACCCTTCCATCCCACCAAGTCTCTGTTATCCCAATTAAATCATATTTCCTGGACTGGGCTAGGGCCTCCAGATCTTCCTGTTTGTTATCCAGGCTTCTCGCATTAGGGTGTGTCTAGACTACAGGGTTTTGTCGACAAAAGTGGACTTTTGTCGACAAAACTATACCTGCGTCCACACTACCGCTGAGTTCTGTCGACATAACGTCGACAGAACTCAGCAGTTTTGTCGACGCTGGTAAACCTCATTTTACGAGGCATAACGCCTTCTGTCGTCAGAGTTTCTGTCGACAGAAGGTGTCATTGCATGTAAACTGTCCTTTGCGTCTACACTACCATGTCGACAAAGCAGCTTGCTTTGTCGACAGAACTCAATGAGGTATAGATACTCTTTGTCGACAGAAGTTTTGTCGACAGTATCTGTCGACAAAACTTCTGTCAACAGAAGCCTGTAGTCTAGACGTACCCTTAGTGTACAAACACTTCAGGTAACCAGTTGATTGCCCTATCTTCTCCATTCGAAACAGGGGTCCTCCTTTCTTGCTCCTTCATCTCTGCATTTCTTCATGGTATCCGACTTTCCCACTCCCCTCAAGGTTTTGGTCACCGTCCCCCGACGAACCTAGTTTAAAGCCCTCTTCACTAGGTTTGCAAGCCTGCCTGCGAAGATGCTCCTTCCTTTCTTGGTTAGGTGGATCCCATCTCTTCCTAATAATTCTTGTGGCCTGAACAGAGTCCCATGGTCAAAGAAACCAAAGCCCTCTCTGCGACACCACCTGCGCAACCATGCATTTACGTCCTCTATTCGACGATCCCTGCCCAGTCCTTTCCCTTCAACAGGGAGGATGGACGAGAACACCACTTGCGCTCCGAATTCTTGGATCCTTCTTCCCAGAGCTACATAATCCGCAGTAACCAGCTCAAGGTCATTCTTGGCCATATCATTAGTTCCCACATGGAGAAGCAGGAAGGGGTAGTGATCCGAAGGTTTGATCAGCTTGGTAAGCCTCTCAGTCACATCCTGAATGCAAGCTCCCGGTAAGCAGCACACCTCTTGAGATTCCAGGTCCGGACTGCAGAGGGATGGCTCAGTCCCTCTTAGGAGGGAGTCCCCGACCACCACCACCCGTCGTTTTCTTTTGTGGTGGTGGCCGTGGAACCCCCATCCCTAGGACTACGCATCCCATGCCTTCCAGTAAATGATGTACCTTTCTGGGTTTCTTCCTTGTGAGGTCCCTTCCAGAGCTTTCAGCACTGCAGAGCCTGTGGAGAGAGCTTGAAAGCGATTACTTACCTCTATAGCCTTGGGGGATTCCCGTGTTGGCCTTTTTTCCCTTCTAGAAGTTACATGCTGCCAGTTCTCTTCCTGGTCCCGTAGTGCCCTCTCTGGCTCCTCCGCCTGCCGTGCTTGAAGGATTAAACACTGCCTTCTATCGAGGAAGTCTTCATCCTCTCTGATCGAGCGGAGGGTCGACACTTGGGCCTCCAGTCCTCTAATTTTTTCTTCCAAAATGTTGACCAGCTTGCACTTCGTGCAGATGAAATCTGTTCTTTCTTCCGGGAGGAAGACAAACATGGCACACGCTGTGCAGGTAACAACAGCAGACCCATCAGCTTCCATCGCTGCTGTCCTGGAGAAGGGATTTAAAAAGAAAGGCAAAAGAACCTTCCGCCCTTCCCAACTCCCTCTCTAAACTCTCTGTTAGCACTCACTTGTTCCCAAACTCCTTGGTTGCTTGCCCACTACCTTATAAAGCCCTGGAGTGCCTGAAAGTCCCTCCCCCTACCAAGGCTTAGCCAATTAGCAGAGGCTTCTAGAATTCAAACTTTAATTAGAAGCCAAGTTTCCACCTGCCAATCACAGCCAATCATAGCACCTACCAATCTTAGCTAATCATAGCACAAACTCCATCAAGGGGAAAGGGAGAGCAAAGGGGAAGTAAAAAAAAAAAAGCCTCACTCAGGGTATGGATACACTACCACCCTAGTTCGAACTAGGGGGGTTAATATAGTCATACGGAGTTGCAAATGAAACCCGGGATTTGAATTTCCCGGGCTTCATTTGCATAAAGCCGGGTGGCGCCATTTTTAAATGTCCGCTAGTGCGGACTCCGTGCCGCGCGACTACACGCGGCACAGACTAGGTAGTTCGGACTAGGCTTCACGAGGTTTCACAAGGAGCAACGGTAGTTTGGACTAGGAAGCCTAGTCCGAACTACCTAATCCGTGCCGGGTGTTGCCGCGCGGCATGGAGTCCGCACTAGCGGACAGTTAAAAATGGCGCCGTCTAGCTTTATGCAAATGAAGCCTGGGAAATTCAAATCCCGGGTTTCATTTGCAACTCCGGATGACTACATTAACCCCCCTAGTTCTAACTAGGGTGGTAGTGTAGACATACCTTCACAGACGCAGGGGAAAAAAAACCAAAAACCAACCAACCAACCAAACAAACAAAGAACACAAACCAACCCTCACTCACAAACACACACCCAGCACACAGCAAGAAAGCCCCAAACACAACACACACTTCCCTCAGGAGTCCTGTATCTGCTTCTCCTATTAAGCAGGTTGCTTCTCTCTTTCTCTCTCTTTTGCTCACTCTTCCTCAAGGGGTGTTGTTTTGGCTTCCCCATTCGCTCTTCAACAACGCTTTTTTACCCAAGCTAAAGATCCCTGTAGTGCCCAAAGTCCTGTGGGGTTTGCTCATCGTGTGGGTTACCAGTGAATGACTGTAGTGTGAAAGTGGGGATAGGGGGTGCTGAACCTGGGGGGGTATGAGGTTTACAGCTTAAAGTGCTGTTTAATCCAGCCCATTGAGTCCAAAGGTACATGAGGGTGGAGTGTGGCATTGCTGTGAAACCCAGCCAGCTGAGTCCAGGGACATATGAGGGGGTCTGCTTGTGAGTGCTCATTACCCAGTCCTCTCAGACGTGCTCTGTTAGTGGGTATGAGTGTCTGTGTGTGTTGCTATAACCCCATCCTGAGGAACCTAGTTCCTGCAGGAGCACTCTATTAGGAGGGGGAATTGGCAGCAGAGAGAATTCAGCTCTATATGAGAGCACAAGAGAGCACAAGCAGCACACTGATAGAATTGTTAACCTCCCCCCAGTCCCATAAGAGTAACCCTAATAAATGAGCATACCCCAGAGTATTGGGCAAATCTGGTAACAGCCATGGCTCATGAAGCCTTATACTGGCCACTTAGACCCGAGCAGGGAATAATTTAATGCACACCTGCACCGGGCTCACATACAGGTGGAATGCACTTTTGGGAGCCTCAAGGCCCAGTTCAGGTGCCTACTGACATGCATCGACATGGGGAGCGCAACATCCCTAAAGTGGTCTCTGCGTGTTGCATGCTCCACAACCTCCTGGAGAGCAAAGGGGAGGCCTTCCTCCCGGGGTAGGGGAAACAGGTTGGTGGCGAGGGGAGGCTGTTTGAACAGTCTCGGACAGCTGCTATCTTACAGGCCCATCAAGCTGGTGTGTGTATCCAGGAGGCCCTGAAGGAGAGGTTCTCTGAAGGAGCCCAGTAACTCTCACCAGTGCCTTGCCTCCCAATTCCTTTCCCATCACAACTCCTTCCCCCAGTCTCTGTACAATTAATAAAATAAACTCTGGTTTTTGTTCTTTATAATCAAAGTTACCGGGGCAGAGTGGAGGCTGACAATGGAGGGGGTCTCAGGATTGGGAGTGGCTCAGGGTATGTCTACACTACAATGTTAGTTCGAACTAACGAACGTTAGTTCGAACTAACATTCATAGCCGCTACACTAGCGCTCCGCTAGTTCGAATTTGAATCGAACTAGCAGAACGCTTAGTTCGAACAAGGAAAACCTCATTTTACGAGGCTTAAGCCTAGTTCGAACTTACTAGTTCGAATTAAGGGGTGTGTAGCCCCTTAATTCGAACTAGTGGGAGGCTAGCCCTCCCCAGGTTTCCCTGGTGGCCACTCTGGCCAACACCAGGGAAACTCTATGCCCCCCTCCCGGCCCCAGACCCCTTAAAGGGGCACGGGCTGGCTACGGTGCCCATGCCAGGTGCAAGCCTGCCAGCACCCAGCCAGCAGACCCTGCACCTGGCACGGCACAGAGCCACCCACCCGATGTCCCCCAGCCCTCCCCCTCTTCCCGGTACCAGGCTGGCGGCTCCCAGGAGCTTGCCCTGGACCGCAAGAGGCGGGCAACTTCCTGGGCTAGTGCGGACATCGTGGACCTTGTCCACAATCTCCGCACTAGGCACAGGAAGTGGCCGTCTAGGGCAGGAGAGCTGCCAGCCTGGCCACCCAGGAACAGGTGTGCATGAAAATCAAGGGGGTCCACTGAGACCCCTGACCTTGAGCCCTGAGCTTACAATGGCCGTCCTGGGTCAGACCAAAGGTCCATCTAGCCCAGTAGCCTGTCTGCTGACAGCGGCCAACCCAAGGCCCCTGGAGGGGATGGACCGAAGACAGTGACCAAGCCATTTGTCTCGTGCCATCCATCTCCAGTCTTCCACAAACTTTGGGCAGGGACACCACTCCTACCCCCTGGCTAAGACTACTCCATGGACCCAACCTCCATGACTTGATCTCACTTCCCTTTAAACTCTGTTCTAGTTGTAGCCTTCACAGCCTCCTGCAGCAAGGAGTTCCGCAGGTTAACTCTTTGCTTTGTCAAGAAGAACAACTTTCTCTTACTAGTTTATAGGTCCCAGATGAAGAGAGGCTACGGAGACTGGGACTGTTCAGCTTAGAAAAGAGGAGACGGAGGGGGGACAGGATAGAGGTCTCTAAAAGCAGGGGTTGGGTGGAGAGGGTGCATTCAGAAAAGTTCTTCCTGAGTTCCCATAAAGAAGGACTAGAGGACACCAAAGGAAAGGAATGGGTAGCAGGCTTCAAACTAGTAAGAGAAAGTTGTTCTTCTTGACAAAGCAAAGAGTTAACCTGCGGAACTCCTTGCTGCAGGAGGCTGTGAAGGCTACAACTAGAAGGGTCGGGGGTCTCAGTGGACCACCTTCATTTTCATGCACACCTGTTCCTGGGTGGCCAGGCTGGCAGCTCTCCTGCCCTAGACGGCCACTTCCTGTGCCTAGTGCGGAGATCGTGGACAAGGTCCACGATGTCCGCACTAGCCCAGGAAGTTGCCCGCCTCTTGCGGTCCAGGGCAAGCTCCTGGGAGCCGCCAGCCTGGTACCGGGAAGAGGGGGAGGGCTGGGGGACATCGGGTGGGTGGCTCTGTGCCGTGCCAGGTGCAGGGTCTGCTGGCTGGGTGCTGGCAGGCTTGCACCTGGCAAGGGCACCGTAGCCAGCCCGTGCCCCTTTAAGGGGTCCGGGGCCGGGAGGGGGGCATAGAGTTTCCCTGGTGTTGGCCAGAGTGGCCACCAGGGAAACCTGGGGAGGGCTAGCCTCCCACTAGTTCGAATTAAGGGGCTACACACCCCTTAATTCGAACTAGTTAGTTCGAACTAGGCTTAATCCTCGTAAAATGAGGTTTTCCTAGTTCGAACTAAGCGCTCCGCTAGTTCGATTCAAATTTGAACTAGCGGAGCGCTAGTGTAGCGGCTATGAATGTTAGTTAGAACTAACGTCCGTTAGTTCGAACTAACATTGTAGTGTAGACATACCCTCATTTTTCTGTTAGTTAAAGGTTAAAGTGTCCATATTGAATTTTATTATGTAAAAGTTTAAAAAACAAATCAGAAACATTCAGCAGTATGTGTATCCTGCCTTCAATTCCTTCCTTTGAGGGGTTTTTTTCTGTCTCACTCACACAGTTTTAAATCCCTCTGGTGCATCATTAATTTTTTTTCAGTTATTCCAGCTTGAATGAGAGCAGCCTCAGGAATAATGTGTGCAAGCCCATGCCAAACAGGAGAAGACAGGCATAGAAGAAACCTTTTGTTGTCATGGCTTGGACATGTTCTGGGTTGCAACATCTTTTCTTCTGAGCATTATGCATAGCTAGCAGATGTTCAGCAAAGAGACGCTCTAGTTCCTTGCCAAAGACATACTTGATTCCCACTGCCAATCACTGTTGGAAATGTGCCATCTTTCTTTGTATTCCTGAATGAGGTAAGCATAGTTTCACAGTAATTACACACTGGACGTGTTGCAAAGTCAGAGGTTTTGCACACTCCTATTCTCCCCCGCTTAGTCACACTGAGGAATTCTGTAACTGACTCCATGTAGAGCATCACTGTGAGGGTTGTGGTATTTCTGTCCCCTCTAGATGGCTAGTAACTTGCTATGTATACCATAGTCTCAGAAACTAATAATCTAGATGCTCCGGACTCCGTGGGTTCTAGCACTCAGTGAGTCCCCATAAATGCATGCATGCTACAAACAGGAATAATTTACTCAGCCTGGCAAAAATTAAAATGGTAGCAAATACCCAAGGTGCAATTATTTTCACAGTTCCAGCTACCCAGCCATTCCTTACCCTACAATGCAGATCAAATCCAGGAGAGCAGCAACTGATTGGGAAATTATGGCACACAAAAATGGAAAGAAATGTTTGGCCCAAACCCACATTTTCCAACCAGCTCTACTAGGAACCATAGGTTCTTCCTCTAATTAGATGCTGCAGACCCACAATCCCTGCAACCCAACAAATGCTGAGATTTTAATGAGGGTTGTTTTTAAGTTTGCCCAACTGGGCTGTCACTATTGCAAGACTAGATTTTTCTTGCACAGGATTTCTAGGGGCTCTCTGCTTTTGGTCATGCTAGAAACAGTCTTTTCCTTGTGACTTGTGATATTTTCAACATTTCTGCTTCTGGGTGGAACCCAGACAGGCAGCAAAATAATAGGCAAGTTTGTGAGGGAAAAGTTAACCAAATATTTTCTTATACTTCCCATGTGTTCAAAGGGCAAGTTTGATTCAAAACCAAGGCATTTATCCAGCCTGGTTTGGCCCATCTCCAGGAGAAGCATAGCTGATATTTGAATGGTTTTCCATTCTGCACCCATTGCTAATTCTATCCTAAGCAGAGATGGAATATGATGCATGCAGAATAGTAATAGACCATGTGGAATGATTAGTGGGCATATGTTTTTTTGCATTCAGACTACCAAAAAATAAATCTGTATTCGTTCTTTTAGATAATAGAGTAGGAGGAGGAAGGGGAAAAGTTTGTTTTGCTGAGGTTTTTCTTTTCTTCAATCATTGTCACATCTAATCATTCTGGCTTTTTTGTGGGATGAAGGGATATTGAAACTGAAACAAGTTCATGAACTTCTTTTAAGCAGATGCTGGCTCCCTTTAGAGCTTTTCCACCCAGCTGAACTTCTCTGGGAGTCTATTGTGAGGCCGGCAGCATTACCGTTAGGCACATTGTTAGTGTCAGTAATAGAAGATATCAGCGGAAACAAGACAGCAGCTTGCAAAACTGATCACAGTGCCTGTTTCTAGTTTCATAGAGCTCTTGTCCCCTGGAATGCAGGAACACTTAGCATCTTTCACTGCTACCATGTGCTGTTATTGACAGCCCACAGAACAGAAGGAGCTCTAAACCTCAGACAGTGTGATTCATCCCAGTCTCATGCTGAGTTAAATGGGCATTTGACACCGTGTGCGACTTCAGAGCATTCAGCATGCTATGTGGCAGAGGAAAAAGAGCCAGGGAAGTTGGCTGCAGCCATTTGGAGATGGGACCTTCTGGAGATTAATCCAAGGGATCATGAGTATGCTCTGATTGTGGGATCCTTCCCTTCTTCTCTCCAACCATCACAGGCCAAGCTATTGCATCATCTAGACCTTCCACACCACACTGAAGCCAATCAGCTCTGTGCATGGGGGCTGCAATTTGTTAAGAACACAATAAAAAAAGCTCCATTCTTCCTCACAATCCTTGGTTAGCAGCTACTACCCAGCAGCAGAGCACTCAGCTTCTAGAGAAGTGCCAGATGGTGCAGTGTTCAGGAGGCAAGAATGTTGTGGAGGAGAAAGGGAAACTCCTGGACAGCTGGAAAGATTGGAGCCTCAACCCCATTTATCATGTCTTGCTTCAGAGTTCCCTGTAAGCTATGCACTTGTGCAGCCACTCAGGAGAGATTCAAGGACCACCCAGCTGACTAGCAGAGAGCCCACATGTAGGTCACTTGTTTCTATTGATGGTACACAAATTCAGATGCCTCTATACACGTTAAAATATTTATTCTGCATTTGGATGGAAAAAATCCACACAAGAATGGAAAAGATTAGAGAGAACATTGCCTGACATACCTTCAAAGTCCAGTGCTCTTAGATTTGCAGGGTGCTGTGTTTGGCAGCGCTCTTAGCCCATCCTTAGACCTAGCAGAAGAAGGTTTTCAAATCCAAACAGTTAATCAAGTTAGGACCTGCATTAGGGCTGCCATGTCCCTAGTTTTGTCCCATTGACCCACTTTAACCACCAGACAAAGATGATCATTGGAGCCTTTCTGGTCAGACTTGTGCCTTCTTAACCTTGCTTAATGACCATCAATGATGTCTTGGTGGCTTGACACGCCATTACTAATAGCCATGTGTGAGGTGCGCATCCTGCCAGCTCATAAGCCAGCCAAACCAGTTAGTCAGGGCAGAGCTTTTGAGGGGCCGGCAGCTGGCATAGAATGCTGAGTACCAGCTCTTCTCTGGGCAGCCCCTTCTTGGTATTTTAGCTGAGGGAGGATGCTTAAAAAGTCCATGTATGTGGAATATTGCAATGGACAGAAAGAATGGTTTCCAAAATGGAACACTTGCCTGTTTGACAGGCAAAGTTTTGTCATTGACCTCAGAAAGCACAGACTAGTTAAAGCACAGTGAAGTCAGCTGAATGAATCGCAGCTTCTTTCTATTGCCTTCTCCCTATTGCCTTTCTTTGGCCTCCAGCCTGCATTTGACCCCACGAGCTTTCTGTCTCTATGAAGCAGTCACAAACTGAGCCACAATAAGGAAAAGCCTCCCCAAGATCTGGCAGATAAAATAACTGAACAATTAAAAAAAAAAACAGCAATCAATGTTAAGTGTTGTTTTAAATTGCATCATGTCCTTCCAGACTTTGAGCCCAAGCCACGAAGTTTTTATTATTACATTTTTTAATGTGGTAGAGCTGAGAGATCAACCCAAACTGGCACCCTGATGTGCTAGACAGGGGAGGACTGGCAATCAAAATAGGCCCGGGAAATGGGTTGAGAGCGGCCCACTTTTTCCACAAAGAATTTTTTAAAAATTACTCTTTGACCCCCATTAGCCACACAGCCTGACTCCCATTATCCAGGCCTCTGGAGGTAGCACTCTCCGGGCAAGATGGACACATGACCAGAAGTAAAAGGTGTCATGTGACCTCTCTCTAAGGACTTTTCCCACCATCTTCCTACCAACAGGGATTAGTATGGCCCCCACCAAACTCCCCTCATGCAACTATCCTACAATTGCATTACCCCAATGTGTGTGACATTAACTCGGGGGCAGAGAGGCTGGGGGAAGTGTTCCCTCCAAGAGTTTCCTCCCATGAGCAGAATGAATTTTGTGTTGTGCACCAGTATTGAGATCATGTGGCTTGTTTGGATATGCCACTGTGGCACCCAAGTTATTAATAAATATCTTATAAAACTTTACCTTTTCGCTCTGCTGCCATGTCTCCTCCCCTTGCTCCATCAGCTCCCCTGGTGCCTTCTGCCCCCCCCCCCCCACTCCTCACCCTCCTCTGCTGTCCTGACTCCTGCCCTTCTCACTGCCCTTAGCCCTCCTGCAACCTGCTGCCCTCTACCAGCCCTTTCCTCCCCCCTGTGTCCACTCCTCCAATAGCCCCACTCTGATCATGTGAGCTATCCCTCCTCATCCCATCTCCTAACACCTCCCTCTACACACCTGCCCTGCCTCTCTCCTCTGGTGATGGTCCCTGCCCTGCAGGTGTCTGCCCTTCTGCTTCACCCCCAGAATCTCTTGGCACCTGCACCTTCTCTTACCCCTGCACCCACCTGGTGCCCCCTTCCCTTACTGCCCCTGCCCCCTTTGCCCTCTTTTTCCCTGATGCCCACCCCCTCTCTACCCTCTGCCCCTGTTCCCCTCATGCCCCTGTGCCCTCACACATGACTTGCTCCATCCCCGCCTTCCTCATGCCCACCCCTTCTTTCAAGCCTTCTCGCAGCACCTCCCTCTTCCTCGCTAGCTCCCAATGCCCTTACCCTCTCCTCTCCCAGCATAATCCTGTACCTTCTCCCCCTGACACCTCCCCTCCTGCCCTTTTCCTTATTGTCTCCACTTGGATCCCTGGCATTTGTCTCTCCATCACCCTGCCCCTTGGTGCCTTCCCCTTTTTTCTCCTGACCTGCCCCCCTCCCCTCAGCACAAGCCCCTTCCTCTTCCACCCCTTCCTCTTATTTTCCCCCTTTCTCCCTCCTCCCCCACCTTCTGCCTTCCAGTTTGTGGTGCAGGAGTCTGTGATCGGGCTCCAGAAGTCCCCGCAGCTGCTTCCAGGGCTTCAGACCACTTGCCAAGCCTGGAGTTGGGTCTTGTGGTGCAACTCTGGGCCAGGTGGTTTTAAAGTCCCAGGCCGTGACGTCACACCATGCCACGCCTGGGCATCTCCCCTTTCAGCTGTTGCGTGATGTTTGAGCATGCCACGCATATGCTTCCTCAGCCCCAGGCACCAGGAAATTTAAATTGCGGGGCTGCGGCGCCCCATCACAATCCCCCTCCTCCTCCAGCAGCCGCCAGCCATCCCTTCAGCCGGCCCTTTGGAGGATGGCCCACCAGGAAATTCCCGGTATCCCACTGTCAGCCAACGGTCAGGGCAGTGTGTGTGTGTATGTTTCCGAGAAAAGGTTTAACGTCCGTGCCTTTACTGCTAGGACCGGGGTCCCATCGCAGAGGGTGGCCAGCAGGCCAACAGACGCCCCGTTATATAGGAAGAGCTTATTACATCTTAGATTTCAGCTGCTAGAATTTCATAATTCCTTCGCAGCGGGCAGCCTTGGGGAAAGACTGAAAGATGCCCCAGTGGATCCTGTCACCTGGGAGTGACACAGATCCAAACGCCCAAGCTCTTCCTATAACTGTCCCTTTAGACCGGCTGAAGTTCTTTTAAATTGTGCTTGGTTCTGTTACAGCAACTGAAGGAGGCAGGTTAAAGCTTAAACAGTTACAGGTTTATTAAAGAAGCTTATAAATTATATGGTTGCAATGGCTATTGTTCTATTTCTTAACTATTAGCAGAATATAGGTCTTAAAAATGGTTACAAAGAAGATAAAGATAGAAAAATAGAAATAATGGTACCAAGTAACAGCTTACTCTTTCTATGTGTACACTTAAGACAGAAGACCACATCCAGGTACCATTTTTACCCCCTTCTGTGCCTCTCGACTCCAGCATGTCAGGCCAGGGCCGGTCCCTCAATTCCTAGGAAAGACGAAAATACGAGGTGGGCGTCCCCATAGAACCTCGGGAGGTCAAACACCTAACCCGACCAGCAGGTAGAGGGTAGAATGACACTCAAAGTGAGTGTGTGCTGGGCCCATCTTATATAATCATGGGGTCACGTATTTTCTCTTTCTTATCTGTAATGCCAATTGATGCTGGTCTGTCTGCTGTGAGACCAGTTCTTACAAGGAAGTTGTGAACTTAATTTACACTTGTAAGAGAGAATTGAGATGATTAAATTTTGAAGTACTGGACATTGTTTTCTCAGTGGGAAATTCCTCTTCCTGGGACTGTGTGTGTTCGAATCAACATAGGTGCCAGCCGCAGCCTCAAGGCCAGCTTATTGACTTAGCTGCTCTCTAGCCACATATCTGTGTTTCAGCTTCTCAGGATCAGATGAGCCAGCATAGACTATGCTGATATTATTGCTCCTTCTCTGCCCTGTGCTTCAGAGAGGCAAATAAGATGGATGATATGGGGTTAGTCTGTCTGGCCACACCCACCGGGCCAGTCCATCCCTGGTGCTAGATGCTGGATAAACCCAGCTGGTAAAGTCACTGTCCCAAAGAGCCTACAGTCAAAACAGACAAAACAAACAAGCCATAGAAGTGTGAGGGAGTAGTGGTCTGGGAGTAACAAAAGCAATTGGATGGCACAATTCTTGGCCAGTTAGAAGCAGTGATCACAACTTGCAATCCTAATCAGTTTATTGAGGAAGAGTGAAATTCACCCCACTACAAGGCTGATGTGACATCTAAATATCACCTAAGCCTGAATGCAAGATTTTAGTGGTGAATTATGTATTGTGAAGTCCAGACAAGAGGTATTACTTCCTTATTTAGATCTTGAATCTGCAGAATTCAAGAGTACGGAAATGTATCAACCGCCAGGGCCTATTTCTATTGTATTTTGGCCACTGGATATATGGAGAGTGACCAGTTCCCATACTGTCTCCCTCATCCCTTTGACTGGCTGACTATGTCACCCCTGCCACTGCACCTTCCAGCCAGAAAAGCATACTGGCCAGTAAGGAGTTATCATTCAGCTGCACAATGACTGCTATTGCTCACCCCCAGAAACCTAAACATCATCCCTTGCTGAGATGGCAGGGTTAAGCCATGAACTTTCCTCCTCCTACCCATCATCATGGAGCACACCCTGATTATTCACTGTGCCAAGGCTTTCTGCATACTCCAGACACTCTAGAGAGTTCTAGTGTATTCATGTGACCAGGCTCTGTTCTGAATGGAAAACCCCAGAGGCTGACAGAAACGTGAACACTGCTAATTCCAGAACGGGTGATTCATTTTAGTCCATTCACTGCTGCAATAGTATGTTGGGTCACTATTTATTAACAAACAGCACCCCATTTTCTCAGCACGATGACCTGCCAGTTGATATAGTGAAAATGACTTTGTTCCATGCTGGAGAATAACAGGTCAGTTCTTTCCAGGATGAGTTTACACAGTTCCAGTGTGGCTGAATGCTGTCGACAGTGGAGTTACACTGAGTTAGACCAGATGAGGATCTGGCTAGTTAATTTCAATTGCTGTTGCCATTTCATAGACTACTCCTTGCATTGACATTTCTAGTCAGTCAGAGCATCTGGGATACTGACATTCTGGGATCCCTCACCAGAGGCACAATGAATTCATAGTCAGAGATAAGCCCCTGTGTTTACATTGTATGCGGCAAACCTCTCTCTTACTTGCTAAGCCAGCATGAAAATGGGCTGCAAATTCACTTTTGCCTATAGGCACAGCCTTGAGCACAATGTGGCAAAATGGTTGCACTTGCCTAGGAAGTATTGTGCTTCAGAGACCTTCAAAAGAAATACATTTTCCTCCCTGCTTCACCCATACTCCAGGGGAAAGTGGCTGATGATGTACACCAGTAACAATGTACAACACTTTTCCAATGTATCACTCAGTGCAAAGGTTTTCTTCATTTCTCACCCTCACTCTAACTCTCCAGCAGCTCCATCCAGAAATACAAAAGCCAGTAGTACCCACTTACTCCTGGGTTCAGATAGCTTATGCAGAGGCATAGCATTGGGGTCTCATTCCCCCACTCCAGGCCTGATAACCAGGACAATCTTTTCCATACTAATCACAACATAATACATTTCAGTGAATGTTCATAAATAATCTTTTGGATGTATCTAACAAATTAATCTTTTGCAACAAATCCATGCCACTTAGATCTTCACAGTCATCTCTGCACTGCACAACATGATCACTGGGACACAACTCAATTTTCTATTCCACTGGCACCTGAGCTAAGCAAGTCGCAATGGTGGCATCATAGGGCATATGAAACAGGATAGAGCAGTTCTGATTCCATCCAGAAGATGGCAGTGGAGTACAGATGCCAGCATGATAAAATCACTTAAATAAAAATCTTAAGTGACTATATATTTTTCCTGAAACAAACTTATTTCAGAATCAATCTTACAAGTTTCCTGGGTATCACATAAGAAAATCAGCTTGTTTTATAACTAAGCTCCCCAGAAAAGAAGTTTCTGAATGATTAAATGTTCTTGCTACAATCTGGTAAATAAAAGTCCAGATTTTCAAATACATTTCAACATTGAAAATAGAAAAAAAGTCTAGCCACCATTTTAGTATTTAATTGAAGTAGAGTTTGAATATTCAGGAAGTAAAAGCTCCCTTTAGCTAAAGAGTGGGTAATGTTTTCAAGAGGGACCTCAGACAAATTATAAAAGATTTGGCCTGACTTTTTAGAAATTAATTCCTAGTGGATGGAAACAAAAATGTTGCTCCTCTTTCCCCTCCTTTTGTTCCCATTCCATTCCTTTACTTGTTTTGGTTTTTGTCTTTTTTTCTTCCACTTTTGGGGGGGAGGAAGGGAAGTGGTGGTAGTGTGGGGAGAAGAAATCGGTTTATATAAATAATTATAAAAGCCTCCATCACAACATTTATGATGATATTGTCAAACAAGCTAAACACATACTATGTACCTAATATGGGGAGTACTTTTGAAAATCGAGCCCTGCATGTGTCATTCTGCTCTCACTGCATGCCCATGCTAATGGGCTACGTCTAGACTGGCATGATTTTCCGGAAATGCTTTTAACGGAAAAGTTTTCAGTTAAAAGCATTTTTGGAAAAGAGCATCAACATTGGCACGGACGCTTTTCTGCAAAAGCACTTTTTGCGGAAAAGAGTCCGTGCCGATCTAGATGCGCTTTTCTGCAAAAAAGCCCCGATTGCCATTTTCGCGATCCGGTCTTTTTTGCGGAAAACAAATCTGAGCTGTCTACACTGGCCCTTTTGAACAAAAGTTTTGCGCAAAAGGACTTTTGCCCAAATGGGAGCAGCATAGTATTTCCGCAAAAAACACTGATTTCTTACAGTAGGAAGTCAGTGCTTTTGCAGAAATTCAAGCGGCCAGTGTAGACAGCTGGCAAGTTTTTCTGGAAAAGCAGATGATTTTCCGGAAAAACTGGCCAGTCTAGACACAGCCATGTAGTGGCATTGATTTTACTGTGGTTACTCCTTGAACAGAATCAGGTCCAAAGTCTGCATTGGTTAAAGTGTGCCATATTTTCCCCTGCCCCCACGGCCATCTCTACTGTTATTTCACCCCAAGATGTCATGAGTTCACTCTCTATCCAATCCTCCTCCAACCATGTGACTGGATGAGCCCTTAGCAGACACTTTGAATGATTTTCTAGCGATTTATAAATATCTCCCCACCAGTCTCATAAACACAAAGAATTTACTCTCAAATAAATTGCACAGAATAAGCATATCAGTGGATCATTGGCATGTCCAATGCTTTCAAGGATTTCCACACCTCCTTCCCACATCTAGCTGTCACTTTCTTGCTGTCATCCTTTCAACCAATTCACTCCTCTATGTTCTTTGTCAGAGCTTTTTGTGCCATCTGTGGCCAGCACAGACAAGTGCTGGTTTAGGAGCAAACATCAGGAGATTTGCTGTGTGCTATTGTTCCTCCAACTGTCTGCCTTGATGCTAGCACATTATCTCTAATCCCTGCCCCCGTGTGGCAGTGTGTAGCCAGCCACAAGAAATACAGATTTCAAGATTTTATTTAGCTGCACTAAATCCTGATTTGGGACATTTAATATAGTAGCACCCGGAGGCCCATCATTTGTCACATGAGTCATATTTGAGTCTTATTGTGCTAGGCACTGAATAAACAGCATCTAGAATAACAGGGTTCCTTCATTTTACCGGGATGCAAATAAGAAACAGCAATTAGTACCCCAAAGCTACACTGAGCCAGTAAAACAGACAGATAGCAGATGTTGAGGCATAGCAAGATGACTGACTTGCACAGCAGGAAGCAGTAAGATTGGAGAGAAAGGTCACAGCATTCATTTTATTTCATATCCTTTTACATTAAGACTAATCCCTGACATCCAATACCAGCATCATCAGGTGACAGAGCCTTCACAACTTGTGTGATAAACAGCAGGTGAAAGCAGATCTGTGTGATGCCTAAAGCCAGAATAGGTGGTTGCCTAGGGCAGAAAAATACCGCCTAACCTGCAGGATTACAGGAAGCCAATGTTTTCCAGTTTGCCCAAGATAACAGAGCACTGACATCCATTTGGTAATGGAACCACATCTAGTAAGACTCAAGAAGAGATGTCAAGAGGCAGGTCCTTTTAAAATCCCATAGGGATGCTTCTGTGAAAGCTGGGACAGCAGACTGATTAGCAGCACCCTGCCTCATGCCAAAAAGAGGAAGAATGGAAAAGGTTTAGTGCACTTAGCAGAAGTGCAATATAAAATGAAGCCACATGGGACATTTCATTCCTTGATCTGGGGATGAAACTGGTTTGCTCCAGAAATGTTTGTTAAATAACCTGAGGCAGGTGTAGTAAGCTAACGGTCTGTAACATAAAATCAGCAGGTCTGAAATCTAGTGAGCAAGACTGGTTCAGTGAAACTACAAGCAGGAAAGAGGCTTGGCTAAAGAGAAATAGTATAAGCCAAATCAAGCATAACGAACGCCAAAAGATACCAGGCACAGGCTGAAAGTACATTCCAGAGGGGTTCTAACCTTGATGAGAAACATCTTGGTACCAACCACCTTCCCTCAAATAAAGTACATACTTTATTTATAGGTTCAGGGCCGAGTTAAAGTTGACAGCATAATGGACAGTAAGATGAATAGTAAGTAAACCCGTTTTGCGCAGTAAGGGGAGGTAACCAGGTAACAGATGGTGGCAACCTGATACGTCAGTGATGTGTGACTTATTGTACCTATGTATATAAGTGTACCTAAAAGAGTTATCGTTGACTGACCAAAGCGGGGGGTGGGGTGGGGCACATAGGAAATCTAGGGCACTTAATGGATATTAATACATTGCCATGACTTACATAAGGTGTAATGGAACAGTGGTAGGTCTGTTCTCTGACAACTCTTATTGTATATCGTTTGGCAATAAACCGGCTTGGGTGATTTTGATCCTTATCTGATTTGTGGTCTCTGAGGGCTCTCCTGGAAATCTGTCATGTTAACTAATTGCACATTGTTAATGCACTAGACGGGGGAGCAAACGCATACAAGCGCACATGAAAGTTTATCATCATTGATGGAGGATCTGTCAGTAACCCATCGGAATGAACCCTGAAACTTGCCTGACGACATTGGTAATGGCAACCACTGATCTCGTAAGCAAACAAACTGTCATCCTCTGTTGGATTTGCAATCTAACATGACAGAAAACCACAAATTAGGTAACCCCCTGAACCATTCCCCTCAGATCCCTACAGACTTTGAAGAGATTTGTATTGCTAGGAAAGGAGGGCCATATGAGGTAAAAAAAAGAGTGGGGGGTAACATGGACTGGTATATGGAAACCCCTGGCAGAAAATGCAGCACTGAAAATAGCAATAGTAGAAAAATGTCTAGGATTTTGTAACTAATGCCTGTGGCAGTGAGATGGCTTACAGAGCATGCCACAAAGCTAGCTTCCCAAGTCATAGAACAGACAAGGGAAGTAGAAGAAACAGCACAAGCAATGGAACGTTGGAAAGCCCAAGCCCTGCTGTCAGGGAGACAGGCAATCCAAACGCACAATCTGCTTGAA
Organism: Pelodiscus sinensis; assembly: GCF_049634645.1. Lineage (NCBI taxonomy): Eukaryota > Metazoa > Chordata > Testudines > Trionychidae > Pelodiscus > Pelodiscus sinensis. The sequence continues at coordinate 21,848,672 of NC_134725.1, read as the reverse complement.
CAAGTAAAGCAGGAAAATAGAAGAATGGAAAAAACTATAAAACTTGCAAAAGAGAGAAGTGCTGTCCCAGCTGCAAAGATAAGACAGGGTTCACTGCATTGCAACCTCAGCCATATGATAAAAGCCAGGTTCCAGTTGAACTTAAACTGAGACCTCGACCGGTGCCTGTCAGAATGGGAAAAGGAGAAGGAGGAAGAAGTAGCAAACAATATTTTCACTGAATTGATAAATCTAAATAAGGAATAAATGGAACAGTCCTCAGAGCACATTAGGAGACAGGAGCTGCAACTTGATCACAGGGAAGTGAATAAACATGAATTTCAAAGTAAAAAAAGGAAGATTAAGCAAGTTATCAAGAATTGCTGCATTAACTAACGGAGTCGCCCCAAAATAGTTAACTGCATCATGTACGGGCACTCCTGCAATCCATTTGGCATGCAGACAACAGCTAAAGACACTGGGGGAACAAAATCAGTTTTTACAAGCGTGGGCAACTACCCCCACTCTAATTTTAGAGCTAGGGTAAAAACCCTTCATGTGGATTCCCCATCTGCTCTGACCCATGAAACCATATTCTTCACTCTGCTAAAAATGTATCCTTCTTTCTGAAATATTCTTACATACAAGCATGTTTTTCTTTATATCCTCTCTCAGTTTGCTAAGCTTGCTGCTCCTGTCTGTACCTTAAGACAACGTTGAGAGTTAAATTTCTCTTAGCTCAAGTCTCCCTACCTTTTTAAATTGTTCTTCACCCTTTTTCCCTCCTCTCATTCCTTTGACTCTCTTTCTCTCTGTTAAAAGTTAAAGGTTAGTTTTTACAGAAACCTTAGAACTATAAAACAATTAAAACAAAACAAGGAACAAAAAAATAAGGTAAAAACTTCAATTTGAATAAAATAATTAAATTACATTATTTTAACCCTTCAGGAATGCAATAGTTGGAATTACTCCCAACTTTCCTGAGATAAGGTTGCTAAGCAACAGATATTCAGACTCTGCTTCTAATCCTAACCACTAAGTATTATTTGAAACATGGGCTTTTCTTATTTCAAGACACCTATATAACAGAGTTTTAAAATAAAGTGTAATATAAAGTAATGGAAAACAACATAAGTTACTAAATTAATACAACACACTTGGCAAAAATTAATAAAAATGTGTTCAATTTGTATTAAAAGTTTTCAATAAGGTGATAACTTGCTGATTTAAATGTTTAACCCTGTTTATTTCTCCAATTTTGTATTGTTTTTGTTTGTCTTAGATTGTGTAATACATAATTTTGGTGCCATTTGTTTTTTTAATTTTAAGTTATCCTATATGTCATATATGTTGCCTTGTTGTATGTTGTGTGTCAAGTAACTATTTACTATTTTAATTTGGTTGCAACAAAAGTTAGTTTGATAATTTTATACCTTTTTTCAAATAAAGTGTGGTACCACACTATTTTACAATTATGTTTGGGGTATAATATTTGTCTGAATACTATTTTTTTTGCAAAGTTAAAAAGTTTTCAGTTACAAATATATGTACATATATTTGTGCCTCAAAATATAATGCCATTGCAAACAAAAAAATCTTTTATTAATCAATTTTTTTATTTTTTATATTTGAATTAAAAAACTATATAGGGAAACTTCTATATTAAGGTTATGGTAAAATTTTTAAAATGTCAATTTTTGTGTGGATTTTTATAAACTTGTTTTTACTTTTAAATGAAGTTCTAAGAATGATCATTGTCTGTGAGTCTGTAACGCTGAAATGCTGGCTGTTCCCTCTGGGTGGCCCGTGCTGCATGGGGAGTATGGGGCCCAAACGGCCGCTTGCACCGCTTGCTCCCCCATGGTGGCCCAGCTGAGTGGTACAGAAGTCAGTCGAGCACCACGGCAAGCGGGGAAGGGGGGCGGGGCGGTGACGTACATGGCCAGGAGGCGGGGCCTGGCCATGTATGTCACCGCCCCGCCTCCCTTCACCTCCCACTGAGGCACTCGGCTGATTTCTGTGTGTGGGAGCAAGTGGAGCAAGCAACTGTTTGGGCTCCGCGCTCCCACACAGTGGCCTGGCTGACTGACTTCTGTGCCACTCAGCCGGGCCACCACGGGGGAGCAAGCGGCACAAGCGGCCATTTGGGCCCCGCACTTCCATGCAGCACGGGCTACCCAAAGGGAACAGCCAGCATTTCAGGCAACAGTGCAGCTCAGGGGGAACAGCCAGCATTTCAGTGTTACAGACGCACAGACACTGGGCTACTATATATATGATTGGCCAATAGGAGCTTGGGGATTTTGCTAGGGGGCGTGGACAGCACATGAAGTTTTCTTTTCCCTGCCCAACTTGCAGAGCAATTAGCAGCTTGCTGTTTAAAGCAGGTGCTCCTGCTCTGCAGTAAGGGTGCTGGTGAGATGCCTGCAGTCCGGATCTGGCGGCTTGGTGGACTGGATTTGGCCCACTAGCAGCCTCTTGCCCACACTCCTGATCTACATGCACTTGTTTTTAAAAAATCATTTTGATTTAAATTCTATTTTCTTTTATAGTATATCAAAGGAAAATAGTAGTTAATGTTTGTGCTTTTAAGCAGTTAACAAAAGTGGAAGTGATATACAGTAATAAGCAAATTAACTTCAAAAAACTTGGTAAGAGCTATATTACTAACTCTTTCACTCAAAGTGTTTAGCAGGGAAAAGGAATACATTTTCTCCTGGAATATTGTGAGAATCTATTTTAGGAGTTAAGTGTTATGTTTAGGATACAATATTAGTAATAACCCTCAAGTGAAATAAATGTTGATACAACAATTGCAAAAATTTAGTTTGTATTATAAAAGACTTGGTCTCTATTATAAACAAACTAAACTAACCCATTTATTAAATTTGGGTTACTAAAAACAAGATAAATGTAAAACAAACAAAAACTGTTATGATGGTAACTAACTTAAGTTGTTTACGGTTCCATCCTACAGACCTGAAACACCAGAAGATATTACACCACAAACACCCCAGAAGATAACGGTATGCTGTAAAGAAATGCTTAAGCATCAAGAAAAGAAAAATGAAGTGCTTTATAAATGAGAGACTGTGCACCTTAATCTCACATATATGGACAATTAAGTTGGCAATCATTTAGAAATTATTGTTAGTTAATTTAAACTTGGCTATTTATGTAAAACCAACTGTTGATTGCTGTACTATTGCTATATCACTGTGTTACTGCTGTTTCATTGTGTTGTTGCTGTACACTATTTACAATGTGTATAGCACTGCTAAACTGTTTAACCATCACAGGTGAAAAATCAACAAACAAATAGCAGCAAACAACATAAAAAAGGAAGAGAAAAACAAATAGATTTTTAAAGCAAGAAAGCAAGAAAGCAAGAAAGCAAGCAAGAAAGAAAGAACTACAAATTAGGTACAGAAAATCCTGTATTGTTATTGGATCAGTGACATTGTACCCAAACTGAGGCACATGTTATTCAAAACAATTTTCTTCAGTGTCTGGGTACCAACACTAAATTCTGACACACCAATAATTAATACATTGCTCACTGTCCATTCAGTAGGTTATCTGGAAGACAGTAATCCATAAGAAACAACTTTATCTATGTCAGCTATTGATGTATCACAGAGCACTGCAGGTTCCTGCTCAGCAAGGCTTACCCCAGAGAGAGACAATCAGTAGTGAAGGTAACATATAACATGAATGGACATTACTGAGTAGTAATTAATTATAAAACATTTATATATAAAGGCCTCATTTATAATGTTACTACTCCAAATTTCTGTTTTATTTCTTTATATACATAATCCTGTGGGACTCACTATAACAATGCCTATCCCAGTATTCTAAAAACACTATTAATAATAATACAAAGAGTAAACTATAAATGCCCTACTGCAGTGATCTCCAACCTTTTTAACCACAATATCACTTTTTCAATTTTAGTGTAATGTAAGATCTACCTCAAACCCAAATACCCTTACCCTACTTCCTTTCCGCCCCTTTTTTGGGGCCCTGCCCCTGCTCCACCCATTCTCTAAGGTCTTACCCAGCTCACTCCATCCCCCTACCTCACCCATACTCACTCACTTGCACCAGGCTGGGGTAGGAGGTTGGGATGCAGGTGCTGGTCTTGGGCCAAGAGATTTAGCCCAGAGTGGAGGATTGAGGTCTAGGAGGAGTTTTGGGGTACAAACTCTGGGAAGGATTTTGCGTGCAGGGGATTCATGTCTGGGGCAGGAAGCTGGGGGCAGGAGGTGGTTCAGGGCTGGGACAGGGGTTCTGGAAGCAGGCTCTTGCTGAGCACTGTTTAACTAAGATGGATTCCAGGTGGTGCACCAGTGGGGTTAAGGCAGGCTTCTTCCTGCCCTGGCCCTGCACCACTCCTCAAAGCAGCTGGCATGTAGAGCAATGGCTCAATGCCACCATGTGCTGCCCTTAAATCAGTATGAATAGGCTCCTAAATCCTTTGTGCTCTTTTGAAAAAAAAATTCCTATCTAGCCCAGAACCCTTGATTGGCACTTAAGTGGATTGCTAGTTTTGGAAAAGCCACTTTTGAGAAACTAAAGGACAGTCTCAAACAGGCTATATATGACAGAAACATTCTCAGCAATCCATTTTACTCTTTCAAGGCTTCATAGACCTTTATCTAGCCATAAAATCCTGATTTAAGCTAGCACAGTTTAGAAAACTAATAAATTACTACTCAGTTTGAATCCGCTGATCTCAAAGGGTATGTCTACACTACAAAGTAAATTCGAACTAACGGACGTTAGTTCGAATTAACTTTCATAGGCACTACACTAGCGCTCCGCTAGTTTGAACTTAATTTGAACTTAGTTTGAACTAGGTAAACCTCATTGCATGAGGACTAAGCCTAGTTCGAACTTACTAGTTCGAATTAAGGGCTGTGTAGCCCCTTAATTTGAACTAGTGGGAGGCTAGCCCTCCCTAGCTTTCCCTGGTGGCCACTCTGCGCACCATCAAGGAAAGTCGTATGCCCCCCTCCCGGCCCCGGAGCCCTTAAAGGGGCACAGGATGGCTACGGTGCCCATGCCCAGTGCAAGCCTGCCAGCACCCAGCCAGCAGACCCTGCACCTGGCACTCCATGAGTCAGCCACCCGATGCCCCCCAGCCCTCCCCCTCTTCCCGGGACCAGGCTGGCGGCTTCCGGGAGCCTGGCCAGGACCGCAAGAGACGGGCACCCGCCTGGTCTAGTACAGACATCGTGGACCTTGTCCACGAACTTCACACTAGGCACAGGAAAGTGGCCGTCTAGGGCAGGAGAGCTGCCAGCCTGGCCAACCAGGAGCAGGTTTGCATGAAAATGAAGGTGGTCCACTGAAACCCCCGACCCTGAGCCCTGAGCTTAGAATGGCCGCACTGGGTCAGACCAAAGATCCATCTAGTCCAGTAGCCTGTCTGCCGACAGCAGCCAACCCTAGGTACCCTGGAGGGGATGGACCAAAGACAGTGACCAAGCCATTTGTCTCGTGCCATTCATCTCCAGCCTTCCACAAACTTTGGGCAGGGACACCATTTCTACCCCCTGGCTAATACCACTCCATGGACCCAACCTTCATGACTTGATCTCACTTCTCTTTAAACTCTGTTCTAGTTGTAGCCTTCACAGCCTCCTGCAGCAAGGAGTTCCACAGGTTGACTCTTTGCTTTGTGAAGAAGAACTTTCTCTTACTAGTTTGAAGCCTGCTACCCATTCCTTTCCTTTGGTGTCCTCTAGTCCTTCTATTATGGGAACTAATGAAGAACTTTTCTGTATGCACCCTCTCCACACCACTTTGGTTTTTATAGACCTCTATCATATCCCCCCTCCGTCTCCTCTTCTTTAAGCTGAAAAGTCCCAGTTTCTTTAGCCTCTCTTCATATGGGACCTGTTCCAAACCACTGATCATTTTAGTTGCCCTCCCCTCTCCCAGCCTCTCTCTTCCCCTCTCCCACCTCCTTTTCCCAGTCTCCCCAAGTTTTGTTCAATAAAAAGAGTTTCTATTTTTGAACACACGTTTTCTTTATTTTGTACATCAGGAAGTGGGGCTAGGGAGGAGTAAGTGGAAGGAGGTGAGGAAGGAATGGGGTACGCACCCCCAATGGGAAGGACTGGGCTGGCTCTGCGGGCTTCTCGGGGTGTAAGTTCTCCTTCAGCCCCCTGATTGCACCCTCCCCCCGGATGGCAGCCTGTGGCAAGTGCAGCCAGGCTGATGGCCGAGTGCTGTGATGTTCCGCGTGTGGGCACTCAGGGCACTCCAAGCCAGGACTGCTTTGCAAGTGGAGAACCCTGAGAACTGTCTGTCCGAGGTGGGGGTCGGGTCCCTTTAAGCACAGCCCTCGGCTAGCCTGAGGCAGCAGCTCCACGCTCTAAGTCCTCATCTGATGCCCTGCCGGCACTGCTTCCGGCCATCCTTAACCTCTGTTCAGGGTCCATTCTGTGTGGACATGCTAGTTCGAATTAGCAAAACGCTAATTCGAACTAGTTTTTAAGTCTAGCTGCGCTAATTCGAATTAGCTTAGTTCGAATTAACTAATTCGAACTAAGTTAGTTTGAATTAGTGCTGTAGTGTAGACATACACAAAATGCTTTGTAATACTGAAGTACTAAGCTTGCTTTCCTTTTTCCTCCACAACCACCAGTCCTAGACACAATACTTACAGCCTTCCTGCATAGTATGGATCTCAACCCTCTTACCTGACCTGTCTTGAGCATTCTGAAACAGGAGGATATATGTGCTCAGATTAGAGTTAGACACCAAATATTTTGCCTTGAAATTTTGAGTTCTCATGGCTTTGCACAGGAGGTGGAGAGGTTTTGCCAGATTTGAACTGGCTCTATCTTTTAGAAAGTCTGCTTGTTGAACTGCCTTGCCTAAATTCATGTCATTCACTCCTTGGCAATGGAACATTGAATGATGTGATGGAAGAATAGCTGCCACCCTCATCTGATCTCAGAGGATGATTTTTGTCAATGTGTGGCAAAGAACTTTCTAGAGTGGCCAGATTATGCAGTAATGGTCTTGATATGAAAGGTCCAGTACATTCCTCTTTCACAGAATCATAGCATCATAGAACTGGAAGGGACCTCAAGAGGTCATTGAGTCCAGTCCCCTGCCCTCACGGCAGTACCAAGTACTAACTAGATAATCCCTGACAAGTGTCTATATATCTGGCTCTTAAATATCTCCTGTGATCCACAACTGCCCTAGGCAATTTATTCCAGTGTTTAACCAACCTGACAATAACTGCTTTCTTCTCAATGATTAACCTTCTTGGGTAGAACAGCAGTCCAATGAGTTGCACTGGGAAGGTACACAGATACTATATTGATGGGCAGCAAAATAAAAATGCTAAAACAAAGAGATAATCTGATCTCCATTGCACAAAAGGGAAAGAAGGCAGATGGTAGACTAACTGACTTGCCTAAAATCACAGAGGAATTGTTTGTCTCAGATGGGAGTTGAACTTCACAGCAGCCAGGACCAACTCTGATAGCACTGTAAGGGTTTCAAAGGAATTAGTTCAAGAATTTGGTGTTAAATATGTTTGTGTAAATTGATAACATTTGATTGCTAAATAATTATTTGTCAATACATTTTCCCTCACTATTTTACCAGCCCCAGGTTCCAGAAGGAGAGAGAAATATTTGTTTGTTCTCTATAAACAGCTTCATTCTTACTAGAAGTTATAGGGAACTAGTCCCAAAGAACTTCCAGAACAAACTATATTGACTGAAAAGCTTTTGAATTTCAGAACTACTACAGAATATTATCCATTTGTTGTGTGGATCCTAATCCAGGGACATGATGGGGCTATGCCTGTTTAAACTAGCTGAGCATCTAGCTCAGAGACTTTAAGCTCTCACAGGTATCTTCAATAGGGCCTTCTTTTCAGAGTGAGAGGAGTACAGGTACCCAGGGATAAATTCTGTCGGGATATGTAAAAATTAATAGGGCTCTGGGATGACTATACTAAACTGAAAAAAACAACAAATAGTCTAGTAGCACTTTATAGGCTAACAAAACAGGTAGTCTATAAAGTGTAACCAGACTATTTGTTGTTTTTTCAGTTTACCTGCATAGACTAACTTGGCTACCCACTAAGGGTATGTCTACACTAGAAAGTTAGTTCGAACTAACGGACGTTAGTTCGAACTAACTTTCCTATGCGCTACACTAGCGCTTCGCTAGTTCGAATTTAAATCGAACTAGCGGAGCGCTTAGTTCGAACTAGGTAAACCTCATTTTACAAGGACTAACGCCTAGTTCGAACTAGCTAGTTCGAACTAAGGGCTGTGTAGCCCTTTAGTTCGAACTAGTGGGAGGCTAGCCCTCCCCAGGTTTCCCTGGTGGCCACTCTGGCCAACACCAGGGAAACTCTATGCCCCCCTCCCGGCCCCGGACCCCTTAAAGGGGCACGGGCTGGCTACGGTGCCCGTGCCAGGTGCAAGCCTGCCAGCACCCAGCTAGCAGACCCTGCACCTGGCACGGCACAGAGCCACCCACCTGATGCCCCCCAGCCCACCCCCTCTTGCCGGGACCAGGCTGGCGGCTCCCGGGAGCTTGCCCTGGACCGCAAGAGGCGGGCACCTTCCTGGGCTAGTGCGGACATCGTGGACCTCGTCCACGATCTCCGCACTAGGCACAGGAAAGTGGCCGTCTAGGGCAGGAGAGCTGCCAGCCTGGCCACCCAGGACCAGGTGTGCATGAAAATCAAGGGGGTCCACTGAGACCCCCGACCCTGAGCCCTGAGCTTACAATGGCCGTACTGGGTCAGACCAAAGGTCCATCTAGACCAGTAGCCTGTCTGCCAACAGCGGCCAACCCTAGGGACCCTGGAGGGGATGGACCAAAGACAATGACCAAGCCATTTGTCTCGTGCCATCCCTCTCCAGCCTTCCACAAACTTTGGGCAGGGACACCACTCCTACCCTCTGGCTAATAGGACTCCATGGACCCAACCTCCATCACTTTATCTCACTTCCCTTTAAACTCTGTTCTAGTTGTAGCCTTCACAGCCTCCTGCAGCAAGGAGTTCCACAGGTTAACTATTTGCTTTGTCAAGAAGAACAACTTTCTCTTACTAGTTTCAAGCCTGCTACCCAGTCCTTTCCTTTGGTGTCCTCTAGTCCTTCTTTATGGGAACTCAGGAAGAACTTTTCTGAATGCACCCTCTCCACCCAACCCCTGCTTTTAGAGACCTCTATCCTGTCCCCCCTCCGTCTCCTCTTTTCTAAGCTGAACAGTCCCAGTCTCTGTAGCCTCTCTTCATCTGGGACCTGTTCCCAACCCCTGATCATGTTAGTTGCCCTCCCCTCTCCCAGCCTTTCTCTTCCCCTCTCCCACCTCCTTTTCCCAGTCTCCCCCAGTTTTGTTCAATAAAGACAGAGTCAATGTTGGAAGAAACGTTATCTTTATTTTGTACATCAATAAGAAGGGGGGCTAGGGAAGGGCAAGTGGAAGGAGGTGAGGGAGGAATGGGGTACGAGCCCCCGATGGGGAGGAGTGGGCTGGCTCTGCGGGCTTCTGGGGGTGGAAGCTCTCCTACAGCCCCCCAATTACTCCCTCTCCCCAGATGGCAGCCTGCGACAAGTGCAGCCGGGCTGATGGCCGAGTGGTGTGATGTGCCCAGTGTGGGCACTCAGGGCACTCCAAGCCAGAACTTCTTTGCAAGCGGGGCACCCCTTAGAACTGTGTGTCCGGGGTGGGGGTCGGGACCCTTTAAGCGCAGCCCTCGGCTAGCCTGAGACAGTATCTCCATGCTCTAAGTCCTCCTTTTATGCCCTGCCGGCACTGCTTCCGGCCATCCTTAAGCCCTGTTCAGAGTCCACTCAATGTGGACTTACTAGTTCGAACTAGCAAAACGCTAGTTCGAACTAGTTTTTAGTTCTAGATGCGTTAGTTCGAACTAGCTTAGTTCGAATTAACTAATTCGAACTAAGTTAGTTCGAACTAGCGCTGTAGTGTAGACGTACCCTAAGACTTCTATACATTGAGAGTCAGCCACAGCAGGGATTACCATGTATACATTTTTTCCCCTTTGTCCTGGCAACCTTGAAAGATGGTTGCACTAAACAGTGTATTTTCTTGACTTCACACTTGTACTGTAAAAACACTTTCAGGGCCAGAATACTTTTCCTTTCCTATAAGCTGCTGATTAAGATGGTATGTAATGCTGATTCAACTAAAAATCAGTAAACAAATAGAGGCAGGTATAATTGTATTCATCGCCTGCTTAGTAATATTCATTGTATGGGACTTAACATTACTAAATAAGGGTATGTCTACTCTACAGCACTAATTCAAACTAACTTAATTCGAATTAGTTAATTCAAATTAAGCTAATTCGAATTAGCGCATCTAGACCCAAAAACTAATTTGAATTAGTGTTTTGCTAATTCGAACTAGAGCATCCACAGTGATTGGACACTGGGTTGCATTTTAAGGGCAGCTGAAACCGGATCTGGCAGGGCATCAGGTCAGTAGTTGCTTTGTGTGGCTGCTGTCTGAGGCTCATGCTTAAAGGACAGCCGGTTCTCAGCTTTTCCGCTTGCTTGCCTACCTCGCTGATGGACAGTAAAGGGTTTTCTCTCTGCCTGCCTGTGTCAGTGCTTCCCATTGGGGATGCCGCCTCAGTTGGCACCATGGAGCCAGAGCTCATCCTGGGCATGCTGCTCCAGTTTTTGGACTTGCTGCTTCAAGCCTGACAGCAATGGGTGGAGGCTGCCTTGCACCATCTGATGCATATCAGTCCCCTCCTCTCCTTCTGGCCTCCCCGGGGGTCATGGAGGAGCCGCAGCAGTGCCCAGATGCCAGCGTGCCCCGCTGCATCTGGCGTCTGGACACCAGTAGCAAGTCATGGGACCACATCATCCTGGAGCGCTGGGGAGACCTACAGTGGACCCAGAACTTCAGGATGAAGAAGGACACCTTCCTGGAGCTCTGCAAGTGGCTCGCCCCTGCTCTGCAGCAACGGGACACTCACATGAGGCCCACCATTCCCCCTCCAGAAGCGTGTGGCCATCGCCCTCTGGAAGCTCTCCACACCAGACAGCTACTAATCCGTTGGGAACCAGTTCGGCGTGAGGAGATCCACCGTCAGAGCAGTGCTTATGCAGGCATGGCACCCACCATCCACTGGGCCGGGGGGGAAGGGAGGATGCAAGGAGGGGATTGGCCAGTCCAAGGAAAATGGGGGGAGAGGGGAGGCGAAAGTGCCCTGCACCGGAGGGTTTGGTCTGTTCCCGCCGTACTACACGCCGCCCGTGGGGGTTGCTTCCGGGAGTGGGGCGCGGGACAATGCCAGGGAACAAACACTGCCAGCCACCCGGGCGCCCCAGTGATTCACGGTTTGCTGTGTCTCTCTGCAGGTGGTCAAGGCCATCAACTGGCTGCTGCTCCGCAGGGTGGTTCACCTCACCAACCTGGACACAGTCATCTGGGGGTCATCACCTCGGCTTCCCCAACAGTATAAGGATTGGGGATAGCAAGTGATGGAGAGAAGGAGATTAGAGAGGGTGGGGTGGGGCTTCAAGGAAGAGGCATTCAAGGAAGGGGTGGAGTCTTGGGAGAAGGATGGGGCGGTAGATCTTGGCTTTTTCTGTAATTTAAAAAGTGATCCTGGGTGTAAAAAGGTTGGAGACCATTGCAGTAGAACAACAACGGCATCACAACCTGATATTGGATGTCTTACTCAAATGTAGTCATTTCTCAAAGCTAGTTGTTTTCATATTCCACGTAATATACAGAATGATTCTGATAATCATGCTTTTCCCACACATCTGCTGACAAAAGCTCTTGCAAATATATAGATCTACACAAGAGACTGGCTCTACTGGAGTATGGAAAAGCAGCCTCTGTACTGTGTACCCTGTTTTATTTTTAACAGTAATACTTCAAATGCTGATCTGATCCATCCGGTTGGAGCATCAGTAGAGGTTGAATGAAGTTGAAAAACTGAATACCTGCACATGAAACTTCAGTAAAGATAACTGTTATATGGAAATCAACTAAGAGCAGCATTGGCTGACAGTTCAATTAAAAAATTACTCCTGAGTGAAATAAACACAGAATCTGATCATTGGAAAAAAAAAAAAACAACCTGAGCGCTCTAATGAGCCTGGGACATCAACATGGCTGCCCGCTGACCAGGAAGAGAAAGCACCCTCTAAGACCCCTTAGTGGGCAGGCCCAGCTGCACCGACCATTGCCCATAGGAAGCCAGAGGGTGGGTCTAGGACTATAAGAGCCACGGGCTCAGTCAGAGCTGGACAGCTGACCTGAGTAGACACTTGGCCCTGATTTCCACAGCGAAGGGCTTGGACTCACTGCCCCCGGACAGAGGACTGGGTTGGGTTGCCAGGACCCCTGCCAACCCCAGAGCCCTAGCTGGGACCCCTGCCTTAGCCGGAGCCCATGGACACCCTGCCAGCCCCTCTGCCACCCGAGGACCCCCCCAGAGCAGTGCCGGAGTTTGGTAGGCCTGCAGGGGGATTGGAAAGTGGCCCAAGGATAGCCAACCTCAGGCCAGCTGAGGACATGGAGGTTGGGTGGGCAGCGCGTTGACCCTCAACCTCGTTGGCCTGTAACAGTTCAGATCCCCACTGACCTAGTGGCTGCCAGGCTGCCACTATCAGGACCCTGGGTCGGGACACAGTGGAGTGGGTAGGCCTGCGTCCCCTCGTGCCACTTCTCCCATTGGGTAGCAGGTTCCCCTTGTAGGGCAAAACCCCCTGTGCTTGTTGGCTCTCCTGGAGTGAGAACCCGGACGGAGCTTTAAACTACGGTTCCCTCATTGCTCGTCATCCTGAACCAGGGCTACACCTTAGCTTGAGACCTTAAAATACTTATCTTCCCTCATTGTTCATTGCCCTGACCCAGGGCTGCATCTTAGACTGTAACCTTAAACTATCTGTGTTCCCCCACTGCCTGGCACCTTGATCCCTGGCTGGGCTATAGGGGGCTGTCACTTGGCCAATAGTGAGGCTGAGATTTGCCACATAGACTTGTGGGAACCCTAAGAGTCAGCAGTGCCCCACCCGCTGACTGGGGACCCTTTACAAGTGCATATTGAATGCCATTCTTTTTCTTTCTGAACATGGATTGACTTTCTTTGGTTCCAGTCAACATATCGGTGACCCTGCAAACTGAAACTTTCTTGGTATACTTGAGCTTCTTAGCATGTATGACCCACTTTTATCAGGCCATGTTAAGCATGTCCATGAATCACAAGAGAGTGGAAAATGTATGCAAGCCCACTATTTGTCTACCAGAATGCAAAGCGAGTCTATTGAGCTGTGTGGGACATTTTGTGCAAACAATAATTCTTGAAGAGATACAACATGCAATGTACTTTTCAATTATTATTGATGCATCTCCAGACCGTTTTTATAAGGAACAGACAAACTTGGTTGTTCAATATGTTAAAATTGCAGGATGTACAAAGGTTTCAATTGAAGAATGATTCATTTGTTCTATAATTTCATGAAAAATGGAAAAGAAATCACTGCTCATGTATTAGAAATTCTGGAAGGCTTCAAATTACATTTTCTAGTCTACATTGACCACACCTAAGACAATGGATTCAATATGGTGAGGAAGTACAATGGAGTATAAGCAGTCTTTCTTGAGCAAAATCCAAACTGTATTTTCTCCACCACTTGTCAGTGTTGCCTGCACTGGAAGCAATCACATGCTTTGAAACAATCCAGCAATTGTACAACCTCTTCAGTAGCAATCCTTGAAAGTGGGAAATTCTGAAGCATCGTCTACTTGTTTCCTTTCATGAGGCATAAAGGCTCTGCCGACAAAGGGTTCTGGGGTCAGCAGATCCCCGTCTAGGCTGCTGCGCTGTGCCAACAATCAGCTGATCGGCACAGAGCGGTGGCCATTTTGATCTAAATGAAGCGGCGATTATTTAAATTGCAGCTTCATTTCCCTTTGCCATCCTGCCTAATCTACATGGCTCCATTGATGGAGCCATGTAATCTAGACACACAACCAAAGTGACCAGGCTTCTGTCAATCTGAGAGGGCCTGGTCATATCCCAAAGGGACGTGCCACTTAGCTATAGGTTTATTCCCTGGCTACTACATGTAGTCATCCCGATGACTTGGATACATTGTTCCTAGGCTGAGGCCATGAAGAGACATCCTTAGGATTTATGGGGCCCTGTGCAATTCTATTAAACTGGTTCCCCTCTGCTGGATGCCAACATGGAGGCAGGAGGATTTTTTAGAGACGTGATTTTATAATCTTCAGCAGCTCACTAATGAAATGGTTTTTAGGAAATTTTTAAACTAAGATCCTGTTGACTAACATGCTAAATTCAGAAACTGACACGATATACCTTGGGCTGGTGAATGCCTGTTAAATGGCTTCATTACCACTTGAAATAGTAATAGGGATGTAACCGCATTAGTCTGGTCTTGCTGAAACAAAAGACAGGACTATGCAGCACTTTAAAGACTATCATCTTGTTAGTCTTTAAAGGGCTGCATAGTCCTTTCTTTTGTTTTGCCACTTGAAAGATTTGTTCAGAGGTTCATTTTTCTACTAATAGCTCTGGCAGGCTTTCACAGGCTAAGAGGAGATGACGAGGTGGCCATTAAGACCCAGTGGTGCTTTAAATTTTCAAGTGCCCTACACAGCTGGATATTCTGCATACGGATAAGGGCAGACCTGGTGGCATGCAAAAATATTTGCAATAAGTACTTGAAATGGAAGGCCTTTTGCATTCTATTTTGGAAATATAAATGTTTCCAACAGTTACAATAAAACGTTGGGGGGAGAGATGTGAAGAAAAAGGGGAGGAGTGCTTGGTAAATTTATATTGAAGAATATGTCCATTTCAACACATGTGCATTGCAAAAAAAAATGTCACAACAAGCCATTGTGAGATGTCAGGAAAACAAATAAACTTGCCGGGACTCTGGGCAAGATGGGAGTGGCCAGTTCTGCACACTCATAAAGTGAATGGCCTCAGTTGGAAGGGGCAGGGAACGAGGTGTACCGGTAGTTCGGAATAGGAAGCCTAGTCCGAACTACCTAGTTCGAGACCCGTGTAGCCGCGCTGCACGGGGTTCGAACCAGCGGGGATTTAAAAATGGCGGCTCCCCGCTTATGCAAATGAAGCCCGGGAAATTCAAATCCCGGGCTTCATTTGCAAGTGCGGTATGCCTACATTACCCTCCTAGTTCGAACTAGGAGGGTAGTGTAGACATACCCAGAGGGTGAGCGTCATCTACAGCCCCTGGCTGGCCCCTAGGTGCTGGGGGACTGGGCGGAGGACAGCTGGCTGGCACTGGCTGCCTGGCTTATCCTGGGGCCACTGGGTCAGGGGCAGAGACTGCTGGCAGGCCTGGCTCTGGCAAGTGCCATCTGGCCAAAGTCTACCCCTTTAAGGGCCCTGGGGTTGGGGGAGAGAAGAGGAGTTTTCCTGATTTGGCCCAGAGTGGCCACCAGGAGAAACTGGGAAGGGCTTGAGGCCCTCTAATTCGAAATAAGTGTCTACACAGCACTTATTTTGAATCAGCTATTTCGAATTTGGTGTTATTCCTCATAGAATGAGGTTTATTTCAAAAAAGCAGTTTGTATGTGTAGACAGCTATTACAGTTAATTCGAAATATCTGTTATTTCGAATTAACTCTGTAGTGTAGACATACCCTTAGAGACTTGCAGCTCTGGGGAAGATTTAATCCACTTTCCTTAAAAAAAAAAGAAAAAAAAGCAATGAATACAAAATCCTGTACAATCAGATTTCTAGGAGTAGGACAAGATGTGTTTCTACTGCATAGTCCTCACCCTGAAGAGATGATCCCAGACTCACTGAATTGAATGGGAAAACTTCAATGGACTTTATTGTAGGGCTGTAATGTCCTCCTGCCTCTGCTGGCCATCCACAAGAGGATCTAACAATGCTTGATTTCCCTGCGATCCCTGCCTCAGAGAGCTATCCCCTTACCGTCTCTTTGTAAAGTGACTAAGAGACTTGTGAGTGGAACTCTACACTCTACAAAAATGCAAATAATAATAATGAATTCCTGGTACTGAGGTAATGTTACTACCAACTTCAGACATGGCAATGCTGCTATAGAAAGAAGAATATTAAGGTGATGCAGGACCATTTGCTGGAAATAAACATGAAGGCAAAAGAAAGAAATTGCTTCCCCATTGTTCAGGCATTATCCTGAGATCACACTCTGTCCCATTAACTTTAAAGCCACTCGACAGGAATAGAAGATGATTAATAATGCACTGGTTATCTGCTTGAGTGAGGGATCAAGAGGAGGTGGACTGACAGCTGCTTGCTGCTCCATTATTGAAGAGACTCAGGAGCAGGCAACCTGCTTTTCCATTCAGTTTTCAATAATTATTTATATACCATCTACCTGTGTTAGATGCTGCCCTCACTTTGCAAGTCCTCATGGAATATTTGCGTATTCTTGCCTACCCTGAGGCTTCTGAAGGATTGTCCAGGCACTCATGATCTCTTCCAGCATTTCAGTTGGTATGATGATGTCACAAGATTGGCCAGGAGTCTCTTGATTTGGGAGGGGGGCAGTTGTTTCATAGGCTTACAGAAAATTTGCTTCCAAGTTGCCACTCCCCATGAAGTGCTCCAGGAGTAGGGACAGATGTGAAGACTCACTTCTTCCTTTACCAAAGCAGAGGCATAGCGAAGATGTTATGCACCTGGGAGCAAAAGCAAAATTTGTGCCCCTCCCTCCCCCCCCGCCATCATGCGACAGGGCCCCAAACCTGGCATACAGCTGAGCCAGACCCTGGGTGGAGGGGAGGATCTTGTACCGCATCTTCCCCTGCCTCTTCCAGTTTGGGGCAGGCACTATTACACTGTTGAAAATGGAGGAGGGTGGAGCTGGAGACAGAGAGGTGGGGAAGAGGCTTCAGGTTGTGGGTGGAGGAGGAGTAGGCAAGCCGAGGGATGATAAGGGAAGCGGAGGGGCAATTACCACCCCCCCACACACACACAACCTCCTTTGCTGAGTCAGTGAATGCAAGAGATTAATTTGCCTGTTAAAATAACACTGAGAAAAACTCTTAAATAAAATTGCATCTGACGAAGTGGGTCTTTGCCCACGAAAGCTTATGCTCCTACACTTCAGTTAGTCTGTAAGGTGCCACAGGACTCCTCGCCGCTTTTAAATAAAACTAACACAAGAATCGCCCTCACTTTCTTGAAGGTACTTGAAGCAATAAGCAGCCTAAGGCTGAGGTTATACTCCAAGCACGGCTTTCTGTCTGCCACAAGGACTTTCCTTCAGCCTGCTGTGAAATTCTATCCTTACGTAAAGGAAAGAGATCTCTCTGAGCTGCTCTTCCAAATTTCACACAAGCCATTCAACTGAAGCCATAGATATCAAGATTCAAGGCCAGCCTTGCCTTTGGCAGACTGCCTCTCCGGGTATTCACAATCACAACGTCCAAACATGTATAAGACTGTTAATTGAGAAAGCCATGTTAATCCCAAGTCTCTGCTAGGACTGGGAGATATGGGTGACCTATAGAAAACACCAGCACTTTCTTTGGAAAATCCACAACAAAATGTGGGGGGATCTATCACCTCAGTAATGCCAACTCCTTTAGAATTGAGGCCCTGATTATCCAGCACCAGGTGAGGTAGAGCGGACACTGTGTGCCCATATCTTATATATTTTTACCAAAACTGCTACCTGCCCATCTTGCCAAAGAAGAAAGGAAACGGAGGCCAAAAGGAATGGTTTATAGCAATGTTTCTCAACCTTTTTTTAAAATAAAGTACCCCTTTTTAAAAAAAATTATAAGTACTGCCTTTTAAAAAAAAGTACCCCCAGTACCTACAATTTTCAGACACACACATTTTTTTCTACCATTGCAATATATTTGTTTAAACAACTTCATCATATCCCCATCACTCCTTACAAGGTACATTGCCCATGGAGGTCAATGGAGATGGATTATTTTATATGTAAAGGTACTGAGAAATGTATATGTCAATACCATGATGGCAATGCCTCTTCTGTAAATAATACTGAATAATTGCCAAATGAGACCATTTCCCAACCTGCTTACAAAGGGCCTGATAAAATTTAAATTGTAAACTAGGATTGAGTCCAAAACAAATCTGTTGATATGACCCAAAAAGATCCACATAACATTTAGTCACCCTTCAAACATATAGGCTGTCTCTACATTGGTACCCCTTTCCGGAAAAGGGATGCTAATGAGACCAGTCAGAATTGCAAATTCCGCGGGGGATTTAAATATCCCCCGTGGCATTTGCATGAACATGGCTGCCACTTTTTTCCGGTTCAGGGTTTTGCCGGAGAAAAGCGCCAGTCTTGTGGATCTTGGGATCTTGTGGAAAATAAGCCCTTTTCCGGAAGATCCCTTATTTATCCCCTCTCCTCTTAAAAGTGTTCTTCCCTGTAGTCTTTCCTCCCCCTCCTTAGGACCTATGCTCAAAAAAAAAAAAAACATCTGCGTTTCCGTGTGCTTTCCCTGGTCTATGTGCCATTCGAAACAAAGGAATAAGGGATCTTCCAGAAAAGGGCTTACTTTTCCACAAGATCCCTTCTAGACTGGCGCTTTTCTCCGGCAAAACCCGAGCCAGAAAAAAGTGGCAGCCATGTTCATGCAAATGCCGCGGGGGATATTTAAATCCCCCGTGGAATTTGCAATTCTGACTGGTCTCATAGACTTTAAGGTCAGAAAGGACCATTATGGTCGCTTTTTTTCCCTTTCTTAAAAATCGGAACTATATTAGCAATTCTCCAGTCAAATGGTACAACCCCTTAGTTTAGAGATTTATTAAAAATGTTTGCTAATGGACTTGCAAGTTCATGTGCCAGTTCCTTTAATATTCTTGGATGAAGAGCATCTGGGCCCCCCGATTTACTCCCATTAAGCTGTTCAAGTTTGGCTTTCACCTCGGATATGGTAATATCTACCTCCTTATCCTCAGTCCCATTTGTTAACTTACCATTATCCCTAAGATCTTCATTAGCCTCATTAAAGACTGAAGCAAAGTATTTGTGCAAATATTGGGCCATTCCTAGATTATCCTTAACCTCCACTCCATCCTTAGTAATTAGTGGTCCTACTTCTTTTTTTGTTTTTTTCCTATTTATATGGCTATAAAACCTTTTACTATTGGTTTTAATTCCGGAAAGGGGTGCCAATGTAGACACAGCCAGAAGGTCCCAATCAGTAAAAGCCACACTGCCTGGTAGAGGCGATCTTTGAAGAAAATTGGAGAAACTTTGAATTTCCTTTTTCTGACAGCAGCGTTTTCTCTCACTGAATGTGGGGTCTTCAGCACAGGTTTCACTTTGTGTCAGAACTCAGAAATGCATCGTCTCAGCTAACTCCATTCAGATCAAAGCAACGTGCAGCCCAAAGACATGAGAACAAATCCCTCGAAACTGGAAGTCAAAACATCTCACCTCTTCACAGAGCTCACAAAGGGTCTTGTGCAGCCAGAGAAACAAGTCATGACAACTCTCTGGAGAGAGACCATACATCTAGCCTCTCTATGGACGCACCAAGTATTTTCACGTGGCATCTTACCATGCTGTTTAAATCGACTGCTTAGATGAGGAAAACTCACGAAGAGTCTGTCCATCATCCACACTGGAGCAACATGGTGATTTCACCGCCGTGGTAATAGACCTGATCTCTCTGTGGGCTCTTGTGGAGCAGGAGGGAGCCTGCAGTGATCTTTCAGGGGGAGAGGCCAAGGGTGCCTCTACTGCAGTACTTCTCAAACTTTTTGTCCCGTGGACCACGTGTCTCAATGTAAACCTTTTTGTTGATTACCAGTTGCTAATGGGAACTCACCTTTAATTACACAATTATGCCCAAACCATTTTGCTAATGCTGCAACTAGGGAGAATAGTTTAATTTAAATTATTAAACAGATTAAACGTTTTAACTTTCTCATGTTAATTTATCAAATTTCATTTTAAATAAAGTAAAATATTAATTTATGTCCAATACAAAAGATTTCAATGTTTTCTTTACTTATGACAGGGGTGGGCAACCTTTTTTGGGTCGGGGTCACTGATGAACAGAAAAATCAAATGGGGACTGCACAAGTAAGAAACAAAAAAATTCTAAAACCCCCAAAATCTCTCAGGTGGCCCCCAACTGACATACCTCACTCCTCTGGTATTCCAGTCTGTGGCAGGGTCCCCCCCACCCCATCCTCTCCTCCCAGAGATTAAAGCAGGCCTACCCAACTCGCAGACCCTGAGGCCTAGTCCAGTGGCCACAACAGGCCCTGAGGCCTAGTCCAGCATCCGCAACTGGCCCTGAGGCCTAGTCCACGCCCTGAGGGGTTGGGGTAGGGGGGTCCAGGCCCTCCCCCTCCACCGGACCCCAACCCAGGGCCCTAATAGTGGTGGGTGGTTCCCACCACCGGCTCAGCGGGGGTCCTCCTCGAAACACGCTGAGCCCCCTGGGGTTTTCCCTGCCCCTTGCCCTGGGTTGCTTCCTACCCCAGCCTTGTGGCCGATGGAGGTCCCACCTGGTGAAGTTGGGCTGGCAGCGGCAGCAACGTCAGCCGGTCCTGTCTCTGTGCAGCAGCGCAGGGGATGTCCACTGCAGCGGGGCGGGCGGCCCTCCAGAGTCAGCGTTGGGGGTGTGCTCGCCCCGGGGATGGTAACAGCCAGAGGGGCGGTCCCTCTGGCTCTGATTCTGGCAGCAGGTCCTGCTGTGGCCCTGCAGCTGGGCTGGAGCTCCTTCCTCCCTGGCAGTCCACCCCAACTGAGCAGCCTGGCAGTCTTTTATAGTGAGGCTGCACAGCGAGCATGCCCAGTAGGGCTGTGGGGGAGGGGTGTATTCTACCCAATAGATGGGCTCCCCTCCCCTCCTTCCTGCTCAGTGCGGGGCCGGCTAGCCCCGTCACACAGACCCAAGGGGTGAGGGGAAGGGACAGGGAGGACTGAAGTTCAGGGCTTGCCATAGGCTAGATTTGCTTTTCTGAGGAATTTTATGGACCCCTTAGGTTCTAAAGTGGGGACAAAAATAAGGGGTTCAGGGTGTGTGAGAGGGTTTCCAATGAGTGGGATAGGATCGGGTGCAGGATCTGGGAGGGAGGTGGGGAGAGGAAGGGGGACAGGTTGCGAGGCCTGGGTGGGACGTAAGGTGCAAGAGCAGACTGGGAGTAGGGTGTCTGGCTAGGAGGGAGGGTGCAAGGTGACTTGGGTAGGAGTTGGACCTCCCTGGTCTGGCACCCTCTAGATCTGACTGGTCCCAGATGAGAGATTTTGTGGACCAGAAAAGGTAATTTCAGGGCTCCTGGGCATCAGGAGATGATATTAAAATTTGCAAATATCCTGGATTTTATGGGGCATATGGTCAGCAAAGGCTGTATGTTCCGCTCCCACCCCAGCCTGGCGCCCTCCTAGCATGATGCCCAGGGGCAACTGCTCCCTCTTCACTACGCCTCTGTACCAAAGGCACTAAAACTCTCCCAGCATAGCCCTTCCTAAAGCCTTAACAAGAAACTCTCCCCTTTGTGCACTGATCCATCCCATTACCTGCCCATATCCCAGGCAGGAACTCTGGTCATACTCCATAGAAGGCTTAGATCTGACCATGAACACTGGATGGAATGGAGAGATTGTAACAGTCTGCATGGATCATAGAGAAGATAGTACTTCTCTGCATTCCCTATTCTCCAGATTCACTTAGACCCTTGTTCTTGATGGAACAACACAAAAAGCTGTGTGGGATGATGTTTTATCAGCTGCACAAGGAGGCCCATGCAGGAGGAAACAGACAGGAGAGATCAGCTTAAAGGAAGAACTCAGGTTTTCCATGTATGTGACAAACCTCTTCATGTGTCATCTTGAAGCAGTGAACCTCAGAATCTAGAAGCACGAGCCTTTACCACTGGAGCTAACAGATCAGGTCCATCAATTTGGAGGTAGTAGCCAATTCATATAGCAATTATTCGATCCAACCCCTAGAGCAGGCAAAGACATGCTTACCCAGGGTGGCTACGTCTACACTGGCCCCTTTTCCGGAAGGGGCATGTAAATTTCATGAGTCGTCGTAGGGAAATCCGCTGGGGATTTAAATATCCCCCGCGGCATTTAAATAAAAATGTCCGCCGCTTTTTTCCGGCTTTTAAAAAAAAGCCTCATCTCTACTTCAAAGAGCCTCCGGAAAAGGGCGCTTTTTCCGGAGGATCGGGGCCAGTGTAGACGCTCTTTTCCGGCTTTTTTAAAAGCCGGAAAAAAGCGGCGGACATTTTTATTTAAATGCCGCGGGGGATATTTAAATCCCCCGTGGATTTCCCTACGACGACTCATGAAATTTACATGCCCCTTCCGGAAAAGGGGCCAGTGTAGACGTAGCCGGTATGTCTACACTATGTGCTTGTTTCAAAATAAGCTATTTTGTAATGATAACTCTCAAAATACTATTTCAAAATAGCATATCCATACTACAAATCCGCATCAAAATAGTGCAGAATTATATCGAAATAGTGTGTACACAGTGATTGGAGCCTGAATAGCATTAAAAGCCTCCTGGAAGCACTCCAGACATGACATCAGAAAAGGAGTCACTTCCTGGAGCTGCTACCTGAGGCTATCTAAGGCTCATGCTTAAAGGGACTCCCCTCTACCCCCGTGAGGGTGTGTCTAGACTACACCCTCTTTCAACAGAGGGATGTAAATTAGACACTTCAAAATTGCAAATGAAGCTGAGATTTGAATTTCCCGTGCTTCATTTGCATAATCGCGTCATGGTGCTGTTTCAAAAAAGCACTATTTTGAATGCAAGACTGCAGTTTTACTTTTGAAATAGTGCTTTTTCGAAAGAGCACCATGACGTGATTATGCAAATGAAGCACAGGAAATTCAAATCTTGGCTTCATTTGCAATTTCAAAGTGTCTAATTTACATCCAAAATTCGACACTTTCCAACAAGGACTTAACAAACATTTGAACTATCTCACCCATTACCAAGACAGTTTCCCCAATTATCACCTCTAATACCATTAACTCACAAACATCCCACTCTCCTTACCTCTAATATCATAAATTCACAGCCTAATCCGAACTAGCTAGTCCGTGCCGCATGTAGCTGCACAGCACAGGGTCCGACCTAGCCGGCATTTAAAAATGGCACCGGCCGGCTTTATGCAAATGAAGCCTGGGAAATTCAAATCCCGGGCTTCATTTGCAACTCCGTATGACTACATTAACCCCCCTAGTTCGAACTAGGGGGGGTAGTGTAGACATACCCAGGGAGAGTTTCAGCCAAAGCCAGCTGTGACACTCTCCCCGAGCCTCCCCACAAGGGGCCTCTGCAATGGCCCTGTGTGTCTTTCCTCCCTTTCCCTGCCTTCCCTTTCCACCTATCCTTCTCCTCTCCTTCCAACCCCAGCAGATAAAATAAACCAGACTTTTTTGTTTGAAACAATAAGCCAGGGAAGGCCAACCTGTGGCTCTAAAGCCACATGCAGCTCTTTGCTCAAAGAAATACAGCTCTTGCTAGTTCAGAGCCATGTGCTGGAACTGCTCAAAGCTACTTTGCACACACACACCAGAGCCTGGAGAGAAGTGCATGGCTGTGGCGGTGGCTCTGGTGAGAGCCAGACATTTTGGGTTAGAGCAGGGGAGGGGTGGTGCCTGGCTTTGGAAGAGTGAAGGGGGATTGGGTTAGACCAGGGAGGTTAAGGCTACATCTACACTGCAGGTTTTTTGTGCAAGAAGCTTTTTGCAGGAGATATCTTCCACAAAAAGTTCTTGTGCAAAAGCACAGACACACCTTAAAAGCACATCACAAAAGTAATGTGTTTTTGTGCAAGAGAGCATCCACACTATTGGATGCTCTCTTGCATATAAAGCCCCCTGGAACTGGATCTAGAAGAGCTTTAGATCACCAGTTGCTTTCAAGTGCTGTTACCAGAGCCTTGCAGAGACACATGCTGAAAAGGACCCCCTGTGTGGTGTATGAAGGCACGGACTCTGGCCGGTGCAAGCATGAAATCATCTTATTGCAAGATTACAACTATCTTTATACCCTCTCAAACTTCCCAAAAGTCCACAAACTGCTTTTTTACAAACTGCTTTTTCCCAGTCCCAAACACAGCATTCTCAAAGGTCATTGACTCAGGCAGATGTTGTTATTGTTGGCTCAGGACTCTTGCTTGGTTTCGTCCTTGGGACGCTCTGTCACGCGGCCAAAGCACTATACTTGCCGATTCTCTACACCCCTGGACAGCCATTTCTCTGTTTTTGTTGCCTGCTTCTGAACCTCTCTTGAGGGACAGCAAAGCTTCAGCAGTGCCTTCTGTGGTTGCCCTGTTCTTTGGGGGGACACCACAGCTTTTTGCCTTGGTGTGTTCCGTGGAGCCGGAGCTGCCGTTGGAAATAATCCAGGACACTCTGGATGCAGGTGAAGACAAGTGGAGGATTTATTATACACCAGCTGATGGAGTGACACGCAGGGGTTACCCTGGTGAACACTGGTTAATTAACACAATACAATAGGTTATATAGTCAGCAGGTGGACGGAGGAAAAATGATTTGATAGGTCTAGCAGCAAGACGAAATGAGCACATAAGCCAATAGAACTACTAAAGATTACATAATATCTCCGCCCATTGCAAAGTAACAACTCATTAATTAATATACAGGTGGTTATTGTTCAAATGCCAAAACATGTCAGCAAAACAGTAATAACATTTTAGTTTGCATAGATAATGATGTTTCTATAGCAGGCGGGTATGGCCTTGAGTTGGTGCAGCGCTTGGTTCTCAGGCTTATTATCTAGGAGTGAAGCAAGACAGTTTAAGAAAATTTTATGAATGTTATCTTAAGCAAAATGTGTTACATTACCAACTGGGACCCTGTCCGAGTGTTTTAGAATGTGGTTGCTATGGTGCCCAGGGTCTTTTACTGCCTGCAGCTCTTATCCTGACTGTGGTGTTCCCAGGCTTGATCCTAGGATGGAGTCATGCTGTTTAGAGGCCTACTAGCACATTTAGGGCTGCCTCAGTTTACCCTACAGTTCCCTCCTTTTGACCTTAGGGTTCTCTGACCCGCCAGGTCAAATACAGTAATTTCGGGTCTTCATTCTGCGCTGGAAGTGACAGCACAGTACTAGTATGAATGTTATGATTGAAACTTCCCACATAACTTGGCAAAACACTACCCAAATCCACCGGTGAAGGCACAAAACACTACCCAAATCTCTGCTGGTGAAGGCGCTGCCCATGATTTAGATTTGACCTCTACTGCCTGGTCGAGTGCCTCAGAGGTAGGTGTTTGGCATGATCCATGGTGTTTCCCTATCTGTGTGTACCTCAGACGGCCAGCCCCAATAGATCTTCGGGCATTGGCCACTAACTCCTTGATCTTTGCCTGCAGGGCCAGTAAACCCTCCTCTTGATACTTACTTCCGTCATGTCACTCAGGATCTCATGTTAGGTTACTCATCACTGCCGAAGTGCGATAGAGCCACATTCCATCAACAGTCAGGATCGCCCGGTGAGGGACTGTTATGCACACAGACGGATATGCAGAGGGGCAGGATGGAGTGATCTGTCTGGGTAGTCAAACACCAGTAGGTACCGTTTATTTGGACCAGCTCAATGTTCATTTGTTTTTCTGTGAGAACCACATCAAACCTAGGCAGATTCGTCATGATGTTAAATGGGCAGGTACATAACATTTCCTTATCAAAGTGGATGCAATAATCCCTGGATACAGGGAGGCTCCCACACCTTCAGAATAAGCAATGCCCTCGACTCTATCTATATGCTTCTGAATTGGTAGAGGCAGGGTGGTTACCATTCTGATCATTGTGAGTGAGGAATCCCAAGAGGGGCCAAAACAAACGGTTATACTATGGCCTGTCCAGGTGGGCCTATGGTTCTCATGAATTCTCTACTTTCCTACTCTCATGGATAGGCACAGGAAAGATGGGGACTTACCACTTCCATAAGGGCTGGGTGGTAGTGGCTAAAGCTTACCCTATTCTTCAATACTGGCCTTTTAATTTCTTTAATTTAGTTCCATTAATTAACAATCTAATTAGTCTCTGGTCCAAATATCTGGTTAGGTTTAGTGAAGTGGAGACAGAGCTGGACAGATCCTTCAAACTATTTAGGTTCACTTGATTAGCTTGGCTGATGTCTAGGCCTTTACAAGCACTGGATATTACTGCATTTACCATCTTGGATTTTATACAATTTCTGGGCTATGACGTAAGTGTTGCTGACAGAGTTTCCAGGCCCAAACCAATCTGCGATGGTATCTGTTAAGCCCTGTTGTTGAATTAGGTGTTTACCAACCACTTAGCCAGTCTAGCACACAGCTGGTTTATACCAATGAGGAATATCACCAAGGTAAGGACCAGTGACAGTTGTCCTGGTTCTGGGACAGGGGTCTGTTCAGGGCATGATGCACAATTGGGAGGCTCTATTTTGTCCTTAAGGACCTGGTTAATAAAACCCAAATGAGGGCAATTTAGCAATGGCCCTTGTTTAACAAGTGACAGCCATGCCTTAGGGGTTACCTTTGTTTGGGCTTTAAGTGGTAAGCCCCAGTGGGAGTCAGTAGGTCTAACTTCAGTGGCCTGATGTCAGTGTTTAGCTTCTTTTCTACAATATTCCATACAAACTTTAACTCAGAGGACTGTGTATTCTTTGTCCTCGTAGTGTTCATGTTGTTACAATAAATAAAATAATTATGTGTGAATGAGGGGCGGCCCAAGGCCGTATATTTCCCATTGCTATTAGTGTATATTTGTTCTATGTATGTGACTTGAAGTTTGGTTTCATTGACTGGAATCGCTGTTTCTTTTATAGGAAGAGATGGTTTACAGATGTTTAATTGTTAATAGGAACCCATGCGATTCCATAACTCTTGAGGCCTTTTAAGGAATCAGGCACCAATGAGTAGCAAGGCAAGTAGCTATTATTACAATGGTGAGGTTACTAGTTTCCTCATTGTTGTGGGTATCTTTACTTAAATATGCTGATGTCCTACTTGCCCGTGTTGTTTTTTTTACAGATTTCTTATTATCTCTGGCTAAATCACTTTATGGTTGGTGTGCAAATTTGGAGAAGCTGAATATTTTATTTGTGTGGCCATTAAAGCAAAACCAATCCAGTGGGGAACGGGGCTGGTACCCCACTCCCAGTCCTTCTGTTCACGTGATGCACTCCTTGCTTCCTTTTTTGTTCACCTGTGGAGACATTGTTAACATTCTCCTAGCCTAAACAATTATCAAACTATTATCCTTTCACTGAATTTTAAAGTTGCCAATTGACTAAGTTTAGAGTTGCCAATTGATTGGGCCCAGTTATTAATTTTGTTGGTTTAAATTCATGCTTCTGTTTTACTCAAATTATCCTTTCATTAAAACAATTTTCTATACACAACAACATTTACAATATGTATTACAATTAAGACACACAAGACAAACTTGGACATAAGACAAACTTATTATGTCATGACACAGAACCATGGGGTTGTTTTTGTTTTTGTTTTTGTTATAGTTGTTGTTTTTCTTCAGCTGGCACTAGAGCTTTCTGATGATCTGAAAGACAAGAAAACATTTCTACTCTCATTGGGGTGGTACATTATAACTTAAAATACTTTTCTTTTTACAGATGTTCTTTGTTAGTTTTGATCAGCTTGTTACCCAATGGTATGCTTTTATTTTGCACACCAACTTCAGAGGGTTTGAGTGGATTACTTCATTGTTTAATTATTAAGTTAAAGGTGGCATGCCTTGATTTTCCTCTTGTATCACAGATCAGGCTTTATGTGTGAAGCTATAATGCTTTTCCTTAGCACAAGGTGTTGTCCAGTTACTGTCCCAGCAAGCAAAAGCTTTTCTTTTCCTGAAAAGAATAATATACAATGTTACAGGCTTACTTATGGGGGACAGTGCCCCCCCCCTTCCAGAACAGACAGACAGTTTGCAGACACACACAACCTTGGATTTAAAAGCAAGCTAAAAGTGCTATCAGCTCAGTCTTGAACAGAGACAAAGTGAAGTTTCAGGGCTTGGATTCTTAAAACAATGGTTTGTTTTCTTAAAGAGTAAATTCAACCTTAAGGATTGATGTATAGATTTCATTCTTTTATACAGTTAACCAGTTAAGTGTCAATCGAATTCATTATTTTCCTTCTACTATGCCCATAGGACTCCAAACTTTTTGCTTACTCCTTTCACATGCTTTTTCCATCCTGATTCCTGCTAAATGACTTTTCCCAATGACACAAGTTTATCCTATATTAATTTGGTAAGGAGAGTGGGCTTTCCAATTAGCCCCACACCTCCTTATTTTTTCAATATGTAAATCCAAATGTGTATTATAGCAGTCAGCTATTCTTAATTTTAAACTTCTCAGTATAGGGTTTTCATAACATCCATGCTGCAGCAGTTGATCTATGCTGCTGACTCTGGGGTGGATCTCTTGCCCATGCTCTGTAAGGAGATTTATGTTGCAGAATGTGTCTCCTTGTTAGGGCAGATTTAGCTTCTAGTGATTACATCTTTAAATTTAATTTCTACTGGTTGACTTTAGGGTGGCTTTTAGGTTACCTCTTCCCATGCCCTCAAGCTAATTATAACAGCGTGTGAGGGAAAGGTTTTAACTGTTTATTTTTTTTCTGGACGGCCCCTACTCGTGTGTTGTGAAACATCCTTGAATTGCCTGTGATTCCAGCCGGAGAGGCTGTAGTTATCTATTTGCTAACAAGGGCTTGAGAATCTCCTGAAGTTGCTTGGCAGCTCTTTTCTGCTCCTGCGTTGTGTCCTGTGTATATGTTTTTAACCAAAATACCTAGGGTCAATATGGCTTGATGGTCGGCAGGCATCCCTTCCTTGAGAATTTGGAGGAATACTTCCCACCAGCTGTTAAGTTTATTTTAAAACTCGGTGTTTTGCTTTGGATGGGGCAGATTTGTTACTAGAGCCCATTTTTCCATAGGGAAGAGCTGATCCTTTTTAGTTATCTTTCGTGCCTCCTCCGGGGTGGTAGCAGTTCTCTAGCAAGTGGCCGAACCGTTTACAGTTTGTACACTGGGGTTTGGTTTTCGTACGACACTTTTGGACCATGTGTCCTAATTTCCCGCAGCCGTGGCAACGAGGGGCAGCTGAGACACTGATCATGATTTCTCCCTTATTTGCATTAACTGGGGTCGTTTTTGATTCTCTCTTTCTTCTAGTTTCTAAGTCAGAAGCCCATTTCATTATATCTACGTATGTGTTCCCCACTGGTGTGCTTAAGGATAGCACAGCCTGGTGGTCTGCTGACATCCCTTCTGTTAAGAGTTGTAAAAATGCTTCATGGTCTCTATTTGTTACACCATCGAGACCAGAGTAGGAGCGGAAGGCGGTCCATATTCTTTCTGCATAGGTAGTGACCGGCTCTTCCTTCTGTTGTGTGACTAATTTCAATGCTCCCCAATTGGTGGTGCGTACCCCCAGAGCAAGGGAGAGGGTGGCTCTGAACTCTGCTAATGTTCCTTCCTGATTGTTTGCGAGATTTTGCCTGGGGTGTTCAGGGTCTTGGGTAGGGTCCTCAGCCCAGATCCCGGTTCTCCATCGCTCCTCTAGGTTTTCCCACACATCCTTGGGACATTTACATTTAATCAGGATGTGTTGATCTTTTTTGTGTAACCCATGCATTTCCCCTATACTTTCCAGTTTGTCCCAAAATTTAGTATTCTTATGGTCTCTCCAAGTCAGGCAACTTGGCTACAAAAGCTTGTTTCTCTGAGGATGTAAATGGGTGATACACTGAGACAGTCTCGGAGTGGAATCATCGGACTTGTTTTCCCTGCTCATTTACATTTCGGACTTGCCAAGTCTGCGTCTTAATTGGGGCCATAAAAGTGGTTTGGCCCGTTGTAACTATCATCTGTGCCTTTTTCTGGAGGATCCGGATATAATGAGGGATACAAGGGAGGTGCGGTTGGCATAGGTGCAGGAACTGCAAGATTGGTTTCTCCCTGTTTCACATCCTCCTGGCACAGAGGTGCTGCAGCGTGTGGATTACATGGTTCGCTGCTAAAAGAAAAATTATGCTTTTGGGCATTAATTTCTTCCTGCAGGGCTTTAATTTTCTTTTCCTTTAGCGTAAGGATGTCTAACACTGCTATCACTGCTTTCTCGGTCTTATCTTTTTTTTTTTTTGTTCTGACCACCACCTGCTCAAATCCTTTTCTGATACCGCAATTGGATAGCCATCTTTTTAGTAGCAACTTGCCGGGTTTGGGCATGTTTATATTCTAAATATTCTTGAGGGCTAACACTTGCTTCCTGTTGTGATTCCATATTTTATTGTGAAAATTGGACCCCTCGATTCTCCCTTTATGGTTTTGTTCACGTACACTTACGCCAAAAGAGAAGTTTGCTGGGTCTTAGCTCAGACCTAGTCAGTGGCATTCACTCCTCATTCATCAATTAGCATTCATTCAGATGAGTGATTATAATCGTGGTTTCCAACACACTATCAGTAGGAGGAATAGCACATTTAGGGCTGCCTCAGTTTACCCTACAGTTCCCTCCTTTTGACTTTAGGGTTCCCTGACCTGCCAGGTCAAATACAGTAATTTCAGGGTCTTCATTCTGCGCTGGAAGCAACAGTACAGTACTGAGCCTGCATGACAGGGTGTCGTATATGTTGCTCATGATGCTGATGTGTTGCCGCATGAGGTCCTCTGGTACCCTGGCTCATCTGTGGGTCCCCCAGACTCTGGCAGGTGGCTGCGGCGATGGTGTGGCTGGGGCCCTCCATCCTGGTTGGTCTGGCTGTGGAGAACACACAAAAGGGAGAGGCTGTTAGTCCTCCCTGCACACACATTCCCCAAGGCCATGCCCTTCTCTGTGAGTGGCGATTGCACCTGTCTGCAGCCCACAGGAAGGGGATGTCCTAGGTACAATGCTATGTGTGGCCTGCACAGCACGCTCTGTGTCACAGGGGCCCCAATGTGGCCAGAGGACTGTGGTGCCCCTTTACCCCCCACAGACACACACACCACAGCCAGTCAAGCAAGAGAGTGTGCAGCCACAGTGGGATCCCCTCATTGGTGGAAGAGGAGCCATGAGTAGCCTGGCCGTCCCTGGGGTCTGCACACACAGCTGCGGCTCGCTGGGCTGTCTGTGGGAGTGGCTGCTGCCTCACATGTGCAGGCATGCCCAAAGGTCATGCCTGTGACCTTGCATTTATCCTGCTTGCAGCTGGGTGCACCCCCTTCTTCACTGGGGGGCAAGACATGTGTGCCCATGCATGAGGCTGGCACCAGGACCCCGGCCAAGTTCAGGGGCTGCCTGTTGTGCCCACATGCTGCACCCTCCCACTGCATTTGGTTGCACGTGCTCAGACCACAGCACCATGTGCAGCCTGAGCAGCCCGCGCTACATTGTGCCTCCTGCTCTCTGTGCACCCACCTCCCCTGCCCTGTATGTGTGTGTGCCAACTTACTTGAAGATCCCTCCCAGGCATCTGAGGAGGCCTGGGAGATATCCTGGCTGGCAGGGACTGGCTAGAGGGACAGGGTGATGATCCCTAGCTCCTGTTCCTCCTGTGACTGGGGTTGGCCCTGGCCCTCTGGCTTCTCCTTGGGGGCAGCCTCCAGGTGGATGACCACTGGGGTTTCCAGCCCTGACTCCACCATAATGGGTGCGGGGAGAGGTTTCCCCATCCCCCAAGATGTGGTGGAGCTCACTGTAATAGGGGCAGGTCCTGCCCCTGAGTGCACAATGCTTTCGGTGGCCCTGATGTACCCCTGATGGAGCCCTTTCACCTTTGCCCAGACTTGCTGAATGGTCCAAGCAGGGTGACCTCACTCTGCCAGGGACACAGCCATGCAGAAGAAGATCTCTGCATTGCGGTGCTTGGCCTGGAGATCCTGGAGTGACTAGTCCTCACCCCACAACTCGAGGAGGGTTATGGGGGCATGACTGTCCCCCTGGGTGGGTCCTGGGACCCCTGGAACTGCTCCCTGGAAGGGTTGGGGGGTCTCAGGGAGCTTGCTGCAGAAGCAGAGCTGCATAGTGAAGGCACCTGCTCTCTGCAAACTTCCTGCCACAAGTCTTGTACAGGGTGCCTGCAGCTTTAAGGGGAGCCAGCAGACAGGAACTATGGAGTTGTGATTAACTTGGCCGAAGAGGCCAAGAAGCCACCTGTTTTTTTCCCCCCTGGAGGCCGATACTTATGGAAAAACCCCTGATGAGCAAACACACATACCTTTTTGTACAAGAGCTCTTGAATCAAAAGGAGTTATGCCTTGTAGAAAGAGGAATACCAATATCGCAAAAAAGCCCTCTGTTCTGTTGATTGACTGTAAATTTTCTTGTGCAAAAATGCGCTTGGGGTGTGGATGCTCTGTGGCCATGAGGGGCCTAGCAAGAAGCGCCAGAGAGGTGGGGTGGGGACAGGGTGGGAGCAGGAACAAGTGCTGGGAGAAGTTGGGGAGAGATGGGTGCAGGGAAGAGTGGCTGCTGAATCGCAGTGACTAGGCAGTCAATGATGGCGGTGTATGCTGCGCACATGCCCTGGGTCTACTAGGAAAGCTCCTGCCTGATGATCCGGTGCAGCTCCTGGTCAGCATGGTGTTCCTCCAAGTCCATGTCCAACCTCTGCTCCTTCCTCTCAAGACACCATTGGAGGGCACACAGGCAGGCAAATGTGGTCCTGCTCCAGGTCCTCGTGGGGTCATCTGCACCAATGGCTCTCATGGGTTTGGTAGGATGGCTCAGGAAGTGGTGTGCTTGCAGATGGTCCAGTTGTGAAGAGAGAAAGGCAGTCATCCCAGGAGACTTTGTGCATGAAGCCTTGTCCTCGTCTATGAGGCGACACTGAAAGTCTCAGTTCACACTATGGAGATATGCTTCAGTCATCTGTAGTCTAGGCAACAGACACTGTCCTGCAAGGGCACGGACACCCCAGAGTAGGTTCACCACCCCCATGCCTTGAGGACAAGCAAGCATGGTAAGGTGCTGGCCAGGCCTGGAGCCTATGGGCAGGAGGTCAGAGACTTGACTTACCTTCCCTCAGTGCTGAGCACACACCAAATCCAGCACTAGCAGAATCCCACAGGGATGATTCTATCCCTGCCCACGGGAGGAGAGTGGGGAGGGTGTTGGGGGAGGTTTGTGGGAGTGGTAGTCACCGCTTTCCAGGGAGGGTGCTACTGGGGTCCCTTCCTTTTCCTCCCCCGACCCCACAGGTTCCCATGCAGGAGCTCAAGTCCTCCACTGGGAGTGAATGTTGCTCTGAAAGTATGGGCATAACCCTGTGCAGGGTGTGGCACCGTTGTGTGTGTCCATGTCCTTCATGGTGGCTTGTGGGGGGAAGGTGTCCCCCCACGGAGTCAGGAGTAAGGCAGGCCTATCCAGGAACCCTGTGAGCAGGAGCAACTGGTTCTTGTGTGTCAGACTCATACCACTGTCTGCTCCAGAGTGGCGGTCAATGTGCATCTATGTGCACAGTCTGCTGTGTGATTCCCCAGGCTGAGAAGGCTGAGCAAGGTACAAATAGTCCCTATCAGACTTCCATTTTCAACCATTGTGTCAAGGGAAAGTAATGGACCTCACCTGATGGGCCTTCCCCAGCAAGCCGCTTTTTCGAAAGAGAGTACCCAGGCAGTCTGGATGCTGTCTTTTGAAAAAGCACAGGTTGCATTACATAGAGCCTTTTTTTGAAAGACCACTTTCGAAAAAAGGCATTCTTCCTCATAAAACGAGGTTTTCCGTGGTCGAAAAAACTGCCACGTTCTTTCAATTTACTTTCAAAAGAACACAGGAACAGTCTAGACTCAGGGGAAGTTTTTTTCAAAAAAACCCTATAGTCTAGACACACCCTATGTGACAGGACAAATGGCTCTCAAGTACCATCTTTGAGTTGCAAAAGGATCCTGCAATCATCTGCTTTCATTTCCCTCTTCCACAGTCCCCAGTAACTTCATGCAAGCTTTCTACATATAAATAGCTTTTTGTGGGATTGTACAGCTCTGGAATTTCTCACCCAGCTCAGGCTCTCAAGTATAAATTTGGCACACATACTGTATATATAAGGGCACAGAAGCCTAAGCTGAATCTCTGTTCTCAACGCTGTGATTATAGTGAAGCCAAAAATATCAGGATGGTGGAAATGACCGATCCCCATCTAAAGTCATTTGGTTGTTCAGTAACACTCCTGTGCTACTGATCCAACCACTCTGCCATCCAGTATTCATCAACTGGAGAGAGAAGACTTACATGCCTACAATCCAAATGAAGTAAGTAAAGCCATCAGCTTTTGTAATGGTCCAGTGGAGGGCAACCAAAATGATTAGCTGTCTGGTCTTCTAGGAGAGGCTGAGGGATTTGGACTTATTTAGTCTGCAGAAGAGAAGAGTGAGGGGGAATTTGATAGCAGCCTTCAACTTCCTGAAGGGAGGTTCCAAAGAGGATGAAGAGAGACTGTTCTCATTAGTGACAGATGGCAGAACAAGGAGCAATGGTCTCAAGTTGTAGTGGGAGAGGTCCAGGTTGGATATTAGGAAAAACTATTTCATTAAGAGGGTGGTGAAGCCCTGGAATGGGTTACCTAGGGAGGTGGTGAATCTCTATCCTTAGAAATTTTTAAGTCCCAGCTTGACAAAGCCCTGGCTGGGATGATTTAGTTGGGATTGGTCCTGGTTTGGGCAGAAAGCTAGACTTGATGACCTCCTGAGATCTCTTACAGCCCTAGGACTCTATAGTTCTATGTAATTGTGATATTTACATTTATTTTAACACCAGTATTGGTCTGACCCTTACTTAATAGCAACACCATCATGTAACAATCAATCCCAGTGCACACCCACTCTTTATATATACACATGGGAGAAATCATGAACCAGAACCATCAAAAACATATTTTTGAAAAAAGCTTGCTACTAGAGCTGTATAGCCCATTTGGCTTCCTGAAGGGGTTCCTCCTTCTCTGAGTCAGTGGGCGGCCACTCCCACGCCCCACTCCAGAGAGGGAGGAGAGGCAGCAGGGTGCAGGTTCTGCTCTTCCTCCTTTCCCCTCTGCTCCTGCTACCTGCACAGGCCAGAGCTCTCCCTGCCCAGCCACATGCCTGTCTGCTGAGGCCTACTCCCCCTGGACACCACTGCAGCCACTGCTCACCACCACCACCACCACTACCAGATGCTGCTGCCTGAGGGGGAGGGAACGCTTGCTGGCTGCCCCAACTCCACCCCACCCCACCCCACTCCAGAGGAAGAAGCCCCCACCAGCATCCACCACCCGGAGGCCTTCCCTGACTGATTGCTACCCATCCGCTGCTGCTGTTACTGCTGAGCTGCGCTGTGCCCCACTGAGGAGAAGAGGAGACTTTCTACCCAGGACTGTGGAGGGGGTTTGTTTATAAGACTGAGCCTTTTTCATCTGCTCCAGAGGTGGTGGTGGCTCAGAGCCCTCCCTGCAGTACAGCTGCCCCCCCGGCTGCCACCACCCCCAATGCCCCCTCCACCACCCCTCACCACCTGGACTGCATCTTCTCACCTTGATGGAGCTTACTGCTCCACCTGCCACCTGGGACTGAGCTGCAGCCAATAACATGGAAATAGAGGGGGTGGTGGCCTGCTATTTCCATAATGACCCTATAACAGTAAGTTGATTTGGATCAAAAGCAGTGCTGAAGAAAGGGCAATAGTAAGACAAGATGATTTGTGGGGGAGCGGGGCGGACAAATATAATTAGTCATCATACCCATAGCTTCCTGCTTCCTAAACTCTGGGTAGTAGAAGAGACCCATCTGAACGTGACTCTTCAGGAGGAATTCAGATAGCAGGTGTGTCAGAGCTAGGGTTCAGAAGTGTGCTTATAGAGACTGACGTGCCTGGCATGCAAGCATCCACTGAGTTTTCTGGAAGCCATAATCTGATCAACTCAGATTAAATCAAGCAAAATCATTAAGGTTAGCAGGATTGCAAGGCATAATATCAGCCAGACTTCCCATGCATGGGAGTTAGGCACTCAACTGCCATTTGCACCTTTGACAACCAATCCTAAATCTTAGTCACTTAGGGTATGTCTAGACAGAGGGATGTAGATTAGGCAAGTCGACATTGCAAATGAGGGAAGGATTTAAATATCCCTTGCCTTATTTGCATAAACATGGCCACTGCATTTTGCCAACTCAGCATTTTGTCAGCAAAAAGCGGCAGTCTAGAGGGGGATCTGTCGAGAAAGCCTTTTTTGACAGATCCTGTAAACCTCCTTGCAGGAGGCATAAGGGATCTGTTGAAAAAGGCTTTCTTTCTCGACAGATCCCCCTCTAGACTGCCGCTTTTTGCTGACAAAGTACTGAGTTGGCAAAATGCGGTGGCCATTTTTATGCAAATTAGGCATGGGATATTTAAATCCCTGCCTCATTTTCAATGTCAACCTGCCTAATCTACATCCCTCTGTCGCCAGAGGGATGCAGTCTAGACATACCCTTAGGAGCTATGTTTCAGCAATTGCAAAAATACTACATAAAACAAAATTACAGAGAGTTGGAGAAACCTTGCCTGGAAATTGATTTTGAGGCTCTCCTGAACCCCAGATAAATGAAGCAAAAAGCAGCATGCCTGCTTGCACAAGTGAGAGGAAAGCATCTCAAGTCATCTTGCACCAAGAAGTAATCAAAGCCCTGGTCCTGCCACAAGCTTCTGGTGGGAAGATACTTACACTCTTCTCTCAGCCCCCTAAAAGTTAGTGCTCTATTCACCTGGCCTCCACTCATCTTAGTGTAGCTTCATTGAGAACAAGGGTCTGCTGACATGAAAAATCAATGCAGTAATGGGCCCTAATATTAAGCTATAGGGAACCCATCTCTTTGTATAACTCAGCAGAAATCTGTCTCAGTGACTGGGACATGGGCAGTAGTGGCTAGTAACTGCTACAGGAGGCATCACAGTACAGGAAACAGAAGCCAGAGAGTGGGATCATAACTAAGTTACCTGGAACAAGGCCAATCAGGAATAGGACTGGGTCCAAGACTGAAATAAAAAAAGCACAGATGCTACCTCAGCAAATATTCTGAGCACTAACAAACTGGTGTTGGTCCTGGTGACTGTGGAGTAGGCAATTAGGCAGCCTACTACAGGTCAGCTGAGCTCAGCTGTGCTCAGCTGAATGCCTGAAGCAAGGCTCTGCTGCAAGCCCTGATTCCTGACACTTTCCAGTTGAACATGTCTCAGGCCAGCGTGGCTCAGAAGTCTGACCATGGGTGAACTGCATACAGCCCTTCAATCTGGCATCATTCTTTGCTCTGCCCCCTTTCTGTTCTTGATTGTCAATCAACATCCCTGGCCCTAAACTGCAAAGGACTCCAAATAAGGTTTCCTGCATCCATCTTTGCTTTATTACCCTATTGTGGCATTTGCAGACTTTTTAGGAATAAAGAGCTAGATGGAGAGAGAAGGAAAAATAATAAAAGCATTTGACTTACTCTCAGACAAAACTGGTTCCTTCCCATCCTCACTGCTCTTTGCTCCTCATAAAGACACATCGGGTCAGGTACTTGAAACCTTTATTATATATACCACCCAGGCATCTGTGTGACTCATCTGCACACCAGCTCTAGGAAGCCATGATGCAGTTGTGGGTCAACAAGCAAAGATACACCATGTTGTCTGCAGCATGGCTTTAAGTGCTTTTCTGTTTTGCAGGCAAGAGTGGGCTGTGTTACTGGGTCAAATAAGGCCTTTGAATAATACTCACTTTGGATAAGATAGGCTTCGCCATCACTTAGTCACTTACACTGTGTCTAGACTACATCCCTTTTTCAACAGAGGGATGTAAATTAGGCACTTCGAAATTGCAAATGAAGCTGGGATATGAATTTCCCGTGCTTCATTTGCATAATCACGTCACGGCGCGCTTTCAAAAAAACACTATTTCGAAAGTAAAGCCACAGTCTAGATGTGGTTCTTTTGAAAATAGAAGTCTTTTTCAAAAGATCCTGTAAACCTCATTTTTTGTCAAAAGAGGGATGTAGTCTAGACACAGTGTAGGGCCCCTCTACACTCATTCTTTCCTTAATCCAAAATGAGTAAGATTGCAACGGAGGGCGGAGAGAAGGGACTTTTCACACAACACTTTCCCCTGGGAGCAAGTGGATAAGGGAATGGGTGAGATGCAGCTTGGCTCTCAATGTCCCCCACCAACCAGCTAGCACAGCTGGTCAGGTTTACGTGGGAGCAGGAGGGAGGGGACAAGCTTCTCCAGGAAAAGAAGGGTGAGGTAACTTAGTGTGATTCTCTGAATCACTGTTAGTTCTCTGCTCACCACTGGGATAGTGCCACTAATCAGATACTGCCCCTCCTCCAGTTTAGGTTTTAAAGTCAAATGTTCTTAGATTCCCTTAGTTTTAAATAAAAATCAGTGATTCCCAATCACTGAGTCAAAGTCTGTAACATCTCTCCCCCATCAGACAGCAATTGCTCAGAGAAACAGGCCTAGCTCTTGCCACTGGCATCTCCCCAGAGGAAGGGCAGACAGGATGAGCTATGTAGCCAGCAGGGGTGGCAGAGGAAGCTAATTGAGTACTAAAGTTGGGGATGGTTGAAACATCCAAAAGGAATCAGAGTCTTGGACAGAGCTGTCCTAACTAGGGATGTTAAATATCAGTTAATTGAATAGTTGATTAATCTCATGAATTTTTATCAGTTAGTCAACTATTCTATAGTCCCCAGGGGTGAGGCTGGCAGCCAGTGTGCTCCAGCTACACTCCCAAGGAGCCCCTGCCACTCTGCGCAGGGTCCCAGGTGGGAGTTGGTCTGCAAGATGAGACAATTTAAAAAACAGCTCCCCTCATGAACCAGCTGCCTGGCGTCCCATGCTGCTGCCTCTGATACAGGGGCAGCAGCCCCTTTCAAGGGAGAAGACTGGGCTGAGCTCCCGGCACTAGCTGGAACTGAGCCAGGCTACCTGTCTGTCTGGCTCCTAATACACTTTAAATGCAGAGCTGCTGCAGGGATAGATCCTGGACCCAGCAGGAGCCAGGACTGAGCTGGGCTGCTAGCCAGTCCACTAAAAAATGTATTGACAAGAGGAGGAGGAAATGCGTGTAGTCCATAGCATTAACCTATAAGATTTTGTTTATTGGTTAATAAACTATACTATTACATCCCTAGTCCTAACCCATATGCAAAATATACAGCTGTGTAGGGCACCTGAAAAATTTAAAGTATCATTGGGTATTGTTCCCTCTAAGCTGCGTGGAAGCACAGCTTCGCAGCTGATTAATCAGCCCCACCCAGTCAGAGGCTTAGGGCTTAATCACCTATGAAGTTGTGCTGCAGCACAGCATAGAGGGAACACTGCCACTGGAAAACGTCTGCCAGAGCTATTAACAGAACATCGAACCTGTGAAAGTGCCATTCAAGTGGTAATAAAATTATTTAAGAGGCATTTGCCAACCCCAGGCATATACTGTCAGTTTCTGAATTTTCTATATTAGTCAACAGGATCTTAGTTTAAAATTTGCTTTAAAATATTTCATTAATGTGTTACCAAATATTATAAAATTACATCTCTAAAAGAATTGTCATCACTTCTCCACCCGCCAGGCTGCCACTGAGCATAGAGGCAGTTAAATGATACTGCATAAGTCTCCATAAAGCTTAAGTATGGCCCTAGTCATGGATTATTCTAATACACCAGTAAAGATGAGCTGATGTTTGCCTATGTCATGGCTCCTTCCCCACTCTGGCACGATAAATGCAGAAATGGGGGCCAGCAAGTACACCCTAAAACCTTATCTACCAGGTTTTGATATAAAACTTCCTCCTAAAATCTTAAAACCCTAGATTTTGGGAATAAAATTTCAGCTGCCACCACCCAAATTAATAAAGAAACCAGGGGAGAGACCATTAGGGAAAATCTCACCCATAAAGTAAAAAGCAGGACACCACCACTAACAATACCAGGTTAATAAAAGGAAAAGAGAAAACTTTTATTATCACCACACTATTCCTGTTGTAAGCATGATTAGATGGAAAAGTAACAAAACAATATACTCATGGAGAAACTCCATGGGCCTAGAACTTAGTTACAAAGAAAAGCCAAAATATTTTTTTAAAAGTGCACAGACAGCAGATCCCATACCCATACCATAAAACAATGAAACGTAACGGATTTATCTAAACTCTACCCTACTTACAGAAAGTGAAGAAAGAGTCTTTTCTTGGAGGGAGACAAAGTCTGTCCCCCTCAATAGCTGGAGAGAACTGCCCCCAGAGACAAAGGAGGGAAAACCCAAAATTCCTTTGTCCCAGTTTGAAATTCCTACCTACATTCCTATTGGCCACTCCACCTGGCTAGGTAAGGGACATAGTTAACCCCTTAGTCCCCAGGCTGCCGGCTAACCCTCATGATCATGACAGCCTAGAACAAGTGAGCCAAAGTCAATGGAACTGCTCCCAGTGTCTGCTTGGGCTCAGGCCCTTAATGCAGTGTTAAAAGATCCAATGCCACAGAGAGATGAAGATGTCTCCTCAGTGTTCCCATGTTCCTGGTACAAATTTCAGGCCTGTTCTTGTCTCAGTCATTGTATGGTTTCTACAGCTACGCTGTCTGACTGGAATATCTCAGTGAATTGGATTTGGAGCTGGTGTTTTTGCCTTTACTCTTTGGTACCCAAAGTTGTCTTGAGGCCTTTAACAAAAAAGAACATATGATACTGGAAACTTTTCCACCAGCAGAATTTACGTGTCTGTTGGTGTTCTCTGTTCCAGAAATATATCCTGAATATGTTTGACACACACAGAAACTAATTCCATCTCCAACATGCCCCTTTCAATGGAGGAAGGCGATGGGTGAAATCAATGACATGAAGGCAATGAGTAAAATCCTGACCCTTTGGGAAATCAAGAGCAAGACTTCCAATTGATTCCTAAGGGATCAAGATTCCACCTTGTGTCAAGTACACTACAAGATTCCCTCAGCTTTCCAAGTTCCTTAATGTAAAGAAGGAAGGAACTTGCACAAAATCCGGTGGCAATTGAATGTCTAACTCGGTGCAGTCACTAGGGAGAGAAGAGCCTGGTAATGGTGCCATCCCTATTGGCTGAATCTGGTTAGTATGACCATGAGAAAGGATAATACATTGACCTATGTTGCTAATAAGATGTAAGAGTTCTGCATTCTTCACCTGCCTGGATGTGTTGAGTGATTGGCATGAGCTTATTTCATCTCGAATCTTCCTGAAGTTTCCTGCCTACGAGAAAATCTGTGTATCAGATCTGCTTCTGATTACAGCCTTGAAATGCTGTATTTCCATTCTGCTCCCAAAAAGCCACGCCTGCAGTCAACAGAAAGGATGGTGTGTTTTCCAGTCCCATGTTCCAATCCCTTTAGAAAGATTTCACAGGAATTGTAAAGCCAGGTTGCCTGGATTGTGTGTGACAGCTTCATTTCAATGCTTATCCAGGGTGCTGTGCCACTCCAGCTGTGATCTGTCAATGGTTATTTCCATACCCTTCACTTCATCCTTGTACATAAGCATATACCAAGGAGCAAGCAGTAATTAAAAGAACTGGGGTCTATTTAATTGCCTTCTGACATGATAGCACAATGTCTGCTTTCAAAGCAGCACAAATCTCTGGCAAATTGAATCTAATGGCAGTCAAACAGCATCTTGAGATCTGCATCCCATTAGTGCAGGTTTTCTCCATTAGCAAAAAAATAGGTTTCTCATTTCCAATTAACAAGGGAACATGTCAGGTTAAAGCCATAAACCCCAGAAAATGTAGAATTAAAAGGAGAAATTTCAGTCCATAGCTCTGCCAA
Organism: Pelodiscus sinensis; assembly: GCF_049634645.1. Taxonomy (NCBI): domain Eukaryota; kingdom Metazoa; phylum Chordata; order Testudines; family Trionychidae; genus Pelodiscus; species Pelodiscus sinensis. Next base: position 21,806,883 of record NC_134725.1, on the reverse strand, counting down.
CCTCAGCCATGCATTACGGGAGGACACTTGATGGTATGAAAAATGGGGTTACATTAAAATGGTTTACTGCTATTATCTATCACTGGAATTATAGTAATACGTAGTAGGCTCACCTAGGGAACTTTTTGTGTTAGGGACTGGACACATACACACACACTTGCATACATGCTCACACTCACACACTCAGGAACAGAAGAGTCCCAGGTTTAAAGTTCCATTTTTGTATGTCCTTATCTTTGTGTTAGGATGTAATGAGTTCTAATTGTCCCTCTCTTTCTGTATCCCCCGGACTGGGTCTACTTTGATTCTTGGTTGTATTTCTTGAAGGTCCCAGTAGTACTGAAACCAGAATGATTTTATTTTATCTCCAGATGAGGTAGAGGGCACAGAGCCACTAGGAGGACTTCTCTATAGCCTCCACATGCTATCTCACTACCTCAACCTAACTGCTAGCTTTCAGCTTTTGAAAACTCTTTCCTTTCAATCCAGACAACCCAGACAATCCAAACAATCCAGAACTCCTTTCTAAGACCTCTGCAGCTCCCCTCCGATGCACCATCAATGCAGCCCTGCAAATCTGTGGCTATCCACTTTATTGACATGGATGTGGATACGGCTATCTGTGGCTCATTTTGCAGATACAGATTCAGATACAGAATTCAGTATCCACACAGTGCTCTATTTGCCAGCCTCTTCCCCATCTGAGATCATAATTACCTTTAGAGGAGTCATATTGGGAATTCAGGCAGGCCTTGATGGGTATGACAAACACACATGATCATCAGGGCTTCTGAGGGCACTGCATTTGTAGATCGAGTCAATCTCATTGCCTTCAGTGAGGCTGACTCCCCCAAGAATCTATTGCTGTTATTTTTAACCTGAGGGTCCACATACTATACCTATGATTTTCAAAGGAACTCGCCCCTTCATTGGAAATTTTTTAGAGGTGAAAAAGAAAAAATGCTGAAAACTATTGATCTATTGCATGCATTTGGAGAAGAGAAAGTTGTCTGAAATGTGACTCAAATATGAAGTGTCTAATTAGACAAATCCTAGTTTGTAGTTTGGTAAAACCAGCCTATGAAACGTGTCTCTACAAAACGACAAAAATAGAGACTGGGGGAAGGAGGTGAAGGGAAGGAATATCCTTAAGAGTAAAGAATCAACAAATTCAGAAAAATGGCCTGCTTTATACTGATTTCAGTGGGACCTCTAAATACTGAGCATGTTTGAAGATAAGGCCTCTTCAGTTCCAAATGTCACAGAGAGCAGTTAGCAACCCAAACAAAGCAAATGGTTCTGGAAATGTGCCTTCATCGGATCTCCATTTTCCCCACCCCAGATAGAAAAACTGGAACTGGTCAACATTTTCTGACTGAAAGAAAAAGTGTGACAAAATGTCATATCACACTGAAGAATGTGTTTACCAAAAAAATGTGTTTTTAAACTCAGTTTTTGTCATGAAATCTGAAAAATTACAGAGCTATTTTTTCCATTGGAAGAATCATGGAATCCTAGGGCTGGAAGAGACCTCAGAAGGCCATCAAGTCCAGCCCCCTGCTCTAGGCAGGACCAATCCCAAATAAATCAACCCGGCCAGAGCTTTGTCAAGCCGAGACTTAAACATCTCTAGGGACGGAGACTCCACTACTTCCCTAGGTAACCCATTCCAGTGCTTCACTACCCTCCTAGTGAAATAGTTTTTCCTAATATCTAACCTGGACCTCTCCCACCACAACTTGAGACCATTGCTCCTTGTTCTGCCATCTGTCACTACTGAGAACAGCCTCTCTCCATCCTCTTTGGAACCTCCCTTCAGGAAGTTGAAGGCTGCTATCAAATCCCCCCTCACTCTTCTCTTCTACAGACTAAAGAGACCCAACTCCCTCAGCCTCTCCTCATAGGTCATATGCTCCAGCCCCTAATCATTTTGGTTGCCCTCCACTGAACCCTCTCCACTGCATTCACATTCTTTTTGTATTGGGGGGCCCAGACCTGGACACAATACTCCAGATATGACCTCACCAGAGCCGAATAAAGGGGAATAATGACATCTCTGGATCTGCTAGCAATGCTCTTCTTAATGCAACTTAATATGCCATTAGCCTTCTTGGGTAAGTCGTGCCTGACCAATCTGATTAGTTTCTATGATGAGGTAACTGGCTCTGTGGACGTGGGAAAGTCAGTGGATGTGATATACCTTGTCTTTAGCAAGGCTTTTGATACTGTCTCCCACAATATTCTTGCCAGCAAGTTAAGGGAATGTGGATTGGATAAATGGACAGTAAGATGGATAGAAAGATGGCTAGAAGGCCGGGCCCAGCCGATAGTGATCAATGGTTCGATGTCAGGATGGCAGTCGGTTTCTAGTGGAGTGCCCCAAAATACTGCCAACTGTTCTGGACTCCTTTCCCCTTCATGTTAGCATCCCAACCAGACATCGAGCCATTGATCACTACCTTTTGGGCCCAACAGAATAACTAGTTTTCTATCCACCTTACAGACCATTTATCCAATTCATGCTTCCTTAACTTCCTGGCAAGAATATTGTGGGAGTTAGTATTAAAAGCTTTGTTAAAGTCAAGGTGTATCATATCCACTGACTTCTTTATGACCACAAAGCCAGTTACCTCATCATAGAAGCTAATCAGATTGGTTAGGCATGACTTGCCCTTTGTGAATCTATGCTGACTATTCCTGATCACTTTTCCCCCTTCCAAGTGCTTCAAAATGAATTAATTGAGGATTCCCTCCATGATTTTTCCGGGGACTGAGGTAAGGATGACTGGTCTGTAGTTCCCTGGATTGTCCTTCTCCCTTTTTTTAATGATGGGCACTACATTTGCTTTTTCCCAATCATCTGGGACCTCTCCCAATCTCCATGAGTTTTCAAAGATAATGGCCAAAGGCTGTGCAATGACATTGGCCGACTCCCTCAGTACCCTCCGATGCATTGACTCCAAACCCATGGATTTGTATGTGTCTAGCTTTTCTAAATAATTCTTAACCTGTTCTTTCTCTACCGAGGGCTGCCCATCTCTTTCCTGAACTGCATTGCCTAGTGCAGTAGTCTGGGAGCTGACATTGTCTGTGAAGACAGAGGCAAAAAAAGCATGGAGTACTTCAGCTTTTCCCTCATCATCTGTCACTGGGTTTCCTCTCTCATCCAGTAAGGGCCCCAAATCCTCTCTTATCATCCTCTTATTGCTAACATGCCTGTAGAAACCTTTCTTGTTACCTTTCACATCTCTTGCTAGCTGCAATTCCAATTGTATTTTCACCTTCCTGATAGTTCCCCTGCATTCTCAAGCAATATTCTCCTCTTTAGTCATCTGTCCAAGTTTCCACTTCTTTTAAGCTTCCTTTTTGTGTTTAAGTGCATCAAGGATTTCCCTGGTAAGTAAATCTGGTCGCCAACCATGTTTGCTTTTCTGACTGCACATCGGGGGTTTTTTTCCCTGTGCCTTCAATTAAGCTTTTTAAAAACACTGACAGCTCTCCTGGACTCCTTTCTCCTTCATGTTAGCATCCCATCTTAAAGTATTTTTGTTTGCTTTTATTATTTTTCTTTCCTATCCATCTTTATTCTTCTTCCCTCTTCCTTCTCCACTCCTCACCCCCCAAACATCTTGATTTAGTAGCAATATGAATAACACAAAAAAGAAAAGCAAGAGGGGAAAGAAAACTAGCAGAGAAATCATTAACAAGACATTAACTGAATAAATGAAAAATTTTAAAGACAGACATATTTGTACAACTTTCCAACAAAACATCTCTTTTTCAAACTTTTTGTATAAAAATGACTGACATTTTCATAATTCCCTCTGCTCCTCCCCCCATTTTTCAGCCACTGCTAATTGCCAACTCTCTCTTCCAGTTGATAAATATTGGATGGCAACATAAGTTTAACTGGTAGCTCAAATTCTACTCAAGGTTATTTCAGTCCCAGACACTAGGCTACTAATAGTAGGTCTTCTATGGGAAAAAAGGGAATGTCAGAAGAGCTGCTCTGTATTTACATTCAGGGAAAAGAAACAGCCAAATATTTTCATTCGTTATAGGTATTTTTAATTATCCTGCCAAGGCAGCCTCTCTCCCCCAGCAACCCTGAGATTCTCCTATGCCATTTTCTTTCACAGATGGTATGTTACTCCCACATCTGACCTCACACAGAAGTAGCAGAGTGGCGGGAGGCTAAGCATAATGGGCATGAAGAGAATAGCCTGAAAAATCACCAAGTGTATCCAGAGCTCTGTGGAAAGCACATTCATTGTGCACCTGGGCCACTATGTGTTAGGCCAACCATATTCAGGGCACTAACTTTGCAAAGCAGATTATACTGTCCACTAGGGATAGAGCTGAACCAAGCAAAGTCATTTGATTAGCAATCTTAAAGCCTTCCCTCCCTTTATGTTTCTGTCTCAAACTTTAGTTCTCAGCTATTCTTGTGCCCTGTGTGGAGTTAGATGAATAATTTGTACCCCATAAATTATTCAGTGAATCCTGCCTCTTTTATCTGTTTCAGAACAATTGGCAAGAACATCACCGTGCTTTTTTAATGTGTTCAACCTGTCAGCAAATAAGTTCTGGGCCTGTGGATTGTTCTCCAGCTGTTCACTATAAATATTCAAAGTAGGCAATGCATTGGTTAATTTTGATTGGACACATGGATCACATGTTGCATTTCAGTTCTCTGACAGGATTAATGGAATTCTGAATCAGGTTTCTGGTGTGAATATTTATGTTTATAATTCTAAATTCACTCTATGAATAATAGAAATGTAGAGTTAGAAAGATCTCAACTGGCCATCTAGTCCAGTCCCCTAAATTGAGGCAGGGCAAAGAATCATATTTTAGACCGTGCTTGGCAAGAGTTTATTGCTAGTGAAAAAGGGGTAGGTTTAGAAGTTAAAATAAAAAGAGAACAAGTTTAAAATAACATAGAAAAGTTAGATGTCTTCAAGTCACCAGGGCATGATGAAATGCATTCTAGAATGCCCAAGCAGCTGAAAAAGGAGGTATCTGAGCCTTTAGCTATCATCTTTATCAGGAGAGATTCCAGAAGACTGGAAAAGGGCAAATATAGTGCCCATTTATAAAAAGGGAAATAAGAACAACGCAGGAAACTACAGACTAGTCAGTTTAACTTCTGTGCCAGGAAAAATAATGGAGGTAGTAAAGGAATTAATCTGCAAACATGTGGAAGAAAATAAAGTAATAGGTGTAAAAAACAAATCATGTAAAGAACAAATCATGTCAAACCAATTCAATAGCTTTCTTTGATAGGATAATAAGTCTTGTGGATATGGAAGAAGCAGTAGATGTGGTATACCTAGACTTTAATAAGGCATTTGATACGGTCTTGCATGACCTTCTTTTGAATAAACTACGCAAATACAACTTAGATGGGGCTACTATAAGGTGGGTGCATAACTGGCTGGATAATATTCTCAGAGAGTAGTTATTAATGGTTCACAGTCATGCTGGAAGGGCATAACAAGTGGGGTTCTGCAGAGGTCTGTTTTGGGACCAGTTCTGTTCAATATCTTCATCAACTATTTAGATATTGGCATAGAGAGTACACTTATTGGCTGTGTCTAGACTGGCAAGTTTTTCTGCAAAAGCGACTGCTTTTGCGGAAAAACTTGCCAGCTGTCTACACTGGCCGCTTTGAATTTGCGCAAGAACACTGACGATCTAATGTAAGATTGTCAGTGTTCTTCCGCAAATACAATGACTCTCACGTTCAGGAAAAAGCCCTCTTGAGCAAATGCTTTTGCGCAAGAGGGCCAGTGTAGACAGCTAAGAACTGTTTTGTGCAAAAAAGCCACGATAGTGAAAATGGCAATCGGGGCTTTCTTGCGCAAAACCACGTCTAGATTGGCACGGACGCTTTTCCTCAAAAAGTGCTTTTGCGCAAAAGCATCCGTGCCAATCTAGACACTCTTTTCCACAAATGCTTTTAATGGAAAAACTTTTCCGTTAAAAACATTTGCGGAAAATCATGCCAGTCTAGACGTAGCCATTAAGTTTGAACATGATATCAAGCTGGGAGGGGTTGCAAGTGCTTTGGAGGACAGGGTCATAATTCAAAATGATCTGGACTAACTGAAGAAATGGTCTGAGTTAAACAGGATGAAGTTTAATAAGGACAAAAGCAAAATACACAACTTAGGAAGGAACAATCCATTTTGCACATACAGAATGGGAAGTAACTGTCTAGGAAGGAGTAGTGCAGAAAGGGATCTAGAGGTCATAGTGGACCACAAGCAAAATATGAGTTAACAGTGTTACATTGTTTCAAAAAAAGCAAACATGATCCTGGGATGCATTAACAGGAGTGGTGTGAGCAAGTGACTAGAAGTCATCTTCCGCTCTACTCTGTGCTGACTAGGACTCATTTGGATTATTGTGTCCAATTCTGGGCACCACATTTCAAGAAAAACGTGGAGAAATTGGAGAGGGTCCAGAGAAGAGCAACAAAAATGATTAAAGATCTAGAAAACATGAGCTGTGAGGAAAGGCTGAAGGAACTGGGCTTGTTTAGTTTGGAAAAGAAAAGACTGACGTGGACAATTGTTCTCCTTGACCTCTGATGATAGGACAAGAAGCAATGGGCTTAAACTGAAGCAAGGGAGGTTTAAGTTGGACATTCGGAAAAACTTCCTAACTGTCAGGGTGGTTAAACACTGGAATAAATTGCCTAGGAAAGTTGTGGAATCTACATCACTGGAAATATATAAGAGCAAGTTAGACAGACATCTATCAGGGATGATATGGACCATGCTTGGTCCTGACATGGGGGAAGAGTCCTGGACTTGATGATCTCTCAAGGTCCCTTCCAGTTCTAGTATTCTATGATTCTATGATTAAACTATTCTTAAAAACCTCTAATGATGGAGATTCCTCATCCTCCTTACAAACATAGTTTGTTCCCATACTTAAATACTGTTACAGTTAGGAAGTTTTCCGTGTTTAACCTAAATTTACCTTACTGCATTTTAAGCATCATACTTCTCGATGAGATATTATCAATGCTGCATACAGTGGGAAAATTATCTCTCTTGTCTTGTTTAAAGTCTCCTACAAATACACCCCAGAATGGTGTTTTGTTTTGTTTTTGGCAATAGTATTACATCATTGACTCATATAAAGTTTTATGATCCACTGTAGCCCCCAGATCTCTTTCTGCAGTGGTCCTTCGTACGTGGGCATTTCCCATTTTGTATTTGAGCTTACGAACAGGTGAGTACTAGCAGGGAGTTTAGAGAGGGAGTTCTCAAGGTAAAGGAGAAGCAGATACAGGACTCTTGAGGGAAGTGTGTGTTGTTATTGGGGCTTTCTTACTATGTGCTGAGCTTGTGTTTGTGAGTGAGGGTTGGTGTGTGTTCTTTTTTTTTTCTTTGCTTTTTTCCCCAGTATTTCTGAGTGAGACTTTTTTTTCACTTCTCCTTTGCCCCCTTCATGTGTGTGCTGTGATTGTCAGGTCAAAATTGTTGGCTTCTAATTAAAGTTTCAGTTCTAGAAGCCTCTGCTGATTGGCCGAGTCTTGGTAAAGTGAGGGACTTTCAGGTACTCCAGGGCTTTATAAGGCAGTGGGCAAGTGACCAAGGAGCTTTCTAACAGGTGAGTGCTAACAGGGAGTTTAGAGAGGTAGTTTGGAATGGGAGAGGGAAGGAGGTGAGGTTCTCTTGACTTTCTTTTTAAATCCTTTCTCCAGGACAGCAGCGATGGATGGTGATAGGTCTGCTGTTGTTACCTGCACAGTGTGTGCCATGTTTATCTTCCTCCCAGAAGAAAGGACGGATTTCATCTGCACTAAGTGCAAGCTGGTCGCCATTTTCAAAGAAAAAATTAGAGGACTGGAGGCCCAAGTGTCGACCCTACGCTCGATCAGAGAGGATGAAGAATTCCTCGATAGAAGGCAGTGTTTGATCCTTCAGCCACAGCAGGCAGAAGAGCCAGAGAGGGCAGTACGTGACCAGGAAGAGAACTGACAGCATGTAACTTCTAGAAGTGGAAAAAGGCCAGCATGGGAATCCCCCAATGCTATAGAGGTAAGTAGTCGCTTTCAGGCTCTCTCCACAGGCTCTACAATGGTGAATGCTTTGGAAGGGACTTCACAAGGAATAAACCAGAAGGGAACACCATCTACTAGAAGACATGAGATGCGCAGTTCTAGGGATGGGTGTTCCACGACCACCACCCCCAAAAGAAGATGACGGGTGGTGGTGGTCGGGGACTCCCTCCTATGAGGGACTGAGCCATCCCTCTGCCGTCCAGACGTGGAATCTCGAGAGGTGTGCTGCTTACCAGGAGCTCGCATTCAGGATGTGACTGAGAGGCTTACCAAACTGATCAAACCTTCAGATCGCTACCCCTTCCTGCTTCTCCACGTGGGAACTAACGATACGGCTAAGAATGACCTTGAGCGGGTTACTGCGGATTATGTAGCACTGGGAAGAAGGATCCAAGAATTCGGAGCGCAAGTGGTGTTCTCGTCCATCCTCCCTGTTGAAGGGAAAGGACTGGGCAGGGATTGTCGAATTGAGGACGTAAATGCGTGGTTGCACAGGTGGTGTCGCAGAGAGGGCTTTGGTTTCTTTGACCTTGGGATTCTGTGCCGGGCACAAGGATTGTTAGGAAGAGATGGGATCCACCTAATGAAGTGAGGAAGGAGCATTTTCGTGGGCAGGTTTGCAAACCTAGTGAGGAGGGCTTTAAACTAGGTTCGTCAGGGGACGGTGACCAAAACCCTGAGGGGAGAGGGAAAGTTGGATACCAGGAAGAAATGCAGAGAGGAACAAGCAAGAAAGGAGGACCCCTGATTCGAATGGAGAAGATAGGGCGATCAACTGGTTACCTGAGGTGTTTGTACACTAAGGCAAGAAGCCTGGGCAACAAACCAGAAGAACTGGAGGCCCTGGCCCAGTCCAAGAAATATGATTTAATTGGGATAACAGAGACTTGGTAGGATGACTTGCATGACTGAAGCACTGTCATGGAAGGGTAAAGACTGCTCAGGAAGAACAGGCAGGGGAGAAAAGGAGGAGGAGTTGCATTATATGTAAAAGAGCACTATGATTGCTCTGAACCCCAGTATAAAGAGGGAGAAAAACCTGTTGAGAGTCTATGGGTTAAGTTTAAAGGAACAAACAAGAGAGGTGATGCTGTGGTTGGTGTCTGCTACAGGCCTCCGAATCAGGTGGATGAGGTAGATGAGGCTTTCTTTGGACAACTGAGAGAAGCTTCCAGATCGCAGGCCTTGGTTCTTGTGGGGTACTTTAATCACCCTGACATCTGTTGGGAAACAAATTTGGCAGTACACAGGCAATCCAGGAAGTTTTTGGAGAATGTTGGGGATAACTTCTTGACACAAGTACTAAAGGATCCAACCAGAGGGTTGTGCACATCTTGACCTTCTGCTCACAAACAGGGAGGAACTAATAGGGAAAGCAGAGGTGGGTGACAACCTGGGAAGCAGTGATCATGAAATGGTAGATTTCAGGATCCTGACCAAAGGAACAAAAGAGAGTAGTAAAATACACACCTTGGACTTCATAAAAGCAGATTTTGACTCCCTCAGAGACCTGATGGGCAGAATCCCCTGGGATGCGAACATGAAGGGGAAAGGAGTCCAGGCCAGCTGGCAGTATTTTAACAAAGCCTTATTGAAGGCACAGAAAGAAACCATCCCAACGCGTAGCAAGAGAGGCAAACATGGTAGGAGACCGGATTGGGCTTACAGGGGAAATCCTTGGTGAACTTAAGCACAAAAAGGAAGCTTACAAAAAGTGGAAACTTGGACAAATGACCAAAGAGGAGTTTAAACGTATAGCTCGAGAATGCCAGGGGGTTATCAGGAAGATGAAAGCGCAAATGGAATTGCGACTGGCTAAGGATGTGAAGGATAACAAGAAAGGTTTCTACAGGTATGTTAACAAGAAGAAGGTGATCAGAGAAGGTATGCGGCCCCTACTGGATGAAGGAGGTAACCTAGTGACAGTTGATGTGGGGAAAGCTGAAGTACTCAATGCTTTCTTTGCCTCTGTATTCACGGACAAGGTGGGCTTCCAGACTAATACGCTAAGTGACGCAAGATGGGATGAAGATTGACAGCCCTTGGTGGGTAAAGAACAGGTTAGGAACTATTTAGAAAAGCTAAATGTACACAGATTTATGGGTCCGGACTTAATGCATCCAAGGATACTGAGGGAGTTGGCAAATGTCATTGAGGAGCCTTTGGTTATTATCTTTGAAAAGTCGTGGCAATCGGGAGAAATCCCAAATGATTGGAAAAAGGCAAATGTAGTGCCCTTATTCAAAAAGGGGAAGAAGTACAATCCAGGGAACTATAGGCCTGTCAGTATTACCTCGGTTCCTGGAAAAATCATGGAAGGGATCCTTAAGGAATCCATTTTGAGGCACTTGGAAGAGAGGAAAGTGATTAGGAATAGTCAGCATGGATTCATAAAGGGCAAGTCGTGCCTGACCAATCTGATTAGCTTCTATGATAAGGTAACTGGTTCTGTGGATGTGGGAAAGTCAGAGGATGTGATATACCTTGACTTTAGAAAGGCTTTTGATATGGTCTCCCACAATATTCTTGCCAGCAAGTTAAAGGAATGTGGATTGGATAAATGAACAGTAACATGGATAGAAAGATGGCTAGAAGGCCAGGCCCAGAGGATAGAGATCAACGGCTCGAAGTCAGGATGGCGGTTGGTTTCTAGCGGAGTGCCCCAAGGTTCGGTTCTAGGACCAGTTTTATTCAATATCTTTATTAATGACCTGGATGAGGGGATGGATTGCACCCTCAGCAAGTTTGCAGATGACACTAAGCTAGGGGGAGAGGTAGATACGCTTGAGGGCAGAGATAGGGTCCAGAGTGACTTAGACAAATTGGAGGATTGGGCCACAAGAAATCTGATGAGGTTCAGCAAGGACAAGTGCAGAGTCCTGCAGCTGGGACGGAATAATCCCAAGTATACTTACAAGCTGGGGACCAACCAGTTAAGTAGTTCTGCAGAAAAAGACCTGGGGCTTACAGTGGCTGAGAAGCTGAATATGAGTCAACAGTGTGCCCTTGTAGCCAAGAAGACCAATGGCATATTAGGTTGCATTAAGAAGAGCATTGCCAGCAGATCCAGAGATGTCATTATTCCCCTTTATTCGGCTTTGCTGAAGCCACATCAGGAGTATTGTTTCCAGGTCTGGACCTCCCACTACAAAAAGGATGTGGACGCAGTGGAGAAGGTCCAGCGGAGGGCAACCAAAATGTTTAGGGGCCTGGAGCATATGACTTATGAAGAGAGGCTGAGGGAGTTGGGTCTGTTGAGTCTGCAGAAGCGAAGAGTGAGGGGGGATTTGATAGCAGCCTTCAACTTCCTGAAGGGAGGTTCCAAGGAGAGAGGCTGTTCTCAGTAGTGACAGATGGCAGAACAAGGAGCAATGGTCTCAAGTTATGGTGGGAGAGGTCCAGGTTGGATATTAGGAAAAACTAATTTCACTAGGAGGATAGTTAAGCACTGGAATGGGTTACCTAGGGAAGTAATGGAGTCTCCATCCCAAGAGGTGTTTAAGTCTTGGCTTGACAAAGCCCTGGCCGGGGTGATTTAGTTGGGATTGGTCCTGCCTAGAGCAGGGGGCTGGACTTGATGACCTTCTGAGGTCTCTTCCAGCTCTATGGTTCTATGATTCTATGTTTCTATTCTTCCCTAAATGCAATACTTCACATTTGTCCATAATGAATTACATCTTCTTTATTTCAGACCATTTCTACAATTTATCAAGATCATTCTGCGTCCTAATTAAGTCATCCAAACTATTTACTATAAACTCTCCCACGTGATCTCATCTACAATCTATAAGGCTATGTCTACACTGCAGGCTTCTTGCACAAGAACTGTTTTGAGCAAAAGTTCTTGCATAAAAGTTCTTGCGCAAGGGCATGTCCGCACTGCTGAAAGTGCATTGCAAAAGCTATGCACTTTTGGGCAAGAGAGTGTCCACACTGGTGGGATGCTCTTGCTCAAAGACCTCCCCTCAGAACCACTTAGGACAGGGCAAAAGAGAACCAGTACCTTCCAGGGGCAGGTGCCAGAGACCCGCTGAGACACATTCTTAAAGGGATCTTCCTGGATAGCCATTTCTCTGCTGCTGTATGCTTTGGGATCTCTTGTAGGGACAGAAAGCTGTAGCAGCAGTGGCGGATATAGGGCTGGGCGAGCCGGGCGGCTGCTCCGGGCCCCGCGCTTCAATAGGCCCCACGCCAGCGGGGTCACTTTCTAGCTTTTGCCACTAGAGGACACCCCTTTCCCGCACCTCACAGGGAAGCCACAAGATCCTGGGATTGGGTGGGACCCGGACAGAGAGATGCCAGCTGGAGTGTGTGGGCAGCGCTCTCAGGGCCCTGTCCCACAGAGCATCTGTCACATGACTGAATTGGAGGGATGGAGCCAGATCGCTGCTGCACCCCTAGGTGGGGGTGTTGGCCCCAGAAATTGGTATGAAAGGGAGCCATGTGAGGTATTGAATGGGAGTTTATTGTTTGTTAATCTTATGTACGCTATTTATGTGAGTGTATAATGTCTGTGTGTGTAGGTAGGAATCTGTAATCTGTGTGGAAGCTGAATATTTCTCTGAATGTGGTTAAGCATGGCTATGGACAGGCTGAGTAGCAAAGCCCTGTGGAACAATGGCTCTCAATAGGCTATGGACACACCCAAAGAATGGGGTTTGTCACCTGAGAGCAGCCAGCAGGGAACATAGAGATTGGCCTCTGACCAGGTGACTTGCTGCATACAAGAAGAGGCCAGGAAGGAGGTATAAAGAGGCAATGCGGTCGATGCCATTTTGGTTCTCAGCTCAGCACTTCATCCCAGAGGCAGCACTGCAGGGATTGAAGAGCCTGGAAGACCTGTGAACCCATCCTGATCGTAGGATGTGCAATAAGAACTTTTAAACCAGCAGCTGTAACATCTCTGCTAGAGCCTGCATCGAGAACTGGGCGATTCGGTGCATGTAACATACTGTACTTTAATAACCTTACTCTCATGCTTTTCTTTCCTGTAATAATAAACCTTTAGATATAGATTCTAAAGGATTGGCCCAGCGTGATTTGTGGGTAAGGTCCAGAGGGTAAATTGACCAGGGATCTGTGGCTGGTTTCTTGGAACCGAACAGAACTTGTTCGGGGTAGGTGGGATTGGGTGCTAGGACCCCCCACCTGTGTATGAGGCCCGGGGACATCTGGGGCACGGATATTGCTGGGGTGTCGGAGGGGTTTTGCTCGGGAGGCTTCAGGCAGGCAGCTGAAGCGCTCTGTGGGACTGATTTGTGGCCTGTGTGGAGAGGTCACCAGTCGGGGGCTGTAAGTAGCCCCGGATTCGAGCAGTTCGCCCTGAGCGGACGCCCTCAGCTGTGCCCAGACACGGCCCGGTCCGTCACAGCATCCTCCCCGCATCTGCAGTTCTGTCTAGAGCAGCCCGGCCAGCCCACGGCACTCTGGGATGTCTCCGCTGGTGGGTGGGTACTGTGAGGTGCCTTTCCCCAGCTCCGCAGACCCAGACACGAGACCAACTCCCTGAAAGAGTAAAAAAGAATAAAGCAGCAGCTTCTGCAGCCTGGCCCTGGGGGCGACTCTCTTGAGAGGCACAGGAGCCTGCAATGTGGCGCTGTGCCTAGCCCTGCCCCACCCCACATCTCCTCCCCCCAGCTGCCACCCGATCCCGCAGCCAGAGTCCTCTGCCCCAGCATGGGAAAGGGTGGTCTCGGTGTGGGGGAGCCCTGTGAGCCCCACACTAGCTGGTCTGTGTCTGGGCAGGGGCTGGGCATCTCGGGCTCTTCCTTTCCTGCCCCTGGCGCCCAGTCATAGAGCAGCTGGAGCAGCCGGGCACCGAGGGCCCACAGAGCTGCCTTGGTGTGGACACAGAGCGACTGAGCCAGGCGATTGCCCCCAGCCCCAGCCAGGAAGGACCCAGCCCGCAGTCTGAGCAGCATCAGGATGGCAGAGCTCTCTGTTCTGGCCACTCCGGGAGGAGGGGGGCGACGACAGCGGCAGACTCGTTTGCTGTGTCCAAGCTCCCTTTCTCGGCAGGGGCCAGTTGGGACAGCCTCTATGGCCCCTCCTTTGACCCTGCATGGTGCCGTCTCCTTTCCCTCCAGAATGGTTTCTGTTGTGTCTGTAGCAGGGAGAGGTTAGAAGTAGAGTATACGGCTTTATTGGAAGCATTCAATCACTGTTATGTGTGTCAAAATGCTATATTGAGAATGGGGGTGCAGTGGGGAGTGTACGTGGGAGTTGAGTCCACTCATGCAGAGGAAATGTCTAATTTGCCTTGAGAGACAGGAAATCAAGAATGCATGGGCACAAAAGGAGGAAGAAGGGGTAAAATGGGTATAGCAAAATTTGGTAGCCATCTACTTCTATAGAAGTGAGACCCCCCAATTCAGGAAGTCATCACTAATTAGGACTATGTGCTTAAATCAACAAGGAGTAAAGTAAGTTAGTGAGTGTCCCTCCTTCATATCAGTGGGCTGTAAGATTGTTGTAACTAAAATGGTCTTGCAGGATATATTTTGCAAACTGTGTTTGTGTACCCGGAATTTGTGAGCTGCAACAGGATGTAGTGTGAGAACACAGCTCTCATCCTTTCTTTACATGTGTGTCACTTTAGTAATATTGGCAGGAAAAACACAATGTGGACAGAAATCAGAAGAATTTGGAAAACCGGCATGTGGGCAATGGTACACAAAATGTCTCATGAGCCACACACAGAATCCCAATGGTGCTTACCTGGATAAGAGAGATAACAGAATAGACACTTAAATTGGTAAGGATCTAAATAAAATCCTAGAATGTTAGAGTAACAGAAAAGGAAGGAACAGAGATCATCGAATCCAGTCCCCTGCACTGAGCCAGGACCATGTTCTTGAAAACTTCCAGTGATGGGGATTCCACAGCCTCGTTTGGAAGCCTATTTCAGAGCTCCTCTATCCTTAGATTTAGAAACATTTTCCTAATATCCAACCTAGCAGTTCTCAAAGTTTGAGTCAGGACCATGCCAGTGGGCTTGCCTGGGCTGCTGTTAGATTTGATGAGGTCTGGAGCTGAAGTCTGAGCCCTACTGCACAGGGTTGAAGCCCAAAGTAGCATTGTCTGGGGCTGAAGCTCTAGATGTGGGTGTCACTGCCAGGGTGCTTATCCTCAACCAGAAGGATGGGCAAGAACTCAACCTGCACCCGTGGCTCCTTCATCCTCACTGCCAGAGCAACACTTGGCAGCAACACTTTAGATTATTTCAGGGTAACATTAAATGGTTGAAAGATAAAGTGAGAGATGATTGTTGCCAAAGGTAGGGGGAAATGACAGAGGTTAAGGAACTAATGAGGTTTATGGTAACTGAAAAACATTGAACTCTAAAAAAAAAAAATTACAAAGCGTGTGTGGTGGAAGAAAGAGTTGCTTCATAATTGTGTCCCTTTTGCACTCAAAGTCACAAATTCAGAGGCTCAAAATTCATCAATTTTATGCTGAACAAAGGTGGAAGACTGGGGGGGAAGGTGTGAAAGAGAAAGAAGTCTAGGAAGATATTAATAGATTTATATAGAGTTAGGACAGGATGGGCAACACAACGGTGGCTGTTTATACCTGTCCCTCCACAAGTATGGGCAATTGCAGCTCTTGTTGGCTGTGGATTGCCATTCCTGGCCAAGTGGAGCTGCAGGAAGTGGTGCAGACCAGGACACTGCTTCCTGCAGCTCCCATTGCCCAGGAATGGCAATCCATGGCCAGTTGGAGGTGTAATTGCCCATTCCTACAAAGGCAATGGTGCCAGCCCACCTAGGGCTAACCCTGGTGAATCTGATCCAGCCTGCAGCCTGGTATTTGCCTACCTCTGATTTAGGAAATGGGTAAGAGATAAGAAAGAATGATAGCCACGAAAGAATAAAGTCATATATCATAGCACTATAGTTCCTTTTCCCCATGGAAGTCTAAACAGTTCAGAATGGATCCCTTCAATGCCCTGTAAAATGCAGCTGCCTCTGGATTAGAAGACACACCAGGAACAGCTCTGGACAATAGTTTAGGAAAGAATAAAAGAACAGTGTACTCATCTGAAATCATAGTGAAATAATCAGAGCTATTCTTTCCTATTTATCTGCAAAATATGCAGCTGTGTAGGGTACCTGTACATTTGGGGCATCACAGGATCTTAATGTCAACCCACCTGTCTCTTTCTGTCCCTCTTCTGTGGTTCTGCTGTCTCCAGATAAGATCTAATTAAATTAAAAGTGTAAAACCCTGACAGACCAATTAGCAGATCATGGAACCTGTGAAAGACCCATTCAAGTGGCAATGAAGCCTCTTAACAGGCATTTGCAAACCCCAGGTATATACTGTCAGATTCTGAATTTACTGTTAGTCTACAGGACCTTCGTTTAAAATTTCCTTTAAAACTCTTCATTAGTGTGTTGTTGAAGATTATAAATTCACATCTCTAAAAGTTTGTCGTCCCCCCCCCCCCCCCGGCTGCCATTGGGCATTGGGGCATTGGGGCACCATAAGAACATAAGAATGGACATACAAACGTCCATCTAGACCAGTATCCTGTCTACAGACAGTGGCCAATGCCAGATGCCCCAGAGGAAGGGAACAAAACAGGTAATCCTCACATGATCCCTCTCCTGTAAACCATTTCCAGACAAACAGAGGCTAGGGACACCATTCCTACCCATGCTGGCTAATAGCCATTGATGGACCTAACTTCCATGAATCTATCTAGTTCTTTTGTAAACTCTGTTAAAGTTCTAGCCTTCACCACATGCACTGACAAGGAGTTCCACAGGTTGACTGGGCGCTGAGTGAGGAAAAACTTCCTTTTGTTTGTTTTAAATCTGCTGCCTATTAATTCCAGTTGATGACCCTTAGTTCTCATATTGTGGGAATAAGGGTATGTCTACACTACAGCGTTATTTCGAAATATCTTATTTTGAAATAGTTCATTCAAAATAGCTTATTTTGAAATAACGCGTCTATACATAAAATGCACTTTGAAATAGCATTATGCTATTTCGAAATAGAGCGTCCACACTGATTGGATGCTGAATCGCATTTAAGGCCAGCTAAAACCGGTTCCGGCAGGGCATCAGGGAAGTAGTTGCTTTGTGTGGCTGCTGTCTGAGGCTATCTGAGGCTTGTGCTTAAAGGGATCCCCCTGGACAGCCGGTTCTCAGCTTACCCTGTTTGCTTGCCTACCTCACTGAGGGTATGTCTATACTACCACCCTAGTTCGAACTAGGGTGGTAATGTAGGCAACCAGAGTTGCAAATGAAGCCCGGGATTTGAATTTCCCGGGCTTCATTTGCATCTCGCCGGGCGCCGCCATTTTTAAATGTCTGCTACTGCGGACTCCGTGCCGCGCGGCTACACGCGGCATGGACTAGGTAGTTCGGATTAGGCTTCCTATTCCGAACTATCATTACTCTGAAATGATGAGTAATGATAGTTCGGCATAGGAAGCCTGGTCTGAACTACGTAGTCTGTGCTGCGTGTAGCCGCATGGCACGGAGTCCGCACTAGCAGATATTTAAAAATGGCGGCACCCGGCGAGGTGCAAATGAAGCCTGAGAAATTCAAATCCCGGGCTTCATTTGCAATTCCGGTTGCCTATATTACCACCCTAGTTCGAACTAGAGTGGTAGTGTAGACATACTCTGAGGGACAACAAAGCATTTTTCTCTTTTCCTGCTTGGTTGTCCTCACTTGGGACACCACAGCACTCAGCACCATGGAGCCAGAGCCGCCTCTGGGCACTCTGGTGTTTCTTTTGGATCTTTTGTTGCAAGCTTGGCAGCAAGTGCTGGAGACTGCCTGGCACCATCTGCGGCAGCCCAACCTCCAGTCCTCTCCCAGACCCCCCTGGGGGCTGTGGAGGAGCAGCAGCCGGACACCAGTGTGCCCCGCCACATCTGGCGCCTGGACACCAACAGCGACTGGTGGGACCACATCATTCTGGAGCACTGGGGAGACCAACAGTGGACCCAGAACTTCAGGATGAAGAAAGACACTTTCCGTGAGCTCTGTGAGTGGCTCGCCCCTGCTCTGTGGCGATGGGACATGCACATGAGGCCCACCAGCCCCCTCCAGAAGCATGTGGCCATCGCCCTATGGAAGCTTTCTATGTAGGATAGCTACTGATCCATCAGCAACCAGTTCGGCATGGGGAAATCCACCATTGGAGTAACATTCATGCAGGTATGGCAGTCTTCCACCATTGAGCCGGGAAGGGGAGGGGCAAGGGGTGGATGGGCTGCCCCAGGGAAAAGGGGCGGGTGGGTGGGTGCAAGTCCCCTTCACGGGAGGGTTTGTTCTGTCCCAGCTGCACTTCAGACTTGCCACTGTGGCCAGGATTGTGGGCTGCTCCTGGGAAGTGGGGGCATGGGGCAGTGGTGGGGAAGGAACACTCTTGGCCACCTTGGCACCCCAGTGACTCTCAGTTTTGTGTGTCCCTCTGCAGGTGGTCAAGGCCATCAACAGAGTGCTGCTCTGCAGAGTTGTCTGCCTCATGGATTTGGACCCATGCCCCGTGAGCACACAACGCGCGGGTGTAACACAACTCCTCCATGTGCCAGAGACTGTAGGCCAGGACCTTCTTCCCCAACTGCCACATCAGGGTCGGGGATGTGGACATGCCTGTCTGCCTGGTGGAGGATGTGGCCTACCCGCTACAACCCTGTCTCATGAAGCCCTATAAGGGACACCTCAACCCTTCCCAGCAGGCCTTTAATGCCAGTCTCAGCAGGGCCTGCATTGTGGTGGAGGGGGCTTTCAGCCGGCTGAAGGCCTGATTTAGATGCCTCCTCACCCGCCTCAACTTCTCCAAGAGGAATATTCCGCACATGGTGGCAGCATGCTGTGTGCTGAACAATTTATGTGAGTGGAAGGGGGAGGCTGGCCTGTATGTGCAGCTCTGCATGGCTACCTGCCAGGAGGCCCATCAGGGGGCTACCAGCATTTGGGAGGCCCTTCCAGACAGAGCAGGAGTGAAGTCTCCCTGGAATGCCCCACTGGGGCATTGTGCCTTATTCTACCCTCATGTCCTTCCACTTTCCTTTCCCTACCCCCCCTTCCTGATGTCAAATAAAAATACATGTGTTGCCAAAAAAACCTTCAGTTTATTTACTATACCTGGGGTGAGGGGAGATGAGGATGGGAAAGGGGAGGGGGAAACCTGGGAGCGGGGACCTGAAAGGGGGAGGCAAGGGGAGGAAGGGGGAGGAGAAGCCCAGGGTTGGGGGTCTTGCTGGCCCACCTGTCTCCCAGCTCTGTGGGTGTGGAGGCCTTGGTGTCCCTGGGGGGGAGCGGGTAGGGGAGCAGGATTGGGAGGAGGAGTGATAGCTAGAGGGATACCAGCAAGCAACATCTCTGCGCCATGGTCTGCAGGCGGTCACAGATGGCAGTGCCCTGGTCACGCAGCTCCTGCAAGCTCTCCTGCCACAGCTGGCGGTCTTCCTGTACCCAATGCTCCTGGCTGTGGACCTGCCTTTGCAGGAACCCCAGGTGCTGCCGCTGGTATCCCTCCTCGTTCCAGTGCACCTGCTGGCCTGGGTGCGGGAGAATGTTCCCGGTGGGGTGGTGCGGCCTGTATTCGCAGCTGGTGCAGCAGTGGAGAAACCAGACAGGTGGTCAGTTATCCCTGAGGACACAGTGGGTGAAGCCCAACCCCTCTCTGCAAGGTGAGCACAGCAGGTCTCCGCACCATTATGTCCTGCTATCCCCAGGAGTGTGAGCTGGCCTGGGACTGTACCCATGCCCCTGTGTTCTATTTAGTGTGGGAGTGTAGGGAGGGGAAGGATGTGACCTGCCTCTGCATAGAGGGGGCTTGTGGAGGGAGAACATCTTTCAGTGTCCCTCCCCAGGGTACGGAGAATGTCATCTGCCTTCATACATACATGACTGTGGGTAACGGGCCAGGGCACCTCTTTTGGCAGCCAGCTAGGGCCACATGCCCAGGCTAGCAACCTGTGCATGTGCTGTGCTGTGTAATCCATGGTCAGCAAGGCCCACATGCACGGTCCCTGGGCTTTTCCTTTGCCTGCCTCTCCCTGCCCCCCCCCCCCCGCCCCACATAAGGGGACAGTGATGGCACTCACATGTCGAGGCCTCCCCGGCCTCGGAAGACAGCGGTGAAAGTGCTGCTGGTATGCCTCGGGGGTCCAGGGTGAGTGCCATGCTCCCTCCAGGCTCCTGTGACTCCTGGATGTCATACTCCTCCTCCTTCTCCTCCTGCTCCGTGCCCTGGTCAAGGCCCTCTTCCCCAGGGTCAATGACCACCTGGGGGGCATGGACCATCCAGCCCCCAAGATGCAGTCCAGGGCCTCAAAGTAGGGGAAGGGCTCTGGGTCTGCCCCTGGTTGGGAGCTGCCCCTGTGGCCCTGGCATAGGTCTGCCTCAGCTCTTTTATCTTCAGGTGCACCTGCTCCTGAGTGTACATGTGGCCTTTGGTGGCCAGGCTGTCGGCCACCCATCTGTTAACAGCCGTGTTCCTGTGTCTAGCGTGGAGATCATGGATGTTGGAGGATTCCCCCCAAACCTCAATGAGGTCCATGATCTCTGCACTGGACCAGGAAGGCACCCGCCTTTTCCAGCCCCTGGCAGGCTCCTGGAAGCTGCCAGACTGCTCCTGGGGAGTGGTTGAGGGCTGGCTGGCACTGGCTGGCTCACTCATGCTGGCAACTAGGTCAGAGGCAGCGTCTGTGGGCTCTGGGCTGGCAGACCTGGAGCTGGCACAGGCCCTGTGGCCAAACAGACTCTACCCCTTTAAGGGCTCCAGGGGAGGGGGAGCAGAAGAGTTTTCCTGGTTTGGCCCAGAGTGGCCATCAGGACACCTTGGGAAGGGCTGGAGGCCCCCTATTTCAAAATAAGTATTTACACAGCGCTTATTGTGAATTAGCTATTTCAGATTTGGCATTATTCCTTGTAGAATGAGGTTTAACTAATTCAAATTAAGCTCTCCGCTATTTTGATTTTATTTTGAAATAGCAGTTTGCCTGAATAGACATTATTGAAGTTAATTCGAAATAAGGGCTGTTATTTCGAATTAACTTTGCTGTGTCGACATATCCTAAGTAAATAACTTTTCCTTATTCACTTTTTCCACATCGGTCATGATTTTATAAACCTCAATCTTATCTCCCCTTAATCTCTTCTTTTCTAAACTGAAAAGTCCAAGTCTCTTTAATCTCTCTTCACCAGTTTAATAGAACTGTGTAGGGCTCCATAAAGCCTAAGGATTGTCTCAGAAATAATTAGGTTGACGGAATGTAATTAGGCGAGTTGGAGTGGAGTCATGACAGTTAAGTTTCAAAACCTGATGCTCAAACTTCAGCAAACTGCCAACTCACTTCCTGTTAGGGAGCCTCTGTGAGGATTTTGAGCTATGCTAGCTCTTCCATTCCCAGGGATATCTTGAAAGTGAGACAACATTCAGAATTTGTGCTTTGTGATGAAAGGTGAGTTACAGCAAGATTCTGTGCTGCAGAAACATATAAGGCACAGCCTAGTGAGGAGGGAAATGGTACTGGCTGCTGCTTTGGGGACTGAAATAGTGCCTCCCAATACAATAATGATTTTGAAAATCCATAAGAGCAATCATGCAGTAGTTATGGCTGCTGGTGAGCCTAGAACTTCTGGAGCATATTGTGTTCTTGCTACTCACTTTCTTGCCACAGCTTTATGCTGGATGTGCAAGGAGGGACAGCATGGGACTACATATTCCAGCCTCAGCCTGCCCCTAATGTGTTGGAGAGGAATTCCCCAGGGAATCACTCCACCCCTCTTACAGCCTCCAGACACATAGTATAAGGAGGAATCAGCAGAGGTGCAAAAACATGACTAAGGCAGGCGTGGGCAGTAAAATGGCAGCAGGTCACTGGAGTTAGCCTCAGTGGGCTCCCACCACTATATTTACTCACATGATGCTGATACTGGTTATCGCAACTCCCATTGGCCACCAATTGTAGTTCCTAAACAATGGGAGTGGTGGGAAGTGGTGTGGACTGGGACACCACTTCCCATAGCTCCCATTGGCCAGGAACAGCGATCTGCAGTCAATGGGAGCTGTGACCACCAGGAGCTAATCCTGGTGGACTGGATAAGGCCCTCAGGCCAGTATTTGCCCACCCCTGACCTAATGGTATGTCTAGTCTACTTTGCAATAAGATACCCTCGGCTGACCTTTGTCAGTTTATTCAGGATCATGAGAGTCAGGCTACAGAGCTGTAAACTTACACTGTAGACATCTTGGCTTTGTCTGGAGCCTGAGCTTTGGGACTCTGAGGAGAGAGGACCCAGGACACAGGCTTCCACCAAAGCCCAAATGTCTCAACTTCAATTTTATAGCTCCAAAGCTTGAGTGCCACAAGCCCGAGTGAGATGACATGGGCTCGTTATTGATATCTCACAACAATATAGACATACCCTTAATGTCTCATATGGAACTAGAATGTGTGTGAGCAAAGGCTAGGATTTCAGAAAGTGGCAGGTAAGACCAGAATTAGTAAATACACCAGGCCCTGGGATAATTCCTCAAGGGTAGCTCCTCCTTCAGCTTTCAGAAATGATGGGTGTGCAGAACCAATGTCTTATAAGGGAGCTGTCATCCCAAATCCTTAGCTATAGTGTTGGGCATTGCAACGAACTACAGAAAACCTTTGGCAGTGCAGAACATGACACAGCTTAGTAAAATGCTATGACTTAACAGTGGTTATTAAGGCTGCATTCCAACATCCTCCACATTGTCTGCCACACTCACAATTCCTCCCCCCACTGGCTTTATAGCAGTGTCACTGTGTGGATTCAAATGAAATTTCACCAGCATTCAGGAAATATGAATCAGACCTCCATGCCCTTTCGCTCAGAAGGTGAGATGTTCTTGAAGGAAGGTGTTTGGGAAGACCATTGAGAAGTGTTTACAGAATGATTTACAAAAATGTATCTTGAGGAATCCATCTGTTTCACACCCCACCCCAGCAACAACCCCTTGTTGTCAAGCACTAAGATCAGTCAGGAGGAAGGCCCCCTAGGCACATGTCTGTAGCAGCATCCTGTAGTCTATGAATCAGAGAGCTATTATCAGGGGTAAAATTAGCTTCCGTTACTGACAGCATCTATCACTCATTCATACTCTCATCTCTACCAGGGGAAGGTTTTACAAGCAACTGCAATGAAACAGAAGGGGAGAAATCAAAGTGATATAGGAAGGATAAAAAAAATCAAAGAAAAGATAATAAAAGCTTTGTGAAGCTGAAAGAAACAAACTACATTATATTACAGGAACCAAGGGATCCTTATTAATGCTCTGATAAAAATTTCATTCAACCTGTTAAGATTTGCTTAACCTCTTGAGAAGATTCAACATATTTCAAAGCCTCCACAACTCTATGCAGTCTGTTCCAGCCATATGAGAACAGCTGGTCTAGTTGGAAATCCTGATTGCAAACACATGCTGGGGAAAGGCAATATATGACAGAGTAACAGACACAATGGATGGGGGCAGAGGTTAAAAATTGGAAATATAGCATAACTCAGACTTAATATTAATGGCACATCATATATAGAGTAGCCCATTGTCTGTGAGTCTGTAACGCTGACATAAACGGCCACGGCCCCTGACCATGTACGTCAGTGCCCCGCTCCCCTTCCCTTCTCTCCATTGCGGTTCAGCCAAGCGATGCGCTGCTCAGCTGGGCCCCAGCAGGGGAACAAGTGGTGGCAAGTGGCCATTTGGGGTCCCGCTTCCCGCACGTGGGGAGTGCGGACCCCAAACAGCTGCTTGCCACCGCTTGCTCCCCCGCTGAGCGCTGCTCAGCAGGGCCCGGTGGGAGCACCGCTCAGCTGGGCCCAGCTGATCTGTGCAACGTGCCATGGAGGAAGAGTGAGGGGAAGGGGGCGGGGCATCACACAGGGAGGGGAAGGGAGGGCAGAGCTGGCTGGAAGGGGGGCGGGAAGCAGAGCTGGTGAGGATCGGGGGCTGTGGGGCTGAAGAGGAGGATGGGGAGGGCCTGGAGGAAGGGGGAAGGGAAGCAGCGCTGGTGGGGAGAGGAGGGAGTGTCCGGGGGGCCGTGGGGCTGGCTGGCAGGAAGAGGGGGTGGGAAGCAGAGCTGGAGGGGGATCGGAGGCTGTGGGGCTGGACAGGAGGAGGGGGGAGGTAAGCAGACCTAGCAAGGGGGGGTGCAGCTCCCCGGCAGGGGAGCAAGCGGCGGAAAGCAGCCGTTTGGGGTCCGTGCTCCCCACGTGTGTGGAGTGCGGACCCCAAATGGCTGCTTGCCACCTCTTGCTCCCCCGCTGGGGCCCAGCGGAGTGGCGCAGCGCTCGGTCGAACCACCATTGAGAGAGGGGAAGGGGGCAGGGCGCTGATGTACACGGCCAGGGGGTGTGGCTGTGTACGTCAGTGTTACAGACTCACAGACAATGGGCTACTATATATATGATGGGCATTCTACAGAAGTGGATGGAACTTCTGGATTCTTTTAAAAGTGTGGGATGTGGAATCCTGCCATCCGTTGTGCATGAAACAACAGCTACTACTTAATTTCAGTGGTAGTCATGTAGAAATGCTTCAGACATTCACATTAGTATGAAGAATAATAGTATCTTAAAAAGTGCCTTTCGTTGATCTAATAGAAGACTTATTTGGTATTGCTTGGGTCCTTCAGGACAGGGGGCTGGCCATGTGCGGATGCAGGAGTCAGGGCAGGGGGCTCAGGGTAGGAGGCTGAGGTTGTGGGGGTGTGGGAGTCAGTATTGGGGGGTTAAGAGAGGCTCAGGGCAGAGACACTGGGGGTCCAGGAATCAGGATTGGTGTAAGAAGGGACTCAGAACAGGGGATGATGGGTATAGAAGTCACAGCAGAGGATGGGGGCTCAAAACAGGGAGTGGAGGTGCAAAAGTCAGGGCAAAGGGGCTTGGTAGGTATGGGAGGAAATCAAGGGATGAAGTGGGGGGAGTCAGGAGAGGGGGGTATGGCCAGGTTGGGGCAGGGCAGCCACATGGCCTGCCCACCAGCTTCACAGGTGCCAACCCAAGTTGGCAGGGGTCACTTTCTCCCCAGGCATGATGTGAGGGAGCCTGCCGACTTCTCCCTGGGGCTGCCTGGGATGGCAGAGGCCATTCTGGCTGATTGGCAGCTGCTCTCCATGGCAGGCTGAGGTGGTGGGGGCTATGATGCCAGCCAGCAGCTGCTCTCCAGTGTTGGGGCGCTTGCTGCTCCCCTGTGGTTTTTCTGGTGTATAACTGTCCTTTCTATCACACCCCTGCCTTTCCGTTTGATGGAAAACAATCACATTCCATACACACATCTCCATTGTCCTGGCACAATCAAATCCTGATGTTGCTTTAATTTGTGAGGAAGCTGTATACCAAATTTGGTGGTGTAGCTCTTACGATTTAGGAGGAATTCTTGAACAAATAGACTTACAGGTGGATGGATGGATACACAGAGAGTCAGACAGATGCACAAACTCTCTCAAATATGCACTAGATATTTCTTAAGCCTCACAGCAATCCATTGAGATAGGTACCAAGTAAATATTATCTCTCTTTTACAAGCATTGAGCCTAGGAAAGTATAACCAAGTTTCCAGACCTGAACTAATTTTTGAGTACTTAGCTGGAGGTATCTAGGGCCTGGTTGTCAAGAGATGCTCAACTGCCTCTCCAAAGTCAATAGAAATTGTGTCTGATTAGCGCCTCTCAAAGTCAAGCCATTGGTGTCCAAAAGTTGCCTATCTAAAATTAGAGATCTAATATCATTCTTGCGAGAAGTACCCTATCTTCTACACTCACAGTTTGTGGTTATATACCCATGACTAATTGTTTTATGAAAAAAGTATGGATGCAGACCTAAACAAAATGTAGATGTTTCTTACCAACAGGAGAATCAGATTTTGATTCCCATGAATACCTTGATGACTCTTTATTATTCATAGAGGAGAAAAAAAAACCTCTTTATTGGCAACTGCATCTTTTTGTAATTTTGCCTCAGTGGAAGAAGATATTCCCCCAAAGGATTCTCTAACATTATTGTTAATAGCCAACAGTTTCTGCTTCTTATTGGATTTCTGTGAATTATTGGATGATAATACATACCTCCTCAAACACATAGCTTCCTGAAACACAGTTCAGAGTAATCCCCACACAAATTCTGAGCATAAATTTAAAAAACCTGGCCTGTCTCTGATTGCTAATTGGAGAATCTCACATACTAATGCCCTTTAATGTGATTTTCAGAAGAATTTTTCCATTAATGTAATTTTCATATGCAGATTGTCATCTCAGCATTCTTTTAATATGATTGCACACAGCCATTTCTTCCCAGGACAAACCTCAACAATTCTTTGACATCAGTACCAAGATGGATGTAAGGAAATGTCACTAGAAGGCTGTGTCTACACTGCACCCCTTTTCCAGAAAAGGGATGCAGATGAGACAAGTTGGAATTGCAAATGCAGTGGGGATTTAAATTTTCCCTGCTGCATTTGCAGGAACATGGCTGCCGCTTTTTTCCAGCTCGGGGCTTTGCCGGAAAAAAGCGCCAGTCTAGACAGGGATCTTTCGGAAAATAAAGCCTTTTCCGAAAGGTCCCTTATTCCTGATTTTAAGAGGAATAAGGGACCTTTCGGAAAAGGCTTTATTTTCCAAAAGATTCCTGTCTAAACTGGTGCTTTTTTCCAGCAAAGCCACGAGCCGGAAAAAAGTGGCAGCCATGTTTATACAAATGAAGCAGGGGATATTTAAATCCCCCACTTCATTTGCAATTCCAACTTGTCTCATCTGCATCCCTTTTCCGGAAAAGGGGTGCAGTGTAGACACAGCCGAAGGGTGGTGAAGTATTGGAATGGAATGGATTATCTAGGAGGTGATGGAATCTCCATCCCTAGAGGTTTTTAAGTCTCAGCTTTATAAAGCCCTGGCTGAGATGATTTAGTTGAGGTTGGTCCTGCTTTGGGCAGGCAGCTGGACTTGATGACCTCCTGAGGTCTTTTCCAGGCCTAGGAGTCTATGAAATTATCCTATCAGCAGGCAAGGACACGTCTGTGCTGGGATATCTAATTTGCATTTCTGTCTCTTAAAATGCCCCAAACAGAATGTACAGTGAGTTGCTATCCCAATTAATCAAACATAATAAATAGCTCTGATTGTTTAGAAAACTCTCCTATGGCACTGTGGTTATCAGAAGTATCGGACTTCATTTGAAATTCCATTCATCAGCCAGGCAAACCAGATCACTCAGAGAGTGATATTTGACAGAAGGGCTTTCGAAATTTCTAAATGGAGAGGTTGCATTGAGGGAGACAAGATGAATATCTTCATTACTGAGATTGCACAAGATGCTTCATTCTCCACCCCTGTAATGGGTGAGTGATGGATGTACGCTATCCCAGAGAGCCTCAGGATCACAAGGAATGCCATGCTTCCCATTTCCTTTGTTTATTTAAGAAAAATCATGCTCAATGCTCAAGTGACCAGGAATGAAAGGGCTTTACCAGCACCTGGTGCAACTGACTTCTGAGCAGTTTCAGAGTGAACAAGCTTAGAGTATGAGTGCCTGTCTAATGTTAAAGAAATATATTATCTATCATGCACCTTGGGACTCTTTATCTAGAGGCAAGTGAGGAAGGCCAAGAAGCTGCTGGAAAGCAGATATGTATCGCTTAACAACTCATCTATATTCACTGAAGGGATTATGCTACATATGTTCCTAGTGACCCTAGACTACAGCATTGCATGGATGGCATAAACCAGAGGTAAAGTAACTTAAAATGTCTTACAGTTACTGGCCTATTGAAATCCGGGTCCCTGCCAGGTCTTTAAATAGCCACCTGCTGGCTTTTGCTGCAACTCAGCCAGCTGTTTCTGGAGCTGTGCACCAGAGCACCCGTTTACTTTCACCTCTGGCATAAACCCACCTTTGACCTTCCTCCCTCCTTCTTTGTGACATGCAAGGTAACCAGATCCCAGGTTGATTTTTCTAGTAGTTACAATAGGGAAATGTGAATCAGGATTCCAGAGTTCCATCTGCAGCTCTGTCACGAACACACTGTGTGACCCTGAGCAGATCGCCTTACATGTCTGACTCAGTTTGCCCATCTGCAAAAATAGTTACAACACCAACCTCAGGTAGATGTGATGTTGATGAATTCATATTTGTTAAGAGGTGTGCAGCCCTGGACGGAAACATGCAATGTAATAGCAAATGGTGATTATTACTAAAGTAGAATTGGCAGGTAACAGCAGGAGGGCTGCCTGACATGATTTCCAGAAGTTTGCTTCCAGCACAGCACATTTGCAGTGGGGAATGTCTGAAGGAGGCATTAAAGGAACCTAAAATCAAAGTACCTACTGGTAAGGTGGTTGAAAACTGCACTGCTTCCAGCAGCACAGCTTTACCTTCCTCAGTGCCACTTACTGGGAAGGAATCAATGAAGAACCATTTTCTTCTCCTAACACCATTTCTTCTGTTGGCACTGATTATCTGCAGCAAATGGCCGATTTGACACCTAGGCTATCCATATTTCCTGGACGGCAGTATGTGACAGGCAAGTTCCCAAATCCAAGCAGGGAACTCCGCCATTTCCAGAAACCAACACATTCTTCCTAACCCCACTGCACATTCTCAGCTTGCCTTCAAATCAGCCTGGGATACATGAACTTTGCAGGGTAAGCAGTATTGAGAAAGAGATAGGGGGGGCAGGAGTAAAGAAGGAGACAAGAAAGATAGGGAAGGACAGTGGCACAGGAACATTTTTAAGAGTGAGTGGGCATGTGCGGCTGGCAGCAAAGCTCTGGCCTATGGGGCCAGCAACTGGGATCTGGGACTTGCAGCAGTAAGGATGTTAAGAGGTGGATAATTGACACATCATGTAATCGATAGAATTTTTATTGACCACATGATCAGGCAATAAAGGAAGAAGTGCTCAGTCTTGGTTCGTGCTGGGTCCATGAGCTTCCTCCGCTGCAGCTCTGCAGTTTAAATTTAGTAAGAGCCAGCAGGGGGAGAGAGGACAGGCAGCCCAGCTCCTACTACATTTAAACTGCAAGAGCCACAGTAGGGGTAAGTCCCAGAGAGAGGCAGCTGCATGGGGGGGAGGAGGGAAGGAAACAGCTGGCTCCACCAGTATCAGCGGCTGCTTCCCCCCCTTGCTGCCTCTGCATCAGAGACAGCAAGGCTACGTCTACACTGGCCCCTTTTCCGAAAGGGGCATGCTAATTTTCCAGGTCGTAATAGGGAAATCCGTAGGGGATTTAAATATCCCCCGCGGCATTTAAATAAAAATGTCCGCCGCTTTTTTCCGGCTTGTAGAAAAGCTGGAAAAGAGCGTCTACACTGGCCCCGATCCTCCGGAAAAAAGCCCTTTTCCGGAGGATCTCTTATTCCTACTTCAAAGATATTTAAATCCCCCGCGGATTTCCCTATTACGACCTGGAAAATTAGCATGCCCCTTTCGGAAAAGGGGCCAGTGTAGACGTAGCCCAAGAGTGAGAGGAGGAATGCAAGTAGTTGACTCAATTAACCGATAAGCCTTGGCTTATCAGTTAGTCAACTATTCTCTTACATCCCTAGGCAGCAGAGCCCTGGGAGCACAGGGCAGCACTCTGTACTCTGGATGCAGAGCTGACAGCAGAGCCTACGGCACCCAGGGAGGCAGCCAGGACCCTGTGTGCTAATCTGGGGGCCAGGAAGTACTACCCCTAGTTCCTGCACCTATGCAGATGTATAAGAAAGATATGACTCATCCTCCTCTCAGGTTCAGTCTCCAACCATTCTGCAGGGATTTGGCATCATCCTGTTATCAACCATTATTAATTAAATGCCAACAGTGAGTGTGCAAAGTTAAAAATATTCCTTGTGTCCTTCTGATCCTTCTGTTCTGCCATGTTCATGGTCTCCTTTCCTAGGGGGTGAACCTTATTTATTTCTAGGGGTGTCCTATTTATCAACGGGCCTTGAAAATTCCCTTTGTAATACAGCAGGACCAGCGGGCAGCAGGAGAGGGATAGACAGATGGTATATAAACCCCAGAGTAAGCAGAGCCTCATTTCCTGTAGACTGAGAGATTGATTAGAGCTGCTCGGGCCAATTAAGACCCTACATGAGAACTAAGCAACCTCCCCCACCCCTCTGGTGGGGTCAGGGAAGGAGACTGCTTGTAATTTGGAAGAGGATGGGGAAGGGAGACCCTGCCCAAGCAGGGCAAAGGACTCCCTCAGAACAGTGGACAGAGAGAAACTCTGTGGGTGAGGGGTGGGGGGAGTAAGAAGTCTGTGAAGATGAAGGGGGCAACCTTCCTTCCTGTGAAGATGAAGGGGACAGCCTGGATTCCTTCCCCCCTCTCTTTCTCTCCTCCCTCCAAGGCACTTCCAGAGCCCACTTCCAGAGCACTGCCAGGGGCAGAGGCAGTGCCATGACTCACTACACCAAGGGAAAGCACCGGATCCACCACAATAGCTCTGGCCATTTGACACAGCTTGCAACAGGCTTCTATGGAGTTTGAAAGGGCTGGATGGCTTCATGCATATCTAGGGTGCCTAACATACATACATATCCCTGAGAAGTCACAAGACTGCCAGCACCAGCAGAGGTGCCACTTACCTGCAGGGCTGATGGTGTGAGGGCAGGTCTGAAAAGCAAACAGTGTTCTGTATTTTCTGCACACATGTGGAGCATGGGCAGTCAGATGGAGGAACGAGGAAGAGAGATGCATATTCTGTTAGCCAACAACCATTTAGTGTCTCCAGGTGAAACTCAAGTAGAGTCCCTGCCCTCATGGTACCTTGTAACTCGTCTTCCAAATCCCTTTTTATTCCTTTAATTATGCATGAAAAAACCAGGGCCCTCCCTTCTCCATACGCTCAGCTGAACTGAAACTCTCAGCAGCACAGAAGGCTTATTATGCAGCTTTAGTGGGGCTGAGTGCTCTAAATTATTTAAATCTCCATTAAGCCTCCACTACAGCATATCTGTGTGATAAACGGATCACTGCTTCCCCAGCCAGACGATTACCCCAGCTAGTTGGCTCTCCCTTTGCCTTCCTTCCCACACTCTGCTGTGCAGCAGGAAGACAGAGGACTGCCAGCCTCCTCCATCCTGGCAAAGGAGTTGGCGTTCTTCCCAGAGAATATTTTGTTATCACTTCTAATGGCCAACTGAGCAGAGTAATAAAGACACTAGAAGGCATGGTAAGGTGGTCAATGCATAACTCATTTAATGGCCCTTATACTGGTTCAATTCAATAAAACTTCAGTCATTACCTTTTACAAAAGCAGCTCCCATCTTGGCATGCTGTCTTGTTGCTGCAGTCTGGTTATAAAAGCCCATGAAGAAGCTGCTCTCCTTTTGACAAGTCTAATTCCCCAACAGTTTGGTGGGGAGCCCTGCAAAAGAGGGGGAACTGTTCTGCCCACACCACCTTAGTATTCTGCAAGTGCTTGACACCACTGTTAACAAGGGAGTCTGCTAAGTGACCCCAGAAAAACTGGGAAAAAATGCAAGGAGATGCATAAATCTGAAAGGAGAAACTCAATTAACCCCGGGGCCTATCAGCAGTGGGCACTGAGAAATAATGCAGGGCAGGTCACACAGTGAGGCCCCACAATCACCTTCCACTGGGAGAGGAAGTTGTGTGGCAATATGTGTGATGCAGCCTCTTGAGTGCACACACCTTTTGCCAGTCTAGGAAGCAAGTAATAAATTCATGGCCAAAGGCCACCTCAAAACCCCAGAGATTCACACACTGAGAAGAGAGCCAGAATCTGGGAATGGGTGTCAGGGAAGATATCGTTTGATGATTCCCTGTTCTATTCATTCACACAATCTTATCCATGGGGTGGGAAGAATCTAGCCCAGGGGTCAGTAATCTTTCCAAAATGGCATGCAAAGATTTAACTCTCCTACCATGGGCTGTGCCTCTCTCCCAAGAGGAAGGGAGGGGCTCTCTCAACTGTGCACCACACTTGGCCTCCTGCCCTGGGCTCCACTCTGGCTTTTCATGTGGGGAGGGGTGGAGCAGCATGCATACACTTCCACCAAAGCTGGATGTGATGCAAAGCCTCAGGGCTTCCCCCGCCACCACAGGAAACCAGTGTTGGCTCCAATATTGTGGCTTGGGGAACCGGGCAAGGCAGTGATGGATGGGTGGGTGACTCCAGGATGTTCAGCCCTGCTGGGGGCGGGTCCTATGGGACCCTTGCCTTCCTGCCAAGCACCCAGGGGCCAACATGGCTTTGGCATAGGGGAAGCCCCATGCCTTTTCCTCTTCCCTCGACTGTCATTGTCTAGTCCTGGGGCTACAGCCTGGGCAGCACTCACCCCCTAGTGGGGTCCCAGTGACAGCAGTGCTTGCAGCTGGGTGTGACTTCAGCGCTGTCTCTAGCCCACCTGCAGAGGGCACCATGAGGCAGAAAGAAGCTAGCAGGGCAGGAAGCACCAAGGTTGCAGGTCTGGGACTGCACAACAGGGCAGAGAGCGGAGGGGCTGGAGGAGTCAGGGACAGGTCTCCCAGGTGAAGGCAGAAAAGGGGCTAGAAGGTGGCTCTGCATCCCCTACCCACCTTCAAAGCAGGAAAACAGCACCCCAGAGTCAGTGTCCCTCCTTCCCACAGCATTGTGGGAGAAAAATCAAATAACTCCAATTGTGTCTAAAGGGGGGAACTGTGCAGAAATCATAACTTTCTAAAAGAAAACTGCTGTAAGGGTTAAAAGTTTTCCAGACCTCTCTCCCTGTAACAGAGAGAAATCAAATTAGCTCTAATCAAGACCCTTACAATGCCTCCCATCTCAAGTTCATGGAGACTCCTAGTCTGTCACAATTTGTCATGTAAACCCTTATCTTTGTCACAGTTTGCCTTGTAGACTCCTCCACTCAAGTTCTCATGTGGCTTTGTGTACTGTAAAAACTTACTTCTAGCACTCCTGGGGTGAACAGAAGTCTCAAAGTACTTCTGCTGAGACTTTGATATGTTAAAGAAGAACAATCCACAACTGAGCTGTCTAAGCATTCTGTATAAAGGATACCTGAATCTGTCTGTCAGGGCTGCTGCTTCACTCTTGGAAGTGACAGCCTGCCTGCATGCATCATAAAGTTTTCTCTTCTAAGTTTCTTTCCTGCCTCACTGATATGACCTCCGGCCTCGAACCCTTCTGGGGGCTCTGTACCCCAGGGGAGCGAGATTTCCCCCTCAATTTGGTGTCAGAAGTGGGATGGCTTGGAACTCCAGTTGGAAAGGCTGATGACGGGGAATGGGAACGGACTACAGCGCGCATCTGGAGGGTAAGGGATCCATTTAAAATCCCCCGGTCAGCCTCCCTGTTCTCGTCACCAGCTGGACCGGCTGGCGGTAAGAGTCATCTTTTACTTAAAATTTTTTTTGTTAAGAGGCTTGAGGGAAACTTAAAATGAAAACACTGGGTATAGCCAAATAGGGGTTGGATTTTGTTGTTGTTGTTGTTGTTGTTGTTGTTGCTGACTGATTGGTGGCGAGTCCAAGTGCATGGTTTTGAGTGAGTGAAGTCCGGAGGGGGACTGCAGCCGCACTAGTGCTGTCAGTGTCACTGCACAGCTGCTGAAAGCAAGGGCGGTTTCCCCCGGCACATAAGGAGTATGAGTGAAGCTGACAGTTTGTGTGTACTCCCACACTATCCTTGGAGAGGGTAGTGCTGCTGGACGCCTGTACTATCCTTGGGGAGGGTAGTACTGTTGGGCTCCTGCGCTGTCCTTGGACAAGACAGTGCTAACATGGATAAGATTGCTCCCTCAAGTCTGTCTCCTACTGAGGGGAAAGGTTTCTCACAGCCTGGGACTCCCTTGTCTCAGATGATCAGTCAGCTAGGTATTGCCTGCAGGTTTGAAACTAAGGAGACTTAAGGAATTATTGAGCATTTGGAATGGCTATACTCAGGGGAATTCCCAGAATAAATGACAATTAGAACTTTGACTTACAAAAGCTTGCTTATCTTAGAGTTTTCCTCGAGGAAAAACATCCTAACCAGATGGAATATTGGTGCCTCTGGGAGGATGTGGCAGTAAAAAAAAAATATAATCAGAGCATTATGGCTAGCAAAAAAGATTCTATTGAAAAGCTGCAGCAAGAATTGGCTACTCTAAAGAAACAGCTTGATTCCCCAGATGTGCCATCTGCACCCCCACCCCGCTTTGGACCCTTGTCAGCTGAACATTCTTTCCTGTTATCTCCCTGTTCTCCTGTAAACCTTATGGGACGTGACTTGTTGTGTAAATTGGGTGCAAACCTTCTCTGTAGAGAGGAAGGGATATTTGTTGACCTTTCCCCCTATCAGGCTCCAAATTTGATGGCATTACTACTCTCAGAGGAATCTGATGAGACCTCAGGACATACACCCCTCCTGGACCTCTCAGAAGTCCCAGAGACATTGTGGGCAGCCCATGTGAATGAAGTGGGGTTGCTAGCCTCTGCAACACCAGTGCAAATAACATACAGACACAACAAGCCTTTCCCAAGGGTAGCCCTGTATCTATTGGCTAGGGAGGCACAAGAGGGCATTAAGCCTGTAATCTCTCCCTCCTTAAACAAGGGATACTTGTTTATACAACTTCACCATGTAATACACCTGTACTACCTGTGAAAAAGCAAATCTATAGATTTGTAGAAGACCTAAGAGCCATTAATAAGTTTGTAATCCCTAGATTTCCAGTAGTACCTAACCTGGTTTTCTGTAATAGATTTATGTTCTGCCTTCTTTTCTATTCCAGTGCATAAGAATTCCCAATTTCTCTTTGCCTTTTCCTTTCAGGGTCATCAATTAACCTGGACATGTTTTTGTAAAGTTATTGTAAAAGCCCTACTCTGTTTTCTCAGTTTTTAAAAAGCTGACCTTAACTCTCTCTCTCTTCCCTGCAGTTCAGTATGTTGATGATGTGTTAATTGCTAGTGAAACTGAGGAAAGATGTAAAACTGATACCTCCTATGTGTTAAAGTGTCTTGCTAATAAGGGTCACAAGGCTTCCAAAGCCAAATTGCAATTTGTAAAACAAAGAGTTCAGTACTTGGAACATTTACTTTTAGGAGATGGCCGCCAGTTAACACCTGAGCGAATCTCAAGTTTTTTTCATTCCTCACCCTTTCACCAAAGTCAGGTATACAAATTTCTGGGTACTGCAGGATATTGCAGACAATGGATTCCTAACTTTTCTGGACTCACCAGGCCCCTTACTATTCTACTCTTAATCTTAGCTCCTGACCCAGTGACCTGGTCCCCAGAATGTGAATCTGCTTTCCTTTCCCTTAAAACTCTTCTGCACAGTGGGCTTACCTAAATATAGCAAGCCTTTTACTCTGTTTTGTCATGAACAGGATGGAATTGCAGCTGGAGCTCTCTGTCAACCCCTTGGACACACACCTCGTCCAGTAGCTTATTTTTCTGCAACACTGGACTCAGTAGCCCGTGGGTTCCCACTTTGTCTGAAGGCTGTTGCAGCTGCTGCTGAATTACTTTAAAAAGGCCCAACCTGTCACATTAGGCCACAGCATTATCTTACAGGTCCCTCATGCTGTCTCTGCTCTCTTACAGCGACACCGCACTCAGCACCTATCTGTTCAGAGACAAACCCTGTATGAGAATGTTATCCTCTCTTCCCCAAATGTGGTAATTCAAAGATGTAATGTACTTAACCCAGCTACTTTTTCTCCTTTACCCTCTACTGGTAAAGCACATACCCATAACTGTGAAGAATTGCTTGAGCACTGTGTAAAGCCTCCCCAAGATTTGTCTGCTCAACTGCTGGAAAATGCAGTTCTTGTATTGTATACTGATAGCTCATGTAAAAGAAATGCAGTTGGTAAACTAAAGGCTGGATATGCAGTGGTCTCAGATAATAATGTTTTAAAGGTTTTTTTTCTCTTCCAGAAATCAAATCAGCTCAGTCTGCTGAGCTCATCGCTTTAATTCATGCTTGCCTTTTAGCGTCCGGACAGTCTGCTGCCATTTATACTGATTCAAAGTATGCTTTCTCTGTCTGTCATGCCACAGGACAAATTTGGAAACAACGAGGTTTCCTTACCTCTTCTGGCTCTGCTATCTCTCATGGTCCCCTTATCTCCCAACTCCTTGATGCTATTCAGCTACCCACATCCCTTTCTATTACCCATTGCCCGGCCCACACAGGTGCCACTGATCCTGTTTCTCTGGGTAATGGGAATGCTGATGCAGCGGCCAGACGTGCAGCAGCACATGGACCTCTGGCTCGCTTTCAGATTCTGGTCTCTCTTTCCCTCCCTGTTTCTTTGCAGGACCTGATAGAACTACAGCAAGCTGCTCAACCTGCAGAGAAAAACCTTTGGGAGAAAGCAGGCTGCTCCTTATCCCCAGCTGGGATAATGGGTGCACCTGATGGCTGCCCAGTCGCCCCAAAAATCTCTCACACGGCAGCTTGCTCAGGTGTCTCATCAAATGACACACATGAGCAAAAGGGGGGTGGCCTCACAAATCCCAAAACAATGGTACGCCCCAGGCATGCACCTAGAAGCTGTCTCAAGAATATCTAATTCATGTGTGATTTGTAAGCAGTTTAATGTTGCAGGAGGCCCACAGGCTAGCAGCCACACAGAAAGAAGAAATCTAGACATAAAATGACAGTTAGGAGAGCTTGCACCTGCAGGTAAAGGAAGCCCTCCCAGCACCTACTGATGTGCCGTGCCACAACATCCAACCAGGCGACTACGTGTTCGTGAAGGAACATAGCAGAAAGAATTCCCTGACAGCCCGGTGGGAAGGACCGTTCCAATTGCTGCTCATCACCCACACAGCAGTAAAGGTGAAGGAGCGCCCCTCGTGGATCCACGCAAGTCATGTATGCCGAACTGCAGATCCAACAGAGCTGATTGACCCCGTCACCCAGGACCCCTCCCTGGAGGAATCACCTGAGGACGAGGTTCAGCGGACCGAGGCGGCAAACTTTCAAACCAGACTGTTACCAAACCGGCCTCCACCAGGAGCTTCGAGGTACAACCTGAGAGGTAGGACTGTGCCAGCAAAGACCTCCAGGTGAGCCTGGTGTCCCATAGCTCTCACAAAGGGGAATCCATTCCAGTACTGAGTGAACTAAAAGACTACGAAATCTCGAAGAGTGCCTGCAGAGGCAAGCCAAACAATACTAACTGATTAAGTTTAGTTAAAAGACTGCTTTGCTAGTTGCTAGCTAATTACTATATTATTATTATCCTTTCTACTTTAGAGACTTAAGATACTATAATAAGATGGGGATTGTTTTCCTTCTTTTAGTAGTCAGAATAGCCTTAGTATATAACTTTCCCCACCCTTATTGGGAAGCCCTGCAAAAGGTTGTGTCCCTCACCAATACAAGTGATACAAGTGACTGTTGGATATGTGAACAGCTTATAGAAGGCTCTGAAGGCCTTTTACCATTACAGTTTATCCCAACTCCTGCCTCCCTGTGGACCAGACCCCTAAAATTCAGATCTACTGGTAGTCAGTACTCTACAGGAGAGCGGGAGTGGGTAGATGCCCAGAATGATAACACTGTGCCAGAAGTACATAGTCATGGGGGGGAACAGGCAGATTTGGCATAAAAATCTGATTGCCTCAGGGATTTCCCTTACTCAAGCATTACATCCATCAGGGAATGCTTCCCTTATGTTTCCCTTATGTTTTAAAAGCAATATTGGCACTGGTAAAGATCTGGGGGTGAATGGGCAGTGGATCATTTACCCAACTGATAAAGAAAACCTCCCTCTAAGATAAGAATTCATCCCCCCAAAAAAAAAGAATACCTAAAAATGTCTAGAATAACTTTGAGTAATACTCCAATAGGAGTATTAAAGGGGGGAATTGTGGGAGAAAAATCAAATAACTCCAATTGTGTCTAAAGGGGGGAACTGTGCAGAAATCATAACTTTCTAAAAGAAAACTGCTGTAAGGGTTAAAAGTTTTCCAGACCTCTCTCCCTGTAACAGAGAGAAATCAAATTAGCTCTAATCAAGACCCTTACAATGCCTCCCATCTCAAGTTCATGGAGACTCCTAGTCTGTCACAATTTGTCATGTAAACCCTTATCTTTGTCACAGTTTGCCTTGTAGACTCCTCCACTCAAGTTCTCATGTGGCTTTGTGTACTGTAAAAACTTACTTCTAGCACTCCTGGGGTGAACAGAAGTCTCAAAGTACTTCTGCTGAGACTTTGATATGTTAAAGAAGAACAATCCACAACTGAGCTGTCTAAGCATTCTGTATAAAGGATACCTGAATCTGTCTGTCAGGGCTGCTGCTTCACTCTTGGAAGTGACAGCCTGCATGCATGCATCATAAAGTTTTCTCTTCTAAGTTTCTTTCCTGCCTCACTGATATGACCTCCGGCCTCGAACCCTTCTGGGGGCTCTGTACCCCAGGGGAGCGAGATTTCCCCCTCACACAACAGGGCAGAGAGCGGAGGGGCTGGAGGAGTCAGGGACAGGTCTCCCAGGTGAAGGCAGAAAAGGGGCTAGAAGGTGGCTCTGCATCCCCTACCCACCTTCAAAGCAGGAAAACAGCACCCCAGAGTCAGTGTCCCTCCTTCCCACAGCCACCACATCCAAGCCCGGCTCCAGCCTGCCCCCAGCAGCCAGCTGAAGGATGCACCACTCCCCCATGCAACCCAGCTGCCTCGAGAGCAGTCTCAGCCCCAGAGCAGCCCTGCTCTGTCACATGGCCTGACTATCCCTGGAGCACCATCCTCTGGAGTACCTTGCTCCACCACGTGGCCTGGCCAACTTCAGAGCAGCCCTGCTCCTCCATGCAGCTCCGCCAGCCAGGCCAGATGGCTGCCACAGAACAGGAACTGGGGCTGTGGTGACAGCCTCACCATGGCCTGGCTCCAGCCATGGCACACAAGGCAGCCGCCCCAATGAAGCCCCACTAGCCTGCTCCACAGCCCAGCTCCTGGAACAGCCCCTCTCTGCCAAATGTCCCTGTTGTCTGGGCGAGGAGCGGGGGGGCAGGAGCAGGATGTGGGTGGTGTCTGGACAGTGGGGAGGGGGCAGGAGCAGGCTGGGGGGCAGGGTCTCAGAGCAGGGAGGTGGGTTGTGCTGTGTCTGGGCAGCACTTAATTGCTTTTTGCACCTGTGCAGCTCTCAGGCTCCCTGTCCCAGGTATGGCTTCCTGCTGTTCCACTGGCTGGATTGTAGCCAATGTAGGAGCAGTAGGATCCCCAACCTGGGATCCATCCATGAGCAGAACCCGACCTTGAGGTGCCTTGATGGGACAGGACCTGAGACAGCTCCAACAGGCCCCCTCAGCTTCACAGATACTGCCTGGCAGCAGCCCAGAAACAGCAGCAACAGCATCCCACAGCCATCGTCTCGTCAGCCCGGCTGGTACCTGCTGGTTGTAGCTCTCAGGCAGGATCTGCAGGCAGCACTGAAAGAAGCACACATGCCGCATCTTGAGGAAATCCAGCCACTCCTCTTCCCTGAAAGCCTGGATCGTCTGCCACCATTTTAGCTACCCACCCCACTCAGTCCTGGTGCACTCAATGTACATCACCATCACATCCAGCACCTGGATGCACTTGTCCATGTGATCTTGCCATCTGTGTCCTCCAAGAGTAAAAGATGCTTCCTAGATTAAAAGATTACTAGAGGGTGATGCCCCCTGCTCACTACGCTCACCAGCCCCTCCTGTATTGGGGGTAGGCAGCCCTGGATCTTCCCCAGCCACTGGGGAAGACTAGGCTGAGGCATGGCTGCCCTGGCCTGCACCCTCCCCACTGGTCACCAGGGGCATGTCTACACTACAAAGTTAATTCGAACTAACAGCTGTTAGTTCAAATTAACTTTCATAGTGGCTATACATGCAAACCGCTATTTCGAATTTAATTTGAACTAGCAGAGCGCTTAATTCGAACTAGGAAAACCTCATT
This sequence comes from Pelodiscus sinensis, assembly GCF_049634645.1. Lineage (NCBI taxonomy): Eukaryota > Metazoa > Chordata > Testudines > Trionychidae > Pelodiscus > Pelodiscus sinensis. The sequence continues at coordinate 21,766,935 of NC_134725.1, read as the reverse complement.
CTAAGAGGAGTAACGCCTAGTTCAAATTAAGTAGTTCGAATTAAGGGCTGTGTAGCCACTTAATTCGAACTAGCTGGAGGCTAGACCTTCCCAGCTTGCCCTGGTGGCCACTCTGGGCCAAAGCAGGGAAAGTCTTCCGCCCCCCTCCCGGCCCTGGAGCCCTTAAAGGGCCACGGGCTGGCTACTGTGCTTGTGCCAGTTGGAAGCCTGCCAGCGCCCAGCCAGCAGACCCTGAACCTGGCACAAGATGATCCAGGACCCCCGAGGCATCCCACAGAGCACATCGGCTGAGTTATCCGACGCCAGGGAGGGCTCGACATGTGAGTGCCATCATACTCCTCTTATGTGTATGGGTGGGGGGGTGGAGAGGGAGCCCAGGGACCATGTGCCCGGGCCTTACCCACTATCGAGCAGCAGCTGGGTGTCATGAAGGGGCCTTGGCCCGTTCCCCACATTCTGACCTCTCCTTGCAGAGGGGGGCTGGGTTTCACCCACTGTTTCCCCAGGGAGAACTGACCACAGCTGCAGCATTTTATACTGCAGGGCGCACCACCCTACCTGCAAGAGCCACCCACACCCGGGCCAGCAGGCACACCCGCAACCTGGAGGACTATCAGAGGCGGCACTTGTGGCTACTGGAGTACCAGCTCTGCACCCAGGACCACTGGGTCCAGGAAGACTTGCGGCTGTGGCAGCGGAGCTTGAAGGCACTGGAGGAGCAGGGCCGTGCCCTCCATGGCCACCTCCAGATCTTGGTGGACAGGTTCCTGCCTCCTCCTGCTCCGGCCCCTGCGTCTGCCACAGCTCTTGCTCCTCCTCCCACCCCTGCTCCGTCTCCTGCTTCCTCCACACCCCCGTCCCTCCTGCCCCACCCTCCACACCCACTCCCCCCCGACGCCCCCGCACCCCCAGTGCTGCAAGACGGGAGAACCAGCAGGATCCCCAACCCTGAGCTTTCCCTTCCCTTCCTCCCTTTCCTCCCCCTTCCAGCTCCCTCCTCCCAGGTTTCCCCCTTCTCTCTCCCACCCTCATTCTTCCCTCCCCCCACCCCAGTTATGTAAACTAAAGAGAGGGTTTTTTGGCAAAACAGATGTTTTTATTTTACATTAGGTAGGGGGGTTAGAGAGGGGAAAGGGGAAGGAAGTAAGGATGCAAAAAGGCCCCAGTGGGGCATGCAGGGAGAGTTCAGTCCTCCTCCACCTGGAAGCTCTCCCGCAGGACTTCCCGGATCTGGATGGCTCCCCGTTGGGCCTCCCGGATGGTGTTGGTGCAGGGCTGCATGTACTGGCCAGCCATGCGGTCAGCCTCAGCCATCCAGGCTGGCAGGAAAGCCTCCCCCTTCTGCTCACATAAATAGTGCAGCATACAACATGCTGCCACCATGGGATGGATGTTGTACTCGGCATGGTTGAAGCAGGTAAGGAGGCACCTAAAGTGTGTTTTCAGTCAGCCAAAGGCCCCCTCGACCACAATGCAGGCCCTGGTGAGCCTGGCATTGAAGGCCTGCTGGGAGGGGTTGAGGTGTCCTGTGTAGGGCTTCATGCCAGGGCTGTAGGGGGTAGGCCGCATCCCCCACCAGGCACACAGGCATGTCCCCGACCCTGATGTGGCAGATGGGGAAGAAGGTCCCGGCGTGCAGCCTTGGGCACACAGAGGAGTTCCGGAATACCCTTGTATTGTGTGCCTTGCCAGACCAGCCCACATTGATTCCGTGAACTGGCCCCGGTGGTCAGACACGGCCTGCAGGAGCATGGAGAGGAACCCGTTGTGGTTGATGTACTGGGAGGCCAGTGTTCAGGGGCACGGATGGGAATGTGCGTCCCGTCGATGGCCCCCCGCAGTTGGGGAAGCCGAGGGTGCCAAACTTCAGGCAGACCACCCTGGGGACCAGCACCCTATTGATGGCCTTGACCACCTGCAGAGAGACACAGCAAACCGCAAATCACTGGGATGCCTGGGTGGCTGGGAGTGTTCGTTCCCTGGCACTGCCCCATAACCACTCCCAGAAGCAACCCCCGCTGCGATCCTGGCCACTGCCCGTGGCGTGTAGTACGGCCGGGACAGACCGAACCCTCCAGTGCGGGGCACTTTTGCCTCCTCCCCCGCCAGTTTTCCTTGGACTAGCCCATCCCCTCCTTGCAGCCCCCCTCCCCCCGGCTCAGTGGCCGGTGAGTGCCGTACCTGCATGAGCACTGCTCTGACGGTGGATTTCCCCACGCCGAACTGGTTCCCGATGGATCTGTAGCTGTGTGGCATGGAGAGCTTCAACAGGGCGATGGTCACACTCTTCTGGAGGGGGATGACGGGCCTCATGCGAGTGTCCCGTCACCGCAGAGCAGGGGTGAGCCACTCGCAGAGCTCCAGGAAGGTGTCCTTCTTCATCCTGAAGTTCTGGGTCCACTGTTGGTCTCCCCAGTGCTCCAGGATGATGCGGTCCCACCAGTCACTGCTGGTGTCCAGACGCCCGATGAGGCGGGGCATGCTGGCGTCCGGGCACTACTGCGGCTCCTCTATGGCCCCCAGAGAGGCCAGGGGGAGAGGCAAGGGGCCGACGTGCACCAGATGGTGCCAGGAAGCCTTGCAGCAGCAATTCCAAAAACTAGAGCAGAATGCCCAGGGAGAGCTCTGGCTCCATGGTGCCAACTGCGGCGGTATCCCCAATGGGAACCACCAACACAGGCAGGCAGAGAGGAAACTGCTTTGCTGTCCCTCAGGGAGGTAGGCAAAAGCAGAAAAAGCTAAGAACCGGCTGTCCATGGGTGTCCCTTTAAGCATGAGCCTCAGACAGCAGCCACACAGAGCAACTACTGACCTGAAGCCCTGCTGGAACTGGTTTCAGCTGCCCTTACATGTGACCCAGTGTTCAATCAGTGAGGAGATGCTATTTCAAATTAGCAAAACACTAATTCGAATTAGTTTTTGGGTCTAGATGCGCTAATTCGAATTAGCTTATTTTGAATTAACTAATTAAAAATACATTAGTTCGAATTAGCGCTGTAGTGTAGACATACCCCAGGTGAATTCCAGGCGAGCTCCAGCTCTCACTATGCCCAGCAATTGGGCAGGACAAGACCGGGCCAGATCCAACTCTCCTCCCCACACCAACTTGTACTTCAATTTGATCCATCTGCCTCCATTCCTTCACTCACCATCCTCCCTAACTGCTCCCCACCCCTACTCTGCCCATCCCTCTGCCTCCATTTCTCTATCCTCCTCACCCCCACCATCTCCCGACTGCACCACCCATCCTATGACCCTTCCTCCTTACACACACCCTGCCCGTTCCCACAAATTTGTCGAGCTACATGCCTCTCCCCCCAGGAGCACCACCAGGCTGGGCAGCACAGCCAGGGCCTCCCCACAGCAGGAGCCACAGCTTGTTCCCAGCCCAGCCTTTCCTGGGATGAGGCATACCTAGGAGGTTGACAGATGCCTTTGATGTCGACCGCGGAGCATCCAGACTACTGCGCTGAGCCGACAAACCGCTGATCAGCTCAGCGTGGCAGCCATGTAAATTTAAATGAAGCGGCGATTATTTAAATTGCCACTTCATTTTCCTATGCCGGATAGTCTAATCTACATGCCTCTGTCACCAGAGGCATGTAGTCTAGACGTACCCTCTCTCTCTATATATATATAAACACACTTTTATACATAACGACAGAGTGACATCATCATGTAAGAATATAAGAATGGCCATACTAGGTCAGACCAAAGGTACATCTAGCCAGTAGGCTATCTTCCAGCAGTAACCAATGCCAGATGCCCCAGAGGGAGTGAATAGAAACAGGTAATCACCACGTGATCCCTCTTCTGTCATCCATTTGCAGCCTCTGACAAACAGAAGGTTAGGGACACCATTCCTACCCATGTTGGCTAATAGCCATTGATCAGCTGTTTGTCGGCTCAGCGTGGCAGCCATGTAAATTTTAAACTAAACTAGTGTATTTATTGGGAGGTCAGGGAAAAGGTGAGGGAGGGGTTGTGGTGGGGAATGGATAGGGCCCCATGGCAGAGGCCCCTAAGGAGGAGGCCCTAGGAAGTTCCTGGGGGTCCTTGAGAGAGCCTCTCCCTCAGAGCCTCCCAGATGCATACCCCACCCACAATGCACAATGGCATCTGCATGTCCCCAAACACAAAGTCGTGGTGGGGGAAGAATGTGGCTTCCTCCTGCTTCTTGGACAGGCTAGAGTTCTGAAACAGACAGGTATTGTGTGCCCTACCCAACTACTTGACAAAAATGTCTGTGAAGTGTCCCCGGTGGTCTACAAGGGCCTGCAGCACCATGGAGAAGTAGCCCTTCTTGTTAATATACTAGGCTGCTCGATGGTCTGGTGCATGGATTAGGATGTGGGTCCCATCGGTCGCTTCCACACAGTTTGGGAACCCCAGAGTAGCAAATCCAACCATGGTTACATCCAGGGCTCCCAGACAGATGACTCTCCTCAGCAGGATTGAGTTGATGGCTCTCACAATCCACAGAAGGAGACAAAGAAACACACAAATCAGAGAATGAGAGAGGCAGTACCTGAGCCCTTAGGAGGTTCACACCCCCCTCGCCTCCCATCCCCTCTCCCAAACACCCCAGGAGCCACCTACTATGAGGCCACACCCTCCCTCCCAGCAGCAGGGCTGTGTGAGGGCAGGATGGCACACGCCCCTAGGGATGGCACTGCCACTCCAGCCCCTAACTCCCCAGCCCTCCTTTCCCAAGGCTTCCCCTTAAACCCCCCCTCCCAACATGGAGTGCAGCCCAAGAGCATCTTACCTCCATGAGGAGGGCCCCAAAGGTGGACTTCCCCATGCTGAACTGGTTGCCCAACGACCAGTAGCTGTCAGGGGTGGCGAGCTTCCACAGGGCAATGGCAACCTACTTCTCCAGGGGGGTGGAGGACCGCAGGTGGACGTTGCATCTCTGGAGGGCAGGGACGAGCCAAGCACATAGCTCCAAAAAGATGGCCTTCCACATGTGGAAGTTTTGGAGCCACTGCTGCTTGTCCCACTACTTCATGACCAGCTGCTCCCACCAGTCCAAACTGGTGCCGAACCTCCAACAACTCCTCTCCACTGTGGGGTGCGGTTGCCAGAGTGGAGCAGCCGCCATAATGGAGAGGGTCCCCAGAATGATCTCGGGGTCCAGGTCGTGCAGGACGAGGAAGGCAGCTGTCAGAAAATACTGCATAAAAAGCAGCATGGCCGTGTGGGGCCATCGCATGCCCAGGGTCAACTCTGGCTCCATGGCACAAAGGAAAAGGATGTGACATCCAAAACAGGACAAGGCAACCACAGCAGGAGCTGCTAAATCTTTGCTATCCCTCAAAGAGGTCTGTAAGCAGGCAGCAGAATCAGAGAAACAGCTGTCCAGGAGGGTCCCTTTTAGTGCGTGTCTCTGCAAGGCTCCGGCACCAGCACTCAGAAGCAACTGATGACTTAAAGCCCTGCCTGAAGTGGTTCCAGGTGGCCTTTTATGTGAGAGAGTGTTCAATGAGTCTGGACGCTTTCTTTGGCAAAAGTGCATTGCTTTTTTTATGCACTTTTGTGTGTGGACAGTCTCTTTTGCACTAAGTTTTTTCGAAAGAACTCTTCTGAAAAAAGCTTCTAGAGAAAGATGCCTGTAATCTAAATGTAGCCTTGTACTGGTTTTACAGCCTCGACTTCAGTGGGGTTAGTCCTGATTCTCATCAGTGGGAGAGGGAAAGGGGGCCCCATGTTTCTTTTATCATGCTGGGATAAAATCTATACAGTTGCAAAGGCCCCTCACAAGGCATTAAATTCCATGCAAGGCCTTAATAGAGAGCTTCAGCTGTTGGGGTCTTTCTGCCCAGAGTTGACATTCATTCTACAGAGTGTGTATGACAATATCCTCTGAAGTCTCAGCAGAAGATTGGGCACAAATTGCATCACTGGAGAAGTAGCTGTGTTGGGGTATGTCTACACTACCCCGCTAGTTCGAACTAGCGGGGTAATGTAGGCATACCGCACTTGCAAATGAAGCCCGGGATTTGAATTTCCTGGGCTTCATTTGCATAAACCGGGCGCCGCCATTTTTAAATCCCGGCTAGTTCGAACCCCATGCCGTGCGGCTACCCATTCATTTCATTTGGTGTCCTTTAGTCCTTCTATTATGGGAACTAATGAAGAACTTTTCTTTATGCACCCTCTCCACACCACTCATGCTTTTATAGACCTCTAATATATCCCCCCCTCAGTCTCCTCTTTTCTAAGCTGAAAAGTCCCAGTCTCTTTAGCCTCTCTTCATATGGGACCTGTTCCAAACCCCTGATCATTTTAGTTGCCCTCCCCTCTCCCACCCTCTCTCTTCCCCTCTCCCACCTCCTTTTCCCAGTCTACCTGAGTTTTGTTCAATAAAAAGAGTTTCTATTTTTGAACATACGTGTCCTTTATTTTGTATATCAGGAAAGGGGGCTAGGGAGGGGTAAGTGGAAGGAGGTGAGGGAGGAACGAGGTACGAGCCCCTGATGGAGAGGACTGGGCTGGCTCTGCGGGCTCCTCGGAGAGGAAGCTCTCCTGAAGCCCCTTGATTGACCCCCTCCTCCGGATGGCAGCCTGCGGCAAGTGCAGCCGGGCTGATGGCCAAGTGCTGTGATGTGCCGAGTGTGGGCACTCAGGGCACTCCAACTGCTTTGCAAGCGGGTAACCCCTGAGAACTGTCTGTCCGGGGTGGGGGTCGGGTCCCTTTAAGCACAGCCCTCGGCTAGCCTGAGACAGCATCTTCACACTCTAAGTCCTCATCTGATGCCCTGCCGGCACTGCTTCCAGCCATCCTTAACCTCGGTTCAGGGTCCACTCTGTGTGGACATGCTAGTTCGAATTAGAAAAATGCTAATTCGAACTAGTTTTTAAGTCTAGATGCGCTAATTCGAATTAGCTTAGTTCAAATTAACTAATTCGTACTAAGTTAGTTCGAATTAGTGCTGTAGTGTAGACATACCCTCCCTGTTTGCTGCTCATGGAAGTGGGATCAAAGCAGACTGTGAAAAGCTTAAAAAAGATCTCACCAAACTAACGGATTGGGCAACAAAATGGCAAATGAAATTTAAAGTTGATAAATTGAAAGTAATACACTCTGGAAAAAATAATCCAAGCTATTCATACAGTATGATGGGGACTAATTTAGCTATAACTACTCAAGAGAGAGATCTTGGAGTTGTTGTGGACAGTTCTCTTAAAATATCCACTCAATATGCAGCGACAGTTAAAAAAGAAAACAGAATGTTAGGAATCATTTAAAAAGGTATAGAAAATAAAGCAGAGAATATCTTATTGCCTCTATATAAAACTATGGTACATCTTGAATAAAGCATACAGATGTGGTCACCTCATCTAAAAAATGATATATTATTGTTGGAAAAGATTCTGAAAAGGACAACAAAAATGTTGAAGGGTTTGGTGTGGGTCCTATATGAAGTGAGATTAAAAAGACTGGTACTTTTCATCTTAGAAAAGAGGAGACTAAGGGGGGATATGATAGAAGTCTATAAAATCATGAGTGGTATGAAAAAAATGACTAAGGAAAAGTTATTTACTTGATCCGATAACATAAGCGGAAATCATCCCTGAGGGGGGATTTGATAGCAGCCTTCCACTTCCTGAAGGGATGTTCCAGAGAAGATGGAATGAGGCTGTTCTCAGTAGTGACGGATGGCAGAACAAGGAGCAATGGTCTCAAGTTACAGTGTGGGAGGTCTAGGTTGGATATTAGGAAAATCTATTTCACTAGGAGGGTGGTGAAGCACTGGAATGGGTTACCTAGGGAAGTAGTGGAATCTCCATCCCTAGAGGCTTTTAAGTCCCAGTTTGACAGAGCTCTGGCTGGGATGATTTAGTTAGGGTTGGTCCTGCTTTGGGAAGGGGGCTTGACTCAGTCTCCTGAGATCACTTCCAGCCCTAGGATTCAATGATTCTGTGATAAGAACTAGGAGTCACCAAATGACATTAATAGGTAGCAGGTTTAAAACAAACAAAAGGAAGTTTTTCTTCATGCAGTGTGCAGTCAACCTGTAGAACTCCTTGCCGTAGGATGTTGTGAAGACCAGAACTTTAACAGGGTTAAAAAAAAATAGATAAATTATTGGAGGTGAGGCCATGTAAATTTAAATGAAGCCGCGATTATTTAAATCACGGCTTCATTTCCCTTTGCCAAACAAAAAAATCTACATGGCTCCGTCGATGGAGCCATGTAGTTTAGACGTACCCAAAGAGTTAATTAAAGTCTCAAAAATTCCCATGAACTAAAAATCCAAAAGATTTTGTTTGGGATTTTTGATCATTTTAAAACATTCCATTTCACTTATTTTAAATTTCTAAATAAAAAGTCATTTCAAACCAGAAAATTGGAACTTATTTATTTAAAAAGGTAAAAAATTCTTGAAACTTTTTCTTTCAGAATTTTTTGACTCAAAAAAATTAACTAAAACCAAAGTGTTCCCACGAAAAGTTTCAGCTCTGATCAATCAGTATTTTCTGATAGAAATGCCCCTTCCCTACCCACTCACCACAGAAAACTCCAGAGCAGCTTTGTTAATTTATCTCACTGTCCTTTATTCATTGTGTCACTCACTTTCCTCAGTAGAGGCACAAATTATGCAGTCACACGCCCTGCCTGTGTCAGATCCAGGAACAGAATCAAGGTCTCATGATTGCCTGGTATGTTCCAAGGCTGTCTTTCCAGCCTTTACAAAATCAGGGCTACTTCCACAACCTAACTCTGCCCCTCTGTCCTCATTGGGCCCTTTTTGCAAGGCAGGCCTCACTTCCTGCCTCCCTAAATTTTAGCAGCTCATCTTGAGAATGGATAACACTAGAACCTTAAGTATTAAAAGAAAGGTGCTATCAGTTTCTAATGCAATTAACAATCTCCAGCCAAGTGGGCCAATAAGAGCACTTCATCAGACATTAATAACTGTGGAGGGTATAGCAAGGCTGCCATGGTAACACTTTTAATTGCTCTTAACATGTCATTAAGCACTATTACATTAAACTTAAACTGCAATTTGTTGTGGTTTTAATAAGACAAAAGGCAAGATAAAATGATTCGATTAACTCTCCTTTTCTTTTTTTCCCTCCCTTTTCTCTTTTTTTATCCCTTTTCCCACCCAGTGGAAGATTTACAATGAAACATACCTTGCCCTGGTATGGGGCCCACCCAACGACATGGGGTCCCCAGGGCTGGGCAGTCTAGCAACGGGTCCAACACCCTCTCCCCTACACCATACAGGGGGTGGCCACTCTGCAGGGGGGCCAGTTCTTCTGAAGAGAGGGCTGTGGGGGAGAGGGGAGAGTAGGAAATCAAGGAGGCTACCTGCAGGCTGATTGTTTTCTTGTGCCTAGTTTACCAAACGATCCAGCTTGCTCTAAATCACTGACTTGTATTGTTCATTATTTACCACTCACCTAATTTTTGTGTCAGCTGAAAACTTAATCATGGGTGATTTTATGTTTTTCTCCAAGTTATTGATACCAAATGTTAGGTAGAACAGGATCAAAAAAGTTGATCTTAGTGGAACTCAATTCAAACACACCAGTTTGAATGAGTCCCCTTTTACAATTACATTTTGAGACGAACCAATTTCCCGGATTTTAGTCCATTTAATGTGGAACATATTGATTTTATATCGTTCTTGTTTTTTAATCAAAATGTCTCGTGGCACCATCTCAAACATCTTACAAAAGTCTAAAGTTATTTTGTCAATACTGTTATCTTTATTAACCAAACTTGTAACTTCATCAAAAATATCAGGTTATTTTGATAAGATCTATTTTCCATGAGCTCAAAATTGATTTGCTTAGTTACATTATCCTCCTTTAGTAATCAAGTTCTGTGTCAGTCACTCCATTAACTTGCCAGGGACCAACATTAGGCTGATGGGCCTGTAGTTACCCATGTCATCTCATTTATCTTTTTAACAATTGGCAAAACATGAGTATGATGTTACACCCCATATTCTTTATAGATATACTAATAGACTTACCCAATGTGGCACAGGTCCAGCCTGGGGGTGGGGAGCAGGCCATACAGGCTGGTGTTGAAGTAGGGAGGCCTAGCCCACTGAAGATCTGGCCCAAGGTGTTTAGTACCCTGAACTCTATGGCAATGGGATATGTAGCGTATGGGGCTACGAAATTGTGGTACTTTTTGTTTTCCTTGAATCGAGCCTTTGACAGTCTAGGAATTCTGCCACTTTGTTTTTAAAGCTTCTGTAACCTGTTATACAGAAGGCCTACACTCTGAGGGCTGCTGCCAAATGAAGTTTTCTTTCTCCTATACTTGGCAACTTGCAGCTGCCCCAAAAGTGGTCTAGGCTAACCCAGGAAAGACCTAGGGTAGATGGGAGATGTGTCAGTCCAGTGCCTCTTCCAGACAGCACCCTGCTATGGTTCTCCTGCGCTATTTTTAAATGCTGTCATTTTCCAATAGCTAAACTGTCCTCAGAGCAGGAATATCTGTGGTCACCGAGGATGTAATCAGTATGCCCATATTTCAACAAGGGGAAATATAGTCCAGAATGTTGGGAGAAGACAGAGGAAGCCAGTGAAGGGAGAGAAGAGGAAAAAAAGAAAACAATAGTTCTTGACTCCAGTATTTTGGATAGACTGAAGGATGTAGGCCAAGGAGAGTGATCTTTGTTGCTGGGTGAAAGCAGAAGGATTTTAATGCAGCTCAGAGTGACAGAGTTCCTTACACTGGTTGGGAACTCCATATGATTAAATGTGTACTTCAAAGCTGTTAAGAAAGCTCACAGGGGAAACATACATTCATTTGTCTCTTTTCCAATTACCCCATCATTCTTTTAATATTCTTTTTGCCCAAAGACAAAGCTGTAAATCATTCTATTAAAACAGAGAGGCTTTTCCCCTCCCCTCAGTGGCTCTTACTTTCCATTCCAGAAGACAGCTCACTCCTCTCCATTGATTTGCAATGAGAGGAATGTTCCTTATGACTATTAGCACAACCAGGGTTGAAAAGTGCTGTATTTTTATAGCATTATCAAAGTAAACATTTAGGGATGGCAGTATCACACAATTCCTGAGAGGTTGAGAACTGTCATAAAACTCCTTGTATCAAAGTGAGTATCCCATGTTAATTTGTTCTATTCTACCTGTTGCAGTAAGAGGTCATTTTTAAAATGGGGATGGGGGGACAGCTGTACACTCTTAGGGTACATCTAGACTACGAGGATCTATCGGGAAAAGATATGCAGAGCACATTTTGCATATCTTTTTCTAATACTTTTGTCCAAAGAGGCTTTTCCAAAATTTGACCCATCTAGACAGGGCCAAATTTTGGGGAGAAAAACCCTCTTTCCAAAGCCCCCTTCTTCTTTGTGTAATGAAAAATACATGGGCTTCCGAAGGAGCATGTTTTCACTTCCGCAAAAAAAAAGTGGAAGAGCAAACGCGTTCCCTGGACATGGTGAAATTTTTTCAGGATACCTCAGATATCCTGAACCCTTCCCCCTTACTCTCCCTTCCCCACTCCCCACAGTCTAGCAGTACTCTCAAAGATAATAAATTGAATAGCTCTGAAATTGGACCCACAAGAATAAAAATCTCCAGAGGGGAAGCCGAGTTAGTCTGTAGCAGGAAAAATTTAAAAAACAACGAATAGTCTAGTAGCACTTTAAATACTCACAAAACATGTAGACAGTATCATGAGCTTTTGTGGGCATAGCCCACTTCTTCAGATGACTGTAGTGTTGGATGTCCAGAATCAAAAATATCTGTAGAAGTGGGTTGTGCCCACAAAAGCTCATGATGCCATCTACATGTTTTGAGAGTCTTTAAAGTGCTACCAGACTATTTGTTTTTTTTTTTAATAACAACAATGTTTTTAGTGTCTCTAAGACCGACTATAAACTCAATCTGTCAGACAGTGGCAGATATTAAAGATAATGCTCCTGGTAAATTTAACTTGTGAAATGCCACAAAGGGACTAGGAGGATAGTAAGTTTCCCCGTTCCTGAAAAAATGCAATAATCTTTCCAGGTATCTTTGAGTCAGCTAATCAAAAGCCACTTTGCAGACTTGGGCTGGCGTGCTCCCAAGAGCTTCTGGGTTGCTTGGACAGGATTCCATAAATGATACCAAGTATTTGGAAATTGGCTGAGGTCATCAGGGAATTGCAGGGGTTTCCACTGGGAAGCCTAGCATTTTGGAATCAATTAGGGCTAAGTCACAAGGTAGGCACATTGCCATGGAATAGACTGTGATTTGCTGGGTTTCACACTATTGACCCAGCTTTCTCCTTGCTCTGGGGGTTGGAAAGGGAGCAGTAATCAAAACATCTGCAACTGCCCCATACCTTCCTCAGCGTCACAAGCTCATACAGTGATGGAATGGGGGAGGGAGCCCTCGTTCCCTCATCTGCTTTTCCTTCACACCATCTGGTTTCAGAGGCAACTGCAGCCTCACAGAAAACACTTTCTTGGGCTGCTGATTACAATACATGTAGCTATAGCAGGGAAATAAGGCAGTGAGGTGCAATCTAGGCTAGTGAAGTCAAAGTATCAGTTTGTGTCTGTGATCATCAAATCTGTACCATATGCTGAGTCTGAACTATCTCTCCACTTGCTTATAGGGATCCTCACTTGGAGTCCAGGTAGACTCTTCCTCTGCTCCGGATCACTGCTACACAGCCAGCTAACTGATTAACCAATTAACTCACAAAGATACAGACTTAAAGAAAACCCTGTTGCACACCACTGAAGAAAAGGGGCAATGAAGGTGCAACTGCTTTTGCGGAAAAACTTGCCAGTATAGACGCAGCCACCATGTATTATTTTCAAGCAATTCTATTACTGTGGATCGCAAAGAAGATGCAAAATTTCAGCTTGAAACAGAAAAGAGGGCTGCAACTTTAACTAGCAGCCTGCCTATTATTAGCCTCATTGTTTTTTTTATAGGATTAATAACAGAACTGAGATCCTTATAGGATTAATAACAGAAGCAAGACTAGCGCAAAGAGACTATGCAGTCTTTCCCCATCTTCTCCCTCACCCCGATAACCCTTTGTTAGAGACCATCCTTTGGTTATGATTTGTAGTACCCATGCTGTTTTTTAGCTACTCCTCCCAACTGCTTAAGTTGCTGAGGTAAGATGAACAAAGCAGGCAATGGGAACAACTCTCCCAAGAGCCAGTGATTCAAAAGGGACTGGGGTTCCCATCCACTGCCACTCCTACTGCAACAGTGGCCAGAGCCCCAAGTCCTTTAAATCATCACTCAAGACCTGTGCAGTGTGTTCTAGGCAGCACTGAGAGATAGAAGGGGAAAGCTACCCTCTACCCACCGCTTCTGCCTGAGGCCCTGCTTTTTCTGGAAATGCCCTCCCCACCTTGCCAATGTCCCAGTGAGTCTGTTGGCCCTACTGAGACAAACTTATTTCATTCTCCACTGTACATTCGCCCTTTCGGGAGGGCGGGGGGTGATGCTGCAGCCACGCATACCAGTTCTTCTTCTTCTCAAATCCTATCTGTCAGGGTGGTCAAATATTGGAATAAATTGCCAAGGGAGGTGGTGGAATCTCCCTCTCTGGAGATATTTAAGAACAGGTTAGATAGACATCTGTCAGGGATGGTGTAGGTGGAGCTTGGTCCTGCCTTGAGGGCGGGGGGCTGGACTCGATGACCTCTCGAGGTCCCTTCCAGTCCTAGGATTCTATGATTCTATGATTCTTCTTCCCCTGACAATCAAGGAGTGCAGGGAAAATGCTCAGCTTGCACCATCCTCTCACTCCAGCTGCCAAGGGGAGGGCAGAGGAGGAAAGCAGCAGGCTGAGAACTTTCCCCTCACTTCCTGAGAGTCAGAGGAAGAAGAGCAACAGTGACCTGATATGTGTGGTTGCAACCTCCACAATCCTCTCAAAATGGTGACCTTGTCCTTCCCCACTCACCCATACAACCTTCAATCCTAGGCACCTTCACATCCCTCTGTCTGGGGTCCCCTATGCATTAACTACAACTGTCCTCTATTCTTGAAGTACCTTAATGCCCTCCCTACACGTAACCCAAACAGCTTGTGGATCCTGCTGACTGCTTTTTGACCTGCTTCCCTGCCCCACCCAAGGATCAGCAGCTGCAGCTTTTATTCCACCCCCTTCCATGACATATTGTTACAAGGAAAACATATTTTTGCATAAAATGCAAAAAAAAAAAAAATTGAGGCAGTGGTTACAGGAAAGTTTGGATCATGTTCCCTTCACTGGAATTAGTTCTAGACACTGCATGTTTGTATACTGCATGCTCTGCATGTACACAGAGTACAACTGCCTTGAAAATGCTCTATAACGTGCATTCTTACCACCTGGTAATAATAATGCTCCAGGCAATGTATTTTTGTCTGCACTTTACATATTTTTTTACTTTACTTCTCAGGTATTTAAAGTTAATTAGAAATGTACCAATAATTTCTCTGACACTAAATAAGTGCACACATCAGGGGAAACTGGAGAGAAACATCCAAAAATATATAGCCTGAATCAAACCCCTAGATTCATAGATCCGTGCCTTGGGAAAGTCAAGATCCAAAATGACTGTCTACGGACTATCTCAAATCAATATGGTATATGCAACGAGTGTGGAAAAGGGTTATAGGAGCCTTCCCTGTGAAAGTGTTTAGTCCATAACTGAACCAATCTATCAGATAGCAGCTTTCACGGTTGTGTCTATAACTTCTAAGCAATCAGCTTTTGAATTTTATTCCTGGGAACAATTGCACTTGAAATTAAAACTACCATAAGGAGATTCCATCTATTGTTAACCTTGTCCTAGTACATTCATTTAAACTGGAAAAAGAAAAAACTGTTGCAAGCCTTTGGGTTAAATTTTGACCAATTTCAATCCACAGTAGTGGCCATTATTTCCAATCCAATTATTTCAGAGAGTTTATTTCAATGTAATTACTCTTTTTTATTGAAGGTGATCAAACTTTCTTTTGAATGATTTATTAGTATTTGGTCAGCATCTTTCACTTGTGCAAGTGGCAAGTGAAGTTTAAGTTCAAGGACAGTAATGGCCCGGGTTTATGAAAAGACCTTTCTGTGGCTGCCATGTTATGTATTATCATTAGATATTCTTTACACCACAGCTCAGGGAAAGCAAATGGTGCTCAAATTACAAATCGGTTTCATTTAGAGAAAGGGACACTGCAATGAAAAGTATTTCCTTGTCAGTGGCAGTAGTAAAATAAAAATCAAACGAAAAAGCAGTTCCTTTAAGGGGAAAAAAAGTAGAGTGGAGATTGTCAAAGGCAGAAAGGGGAATTAAGTAAATAAGAATTGGGAGCTGGGCATCTAACTCTCCTCTGTGCCTTTTTCAGGGGCCTATCTTCATTTAAAATGAAGCAGCTACATCCCCACAGCACTATCTATGTCAATGACAGGGATTCTCTCATCTGCAGAGGTAAAGCAATAGCTAGGTCAACAGAACAATCCATCCACTGATCTAGAACTGTCTGCAGTGGGGGGGTTAGGTCAACCTAGCTCTGTTATGGATTTTCCCCTTGTGGAGTGAAGTCACAAAGAGGAAAGGGTGCAAAAGCTTCACCAACTTCACATCAGAGTGTAAAAAGACCTCCCAGTTGCGAAGCTTTTGGAGGGAGAGTAGGAGAAAAAAACCTTACAATGAGGAAGGTACATTCATCTACTGTACCTTCAGCCCCCTCTCCTGTACCTTCCACCCCTGCCCTTATCTCACTATCACAACATTCTAACTGATATTAATCTTCAGCCATTCCAACTGATATTAATCTCATCAACTTCCTCAATCTCATTCAGGCATGGGTGGAGCAAACAAACCATCACATAGCCTATGGCTAGCAAGAAATGAAAAAAGGCAAATAAGAACTACCCAGGAAACTATAGACCAGTCAGTTTAACTTCTGTGCCAGGGAAAATAACGGAACAAGTAATTAAGGAATCCATCTGCAAACATCTGGAAGAAAATAAGGAGACAGGTAACAGCCAGCATAGATTTGTAAAGAACAAATCATGTCAAACCAATCTGATAGCTTTCTTTAATAGGACATCAAGGTTCGTGGATAAGGGAGAAGTAGTGGACGTGGTATACCTAGACTTTAGTAAAGCATTTCACACAGTCTCACATGTCCTTCTTTTCAATAAACTAGGGAAATGTAACCTAGTTAAGGCTACTATACAGAGTTGGCTTGCCCATAGGGTTGCCAGATGGTTTTAAAAAAATACTGGACAAAAAAAACGGGTCAGGGAGTAACCAAGGAAACCTGGGGGGAGGATTCAGGAGGTTGGGCCAAAATGCAATCACGGCCCACCCCTAAAACCAGCTCTGTCAACAGCCCCTTAAAAATGGCAGCCCCTGGGGACCGCCCGGTTCACCTGCCCGTAAGACCAACTCTGCTACTATAAGGTGGGTGCATAACTGGCTGGACAATTGTTCTCAGAGAGTAGTTATTAATGCTTCACAGTCATGCTGGAAGGGCATAACAAGTGGGGTTCTGCAGAGGTCTGTTTTGGGACTGGTACTGTTATATCTTCATCAATGATTTAGATGATGGCATAGAGAATACGCTTATTAAGTTTGCACATAATGCCAAACTGGGAGGGGTTGCAAGTGCTTAGCAGGAAAGAGTCAAAATTCAAAATGATCTGGACAAACTAGAGAAATGGTCTGAGGTAAAAAGGAGGAAGTTCAATAAGTACAAATGCAAAGTATTCCACTTAAGAAGGAACAATCAGTTTCACACATACAGAATGAGAAGTGTTTGTCTAGGAAAAAGATTTAGGGGTCAGAGTGAATGAAAAGTTAAACATGTGTCAACAGTGTGACACTGTTGCAAAAAAAGCAAACATGATTCTGGGATGCATTAATGGGTTATTGTGAGCAAAACATGAGAAGTCATTCTTCCACTCTACTTTGCATTAGGTCTAAGCCAGCTCCTGGATCACTGCACTAGGCAACACAGTATGGGAAGGAGGTGGGCAACCCTTGGTGCAGAAAAAATAGGTTAAGAACTACAGGCAGTCCCCGGGTTATGTACAAGATAGGGACTGTAGGTTTGTTCTTAAGTTGAATTTGTATTTAAGTCGGAACTGGTACATATTGTAGGGGAAACTCTAGCCAAACATTTCTCCAGAGCTCAGTTTTATTCTCCCACACCTCACTTCCCTCAGTCCTTTATTCTCAAGCTGAGGTGTCTGCTGAGAAAAGCCGCTCCGCGTCTCCCTGGTCTGCTGTGGGAGCGCTAGCTTGGCGTGTCTCTGGTCTGCTGGGGGGAAGCAGCTAGTACGGGGTTGCCTCACCCCGTTTGTAAGTAGGGATCTGATGTAAGTCGGATCCATGTAACCCGGGGACTGCCTGTATTTAGAAAAGCTAGAGATACACAAATCCATGGGTCCAGATTTAATGCATCCAAGGGTACTGAGGGAATTGGCAAATGTCATTGCAGAGCCTTTGGCCATTATCTTTGAAAACTTGTGGAGATCGGGAGAGATAGAGAAAGGCAAATGTAGTGCCCATCTTTAAAAAAGGGAAGAAGGACAATCCAGGGAACTACAGACCAATCAGCCTTACCTCAGTCTCTGGAAATATCTTCTATGCTTCTATGAGGAGGTTACTGGCTCTGTCGACATGGAGAAGTCAGTGGATATGATAGATCTTGACTTTAGCAAAGCTCTTGATACAATGTCCCACAATATTCTTGCCAGTAAGTTAAGGAAGTATAGGTTGGATAACTGGATTGTAAGGAGGATAGAAAGCAGACTAGATTGTCAGGTCCAAAAGGTAGTGATCAATGGCTCGATATCAGGATTATGGTCGATTTCAAGTGGAGTGTCCCAACGATCAGTTCTATGGCCAGTTTTCTTTGACATCTTTATTAATGACCTGGATGAGGGGATGGATGGCACCCTCAGCAAGTTTATGGATGACATTAAGCTAGGGGGAAAGGTAGATATTTTGGAGGACAGGGATAGGCTACAGAGTGACCGATTCAATTAGAAGATTGGGCCAAAAAAAATCTGATGAGGTTCAACAAACAGGGCTCAACAAATGCACTCACCTGCTTTCCCGTGGCGAGTAGATTTTTCCAGCTGGCGAGTGCAGGGGCGGACTGGCCCGATGGGCCGTTGTGACGGGCTAGCTGAAGCCCACACTACGGGCGGCGCAGCCCCATCCCATCTGCCAGCCGGCAGAGGAGCACAGCGCTGCTGGGAAGGGGGAAGTGTGGTGATTCTTCCCACCGGGCTGCCTGCGTGCAGCTCTGGCACAAGGAGGCGGGGCGGGATGCCAGGATGCTGGCGTGACCTGGCCCTGCTGATTTTAAAGGGGTGCAGCAGCTCAGCTCTGGCCGCATGTCCCTGGGAGCTGGATGCAGCTTGCGGCACAGCCAGGGCCCGCCTTGCCCTGCCGGCTCCAGTCCTGCCACGTCCCCAGACCCCCTTTGTCTCTGCACCGCCCATTCCCCATGCCTCCCCTGCTCTCCGGACCCCCTGCTCTCCCTCTTCCCTACAACCCTTTGGCTCTGCACCACCCTTACACCCTGCACCCTGCTCCCCCGATCCCTGCCCCCGCAACTCTGTGCTGCCCGTTCCCTGTACTGCCCCTAGACCCCAATCCCTCTGCCCCTCCCATTCCCCGCGTCCTATTCCCCGTGCCTCCACCACACCCTGATACCTCCGACCCCTGCATCCCTCTGGCTCTGTGCCTCCTGTTCCCTGCACCACCCCCATACTGACCCACTGTTCCCTGCACTCCTCTGGCTCTGTCTGTCCCTGCACCCTGCTCCCTCATAGAGAGTGAAGGGTGCTTGCCCATAGGGAGGGGCTGGACAGGGCAGGGAAAAGGCTGCTGTGACCCAGCAGCGACTGAACAGGGGAGTTCACTTGAAGCGCCTTTGCCTTTATGGAAAAAAATGAATGAAAATGCTATTTGTTATTTATAGGGCTAAAATGCCAGGACAAAAAAGAAAACAAACAAACAAAAAACCCCATTGCAAAATGCGAACATGTAAAAGACAACAACAAAGGGGGGGCAAAAAATGTTTTACTTGGGGCAGCAAAAAACCGGGAGCTGGCCCCTGGAGAGAGGATGGGGCTGGGCTGGACTGGGCTGTGGGGAGGTGATGAGGAAAATATGGGGAAGGGGCTTGTGCTGAGGGGAGGGGAGGGGAGGAGGTCAGGAGAAGAAGAAGAAGCAGAAAGGGGAAGGCACCAAGGGACAGGGGTGCAGGAGAGACAAATGCCAAGGGGCCAAGTGCAGACAATGAGGTAAAGGGCAGGAGGGGAGGTGTCAGTGGGAGGGGGACAGGGTGATGCTGGGAGAGGAGAGAGTAAGGGCACTGAGAGCTAGAGGGGGAGGGGGAGGTGCTGGGAGAAGGCTTGAAAGAAGGGGTGGGCATGAGGAAGGTGGGGATGGAGCAAGGCATTTGTGAGGGCGTGGGGCATGAGGGAAACAGGGGCAGAGGGTGATGAGGGGGTGGGTATCAAGGAAAAAGAGAGCAAAGGGGGCAGGGGCAGTGAGGGAAGGGGTAGGCACCAGGAGGGTGCAGGTGCCAGGGGATTCTGGGGGTGAAGCAGAAGGGCAGACACCTTCAGGGGAGGGACCAGCACCAGAAAAGAGAGGCAGGGCAGGTGTGTAGAGGGAGGTTTTAGGAGAAGGGATGAGAATGGGTAGCTCACACAATCAGAGTGGGGCTACTGGAGGAGTGGGCACAGGGAAGAGAAAGAGGCTGGTGCAGGGGGGCAGGTCGCAGGAGGGCTGAGGGCAGTGAGAAGGAGCAGGAGTCAGGACAGCAGAGGAGGGTGAGGGGTTGGGAGGCAGCAGACACCAGGGGAGCTGTTAGAACAATGGGAGGAGTCATGGCAGCAGAGAGAAAAGATAGAGGTTTATAAGACATTTATTAATAACCTGGGTGGTATTTATTAATAACTTATTAGTAATTACTGTTCTTATTCTTATTAGGAATTTATGCCATTAAAAACACTTTTTGTGGGAGAGGGTGACGAGTCCCTTTTTTGTCTGGCGAGTAGAGTTTTCCATAATTTGTCGACCCCTGTCAACAAGGACAAGTACAGAGTACTGCACTTAAGAAGGAAGAATCCCAAGCATTATTACATGCTGGGGACCAACTGGGGACCAAATGGCTCAGTAGCAGTTTGGCAGAAAAGAAACTGGGGATTACAGTGGGTGAGAAGCTGGATATGAGTCAACAGTGCACCCTTGTAGCCCAGAAGGTGAATGGCATATTTGGTTGCATTAGGAGGATCATTGCCAGCAGATCTAGAGAAGTGATTATTCCCCTTTATTTGGCTCTGGTGAGGCCACATCTGGAGTATTGTACCCAGTTCTGGTACCACCACTACAGAAAGGATGTGGACACATTAGAGAGGGTCCAGCAGAGGGCAACCAAAATGATTAGAGGGGTGGAGCAAATGACCTACAAGAAGAGAATGAGGGATCTGGGCTTATTTAGTCTGCAGAAGAGAAGAGTGAGGGGGGATTTGATAGCAGCCTTCAGCTTCCTGAAGGTAGGTTCCAAAGAGGATGGAGAGAGGCTGTTCTCAGTAGTGACAGATGGCAGAACAAGGAGCAATGGTCTCAAGTTACAGTGAGAGAGGTCTAGGTTGGATATTTGGAGGGTGATGAAGCACTGGGATGGGTTACCTAGGGAGATGGTGGAATCTTCATCCATAGAGGTTTTTAAGCCTCGGCTTGACAAAGTCCTGGCTGGGATGATTTAGTTGGGATTGGTCCTTGTACGCGAGACCACTCTTGGAATCTCTATGAATACCCCTTTTATTGAAATCTCCCCATCACCATTGGTACCCCCGTCGGCATCATACGCACCAAAATAAATCAAGTTTCTATTGGCATTTCTAAATTAGAGACACCTAACCGCAAACGGTGGGGTAGGGGGACCTGAGCCCACCCATTCTCCCGGGTCCCAGCCCAGGGCCCTAAGGCATGGATAGGTTCCTCCCTGGCCTGGCTGACGGGGGAGTTGCCCCTAAACACATGAGCTCGCGGGCTCCACAACCCCACCTTTGGCTGCTTCCTACCTCTGCGTTGGGGCCTGTTTGTTTTTCCGTCCTCCGGAGCAAAGGATGCTCCCTTTTTAAACCCTACTGTAGCGGCTGTGCCGTCCTCGGCACACCTCTGCCCACCCCATGGCCCCCCGATTGGTGAATCGCTGGCCCTTTTCATTCCTTCCCGATCAAATCTGGGGCCTTTTAACGATACCTCAGCCTGTCACCTCCATATCTACCCCAATATTAGCACATGCCCATGAAATAAAAGGGTAATAAACTAAAACAGGACACTGAGAAGAGAACTCCCCAGGCCAATGAACAACAGCCCAAAATTATGCTCTGGGACCTTGTAGAACAGAATTGTTTCAAAACGATATCACTCACATAAGGGATTGCATAAGAAGTCTGCCAAAGATTTTTCCTCAAGATTGACCTCTTGCCTCTTTGTACCATGATCTTTCGTGGGCACAGGACCACTCACTGCCCAGTACACTCTCCCCCAGCCCTATGGCTAGGCATGATGTGGTAGCTTCTTCAACTCTGGTGCCCTCTCAGATGGCCTCTTCAATCCTGGGGTGGCTTACCCCAGCTATAACTCAGTCCCCTTGCCAGGTCACTAATAAGGCCCTTCTAGGGTTATGAAGATTTCAAATTCTTATGACCTTATCCCAGGCCTTCACCCTATTCGGGGCTCAACAGTCCTTTTAAATTGCCTTCCTCTTCGTGAGCTTTACGGCTTATGTCACCAAGGTCATTCATGCATACTGTCAGGGGTATATGATAATGGATATCCTTCATACAACATGTGTGCTGCTCAGTGGGATGGGACAGGCTAAAGCAGAGGTGGAAAACTGTTTGGGGGATGGGGGCTGCTGATCCACAGAAAAATCAGTTAGGGGCCACATAAAAGTAAGGGAAAAAATCCAATTGATGTGGCCCTTAACTGAGAAGCAGAAAAACACTCCCCACATTCCCCTCATACACCAGAGCTTATGGGGGTCCAGGCTAGTTAATTGTGTGGGCCTCCCTAGACTCTGGGATGGGGCCAAAAATGAGGCAAAAATGGGACCAAAATGCAGCACTGCTATTTCCCAGGCTGAAGGAGGAAAGGGGAAGCAGCAGTATGCAGAGCCATTTTTGGCCTGGGCTTGCCTGACTAAGATCTGTAAGGCTCAGGGCTCCTCTCCCCACATAGTGGGAACCTAGCACAGTGCTCCAGCCCTATGGCAAGAGTTACACGGCTGGAGTACTAGCGCTGACTCCCCAATCCTGGTGCAGGAGGAGTCCCAAGCCTCCAGGGTCAGATCCAAACCAGGGGCCAGATCCAGTCTCCAGGCAGTAAGTTCCCCACCCCTGGTCTAAAGCTAGGGATCTTTGGGAATATGGTTGCATAGTCATAGGAGTCTGTAAAGCAGACCACTGACAACACAAGAATAAAACAAACAGGTTCTTGGGAACACATTCGAAGTTTTATTATTAATGGATTCATTTTTTATTATTTATTTCTTACAGGAAACTGATCCATAAAAGCTAAGTGACTTAGGTTGAGGTTTTCAGTACAACTCAAAGGGAGTTGGACACCTGATTCCCACTTGCATCAATGGGGACTGGAAGTCCAGATCAGTTAAAGAAGCTTTGAAATTTAAATTTGATAAAAATGTGGTTTATTCTTAATTTAAAAGCAGTGAGAAAATTAATTTTAAGTAATTGGGTTTCAACTTAACATTTAACATAATGTTCAATATAAAAATGTGTTTTTAATTGTTAAGGGGGATGGCACACAGAGGCTTACTTGTGTGAAAGGAGTGACCAGCACAAAAAGTTTGAAACCCACTGACCTAATAGCTTCTTTAGTTAACCTAGCAAGAATATGGGGGTTACCAATGATCAATGAACACAAAGGCAGTGAATACTTTCGGTAGCAGCACCAGGTTTGTAGCTGGAGTAGGAGATCAGTCAAGCCCTCCTCTGACCTTGATTTCCAAACCAGTCCCTGAGAAGGTGCTACCCCTATATACATTTTTATTTCATTTATGACATGAGCCAGGGTCCTCTCCCTCTTCTCCTCCTTTCAAAACAAACAAAAAAAAACACAAAAAAATTATGCCATCCTTAGAAATGGCACTTTAGGTGGCTTCCACTACATCAGTAATGACAGTCAATAGTACCTAAGGACCTGCTTTCTTCAAATCAGAACAGAATTCTGACAGCCAGTTTATTCTAGGGATCCATGAACATCTCTTCAGATTCAGTCTTGCTCAGACAATCATTCCTATGAGGCTTTTATCCAGCTTATAGATAGGATGATGATAGAAGCTAAACAGTGAGGAAAAGCTTTGCATTGCTCTACAGAAAGGTGATTCTTTGCTAAGGAGCTTTTCTTGCATGTTTGGGTTACCTGCTGTGGTATAAAAGTCGGATGGCATCACACATTCAGTTAGAGACCACAAAAGTTGATATCTCATCCCAGCTTAATAAAAAGAGCTTCTGGCAATTCTTCTACTTCATGAAAAGATTTACCTTGCTACAGTTACTTGAGTATAAGTGGAGGAGGGGGAGATTGGTGAAAGGACTGTTTCTATCAAACATCCAGGATTAAGTATTTGCCAAGTTCATTGAACTAGTCTGGCAGCCATAACCAGGGTAGGCTGACATATTTCTAAGTGCTAATAGTGATACCTCAGGACAAGGTCAAACTAAGATACACAACTTCAGCTATGCTAATTGCATAGCTGAAGTCGAAGTACCTTAACTCAACTTTTGTCACTGTCCGTACTGCACGAAGTCAAAGGGGGAACACTCTTCTTTCAGCTTCCCTTACTCTTTGTATAAGAAGGACTACCATCATCAACCAGAGTGACCCTCTCAGTTCGAATTAGCATGTTTTCACTAGATCCGCTAATTCAAACCCTGGAAGATCAACAGTGGCAGCTTCCATCTTCTCTATAGTGTAGATGTACCCTCGGCTATGGAAGACTCTTTTTTTAGGGAAGGAATATCGGTACCATTAGAGGGGGAAATGTTTCATATGTTTTAACCCTTTTGATTTAACTTGTATAACAGGAACCTGGTCAATAACAACAATAACTATCTCTTATTATCCCCCTCAGTCGTAGTACCCAAGGATCTGAAGCATCATCATGCCTATTTACACAGGGAAAACTGAGGTACTGGACAATAAATTGACTTGCCCAAGGTCACAGAGCCAGCCAGTGTCAAAGGCAGCACTAGAACCTAGTGGCCTAATTCAGGGCCCTATTCCTTGGGCCACACAGATTTCAAGAGGTTTATGTTAGAGACAAATTGGACCAACAATATTCTCTCACTCTTTCAAAGGTATGTTTTGTGAGGATCAGTGTATTACATGTATGTATGAAAAAAGAAAGGTGCAGGTCCAGAGCTCCTTAATGTCATTTACGATGATATTAAAACAACTGAAGTGTTAGAAGAATCTGACTGGAGCAGCTGATGAGGAACCTTGCTGACAGGCCAGAACTTTTTAAATATGCAGGGGTCAGCACTGTTAATGTTAGTTCGGACACGGCAGGTATTCAGAGTTAATTTCTGTTACTCTCTTCCCTTATATCTATGCACCTCAAAAAGTAACATTGTTGCAACAGGGACATGATCAGTTTAAACTTTTAAAGAAAATTGTGGATGGAGACATGGAGATGAACGATGTAATATTTGCAGTGTAACAACAAAAAAGCATCACTTTAATATGGCATTTACCACACTCCAGGGCAAACTGAAGACAGGGTTGCCATCAGGTAGCCAGTCAGGAGAGAGAGAGAGAGGCCAGGGAGCACTATTACAGCTGGTTTCAACAAACCATTTCTTGTTTTCCAAAAGGCACAGGGGGAACTTCAAGCTGAAGTTACAGTTCATTCCTCCTGCAATTACCCCTTGGCTACACTGGGCTTTTTCTCCTCATCAGTCAGTCATGGCAGGTTACCTAGACCTTGTAATTTGATCACAGAGCACTTACTCCATCTGCTAAACCAGATCTATTCTATGAACAATCAAAATCCCTTCCCTGATAGATGCCTATAGTGAATGAATCAATATGAGACTCATTCATGCTACGGCAAACTCACAGTTATTGCTGGTCAGTGATGAGGTGAGGGTAAGTTTGGGGAACCATAAATCAGATATCTTCAATAAAACAGGCCCTTCTCTGTGAGTTTAGCATTAATACCCGAGCTTAATACTCAGGAGGGTAAAACTTTCCTTGGAAGCAAGAATGTCATACAAAGTTCACCTTCACACTTTGATAATTGAGACCCAACTGATGACTAATGAGGCCCAACAAGGCACAGATTACTGATGTTTATACAGCTTTATAGAAGGAGCAGTAAAAGTGCTCTTTAGATTATTTCAGTACATATTTGCACATTAGCAGCATTTAATCATAACATTATCATTTATAATATCTGGGGTCCTGCTGGAAGATTCCCATTAGCAAAGGGAAAAAAATTTCACTTCTCATTTTTGTTTGCTACTCCAAAATCCCATAATAGGTGGAAGTAATAGATGAGAACAAGAGGAAAGTTAAGCTCCTCTAATATTTTTCTAGTATAGCAGAGAGGAAATTTATTTCCCTCTTCTCTTTCATTTCTGGTTCTCAAGAGCTGCCCTTTCCCATCTGAGTAGTCATTACTCAATATTAAATCCTCTCTGTGGGTACTGTAGATTACATCATCCCAGTGTCTCAGACCCTGGCTGTCCTTGTTTCATCATATAGCAAAACCCATGCACATTCTGTTTGGATACTCCACACTGTCATTCTCTATAAGCCCCCAAGGTTAATGGAGGAAAACCTATGGGTACTAGACCTCGCCCTGTTTGTCACAACCCAAGTAAAAGAGAGCCCTGATTCTTCCCAGTAGCAAAGGATTTCACTGGAGGTTCTAGCTTATAGAATATTAGTGCTAGCTGGCCCAGCCTCCTTTCTCAGTAAGAATAACAAGTTCATAGAACTGGAAGAGACCTCAGGAGGTCATCAAGTCCAGAACCCTGCCCAAGGCAGGACCAATCCCAACTAAATCAACCCAGAGAGGGCTTTCTCAAGCCGAGACTTAAAAACCTCTAGGGATAGAGATTCCACCACCTCTCTAGGTAACCTATTCCAGTGCTTCACCACCTCCTAGTGAAATAGTTTTTCCTAATATCCAACCTAGACCTCTCCCACTGTAACTTGAGACCATTGCTCCTTGATCTGCCATCCATCACTACTGTGAACAGACTCTCTCCATCTTCTTTGGAACCTCCTTTCAGGAAGTTGAAGACTGCTATAAAATTCCCCCTCACTCTTCTCTTCTGCAGACTAAACAGATCCAACTCCCTCAGTCTCTCCTCATAGGTTATGCACTCCAACCCCCTAATCAATTTGGTTGCTCTCCACTGGACCTTCTCCAATGCGTCCACATCCTTTCTATAGTGAACTCGACACAATACTCCAGATGTGGCCTCACCGGAGCTGAATAAAGGGGAATAATCACTTCTCTAGATCTGCTGCCAATGCTCATCCTAATGAACCCCAATATGCCATTAGCCTTCTTGGCTACAAGGGCACACTGTTGACTCATACCAGCTTCTCATCCACTGTAACCCCCAGGTCCTTTTCTGCAGAAAAAGTTGCACCTCCCTAAACTGGAACTCTCTGATCCAGCAATATCTGTGGTCTAGCATGGGTGTTCCTGGATGGAAGAGTCCCGGAGCAGGTGGGAGCCTGGTGCAGCCCAGCGAGTCTAGTGGTGGTGGGACTGCAACAGCCCAGGCAGTGGCAGAGCACAATCAGGATTGCCTGTCATCCAGCAGCGGGGCCAAGGGGAAGCCTGGCTGGGGCCATAGCATCCCATGCAGCATCAGCAGTGCATTTGGGGACCAATTGCCTTTGCAGTTAGGCCAGGCTGGGGCTGCAGCAACTCAAGAAGGATAGGGGACATATAAGCATAGGCAGCGGTGGAGGTGCAATTGGGGCTGCCTGCCATCTGCCAGCAGGCACAGGGCCATGGCCGCAGCGGCCCAGGAGATAGCAAGAGTTGGGCTGGCCAGCAGGCAGCCCAGCCAGGCTGAAGGAGCTGGCAGCAGGGCAGACTGAGAGTCAGTGTCAGGGAACCTCCCGTGCTCCAGAAAATTCCCTCATCTGGAAACAGTCAGGTCCCAAAGACACCAGACCAGAAAGGTCTAACCTGTACTTTACTTCCAAAATAAGCTGGTTGTACAACAATTCCTTAAAGCCACTGAAGTCAGCAGCTATCGCCACAAGCAACCTATTGTGATCAGTTTATATTCTACAGCTGCTCCACTTCCTAAGAGCTGGGGGATGACTCTGCTGGACAGATTTCTGCTGTGATTGAAAGGATATTCACTTAGGGCAGGTCTACACAGCAGGGCTAAAGCTGAAATGAGCTACACAACTTGAGCTATATCAATTGTGTAGCTTAAGTCAAAATAGCTTATTTCAACTTTTGGCACTGTCTACACAGCAGGAAGGCCAATGTATAACACTCTTCCTCTGACTTCCCTTACTCCTCATAAAATTAGGGTTACAGGAGTCAGCATAAGAAGTCTTTCAGTTCAACATTAATTTAATATTATGTCAAAATAACTGCTTGTAGTGTACATGCAGACTGTGTTATTTTGGACTAATGTCAGTTATTCTGAAATAACACTCCTGTGTAGACATACCCTTCTTGAAAATGCCAATAGGAAATAAGAGAAAATAGGTAATAAGTAGCAAATTTAAAACAAATAAAAGGAAGAATTTCTTCACACAATGCGCGGTCAACCTGTGGAACTCCTTGTCAGAGGATCTTGTAAAGTTCAGGACTTTAACAAGGCTCAGAAAAGAACTAGATAGAAGATAGGTCCATCAATGGCTATTAGCCAACATGTGTACAGATGGTGTCCCTAGCCTCTGTTTGTCAGAGGCTGGGAATGGGTGACAGAGAAGGGAACACTTAATGATTACCTGTTCTGTTCACTCCCTCTGGGCCACCTGGCATTGGCCACTGTAGAACAGGATTCTGCGCTAGATGGACTTTTCATCTGATGCCCAATCTTATGTTCTTATGTTCAGGCATAGCTTATCTAAGCCTGTTCATTATCACCTTAGCCACTGCGGGCTTAATAGTCCATAACTCAGGTGATATATGGTGAGTATGAGGGGGTCATATGCATCCCTAGATGAGTCAAGTGTCCCTCTAGATTTTAATGGCTGAAGCTGGATGCCCTCACACATTTCTCCCACAGGACAGGGGTCACCTGTCCCATAACCATACAATCTCATGCATTTTTTAATAAATACAGTATAACAGCCCACCACTCAACTTTAATATCCAAGTGCACCAATACCATGCTGGTGAATGCAGTAGAGATACCAAGATAAATAGGTAAGTGCCATGTTGAGACTAAAGGGCAGAGCATGTAGCCAGGAAAACATGAAACATTTAGATCTATGGGCATTCATTATACTCGGCTTCACTAAAATAAAGATGGTCAGAGCACTGTGCCAGCTCAGCTGATCGTCGGCACAGCATACGAGTCAAGACGTGGATCGGTCGACAAGGGAAGCCTTTGTCAACTGCTCCGTTATGCCTCGTGAAATGAGGTTTACAGGAGCGGTCAACAAAGGCTTCACTTGTCGACTGATCCGCATCTTGACTCGTACGCTGTGCTGATGATCAGCTGAGCTGGCACAGCATGGTGGCCATGTTTATTTTAAAGAAGCCAGAGATATTTAAATCCCGGCTGCTTTGACTATGTCAGATAGCCTAGTTTACATGTTTCTGTCAGCAGAGGCATGTAGTCTAGACATACCCTTAGTGGCAATGTTGGGAGAGGGGTACCAGGTTTTTTTTATGTCTTCCATTTTGTTTTCCTCTTCAAGATGTCAGTCAGCCTTCTGGTCACCATCTCTGTCAGGAGAAGTGGGAAACTAGGTTACATAACCCTAATCTGCCAGGTAAGCAGAGGGCTCATAAGGGGAGTTCTTCCTCCCCTTGGGGCTCTCTATGGGTATGTCTACACTACCCTCCTAGTTCGAACTAGGAGGGTAATGTATGCATACCGCACTTGCTAATGAAGCCCGGGATTTGAATTTCCCGGGCTTCATTAGCATAAGCGGGGAGCCGCCATTTTTAAATCCCCGCTGCTTCGAACCCCGTGTAGCGCGGCTACACGGGGCTCGAACTAGGTAGTTCGGACTAGGGTGCCTATTCCGAACTACCGGTACTCCTCGTTTCACGAGGAGTAACGGTAGTTCGGAATAGGACCCTAGTCCGAACTACCTAGTTCGAGCCCCGTGTAGCCGCGCTACACGGGGTTCGAAGCAGCGGGGATTTAAAAATGGCGGCTCCCCGCTTATGCTAATGAAGCCCGGGAAATTCAAATCCCGGGCTTCATTAGCAAGTGCGGTATGCATACATTACCCCGCTAGTTCGAACTAGCGGGGTAGTGTAGACATACCCCCAGTGCATATCATCAACACAACACACTGGTGCTTGGGTGACAACTGTTTGGCTTTGTAGGCCATCTAGGGCAGAAGCCAGCCTGGTTAATGACAGCCTTTGTGGTTGTTAGTCAGTGGCGGAGGTAATAAGTGGTCTGTGAGCCCTATCACACCCGAGTCTTTAACTGCTAGGACAAAGTCCCTTCTCAGCGGGCAGCCAGGGATGCTAACGGGTGTCCCAAGGCATGGCTCAATGCTCAGCTCTTACTGCGTTTACCCCTGACCATGGCAAGATAGCCAAATCGGCTATGGTTCTTTTGATTGTGTTCGGTTCTGTTACAGCAACAGGAGGAGTCAGGTTAAAGCTTAAACAGTTACTATTTTACTGTTACAAGACAAGCTTAGCTGTTAAATGTTACTGCTGTGTTACAGATAACACAGCCACTACAAAGAAAAGACAGAAAAATACAATAAAAGTCACTTAAAGGTACCATGGAACCCTTTTGGTTCTCTGAGCTCTTATTGAAATGCATGCAAAATAGACACCTAGCAGGTATATTCTCACTCCTGTGATCCTTACTCCGGCGAAGCCAGTGTTCATCTCAATCCCAATGGGAAGCAGTCGGTATGAGATGAAGGTGTCCCTAAAGTCTCGGGGGTCCAAGACCACCTGACCAGCAAGTATATGGGTGGATCTCCAATTAGAGTGGGGCACAGGGCCCTACTTTATACCCCTGTGGTCACATAGACACTTCTCTTATCATTAAAATGCCAATTAAGTTGAAACGTCTTTGTGGCACCCATTCCCACAGGGGGTCCAAAGCTTAATTTGCACCTATGAGGTGGAGGGCCGGACATTCTTTTCTGAAGGGGTGGCAGATTCCTCTTCTGGGACGGTGTGTAGGTGTATCAATTACTGGTACCAGCCAAGGGCAGCCTGAGGCCCCAATCGTCTGCTGGCCCAAGTGCCGCTGTTATCTGGTTCCTGTCTAGCATCCAGGGCCATAGTTATTCCAGCACCTCTGGAGGTCCTGGAGCCTTTGAAGACAGAGTTTCGTAGGAAGGAGGGAAGAGAGAGGGGGTGTTTCTGTCTGGCTATAGTGATGCAGCAATCTAGTTTCACAGCTGTAATGATTGCTAGCTCAGGGTTTATTTATTTTAGTTATGAGTCTGCAGCAGGACCAATCATACACACATGCATATGAACCATCTCATCCTCGAGTATGCACACTGCACGCAGGATAGCGTGTCACATTTAGAATAAAGGAAGAAAGAAGACTGTCCACTTACTTGGGCCTCTGTGACTCCGTCCCATTTCTGCTTGTTCCTTTCCTTCAGGGTGGAGACGTTCATCTCCCTGTTTTCTATGGACTTTGAGACAGTGGTAAGACTTTTTAAATCACTTGTTTGGAGTTCTGGCCTCACATCACACTTCATTTGTGACAACTGGATTTTATGTTTGTTTTCTAAGGTTAGTATTTTGTTAAACAAACCAGTTATTGCTTTAGCTATTTTTGTTAGACTTAATTAATGCTCGGTTATACAGATATGGTATAGGTGTAGAACCTGTGTCCCAATAAGCAGGATTCAATCCTGATCTAACAGCAAGAACCAGCAGTCTATTACCAGGCCCAAGCCCCAGAACCACCCTATTCTTATTTCCTGGGGCTTACCTCTCCCAGCTAGCTGCCCTCCTTCTCCTACCCCAAACTCCAGAGCCATCCTGACAATATTGCCTGAGGATTATCTCTCCTGGCCAGCTGCACTCCACTCCTCTGCAGGAGCAGGAAGTAGAGTGCGCTGGCCTCTTGAGACAAGGCAGACCACAGTGGCCTGGGAGAGGGCAGTGGGGCAGAGTGCTGCCTCCATCCTCACTAGGGCTCCCAGTAATCACCAGCTCACATTGCTCAAGGGGAGAGGCTTCAGCAAGTGTACAGGGCAGAGGCAGGATGGGAGGGGAGAGAGCAGGGGCAGGGACTGGGTAAAGGGGTAGAGCAGGGATGTGGTGGGGTGGAGTAGAGGCCGGGCAGGGCCTGCAGCAGGAAAATTATCCTGAGTCCCATCCCATCCCCCAGGAACCACCCTGCCAAGCCTAACATTCCCATACCCCAACAAAGGAGGAGCTTCCTCCCACGAAGAATCATAGAATCCTAGAGCTGGAAGAGACCACAGGAGGTCATTGAGTCCAGCCCTCTGCCTAAAGCAGGACCAACCCCAACTAAATCAACCCGGCCAAGGCCTTGTCAAGCCGGAACTTAAAAACCTCTAGGGATGGAGATTCCATCACCTCCCTAGGTAACCCATTCCAGTGCTTCACCACCCTCCTAGTGAAATAGTTTCTCCTAATATCCAACTTAAACCTTCCCTTCTATAACTTGAGACCATTGCTCCTTGTTCTGCCATCCGTCACTACTGAGAACAGCCTTTCTCCATCCTCTTTGGAACCTCCCTTCAGTAAGTTGAAGGCTGCTATCAACCCTTCCCCCACTCTCCCACTCTTCTGCAGACTAAATAAGCCCAGATCCCTCATTCCACCCCCATAACCATTTTGGTTGCCCTCTCCTGGGCCCCCTCCAATGTGTCCACATCCTATCTGTATTGGGGATGGGGACCAGAACTGGGTACAATACTCCAGATGTGGCCTCACCAGTGCCGATTAAAGGGGAATAATCACTTCGCTAGATATGCTGGCAATGCTCCTCCTAATGTATCCTAATATGCCATTAGCCTTCTTGGCCAGAAAGGCACACTGTTGACTCATGTCCAGCTTCTCACCCACTATAATCCCCAGGTCCTTTTCTGCTGAACTGCTACTTAGCCAGTTGGTCCCCTATAACAATGCTGGGGATTCTTCCGTTCCAAGTGCAGAATTCTGTACTTGTCCTTGTTGAACCTCATCAGATTTCTTTTGGCTCAATCCTCTAATCTGAATAGGTCACCCTGATGCCTATCCCTGTCCTCCAACATGTCTACCTCTCCCCCTAGCTTAGTGTCATCCATAAACTTGCTGAGGGTGTCATCCATCCCCTCATCCAGGTCATTAATAAAGATGTTGAATAAAACTGGCCCTAGAACTGATCCATGGGGCATTCCTCTTAAAACCAACTGCCAACCTGACATCAAGCTGTTGATCACTACCCTTTGGGCCTGACAATCTAGCCAGCTTTCTATCCATCTTACAGTCCATTTATCCATTTATTCATTCCATATTTCCTTTACTTGCTGGCAAGAATATTGTGGGAGACTGTATCAAAAGCTTTGCTAAAGTCAAGGTATATCACATCCACTGAATTCCCCATGTCCACAGAGTCACTTACCGCATCATAGAAGCTAATCAGATTGTTCAGGCATGACTTGCCATTGGTCAATACATGTTAACTATTCCTGACTGAGAATCCATGCTGAATATTCCTGAGTATTCCTGACTGTGTTGTCTAGTGCCAAGAAACCCATAGGAAATAGCTTCTGCTGACCTTCTATAGCCCATGGGGTAGACTCAGGCAGTCAGGAACCTAAATAAATCCCAAATGCCTCTTCCAGATCCAGCAGCACCACAAAGCTTTCTTGACATTTTCATGGGCCTTCACTAGTGCACTTGAATAGTCAGCCTTGGACTCTGAAGAGAACTGTGCCAAACAGATAGATATTTTCCATCTCACTTTTTGGGCTCACTCAAGTCTCCTCTATGAAAAAAGAGTCTTCCTATGGAAGTAAGCCTCACAGATGAAAAAAAACACTGCCTCCTTCCTCAGCCACCCATGCTGAGACACCCATGCTGAGCTTTGGCCTTCTTATACTTTTCCTCAGATGTCTAGGACGGCAGTTTCATTCATTTTAGTGAGCTATTGCATCTGCATATACACCAGGGATGAGCTTGGTATTAAGTTTCTAAACCTACACATACAAGATAGTGCCTATATGTAGATACCAGTAGGTATCTTCAACCCACCTGGCCAGATAATTGTTCTTCAAGCAGTTCAGGATTAATATAGGAATTCATCATCATCATCATCATCATCAACAACAACCATGGGCTCAATGCCCGTTAGTGGCCTCCCTCGCTATTTTCTTCCATCTTTCCCTGTCCAGTGCGGTGTGGCTTAGTTTCTGTAGACTAGCTCCTCACCAATCTACTATATCATCTACCCATTTTCAGTGGGATCTGCCTCTCCTATTTGGACCATCCATTATGCCAAATACCAGGGTCTTAACTTTTTGCTCATAGTTCATTCTGCAGATATGCCCAAATATCTGTAACTTCCATTGTATAACCTTCTTCAGCAGGTTCTCTTTCGGCTGTATCTTCCTATATAATTCCTCGTTGGTGACCTTCTGCATCCATCCTATTCTCAGGATCTTTCTAGAACAACTCCTCTTGAATGCCAATATCCTTCTCTTCACATCTTTTGTTATCACCCATGTTTCACATCTATACAACATGCTGCTAAATACACACGTTTTCAAGATGCTCAGCTTTGTTCTTAAGCTAATCACTTTACTTTTCCATATCTTAGCCATCGCCTTCAAACTCACTCTTGCTTTTGCTATTCTAGTTGCTATTTCCTTCTTAGAGTCTAGATCATATGTCATATTGCTACCCAAATACTTCTCTTCATTCTCTAGTTAGATCCCATCTACACTGATCTTCCTTCCTATTTCCTTATCTCCAAATACCATTGTCTTCGTTTTATCAATATTCATAATCAGTCCATACGGCTTCCCTTCCTCATTTAGCACCTGCACTGGTCTCGCTAGCTTCTCTTAATCTTCCTCAGTGATAACTGTATCATCCGCGAACCTCAAGTTGTTAATTGTCATCCCATGCACCAATGTTTGCAATCACTATACTGTGGTCTGAGTCTATATCTGCTCCTTGGAAAGTCCGGCATTGCTGTACTCATGTTACCCATCTTCTTATCAAGGTCATATCTATCACATTCTTGGACTTCCTGTCATTCAATTGCCATGTTCACTTCCTACAGTCCTTCTGTTGAAATCTCATGTTGCAGATCACCATCTCATGCTCCATAGCAACCTCTAGTAGTTTCTCGCCTCATTCATTTCTTTCTCCATGTCCAAACCTTCCCAATACTTTCTCCCAACCTTCATTATCTGTTCCAAACTTCGTGTTCCAGTCTTCTCCGTATCTCCTCCAGCGTCTTAGTCAAATCTTTATAGAACATCTCGATTTCTTCCTCTGTGCTATCTAACATGGGTGCATACACCTGAACGACCAAGATTTTGAACGTTTTCACTTCAAATCTCGCTACCATCATTCTTGCACTCACCAGTTTGTATCCTAACAATGCTCTTCCAGCTCTTTTGCTAAGAAGGAATCCAACTCCTGCCTCATGTTTTGCTTTGTTCCCTGATCAAATGACTTCTCAATCGCACATCTCTCCCGTTGCCATCCAACACATCTCCACCAGTCCAAGTATTTCATATCGGTATCTCTCCATCTCTTTTCCAAGCACCTCTAACTTTCCTATAGCCTACAGCATTCGGACATTCCACATTCCAATTGATAGTATATGTTTTAATTGTAGTTTCCTTTCGGTAGCAAACTTATCAACCCAACCCTGATTGCTCGATTAATATTGTGGACCTTATTTATCCAGGTGACATCCAAGCCAGCATCTTTTATCAGTTAGTTGTAGTGGCATCAGATTTCATTCATATTGTTGTTTTACAATCAGTGCACTGACACTCATCTGACCAGCCCTCCTCCTTTATCCAGGCTTGGGACTGGTATGAAACCCCCAGAGGCTTCATGGCAGGAGTTAATGTAGGAATTGCAATGTGCAAATCGGATGCTAGCAAGAATCAAGGTTATACCCCCTGCCCAGGCTTCCTGCTTAGAGGACTCCAATTTGTTTAAGTACAGCACCCATCCTGCAAGCTTCAGAGATCAGAATTTTGATGTAATCTAATCCTGTGAACTCAATATGAAAGTTAATAGATAACCTACAAATCCCAGAGGCTGAACATTCAAGGGAGTATCCCAAAAGACAATCCAAACATGCTGTTGAATGGATTAATTTTCACAGTGCTATAACAGACACAGGTGAGATTCTAGGAAATTAATTGTCAGCGAGGCATGAGAAGTTTAGCAAGCTGTTTCTATTTATGTTAATGAGAACATTTGAACAACACACATACTGAACTACTGAAGAATTAACCCAGGACCAACTCTAAAGCATAAGAGGAGCAACTCATGTCTCTGAATGTAGGAATGTGCTTAAATACCTTGCTGAATGGAGGCTTCAAATTAAAATGGAACAAGGTTCTCAGAATCCTCACTGTTACCACATATAGGACACTTACTACTTATGCTAACCTTTGTCTTGGGTAAGATAGTTATTCTGTTTAAATATAAAGCAAACTTTTCTTTTGCTCTTTTTTTTAAGTTCATCTCCCTAGGGGTAGGAGAAAATAAAAGTATGTTTAAATTACAGAAGGAAAGATTCCTCAACTCCAGCTTTGGAAACCCTACCAAACAAGCCAGATACATCCAGGATTTCTTTTGTTTCTATGCAATCTATGAAAACACAACACAACATTTAGGCTGCTGGTGTGATGAGACCACTGCTTATGATACTGACCAGTATTGTCTCATTGATTACTTCTACTCCCATATGCCAATATCCATTCACTATCTCTTTTCTTATGCAGCTTGAACCTCTCTAGTCTGGAACCTTTGGCACCTGACCAGTGCAGAACCAGAGAATTTGCTAAATCTCAGGTCTAACAGTATTACCAACACTAACATTGCTAGCTGGGCTCTTAGAAGACATTTGGCATAAAATAGAGCTAAATAACAGCACAGAACACTGAGAGCCATGACTGGTAAATATAAACAAACTTTATGGGACCACAGAAAATTTGTTCACACCCATAATAAGTGGAAATTTGGCTAACTAAAATCATTCTGAAGTATGGATGTTGCTTGATCACAGACTGCCGGTTTAGAGAGGTTCAACTTGTATTTAGACTGCAAGCCTCTTGATGCAAGTACTTTTTTTACTGTGTTTGTACAGCAGCTAGTAGAATAGGGTCTTCCTTCATAACCGGGGCTCCTGGCTGCTACAGTACTACAAACACATAATAGTAAGATTTGGTTATTCCTTTTGGAAATGATGGGCCAGATCCTTAGCTGTCAGTAGAGCTATAGCAGTTTACATCAAGTGAAGATCTGCACTGCTGAAATACACTATACATTTAACATTCATGTCAGGATTTTATTCTATTTTCCTTCCCTTTCTAGAACCAGGAACCTGGTTTACAGTCTGCACACATTTGAAATGAAAATATTCCAGGAAATAGTAACTAATACAGTGTCTCATGCTGTCTTACACACGAGACACCACAGTAACATATGCTGCTGTTCACACAAAATTACTAAGGCATGGACCGTACATGATGGCTGATCAAACAGCTTTGGAGTGACTGATGAGCAGCAATCATACAATGCCCTCATATGTCTCATAACTCATTTTAAGAAACACGTCCAGGCTTTGGTTTAAAAAAAAAAACCCAGACATTTTATTGATTTTGTGTCTTAGAATACTTAAAATGTGAAAAACAAAATCAGATAAAAATAGATGTACAGACCTGTTTTGCTCTACTGTACGATACACGAGCACATGGCCCTTATTTGCTATGGATAGAGCTGCTGAGCGTGGAAACTGGGTGCTTACCTGACACATTTCTAAAGGGGTTGGAGAAAGTAGTGGTGATCAGCTTTAAGGGATGTAGCAGCAGACAGGTTTTCCCGAACTTGCTGGCATCCAGAGAAGCTTCCTACAGTTCTGTCTGGAGTTGTAGGGATTCACATCTTTCCCCTTGTAATACAGGCTTGGGCCTAGAAGAGGCACAATAGAGTTTTAATCTTATTTTTATTACAGTAGTGCCAAGAAGCCACTGATATTAGAGCCCATCTATGCTAGATTCCAATACACACAACATGGAGCAGTCCTGCTCCAAAGAATTTACCATCAAAGTAGACAAGACAAAAAAGGACAAATGGAAGTCTTACTTTTCACCATGTTATATAGGGAAAGTGAGGCATAGAAAGATTCACTGACTTACCCAAAGTCACACGAGAAGTCTGTGCCAGGAAAAGAATGTAGATTTGCCCCAGTTCTCAGTCCAGGACCTTCATCCATTTACAGCATCAGATGGAAGTCACAACAACGAGTCCTGTGGCATCTTGAAGACTATAAGATTTATTTGGGCATAAGCTTTTCTGGGCAAAGATCCACTTCATCAGATGGAAGAGTGGTATTTTAATTCTTCACATTAGAGCAGTGTTTCCCAATTTTATTTGGCCATGAATCCTCTCTGTTCCCCTCCTCTCCATCACTTGCTATATCCAGCCCTTATATACTCTCACTGGGTTGAAACAGGAGGTGCGGGCTCTGGGGTAGAAATGAGGGATTTGAGTGTGGGATTGGGTGAGAAGTGCAAGCTCTGGGAGGGAATTTGGATGCAAGAGAAGGAGATGTTGGCTCAGAGAGGGGTCTCTGGGCTGGGGAGTATTGGGCTCAGGTGGAAGGTTGAGGTGCCAAGCAAGTCACAGGCTTGTGGATGTGAGGGTGCAGGAGTTTGGGTTGGGGTGCAAGAGAGGGCAAGGAGGTTGTGAGTATGATGGGCTCAGGATGCAGATTTGTGATGTGTGGATGGTGCAAGAGTGTTGTGGCAGAAGATTGGGGATGTGGGAATACAGGAGTCTGGGGATGTACGAGGCTCAGGACAGGGGGTTCCAGTGTATGATAGGCTCAGATTTGGGTCAGGTGGTGCAGGAGTGTTATGATGCTGCAGTGAGATGGGGATTTGGCCCCAACTGGGGGCTTGTTGGACAGGCTTCATTTTTAAATAAAATGTCATGTCACACTCAAAAGGTTTTAGCATTGTCTTTATTTATGAGAGCATCGTCTTTATTTATTTATTTATTTATTTATTTAACAGGCGGGGAGCCTGTTTTGAGTCAAAGGTCACTGACCCACAGAAAAGTCAGTTGGGGCCACACAAGTGAGATGCAAAAAACCCCTCCAAACACCCCAAGCCTCACTAACGTGGTCCCAACTGTGCTGGTGGGGGCAGGGGACAGGGTGCTAGTGGGTACTAGGGCTGGGGAGAGGGTGCTGCTGGGTGGCAGGGTGCTGGGGCAGGATGCTGGGTCAGGG
Organism: Pelodiscus sinensis; assembly: GCF_049634645.1. NCBI lineage: Eukaryota > Metazoa > Chordata > Testudines > Trionychidae > Pelodiscus > Pelodiscus sinensis. Next base: position 21,728,276 of record NC_134725.1, on the reverse strand, counting down.
ACATGGTCCTGCTGGGCACTGGAGTGGGTGCATGGTGCTGGGACAAGGAACAGGGTGGTGCTGGATGCTGTGGTGAGTAGCAGGGTGCTGGGGCTGGGGACAGGGTGGTGCTGGGTGCTAGGGTAGATGGCAGGGTGCTGGGGTCAGGGACAGGGTGGTGCTGGGTGCTAGGGTAGATGGCAGGGTGCTGGGGTCAGGGACAGGGTGGTGCTGGGTGCTAGGGTGGATGGCAGTGTGCTGGGGTCAGGGACAGGGTGGTGCTGGGTGCTAGGGTAGATGGCAGGGTGCTGGGGTCAGGGACAGGGTGGTGCGGGGTGCTAGGGTAGATGGCAGGGTGCTGGGGTCAGGGAAAGGGTGGTGCTGGGTGCTAGGGTAGATGGTAGGGTTCTGGGACTGGGGAAAGGGTGCTGCTGGGTGCTGGGACAGTGCTGGTGGGCACAGGGGACAGCGTACTCATGGGGGGTCTGGGCAGGGGACAGGGGCAGCTGGGACCAGTACCTGGCAATCCTGCAGCACCTCTGGGTTCCAGGAAGTGTGAGTCTGCACGTCCCCTCCCCAAACAGCTGGGCTTTGTCTACACTGGCACCTTTTTCCGGAAATGCTTAAAACGGAACAGTTTTCCGTTATAAGTATTTCCGGAAAAGCGCGTCTACATTGACCACAGACGCTTTTCCGGAAAAAAGCCCTGATCGTCATTTTCGCGATTGGGGCTTTTTTGCGGAAAAGACTACTGTGCTGTCTACACTGGCCCTTTTCTGGAACAGTTTTCCGGAAAAAGGACTTTTGCCCAAATGGGAGCAGCATAGTTTTTCCGGAAAAGCAGCTGATTTCTTACAGTAAATCGTCACTGCTTTTCCGGAAATTCAAGGGGCCAGTGTAGACAGCTCGCAGATTATTCCGGAAAAGCAGCTGCTTTTCCGGAATAAGTGGCCCAGTGTAGACACAGCCCTGGTGTGCGCGCTGCCTGAACATCAGGGGCTGTTGCACTCCAGCAACTTACTTCCACGATTCCTTCCTGCGGGAGGGGACGGGGGAGAGGGTGCGGGGAATCCCAGGGCAGAGCGTGCTGTCTGCACAGTTGGAGCTGTGCAGACCTGGGTCTCCTGACCTCCCGCTCCCGCACCATACAGAAAGGCCCCGGAACTAAGTTACCGGGTTCCACAGCCCCAGCTGTTCAGGCTGTGTATGCCAGCTTCTTTGGGGAGGGGAAATGCTTCCCCACCACTGTGGGTCATGTGGGGTCACCCCTGTCCAGCACTCCCCGCCCCAGTATCCAAAATGCTGCTACAGTTCAATTGGAACACATTGCAATTCTAGGTGCACAAACACACTTAGCAAAACTACTCTGTCTCAGGAGACTGTCTTTGTTACGACAATCTTGCAGCCCATTGAAATGAAGGAGGGCCATTCATGCAGCTCACTCACTAGCCTCAGATGCCCCTCACTGACTTAGCCTGTAAAGTTAAAGTTTAGGCTTTAGGAAGCATGTTCTTCTTTTCTGTTCCTGCGTAACCTCTTAAATTTCCATGTGTTATTGCTATGCACTAACACGCCAGTCTTAGCTTTTAATAACAACCTGATGATTGTTTTCACTATAAAGAAATCTCTCTATGCTGGGAGATTATGTTAGGGCTGATCTTCAGCTGAAAGTGGTTCTGCTTGGAGTAGCTTGCTAGGTCATTTCTGAGAGTGTTCAGTATGGCTGGAGACTGCAGGGTGGCACTTCAAGAGGTTTTGGGGACTGGGATGCATCCAGTACTTACAATTTAGTTATCTCTCTTGCAATTGTAAATTAAGTTGAAACTCCCTTGTAAGAACTGGCGTCACAAAGACGGACCAACACAATTTGGCATCTTAGATAAGAAAGAGGATACGGGCCCTTATGGGTATAAAGATGGGTCCAGCAGCACACTCATTCTGGGTATGTCTACACTACCCCACTATTTTGAACTAGCGGGGGTAATGTAGTCATCCGCAGTTGCAAATGAAGCCCGGGATTTGAATTTCCCGGGCTTCATTTGCACGAAGCCGGCCGGCGCCATTTTTAAATGCCGGCTAGGTCGGACCCCGTGACGCACGGCTACACGCGGCACGGACTAGCTAGTTCGGATTAGGCTTCTAATCCGAACTAGCTGTACATCTCGTTCCACCATGCAAATGAAGCCCGGGAAATTCAAATCCTGGGCTTCATTTGCAACTGCGGATGACTACATTACCCCCGCTAGTTCGAACTAGCAGGGTAGTGTAGACATACCCTCTGAGTGTCAATCTACCATCTATCTGCTGGTAGGTGGTTTGATCTCCCGAGGTTCTACGGGGACACCCACCTCGTATTAGTCTTTCCTAGGAATTGAGGGACCGACCCTGGCCTGATACGCTAGAGTCGAGAGGCACAGAAGAGGGTAAAAATTGTACCTGGATGTGTCCTTTGTCTTAAGTGTACTTTTGGGGCTCCCGTCGGCCTTCCCTAGGCTGCCTGCTGTGAGGGAACCTTGAGTTCTAGCAGTTGAAGACTCGGGCGTATAATACACATACCATGCACTGCCCTGATCATCGGCTGACAGCCTGTAACCTGGGAAATTCACACACCCCTGGGCGCCTCTGAGAGGCAATGCTTCCCCACTCGCAAGCACAGAGTCTGAGCATAGAAAATAAACTTTTAATAAAAGAGAGAGAGAAGTAACATGGCATTAACTTGGCAAAATACCACAACCAGAGTTCATAACCAACCCATGAGTAACGGTCCCAGCTCAAATGGATTAAGCAATGTCCTTTGCCTCTCAGGCTCAGTAGTCCAACAATATAAGGGTCCCATTCACCTACCCAAACTTTCTTCATACCCCACTTCAAACACTCCCTTTCAGCTCTGTCCAGTCAGTGCAGATCCAGACACATCAGCCTGATGACTCCACTCATTGAGCCTGAGGCCATGCCACCTTTGTGCTGCTCCTGTGGTCCGCTTGCTCCTATCAGATGCCCCACTAGCTGCCTACCTCTGCTCCTACCAGCCACCCACCAGTCACTCCCGCTAGCCACCCTGTTGGCTGCCTGCCGCTGCTCCTACTGGCTGCCTTCTGGTCGCTCCTGCCAGCTGCCCTGCTGGCTGCCTGCTGCTTCTCCTATTGGCCACCCGCCGGTCGCTCCCACCAGCCACTATGTTGGCTGCCTGCCATTGCTCCTTGCCAGCCACCCTGCTGTCCTTCTGCTGCCTCTCCTACCAGTTGCCCACCAGTCACTCCCAACAGCCACTTTCCTGGCTGCAATGGGTCTGGCTCCAGGCCAAACCAGAGACTTCAGCTCTTAAGCTATGTCTACACTGGTGGGTTTTTGTGCAAGAATGTGTGCTATTTACTGGGAGGTGAAGGAAAGGCGGGGGAACGGTTGGTGATGGGAGCGGGAAGTGGGGACACAGGGGAAGCCATGCAGTCAGAGGCGTAGGTGTGGCCTACTGTCAAGCAGCACCCAGAGAGCTCCCTGGATCTGCTCCCCATCGTGGTTGGCCTGCCAGCTGGTGGCCATCCGAAGCTGCTGGTAGTCTTGGCCTCCCCTGCCATCCACCCCAGGAGGAAGGCCTCCCCTTTTCCCTTGATTATGTTGTGAAGGACACAGCATGATGCAATGACCTCCAGGATGTGCTCCACCCCCATGTCTAGGCGGGTCAAGAAGCACCTGAAGCATGCCTTCAGGCGCCCAAAGGAGCACTCCACAGGGTTGCAGGCCTAGTCCAAGTGGGCATTGAAGACGGCCTGGCTGTGGTCCAGTCAGCCCGTGTACGGCCACATGAGCCAGGTCATCAGGGATAGGCCACATCCCCCACTATGCACACTGGCATGTTGTCATCCAGTGAGGTCCCACTGGGGGAAGTAGGTCCCCACCTCCAGCCTGTGGCACAGGCCCGAGTGCCAGAATATGCATCATGGGCTCAGCTGGATCACCCCACATAAATGTCTTGGAGCCACGAGGGCCTGGAGCACCACCAAGCAGTAGCCCTTGAGGTTGATGAACCAGGCTGCCCAGCGCTCCGAAGCCCGGATGGGAATGTGGGTCCCATCTGCAGCTCCCCCACAGTTCGGGAACCCCAGGGTGGCAAAGCCAGTGAGGGTGGCGTCCAGGTAACGGGGGCGGATGGCCCTCTGGAGCAGGACATTATTGATGGCATGGATGACCTGCAGAGGGGCACATGGGAGCACAGGGGATGCACAGAATGAGATGCAATGGGTACAGAGGCCCTTGGGGCATGCCTGTCCTCCTCTCTCCACACACACCAGGGCCCCATCCCCTGGGGATTCCCCCCCCCCCCCACCAGCAGGGCTACTTCAAGGGAGGGACAGTGTTACCTGCTGGATAGTGTTACCTGCTTCCCCCGCCCCCACAGCCTCCCACCAGCCTGGCCCCATCCCTCCCCTGGGGCGAACCCCTAGACACCCAGGGGCCTTACTTACCTGCCTTACCTGCCATTCTTACCTGCCTTACCATTCTTGCACAGGAAGCATGCAGTGTGGATGTAGCCTATGTGATTTCAGCTCTTTAGTCACCATCTAAGCTGGTGAAAGATTCCAGCTTCCATTAGAATAATAAAAAGACTCCTGATACAGTCTGCTTCAGGACAGGGGGAAAAGAGACAGGCTGAACCAATCTTTCTTTCTTCCTTTCTTCCTTCCTTCCTTCCTGCCTGCCTGCCTGCCCCTCTGCCCCACTCAGTTAACTCAGCTCTGGAAGGGGGAGGCTTGTTTATCTGAGATCCCTTACCAGGGCCGTCCTTAGGCATACGTGGAGTATGCAGTCGCGTAGGGCACCACACTTTCTGGGGCACCACTCTGCCAGCTCAGGACAGAGGGGAAGCATATGCATGTGCTCTGCACCAGAGCCAGTAGGGGCACTGCTGGCTCTTACGGCCCCACCAGAAGACCCCACCGAGACGAGGGACTCCGGCGAGGAGGCTGGCAAGCTGACCCCGGCTGGAGAAGGGAAGCTTTCAGCCCGGGTGGCAGCGTTAGGAGGAGCTGGGGCTGCGTCGAAGGCGAGGTCACACACGGCGAGCCGGAGGGGGCAGGGTCACATGCAGCTTGGCATTGCGGCGCCGTTTTTAAAAACAGCCAAGCTGCACCTCGGAAGGAGATGCGCCAAGTGGGGCACGGGGGAGCAGAGCCTCGCTAGGGCGGGACCAGCCATGTTGTGATGAGCCGGGGCTGTGAGCACCGAGCAGCCGGCTCCAGCTCTGGCTCTGGCACGTGGTCTGGAGCCAGGACTGTGGGGACTTCTGGGGCCCAATCGCAGCAGACTCTAGCCCTGCAAATGGGAAGGCAAAAGGTAGGCGAGGCAAGGGAGAGGAAGTGGCTTGTGCTGATGGGAGGGGGGCAGGTCAGGAGGAGAAGAAAGGTGAAGGCACCAAGGGGCAGGGGTGTAGGAGAGACTAATGAGGAGGGGGGGCCAAGTGCAGACAACGAGGAGAAGAGCAGGAGGGGAGGTGTCAGTGGGAGGGGGGACAGGGTGATGCTGGGGGAAGAAGTGCATTGGGCGCTAGAGCGGGGAGGTGCTGGGGGAGAAGGCTTAAAAGAACGGGTGGGCATGAGAAAGGTGGGGATGGAGCAAATCATGTGTGAGGGCACAGAGGGGCAGGAGGTGAATGGGGCAGAGAGTGATGAGAGCATCAGAGAAAAAGAGGGCAAAGGGGGAAGGGCAGTAAGGGAAGGAGGAGGCACCAGGAGGGTGCAGGAGTAAGGGAAGGTACAGGTGCCAGGAGGTTCTGGGGGCGAAGCAGAAGGACAGACACCTGCAGGGGAGGGACCAGCACCAGAGGAGAGAGGCAGGACAGGTGTGTAGAGGGAGGTGTTAGAAGAGGGGATGAGGAGGGGTAGCTCACATGATCAGAGTGGGGCTACTGGAGGAGTGGGCACAGGGGGGAAAGAAGGGCTGGTGGAGGGGGGTAGGTCTCAGGAAGGCTGAGGGCAGTGAGAAGGACAGGAGTCAGGACAGCAGAGGAGGGTGGGATGTGGGGGCAGCAGGCACCAGGGGAGCTGATGGAGCAAGCGGAAGAGACATGGCAGCAGAGGGAAAAGGTAGAGGTTTATAAGATATTTATTAATAACTTGGGTGCCACAATGGCACATCCAAACAAGCCACATGAACTCAGTACTGGTGCACAACACAAAATTCATTTTGCTCACGGGAGGAAACTCTTAGGCTACGTCTACACTGGCATGATTTAGTGCAAGAACTCTTTTGCGGAAGAGTTCTTGTGCAAAAATTCTTCCAGAAGAGAGGATCTACATTCTTTTGCACAAGAGATGTGCTTTTGCGCAAGGTCATCCATGCCAATGTAGATGCTCTCGTGCGCAAGAAAGCTCTGATGACCATTTTAAATATAGGGCTTTCTTGTGCAAGAAATTCATGTTGCCTGTCTACACTGGCCTCTTGTGCAAGAACAGTTGCACAAGTGGGCTTATTTCTGAGTGGGAGCATCAGAGTTCTTGAGCAAGAAGCCATGATTTCATACATTAGAACATCAGTGTACTTGCGCAAGAACTCGCAGCCAGTGTAGACAGGCAGCAAGTTTTGGTGCAAAAGCAATCGCTTTTGTGCAAGATTGCACCAATGTAGACACAGCCTGAGATGGAACACTTCCCCCAGCCTCTCTGCCCCCTGACTTAATGTCACACACATTGGGTTAATGAAATTGCAGGATAGTTGCATGAGGGGGTCTTGGTGGGGGCCAAACTAATTGGTAGGAGGATGGTGGGAAAAGTCCTTGGGGGGGGTCACATGACACCTTTTACTTTTGGTCATGCACCCATCTTGCCCCAAGAGTGTTGCCTCCAGAGTGACTAATGGGGGTCAGGGGTGTGGCTAATGGGGGGGGGGGTCAAAGAGTACATTTTAAAAAAATTCTTTGGGTGCACACCCTAATGAAATGTGCTGCGCATGCCTATGACAGGAAGTAGTAGAGCATGTAACAGCAGGGCTGGGTCCTAGAGAGCTGAATGCACTGCCTGCAGCACAGTCTGAGGGAAGGGATTGGATGCTGGGGTTTCTGGGAAGGGGAGGGAGTAGGGGTGGGAGAGCAAGTCAGTCATAGGGGCACTAGTTTACTAATCTCGCATAGGGCACCATAAATCCTAAGGATGGCCCTGCCCCTTACAATGATGATGTCTCTCCTACAAGCACTGGGGTCATATTTTACAGTTCCTACATTTAGGAGTAGCATGGTTTGTGACCCCACAACAGCCAAATTAGTTACAGTACATCACATTCCATTCTAACAACTGATCCTCCATCAGCCCTGGCTAAATTGGATTTACATAACCACACTCCGGATTCCTTCCCCATCCCAGCATGAGCTGTATTTATATATCAACAGTTAATTATCTTGCAAGGCTAAACAACTTCAGCTGGCTGCATTGCAAGCAGTCCTTCAGTCCCTGCTTACACACAGGACTACTTAGAGAGGCCATTTAGCAAACCCAACAAGCAACTCGCTGTGAGTGTGTAGGGTCTAAACCTGTGAAGCTCTGAATCATGTGAGTAGTCTTATTGATTTCAGTGAGACACTCGTGTTTATGCATACGTCAGCAAAAGTAGCAGAGTTTCTGGGGCCAGGCCCAGACACAGTCAGCCTGTTCCACCTCCCCGGAACTGAGGAGGAGGTTCATTTCACACAGTTCCCTTTGCATCTTGAGGGGTGAGTGCACAGCTAATGAACCCTAGCTTGCCAAAGAGAATCTCACTGCTGCAGCCTGGAGTGAGGCTAGTATATAGTTCCAGCAGAACCTCTTATTAGGTGCTAGCACCTTATTGTCCATGGTAGATGAAAGGCAGATTAGTGGGTCATCTCACTGACAGTTGCATTTACAATCACTGAAGAAATCTCACCCTGTTTACTAAATGCAAATCCCCATTTTGACTTAAGCCCCAGATATACCTAATCCACACCCAAACTCAGCTTGCATGGCCCACCTAGAATACACAGGGGAGCTAACAATCATGCTGGGCCCCTGGCAAGATGGGGGGCCCTGTTCCATGCTCCCAAAAGGAATGGGGCCTTGGGTGGAAGGGGCAGGGCTGGGGCAGTGAGCATGCCATGCCAGCCACCCACAGACCTTAGAGCAGTGGTCTCCAACCTTTTTACACCCAAGATCACTTTTTGAATCTCCGAAGAGGCCAAGATCTACTGCCCCGCCCATTCCTTGAAGCCCTGCCCCTTCCTTGAAGCCCCGCCCTCTCTATTCTCCTCCTGTCCATCATTTGCCATCCTCAGCCCTTACTTACACACTCTGATAAACAGTTTATTTTTAAATTATGCGATGTATAAAATTAAAATCCCGTGTATATAGTTATGAAATAAATGGTCTGTTATTTAAATAGCATATTCATGCTATTTAAATCTAAAATGAAGCGTTTATAATTATACATTTTGTGGGGACAGAGTTCTGTGGCTGGGGGCAGGGAAGAGGGAACAGGTTACCGGTAGTTCAATTAGAAAGCCTAATTCGAACTACCTACTCCATGCGTGTGTAGCTGCGGGCATGGAGTCCGCACTAACGGGGATTTAAAAATGGCAGTGCCCGGCAAGATGCAAATGAAGCCAAGGATATTTAAATCCTGGGCTTCATTTGCAACTTCGTATGACTACATTAACCACCGTAGTTCAAACTAGGGTGGTAGTGTAGACATACCCTTACTGTGGCAGTGGTGCCCAGGAGCCCCAGGCCCTTTTGAATTGCTGGGCGCCAGGGTATCTGCCCCATTTGTCCCCAGTTGGCAGGCTTGAGAATAGTTACATAATAACATAACATGTTAAGACAGTCATTTAACCTTCTTCTCTCATAGCAAAGATTTCTCAGTCCATGGATTGTTTTGCTGTTAGTTTTGATCATTTTTAAAATTCCACATTGACCTGTAGAGTTCACTTGGGTACCAGTTAAATAGGAATGAATATCATCAACCCTGCATGCCTTTCTACCACTGGTCTTTGGAAAATTCAGCGATAAATTCAGGGAGAAATTATAGTAAATGCCTTCTGCAGCAACCACTTTGGAGAAAGTAATGTCTTAGGAGAGTCACTCTCCTCCATGTAATTGGATCCTAATGTCACTGAATCACCCTTGCCAGAAAGTCTTAGTTTTTATGGCATTATATTTTCTAACTTCACTGCTGCATAAAGGAGAGAGGGAGCAGGAAAGAAAAAAGATCAAACTTTGAAATTGTTATGCATCCTGCCTCTTCACACTGCTACTAATTGTGGATGTAACACTACATACATCTTCTAGAAGTTATTTTTCTGATCTCACCTAGGGCTGTTGTTCCAGCATGCTTGTCTTTGAGAGCGGCTTAACTTTGCCAGGCCATCCTTAGCTTCATTAAACCTGCCCCACAGTTCCTTATGTTCTCCCTTTAATTTTAAGGAGGTCACTCCAGAGCTCCCGAGTTTTGGAATGCTAGCCAAAGCAAAGAAATCTTGCTTTTTCCACTGTGTTTTTCTTTGGTGGCTTGGCCAAGAAAGCAGTGTTCTGCCTCCCAAGGTCAGTACACATTTCCCCAATAGTTCCCCGTGCATAATGAATAAACTCATTAATGAATTGATTTGCAGAGGAGTTCACTGCAGGGAGCAGCAGCTTGCCTTTGGGTTTCTAACAAGGCTCTGATTGAGAAGCCAGTGGAAAAACTCAGGGTCTTGTCTGGGACTATTCCACTGCGTGGCCTATATTCCACAGATTTGACTCATACCACATTAAGCCACTCTACTTTTGTGGAGCACTGCTTTTCCAGTGATCACAGATAGAGGTGTTTAAGCAGATACTTCCATTATAATAGCAGGAAGTTCTCTTAACTAGAGGCTTGGTCTTGTTCTTCTAGCACCACTGACCTCAAAACTCAGTCCAAGGTTCGTGCAAAAATTAAGGGCACTTGTTATTTTGTCTGGATTAGTTTGTGTATCTCTAGTCTTCACATCGTGAATACGTATCCTCTGTCTTGCTCAACTGCCATAAAGGGAAAGACATTGACGACATCCCCACAGCTAAGTACTCCTCCAGCAGATATAGGATTAGTTTCTACTCCCCCTATTTGCAGTTCCAAGTACAGGGTGTGTATCAAGAATAGGTGAAAGGAGTCAATAGAGAATTATGCACAGTCTAGCCTCAGCTGGTGGGTGGTCTCTTGCAAGCAGTTGCAGTTTAGAGCAGCCTGTGGGCTTATAATTTGCATCAAGCCAGGAATCAGGCAAACAAACAACCTCCCCTCTCACTGCTTACCCACCATGTTGAACATCTGTTGACATTCTAGCCCATCATCTCAAAAGCAGACTGAAAATTAGGGTATGGTACCAGATATTTCCTTTTTTTTTTTTTTACCAGACATCAAGTAATAGAAATCAATTTAATTTTGAAATAACTACCCAGAAATCCTGCCTGAATAACTCCATATGAATCAAGTCTGTTTTTTCCCTATAATGAGCAATGCCTTGTAAATGAAGCAAACAACTCTGATATAGGTCTGTGTGGGCAAAGTTAATTATCTCCAAACAGAGTCCAGAAGCATCAGATCAATTTATGAAAACAATAATTAACTTTCCATATAAACATAATTTCAATGAAACAACACTATCCAGGCTGGTGAGAACAATGTTTTGGAAGGTGGGCATAGAGCCAAATGAGTTCATTAGGCAAAGTAGTTAATACTGTTTTTTCCCTTGCTTTAAGAAGCCATTTATGACCCTTGAAGTAGAAGGTAGCAAACAAACAATTTACAGGTTTTAAAAGATTCTTCCATGCTGATGGCTTGTTTTAGAACCACCTGACATGAGAATGGCACTTAATATGGACAGCAAGAGTATTGTTAAGGTGTCAGTCTTCTCTGCTTAAGGAGTTGTCGTAGGCTGTGTCTAGACTGGCATGATTTTGCGGAAATACTTTTAACGGAAAGTCTTTCCAAGTATTTCTGCAAAAGCGCGTCTAGATTGGCACGGATGCTTTTGCGCAAAAAGTGCTTTTGCGCAAAAGCATCCATGGCCAGCCTAGACGTGATTTTGCACAAGAAAGCCCTGATCGCCATTTTAGCCATCAGGGCTTTTTCGCACAAAACAGTTCTTCCTTGTCCACACTGGCTTTCTCGCGCAAGTATACTTGCGCAAGAGAGTTTTTTCCCAAGCAGGAGCGTGAAAGTATTTGCGCAAGAAGCACTGATTTTGTACATTACAAAGTCAGTGCTCTTGCACAAATTCAAGTGGCCAGAGTAGATGCTGGCAAGTTTTTGCACAAAAGCGACTGCTTTTGAGCAAAATCATGCCAGTCTAGACGCACCCTATAGAGTTTTCTTCCAGGTACAAGCCATCAGGCTTAGGCACAGAGATGACTACAGAAAAGCTATGTCTACACTGCCCCTTTTGTGCAAAAAAAATATGCAAATGCGGCAAAGCATGGAATATCGTCATGCCTCATTTGCATAGTAAGAATGTCTGGGAATGTCTATACTGCAGCATTATTTTGAAATAACAAGGTGAGCATGTACACAGCAAGCCCATTATTTCAAAATAATTTTGAAATAACAAGCTTCTTATTCTGGAGTAATAAAACCTCATTTTTCAAGTAATAAAGCCTATTCCAAAATAGTTTTTTGAAATAGGGTGTGTGTGGACAGTACAGCTGTGGTTATTTCAAAATAATTGGCCTCCATGGCTTCTCACAGCTGTCCTAGTGGCCACTCTGTCCACACTCCTCAAACACCTAGGCTACGTCTAGACTGGCATGATTTTCCGGAAATGCTTTTAATGGAAAAGTTTTCCGTTAAAAGCATTTTCGGAACAGAGCGTCTAGATTGGCATGGACGCTTTTCCGCAAAAGCACTTTTTGCGGAAAAGCGTCCGTGCCAATCTAGACGCGCTTTTCTGCAAAAAAGCCCCGATTGCCATTTTCACGATCAGGACTTTTTTGTGGAAAACAAATCTGAGCTGTCTACACTGGCCCTTTTGCGCAAAAGTTTTGCACAAAAGAACTTTTGCCCGAATGGGAGCAGCATAGTATTTCCGCAAGAACACTGACAATCTTACATGAGATCGTCAGTGCTTTTGTGGAAATTCAAGTGGCCAGTGTAGACATGGTCATGAGCAACCCGAAGGCTCCCACCAAGCCTTCAATGGCTGCAAGCTGGCAGCCAGCTCCCAAGCCCTGGCCCAGGAGTGGAAGAGGGCACCTTCCTGGTCTGGTGCAGAGGTCCTTGATCTTATTGAGATCAGGGGAGAGGAAGCAAACCTCTGGGATCTCTGTACCAGGTGCAGGAATGCTGATGTGTATGTCTAGATGGGCACCAGTCTGGGCCAAAAAGGCCACATGTGCAACCAGAAGCATGTGTGCATGAAAATAAAAGAGTTCAGTCAGGCCTACACAAAAGCTAGGAAATTGTATTCCCACTCAAGAGTGGCATCTCAGTCATGCCTTTACTCTGAGAAGCTCCACTACACCCTAGGAGAGAGGTTGGTCCCTTCCCCTCTTGTGGACTCTGGCTTGTAGATGCCTATTGTCACCCTTCTGGAGGGCAGTCCCATGGACAAGGAGGAGTAGGAAGATGAGGCTAGTGATCATCCTGGCTCTGGAGCTGGTACCCCCTCTCCCAGGATGTCACCCAGGGTTTGGATGAAGCTGGGGAAAGCCCATCAGGTGAGTTCCATTTCTTTCTCTAGACCCATGTGGGGGCAGGTGGTGGATGGTGAGGGGCTATGCACTCCTCGTTTGGCCTTCTTGGTCTGAGGATTGCACAATAGCCTGTGCACACGGGTGCACATGGAACCACAGTCCAGAGCAGACAGCCACAATGAGACTGCCACAGAGAAGCCTTGCACTCCTGCTCACAGTGTTCCTGCACAGGATTGCCTTACTCTCAACACTGTGGTGGGACACCTTCCTATCCTAGGCCTTCACTAAGGAGGCTAGGGTCATGGATGCCTAGCAGTGCTGCACACTGCACAGGCTCATGCCAGCACTCTTGGGGCAGCATCTACTCCCAAGCAAGCATGGTGAGGCAGAGGACTCCAAGCCCCTGCATGGGAATATGCGGGGGGAAGGGAACCCATCAGTGCCCTCCCTGGTAAGTGGCGCCTGCTGCACACACACCCCTATTTTACCACCCTCCCCCACTCCTCCAGGGGGCAAGGATAGACGCCACCACTGCTGGACCTGGTGTGTATGCGGTACGAAAGGAAGGTGAGCTGCCCCATCCCTCTCTCCTGCCCACAGGCTCCTGGTCTGTCTGGTTCTCATGCCTGTTTCTCCGTAGGGAGTGGGGGTAGCAAGGCTCTTCTAGAACATCTGTGCTCCTTCAGGAGAGTGACCACTGTTCAGGCCACAGATGGCCTTGCTCAAAGCACATGGTCTTTGTCTGAACTGAGACAGAGATTACAGCTAGGCTTCACGCACCCTGTCTCACTGTTCTGTACAGCAGGACTAGCTGCGAGTGGACTAGATGCATGAGCCATACCTCCTGCGCCAGGCTCCTGACCCTGCAAGACCCACAGGTGCCAGCAACCCTGGGAAAACCTGGAGTGGGAACACATTGTTTGCCTGCATGCCCTGCAGTGGTCTCTTGAGCAGTAGGAGCAGAGGTTGGCTGCTGATTTGGAGCTGCACCACAACACCTGGCAGAAGCTGTCACAGCAGGCTCGGACCATGTGCATGGCTTACACTGTCACTGTCAGCTGCCTGGTCACCATCATTGAGTGGTCCAAAAGCCTGCCTCCCACACTCAGGGTATGTCTACACTACCCCCCTAGTTCGAACTAGGAGGGTAATGTATGCATACCGAACTTGCTAATGAAGCCCGGGATTTGAATTTCCCGGGCTTCATTAGCATAAAGCCGGCACCACCATTTTTAAAAGCCGGCTAGTGTGAACCCCGTGCCGCGCGACTACACGCGGCACGGACTAGATAGTTCGGATTAGGCTTCCTAATCCGAACTATCTGTACACCTCGTTCCACGAGGCGTTCCACGTATGTTTCACGAGGCGTACAGATAGTTCGGATTAGAATCCCCTCGAAGCCTGCACCTACTTCTTCCTAAGTTCTTCCTGCACCCCAACCCACACCCACTCCTGCCCCCAGCTTCTCCTGTTAGCCCTCACCCGTGGCCACTGAGGGCCCTGCACATGAGATGGTGGGACCTCTTGAGGTAGGTGCCAGTCCCGGCCCTAACTTCCCCAGCCTTGTCCCAGTGTGCAGGGAAGGTTGGGAGGGGCTGTGCTGCCTGAACGGCACATGGAGTGAGATGAGGAGCTGCCCCAGAGTGAATCTGGGTCTGCAATGCCATGTGGGCAGCCTGCAGTAATTGCACCAGGAGTTGTAGTGTGAGGTCTAAGAGCCAGTGACTGCTTTGCAGCAGGTCTGGCTCCATGGCTGGAATCGTATGGTGTCCACAAGGGCAACCAGATAAGTGAGAAGTAAAATGATTTTGCTGTCCCTCAAGGATGTAGGAAAAGGTGAGGAGCCTGAGACATGTGGAACCTGTAGAGGGGAATGCCTTTTAATCACAAGCCTTAGCCTCAGGCAGCAATTAAAGGAAGTGACTGCTGTCCTGATACCCTACCCAGAGTGCTTCTGGGGGCCTTAAATGCAATTCAGGCTCCAATCAGTATGGACATTCTATTTCAGGGGTTTGCAACCTTTTCAAACCAAAGAGCCAAATTACATCAAAACTCAGAACAAATGGTCAACAAAGAGCCATATAAGAATGCCCATTTGCATGGCTGAAAATATACAAGTAAATATGACTGATAAGTGACATAATGATTAATAATAGCATAAATGAAACATTGTAATCACAGACTTTAATTAATGGAATGGGACTTCTAGTTCTGCATCTTTTAGAAGAGTTCTTTGAAGTTTACATCACAACTGGTCAAATCCAGCTTCATGCAGGCATTCAGGCTGTTTTCTGTCAATCTTATGGCAGAGATTGGGGATGTGGAGGTATGGGGGGCTCAGGGCAAGGGGTTTAGGTGCATGATGTGCTCAGGGTTGGTGGTGGGGAGCTGCAGGAGTGTTAAGACACTGAATCCAGCTGGAGGCTGGGGTCTATTTGGGGGCTCTTTGGCTAGGCTTCATTTTTAAATAAAGGAAAATATTACATCCACCACAAAAGGTTTCAGCATTGTCTTTATTTATGCCAGGAGTGGGGAACCTTTTTTGGCCTGGGAGCCACTGACCCAGAAAAAAATCAGCTGGGGACCACACATGTGAGAAGCAGCAGAAGAAGAAAACAAACCAACCCTCCAAAACCCCTCAACCCTCACTGATGTGGTCCCCAACTGAAACACCTCACGCCCTTGGTGCTCTAGCTCCATAGTGGGAGGAGGAGCCGGGTGGACAGAGGTTCAATACCTTGGGCCAAATTTACTGTTCTGGAGTTCCAGGTTAGTAGATTTTTGTGCCCCCCTAAACTCTAGGGTGGGGTAAAAAATGAGGGGTTAAGTGTGTGGAACAGGGCTGCCAATCAATGGAATAGGGATTGGGGTTCATGATCAAGGGAGGAGGTGGAATGTAGGAGGGCGTGAGGATGCAAAGTCTGGGTGAAAGGTATGGTGCAGGAGCAGGCTCGGAGTAGAGTTTCTAGCTACAGACAGGGGGCAGGAGAGGGCTGGAGGCAGGCTATCTGGACGGGGTCAGAAGTGACCAGGAGGCAGGCTGGCTGGCAAGGGGCAGGAGTGGCCAGGGAGCAGGGTGTCTGACCAGGGGGCAAGGTATGGAAGCAGAATCGGGGAAGGAGTGTCTGGCCAGGGGACAAAGGGCAGGTGAGGACTGGGGACCAGAGGGTAGGGTGTCTGGCCAGGAGACAGTGTGTATAGCCAGCGGGCAGGAGAGGACTGGGGACAGGGTATTTGGCCAGAGGGCAGGATGTCTGGCCAGGACCCAGGAGACAGGAACGGGCTGGGGCAGGTTGTTTGGCCAGTGGGTGTGAGTGAGGAGGTGGGGATCAAGGGATGGGATCTTGGCATGATGGGATGGGGAGCACTTACTTGTTTTCATGCCCCATTACAGGCGCTGTGTAACATGGCTTCCTGTTGCTCCCATTTATCAAAAGAAAGCCTCCAGGAAGGATTAATAGGGGAAGCCTCCAGGAAATGTGTCCTGGGGGAAGGAAAATGTCAGTACCCATGGAGCCATTTTTGGTTCCACTTGTCCTAGTGTGTGGGGGAAGAAAAAGGATAGCACACAGATCCAAAAATGATGGAGCTTGTTTCCTGCATACCAGATCCAGTGAAGAGGCTCAGGACTTTCTCCTCCTTGGCCCACTTCCTGAAGGAAGCTGGCACTGGCCTTCCAATCTTGTGAGGAGCTGTAAGACTGTAGCACCAGGATTGGCTCCCTGCTGTGCGGAGAGTTAGGGTATGTCTACACTACAAAGTTAATTCAAACTAACAGACGTTAGTTCGAATTAACTTTGATGGGCGCTACACAGGCAAACCGCTAGTTCAAACTTAATTCGAACTAGTGGAGTGCTTAATTCGAACTAGGTAAACCTCATTCTACGAGGACTAACGCCTAGTCTGAATTAAGTAGTTCGAATTAAGGGCTGTGTAGCCACTTAATTCAAACTAGTGGGAGGCTAGCTTTTCCCAGGTTCCCCCCTGGTGGCCACTCTGGGCACCACCAGGGAAACTCTTTAGCCCTCCTCCCGGCCCCGGAACCCTTAAAGGGGCACGGACTGGTTACGGTGCCCGTGCCAGGTGCAAGCCAGCCAGCACCCAGCCAGCAGACCCTGCACCTGGCACAGCACGAGCCAGCCACCCGCTGCCACCCAGCCCTCCGCCTCTTCCTGGGACCAGGCTGGCGGCTCCCAGGAGCCTGCCCAGGACCACAAGAGGCGGGCGCCCGCCTGGTCTACTGCGGAGATCGTGGACCTCATCCACGACGTCCGCACTAGGCACAGGAAAGTGGCCGTCTAGGGCAGGATAGTTGCCAGCCTGGCCACCCAGGAGCAGGTGTGCATGAAAATCACAGTGGTCCAGTGAGACCCCCGACCCTGAGCCCTGAGCTTAGAACATAAGAACATAAGAATGGCGTACTGGGTCAGACCAAAGGTGCATCTAGCCCAGTAGCCTGTCTGCCGACAGCGGCCAACACTAGGAACCCCGGAGGGGATGGACCGAAGACAATGACCAAGCCATTTGTCTTGTGCCATCCATCTCCAGCCTTCCACAAACAGAGGCCAGGGACACCATTTCTACCCCCTGGCTAATACCACTCCATGGACCCAACCTCCATGAATTTATCTCACTTCTCTTTAAACTTTGTTCTAGTTCTAGCCTTCACAGCCTCCTGCAGCAAGGAGTTCCACAGGTTGACTATTTGCTTTGTGAAGAACAACTTTCTTTTATTAGTTTGAAGCCTGCTACCCATTAATTTCATTTGGTGTCCTCTAGTTCTTCTGTTATGGGAACTAATGAAGAACTTTTCTTTATACACCCTCTCCATACCACTCATGCTTTTATAGACCTCTATCATATCCTCCCACAGTCTCCTCTTTTCTAAGCTGAAAAGTCCCAGTCTCTTTAGCCTCTCTTCATATGGGACCTGTTCCAAACCCCTGATCATTTTAGTTGCCCTTTTCTGAACCTTTTCCAAGGCCAAAATGTCTTTTCTGGGGTGAGGCGATCACATCTGTACACAGTACTCAAGATATGACGTACCATAGTTTGATACTGCCCCTCCTCCTTCTTCCCCTGGCTTGCCCTTTCCAGCTCCTCCTCCCAGGTTTCCTCCTTCCTCTCCCACCCTCTCTCTTCTCCTCTTCCATCTCCTTTTCCCAGTCTCCCCGAGTTTTGTTCAATAAAGAGAGTTTCTATTTTTGAACACACGTGTCCTTTATTTTGTACATGAGGAAGGGGGGCTAGGATGGGGTAAGTGGAAGGAGGTGAGGGAGGAATGGGGTACGAGCCCCCGATGGGGAGGACTGGGGTGGCTCTGCGGGCTCCTTGGGGTGGAAGCTCTCCTGCAGCCCCCTGATTGACACCCCCCCTCCCCCAGGATGGCAGCCTGCAGCAAGTGCAGCCGGGCTGATGGCTGAGTGCTGTGATGTGCCAAGTGTGGGCATTCAGGGCACTCCAAGCCAGGACTGCTTTGCTGTCCCTCATTGAGTTAGACAAGCAAGCAGGGAACCCCCGAGAACTGTCTTTTGGGTCCCTTTATGCACAGCCCTCGGCTAGCCTGAGACAGCAGCTCCACGCTCTAAGTCCTAATCTGATGCCCTGCTGGCACTGCTTCCGGCCATCCTTTACCTCGGTTCAGGGTCCACTCAATGTGGACATGCTAGTTCGAATTAGCAAAATGCTAATTCGAACTAGTTTTTAGGTCTAGATGTAATAGTTCGAATTAGCTTAGTTCGAATTAACTAATTTGAATTAAGTTAGTTCGAATTAGTGCTGTAGTGTAGACATACCCTTAGAGAAGGCTGATTTGGGGCTCCAGAAGAGCCATATCTGGCTTCCTAATGAGCCATAGGTTGCCAACCCCAGCACTATTTCAATATAGATCTGTGCTATTTTAATGGGGATTTGCAGTGTGAACATGCTATTTAAAAATAGCTATTACAGAGGTTATTGTTCCAAAATAACTTATTTCAAAATAAGCATGTACTGTAGACTTACTCTCATTTTGAAAAGTGGAAGCCATACTGCCTGTCAAAGTCCTCCACATCCATCACCACTCTTCATAAGAACAGCCATCCTGGATCAGATGGAGATCAGGATATCCATCTAGCCCAATATCCTGTCATCTGGCAATGGCCAATGCCAGGAGCCCCAGACAGAATGAACAGAACAGGTAATCAAGTTATCCTTCCCTGTTGCCCATTCCCAGCTGTTGACAAATAGAGGCTAAAGACACCATTCCTGTCCAGCCTGACTCATAGCCATTGATGGACTTATCCTCCATAAAAATTAACTAGTTCTTTTTTGAACCCTGTCATAGTTGTAATCAACCTAGAACATAAGAACATAAGAACAGCCATACTGGGTCAGACCAAAGGTCCATCTAGCCTAATATCCTGTCTGCTGACAGTGGCCAGCACCAGGTGCCCCAGAGAGGGTGGACCAAAGACAATGATCAAGTGATTTGCCTCCTGCCATCCCTCTCCAGCCTTTGACAAACAGAGGCCAAGGACACCATTTTATCCCCTGGCTAATAGCCTTTTATGGACCTAACCTCTCTGAATGTATCTAGCTTCTCTTTAAACTCTATTATAGTCCTAGCCTTCACAGCCTCCTCTGGCAAAGAGTTCCACAGGTTGACTACACACTGTGTGAAGAAGAACTTTCTTTTATTAGTTTTAAACCTGCTACCCATTAATTTCATTTGTTGTCCTCTAGTTCTTCTATTTAGGGAACTAATAAATAACTTTTCTTTATCAGCCCTCTCCACACCAATCATGATTTTATATACCTCTATCATATCCCCCCTCAGTCTTTCTCTAAATGGAAAAGTCCCAGTCACTTTAACCTCTCCTCATATAGGACCCGTTCCAAACCCCTAATCATTTTAGTTGCCCTTTTCTGAACCTTTTCTCTTACTTCTGAACCCTTTCTCTTAATTTGGGGTATACGTTTAAGTTGGGCCTCTATTATGGTGTTTTTAAAAAGTTTCCATGCAGCTTTCAGGGATTTGTCTCTAGTCACTGTGCCTTTTAATTTCTGTTTAACTAACCTCCTCATTTTTGTGTAATTCCCCTTTTTGAAATTAAATGTCAGGGTGCTGGACTGCTGAGGTGTTCTTCCCACCACAGGAATGTTGAATGTTATTATATTATGGTCACTATTCCCAAGCGGTCCTGTAACGGTTATTTCCTGGACCTAATCCTGCGCTCCACTCAGCACTAAATCGAGAATTGCCTCTCCCCTTGTGGGTTCCTGTACTAGCTGCTCCAAGAAGCAGTAATTTAAGCCATTGAGAAATTTTATCTCTGCTTCTCTTCCTCAGGTGACATGTATTCAGTCAATATGGGGGTAATAAAAATCCCCCATTATTATAGAGTTCTTTATTTTAGTAGCCTCTCTAATCTCCCTCAGCATTTCAATGTCAGTATTGCTGTCCTGGTCAGATGGTTGGTAATATATCCCTACTGCGAATTTCTTATTATTGGAGCATGGAATTACTATCTATAGCGATTCCATTGAACATGTTGATTCACTTAATATTTTTATTTCATTTGATTCTACATTATCTTTCACATACAGTGCCACTCCGCCACCCACCTGGCCTTCTCTATCCTTTCTATGTATTTTATCTCCCGGTATGATTGTGTCCCACAGATTTTCCTCATTCCACCAGGTTTCAGTGATGCCTATTATGTCAATCTCCTCATTTAATACGAGGTACTCTAGTTCACCCATCTTATTAGTCACACTCCTAGCATTTGTGTACAAGCACTTTTAAAGTTTGCCACTGCTTATTTGTCTGCCCTTCCCTGATGCATTGGATTCCTTTGTATGCGGTTGTTTGTCTGCTCTGGCCCATGGTTTGCCCTCTCCCCTCCTCTCTTTCTTACTACAGCTTAGAGAATCTCTATCAATGGATTCTCCTCTAAGAGAAGTCTCCCTCCGATTTACATGCAACTCCGCACCAATCGGCTTTCCCCCATCTCTTAGTTTAAAAACTGTTCTACAACCTTTTTAATGTTTAGTGCCAGCAGTCTGGTTCCACCCTGGTTTAGGTGGAGCCCATCCTTCCTGTATAGGCTCCCCCTCTCCCCAAAGTGTCCCCAGTTCCTAATAAATCTAAACCCCTCTTCCCTCCACCATCGTCTCATCCACGCATTGAGACTCTGAAGCTCTGCCTGCCTACCTGACCCTGCACTGGAACTGGAAGCATTTCCAAGGATGCTACCATAGAGGTCTTGAATTTCAGTCTCTTTCCTAGCAGCCTAAATTTGGTCTCCAGGACATCTCTCCTACCCTTCCCTACGTCATTGGTACCTACATGTACCACAACCACCAGCTTCTCCCCAGCACTACACATAAGTCTATCTAGATGCCTCGAGAGATCCGCAACCTTCACACCAGGCAGGCAAGTGACCATACGGTTCTCCCGGTCATCACAACCCCAACTATCTATGTTTCTAATGATCGAATCACCCACTACTAACACCTGGCTCTTCCTAATTAGCATTCCCTCCCCCTCAGAGGTATCCTCAGTGCGAGAGGATACCGCAACATCCTCTGGGAGGAGGGTTCCAACTACGGGATGGTTTCCCTCTGCTCCCATTGAATACTCTGTTCCCTTGAGACTTTCATCCTCCTTAAGAGCACTGGGGCTCTCAGACCAGAGGTGGGACAGTACTACAGTTTCCCGGAAAGTCTCATCAGCATAGCTCTCTACCTTCCTTAGCTCTTCCAGTTCAGCCACCCTGGCCTCCAAAGCCCAAACTCGGTCTCTGAGGGTCAGGAGCTCCTGGCCACGGGTGCACACATATGCCACCCGCCCACAGGGCAGGTAATCATACATGTTACACTCGACACAATAAACAGGATAGCCCCCACTCTGCTGCTGGGCTTCTGTCTGCATTTTTCTAATGAATAAATTTAAATATAAACTGGGATTATTTTTAAACCTCTGGAATATAGATTATTATAAGAGTCATGTTTTAAAGAAGGTCAGAAGTCACTAGTGCCCTCTAACCTCCCCCTCCAAACTCCCTGTTAGCTGTTCCTGTTCGCAAGCTCTCTGGTCGCTGAGTCTCAGGCTTATTTAGCTCTGGTAGCCCCTCCCCCTGACTGAGGCTCAGCCAATTAACAGAGGCTTCTAGATTTCAAACCTTTTTAGAAGCTCCTTCAAACAAACAAACAAGGAAACAAACCAACAAAACAGACAAACACAAGCTCCCCCACACACAAACACACACTCCAGACAGACACTTACCACAAGGGTCCTGTTTTTACTCCTCTTTTACTCGGAGAACTCCCTTTCCAAACTCCCTGTTAGCTGTTCCTGTTCACAAGGCAGGTTAAATCCCTCAGAACAGGGAAAAGAAATGACAGCACACATAAGATAATTTCGTATTGATGTGAGGTGCAGCACCAAGCACGAAATGGGTTTTCAAACTCTGACTCTCTTCTACCAACTCTAGGTTTTAATCTTATTATCTCTTTATCCAGTGAACAAGACTTTTGTTCAGTAACACAGGTCCCAAGAAAGAGACCCTATTAATAATTGTGTGATTGTGCAAAGTCAAGCATGAAAGGACATAGGGAGGCACCGGCTACAGATTGGAAGCCAGAGGGGAGTAATGTTACATCTCAATAAGAAATGTCTTGGTACCAAAGACTCCCCAAAAATTAATGTACATACTGACCTAGGTTCAGGACAGGGTCAAAGTTGACAGCATGAAGGATAATAAGTATGCCCCCCTTTTGTAAGATGAGGGGTGGTAACCAGGCAACAGAGGATGGCAACCTGATACATAAAGAAGTGATGTAAGTTGTTTGTACGTGTCTATAAAAGGCCACCGCAAAGGATATGCTCCAACTGACCTGGGTTTGGTGGGGGGTGCTTTATGCACTTTTGTAGGTGGAGGCATTATCAATGCTTACAGAATGCACGGTGGCTTAACATTGAGACTTTCTGCTGACAACTGTTAATGCATAGCATTTGGCAATAAACCTGCATGATTGGTTTCATCCTTGCCTGAATCTGTCGTTTCCAGGAGCTCTCAGAGATCTATTGTGTTGACCCAAGTGCCCAGGGTCTAATGCTTTAGATAAAGGGAACACATGCACATATGCAGCCAAAAGTATATAGTCACTGACAGAGTGGAGGACCTATCAGGAAACGAACCTGACAACAGTTGGATTCATTTTCAAAAGGAAAAGTAATCCCAGTCAGCAAACACAAATGGGGCAAGCCGTAAGAAACACAGCACAATAACTCTAGTTTTAAAATTGACCTCAGTCACATTATTGCTTTTGTTATGTGCTCTTCCCAAGTATACGTAAGACCCACTTATTTTCTCACATATGTAAACTATCTTCGGGTGAGTGACCTTTTGTTGTTATTTTCTATATATACACACATAATGCCTGGCACAATCCCTGACTGGGCTCTCCAATCACCATACAAATAATAGCAACCCAAGGGTTTCTGGTTTCATTGAGGGAGCTCAATTTGCAGTACTTTAATTTATGATCATGTGCTGCAGTGAAAGAATTTCCATTAATATCACAAAATCAGTGATGCATGCTACTGCACAAAAGGCCATCAATGCTGTTGACAGAAGTGCAATCTCAAGAATGGTTTTTCTTCTGCAACATCATGTCCATCAGATTTGAATTGTATAAAACCATAAGCATGGAAGATCATGGCAGTTGGAAGTTGGTAAGATTTATTAGGAAAGTTATTCAGATTTCTTCTTAAAAGAGGGTATTAAATATAAATTTTGAAATTTTCTACTTTGTGCAAAATGTCAAATTGATTTTTCTGAAGAGCAAAATTAATCACTGTTCAGGCCTACTGACAGAGAATGGGTGAAGGGGACAATTGCTCCTGGGACCAGTGCCCTTTAAATCACGCTGGAGTGCTATTCAGTGTGCTCTGCTTGGTTATCAGGGCTTCCTGGGGAGGCAGGATCACCATGTTGTGCTCTGGGCAGCCCTAAAGCCCTGAGTGGGAAGGATGTGCTATGGTCCCAATGACTCGGAGGGCTAGCTGCCCCTAGCCCTGTCTCCTCTTTCCAAGGCCGTGCACCTTGCCGGGGGACAGAGCCAACCCCTTCTCACCCTTTTCCAATTCCTCCTCACTGGATTGGGGACCTCTAATGTTGGAGATGTAGTTCATTCTACCTCCCATTGGCACCATGATGTGGGTTTGGGGAATGCTAAGGAGGGTGGCAATGTAAGCACTACCAGGCAGATCTGAACTTGGGACTTCTGGAATTTAGTATAGGAGCCTCCACAGCTTGAGCTATAAAGACAACTTCCTTTCAGCTTAGGCTGTACAGTTTCCTTGTTCTGAGCTCTTGCTGTAAGTGGTTTAAGTGCCACTACATGGGACAGTGAAACACACCCATTGGGTATATGGGTTACATACTTCCCCTAGCTGAGGAAGTGTGTCCCAAGCTTCATAGACCCAGCTGAGATCCTGAACGAGCCCCCACCTGTAACTATCACAGGGCAGATTTCAACCTGGGACCTCTGGAGCTTTGTTTAGGAGCCTGTACTGTTTGACTTAAAAACTAGCTGGCTTTATAACTCAAGCTGTAGATGCTCCTATACTAAGTGCCAGAGGTCCCAGGTTCAACTTTGCCCTGTTGAGGTTACACCAATAAGAGCTGAACATTGCAGTGGATTTTGTGATATGGATACGCTAACCCTGACTCATTCCACAGTGAGCAGTTATTGTAGCAATCAAGATCAGAGCATTGATCAATAATACTTTTGGCTACCAGAATGAATTTGAACAGATAAAAGCCTATTTCCTATTATTAATTCTTTGCATCCTTTAGCACCTGCCAAGGATGTGAAACCTCCCCATGAAGGATAGCCTACTTTGCCACCACAATGGAAACCATACTAGTTTCCAGCATCACTGCAACAACATTTGCCTAAAATGGTTCCTGACAACACATGAAGAGAGCAAATAGAAAGTACTCCATGATAGAACTCAAGCCCACAGTTCAATCAAGCAGCTTGTCTAGTGGTACACCACAGCCCAGCAACCTAATCCATTTATGAATGTCAGCAGAACCCCAAGACTGAATTACGAGGTAAGTATTCAATTATGCGGGTGTGTATCTGCTTTCTTTCACACAGACTGGAGAATTAGGAGAATGATAGCATGCTTCCACATTACAGCATTCCTTCCCACCCAAGTAGCTAGAAGTGTCTATGCTTGAGGAGAAAATTACAGTGATCTAGACCCAGAAGGCAGGGTACAGAAAGATTTCAAAGTGCTTGTATCCCACCTACCGTGCAGCTGTCACTAGAGAACAATAGTGTAGCTGAAATGACAGCATGAAGCTGGCACAACTGGCATCTAAAAAGCAGCACAATCAATAATTTGCAGAGTGTTTAATGCAAGGAGATTGGAGTACCTATTCTGGAAGGGACAGCAGGACTTTTGAGGCTGTTTTTGCTTTTGAAAGACTGTACAATGAACAGATGCTGAGGAAAGCATTCAAGATGATGCAGAGAAGCTGCAGTTAGTAGAAGCTGTGGTCAATATTTAAAGTATTGTGCTGGGTCCTGCAAAGAGACAATTTCAACCTTGAAGGGCATAGCAAATGTAATGTGGAACTACATCTAAACTATAGGCTCTTTTTGGAAGAAGCTTTCTTTGGAAGAGATCTTCCAAAAAAATTTCTTCCAAAAGATCACTTTCTTCACATTGAGAAAGTGATGCACTTTTTCAAAAGAGAACACCCAGACTGATTGGACACTGTTTCGCATAAAAGGTCACCCAGAACCACTTCGGGCAGGGCTTTAGCTCACCATTTGTTTCCAAGTGCTGGTGCCAGAGTCTTGCAGAGACATGAGCTTAAAAGGACCCCTCTGGACAGCTGTTTTTCTGCTGTGTGCTTGCTACCTCTTTGAGGGACAGCAAAGCTCTCACAGTGCCTGCTGTGGTTGCTCTGTTCTTTTTTGAATGCCACAGCTTTGTTTTTTATGCCATGGAGCCGGAGCTGCCCTTGGGCATGCGATGGCTCCAGACTACCATGTTGAATTTTTTGCAGCACATTGTTCCAGCTTATTCTGGGGACCCTTTCCCTTGGTGCAACTGCTACACTCTGGACACTGCCAGTGGAGAGGCATTTTTGAAGGCTCAACACCAGTTTGGTCTGGTGGGACTGGCTAGTCATGGAGTGGTGGGATGACCAGCAGTAGCTCCAAAACTTCTGCATGCAGAAGGCCACCTTTTTGGAGCTGTGTGCCTGGCTTGCCTCCACCCTCTGGAGACACGACACCCACCTGTGGCCCACCATCCCCCTAGAGAAGCAGGTGCAATCACCCTGTGGAAGCTCACCACCCCAGGCAGCTACCGGTTGGTGGCTTGGGGAAATCCACCATTGGGGCCCTCCACACGGAGGTAAGGAGCTCTTGGGCTGCAGTCTTTGCAGAGGGGGGGAATCCTGAAAAAGGGGTTGCTTGGGAAATGGGTGTTGGAGCAGTGGAGTGGGGGTGGAGGGAAGCCTAAGAGGGGTTTAAAAATGGCGGCTCCTGGGAACATGCAAATGAAGCCCGGGATATTTAAATCCTGGGCTTCATTTGCAACTCCGCTTGCCCTTATTACCCTACCTAGCTTGAACTAATGAGCTAGTGTAACCTACACACCTAGTGTGGTTACTGAGTACTGCAAGTGGCACCTAGACCACTGCAACAGTTAAGATCAAGAGACCTCTACAGCATGGGCTGGGAGCCAGCTGGCTTTTAGTTCAGAGGCTCCTAAAGTCAGCTCCTGAGGTCCCAGGTTCAAATCTACCTTGGTGGTTGTTACAAGGGGACAAGCCCCCACTTGTAACCACCACCAAGGTGAATTTGAACCTGGGACCTCAGGAGCTGACTCTAGGAGCCTCTACCCTCTGAGCTAAAAGCCAGCTAGCTCCCAGCCCATGCCGTAGAGGTCTCTTGATTTTAACTGTTGCAGTGGTCTAGATGCCACTTGCAGTACTCAGTAACCACACCAGGGGTATATCTACACTACCCTCCTAGTTCGAACTAGGAGGGTAATGTAGGCATACCGCACTTGCAAATGAAGCTCGGGATTTGAATTTCCCGGGCTTCATTTGCATAAGCGGGGCACCGCCATTTTTAAAACCCCGCTGGTTCGAACCCCGTGCAGCGCGGCTACACGGGGCACGAACTAGGTAGTTCGAACTAGGCTTCCTAGTTCGAACTACCGTTACTCCTCGTGGAATGAGGTTTACCGGGGCTGCCGACAAAGGGCTTTGATGTCGACAGGGGGAACGTCCAGATTAGCGCGCGAGCCGACAAACAGCTGATAAGCTGTTTGTCGGCTCAGCGCGGCAGCCATGTAAATGTAAATGAAGCCGTGATCATTTAAATCGCGGCTTCATTTGCCTTTGCTGAACAAACAAATCTACATGCCTCTGCCGACAGAGGCATGTAGTTTAGACGTACCCTGAGAAGCAGAAAAACTGGTTTGACCAGTTTTCACTTTTGGCAACCTTTGCATATTCATAATTATTTCTCTGCATCCCTCAACCCTGTTCTCCCCCTCCGTTCCACCTTCCCCCATTTCTATGCAAATTTCAATTCCTGGAGGAAAAATGGCTTTGGTCAGCTTATGTCCATTGCTGAGAAATTGTTGGGCTATTTTGCATATGTACAGGAACCTGATTGCTTTCAAGACACACACTCCTCCTTTACACACACTGTTCTTCTCACTGAAGAGTCTCTTGGGCTATGTCTAGTCTGCAGGTTTTTTGTGCAAGAAACTTTTTTCAGAAGAGTTCTTCTGAAAAAACTTCTTGTGCAAGAGAGCATCCACACACAAAAGCGCATCGAAAAAGAGCGTACAGACTCATTGGACACTTTCTCACATAAAAGGTCACCACTTAAGCCAAGACATTTGGTCACCAGTTGCTTCCAAGTGCTGGTGCCAGAGCCTCACAGAGAGATGCACTTAAAGGGACTTCCCTGGGCAACCGTTTCTCTACTGCGTGCTTGCTACCTCTTTGAAAGACAGCAAAGCTTCAGCAGTGCCTCCTGTGGTTGACCTCTTCTTCTTTTGATGCCACAGATTTGTTCTTTAGTGCCATGGAGCCACAGTTTTTGCAGCATTTGCTGCCAGCTGCCTTCCTATTCCTGGAGGACCTGGACCCCAAGCTCCTTTTGGGGACCCTCTCGGTGGCTGCGGCTGCTCCACTCTGGGAACTGGTGTAACCGGCTGGTCCGGGAGCAGTGGGATGACCAGCAGTGGGTGTAGAACTTTTGAATGCACAAGACCACTTTCCTAAAGCTCTGTGCCTGGCTGGCACCCGCCCTTCAAAAGTGTATCTGCGGCCCGCCAGACCCCTGCAAAAGCAGGTTGCAATCGCCCTGTGGAAGCTCACCAGACAGCTACCGGTTGGTGGGCAACCAGTTTGTGGTAGGGAAGTCCACTGTTGGGGCCCTGCTTATGGAGAAAAGGAGCTGTCGGGCTGCAGTCCCTGCATGGGAGGGAGGAGAAGAGCCCTGGCCCTTGGGGCTTGTGTCGTCCCACCCTTACACAACTATGCTGCCAGGGGGTGGGGAGAGAAGCGGCCTCATAGGAGGTGGGTCCTGGGGTATTCAGGGGGAAGAGGAGGGGGACAGGTACCTCCCAAAGGCTCACACACCCCCTCTCTCATTTCCTGTTTTTGTGTATTTGATTGTCTCCTTCTGCAGGTGGTGAGGGCCATCAACTCCCTGCTGCTGTGGAGTATAGTCTGTGTAGGAGACCTAGACACGACCGTGGCTGGATTTCCTACCTTACATAAGAACATAAGAACGGCCGTACTGGGTCAGACCAAAGGTCCATCTAGCCCAGTATCCTGTCTACCGACAGTGGCCAGCACCAGGTACCCCAGAGAGTGTTGACCGAAGACAATGATCAAGCGATTTGTCTCCTGTCATCCCTCTCCAGCCTCTGACAAACAGAGGCCAAGGACACCATTTTATCCCCTGGCTAATAGCCTTTTATGGACCTAACCTCCATGAATTTATCCAGCTTCTCTTTAAACTCTGTTATAGTCCTAGCCTTCACCGCCTCCTCTGGCAAGGAGTTCCACAGGTTGACAACACGCTGTGTGAAGAAGAACTTCCTTTTATTAGTTTTAAACCTGCTACCCATTAATTTCATTTGGTGTCCTCTAGTTCTTCTATTATGGGAACTAATAAATAACTTCTCTTTATCAGCCTTCTCCACACCAATCATGATTTTATAGACCTCTACCTTGGGGTTTCCAAACTGTGGGGGAGCCATCAACAGGATGCACATCCTAATCAGAGCACCTGACCATCGAGCGGCCCAGTTCATAAACAGTAAGAGCTACTTTTCTACTGTCCTGCAGGCCCTGGTGGACCACCGGGGATAATTTACAGATATTTGTGTAGTCCCCTTACTAAAGGGGCCTCTGTTTTTTCCCTGGAAAGACCTTGTGTGCTGCAATCCAGACTACAATTCCCATGAGCCCTTGGGAAAAACAGGAAGGCAGGACTCTTGTGGGGGAGATGACTGTCTCTCCATGTGCATGGAGAAGAGAGGCCTAGCAGTCTGGGACTCTGCCTTGAAGTTTGGAACCCAAGAGGAGCCAGGCTGCTGTCAAGGACATTGACCCAGTCCAGAGGCTGTTGGATGCAGCTACAGACTGGGACTAGATGCCTGTTGGAACTGGGATTTAGCAGGCTGCTTCCAATAGGCACAGCACGAGGCAGTAAGTTTTGGGCCTTGTTGGGAAAGTGCTGCCTGAGACAGAGCTGCTGTCTAGCCTGGACAGAATCTCCACTACAGCTGCAACATCAGTGCGCCAAAGCAAACATCTGGGACTGTGAGTCCAGGGGTGTGCACACTCTGGGGTGGGGTCACTGTTGTACAGATATTAGCTATATGAGCTTCAATTATTGTTACGTTTTGTTAATGCTGTTCATTGCTAAATCTGTTAATCCCTGTTTATTTAAGTTAAGTACAGATTGTTTATTTTAAAGTATTCTATTAGATGTCTATGATTTGTAGTTGTTCTGGAATTAGATCCAGATTTATGTTGGAATGACTGTGTTCCTGGAGGCTCTCAAGGCACCAGTGTGTGTACAAGGACAGCCAGGTGGAGGCACCACCATTTTACATTCATTGCCAGCAAGGGACTGCAGCAAGGGGGTGGATAGGGCTTTCCCCAGCTAAACACCATCACCACTGGGGTGCTCAGGATCTCTTTTGGGTTAAAACATCAGGTGCCCAGGCACACCTGTGAGTGTGACCTGCACCCCAGTAACCCGGGGAGGAAAAGGGGGGTTACATTTGTGTGGGGTGGTTGGGCACGGTACACAATGCCTGAGTCTTTAGAAACTCTAGCCTGTGCCACAAGCTAGAGCTGGGCACCCTTTTCTCATGCCGGGACTTTGTGATAGGTGACCTGCACATGCCAGTGTTCATAGAGGGTGATGCGGCCTACCCCTTCATGCCCTGGCTAATGAAAACCTACACCAGCCACCTGGATCCCAGCAGGAAGCAATACAATGCCCGCTTCAACCGAGCCTGGATGCAGGTTGAGTGTGCCTTCAGGTGCCTCAAGGCATACTTCTGCTGCCTCCCCACCTGACTGGACATTGGGGAACACAACATCCCTAAGTTGGTGGCGGTATGCTGTGTGCTCCACAATATTGTGGAGTGGAAAGAGAAGGCCTTCCTCCCGGGGTGGGGTGCAGATGCCAGCTGCAAGGGCCGGGTGTTTAAGCAACTCCGGACAGCTGCCACCCTCCAGGCCCATCAGGCCAGCGTGCGCATCCGGGAGGCCCTGAGGGATAGGTTCTCTGAAGCACACCAGTAATTCTTCTCAGGGCCTTCCCGACAGGGGCCTCTGCCTTGCTGCTCTATCCCTTTCCTTTCTCAACCCCTCCCCTTGCCCCTTCCCTGACCTCCATTAAACACACCTATTTGGTTTGAGAACAAAAGCAGCCTTGTTTTATTAAACATTAAGGAAAGGTGGGCACGGGGAGGAGGGCTCTGAACTGGTAGGGGGGATCAGGACTGGGAGGGGGGATCAAGACTGGGAGGAGGAGTGGGGTGCTCAATGTGCCACTTAGGGTCTGGGGACCTCATCGGGGTGTGTGGTTCTGCAGACCACAAAGAGGTGCACAGTAGGGGGGGCTAGAGCAGGGTCAGAGTTGACAGGGAAGAGAGGGAGGGGCCATAGGCATCACTTGAGGAGGGGGCATGGGCATTGCTAAGGGAGTGAGCAGAAGCATGGCATGGGGAGGGATCCAGAGGCATAGCAGGGTGGGTAGACAGATGTGAAATGGCCATAGGAGTGTGGGTAGGAGGGTGGAAGCGAAGAGCTATGGGTGTTCCACCATGTGGGACATAATGCCACACATAGTGTCCCACCATGCCATCATTTAGTCCGAGGCACACTCCTGCCACTCAAAGTCTGCATTGATCCTGCACACCATGGTCTGGTGGATGTCTCGGAGGATGCTGACGTCCTGGCATATCAGGACCTCCTGAATCCTAACTTGTTTACAGGTCCCCCGGACTCTGGCAGGTGTCTGTGGTGGTGTGGCTCAGCCCTCTGTCCCAGCAGGTCTGGCTGTGGAGAACACACAAGAGGGAGAGGCAGTCAGGCGGTCAGTCATCCCTGCTGACACATTCCCTGAGGCCATGCCCTCTTCTGTGAGTGTGACCATAACAGTCTGCAGCCCACAGGAGAGGGATGTCCCTCGTGCCAGGCCATGTGTGGCCTATACAGTAGGCCCTGTCTCACAGGGGCCCCAACATGCCCAGAGGACCATGCTATCTGTTTCCCCGCCTCTCCCCTTCCCCCCTCCCCCACACACCATACATACACCATGGAGAGGCAGACACAGGAAGTGTCCAGCCACAATGCAATCACCTTATGGGCAGCAGAGGAGCTGGGAGCAGCCTGGCCCTCCCTGGGGTCTGCACACACAGCTGCAGCTCGCTGTGCTGTCTGTGGGAGCGGCTGCTGCCTCACATGTGCAGGAATGCCTGTGCTGTGTGCAGCACTCCTGGATATGTCTGGGGTCGTGTCTGCATCCTTGTGACTAGCCTGTTTCCATCTGGGTGCACACTCCCCCCGTGGGGACTAGTCATGTGTAGTCTCTCCTGAGCCTGGCAGCAGGATCCTGAGTGTTTACAGGGGCTGCCTGCTGTGTCTGCATGCCACACACTCACACTGCACATTGTATGTGCATGGACTGCAGCACGATGTGCTGCCTGAACACCCTGCACAACACTCGCCCCACGGTCCCTGTGTGCCCACCTCCCTGGCCCTGTGTGTGACAACTCACCTGAAGAACCCTTCTTGGAGGCCTGGGAGATATCCTGGCTGGCAGTGATAGTCCCCGTTTCCTGCTCTTCCTCCTTGGTGGGGATATGGGTGGCAAGTTATATGGGTTCGTGGTGCCCATAGTCAGAGCTGGAGGCCCTGCTCTACCAAGACTCATAGACTCACAGACTTTAAGGTCAGAAAGGACCATTATGCACAGTGCAAGCCACAGAATCTCACCCACCCCTCCCAGAATAATCCTCTCACCTATGTCTCAGATATTGAAGCCTTCAAATACTTTGAAGACCCCAAGATGCAGAGATCCTCTAGCTGTGATCTGTACCCCATGCTACAGAGGAAGGCAAAAAACCTCCAGGGCCTCTGCCAATCTACCCTGGAGGAAAATTCCTTCCCGACCCCAAATATGGCGATCAGCTAAACCCTGAGCATGTGGGCAAGACTCATCAGCCAGACACCCAGAAAGTTCTCTATAGTAACTCCTATCATCCCTCCATTGACCTATTCCCACTGATAATGAATGGTCAATTAGTTATCAAGATCATGTTATCTAATCAAACCATCCCCTTCATAAACCCATCTAGTTTAATCTTGAAACCAGATAGATCTTTTGCCCCCACTACTTCCCTTGGAAGGCCGTACCAGAACCTCACTCCTCTAATGGTTAGAAACCTTCGTTTAATCTCAAGTCTAAACTTCCTACTAGCCAGTTTATATTATATCCATTTGTTCTTGTGTCCACATTGGTATTAAGCTTAAATACTTCCTCTCCCTCCCTGGTATTTATCCCTCTAATATATTTAAACAGTGCAATCATGTCCCCCCTCAGCCTTCTTTTGGTTAAGGTAAACAGCCAAGCTCCTTGAGTCTCCTTTCATACGGCAGGTTTTCCATTCCTTGGATCATCCTAGTGGCCCTTCTTTGTACCTGTTCCAGTTTGAATTCATCCTTCTTAAACATGGGAGACTAGAACTGCACACAGTATTGCAAATGGGGTCTCACCAATGCCTTGTATAATGGCACTAACACCTCCTTATCCCTACTGGAAATACCTCGCCTAATACATCCCAAGACCGTATTAGCCTTTTTCACGGCCATGTCACAATGGCGGCTCATAGTCATTCTATAATCAACCAGGACTCCGAGGTCCTTCTCCTCCTCCGTTACTTCCAACTGATGTGTCCCCAGCTTATAACTAAAATTCTTGTTATTAATCCCTAAATGCATAACCTTACACTTCTCACTATTAAATTTCATCCTATTGCTATCACTCCAATTTACAAGATCATCCAGATCTTTCTGTATGATATCCCGATCCTTTTCTGAATTGGCAATAGCTCCCAACTTTGTGTCATCCGCAAATTTTATTAGGACACTTCCACTTTTGGTGCCAAGATCAGCAATAAAAAGATTAAATAAAATTGGCCCCAAAACTGATCCCTGAGGAACTCCGCTAGTAACCTTCCTCCAACCCGACAGTTCACCTTTCAATATGACCCGCTGTAGTCTCCCCTTTAGCCAGTTGCTTATCCACTTCTCAACTTTCATATTAATCCCTATCTTTTCCAATTTAACCAATAATTCCCCATGTGGTACTGTATCAAATGCCTTACTAAAGTCGAGGTAGATTAGATCCACTGCATTTCCTTTATCTAAAAAATCTGTTACTTTCTCAAAAAAGGAGATCAGGTTGGTTTGGCACGATCTACCTTTTGTAGAGAGCTTACACCTGTTAGAAAAGAGCGTAGCTCTTGCGCAAGATGCCCTCTCTTACCACACCGTACTGTAAATTTCCTTGCACAAGAGCTGGCAGGCAGTGTGGATGCTTTGTGTGTTTTTGCACAAGAACAGCTGTACTTTCGCAAGAAGCCCCGAGTGTAGTCATAGCCTTAGAGGGAACACTTCCCCCAGCCTCTCTGCCCCCGAGTTAATGTCACACACATTGGGTTAATGCAATTGCAGGATAGTTGCATGATGGGGGTTTGGTGGGGGCCAAACTAATCCCTGTTGGTAGGAGGATGGTGGGAAAAGCCCTTCGAGGGGGTGACATGACACCTTTTACTTCTGGTCATGTGTCCATCTTGCTCCGAGCATGTTACCTCCAGAGGCATGGCTAACAGGGATCAGGGGGCGTGGCTAACAGGGGTCAGGGGGCGTGGCTAATGGGGCACCACCAAAAATTATACAAACCTGCTTCCCATATGGGGAAGATGTTTCCCCACCTCCCAAGATGTGGTGGGTCCTGCCCCTAAGCACAAGCTGCACTCAGTGGCCCTGACATACATCTGGTGGAGTTCTTTTACTTTGTGCAGACCTGCTCCATGGTCCCATCTGGGTGTCCCCGCTCCATCAGCAAGGCAGCCATCCAAGAATATATATTGGTGTTCCGTCGCTTGGCCCGGGGATTTTGGACTGTCTCCTTCTCACCCCACAATTCCAGGATGCCCAAAATCTCCAAGCCAGACCAAGTCGGGGTGCACTTCTTCATCCCCTTGGGGGGATCCTGGGAACCCTGCTGGTGCTCCCTTCCAGGGCCTGAGGGGTCACAGGGGGCTTGAGGCTTGGCCATAGGTCAGCAGGCCCGCGGCAGGGAAAGCCATGCAGTGAAGTGTTACTCTCTGCACAGCTTCCTGTCACAAACCTGCAGCTTTAAGAGATGCAAGCAGACGGGAACTATAGAGTTCTGATTACTTTGGACAGAGTACCTGGGTTTTTTCCTGGAGGCCATTTCAACTCTTTCGCAAAAAGGCTTCTCCCTAGAAAGGACTGCTCTGTTTGTTTAAATCAAAGATGATTTTTAGCTAATATTAGAAGACATTACCTAACAAACAACAAATAGCCAAGTAGCACTTTAAAAACTAACAAAACATGTAGATGGTATCATGAGCTTTCGTGGGCACAACCCACTTCTTCTGTGCCCACAAAAGCTCATGATACCATCTACATGTTTTGTTAGTCTTTAAGGTGCTACTTGATTATTTGTTGTTTTTTAAGTTTTTCCTGCTTCAGACTAACGCGGCTACCCCTCTGAAGCATTAGAAGATATGTTTTTGAAATATTCAGTTTATAAATGAACAGTATTTGCATCAGAATCTGAACTCTACCAATCAGGGAAGAGAAATTTCTCACTTGGTCCCATGTACTCAATTGAAGCCAGCTAATCCAGCTTGAATACCAAGGATTGACAACTCAATATACAAGGCTCATGAATGAACCAGACAACAAAATTTGTCAGACAATATTCTGAAATAAACCCAAGGGGCAAACAAATTAGGGGAAATCTTCAACCATTTGAAATAATGGGCTTGGTAGTGTGAATAAGAAGGGTTATTTCAAAATAACTCCCTAGTGTAGACCAGGGCTTAGAGAGTTGCCCTACAACAGCTAAGGGCAAGAGTGTACACAGCAGAAAAGAGGATTTCCAGGATTCTCTTCATGAAGGAAGATTCCAGAAAAAAATAGATTTACACATTAAATTTTCTGTGAAGTTATTTGTGTAACTTCTTAAGATTTAGTCATAGACAAGAACTTTTTATGTATCATACCACATCAGATCAAAGGTTCATGGTATTTTGCCTCAAGGGAGAGTGGAGGAGATCTATAATGCACTTCACTTAATGGGCCTTCTGAAGATAGAGTCTTTCTTGTCCCAGCATGGGCTACACAAGGCCTTAGGCCCACAACTTCAGTTTGTAGAGAATCCTTATTTTACGTGCTAAGTCCTGTGTCCTAGGCTATATTAGTCCTTCATGTATGATAGTTTTTAAAAAGAAGAAGCATGCTCCACCTTATATGGGGGGGAGGGAATCTTTGAGGTAAGGCCTTGGGAGTGGGGGAGAGAACGGCTTAGATTCCCCTTGCTCGTTTTTTTCAGTATTAGTCTGCTATAAAGGAAGGTGTCTGGGCGCTACAACTAATACCCCTTACCTCGCGCAAGGAGAACTGAATTTCCTCAGTATCCCTCTGAAGCAGTGCCTCATGGCATAGAAAGTCTAGCTCTTTAGTCAAATATAAAACCCTTCACACTTCTGGGAGTTAACATACTTCCCTCTCTCACTGCTGTAGGGAATAGAGGGCTTCCAGCCATCGTGGTCAACTCAAGAGACCACCGGAGCTGATAGTGTTTGTAATTTGAGCAAAAGAGCCAGCATCTCAAAGCTAAGGATTCTAACATGCTCTGTGACTAGGTATTGGGTGCCAATAGGAAAAGATTACAACCAGGTTGCTTCAAATGCAATTATTTCCTTTTGGAAAAGAAAACACTCATCAGAGCCCAAATTCACAGCACTACCATTCATTACATATCTTTATCCCATTGCTACACTCTTGTACAGATTTACCCAAAACAGATCCACCATCAGCAGCTACCATTCCTTTCAAAATCTCCTCCAAAATGCCTAGGAAAGGGATTTATATAACAGACTCTCTTTCCCCGCATGTATCTCTGTAAAGCTCAGAGTAGCGTGGGACCAGAGGGTTTTCTTAAAGGGTCAATACAGCTGTGGGGGAACCAACAAGAGATCAAGTCTTCAGGTACCAACAGAACTTCTAAAAGCACAGGTGTTTCCTAGCCAAACATTTGCATTTTTTCCTTATTCCAGTTGACAAGATAGCACTTCCTTCAGGTCCTCCTGAAAGACTCACTGTGACTGAACCCATCACAGTGTTGTGAATTCCATGTGGCCTTTCTGCCAGCCATTGTCAACAGCAAACAGGGTCCAAGTTCAGTATTCTAAAGGTTTCTTCTGAAAACGCAGATAACAGGAATACACACTTCCAGCTAGAAACTTGGAAAACTATAGTTAATACTTCCCACCTTGCAAGTCCTGAGTCTGGAGTTTAAGATAATTGCAGTTCTCGTTGGCCACTGTTGCTTTCATAGCCAATGGGAGTGACAGGAAGTGATGGGACACGGGGGGGGAGGGATAGCTCAGTGGTTTGAGTGTTGGTCTGAGCACTGGCATACTAAACCCAGGGTTATGAGTTCAATCCTTGAAGGGACCATTTAGGGACCTGGGGCAAATCTATCAGGGATGAATCTTGGTCCTGCCATGAGGGCAGGGGACTGGACATGATGACCTCTCAAAGTCCCTTCCAGTTCTATGAAATAAGTATATGGCTTCCCACCACAAACAGTAATCCTCAGCCATCAAGAGCTGAGATTTCCTGATTCCTGCATAGGCACAGAGGTGTGGGGCAATTGCCCCCAGGTGCCATGCTAGGGGGGCACCAGTCTGGGGGGGAGGAGCAAGCACACACTGTGCAGGCTCACCTGAAGCTTAGATCAGTGAGCCGGCAGCTGGGCCACGTGCTGCTGTCAGGAACGCAGAAGCAGCCAGAAGAAACAGCCTCTTTTAAAAGTAAGATTAACTTGCCTGTCCAGTTCCTCTGGCTCTGTGGGAGGAAGATTTGGTTGTGGGAGGTGTTGGGGGTGCCTGGCTCTGGCATCAGCTTGTAGAAAACCTGCCAGTCTCCAGCGGCAGCCCCTGGTCAGGCAGGCCAGGGCCAAGGGGCATGGAGCAGAGGGTGGGGGGCCAGAGGCGTGTAAGGGCGTGTAAGCAATGGCATGGAGAGAGTACCATTTTATTAATATCAGCAGAACTGACTTAAATGAGGCCTGTGTGTTGTGTAGTCTTGCCTTGATCTTTGTATTCGTGCCTGTCAGTGTGAGAGAAGCTATTTGTATATATTTGCTTGCATATGCAACCACACTTAAGTTGAGGCCCTCAGCATGTTCTGTAAGTATCTGTGCGGTCCCCGGGGCTTTAAAAGTTGAGTTGCCCTAGCTCATCCCTGACAAGTGTCTGTCTAACCTGGTCTTAAATATCTCCAGTGATGGAGATTTCGCAATCTCCCTAGGCAATTTATTCCAGTGTTTAACCACCCTGACAGGAAAGAAGTTTTTCCTAATGTTCAACCTAAACCTTCCTTGCTGCAATTTAAGCCCATTGCTTCTCATCCTAACCTCAGAGGACAATGAGAACAATTTTTCTTCCTCTTCCTTATGATACTCTTTTAGGGGATGTCTACACTACAGCACTAATTCGAACTAACTTAATTTGAATTAGTTAATTCGAACTAAGCTAATTCGAATTAGTGCAGCTAGACTTAAAAACTAGTTCGAATTAGCGTTTTGCTAATTTGAACTAGCATGTCCACACAGAGTGGACCTGAACCGAGGTTAAGGCTGGCCGGAAGCAGTGCCGGCAGGGCATCAGATGAGGACTTAGAGCGTGGAGCTGCTGTCTCAGGCTAGTCCCTGTGCTTAAAGGGAC
This sequence comes from Pelodiscus sinensis, assembly GCF_049634645.1. NCBI lineage: Eukaryota > Metazoa > Chordata > Testudines > Trionychidae > Pelodiscus > Pelodiscus sinensis. The sequence continues at coordinate 21,690,035 of NC_134725.1, read as the reverse complement.
TCGACCCCCACCCCGGACAGACAGTTCTCAGGGTTCCCCGCTTGCAAAGCAGTCGTGGCTTGGAGTGCCCGGAGTGCCCACAGCACTCGGCCATCAGCCCGGCTGCACTTACCATAGGCTACCATCCGGAGGTAGGAGGTAATCGGGGGGCTGCAGGAGAACTTCCACCCCCAGAAGCCCACAGAGCTAGCCCAATCCTCCCCATCGGGGGTGCGTACCCCATTCCTCCCTCACCTCCTTCCACTTACCCTTCGCTAGTCCCCCTTCCTGAGGTACAAAATAAAGAAAATGTGTGTTCAAAAATAGAATCTCTCTTTATTGAACAAAACTGGGGGAGACTGGGAAAAAGAGGTGGGAGAGAGGAAGAGAAAGGGTGGGAGAGGGGAGGGCAACTAAAATGATCAGGGGTTTGGAACAGGTCCCATATGAAGAGAGGCTAAAGAGACTGGGACTTTTCAGCTTAGAAAAGAGGAGACAGAGGGGGGATATGATAGAAGTCTATAAAAGCAAGAGTGGTGTGGAAAGGGTGCATCAAGAAAAGTTCTCCATTAGTTCCCATGATAGAAGGACTAGCGGACACCAAAGGAAAGGAATGGGTAGCAGGCTTCAAACTAGTAACAGAAAGTTGTTCTTCACAAAGCAAAGAGTCAACCTGTGGAACTCCTTGCTGCAGGAGGCTGTGAAGGCTAGAACTAGAACAGCGTTTAAAGAGAAGTTAGATCAAGTCATGGAGGTTGGGTCCATGGAGTGGTATTAGCCAGGGGGTAGAAATGGTGTCCCTACCAAAAGTTTGTGGAAGGCTGGAGATGGATGGCACGAGACAAATGGCTTGGTCACTGTCTTTGGTCCATCCCCTCCAGTGTACCTAGGGTTGGCTGCTGTCAGCAGACAGGCTACTGGACTAGATAGACCTTTGGTCTGACCCAGGACGGCCATTCTAAGCTTAGGGCTTAGGGTCAGGGGTCTCAGTGGACCACCTTGATTTTCATGCACACCTGCTCCTGGGTGGCCAGGCTGGCAGCTCTCTTGCCCTAGACGGCCACTTTCCTGTGCCTAGTGCGGAGTTCATGGACGAGGTCCACGATGTCTGCACTAGACCAGGCGGGTGCCCACCTCTTGCGGTCCTGGCCAGGCTCCCGAGAGCCATCAGCCTGCTCCCGGGAAGAGGCGGAGGACTGGGGGGCATCGGGTGGCTGGCTCGTGCCGTGCCAGGTGCAGGGTCTGCTGGCTGGGTGCTGGCAGGCTTGCACCTGGCACGGGCACCGTAGCCAGCCTGTGCCCCTTTAAGGGGTCCTGGGCCGGGAGGGGGGCATACAAGTTTCCCTGGTGGTGCCCAGAGTGGCCACCAGGGAAAGCTGGAGAGGGCTAGCCTCCCACTAGTTCGAATTAAGGGGCTACACAGCCCTTAATTTGAACTAGTAAGTTCGAACTAGGCTTAGTCCTTGTGGAATAAGGTTTACCTAGTTCGAACTAAGCGCTCCGCTAGTTCGAATTAAGTTCGAACTAGCGAAGCGCTAGTGTAGCGCCTATGAAAGTTAATTCGAACTAACGTCCGTTAGTTTGAATTAACTTTGTAGTGTAGACATACCCTTAGATACTTAAAATCTGCTCTCATGTCCTTTTTCGGTCTTCTCTTTTCCAAGGTAAACAAGACCAATTCCTTCAGCCTTGCTGCATATCTCATGTTCTCTAGACCTTTCATCATTTGTATTGATCTTCTCTGGACTTTCTCCGTTTCTCCATGTTTCCTGAAATGTGGCGCCCAGAACTGGACACAATACTCCAGCTGGGGCCTAATGTAGATGGCTCATTCTCTGCCTAAGGGACATGAGACTAGGCGGGTTAATTTCTAATCCTCCTGTTTATTCTTTCCTAAGCCAGGAGGGGACAGTGGTTCTGATGGGGGCTCTGCAGGAAGGCAGCCTGCACTGCCCCCTGCCTGAAACCTTGTGTAGCTGTTAAATATCTGTCCAGCCCACCCTAGAGGTGATTGCATTTCAGCGTGCCTGAAGCAACACTGCACCAGCAATGGACAAGAGAGTTCACAATTCTAAGGAAGAGTAGAAGGGAGAACAGCAAAATAGAGACAATGGATTTCAGGAAGGCGGATTTTGGTAAGCTCAGAGAGCTAATAGGTAAGGTCCCAAGCTAAAGGAAGGAAAAACATATCTATGCCATGGGCTGTGAGCAGCAGGGACTGAATCTGGAACCAATGCACTTAAATGTATGGGTCCCTACTAGCTGTGCCGGAAAGCTGACTTCCATTAACTATCCATTATCAACCTATTTCTGTAGCCCATCTGCTACGGGGGAGAGGAGGCCAGGAAAGTAGACAGCGCACCAGAGTGAGCACCTCTTAGCATTCTTGTATCTACCATACTCCTCTACTTCCCCATCTCCAAAGACTATCACTCTGTTTACTTCCTAGCTACCACTCTAATGTAGTGTCCCCTTCCTGAAAATCACTGACATCTGAAACAATGAACCACAGACCTGACGATGTAAGAAGAGTTAATTCCAGTGAAAGAGAGAGTCCCTCAGCATGCTAAAATTTCTTTTATGAATCATATATTGTAGTGCCTCTCATTGGATAGCTTCCCACATTTGTCCTTTCATAGGTTGAAAAGTATGGTTCCTAGCTGCCTGAACTGGGAAACTGTGCATGTGGAACTGCTGTGCAGTTACTGGTGACATCCACCCAATGCTTCAAATAGCTCATTGTAGTTGCTGCACTGTAGCACACTGCTGCACCACATTTCCATCTGATATGTATCAAACATCACATTGTTTATTTAAAAGATATATGGAGCACCACTTTACAATAAGTGGCAAATCATTATTTAATTCCTTTGGTACTCACTGAAATAACACCAATCAAAACTAATGCATCTGCTAGCTAAATATGAATGTAAGCACCCATTAAAATGCTAACATTCGTGAAAACTGTTTATTAAAATAAAGTGATAAGCATCTCCTTGTGATTTGGTAATCAGTCTATGTCCCCTTAAGGCACAGTTCATACACTGGCTTTTTTGGAACTGGAATATGTTTGAAATGTCCCACCAGCTTGTATTTCCCTTTATTCAAAATACATAATTTAGCCTTTGCAAGCAGCCCTGGAAACAACATTCTTTTTATTCTTGAAGACATACAAACCATGTCAACACTAAATATAGGAATTGTAAAATAAGATCACCAGTGCTTGCAGGAGAGACATGGTCATTATAAGGAATCTCAGATGGACAAACCTTTCCCTTCCGGAGTCAAGTGGATTGGGTTGAAGGGGAGAGCAGAGCTCTGAGCCAGCAGGTTACATGCCCTCCAGGCATGAACTATAAGACTAGTTCAACCTGTTTCTTCCCTTTCCCCCCGCCCATTCTAATGATAGAACTAAACAGACTCTGTAAGGAGGCTCTTTATTTTCTGCTGGCCTGTGCTGTGGGTCAAGAGCTGAAATCACTGAGAAGCTGGAATCTCAGAGAGCTGAAATCACTAGGTTTAGCCCAGATCCAAACCCATTGGCAGCAGACAGCCAGTTGGCACGAGCAAGTGGCCAGCAGGTGGCTGGCAGGAGCAAGCAGCCAGCAGGCAGCTGGTGGAAGCAGCAGCAAGGAGGCTTGCAGGAACAGGTGGCTGACAGGAGCAAATGGCCAGCAGGTAGCTGGCAGGAACAGTGGCAGGTGGCCAACAGAGTGGGTGAGATGCCTCCTATACCCATCTCCAAGGATGGGAGGTAAACTCTGCAAATCACCTCTGAGCTCTGATCTGCCCTGACCAAGGGCAGCAACTGTGAGGGGTAAAGAGAGATGTTGGGCATGTGAATAAGATACTTATCTTGCTGGACTTGTGAGCCTGAGAGGCAAAGGACATTGCTCAATCCACTTGAGCTGGGACAGTTACTTGTGGGTTGGTTATGAACTCTGTGGTGTTTTCCCAACTTAATGTCATGTTACTTCTCTCCCTCTTTCATTAAAGGTTACTGGGGAGGGGAGGAGAGGGCAAGCCAGTTCTGTGTGGGATGGATGAAAAGGAACACCTAGATATTGAACCTGGCCCTAGCTGCTGCCAGCACTACCTGGCAAAAGGGTTCCATTAGCAAATTTGTAGTCTTTCAGTATCTTTTTTGCAACTGTGGCTGGCAATGTGTTCTTGGCTGGAGAATCCAGGTCACACATGGTTCATTAAAGTTATTGATGATTATCATCCCAAGCAGTATTCTAGAAGCACATAATTAAACTTAATCTTTGAAGAATTCAAAGTATAATTGATCTTTCCTCCAGTAGGTGTAGCAGTGCACATTTGAATAGCTACCTTATGATGAGGTTATGTCTCCCTTTGAAGCACTGGGCACCAGCCAGTGCTGAAGACAAGATACCAGTCATGAGGAAGGGAGGCTACACGCATATTGGAAGAGGTGGTATAATGAAAGCCCAAAGCTGCTGGACTTTGAGTCAGGAGCCCTGGATTCAGTTCTATAGACTTTCTATATGACACTGTGAATTGAGCTACCTAGTTACTGTCTGTAAAATGGGGGAAAGATTTCTCTACCTCAGAAGAGTATTGTGAGAGAAAAACTGTTAAAAACTGTAAAGAATTTGGGTGGGATAAGACTCATCTAAGTACAGTATATATGATTTAGTTGACACTCAAAGGCTATGTTGATGGTGGCCACCTTGTCTTTGTAAGAAAATTAAGACCACTCACTTTATGATCCTTCCCTGGCCTCAAAGGATGCCCGAGACTCATCCAGGCTGTGAGGCATCAGCTCCAGGGTGATCTTGGTTTCAGAGCTGGCTGTGTCATGGTCCTCCTCCTTCTTCTTTTGCTCCACCTCATCCCCAGCTGTGATCCCTGGGTGGGCAACAACAGGTGTCTCCAGCACTGAGTCCAGGAGCTGCACTGCCCCCCCTAGGGTGCAGTGCAGGTCTTCAAAATAGGGGCAGGAGTGGGGTTCTGCCCCAGAGTGGGAGCTGCACTCCCTCATCCTGGTGTAGGCCTGGTGGAGCTCCTTAACCTTATTCCAGACCTGCCCCTGGTCTTACTGACCAGGCTATTGGCCATCTGGCTGTCGATGTCAGTGTTGTGCCATCTGGAGTGGAGATCCTGGAGGTTTTCCTCCTTGTCCCACACCTCAATTAAGGCCAGGATCTCCATCCCAGACCAGGATGGTGCATACTTCTGTGGTGCCTGGCAGGCTCCTGGGAGTTATCAGAGTGCTCCCTGGGATGGGTCGGGGGCTCTTGTGGGGCTTGAGAGTCTGCCATTCTGGCCAGATGATGTGCAGTGGCAGCTGCAGAGTGGCTGGAGGCTGTGAGGGCCAGGTTCCTGCCACAAGCCCTTTGCCCTGTGTCTGCAGCTTTAAGAGCTGCAGGGGAAGAGGAACTATAGAATCCTGAGGAGTGTGAATAGAGTGGCCAGCAGTGCATCTGTGGGATTTCCTGGAGGCCCCTTATTTAGAAAAAAAACACTGGTGTGCTGCATCCACACACACCCTCTTCCAAAATAGCTATTTCAGAAGAGGCATTATTCCTCGTGCAATGAGGTTTTAGAAACGTTAGGAAAAGTGGTTTGTTATTTAGATTTTCTTTCTAAATAACATAATTGCTGTGTAGATGCTAGCATTGTTATTCTGAAATAACAGCTATTATTCTGGAATAACAGTGTAGTGTAGACAAAAATATAGCAGATATTCTAACTTTTTTGCTTCATAAATGAGAAAGGGGAGAGAAGGTAAGAGGGTGGGGAATATTTTAGCCCTGGTACGTTGCTGCATTTTCAATTTCCTGCCTGAAAATACCATGACTCTCCAGATTAAAAGTGTGTACCGCAACATAAGAAAAGATCTAACACTGATTATATGTCCAGGGAAGAAGAAGATCTTAACAAAACATGGACAAATTAATAAAGAAGAAGCTACTGTGAGCCTTTCTATGTTCTGAAACAGCTTAAAAATGTATGGGTAACTATGTTTATTCAATTATTTTTTATCTCTTTGTTCCCATTGGGACCAAAAAAACAAATGCCTGCATTTTCCATGGTTTACCGAAAGCTATGCTATGAAATCAGCCACTTTTAAATATATTTATTAGACTGGTCAAGAATTTTCCATCTGAGCTATTTGCAGTATCAAGCATTTTTATGGGACACCATCTTTTTCAGTTTTGGTGGGGTTGGTTAAAAAATTAAAATTTCTGCAAAATAAAATCCTTAAAGAAAGCTCTGGGACTCAGTTGAAGATGTTAACAGGCTCAATGTTACAATGTACTTACATTCTTATACATCTCATGTAAATAGTACTTGCCACCATGTCTGAATGAATTACACATCATAAATCATAGATCATAGAACTATTACACTTCAGGACAGCTGTTTAAAAATAGCACAACAGAAATTCCCTTGGATTTTTCATTACCATTGCAAGAAATCCTAAGTGCTGAGGTTAAAGCATCCAATCCATTTGCAAATCAGAAAACTTTGGGTGAGGACATCAAAGGGAAAGAAGTGTGATGCAGTGAAATCTAATTCCAAGACTATATCAGCTTGCAAAATAAAAATAAAGCAAACTAGGAATGTTAAAAAGCTAACAAAGAAAGCAACAAATGATCTGGTAGCACTTTATAGACTAACAAAACATGTAGATGGTATCATGAGCTTTCATTGTCTTCTCATTTAACAAAAGTTTTATTAATAATTAATTGTCTGCCAGCTTACTAGCATTCCCTTTGGGCAGCTGACTATAAAATGCCTTAGATTTCCAATCCAAACATCATTCAAGGATAACATCAAGTGTACACATGGTTTTGGAGAATTGGTGTGGAAGTAACTGGTTTGTTGCCTAAAACAAATTATTTCCCCATCTCCTACAATCATCTCTTCTCTTCATCCACGGGTTTTTGTTTATTGCAATTTCAGCCAAACAGAAAACGCTAGTCATAGAAGAGTTGTCTCCTCTGTTCCTGGGCAGCGTGTGTCTTTTCATGACACCCTGATGTGCTCTTGGCTTGTGTAATCTGAGGCCCAGTGTAGTGACACAGTCATTGAGGGAAGCCTTTTTTGGCTGCTACTTCATAGGGGGAAACCAGTTTTAGTCTGCTGCAAGGAGCAGATTAGCAACAGATGCAGGGACAAATCTTGGCTTTAGAATTGAAGGCAGCATTTAGGGATCAGTTCTCCAGCTAATGCTGGCCTTCAGTTCTTATCAGTGTTAATCAGACTTACACACTTGCAGACACCTTAAGAGAGAGACAGAGAAAATAGCAGCTAAATGCAAACAGAAAGAGCAATCTTTTGCCCTCAGATTTTTGCCAGCCTTAAAAAAATACATTTTCCATTTTTAAGAACCTAACATCTTTCCAGTTGTGTTTTTTTTGTTCAGATGAGCTCCTGCAGTTGCTCAGATGAGCTCCATTGCACAGAAGGGAAATCTCCATGATTTACCACTACATGGCCTAGCCACAGAACACTGGAGAGCTCTCCCAAATGGAATCTCCAGGAATAAAGAGGCTTGCCCATCTCTACTACAAACTAATATCTGTGCCAGAAGCATGTGTCATACCAGCCCTACAGCAAGAATGGGAAAAAAAATGCTGTTGTCCTTTGGACCCTGATCCAGCAAAGCACTGACTATGTCCTTAATTTCAAGTATTGCAAAGAGCCCTATTAACTTCAATGGGATTACTCACAGGTTAGAAATGAGGATGCGCTTAAGGGCTTTAGTGGATCAGGGCCTTTAAAATCAAGAGTCAGTTCACTGAAGTCATGAAGCCACCCAGATTCTGATCTCCTTTACTCTAGTGTAAATGCCGAGTAACTATTGATTACCATATGGTTACATTGGTGTATGTGCATGCAGAATTTGGCTTAAGGAAGCTACACCAGTGTAAAAGAAATTAGAATCCAGTTCCAGAGGGTATGTCTACACTGAATGGCTATTTCAAAATAAGTTATTCCAGAATAGTTATTCTGAAATAGCTTATTTCAAAATAGCACATCTACATTGCAGGGAAGCCTCAATTAGTCCAAGGCAGGTTTCCCTAATATAGACATGCTATCTCAGTTTTGAACCCCAGGAGGCACTGGGGAAGGAATAACTTAGAATGGCCCGGTGAGGTGCTATTTCAAAATAGCAGCAGTGAAGCATCTACACACACCTTATTTAGAAATAAGTATTTCAGAATAGGCATTATTCCTCATAGAATGAGGTTTACAGATTTTGGCATAAGCATCTGTTATTTCGAAATTATTTCAAAATAATGGAATGGCTGTGTGGACACACACATTATTATTTCAAATTAACTCTAGTTATCTTGAAATAATGGTGCAGTGTAGATGCACCCAGAGTGTTTTCAATAAATTTTCTTGGACTTCATTAAATAACACATTTACCTAATATTCCCTGTGCATTAAATATACATTAAAAAATCCTCACTCCTACATGGACAACTGAAATCTTCCCCTATTCTTGCAAGCTTCCATTCTGAACTAGTAAGCGAATGAGGGAAAGGGAAAGCTGTTTTCAGAGTACAGAGGTACTGACAGTTTATGGGAGAGTCTGAAAGTTATTCCCCATAGAAACAATTCTGTTTTGTAGCATAATGTGGTCCTCATTCATGTGTCTTACACCATCAGTGCTGTCCTTCCCTAGTAAACTCCAGAAGAGAGATGGCAATGCAACATCACCTGCACCAACTGGTCTTTTTAGTCAAAGGAGACGTTGTGTAAACTTAGTCCTAGAGCTGGATTTCCTCTCTGTTGTAAATAAAGATATAAAAAGATATGGGACGTTTAATAAGGTCTTGGTAATGTGGGAATATTTTACTTGTGTGTCGGTGTACATGTGCACATGTACACACCCAGGCAGACTGTAAGGATGTTTATGTGATCATTTCCTGCAAAGTGAGGGTAGCTTTTCTTCATATATATATATATACAGAAATATTACTGGACATATTTTTTAAATTAAAGATGAGGGAATAAGATGGAGACTGCCAGGAGGAGTGGACTCTACACAGAATGGTGACACAACTTTCCCCCACTGGCTTCAGCAGTATTAAACACAGAGAGGAGAAGAATTGGTAGCATTTGTTCAGCCACAGCTAGCATGTGTCCTTGGCAGAGGATGTACTAGGAGAATTTGGCAAGCTGCCATTGTTGGGGCTCTAAAGATTATACCAGTCCACCTGTTACGTGGGTGGCCAGAAGTAATGTGTGAAAGTGATTGTGGGGAAGAAATACACCAAAATTAGATAATAAAATATGTAAAATAATTTGGGAGTGACCTGAGATATCACACTACTTAGCCAACAGGGGCTTGAAGTCCATTGAAGACAATGGAGTCATTCAACTGACTTCACAGGGGTTTGAATTTGACCCTTTAACTTCAGACAGCTGGGAATAGAACATTCTGTTTCTGGCAGTCATAAAACATATTGGCTTATGAAGTGCCAGTAATGGGAGCCTGAGAGAAGGTCACATTACTTGGGATGTGATTTCCTTAGGGCAGAGTGCGTCTTTTTCTTCTGCATTCATACAGCACAGTGGTCCACAATTAAGGCCTTTAGGCATTATGGTAGTACAAATTACTTTTCCCTTCCTACACAGCAAAACACTGATGCAGAAAGAGAGCCAAGATGGGGAAAGAAGCAACATATTCAGAGTGAAGGGTTCAACTGGACTCAGTTAAGTTCAGATGCCCTGGGCAAGGGGGCTTATTGGCCAAGTTGGCCAAGAAAAAACAAAGGCCCACCAATGGGGGGAAAGACAAAGAAAGGAGTTGCCATGGGTCCCGGAATTCCTGGCCACTCCTACTACAGAAGTGGCTTCAACCAGAGCCCGAGGCCCTTTAAATCACTGTCAAAGAGCTTCATGGAGCACTCTGGATGGTTCTAAGAGTTTACTGCTCTTAGCCCCACCCTTTCTGCCTGAGGCCATCTCCCATCTTGCCCAGGCATCCCAGCAAGTCTATCAGCCCCCTTGTAGTTACATATCTTTTATTCTGTCATCACCACGGTCAAATTATTATTGATGATCTAAATACTTGCTGATCATTTCTGATCAGCTTCCTTCCATGCTATCGCCAAATGCTTTTCACAATGCAGTAGTATCACTGGGTATACTCCAGAATAGTAGCCCAAATACTCACATCAGTTACTGCATGTATAGGTTTGGAAATATCTACATTAATGTCAACTGATGCTACATCTAGACTGCAGGCTTCTTTTAGATGAACCTTTTCTGGAAGAGATCTTCCAAAAAAACTTCTTCTGAAAGAGAGCATCCACACTGCCAAAGAGCATTGAAAAAGCAATCTGCTTTTTCAAAAGATACCCTAACAGATTTATTGGAACATAAGCTTTCATGGGCAAAGACCCACTTCATCAGATGCATGTAGTGGAAATTCCGAAGGCAGGTATAAATATACAGGCATAAGAAAAGAGTACCAATCAAGAGTAAGGCTGGAGATAACGAAGTCAATTCAATCAGGGAGAATGAGGCCCAGTTCTAGCAGCTGATGTGGAGGTGTGAACACCAAGAGAGGAGAAGTTACTGGAATTTCCACTACATGCATCTGACGAAGTGGGTCTTTACCCAAAAAAGCTTATGCTCCTCTTATTGCTAACATGCCTGTAGAAACCTTTCTTGGTACCTTTCACATCCCTTGCTAGCTGCAATTCCACTTGTGCTTTCGCCTTCCTGATAACTCCCCTGCATTCTCAAGCAATATATTTAAACTCCTCCCTAGTCATCTGCCCAAGTTTCCACTTCTTGTAAGCTTCCTTTTTGTGTTTAAGCTCACCAAGGCTGTGTCCCTGATAAGCCAATCTGGTCACATACCATATGTAGCCAGACAGGAACCCCCCTTGTAACATCCATCTTTGCTTGCCTGGAGCATGCAGGGCACACAGAGCAGTAAAAGCCTTGAGTAGGAGGCTCAGGATATGCAGGCTGCTGTGACTCTGAATGGCTGTAAACAGAGATATGCCAATTGCTGACCAAGAGGCTGCCAAGAAGTGCCCTTGACTAAAATCCCATATTGATATGAACACACAGCCGTCCGCGGGGGGAGGAATCTCTCGCCCAGTAAAAAAATGTCTAGTACTCACAATTTAGTTATCTCTCTTGCAAATGTAAATTAACTTGAAACTCCCTTGTAAGAACTGGCGCCACAAAATGGACCAGTACAATTTGGCAACTTAGATAAGAAAGAGGATACGGGCCCTTATTGGTATAAAGATGGGTCCAGCAGCACATTTACTCTGAGCGTCAATCTACCATCTATCTGCTGGTCGGGTTTGGTGTTTGACCTCCTGAGGTTCTACGGGGATGCCCACCCCGTATTCGTCTTTCCTAGGAATTGAGGGACCGGCCCTGGCTTGACCCACTGGAGTCGAGAGGCACAGAAAGGGGTAAAAACTGTACCTGGATGTGGTCCTTTGTCTTAAGTATACACATAAACTTAGAGCTCTTTAAAGATTAAGCTGTCACTTGGTACCATTATTTCTATTTTCTATCTTTATTTTCTTTGTAACCATTTTTAAGATATATATTTGCTAGCAGTTAAGAAATAGAGCAATAGTCATTGTAACCATAAGATCTGTATTTGCTAGCAATTAAGAAAGAGAACAATAGCCATTGTAACCATATGATTTATAAGCTTCTTTAATAAACCTGTAACTGTTTAAGTTTTAACCTGACTCCTTCAGTTGCTGTAACAGAACCAAGCACAATTTAAAAGAACTTCAGTCGGTCATAAGGAACAGGTATAGGAAGAGCTTGGGGGTTTGGACTGTGTCACTCCCAGGTGACAGATCCGTTGGGGCATCTCTCAGTCTTCCCTAGACTGCCCGCTGTGAAGGGATCTTGTATCCTAGCAGCTAAAATCTGAGATGTAATAAGCTCTTCCTATGAACAGGGGGACGGGACCCCAGTCCTAGCAGTAAAGTCACGGATGTTAAACCTTTTCTCAGCACACACACACACACACTGCCCTGACTGTCGGCTGACAGAATTGGCATAGTTGGCAGGATTGTGTTATTGGTTCAAATACAGCAGCATGAAGCCAGTCATGATTGACATGGATTTTAGCTGTATAGAGAAAGAGTTTGCCCAAGTGGGATGGGGCGACCCTAAATGGGATAAAGAGATGTTAGGGAAAGGTTCTTGCATCTGGCTGTTAAAGGGTGTGTGGCAAGCATCCTGTACTAGCTACTGGAACTTAGTAACAGAGCTGATAAGGGTACAGAGAGAAAAATACGAACTCTGGGAACAATGCCAGAACCTAGATACCCGGGTGCAAATCCTAAATAAGGACATGGAGCACCTACAGGAACGGCTCCTCCCGAGGCTAGAGAGGAGAAGGAGAAAGTAATTAATGGAGAAAAATGAGCTCTTGGAGCTGGCTTTAAAACTTTGCTAGTTCAAGGCCCCGCTCTCCCGCCTTCCACTTTAACCAAGATAAAACAGTACAGCATTCCAGCTGAAGCTATGTCTCCGGTCTCTGAACTAATTAAAGATCTGGAAAACGGGGAATCTTAATTTGTACCTACTCCCCGTATAATTTGCTCAGGAAGCACGCTCGCTGGGAATGAGCCTCCACCCACGAGGAAGCTCTGAGACAGCTGATAACGAAATACACACTTATCAATCTATGGGTCCAATTCACCCTAATGCCCCATTTCATTTTCACCTCACTATGGCAAGAAGGAGAAACTGTACCCGCTGCCCCACACAATTTGGCTCGAAGTTATGGCAGGGGTCACAGTCAAATTACATGCCTTATGAAAAAGTGCTTTTAACAGCCTACACAGCACTAAGGGAAACAGAGGCGCTAACCCAAGCTCAAGCCATAACACTTCACACTCCTCTCCCAACCATTAAGCCCATATTGGAGGGAAAGGAGTTGCCACCGGGAATAGCCCAAAAGAAAATGACTGTCCAAAGATGAGCACTCTATTTACACCACAGACTTTGCTGCAGTATGGATGTTATGAAAACCCTATACTGTAAAGTTTAAAATTAGTAATAGCTGACTGCAATACACATTTGGATTTACCTACTGAAAGGAATCAGGAAGTGTGGGGAGCTAATTGGGAAAGCCCACCCTCCTTACCAAATTGTTTTAGATGTGGAGACCTACTTAGCCTTGCTGTGAGTGACCACTCCTATCCTCCAGGCTTGTTTTATGTGGTGGGCTAGGTCTTCTCCTACCAGCATAGGAATGGGGGAGTCCGCATAAATTGCACAAGTCCAATTTCTGGAGCAGTGTTTGTATTGAAATTGCAACTCGGCTGTAGGCAGATAGAAAGAGTCTGCCTTGAAGGGTTGAATGGTGACTCGGGCATCTGGGATAATGAGTTTGGGGTCCATAGGGATTGGTGGATCACTGACACCTATGCTCCAGTGTCCCTCCACGCAACAACTTTCCTTCCATCTCACTCAGTCTCCCTTTGTTCTAGGGGTAACTGTGAGGCATCTGGGCCTAAAGTTTCTTGGGGTGACCCCAGTGTGATGAGGTGATGTCTGTTGGTACTCTTGGGACAGTTGGCCTTTACATGCCCCAATTCATTACGTTTAAAACATCGCACGGCTGTCATATTACTGGAGCGAGGTGGGTTGCCAGAAGACGCAGGGAAGGGATAAGAGAATGGTCTCCCTTGACTTGTAAAGGGCCCTTCCCTGTGAGGTGGGTGCTTGGAGAGCCCCCGGTTGTAGGATGCCATCTCTGGATGTCCCTTCTGGTTCCTCTATAACCTGATTTCCATACTACTTTTCCCTCTCAGCTCCACCCATATGGCACCAAGCACACCTGCCTCTCTTAGGAATTGAGGCTTTCCATCTAGGATATACCCTCTTATATCTCCAGGAACACTCTCTATGAAATGTTCCATCTCCATCAGGAGAGACAGCTCTTCCCAGTTGTCATCTCACCTGAGATCCATGTTCCCCAGCTTTTGGCTACTGATGGGCATGTTCAGGAAATAGCATGCCCTGAGTCCACTTTGGCCTCTGAACCGACAAAGGGCCTGATTGGTAGTGTCAAAGCTGTTCCCCACTCTGGCACGATGAATGCAGAAGTGAGGGCCAACAAGAGCACTTCAAAATCTTGCCTCTACAGGCTTTGATATAAAAACTTCCCCCCACAAAATCCTAATACACAGATTTTGGGGGACCCACTGCCACCACCCAAGTAATTCCAAGAAAACCAGGAAAGAGATCACTTGGGAAATCTCCTCTCTCAGGTAAAACGCTTCCCCTGCCCCAACCTCTGTTTTGCTTGGAGTCGGGAAAAATAGAGGGAATCCACAGACAACAATGGACTCTGCCCTTGTAACTAGGCACTGAGTCCTAAGGACACAACAATCAATCAATCCCGGTTAATTAGAAAAAAGAACAAATTTTTATTATCAAAACAAAGCTACAGTTGCAAGCATAGTAAAGTGGCTAGATGGACAGAGCCTCCAGTTGATATAGATATTCAGGGAAATCCCCTGGTCTAAAAGACTTAGTTACAAAAGAAAAAAAAACACAATTAACAGCTCAGACATTATTTCCGAATTCCAAACAAGGAAAACAAGAAATCCTGATGGACTATCTAAACTTTTCCCTACTTACACATTGTAAGAAGTCCATTCCTGGAGAGAGAAGTGTCTCCCATCTCCCTCAACATGTGGGAGAAACCACTCTAAATCTTAAACAAAGGACACAGAGCGAAAACCCCTCTTTTCCAGTTTGAAATTCCTACCTGCATTGTTATTGGCTGACCACCTGATCCCTGGCTACATTCAGGAGATATTAGTAAACCCCTTAGTCACCAGGTGCTGGTCAGCACTCCTGATTATGACAGGTAGTAAATCCTGTCATCAGTATGGCCTCTTGCTGAAACAGTTCATAATTGTTTACAGTGTCCCCTGATATGTCAGCTGCACCCTTAGTAAGGATCCAGTTATTTGAGATCTTAATTTCATCATGTATTGATTGGGGGGATGTTGTACCCCTGACTGGCCCTCTCAAAATTTAGGAAGAAGTCTTCTATATTATCTCCCATCTAGTACATGGAAAGTTTCCTGGGGTTTTGAATAGTGATTGGAGTAGGACTGTTGGGTGGTGCACCATGAGTGTCTGATGTTTTGGCTTTCTCCAGCACATCTTGGGCATCTGATCGCCTCATCTCAGCTTCCTTTTCTAAGTGTTTCATTTCCAGTGTTTCATTTCCAGTGCCACTACCACTTGCTTCATCTTTAGGAAGAACTCTGTCTCTTCCTTAGAGATCTGTCCACCTTAAGGACATTTTCCCATAAAGAAAATAGTGGTGAGGGAGGAGAAGGGCTGCCATCCACTGCTCCTGCCCCCATAAGGTTACTTCCCCCTGGCCTCAGAGGGACATGCTCCTGTCCCTGAATCATAGAACACTAGAACTGGAAAGGACTTTGAGAGATCATCAAGTCCAGTCCCTTGTTCTCACAGCTGGACCTAGTACCATCTAGACCAGGGCTGCCATTTGTTTGTGGCCTGTGGTGCAGTTTGGGTTTACACGGGGCTCAACATGCAGACAGGAGCCAAAACAAAAAGGTAGCCTATATAATGATCTTCTATTGATATGCATTTTAGTAGTTATATTCCTGGACTCTCATTGCTCATTAAAAGTGCTGGCACATGGGTGGAAATTGTGTAAATATTGCATTTTATTAATATCAGCAGAACTGACATGGGGCCTGCATGTTGTGTAGTCTTGCCTTAATCTTTGTATTCATGCCTGTCAGTGTGAGAGAAGCTATTTGCATATATTTGCATGTACATGCAATCACACTTAAGTTGCAGCCCTCAGCATGTGCTGCGAGTATCATTGTGGGCCCCAGAGCTTCCAAAATTGAGTAGCCCTGGTCTAGACTAGTGTTTCTTAAACTGTGTTCTGCTGTACACCGGTGTGCCATGAGGCAGTTGGAGGTGTGCCGTGGAGAACAACAGAATACAAAATGGCCTCCCTTAAAGAGGCAGGCAACCTTCTTCTTTTTTTGCTCAACAAAAAATCCTTGGAGTTCCTCATTAAAAAAAAAAAAGATTTTTTGGTGTTCCTTGGTCTTAAAAAGTTTAAGAAACATTGGTCTAGAAGACCATATTCTGAAAACAAATTGTCCAGGAGGACTCAGCTATATTTGTTCCCATCCCATGTAGGACAGGATTCTCAAACTCCCAGTTCAGGAGTCATCCCCAGCCAGACCAATTACATAATCCAGCCTGGAATTGCTTGTGGGGGGCTGTCCATAACCATTCCCCAAATCCTTCCCCTTTCTGCCTTGGCTCCACCCTCTCCCCAATGGCAACCTATTCTCAAGGATGCGGCCTGAAGGATCACCAGGGGGACCTGGCATGGAGTGGTAGCAGCAGTCAAGCCCCTTTCGCCTCCCACACTCTCCATGGTGGTAGGAACCAGGGAGAAATAGAGCACACCCACCAGGCAAACTCAGTCCCTTTTCCCACAGCTTCTGCCACTGTGAGGAGTGCAAGGGAGATCAACTGCTGCTGTCAAGTAGTTCCAGGCTTTCCCCTCACCAACCCATCATTCCCAAACCCTGTCTCCCTGGGATGGGGTGTCATGGTGGGTAGAGAGGGCAGAGTGATGGCAGGAAGAGTTGGGGCTTGAGGAACGGTAATGGGCAGCCCCATCCTCTCCCTGGGGCCACTGGTATTCCCAGCCTGGATTGCACAATTGCTCCAGCCAGGGATGGCCTGCAGGCTGGAAATTTGAGATCCTGATATAGGGGAAAGCTGGACCCATAGGGTTTTCATCTTAATATTTTAATTGTAAAAATGTTGTACCACAAACAATCCAAAATGCCATTCATTCTTTATAGCAGAACAGCTGTTTCACACAGTACAAAGACAGACCCTTTGTTCCTTGCACAAAACAGCAGGGATGCATGCACATCTCACCTCAACAGAGTAGCTTAGGGAACAGCACCCACTTATACCAACTCTGAACTTGACTCAAAGGATTTTGGTAAACAAAGCTTATGCAAACTGATGGATGGGTCAGCTGACCAAATAACAGATATGACTTTTGAGTATAATAAGTGTATGCAATGTGCTTGATGCACAATAGACATTCCTGGACCCAAAGTGGACATGGTACATTCTATTATGAAAGGGGTGAAATCTGGCTAAGTTGGGTTTTTTTCTCCATAGCTTATTCTTGTCTGAATGTGCAACGGTTATGTGATTTTATATAATATTTTATATTTTGTAATTCCTATTTTAAAAATCATTAAGGACAGCTGCTACTTAGATCTAATGGAAACATCTTATTTTCTGGATCAAAGAATAATGAATATGTTTGATGCTTGGACGAAGCAGAGATAAGTACTGAGTGTATTAATTTGAGGAGCAGCTGTTTTCAATATTCTTGTGTTCCCCTGGAATCTTTTTCAAGGATAATATGACATGTCAATAGTAGTTCATGTCATATCATGACATGTTACTCCAGACTTAAACTAGAAAAAATAGCAAAGCTATTATCCCTTTTTATATTCATACATGAAATGAAGCAAAGATTTCATTTAAAATATTGATTTTTCCCAATGTGAAACTGCCAACAATTTTGTGATGGTCTTTCTCCATTTGGGGGCAGATGTTTCAGAAATCACCATGAAAGTGTGTGATCTGCTGAGTAGTCAGCAGATGGTATTGGCTTTCAGCTATAGCCAGTTGGAATTAGATAAAGGCAGAGATTTGATATTCTAAAAGCCTTTGGACATCAGAGGAAAAAAGAGGGTATCTGGGGATACCTGCACTGAAATAGGCTCAGGAGAATGGTCAAACTGGAGAACTACCAATGTGGAAACATGAATCTCAAGTGTACAGGATGACAGGGCTGAAATATATCTTTGAGTTGTACAGCATGAACAGAAGCTGAAAATAATTATGGATATGGTGGATGAGCTTGAAAACCAGGGATACTGAAAAAGCATAAGAATCTCCAAAGAACTCAAACTATATTATTCACAAGGTTTTGTCCCTTGACTTCTCTTTCCAGTATTGCCTCTGAGAAGGGACTTTCTTGAAAAATTAAAGGATACATAAATCTCTCAGGTGAAGAGAACTTGTGCACAAATCTAGTTTTATGCTTGGGATGTTTGTATGTTTCCAGATGCATGAGGCTCTCTTGTGGGAGTCAGCTAACCAGACAAGATCATCAATCAAGAAGAGAAAGAAATGGGCTAATTCTTTTTTTCCCAAATATATGAGATTTGTTCACTACATTGACCTTTATGTCTATATGGAAGACCCATACTAGGGCAAAAGATTGAAACATACATGGTCAAGGACAGAGTAAAGTGGTACAAGAAATGTGGTGATCAATTAGGTTTTAATAATCGCATGAAGATAAAGCTTTGTATTGGATGTAGTCATGGAAGGTGAATGGAGTGTTATGTATGAAACCCAGATTTTGTAGAAAGAGTTGAAAGTTGTCCACATCCACCCCAATGTTGGAGAAACTTTCTCCCTATGAAGTAAGACCTCAACACTCATTAACTGAAATAACATACAGCAAGAAGAGAATCTAATCTCTGGGCCAGATCCACAGAGCTGTGCCCAGGTACATGAACTAAGATACTTGCTGCCTTTCTAGCTCTACCCCTCAGACTCTTCTATCTCACTAAATTGTTTTGGGGGTAGTTTTAAAGGAATAGATTGACGGCATCATAATCCAAATGGCAATGAATAGTAGGACATAATGTCTTGACAGATCATATGATGCACTACTACTAGTAGTTAATAGGTAGCAGGTTTAAAACAAACAAAAGGAAGTTTTTCTTCACACAGTGCATAGTCAACCCATGGAACTCCTTGCCAGAGGATGTTGTGAAGACCAGGACTTTAACAGTGTTCAGAAGATAATTAAATAAATTCATAGAGGTTAGGTCCATCAATACTTATTCGCCAGAATGGGTAAGTATGGTGTCCCTAGCCTGTTTGTCAGAGGCTGGAAAAGGAGATGGAGAAGAGAGATCACTTGATGGTCACCTATTCTGTTCACTCACTCTGGGGCATTTGGCATTGGCTAGTGTCAGAAGACAGGAAACTGGGCTAGATTGCCCCCTGGTCTGACCCAGTATGGCCATTCTTATGATCTTATATACAACTAACAACATATAAAAATAATAAATAATTTAAACATAAATTTCATTGTGAAATTAAATGTTCAAATTATACCAAAATGAAATCTTCTGAATTTTTTTTTCATCTCAGAAATGGATTACTTAAGGAAATTGTATAAACATTACACAAATTTGTGAGGGGGGGGGGGAACACATGAATTAATTGAAATAGAAACTGTTTGGACAGGAGTTTTCAAACTAGTTCTATTTTTATATGCACAGGGGCTATAGAAAGCAGGAGAATCCTCTCTGATTAATTTGGTTATCATCATTATTAATAATCATTTATTAATAATCGTTTATTTATGGTTGTGGAGGGGTTAACCAAGACTGGGGCGTGCTTATAAGAGCTGCTACAAAACTTGCAATATAACAGGACAATACCAAAGAGTAGAACACACAAGAAGAGTGAACAATGGGATAGAAGCCAAAGTTATATTTGTTTCACAATTTTATATGGGGCAGTGTGTTGCTGAAAAGAGGATCAGCTAAATGGAACGAATAAAGAAAGGGAAGTCCTGGGGTAGGGAAAAACAAATAGGGACAGTATTTAGGCATCATTGTGTATTAGGCTTTGAGGTCAAGTAACTTGTTTATCTTAACAACATCTGTTTTCCATATAATTCATTACACTTAATAAAATCTGCTCTTAGATGCTCTTGATGTCCCTTCCAGTACTATGATAATATTCAATAAAAACTCCTATAAAGATCAAAGATGGACTTCACTTATCACTCAGCAATTTCATGAATTAAACATGACACTCTAGGTGCATAGCTGAAAATATACATGGTGCAAGGAATAAGCACTGGCATAATACACACATGTAATCATAGGGGAACTACACAATGATGAGGAACCACATTTTTATTTTTGAAGTGTAAAGTGTATTTAAAAGAAGAAGGCTCTTAATGCTTTGGAAGTTCAAAGTTGTTAAACAGCCAGAGGCTGGAAATCTAAAATTCCTTCACAACAGAGCTCTTGACTCTGTAATCAATAGGGATTAGGTCAGCAAGGATTTTTTTTCAAAGCCTTTTGCAGCATTAACAAATAGGAAACTGAAAAATGGACACAATTTCTAAGTTACCTGCAAGATCACAGTGTGGGACAAGAGACCACTTCTTATTCTGTGACCAGGCATAAAAAGAACTGAACAACAGAGCAATAAGGTTAGGACTTTATTCCTTCCTCCACATAAACTCTCCACTCTCATAAATGCAGAGATATCTATGCTCTAGACCAGTGGCCCCAACACGGTACCCGCGGGCGCCATGGCGCCCACGGGGCCATTTGTGTGCGCCCGCCAAGTGCTCGGGGCTGGCCTGGCCCCGGGCACGTGGTGCATTCATCGGGGCCAGAGACGGCCCGGGCGCATGGTAAGCGCCAGCACCGGGAGCGCTGCGAATTGGCCGCTTGCACCCTGGGCACACGGCGCTTGTGGGGGGGGGGGGGGCGCTGGCTTTGGGTGCGCGGCGCTTGTGGGGGTCGCCGGCCCCGGGCGTGTGGCGCTTGGGGGAGGACCCCGGCCCCAGGCACGCAGCGCTTGGGGGGCGGGCGCCGGCCCCCGGCGCACGGCGCTTGGGAGGAGCGCCGGCCCCGGGAGCACGGCGTTTGCAGGGTGGGGCCTGGCCCCGGGTGCACGGCACTTGGGAGGAGTGCCGGCCCTGGAGCGGAGAGCTTGCAGGGGGCCCCCGTCCCCAAGCACGCGGCTATGGGGAGGGGCGCCCCGGGCATGCATGTGTCCCCGCCCTCTGGCGTCCAGCAGGCGAACAGCCACGCCCCCTGGCGCCTGGCAGCCTCTAAAGGTTGGGGACCCCTGTTTAGACAATACCCTATACATATGACCACATTATACTACAACGCCCCCTACTGGGATGTTACCCATTGTAACAGTGTCCAGCAAGCGGGTGGATCCAGCCTGTGGAGGCCCTGCTGCTCCCCCTCCCCCAGGCCAATTAGGATTTGGGAGTGAGGGAGTGCACAAAGCCTCCTCCTGCCCTGCCAGGAGCACATGGCGCTTTGAAACGCTGCATGCTGCTCACGGGGGGTGCAGAGGAGAGCAGAGGAGGCTTCACACGCTCCCCTGCCCCTAGGCCCTAATTGGCCTAGGGACAGGGGAGCAAGAAAAGTCTCCTCCCACACCAGGAACATGGGCTCCTTGGGGTAACTTGGGGTGGGGGCAAAGGCACTCCCTCACCCTCAGACCAATCATTGTCTGGGAGTGGAGTACCTGGAAATATCTTGGCCCCACCCCTTCCTGGGACCCTTCAAACATTTTCATAGTGGCACCCGGCAAATAACCCCTTCAGTCATATCACAAAGCAAGTGAATGCACTTAGGAACTCAACAGACTGGCTACAAATTGTCTACTCAGCTGTTTCTGATAATCTGAGCCCTTACTGGTCTAAATATCAAGGCAATTATGCAAAATGCATGAAGAGGATTTAAATCTGTACTGCACGTGGTTTAGTGTGTGCAGGTAACTGGGATCTGCACTCAACATTAGGCATTTTGCATCATTTTGGAGCTATTTGGCATCCACACTTCTTAACCGGTGCTATTGTGTCTAGATCATAGGCCCGTTTGGCTCTATCCACTCAAGAGAGGCCAAAGGAGTGGAAGAGTTAGAACTGAGGTTAAATGTGGAGATGTTTATTTGGTGCTAGGCAGTGCTATCCACTCTGAGCTAGCTTCTTCACAGAATCTAGCAACTGTTCAGCACAACAGCTGGGGAGTGGCCTTGAGAGCTGTTTGATTCTTGGCCTCACCATATGCCAGGCCCAGATTAGAGCAACTTCAGGGCTGCTGACACCTGCATCAGCTAGCTAGGTACCTAGTGGATTATTCAACATCTGAAGATTGCTCAAGCACAGTGCATTCTGGCACAGTGCAGTCTGGCCTCTAGGGATGTTATTGAATCGTGTATTGAATAGTCATGTAGCCTCATCAAATTTTAATGATTACACAATTATTCAATGGTCCCCAGGGGAAGGGTTGGCAGCCTGTGCACTCCCAGACCCACTCCTGGGGAGCCTCCTCCACCCCATGCTAACCAGCTGTCTGTGCAGACCAGCTCCCACCTACTACCCCACACTCCTACCTCTGTACTGATACAGAGGCAGGAGTGCAAAGCAGCAGCAGATCCTGTCCACTGGGGGCCTGACCTCCCCATGGGCAGAGGCTGTGCTGGCATCCCATGGAGCAGCCTCTGTCCACAGTGAGCCTGGGCCTGCCATGGACAAAGGCAGCTCTGTGGCAGACTCTCCTGCACTCCGTCCTGCTGCTGCCTCTGATAGAGGCAGCAGCACAGAGTGAGGGGCCGAAGGGCAGGTGGAGCTAATGCTTAAGGGGAGCTGTCTTTTAAACTGGGTCCCCCAAGCACTGGCTCCTGCCTACCTCTTCCCCCCACCCCTGTGTGAGGCAACAAGGGGGTAGGCAAGCAGCTCTGCAGAGCCTGTATGCATGGGGAGCAAGGAAGGAAGGAGGGATTTTAGTAGTATACAACTAATCATAGTGACATCAATGCCATACTAAAGAAAGCCAAAATTCAATCCACAGATTCAGTGTCTGAAGAATGATTCCATAGCAGATGATGAAAGGACAAGTTCTGTATTTCAGCAGACTCAGAAATTGTTCACTTTCTGATTAATCTTCCATTTATTTATTCATGTTTGGAATTTTATCAGATGTTGAATTGTCTTGTGGGGGTTTTTTTGGGGGGGAGTGGGGTAGATTTCTGCTCATGTTAAGAAATTCAGTGCCTTTCTACCTAGCTGGTTCATGCTAGTAAAAGAATTTTCCTCCTCTACTGATTCTGAGCAATGTAGTTTAATTTACCATAGTTCCTGCATGAATGAACCAGTTTGTGATTGCCACTTCTTAGGATTTATAACATGATCAACAATTTGTTATTTTCCTCTTCTCCCTTCTGATTGTCATTGTCTTACTCAAGTGATAAGAGAGGTTGAAATGAGTCATCTGGCCAATGGAAATTGCCAAGCATCTCAATCAAGTGGCAACTTAAATCTCTGGAAACCTCATTAGCACATCTTTGGTGAGATATGCTTTTTAATGACAAATTGCCGAAATGCTAGCCACTCAAGGTGCATGAATATTACAGTGATATCTCAAAATAAGCTCAGCTGTGTAAACAGCGCCAAATTTCAAAATAGACTGCTATTTGGACAAGACCCTTAATCCTCGTGTAACAAGGTTTACCGAGACATCAGAATAGTACACCTGTTATTTTTATTGCATTTTAAAATAACAGGCATGCTGTAAAGACATAGAAAAAGCTATTTCGGGATACTGGATGTATCCCAAAATAAAGTCACAGTCTAGACGTACCTTCAGAGCCCAAGTCTGTTGTCTCCAAAAAAGCATTACTACACTGACTAGTGGAGCAAAATGTTTTATGTTGCTGTGAAAGGAACCAACATGGCTGGAGATTTAATCATTACACATTCATTTTGACATGACACCACCAGTGTGTATAAATGGAGCATTTAATGTTTAATGTGCTGTTCTGACTGAGCTGTGACCTTCTTGCAGCAATTGCATGTTGGGGATTTCTGATGTTATGTCACCACAAGTAGCATTGCCTGTTACAATACTTAGAGTGGATTCTGCTGAAACCCATGCATCCTGACATAGCAGCATACAGATCTCTGGGCTAGACCCTTCCCTGTTGGCCTAGGTTCTTATCTGGGATACGGAGATTCAGTGAGTATAATTTAATTGTATATTGGTAAGCAACCCAGAGTATTTACTTTGACCTAATGGTTTGGCATGTCGTTTTGCTATAGTTCCTCAGCTCAGCAGTTGCTGTCATGATACAGACCAATATTGGCACTGACGCTTTTCCGGAAAAGCATCCTGCCAATGTAGACGCGCTTTTTCCGGAAATACTTATAACGGAAAACTGTTCCGTTTTAAGCATTCCAGAAAAGGGTGACAATGTAGACGTAACTCAGGAGTTTAGTGCTGCTTCCTATATCAGAATTGGGCCCTATAGTTTGTATCTGGACACATCTCTAATGAGCCATCAAACATTTGTCCCAGTCCCACATCTTTTTGTATCACAGAGGTTCTTGGTTGCATCTATAACTCCATTTAATGATGGAGAGCCACTTAGCTTGCTAATGGTTGAGTGGCCACTTATGCAACTGCATGAATGTCTTTCTCTGAGCCCACTCTATCAAGAGAGAGAGGCAGCTTTGGATATAGCCAGGGCCGTGTAACATTCTGACAGCTAACAAAGGCACAAATCAGCCTGACATGCAATCTCTCCAGCTAGCTTCAGCCCTCTCATAGACTCATAGACTTTAAGGTCAGAAGGGACCATTATGATCATCTAGTCTGACCCCCTGCACAGTGCAGGCCACAGAATCTCACCCACCCCCTTCTAGAATAATCCTCTCACCTATATCTCAGATATTGAAGCCTTCAAATACTTTGAAGACCCCAAGATGCAGAGAATCCTCCAGCTGTGATCTGTAGCCCATGCTACAGAGGAAGGCGAAAAACCCCCAGGGCCTCTGCCAATCTAGGTTAAACTAGGTTCATTGGGGGACGATGAACAAAATCCTGAGGGGAGTGGGAAAATCGGATACTGGGAAGAAATGCAAAGAGGAACGAGCAAGAAAGGAGGACGCCTGATTCAAATGGAGAAGATAAGCCGATCAACTGGTTACCTGAGGTGTTTGTACATTAATGCGAGAAGCCTGGATAACAAACAGGAAGATCTGGAGGCCCTAGCCCAGTCCAAGAAATATGATTTAATTGGGATAACAGAGACTTGGTGGGATGACTCGCATGACTGGAGCACTGTCATGGAAGGGTATAGACTGTTCAGGAAGAACAGGCAGGAGAGAAAAGGAGGAGGAGTTGCACTATATGTAAGAGAGCACTATGATTGCTTTGAACTCCAGTATAAAGGGGGAGAAAAACCTGTTGAGGGTTTATGGGTTAACTGTAGAGGTGCAAACAACAGCAGAAATGTCCTGGTTGGTGTCTACTACAGGTCACCAAATCAGGTGGATGAGGTAGATAAGGCTTTCTTCGGACAACTGAGAGAAGCTTCCAGATCACAGGCCCTGGTTCTTGTGGGGGACTTTAATCACCCTGACATCTGTTGGGAAACCAATATGGCAGAACACAGGCAATCCAGGAAGTTTTTGGAGAATGTTGGGGATAACTTCTTGGTACAAGTGCTGAAGGATCCAACCAGGGGCCATGCGCACCTTGATCTTCTGTTCACAAACAGGGAGGAACTAATAGGGGAAGCAGAGGTGGGTGACAACCTGGGATCATGAGATGGTAGATTTCAGGATCCTGACCAAAGAAAGAAAAGAGAGTAGAAAAATACACACCTTGGACTTCAAAAAAGCAGATTTTGACTCCCTCAGAGACCTAATGGGCAGAATCCCCTGGGATGCTAACATGAAGGGGAAAGGAGTTCAGGACAACTGGCAGTATTGTAAAGAAGCCTTATTGAATGCACAGAAAGAAACCATCCCAACACGTAGCAAGAAAGGCAAACATGGTAGGAGACCGGATTGGCTTACAGGGGAAATCCTTGGTGAACTTAAGCACAAAAAGGAAGCTTACAAAAAGTGGAAACTTGGACAAATGATCAGGGAGGGGTTTAAATGTATAGCTTGAGAATGCCAGGGGGTTATCAGGAAGGCAAAAGCGCAAATTGCGACCGGCTAAGGATGTGAAGGATAACAAGAAAGGTTTCTACAAGCACGTTGACAAGAGGAAGGTGATCAGAGAGGGTGTGTGGCCCCTACTGGATGAAGGAGGTAACCTAGTGACAGATGATGTGGGGAAAGCTGAAGTATTCAATGCTTTCTTTGCCTCTGTATTCACAGACAAGGTGGGTTCCCAGACTAATGCGCTAAGTGATGCAAGATGAGATGAAGATTGATAGTCCTTGGTTGGTAAAGAACAGGTTAGGAACTATTTAGAGAAGCTAAACATACACAAATCCATGGGTCCAGACTTAGTGCATCCGAGGGTACTGAGGGAGTTGGCAAATGTCATTGAGGAGCCTTTGGCCATTATCTTTGAAAAGTCGTGGAGATTGGGAGAGATCCCAGATGATTGGAAAAAGGCAAATGTAGTGCCCATCTTCAAAAAAGGGAAGAAGGATGATCCAGGGAACTATAGGCCTGTCAGTCTTACCTCGTTTCCTGGAAAAATCATGGAAGGGATCCTTAAGGAATCCATTTTGAGGCATTTGGAAGAGAGGAAAGTGATTAGGAATAGTCAGCATGGATTCACAAAGGGCAAGTTGTGCCTGACTAATCTGATTAGCTTCTACGCTGAGGTAACTGGCTCTGTGGATGTGGGAAAGTCAGTGGATGTAATATACCTTGACTTTAGCAAGGCTTTTGATACGGTCTCCCACAATATTTTTGCCAGCAAGTTAAGGGAATGTGGATTGGATAAATGGACAATAAGATGGCTAGAAAGATGGCTAGAAGGCAGGACCCAACGGGTAGTGATCAATGGCTCGATGTCAGGATGGCGGTTGGTTTCTAGTGGAGTGCCCCAAGGTTCGGTTCTAGGACCAGTTTTGTTCAATATCTTTATACCTGGATGAGGGGATGGATTGCACCCTCAACAAGTTTGCAGATGACACTAAGCTAGGAGGAGAGGTAGATACACTGGAGGGCAGGGATAGAGTCCAATGTGACTTAGACAAATTGGAGGATTGGGCCACAAGAAATCTGATGAGGGTCAACAAGGACAAGTGCAGAGTCCTGCACTTGGGATGGAAGAATCCCAAGCATAGTTACAAGCTGGGGACCAACCACTTAAGTAGTAGTTCAGCAGAAAAGGACCTGGGGGTTACAGTGGATGAGAAGCTAGATATGAGTCAACAGTGTGCCCTTGTAGCCAAGATGGCTAAAGGCATATTAGGTTGTATTAATAGGAGCATTGCCAGCAGATCCAGAGATGTTATTATTCCCCTTTATTCGGCTCTGGTGAGGCCACATCTGGAGTATTGTGTCCAGTTCTGGGCCCCCCACTACAAAAAGGATGTGGAAACATTGGAGGGGCCAGCAGAGGGCAGCCAAAATGATTAGAGGGTTGGAGCATATTACCTATGAGGAGAGGCTGAGGGAGTTGGGTCTGTTTAGTCTGCAGAAGCGAAGAGTGAGGGGGGATTTGATAGCAGCCTTCAACTTCCTGAAGGGAGGTTCCAAAGAGGATGGAGAAAGACTGTTCTCAGTAGTGATGGATGGCAGAACAAGGAGCAATGGTCTCAAGTTGTGGTGGGAGAGGTCCAGGTTGGATATTAGGAAAAACCTATTTCACTAGGAGAGTGGTGAAGCACTGGAATAGGTTACCTAGGGAAGTAGTGGAGCCTCCATCCCTAGAGATATTTAAGTCTCGGCTTGACAAAGACCTGGCCGGGTTGATTTAGTTAGGATTGGTCCTGCCTAGAGCAGGGGGCTGGACTTGATGACCTTCTGAGGTCTCTTTCAGTTCTATGATTCTGTGATTCTATAAATGGACAGGGCCACTGGCCCACCAGTATTCCTGGGTCAGATTGAACAACTGCTCTAGTCCAGCATGGCCCACGGTCCGGGAGTTTGCGACCCCAGTTCTAGACCACATTCCTCTATTGGATAGTAGACAGTGGGACATAGCCCATGGGTTACGTTTTCAAAAGCACCTGAGCCAGTCATTAGGACAATAGCCTGGACCTGAGAGAGGAGCTCAGACTTCCAGTGTGACCTATTAAAATGGCAACAACACTTTCTGACTCAGAGTTACTGGTAAGATAAATACATTAAAAAGATGGTGCTCAGATACTGCAATGAATGGATGGATACAGTGTATTTTGTGCACAGACTCATCCTTTCCTTCCACCATCACTGAACCTGACCCAGTGAAATGGCAGACTATTGAAACATACGTTTCCTGAAGCAGGCTTTATCAGCCAAAACACTGATTGTTTGTAGCCTTATCCTTTTCCCTTGCATCACATAAATTTTATAGGCTTGCTTGGTTTCCGCTGCATGTGTGCATCTTGCCACTATAGTGGAGGAAATGAACTACAAACAGGCAAGGCATAAAAAATGTAGTTCATTTCCTCCGCCACAGTGGCAAGAGAGAGGAATGTGATCTAGAACAGGGGTTGCAAACCATGGAGCTTTAGAGGAGTGGTTGAGTTGGTCTATAACAGGAAAGACTTAAAAAACAACAAATAGCCAAGTAGCACCTTAAAGACTAAGTAGTTACAAGAGGACAGCAGGACCATCACC
This sequence comes from Pelodiscus sinensis, assembly GCF_049634645.1. Taxonomy (NCBI): domain Eukaryota; kingdom Metazoa; phylum Chordata; order Testudines; family Trionychidae; genus Pelodiscus; species Pelodiscus sinensis. The sequence continues at coordinate 21,661,600 of NC_134725.1, read as the reverse complement.
CAGTCCCTGGAGCAGTCCCTGCCAGCCTGGATGTCTTCCAGGCCTATGAGAAGACTTGGGAGGAATCTTCAGGTACGTTCACACACACACACATGGCGAGGTAGATGGCTGCACAGGGGGCAGGGGGTATAGCATCGTGTGGGCTGCTAGGCCAGCACATGCTGTTGCAGTCTGGGCAGGGGCAACCATGTGCAGCGGGAGGGTGCAGCATGCAGCCACAGCAGCCAGCCCCTCCATATGCCCAGGAACCTGCTAGAGGCTTCATGTGTGTCCACACAAGTCTTGCCCCCAGAGGGAAGGGGGGCACACCCAGGTGCAAGCAGTCTAGGTGCAAGGGAACAGGCACGACCCCACACAGACCCTGGAGTACTGCACACAGCACACAGGCATGCCTGGACGTGCGAGTCAGCAGCCCCTCCCACTTATAGCCCAGTGAGTTGCAGCTGTGTGTGGAGACCCCATGGAGGGGCAGGCTGCTAACAGCTCCTCTGCCACCCACGAAGGGATCCCACTGTGGCTGTACACTTCCCTTGCCTGCCTGGCCATGTTGTGTGTGTCCAGGGTGGAATGAGAGGGCAGCGTGGTCCTCCCAATGTGACCATAGGGCATGCTGCACAGGCCACACATGGCCTTGCACCCAGGACATTGTGGAAGAAAAATCAAATAACTCCAATTGTGTCTAAAGGGGGGACTTTGCAGGAAATCAAAACTCTCTAAAAAAAACTGCTATAAGGGTTAAAAAAAGTTTTCCAGGCCTCTCTCCCTGTAACAGAGAGAAATCAAATTAACTCTAATCAAGATCCTTACAATGCCTATCTCAAGTTCATGGATACTCCTAGTCTGTCACAATTTGTCATGTAAACCCTTATCTTTGTCACAGTTTGCCTTGTAGACTTCTCCACTCAAGTTCTGATGTGGCTTTGTTCTGTAAAACTTACTTCTAGCACTCCTGGGGTGAACAGAAACATCTCAGAGTACTTCTGCTGAGACTTTGATATGTTAAAGAAAAACAATCAACAACTGAACTGTCTGAACATACTGTATAAAGAATCCCTGAATCTGTCTCTCAGGGCTGCTTTTCACTCTTGGTGTGACAGCCTGCATGCATGCATTATAAAGTTTTTCTTCTGGGTTTCTCTCCAGCCTCACTGATTTGACCTCTGGCCTTGGACCCTTCTGGGGGCTCTGTACCCCAGGGGAATGAGATTTCCCCCACAACATCCCCTTTCTATGGGCTGCGGACTGATGTGGTTGTGGCTAACACCGGAGGGCACAGCCTCAGGGAATGTGTGTGCAGGGAGGACTGACGTCCTCTCCCTTTTCTGTGTTCTCCACAGCTGCACCAGCTGGGACAGAGGGCCCAGTCACACCACCACCACATACACCTGCCAGAGTCCAGGGGAAGCCACAGGTGGGCCAGAGTGATGGAGGACCTCATGCAGCAACATGTCGGTGTCATTAGTGACATTCATAACACCCTGTCGCACAGACTCAATGCCGATCTAGAATGGCAGGAGCATGTGTGGATTGAGATGATGTTGTGCTGTGACAACTTTAGAAACATCCTGTCCCACATGGGGGACACCTGCCCGATGCCGCTGCTCCTGCCTTCCACCCTCCTGCCCCCCTCCTATGGCCATTGCCCATCAGTCTGCCCACACTGTTATGCCTCTCCTCCCAACTCTTCCCAATGCCCATCTCCCCTCCCCAAGTTAAGGCTATGGCCCCTTCTTCTGCCCCCCTGCCAACCCTGACCCAGCCGCAGATGCCCCTCCTGCCCAATCCTTTCTGGTCCCCAGACCCACCCAACCCCAAACATGTCCCCACACTCGAGGTGGCAGAGCAGCCTGCCCCACTAATCCTCCCAGTCCTGATACCCCCTCCCACTTCAGACACCTCCCCTCCTCCTGCCCCCCTTCTCTTGATGTTGAATAAAAAAAGGCTCTTTTTGTTTTCCAACCAAACGGGTGTGTTTATTGAGAGTTCAGGGAAGAGGTGAGGGGGAGAGGAGAGAGTGGACAGGCAGAAGCCCCTGCTGGGGAGGCCCTGGGGACAATTACTGGGGCGCCTCAGAAAACCTCACCCTCAGGGCCTCCCAGATGCACACCCCCAACTGATGGACTTGGCGGGTGGTGGCTGTCTGGAGTTGCTGAAATGCATGGCCCTCATGGACAGCTTCTGCCACCCACCCGAGAGGAAGGCCTCCACAATATTGTGGAGCACACAGCATGCCACAACCACCTTAGGGATATTGCACTTGCTGACTTTCAGGTGGGTGAGGAGGCAGCGGAATGGTCCCTTGAAATATCCAAAAGTGCACTCCACCTACAGCCGGGCTCTGTTGATGTAGGCAATGATTAGGTCCTTGCTGGGATCCAGGTGGCTGGTGTAGAGCTTGAGTGGGTAGGCCGCATCCCCCCACTACGCACACTGGCATGTTATACTCACCCACCGCAAAGTCCCGGTGGGGGGGGGGGGGGGGGAAGGTGCCTGTTTCCAGCTTGGCGCACAGGCTGGAATTCCAGAAAACTTGGGCATCATGTGCCCTGCCCAACCACCCCACATAAATGTTTGTAAATTGGCCCTAGTGGTCCAGCAGGGCTTGAAGAACTACAGAAAAGTAGCCCTTTCTATTAATAAATGGCCACTTGATGGTCTGGGCCCAGATGGGGATGTGCGTGCTGTCAATGGCTCCCCTGGAGACAGATGACTCTGAGCAGCAGCAGGGAGTTGATGGCCCTGACCACCTGCAGAACATCACAGTGTGCCTGAAAGGTGATCATCAAACTTTAATCAGACACTGATGCAGGGCAGACCAATAGTTACAACAAAGTATCTCCTTTTACTGTGTTCATTTCTGTTCCAGTATGACCATGTCAACTCACGGGACTGTTAATATTTTAGTCTGTGGTTTTAACACAAAAAGAACTCCAACATAAAAGATTATTTTTCTTTTCTCTAATATGGTTTTGAAGCAGAGCTTGTTTTCAGCCTGGCTAGCAGGTTGATCCCTGTTTGAGCATCATGTAACTTGGTTGTTTTGGGGCGGGGGGGTTAGATGACTGGTTAACTCAGGTTCTGTCTCTGCCTCTCTATGAAATTTTGTTTACTCTTTTCTAACTTTGCCCATCACACATTAATCTTGAACTGAGGAGTCATTTTGTCCCATTCCTGTAGCTTCCTCCAGACTTACTCCAATTACAGGCATTTCCCTTTTCTCCCTTCTGAATGTCATCAGACTGGATTAATCTTTATTCTGCAGTTCTTTAAACATATTTCTGTGCCCAGGGCTTTTTCCTTATGCTGCTGTATCTCTCATTTCTCTCTCTTGCATAACACTACTGGGAATGAACTGTTCTTGCAGCTAGTCCTTCTTACTTAAGTCTTTTGCAAATGTTGCAAGAGATTCAGCCTTGTAATCTCTCAGCCATCACCCTCTGTTCTATTGTGCTAAGTATTTTCATAGGCTGCTGATACATAGCCATAGACTAGGGGTGAGCAAAAGGGTCTCTGCGGGCTGCATCCGGCCCTCCAAGCAGATTAATCCAGCTTGCAGAGGCCCTGCCACTTCCCCGCCCCCAGGTCAATTAGGGCCTGGAGGCAGAGGGAGGCACATGAAGTTTCCTCCGCCCTACCAGGAGCATGCAGCGCTTTGAAGTGCCTGGGGGGTGGAGATTAGCCCGTGCAGTTTCTTCCATCCTGCCAATGCCCTGCAAGAAGTGCGCGGCACTTCTAAGAGCCATGCGCTCCTGGCAGGGTGGTAGGAGGCTTCACATGCTCCCCTGCTCCCAGGCCAATCAAGGTCTGGGGCAGGGGTCGCTCCTGGCAAGGTGGTAGGAGGCTTCTTGTGCTTGTCCGTCCCCAGGCCCTGATTGGCCTGGGTGTGTGGAAACACAGGAAGTCTCCTTTCACTGCCAGGGACATGGTGCTTAGTGGAAAGGGGGAGCAAAGGGCTCTTCCATCCCCAGACCAATCGTGGTCTGGGGGTGGGAAAGCCCAAAGCATTCTGGCCATGCCCCTTCCTTTTGAGGCCCCATCCCTTCCGGTGCAGCTCGGGGCCCCTTCAAACATTTTTAAGTAGCCCCTGCCAAAAAATTATTGCCCACCCCTGCCATAGTCCCTAACTAAAGAGAAAGCATAGGTCATAGATTCCTGCCTTTCGACATTTCTCCTCTTTATTCTTTGGTACATGGCTTAGTAATATTTGAGAGCATAGTGGAAAGCAGAATCTAAGCCTCTAGAGATGGAGTTGTCCAAAAATATGGGAGGTGATGGCTGCTGAGTCCTTTTGAAAACCTAGCTTTTACTTAGGGTTCTTTTCCATTACAGGGTGGACTGATGCAGCAGCAATCAACCCACCAGTGGTTAAATTCACCACTGATCATTCTCCTGTCAACCCCAGTATTCAAGCAGAATGAGATGTGTAAGGGGAGTTTACAGGACAGTTTTTTCCATTGACTCCCTACAGTACTGACCCTGCAGTAAGTAGATAAAAGCTACGTTGATTTGAGTTATGCTACTAATGTAACTCAAACTGAGTACTTAGCTTGACCTGTCCTTGTAATGTAGACTTGCCCTTAGGTACCTCAGAGAAAGACAGACTCTTTTCCCCCCAGGAGATTAACTGTCTATGAGGTTTCTATCACCATAGACTTTTTTCCAGACATTTTAAGGCTGAAAGGGGCCATTCTGATTACCTACTCTGCCCACCTCTTATAGCATCAAGTCTTGGCCATTGCAGAGGCAGATGATGATACTGTGTGTACTTCTACCCATGTGTCTTTGTAGCATGTCTAGACTAACTTATATCTAACGAGAGTGGACAGCTCTAGATGTGTAGATGTAATAGCATGGGCTTCAGCACAGCCCATGCTGGAGCCTGGAACTCATCTTCACTTTTATTGCTACCTTCCCTGGCTAAATTAAAGCTTGCATAGGTATATCTATCTGCAATACAGTTACACCTTAATTTGTGGTATAGACACCACAGATGGATCAATGGTCTGATCCAACGGGGTATAGCCTCTGTTCTTCTAACTCAGTGTTAAATGGGCTCTTTGGAGTTTGAAATGGAAGCCTGAACGGCTTTTGTTCTGCTGAATTATACATCAATCCACTGGAAAAATGGGGCTTTAGTCTCTCAGGGTATGTCTACACTACAGAGTGAGTTCGAACTAACGGACGTTAGTTCGAACTAACTTTAATAGGCGCTACATTAGTGCTCCACTAGTTCGAATTTAATTGGCTGTGTAGACCCTTAATTCATACTAGTGGGAGGCTAAGGCTTCCCAGGTTTCCCTGGTGGCCACTCTGACCAACACCAGGGAAACTCTATGCCCCCCTCCCGGCCCCGGACCCCTTAAAGGGGCACGGGCTGGCTATGGTGCACGTGCCAGGTGCAAGCCTGCCAGCACTCAGCCAGCAGACCCTGCACCTGGCATGGATCGAGCCAGCCACCCGATGCCCCCCAGCCCTCCCCCTCTTCCCGGGACCAGGCTGGCGGCTCCCGGGAGCTTGCCCGGGACCGCAAGAGGCGGGCACCCACCTGGGCTAGTGCGGACGTCGTGGACCTCGTCCACGATCTCCGCACTAGGCACAGGAAGGTGGCCGTCTAGGGTAGGAGAGCTGCCAGTCTGGCCACCCAGGAGCAGGAGTGCATGAAAATCAAGGTGGTCCACTGAGACCCCCGACCCTGAGCCCTGAGCTTACAATGGCCGTTCTGGGTCAGACCAAAGGTCCATCTATCCCAGTAGCCTGTCTGCCGACAAGGGTCAACCCTAGGGACCCTGGAGGGGATGGACCGGAGACAGTGACCAAGCCATTTGTCTCGTGCCATCCCTCTCCAGCCTTCCACAAACTTTGGGCAGGGACACCACTCCTACCCCCTGGCTAATAGCACTCCATGGACCCAACCTCCATGACTTGATGTCACTTCCCTTTAAACTCTGTTCTAGTTGTAGCCTTCACAGCCTCCTGCAGCAAGGAGTTCCACAGGTTGACTCTTTGCTTTGTGAAGAACAACTTTCTGTTACTAGTTTGAAGCCTGCTACCCATTCCTTTCCTTTGGTGTCCTCTAGTCCTTCTTTATGGGACCTAATGAAGAACTTTTCTGTATGCACCCTCTCCACCCAACTCCTGCTTTTAGAGACCTCTATCCTGTCCCCCCTCCGTCTCCTCTTTTCTAAGCTGAGAAGTCCCAGTCTCGTTAGCCTCTCTTCATATGGGACCTGTTCCCAACCCCTGATCATTTTAGTTGCCCTCCCCTCTCCCAGCCTCTCTCTTCCCCTCTCCCACCTCCTTTTCCCAGTCTCCCCCAGTTTTGTTCAATAAAGACAGATTCCATTTTTGAACACAATTGTCCTTTATTTTGTACATCAAGAAGAGGGGCTAGGGAAGGGTAAGTGGAAGGAGGTGAGGGAGGAATGGGGCACGAGCCCCCGATGGGGAGGACTGGGCTGGCTCTGTGGGCTTCTGGGGGTGAAAGCTCTCCTGCAGCCCCCCAATTGCCCCCTCTCCTCAGATGGCAGCCTGCGGCAAGTGCAGCCGGTCTGATGGCTGAGGTGGCTGGCTCGATCCATGCCAGGTGCAGGGTCTGCTGGCTGAGTGCTGGCAGGCTTGCACCTGGCACGTGCACCATAGCCAGCCCGTGCCCCTTTAAGAGGTCCGGGGCCAGGAGGGGGGCAGAAGAGTTTCCCTGGTGTTGGCCAGAGTGGCCACCAGGGAAACCTGGGGAGGGCTAGCCTCCCACTAGTTCGAATTAAGGGGCTACACACCCCTTAATTCGAACTAGCTAGTTCGAAGTAGGCTTAATCCTCATAAAATGAGGTTTTCCTAGTTCGAACTAAGCGCTCCGCTAGTTCGAATTAAGTTCGAACTAACGGAGCGCTAGTGTAGCGCCTATCAAAGTTAATTCGAACTAACGTCCGTTAGTTCGAACTAACTTTGTAGTGTAGACATACCCTCATTGATGGAGAAACATGAAAGTGCTCATTTCTCAGCACCTCAGACCAGAGAACTAATTATGCAACAATCTAGAGCTTTGCAGTGCTGTCAAATTGGGTGTGCAGTTTGCATGCCAACAAGTGACTGATCTGTGAGCATGTGTTTACAGCAGCAGCGTTTAATGCTTTCTTACATACTGTTTTGCTGATTGATGGCTTACCATGGAGCTGCTATCACTGCAATATCCCAGCCCTCTTTAGAGACATCACTGCACATTTACTTTGTCTCAGGTAAACTCTGCACCCAGCAATAAAGCTTAAGGTAATGACTTCTTCAGCACAACGCCAGCAATTTCCTGTCAGCTAGGTTTACAAATAGCTAACTGTTGGGTTAATTTTCAACTGCAGTTTAGCTGGGAAGGCTATGCAAAAGAGAGTAAAAGTCTCCAGGCTATGCTGCTCCATTTGGTGATAGTCCTCTTCCAAAGGAATAAAAAGAAAGATATCAACAATACAAGGCAAAATTTGAACCCTGGACTCATGTCTTGACACACAGTTTTCAGCCACTGATCAGACAAGCAAATTAACTCCTGCACATCTAAACTGATCTTTAGAGAAATCCCTTGCTCACTAATGTTGTCTATCTCAGCTTTGGAATTCTACCTTGCTAAACACCCTATTGCTGAGCAGGTAGCTACAGTAACAGGAAATCTGAGTGATCTGGATATTTTTATGAAGAATCCCTGTCAGGCGTCAGTGGGACACAGTATCCCAAGTTTGGTAGTGACAGCGGATACAGGGAAAGGCTCCAGGCAAAACAGAGATAGTTAACGAAAGGAAGTTGGCAGCAGGAGGCTTTGGGAAGTGAGAGATGGTGGGCACTGGAATGACAAGGTTGGTAAGACAAACTTGTGATGTAATAGGGTTAGTGGGACATAGGAGATATCAGATGATGGATTTGGCAGGTTTAATAATACAGAGCTAGAGAACCAGGGTTGTCTGGATGGGGTCAGAGAGTTCTGAGGTTGGAGAAAGAGGGATGTGCTGTAACAAGCCGGCGTCAGCAGGTGAACGGGTTAGTGGACAGGTAACATTATATTCACATATTTGCATATTTATTATTCGCATAATAAATACACAAATATGCAAATAAAATGTTACCAGTCCACCAAAAGTTTGTGAATGGGTTTGCCTGGCATAAAAATGTTGGAAACCACTTCACTAGAAAATCTCTTTACTCATCTTCAGCAGCCCTCCATTTGTCCCTTCTTTCATGCCAATTCTCTGAGGGTGTGTCTAGACTACAAGGTTTTGTCAACAAAAGTGTCCTTTTGTTGACAAAACTATACCTGCATCTACACTACTGCTGCGTTCTGTTGACAGTAAGTCGACAGAACACAGCAGTTTTGTCGACAGTAGTTAAAGTTCCTTTTATGAGGAAGCACCCCTTTGTTGACAGAGATCTGTGACAAAAGGTGTGTGTGGATGCAAGGAGCCAGTTCTGTCAACAAAAAAGGCCTCCAGGAAGAAGCCCTAGTGGACGTCTAGCCTTTGCAGGTACAGTACCTCTGTGGTTCCTGGCCACAGCCTCTTAAAGACACAGGCACCCAGACAGGCCTTGCTGTCAGGAAGCTAGCCAGAGCACCCACGCCAGCTGTGACAGCCATATCCTAGCCTCAAGGACCCCCTGGCCCTTCTCGGGACAGAGACGAGGACCCACCCAGGGCCACCAGCCTGGTCAGGGCCAGAAATCAAAAACCCTCTGGAGCTCTGGGCCCAGGAAGAAGCCCTGCAGGCACTGCAAACACGCTGCAGGAATGCAGACATTTATGAGTGCCTGGCCCAGGGGCTGGCCACCAAATGGCATCACCGCCGCACCATGACACAGGTCAGGGCCATGGTAAAGGAGCTGCAGCAGGGATATGCCAGGGCCCAGGACCAGAGCTCCCACTCTGGGGCAGCCCCCGAGACCTGCCCTTACTACCAGGAGTTGGAGCAGACTCTGGGTGGTGGGAAAGCCCAGACTCCACTGCATGTGGTAGAGTCTGGGTTACCCTACTACATCGTGGACCAACCCTCCTGAGGGAGGAAGACCAGGCAGGAGATGTGGGAGAGCTGCACCAGGAGGAAGAGGAAGAGGAGGCCGCAGGGACCCAGACCCCAGATACCTCCCAGGCACCCGTGGACATTGGGGAGGGAACATCAGGTGAGTGCTTTGAAGGGTCACCACACACAGGCGGGTTGGCAGTGTGGGTGGCCAGCTAGCAGAAGGAGCCTGGCAGATGGCAGCCGTCCGGGGCAGCTGAAATTACTTCTCCTCACCATCAGGACCTGTCCACCACCCCGGCAGGAAGGCCTCCCCTTTCCTCTCCATCAGGTTATGGAGGGCGCAACATGTGGCCATCACCTCCGGGATGTTGTGTTCACCCATCTCCAGGCATATGAGGAGGCAACGGAACCTCCCTTTCAGCTGGCTGAAGGCGCATTCCACGTGGATGTGAGCCTGGCCAAAATGCATGTTGAAAAGCTCCTTGCTCACATCCAGGTGGCTGGTGTAGGGATTCATGTGCCACCACATCGGGGGTAGGCCCCATCGGCCACTATGCACACCGGCATCTGCACGTCCCTGAGTGCAAGTTGACACTGGGGGAAAAATGTTCTTGCCTGCAACCTGCAGTACAGGTAGGATTTCCAGAATATATGGGCATCATGTGCCCACCCTGACCACTTGACACAAATGTCCATAAAGTATCCCCAGGGGTCAACCAGGGCTTGCAGCACCATGGAATAGTAGCCATTCCGGTTCATAAATTGGGCTGCTTGATGGGGCGGTGCACAGATTGCCATGTGTGTCCGATCGAGGGCTCCTCCACAATTTGGGAATCCAAGGGTGGCAAACCCGACAATGATATTGTCCAGGTCCCTGAGACAGATGAGTCTCTTCAGCAGCTCCGCATTAATGGCCCTCACCACCTGCAGCATAAGACAAATAGACAGACAGAAACCAGGGAGTTAGACAGGTTACCTAAGCACTTGGGAGGAGAACCCTCTCCCCCACCTCACCCCTCCCCTTGTCAGGATGCCCCTCCCCTGCATCCGTGCAGGGGTTGCCAAGGAGCAGCCTCCAAGTGCCACTCCATCCCCCACTCCCTCTTCCCCTTGCCTGGCATTCCCCCTTTCTCAACCTCCCCACTCAGCAGGGCCTGTCCCCTGACAGTGATTTACCTCCATCAAGATGGCCCTGATGGTAGACTTCCCCATGTCAAACTGGTGTCCCATGGAGCGGTAGCTGCCGGGGTGGCCAGCTTCCACAGGGGGATGGTGGGCCGCAGGTGGGTGTCCTGGTGTTCCAGAGCAGGGGCGAGCCAGGCACAGAGCTCCAGGAATGTGGCCTTCCATATTCGGAAGTTGCGGAGCCAGTGGTCGTCATCCCACCAGTCCGAACTCATCTCGTGCCTCCAAATCTGCCTGTCCCCAAAAAAGGTTGGGGGCAAGGGCAGAGCTCCTGCATCCTGGAGAAGGGTCTCCTCAGTGCAGTCCAAGTCCATATGGGGCAGGAGATTCATGACAGAGTCATGCAGATGCAGCAGAGGCTGCAGGATGGCAGCTTGGGGCCATTGCCTGCCCAGGGGCAGCTCTGGCTCCATGGCCAAATAAAAGGTGAAAAGCAGAAAAAAAAAACCAGAAAATAAACTGCTGCGGTGTCCGAGAAAGCAGGGCAACCAGAGCAAGCACTGCAGCAGCTTTGCTTTCCCTCTAAGAGGTAAGCTAGCTGGAAGCAGGAGCAGAGCAACGGCTGTCCAGAGGGATCCCTTTAAGCACACATATCTGCAAAGGGCAGGCAACAGCACCTGGAACTAAAGGCTGCCCCCATGCTCTGCCAGAAGCACTTTCGGGTGTCTTCTTTTGTTGACATAGCATCCAGACTGCTTGATGCTCTTTTCTGAAAAAGTGGATCGATTTTTCAATCCGCATAATGTAATCTAGATGCTCTTTTTCGACAGAGGCTTTGTCGGCAGATACTGCTGATAAAGCCTCTGTGGAAAAAGGCGTGCAGTGTAGACGTAGCCCGAGATTTGTCTTTTGCTACCCCTTCTTTCACAGGCTACATGGGATACTTTGCTGCCTCTAATCCTCTCCAAATTCCTTGTTAAAACAAAATTCAAAGTCCACACAACCTACCATATGTTACCTATAGTTAGAAAATTATTAAATGGAAGCCCTCACTTGAGAACTGACTTCACACCAAAACTGCCAACACGCAGTCCATGTTCCCCATCCACTCGCACAGTCATAATGCTAAATTTCAGTAGGCATGATGGGTGTGAGTTGGAACTTTACACGGTGGAGGGGAAAGGTGTGATGGATTGATCACAGAAGTCCCCTTGGGATTGTCCCCAGCTGTGCTGATTGAGCAACTGACACTCACTTTCTGGGGCTCCCTACCACTCTGTGCTCCTGGGTCAGAGGTTCTGGTCTCCCACAGCCAAGGCTCAAGATGGGGGTTACCACCTTCCTGCAGAGTAACACAGACAGGCTACGTCTGTACTGTGCTCTCTTGCATAAGAAAATATGCAAATGAAGGGAAGCATTGAATATGGCCATGCCTCATTTGCAGACTTAATGAGCTGCCATTTTGCACAAGGGGTAACTTTAAAATTGATGGGTTACATGAGATATTTTGTGTACAGAGTCTTCAAGTCATGCATATTCATAAGCCAATTTTCATACAGCATGGGGGTGAGGGTTCCATGATAAAAAGAACATATAGATCAATTATTTCATGTCTCTTTAAACTGTGCATGTGACCAGTCTTGGCCTGCTAGCCCAATCAGTTCCTAGTAAACATTTTCTCTTGTTTTTATTTCAGCTTGAATAGTTTTGCTATGACACAGCAAATTTCACAGCCATAAAAAACTACTTCATTGTAGCTAAAGAGCATGTGAGAGGGGAAATTCAAAGCCATCTGGGAATACAAAGCAAAGGCATCAATATTATTTTGACTCACTCTCCAATGCTTCTCGTCAAAGTCACTGGTTTTATGCTCCCTAACCCCATGTCCAGAGGCACCTATATAACATACATAATGTACATACAGCTATCCTTTTCAACCAAGTGCTAAGTCAATAACTAGGGTCTGGGGGTTATTTCCATTAGTAGGAGAATTGATTATTCATATTTTATTATTATTACTATTATTCATTTGAATGTCATAACACCTAGCAGACTTAGTCATGGACTAGGACCACATTATACTAAGCACTATACAAAAATAGAATGTCATCAAGGTTATTTTTATTTTTTAATGAAAAAATACTTTCTTTTTTTTTACCAAAAACATACACAAAGTCCTGTTCCCCTGCACACAGAAAGAATCAGTCAGTGGGAGACAGTTTCTTTGCCCAGAGTTCCAGTCATCACTTTGCCCAAAAGTTCTCTCTTTTCACTTTTTCTCAACATCATAGTCCAAGTGATTTTTTGCAGATTCCTTGCTGCCTTCTCTGGTGTGTCTGTTGCTTCTCTCTCTCTCTCTCTCTCTTTAATTTACTCAGGCTACATCTACACTACAGCAGAAAATTGACTTAAGCAATGCAATTCTAGCTATGTTAGTCACGTAACTGGAATCAATGTACCTTAAGTTGAGTTACCAAAGGGCCTACACTCTCCTGTCAACTTTCCTTACTCTTCTTGTCCAGGATAGAGTATCAGGGTCAATGGGAGACCAATCTGCATTCAACTAGGCAGGTCTTCATTAGACTGACTTAATCAACCACCAGTGGATCAATCTCAGAGCATCAATCCCTGTGGTGATATAGATGTAGTTTTGCTCACAAACACAGACAGCTCCATCAAAACAATATTTACACCCTAACCCACCCATAAATCCCTATGCCTACATGGCTCAGATTCCTGAAAGAGCCTATATGGCTTGTGTTTTCAGCGGTAGCTCTTTTTCACTTCTCTACCCAGAAAAGAGCATAATTGTTTTTCACATGTATCCTGAATGAAGGGCAGCAGTTATGCCCACCAACTTCACTGAGGTTTAACCCTGACTAGTGAAATCAAAGCTTTCGGGAATGACAGTGCTTTGGCGCACCATGCCCAGAAAGAGCTTGCTGAATGTGCTTCTCATTATTTTTAAGAATGTGTAAGAATTAAACTCCAGTAAAAAGCCTGCCACCATTGCAAGGGCTAGAACATTAATCAAAGGCACAGGCCTCTCTCCAGTTGTCTATGCCAGGCCCAGCCTGGAATTGATAAATTGCACCTACAGGTAAATAATAAATCTGGAAAGTCATTTTTATGAACAGCAGCAACCAGGGCTCCAGCTGTTGAAGGCCTTAGGCTGTCAGGTATGTAATGCCTGGATCTCTTGGCTCATTTCACTTCCTTATTCCCTTGCCCCTTTTTGCACCTAATGGTCCTTCTTAAAGCTGAACTCTCAGACTTTTGAAACATTCCAGGTACTGAAACTTTCCAAAGGAAAATGTTGAGATCATCCAGAAGCATTTTACTGGATGGGCAGAGCAAGGACTTAGCTTGTGTAGCAACATAGTATCAGCACATTGTTTATTGACAGTTGTGTGATTGACAGCAGGCATCGAGTAGCAAGTGCTTTCCAGTTTATCTCTGGCAACAAACTCCAAGAAAGTCAGCAATGGCTGGTGCACCCTAGAGGAGGACCATGAGCCCATTAAGATGAAGACATTGTTGTGGTTAAAGTACTGGCCTTGGGATTTGAAAAACTAGATTCCTTATTATGCTGCAGACTTTGCAAGTCACTTAATCCCTGTGTACCATCACTCTCCAGCTATTAAATGGGGGAAAAAATCCTTTTTCTCAGCCTTTTCTGTAGTGTATATTTGTACCTTGGACTCAGTTGTCACTCTAGCAATACAAATAACAACCATGTTCAGTACACCCATCAGAGTTAACTCAATGTGTGAAAATCAAAAGGTTTGGGAGGTTCTGTTCTGTGCATCCTGGAGGTGAATGCCTGGCTGCAAAGATGATGTTGCCAGGAGGGCTTTGGCTTCCTCGACCATGGGATGCTATTCCAGGAAGGACTGCTAGGCAGGGATGGCATTCACCTTTTGAGGAAGGGGAAGACCATATTTGGATGCAGTCTGGCTAACCTAGTGAGGAGGGCTTTAAACTAGGTTCGAAGGGGACAGGTGACCAAAGCCTGTGAAGAACATGGAGACCTGGGAGATGGGTCAGAAATGGGAGGGAGTGTGGGCTATAATAGCAGAGAGAAAGGAGGGACAAGGCAGAACTGGGAGGCAAGATTAAATCAGTATCTTCAGATGCCTATATACAAATTGAAGAAGTATGGGTAATAAGCAGTAAGAACTGGAAGTGCTAATAAATAAATACAACTATGACATGGGCGAATGCCCATGATTGGAATATTGGTATAGAAGGGTACAGCTTACTCAGGAAGGATAGGCGGGGAAAAAGGGAGGAGGTATTGCCTTATATATTAAAAATACACACACTTGGACTGAGGAGGAGATGGATATAGGAGACAGATGTGTTGAGAGTCTCTGGGTTAGGGTAAAAGGGGTAAAAAACAAGGGTGATGTCATGCTACGGGTCTATTACAGGCGGAAGAGGTGGATGAGGCTTTTTTTAAACAACTAACAAAATCATCCAAAGCGCAGGATTTGGTCGTGGTGTGGGACTTCAACTGTCCAGAGATAAATTGAGAAACTAACACAGCGGGGCACAGACTATCCAATAAATTCTTGGATTACTTTTTATTTCATAAGGTTGAAAAAGCTACAAGTGGGGAAGCTGTTCTAGATTTGATTTTAACAAATAGGGAGGAACTGGTTGAGAATTTGAAAGTGGAAGGCAGCTTGGGTGAAAGTGATCATGAAATCATAAAGTTCATGATTCTAAGGTATGGTAGAAGGGAGAACAGCAAATTAGAGACAGTAGATTTCAGGAAGGCAGATTTTGGTAAGATCAGGGAGCTGGTAGGTAAGGTACCATGGGAAGCAAGACTGAGGGGAAAAACAACTGAAGAGAGTTGGCAGTTTTTCAAAAGGACATTATTAAGGGCCCAAAAGCAAGCTATTCCGCTGCATAGGAAAGAAGTCATATAAAAATAGAAACTAGGACAAATTACTAAGGATGAATATAGGTGAACAATACAGGAATGCAGGGACAAGATTAGAAAGGCAAAGGCACAAAATGAGCTCAAACTAGCCACAGGCATAAAGGGAAACAAGAAGACATTCTATAAATATATTAGAAGCAAGAGGAAGACCAAGGACAGGGTAGGTCCATTGCTCAGTGAGGAGGGAGAAACAGTAACAGGAAACTTGGAAAGGACAGAGATGCTTAATGACTTCTTTGTTTCGGTCTTTACTGAGAAGTCGTCTGAAGGAATGCCTAACATAGTGGAATGATAGTGGGAAAGGGGTAGGTTTAGAAGATAAAATAAAAAAAGAACAAGTTAAAAATCATTTAGAAAAGTTAGATGTCTGCAAGTCACCAGGGCCTGATGAAATGCCTCCTAGAATACTCAAGGAGGTATCTGAGCCTACGAAGGAGTATGGTAGAAAAGGATCTACAGTTTATAGTGGACCACAAGCTAAATAAAAGCGGCGAGGAGTCCTGTGGCACCTTATAGACTAGCTGAAGTGTTGGAACATAAGCTTTTCAGATGCATGACAAAGTGGGTGTTTGCCCACGAAAGCTTATGCTCCAACACTTCGGTTAGTCTATAAGGTGCCACAGGACTCCTCGCTGCTTTTGCAGATTCAGACTAACACAGCTCCCCCTCTGATACTTGACACAAGCTAAATATGAGTCAACAGTGTGACTGAGGCTGTTGCAAAAAAAGCAAACATGATTCTGGGATGCATTAAGAGGTGTGTTGTGAGCAAGACATGAGAAATCATTCTTCTGTCTACTCTGCACTGGTTAGACCTCAGTTGGAGTATTGTGTCCAGTTCTGCGCACCACATTTCAAGAAAGATGTGGAGAAATTGGAGAAGGTCAAGAGAAGAGTAACAAGAATGATTAAAGGTCTAGAGAACATGACCTATGAAGGAAGACTGAAGGAATTGGGATTGTTTAGTTTGGAAAAGAGAAGATTGAGAGGAGACATGATAGCAGTTTTCAGGTATGTAAAGGAGTGTCACATGGAGAAGGGAGAAAGCTTGTTCTTCCTGGCCTCTAAGTATAGAACAAGAAGCAATGAGCTCAAACTGCAGCAAGGGAGGTTTAGGTTGGACATTAGAAAAAAGTTCGTAACTGTCAGGGTGGTTAAGCACTGGGATAAATTGCCCAGGGAGGTTATGGAATCTCTATCTCTGGAGATATTTAAGAGTAGGTTAGATAAATGTCTATCAGGGATAGTCTAGACAGTACTGGGTCCTTCCATGAGGGCAGAGGACTGAACTCAATGACCTCTCAAGGTCCCTTCCAGTTCGTGTATTCTATGATTAATGTAATTGGTTTAAAAATTTTGCAAATTTTCAATATAAGACAGGTATCATGATCATGATACAGTAAAACTCCAATAGTCCGGCATCCAATAGTCTGGCACTCCTGATAGTCCGGCATCAAAATGGCAAGAGCCTAGTGAGTGAACTTCGGCAAAAAATGAGTCACAAAGTAACAGCAGCAGCAGCTGAATTTAGCAAAAAGGGTAAAAAAGGCTTAAAAAAACTAAAACATTACAGTATACTGTATACAGTATGTACAATAAAAAGGGTTAAGAACACTTTATATACAGTACATAATGTATACAGTATATATATAACCAGTTTATAGTACCTCCCGATAGTCCGGCATATTTGATAATCCGGCACCATCTAGGTCCCATAGGTTCCGGATTATCAGAAGTCTACTGTACTTTATTAGTTTTGCTTCTTGTCCCAGAAGAAACTATAAACTTCCTCTGCTCAAATATGCATGAATGTGCAAAACCATCTGTGGCTGTATAGCCCAAAATACCATTGCCTATCTTCAATGCATATACCCTAAATCAGCAATGGGCAATCTAGGCTAGTGAGTGGGCTGCATGAGTGGCCCTACTTCATCTCAGTGGGCCGCAAGATTGTCGTAAGTAAGTCTCCTGGGATAGAATAGTTTTGCTAACTGCACTTGTGTACTAGAATTTGCAGGGTTCACCATAGCAATGCTTTGATTGGTTGTAAAGGGAATGCACATCTCTCACAGTCAATGTCATGACTGTGAACCTCACTTCATGTTACTTTGCTTTACATATGTATCATTTCAGTAATAGTGGTAGGAAAAAATCTACATAGACAGAAACTAGTAGAATCTGGCAAATCTGCCCATAAGCAACAGTGAACAAAATGTCTTATGGACCACATGAAAGACCCCAATGATTTGCAAGCCACAGGTTCCCCACCACAAGATCATAACCTCTTCTTGGTAGGAAACCTATGTATTTTTCTATATTGTACCAGACAGACAACACAGTTGGCACCAAACAAATAATGAATAAATAGTGAACAGGAACAGTACTGGTCTCAGCATTCAACTGGTTTAAAATGATAATACTGGAGCGAAGGAATCCAGCAACAGATAGGTTTAAACAACATGAAAAATCCAGAGAAGGAATTTGGTTGAAGTAGCGTAATGCCTGGCAGATTTTGCATTGGCATTCCCTCACCCCCTTTTGTACCTGATGTCTGGAAAAGCTTTTCAAATGCAAGCAGCAATTTCACAGGAGTCCTAAGAACATGTACAAGCAATGCCTCCTAGCCTCTTGGGACACGAAAGTGCAAACTACCAACACTCATTTAAGCAGGAACAGAACACTGCGGAGCTGTTCCCTAATGTAGGATGTTAAGTGAGATCCTTCAGGAAACAATGTAGGCATACATAATTACATAATCTGATCACAAAACTCATATTTACTCAGGACATATCTACACTGCAAAATTAAGTTGACTTGACCTATCTTACGTTTGCATACACTATAGGATTGCCAACCTGTCAGCATTGTCCTTGAGTCTCTAAGAATTAAAAATTAATCTTTTATTAAAGCTTATCATGTGATTAATTCTCCAGGAATACATCCACTCAAAATTGGCAATCTTTATATCACTCCACAGTAATTACATCGCTTGTGTGTGTTTACACTTTTCTGCTTGTGTTGCTAGCACCCATGCTCACACCAGGACTGTGTTGACTGACTGATCTGTCAGTGTTGGGCATCATAACATGGCTTCTGAAAGCCAGCAACAGTTGATATGTTATCCACACAAAATTCTCTGTCATTCACATACTCTAGGGCCATGGTCACCAACCCGTCAATCGCGAGCGACTGGTCGAACGGGAGGGCTTGACCAGTCGATTGCGAGGCGTTTGGTGCCCCCTCAATTCTCTCCACCCCCAAGAAGCTCCACTACCTACCTCCGAAAATGGAGGTAGTGCCAGCTTCCCGCGGGGTGGAGGGAAGTCCGGCGGCTGTGCGCCACTTCCGGGGTTTCTGGAAGTGTACTGATGCTCCCCTCCTCCAGGTCTGTGGTGCGCTGAGAGGAGGTAGGAGTCCCGGAGGAAGGCACGTGCTGGGGCTTTGAGGGCAGGGGGAGGTATGCACCGGGGCTCCCCTACTCTGCGCGAGAAGAGGTAGGAGTCCTGAGGGCAAGCACGTGCTGGGAAGGAAGGAAGGAGTCCCGGGGGGAAGCATGCGCTGGGGCTCCCCTCCTCTGTGGTGGAGGAGAGAGGCGTCCCAGGGGGAAGTGTGCACTAGGACTTCCATCCTGGGGTGGGGAGGCGCGCACCAGGGCTCCCCTCCTCTGCAGGGGAGGAGGTAGGAGTCCTAGGGGGAAGCGTGCACTGGGGCTTTCCTCCTCTGTGGGGGAGGGGAAGACACATGCCGAGGATTCCCTGCCCCAGCCAACACCCTGCCCCCTGTTCCCACTGGCACCCTGTCCCCACCCCAACACCTTGTTCCTTGCCTCCACTGACACCTGTCCTCTGCCCCCAGACCCTTGCCCCGGAACCCACTGGCCTCAGTCCATTGCCCCAGCCCCCATTGGCACCCTGCCTCAGCACCCTGTCCCCTGCCCTGGCACCCAGTCTCCTGCCCCAGCACCTTCAAGCACCATGTCCCCTGCCCCAGCACCCACTGGCACCCTGTCCCCTGTCCTGGAACCCCCTGGAACCCTTCCCCAATACCATATCCCCTGCTCCCACCAGCACAGTTGGGGCCACATTAGTGAGGCTTCGGGGGGGGGGGGGAGTTGGAGGAGTTTTTATTTTGTATCTCACTTGTGTGGCCCCCAACTGACTTTTCTGTGGGTCAGTGACCCCTGACTCAAAGCAGGTTCCCTGCCCTTCTCAGAAATAAAGACAATGCAGAAATTTTGTGTGACGGGGTGGAGCAACCCCGTCACCAGCCGCGGGCGGAAGAAACGTCCGCGGTTGCGGGAGACGCGGGTTCGGCTCCAGCGACCCAGGGGAACCCGCCTCCGGACAGCCCCCGGAAAGGGCAGGGGCTGGGGAAGGCTGCGGCCGGCCGGCCGAAAGCGGGGAGGACGGCGCGCAGCGTTGCCTGGTGATGATGTTGTCTGATGTCTGATGTCGTCTGACGTCTGCGACCCTCTCTGGGCCTTCCCTTGCTTCTGGGTGCATGGACTAACGAGCAAGCCGGGGAGGACAACCCTCATGTGCCACGCGATTGTCACTAATCCAGGACAGAAGGTGCGGGATCCTGTACGGCCAATACCCCGAAAGATGTGTGACACGGTACGACGGGAGCTCCACGATATGATCCGGTAGAGGGTGGTAGAAGAATTCTGGAGCGACTGGTGCAGCCCCATCGTGCTGGTTCCCATATCAAAATTCGACGCGTACCCGATGTCTCGTATTGACGAGCTCTTGGAATAGCTCGGGCGTGCCAGGTATTTATCAACAATTGACCTAACGAAAGGCTACTGGCAGACCCCACTGACGCCAGATGCCAAGGAAAAGACGGCCTTTGTGACTGCCTTCGGCCTATACCAGTTTGTTACCATGCCGTTTGGTCTCCAAGGGGCGGCCGCCACTTTTCAGCGGCTAATGGACCGGATCCTCAGTAAACTCCGGGGCTACGCGGTCGTCTACATCGACGACGTGATCATCTTCAGCACATCGTGGGAAGAGCACCTGCAACACCTCGAAACGGTACTACACGCACTCAGGCAAGCCGGATTAACAGCCAACCCGAAGAAGTGCCAATTTGGTAAGCAGGAGGTGTCCTATCTAGGATACACAGTGGGAAATGGGCAACTACGGCCACTGTTAGACAAGTTACGGGCAATTCGAGACTACCCACGTCCCAATACAAAGAGACAGGTACGGCAGTTCTTGGGGTTGGCCGGATATTATAGGTGGTTTATAACACATTTCGCCTCGTTAGCAGCCCCACTAACGGACCTCACCAAAAAGGAGCAACCCCAGTGGGTGGTGTGGAAACCCACCAGCGGTGCGCGCATTTGAGGTGCTGAGAGAGTGCCTAGTAAAGAGCCCGGTGCTGCGCCAACTGGATTTTGAGAGACCCTTTGTGTTGCAGACTGACGCATCGGAGGTGGGACTCAGGGCGGTTTTGGCACAGGAGGAAGGGGGGGGCCGAACACCTGGTCGCCTATCTGAGCAGGAAGTTATTCCCCGGTAAGAGGAACTACTCGACAATAGAGAAGGAGGCATTAGCTATCAAATGGGCGGTCGATTTCTTACATCATTTCCTTGCAGGGAACCACTTCACGCTGGTGACTGACCATGCGCCCTTGAAGTGGATCCAGACTATGAAGGACATGAACGCATGGATAATGCGCTGGTACCTGAGTCTACAACCATACCATTTTGAAGTTTTACATCAACCGGGCAGAGACAACCAAAATGCGGACTGTCTCTCGTGTATACCCAAGGAAGGACACAGAGAGGTGGCGAGTTTAAGGGTTACCAAAAGGGGGGAGGTGTGTGACGGCGTGGAGCAACCCCGTCACCAGCCGCGGGCAGAAGAACCATCCACGGTTGTGGGAGATGCGGGTTCAGTCCCGGCAACCCAGGGGATCCCGCCTCCGGACAGCCCCCGGGAAGGGCGGGGGCTGAGGAAGGCTGCACCGGACGGCCCGAAAGCAGGGAGGACGGCACGCAGCATCGCCTGGTGATGATGTCCTCTGACATCACCGGTGCACCAGTGAAGAGGGATGCCGGGCACCCGGAAGCCAGGGAAGGCCCAGGGAGGGTCGCAGAGCCCGGGAGCAGGCGAGTTTAGGGGCAAGCCCCAACCTGCTTCCATTGGGAGTCAAGCTCCTACTGTTAGGGCCCTGGGCCAGGGTCCGGGAGTGAGGGAGGGTCCGGACCCCACCCTGCCGGCAGTGGTCGGCATATCACCCCAAATCATTTTTGAGCAACACGGGTGAGGCGTGACACTTTGTGTTTGACATAGTATTTTATTTAAAAATGAAGCCTGGCCAACAAACCCGCAATTGGGCCCATCTGCCCACAGCATCATAACATTCCTGCACTCCTCCTTCCCCCAGGCCCTCGATCTGAAACTATCATACACTGGAACCCCCTGCCCTGAGCCCCTTACATGCCCTATCCTAAAATCCTGCACCCTCATATCCACAAGCTTGTGGTTTGCTTAGTACCCTAACCCTACATCTGACCCCAACACTGACCGGCCTGAAGCCCTCTCCCCAACCCAGAGTCCCCTTCTCCACCTCCTGCATCCAGATTTCCTCCCAGAGCTTGCATCTCTCACCCCTTCCCACACCCAAATCCCTCTTTCCCCCCCCAGAGTCTACACATCCTGCCCCAACCCAGTGAAGGCAAGGCTAGACTGCAGGACTATGTCTACATTGCATCCCTTTTTCATAAAAGAGATGCAGATTAGACGTATCGCAATTGCTAATGAAGTGGGGATTTAAATCTCCCCTGCTTCATTAGCATAAAAATGGCTGTCACTTTTTTTCGGCACGGAGCTTTGCTGGAAAAAAGCGTCAGTCTAGACACGGATCTTTCGGAAAATAAAACCTTTTCCGAAAGATCCCTTATCCCTGTTAAAATAAGTGATAAGGGATCTTTCAGAAAAGGCTTTATTTTCCGAAAGATCTGCGTCTAGACTGGTGCTTTTTTCCGGCAAAACTCTAAGCCGAAAAAAAGCGGCAGCCATTTTTATTCTAATGAAGCAGGGGAGATTTAAATCCCTGCTTCATTAGCAATTGCAATACGTCTAATCTGCATCCCTTTTACAAAAAAGGGATGCAATCTAGACTTAGCCCAGGAGTTTTTCAAGATTCCGGAGATATCCCAGAAAAACTCTTCTGTATCCATGGATGTGTTTGTTCTTCCGCTTTTTTTAGTGGAAGAGCAAATGTACTCTTTCGGTCACCCCTATAGTCCTCTTTCCACGAGGAATAAGGGGGCTTCCAAAAGAAGGGGTTTTTCTGAAATTTGGTCCAGTCTAGACAGGCCAAATGTTGGAAAAACCTCTTCCTACAGTAGAATTGGGGAAAAAAGCAGCAGTATAAGGGTTGGGGATAGCAAGTAACGGAGAGGAGGAGAATAGAGAGGAAGGGGCGGGGCTTCAAGGAAGGGGCAGGGCAGTAGATCTTGGCTTGTTCTGTCATTTAAAAAGTGATCTTGGATGTAAAAGGGTTGGAGACCACTACTCTAGGGGCACCCAGACTGACTTGTTTCTAGGGTTCTGGCATAACGTTCTCAGTTTAGATACTCACCCTCACCCTTCCATGGGCTCCAGCATAACCTTGCACTCTGCAGGTTTGCAAAGTCTTTTACTACTAAAAGAGCCTTACATAATAAGGGGAAATCTACACAGCAGCATTATTCCGGAATAACATATGTTTTTCTGAAACAACTCTGTGAGCATCTACACAGCAAACCTGATATTTCAAAATAATATTGAAATAACTGACGTCTTATTCTGGATTCTGTAGCCATCATTCTGCAAGGAATAATGCCCATTCCAAAATAGCTATTTTGGAATAGGGTATATGTAGACAGGGCAGCTGGAGTTATCTTGAAATAAGGGGCCTCCAGGAAATCCCACAGGTTCCCTACTGGTCGTTCTGTCCATGCTCATCAGAACCTTACAGCTTCCCTTTCCCTGCAGCCCTTAAAGCTGCAGGCTGAAGGGAAAGGGCTTGTGGCACAAAACAGGCCCTGCTTGCATCGTGCCACACATCAGGACCCTGCACAGCCTTCCCTGCTGCCATGGCTAAACCCACTACTCCAGCCAAGACCCCCACAGCTGGCAGCATTGCCCCAAGAAGCTGCTAGGACCCTGTCTGGGGCCAAAAGAGGAGGGCACCATCCTGATCTGGTGTAGCGATCTTGGCTCTCATTGAGATCTGGTGTAAGGAGGAAAACCAGTGGGATCTCCACACCAGCTGCAGGAATGCCAACATTTATGGCTGGATGTCCAAAAGCATGGGCCACAAGGGCCACATGCACATCCAGGAGCAGATGTGCATGAAGGTCAATGAGCTGCACCAGGCTGACATGAAGGCCAGGGAGCACAGCTCCCACTCGGGAAAGCACCACAGACTGCCCCTACTACAAGCAGCTACATCACATCCTGGGAGGGGGACAGGCCCATTCCTGCACCTTGTTGTGGACTCTGGGCTGGAAATGCCCATCATCACCCTCCCAGGGGGCAGAGCCAAGTGTGCAGAAGAAGGAGGAGGAGGAGAAGGAGGAGAAGGAGGAGGAGCCGGGTGAGACCAGAATCAGTTCCATGCCTACCAGACAGAACATCATGCTTGCCCTGCAGCTGGTAGCCCTCTCCCAGGATTTCTTCTGGGCATCATCCAAATCTGGGGTAGGCCCCTAAGGTGAGTGCCATTACTTTCCCTAGACACACATGGGTGGAGACGGTGGGTGGTGAGGGACAGCTGCAAGCTCCTCATTTGGCCTTCTCAGCCTGCGGATCACAGAGCAGCCTGTTCATGTGGGTGCATGTGGGATGCCAGGCCGGAACACACAGCCCCAAGAAGGTACCAAAAGAGGCACCACCTGACATATGTGCCACTCGCAGCCCCAACTTCTCCTCCCCCTTCCATTCCCGTCCTACTTTATTGTCTGTGTAGGGGAAGGGTGGAGGAGTGGGATGGAGCCAAAAGAGGGCAGGGGAAGAGAGGGGTCTGGGAGGAAAGGCAGAGATGGGAGATGCACAGGCCCCTTGTGGAGAGGTCCTGTCACTGGGGTCAGGAGAGTCCTGCCTCACTCCTGACACTGGAGTAGAACATGCACACCCTCCCACCACAAGTCACCACTAGAAGGAGGCTGGGGACATGGAGACACACATACACACACACTCAGCAGTGGTGCACATGGCACATTGGCATGCCCACAGTCTTCGGGCAGCATCTACTCCACAGCGAAGTGCAGGAGCATCTGCCACTCACACACATCTCCCAATAACATCCTGCCCCCTTCTCCTCCAGTGGAAAGGGATACAAGTCATGTCTCTGTGGGACACCACCACTGCCAGACCCCCTTATGCCTTGAGGCTCCTGATCTTTGCAGAATCTTCTCTTACCCATTTGTCCCTAGGTCATTGGGATAGTGAGGCTCCCTCCTTGGACATCTGTGCCCCTGCCAGAAAAGGCCCACTGTCTAGGCCTCAAGTGGCCTTGCTCAAAGCACATCACCTTCGTCTGACCCAAGGCCTTTCAGTCTCGACTCAGAGATGAGGGCTAGATTTCATGCACGGTATCTCCTGGGATGACTGCCCTTCTCTTTGTTCTCCACAGATGGACCATCTGCAAGAGGAGAGCGGTTGCTACCTCCAATGCCATCCTCCCAATCCTGTGTGATCCGCTAGAGCCAGAGAGCCCACGAGGACCTTGAGAGGGAGCATAATGCTGCTCTGCAACTCCTGAAGTGCTCCATCTGTGTAGCCTTCTACGCGGTCATCAACCGCCTGGTGCTCACTTCCACGGTGTCTCCTGCCCTTCCGGCTTCTCTCCCTAGTCCCTTCTCCTCCCCCACCCATGGCTGCACACAAAGTGGTGGCACCACCTGTCACAGGCACCACTCCCAGCCTCAGTCTCTCCTCCCCTCCTCTCCCCTTTCCACTTCCCTCCTGCTTTATTGTCTGTGCAGGGGAAGGGTAGAGTAAGAGGACGGAGGCAAAAAGAGGGCCGGTGAAGGGAGGGATCTGTGAGGAAAGGCAGAGAGGGGCGATGCACAGGCCCTTTATGGGGAGGCTCAGGGGAGAGTGTCACTAGGGTCCTTGTGTGAAACTCTCCCTCAGGGCCTCATGGATATGCACAATCCCCTGATGGGCCTGCCAGATAGCAGCCATATGTGGCTCTTCAAAAGCCCAGCCGATCCAGTCAGCTTCTGGCCCCCCACCCTGGCAGGAATGTCTGCCCTTTGCTTTCACAAATATTGTTAAGGACACAACATGCCACCACCACTCGGGGGATGTTCTGCTTGCCGAGGTCCAGTAGGGTGAAGAGGCAATGGAACCTCCCACTGAGATGTCCGAGGGCACCCTCAACAAGAATACAGACCCTGCTGAGCCTGGCATTGAAATGTTTCTAGGTGGGGTCAAAGTATCCGGTGTAGGGCTTCATAAGCCAGGGAAGCAGAGGGTAGTCAGCATCCCCTACAATATAGACCGACATGTCCATGTCCCCAACTCTGATGGTGCAGTCGGGAAAAAAGGTGCCAACGCGTAGCTTCCGGAAGAGGCTGGATTTTTGAAAGACACATGCGTTGGGCACCTTACCCGACCACCCAACATAGATGTCCATGAACTGGCTGCAGTGGTCAACAAGGGCCTTCAGGATCATTGAAAAGTACCCCTTACAGTTAATGTATTCGGCTGTCCGATGGTTGGGGGCCAGGATGAGGATATGGGTGCCATCACTAGCACCCCCGCAGTTGGGGAAGTCCATGGCAGCAAAGCCAGAGATGAGGGGTTCCATATCACCCAGGTTGATGACTCTGAGCATCAGGATGGTGTTGATGGTCGTCATCACCTGTAGAAAGCGGCAAACAAACAGAGAATCACAAGGTTGTCAGGGCCTTCGGGAGGCCCCCAAGCCTACCCTTCCCGCTCCCTCCCACACACCAAGAGCAATCCCAATTTGCTCCATCCCCCTATCAGGGCTTTGTGGAGGCAGGTCTGAAAGACTTTGGGGGGGCGGCTTCACCAATCCCACCACTACTCTTCCTCTCCCCTTTCCTAAGGAACCCCACTCCAGCAATTCAGTTCATCACCTTCCTAGGACTATAGGCTGAGAGCACCATACCTACATGATCACAACCCCAATGGTCAATCTCCCCACACTGAACTGGTTCCTGATGGATAGGTAGATGTCCAGCAGGGCAAGCTTCCAGATGGCAATGGCAACCCGCTTCTGGAGGGGGATGGTGGGTTGCATGTGGGTGTCCCATCACCTGAGGGCAGGAGTGAGCTACTCACAGAGCTTCAGAAATGTGTCCTTCCACATGCAGAAATTCTGGAGCCACTGCTGGTCATCCTACCATTCCAGGACAATCCAGTCCCACCAGTTGGAGGTAGTGTCCAGTCACCAGAAGCGGTGGTGTATGATGTACAGGGGAAGGTGGGTGGGGTCTAGCTGCATGAGCAGCACCCAGAAATGGGTGAAGAATTGCCCCACAAGGAGCTGGGGGTCCTGTTCCTGCAAGGCCTGCAAGGCAGTGTGCAGAAACTGCAGCAAGAGGTGAATTAAGGCATATAAGAGCTGTCAACTGCTGGGAGGAAGCTCCGACTCTATGGCAGGAGTGCTGAGGTATCCACAAGAGTATCACAGCAGGCAGAAAAAAGGCTTTGCTGTCCCTCAATGAGGTAAGCAAAGGAGAAGAGCCCGAGACATAGCTGTACAGAGGGTTCTCTTTAAGCTCGAACCTCAGATAGGCTTAGGCAGCAACTCCTGGAAGAGTGTGCTGTTCTGATGCCCTGCCTGAAGTGCTTCTGGGTGGCCTTAAATGTGATTTAGCATCTGATGAGTGTGGACGCAATATTTCAAAATAGCTCAGTGCTATTTCGATGGGTATTTGCAGTGCAGACACGCTGTTTCAAAATTAACCATTTTGGAGTATTTCCTCCGAAATTGCTTAGTCCAAAATAAGTGTGCAGCATAGATGTGCCCTAATATCCTATGTAACCTCTATATATTATTACCAAAAACCACATGCACACAATGCTCACCACTCCCAATAAGACAGATGAGCTTTTCCTGATGGACAGTCAGGATCAGGTCCCTCTGATGTGCATCTTTCTACCTGTCTGTTCATCTGTGAGTCCATTTGCTCCAGAATTCCTTCTAAATGGTAAGAGCTAGGATCACTACATTTGGTATGCAGCTTTCTCTTATCATCACTTAAATCAAGTTCAGGTTTGACTCTCCCAGGGCAATGGGGTGTGCCTAGAATTCAATTGTTTATCATAAAATGGGAAAGGAGGGATCTGGAAGGAGGGACAATTATTCTGTAAAATGATTGTGAGGCCAGAGATGGGGACCAGGATGGTTATAACCCTACTGGGCCAGCAGGAGACAGCAGTGGAGAAAGGGACAGTTAGCTACTATATATACATAACTCAAGGAGCTGATAGAGGAGGTATCTGAGCCTCTAGCTATCATCTTTGGGAAATCATGGGAGACAGGAGAGATTCCAGAAGATTGGAAAAGGGCAAATACAGTGCCCATTTATAAAAAGGGAAATGAGAACAACCCAAGAAACTACAGATCAGTTAGTTTAACTTCTGTGCCAGGGAAGATAATGGAACAAGTAATTAAGGAAATCATCAGCAAACACTTGGAAGGTGGCAAGGTGATAGGGAACAGCCAGCATGGATTTGTAAAGAATAAATCATGTCAAACCAATCTGATAGCTTTCTTTGATAGGATAACGAGTCTTGAGGATAAAGGAGAAGCGGTGGATATGGTATATCTAGACTTCAGTAAGGCATTTGATACGGTCTCGCATGATATTCTTATCAATAAACTAGGCAAATTCAACTTAGATGGGGCTACTATAAGGTGGGTGCATAACTGCCTGGAGAACCGTTCCACAATCCTGCTGGAAAGGAATAACAAGTGGGGTTCCACAGGGGTCTGTTTTGGGACCGGCTCTGTTCAATATCTTCATCAACGATCAGATATTGGCATACAAAGCACGCTTATTAAGTTTGCAGATGATACCAAACTGGGAGGTGTTGCAACTGGTCTGGAGGATAGGATCATAATTCAAAATGATCTGGACAAATTGGAGAAATGGTCTGAGGTAAACAGGATGAAGTTTAATACAGACAAATGCCAAGTGCTCCACCTACGAAGGAACAATCAGTTTCACACATACAGAATGGGAAGCGACTGTCTAGGAAGGAGTACGGCAGAAAGGGATCTACAGGTTAAAGTGGACCACAAGCTGAATATGAGTCAGCAGTGTGATGCTATTGCAAAAAAAGCAAACATGATTCTGGGATGCATTAACAGGTATGTTGTGAGCAAGACTCGAGAAGTCATTCTTCCACTCTACTCTGCGCTGGTTAGGCCTCAGTTGGAATATTGTGTTCAGTTCTGGGTACTGCATTTCAAGAAAGATGTGGAAAAATTGGAGAGGGTCCAGAGAAGAGCAACAAGAATGATTAAAGGTCTAGAGAACACGACCTATGAGGGAAGGCTGAAAGAATTGGGTTTGTTTAGTTTAGAAAAGAGAAGACTGAGGGGGGACATGATAGCTGTTTTCAAGTATATAAAAGGGTGTCATAAGGAGGAGGGAGAAAACTTGTTCATCTTGGCCTCTGAGGATAGGACAAGAAGCAATGGGCTTAAACTGCAGCAAGGGAGGTTTAAGTTGGACATTCGGAAAAAGTTCCTAACTCTCAGGGTAGTCAAACACTGGAATAAATTGCCCAGGGAGGTTGTGGAATCCCCATCTCTGGAGATATTTAAGAGTAGGTTAGATAAATGTCTGTCAGGGATGGTCTAGACAATATTTGGTCCTGCCATGGGCGCAGGGGACTGGACTCGATGACCTCTCGAGGTCCCTTCCAGTCGTAGTATTCTATGATTCTATGATATATTAGGTTTGTCTCTGTGTGTGTGTGTCTGTTTGTTTGTGTGTCTGTTTGCCCCTACAGGAGGACATGGTCACCTCCACCAGCTATGCTATGGACAGGAGCTTCTCACCTGGTCCGAGCTGCTGACATCAGAGAGGATTGGTGTTGTCTTCTCTCCCCAGCACAGCTGTATGGGTGGCTAGACAGATGGCCCTGTCTTGACTGAAACAACAATGTCTGCTTTACCTAAAGCACTGATCTCTAACAAAACAAAACACAGCTCTGTCTCATGTCTGGTGCACATAGCACACAGGCAAGGCTGGGGCTTTGATGCAGGGATGTTTTTGCAGTCATGCGTATCCAGCATAGTACAATGTGATCACGCCAAGAAAGCCAAGAGTAAACTGGTACTGGTACGTTTCTTTTTTTCTTTCTTTTTTAATAAGTAAAAAGGGAGATACAGACATTAAACTGTGCATCAATCACATAGTTTTTGTAACAAAATACAGAACTATGTAGCACTTTAAAGACTAACAAGATGGTTTATTAGATGATGAGCTTTCGTGGGCCAGACCCACTTCCTCAGATCAAATAGTGGAAGAAAATAGTCACAACCATATATACCAAAGGATACAATTTAAAAAAATGAACACATATGAAAAGGACAAATTACGTTTCAGAACAGAAGGGGGATGCGGGGGAGGGGGAAGGAAGGGCATTGGGCATTTTAGGTATCTTACACAATATGTAATCAATTGGTAGCTATTATTAGAACGACCAAGTCGAGTATAAATATAGGTGTAGGAAAGATAATCAGTGGGAGATAGTGAGCAGGATTGATCCATAGGTTCTGCTTGTTGTAACTAGAAGTAAAAAACTCTTCACATTGGCCACAGCAGTGCAGTGTCCTGAAGTGTGGGAGTCAAAGGGTCAACAAACCTTGTGCCTTGTATTGTAAGGTGGCATACGGGTGAAGTGTAAGTGAACTAAGCTTAAATATTGTATTATAATAAGTCTTGTGTTAATTGTATTTGCATTGTTTAGTATTGCACTAATTGCTTTCACAATTTGTAATATTTAAGGTTTAAGTGCATAGCAATTGTTTCTAAGGCTTGTAAAATTAAAAGTACTATATTAACTGCTGGAAGACTTACAATAAATAAGGAACTGATTAAGTCTCTCTGGA
The DNA here is from genome assembly GCF_049634645.1 of Pelodiscus sinensis. NCBI lineage: Eukaryota > Metazoa > Chordata > Testudines > Trionychidae > Pelodiscus > Pelodiscus sinensis. The sequence continues at coordinate 21,631,431 of NC_134725.1, read as the reverse complement.
GTGTCTTGGTTTCCCTTGGATCTAAAATAAATCGAATCACACGACAGCAGCTTGCACACTGAACCCTCTTCTCCGGCCCCACACAAGAGCAATGATTTAAATGAAGAAAAACAAAACTTATTTTAGTTAAGGATCCAAGCAACACCATGTAAATCTTCTAGTTGTAATTTAATTCCCTAACCAATTATATCACACAACCTTAATTGATTTACACCTAGCAAAATTAATTATACAGAAGATGGAAGTAATTAAAGAACCAGAGATCATACAAACAACCAATAGGGAAGTAGGGACCTATAATGACAGAACAATACAGAAATGAGGATTTCACAACCCTGACTATTGATAAGTAGTTTCGTCATACAGAATACCATCAAGCTAAATTTTTTTGACCCTCTTAAGATCTGTTTCTTTATCTGGTGATATCTGGGACCATTAGGACAGGGTCTCCTTCTCAACAGTCTGATATTACAGTCTTTTAATGTAATTTAGAAGTTCAGAAGTGTTTGGGGAAAGTTCAACACCACATGATAGCTACACTGCCCCCGTTTTGCGCAAAAAATATGCAAATGAGGTGAAGCATGGAATATCACCATGTCTCATTTACATAATTAATGAGGCTCCGGTTTTGTGCAAGATGCTTTTGTGTAAGAGCCGTTCTTCCGCATTTTTTTCAGGAAGAACGGCTCTTGTGCAAGAGGAGGGTTTTGTGCAAAAAGGAACCATATAGACAGCTCCTTTTTGCACAAAAGCTAGTCTTACCTATTCAAGATGACAACAGCACCTCCTTTATCAGCTTCTTTGATTATGATATCAGAGTTATTTCTGAGGCTGTGGATGGCATTGTGTTCCGCATGGCTGAGGTTATGGGGTATGTGATGTTGCTTTTCCACAATCTCTGCTTGTGCACATTGGTGGAAGCATTCTGGCTACGTCTACACTGGAATGATTTTCCGAAAATGCTTATAACGGAAAAGTTTTCCATTAAAAGCATTTTCGGAAAAGAGCGTCTAGATTAGCAGGACGCTTTTCTGCAAAAGCACTTTTTGCGGAAAAGCATCCGTGGCCAATCTAGACGCGCTTTTCCACAAAAATGCCCCAATCGCTATTTTTGAGATCGGGGCTTTTTTGCAGAAAAGAAATCTCTGCTGTCTACACTGGCCCTTTTGCTCAAAAGTCTTTCGGAAAAAGACTTTTGCCCGAACGGGAGCAGCATAGTATTTCCACAAAAGTACTGACAATCTTACCTGATATCATCAGTGCTTTTGCGGAAATTCAAGCGACCAGTGTAGACAGCTGGCAAGTTTTTCCGCAAAAGCAGATGATTTTGCGGAAAAACTTGCCAGTCTAGACACAGCCTCTATGTATAGGTCCAGTCTGACATTTCGATCCTCAAGAGTCCATGCAGAATTCTTTTTCTTGTACCGTTGGTGGGAGGGTATTTGTGTGTCAGTGTGCTGTTCAATGTTGTGTTGAAAATATTCCTGGAGTCGGAGATGGCGAAAGTAGGCTTCCAGATCACCACAGAACTGTATTATGTTTGGGGGGGGGGGGGCAAAAAGAGAGTCCCCAAGATAGGACAGACTCTTCTGCCAGGCTGAATATGTAGTTCAGTGGTCCCCAACCCTTTTTGTGGCCAATTGCACATTCATGTTTTCAGAAGAGTGTGGCGGGCGCCAACAATTTTTCAAGTTTTATTTTGTATTTGTACATTAAATAATACGAAAACATTATATTCAATGTTACATAAGATATGAATCCATAAGATAAAAAAGGTAATTGTACAAGTAAAAGGTATTAATTAAATTATTCTTCAATTATTTGCCCCCCCCTTGGAGAAAAAAATAGGAAAAAGGCGTCAAATGACCAAATTGAAGGCTATTTTCATATTAAATGTGAATTGGGTAAATTTGATACAAACTTAATTTAGTTGGATAATTTTTATTTTAATTATATTGTAACAAAATTCTGCATTAATAAAAAGGGGGGATGTCCAAATGTTGAGCAAAAAAAGCACAACCCCCCCCCCCCCCCCCAAAATCATGGCACCTTTAAATCTCACACTCCCCATCTCCACCATGTCCCGACCATCTGCTGCCATGTCTCCTCCCCTTGCTCCATTAGCTCCCCTGGTGCCTGCTGCTCCCCAAACTCTCACCCTCCTCTACTGTCTTGACTCCTGCCCTTCTCACTGCCCTCAGCCTTCCTGAGACCTGTCCCCCACCACCAGCCCTTCTCTTCCTCCTGTGCCCACTCCTCCAGTAGCCCCACTCTGATCATGTGAGCTACCCCCTCTCCTAACACCTCCCTCTACACACCTGCCCTGCCTCTCTCCTCTGGTGCTGGTCCCTCCCCTGCAGGTGTCTGCCCTTCTGCTTCACCCTCAGAATCCCCTGGCATCTGCACCTTCTCTTACCCCTGCACCCTCCTGGTGCCTCCCCCTTCCCTCACTGCCCCTGCCCTCTTTTTCCCTGATGCCCACTCCCTCACCACTCTCTGCCTCCATTCCCCTCATGCCCCTGTGCCCTCACACATGATTTGCTCCATCTCTGCCTGTCTCATGCCCACTCCTTCTTTCAAGCCTTCTCCCAGCACCTCCCCCTCCTCCTCTAGCCCCCAATGCACTTAACCTCTCCTCTTCCAGCATCACCCTGTCCCCCTTCCCACTGACACCTCTCCTCCTGTCTTTTTCCTCATTGTCTCCACTTGGCCCCCTGGCATTTGTCTCACTTCCATGCTGTCCCTTGGTGCCTTCCCCTTTCTTCTCCTGACCTGCCCCCCTCCCCTCAGCACAAGCCCCTTACTCTCCCACCTCTTACCCCTATTTTTCCCGCATCCCTACCTTCCAGTTTGAGTCTGTGATTGGGCCTGGCCCCAGCTGCTTCTGTGACCCCAGACCACGTGCTGGGCCTGGAGCTGGGCCATGCCATTTTAAATTTAAAGTCCCAGACCGTGACGTCACGGCACTCCAGGCATCTCCCTTCTCAGTTGTTGCATGGGCGTTTGAACATGCCGTGCATGAGCTCCCTTGGATGTCTTGCGAACCTGGCATCTCCCCTCTCAGCTGCGGAGGGGTGCATGAGACAATTGGAGGGAGTGTATGCCGCCACGCAAGAGCTGAGAGGGGAGATGCCTGGTTCACAAGACTTCCAAGGGAGCGCATGGTCAGCGTGTTTCAGCTCATGCGCTCCCTCGGATGTCTTGCGAACCAGCGTCTCCCCTCTCAGCTGTTGTGCGGCGGCACATGCTCCCTCCAATAGTTGGCATGAGTGCACATTAATTCCCTGGTGTGTACCGCGTTGGGGACCCCTGGTGTAGCTGGACAGATAGACAATATTTTGGGTGAGTTAAGGGTACCACTATTGTGGCCCCATGTGGCAAGTAGGAGGTTAGACAGCTTACAGTCCTTTTTCTTCTGCAAACTAATGAGAGAACTACTGGAAATGTAGTAACTATAATATAAAGTAAGAGCCATTATACATTCTTGCCTAGCTTTGGATCTTGTTATAATAGTAGGAGAGGCTGTCAGCTAAGAAATGGGTTGCTGCTTTGCCATTTCTGGGTGAGAAAGAGCAGCGTAGTGCAGGGACCTGCTCTCTGCAACTTCCTGCCACAAAGCTTGTTCTGGGTGCCTGCAGCTTCAAGAGGGGCCAACAGACAGAAACTATCGAGTTCTGATTACCTTGGATGGAGTGGCCAAAAGGCCTCCTGTTTTTTTTCCTGGAGGCTAATTCTTGCACAAAAACCCCTGTTGCCCATCCAGACACACCTTTTTGCACAAGAACTCATAGAAAGAGGAATACCTACACTGCAAAAACCCTTCTGTTCTGTCGATTTACTTGCATATTTGAGGTGAGGACACTCTGCAAGTTTTTGCCCCAAAACGGATGTTTTTGCACAAAGACTCTGTAGTGTGGATGTAGCCTTATAGGAATGCAGGGGGGGAGGAGGAGAATGGATTTCATCTCTTCCTGCTGACACTGGAGCTGAGGAGCTTTTGTCCTGCCTTGGGAGTCAGCCAAACCCAGCATTTAAACTCCCTGCCCTTCATTAAAAGACCTTGTTCTGTGCTTCTTATTTTTGTAAAGCTAATTGAAGTGCTTTAGAGCCTACACATGAGTTAATGAGGGAGAGAAGGTCCACAGCAAAGCTCCAGTGTGATTTCATGCAACTCTAAGTTCTTGCTCACATTGCTACAAAGAACGAATTTACTGGTCTCTGAGCAGCTTTAAATGTTGGGACAAACCCAAAAGTCTCTAGTGGGATTTTCTACAGTAAGAGCAGGCGGGGGGGACCTGACATCAGAACCACTATGCAGATGAGATGAGTAAACAGTCCATTGTCTCTCTCTGGAGTTCAACTAGAAGCATCTGAAATATCTGGATTGAAACATTGGTGATTGTCAGATTTTTTTTATTATTTCACTGCTCTGCCAGGATTGAGAGATCATGAGATTGTTCAAATATTAATGGGATAAAAAGGCATACCGTATTAAAGCAGGGCTACTCAACTTTGGAAGCCCCGGGGTCACAATGATATTCACAGCAAATGCCAAGCACCACAACCTAAGCATGGTTGCATATACATGCAAATATATATGCAAATACTTCTTTCACACAGTGCCCTGGTGTTCCTGGTACTCTCTCCCTGTGGGCTAGAAATGCCGATACCCTGTACCAGTCTGTAACAGCCAGCCGATCCGCTTGCGTCTTTCAATGCTCACCTGGCCTGGGATGCCTCACCATTGTGGAGCATGTTCCAAGTAGAGGTCATGTTCAAAGGATCCCACCTGCAGGCTGCATGTTGAGCCCCATGTAAACCCAAACCACACTGTGAGCCACAAACAAACGGGCCGTGGGCTGTATGTTAAGTAGCTCTGTATTAAAGAGGTAATGGTTAGGACAGAGCAAAAGAAGCGAGGAGAAAGTTGGGGATGAAATAAAATGGACCTTAAGGGAAAACGGCAGGGCTTGATTCTACACCAGTTCCCCCGAGTGTTATGGACTCTAATGGGAATGAGACGTTTACAACATTGCTGCCTGCAGTATGAGCCACACACACCTCCATTTATGTATTTGTGTAGAGCATAAATGAGATAGCTTTGGCTACAGGTTGAGGTGGCACAAAGGTATGTTATGCCTGGGAAATGGAATCCAGAGCTCTGAAGGTGTGAGGACTTGAGCTCTACTGAGCCTTGTCTGAGTGTAAAGAAGTGGATGTTATGCATGATGAGTAGGGTTGTCAGGTGTCTAGTATTCACCCAGAAGGTCTGATATTTTCGCCTCCTGTCTGGTAAAAAAAATTCAGAGAATACCGGACACCTGCGATGTCCAGTATTCTCTGAATTTTTCCCCAGCCAGGAGGCGAAAAAGCCAGTCACCTGGCAACCCTACAAACACTCAGCACCCGGCTCACCGCTGCCCTCCCTGAATCCTCCTGGCCTCCAACACTCCTAGCCCACTGACCCAACCCAGCCCCCATGCTTACCTGGTTCCTCAAGGCTGCCAGCACAAAATGGCTGCCGCCCCTGAGTCTTAGTGCTCGTCCGTTCCCTTGTTCCTATCCCTGCACTCACTCTTAAAGGGGACATGCTGTTTTAATGCTGTTTTATTTTAAATTTGTTTTTTTTTTTTTTGGCTTAATAAGTCCTCGGAGTCCTTTTTTTTCCCCCTCAACAACTTTGGCCTCCCCCCTTTTTTTTCTCAACAGAATTTTTTCAGGGTGGGTTTTTTGGGGGGGGGATGGTTTGGTATTTTTGGTTAAACCATCCGGAAACCCTAATGATGAGAGAGGCCTTAAGCTAAACCAAGGTGGAATCTAGGGATTTGCCTACACTACAGAGAAGATTGATACTGCTGCAGTCAATCTTCTGGGATTCGAAGTAGTGGGGCTAGTGAATAACCGCTAATTGGACCTGAAAGGGCATCCCCATTAGCACCAGTAGTAAGGTAAGTTCATGGGAGCATTTGCTCCTGTCGACCTCTCGCTGTGTGGATGGCACAAAAACACAATTTAAGATATGACAACTCCAGCCACCTAATTAACATAGCTGGAGTTGGGTATCTTAAATCAACTTTCCTTTTTAGTGTAAACCAGGCCTTGGAGAAAGAGTTGAGCTATCCCTCTAATGAGGCCTAGCCTAAAGGGGTCTGTGATTACTCTAAACCACTTGTGTGCCCCTCCCTGTGCTGGGCCACTCTCAGCCAGTAGCATAGCATGTCCAGTCCGGGAAGCCTGTCCCAGTTACAGGACCCACAACACTGGCTGCACTCTCTGCAGCCCTATGGCAAACTTCTCCCATGTCTTGTGCTTTGGAGCCCTTTTTGCCAGATATCCAATGTAAAGGGACCAGAATGGGAGATCTCATGCTCAGTCCTGTTTTACTGTTGGCTTTGGGTCACAGGTGAGGGCTTCTTCCTGATCACAGATGAGGCTATTCAAAAGCAAGAAGCTAAAGCCAATGTATTTAAACCTGGGTGACTCAAATTTCTTCAGGTGAAATGAATGAACTGGGAAAATTAATCTGCTTCTTATGCTGAAGTACATGCACTTCAAAGCTTTTTACTGTTGCAAAGAGAAAGAGAGTCCAAAGGGCTTGATCCAACACCTACTAAAGTCCATGAAAGTATCTTTATTGATTTCAGTGGGCACTGCTTCAAGTCTGAGCTTAGCAGAGAAAGCTCTGATGAGATGCTTTAAGGACATACGATGCTTCTGATGAGCATTTCTGTTCAGAGCTGACCTTGCCCCCTGTTTTTTATTTATTTTGTGGTTGGGTTGGTAGTTGCAGTTTGTTCATTTGTTTAAATAAAATAGAGGAGATGTAAAAGCCTTAAAGGACCCGAAACATGAATTGGGAATGAGCAAAGACATTCAGGTCTGATTAAGAACTCAACCAAAGTGCTATGGTTAGATACCTATTTGGGTCAATTTAATGGAACCGGTACCTGTCAAGATATATAGAAACAAACACTCTTAAACATCAGGTTTTATTAAAGAAAATAACTGCAAGCTACAGACACAAGCAAAAAAGCTTCCTCACAACTCAAATTCCAACTTTGTCTTCCTTGATTACCAAGGATCCAACTGTGTTGGAACTCTATTCAGCACACAGAGACATCTAGGCTGTGTCTACACTTGGCCACTTATTCCAGAAAATCAGCCACTTTTCCGGAATAAGCTGCGAGCTGTCTACACTGGCCCTTGAATTTCCGGAAAAGCAACGATGCTCTACTGTACAAAATCAGCCACTATTCCGGAAAAACTATTCTGCTCCCGCTCGGGCATAAGTCCTTATTCCGGAACACTGTTCCGGAAAAGGGTCAGTGTAGACAGCCCAGTAGTCTTTTCCAGAAAAAAGCCCCGATCGCGAAAATGACGCTCGGGGTTCTTTTCTGGAAAAGCGCGTCTACATTGGCCACGGATGCTTTTCCAGAAAAGGGCTTCTCCGGAAAAGCAGCCTGCCAATGTAGACGCTCCTTTTCCGGAAAAACTTAAAACGGAATACTATTCCGTTTTAAGCAGTTCCGGAAATTCATGCCAGTGTAGACGTAGTCCTACTGCCTAAATAATGTACTTCAAATAAGCATACAATTACAAGCCTAAGCTACCAAATACAGTTCTGTATCTGAATTTCCCCAGAGTTTGAGATGGCTAGGAGCAAGTGTTCCAGCTCCCTGAAAGCAGTACTTTTAAAAGAAAAGAAATGTGCATGGAGTTAGCAATGAACAGCTCTAGTGCCCCCGCAGGTCAAGAGAATAAAACAGCATGTGAGCAGGCCTTTTATAACACATCAGTATGCCTTTTGAAGCCCCACAGGGGCATGCTAGCTCAATTACCACATAATGTGGACTCTTCACCTACCCGCCCCCTACTAATGAAAGGATTAACCAATTCCAAGGCTTGAAGAGAAAGGAAAATAACGCCGAATAGATTAGCTCAGCAGACATGCTGTTAATTATGGGTCATTTAGTTCAGTTAATCAATAGGCAGACTTCTTTAACCAGCTAATTATGCCAAATGGCTTCCACAATGTGCAGGTTCACAGTTGTTAATCATGAAGGGATAATATTTCACTGTAAATATAAGTGCAGCCCCACTGCTCAGACAAATGCTTTGCAGCTTAGCCAACTTGCATTAGAACTGGTTCTGATTTAATCCAATCTAAATGGCTGCAAGGACTGGAAGTAAGACACAAGCACTGGCATCACAGGTTAAACAATCATCAGATTCAGTTATAAGTATCTGGCCTTCTCCCTCTGATAATCACTCAGAAACAAGAGACAGGACTATGTAACACTTTAAAGACTAACAAGATGGTTTATTAGGTGATGAGCTTTCGTGGACCAGACCCACTTCCTCAGATCAATTTGTAGAAGAAAATTGGCACGACCATATTGGGGAAGGGAGAGCCCACAAGCTGCACAGCTGGCAGGAAAAAGCCGCACATTGAAGCAGGAAAGTGCTGTTGCTCTCCAGCAGTTGGCTGTGTGGCTGCACTGAACCCTCCTCCTGAGTCCTCTAGTACCTGTAAAGATGTGCTACTGTTGGCTGCCACCTGGTGAATGGATGCTGCCCATGAATGGAGGGGAAAGGCACTCAGATGGCTGATGGGCAGGGCCGGACGGAGGCATGGGCGAGCCGGGCAGCTGCCCAGGGGGTCAACCCACAGGGGGGGGCCTGATGGCACCTGTAAGGGGCACGCGGCATCTCTTGCAGCTGCCATCAGGAGCCGCGCACCTGGACAGCAGCGCCCTTGCCCCTATGGTTGCGGCGCCATGCACAACCCGGCGCATGTGCTAGCAGCACTGGCCAGGCCGGGCTGGGCAGCATATGCGCCGTGCTCCCTGGAGAGCATATATGGGTTTCTGCCAGTGCTCCCTCTAAGATTTTCCATCTGTGAGCTGAGTGAATTTTGCCTTGTGCACCAATATTGTGGGCATGTGTGCTTGTTCGGATGTGTGCCATTGTGGTACCCACCAGTTACTAACAAATATATTTTATAAATTTTTAAAATTAGGTTTACTGCATCCAGAAACAAATATAGCAATGCCAAGCTCTCATACTATGCTTTTCCTCAGTAGATCACACAATACTTTACAAAGGAGAGCACAATCATCACTATTTTATAGATGTGAAAACTGAGGTATAAACTATCAAGGCAGTGGTCACCAACCAGTCAGTCATGCTCAACTGGTTAGTCACAGAGGTACTGCCAGTCAATCTCCCCTCTCTCCTGCAACAAGGAATCCACGCTGGCACTACAGCCTCCCCCCCTCACAAAATTGAAGATAGCAACAGCTTCTGGGCCAGATTTAGCTTCTCAGGAAGTACACACGTGTTGTTCCTCTCCTCCCCATAGCTGTGTGCATGGTTTCTTGTCTTCCCTTCTTTCCCCTATGCTCCTGAAAGGCAGGGTCTAGGGGAGGGGTTAAGATGGTGGCAGAGGATCCAAAGTGACTGGTTTTCTTAAAGGAAATACATGTGTGCTTCCTTCAACAATGCCTGAAGATCCTTCCCAAGAGATACTCGTCCCTGGACAGCCCCAGGTATTGGCCCAGCTGCTCTTGTCCCCTCTCCCATTGCTAGAGACCCACCAGCACCCTGCTCCTACCACCTGCCTTCTGGTCAGACTCTCACCAGCACCCTGTTCCTGCACCCTCATCTACCAGCACCCTTTTTCTGCCCCCCTCCTCCTGGACAGACTCCTACCCCAGCTTGCTCTTGTACTCTACTTACCACCCAGATTCTGCACTCCCATCCCTATTCTGTCCTGAACACTGGATCCCTCATTTTTGGCCGCACCCTAGAGTCTAGTGAAGGAGCCACAAAATCCACTAACCCTGGAACGCTAGAAAAGTTAATCTGGCCTGAAACCTTGAATCTCAGTCCTACCTACCCTACCCTGTCCCTCCCCCCTCCCCACCACTCCCATTGTGCTTGAGTGCCAGGGGAGTGAGGTGTCTCAGATGGGACTACATCCGTGAGGATTGGGGGCTTTTGGAGGGCTTTTTTTTTTTAATCTCATTGGTGTGGTCCCTGACTGATTTTTCCATGGGTCAGTGGCTCCCTACCCAAAAACAGTTTCTTGCCCATCCCATAAATAAAGACAATGTTGAAACATTTTGTATAGGACATAATATTTATTTTAAAATTAAGCCTGACCAACAAGCCCCTAATTGGGGCCGAGCCCTCATCTGGCTGCAGCATCATACTTCAGCACCCCCCACAGACCCCAAGCCTGAGTCCATCATACACCTGAATCCCCTACCCTGAGTCCCTTATATCCCCAAGCTCCTGCACCCTCACATCCCCAGTCTTGTGCCACAACACTCCTGCACCATCCACACACCACAAACCTGAGTCCATCATACACCCAACCCAAACTCCTGCACCCTGATATCCACAAGTGTGCAGCTTGTTAAACCCCCCAACCCTACAGGTGACCCAACACTCTCCAGCCTGGAGCTCCCTCCCTGCTTTCACTAGGGTTTCCAGCTCCTTTTCCTGGGTTCTATAGATGGTTTCAAAAACCACAGCTGCCAATTAATTAATTCTATGCCCCTCCCAACTCTGCTCTTCATCAATTTATTCTGCCACTGCCTTTTCCCTTTGCAGCATTTTTCAACTCACCCCTCACCTATTCATGAGAATGCTTAGCGTTGCTGTACTCTTGCACTGTTCAACTAGCATTAAGAATAAATATTCATACTCATATGTGCAACTTGGCCAACTGCACATGCTAATACCACTCCCCTTCCCCCAAGCACACAAATGTTTTGAAGAAAGCCAGTTACCTGTCTGCAGTCAAACCAGTCCTTCGTCTTTTTCCTTCAACAGGTCACCCCCTGCTCTTTGTTTCTTCTTGTATATTTCACAGTCGCTCAATTTGCAGCTGGCTCAGTACGCAAATATGCATACAGCAAGAGCAGTACAATGTGCATAGAGCCAGAGAGGGAGACAAGTTTCTATTCTATCCTGCCCCTCCCGAGCCAGCCCCAGTTTCAGAAGCAGCCTCGGCCTTTCCCTCCACCACCACCAGATGGCACTGGCCAATGGCGCACAACATGGCTCAGCTCTGGCCCCAGCTGGGGCCACTGGAGCAGCTGCCACCTGACATATAGCTATACACAGGGCTCCTGCTCTGGCCCCTTCTGAGGCCACTGGAACAGCTGCTGCCTGCCCGTGATTTGGCTCAGTTCTGGCCCTGGCCAGAGCCACCAGAGCAACTGCCGCCTGACACATAACTGCACAAATGGCTCCAGCTCTGGCCTCATCCTGCCATGTGTCTCCAGCTCTGGCCCACCTGCCATGTGGCCCACAGCTCCAGCCCTGGGGAAGGGCTGAAGCTAGCGCCAGGTCTGTGTGGTGGCTTCCCTGTTACTCCTGTGGTAGGGCAGCTACCCTTCTCTTGGCCCCTCCCCAGAATAGATGAGCAGCCACTGCATAGCTCTGCTAAGGAGCTGGGCAAGAGGCAAAATTGTGGTGGAGGAAACAATGGTGTCTGCCCACTTCTCTGGGCTAGCCAGCGCAGGACCACTGGAGCACTTGAAGCTGTCCTCCATGGCCAGGGTAATCTTTGTATCTCCTCTGTTAGTCTCCTTTTCCAGCCCCACCATTGCATCTCTGCTCCTGCACTGACCCCCCACCTCTGCCCTTCCACCAGAAACCCCATCCTTCTGGGGACACTTTGCCAGGTGCCTGACTATTCTGTCAACAGCCCTGCCTGAACCGAGGACTGGACCTGTGCCTAGGAGAGAAAGGGGTTGGCTTTCAGCACCAGTGCCACTGGTGTTAAACCTAACTGAGGACTGAGTGGTCCAGAACAAGAGCCACCCCTAGATAAACCGCTGCTCTTTCAGACATTTTTAATCTGCCAAAAAATCAAGGTCCGTTTTTAGCAATAATGAAGCGATACTATGAGTCTGGAAGTCAAAAATGCACACACAAAAATGCAGGAGGGACAAAAAGACAAAGCTAAGCAAAAATATAGTTTGTCATCTTATTTTAAAAATCTTTTAAGAATTGAATAGAGGACATTCATCAAAAAGTATGGGAGAGGAAACATCTCAATTATCTGATCCTTTGCCAAGTTGTGGGAATACTACAATTGCAAAAGGTAAATGAGGGGACTCTGAAGTGTCAATGGAACTATAATATATTGGTAATTTGTCAAAATAAGGGAAGAAACCTACCCTAAAGACATTGCATTATGGCCAAAATCTTTTTCATTGGACAGGACAGAATATTTCTTAGAAAATAAATGGAAACACATAGGGCAATATGGAAAATTTGAGAAAAAAGAGTATAAGATTGGAGGACGAAGGATGAAGAAAAATGGAGCCACAAAAATGAGAAATTGGTTGTTTTTTTCAAGAAATCATCAAGATAGTCCACTATTATGTTTGCAAATTATTCCCTGACCATAGTAAAGGAAAACAAAAATTTGTCAACAGGCTTTCTAATTGGAGAAATGTTGCAAGAGATATTGCTGATCGTGAAACTTCCAAAGCTCATATCAATGCTATGTGTAGGTCTGTTCAAAAATGCTTGTAAATTATCCAGAAGTATTGATACTGCATTATTGGCTCAGTTTGGGTATGTCTACACTAGCCCCCTAGTTCAAACTAGAGAGGCTAATGTAGGCATTCGAAGTTGCAAATCAAGCCCAGGATTTAAATATTCTGTGCTTGATTTGCATCTTCCCGGCCGGTCGCCATTTTTTAAATTTATAAGTCCAGACTAACTGTCCACGTCTACATGCGGCAGGGACCCAGTAGTTCAAATTAAAGCCCCTAGTTCAAACTACCTGTTAAACCTCCTTGCAGGAGGAATAACAGGTAGTTCGAAGTAGGGCTTTAATTCGAATTACCAGGTCCCTGCCACGTGTAGACACAGGCAGTTAGTCCGGACTTGTAAATTTAAAAAATGGCGACCGGCCGGGAAGATGCAAATCAAGCACAGAATATTTAAATCCTGGGCTTGATTTGCAACTTCGAATGCCTACATTAGCCTCCCTAGTTCGAACTAGGGGCTAGTGTAGACATACCCTTTGAGAAGGTGTTCTTAATGGAGCGAAAATGATATCCGTAGCACCTGCCGAGGGCTGCAACTTAAGTGTGATTGCATATACATGCAAATATATGCAAATAGCTTCTTTCACACTGATGGACATGAATCCAAAGTTTAAGGCAAGACTACACAACACGCAGGCCCCATTGTAGTCAGTTCTGCTGATATTAATAAAATGCAGCATGTACCCGATTTCTACCCATGTGACAGCACTTTTCATGGGCAATGACAGTCCAAGAATTTAACTATTAAAACACATATCAACAGAAGACCATTATATTGGCTACTTTTTTGTTTTGGCTCCCACCCGCAGGCTGCGTGTTGAGCCCCATGTAAAGCCCAACTGCACCATGGGCCACAGACAAACAGGCGATGAGCTGCATGTGGCCCACAGACGATGTGTTGAGTAGCCCTGGTGTAGAGCAATAGTACCCAACCTCTGGTCTACAGACCCCTGTTGGTCTGCAATAGTACTGTAGGGTTTCCACAGAAAGTTTAAAATTAAAGACCCATGGTGGACCCAATCCTTACTTTTCTGTTTTTTAATCCCCAGGGCTCCACGCCCAGCCAAGGGTGGAGTGTTGGCTTCCAGCAAGGGTGGAATTTTGGGAAGGTAGGGGGGGCAAGCAGCAGTGCTCTCTGGGATACAGTTTGCTTTTCATCCCAATCCCCTGACTAGTGTCAGGTGTGAAAGGCATGCATACTCCCTGAGTATCTGTGGAACAAGATGAAAAGCAAAGCCATGTCCAGGAGTACACGGCTGCTGCTGCTGCCCCTCCCCCTTTTCCTGGGTGCAGTGTGTGGCTTCAAAAAACACAGATGAGAACATGTGGAACAGCACTGTGACTGTGACTCATAGAAGCACTCAGTCTGATGATACATCAGCAGCACTGGAAAATTACACACATCTTCAGTAAAACAGCCATTAAGCCAGAGGTACTAGGCCAAAGACTAAAATGATTTGACTTAAGCTTAATTTGTTAAACAACAGGAAACAGGTACATAATGAAATTTCTGCAATAACTGCCATACATGTCATCCATTCTGAAGAGAATACACCTGTCATTTGTGTGAAAACAACTGACAGCACCATTTATTACCATACATGCTTGGAAACATCAGCTCAATTTACGTTACCCTTTGGCGTGGGGACTCACAGCTCTGTAAAAGCTGATGGTGTGGATGTAAACCACAGTTGACCTTATGCTGTTTTATTGAAATTTCCATAAAATTCACTCTTGTTCAGCCTTTGAATGCTGAGAAATAGATCCATTTGGAGTGGCCACAGCATGCCCATCCAGGTTCTAAGAAACAAAGGGGAGCAGAAAAGGCTGCAAAATTCTAGCAGGTACAATGGGCTTTCTACATATTGCCCATCAGGAGTAATTAAATTATCATCTAACCCAGGAAAATAAAATCTCAAGTCTGATACACCCTCAGCTAGTATAAACTAAAAACAATAGATTGACAACTGCAGTGCAGACCACATGTAAGTGTAAACAAGCCCTAAATTATGTGAAGGAAGTATATTCTGAACTATCCTATTCCTAGAACTGAGACATCCACATTATATAAGAAGTGTTCTCTTGCCCAGTATTTTAGAGTATCTTTTAATCCTTAGTAATGCTAACATATAATCAGCATATCATTATTATTTTTTTTTTAAAAAAAGGTTGTCAGCAATCTGCCGTTATGTTGAATCAGGAGTATCATTTAAGATAATTTCTGTTAATGCTGAGATTCATTATTTTCACAGCAAGATGTCACTTGATTCATATGTCTGGGGAGTGTAGCAGAAAGTTACAGATTGACAGCCCTGGGCATCACATTATTGGCACAGCAGCACAGCATCAATCCAAGTTACAAATAATGGGCCAGATTCTCAATGAGTTTTAAATGGTACTGCTCCAGAGAAGTCAGCATATGAGAGAGCAAAAACTGGCCAAAAGTTAGCTCAATAGTTTGCCCTAGTCATTCAGTCCCTATGGGTGTGTCTGGACTACATGGGTCCGTCGTCAAATCCTTTATGCCTCGTGAAACGAGGCTTACAGGATCTGACGACAAAAGTTTCTGGGGTCGGCTGATCCTGTCTAGGCTACCGCGCTGTGCCGACAATCAGCTGCTCGACACAGCGCAGCAGCCATTTTGATGTAAATGAAGTGGTGATTATTTAAATCACCGCTTCATTTTGCTATGTCTAGTAAATTCATCTACATGGCTCCATTGATGGAGCCATGTAGTCTAGACATACCCTATGTGTCCTTCACAGAAGAGACACAGCAAGATACTGTGAAGAGACTTCATTTGGACTTTGGGCTTTGAATATGTATAAAGTGCATCTGTCAATCTCTTTCCCCTTTGGAACCTTAACTTGGAGAAGGACTGTGAGCTGGAACATGCATGGAAGGTAGGCCAGCTAATAGAAACAACATAAAAGAAATGAATGTTTCTTTCGCACAAATTTTGAGCTACTCTATGGCCCACCCTCAAGAGCGGTTGAAATCCAGAAGCCCTGCTATTGCCCTAAGGTTTTTATGTATCCATATACAATAGCTAAGAAGAATTTAGCACCCTATTCCAAGCATAGCAAGACATATAATTAAACCATTTGGAAGTCCCACTGATGGGACTATTAGCTCCTCAAGGTAAGAAAAGTGATGGATTCTGATATATTTCCTTTAAAGTTGTCCCTCTCGTCCACACACAGGGATCATAAAGATGGAACCCTAGAATGCACTAAAAAAGGTGGGACTATAAGTTACATCTTTCAATGTTTTATTTGGAACTAAAACAGCATTCTTTTACTTCCCATGTCCCCAAAATCCTCTTCCTATCCTTTTTCTACTCCCTTCCTGACCACTTCTAACCTCAATTTCAAAAGAACTTTTAGATAGCTAACTAGTTAGCAACATGGTGTCAATTCTTCACACTTACTTCCTTGTAACCAGGTTGCCTACCTTTAGTCTGTTGATTTCTTTCTATTATAAATTCATGGCAGGTATTATCTCTTTCCAAACTTGCCCTTCACAATGGGGCCCAACCCCATATAAGGAATTTGTACACTACCATGCTACAAATATTTATTTTTACTACTTTGGCTATAAGCTCCTTGGCGCTGTTACCAGATTTGTCCAATACTCTGGGGTGTGCTCATTTATCAGGGTTACCCTTATGGCACTGGGGAAAGGTTAACCATTCTATCAGTGTGCTGTTTGTGCTACTTGTGCTCTCATATGGAGCTGAATTCTCCCTGCTGCCAATTCCCCCGCCCACTGGAGCTCTCCTGTAGGAACTAGGTTCCTCAGAATGGGGGTTCTTCCCAACTTAGCAACACACACAGACACTCACACCCACTAACAGAGCACGTCTGAGAGGACTGGGTAATGAGCACTCACAAGCAGACCCCTCATATGTCCCTGGACTCAGCTGTCTGGGTTTCACAGCAATGCTACACTGAACCCTCATGTGCCTTTGGACTTAAGGGCTGGATTAAACAGCACTTTAAGCTGCCATCCTCATAAGCTCCCAGGTTCAGCACCCCCTATCCCCACTTTCACACCATAGTCATTCACTGGTAAACCACACAATGAGCAAACCCCACAGGATTTTGGGCACTACAGGGATCCTTAGCTTGGGTACAAGAAGTGTTGCAGAGCGTATGTGGAAGCCAAAACAACACCCCTTAAGGAAGAGTGAGCAAAAGAGAAAGAGAGAGAAGCAATCAGCTTAACAATGAAAGTTATTTATTTCTGAATAGTGAATAGATATCAAAAAGTTACAATATTAAATCTAACAGTTACAATATTAAATCTAAATTGAAACTGATTACAAATGTTAGGTAACCATATAACAGTTTACATAGGGCACGGTCAGGAGGCTATGCTTAGAGAGGTAGTTGTTGGGAGGGAGAGAGAGAGAGACCTCGCCACTGATCGGGGTTCCCAGATGATGATGGTAGCTGGGGGTCCAGAGGGCAGGAGACAAGCAGAACAGAGCTTCCAGCATGATCAGACAGGAGATGAAGAAGTCTCGATGGAACTGATGCAGTTTCAATCCAGGTATCAGAACAGTTTTTCTTGGGGCAAGGATAGGAGTTTTTATAGGGACAGTTCAAAGAGAAAGAGGAGAGACAATAGAGACTGATCACCCCTGGTTATGGGTGATGATCCTTGAACGAGCTCACAATGCAACTAGGCAGTTTCAGTATTTTAGATGTCAATAGGATCGTTACTAGAACTGGTCTGATAATGACTAATTCGGGTGTGAGCAGGCCTGGGTTTATTAGCATCTGGAGTAGAGATTTCCCATCAGGCAGTGCTTCTCTGCTTTCGGTATCCCATAGTTCACTGTGGTTCCTGCCTTGAAAGAGCTGGTCTCCATTCTGTATGCTAATGAGTTTCATCTTCAATGCAGATGAGGCTGGGGTGTTTCCTTAATTAGTTTAGGTGTGTCTTCCCTGGCCTTTTCATTGCTTTGTCTGATTCCAACAAAGGCTTAGGAGAAGGGAGGGGGGATGGTTTTCCATAAATGTCACTCCCTGGCTCCCAAAAGCACAGGGCTGGTAGGTAACAGCGCACAGACCAGCATTTCTGTCTGTGTTTGTACAGCCCCTAGTACAGTGGGGCACTAATCCATAACTAGAGTTATTTGGTACTATGTTAACAGGAATAAACAACTCATAAATAAAGAATAAGTCTGTTTGAATTTTCTCCAACTACATACCAAATAACTTCTTTAATACTTGGTTGCCACCATAGCAGTAAGCTTTATGGTAACTTACTCTATTAATGATTCTTTATTGGACTATCAACAAGGCATTCTACTGGAATCTCACCCAATTTATGTTAGATAGCAGTTAGGTCTGAGTCACGGATTAAGGCTGGCATACCTTGGAGCCTCATGATAAGGCTGAAATATTCAGCACGGAATGAATGAAAAAAGAACAAAAATTGTGGTTCTTGCATAAACACTGGTCTAGAGGGATATTTTTTAAATAAATTGGACACATGTCTTGTATTCTCTTTCAGTCAAGTCATCTTCAGCTGAAGTCTCTCCTCTTGTTTCCTTGAAGAGTTACCTACAAAGTCAGAATGGGGGATGATCAATCTAGGAATACTGTACTAAAAAGCAACCAGCGAGACTGGAATTCAAAGTGCTTTATTTCAGTGAGAGCCAAATCCTGCCTGCCTATCTCAAATATGTAAGAATAATACTAATAGCCACCAGTTGGCAGCAGAGACTGTGATGCCAGCTCAGCGGGAACTCATCCCAAAACGTGCTTGTCGTACCTCGGTGTTTTTGTACCTTGGTACCTTCGGTGGTCTGGACTGTCAGCGTCGTCTGGTCAGGGTCGTCCTGGCGCGCTCCTGACAGGACCTCTACTACACTTCCTCAGTGATTTTCATCCACAGACCTCAAAGTGCTTTACAAAGTCAGTTAGTATAATTATCCCTATTTTACAGATGGGGAAACTGAGGCACAAAGGATGAAAGGGGTGCCCTAGGTCATGCAGCAGGCCACTGGGAAGCAATCTATTGAGACCTATCCCAATGATCTATGCCCTAGGACACACTGCTCTGGAGAAAAGCCAAAGTAGTCTCATGAAAGTCACACAACCTCTCCATTGCCCTGTAACATCTGTAGATACTGTGCAAATTGAGGGTAAAGTGTGGCTTTATATACCCATTTTCTACTGGTGTCAACCGTGATACAAAGCACAGTGCACCAGGAAATCAGCCTCCAGTGTTGAATTGCAATTCTTTCCAGTCCCCTTTGCCAACCACATTGTTTTAGGATCACGTTTACTGATTTAGGACCCAATGCTTGATTATGCAGCCCATCCTGACTAAGTATATTAAGGACTAGTCAAGTAGCCAATTTCCCCCCACTTCCCGCGCTGCCTCTATCAGATAGAGGCAGCAAAAGGGGGGTGTTGCAAGGTAGGCCCGTTGTCACAGGGAAAACCCCTCCCCCAGCAGGATTTGTCCCAAAGTCCAATTTCCTTTATCAGGGTAAATATGGCCCCTATGGGCTTAGTTGCAAAGTTCAGTTCCCTCTATCAAGGCAAATATGGCCCCTCTGGGCCTAGTCACAAACATACTCTGGCCTAGAGGCCTAAGTCACCGGTGAGCTTTCCCTGGCTGTTAGACAGACGAGCACCAGTTGGTGGGAAAGTAGGCGGACCCGGGCCCTCATGCTTCACGGAGTCCCAACCCAGCGCCCTATTGGCAGCAGAGACTGTGATGCCAGCTCAGCGGGAACTCATCCCAAAACGTGCTTGTCGTACCTCGGTGTTTTTGTACCTTGGTACCTTCGGTGGTCTGGACTGTCAGCGTCGTCTGGTCAGGGTCGTCCTGGCGCGCTCCTGACAGGACCTCTACTACACTGGTGGAGATAAACTTTCGGCTGCGTGCATAACAATCGGTGCTCCCTTTATCTAGAATGTTAGACCCTGTGCACTTGGATCAACACAAGAGTTCTCTGAGAGGCCCCGGAAATGACAGATGCAGGCAAGGTTTGAAATCCATCAAGCAGGTTTATTGTCAAATGCAAAGCTCTACCAGTTGGTAACAGAGATCAGTACAATGTTACGACACTGGGCACTATGGCCCGCGTTGACAAGGTACCAACACCAGGCAGGCCTATTGCCGTATATCAGATATTAACAGCAGTTAGTCAAAGTTAAGCTACTGTGCATTCTGTAAGTTCAGGCAATGACACCTGCCGTTCAGGCGCCTAGAGCATCCCCCACCCCCCAGGTCGGCCGGAGAGCACCCTCTGCGGTGTCCTTTTATAGACAGGTACAAACAACTTACATCATTTCTTTACGTACCAGGTTACCACCCTCTGTTGCCTAGTTACCACCCCTCACCTTATGGAAGGGGGGCTTACTTACTGTCCTTCATGCTGTCAATTCCGACCTGGTCCTGAACCTAGGTTGGTATGTGCATTAGTTTTTGGGGAGTTTTTGTACCAAGACATTTCTTATTAAGATGTTCCGTTACTCCCCTTTGGCTTACAATCTGTACCCAGTGCCTCCCTGTGTCCTTCCATGCTCAACCTAACTTACACAATTACACAGTTATCAGTAGGGCTTCTTTCTTGGCTCCTCTGTTAAGGAACCAAAGTCTTGCTCACTAGATTGCAGGCCTGTTGCTGTTTCCATGTTGCAGGCCTTAGGCCTGCTGACTCCATGTTACTTATCCTCAACTTACTAGAGTGCTGAGATCCCGGAAGGATAACCCTCTGCTCTGGGCTGCTTCCTACCCACTCAGGTACGCCATTCAGTCCTTGGAGTCTTGCTCGGCGTACTCAACCCTTCTGGCTGCTCCCTCCTTTGGCTGATGTGGTCTCTGGGGCTGTGGCTGAAGCAGCTGCAGCCTGGGCTGCTGCTCCAAGTATAGCTGCAGTTGCGGCAGCTGCTGCCAGGGTTGTTGCTCTAAGGGTGGCTGCGATGATCACGATAGCTCAGGAGCTCTGGCCTCAGCTTCCTCCCGACTTGCAGTTCCCCTTGACTGAGCTGTACCTAGGCTTTTTATACAGTTTCCACACTGAGAGCATACCCAGTTGGTTAAAAGGGGCCATGCTTCTTCCATCCACAGGCCTTTCACCCCCCTCCCTCTAGTGTGGGGTATATTCGCCCCATCACTCACACAACCCCTTAAAAGAGAACCCATCTGGGATTCTTCCTTTTCTTCTCTCCCCACCCTGGAAAATAAATCTGCACTGACGTGGGTCTTACCCGGGTTATGGAATATGTGTAAATCATAAGGCTGTAAGGAAAGCTATCAGCACACAATCTGGGGGTTAGTCGCTTTCATGTGGTTAAGCCATCGCAGGGGTGCATGGTCCATTAATCAGTTTAAAGGTTGTGCCTAGCAAGTAATAACACAGTGCGTCAATAGCCCACTTTACAGCTAGAGCCTCCTTCTCTATTGTGGAGTACTTCGTTACTCTAGGTGTCACATTATTGGATTTTATAATGAGCAGACAGAACACTGCTGCGCCCACAGGGGGCGGGGTTGCCCCAAATTCTGTACAAAGTGGGCTAAGTGAAGTGTCAAATGAAAGCTTACGTTCTACTGATTCTATATATGCTACTCATGTACTTGTGTGATGTTTGTATGTGGAGTTATGAATATGGACTCTGTGCTTGTACTGTCAATGTTCTCTGCCTGAGACAGAGCAATGGGCCTGGACTGGCCTGTTATAAAGAAGGATTCTTCAGTCAGTGACTATGCTAATTTGCATGGCCCAAGGACAATGGCTCTCAAGGTGGCCAATACACACCTGAGGAATGCGTCTAGAAACCTGCAACCAATCAGGGCTTAATGGCTGCCAGCATGTGAAGCACAGACAGGTGACTTGACCATGTGACCCGTTCCAGCTTGGAAGACACCAGGAGTGGATATAAAAGTGCCATGAGGCAGACTCCATCTTCTCTTTAATCTTGCTACTGATCCCAGATGCAGCCTTGCGAGGGACAGAGAGCTGGGAAGGATTGCTGACCCTCCCGACATAGGATGTACACAAGAGACTTCTAAGCTAGAAGTTTGTAACATCTCTGTTAAGAGCCTGCATCAATAACTTAGTGATCAATGTATGTCTTGGAAAGCCTTCTCACACTGCTTGGTCCATTTCACTTGTCAAGGCTGGGAGTTTTTGGTTAGGTCAGTAAGCAGTGAAGCAATGGTTGCAAATTCTGGGATGAATCACCTATAATACCTGCTAAGCCTAAAAATATTGGACCTGTCTTTTCGTCTTGCGGATTAGTGTCTCCACTAGAGCTTGTACTTTGTTAATCATGGAGCGTAACTTCCTACCTCCTACCTGGTAACCCAGACAAGTTACCTCTTCTTTCCCGAAGTGACACTTTGCTGGATTCGCTGTAAGCCCAGCCTCTCATATTGAAGTACCTCTTTAAGGTGGTGCAGATGGTTTTCCCAGTTGCCACTGTAGATAACAATGTCATTTATATATGCCACAGCATATTGGCTGTCAGGTAGCAACAGCCTGTTCATCAGCCTCTGGAAAGTGGCTGCTGCCCCATGCAATCCAAATGACATGGTAATAAACTGATATAACCCAAATAATGTGGGGAACTCCATCTTGGCCCTCGAGTTGGGAGTGAGGGGTATCTGCCAGTACCCCTTTGTTAAATCAATGGTAGACAGGTATCTATCCTCCCCTCTCAGCTGCTCCAATAACTCTTCTACCCGGGGCATGGGATAAGCATCGAAACGGGATACTGTGTTCACCTTTCGAAAGTCGATGCAGAACCTAATGGCCCCATTGGGCTTCTGCAGTCCTCCACTTGCTTCATGACTCCTCAATTACTCCCATCTCCAGCATCGTCTTAAATTCTTGACGGACCGTGCCCCACAACTTCCTTGGTCGCTGGTGGTGTATATTTCTCACCTTTTGGCCCAGTTCTGTGGCAATATGGTGGTGGATCAGACTTGTTTGTCCTGGCTAGGTGGATAAAACTTCCTGGAAGGTCCTTAGGAAGTCTTGCAGCTGTCCTCATTGTGTTGGGATGAGATTTTCCCCCATCTTGGCTGGCTGCGGCTCCAGAGGTTCCCCTGCCAGTGGGCCTAATTCAGAGTCAGATAGCACTGGGGCAATAAACAGCACCTCTCATATCTTCCAGGCTTTCAATAGGTTCATGTGGTATATGCGCATTTCCCTTTTCCATCCTGGTAGCTTTATCTCATAATCAGTGGATCCCACACACCATAGCACTTCAAAAGGCCCTTGCCACTTTTACCATCAAAAGAGGTCTAAGTTCCTGGCAAAGTGGCAGCACTCTGTCCCCCGTTCAAAACTACAAGTCCTTGTTCTCTGATTATACTGCTCCTCTTGCCTTTGCTGGGCTTGGATTAGATTCTGGTGTGAAAAGACCCCTAATGCTCAAAGCCATTCTCTGAGTTTTAATATATATTGCATGGTATGGTACCGAGTACCTGTGTCTCCTGTGCCTCCTAGTCCTCCCTTAATAGCTCTAGAATCCCCCTGGGATGCCTGCTGTAGAGGATTTTGAAGGGGGAAAACCCCATCGAAACTTGAGGAACTTCCGGTATGGCAAAGAGGAGGGCCGGCAGAAGTGTGTTCCAATGTGGCGGATCTTCTTCTACAAACTTTTGCAGCATCGATTTGAGGGCACCATTAAATCATTCTATGAGCCCATCTGCCTGGGGGTGGTAAAATGACATTCGGAGGGTTCTGATTTGCATCAGGCAACATAATTCAGCAATTAATTTAGATGACACATTGGTACCCTGATCAGTCAGACTCTCCTTGGGGATCCCTACCCTTCCGAATACTTTCACCAGTTCATTTGCTATGTTTTTCACAGTGGCGACCCGCAAGGACACTGCTTCAAGGTACCTGGTCACATAATCCACTATTACGAGTATAAACCGGTTCCCCATTTTACTCTTTTCTAGGGGAACCTACCAATCCATCTCTACCCTCTCAAAAGGCACCACTACAACCAGCATGGGTATGGGGGGGAGGACTTTAGGTACACCCTTAGCCCTCGTTTGCTGGCATTCCGGGCAGGAGGCACAATACTCTCTTACTTCTTGGTGTATACCTGGCCAAAGAACTGCTAGACCACTCATTGGAGGGCCTTCTCTCAGCCTAGATGTCCAGCCCAGGGGTTGGCATGTGCTAAGCGAAGGAGGCTTTGTCACAGCTTCCAGGGAACTAATAACTGATGTACTCGGTCCTGAGTCTGGAGATCCACCACCACCCGATACAATTGGTCTTTCCATATCTCGAGTGGGGCTTCTGTGGGTATCTTGCCCTCTCCCCTTCTCCCAGGTCTTCAGCTGTAGCATACTCCCATGCCCAGCTTAGAGTTTGGTCTTCCCTCTGTTCCCTCAGGAAGTCTACGTCCCTCTCTAGCTCTACCTGGATATCTTCCTCAGGGACCCCTCCAGCAGGGTTCCGGGCTACTGTGGGACCTGGATGATTCACAGTGTCCTCTTGAGGTTCCACTGCCACAGGGAGTCCAAACGTCCTTGGTTGCTGCCTTTTTACAGGTTGATAGTCGCAGTCCCTCATGACCTCTTGAAATTGTGGCCAATCACGTCCCAGCACCAAGGGGTAGGCTAGTTGGGGAACTACCCCCCACACGGAGGCGCTCTCTAATGCCGTGCACTTCAAAGTCTACCCAGGTGGTCAGATATGGATGTACATCCCCATGGATACACTGAAGATTAACTTGAGCCTTAGCACCAAATCCTTGCACATAATGGTCTGGCTGCAGCCTGAATCCACCAGAGCCATGGCCCCCATGCCTTCTATGGAATTACTAGCTTGCCTGGTTGGGCTTCCTGTGCCTGATGACCAACCACCCAGACCTGCCCAAAGCTACAGTCCAAATATGAGCAGTCTTTTTGAAAGTGCCCCTGTTGGCCACACTCTCAACAAGCCTCTCGTGGATTGGTATACCAGCCCGCCTCCTTGGGGGCCTTCCTCTTGCTATGCCACTACTTTCTCAGCTGCCCCCGGGTGGCCTTGTCTCCCTGTAGCTGGCTGGCCTGACCAGCTCGCCTCTCCCTGTTGGGAGATGGTCCTGCAGAGGGGTCTCCCAAATTCCTTCTTGTATGGTGGCTTCCATCTCACTCCTTCTTATGGGCACGGTTCCTCGGTCATCTAGTGGTGGTCTCAGTCTGTTCCATGGCCAGGCAGTCCTCTGTAAGGCTCACCGCCGCTGTCAGGGTAGTTGCTTGGTGCCACTGCACCCATTCTTTGTCCCTAGGGGCAGTATTTATATAAACTGTTCCAGGGCTACCAATTCTGTGACCTGAGGTCTGGTCAGGCCTTTGGGGTTTAGCCATCTCCAACAATGGTCCCGAATGCTCTGAGCTATACCATGTGGTCATGCCCCCAGGGGATACCCTTCTTTGCCGATACATCTCCAAACTAACACCGGCGCTGTTGAGAATGGCAGCCTTTACCCTCATATATTCCAGTGCGTACCATGGTTCTAGGTTATGGTATACCATCTGAGCCATTCCCACCAAATACGGGACCAATAGGCTTCAGTTCCCTCTATCAGGGCAAATACGGCCCTTGTGGGCCTAGTCACAAACACACTCTTGCCTAGAGGCCTAAGTCACCTGTGAGCTTTTCCCAGCTGTTGGAGAGCCAAGCACCAGTTGGTGTAAAAGTAGGGGGACCCAGGCCCTCATGCTTCACCCGGTCCCAACCCAGTGCTCTGATGGCAGCAGAGACTGTAATGCCAGCTCAGCGGGGACTCAGCCCAAAATGCGTTGAGCTCCCAGAGGATAATCCTCTGCCCTGTGCTGCTTTCTACCATCTCAGGTACACAGTTCAGTCCTCAGAGTGTTGCTCAGCGTACTCAACCCTTCTGGCTACTCCCACACTTGGTCGGTGTGGTCGCTGGGGCTGCAGCTGAAGTGGCTGTGGCCAGAGCTGCTACTCCAGGGGCAGTGGTGGCTGCTGCTGCAGGGTTTGCTGCTCCAGGGACTGCCGTGGCACCTGCTGCCGGGGTTGCTGCTCTGAGGGTGGCTGCAACAACCAGGATAGCTCAGGAGCTCCGGCCTGAGCTCCCTCCCCACTTGCAGTTCCCCCTGACTGAGCTGTACCCAGGCTTTTTATACAGTCTCCGCACCGGGAGCATGCTCAGTTGGTTAAAAGGGGCCATGCTTCCTCCACCCCACGGGCCTTTCACCCACCCCCCTCTGGTGTGGGGTATATTTACCCCATCACAGGGGGCCAGAGACAGTACTTCAAAGTGGCAGTGCTGCCCGGAGCATGCAGCAGCATTTCAAAGGGGCAGTGTCACACAGCTGATCCTGAGTTCTGTGTGGCACTGCCCCTTTGAAATGCTGCCTTGGTGTTTCAAAGATGCAGCGCTACACAGAGCTGAACCCAGGCTCCATGCCATGCTGCCCCTTTGAAACGCCATGGCATTGTTTCAAAGCGGCAGCGTCATGTGGAGCCTGGGGTCAGCTGGGAACTCCCTTGACTTTGGTCTTTGAATATGTATAAAATGTGGCGCTGTCACTTTGAAATGCCAAGGGGAGCCCAGGATTTCAAAGCACACAGAGCCCAGGGTCAGCCCAGGCTCCAGCAAAGCATTTCAAAGCTATTGGGTTTGTCAGTCACACAGGTGAATGAACTTTGGGAATCATATCTTCAGAGTTCTACATCCCATTTGCCCTCTAGCCCCTTCTGTCTGAAGTACACTGTCAATTGACTGTAACTTTCTATGAGATAAATGCTCATAATAGAAAGTTTCACATATGCATGTGTGTATTAGGCAAGTACTCTTTACTTCATCTAGGTAAACATAGCTATGACAAGCAGGTCCCACTAACTGATGGATGGCCTCACTGACAACTCATTTGGTTATCCTCAGTCTCCCGAACCCACTGACTAGCAGCTTGGCTCTGAGAGCTGTAAGCTTCTTTTCTTCCTGTCTGAAATTTGTTCTGATTGAATGTTTACCAGTCAATTGCTGATGCACTAGTTTGGGGTTAGGAGAATTCTCATGTTCAACTTGCAAATGTCCCTTTTGCCTATAGTTAGAATATAAAGAATTACTTCTGTTAAAATTTGGTATTACTCATTTATTAGAGCCTTTTAGTCTTTGAGGACTAAATCATTTGTTTGAAATGAACATTTCAGAAGTTGGCTGGTCTCATGGTCCACCAACTGCTTCTCAGCCTGCAGATATTTTTGTTTTTCCTTCACCTTCCTCATATTAGTCACATGACCAAAGATTCTAATAGCTCTCTTAATTTCTGCTGTTCTATCAACAGAGAACACATTACTAACCAAAATGGTCCTATAGCGACCTAACCCTAAGTGGGTACCAGTTTCCATTATCGTATTATACTAAAATATATAAATTCAATAATATTTTATAACTAACTGCTATATATCTCAAAAGAATTCAGGGGTAAGCCTTCAAGTCCCTATCTGTTTAGGCACCAATTTGTAACCTTTGTGTGGCCTAGACTTCACTGCACTTTCTCCAGTGTCTAAAATAAAAAAAACCACTCAACTCCCATAGAAAGTAACTTGAGACCCAGAGTTCAGTCTAAGGCAGTGTTTCCAAATTTTTTTTGACCACGGAACCCTTTCAAACTCAGAAAAATTTCAAGGAACTCCCTAGCCAGGGATTAAGTTTGTCGAGCAAAAAAAAAAAAAACCACACACCCAAACACACACAGGGTATGTCTACACTACCCCCCTAGTTCGAACTAGGGAGGGTAATGTAGACATACGGAGTTGCAAATGAAGCCCGGGATTTGAATTTCCCGGGCTTCATTTGCATAAAGCCGGCCTGCGCCATTTTTAAATGCCGGCTAGTTCGGCCTGCGTGCCGCATGACTACACGCGGCACGAACTAACTAGTTCGGATTAGGCTTCCTAATCCGAACTAGCTAGTTCATGCCGCGTGTAGCCACACAGCACGCAGTCCGAACTAGCCGGCATTTAAAAATGGCGCCGGCCGGCTCTATGCAAATGAAGCCCGGGAAATTCAAATCCCGGGCTTCATTTGCAACTCCGTATGACTACATTACCCCCCCTAGTTCGAACTAAGGGGGTAGTGTAGACATACCCACAGACTGCTAGTACACCACAATTGGTAGTAATAAGATGCTAAATACGGTCATGAGATCACCATTCATTTAAATTCAACATATTGAATATAACACCATTCATTTATATTCAACAAAAATCATATTAAATATGTACAAAAAATAAAACTATCAAATAATATTAAATATTTATAGTTTTCAATGCAAAGAGTGGTTTTTCTTCTTTTCTTGGCAAATTCTTTTTATATTTGGCTTAATACTAGAAAGTTGGTTTCGCATATCTGGCGCAGCATTCAGTCGATTTCTGTATTTCGTTTTCATTGCTGAATAGTTCGAGAACCCAGTTTCGCGCAAGTATGTACTGGCAAAGGGTAACAGCTGACAAATTGCTCGTCTTGATAAAGATGAATATTCTTGACTTTGACATAAGTCACTCCAAAATGTAATCAGAGAAACTTCTTTAAATTTTTGTATTATTTGGCCATCTGAAGCGATTTCAATTAGGTTTTCATAATCTTGTGTAGAAAAACTGACTGGCTTTTCTGTTAAACTTAATGGATTTCGAATCCAGTTATTGTTATCATTGATGTTTGGAAAATACTTAATGATGTTCGTGTATAAATCGCGGAGATGATCTGCAATGTCGCTGCAAATATCTTCATCAAGTTTGTATCCATTTTCTTCAAGGAAATCATTCAGAGTTGGTAAACAATCCAAATCATTTCGTCCTGCAGATGAGATCCAAAACTGTAGCTTCCGTGACAATGACAAAATTTAGTCTTTCGCATTAAAAATATTTACATTCTTTCCTTGCAGAGACAGATTTACTTCATTTAGTTTTGTAAAGGTGTCTGCAAGATACGCAACTCTAGATAACCACAAAAAGTCTGTTAAACGATCAGACAGTTGGAATTTGTGATCCATCAGATTTGCGGAGAGCTCATGACGCAATACAAATAATCTAACCAGCACTTTTCCTCGTGATAGCCACCTGACTTCCGTATGTAGAAGCAGGGCTGTGTGCTGACTACCCATATCTTCACACATAATTTTGAACAGTCTTGATTGTAATGGTCGAGTTTTTATATAATTAATCATCTGTACTGCTTCGTCCAACACATTTTTAAGAGAGGGAGAAATATTCTTAACTACCAGAGCGTGTCTGTGGAGAATGCAGTGACTGCTGGTGCAGTTTGGTGCTACATTTTTTATTCGTGTTACAGCGCCAGCCACTGTTCCTACCATTGCTTTGGAACCATTACTGCACACATCAACACATTTTTCCCAGCTTATTTGACGTGTTTTCATAAAGTTATTGATACAATTGAATATATTCTCACCAGTTGTATTGGTTTGCAAAAATTCACATAAAAGTAAGTCTTCTTCAATAGAACTATTAAAATCATAACGGACAAATACAAGCAGAACTGCAAGACCTGCAACGTCAGTGGACTCGTCTAATTGTAATGCATATGCATCACATAAATGCAGCCGAAAAATAAGCTCCTTCTCGATGTCAGCAGCAAGATAGTGAATACGACGTGTGACAGTATTGTTTGATAGTGGCACAGCCTCAACTTTTTTACTAGACTCCTGATCCAACATACACATCAGAATATCTTTTGCACATGGTTTTATGAGTGATTCCCCAATAGTGTGTGCTTCTTCGGCGAGCGATATACGATAGCTTACTTTGTAAGATGCCTCTGTTGCATTTTCATTATCAGATTTGGCAATTTTTGACGTGAAGAGTTTACTTTTTTCAAGCGATTCAAGCTTTTGCTTAAAAAAACTAATGTCTTTATCTTTGTTTTCTGGATGATTTGTTTCAAAATGTCTTCGCAATTTAGCAGGTACTAAACAACTATTAGATAATATTTTGTAGCACACTACACACTGGGCACCTAGAGCATCTTCATTTCCATTGCTTGTGAATCCAAATGCCAAATAGTCCTCACAATACCTGCGTTTCTTATTAGTCAGCAGAAATTTTTCATAATTAACTTGAGCTGCCTCAGTATTTTCCTTGCTGGTTTCAGTAAAAATATTGGAGTTTGAAGTACTCACTTTTCTCTTTAAAGTCCCTTCTTTTAACCAATGATCCATGGGGAATTTTGATATTAGACTGAATTCTTAAAGTTAAAGTCACACACAGGAACCACATGTCCTCACAGTGTGTATGGGGATTTGTTCCGATCCTCACAGTGAGTAGGAGTTCCGGTATTCCACTCACTGATAGTACTCCCCCCCCCTCCACACGCACACATGCTGCCTTTACCAAAGGACCTAGCAGCAGCAACAGCTGCTTGGCCTGCTTCTGCCCAATCAACCCAAAATCCCTCTCCTGCATCCCCCGCTGCCGCTCTGCTTTTACCACCGGACCTAGCAGCAGCAGTAGCTGCTTGTCCCGCTTCTTCCCGATCAACTCAAGATCCCTGTCCCGCATCCCCCGCTGCCACTCCGCTTTTTCCGGTGGTAAAAGCAGAGCAGCAGCGGGGGACATGGGAGAGGGATCTTGGGTTGATCAGGCAGAAGCAGGACAAGCAGCTGTTGCTGCTGCTAGGTCCGGTGGTAAAAGCAGAGCGTTAGCGGGGGATGCGGGAGATGTCTGAAAGGGGAGCGGGGAAGGAGCCAGCATCTTTGCGTGCCGGGCTCCTCTGTCTCTTTATGGGCGGGGGGAGGGGAGCGTTCGGGTTCTCGCGGAACCCTTATGTTCGCTTCGCGGAACCCCAGGGTTCCGCGGAGCACCATTTGGGAAACACTGGTCTAAGGAATTTCAGCAAAGTTGCCCAATTTCAGACTCCCTACATTCAAGTACCAAAAGAAACTAAAGAAATTAATTTAATTAAATAAATTTATAAAATCTTATTATGAAGAAACAAATAATCAAATTTTTACAACATAGCATAACCATTTTATAACCCACAGACATTGTCTTCATAGTTACAACATAAATAAGGTTGCCAGGTACTTTCACAAAAAATACCGAACATGGCGGGAAATTGGTTGAGCAGAAACCAAAGGGGGGGGAACAACCGCACACAAAAAAAGTCATTGCACCTCTAAATCCCCATGCCCCCGCCAGACGTGGCAGGAGAAGAATGTCCCAAGAAACCTTCCATCCAAGAAAAAACGACATTTTTCATGTCCGGTATTTTCTGGGTTTTTTATCAGACAGAGGCTGCAAATACCGGACTGTCCGGGCTACCACCGGACACCTGGCAACCCTAAACATAAATAAAACAAAAAATAAGATTTTAACACACAAAACACAATAAGAAGAAACTGGGAGAGCCCAAAAGCTTAGATTTAGTTCACCAGAGTTTCAGTTTATTTCTCTCATCATCAAATCTGCACCATATGCTGAGTATGAACCATCTCTCCGCTTGCTTGGAGGGAGCTTAGGTTGGAGTCTAGGCAGACTCTTCCTCTGCTGTGGCTCACCGTTAGACAGCCAGTTAACTGATCAACTAATCAGTTAATTCACAAGAGACCAGACTGAAAGAAAACCCTGTTACAAGAAAATACAAAAACTGAGAATAAAACAAAATAGAAATTATTCTTTCCCATTAAGACTGTAGGCTCGTTTTTACTATAGGAGCCTCTGACTTGTACTGGGATGATCCTTTGTGCTGAAATCTAGTCCTAGAGACTATAACACCCATGAGCCCTTGAGAGAAAGGAAGGCATGGTGGCTCTTACAGGCAGGTGAGAGAGAGAGAGAGAGAGAGAGAGAGAGTTGGTGGGCTGCACTTTGGAGAGAGCAGACAGATTTGGGGTGTGATTGTCCCTGGAGGGGAGAGACTATGGCAGGAACTGTGGCTGAGAAGGTCCTACACAACACTGCATAGAAGGTACTATAAGTACTTGTTGCTGTTTGGAAAAATACTACCTGGGACAGAGCACAGAAAGCAGACTGACTGGGTCCGAAGAGAAGCATAGTGACCAGCCCAGTGAACCAGAGCTGCTGGCATTTGGTGGGGCCTGCTCCAGTGACAAAGTGATTTTGCAGCTGGTTGCCTGACGAGTGACACACAAAACTCGCACAGTACTGTCTCCATGCCAGCTGTGCACACTCTGAGTTGGGATAAATGGTGGCAGTGTAAATGTCAGTTAGATAAGTTTCCTTTATTTCGGTGTACTTTGCTAATCAAGTTTATTCATTTTTAATCTGTTAAACCCTGTTTCTTTAAGTTGTTAAGTAAAGTTGTTTTGATTCTAATTTAATCAGTTAGACAAATATTATTTATACTTGTTTTTGGAGTTAGATCCAGATTATTACTGGAATGCGTATTTCTGGAGGCTACCAAGGCACACCATAATATGTGTATTGGGCCAGCCAGGTGGAGGCACTGCCATTGTATATTTTTTTAGGAGCAAGAGGGTGAGTAGGGAATCCCCAACTAAACAACATCACCTCTGGGGTACTCAGGATCTCCTTTTATGTTAAAAACATCAGGCCCACAGGTGAGCATGGCCTGCTCCTGAGTAACCCTGAGAGGAAAGAGGATATTACACTATATTTAAAGAGGAAGAATTACACTGACTGAGAAAGTTTGGCTAAAATCAAAACAGCATTTAAAGCACACAAATTAACATAGAAGAAGGTGTTTTCCCATCCCAGTTTCCTCTTGCTATAAGTAGTATTGCCCATGTTCCCCGCTGGAGGGTTAACAACAACACTACCTTCTGCAAAGTGCTTCAGAGTGATGACCAACCACCTGCTCTTTGCTCCTGGCTGAGCTTCTTCCAGCTCACACAGGCTTTAGAAAAGCATCCTGCCTTGCCTGCTGGCTCATGGAGTCTGACCCCCAACTACCACATCCAACTCCAGAAGCTTCTGAGTGTAGAGTGCTAAATCTGCCCAGCAACAGTAATCCTCCACTCATTCCTACCTCCCCCAGCGGGGGTCTCTTAAAGCGATAGCTCTCTATTAGGTGCCTGGGTTACACCAGGATATCCAATATGATCATAATTGTCTTTCTGTTACCCTGTGCTCTGCTGTGTGTGCTTACTGTCTCTCATGTCACATTTAGAGTGTATGTTCTCTGGAGCTGGAATCACACTTTTGGTCTGTGCTCAGTATCTAGCACTACAGGACCCAGAACCATAACAGGACATATGGCTGCTACTGTCGGGCTGTATAGGACTCATGAGTCTATGTACAAGCTCACCACTGGAGGGAGATAGCCACAGTGTATAATTGTGGGTTACAATAATATAGGTAGATTTAAATTCCAAGTGTGTTCCGCACTAATAGACCAGCTCAGAGAAGCACAACTTCTAGAGTGATATAAAGTAGATCAAGAACAATCTGCATGGCATGTTGCATTAGGGTTAATGTTCCAGGCAAAGAGAATGATGTCTCTTGTAGCAGGAAATGGAGTTTGGATCAAAGAAGCAAGGGGAGAATTAATTAATAATCATTGTATGCTCAATTCAGCTTCAGAACCTTACAGCTTAAATAAACATGAGTGAATTTATTATTCCTCTGTGTCTCAGATCTTCCTAACCTACTCTCCAGCCCACTGACTGCAGGTAAATCCTTATAAATGGAATACTCTTCCTGGCAGGCGATCTTCCAGTATGCCTCTGCTTCTGACATGGCTGATGTTCTGCCACTGCTGATCACTCTAAGAACTGCCCAATGGGACAGTAAAAGTGTCTGGGCCATCAAGTTCAACAAACCACCCACCTCCAGTGTCTGAACAAGAATATGCTTGGGCTTTGCTATATTTACTTACCATAGTAGTTGTGAAAAATGGGATGTGGATGAAGTAGTACTCATGCTACCATATATTATCTTTGTAAGTGGACTAATGAACTCTACATTTATCTAATTTGGTGTGCCCCTTTGGTTATCACACATATATATTGTGAAATAAATTTGGAGTTTACTCCACTTTGGCTTAGCACCAAGATGTTCTGGTAATTCAGATATAGTCCCCCAAGCTAGTCTCATCATTGGGTTTATCTTTTTAATTCAGTCCGTGATGGGCTACAGAATAACCTATACCTGGGGGAAAAACAACTACTGACACCATACACACAATTGTATTTCCCAATGCTTTGTTTTTAGTGGCAAGAGCTAAACTGAGAGAACACTGACAAGGACAGATGTTATGAAGATTTCACAAATAAGGGACAATTCCTCCATTGGTATAATGACTATCCCCCTGTATTTCTGACCCTTCCCAGATTGCCTTTTAAGGGGATATCTGTCAACAAAAATTTAACAGTTATAAGAAAGGCTACACCAAAGCAGATTAAATATCCATCTTGCACAGTATTCCGTCTTCAGACAGCGGCTAACGCCAGATGCCCGAGAGGGAATGAACACAATAGCGAATCATCACGTGATCCCTTTCCTGTCATCCATTTCCAGCCTCTGACAAACAAAAGCTAGGGTCACCATTCCTACCCATTCTGGCTAATAGCCATTGATGGGCCTAACCTCCATTAATTTATCTAGTTCTTTTTTGAATCCTGTTAAAGTTTTGGTCTTCACAACATCCTCTGGCAAGGAGTTCCAGAGGCTAGCTCTGCACTGCATGGAGAAAAACTTCCTTTTGTTTGTTTAAAACCTGCTACCTATTAATGTCATTTGGTGACCCTTAGTTCTTATGTTATAGGAACAAGTAAATAATTTCCTTATTCACTTTTTCCACACCAGTTATGATTTTATAGATCTCTATAATATCCCGCCCTTAGTTTCCTCTTTCTAAGATGAAAAGTCCAAGTCTTTTTAATCTCTCTTCATATGGGACTCATTCCAAACACCTAATAATTTATGTTGCCTTTTTCTGAACCTTTTCCAATGCCAATATATCTTTTTTTTTCAGATGAGGTGACCACATCTATATGCAATATTCAAGATGTGGGCAAACCATGGTTTTATATAGAGGCAATAAAATATTCTCTGTCTTATTTTTTCTCTCTCTCTAAATTATTCCTAACATTCTGTTTGCTTTTTTGACAGCTGCTGCACATTGAGTGGATGTTTTCAGAGAATTATCCACAATGACTCCAAGATCTCTCTCTTGAGTAGTTATAACTAAATTAGTCCCCATCATTTTGTACGTATAATTGGGATTATATTTTCCAATGTGCATTACTGCACATTAATCAACATTAAATTTTATTTGCCATTTTGTTACCCAATCACTTAGTTTTGTGAGATCTTTTTGAAGCTCTTCACAGTCTGCTTTGGTCTTAACTATCCTGAGCAGTTTAGTATCATCTGCAAACTCTGCCACCTCACTGTTTATCCCTTCCTCCAGATCATTTATAAATAGGTTGAATAGGATTGGTCCCAGTGTGGATCCTTGGGAGACACCACTAGTTACCTCTCTCCATTCTGAAAACTTACCATTTATTCATACCCTTTGTTTCCCGTCATTTAACCAGTTTTCAATACATGAAAAGCCCTTCCCTCTTATCCCACTACAGCTAACTTTACTTAAGAGCTTTCCGTGAGGGACCTTGTCAAAGGCTTTCTGGAAATCTAAGTATACTATATCCCCTGGATCTGCCTTGTCCACATGTTTGTTGACCCCCCTCAAAAACTCTAGTAGATTAGTAAGGCATGGTTTCCCTTAAAATATGTTGACTTTTCCCTAACAAATTATGTTCATATATGTGTCTGACAAATTTATTCTTTACTATAGTTTCAAGTAATTTGCCTGATACTGACATTAGATTTACTAGTCTGTAATTGCCAGGATCACCTCTAGAACCCTTTTTAAATATTGACGTCACATTAGCTACCTCCCATTCATTAGATGCAGAAGCTAATTTAAAGGATAGGTTACAAACCACAGTTAATAATTCCACAATTTCACATCTGAGTTCTTTCAGAACTCTTTGGTGAATGCCATCTGGTCCCTATGACTTGTTACTGTTAAGTTTATCAATTTGTTCCAAAACCTCCTCTAATGACACTTCAGTCTTGGTCAATTCCTCAGATTTGTCACCTATAAAGAACGTTTCAGGATTGGGAATCTCCCTAACATCCTTACCTGTGAAGACAGGTTTGGGAATCTCACTAACAGCCTCAGTTGTGAGGACTGAAGCAAAGAATTCATTTAGTTTCTCCTTAATGACCTTATCATTTTTGAGTTCTCCTTTTGCACCTTGAATGTCCAGTGGCCCCACTGGTTGGTTAGCAGGCTTCCTGCTTCTGATGTACTTAAAAAATATTTTGCTATCACTTTTTGAGTTTTTAGCTAGCTGTTCTTCAGACTCCTTTTCAGCTTTTCTTATTATAGTAGCCAATTAGCCCATGATAAGGCAGGATTTTCAGGTCTCTCCTCCACATTGGTCTTCTCTCCTGAGTCTCTGGTCTCTCTCTCTCTCTCCCTCCCTCCTCCTCCTCCTGCCTCCCCCCCCCCTCTCTTTCAGCTCTCCTCTGCCTCCTGCCTTTCTGTCTCTCTCTTTCTCTTCTCCTCCCCCTCCTGCCTCTGACTTGGGGGACCCCGGAGCCCAAATGGCCATTTGGGCTCCGCACTCACTGTGCTGCATGGGGAGCGTGGAGCCCAAATGGTCGCTTGTGCCACTTGCTCCCATGCGGCGGCCTGGCTGAGAGGCACAGAAGTCAGCCGAGCGCCACAACGGGAGGCAAAGAGGGACGGGGCAGTGGAGTGGGGCCTGGAGTGGCCAGGGAGTGGGGCCTGGAGCTGCTGTCAGGCTGAGCTGCTGCTCAGCCGGGCCACCGTGGGGGAGAAAGCGGAGCAAACAGCTGTTTGGGCTCCCCTGCGGCAGCCCGGCTGAGCAGCGCACAAGTCAGTCAAGTGCCACATCGGGAGGCGAAGGGGGGCAGGGCAGTGACATTCACGGCCAGGGGGCGGGGCCTGGAGCTGCTGTCACGCCGCATGTCACCGCCCTGTCCCCCTTCGCCTCCTGCCGTGGCACTCAGCTGACTTCTGCGCTGCTCAGCTGGGCCACCATTGGGGAGCAAGCGGCCATTTGGGCTCCCCACGGCAGCCTGGCTGAGTGGCGCAGAAGTCAGCCGAGCGCCATGGCGGGAGGCAAAGGGGGGCAGGGTGGTGGCGTACATGGCCAGGCCCCACCCTCTGGCCATGTACGTCACTACCCCACCTTCCTTCCCTTCCCACCATGGCGTTCAGCTGACTTCTGCACCGCTCAGCTGGGCCGCCGCAGGGGAGCAAGCTGCACAAGTGGCCATTTGGGCCCTGCGCTCCCCATGCAGCATGGGGGTGTTGCATGGGGAACACAGCATCCAAACAGCCACTTGCATTGCTTGCTCCCCCGCGGCAGCCTGGCTGAGTGGCTCAGAAATCAGCCAAGCACCATGGCGGGAGGCAACAGCACCGCCCAGAGAGAGCAGCCAGCATTTCAGCATTACAGAGTCATAGACATTGGGCTACTATATATATGATTTTTACACTTAACTTGACAGAGTTTATGTTCGTTTCTATTTTCCTCACTAGGATTCATCTTCCACTTT
Source organism: Pelodiscus sinensis (assembly GCF_049634645.1). NCBI lineage: Eukaryota > Metazoa > Chordata > Testudines > Trionychidae > Pelodiscus > Pelodiscus sinensis. The sequence continues at coordinate 21,594,312 of NC_134725.1, read as the reverse complement.
TTAAATGATCCCTTTCTATCTCTCACTACTTCTTTTACTTGGTTGTTAAGCCACAATGGCACTTCTTCTGTTCTCTTACTGTGTTTTTCAACAGTGAAGAACAAAAATTCCTTCCACTCATAGATAAAGGAATCTTGGTTGCGATTAAATTGGATTGAGCCTTGTTTGCTGCCCTCTGAAGGACCAATCAAAGCAGGCTCTGCATCTTGATCTGGCTTCCCAGAAGAATAAACCAGGGATGCAGAAGGAAATCATAAAATGTTCCAAAGGTGTTAAGGGAGAATGTAACACTGTGTCTGAAATGAGTTCTTAGAATGACTGTGCAAAGTTGCTACAGGCACCACAAATAACTAGTGTGCACCTGCATGTTAACTTCTAAAAGTTCCCTCTAGAAAATGAATTTCTAATCATTTAAAATTAATGGCACCACAGTGCTAGCCAGAAAACAATGTTTGCATCCACAGCAAAATCTGTAATAACGGGAAAGGTAAAAAGGGGCAATTGAATGCCTTTTCCTCATAAGTAAGCGGTTTATTTTTAAAGGAAGATTCCTGTCCTGAGCTTTGTAACAAGTATATTGGATCCAAAAAATGGAAACTCATGATAACAATGCAACCAAAACTCCGAGATGCACTACAGTATTTAGCAATGTTTACCTGCTCCAATAATTCATGTCCCTGGGTAGAACTCTGTAGATTAGCTCCAGCCATCATTAGGAAAATAATTAGGTTAAAAATAATACTGTTGGGTTTTTTATTCATTCTAAAAGTGGCTGGAGACCCATAAATCCCTCTGAATCCTATAAAAGACTCCTGTGATAATTCTTCATCCTGCAGCCCAGTTGAGCTGAACTAATAAATTAACATGTTATCTACATGGGCATCCATTAGAGGATCAAACGAACATGATTAATTAACAATGTCAGTCTCAAATGGCAAGAAAAAATCAGGAGCCAGAAAGAGACAGCTTTAGAGCCCAATGGATTAGGGTGTGAGTCATATAACTATATGGCCTCTGGTGAATTCTGGCAGGCACCATAGTAGAGAGTAGTTGGTGCCAGCATTCCCTGTATGTTGTGTGCTTGTGCAGCCAGTCAGGAGAGATTCAGATACCACCCAGCTGATTAGCAGAGCACCCATAGCTAGGTTTTTTTTGTTTGTATTGGTGGTGCACATTTGAACATGCATTGGTGCACATAAAATTTATTATGTACATGGATGAAAATGAGTAGCAGGAACATTGGCTGCTGCTGCCAAACGAATGGAGCAGGACACTGAGAACAAAGGTGGTGGATAGGGAAGATCATTAGGCAGGGAGCCACTGAAATGAGGTTTTCAGAAGAGACCAAATGGAGACTTAGAGGCATGGCCCTCAATAAAAGTCCCTGTCTCACACAGAAACCTCTCTCTCTGTGGGTATGTCTACACTACAAAGTTAATTCGAACTAACGGATGTTAGTTCGAATTAACTTTGATAGGCGCTACACTAGCGCTCCGCTAGTTCGAACTTAATTCGAACTAGCGGAGCGCTTAGTTCGAACTAGGTAAACCACATTCCACGAGGATTAAGCCTAGTTCGAACTTACTAGTTCGAATTAAGGGGTGTGTAGCCCCTTAATTCGAACTAGTGGGAGGCTAGCCCTCCCCAGCTTGCCCTGGTGGCCACTCTGGCCAACACCAGGGAAACTCTATTGCCCCCCTCCCGGCCCCGAACGCCTTAAAGGGGCACGGGCTGGCTACGGTGCCCGTGCCAGGTGCAAGCCTGCCAGAACCCAGCCAGCAGACCCTGCACGTGGCATGACTCGAGCCAGCCACCCGATGCCCCCCAGCCTTCCCCCTCTTCCCGGGACCAGGCTGGCGGCTCCTGGGAGCTTGCCCTGGACCGCAAGAGGCGGGCACCTTCCTGGGCTAGTGCGGACATCGTGGACCTCGTCCACGACCTCCGCACTAGGCACAGGAAAGTGGCCGGCTAGGGCAGGAGAGCTGCCAGCCTAGCCACCCAGGAGCAGGTGTGCATGAAAATCAAGGTGGTCCACTGAGACCCCGACCCTGAGCCCTGAGCTTAGAATGGCCGTACTGGCTCAGACCAAAGGTCCATCTAGCCCAGTAGCCTGTCTGCCGACAGCCGCCAACCCTAGGGACCCTGGAGGGGATGGACCGAAGACAGTGATCAAGCCATTTGTCTCGTGCCATCCCTCTCCAGCCTTCCACAAACTTCAGGCAGGGACACCACTCCTACCCCCTGGCTAATACCACTCCATGGACCCAACCTCCATCACTTTATCTCACTTCTCTTTAAACTCTGTTCTAGTTCTAGCCTTCACAGCCTCCTGCAGCAAGGAGTTCCACAGGTTGACTCTTTGCTTTGTGAAGAACAACTTTCTGTTACTAGTCTAAAGCCTGCTACCCATTCCTTTCCTTTGGTGTCCTCTAGTCCTTCTATTATGGGAACTAATGAAGAACTTTTCTGTATGCACCCTCTGCACCCCACTCATGCTTTTATAGACCTCTATCATATCCCCCCTCCATCTCCTCTTTTCTAAGCTGAAAAGTCCCAGTCTCTTTAGCCTCTCTTCATATGGGACCTGTTCCAAACCCCTGATCATTTTAGTTGCCCTCCCCTCTCCCACCCTCTCTCTTCCCCTCTCCCACCTCCTTTTCCCAGTCTCCCCCAATTTTGTTCAATAAAGAGAGATTCTATTTTTGAACACAATTGTCCTTTATTTTGTACATCAGGAACGGGAGTTAGGGTGGGGTAAGTGGAAGGAGGTGAGGGAGAAATGGGGTATGAGCCCCCAATGGGGAGGACTGGGCTGGTTCTGCGGGCTTCTGAGGGTGGAAGCTCTCCTGCAGCCCCCCAATTGCTCCCTCTCCCCAGATGACAGCCTGCGGCAAGTGCACCCGGTCTGATGGCCGAGTGCTGTGATGTGCCCAGTGTGGGTACTCCGGGCAATCCAAGCCAGGACTGCTTTGCAAGCGGGGCACTCCTGAGAACTGTCTGTCCGGGGTGGGGGTCAGGTCCCTTTAAGCACAGCCCTCGGCTAGCCTGAGACAGCAGCTCCACGCTCTAAGTCCTCATCTGATGCCCTGCCGGCACTGCTTCCGGCCATCCTTAAGCCTGGTTCAGGGTCCACTTAATGTGAATATGCTAGTTTGAATTAGCAAAATGCTAATTCGAACTAGTTTTTTAGTCTGGATGCGTTAGTTCGAATGATCTTAGTTCGAATTAACTAAGTTAGTTCGAATTAGCACTGTAGTGTAGACGTACCCTGTGGGAGTAATCCTTTTCACTCACAGCAGCTGACCCAAGAGAGGGGAGAGGCTAAAGTGAGAGTGCTGAAAAAGCGACCACTCTGCAATGTGGATGCAGGATGAAGGCTGGCACATTGCTGGTCTACACAAATTAACAGTGAGTCAGGCTTTGGCATGGAATACCATGGGGCAGGAATGTGGTGTTGATGTGAGATTTGGCAGCTTCTCATTCTGTTTTTCCTCTACTACTTTTTCCCCAACAGAGCCTAGAACAAAGAGAATTTATAAATCTACATCTGAAGGATTTACGATCTGGCCCAAATGTAACCCAATTTGAACAACCTGGACAGAGTCTGAAATGTCCTTAGAGGGGAAGAATACAAAATAGATATGTATTCCAAATTCCTCTCTCTGTAAAGGGATCCTGTGAGAATGCTCCCAGCTTCACCAGTTTGGGTTCTTCTCATTGTTCTTCCCGCATAATGACTTGTCCCTAGCTGGTTTCCTACATTTCCTGATAAGCATTTTCAGCCATTTGCCTTCTCTGAGAAAAGACCCATGCCTCACATTTATGTCTCTCCTCCCCCAGACCCCAGTGACCTCCCATAAAAGAAGCATCAAGCAGTCTTGCTTGGCCCCAAGGAATCAGCTCCTGACATAAAAGTCAAAGCTCCCATCAGAGCAAGTGGCTTATAAGGTAAGCTTCAGAGGATGGGGAAAATATTGCCAAGATCTCCCTGGTCTGCTGAGCCATTGATCCCTCTTCTAGAATGCCAAGCCCCCACTCATTCACATAGGTCCCCTTTGCCTTATAAATACTAAGACAGACAATTGCATAAGCGCTTGATTTATTAGAGCTGTGCAGCCCCAGGTACTTTTCAGCAGGTATCTCCTTCCTGCTAGTCTAACAATGGCAACTGTAGCTCTTTTCAACAGCTGTTCTCAAAACGTGCTTGACAAAGAATGCCATCCCAATTTTACACATGGGGAAACTAAGGTGGGGAAAGGACACAATAGGAGAAATCTCTGTTTTTTCCAACCTGACAAACCAAGAAAAATTTTACCTGGTTATTGTAAATGTAAGGTTTCCATTTTTAGCATTTTTTCAGTTTTAATTTATTTGAGCTTACATTTTTAAATGAAACGCGATTAGCAAATCAGAATTTTCCATCTTGAAAATATCAAAAATTAGATGTTTCAGCCATTTTAAAACTTCCCAAAATGTTGGCACACCGAAAACATCATCAATGCTGACTCTTTCATGAGAACGGTTTCACTTTTGGTGCAGCAGTATTTTTCAATGTTACAACAGGCTGAAAAATTTCCAGCCAGCAGTAATCACAATTGCTCAATGTGCATTCTCAAAAGATGTGCAATGACTATTAATTGCATGCACAAAATTAGTAGTTGGTTTCTGGCTGACTGAAAAAATCCAGCTCCAGCAAGTCTGGTGTTTCCCTTATGAAGATAAAAAAAAAAACCCTGTAAACCCTGCATTGTTTGACTGTAATGGTCTGAAATATTACTCTTTTACAATACCATTACCATAGTGTTTAGAGTTATTACATGGGGATAAATGTCACACTTTTTTTTTACAGCATTTGGGAACCAGAAGCCTAGTGAACCTTTGTGAACTCTTTTTAAATAAGATGATAACTAGTTTTAATTCCATTGAAACATAAATTGCCTTGCCTAATATCAGAAGAGCTGTGTCTTTTGAAAAAGAAACTGGCTCATATGCTTTACAGTATTCGTTGAATATATATATATATATATGTTTATTTTATTTACTGTACACTCTATATCCTGGCAAAACTGGTGGATAATGCAATGTAATAAACCTTGGTATGAAAAAATCTCTCATCTACACAGTTTCATCACTTTTTTTTACCTTGAATTCAGCAATACCAGAGAGACTATCTTCTTGGTATTGTTCTAGATTGCCTATGTAGGAGGCATAATATACCCTGACCAGTATGTTATACTTTAGAATTAATAGTTATTACTGTCTGTCTTTCATGCATCCAGTCAAAAATGGAGCAACCAAACTCAGCACTAGGGGGACAGATAGCAAGAGTGAAAAATTAAGACGGGGCAGGAGCTAATAACTACCTATAAGAGACAAAGCCCTACTATCGAGAATGTCCCCATAAAATTGAGACAACTTGTCACCCTATTCTGCAGTCAAATACATGGTTACAGCTCATATTGATCTGAATTGGACATGTATTTGTGTATTGAAGTGATTTTTTCCCATAAGAAAGTGTGCCATGGGTTATGGAAGGAATGAGCAGGGCTAAGCAAACACCACAATAATTTCTGGTGATTTAGTTGGGATAGATTCTGCTTTGGGCAGGGAGCTGGATTTGATGACCTCCTGAGGTCTCTTCCAGACCTAGCATTCTATGATACTAACACTTAGCTAGGCCGGGGAGAGGGCGAGTTCCAGGCCCCCAGACAGAGATAATGGTATTGTGGTGTTGCAGAAAATATAGGTTCCTAGGCAGAAACCATTCCTTAAGATGCCACATCAATATATCACCACTGTGTAGGGCTGACAGGTGTCTGGTTTTTGCCCGAATAGTCTGGTATTTGTGGCCCCTGTCCGGAACCCCCCCACCCCCCAGAAAATACCATGTAAAATGTCCAGTATTTTCTGGTTTTTTCAGAGGGACAGCTGGCAGGAACATTCTTCCCCTGCCGTGTCTGGGGTGCGGGGAGGGGGAAGAGCAGGGAACACGTGGATTTAAAGATGCAGTCACCTTTTATCTGGCAACCCTATCAGATGTGTTAGAAAACAGCTTTTGACCTGGCTGCATATAACAATTTTTGAGCCAAGAACCTCAATCTCCTGAACTCAGTAAAATACACGCACTAAGTGCACACTGAACTCCAGGCCGGAAAGCCAAATGTTGCCCTATCTGGTGAACATTGATTACATTTGTCAGGTGAATAAGAATCCTTTATTAAATGTGCCCAGTTGAGTGTCTTCCTGTGTATTTTAGTTTTTCATTAGAGCACTGCTGAATTTGTCTTGAAGTAGTTAAGAATATCATAAATGAAACATTATTCACAATTGGAAGCTATGATAGAAACCTTCAAGGAGAGCATGTTTCGCCTGTGCAACTGAAGTCTAAATGCTGCTGGTTTAAATTTCTCCCCACCAGAGGGGAGCAGAAGAGAAATTAGGCTGGAAAATGGGGGGAAGGGAACCACACACAAAGAAGCACTGCCAAGAGGGACCATGTAAATATTTCAGAAATAGTCTCAAAGCTCAGAAACAAATGCATGCACCCGCAAAGTCTAATCACTACATTTAGAGGAGCTATTTTTTTTCTCTCTCTCCCGCACTTTTCCCTACCATCTTCTTATCACTGAATGAAAGTGACATGTTATGCCTGGGGAATTCAATTCAGTTCCCCAGGTCTGATTTCTAATTATGATACAGGATGCAAGGTTATAAATTTCCTATGGGATGCTCATTATATAGAGCATATGAATGTGCTGTAATCAGGCGTATTTGTTGCTATGGAAAAACACAGCAAGCATGTAGCACCTTCTGTGTGGCATCTTTAGTGTCCGAGCACTGTGAGTACTCAGATTCCTTGGCAGCTTGTGGCATAGCAACATGTTGTCGGGCATGAAAAGCAAGGACAGTACAAGTTTGAGCTGAAAATTTATGGTGTGTTTTATCTGGTGCATTTTCAAAGGTGTGTTAAATGTAATAATCTTACGTTGTTCCTTTGTAAAGTGAAAAGGCCAAAGCAAAGTATTGTAGGCAGCTATAGTTGAAAATATGGGCCCTCTGTCTTTCCCAAAGACTCAAGCTGTTGTCTCTCTCTATTGTTGATTAACCATAGCCATTTTAAAAAGGGAAAACACTTACATCACAAAATTGTTTGACCATATATGCCAACTGTTATTTATCTGCCATAATAAAACAGCAAGGAGATAGGATTTCCACTTGCCTAACCCAGGAACTTCAAGCCTATAGGCCACAAAGGGCAATGTCCAGCTAGCCAACATCTGGCTCACGGACAATGACTACTAACTCTAGCACTTCTAGCCCTGTTTTGGAGCAGCTGGCTGAAGGGAGAGAGATGCTGAAGGGTAAATCTTGCCTTACTCCCCAATTAATGGATCTCATCAGCACAAAGAAATATATTGACCATTCATTTTACAACTCCCTTATTTTAAAGCATTTAACCTGAGTCAGAGGCCTGTGGACCTTGAGTGCATTCTGGAGGGAAGACGGTCACCAAAGAGAGAGACTCAGGGTCATAGCAGTATTACGCTGTAACATACTCTGCAAGGTTGTGTTGACACCAGATGCAGAGTGAAATGCTTTCCACACAATAACTACCATGGGGAGAGAGACTTGGAATAAAACTGGGGGAAATGGTAGAGGTGATACAAAATAATGGCTTCTTCATATAACTAATGAGGGATCCACAGGCAATTGAAAGCGATAGAAAGATTCCATTAACTTGTGTGGGCTTTGGTTCAGGCCCAAAAAGTTCTGTATTTTTCCAGACTTTGACCCAAAGATTTTGACACAGAAAGATTAAAAAAATCTACTGAATGCTAATAATGAAAGAACCCTTTGACATGAGAGAGAGCTCTTGAAATTCATCAGGAATGGCTGAATTACCCAGAACCAGCACAGTTACAATAATGAAATTGCTTTTGCTTTGAAGAAGAAATGAGCAGATCAGGAGATAATGTAAAATAAGTTACTGGAGATCCAATATCAGTTACCTTGCATTAATAACAAATCAGAACAGCACCTGGTTCCAAACCAATGACATTGCAACAGTTTTTATAGTGGGGGATGGAGTGCTGAAAGCTACTGAACAAAACTGTAAACTTGTACATGCTGGAAATCTCTTCAAACCAGCGGGTGCTGTCACACACCTCCAGCACTCCTTGTTCCATCGTTCACTCTGCTCTAAACTGCCTGGTGCTCATAGAAATTAACACTCCCTAGGAGTCCATGACTATGCCTACAGTAGATCCAGTGTAGTTTCCTGAACACCAGGCAACCATGAGAGGAAGGGCAGATAGCCTAGAAGGGTTAGGCTATCAGCACAGACATGGACACGGACATGAACACACACACACACACACACACACACTAGGAATGTCAACATGTAGTCAACTATATGATTAGGCGATAAACCTGGGCTTATTAGTTAATCTTCTCAACTACACACACTCCCCCGCCCCTTGCTGCCTCTGTATCAGAGGCAACAAGGTGGGGAGCAGTGCTGTTGCTGCCTTTCAACCCTGTACTGCTACCCCTATCAGAGGCAGCAATGTGGGGGGAGGAGAGGCTGCCACAAAATCCCCTCTGTCCATGGTGGGCCAAAGTGCCCTATGGACAGAGGCTGCTCTGCATCCCATAGAACAGCCTCTGGCCTCTAGGGAGTCCAAGTGTCCTGTGCACAGAAGCTGCTCCACTTTCCATAGAGCAGCGATAAGCAAATTCTTTTAAAACTTCATGGGCATACCTGTAGACTGTTTTTTTTTAATTGTAGTTAATACCAGCCAAATTAGCTATTAATATTACTTATTAACAGATGTGATATTAACTTACAAAAGTATAGCACCTAATGGCATTAAAATTAGCCATGTGTTCAATTGCTAATATTCTCACAAGAATTTACATACAAAGGAGCACATCCTGCTCCCTTTGAAGTGATAGGGAGTTTTATCAGTAGGGGAATGAAGACACTAATCCAGGATGAGCAATATTTTTTGATCGTAGACCACTCCAAGATTTTGGAAAGTGATTAAGGGCGGCACTTCTCTATGGAATGGATGCGGGGTTTGGTACAGAGATTAGGTGCAGAAGGGAGCTCAGGGTAGAGGATTGGGGTGCAGGAGAGGGTGTGGGGTCCGAGAAGGAGTTGAGCATTAGGATGCTGGGTCCAGGAAGGAGTGAGGGTGCAGAAGTGAAATTTGACCTGGGGGAGGGGTGTTGCAGGGGGTGTAACGTCTGGGAGAGAATTATGATCTGAGGCAGGCTCCCTCCTGCAGCAGCCCCAGCCACATGGGTTCCCTCCATGTGCAGTTCAAAGTTGTGCATCCCTGGGGGGCAAGAGACTTAATGCGTAGCCCCTCACATCCAGACCAATCAGGTCCCAAAAGCAAGGAAGTGTGCAAAGTCTCTCGCACCCCAGCAGGATCAAGCAGCGCCTAGAAGAAATCACCAGTTTGAACAACTGTCAGCTCCCTCAATGCATCGCACACCCCCGGCAAGGAGGAGTGAAGGAGATTTTGCATGCTCCTCTGCTCCCAGGCCAATCATCACAGCTGGAGGCAGGGGAGCACATGAAGTCTCTTGCTCCCCACCAGGGTCGCGTGGCATCAGGTCCGGCCTTAGGATTTATGGTGCCCTACACGGGATTATTAAACTGGTACCCCTATGCCTAGGTTTGTCAAGCAAAAAAAAAAAAAAAAAAAAACCACCAATACATTAAAGACCTCACACTTGACTTGCTCCATCCCCACCTTTCTCATACCCACCCCTTCTTTCAAACCTTCTCCCACGACCACGGGTACGCGGCACGTAGAGGTAACTGCCAGCCATTTTGAACAGCTTATGGCTCCATCTATATGCTGCATGCCCCTGGCAGCAGAGGGGAGAGAAGGAGAATTCTTATGCTACCCCATTCCCAAGCCAATCGGGGCCTGGAAATTGGGAGCACAAAAAATCTCTTGTCCCTGCCCTCCCACCAAAGCAGGCCACAGGCTGGATCAAACATCTGCCTCTGGGCAGTATCATGCCACCCCTAGACTAATAAGAGGAGGTTTCACACAGTGTAGTGAAAACATGAATTTGCATCTGAGGATGGACTCCAAAGAAACAGCATGATAAAGCCTGGGGCTATACCAGATTGATAATTCAGACAAGAGCTGCCATAAATATAGTCCATGAGCCAGGATGCATCAAGGAAGCATGAAGATAGGTTTCCAAAGGATAAAGATGGTAATCTCAACTCTGCAGCAAAGGGCAACAGCTGCTGAGTAATTGCTGCAATAGAACTGGTTTCTAAAACAGCTTATCGCTCAGCCTTGTTCTTTTGGTGGAAGATTAAGGTTGTGGAAGTGACTGCTAAGAGTGATGGAAAGAATATTTAAAGAGGCAAAGAAATGGCAGTCAGAAATTAGATAAAGGCATAATCTCTCCCCTCTCCAGTCCACCACATTCCCATTGCATCCTCCTGCTTTCAGGAAATAGCAACAATTTGTTTGTTTTAAGAGCAGTTTTTCTTCCAAAATTGATCCCAAATGTCAGAGTAAAGAAGAGCTTAGGATCTTGGTCTAGGATTTAAAAAAAAAAGCCCTAAGGGAGATAGGTGGAATGGAATGTGGTAGTACCTTGTTTACACTGGTTATTTGCCCTATTTTCAGGCTGCCCCTAGAGCTGCAAACCCTCATGTGGATTGGCAAAGCTGCTGTACACCATGATTAGCCTCAATGCAGTTTCCTTCAAGCCTGTCAGCTTTGGAGATCTGCCCTGAGAGCTGCACCCTAGTGTTAGACCATAGCTTAGAAACAGAAATAAAAAATTATAGAACAGAAAAATGAGAACTCTCAAGCCTGCTTTAGCCAGAGGCACAGTGGCTGCAGAATGATGGACAGGGAGATAAAGAGAGGGATGCCCAAAGGCTCTTACAGGAATGTGCCCCTCCTTTCTCCTAGTGAGAGGGAAAAATATTTACTTAAACCACAAGGAATAAAATACAGCAGGGCCTTGTGCTTCTTAGAGATCAGCTGAGCCTCCAGTATGGCAATAGGCTATAGCATTTCTCCATATAGGCAGGCAAAGTTTTGGACCAGCGACAGGCAAACTCAACTAGTGAGTGAGCCATGTGAATAGCCCTTGTTCATCTCAGTGGGTCACAAGGTAGGGTAGTTTTGCTAACTGCGCTTGCATACCTAGCATTTGCAGGGTGGGCAGACTGAACCATAGCAAATTTGATTGAATGCTGAGGGAGCACACAGCTTTCACAGTCAGTATTGTGCACTATAAAAACACACTCACTTCACATGTATGTCACTGGTGAGTGTGTGTTTATAGTGCACAATACTATAGTATCACTGGTAAGAAAAAACAAGATGGACAGCAACCTGCAGAATCTGGCAACCCTGTGCATGGGCAACAGTAAACACAATTTCTCTTGGGGCACAGATAGAACCCCAATGGGCTTCAGGTTGCCTACCACTGTTCTGGACTGACCTCAGATCTTCTGTCTGCAGGAGGCTGATGCTCTGCCAACCAATTGCAACAGCACAGCTCCCAACAACTCAGGAAACCTCCCGCCTACCCAGCCTCACATCCAGTGGATTAGCTACTTGACTGTATGCCATGAATGGAGCAGATGTCTCTCACTAAAGTGTACTAAGGGCCACCACAGCTAAGCCCAACTTTTTCCTCAAACACTAGAGGATGGTGCTATCTGGGTAGGCCCCAGTTCGCAGAACACTGAGGTACATTTATGAGACTCAATGAACTCCCTAGGAGTTAAACAAATGAACAAAGTTAAGCACGAGAGCTTTGCTGAACTTGTCTGTCCCAGCAGCCAGTAAGAAACGATACATTTATGATTTACAATCCAATGATTTCAATTATCAGTAAAATCAGAGGGAAAACTAGACATTATTAAGATAGGTGTCACAATTTAATTAATGCTATTAGGTAACACAAATAATAATTTCAATTTATTTGCCTGTCTTCCATAGACCTGAAAACAATTTACAAAGACAAGCTAGTGAACACTCTCAACAAGGCCCTGAGGAAAGGTACTGTAGCATTTTAGATGAGTAAACTGGGACATTAAAGTTAAGAGCTAGAGTCTAAGCTCCTTCCCCTGTGTACTTTATTCCATAAGAGGTCTCAATGAAATCACATGGGACCAGTCATGGATTATAGGGCTAAACCCCAAGAGTGCTATTCATAGCAATTTGCAAGACTGGAAGACACAGGAATGGGTCTGAAGAATTCTAACTATCAGCCCCTGGTGTAACTACAAGCTATGTCTCTCTCACACATGACACACAATAATCACTATCTATATACTTTCCCTCATAATTCCTCCTTGTATTGTACCATTGACTTATTAGCCCTCTGCACTGAGGGAGGGGCAATGGATTCACATTAATGTGCATCCCGGGAAGCTGGCAAATCTCTGGGAGAGGAGCGTGATTCATTTTTAATGATACAGCAATTCTTCACCAAGTCCATGAGCCTCAGAAGCCAAGAATTACAAGCCACAAAAGTCATCCTCACTGACTGAGCAGTTGTTGGTGTAGGAGTCTTTCCAGCCCAGGAGGGAGTCATTAAAGCAGAGAAATCATTTCAAACAAAGTGACAAGAATAAATTAAGGGAGGGGAAATTATACTTTTCAACAACAACAGTAACAACCAACAAAGAAAAAGAATTGCTTCCTGCCAGAAATTCTGATTCAGAGACATGACTTGAGTGCAAATCACTCCCCTCTGTCATGCTGTGTGGAGCAAACTTATACACATAGGTCAGAGGCCTAGCAAAAGCCTAAGGCTAAACTAATTATTGTGATTTGCTAGTCTTTTGTAATTAATCTAAGAAAGGCTTAAGGCTATTAGCAGCTTTAAAGAAGTAAATCTGAAGGACCAATTAATTAAAAACAGCAGTGCTTAATGAGGACCTTTTGGTTCTTTCAGTGTTGATTGTTATATTTGTTGAAAGTCACATTTCAACTGTCAGTCAGATCTTGTCTGGTCTTGTAAAACAGATCTTCTTACTTGGTGCTTAGCTACTTGACACTGGAACAAAAGCTTTCTATTACAGAGCAGTTTGTGGGGATTATAATGGAATGATCTACACCTACACTCCCTGATTTAACAATCAATTTGAGTTAGTGTTAAGTTCAAGTGGGAAACATCAAGTTCATGGAACTAGTTTGGAATCTGCCTGATTTCAGCTTCTTCTTCTGCTTTCTGTGTTCTGGAAATATTGACTGGGCTCCAAAATGATAATCAAAATCTCTTTTGGAAATAGAACTAAGAGGCAAATTTCCTTTTCCCTTAGACCCTATCTATGTTCTCTGGAAACATCCATCCATCAGCAATGTGGATATGCAGGTGCAAACCCTGTATGCAGACAAGAAAAACCACAATTTGCACCAGAAGATCAGCTTTAAATAGGGGATAAAGCGGGGGAGAGGGGAGAGGAATTCTACCAATGCAAAATTGTGGGCCTCCTTGTTTAAAACTGAGATTTGCCCTACTGCAGCTATGCTAATAGTTGGCCATAGGGACAAAGCCTGAGCTCAGCACTGAATGGAAGTGTGTAATTGTTCCCATACAGGTTAAAGCCCTCGTAGACACTGTTATATACAGCAAAATGTTGCTGGTATTACTCATTTTGTTTGGAGAAAAGGTATAATCTATATCAGCAAAAGCACTATGCCCCTCAGAGACTCAGGAAACTTGGTTTCTATTCCCAGTTCAGCCACTGATCTACTAAATGATCTTGGCCAAGTCATGTTGCTGCTCTGTGCCTCAGTTTTTCCAACTGTAAAATAGGGATAGTGTTATGTTTTCTTTGAAAAGTGCTGTAAGATCAATGGATGAAACACAGGACTGAAGAGTAAGGAAGGTTACCATAATCCTCAACAATCTTTTAGGCAGCCTCAGTGGAGATAGTAAGTACTGAATGAAATAAAGACCACTCTACCATCCTAGGGTTCATCTATATAGCAAGCAGCAGTCCATAACATCCAGGCTCAGAGCTCTCATCTACAGACTCAGGCTCACTATGCAGAGCTAAAGAAACTATGTAAACATTTGGACTAAGGCTAGTTTCTGAACCTCACCCCAGTTCCTCAGCTTCAGAAGTGGAGGCCAAATGTCTATACAGCTATTTTTAATGCCAAAGCTCAAGCCCAGATCTGTTGAGCTGGACTCTGAGACTCACTGAGGCAGGCTGCCACATTCCCAAACAGAAATCGATGCTACAGCAATTGATCCACCAGTGGTCAATTTATCACATCTACTTATACATGATAAAACAACCTCCAGGAGCACTCCCATTGACGTCAGTACTCCACCAGGATGAGAAGAATAGGTGGAGTTCACAGGAGAGCAGCCCCCACCGACTTTATCGCACAGAAGATACTGCTGTTTTGTGTAGCTGATGTTGTATAGCTTTAGATCAACAGGGAGGTGAGGGGGGAGAGTGTAGTGTAGACTATGACTTACCCTCAGTGCTGGCCCTTCCAAAACAGAAATCTGGTATTTTGCGGGGGAAAGAGTTGAATATACCACAACCCATCCTGTACACCATTTTCTACAGCTATCATTTTTCACATGAAGCACCTTCATTCATTTTGAGTTTCCTAAAGGCATAATATGTAGGCATCACTTTTAAAACAAAATCAGCCAGATTTCTGATATTTTATATTTTTTATATTGTTAGATTTATTTTAAACAAGCAATGTGTTTGACAACACATAAACACCAGTAAGTCTCAGGAAGAATGTGACATTTTTTTCTCTATGAAATTTGACTGACACATAAAAGAGTCTATAATCTTTCACAGACTCAAACTGTCCATATTAATACCCAAACATCTGATGAATAAGATCCTCATCACATTCTATGCAAGGTGTAAAGTGTCCTGACAGTGTCCCCAGCCCAGAGAACATTAGCAACACAGCTTGTCTGGATCATGACCTTATTCAGGACTTCAGCTTCATTTTTTCCACACACCACAATTTCAGCACATCAGTTTCCCTCAATCCAATGTCATCTATACCTCCATATCTATTCTCCATAGGTTCACTCCCTACCAGTCACTTACCTAACAATCACCCTGCTACCTCACTCTTGCTACCAATCAGAACCTCTTGGCTCCAGGCACCTCTCTCCTCATTGGCTATGTCTACACTGGTGGGTTGTTGCACAAGAACGTCTTGCACAAGGGTTCTTGTGCAAGAACTCTTGTGCAAGAACATATCCACACAGCCATGTGCTTTTGCACAAGAGCATCCATGGCAGTATGGATGTTCTCTTGCGCAAGAAAGCTCTGATGGCCATTTTAGCAATAGGGCTTTCTTGCACAAGAAACCCCTGCCACGCATCCACACTGCCCTCTTGCGCAAGAGCTCCTGTGCAAGAGAGCTTACACTTGTTAGAAAAGAGCATAGTTCTTGTGCAAGAAGCCCTCTCTTCCCACGCTTTACTGTAAATCTTCTTGCGCAAGCGCAGGTAGGCAGTGTGGACACTCTGCAGAAGAACGACCATTCTTGCGCAAGAACCCGCCAGTGTAGACATAGCCTTTGATTGCTTTTATGACCATCTGACCGCTAGCTGACCAGTCTTTCATAATAAAGCAGAATGGAGGCTGAGTAAAACTCCTCTTAAAGGGCCAGCCAAATTGTGGCACAGGAAACATCTGACACTTCCACAAAAAGGGTTCTGCAGCCCACAGAACAACTTAGGCTCCACCATACAAATGTTACTCAGTTTGTAAACCCTCCAGATCAATAAGATCCCTTTGAATCTCCACTGTAGAACAGGTCACTCTACTTTGCCTATATAATACAAAGCCAGAGCCTTGCCTAACTCTGGAGTCTCATTTATTATTTTAGGATTACATTTGACCACTTACAGTAGAAAACTAGGAGAAACTTGTCTCCTATATACGGGTTTTTTGCAGACAGGGGAGTGTAAACTCTATGAGTTTTGACCCATTATTTCTGACTGATTGCTTCATTGGGATATTGGGAGTGGGAGATATGGGGGCCAAATGAGAATTCAGTCTATGGCACCTACAGATCACAGGAGCCCTGATGAAACCAAAGCTATTTGTTTGGGGATACCACGCTTGAGTGCCACAAACTCACATCATGTGGACACCGTAGTACTGTGCATGTGAATGGTAACAGTCTCTTAGCCCTGAAATGGGCTGACATATTTACTGACCTGAGCGGTTTCTCATTTACAAAATACAAAGTGTGTGGGAATATGCTGCCCATTTGGAATGGCAGCGTCTTGCTCTTGCTTTGAACAAGTGATGAATGGGGGCGGAGCACAGCAAGGGTAGAAAAATGCAGGATGGGGTTGAGGGAAAGGCAGGGAGGCAGTCAGAAAGATCCTGGGGGCTTAGAGGAAGGAATGGAGTTGGGGAGGGACCATTAGTACTGGAGCCTGTAACTCTGCATTGGGAATAAGGAGGGACATAGGCTCTGACTTCACCTCTAACTAGGAGGTACTGGACCCACTCCCTCCATCCCAGACCCTACCCTTCTCCCAAGCCTTACCTTTGTCCTGCTATTGTACTTTGTGTGTGTGTGTGTGTGTTCATGTTTTCATGGGGGGAAGAGGGGTGGAACAAGTGCCCCAGGGTAGAAGAGAGTGCACGAAGAAAGGCAGCAGGGATTTTCTTGATCAGAGTTGGTTTCATTTTGGCCACTAGAGTGTCAAGTCACACAAATAATGAAAAAGCAATGAGCAGTCTCTAAGGTGCCACAGGACTAACAAATATATATATATATAGTATCATGAGTTTTTGTGGGCAAAACCCATTTCATCAGCTATATATTTGTTAGTCTCTAAGTTGCCACAGAACTGCTCGTTGTTTTTCAAGTTACAGACTAACACGGCTACCCTTCTCAGACAAATAATGATGCCATTTAGTCAGTCCTTCCAGGAAATTTTAAAAAAACTGCCACAAGAATAGATAAACACAGATAGAGCCAGCTATTTTCATCTGCTGTGATTAAGTAATAAGGCAGCCTGTATGCCTTTATGCCATAAAAACAATGGCTCTTCCTCAATTTTAGCTTCACTTTCAAAGAGAGACCTGGGAGGTTAGTTCAGTTTCCTTCTGTCTCTTTTTTGGGCACAGACAGTCCCTTATTAAACATTAAAGTCAACTGAAGACAGTTTCCCACAGAACAAAATTTCTAAGAGTCTAGTTTCCAACAGATCCCAGCTTGACACTGTTAGCAAGTGTCAAGGCACTCTATAGGCTGATACGCACTCACACAAAACAACCTGTTCAAAATCTGGGAGACAGGCAAGTGAGAGCCAAATGAAGCTCCTAGTGGGAAGCTACAATGAAATGTTTTTTGCATGTTGTGCCTGCGTTGGCATTATTTATATCCATTGTTGCCAGCCAATAGCCACTTCACCCAGTTACTGGCAGGTCTTGACATACTATGGACCTATTTGAGGAACAGGCTTCCAAGGCAATACACAAGACTATAAGCAGTCCAACCCCTTTCTTCCATCAGCCCCCTTCACAGTTAAAAGAATCATTCCATCCACCAAAGAATGAATCTGCCTTCCAAACTGAGGAGCCTCCAACAGCCTCATCTTTTATGTCACTGTCATCTTTTTATGTTACAGCACAAAAGACAGCTCGACTGAAGGGTTATTTTGTTTTTGTTTTGTGACTTTCTTATCAATCATAAGATGAAGAGTAATATTTTTCAAGATTGCCTATGAACAAGATCCTCAAAGATACTCAAACATTTGATAATCTGGGCCCAAGTGAATTAGGTGCCCATGGTCAACTGACTTTCAATCATTTTTCTCAGTGTCCAACAATAAATTTGAAAATATGATTAGGTGCTTCTTAAAATTTTACCTGAGAGCTACATCACATTTGAACCTTCCCAAACAGCACCAAATCTATTTATATGGGAAGGATCAAATTCTGCTTTTTTTCATCCTTGCAGCTGCACACACTTTGCCTATATTGCACTGGTTTAAATGAGAGCAGAATTTGAGGCCCAGGATACAAAAAGGCCTAATGCTTCGTACTCTGTGCAGCTGGAAACCAACCAACCATGGAACCAAGCTAATACATAACTCAACAATGGAACATGAGATAAACAATCCAAAACATGAGGAAGCTACCAATCCCAGACCTCAGATTTTGATTCACAGTTATGAAGCCAGAAGGACCCATTGTGATCTTCTAGTCAAGAATGACCATACTGTAGTGCACAATTACCTCAGTAGTCCAGGTGTCCCTAATTCAGATACAGTCCCTGAGTCGCAGAAGTGCCTCTGTGCGCTACCCCTCACTGTTCCCTGCTGGACAGAGGCAGCACGGTGACACACGCTGCCAGAGGCTTTTTCCCGTTGCTCCCATAGTGGTCGGGGGCAGTACCTGGAGTGGCAAATAAGTGCCTCAATCCTCTTCACACCCAGAACCTGCAGCGCTCTGGCAAAATCTTTAAACTAGCAAGTCCTCTTTTCCAGGATTGCCAGATTAAAGAAGTTCAGAGGTTCTGTGTTCTGTGATCTGCATTTTACAGATCAGGAATGGAGCACAAAGCCACAGGGTGCATCTACATAGTGAGCAACAGTGAGTCTCAGAGTCCAGGCTGACACCCATTCATGCAGTGGCACAACAGAATATATGTATAGAAGATGTAGTGTGGGCTAGAATTTCGGCCCTGAAGCCTTGGGAGGGTGGTGAGCTCCAGAGCCCCAGCCATATCTACACAGCTATTTTTATTGCCATAACACCAGCTCAAGATTTAATACCATGGGCTGCTGCTAGCTGTAGACATACCCTAAGGCTATGTCTACACTATCAGGTTATTTAGAAATAATAACTCCAGAAATAACTATTTTGAGATAAGCTTATTCCGCTTCATAAACCGGAGTTATTATTTCAAAATAATCTGTCCCTTATTTCAAAATAACAGGCTTGGTAGTGTGGATGTTCTGCTTGTTATTTCAAAATAACTCAATAGTTTAGACATGCCCTATGGGTGCATCTACACTGCATCATACCTTGAAATAAGATACACAATTTTAACTACGCAAATTGCATATCTTATTTCCATACTATTTTAAAATAGCATATTTTGTCATTTTGCGCTGTCTGCACAGCGCCAAATTTCAAAATAAAGTGCTATTCCAAAATGTCACTTACTCCTTGTAGAATGAGGTTTACAAGGACATTGGAATAGCGAGCCCGAAATAACAGGCTTCCTGTGAAGATGCGGGATAGCTATTTCAGGATACTCCGGTATCCCAAAATTGTGTTGCACTGTAGATATAGCCTATGTGACTTGGCCAAAGTCACACAGGAAGTCTATGGGAGAGCAGAGAATTAAGCCAAGATCCAAGTTCCAGTTTAACACACACTAATCCCTGCGCCACCCTTCCTCTACCCTATTTTCTTCCATCCTTTGGAATCAGTTTCTGAACAGAAGGGTCTATGTATGTTTGCTCCTCACTTCTCTAGCCCTCATATAAACTTCTAGCATCCTGCAGGCAGCTTTTACATGTGTCTAAAATGTAATTTGGTGATGGAGGGTGGCATAGATGAGTGAAAGGCCACTCCTGTTGGATGGCTAAAGCAATAACTTATAAGTGAGAAGACTGTATCCTGAGGCACAATCAGTTTGCTTCTCATTTGGGTGTATATCTCACCTGGATAGGGTCATAGCTAGGGACTTGCCTTTCTATTGAGAGAGGTGTCAGAAATGCACCGATTAGATCTGATCAACTGGGAACCATTTCGTCAAAGTCTGAAACTAAAGGTCTCTGATGCTCTATGATTCAGGGGTCAGCAGAAGACTTGAGCCTGGAAGACCAACTGAAGAAGAGCTCTGTGTAACCTTGAAAGCTTGTCTCTCTCACCAACAAATGCTGGTCAAACAAAAGTTACTATTTCACCCACCTTATCTCTCTCAATGGGTATGTCTACAGAGGAGTTTTTTTGAAAAACTGCTCTTTTCCGAAAAAACTTCACTTGCGTCCACACTGCAATTGCATTCTTTTGAAAGAAAATTGAAAGAACAGAGAGGTTTTTCCAGCATTGGTAATCCTCTTTCTACAAGCAAGAAGCCAAAGGCGTGTGTGGACAGGAAAGAAGGAGTTCCTTCAGAAGATGAGGAAAGAGGAAAAAGCATGTGCCCTGCTAGCCACTTTGTTCATAGTGATCACAGTTTAAATGCGAGATAGCATCCATTCAGTGTATACGCAATCTTTCGGAAAAGCAGATCGCTTTTTCAATGAACTTTGGCAGTGTGGAAGTGCTCTTTTGGAAAAAGTTTTTTTTTAAAGTTCTCTTCCAGAAAGTAATAGAAATGTAGCCGTGTTAGTCTGGTGTAGCTGAAGCAAAATGGAGGACTATGTAGCACTTTAAAGACTAACAAGATGGTTTATTAGATGATGAGCTTTCGTGGGCCAGACCCACTTCCTCAGATCAAATAGTGGAAGAAAATAGTCACAACCATATATACCAAAGGATACAATTAAAAATGAACACATATGAAAAGGACAAATCACATTTCAGAACGGAAGGGGGATGCAGGGGGGGGGGGGGCGGGGAAGGAAGGAAGGTAAGTGTCTGTGTATTAATGATATTAGAGGTGGGGAAAGTTAGATGTCTGTGAGCTAATGGTATTAGAGGTGATAATTGGGGAAGCTATCCTGGTAATGGGTAAGATAGTTGGGGTCTTTGTTCAATCCGCCACCCCGGAGAGTGTCGAATTTTAACATGAATGACAGTTCAGAGTGACAGTTTCAAGTGCAGATGTAAAAGGTCTTTGTAGAAGAACGCAGGTGGTGAAGTCGTTGAGACAGTGTCCTTTCTGGTTGAAATGGCAAGAAATAGTTTTTTCTTTGTGATCTTGTCTGATATCTGTTTTGTGGGCATTAATCCTTTGGCGAAGTGTCTGAGACGTTTGTCCAATGTACATAGCAGATGGACACTTTTGGCATATGATAGCATAAATTATATTTCTGGATGCGCAGGAATATATGTTCTTGATCTTAGAACTCACTTGGTTAGGTCCAATAATGGTATCAGCAGAATGGTGCCAGTTTTTGGTATCCACATAACAAAACTGGCAATGGGGTTTGTTGCAAGGGAAGGTACTTGGCATTAGTATGGTATGTCCTGTGGTTGTTGGTAAGAATCATCTTGAGGTTAGGTGGTTGTCTATAGGAGACTATGGGTCTGTCTCCCAGAGCCTCTTGGAGTATGTTATCCTGTTCCAGTATAGGCTATAGTTTATTGATAATGTGTTGGACAGGTTTAAGTTGGGGGTTGTAGGTGATGACAAGTGGTGTTCTATTGTTGGTTTTCTTGGGTCTGTCCTGAAGTAGATGGTTTCTAGGTATTCTTCCGGAAAGCTTCTTCCAAAAGAAGCCTGCAATCTAGACGTAGCCAATATGTGCTTTTCCGTGCTAACAAAAGGTACCGATCCCATCAAAGTTTTATCCTGCTAAATCTCACTTCTGCACAGGAGTGTAGGCCAAGCCTCAACCTAGCCCATCAGAAAGATATCATCCTTACTTAACAATTGGATCTGACAAGGTATTATATAATTAATTTCCTTCTTTCCCTCCCTCCCACTCTGACCAATAACTGATCTTTTGCCTGAAAAAATGGTTCCAGAGCATTTTGGCATTGCTGTCCATTAGCTCAGTGTTCTCATTTCTAGTTTATGAGTTCTGCGAGGCCCATTTGAGATTAGAGTAAAGGATAAGGATAAAGATTAAGAGTTCTATAATTTAGTATTTCTTTTGACTGCACTACATTTACTAGCACTTAGTAGAGAGAAGGAAAGTGAGCCACCAAGATAGATGTTTTCCTGAATCCACGGGCCCTAATGAGAAATCAGACTCTGTCACATGATTCTGGCTAGGAACCTGAACTTCTGGCCATACCATGTGCCTGTTTCAAACTTTGTGCCTGAATTTATTTTGCCATCAAACCAGCTGGCTGAACAATCCCATGAAAAACACATAAAAAATACATGGAGGAGCTGCTCCAGATGTTCTGAAATATAAATCTAGTGCCTCACACTCTGTCCTCCTGATCTAGCTTAAAAAAACAAAACAAAAACAAAAAAAATCTAAAAACTGCAAGGCATTCCTGAGCTGGCTTATAATGGCCATTACTTCATTCTAAAGAGTATATTCTAACACAGGCTCTTTGAAGGTTTGGATCTGCTTCATGAAAAAAAATTCTTTGTTCCTTTTTTTTTAAATGAGATTCTTATGGCTTTTTGGCCTCACATAAAAATTGGTTCTCTGTAAATAAATGCACCATGTAAGGCTAAGATCAGAACCAGCTCTGAGCAAAAGATGATGCAGAGTGCAGGGACTGATTTTCCAGGAGCATGAAAAGGGTCATAAAGGTCCTTGAATCCCATTCCCTCTGTGAAACCATGTACAAGTCAGGGACAGCCAAGGCCTTTTCTGCCCTAAAAGGGCCCTACTAAATTCACAGTTAATTTTGGTTAATTTCATGATCTAGGATTTTAAATATCATCAGTTTTGTCATTTCAGCTATTTAAATCTGAAATTACACAATGTTGTAGTTGTAGGCGCCCTGACCCAAAAGAAGAGTTGTGGGGGGGGGGGGGGGGAGGAGGAAGGAGAGGGAGATTGCAAGGTTATTGTAGGGAGGAGATGGTATTACTACTGTGATGGGGCGGAGTGGCCCCGCACGCCGCCGGGTCAAGTTCATGGCGGCCCAGCAGATGCTGCTGGGCACAACTCCAAAGGTGCGCAATGCGCCGGAGGGCCAGCACTGACCGATGACTTTACCTCGGCGCCGGCCGACATGGTACTTGCCGGGCTGGCAGGGCATTCAAAAGTGGTCAGGAGGACGCTGACAAGAGGGCAAGCCTCGGGCCAGCCACGGAGAAGGGAGGCAAAGCAGGCGAGGAGGGGGAGGACGGAGTATTTTGGTAACCGGCCAGGATGAGATGCAACCCCTCACCGGCCGATCAGAGCGGACCCCAGGCAGGGTAGGAAGTGGTCCAGGGCTGGGCCAAGGACCCCAAGTGCAGGTGAGTTTAGGGGTTTACACCCTATCTGCAGGCAGGTGGGTGGTTGTTTCTCCCTGCCTTAAGGCCCTGGGCTGGGGCTCGGGAGAGTGGGCGGGCCTGAGCCCCCCTACCCCACCGATAGCAGGTGTAACGCCTGTCAACATGACCGTATGGTCAGCGCATGACGGTAGCTCTAGGTGAAGGAAGTAAGCTGTACTGTAAAGTTTGATGGAATAAAAATCGACCACCTACCACGACTTCAGGGGTGGCTCTGGTACAACTACAATTATTTCAGTACTGCTGCTGGTGGTGGCACTGCCTTCAGAGCTGGGCAGCTGGACATGAATAATGGCATGATATTGTTCTGTGCTACTGCTGGCAGGATGCTGCCTTCAGAGCTGGGTGTCTAGCCAACAGCCCCCACTTCTTGGCTGCCCAGCTCTGAAGACAATGCAAAAGTAAGGGTGGCAATACCATGACCCCCTATAATAACCTTGCAGCCTCCCTCCCGCAACTCCCTTTTGGGACAGAACCCCCAGTTTGAGAAACACTGGTCTCCTCTGTGAAATCTGTGTATATGGAGTAGAATCACATACAAGACCAGATTCCATGGAAGGAGACCAGATTTCACAGTCTGTGAGGCATTTTTCATGGTCATGAATTTGGTAAGACCCTACCTGTAATTTTGCATAGAACTATCCTCCTCATGCAGTGTTAGAAAGGTGGCCCCACCCTAATCAACACAATATTCAGAGCATCACACAGCCCTCTCTCCCACTACCCCACACACCTTCAATCAAATCAGTAAATCAGCCCTATGGCTCTGCTGCTAACTGTTCTATCAAGGCCTAATAGTGCAAATTGCGAGACCTGATCCAGCAAACTACTTACATACAAGTGTAACTTTAAGCATGTGCGTCTTCTCCACTGACTTGAAGGGACTTGTCACGAGCTTCAAACAAGCATATGTTTCACTACTTTGCAGGATCAGGGTCAGTGCATTCAGCTTGCTGGTGTGTATTTCCACCATCTGCTACATTTCTCAGGCATGCAGTAGTGTAGGAAGAACTGAAGTATTGCTCAATCTCATTTTAGTTTATAGATGGATGAACTTTCCTTTCCAGAAGTTTGACAAATCAGAAACTGTTCCATTGGCTTTTTCAGTTCTTCCATTCAACTCTCTGTTGAGTTGGCCATTAGCAGATATTATACTTCCAAGATAGATGAAATCATCAACTCTTTTGTACTTATCTTCACCATTCACACATCTGTAAGTGTTGACAGCATTCTCTCCTACCTCCATAATCTTGGTCTTCTGGGTACTGATGCAAAGAGCCACTTTGGCAGATTTTATGCTTTTTTTCATGCCATTCCAGTCAGTATCCATTATAACGATATTATCTGCAAAATCTAGATCTCAATCTAAATGCCAGCCAGGGCACTCTCCTAGGTCACCCCACTTGCCACCACTGCGGGCTGGGAGAGGGCAGCAGGGTGACAAAGAGCAAACTGCCAGGTCACTCTGACTCCCACCACTGCACCAGGCCCCCCTGTAATTCCCCAGCTCACATTGCTCAGGGGAGGGGCTTTGGCAGGGGGGTGAGGCTTGGGGAAAGGGGTGGAATGGAGTGGGAATAGAGGCAGGATGGGGGCAGGGCCTGCAGTGGGTGTGGATGCCCTGGGCCTTACACATGGAGCACTGAGGAGAGATTTGCTCCAAGCCTCACTTTCCCATAGGGACAGCCCAGATCCCAGAGAAGCTGGCCGTAGAACCCCCAGTGAATCATTGCTAGCTACAACAATATGGAATTTTCTACCTCCACTTCAACTATATTACAATCAGGTGCTCTATGGCATCTAAAAGACCACCTAAACCATGGCTGATAATTATGCTCCTCTCATACAATGAAACTTTCCAGTAAGGGTGAAGCTGTTGAGAAGACACATCTTTCCCGGGGGCTGGTCCAAGATTGTTGAACGAACTCCACCAGGAACTACAACCAACACTTTCTACTCCAAGTAAAGGCATCGTAAGAGAAAGGAGGACTCCAGAAAGATCCACCTAAGCTCTTATCTGATTCTCACTCCTTTCACCCATCTATCAGGGCACAAAATGAGGAGTCCACACACAAAATTATAAGGGAAACTATACTTTATTATCTATAGGTTAGGGACAGTAAAAAGGACGAGGGAAGGATAGAATAACTGGGTCTGGAAACTGCAGGAGTCACACACAACAACAGGCGCACAGAGGATGGTAACTGATGTTAGACCTCCTGTCTTAACCCAGCTCCAGGGAAAGCTAACTTCAGGTATCCTCTCTAGATGACGGGGATCAGAAACAACTCAGCGACAGTAGGAGCTTATGCTAGGCCCTAACTCAGAACCCACCCTAGCCCCTTTGAACTTTCTCATGTGTGTGTTAGCCCTGTCCAATCCAACAATTCGTGCTTGCGAGTATGCTCCCCAATAATCAATTACAATTAGATGTTACTGTGCCTTACTAACAATGGACACTCCAAGACAGAGATCAGTTGTCTGAGCAGCACCCAACCAGTGAGCAGGCTGGAGGAAGAGAGCCTGAGCACTCTGAGCACCCTCTAGTTATATACTTCTGTTGCCTAGCAACTCTTTCCCACTCTTTCCCGCCTTTTCCTTGAGCAAGGAAGAAGAAGACTAATCAAGATGGAGGCTCACCTGTTATTTTGAACAAAACAAAATGGCAAACCCACAAATAAACAACTTAAACCATTTCACTGAACGGATTACTAAAAAGGTCTAACATTAATAAAGATGGCCACATTAACAGTCTATTCCTTTGACCAGCCCTCTCTACTATAAACATATTTATTAATAAAATGTCCTAAAACCCTACCAAAACAAGACACTCCACTGAACACATTTCTCCCCATGAGTAGAGAAAGAGAACAAACCTCACATGACAGATGTAAATCACTTTGCTTAATGCAGTGCTGGAAGGCAGGCATTCAGATACACTAGTGATGAGCACAGAACAGGAATCTGAAGAGGGGAGGAGTTCAATACTTGCTTTGTCCCCTTTGGTAATCTCTGTAGCAGGGCTGGCCTTAGGGAAAATGGCACCCTGGCTGAACTTGTATTTTGGTGCCCCTGCCGCACCCTTTCCTGGCAATGTCCCCTCCTCCCCCATTTCCCTTGGCCTTCCCCACCTCTGAACCCCTCTTCTGTGTGCCCTTTGCCATTAACTCCTGCCCCTCCTCCTTTCCCTTTCCAGACCCACACCTGTTGCAGCTATTTCCAGTCTGGTGCGCGCGCGCGCACGTGAGCACACACACACACACACACACACACACACACACACACACACACACACCCATGCCTGGCTATACCCTCTGAGCTCAGCTTCCCCTCTCCCCACCTGCTCACTCACATGCTGCAAACTTTTGCTCCTGGCAGAGGAACACTGTCAAAGCTCTAGGCTCCACAGGAGGGAGAATCTGGGTGGAACTGGAACCCTCAGCTGGCCAGAGGGGAGGAGAATCAGAAAAGCCTGCCAACTGGCAAAAAGAAGAAGCTGAAGGGGAGGGATGGAGTCCGAGCCCTTTACGGCAGATCGCTGGCTGCAGTACCCAATGCCTCTGCCAGCCCTGCTCTGTAGGAACCCGTCTACATTGTCAGATGGTCAAATACCTTTGAAAACCTTAATTTCTTTGTGCCTCCATTTCCCATTTGTAAAAATGCAGGAAAATGAAATTGTTTAAATAACTTCCACGAAAGTTTATTTGTTTTGTTTTGTTTTTCATTGTGGAGGCTGGGTTTGTTTTTGGGGGGAGGTTGTGTCAAAAATAGACGTTTTTCAAATATGACCATTTTAAACTAAGAGGTGTCAATGTTTTTTTTGAAAAACAGTTTCTGCCTTTTTCTGATTGTGACGGGGTGTGGCTACCCTGCACTAAACAGCCAGGAGTTGCCCACGGCCCTGCTGGGCATGCTTGCAAGGGAGACCAGTTATAAAAGTCCAGGGAGCCACTCAGTCATGGCAGAGCACCAGAGAAGAAGGAGGTCAGGCCTGAGCATGCCCAGCAACAGCAGCTGCAGCTACAGCCACTCCAGGAGCAGCAGCCCCGGCAGCAGCAGCCACCGCCTCAGTGACAGCCCTGGCCAGGGGAGACCATCTAGGAAGGTCCAACCAACCAAGCAATGCCTGGAGAGCAAAGCAGTGCACCGGGAATGGTAGGAAGTGGCCCAGGGCGGAGGATTGTCCTCTAGGAGCTCAGTGCGCTTCGGCAGGAATCCCCACCAAGCAGTCAGTGTCCACTGCCAACTGGGCCCTGGGCTGGGACCTGGTGCAGTGGGAGGGCCTGGGTCCCCCTACCTCCACACTCCACGGTAACCCAACTCCCTAGCATTGGGAGGCTTAACTTTGGACTAGGCCTCAGGGCCGCATATACCCTGATAGAGGGAACTGTACTCCAGACTGGGCCTTAGGGACGTTTGTACACTAGTAGAAGGGGACTGTGCTTTAGACTAGGCCTTCAGGGCCATATATACTCTGAGAGAGGGAACTGTGTTTAGTACTAGGCCTTCAGAGCCATATACACCCTGTCAGGGGAAACTGTGTGGATGACTAGGCCTCTGGACCATATACACCCAGATAAAGAGAATAATGCTTTGAACTTCCAGGCCATATAGACTCTGTTAGAGGAACATTTGCAAGGAACTGAGCCTGGGGCTGCAAAAAGGAGGCACTGACCCAGACTTTGGGGTCTTTCGGGCGTTGAGGGGGCTTGCCCCTAGACAACTTGGTGGAGAACGTGGGCATAGTGCCCTGATCCTGTCCCTGAGATAAGTAAGGGACCTTGAATAGGACAGCCAGTGGCCTCAGAGAAGACAAAAAGGAAGGTAGCCCCGGGACAGCTGCAAACATGGATCCAAGAAACTCTTTGATTGGCTGCTGGAGAATCAATGGCAGCAGGAAGCCCAAGCGTGGGACCAACAGAGCCAGCTACTGTAGCAACTGGCCACCCAACAATTGCTGCAGGCAAACCAGCAGCTGGAGCAACAACAACAACTGCTTAGGGAATTAGCCACCCCGCAGCAGGCACAGCAAGACCGATGGCTCCAGCAGTTGGTGATGTGGGGTACAGCAGTCCCCTCCTTAGATACTGGCGTGGCTGGAGAGGGAACCCTGAGAGAACCCCAACTCCTTCTCATCAGCCTGAGCAGGATGGGGCTTGGGGAAGATCCAGAGACCTTTTTGGTAACCTTTGAGTAGGTAGCCACAGCCACCAGGTAGCTAGGAGAACACTGGGAAACGATAATGGCCCCGTACCTGACAGGACCGGCGCAACTGGCCTACCGGAATTTAGATCCCCACAATGCCCTATAATCCTCAGAGGTGGACTGGGGTTCAGGTGGCCGAAATGATCCTGGTGGAGCAATTTGTACAAATCCTTCCCATCAGGGGACAAAGATGGGTGAGGCGACACTATCCTTGGATACTGAGTGAAGCTATGGCCCTGATGGAAGACTACTTGGTGGCCAAGGACCCTGGGGAGAGGGGACTTTTCCCTCACCGGCAAGAACCCTAAACACCCAAAGGCGATACCTGGCCACCTTGGCCGAGGGAGGGGCTGAAGAGGCTATCAACCGCCAGCCCTCAGTGAGGTAGGGGGTAGATGCCCTGCCGCAGGAGGAATAAGGGGGCCTGTCTGGGACATCAAGGGATGCTGGACCACTCAGATTTTATGTGTGCGGACAGGAAGGACACTTCCGCTGAGAATTCCCCCACATAGATTCCTCTCTTGAAAGAAGAATGCAATGTAGACATACCTTGAGAGAGCTTTCCAGATCTTAAAGGACCATCTAACGAAGGCCCCAGTCTCATTCCACCCAGACTTTTCAAAACCCTTTATTCTGCAGACCAATGTCTCTGAGAGGGCACAAGAGGCCATATTATCCCAAGAGGTCAACAGAGAAGAACACCCGATACTCTATTTGATTAGGAAGCTATTCCCGCATGAACAGAAGTACTTGACCATCGAAAAGGAAGCACAGGTGGTAAAATAGGCCATCGATGCATTAAAATATTATCTAGAAAGGAACCTCTTCCAATTGGTGACCGACCATGCCCCATTGCGATGGCTGCAAAGTATTAAAGAAACAAACCCCTGAATTATGAGATGGTACTTATCCTTGCTGCCATATGACTTCAATGTGGCCCACCGGCCTGGTAAGACCCACATAAAAGCAGATTTTTTTTCTCTCGGGAAGAGGGGGAGGAGGCCAACCGAGAACGGGGGCCAGCCACCCATTTAAGGGGAGGGTATGGGACGGGGAGTGGCTACCCCCACACTGAACAGCAGGGAATTGCCCATGCCCAGCTGGCCAAAATGGCCCCACCAGGCATGCTTGTAAGGGAGGCCAGGTATAAAAGCCCAGGGAGAGGGGAAGGAGCTCAGGCCCGAGCTCCTTAGCAGCCATGGCCTCAGTGACAGCCCCAGCCAGGGAGACTGTCTATGAGGGTCCGACCAACCAAGCAACATCCAGAGAGTAGAACGGTGCACTGGAAACATTCGGAAGTGGCCCAGGATGGAGGATCATCCTCCAGGAGCTCAGCGCACTTTGGCAAGAATCCCCACTGAGCAGGCAGTGAAACGCTCTACTACCAACAGGGCCCTGGGCTGGGAACCGGTGCAGCAGGAGGGCGTGGGTCCCCCTCCCCCTCCTCCTCCCTTCTCTCCCACCAGTAACCCAGCTCCTTAGTGTTGGGAGGCTTACTGTTGGTTTAGGCTTCAGGGCCTCATATACCCTGATAGAGAGAACTGTACTTTGCACTAGACCTCAGGGTCGTATGTACCCTAGTAGAGGGAACTGTGCTTTAGATTAGGCCTTCAGGGTCATATGTACCCTGAGAGAGGGAACTGTGCTTAGTACTAGCCCCTCAGAGCTGTATACACCCTGTCAGGGGGAACTGTGTAGGTGACTAGGCTTCTGGGCCATATATACCTGGATAGAGAGAATAGTGCTTTGAATCAGGCCTCCAGGCCATATAGTCTCTGTTAGAGGAACATTTGCAAAGAACTGAACCTATGGGCCATATTTGTCCTGAAAAAAGGGGGCACTGGCCTAGACTTTGGGGTCTTCTGGGCCGTCAAAGGGGCTTGCCCCTCAACACTAATATTTTACTCTTTTTAAATAAAAAACTCTTCCAAAATGGTTAAAAAAAGTTTCCATTTTTGAAATTGTGACATCATTTATGTATCTCTTTTCTCTGGCCCATTAGTAAAAATCTCTTTCCATTGAATTCAGATTTAGTAAGCATTTACCATATATATCTAGGATTATTTTTCCATGTTCCAGCCCACATACAAATCTTTTTTTCCCCAGGAATCTAGATCTTTGGGACTTATCATGAACAAATGTTGCATACAAGTTTTCAATGAATTCCAGAACATTTTGAAATTATTATAGTCCACTAGCACTGTAATTCTAAAACTCTGGAATTACTTTGAAGCTGCAGTTATGGAGGGCTAATGCTACAATGCTACAGAAGTATTTACAACCTAATTATCAATAAATGTCATATGTTTATATTGTGCATAACTATGAACTATTTCAGGACAGAAACTACTGAACATACTCCATCATGCTTTTTAATACATATGCTGCCCCATTAAAACAATCTTCAATACAGTAAGGCTACGTCTACACTGGCCCCTTTTCCGGAAGGGGCATGTAAATTTCACCAGTCGTCGTAGGGAAATCCGCGGGGGATTTAAATATCCCCCGCGGCATTTAAATAAAAATGTCCGCCGCTTTTTTCCGGCTTTTAAAAAAGCCGGAAAAGAGCGTCTACACTGGCCCCGATCCTCCGGAAAAAGTGCCCTTTTCCGGAGGGTCTTATTCCTACTTTTTTAAAAGCCGGAAAAAAGCGGCGGACATTTTTATTTAAATGCCGCGGGGGATATTTAAATCCCCCGCGGATTTCCCTACGACGACTGGTGAAATTTACATGCCCCTTCCGGAAAAGGGGCCAGTGTAGACGTAGCCTAAGAAAATAATACATTTTGCACTGGTTTAATTGTTAGTTATAGTTTTCCTTGTAAAACAGCACATGTAAAAGGGCACTGTGAAGAGATGGAATATTTTATTGAAGAAGCCAGAGTATTATAGCTTAGCAGTATGGAAGTGATAGCATCTGTATATAACTGCCAAAATACAAAGTCAAGAAACAATTATCTCAACTCCTGAAAAAATAAAGAGCCTGAAAAGTCTTGGTTTTCTCATGATGATTGAGATAATATTAACATAAAATTAACTTCCATCATTTATGTACTGCAGTGCCTCAAAACTAGTGCAGATCTCAATGGCAAGACTTTTAAAGGCAATAGTTCTCATGAACAGGTAAGAGGAGAAAATTACTCACCCCAAGCCTGATCTTTCTTGCAATTCTTACACAGATGAGTAATCCTTACACATGCATCTGGTCCTGAGAGTTTATCAGCACTAGAACTGGTTGAAATGTATTCATGGAAAAGTAATGTTGCTGGGAAACCAGATTTTTATCAAAAATGAAGATTTTTGCACAACAAAATTTCAGAATATTGACAAAATGTTCTGTTTCTTTATCCAAATTAAGAAGTATAAACCATTTTTCTGTATTATTTGAGTCAATGAAAACTAAATAAAGTGAAAAACCAAAACAAAAATTGGTTTTTAGTATTCTGTTGAAAAACAAGTATTTGTGGGAAATTTCACTGAAAATGAAGCACTTTAAAAAATTTCCTTTGAAATATACTTGACATTTTCTAATCAACGCTAATTGGCACCACTTACATGTCACAGGCCTACCCATCAGAAGCAAAGGATACAGAATCAGACTATGTGAGTGCATGGCAATAGAAAATCAACAGAATGATTGTTTCCAGGCACAGATATTATGGCTACTTCAAAGCCATTTCAGACCTTGGTTCAGCAGGAGAAATCTGTTGTCAACTATACCACTTGCATCTACAAACCTGAGACACTCACAAAGCCCCATTTACTTTCCAATTAAGATATTTACTAAAAAGCCTGCTAAGAGTGCAGTATTCATTTATTTCCAGCAATCTGGTTTTAAATTAGAAAAGCAGCAGCAGCTGTGGTAAAAAGTTTGGCAGGGAGAGAACACAAGTGGGGGTTGTAAAAAAAAAAAAAAAAAAAATCACCAGGCTCTTTGCTGATGAAGAGAAAAGGTTACCTTCCTTTTCACATCCAAGCCAGGCTGTCAATTACACTTGCACTTCTTCTGAGCTCTGACCCAAGTTGTTCCTTGGCTTGCGTAACACCCCCTTTGTACCAGTGAGATTGCACATAAGACAAGGTTCAGCCCTTCACTTCCCTACAGAATCTCTTTCAAAATGGCTGTGATGGGGAGACTAAATCGATAAGGTTGGGGAGAAGGAAAGATTATCTCACACTTAACAATATCAGGAAGCTGGAATCCTACTGTGATTCACAGAACACAAGCAGTCCATGTGGGATTTGGACAAAGAAGTAGTCTCCTGCTTGGAGTTCATTAATGGTACATCTACACTGCAGTGTTTTTCTGGAATTACAGCCGTTATTCCAAAAAAACAATATTTGTGTCCACACTGCAATGTAGGCCTTTTCCAATAGTGGTAAACCTCATTCTACAAGGAATAACGCTTTTTTCAAAAAAGCTTTTTCAGAAAAAATCGTGTGTGGATGCAGAAGGAGTTCTGTCAAAAAAAGAGGCCTCCAGGAAATAACACAGGTGCCCTGCTGGTGAATCCATCCACACTCATCACAATTCTATACTTCCTGTCTCCTGGCAGCTCTTAAAGCTGCAAGCACACAGAACAAGACTTGTGGTAGGAAGCCGGCCCTTGGAGTTATACCTCATTGCAAAGCTAACACTGCCACACTTCTCCACATCCATGGCCCAGCCTCAAGCCCCTCACGAACACACTGTCCCTCCCAGGGAGCATGCACAGGGCTCCCAGAGGCAGGAAAGACATGCACCATCCTGGTCTGGGGCGGAGATTCTGGCCCTCCTGGAGGTAGGGGAGAAGAGAAGACCCTCCAGGATCTCCGCTCCAGACAAAGAAACATTGACATCTATGGCTGGATGGCCAAGGCTGTGGTCACGAGGGGCCACCACCCTTGGACTCTTGAGCAGGAGTGGAGCAAGGTCAAAGAGCTCCGGCAGTGCATTGCTCACTCCAGGGCAGAACACCATTCCTGTCCCTACTTTAATGAGCCCCACTGCATCCCTGGGGGGCAAAGCAGCCCCTTCCTTACCCCTGGTGGTGGACTCGGGGCTGGAAATGCCTGTTGTCATCTACCCGGGAACATAGGCGTGCACAGCACATTTCATTAGGGTATGCACCCAAATAATTTTTTTAAAATGTACTTTGACCCCCCCATTAGCCATACTCCTGACCCCTGTTAACCACGCCCTGGCCCCCATTAGCCACACCTCTGGAGGTAACCTTCTCCAGGCAAGATGGGCACATGACCAAAAGTAAAAAGTGTTATGTAACTGCCCCCTCCAAGGACTTTTCCCACCATCCTCCTACCAATGATTTGAGGGTCATTGGTTTGCCCCCCCCACCCCGTCCCCCATGCAACTATCCTGCAATTGCATTAACCCAATGTGTGTGACATGAATGCGGGGGTGGAGAGTGTTCCCTCTGAGAGTTTCCTCCCATAAGCGGAATGAATTTTGTGTTGTGCACCAGTACTGAGTTCATGTGGCTTGTTTGGATGTGCCACTGTGGCACCCAAGTTATTAATAAATATTTACCTTTCCACTCTGCTGCCATGTCTCCTCCCCTTGCTCCATCAACTTCCCTGGTGCCTGCTGCCCCCCAACCCCTCACCCTCCTCTGTGGTCCTGACTCCTGCCCTTCTCACTGCCCTCAGCCTTCCTGAGACCTGCCCCCCCTCCACCAGCCCTTCTCTCCCCCCTGTGCCCACTCCTCCAGTAGCCCCACTCTGATCATGTGAGCTACCCCTCCACATCCCCTCTCCTAACACCTCCCTCGCCTCTCCCCTCTGGTGCTGGTCCCTCCCCTGCAGGTGTCTGCCCTTCTGCTTCACCCTCAGAATCCCCTGGCAACTGCACCTTCCCTTAGCCCTGCACCCTCCTGGTGCCTCCCCCTTTCCTAACTGCTCCTGCCCCCTTTGCCCTCTTTTCCCCTGATGCCCACCCCCTCACCACTCTCTGCCCCCATTCCCCTCATTCCTCTGTGCCCTCACACATGACTTGCTTCATCCCCACCTTCCTCATGCCCACCCCTTCTTTCAAGCCTTCTCCCAGCACCTCCCCCTCCAGCCCCCAATGCCCTTCCCCTCTCCTCTCCTCTCCCAGCATCACCCTGTCCCCCCTCCCACTGACACCTCCCCTCCTGCCCTTTTCCTCATTGTCTCCACTTCCTCTTAGCATTTGTGTCTCCTCTACCCTGTCCCTTTGGTGCCTTCCCCTTTCTTCCCCCTCTCTCCTTCCCCTCTATACAAGCCCCTTTCACCTCTTCACCTTTCTTCCTCCTTCACCCTCCCTCACCACAAAAGCCCCTTTCCACTCCCACCCCTTCCTCTTATTCCCTCCCTCTACCTTTCTTACCTTCAGCTTCTGCCTTACAGCTTGCAGGGCTGGAGTCAGAGCCAGCCCAAGCTGCAGGGCTGGGGAGGGGCGTCTCCGGGGTGCTGCGCGGTGCTGCAGGGATGGGCGGGGATGCCCTGGGGCACCACGCAGTGCTGCCAGGATGGGCAGGAGCCCCCCCAGAGTGCAGCGCAGTGCTGTAGGGCGGGGCCTGGGCCACAAAATGGCTCCGGCCGCCGTCTATAGTGGGCCCCTGTTGCTTTTGGAGCTGGGCCACTGGGTTTTAAAGTTCCCAGCGTTTCCACTCTAACCTGTTGTGCGGCATTTGAGGATGCCGCACATGTGCTCTCTGTATCCCACAGTACCCAGTAGATGGCTGCGGGAAATTTAAAGTGTGGGGCTGTAGCGCTCCGTCACAAATCCCCCTCTTCCTCCAGCAGCTGCTGGCTAGCCACAGACATTTGGGTGTGCCTGGGCACACCCGGCACACCCCGTGCACATGCCTATGCCCAGGAATCCTAGCCCATGAGGAGGAGGAGGACAACCAGCAGGAGGAGGTGGAAGAGACAGCCTGTACCATCACCCCAAAGCCAGTATCCTAAGGCCTGGATGTTTCCCAGGCATCCTCCGAGGCTGGGGAGGGATCAGCAGGTTAGTGCTTTAGTTCTTTACAGACACAGAGTGGGGGAGGCAGGTGCTGAGGGGCTGGGATGTGATCATTGCTCGACCTTCTCATCCTGGCCCTCCCACTGCCGTCCAGTCTGTGCAGCACCAGTCTGCACCATGCAGCCCCAGATGGCAGCCCTGGAGCACCCCTGGGCTCCTGCTCACAGGCTCTGGGGATGCCACACACCTTCTGACCTCCAAGGGAATGCCTTCCCACCACCAGCCACTGCTGGAAGTAGTCTGGAGACAAGAATACACGCACACAGACTTTGGAGACTTTGCATACGGACATGCCTGCATGCTCGAGGCATCGCCTGCTCCCTTGGACAGTGATGCCAAGCACACGTGTGTTTGGCCCCGATGGAAGCCCAGGATGCTTGAGGCCCCTCTCCCAGCCATGGGAGCCCAGTGTGGCTGAACACTTCCCTTGCCTGCTTGTACATGGGATGGGAGGGGCAAAAGGAGGGCGGAAAGCATGGTCCCCTGGGCACCTCTGGGCCCCTGTGAAGCAGGGCCTGCTGTCGAGGCCACACATGGCCTTGCTCCTGGGACATTACTGTCCTCTGCCAGAAGACTGTTGCTCACAGAGGAGGGCAAGACCTCAGGGAGTGTCTGCATGGATGACTGACTACGTCTCTCTCTTTATTCTTCGCAGCCGGACCAGCCTTGACTAAGGGTCAATCACCAACAGGCAAGCCAGCCGTCCAATCCCAGGGGAGCCACAGGTGCCGGAGGGTCCAGGAGAACCTCATTAGGGAGCATGTATCCATCTTCTGGGACATGCAGCAGACCCTGGCCCAGAAGATCCAGGATGATGCACAATGGCAGGCCTAAATGTGGACTGAGCTGGTGCAGCAAGGCCACAACATGTGTGCCACCATCTGGGAAATGATGGAATACCCATCTCCTGTCCCATCTCCTATGCCTGCCTCCCTCCCCACCATGTCTGACCCCATTCCAGCCCCCCGCCCCCTGCCTATCCTCCTGTTGTCCCTGACACTCCACCTCCACCTCTGAGATCCCCAGACCTGAGGTGGAACTTGCATTCACACCACGTACCACTCTCAGCCTCAGTTCTGAGCCCCCCTCTTCCCACCCATATGCAGGTTCTCAACCCCCCTCCTCCCCAGGTCCTTTTATTATATAAAAATACAAAGCCTTTTTTTAAAAAAACTAAACTTGTTTTTATTGAATGTACAGGGAAGGGGGGCATGGAAGGGTTGTTGTGGGAAAGGCAGAGAGGGGCAAAGCATAGGCCCCTAGTGGGGAGACTTTAGGGAGAGTTACTGGAGTCCCTCAGAGAAACTCTCCATCAGGGCCACCTGGGTGTGCATCCCCACCTGATGGATGGCAGCTGTACTGCTGCTGGAAGGCCCATCCCTTCTGGTTGGTTTCTGCCTCCCCCTTGCTCCCCACAATGTTGTGGAGAACACTACAGGCCAACACCACCTGGGGGATGTTGTTCTCCCCCACAATGAAGCAGTTCAAGAGGCACATGAACCTCACCTTCAAGCAGCCAAAAGCACATTCGGCCTGGATGCTGGCTTTGCTCAGGCAGGCATTGAAACAGTCCATGCTCAGTGGCTTCATCAATTATGGCATGAGGGGGTAGGCTGTGTCTCCCATGCTGCACCGTGGCCTCCCTGACCATGAAGTCATGCTGCACCTCCCTGATCCTGAAGTCATGCTGAAGGAAGAATGTGCCAGCCTCCAGCTTCTGTTAGAGGCTGGAGTTTTGAAACACCCGGATGTTGTGCACCCTCCTCAACAAAAATGTCTGTAAACTGTCCACAGTTTAAGGGCCCGCAGTACCATTGAGAAATATCCCTTCCTGTTAATGTACTGGGCAGCTCGATGTTCTGGAGCCTGGATGGGGATGTGGTTTCCATCTATGGCTCCCTCATAGCTGGGGAAGCCAAGGGCAGAAAATCTGGCCACGATGGGGTCCAGGTCTCTCAGGCGGATGACCCTGTACAGCAGGACAGATTATGGCCCTCACTATCTGCAGAAGGAGACAAACACACACACACAAAAGAGACTTAAAGGGGATCCCTGAGCCCTTGGGAGGTCCCCGTTCCCTCCTCTCTTTCCCTCCACAAACATCCTAAGAGCCACTCCCCATGAGACCACCTCCTCCTGCAAGGCTGTATGAAGGCAGGACTGCAGAACCCCCCGGACATGGAGCTTCCCCCCGCATCCCCAATCCTTCCTTTCCCTAGGGTCTGCCGTTCCAGGACTCCTCCACCCCTGCAGCCCAAGAGTGCCTTACCTCCATGAGGAGGACCCCAAAGGTGGACTTTCCCACACCAAACTGGTGGCACACAGACAGGTAATAGTCAGGGGTGTCGAGCTTCCAGAGGGCAGTTGTGACCCGCTTCTCCAGGGAGATGGCAGGCCACAGGTGGATGTCACGTGTGGGAGTGAGCCAGGCACACAGCTCCAAAAAGGTGGCCTTCCACATGCAGAAGTTATGGAGCCACTGCTGGTCATCCCACTGCTCGATCACCAGCCGGTCCCACCAGTTGGAACTGGTGTCCAGCCTCCAGAACTTTCTCTCCACTGTGGGGTGCAGTTGCAAGGGCCTTGCTCCCACATACAGTCAGAGGGTCTCAGTGATGAGCTTGGAGTTGAGATCCTGGAGGACCATGAAGGCAGCTTATACAAAGTGCTGCAGAAACCGCAGCATGACAGTGTGGGGTCATCACATGCCCAGAGGCAACTCCAGCTTTGCTGTCCCTCAGAGAAGTAGGCAGGCAAGCAGAATAAGCTGAGAAATGGCTGACCCTGGGGTCCCTTTAAGCACTCATCTCAGCTAACCTCAGGGAGCAGCTCCGGGAAGCAACTGCTGACCTAATGCCCCGCCTTAACTGGTTCTGGGTGGCCTTAAATAAGAGATAGCGCCCAATCAATGTGGACGCTATCTTTCAAAATAGCACCACTATTTTGTTGTGCTTTTTGCATGTGGATGCTCTCCTTTGAAATAAACTTTTCTGGAAGATGTCTTCTGGAAAAGCTTATTCCAAAAGAAGCTGGCAGTGTAGACATAGCCTAAAACAGCCATGACCAACCCATGCCTTTTCTTCCCCTCTTAAAGTGCAGCTCATGAAGCCTCACCTCACCTTGTGAAGCTGCCTCTGCACCCCTAGAAATGGCCCCCAATTCCCTGTGCTCACCAGGTGCCGGGGAGCCATCCAGTGTGGCGAAGCAAAATTGTGCCGGCTGATGGGAGCCTGATGTGGCGGTTTTTTTAAAAGGTCATTGTTCTTTTTTTTTTTTTTGCTCAACAGAGCTTCCCTTCCTCCCCTCTCCCCTGGCTCTTTGCACTATATGCACAACTATTTTGGCTCTTTGCCTGTAACAGTTGGGCACCCCAGCCTAAAACATCAGGATTATCTCCTGCATTCATGGCAGGACAAAGCACCATCTAGGTCATCCCTGACAGATGTTTATCTAACCTGCTCTTAAATAATATCTTCAAAGATGGAGATTGCACAACCTCCCTAGGCAATTTATTCCAGTGTGTTTAATCAATCAGTGGAATTGCTCATTTAGTAAAAGTGTCAGAACCAGCTAAGCACCTCTCCACATTGCTTGTTTTCAGATATTGTTTTCTGTGACCTGCAGACCCTAATAACCTAAGTACAGTATATCTGAAATAAAGCAGTATCTTCTGCCTCCAATACCCAGCAACAGAGCTCCTTGTTGACTTCCATGGGTTTCCAGAGACACATTGATGGACAGGTTGTTCTGCATTTCTTTGATTATATACCACCTGTTTAAAAATAAAATATAGTAATTGCTTCCTGGGTAATACTACTGGTTTTACTTAAATGAAACTCTTTTTTAATAAGTTTTCTTCCCACCCCTTGTCATTAGAAAATACATCATATTCAGAGCTTGAAAATTGAAACATATTTTTAGAAGTGACCCAGAACAAATTAAAAATTAAAGAAATCCAGTTACTCACTTATAAAATACAATGCCTTTTGTGTTTCTAGGCTATTCATTACTTTTCATGCAGCTTGTCATGTGATACTTAACGTTTTACAGCATGTCGAGGTTTCTATTAAAAGAATATCCCGGTCTTAAATAATTCTCAACTCAAAATAATAGTGTTAAAGGTATTAGAAGGGGAATGAATGTTCTCCACTTCAGAATTGTTATGCAAAATTGTAGCACTGTCTGGTTGGCTTACAGATCTGTTTATCCCAGAGGCTTATTCAAAAGCCATATCCTTTTGTGTGACAGCATGACTTTGAACCAGAATTGACGTTGCATCATAGCAAATATGTACGAAGCTGTCAGGATTAAGAGAATCATTTGGATATACCACTAAAACAGAATGCTTCATTAATAGAGGTTAGAAAAATTAGCACTTTAATAATAACTAAGTGTGTGAGGATGGATTGTAAAAAAAGGCAAAAAGCATTTGCCATGTTTGTTTTTTAAACCCAAATACAAAAATTCTTTTGAAGATTCAGAGTAGATGTTCAGTATCTTTCCTTGTCTCCCCAGGTATCCAAGTGACACTGAGCACCCCACAAGCACTTTGCAGGGGCAGCTAACGGAGTTTCGAGAGGGAGTTCTCCAGATGAAGGAGGAGAAAATACGGGATCCTTGAGGACAGTGTGCTGTGGCTGACAGTTGGAAGCTGTGAGCTTCTAAACAAAGTTTGAAATCTAGACGCCTCTGTTCATTGGTTGAGCCTTTGTCAGGGGTTAGGGCTATCACGAAGGCCAGGGATATAGAAAGCAGTGAGTCAGTGACCAGGGGCAGCTAACAGGGAGTTTCGAGAAGGAGTTCTCCAGGTGAATGAGGAGCAAATACGGGACCCTTGAGATATACTGTGAGTTTGTGTTTGGGGGTTACTTGCTATGTGCTGACCTTGTGTTTGTTTTTTTGTTTGTTTGTTTGTTTGTTTGTTTGAAGGACTGTGTGCTGTGGCCAGCAGTTGGAAGCTATGAGCTTCTAAACAAGATTTGAAATCTAGAAGCCTCTGTTTATTGGTTGAGCCTTTTTCAGGGGGCAGGGCTATCAGAAAGGCCAGGGCTTTATAAAGTAGTGAGTCAGTGAGCAGGGAGTTTTGCGAACAGGGGCAGCAAACAGGGAGTTTCAAGAGGGAGTCCAGAAAGGGAGTGGGAAGGAGTGAGGTACACTTGCCATTCTTTAAAACCTTTAAACTAAACTATAACCAAAACTTACTGAATTAAATAAAAACTCTACTAATAACCTAGGTAGCTGTAGGAGATAATGTAGGCAGAAACCCAGAAGCAGAGTGAGGGCTTTTTTATTGCATTCAGTGTAGCATGTATGATTACCTGCCCCGTGGGAAGGAGGCATATGTGTGCATTCAGAGCAAGGAGCTCCTGACCTTCAGAGACCATGTATGAGCTTTAGAGGCGGGGGTGGCTGAACTGGAGGAGCTAAGGGAGGCAGAGAGGTATGTTGATGAGGCTTTCCGGGACACTGTAGAATTGTCCCACCTCCAGTCTCACAGCCCCTGTGCTGTTAAGGAGGATGAAAGGCTCAAGGAAGGAGAGCAATCAATGGGAGCAGAGGGAAACCTTCCCATAGTTGGGACCTTCCTTCCAGATGATGTTGGGGTATCCTCTTGCACCGAGGTTACCTCTCTGGGGGAGGGAACTACAGTCATTAGGAAAAGACAGGTGTTAGTAGTGGGAGATTTGATCATTAGAAATGTAGATAGCTGGGTTTGTGATGACTAGGAGAACCATATGGTAACTTGCCTACCTGGTGCGAAGATTGCGAATCTCTCAAGGCATCTAGATAGACTTATGTGTAGTGCTGGCAAGGGGCCAGTGGTCATGGTACATGTAGGTACCAATGACATAG
This sequence comes from Pelodiscus sinensis, assembly GCF_049634645.1. NCBI lineage: Eukaryota > Metazoa > Chordata > Testudines > Trionychidae > Pelodiscus > Pelodiscus sinensis. The sequence continues at coordinate 21,553,152 of NC_134725.1, read as the reverse complement.
GGAAGAGTAGGAGAGATGTCTTGGAGGCCAAATTTAGGCTGCTAGGAAAAAGGCTGAAATCCAGGACTTCTATGGTGACATTCTCAGAAATGCTTCCAGTTCCATGCACAGGGCCAGGTAGGCAGACATAGCTTTAGAGTCTTGATGCGTGGATGAGACGATGGTGTAGGGATGAGGAGTTTAGATTTTAAGGAACTGAGGAAACTTTTGGGATAGGGGAAGCATATACAGGAAGATGGACTCCATCTAAACCAAAGTGGATCCAGACTGCTGGCAGTTAACATTAAAAAGGTCACAGAGCAGTTTTTAAATTAAGAGATGGGGAAAGCCGATTTGTGCAGAGGAGCATGTGGATCGGACAGAGACGTCTCTTAGAGGAGAATCTATTCATAGAGATTCTCTAGGTTCTAGTCAGGAGGAGAGGATGGAAGAGGATACAGTATGGGCCAGATCAGATGAGAAACATTCACATAAAAAATAATCTGACACATCAGAAAAGGGCAGACAAATAAACAGTGACAAGTTTTTAAAGTGCTTGTACACAAATGCTAGAAATCTAAATAATAAGATGGGTGAACTAGAGTGCCTCGTATTAAAGGAGGATATTGATATAATAGGCATCACAGAAACCTGGTGGAATGAAGACAATCAATGGGACAAAATCACACAATATATTGGAAGTACAAAATATATTGGAAGGACAGACCAGGTCATGCGGGTAGGGAAGTGGTACTATATATGAAAGAAAATGTAGAATCAAATGAAGTAAAAATTTTAAATGAATCAAAATGTTCCATAGAATCTCTATGGATAGTAATTCCATGCTCTAATAAGAATATAGCAGTAGGGATATATTATCGACCACCTGACCAAGACAGTGACAGTGACTATGAAATCCTAACGGAGATTAGGATATGTCTACACTACAAAGTTAGTTCGAACTAACAGACGTTAGTTCGAACTAACTTTAATAGGCACTACACTAGCGCTCCGCTAGTTAGAATTTAAATCGAACTAGCGGAGCGCTTAGTTCGAACTAGGTAAACCACATTTTACGAAGATTAAGCCTAGTTCGAACTAGCTAGTTCGAATTAAGGGGTGTGTAGCCCCTTAATTCGAACTAGTGGGAGGCTAGCCCTCCCCAGGTTTCTCTGGTGGCCACTCTGGCCAACACCAGGGAAACTTGTTTGCCCCCCTCCCAGCCCCGGAGCCCTTAAAGGGGCAAGGGCTGGCTACGATGCCCGTGCCAGGTGCAAGCCTGCCAGCACCCAGCCAGAAGACCCTGCACCTGGCACAGATTGAGCCACCCACCCAATGCCCCCCAGCCCTCCCCCTCTTCCCGGGACCAGGCTGGTGGCTCCCGGGAGCTTGCCCTGGACCGCAAGAGGCGGGCACCTGCCTGGGCTAGTGCAGACATCGTGGATCTCGTCCACAACCTCCACACTAGGCACAGGAAAGTGGCTGGCAAGGGCAGGAGAGCTGCCAGCCTGGCCACCCAGGAGCAGGTGTGCATGAAAATCAAGGTGGTCCACTGAGACCCCCGACCCTGAGCCCTGAGCTTACAATGGCCATCCTGGGTCAGACCAAAGGTCCATCTAGCCCAGTAGCCTGTCTGCCGATGTGGCCAACTCTAGGGACCCTGGAGGGGATGGACCGAAGACAGTGACCAAGCCATTTGTCTCGTGCCATCCCTCTCCAGCCTTCCACAGACCTTGGGCAGGGACACCACTCCTACCCCCTGGCTAATAGCACTCCATGGACCCAACCTCCATGACTTGATCTCACTTCCCTTTAAACTCTGTTCTAGTTGTAGCCTTCACAGCCTCCTGCAGCAAGGAGTTCCACAGGTTGACTCTTTGCTTTGTGAAGAACAACTTTCTGTTACTAGTTTGAAGCCTGCTACCCATTCCTTTCCTTTGGTGTCCTCTAGTCCTTCTTTATGGGAACTAATGAAGAACTTTTCTGTATGCACCCTCTCCACACCACTCATACTTTTAGAGACCTCTATCCTGTCCCCCCTCCGTCTCCTCTTTTCTAAGCTGAAAAGTCCCAGTCTCTTTAGCCTCTCTTCATATGGGACCTGTTCCCAACCCCTGATCATTTTAGTTGCCCTCCCCTCTCCCAGCCTCTCTCTTCCCCTCTCCCATCTCCTTTTCCCAGTCTCTCCCAGTTTTGTTCAATAAAGACAGATTCCATTTTTGAACACAATTGTCCTTTATTTTGTACATCAAGAAGAGAGGCTAGGGAAGGGTAAGCGGAAGGAGGTGAGGGAGGAATGGGGTACACACCCCTGATGAGGAGGACTGGACTGGCTCTGCGGGCTTCTGGGGGTGGAAGCTCTCCTGCAGCCCCCCAATTGCCCCCTCTCCCCAGATGGCAGCCTGCGGCAAGTGCACCCGGGCTGATGGCCGAGTGCTGTGATGTGCCCAGTGTGGGTACTCCGGGCAATCCAAGCCAGGACTGCTTTGCAAGCGGGGCACCCCTGAGAATTGTCTGTCCGGGGTGGGGGTCAGGATCCTTTAAGCACAGCCCTCGGCTAGCCTGAGACAGCATCTCCACGCTCTAAGTCCTCCTCTGATGCCCTGCCAGCACTGCTTCCAGCCATCCTTAAGCCTGGTTCAGGGTCCACTTAATGTGGATATGCCAGTTTGAATTAGGAAAACGCTAATTCAAACTAGTTTTTAGTTCTAGATGCGTTAGTTCGAATTAGCTTAGTTCGAATGAACTAATTCAAACTAAGTTAGTTCGAATTAGCGCTGTAGTGTATACATACCCTTAGAGAGGCTATAAAACACTCAATAATAGTAGGGGATTTCAATTATCCCCATATTGACTGGGTACACGTCACGTCAGGACAAAATGCAGAGACAAAATTTCTCAATACCTTAAATGACTGCTTCTTGGAGTAGCTGGTACAGGAACCCACAAGCGGAGAGGCAATTAATCCTGAGCAAAGTGCAGGATTTGGTCCACAAGGTAACTATAATAGGACCACTTGGAAATAGTGACCATAATATAATAACATTTAACACTCCTTTGGTGGGAAGAACACTTCAGCAGCTCAACACTGTGGCATTTAATGTCAGGAAAGGGAACTATGCAAAAATGAGGAGGTTAGTTAAACAGAAATTAAAAGCTATAGTGACTAAAGTAAAATCCGTGAAAGCTGCATAGATACTTTTCAAAGACACCATAATAGAGGCCCAACTTAAATGTATACCCCAAATTGAAAAACAGTCAAAGAACTAAAAAATAACCATAGTGGCTTAACAACCATGTAAAAGAAGCAGTGAGAGATAAAAGGCATCTTTTAAAAAGTAGAAGTCAAATCCAAGTGAGGAAAATAGAAATGAGCATCAACACTGCCAATTTAAGTGTAAAAATGTAATAAGAAAAGCCAAAAAGGAGTTTGAAGAACGGATAGACGCAAACTCAAAAAGTAATAACAAAATGAAGAAAAAAGCCTAGTAAACAACCAGTGGAGCCCCTGGATGATAGAGATATAAAAGGAGCACATAAAGACAAAGTAATTGCAGAGAAACTAAATGAATTCTTTGCTTCAGTCTTCACAGCTGATGATGTCAGGGAGATTCCCAAACCTGACCTGTGCTTGGAAAGTGACAAGTCTGAGGACTTGTCACAGATTGAAGTGTCATTAGAGGAAGTTTTGGAACAAATTGATAAACTTAACAGTAACAAGTTTACTGCCACTTGGTATCGGGGCGGGACACGAGGGTGGGGAAATGTAAAGTGTGGAGCATGAGCATGTACAGATGTTCTCTAGGCGCGGTTCGAAAGCAAACCGGCTGCAAGTTCTGCAGCCGGGTGGGGGTCCAAGGATGGGAAGGCTGGGGGGGCCCGCGGAACAGAGGCCCGATAAAAAGGGATGGAGGCTTTGCAGGAAGGGAGGGGCGGGGTATACCCTCTCACATGGACTGCTGCAGGAAGTCAAGAGCGGGCCCTGGCAAGGCCGCCTTCACCTCCTGGAATAGGCGCAGAGGGGTTCAGGGGGTGGAGAGCCCCATGCGCTGAGGAAGCACTCAGGGATCCATCCAGTCCCCCCATCGTAGTCCAGGAGGTCTCCGACCATAGTGGTTTCTGCCAGGATCAGCCTCTGACATACCAAGGGAGACTCTGCCACCTGCACGCACAAGGCTGGATTGTGGAGCAGGGGCTCCGCGAGGAGCTCTGCTCCCTCAGCAGCCACAACGGACCTGGTCGCTGAAAACAGCTTCCAGGTCTGGAGGAGGTCCTGGTAGAATTCCGGCAGTTCTGAGAGGTCTCATGGAAGACCCCTTGGGTGGATAAAAAAGAGCTGCCGGTCATATCGGAGCCCTTGGGGGCGGCGGAGGAAGGCGCGCACCAAGATGCTCCATGCCGGACTACCTGCACTAAAGAGGAGTCTCTGCAGGGCCTGGAGGTGGAAGGTCCGGACCTGGCTGTGCACGCACACCAGGCCCTGCCCCCCCTTCTCCAGGGAGAGAGACAAGACCCCTGCAGAGACCCAGTGCAGTCCTGGCCAAAAGAACTCCAAAGCTGTCCTCTGGAGCTTGGCCAGGACCTCCGGGGCCGGGCGCAGGGTGTTGAGCCAGTGCCAGAGCATGGACAGGACCAGCTGATTTAGCACCAGTGCCCTCCTGCAAAAGGAGAGACACCGGAGCAGTCCTGCCCATCTCCGCAACCGCTCACTCACCCTAGCATCCACACCTTGCCAGTTTTCTGGCGGAGAAGGATGCGTAACGAATAGATGCCCATATAGAGCAGCGGACCCGCACTCCACCTGATGGCCTGGAGTGCGAGTGGGAGGGAGCCAGCCCGCCACCCGTCCCCGACCACCAGGCCAGAGCTCTAGACCCAGTTGACCTGGGCGGAGGAGGCCGCCGAGTAGACAGCTTGGCAGGCCTCCACCCGCACCAGAGTGTATAGCTGGCTCGACAGCGGGCACCCCTGATGTACTCCCCTCCTGAAGCTGACCGTCTTGGTCAGGGTCCAGTTGAGCCTAATCAAACACTCCGCGAGGGCGTACAGCACCCGGAGAAAACCCACAAAACGGGGCCCGAAGCCGAAGGCCTGCAGGGTGCCCAGGAGATACCCGTGATCCATCCTGTCGAACGCCTTTTCCTAGTCAGGGACAGGAGGGCGAACGACAAGCCATCCCTACACCCAAGCTCCAAGAGAACCCGGACTAAATACAGGTTATCAAAAACGCTACGGCCCAGGACGGTGTAGGTCTGGTCGGGATGGATGACGTCTGCCAGCACAGATCGCGGTCACAGCGAGATGGCTTTTGCTACGATCTTGTAGTCCGTGCTGAGGAGCGAGACGGGACGCCAGTTTTGTAGGTCACGGAGGTCCCCCTTCTTTGGCAATAGGGCGAGCACTGCTCGCCTGCACGACAGAGGGAGGACCCCACTCTCCAAGGACTCGGCCCAGACGGTGACGAGGTCTGGGCCGAGGACGTCCCAGAACACGCAGTAGAACTCCACGGTCAGCCTGTCCATGCGCGGAGTTTTATTGTTGGGCATGAGACGGAGGGCTTCCGAGAACTTGGCCAGAGTGAGAGGCAGATCCAGCCGGTTTTGGTCGCCTGCGCTGACTGTCGGGAGCTCGGTCCAGAGCACCTTGCAGGCGTCAGCTTCGGTCGGATCCGGGGAGAACAAACTGGCGTAGAAGGCCTTGGCCCTTCCACGCATCTCCGCCGGATCCGTGAGGGGGGTGCCGTCCTCTGCCAAAAGGCAGGTGACATGCTTTTTGGCCCCCTTCCTTTTCTCTAGGGCGTAGAAGAAGTGGGAGCCGCGATCCATCTCCCAAAGGAACTGGATGCAAGATCGGATGAAGACGCCCCAGGCCCTGTGATCTTCCAGGGCCCGGAGCTCCTCCCGGTATGCCTCGCGGAGGGGCGGATTCTCGGGGGCGGATGCCAGGCACCCCTCAAGCTTCAAGATCTCCTGTTCCAGCCCCGGGAGTAGTTGCGGCAGAAGAGCCAGCCATGCACCTTCTCCATGTCCCACCATCGCCATGCCGAGGGAAAGGCGGGCCGCTGCCCCCGCCAGGCCTGCCAGAACTCCCAGAAGGATGCCACGAAGCCCACGTCCTTCAGCAAGCTATTATTAAAGTGCCAATAGGCCGGCCCCAGCCTCTCTGAACTTAAAGAGGCTTTCATGGCCACCAGATGGTGGTCCGTGAACGGGGCCAGCCAGATGCTGGAGAAATGGGCTTGTGCCAGATGGAAACGGGAAAGGTAGATGCGATTCAACCAGGAGTGGCTCGACCGATCGTCCCCCACCCGAACGTAGGTAAACGTGGTGTTGTCGTCCGGGTGATGGTCTCGCCAGACGTCCACCAGGGAGTGATGGTCCACGATCTCCCTGAGGACGTCTGCTGTGGCCTGGCAATTCGCGAGTCCTACACGGTCCCCGTCATTGAGGGTGGTGTTGAAATCCCCGCCCAGGACCAGGCACTCACGAGGATCCAGAGTGCTGTGGAAGGTGGCCGCCTGCCGGTAAAATGTGATCTGGTCCTTGCCTGCGTTTGGGGCATAGACATTGACCAAGTTCAACGTCAGCCCCTCCACGCGGGCCCAGATGTGCAGCAGGCGGCCCGGGACAACCTCGACGGTCCCCAGCACCTTGGGCTGTAGGGCAGGGAAGAACAGGGTGGCACCCCGTCCCCCCACTCCAACCGCCAGCCAGCCTAGACAGCTGGAGTCGTGTGGGTCTCCTGCAGGAAGGCCACCGAGTATCCCCCCTCCCAAAGGAAGGAGAGCACCTGGCTCCTGCGGAGACCTGCCCTACAGCCCTGGGCATTCAATGTCACGAATGCGGTGTACTTCATGATGAGGGCTGGAGTGGAACCTCGCCAGCAGGTGAATCGGCGGCCTTCCGCAGGCCCTGCAGTAGACCGCTCTCTGACCCGAAGGTCAGGAGAGCGTCTCGGAATCTGTGAGTCCGGCAGTAGGCTGCGCCGTCCTACCTATTGGTCCCTCTCCCCTCCTGCAAAATGGCTCTGGTGGCCTGAAGAATGGCATGAAAGTCCCCCCAGCGCTGAAGGGCGAGCTGCACCTTGCCCTTGGCCCCGCAGTTATCTATGAGGAACTGGCGCAGCTTGACCCTCAGCACCGAAGGGGCACTAAGGTTCTCCTCCGTCTGGGCTCCCAGGTGGAACTCACGGGCCACGGAGACGGGCAAGCAGGGGTCCGATCCCTATGAGCCCAGTGGCCTAACTTCAACAGCATCCTTTCCCTCTAGCACCAGGTAGATTCAACAGACAGCTAGAGTGAATTTGATTAGACATTTCTGTACTGCAGCAAAATAGCTACTGATGATACATCAGGTTCTCTCCAAATTCTAAGAATGAAAATGCCAAGCCCTAAATTAGACAAGGAGCTATTTCTTATAAGCTTTTGCTGGGTGTTGCATGTCTCACTGTGCCTTTCCAATTGCCTCCTCCTCAAATCATACTCCTACTCCACACCTTTCCTTCAAGGCATACCAGTGGTTGGGTTTTTTTAAACATTAACTTGGCATGTTTTACACTGGGTTTATAATTAACATTCTGGAAGGAAAGACCATGCTCTAAAACAGGGCTACTCAACTTTGTAAGCTCCAGGGTCCACAACGATTCTCACACCACATGCTGAGGGCCGCAACTTAAGCGTGGTTGCATATACATGCAAATAGCTTCTTTCATACTGACAGAAATGAATACAAAGATTAAGGCAACATGAAGGCCCCATTGAAGTCAGTTCTGCGGATATTAATAAAATGCAATATTTACCCGATTTCCACCCATATGACAGCACTTTTAATGAGCAATGACAGCCCAGGAACTTAACTACTAAAATGCATAACAACAGAAGACCATTATATTGACTACTTCTTCATTTTTGCTCCCACCTGTGGACCACATGTTGAGTCCCGCATAAACCCAAACTGCACCGCGGGCCACAAACAAATGGGAGAGCCACGTATTGAATACCCCTGCTTTAAAACATATTCTCCATGTTCCCTTGTCACTGCTGGTGAGTGCAGGTGGGGGTGGCTGCACAAACCCATGCTGCCAGTACTAGCCTTCCAGTTGCTAGTCCCCCTGCTGGCCAGCCCCTCAGGGGTCTGGGCTGCCCTCTCCCATGCCTGCTCACCAGCAGCATCAGAAAAAGTGCAGCATGGCAGCCCCAGCTCTTGGGACCAACCCCGCACTCCCCAAAAGCGATGTAGTCAGAGAGCAGCACAAGCTGATGCTGTTTTGCTGTGCTTGCCTCCTCCCCACTGCCAGTCAGTGTGGGGGTAGGGGAAGAGTTCTGTTGCCAGTACCCCCCAACGACAGCTGGCCAGCCTCTCCTGTCTGGGGGATTTCATGTGACTTGTTTTGCACCTAATTAGCTCTCATTCAGTAAAGATAGGAGCGCTTCTGGAATGTAACCAGCCCTCTTTCTGTGGAAATGAGTACAGAATATACTCTCAAAGCACAGTGCTCCACGATTTATTCTTATCATGGATTTACACTAATCCACCTAGCGTATAAATTACACAGAAAATCTTTGAATTACCTGTGCAGTTAATATCTGATGAGCCATATCTTCCGTACCTGACATCTATATCAATTTTATCAGCGGCAAGACATCATTATCTTGGTTTCATCGGGGGGAGGGGGGGGAGGACAAGAAATCTATAGCAGAAAAAAGTTCAGAAGAGCTATGTCTAGCCTACAGAGTTTTTTCGAAAAAAGTGGCCTTTTTTTGAAGAAACTTCACCGGCTTCTAGACTGCTCCCACATTTTTTCAAAATTAAATCAAAGAACATGGCGGTTTTTTCAACAGCCGTAAACCTCATTTTACGAGGAAGAACACCTTTTTTCAAAAGTGCTCTTTCAAAAAAAGGCATTCTTGTCCGCAAACAGGGCTTTTTTGAAAGAGAACTTCCAGATTGCCCGGGTGCTCTCTTTCGAAAAAGTGGATCGCTTTTTTAAAAAAGTTGTGTCTGTCTAGACGATCTCTTTCGAAAGAAGCTTATTCTTTCAAAAAAGCTTATTTCGAAAGAAGTATGTAGTCTAGATGTACCCAAGAAGAACAGAAACAACATAGACTGGGAATGAGACTAGACACTGAAATGTGCAAGTTCTAAAACTGATTAAAAAATTAAAATCAAAATTCACTCCCCTCCTCTCAACATTTTAAAAGAGTTTGCAAGGATTTCCTATTTTCCTTTTTTTTTTTTAAACACAACCCATTCAGCTAACATTTACACGCGGCACGGAATAGCTACACGCAGCACGGAATAGGTAGTTCGAATTAGGCTCTCTAATTCGAACTATCGGTACACCTCGTACTGCAGCCCCTCACTTTAAATTCCCCGCGGCCATCAGGACATAATAGGGCAGTAGTGTTGAATTTAAAATACATGGGAGGATGCTTATTTTTAGTGAGAAAATATTACTGTATTTTCAAAGGGTTTTTTTTAATGTGATGTTTGTTCCTTGTCAAGTTCTCTGAAGATCTATGGGCTGGCCGTGAATTGTTTAATGACTAAAGACTTTTTATTGGTTTTTATCCAAAATGTCCTGTAATGTTATTTTTATCACTGCATTTTGTGTACTATATCTATCTATTTATCTAGATAGATAGATAGATAAAAATAAATATATAAAAATAGCCCTTTGCACTCTATCCACAGTTATTTTGGCTCTTAGTCTCTAAGGGTATGTCTACATTTGTACCCTAGTTTGAACTAGGGATGCAAATGTAGGCGATCAAAATTGCTAATGAAGCGGGGATTTAAATATCCTGAGCTTCATTAGCATGATCTCGCCGGCACGCTAGTTCGAATCACAGCTGATTCAAACCAAGAAGTGTGCACCGGGACACGTTAGTTCGAACCAAAGCCCTTGGTTCGAACTTATGTTAGTTCTTAAAAAATGAGGAGTAACATTAGTTCGAACCAAGGGCTTTGGTTCGAACTACTGTGTCCTGGCATGCACTTCCTGGTTCGAAACAGCTGTGATTCGAACTAACGTGCCGGCGAGATCATGCTAATGAAGCGCGGGATATTTAAATCCCCTCTTCATTAGCAATTTCGGTCACCTACATTTGCATCTCTAACACGAGATAGGGAGCAAGTATAGATGTACGCTAACTGGTTGACCACCCCTTCTTTAGTGTGTTAGAACTATCTATGCATTTTTTTGTTATTTTAAATTTGTAATCTGCTTTGCTCTGCCTGTTTTTATTTGTAACTACTAAAAACCTACTTAAACAAATCACTTTAATTTACTATCAGCCCAGTGTAAATAATTGTTACCTGGGAAGCAATCAGTGTGTACATCCCTCTTTCAGGGGGCTTGCCTGAATGGTTTATTTGCAGTTTTGATCCCTTTTGGGGTTTGGGTCCCAGGAGCTGTGCCTGAAACTGCATTATTCTCAGGCCTGAAGAGATTCAGTGTCTATATTGCTCTTTGGGGTGGGGGGGTGGAAAGGAGGGCAGTAATCTCAGCTCTGTGCCTTAGCTGGGGGAGACCTTGATATGACATGGTGGTGGGAAGTCCCAGAGAGCAAGGTGGCAAGTGTCAGTAGCTTTACCAGCATGCTGGGAAGCATCCCCAAGGGGTTTTCTGTGACTGCACCCCATCACACGTGTCGAGCCCATAGGCCACTTACTGTACAGCTGTGCACTACAGCATCTTTCCTCACTCCTCACATTTCCCATTTTTGGTAGGCAGAATAAAGGCAAACTATTCATGTTTGATCTATAAGGAAAATCATTCAGAGTGAAACTACAAGCTTACTTTTTATAAATAGAAGCTCTGAGACAGATCCTCAGATGATAGATGTTGTCAGAGCTCCTTTGCAGTCAGAACCGAGACAATTTGCAGCAGCTGTGGTCATCTCCCCTCTGGGACTAAATTTTCTCACCTGTGATCAGGGATATTACCTGTTTTCTTCCTTAGGCAGCTGTGAAGTTAACTTAATGCTTGGAAATCGAAAGCCCTATGAAAGTAATAATAATCATTCTTAGATGTATTTACTTTCCATTTTAATTTCTGCTGTACAGATGAGGAAACATGATCTTCAGGATGTGTTTTAACTCTACCAAGGCCAGACCGAGCCATTCCGGCGCCCTGGGCAGACAGTTTAATTGCGCCCCGGGTTGGGGGAGGGCGTATGCGCGGCCCCGCCCCCGTGCGTGGGACAGGGTACGCAGAGCTGGCAGCGGCAGGACACGTGCCCAGCCCAGCCTGGCTACTGCCGTTGGTGTTCAGGGCCGAGCCTGGCCATGCAGGGCCCTGTGGCGGTGGGGGGAAGGGCGCTGCTGGCCGGCGCAGTAGGGGTTAACGAGGCCCTCACCCCGGGCGGCTGCTGCAGAGTGGCCGCTGGGAGATGCTGCACCCCACAATCCAGGAGCTGGGCGCGTGGCGCCTGATGGCAGCTATAAGGGGTGCTGCTCACCCCTTATATCTGCCATCAGGGGCCCCCAATAGGTTGGCGCTCTGGGAGCTGCCTGGCTAGCCCATGCCTTAATCCAGTCCTGACTCTACCACAATAGTTTGGACTTTCTATTATAAAGCTTTTTGGTGCAATTTATTTTTATTTTCACTGAAACGCGTTGGGGAAGGCTTACTTATAAATGGCCCATAAAGCTGGACAGGAACTAAAACTCCTACTCCTTTTGTGAGTGCTATATGTATATAAAAAAGGGACAGCATATTTGACAACCTTAATTTATGATTTATGAGAAAAAGATTGCTGTCTAGAAAAAAGCAAGTCCATGGATAGGCTAAATTTAGTTCTATAAACATGTTTTGTGGCACTTTACAAGGGAAAACTTTCTCTATAAAGTTCAAACTTTACCACCAATCCACTTCCCCCCAAACTCAACCATTTGTAAACCATTTCATTAAAATTCTACTTTCACAGACAAAACAATCAGGTTAATTTCATAGGAAACTGACTTTCTTTTTCACCTTGACATCTCTGACTACATCAAAGCAGTTGTTTTTCAAAACGACCCTGTGAATGGGCCAGCTTTTGGTAAAATCCATATGCTTCTTTATATGTGTTGAGGAGGTAGGAACCAAAGGAAGTTCCAGCATAAATATTGCATAGACACAGGTACTTTTAAAAGTGAAAAAGGACCAGGAGTCTGAAGCTGTCCTACAACAACACACTTGTGTGCACAGAGAAATGGTAGGATATACAAGCTTCCCCTTTAGGTCACTGGTTCCAAGGCTACTGCAGAGACACTAAGGCCGTGTCCACACTCAGGGGTTCTTTCAAAAAAAGTAGCCTTTTTTCGAAAGAATTTCCCCTGCGTCCAGACTCAAGCCGCGTTCTTTCGAAATTAAATCGAAAGAACGCGGCTTTTCTTTCGACGGCGGTAAACCTCGTTTCACGAGGAAGAACGCCTTTTTCGAGGGAGATCCGTCGAAAGAACGTGAGTCTGGACGGGGGGAGCCCTTTCTTTCGAAATTATTGGCCTCCAGGAACAAGCCCTGGTGGACAATCTGGGCCATGGGTTGCACATCTGTGGTTCCTGGCTGCAGCCATTCCTTAAAGGGACAGGCGCACCCTCACAGACACTTGTTGCAGACAAGGAGCCAGAGCACACGGCGACCTTGCTGCAGCATGTCACAGCCCCAAGAGCGTCCTGGCCCTTCCTCCGAGCCTTCTGGGGACCCAGCCAAGGGCTCCAAGCGCCGGGCACCATCCTGGTCCGGCGCAGAGATAAAGAGCCTGCTGGAGCTGTGGGGAGAGGAGGAGGCCTTACAGGCCCTCAAAAGCCGGTGGCGAAATGCCGACATTTATGGCTGCATGGCTGAAGCCCTGGCCCAGAAGGGCCACTACCCCCGCACCCAGGACCAGGTGCGCTCCAAAGTGAAGGAGCTGCGGCAGGGCTACGCCAAAGCCAGGGAGGAGAGCTCCCGGTCTGGGGCAGCCCCCCACTACTGCCCCTACTACCCCGAGCTGGACCAGATCCTGGGTGGCAGTGCAGAAGCACGCACACCACGAAGGTTCGTGCAGTCCGGACTGGCAGACCCGGTGGTGGACGCTCCAGAGCGGGAGCTACAGCAGTCTGGAGACGGGGACATGGGCCCAGAGGAGGAGGACACCGAGGAGACGGCGACCCTCACCCTGGAGCCAGTCACCCAGACCTCTGAGGCCTCCCAGGCGTCATCTGGCGCGGGAGAGGAAGCAGCAGGTGAGTACAGTGAGTTTGTGTCACACCCGGGGGGGGGGGAGGTGGGTGGGTGCACAGTGGGTGATGCACAAGGGAAACCTGTCATGCTCAGGCTGATGCCCAGGTCACACACACACACACACACACACACACACACACACACACACACACACACACACACACACACACAGTGTGACCTTCAGAATGTCTGCTTCCCCTGTCTCAAGGGAGAGGGCATGCCCTTTTGGACAGCTGTTGCACACAGGACTGATTGTGATAGAAATGTAGCCGTGTTACTCTGATCTGAGGAAGTGGGTCTGGCCCTGGAAAGCTCATCCCCTAATAAACCATCCTGTTAGTATTGTAAGTGCTACAGAGTCCAGTTTATAGGACTGATTGTGTCTTCTTCTTTTCCTCCACAGCCGGACCAGCAGTGGAAGAGAGCCGCAGCACCCCAGCCCCACCTCCATCTCCATCTCCACCTCGGAGACATGGGAGCCGCAGACACAGGCGTGTCTACGCCGACATCCTCCGGCAGCACGTCGAGGCTGTGCAGGAGCAGAACGCCATCCTGCTACAGAGGGCGGAGGCAGAGGAGCGGCGGCGTGATCGGCTCATGAATGAGCTGGTCCTGCAGCGCACGGTGCTGTACGCCACCCTGAGGGAGGTCAGCGGCTTGCCTGCTGCTGTGCCTGGTCCTGCTCCTCCAGCACCCCATGACCCCACCCCACCAAACCCCCCTTCCACAACAGCAGCCCTTTCCCCCCTTGGACCTCCTTCTCCCCCAGCCCCTCCAGCTCCCCAGCCCCTCTCTCCCCCTGGCCCTCCTCTCCCCCAGGCTTCCACGTCCCAAGAGCCCCCCAGCAGCCAGCCAACCGACAGGTGCATCACCCGATCCCGTAGCTGGGGAGCACCCCAAACACGAGGCCCAGGCAGGAAAGGGAAATCTGCCAAGCCCCGTTCAACCTGATCCCCTTCCCCCCTCCAGGTTTCCAGTCCCCTTCCCCCCTCCAGGTTTCCAGGCCCCTTCCCCCCTCCAGGTTTCAATCACCCCCATCACCCCACTTATTAAGCACAAACAAAGGGTTAAAGGAACTGTTTGTTTATTGTATATAGTTTGGCAACAACAAAAATGAAGAAAATTTTTGTTATTTTGCCACATTGTTTGATAATATGTACAAAATTATAAATAAGTAAAGAGAACATTTTATTTTGAAACACACCCTGGTGTAAGTGATGTGTCCAAACTGGGTCAGGAGATGGGTTGTGGAGGGAAGCTTCTATTGGGGGCCAGGGCCCAGTCCCCAGGCAGAAGCCCCTCAGTGCACTCAGTGGCCTCCACTGGAGAATTGCTCCCGGAGGGCCTCCCGGATGCCAACTGCAGACCGGTGAGCCTGGCGGATGGCAGCTGTCCGGGGCTGGGCAAAGAGCCTCTCCTGGGCATCAGCAGCTCTCCCCCACCCTGGTAGGAAGGCCTCCCCTTTCCTCTCCACGAGGTTATGGAGGACGCAACACGCGGCCACCACCTCGGGGATGTTGGTCTCCCCCATGTCGAGGCGTGTGAGCAAGCACCGGAATCTGCCCTTTAAACGGCCAAACGCACATTCCACCTGGTTGCGAGCCCGGTTAAGGCGAGCATTAAACTGCTCCTTGCTCGCATCCAGCTGTCCGGTGTAGGGCTTCATCAGCCATGGCATCAGGGGATAGGCGGCATCAGCCACTATGCACACCGGCATGTGCACATCCCCAACCGCAAACTGGCGATGGGGGAAAAATGTTCCTGCCTGAAGCCTCCGGTACAGGTACGAGTTTCTGAAGATGCGGGCATCGTGTGCCCGCCCTGACCACCCAACACAAATGTCCGAAAACTGTCCATGATGGTCGACCAGGGCCTGGAGGACCATAGAAAAGTAGCCCTTTCGATTGATGAATTGGGCTGCTCGATGGGGCGGTGCACGGATGGCAATGTGTGTCCCATCGGGCGCTCCTCCGCAATTGGGGAAGCCGAGGGCAGCAAAGCCGGCCATGACGCTGTCCAGATCCGGTAGACAGATGAGCCTGTTGAGCAGCTCCGAATTGATGGCCCTCACCACCTGCAGAACAAGACAGACAACAAAGTGTTAGAAGGGGTGCCTTATCTCTTAGGAGGAGAACCCACCGCCCACCTTCCCTCTCAAACAAACAGCCCGGGAATCCCCTCCTCAGAACCCCCCCCCCCCACACACAATTCAGGGTGAGTGGAGGAGCTCCCTCCCACTCCCACTCCCACTCCCACTCCCACTCCACTTGGCCCTTCCTGACAGTCTCCCTTCCCCCCACCCCAAACTGTGACTGTCCCCAGACAATGACTTACCTCCATCAAGACGGCCCTGACAGTAGATCTCCCCACGCCAAATTGGTGTCCCACGGAGCAGTAGCTGTCGGGGGTTGCCAGCTTCCAGAGGGCAATGGCGACCCTCTTTCCCAGGGGGATGGCGGGCCGCAGGTGGGTGTCTTGCCGTTGCAGAGCAGGGGCGAGCCAGGTACACAGCTCCTGGAAAGTGGTCTTTCTCATGCGGAAGTTGCGTAGCCAGTCTTGGTCATCCCAGATCTCCATCACGAGCCGGTCCCACCAGTCAGAGCTGGTGTCAAACCTCCAAACACGCCTGTCCACGAAAAAGTTCGGAGGCAAGGGCAGTGTGGCTGCCGGACGGGGGAACCCCTCGTCCCTCTGGTCTGGGTCCAGCTCGGGAAGGAGCCTCATGATTGTCTCACGAAGATGCAGCAACAGCTGCAGTATGGTGGTGTGGGGCCCTCGCCTGCCCAGGGGCAGCTCTGGCTCCATGCCACAAATAAGGGTCTGCAAGCAGAAAAACCTCACAAGAAAAAAGCTGCTGGGGTGTCCCAGGAAGCTGAGCACTCCAAAGCAGCACTGCAATGTCTTGCAAAATTCCTCAAGGGACAGCAAAGGCAGCTGCAGGAGCAGAGCAACGGGTGTTCAGGAGTGTCCCTCTCACCACGCGTCTCTGCAAAGGGCAGGCAGGCAGCACCCGGAAGGAAATGCTGCCCCCATGCCCTGGCAGAAGCAGTTCCGGGTGGCTTTCAATTTCGAAAGAGCGTCCAGCAGTCCGGACGCTCTTTTTCGAAATAGCGGATCGATCTTTCAATCCGCGCATTGTAGTCTAGACGCGCTCTTTCGAAAGAGGCTCTTTCGAAAGAAGCCTGCAGTCTAGACACAGCCTGAGAAGGGTCTTCTTCCTCATGCCCAAACCGTTGGCAGTAGCATGAAAGCTTTGGGAGGTTGTTAATGCCAAGCAAAGTAGGGGAGAGGGCTTTATATGACATTAAATGTTCACGCTTTCTATCTGAGGAGGAAGAGAGAAGACTTGAGGGTAAGGTTTTGGGGTCAATCCCAGTCCAGCAGAAATTTGCTGGAGTCCTCAGATATGTGGGACACAGGACAGGACAGGCAACACCAAGGCACCTTCAGCCTGAGCCCCAGAGTCAATATGTAGAGTGAGGCAGAAAGAAGGAAAGTGACCTAACTCAAAGAGGAGCCCTTTTATTCAGACCACTCAAACTGGGTTTTCTCAGTCAGCTCTCTCCTTTCTTCCTCTGCTGATAATGTCTTCTCCTGAAAGCTAATGAAAAAATAAGGAAACTGCATCTACCCTATCTGCTGAGGATAGAGCCAGGTCTGCTCTACAGCATCTAGTAGAGGTTTGATTGCTTTGATGAAGTAAAATCATGAAATTCTAAAAGATAGTAGCCCAGTGTCTGTGAGTCTGTAAATTATAAAAGATAGTAGCCCCATGGCCGTGTGCATCAGCACCCCTTCCCTTTCCCTTTCCCCTTCCCCCGTGGTAGCTCGGCCAAGTGCTGCACCGCTCAGTTGGGCCCCAGCGGGGGAGCAAGCAGCAGCAAGTAGCTGTTTGGGGTCCCATGCGTGGGGAGCACGGACCCCAAACGGCCGCTTGCCACCCGGGGCCCAGCTGAGCGGCACCAGCACTACACCACTCAGCTGGGCCCCAGCAGGGGAGCAAGTGGCGGCAAGCAGACCCCAAACAGCCGCTTGCCACAGCTTGCTCCCCCGCCAGGAGCACCGCTCAGCTGGGCCCTGGGCGGCAAGCAGCCATTTTGGGTCCGCGCTCCTCAGGCATGGGGAGCGCGAACCCCAAACTGCCGCTTGCTGCTACTTGCGCCCCTGCCAGGGCCCAGCTGAGTGGCACAGTGCCGGTGCCACTCAGCTGGACCCCAGCTAGGGTTGCCAGGTAGACCTCACTAAAAAAACAGACAAGCTTGTCCGGGGGGTGGGGGAAGGAACCATCCGGGAGGGGGGCAGGGCTGGCCAGAAGGGGGTTGGAAGCAGGGCTGGCGGGGGAGGGTGTCCGGGGGCCGTGGGGTTGGCCAGCAGGAAGAGGTGGCCGGAAGCAAAACTGGGGGGGATCGGGGCCGTGGGGCTGGACGGGAGGAGGAGGGACAGTGAAAGGGGGGTGGGAAGCAGACATGGCGAGGGGGGGGTGTGCAGCCACTGGTCACAGCCGGAGTCCTTCCGGCCGCATCCCCAGCAAGCGCTCCCTTTACTTGCCAGCAGAAGCCGGACAGGGGCAGGCCTGGGAGCCACTCCCCCCGTCTGGCTTCTGCTTGCAACCAGAGGCTCCCAGCTGGGAGACGAGCCATGATTGGCACTGGGAGCCTCTGGTCCCGTGCAAAAGCCGGGCGGGCGGGGGTGGCTGGGAGTCCCGGCCCCCACCCCACCCCACCCCACCCCACCCCACCCAGTTTTTGCGCACGACCACAAAGCCAATGATGCTCCTCCTCCCAGTCGCTCCCGTACCCCCGCCGGGCTTCCCTCTTGCACCCAGCTGGAAATTCACAAAATACCAGACATTGCACATATCCAGTATTTTCTGAATTTTTCTACTGGACAGAGGGTGCAAATACTGGACTGTCAGGTAGAAAACCGGACACCTGGCAACCCTAGCCACTTCGTCCACATCCCTTCTATCATGGGAGCCCCAAACTGGACAACATGCTCTAATGTGGGCTCTTCCGTACCAAACACAGGGGAATGATCATTTCCTCAATCTGCTGGAAATGTTACTACTAATGGAGGCCAATATGTCATTAACCTTCTTGACTCATATCTAGCTTCTCATCCACTGTAATCACCAAGTCCTTTTCTGAAAAACCAATCCTTAGCTAGTTGGTTCCCTGCCTTTAGCAGGTTTTTTCATCCATAGGATTCTTCTGTCCCAAGTACAGGGCTTGGTACTTGTCCTTTTTGAACCACATCAGATTTCTTTTGGCCCAATCCTCCAATTTGTGTAGATCACTTACGACCCTATCTCTGCCCTCCAACATAACTACCTCTCTCCCTAGCTTAGAGTCATCCATAAACTTGCTTGAGAGTATAATTCAGTCTATCATCCAGATGATTAACTGACCTCAGAGTGTCAATCCCTGGCGCATTCTGTTTGATACCAGCTGCCAACTAGACATCGAGCTGTTGATCACTACCAGTTGAGCCCAATGATTTAGCTGTCTTTCTATCCACCTTATGGTCCATTCATCCAAGCCATATTTCTTTAATTTGCCGGTGAGAATATTGTGGGAGACTGTATGAAAAATCAAGATATATCATATCCACCACTTTCCTCATATCCACAGAGCCAGGAATTGCATCATAAAAGGCAATCACATTGGTCAGGCATGACTTGCCTTTGGTGAATCCATGTTGACTGTGCCTGATTACCTTCCTCTCCTCCAAAAGTTTGAAAATGGATTCCATGAGGAAAAGTTAACTTCAATCCAGGTTTAGCCACTTGGCAGTACAGAGAGGCCTAGAACCTAGATCATTCTCTCATATTGAATCTTGTCTACACTACAGAGATCATGTAAAACTTTCCCACCATTACTAAAATTGTTTAAACAGCCTTCATGTTAAGAACACCTGAAGCTCTAATGGAGTTTAGCACTATTTCAGTCAGACATATTTTCAGTAGGCCTAATATGCAAAAAGTACATCTATACTTCAAAAAAAGACACAGCATGGCTGCAACTGGCCCAGGCTTCACAGGGCCTGGGCTACACTTCTATAAAATTGCATAGGTGTTTGGGCTCAGGCTGGAACCCAAGCTCTGAAACCCCATGACAGGGAAAGGTCTCAGAGTTCAAATTCCAGCTATGTTGACATTTTTAGTCACACAAACAGTCTCATTAGTCTTCATCAGCTAACCTGGGAACTGTGAGACAGTGCTGTGGGGTTTTTAAATCACATATCCAAAAGTATCCATAGTGTGTGGATGAGGGATTCTCAACTGGGGTCATGATGGTCTCAACTGGCCACCCAAGAGAGATTCAAATACCACCCACTGATTAGCAAAGTGCCCACTGCCAGCAACTTGTTTCTACTAACAGTGCACATGTGCATATGCTACAGTGCATATAACAAAATGTATTCTGCCAATGGATGGAAAAAATTGGAGGTTAATGTTAAATATTTTTAAAATATGTTTTTTTTTAATAAGGGCAATCACACTCATGGACAATAGAAAAGTTTTGAGAACTGCTGGCATAGACAAAGCTCTTCACTGCCAGCATCTCTGCCACACCTTCCTGGAAACTCATTGAGGTCACAGAGCTTTAGAAGAACACTTAGTACCCGCTAAAAATCTCTTTTTTTTTTTGGTGCCCCTGCTTTGCTGGTGCCCTAAGCACGTGCTTAGTCTGCTTATTGGGTAACACAGCCATGGCTACACCTGAGGGAGGGGGACATAGAATTTTTAAAAAGAGAAAAATAATGCCTCTGAGGACACTAGTCAACATGAAAATATTCTATGAACTGGGAGGGACTGAGTTCATCAGACACAGCAGGCAGAATTAGCAGATCACATATCAAACAGCAAGTTTGCAGATGACACTAAGCAAGGGGAAGAGGTAGATACATTGGAGGGCAGGGACAGGGTCCAGAGTGACCTAGACAAATTGGAGGATTGGGCCAAAAGAAATCTGATGACGTTCAACAAGGACAAATGAAGAGTCCTGCACCTGGAATGGAAGAATCGAAAGCACTGTTTACAGGCTGGGGACCGACTGGCTAAGTAGCAGTTCAACAGAAAAGGACCTTAGGGTTACAGTGGATGAGAAGCTGGATATGAGTCAACAGTGTGCCCTTGTAGCCCAGAGGGCTAATGGCATATTAGAGTGCATTCAGAAGAGCATTTCCAGCAGGTCTAGAGAAGTGTATTCTCATTTATTCCACACTGGTGAGGCCACATCTGGAGCATTGTGTCCAGTTCTGTGCCCCTCACTAAAGAAAGGATGTGGGAGCATTGGAGAGGGTCCAGTGGCGGGAAACCAAAATGATTAGGGGGCTAGTGAAGTACTGGAATGAGTTACCTAGGGAGATAGTGGAATCTCCATCCCTAGAGGTTTTTAAATCCCAGCTTGATAAAGCCTTGGCTGGGTTGATTTAGTTGGGATTGGTCCTGATTTGGGCAGAGAACTGGACTCAATGACCTCCTGAGCTGTCTTTCAGCTCCAGGATTCTATGATTTTATGAAATGTATGGGAATTAGGAGTTTTCCAATATCACACCGTGGATTGCAGAATCCATGAAATTTTTAGCATACAAAATAGCCTCCAGGGCAAACTGTGGAGAATAATACAGGCCCTCTGCAGTACTAATTCTAGATTTAGACAATGTGAAAATCCAAGGAAGACAGTTTCACCATCTGTCCCTAAAAATATATGGTATAAAAATTGCATCATAGTTTATTTTGCATTCAAGTGATGGACCGTTCTGCATTTCACCAGGGAAATGACAGGTTTATTTTTAGCTTCTCTAATCTTAACAGACTATGGTAACAGATTGTGGTCCATCCTGAGCTTTTCAAACCTGACTAAGTTACGCTGCTAGAAAAGAATGTGTTTGGATCAATTGTTACTTTGCGAGGCTATGAAGATGTTAACAGCTAACCCACTTCAGCTATAGGAAATTGAATGATTTGCATTTCATTCTCAGTGTCATATCTGTGTGGAAGATATATTTGTCGCAGAGTAATACATTCAAAATTAACAAGAACTTGTCAGGTTTTGGCTGCAACCATTAAAGCTAAAGTCGAGAGGGAAATAAACTGTCAGATCAGAGCTTTGTTAAAAGGATTAAACTCATTCTTGAGGGTGGAGCTGTGGAAGAGATGTTAAGCTCTGTACTTATACCTGAAAGGTTTGAAACTGGGATTCTAACAGCAGCAGACATTAAACATTTTTTTTTAAAACAACTCTCCCAAACCTGCTCAGGGGACATTTCTAGAACCAGACATATTTTGAATAATGCTCTAAGAAAATTCCACAAATGTTAGATGTTGAAGATTATCACTCATTATTGCCTAGGTTTTGGCAGCTCCTCAAGTTGCAGTATAAGTAGCAACTGTGTTGTAAGTGTAGCGCCCCCTCTCCACCTGGTTACCTTCTTTAAGACCAATCTGCTTGCAGGTTTTGATGGACAGGTCTGGGTTCTTCTGGATCCCGCCACCCACTCAACTTTCTTTCTTCCTATGGATTTATTTAGCGGTGCCTCCACCTCCCTCACTCCTTCCTGGCAGGGTCACCAGGGCAGCTTAGGAGGAAAATTCTAACCTTGGGTAATTCCCAGGTACTTGCCAGATAGTTGGAGACTCCCAGAAAATAACACAAACACATACACTATATTAAACACAATTATATTAAACAGGAGACAAATATAACATAACAGGGTAAAACACTATTTTTAGGTATTTTACCCAGCAACTGTAAGGTTAGTGTCCTGTTGGTACACGTACTTTGTTGGGGCCCTTAATGACTTATTACCACAAAATTCTTCTCTGCAGTGGTTTAGCAGTGGGGCTGACTGGGTCCAATACAGCCCAAAGGACTCACAAGTGGGGGAAGGTGGTAAATCCCTCCATAAGTTTAATATGCAGCAGGTTATAAAATCCCCAAATTCCCTGACTTCCTAACTAAAAGATGGTGCACACACACACTCCATGAATGAGCCTCATGTTCAGAGATGACTCAGTCACTGCAGAAGAGCTAGTCTCTTGCGGCAGGGATCCTCCTCAGGCAGGAATCAGGCTGCTATGGTCCCAGAATTTCCCCTCACCACAGAGGGGTGCAGGCCACACAACTGCACTAAAATTCAAACTGTAATCACCTACCCCAGCATTCAGACACACACAGCAGGCAGCAGCCCTGAACTAGCAGATAGAGCAGAGCTGACCACGCAGTGACTGGTCTCATCCAGGGAGCCAGAGAACCAACTCAGCCTGGCTGGGGAAGCCTCCCAGCAAACTCCACAAACTGGAAATCAACAGTGGAGAAATAAAACCCAGCTGAGGGATCCTGCCTTCAGGTCCCTAGAGGCTAGTTCTCAGGAGGAAACCCTGCATGCAGGCCTGGCACTCACTAGCTCCCCCACACAGAGCCCACCCCTTGCCCTGGCTGGCTCCAGTCTCCTCAAACAATGGCTCCTCCTTCCCCTCCTGAACTCCCTGGGAGGGGCATCTCACGCCCTATGGGTTGCTGGGCCGACTCTGACCCTGGTAGGAAGAGGAGCCAAAGCAAACTCAGTGTGCCTGTCCCTGAGCTGCCAGCAGTAAGAGCCCCAGGAATCTAGGTAATCTCTTTGGGAGTTACATAAATTATTCTTGTTACAAAGTTAATAGAGTAATTTCTTTGCATGGCAGCAGTATAATAGCTCATAAGGCTCTATATTCATGCTGTACTTAAGCCTATGCATAGGTTTTAACTTAAAGCATACAAACCATCCCATTAATGTTAATAGGTCTACCTGCACACTTTAAACAGAGTATTAGCAGGGTCAAGCCATTACATGGCAACTTACATGTAAGTATCTCAAAGAGTTATTTTTACATTAAATTAAATAATTAAGACCCACCATACATTTTGGGGTCAACTCAGTAGAACCTTGCATAAATACAAAATTTGTATCTGCAACTGAATCTGTAGCTGCAAAAATGAGTCACAGATATCTGTATTGACATGAATATAAAGCATATATCTGCATATTTGCAGGGGTCTACAAGTAAGCACACTGTGTAGTGGGGGAGCTGAGACATAGCAGAGGTCAAATGAGCTGCTCAACTATACACAATGGCTGCATCTAGACTGGCAAGTTTTTCCACAAAAGCAGCTGCTTTTGAGGAAAAGCTTGCCAGCTGTCTACACTGGCCGCTTGAATTTCCGCAAGAACACTGTCTGAAATCAGTGCTTCTTGCGGAAATGCTATGCTGCTCCCGTTCGGGCAAAAGCCCTTTTCCGGAAATGCTTTTGTGCAAAAGGGCCAGTGTAGACAGCTGAAAACTGTTTTGCGCAAAAAAGCCCCGATGGCGAAAATGGCGATCGGGTCTTTCTTGCGCAAAACTGCATCTAGATTGGCGCGGATGCTTTTCCGCAAAAAGTGCTTTTACACAAAAGCGTCCGTACCAATCTAGACGCTCTTTTCCGCAAATGCTTTTAATGGAAAAACTTTTCCATTAAAAGCATTTGCGGAAAATCATGCCAGTCTAGATGTAGCCAATGAGACACCGGTAGCCTAGCCATAAATAGAATCCAAGAGTCTTGACTCCTAGTTTTTGGTTCTCTGTAGCAAGTGCAAAGTTCCTTTGCACCACCTTACCAATATGCTGGAGACTTGTCTCCATCTCTGGGGATGTCTTAGACTCAGTCAATCCTTGTCATGTCTGAGGAGACAGTCAAAACTAATGACATACTTATGACAAATGTGAGGTGATTGTACAATGTTTACATTGGGCTAAGACAAACAACCTCCTCTCAAATAGGCCATAAATTGGTTGTCTTCATCCCAAGTGACCTGGAACTTGGAATAAAAAACTCCCTCATTTCTCATTGCTAGCCCCTTGAGTCATCCATAGCCCCACCGTTCAGTAATAGATAAAATATATTATTTATCCAACTGCCCATGTGACCTAGATGCTTTCAGATAAACAGAATTTCCAGCCTATAGAAGAAGCCAGTTAGCGAAGGCTGCATGAGCCCAGTTCTGCAGGAGTGGCCAGCCAGCTTTTAATTGCCACTGAAGTCAACAGGAGTCGAGGGCACTCAGCAACTTGCAGGATTGGGCCCCATTTGCCTTCCAAGTCATGGAGAGTGCTGGCCAACTTGGCAGACAACCTGCCTTTGTTCAGGTAAATGTATTAATGCATGAGATTTAGCAGCTCTGATAGGTACAAGTTGGCACTACTGGGTTGGGAACTGGATAAGGAGGTGAATGATTAACCAGTTAACTGCTAAGCCTCTACAAGTTACAAATGAGGTTTACCAGTTCTGATTAACTGATGGGAGCTGGAGCAGCGGCCTGCCCCGGTAGGCAGGGGGCTGCTCCAGTCCCACAGGGCCCACTGCAGGTGGTGAGCACTTCAGCCTGGCCAGAGAAGCCCCTGTCCATGGGGAGGAGGGCACTTCAGCACAGCCAGGCTGAAGAAGCCCTCTCAGCTGCTCCCCTTTTAATCAGTTAACTGGTTAAACATTGCATTTAAACATTTAACCAGTTAAATGGGATTTTACTTCTCTCCAACAGGACACGTGGATCCAATCCCTGCTGTGCCACTAAGCAGCAGTGTGACCTTGGGTAAGTCCTGTACCTTCTCTGTACCTTTATTTCCCCTTCATTCTTAGTTCATTTTGGCTATTTTGATTGTAAGATCTTCTGGGCAGGGACTTGTTGTCACAATGTGTGTGTTTGGTCAGTGCCTGGAACAATGGAGTCCCCAGGATCCTTTAGGCATTACTATTATAAAATGTTCTTACTACTAAAGAATAATAAAAAATTGTAAACTGGTGCAATGGTCATAGAAGGAAAAAAAGGTTTTTCTTTGGTTTGTTTTGGAAAATTATTCTGGTTGACAGGGACTAGTTTGTCCCTGCTGTTAGAAAGTCTGGAGATCGGGAGAAATCCCAGGCAAATGTGGTGCCCATCTTTAAAAAAGGGAAGAACAATCCAGGGAACTACAGACCAGTTAGCCTTTCCTCAATCCCCAGAAAAATCATGGAGGGGGATCCTCAAGAAATCCATTTTGAAGCACTTGGAAGAGGGGAAAGTGATCAGAAATAGTCAACATTGATTCACAAAGATTTGGGTTTGTTTAGTCTGCAGAAGAAAAGAGTGAGGGGGGGTTTGATAGCAGCCTTCAACTTCCTGAAGGGAAGTTCCAAAGAGGATGGAGAAAGGCCGTACACAGCAGCGACGGATGGCAGAACAAGGAGCAATGGTCTCAAGTTACAGTGGGAAATGTCTACAAAACTATTTCCCTGGGAGGGTGGTGAAGCACTGGAATGGGTTACCTAGAGAGGTGGTGGAATCTCCATCCCTAGAGGTTTTATGTCTTGGCTTGACAAAGCCCTGGCTGAGTTAATTTAGTTGGGATTGGTCCTGTCTTGGGCAGGGGGCTGAATTTGTTGACTTCTTGAGGTCTCTTCCAGCTCTATGATTCTATGATTCTAAGACATCGCATCACCCTTAATCCCTGGCTGTTGAGAATCAATCAGACTTCCTGCTTTAATGATGACATACTAGATAATGCAATATCACTCCTCTCAGCCAATACAATTACTCCTCCTGTCATTTTGGCTGTGTCTTTTTAAAAAACAAAACACTATGCATTAATCAAGAGGAGTTCTGTGCCACACTGAAATATCAACACACCCCTAGTGACCATTCTAGCCATGTAATTAGGTTTGTCACTTTCATTAAAAAATAGTGTAATTATGGTTTGGAGAGCCTGGGTATCAAACCCTGCCATTCTCAGAAGTCCTCTAGGGAAACAAAGAGGGAGGACTACTTATTGATTTCAGCTTTCTGATGATGAAATGCAGGAATGTTGCTTGCAAAGAGGACCTGTTGCTTAAATTTATCAGGACTCTGAGCCTTTCAATGGAAGAGAGAGAAAGAGAGAGAGAGAAGCCGCTTCTTGTGTTTAAAGAAAAAATAGAGAGGAAAAGAGAAAGAGGGCAACAGTCTTTGCTTTCATTATAAGCACTGTTATATCAACAATAGCGAGGGAACAAAGGAAACCATCTCCACTATTTCCTGCTTCAATTAGTTATTTGAACTGGTGAAGATTGTGCCACTTTATCTCCCCCTTGTAACACGATCATTGTATTTTACATCTCATGAGAAAACAGGCAGGCCAGAGGCCATTATCCGGCTGTATGTCATACATCACAGGAGATAACATCGTTATTCATATCAAGAAGGATGATCAAGGTCTTCCTGTTTTATCACCGATTAGCCAGGAAAGAAAAGCTGCTGCTACTGCTGCTTTTGGCAGGTAGCCAGGCGCTGTATGAGTATTACTATAACAGTGCTGTTAGGGGAGAAACCAGTGAGCATTGCTCATAGCGCAACTGTGCTGTGCTTTATAGCCCAATGTAAATGGCTCTTTAAAACATTAAAACCCTTGCTTATAGGGAGGATGCTGCATTTTCATTAGCTGACAGCAGCAGCAGGTACCCTCTTGGAACTGAAGGCCAGAGTGTGCTCTGACTTGTACCACTGGAATATACAATCCCATTGACAGTAGCAGAGTTAAACCCACTTCACACCCGCCTCAGTAAATGGACTCCTGGAATGGGAATTGTCGAAGCAAAAACACGCTCCTCTGTGTTTAGGCAGCTAACAAACAGCTTTATTAATTAATAAAGCACAGCATGAGCCAAACGTGGTCACAGCAGAGCTGGGCCCAGTAAGGCTGCTAATACAATCAATCCTAGTATCTTTATACCCTTAGCCAAATAGCCTGACATCAGGGCATCCCATTACAGAAATCCTCAATTAAATTTGGAAAAACAAAGCCTTATCAACAAGATAGCGGACAGGTACGAGGGAGTACATCTCCTGTCCCAACCAGCCCAATTAACACATACCAATAGCCCATCCTGTAGGCCTCTTCTCACGGGGTGACAGAAAGTTCACTCTGGTCTACATGCTTGAGAGAAAAGCTGAAATGGTTTCTGATATACAAGATGGCTTCTAGCTAAACATAAAATAGCTTCTACAGTTTTGTTGCCCAGGTCACTTTAAAAATTCCACACAGAAGTCTTACACATTCCCTCCATCCATCTCAAAACTGGCTTTCACAGGGCCCAATTTTACCCTCACTCACACTGGATGACACCCCATTTTGTTCTGGGGAGAGGGGTTGCACCAGCTTTTTAAGACAGGGCAGAATTCAGCATCTCACTGTGCTATTTATTTATTTTGCTTTGTTTTCTTAACACCTGTTCCAGACTCAAAGTGCTTCACTCTTGAAAATGTAGCATTCAGTACCAGATTAAAGTATTACAGCTCCTTTGCCAATTGGACTAAACCAGAGCAACAGGAGCATTAAGCCTCCTCCCCCCTCCCACCACCACCACCCATGTCCTAGCCACTGGGATTTTGAGCTTGCAGCCTATCAACTAACCATGCCTCAAAATGCTTTCAGAAAGAAAACTGAGCAGATCCTGTATAAAAGAAATATGAAATAAAACCAAAAAAGGGCATGCTACAATTTCTTTGAAAAGTATCCTCAATGCTGATGTGCAACTCATTGACTCAAGGAAACCTTTCCACTAATTTCAATGGACTTTGAAGAACAATAGGCTCTCTCACAAAATCAGAGCTTCAAATTCTTCAGGGAGAAGGCTCTGTTGAGGCATTTCCTTCCCCTTCCCAGTCAGTCATTTGAGGAGGTGATCAGTAAGAGATAGTAATGTACTACTGCAGAGTCAGTACAAGACTCAGAAGCCCTAAACAGTAACTTGTGTTTCTTATACAATTCTGGATAGTCAAAGTAAAATTGACAATAAAGCACCACCAGCTTTTTAAAACGATGCATATATTAGCCAGAGGATCTCATCACCACACGATATTGTAGAAGTAATGTTCTCAGCAGGATTCACATAATATGAATCAGAAAGCTAGAAGATACAGTATAGAAATTAAACATTCATAAAAAGGTATAATCTCTTTTGCTTTGGGGCATAAAATAACTGCCTGAAGTTTAGGAAGAATTTGCCCCATGGGCACATTAGCTCATAAATTTACTAGCTAGTGTTTTTTATATCTTCCTCTGAATCAGCTATTATTGGCCACAGAAATAAAAACACAGGAATTAACAAACCAATCAGACTAATAGTCCATCAAACCCACTATCTTTGGTATTATAAATAAGCTAATTAAAAATCAAGATAAAAAAATCATTAAACTTGGGCATATGTAAAAAAAAATACTGAATCACAGTTTCCCTTAAAAAAGAGATAAAAGTTAAAAGTGACTCAGCAACAGTGAGTCAGGAAATGAGACAGTTCCAGAGTTGTTAGTTGAACGGAACTTCGTATAAAGAGCCTGAACTGGTAACATCTGAGTATTCATCATTATCAATAGCTGAGCCAGACATATCTGAATCATCATCAGGAGGCAGTGTGGGACAGTTCCTATAGCGAGTTCATCATGAGGACCTGTCAGCCGACGGTCAGGGCAGTGTGTGCATGTGTGTTACACCCAAGTCTTCAACTGCTGAGACACAAAGTCTCGTTGCAGTGGGCAGCCTAGGAGGCTGGAGGGCGCCCCGAAAAATAGTTTAACGTCTGTGACTTTACTGCTAGGACCGGGGTCCCGTTGCAGAGGGCAGCCAACAGGCTCTCAGATGCCCCGAGTTTATAGGAAGAGCTTATTACACCTTAGATTTCAGCTGCTAGAATTCGTAATTCCTTCGCAGCGGGCAGCCTTGGGGAAAGACTGAAAGGTGCCCCAGTGGATTTTGCCACCTGGGTGTGACACAAATCCAAATGCCCAAGCTCTCCCTATATCTGTCCCTAATTACCGGCTGAAGTTCTTTTAAATTGTGCTTGGTTCTGTTACAGCAACTGAAGGAGTCAGGTTAAAGCTTAAACAGTTACTATTTTATTGTTACAGGGTAAACTTAGTTGTTAAATGCTACTGCTGTGTTACAGATAACACAGACACTACAAAGGACAGGACAGAAATTACACTAATAAGTCACTTACAGGTACCATGAAACCCTTTTGGTTCTCTGAGCTCTTATTAAATGCATGCAAAATAGACACATAGCAGGTATATATTCTCACCCCTGCGTTCCAGACTTGGCGTGGCCAGCATCTTTCTCTCAATCCCTCGGGAAGAAGTAGGGCGAGGTTGGGCGTCCCACAGACCTCGGGAGACAATCAATACCTGCCAGCAGGTATAGATGATTGGAGCTCCAATGGGGTGGGCTGCTGAACCTCTTTTTATACCCCTTGGGTCATGTAGGCTTCTTCCTGGTCTCAAGTGGCCAATTAGGAAAAATGGCTTTGAACACCAAGTTTCCCACGAAGGGTGCAAAGCATAATTTACACCTGGGAAAATGCAGACAATGGGCACCTCTGGTATGTGATGGGCGAAGATTCCTCTCCTGGGACAGTGCAGGCGTGTCAATTACTGGTACTAGCCACCAGGGCGACGGGAGGCCCCGGGTCGTCAGCTAGCCCATTTACTGTCTGGTTTCTGTTTATGGTAGAGTCAGGGACAGGCAGCACACCTGCGTTCCTAGGGCATCAAAGGCTGACTGCCTTTCTCTTGCTCTCTGGGGGGGGGGGGAAACAAGATGGGGTTCGTGGAAAAACAAGATGGGGTTTGTGTCTGGCTACAGGACCTTAAGAACATCAGATGTGCTTCCAGCGGGGTCATGAAAAAGAAGCATTTCTACAGTCTGTTTGAGCAGAGGTGAGCCATTGTAAGAGCATGCAACTGGATCCTTAAAGCTCATGCAGTCACAAAGTTTATGCAGACAGTATTTTGGAGGTGGGGAGGAAGTTGTTTAAGTGGAGGATTGGAATTCACGGGCAGTTGGTTCTATTCCTAGTTCCAATACTGGACAACTGGCACATTGACTGGGGTGGGAGGGAGGGAAGAGGGCAATTGCTCTGGGGCCCAGCAATTCAAAAGGGCCTGAGGTTCCTGGCCACTGCCACCAGGGGCAGATGACGGTTTTGCGGGGCCCCGGGCAGCATACTTCCGCGGGGCCCCCCCTTTGCCACGACACATGCGCAGCGGCGCCACGGCGCATGCTTGGGGCTTTCTGAAGCGCGGGGCCCAGGGCGGCCGCCCCGTTTGCCCTGCCGTATATCCACCCCTGACTGCCACTGAGGTAGCGGCTGGAGCCCGGGGCCAGTGGCCAGCCCTGGGAGGGGGGGCCGTGCACACTGGGGAGGGCGGGCCCATGCCCCACAGGTGGGCCCGGGCATGTGCCATGTGCCTGGGGCTGGCGCCACGTGCCCTGGCCTAGGGCACC
The DNA here is from genome assembly GCF_049634645.1 of Pelodiscus sinensis. Lineage (NCBI taxonomy): Eukaryota > Metazoa > Chordata > Testudines > Trionychidae > Pelodiscus > Pelodiscus sinensis. The sequence continues at coordinate 21,522,650 of NC_134725.1, read as the reverse complement.
AAAGGGGCTCGGGCCAGCCCTGCTTCTGGGACACGGAACTACTCCCCCACTTGCCCCAGGATCTGGCAAATCTGTTGGACTCACTGATTTCAAATGTTTGGTTTTAGAGTACTTCCCTATCTCACAGGAATGCTCCGAGGTTAATTAAGGTCGCAAATGGAGTACAAGCCCCATAGAAACTACACTTCAAAAGCCTAAAAATATTATTATAGAAGGGACATGCTTTACCCTGTACGATGATTCCTATCATGCACTGCGCATCTAACCCACACTGGGTGTGGTGTACTGTCTCGCCTAGTTTATGTAGCACTTTAAAGACTAACAAGATGGTTTATTAGGTGATGAGCTTTCATGGGTTCAGAAGAAGTGGGTCTGGCCCATAAAAGCTCATCACCTAATAAACCATCTTGTTAGTCTTTAACGTGCTACATAGTCCTGTCTTTTGTTTTAGCTACACCAGACTAACACGGCTGCATCTCTATCACTGTCTCATCTAGTGGCACTGAGACCACTTACACAGAGAATAATGAGCCCACTCTACAGCCTTACCTCAGAGCCAGTTGGCTTTTTGCTCATGTGGTTGAGGCTCATTCACTAAGCTCCAGGAGATCCAGGTTTGGTTCCTCCTGTTGGGTGTTACATGGAAAAGCTTAGCTGACCTTGAATAGACCACCATGACAAAAAAAAGAAACTACATAGCAACCAATAGGGCCCTGTTTCAAAATCCATATTTGCATCTGGAATATCAGGAAGGGAGGTTTAGAACATAAGAATGGCCATACTGGGTCAGACCAAAGGTCCATCCAGCCCAGTACCCTGTCTGCCGACAGTGGCCAATGCTAGGTGCCCCAGAGGGAGTGAACCCACAGGTAATGATCAAGTGATCTCTCTCCTGCCATCCATCTCCACCCTCTGACAAAGAGAGGCTGGGGACTCCATTCCTTACCCATACTGGCTAATAGCCAATGATGGATTTAACCTTCATTTATTTATCTAGTTCTCTTTTAAATCCTGTTATAGTCTTAGCCTTCACAACTTCCTTAGGCAAGGAGTTCCACAGATTGACTATGCACTGTGTGAAGAAGAACTTCCTTTTATTTGTTTTAAACCTGCTGCCCATTAGTTTCATTTGGTGGCCCATAGTTCTTATATTATGGGAACAAGTAAATTACTTTTCCATATTCACTTTCTCCACACCACTCATGATTTTATAGACCTCTATCATATTCCCCCTTAGTCTCCTCTTTTCCAAGCTGAAAAGTCCAAGTCTCTTTAATCTCTCCTCATATGGGACCCATTCCAAACCCTTAATCATTTTAGTTGCCCTTCTCCGAACCTTTTCTAATGCCAATATATCTTTTCTGAGATGAGGAGACCACATCTATACGCAGTATTCAAGATGTGGGCATACTATGGATTTATATAAGGGCAATAAGATATTCTCCGTCTTATTCTCTATCCCTTTTTTAATGATTCATAACATCCTGTTAGCTTTTTTTGACTGCCGCTGCACACTGCGTGGACGTTTTCAGAGAACTATCCTGATGACTCTAAGATCTCTTTCCTGATTAGTTGTAGCTACATTAGCCCCCATCATATTATATGTATAGTTGGGGTTTTTTCTTCCAATGTGCATTACTTTACATTTATCCACATTAAATTTCATTTGCCATATTTTTGCCCAGTCACTTGGTTTGGTGATTTCTTTTTGAAGTTCTTCACAGTCTGCTTTGGTCTTAGCTACCTTAAGAAGTTAAGTATCATCTACAAATTTTGCCATCTCACTGTTTAGCCCTTTCTCCAGATCATTTATGAATAAGTTGAATAGGAATGGTCCTAGGGCTGACCCTTGGGGAACACCACTAATTACCCATCTCCATTCTGAAAATTTACCATTTATTCCTAACCTTTGTTTTCTGTCTTTTAACCAGTTCTCAGTCCATGAAAGGATCTTCCCTCTTATCCCATGACAACTTAACTTGCGTAAGAGCCTTTGGTGAGGGACCTTGTCAAAGACTTTCTGGAAATCTAAGTACACTATATCTACTGAATCCCCCTTCTCCACATTTGTTGACCCCTTCAAAGAACTCTAATAGATTAATAAGACCTGATTTCGTGTTACAGAAACCGCGTTGACTTTTGCCCAACAAATTATGTTCTTCTATTTGTCTGACAACCAATTTGCCCAGTACTGACATTAGACTTAGTGGTGTGTAATTGCTGAAATCACCTCTAGAGCTTTTTTTAAATATTGGCGTTACATTAGCTATCTTCCAGTCACTGGGCACAGAAGCTGATTTAAAGGACAGGTTACAAACCATAGTTAACAGTTACGCAATTTCTCATTTGAGTTCTTTCAGAACTCTTGCGTGAATGCCATCTGGTCCCGGTGACGTCTTACTATTAAGTTTATCAATTTGTTCCAAAACCTCCTCTAATGACACTTCAATCTGTGACAAGTCCTCAGATTTGTCACCTTCAAAGGACGAGTCAGCTTTGGGAATCTCCGTAACTTCCTCAGTCGTGAAGACTGAAGTAAAGAAATCATTTAGTTTCTCCGCAATTACTTTATCATCTTTAAGTGCTCCTTTTGTATCTCGATCATCCAGAGGGCCCACTGATTGTTTAGCAGGCTTCCTGCTTCTGATGTACTTTAAAAACATTTTGTTATTACCTTTTGTGTTTGTGGCTAGCTGTTCTTCAAACTTCTTTTTGGCTTTTCTTATTACATGTTTACACTTAATTTGACAGTGTTGATGCTCCTTTCTATTTACCTCACTAGGATTTAACTTCCACTTTTTAAAAGATGTCTTTTTATCTCTCACTGCTTCTTTTACATGGTTGTTAAGCCACGGTGGCTCTTTTTTAGTTCTTCTACTATGTTTTTTAATTTGGGGTATACATTTAAATTGGGCCTCTATTATGGTGTCTGTCATGATCATGAGGTTTAGCCAGCAGCCTGGGGACTGTGGGTATATCTACACTACAGCACTAATTCGAACTAACTTAGTTCGAATTAACTAATTCGAATTAAGCGAATTCGAACTAGTGCATCTAGACCTAAAAACTAGTTCGAATTAGCGTTTTGCTAATTCGAACTAGCGTGTCCACATTGAGTGGACCCTGAACTGAAGTTAAGGCTGGCCGGAACCAGTGCCAGCAGGGCATCAGGTTAGGACTTAAAGCGTGGAGCTGCTGTCTCAGGCTGTGCTTAAAGGGACCCGACCCCCACGCCAGACAGACAGTTCTCAGGGTTCCCCGCTTGCTTGTCTACCTCAATGAGGGACAGCAAAGCAGTCCTGACTTGGAGTGCCCTGAGTGCCCACACTCGGCACATCACAGCACTCAGCCATCAGCCCAGCTGCACTTGTCACAGGCTGCCATCCGGGGGGGTCAATCGGGGGGCTGTAGGAGAGCATCCACCCCGAGGAGCCTGCAGAGCCACCCCAGTACTCCCCATCGGGGGCTCATGTCCCATTCCTCCCTCACCTCCTTCCACTTACCCCTCCCTAGGCCCCCTTCCTAATGTAAAAAATAAAGGACACGTGTGTTCAAAAACAGAAACTCGCTTTATTTAACAAAAGTGGGAGGAGGGGGATTAACCTCTGGGGAGACTGGGAAAAGGAGGTGACAAAGGGGAAGAGAGAGGGTGGGAGAGGGGAGGGGGAAACCTGGGAGGAGGGAGCTGAAGGGGGAAGCCAGGGGAAGGAGGAGGAGGGGAAGTATAAAACGATGGTACGCCATATCTTCAGTACAGTGTACAGAGGTGGTCTCATCACCTCAAAAAAGATGTTTTGGCCTTTGAAAACACCAAATGAAATGAATGGGTAGCAGGCTTCAAACTAGTAACAGAAAGTTCTTCTTCACAAAGCAAATAGTCAACCTGTGGAACTCCTTGCCACAGGCGGCTGTGAAGGCTAGAACTAGAACAGAGTTTAAAGAGAAGTTAGATAAAGTCATGGAGGTTGGATCCATGGAGTGCTATTAGCCAGGGGGTAGAAATGGTGTCCCTGTCCTCTGTTTGTGGAAGGCTGGAGATGGATGGCATGAGACAAAGGCTTGGTCATTGTCTTTGGTCCATGCCCTCCGGGGTACCTAGTGTTGGCCGCTGTCAGTAGACAGGCTACTGGGCTAAATGGACCTTTGGTCTGACCCAGTCCGTCCATTCTTATGTTCTTATGTTCTAAGCTCAGGGTCGGGGGTCTCACTTGACCATCTTGATTTTCATGCAAACCTGCTCCTGGGTTCGCATGTGGCCTTTGGTGGCCAGGCTGGCAGCTATCCTGCCCTAGACGGCTGTTTTCCTGTGCTTAATGCGGAGGTCGTGGACGTTGGAGGCTTCCCCCCAAACCTCAATGAGGTCCATGATCTCCGCACTAGACCAAGTGGGCGCCCGCGTCTTGCAGCCCCGGGCAGGCTTCTGGGAGCCACCAGCCTGGTCCTGGGAAGAGGCGGAGGGCTGGGTGGCAGTGGGTGGCTGGTTTGTGCCATGCCAGGTGCAGGATCTGCTGGCTGGGTGCTGGCGGGCTTGCACCTGGCACTGGCACCGTAGCCAGACTGTGCCCCTTTAAGGGCTACGGGGCCGGAAGGGGGGCAGAAGAATTTCCCTGGCTGTGCCTAGAGTGGCCACCAGGGCAAGCTGGGAAGGGCTAACCTCCTACTAGTTCGAATTAAGTGGCTACACAGCACTTAATTCGAACTACTTTATTCGAACTAGGCGTTAGTCCTCATAGAATGATGTTTACCTAGTTCGAATTAAGTTCGAACTAGCGGTTTTCCTGTGTAGCGCCTATGAAAGTTAATTCGAACTAATGGCTGTTAGTTCGAATTAAATTTATAGTGTAGACATACCCTAAGGGGTTAACTACTGCTAAGTCAGGTGGAGATGGCCAATAGGAATGCATGTAGGGATTTCAAACTGGGACAAAGGAATTTTTGGTTTCTCCCTCCTTTGTCTCTGGGGCAGTTTTTCTCCAGCTACTCAGAGTATGTCTACATTTTCCCCCTAGTTCGGACTAGGGAGGCAAATGAAGCATACTGAAGGTGCTAATGAAGTGCGGGATTTAAATATCCCGCGCTTGATTAGCAGATTCAGAGCCGGTCGCCATTTTAAAATGATGGTCGCCCAATATAACTTGCCGCGTATAGAAGCAGGAGTCCGATCCAAATCCCTTCCCTCAAATTAGCTGTTACACCTCCTGTAATGAGGAGTAAACCTCCTTGCAGGAGACATAAGGGATCTGTCGAAAAAGGCTTTCTTTCTCAACAGATCCCCCTCTAGACTGCCGCTTTTTGCTGACAAACTGCTGAGTTGGCAGAACATGGCGACCATTTTTATGCAAATTAGGCATGGGATATTTAAATCCCTGCCTCATTTGCAATGTCGACTTGCCTAATCTGCATCCCTCTGTTGGCAGAGGGATGCAGTATAGACATACCCTCAGACTGCACATTGAAATACAGCTGGCAGAAACCAAAGAAAAATATTCTGTCACAGGATGGTCCCTATTTAGCTCTTCCTCTAAATCAAGGCACCTCATCTATTGCAGAGGCTGCAGAATTGCAGCATTTTCTGAGACTGTCACAGCTGAATTCCCCAACCTAGCACTTTAAGTGCATGCAATGGAGGCCGGCTAGCAAAATAAAACCTCTGTAAGATCCTGTCTCTGTAGTCCCAGAGACAAAAAAAAGTTTCCGGTTTCATTTTCCCTGAAATCTGGCTATTGCTGCCACCCTGTGTCCAAAGTGTACCCCCTTTTTCCAGGGAAGAAATCACTTGGAAGCTCTTCCCTGAGGGCTAAATCCGCAACCTCCTTTCTCCCAGGAGTTGGGAAAAACAAGCAAAAGCACTCCCACAGATGATGAACCTGTGCTCTCGCTCTGTTAATGTGTCTGCAGCTAGACACTTAAGTTTAAGGACACAAAAGATCAACTTATACCAGTTAATAAAACAAAAAAACACTTTTATTATTAAAACAAGATTATTGTTGCAAGCAGAGTAAATGACTTGGTGTTAAAAAGCCATGAACTGGAATAAACTCAGGGATTTTCCCTGGGATTAATTCTTGGTTACAAATGAGAGAAGAAAAAAGACAAATTAACTAGCTCACACAATTTCCAAACCCCAAACAAGGAAAACAATAAATCTGATGGAATACCTAAACTTTTTCCTGCTCACACATTCTGATGAATCCAAGGAATCTGGTTTTGGAAGAGTTCATCTTTCCCCACCGTGCCTGGAGAAGATTCCCCATCCATCTCAAACAAAGAGCTTGCTGTCTTCAGTTTGAAATCCTTTACCTGCGTTTCATTGGCCAATGCACAAAGCCCCTCTTCCTCAGGTGCAGAGCTTTAAGTTTGCTTAAGCCTTTCCTTGTTCTCCAGGTAAGTTAGACTCTCCTTTGCAGCTCCCCTTCATGACAGGGTCCTTTGTGCACTATGTAAACTAGGTCCCTCCCATCGCATCTTTGCTTTGTGCCCAAAGTGCTGGAACAGATACAGCTAAGCCTAGGCAGACTGTTGCACAATTCCAACAAACATTCCAGGCCCACGCTGAGATCTGACCCATTTTCCACCATCTTATCCTTGTCTTCAAGCCCTCCTTGTGCTTCCAAGGAAAACTGTGTGGAATTCCCTTCATTAACCAGTCTGTGGCACTCTATCAACTAATGAGTCATGTGAGACCCTGCAAGTCCCAAGGGATTGAATGAAAGATCTTCCAGTCAGTCCTTTGACTGAGAGCCAGAAGCATAAAATCTAGTTCATTGCAGAGTCATGGCTACCCCACTAATCCAGGGCTGTCCCACCAACCTGTGCTGTGCTGTGCACATCCTGTGGCTACGTCTACACTGGCCCCTTTTTCGGAAGGGGCATGCTAATTTTGAAAGTGGGAATAGGGAAATCCGTGGGGGATTTAAATATCCCCCGCGGATTTAAATAAACATGTCCGCTGCTTTTTTTCCAGCTTTTCCCCAAGCTGGAAAAAAAGCGGCGGACATGTTTATTTAAATCCGCGGGTGATATTTAAATCCCCCGTGGATTTCCCTATTCCCACTTTCAAAATTAGCATGCCCCTTCCGAAAAAGGGGCCAGTGTAGATGTAGCCTGTATGTTTAGCCTATGCTGCCCAATTTAACTCGCTAGTTTATTTTCCATATTAATGAGTTGCATGAAAACATCAGCCAGCCAACCACCTGATTTCTCTTATATGTATTTGCATTGCAATGGCATGCAAGGTAATTTGCCGCCACACCACATGGGTTCAGTTTCTCCTGACCTTGCAATTTCAGCTGTCAGGTAGGCTCTCCACTTTGCAGCCGTCAGCTTCCCTGACAAGCAAATTGATGCTGATGTTTGTAGGAAAAACAAGAAATAGGAAGGGGGAGGTAATGACAAGCCTTTTCCTGTTTTGCTGCAGGTGAGCATTATAAATTGGCAGCAGCATTCAGGGAGTCATCCAGAGTTGTCATGCAGCTATAAGATTATTATGCAAGCATCCTAGCACTGTTTTCAGCCATACTGTATAATTAATCCATTGTAGCCACTGAGTCTGGCACTTTTGCTCCTAGGTCCAATGTCAAAAAGGCAGTGGCACTGTGAAATCCTAACCATGATCATCAAAAGTTTACTTGTGTGAAGTTTAGGTTTTCATGGTTTATTACATATTTGAGTTTGCTGTTGCCTTCCCTATTATCACACCGCAACATGCAACGAATCAGTGTAATCTCCAGAACAGCATATGGTTTCTCAAGAGTCCTTTCCCCACAGCACAGATATTTTTAAACTGTCTACACTAGAAATTGAACTGAAGGGTCTTTCCAGATCACAGAAGTTGCCGGACCAGAGACTCACAGACCACAGAGGTTCAATATATACATACTTGTTTTCAATTCCTGTGGTTGTTTGAAGCAGCCAAATATAGCAGTTGAGATCTAAGATTTTTAGCCATTCTTGGTGCTATATGTTTTTAAACTTTTATAAAAATGCAGATTTTTTTCACTACAATCCACTTGCTGGAAACTGATATTTGTATTATATCAGCAGGAAAGTGGACCCACCAGGGATCAAAGGCTAGGTAACCAAAGGGAAATATTTATTCATATTCATACTCACAGAGCAGGTGTCTCCTTACCTCTCTCATGACTGTCCAGATGAAATCACCTAGGCTGTGTCTACACTGGCGCGATCTTGCACAAAAGCGGCTGCTCTTGCACAAAAACTTGCTGCCTGTCTACACTGGCTACGTGTTCTTGTGCAAGTAAACTGATGTTCTAATGTATGAAATCAGTGCTTCTTGCGCCAGAACTCTGATGCTCCCACTCAGGAACAAGCCCTTTTGCGCAACTGTTCTTGCACAAGAGGCCAGTGTAGACAGGCAACATGAATTTCTTGTGCAAGAAAGCCCAATGGTTAAAATGGCCATCAGAGCTTTCTTGCGCAAGAGAGCGTCTGCACTGGCATGGATGCTCTTGCGCAAAAGCACATTCCAGTGTAGATGCTCTCGTCTGGAAGAGTTTTTGCACAAGAACTCTTCCGCAAAAGAGTTCTTGCGCAAGAAGCTGCCAGTGTAGATGTAGCCCTATAGTATTATTTATTTGTAATCTAGTACAGGTTGTTGTACCTCTCTAGTCTGGCATCACCAATAGTCTGGCAAGATTTTAGTTAGCCAGATGCCCATTTATCATGAATAGGGTCAAGTTTCCCATAGTCCCATAAAGTTTGTTTACAGCCATCAGTCCTAGTTCTCAGTGATCTGTTTGGTTATTTAGTTCTAATTTACCCCTAAAGTCTTCTAAGAGCCCAGTAAGCAGTGGAAGTGTTGGTAATGCTGCTAGACAATATTGATCTTTTGTGATCTGACAAATTCTCTGGTTCAGCACTGGTCAGGTCCTAAGGGTGCCAGTCTAGAGCGGTTCAACCTGTAGCTTCAAGAAGCATTGAGTTCACCATTGGGCTAGAGGGTATATGTCACACTTCTCACTAAGCTGATGACATGTGATGCTTAGATAAAGCCCTATCTCCAGAAGTCAGATGATCACAAGAGAATCTTCACTTTCATTTACAAAGAACAGTTGTGTTTCTTTTGGGTGGTACTATTGCCAGCATCGCGCAATAAAAACAAAATCATGAGTTGAACCTCTCAAAAAATGCACACATGCATGAGATAAGCATATCTAAAAAATAGGTTTAAAAAATACACGTTGGGTGCTTTTTACTTATCATCCGGTTTTTGAGCCATTAGGGAGTCATGATCCCTCCACACCCATGAGGGCTAGAAACTTTAATTTGAAAAAAAGTGAGATAAGGCTCTCATGTAATCAGTTCACTCAATGAACCAGGGAAAAAACAAAGAATCTTAAAAACCATGCTAGTCAGAAAAAAAAAAGAGGTTTTTGCGCAATCTCCCCCCCCCCCCCCCCCCCACCCCCCGTGCAAGAGCCATTTTTCCTCATTTTTTCAAGAAGAATGGCTCTTGTGCAAGAGGGGTTTTCGCGCAAAAAGGTGCTGTGCAGACTGCGCCTTTTTGAGCCAAAACAGCTGCCAATTAGTTATCCAAATTAAGCATGGTAATATGCTAATCCATATTTTATTTGCATAGGCTTTTGCAGAAGAGGGAAGCTGTGTAGATGTAGCCTGATGGATTTTATATGCCCCATGCAGCCAAGAAGTAAGGGAGGGATTAATGTGAAAGTTAGCAATAAGGAGCTTAAAGGACATGATGAGCTGAAACCAGTTACAGTTCTTCTAAGGCAGTGGTCTTCACCACTTTTTGAATTTAAGTGCAGTCTAGGATCTACCTCAAATCTAAACACCCTGCCCCTTCTTCCTCACTCTATCTTCCTTCCCTTCCCCCATCCTCCCTTCCTTTCACTAGGCATCGGGGCACAGACTCTGGTCTTGGATTAAGGGATCTGATGTACAGGAGAGGTTCTGAGCTGAGTTTGGGACAGGCAGTCGGGATGCAGGTTCTGGGAGGGCATTTGGATACACGGGTGCTTGGGGCTGGGTCAGGGACTTGGGGTGCAGGAGCAGGTTCATGACTAGGGTAGGAGTTCAGGATGTGGGCTCCAGCTGGACACTGCATACCTCAGGGCTCCTAGGTGGTGGTGCAGTGAGGTGAAGGCAGACTCACCCCTGCCTTGGTCCTGCACCACTCCCTAAAGCAGCCAGAAAATTCCATCCCAAGTCCTGTTGTGCCCCCTGTCTGCTTTGTGGAGAAAGGATACAGAGTGGGAGAGGGTGCACCTTGGCATCAGCACCCCTCACTCTCTCCTGCCTTGCACAGAAAGCCAGAGGCTCCTGAGGGGACAGCTCCAAGACAAAGGGCAGGAGATGCACAGCAGTCTGGGAGAGCAGCTGAAGTGCCAGAGCTTGGTAGCCTCTTGGCCATACCAGTCAGGATCACTGGCAGAGGCTCCAAGATCTACCAGCAGATCCCAATGTACTGTTTGGTGACCACTGTTCTAAGTGCCTGCATGTCAGAGCAGAGATTTCTTCTGGTGACACAGGATGAGGAAAAGAAGAACTGCGGAGGGCGGAGGATTCTTTGGGAAAGAGTCTACCTGGTTAATGTCTGTACAACTCAGAATGTGGTGCTAATGCAGGTTAGCCTGGAAATAGAGAGGGAGAGAGACTTATTTTTTGATTTAACTGATTTTAAAACCTTAATTTGGGATGTATAGACTTAGCCCTGCGAAAAGGCAAACTGATTATCCACTTTCTCAAACTGTGCCTTGAAAACAAATCCCCTTTGGCTTCATTTTACCAGCAGGGTTGACAGCTATTGCACAGATCTATGGAGCATTCAGTGGCATCTTGATTTTGTTAAATATCAAAACAAACAAACAAATAAAGCAGCCAATGAGCATTGGCAACAGGAGCATTCTTCAGTTGCAATATGGTAGCAGCTTGAGACTCTGACAATAAGTTTCAACAGAGTTGAGATTCATAAACGTTTTAAAAAAAAGTTTTAAAAAAAACACATACATGTACTAGTTCCCTCTTAAAATTTGTCTCTGTTACCTTCCTAAGGGCTGGGCTATCAGATCTTTATAACAGCCTCCTTTTGACCTTTTGTAGATATACGTTCCACACCATGACTGCGCTCTCTCTCATGAGCAGGAATAAATAATGCTCGCATTACTACACAAAACAAACTCCAACATCAAAGGAAGGAGGAAAGACACCAGAAGGCACAGAGAAATAATTTGCTTCACTGCCACTAACTTTCAACTACTTTGTTACCTTTGTAGGTGTGGCTGTCTGCTTGGTATAATAGCCTCTGCTTGCTTCCCCTTCCACTGCACTCAGCCTACATTTTAGCTTTACTCCAAAGAGCCTATATGCTATGCTAAGTGATTAAAATAAATAGACAACAGTTATAACAGGAAAAATTGCATTAGGCTACTGATATGAGCCCTTCCTCTCACCCAAATCCTCTTAACTGCAGGGAGCTGTTACTTAAAAGCAATTCTGAGCTTTTGGGAGGTGGAGAGAGGAGAAATCTACCTGCCACTGTGAAATGTTATGACTGTGTCAGGGGGTACGCCCCTGTCAAGGGGCTCGTCCCCCCTCCTACCAGGCCTGTACAGTACCCCAAAGTCCCAACGTAAAAGTCCAGGCCCCTCTATCAGGGCATGTGCGGTACTAGAGGCCTAGCCGCTCTGAGAAGCCTCCCCGGGCCTGGGGTTTCCCAGGGAAGGGAAAATGGGTGGTAGGGGGACCCGGGCCCTCCCTCTCCACCGGGTCCCAGCCCAGGGCCCTTTGGGCAGGGTCTGTGGCTCCTGCCGGCTCGGCGGGGGATCCGGCTGATACACACCGAGCCAAACTTTGTATCCTTTGCCTTGGGCTGCTTCCTACCGCACCCTGGTTCCCCCCGGGCCCTTCGCCTCCGAGGCCGGACCTGCCGGGGTTGTGGGCCCGCTCCTGCCGCCCTGGGTCGGCGGCTGCTTCCTCCGTGTCAAGGTCTGGCGCGGGCGGCGACTCTGGTCCCAGTGGCTGTAAGAACACTGGGCCAGCCTGGGCTCCTCCTTCGCCCTGGGGCCTCCCTGACTGCCGGGCTCCTTCTGCCTTTATACCCGGCCGCTGTTGGGAGCATGCCCAGAAGGGTCGGAGGGGCGGGGCTTTCTCTGCCAGCTGGGCCTGCGCTATCCCCTGCTTATCAGTGCGGGGCCTGTCCGCCCCGTCACACTCTGCAATAGTCTACCCCTCAACACTGCACCTAAAGTCCATCCTGTGATCCATGGAGCATTTCTGCGGAATGCCAACTCATCAGCTTTCCATTCTTCATAAGCAATGACTGCTCCATTCATTCTAAAGAAAGCATCCCCTCCAGATCCAAGAGCACCACATGCTTCATTATTGCTGGGGCTGGCAGATAACTAATCTGGTTAAGTGGAACAATATTGTTATGGGAGATGGGATGTTTGACAGGACTCACCACCCTGAAGAGCTCCCAGAATCCAGGTCAGGTGTATTGAGAGCAGTATAACTGGAGATGATGCAGTGAAATGGGCCAAAAAGAAAATGTAGACTTTATTGGGAAGCATTTACTGTTAGGAGTTTTATTAGATTATAAAACTATCTCCACAGAAATAGCACAAATAAATGCATAAAGAATGAATCTAGAACAGAACCCTCAATCCAAACTCTGTCTCTACAAAAACTTTAAAAAAACGACTAATAGTCTAGCAGCACCTTAAAGCCAAACAAAACCTATAGATGAGCTTTCATGGGTACCATGAGCTTTCGTGGCTACAATGCACTTTTTCAGATGAATGGAGTATTAAAAGACCAGTTCCAAAATAAATTGGGGATGGAGAGGTGGGGAAGGAAGGGAAAAATAATGAATTAAAGTGTTCATGTTCCATGAAGCTGATAGAGAAGGTGCAAATTGTTCTTAAGTATCTATTGTTTGGTTGGTTAAGTCATTAGGTTGTGGAAGGTAGCGTGCTAGCCAGGTAATGTCTTTATTCATACCTTTGTGATGGGTCCCAAACTTGTAAATGAAGTTAAGTTCCAATGCTTCCCTGTGTATTTGGCTTGTGGAATTGGCCTGAAACAACACAGTGACATGGAGAGCTATTAATAAGTGCCCAGGCAGGTTAAAGTGTTCTCCAACAGGTTTCTGTGTGTTCTCCCTCTACAATTAAACCTTCAGAAAGTTAGATTTGGATCTAATTTTCACAGTCAAGCCTATCCTAGTAAGAAGCCCAAACCAGATATCCCTCAAGCTTATTGTTGAGTTTATCTCTAATCCCAGCACCAAGGAAGGCTGGTGTTAGGCCCTAGGAAAAATAGGCCTAGTGCAGTTATGCTAAAGCAAATGTAACAAAGGTTTCTGGGTAGTCCCTGGGCAGAACTGGAGATAGGTTCAAGCAGGGACGCACCCTACACGCTTGCTCAAGTTGCAAAATGAGATAAGCAAGAAGCTGCATTTTTGTACCTGCTGTGATGAGGAACAGTTTGTTTTGAGAACTGATAAGGAGACTCCCTGTTTCTGCTCTCCCCGTTTGTTCCAAACTCCCTGTTTATGTTCTCCTTTGGCCATAACGAACTGTCTCCTTATTGCCCAGTACCTGTCTTTTGGGCTGATAAGAAATTGCTGATGCATTATGAATTGCTTAAGGCTATGATGTATAGTTGGCCAGGTATGCATGGGTATTAGAGGTTTCTAACCGATAAAGGGGGGTTGGTTGCTTGGGCAAATAGTCTATGACGCGACGGAACTGTCTATATAAGCCTACCTGTAAATGAAATCGGGGCTGGTTCTCTTTGGAGACGGGCCGCTCTCTATTGTTGTGTGCACCATTCAATAAAGAGCTTGTGATTGGATCTTGCCGGTGTTGCCTGTCTCTTTGCGGTCAGACAACGAACAGAGGCCGTCCGGGTTCGAGTCCCCGACACTGGCATGCTAGGTGGAGGAAATTGACAGCCTGGCCCTGGCCACACTCCTTTCCCAGATACCTACCTGTAGGTGTACTGGGGGCAAAGTGTTGCTGCCCCCAAGCACCCAACCTCCCCATGGTCCTGACTAGGGAGCCTGGGGCTGTGTGCCCTCCCTGTGCTGGGGGAAAGAGGGTATGCTGCCCCGCTTCTCTGTAATGGGAGGCAGGAAGGTGGGCTCCCGTGGGAGGTGGGGCCTTAGCAGAAGGGGTAGAGCTGGGGGTGGGGGAGAGACTTGCCTCCCTCAGCTCTACCTTCACCCACCCCCCCATGCACAACACAATAATCTATCCTCTGCTGATGGAAGATATAACCTGAAAAGCTCTGCTTTTGAAAATGCAAAATTTCTCAGCCCTTTAGATTCACCCCATCCCACTCCTCTAAATTGCTGCCACCACTTAGAATGAAAATCAGTGCCAATTAGCCCTCCAAACAGGAGCTAATCGTTTACATGCCACATAACCTGGAAGTAATTTTGTTTTACCTCTCACTCCTGGGATCATTATAAAAAAATCATTCCTTCCATACCATCTTTCAGTTAACATGGCAGGCATCATGGCTGCCTTTATTTGATTCAACTGCTGCCATCTATTTTTAAAAATGCCAAAAGAAAATAGTCAATTAAACTCACAAAATCATAATGCTGTAGTTCCAAAAATATATTCAGTATACAACAAATGAAGTAGTCATGATTGCTCTGTTTTTCAGTTGTGAATTCTATAAATACACACACAAACATGGTGAAATCCAGTGTTTTTCTCTCTAGTTCAGAAAAGGAAGTGACTGAGTAGTGTAGTATTCTGTAGGTATGTTTCACTTTCTCCCCAATTTGTCATAAAACTGTATTACTAATGGCTCCTGGGAAATCACTGCACACTATTAAAATACTTCTTGATTAACATTAGCTTCATCATATCGTTCTCATAAACAATGAATAGGTATTTTATAGCTGTATAATTCCAGTAAGTCTCTTATGAGATGACCCTAAAACCCAGTTACATCCAATTTTGAAATAAAGGTGTGTAGCTTTTAATATAAAAATGGGTTATGCAGAAGAATGTTTGATACAGAGAGAGAAGGAATATGATGAAAAAGTACATCCTTTATCTCCAATGAGCCTGAGTGTAATCCCTAGGCCTTTAGTTGAACAGATCACTTCTTAGGAAGATAGTAAGAAGCTATTAAAGTTTAAAATGCAATTAAGTGCATGAAAGAGAGGTCATTTTTTCACTCATGTTCCAGCTCAGGCTAAAATGTGTGGGAAATAGGAGAGGTGGGGAGAGGAAGGGAGAGGAAGAAGGAAGAATACACAAGAGCATATGGAGGAGACAATTTTTGCTGGATCTCCTTACCCTCTGAAGTCTAATTTTAGATTTAGTTTGAATATTAAAATGGAGCCAAATTTGCAAACAAAACTGGAACACCCCCCCCCCCCCCCCTTCCTCCCCCAAGCCCATTCAAATCTCTCACCCTTTAGTCTGGGCATCTCCTTGGTTCTTTGTAGCCAGGAACATTTTCAAAGAGACGCAGAACTCAGAAAATGTTTTCCTTTCTCCTTCCAGGTATATCTACACTAGCCACCCTAGTTAAGAACTAGGGTGGCTAATGTAGTCATTCGAATTTGCAAATGAAGCCCGAGAGACATACCCTCCCATGCTCTAATATTTTATGCAATCAGCTATAGCGGTAAGCTGATTTCATACATGCCTGTCTCAGGTTAATTGTGCAAATCTTGGTCAAGCTTCCCTTGGTCAATCACTTGACTCTTCCAGAGATGGAAGGCAGGTAAAATGGACTAGAAAAGGCTGATGCTCAGATGTGAAGAGTATTAAACTGGCACATTTAGATAAGTAAGGTGACCAGTAATAGAAATTGCAGATAGATGGCTACTGTATCCTGGGCTCCATTACCAGTTAACAGGTTACCTGTTTACATCCCTGCAGCTCTATAGTTCCTGTCTCCAGCCTATGTCTTAAAGCCGCAGGCACCTGGGACAAGCCTTGTAGCAAGAAGCCCCCCTCACAGGACCCTAACCCTGTGGCAGGACTCTGACGGCACAGCTTTCCCTATCACACCAGCCAGCAGCCATTTCCGAGCCACAAGGCCCCCAGCACTCCCTGGTCCTTCTAGGGAGCCATCCCAGGATCCACCCAGGGGCACTAAATGCCAGGCCCCATCCTGATCAGGGGCTGAGGTCCAGACACTTTTGGAGTTGTGGTCTGAGGAGGAGTCCCTGAAGGCCCTCCACTCATGCTGCAGGAATGCAGACATTTATGGCTGCATGATCCAACACTCTGGCCAAGAGAAGTCATCACTCCTGCACCCTGGATCAAGTGAGGCGCAAGGTGAAAGAGTTGTGGCAGGGTTTTGCCAGGGCCAGCGCAGCTTCAGACTAAACAGCACCAAGTGCAAATCCTGGAACCCAGAGCCATCCAAGGGACTAAAGCATTCCAATTAGCAACTGAATTGCCTGCAGATTGTGCTTGCACTAATATAGCCTGTGCCCTTTGGACAGGCCTAACAGAAACTCATTCACTCCTCAGTTAAATTGTCCATGCTGCTAAGATTTTATTCCTACTAACTGTATTGTTAATTCTGCTGATGGCAAGTTTAAGATTATGTACTATCTTGGGCACTCCCCAGAAAACATACATGTAAGCCAGAAACTAACCCCATGTGTGACCTACCTTTCCTACTTTCTAGTAGCATGACCGGTAGAGCAAGATACCAGGCAATTAGAGCCAGGATCTCTAGCCCAGATACCCCACCAGCCAGTGTGCAGAAAGGAGGGGCACCTGGGCCCTTCTTTGAAAGAGAGCGAGGGAGTGCTGGGATATGTAAAAATTAATAGGGGTCTGGGATACTGATAAGAGGTCAGCCATAGCAGACATTGCCCTTTAAACATGTTATTCCCTTTTGTCCTGGCAGCCTTGAAAAATGGTTGCACTGAACAGTGTCTTGTTTTGTCCTCACACTTGTTCTGTAAAAACACTTTCAGGGTCAGAGTACTTTCTCCCTATAAGCTGATGACTAAGATAGTATGTAGTGCTGGTTTAACTAAAAACCTGTAAACAACAAACAAGGGTGAGTTTATTACCTGTTTATTAATATTCATTGTGTGGGAGTTAACATTAGTAAATAAGGTTTTAGGGAAAAATCCTCACCCCCACTTCTCTTATTCCCACCCACCCCAACCCCACAGCAGGGCACAGAAAACAGGAAGCCTCTAGGGAGAGGGCAGAAAGGGGGAGGGACAGAGAAGCAATCTCTGCAGGTCTCATTGGGCTAAGCAACCCCACCACCACTACCACTACTACTCCACACACTAGCAAGGAGGAGGGGGATTATGGGGAACACGTGTGGGGAAAGGACAAAAGAAGAAAAGCCAGCAGCAAGCTTAGTCACAACTGGGCTGAGAAAGTGAAACCAAACCCATCCCCATGCCACACACCTGCAATGGGGGAGTCAACCGAGTAGAGAAAATGCAAAGGAGGAAAAGGTGAGTAGCAAGGAGGAAGCCCACAAGTGCAAGGAGGGTCTGGATGGGCCGAGCAGGGAGGGACACAGCAAGCTCGATGGGGTGGTCTGCAGAGCAGGGCTAACAATTTCCTGGAGCTGGTGAGATGAATGGAATTGAGGCTACTGCAGCAGCAGGGAGAAACCATGTGACTGTAATTGAAGCCTTGTGTCTATTCCATGCAGGTTCAGGGGCAGGCTGCTGAGGAGTTTCCCTGCCTCTCTGCCTCCCCAGCCACCTTGGAACCTGCCTGAACCACACTAACCATTCCACAGCAACCCCATATGGCATTTTGAGGCAGGAAGAAGAGAGAAAGGGAAGGGAGGAGCAGGGCCAGCTTTGGGTAGACTGTGCCTTGTTTTGCCTTACGCACCAGATGTCTATGACAAAAAACATTATTTATCACAGAAGTACAGGTTGCACTTCCCTAAACTGGGAATCTCTGGTCCAAAAACATCTGATGTTCATGGATCAGAGAGCCCATGAGCCATTTGGCACTGGTGAAGCCGCATCTGGAGTATCACATCCAGTTCTACGCCCCACCCACCCCACTATAGAAAGGATGTGGACACCTTGGAGATGATCCATTGGAGGGCAACCAAAATGATTAGGAGGCTAGAGCACATAACCTACAAGGAGAGGCTGAGGGATTTGGGATTATTTAGTCTGGAGAAGTGAAGAGTGAGGGGGGATTTGATAGCAGCCTTCAACTTCCTGAAGGGAGGTTCCAAAGAGGATAGAGAAAGGCTGTTCTCAGTAGTGACAGATGGCAGAACAAGGAGCAATGGTCTCAAGTTACAGTGGGGGAGGTCTTGGTTGAATATTAGGAAAAACTATTTCACTAGGAGCGTGGTGAAGCACTGGGATGGGTTACCTAGGGAGGTGGTGGAATCTCTATTCCTAGAGGTTTTCAAGTCCCAGGTTGACAAAGCCCTGGCTGGGCTGATTTAGTTGGGGTTGGTCCTTCTTTGGGCAGGGGACTGGACTCAATGACCTCCTGAGGTCTCTTCCAGGCCTAGCATTCTATGATTCTAGCTGATCATTAGCTGGTTGGCAGAGCGCGGCTAGAATCCACCCGTTGCCAGCTTTGTCCACATATTTACTCTGCTGACACCATTATTGGACCTAACCATGCCAGTTACAAGATCAAGAACACATATTCCTGTTCATCCAGAAATATAATTTATGCCATCATGTTCCTAAAGTGTCTGTCTGCTATGTACATTGGACAAACATCTCAGACACTTCACCAAAGAATCAATGCACACAAAACAGACATAAGACTCTTACAGAAAGAAAGCTGTTGCTTGTCATTTCAGCCAGACTGATCATTCCCTCAATGACCTTAAAACATGCATATTGCTTCAAAGAGACTTTAACTCCAGATTTCAAGGAGAAGCTTCAGAATTGTCATTCATGCTTAAATTTGAAGCAAAATACAGGACTATGTAGCACTTTAAAGACTAACAAGATGGTTTATTAGAAGATGAGCTTTCGTGGGCCAGACCCACTTCCTCAGATCAAATAGTGGAAGAAAATAATCACAACCATATATACCAAAGGATACAATTAAAAAAAAAAGAACACATATGAAAAGGACAAATCAAATTTCAGAACATAAGGAGGATGCGGGGGGCAGGAAGGAGGTAAATGTCTGTGAGCTAATGATATTAGAGGTGATAATTGGGGAAGCTATCTTTGTAATGGGTAAGATAACTAGAGTCTTTGTTAAGACCCCCGCACAAAGTGTCGAATTTTAGCATGAATAACAGTTCAGAGGATTCCCTTTCAAGTGCAGTTTTAAAAGGCTTTTGAAGCAGGATGCAGGTAATTAAGTCACTGAGACAATGTCCTTTCTGGTTGAAATGGCAAGAAACTGTTTTTTCTTTGTGATCCTGTCTAATATCTGTTTTGTGGGCATTGATCCTTTGGCGAAGTGTCTGAGACGTTTGTCCAATGTACATAGCAGATGGACACTTTCGGCACATGATAGCATAAATTATATTTCTGGATGCACAGGAATATGTGTTCTTGATCTTATAACTCACTTGGTTAGGTCCAATAATGGTATCAGGAGAGTGAATATGTGGACAAAGCTAGCAATGGGGTTTGTTGCAAGGGAAGGTACCAGGGTTGGTATTAGTGTGGTATGTCCTGTGGTTGTTGGTAAGAATCATCTTGAGGGTAGGTGGTTGTCTATAGGAGACTATGGGTCTGTGTCACAGAGCCTTTTGGATTTTGGTATCCTGTTCCAGTATAGGCTGTAGTTTGTTGATAATGTGTTGGACAGGTTTAAGTTGGGGGTTGTAGGTGATGACAAGTGGTGTTCTATTGTTGGTTTTCTTGGGTCCGTCTTGAAGTACATGGTTTCTAGGTATTTGTCTGGCTCTTTCAATTTGCTTTTTTATTTCTCCGGGTGGGTAGGCGAGGTTTATAAATACTTGGTAGAGATCCTGAAGTTTCTGGTCTCTGTCAGTGGGATTAGAGCAGATGCAGTTGTATCGAAGGGCTTGGCTATAGATGATGGATCGTATGGTGTGTGCTGGATGGGAGCTGGAAGCATGTAGGTAACTGTATGAGTCAGTGGGTTTTCTGTAGAGGGTGGTGTCTAATTTTCCATTGTTGATTTGTACTGTGGTGTCCAGGAAATGGATCTCTCGTGTAGAATAGTCCAGGCTGAGATTGATGGTGGGGTGTAGGTTGTTGAAATCTCTGTGGAATGTCTCCAGTGTTTCTTGGCCATGCGTCCAGATCATAAAGATGTCATCGATGTAGCGTAAGTAGAGAAGAGGTAAAAGGGGACGGAAGCTGAGGAAACGTTGTTCTAGGTCAGCCATAAAGATATTAGCATACTGTGGGGCCATGCGTGTACCCATGGCTGTACCTCTGATCTGGAGGTATAAGTTGTTCTCAAACTGGAAATAATTGTGGGTGAGAACAAAGTTACATAGGTCTGCTATCAGATTGGCAGTGGTGTCCTCTGGGATAGTGTTTCTAATTGCTAGTAATCCATCTTCAATTGCTTGTAAGTCTTTAAAGTGCTACACAGTCCTGTATTTTGCTTCAGCTACACCAGACTAACACGGCTACATTTCTATCACTATGCTTAAATTTGACACTCTAATTATCTCACCCATTACAAAGATAGCTTCCCTAATTATCACCCCTAATGTCATTACCTCACAGAAACTTTCCGTATTATCACCTCTATGTCATTACCTCACAGAAGCTAACCTTCCCCCCTCATCCCCACTCTGTTCTAAAATTTATTTGTCAGCTTCACATGCGTTCATTTTTTTTATTGTATCCCTTTGGTATATATGGTTGTGCCAATTTTCTTCCACATATTGATCTGAGGAAGTGGGTCTGGCCCACGAAAGCTCATCACCTAATATACCATCTTGTTAATCTTTAAAGTGCTACATAGTTCTGTCTTTTGTTTCAGCTACACCAGACTAACACGGCTGCATCTCTATCACTATTCTAACACTGACATGGCATCATTTTCCTCTAGGAAAGCTTTTCCAGGATGATAGGAAAGAATCATGAGAAACAAAAGCCCCAGCAATCAATTCCACCATTAACAGAGATGTGTTAGTAGGAAGATGACCTAACACAGTTGCTGCTCCCGTTTTGCTGTTCGGTCTCATTGATTCAAATTGATCCTGGAGAAGAAATGGTTCCACTTGTTAGAGCTTGTTTGTGCCCTTACCTGTAGGAGTCCCAGAGCCTGTTCTTAAGGAAGTTTAATTTCCTGTGTACTGCTTGTGTTCCAGCTCACCCCATCCCATCAAATGCAGTTCATAAATAAATCATTTTGAGTTCAGGTCTTTGGGCTTTGCGCTCGCCTGTTTTGTTTGTTTGTTAACTGATTTTTAAGTTTTTTTTAAGGTCTGTCTGGAAATCAAGCATAGCAATGAATGCACTCCTGTTACACCACCAGGTCCAGGCAATCTGCAGTCAGAACTTCTGGGGTTCTCTTCCCATTTTTGTCATTGACTCGTTTTTCCCCCAGGGCTAGTCCCCTTGGACTAGCTGTGGCTCAGTCACTCTTTTGTGAACATCCAAGACTTCATGGGCTGCTTTGAAGTTCTTAATTTATGTTTGCCATGTTCCCCGAGATTATTATTTATTTATATAAAATACTAGATGAATGAGATAGTCCTTGCCCTGAAGAGATTATGGTTCTGGGTTAAACTCTGCCATTTAGATAACTCATGTTATCTACACTTAATTTATACCACTCAGGTTGACCTAGCTCAAGTGAAAGTGCCTTTAATATGAAATTCACATTGGCACTGAACTCACTCTTGGGAAACGGGGAAATAGCTAGTGGCTCTGTGCACTTCAGTGAGCTGAGCCACTCTATGAATTCTTCCCCAGTGAATTGCAAGGGATGTTATCTGCCATTTCTTAGCAAGGCTCAAGTGGCACTAACATATGTTCATACATCTGTATGGTTATGGTAACAGTTGAGTTTTAGCCTGTGTTCAGTTAGGCCAACCAATCTGAGTTAAAATCACCACCACTCTCAAGGAACTTTCTGTGTGGACTGGAGGGCAACAGTGAAGTAACAATTCAAAGGAACTTTGCAGTGAAGACAAATGCTGAGACACCGTCCTGTTTCAAGTGACAATGCAGAGCTGAACCAACTCAAAGGAAAAGGGGGATGTTTGGCAGAGATGTGGCTATAGGGAAGAGCAGGGGCTGCCCGTGCATATAGGCAGACTTGGCAGTCACCTAGGGCGTCGCATTAAAAGGTCACCGCCATTGAAGGCTTTGGATGCGGGAGGGCGCTGATCACGCATTCTGCCTAGGGGTCCAATTGCCCGCAGTTCCTCTCGGAGGAGGGCAGTTGCCCTGGGGCCCGGCAATTCAAGAGGGTTCAAGCCCTTTAAATTGCTGCCAGAGCAACACTCTCAAAGTAACAGTGAGGGCTGGCTACGACAGCCCTACCCCTTCTGCTCAAGGGCCCGCCCCTTCTGGGAGTGCAGTGCTAGGACCCCTACTTGCCTTGGGGGCCAGCAAGGCTGTTGGGGTATGTCTACACTACAGTGCTAATTCGAACTAACTAAGCTAACTCGAACTAACGCATCCAGACTAAAAAACTAGTTCGAATTAGCATTTTGCTAATTCAAACTAGCATGTCCACATTAAGTGGACCCTGAACCGGGGTTAAGGATGGCCGGAAGCAGTGCCGGCAGGGCATCAGATGAGGACTTAGAGCGTGGAGATGCTGTCTCAGGCTAGCCGAGGGCTGTGCTTAAAGGGTCCCGACCCCCACCCCAGACAGACAGTTCTCAGAGGTGCCCCGCTTGCAAAGCAGTCCTGGCTTGGAGTGCCCTGAATGCCCACACTGGGCACATCACAGCATTCGGACATCAGACCGGCTGCACTTGCTGCAGGCTGCCATCTGGGGAGAGGAGGCAATTGGGGGGCTGCAGGAGAGCTTCCACCCCCAGAAGCCCGCAGAGCCAGTCCAGTCCTTCTCATCGGGGGCTCGTACCGCATTCCTCCCTCACCTCCTTCCACTTACCCCTCCCTAGCCCCCCTTCCTGATGTACAAAATAAAGAAAACTTGTGGTCAAAAATAGAATCTGTCTTTATTGAACAAAACTCGGGGAGACTGGGAAAAGGAGGTGGGAGAGGGGAAGAGAGAGGGGAGGGCAACTAAAATGATCAGAGGTTTGGAACAGGTCCCATATGAAGAGAGGCTAAAGAGACTGGGACTTTTCAGTTTAGAAAAGAGGAGACTGAGGGGGGATAGGATAGAGGTCTATAAAAGCATGAGTGGGGTGGAGAGGGTGCATAAAGAAAAGTTCTTCATTAGTTCCCATAATAGAAGGACTAGAGGACACCAAAGGAAAGGAATGGGTAGCAGGCTTCAAACTAGTAACAGAAAGTTGTTCTTCACAAAGCAAAGAGTCAACCTGTGGAACTCCTTGCTGCAGCAGGCGGTGAAGGCTAGAACTAGAACAGAGTTTAAAGAGAAGTGAGATCAAGTCATGGAGGTTGGGTCCATAGAGTGGTATTAGCCAGGGGGTAGGAGTGGTGTCCCTGCCTGAAGTTTGTGGAAGGTTGGAGAGGGATGGCATGAGACAAATGGCTTGGTCACTGTCTTCGGTCCATCCCCTCCAGGGTCTCTAGGGTTGGCCACTGTTGGCAGACAGGCTACTGGGCTAGATGGACCTTTGGTCTGACCCAGGACGGCCATTGTAAGCTCAGGGCTCAGGGTCGGGGGTCTCAGTGGACCACCTTGATTTTCATGCACACCTGCTCCAGGGTGGCCAGGCTGGCAGCTCTCCTGCCCTAGACGGCCACTTTCCTGTGCCTAGTGCGGAGGTCGTGGACGAGGTCCACGATGTCCACACTAGCCCAGGCGGGTGCCCGCCTCTTGCGATCCCGGGCAAGCTCCCAGGAGCCGCCAGCCTGGTCCCGGGAAGAGGGGGAGGGCTGGGGGGCATCGGGTGGCTGGCTCGAGCCGTGCCAGGTGCAGGGTCTGCTAGCTGGGTGCTGGCAGGCTTGCACCTGTCACGGGCACCATAGCCAGCCCGTGCTCCTTTAAGGGGTCCTGAGCCGGGAGGGGGGCAATAGAGTTTCTCTGGTGTTGGCCAGAGTGGCCACCAGGGAAAGCTGGGGAGGGCTAGCCTCCCACTAGTTTGAATTAAGAGGCTACACACCCCTTAATTCGAACTAGTAAGTTCGAACTAAGCTTAGTTCTCGTAGAATGAGGTTTACCTAGTTCGAATTAAGCACTCCGCTAGTTCGAATTAAGTTCGAACTAGCGGTTTGCATGTGTAGCGCCTATCAAAGTTAATTCAAACTAACGTCCGTTAGTTCGAATTAACTTTGTAGTGTAGACATACCCTTGGCTTCCCTGTCAACTAGTGATAGTATTGTATAATTGGGAGCTCAATAAAAGCTTAGTCCAAGGGCAGCCCTGATTTCATACATTGGTCTGATACTAGTGCAAGCTTCCTTCCAAACCCAGCAGAAGACCTAGGAGCTCATGATGGTCCTGAAAAAGCCCCAGTTAGTCCAGCCACATTTTGCTACTCTGTCCAAAACAATCACTGGGCAACCAACACTTTGCATACAGTTAGGTTCAAGAGCCTCTGAAGGAGTCATTCATTGTTCACCTCACTTATGGTAAGACTGCTGTCTCCCTTATTCCTCCAAAGTTCAGAATAACCTTTATACTCTGGCTCCTTTTTTTCCAAGGATACAGCCAACTCCCTATATTTCTCATTTACATGACAACGATTTTCCTTTCTCCCTCCCTCATACAATTCTATTTTAGGAAATTCCCAAACTCCAAATCCCAGGCCTCAGAGGAGCCAACACCTTCTGCAGGATCCCAGACAAGGTATGTGTGGGGTGGCTCCATACCCCCACAGGGGTGGGGCCTCAGATGGAAGGGGCAGGGCTGGGGAAGTCAGTCCTCAGCGCTGGCTGGCCTATGATGCAGGACTTGTCCCCCTCCAGCCCTCAGAACTACACAAAGCATGCGGCACAGTACCCTGGCAGTGATTCAAAGAGCCCAGGGCTCCAGCCACTGCCATTGCCACTGTAGCGGTAGCCACAGAGCCCTGTGCCCCTTTGAATCTCCAGGCCTCAGGGCAGTTGTCCCCTTTACCTGCCCTATTGATGGATTTACATGGCCTTCCTGTCCCTCATTCCTTCTTCTGCAGAGCTGGCCTTACCATGAGGTGAACTGAGGCCTCAGGTGCCAGACTGGGGAGAAGGGGGCACCACTAGGACCCAGAGTATAGAAAATTGTATCTGATGCTGGTGCATATGTATTCTCTCTGCTGTAGATGCATAGAGATGGTGGAGTGCCATGAGAGGAGTAGAACAGGAAGAAGGCAGAATTGAGACCTTTCAAAGTTTGGGTCCAAGCGAGGCGGCATGGGAGCATCATTTGAGCTCTCTGCCTCAGGTGCCAAAATGTTGTGGGCCGGCCCTGTTCTTCTGTACTTGGTTCAGTTCATCTAAGAGTTCAGATTTACCAGCATCAGAAGAACAAGGACGTGAGAGAGCAGAATACTTCTAGCTAGCAGTGACTAGTTTCACTAACTCACCTTAGATTGATTAACAAAAATGTTTCCACAAACAGCTCCTAATCCCCTTGCTTTTTGGGTTCCCTCAACTCTCCTACTATAGGCAGAAAGTTCCTGCCAAAACTGCTTTTCCAGGCAAGATTTTTTTTTCTTTTAGTTCCTCTACCAGCCTCTCCATTTGAGCTTAGACTACTAGCGGTAGTGACGAGACGGAGCATTCTATTATTGCCCTTTTGGGGGGAGGGTCATTTCGGAGCACTCTTGGATAGGTACTTGAAAGGGTTAACAACTGATCTGGAAACCCTCTATTGGACACACTTGAAAAGAGAAGGAAAATAATCTCTCAGGGTATGTCTACACTACCCTCCTAGTTCGAACTAGCGGGGTAATATATGCATACCGCACTTGCTAATGAAGCCCGGGATTTGAATTTCCCGGGCTTCATTAGCATAAGCGGGGAGCCGCCATTTTTAAATCCCCGCTGCTTCGAACCCCGTGTAGCGCGGCTACACGGGGCTCGAACTAGGTAGTTCGGACTAGGGTGCCTACTCCGAACTACCGGTACACCTCGTTTCACGAGGAGTAACGGTAGTTCGGAATAGGACCCTAGTCCGAACTACCTAGTTCGAGCCCCGTGTAGCCGCGCTACACGGGGTTCGAAGCAGCGGGGATTTAAAAATGGCGGCTCCCCGCTTATGCTAATGAAGCCCGGGAAATTCAAATCCCGGGCTTCATTAGCAAGTGCAGTATGCATACATTACCCCGCTAGTTCGAACTAGCGGGGTAGTGTAGACATACCCTCAGTGTTAACCTTGAATACTCTGCACAAACCACAAATTCAAACAATCCTGGGAAGGCTGACAGGGAGGAAGAGATTCTAACAAGGTCTGACTTCTAACAGGGAAATGTATTATACATTCAATACTTTAGGGATTCTACTGAGAACGTGGAGAAAGGCTGGTAGTGGGAAACTATTAAATAAATTGCAACTCTTAATATTATTACTCTTGAGAAGATAGGCATTGGGATTTAGAGAGACGGAGGAGAGGATATACAAGTAACATATAAGCAGCACATCAGAAATTAAGCCACATTTAGAAACCACCTCAGGGAAATCCATAGGAAATGCAACTAGTTATAGCAATTAGGCAATTTTTGTTCAAACAACACTTGATTCATCATGTACTCCTCTCTTGCTAAATCTCAGCAATGGCCAATTCCACATTTCACATTGAAATGAAGTGCTTTCAAGCTAGTAAACCACAGCACAATACAGAATACATGTCAACCATGGGCCTTGGTGGCCAAAAGAGCTCATGCACTCACTGGACCAGGAAAATAACCAGGATTGGAAGGAGCCGGGCAGCTACCCAGGGTACCAACCGATGGGGGGCACCTGATGGCAGCTGTAAGGAGCGCGCGGCATCCCTTACAGCTGCCATCAGGCACCGTGTGCCCGGCTCCCGCAGCACTGGCCCCGCGGCACCCTTCCCCCCACGGCCGTGGGACCCTGCACGGCCCGGCGCATGTGCTAGCAACGCTGGCTGGGTCGGGTTGGGCAGCGCATACACCATGTGCCCCGTGGGTGGGCCCCGGGCTGTTCGCCAGCGGCAGTGGCCAGCCCACGCATGCGCTGTGCACCCGAGGGTGATGCCGCGTGCCCGGGCCCAGGGCGCCAAAGGGGCTCGGGCCGGCCCTGAACATACCTCATGTAACTTCATTGACTTGGATAGAGTTACCAGATCCAGTCATCTGTGGAGTAATGTTATCATAGAAGGATAGGACTGGAAGGGAACTAATAGGTCATCTAGTCCAGTTGCATGCATTTGTAACAACAGGTAGAACTGAACTTGGGACCTGTAGTGCTTAGTGCTTGAGCCAAAAGCCAGCTGGCTCTCAGCTAAGGCTGTAGAGCTCACTTATTCTTTCTCTCTGTAAGTGATCTAAGTACCACCAAATGGGACAGCGAACCACACCAAGAAGGTGTCTGGGTTACACATTCAAAGCAGGACTCAGTAATAACTAAACCATTCCTGATACGTGTTTATCTATCCTCTTCTGAAAATCCTCCAGTGATAGAGATTTCACAGCCTCCCTAGAGAATTGGTTTCAGCACTTAACTAAATTGAAAATTAGGCAGTGTTTCTTCATGCCCAACCCTTGCTGCAGTTTAAGTCCATTGCATTTTCTTCTGTCCTCAGAGGTTAATGGGAGCAATTTTTACTTTCGTCCTTGTAACCAGTCTTTGATTCATTTGAAAACTGTTACCCTGCACAGTCTTTTCTTCTCCAGACTAAACAAACTAATTTTTAAAATCTTGCTTAATGTGTGTGAACATGGATTTGGGAGTGTAATAGAAAGAAGGACTGCTGGCCAGCACCCAGTGACTAAGGGGTTAAACTCAGATAGCTAGCAAGGGTGTGGCAGGAGGCAAGAAGAACCAATGGGAAATTTGAATTATGCTGAAATTTGAATTGGTTATAGATACCTGGTCTGCTCTCCCTTTGCTGAATTCTAAGTTAAGAGCTAGAGGGCACAGATGCAGTACTCAGAATTACCATGTCCATAAGAATAGTGATAGAAATGTAGCCGTGTTAGTCTGGTGTAGCTAAAACAAAATACAGGACTATGTAGCACTTTAAAGACTAACAAGATGGTTTATTAGATGATGGGCTTTCGTGGGCCAGACCCACTTTCTCAGATCAAATAGTGGAAGAAAATAGTCACAGCCATATATACCAAAGGATATAATTAAAAAAAAAAAGTGAACACATATGAAAAGGACAAATCACATTTCAGAACAGAAGGGGGATGCGGGGGGGGGGGGGGGGGGGAAGGAAGGTGAATGCCTGTGAGTTAATGATATTAGAGGTGGGGAAGGGTAGATATCTGTGAGTTAATAGTGTTAGAGGTGATAATTAGGGAAGCTATCTTTGTAATGGGTAAGATAGCTAGAGTCTTTGTTCATGCCCCCGCGGAGAGTGTTGAATTTTAGCATGAATGCCAGTTCAGAGGATTCTCTTTCAAGTGCAGATTTGAATGTCTTCTGAAGTAGGATGCAGGTGAGTAGGTCATTGAGACAGTGTCCTTTTTGGACATATTGGACATGGGAGTGAATTTGAAGTATGGATCAGCACACATCGTGAATAGAGAGGAAAAGTGTATTTAGTCGCAGTCAGGGTATTTTTGGTTTGGTTAAACTTCTCTGTGTGAACCTATGCCTTCCCTCCCCTATTCAATATCTAAGATATGTTCTCTGTGTTTTGTTTTACTCAATTGCTCTGTAACACCTAGCAACCAAGTATGCTTTCTCAAGTATATCTTTTTGTTATGTTAATAAAATCACCCTTTTTAAAGTGATGATTTGAGGTTTGTGTCCTGGAAAGTCGCAGGAGGTCTGTCTGTGTATGTGTCTGCCTGACTAAGACTGAGCAGTCAGCTACCAGAGTGCAGTTGTTTTCACTTTGTTTTTCAAGCTCTCTTGTGGTGCAGGAGCTTGGGGATACCTCATTGGAAGAAGTCCAAGTGCTTTCTTCCTGGGTTCAAGAAGAAGGGGGGTTTCTTTTGTTTCATTTGGTGGTGGCAGTTATCCCCCCAAAAGTCAGTGAATCTATGACTCTGGGGAGTTTTCACCTATAGAGGCAAGGTATTTAAGGTCTCTTGCAGGCCCCCATCTTCTGCACTCAGAGTGCCAGAGGGGGGAACAGCCCTGACAGTGAGTACATGCACATCACAGGCTCATTGCAATGCACCAAAATGCATTTCTATAGAGATCAAAAACTTCATCAACCCTAAGAAATGGTGGCACGTGACAGTCTTTGATCTCATAATGGAATGTGTTCCCTGCGGACAAAGAGCTTGATTCAATGTAAAGATACACCTAGATTTTAATGAGGACCAGTCCAGGCCTAAAAAGACAAAAAACAAATGTTCCAAGAAAATGCTAAAGAAAGAACGTGTTGGATTATGACTGTGCCTTTTTGAAAATGGAATACAAAACAAATAGCTGCTGCAAAAGACTGTGTTTGTACAGCAAATAGCATAATGTAGTCCATGACTAGGACTCCTAAACTCTATAGTAAAATTAGTATTAAGGGGCTCTGGAGAAGTTTGAGATGCCTTGATCTCAAAGATCTCTTTGATCTTTTGATGCCCTTGGTAAATCCTTCACTACAAGATAATCATTATTAACCCTCAAATTTCCTAAAATTTACAATAAAATACACTTATTAAGCAGGAGGCATATGAGGAAAAATTGGCTCCACTTAAATGAAAAGATTGTAGTTGGTACCTGAGATTCATTACTAATTATTTGTATGGTACTACTTAGGGCAGGGGTCACAACCTTATGGCCTGCAGACCATCCCAGCAGGAGCAATTGCACAATACAGCCTGGGATTCCTGGTGGGCTAGAAAGAGGGGAGGGGGGTCTGTTCATTCTCTCTCTCATGCTCCACCTCTTCCCACCACCACCAGGCCCTGTCTCCCCCAGGGTACCCCGTCTCCCAAGAGGCATGACCTCAGGAATTACTAGGGGGAGCCTGGTATGGAGCAGCAGCAGAGATCAGGACCCACTATACTTCCTAAGGCTTCTGCCCCCATGGAAAGGTGGAGTGAGTGAGATCACTGAGAACACTCTACTTGCCCATAGCTCCTGCCACTATGGGGAGAATGGGGGGGCCTGACCGCTGCTGCCTCCCCGCACCAGACCCTCCCAATAATCTCTGAGATTGTGTTCATCAGGTGATGAGGTGCCATGGGTGAAGAGGAAGTGGTGGACTTTGGAGGATGGAATGGACAGTGTTGCAGTCTCCTGGCCAGATTGCACAACTAGTTGGGATTGGTCCTGCCTAGAACAGGGGACTGGACTTGATGACCTCCTGAGGTCTCTTCCAGCTCTATGATTCTATGAATTGCACCCGCTGGGGATGGCTCACAGGCCGTAAGTTTGAGACCCCTATTCTCAGGGCTCCAACTGAGTAGAGCCCCATTGTGTTGTAAAGATTCTTATTAAAAATAGCCCCATTGCAAACAGCATAGAATAAAATAATTCAGGCCTTTTTATGGAAAGGAAAGAATTTTGGAGACCTGTTCGTGCTCATTTCTTTCATTGCACTGAAATAGGAATGTGTGATCAGTTTCAAGAGGAGCAAGACAGGGCCTTCTAACAAACCATCAATAGGCAAAAATGAAAACCACTTTCTCTTTGCTTTGAACCTTACATACTCCCCGCATGCTTAAACACTTGGTAAAACCCAACCAAACAGCAGTCATCCGCATCACGTCAGGAAACGGCAATAAAAACATTTTGCAAAAACAGAAAGCAGCGATCACAAAATACTATGTACTTCCTTCCATCAGCCATCTCTAAACTCACAGGGTGTATCTAAACTTGGCAAGATTTTGCGCAAAAGCACTGCTTTTGCGCAAAAACTTGCCAGCTGTCTACACTGGCCGCTTGAATTTGCGCAAGAACACTGACTTTGTAATGTACAAAATCAGTGCTTCTTGTGCAAATACTTTCACGCTCCCACTCAGGGATAAGCCCTCTTGCGCAAGAATACATGCGCAAGAGGGCCAGTGTAGACAGGCACCTTAATTTTTTGTGCAAGAAAGCCTGATGGCAAAAATGGCCATCGGAGCTTTCTTGCACAAAAGCACTTTTTGCGCAAAAGCATCCTTGCCAATCTAGACGCTCTTTTGCAGAAATACTTTTAACAGGAAATCTTTTCCGTTAAAAGTATTTCCGCAAAATCATGCCAGTCTAGACACAGCCACACACTTTGCCCTTGTCTGTTACTGACAGAACACTGACTTACTGCTGCAGTTTCAAGCTACGCTCTCTTCCTGCTCTCCGGCAGCATGGAAATCAGGGCAGCTGCTCAAAAGGTGGATTGCTCTTACAATACATATGGGTATGTCTACACTACCACCCTACTTCGAACTAGGGTGGTAATGTAGGCAACCGGAGTTGCAAATGAAGCCCGGGATTTGAATTTCCCGGGCTTCATTTGCATAAAGCTGGGCGCCGCCATTTTTAAATGTCCACGCGGCTACACGCGGCACGGACTAGGTAGTTCGGACTAGGAGTAACGGTAGTTCGAACTAGGAAGCCTAGTCCGAACTACCTAGTCCGTGCCGCGTGTAGCCGCGTGGCACGGAGTCCTCACTAGCGGACATTTAAAAATGGTAGTGCCCGGCTTTATGCAAATGAAGCCCGGGAAATTCAAATCCCGGGCTTCATTTGCAACTCCGGTTGCCTACATTACCACCCTAGTTCGAACTATGGTGGTAGTGTAGACATACCCTATGACAGCCAGATGTCAGGGAAGCAGTGGCTTTTTCCAGGAATGCTTAGTTCAGGTCCTGACATTAGGAACTGTTCAGTGATATTAGAAATAAGCTATATTTAGGTTGAGTTCTACAGCCACTCCCCAAGTTACGACCACCTCCACTTATGAGCATCTGCACTTACGACCAAAGCGGTCGTAAATGCGGATCCGAGTTGCGAATGGCGATCCGCACTCACGAACAGCGCGGTCTCCATGTAACTTTATGGGATCTGAGTTACAAACACTTTGAGTTTCGGACCAAGTGTTGGTCCCTAACTTGTTCGTAACTCGGGGAGTGGCTGTATTATATCTATTTTAGGCACTTATCTGACAGGCTCTCATTATTGAAATATCCAGGTACCTCACTGTAACCCAGTAAAGAAGGGAGGTATTACCTTCCACATATTCCAGACAGGGAACAAAGACACAGAGAGTAAGCAACATAGCCAAGATTTTTAAGAAAGTCTGTGGCAGAATAGTGAATTGACTCAGACTCTCAAAAGTCACAGATAAATCAGTTTTAGCAACTGGATTAGCTTTCTCCTTCTAAAGAAGAAACCTGTTGGGATATGTAAAATGAATACAGGACTGGGATGGTGGTAAGGAGTTCAGCCACAGCAGGCATTACCCTTGGACATGCTCTTTCCCTTTGTTTCTGCAGTCTAGAAAATAGATAAGCACGCAGCTGCTCTACTTTGTTGTGTCTTTTGCTTATCCTCATTGACGCTATATAAAATATCTTCAGGGTCAAATTCCTTGTAATCTCTGTAATTTGTTAGTTTGTAGTATAAAAGCATTGATTCAATTAGAAATTATATAAATAGTAATTAGGGGTGGGTATAATTGTATTCATTATTTGCTTAGTAATATTCATTTTATGGGAGTCAACATTACTAATTAAGGCTTTAGGTAAAGTAGTGATACACATGTGAATTAACATACTAAAATAGATAAAAGGGTGTAATCAGCACCAGGTTGTTGCCACTTAGACATTGTGTTGAATGTTCGAGGTAAACGTGCATAGGCAATAAACCAATTCCTTTTACTTCCTCTGCTCGTGGGTTGCCTATTTCGTCTCTAACAAAACTTAGGCTGTGTCTGTTAACAACCACCCCAATAAAAGGGTGGTCCAAGAGTTCAGTTTGTTCAGTGCCCCATGGGTTCTTTGGAAAATCTGATCATTGAGTGTTACAGCTGGAGTTGATTGGTACTGAGCCCCTGGAAAACTGGCCATGTGTTTGGTATAAAGTCTTGTATCATTTTTGGTCCACAAGAAACACCACATTGGCAAGCCTGTATCTGCTTCCACCTGTCATTTTTATGGTCTTCTCATGATGGTATCACTGTTCACTTCAGCAGATACTTGCTTCTGCCTTCTACTCAGTCTTTGAGATGGCTGTTCTCATGCTACTTAGAAGTAGCTGAGAAAAATGAAAACCTCTGGTCTTCCTGGCACCACATTAGGCTTTTAAGAGCTATGATGTAAATATACTGAAGTACGACCCTGGCAGCAGAAAATGTGGTTGATGAGAAAAAAGTAATGGGCAGATAGAAAACTGAAGAGCTGTCTTGGTATGAGATTTCGATATACCTCCACTATGATATAAGCTGCAAAGACTATTTTTAATGAACTACGAAATTAAACTAGGCATCTGCAAAATTTTGCCTGAAGCTACACTGTGAGGGAGTAACATCATGTCCTCATAGACGCATGGTGTTTGGGCATCAGTAATTCTGCATCAGCTTTCTTTGTATTTCTTTGAGCCAAGGGAGACTTTTCCCATGTAATATTTGTGATCTTTGAATCAAAATGAACTGGGAAGAAGTATATGATCTCTGACACTGGGCTCCTCCCTTGCATTACCAGTGTCACAAATTATAATGCTTCACTTTTTCTGAGGCCTGGAAGTTGCCAGCAGGAGACTCCTTAATGCAGATTCCCATAAAAAAAACCTCTCATTTCAAATACAATTTGTAGTTTCAGTATGGAGGAAATGCTGTTGACAAGAGACCATGTTCTGAATGATGCTGGCACCCACGAGTCCCATTCAGTGGGAGTTGTAAGTACCCAATAACTGTTACAGCCCACCCCTTTCCTGCTCAGACTTAATTGGAGCCATATTCTACATGCTAACCAAGATTAATGAAACTTTCTGTTAGCAGACTGGTCAGGCCAGGGCTTGGCTCTTGGATAGGTCAGGTCTTGTGACATACACATTGTAATTGACTTTTGCATAATCTGCACCACTACTTCAGGCAGCCCAACTTCATTGGCATCCTTTGAAAATCCCAGCCCCATGGTTCCATGGTTTAACTTTCCTATTTGATGTGGAAGTGGATATTGCATGAGGATCTGAATCTGTTGGATCAGTCTGAGTTTGGTTTTACGGAGATAGTAAATCTGCATTCATAGAATCATAGAGCTAGAAGAGACTCAGGAGGTCATCAAGTCCAGCCCCCTGCTCAAAGCAGGACCAATCTCAACTAAATCAACCCGGCCAGGGCTTTGTCAAGCCGAGACTTAAACACCTCTAGGGATGGAGACTCCACTACTTCCCTAGGTAACCCATTCCAGTGTTTCACCACCCTCCTAGTGAAATAGTTTTTCCTAATATTCAACCAAGACCTCCCCCACTGTAACTTGAGACCATTGCTCCTTGTTCTGCCATCTGTCACTACTGTGAACAGCCTCTCTCCCTCCTCTTTGGAACCTCCCTTCAGGAAGTTGAAGGCGGCTATCAAATCCCCCCTCACTCTTCTGCAGACTAAACAAACCCAAATCCCTCAGTCTCTCCTCATAGGTCATGCACTCTAGCCCCCTTCTCATTTTGGTCACCCTCTGCTGGACCCTCTCCAATCTTTTTATGGGGGGGGTAGAACTGGACACAATATTCCACATGTGGCCTCACTAGAGCTGAATTAAGAGGAATAATCACTTTTCTAGATCTGCTGGCAATGCTCCTCCTAATGAATTGCGGAAACACAACTTCATTCTCAATGTGGCACGAGAATAGTGATGTTCTGCTTGATCAGATGCTGCTCCCTTTTTATCTTTTAATTTCCAGCCCTGCAAACAAATACATCTGCCAGTCTAACTGTAAATAGAATAATGGGCTATCCAGTCAGCAGGAGTTTATAACCCATTAATGGCTTTACACTACAGAACGGAAGCCATCAGCTCCGCTACAGCCAATCTCCTTCTAGAAGTAGCTTGCATTAGTATTGCATTTTTTTCAAAAGGCACTTCTCTGTGCTTTGCCACTGTTTGCTATGCAAATTTTGGTGTTAATTGCACCAAAATGAGAAGCATATTACTTAAATCAGCACACTTTTCAAATGGGCATCAGTGCATGTGCATATAATATTCCACCAGATGTTATTTTATTACTGCAGTTTAATATCTAACCATCTGCTTCCTTCTTATTTTGTCATGCTTTGTATTATCACTGGAACCCTTTTTTCTGTTACTCTGGCTTTTATCAACTGCATTTTAGGGTACATCTAGACTATAGGGTTTTGTCGACAGAAGTTTTGTCAACAGATACTGTCGACAAAGCTTCTGTCGACAAAGAGCGTCTACACTACACTCAGTTCTGTCGACAAAGCAAGCTGCTTTGTCAACATAGCAGTGTAGACGCAAGGACAGTTTACATGCAATAACGCTTTCTGTCGACAGAACTCTGTTGACAGAAGGTGTTATGCCTCGTGAAATGAGGTTTACCAGCATCGACAAAACTGCTGAGTTCTGTCAACGTTACGTCGACAGAACTCAGCGGTAGTGTGGACGCAGGTATAGTTTTGTCAACGTTACGTCGACAGAACTCAGCGGTAGTGTGGACGCAGGTATAGTTTTGTCAACGTTACGTCGACAGAACTCAGCGGTAGTGTGGACGCAGGTATAGTTTTGTCAACGTTACGTCGACAGAACTCAGCGGTAGTGTGGACGCAGGTATAGTTTTGTCAACGTTACGTCGACAGAACTCAGCGGTAGTGTGGACGCAGGTATAGTTTTGTCAACGTTACGTCGACAGAACTCAGCGGTAGTGTGGACGCAGGTATAGTTTTGTCAACGTTACGTCGACAGAACTCAGCGGTAGTGTGGACCCACACATAGACTGAAAAGCTTACCAGAGGCCAGCTCAACTCCACCCACAAACTAAGGAGGGTATCAGACCTTCCCAATCACTAGTTTTTTTCCCATGGTTATAAGTTCATAACACTCTGATTCTGAATCTAAGACAGTAACAACCTTTGATATCCAGTCTTCAGGAACAGGTAAATCAGGCCACAGGACAAAAAGTTTAGAAAAGGGCAAAAATGATTAGGGGTATGGAATGGTGGCTATATGAAGAGAGATTAATAAGACTGTGACTTTTTTCAGCTTGAGAAAAAGATGACAAAGGGAGGCTATGATAGAGGTCTATACAATCATAACAGGTGTGGAAAGTGAATAAAGAAGAGTTATTTACTCTTTCCTATAACATAAGATCTAGGGGTCATCAAAAGGGTAGCTTGATTTAAACCTTGATTTAAATCACACACAAAAAATGTTGATTTAATCAAGTTACCAAAAAAGCTAAAACTGACTGGTGTTTAGAGTGCAATTAATTTTGGAGTAAGCCCCATTGAACTCCCTAGCACTTCTGCATTTTTTTAGAAAATTGCCATTCATTGGGGGTGGTTCAATTATGTCAACAGAAGAGCTCTCTCCCATCCACAAAGAGCAACTACATGGGAGAATTTAGAGTGTTGTACGGTCTGTAGTGTAGACATGGCCTTCATCTGGAATAAAAGTTCCTTGTTCCAAATTAATTCATTCTTTCTTTTCCATTCTTATCTTCTCTGGGAATGGATTAAGTTAATTAAATTTAAGTTTATTTCAGAATAAAAGCATCACATGATGCATAAATGGAGTTAGTTGGTAATAGGTAAATCCACTTAAAATTCAAAGCCTACCTTATTCCAGATCTATTTTTGAGGTGTACACAAGCCCAGTGGTACTGACAGCCACACCAGGCCCTTGGGCAAGTTGGAGGGGGCCCTGTTCTGGATCCCCAGATGGTCCAAGGCCATTGGTGGAAGGGGTGGAGATGGGGCTAGGCAGCCCTCAGCACCACCCTCAGCACATGTCTCTCCCACCCAGCCTTCAGTGTTGCCCATAGCACACTGTATGTTGCAGCACTCTGGTGGAGATTCAAAGGGCTCCGAGACATTGCTGCTACTGCAGGTGGCAGCAGACAGGAGCTCCAGGTCCTGCTGCATCACAGTTGTCCCCTCCCCATTCCTCTATCAGTGGACTTGGACAAGCCCTTAGTTTCCTGGCCGCACATTTCCAACTCACAACTGGGAATAATTTTCTTTCTGGGTACATCTACATTACAGCATTAATTCAATTAACTTAATTTGAAATAGTTAATTCGAATTAAGCTAATTCAAAATAATGCAGCTATAAACAAAAACTATTTTGAAATAGCATATCCACACTGAGTGGACCCTGAACCAAAGTTAAGGCTGGCCGGAACCAGTGCCAGCAGGGCATCAGGTTAGGACTTAGTGTGTGGGGCTGCTGCCTGACGCTAACTGAGCTCTGTGCTTAAAGGGACCCTACCCCCACCCTGGACAGACAGTTCTCAGGGTTCTCCGCTTGTTTGTCTACCTCGATGAAGGACAGCAAAGTAGTCCTGTCTTGGAGTGCCCTGAGTGACCACTCTCGGCACATCACAGCACTCAGCCACAAGGAGCCAGAGCTGCCCCTGGGCACGCCGGTGCATCTCGTGACCCCACGTTGCAATCAGCCTGGCCGCACTTGCTACAGGCTGCCATCCAGGGGGTGCATCGGGAGGCTATCAGGATCCAGGAGGCTCTGCGGGAGAGTGTCCATCCCGAGGAGCCCTCAGAGCCACCTCAGTCCTCCCCACTGGGGGCTAGTGCCCCATTCCTTCCTCACGTCCTTCCACTTACCCATCCCTAGCCCCCCTTCCTGATGTCAAATAAAAGACACGTATGTTCAAAAATAGAAATGGGTTTATTGAACAAATCTGCAGGGGGGGATGAACCTCTGGGGAGACTGGGAAAAGGAGGTGGGAGAGGGGAAGAAAGAGGGTGGGAGAGGGGAGGGGGAAACCTGAAGGGAGGAAGCTGGAAGGGGGAAGCAAGGGGAAGAAGGGAGAGGGGAAGGGGAAGCTCAGGGCCCAAGGTTGGGGGTCTCACCAGACCAATTTCATTTTCATGCAAACCTGCTCCTGGGTTTGCATGTGGCCATTGGTGGCCAGGCCGACAGCTATCCTGCAATAGACAGTCGCATTCTTCTGTCTAGTGCAGAGATCATGGACGTTGGGGGCAACCCTCCCAAACTTGAATAAGCTCCATGATCTCCACCCTGAACCAGGAAGGCGCCCGCCTTCTTCAGCCCCTGTCATGCTCCTGGGAGCTGGCAGACTGCTCCTGGGGAGCGGTGGAGGGCTGGCTGCCAGTGGCTTGCTGGCCCCTGTTTTGGGGCCACTGGGTCAGGGGCCCCGGTGGCCACTGCTGGCTCTGGGCTGGCAGACTTGGAGCTGGCCCAGGCACTGTGGCCAGGGTCTACCCCTTTAATGGTTCTCGGTCTGGGGGAGAGGAGAGTTAGCTTTCCTGGTTGTGCCCAGAGTGGCCACCAGGGCTCCCTGGGAAGGGCTGGAGGCCCCCTATTTCGAATTAAGTGTCTACACAGCACTTAATTCGAAATAGCTATTTCGAATTTGGTGTTACTCCTCGTAGAATGAGGTTTACCAAATTCAAATTAAGTGCTCCGCTATTTCAAATTAATTTCAAAATAGCAGTGTGCATTTATAGACGCTATTAAAGTTAATTCGAAATAACGGCTGTTATTTCGAATTAACTTGCACTGTAGACATACCCTCTTTTCTTCAGCTCTGTCTCTCTCATCTATTTAGAATATAAATCCTATGAGCAAGGATGGTCTTTTAATATATACAGTGACTACCAATGTGCCCTGACCATGGCTGAAACCTTCTGACATGACAGTACTGAGACACTAATCAGAAGAATAAGGCAAAACCTAAGAAACAGAACAGTCTCACTATAGCCTCCCAAATTTCTTAGCTCCAGCCCTGACCTCTTGTTCAGGCTATAGAATATAGACTTCTGGTTTCCTTTCTAAAACCACAAGTATGACTGGATCCCTACTCACCCATGTCAAGACAAGTTGTTTTAAAAATCACCGCAACCTAGAAGCAGATCTTTCTCAGAAAAAAGCTCCCACAGTTGATTCCTGGACTCCCATATACGGAATATTTTCTTAATAAGATTGCATGGGTTAGATTTATATTGGTAAATGTCAATAAATATCTGGGGGTATGTCTACACTACAAAGTGAGTTTGAATTAACGGACGTTAGTTCGAACTAACTTTCATAGGCGCTACACTAGTGCTCCGCTAGTTTGAATTTAATTCGAACTAGCGGAGCACTTAGTTGGAACTAGGAAACCCTCATTTTACGAGGATTAAGCCTAGTTCGAACTAGCTAGTTCGAATTAAGGGGTGTGTAGCCCCTTAATTCGAACTAGTGGGAGGCTAGCCCTCCCCAGGTTTCCCTGGTGGCCACTCTGGCCAACACCAGGGAAACTCGTCTGCTCTTCTCCCGGCCCCGGACCCCTAAAAGGGGCACGGACTGGCTACGGTGCCCGTGCCAGGTGCAAGCCTGCCAGCACCCAGCCAGCAGACCCTGCACCTGGCACGGCTCGAGCCAGCCACCCGATGCCCCCCAGCCCTCCCCCTCTTCCCGGGACCAGGCTGGCGGTTCCCGGGAGCTTGCTCGGGACCGCAAGAGGTGGGCACCCTCCTGGGCTAGTGCGCACATTGTGGACCTCATCCACGATCGCCGCACTAGGCACAGGAAAGTAGCCGGCTAGGGCAGGAGAGCTGCCAGCCTGGCCACCCAGGAGCAGGTGTGAATGAAAATCAAGGTGGTCCACTGAGACCCCCGACCCTGAGCCCTGAGCTTACAATGGCCGTCCTGGGTCAGACCAAAGGTCCATCTAGCCCAGTAGCCTGTCTTCCGAAAGCGGCCAACCCTAGGGACCCTGGAGGGGATGGACCGAAGACAGTGACCAAGCCATTTGTCTCGTGCCATCCCTCTCCAGCCTTCCACAAACCTTGGGCAGGGACACCACTCCTATCCCCTGGCTAATAGCACTCCATGGACCCAATCTTCATGACTTGATCTCACTTCCCTTTAAACTCTGTTCTAGTTCTAGCCTTCACAGCCTCCTGCAGCAAGGAGTTCCACAGGTTGACTCTTTGCTTTGTGAAGAACAACTTTCTGTTACTAGTTTGAAGCCTGCTACCCATTCCTTTCCTTTGGTGTCCTCTAGTTCTTCTTTATGGGAACTAATAAAGAACTTTTCTGTATGCACCCTCTCCACCCAACTCCTGCTTTTAGAGACCTCTATCCTGTCCCCCCTCCGTCTCCTCTTTTCTAAGCTGAAAAGTCCCAGTCTCTTTAGCCTCTCTTCATATGGGACCTGTTCCCAACCCCTGATCATTTTAGTTGCCCTCCTCTCTCCCAGCCTCTCTCTTCCCCTCTCCCACCTCCTTTTCCCTGTCTCTCCCAGTTTTGTTCAATAAAGACAGATTCCATTTTTGAACACAATTGTCCTTTTTTTTGTACATCAAGAAGAGGGGCTAGGCAAGGGTAAGTGGAAGGAGGTGAGGGAGGAATGGGGTACGCGCCCCCGATGGGAAGGACTGGGCTGGCTCTGCGGGCTTCTGGGGGTGGAAGCTCTCCTGCAGCCCCCCAATTGCCCTCTCTCCCCAGATGGCAGCCTGCAGCAAGTGCAGCCGGTCTGATGGCCGAGTGCTGTGATGTGCCCAGTGTGGGTACTCAGGGCACTCCAAGCCAGGACTGCTTTGCAAGCGGGGCACCCCTGAGAACTGTCTGTCCGGGGTTGGGGTCAGGACCCTTTAAGCACAGCCCTCGGCTAGCCTGAGACAGCAGCTCCACGCTCTAAGTCCTCCTCTGATGCCCTGCCGGTACTGCTTCCGGCCATCCTTAAGCCTGGTTCAGGGTCCACTTAATGTGGACATGCTAGTTCAAATTAGCAAAACGCTAATTCGAACTAGTTTTTTAGTCTGGATCCGTTAGTTCGAATTAGCTTAGTTCGAATTAACTAATTCGAACTAAATTAGTTCAAATTAATGTTGTAGTGTAGACGTACCCGAGTTTACTATACACTACAAACTGATGAAAGATTGTTTCCAGTGATGACCATTAAAATTTATAGATAGGCCAAGTAAGAACACAGCCGCATGGGTTAGCATCAAAATGTCAAGAATGAGAGTCGGCAGCTCGGCCTGGGAGTAGCGAATTAACCACAGCTAAAACCCCTAATGGACCAGATTGCCTGATTAGCTGAGCAGCATTGCCAGAACTGCTACAGACTAAGCCCAGCAGTAGCACCTGGCCAGCGACTGCAAAATGTGTATACCTGCAGCTATGATCGCTCCTGTGCCTGTCTTGTTCCTAGCCATGCTCGAGTCCCATTCCTGACTATCTCCTGCCCTGCTCAGTTTCTGATCCCATCTCTGATCCTGGGCTCTTATCCCAGGATTTTGACTGGCTCCACCCACAAAGTTGAGCCACCCATGCACCAGTCTGTGGTGAAAATCCAGTGATTTAGACTTTGAAGTTAAGCTTGTTACAAATGGGCTATGCAATGCATAACAAAAATAGGTATGATTTGTTGATTTCAGGATATTTACTTTGTATATTTTGATGTGTGATGTTAACAAGTTGTGCTCTAATTGTTTATGAATCTCAACATCTACTGTCATTAGCTAATTGTCTGACTCCTCCCCATCCACTGCTTAATTCCATGCAACTGCAAAAGTGTACATTGGTGCAAATCTAAAACAAATGCTTAAACATAGGCCTTGATATTATCCATCAAAATCATAAATATTGAATTCTGCCAAGCCTATTTATTAAATATCAATTGTGAAAGCCAAAATATTAACGTTTTCTGGGAACAGACATTCCCCAAATGTGTGTTCAGCCTGCACTGCAGCATTTCTTCACATAGGGTGAAAAGGAAACAATAAATAGAGATGAGATAATATAATCTTATTCCTTTACACGTACATTACTCTAAAAGAGTGGTATTATGTACTAATCTTCTCGGCTCCAGTCCTGCAAAACTAAGCCTATGATTGAAAGATTGTGGCATTATGGCTCATTGAATTAAGTGGGAAAATTCCCACAGACATAATTAGTCTTTGAATCAGGACCTGAGAGTATAAATTCTTTGTGGAATAGATATCCCTGTGTGTTTGGATAGCACACCTGACAAAAGGGGGCCGCAGTCCTGCATGTGTTGTTCTTTAAGTACCATCATAATAATTGTACTAGGGGTGGGTAGGAAGGCTATTATAATGCACTGGGCTGATTTAATGACATCCTCCATGTCTTATATTGGTTATAAGTTCTTAAACTACCCTCATCTCCTGGGTGTGTCTGAGCATCTTCTGGTAGTGTAGTGGGCAACTTGACTAACATCTATATGGACTAACACCAACATTATAATGTGTTGGACAGGTTTATAGTGTGGTGATAGAAATGTAGCTGTCTTAGTCTGGTGTAGCCGAAATAAAAACCAGGACTATGTAGCACTTTAAAGACTAACAAGATGGCTTATTAGGTGATGAGCTTTCATGGGCCAGGCCCACTTCCTCAGCTCAAATAGTGGAAGAAAATTGTCACAACCATATATACCAAAGAATACAATTAAAAAAATGAACACATATGAAAAGGACAAATCAAATTTCAGAACAGAAGGGGGATAGGAGGGGAAGATTAATGACTGTGAACTAATGATATTAGAGGTGATAATTGGGGAAGCTATCTTTCTAATGGGTAAGATAATTGATGTCTTTGTTTAAGCTTAGGTGTAAAGTGTCGAATTTAAGCATGAATGACAGTTCAGAGGATTCTCTTTCAAGTGTAGTCTTAAAAGGTTTTTGAAGCAGGATGCAGATAATCAAGTCGTTGAGACAATGTCCTTTCTGATTGAAATGGCAAGAAACTGTTTTTTCTTTGTGATCCTGTCTAATATCTGTTTTGTGGGCATTGATTCTTTGGCGAAGTGTCTGAGACATTTGTCCAATGTACATAGCAGATGGACACTTTCGGCACATGATAGCATAAATTATATTTCTGGATGAGCAGGAATATGTGTTCTTGATCTTATAACTCACTTGGGGTATATCTACACTACCCCCTAGTTCGAACTAGGGGGGGTAATGTAGTCATACGGAGTTGCAAATGAAGCCCGGGATTTGAATTTCCCGGGCTTCATTTGCATGAAGCCGGCCGGCGCCATTTTTAAATGCCGGCTAGTTCGGACTGCGTGCTGCGCGGCTACACGCAGCATGAATTAGCTAGTTCGGATTAGGCTTCCTATCCGAACTAGCCGTACGCCTCATGGAACGAGGTATGTAGGAAGCCTAATCCGAACTAGCTAGTTCGTGCCGCGTGTAGCCGCGTGGCACGCAGTCCGAACTAGCTGGCATTTAAAAATGGCGCCGGCCGGCTTCATGCAAATGAAGCCTGGGAAATTCAAATCCCGGGCTTCATTTGCAACTCCGTATGACTACATTACCCCCCCTAGTTCAAACTAGGGGGGTAGTGTAGACATACCCTTGGTTAGGTCCAATAATGGTATCAGCAGAGTGAATATGTGGACAAAGCTGGCAACGGGGTTTGTTGCAAGGGAAGGTTCCAGGGATGGTATTAGTATGGTATGTCCTGTGGTTGTTGGTAAGAATCATCTTGAGGTTCAGTGGTTGTCTATAAGAAACTATGGGTCTGTCTCCCAGAGACTCTTAAAATCAGGAATAAGGGATCTTCCGGAAAAGGCTTTATTTTCCGAAAGATCCCGTCTAGACTGGCGCTTTTCTCCGGCAAAGCCCCGAGCCAGAAAAAAGTGGCAGCCATGTTCATGCAAATGTCGCGGGGGATATTTAAATCCCCCGCAGCATTTGCAATTCCGACTTGTCTCATTAGCATCCCTTTTCCGGAAAAGGGTGCCAATGTAGACACAGCCTGTATGTGTGCATGCACAGGTGCAGTTTAAACAGAGCCAACAATCATTTTCTGATGTTTGTTTTGCTTTGACTAAAACTTTTGTGCTGTAGAGAACTTTGAAATTCATTGCTTGGTGTAATTCCATAATAGCCAGTTAACATGGGTTCTGCACACCCTAATTTTGAGAGTCAAGCAATAAATATTCCCATTCTAATTGTATTTCCAGTCTGATCATTGTTTGCCAATAACAAACCTAAACTTTGGAAGAAAGAAAGGAAAGTGGTACTGAGCCCCTATCCCTGGCTTTATAGGCTCAACTAATTTATAAATGCCATGAAGCAGAATAAATATTTATAAACAGATGTGTCAGCTGTAATGCGATAAAATATCTTCAGTGGTCATATGGCTATATCAAATTTCATTAAAATACTTTGAAACATTAAGAAAATCTCTGGGGCTGCTGCATGGATACATTTGAGGGGAAAGGGAAGAATATATATATATCAGAAAGGTCCTATAGAGATAAAAGACAAACAGTTTTAAATTTACACTATTCTTTTTGCTCTTGGTTTGTGAAGTATAAGTAACCTACTGATATATATTAAAACTCTCTTGACTAACCCTAATTTATTGTAAATATTACAGCAAATCCATTGTAAACAGCAGCAAGAGGCTTTTGGGAACCCATTAATCAAACTAAACTGCTCTGGAAAATACCTTTGCTCAGCTTGTTTAACTAGGGCTGTGACTCCACACCGCATAGCTGATTTCAAAATATGCAATTTATTGCCATGGATGGCTTTGCTCAGGACTAGATCTAAATTCCTCTGGGTACTTTAACATATAGTTAATCAAAGCACAATGCCACTTCTATCATATTTACAATCTGGCAGTCAATTAGTCACTAATAAATAAAATGCTTTGGAAAGACAAATGATATTGCTATGTCTGTATCAATGTGCTTATAGGCTCAAAAGATTTATCAGTACCACTGGAGAGAATAAATATTTATAAATGAATGTGCCACTCATAATATGATAAACTATTGCCAGTCC
Source organism: Pelodiscus sinensis (assembly GCF_049634645.1). Lineage (NCBI taxonomy): Eukaryota > Metazoa > Chordata > Testudines > Trionychidae > Pelodiscus > Pelodiscus sinensis. Next base: position 21,477,666 of record NC_134725.1, on the reverse strand, counting down.
ATCACATAAAGCATCCATATTTTCAAGATGACATACTTTATTAACTACCTAATCATTTTTCAAAGGGTGTTTTTCAACTTTATTAGTCACACTTAACTGGAGGAATCTATTCTTATTTTGAATATATGTAAAGCACTAATGCCCAAAGGCCCCAGTCAGACTTTGGATTCAGTTGTGCTGGGAGATGAATAAACAATAAAAAGAGATTTGGGGCTTTGAATTTGCATGGGTTGGGGTAGTTGTTTTTGTTTTTAAACCACATCTGAGCACTTTGCCCCCAGACCTGCAAATACAGATGACCACAGACACGTAAGATTACTCCTGCGTGTAGCACCACCTAAAAAGGGGGAGAGAGAGACTATTTATTTCTCTATCTCTCTCACTTTGATACACACACTCCAATTTTTTTTTAATTTCAAAGTTACCAATGTCAAAGTTACCAATTTTGAGACTGGATATTTCATCAGCATGCCAAATATTTGGATTAATTCTAGAGCAGATTCAAAAATGGGCAATGACGTTTCTGAAAGAGTTACATAAAAAATTCTCCTGCCATTTTTTTTCAAACATTGTAAACTTCAAAACCTACAAACTTTATTTGTAAGTAGTCCTGTTAAGTGATTCTCAGTAATAAAATTAAGGGCAGGTGTTAGCCCTGATCTACATGTGAAAGGCTCCTTAATATGGTTACTTCTGGTGGGGGGTTTCCAAAATAGTCATATCAGAAAAAGTCACAATGTGGACACGCTTTTATTTGTTTAAAGACACCTAAGGATACATCTATACCTCATGCTTATTTTGGAATAAATTATTCCGGAAGAAATACTCTGAAATAGCTTATTTTGAAATAGCACATCTACACTACAGGGAAGCCTGAAAATTAGTCTGAAGCAGGCTTCCCTAATGTGGACGCCCCAGGAAGAACTTGGGAGTAATTACTCGGATGGCCCTGGGGAAGAGCTATTTTGAAATAGCAGCAGTGGAGCGTTCACACTACCGCTATTCCGAAATAGCCATTTTAGAATAGGCATTATTCCTTGTGGAATGAGGTTTACAGAAGTCAGAATAAGCCGTCCGTTATTTCAAATTTATTTCAAAATAACAAAATTGCTTTGTAGATGCTCGCATTGTTATTTTGGAATAACAGCCATTATTCTGAAATAACACTTTTGTGTAGACACATCCTTAGGCTATGTCTAGACTGCCCCCTCTTGCACAAAAAATATGCAAATGAGGCAAAGCGTGGAATATCACCATGCCTCATTTGCATAATCAATGAGGGTCCATTTTTGCACAAGAGGCTTTTATGCAAAAAGGAGCTTTTTGTGCAAAAAAAACCTCTTGTGCAAGAGCCGTTCTTCTTGAAAAAAAGAGGAAGAACGGTTCTTGCACAAGAGGGGGTTTTAGCCTTATAGTGTAGCTATTCTTCTTCCATACAGGAATACCTCTATCTTTTAAAAAGTGCAATATAAACCATTTTTATATAACTGCCCACATTGGGGGTGGAATACTTTTGTAATGATACAGGCCTATAGTTAAAACTATACAATCCCTTAGTATAGATGTGGCATTACTGTTTGCATGATGAGCCTGCTGTTTCCTTGTGGACAGACAATGATCCACAGAATAGCCTGGATATTTACAAAAAAGGGTTTTTTTTACTTTTATTTTATGATGAGTATCTGATTAAAAAGATAAAAATCATCTGCTCTAAGATACATTTCCACCATTTTACAAACATTAATATCCCAAAAATTGTATTTAAAGAAAAACAAGGGATAAATCCTTGGACTAATTCAATAAGATACCATAATACTCACAGGACAGATGGTTTTTTTGTTTACATTTGCATTCAGACACTATTTCTCTGGTTTTCCTGCCACATGGGGACTGTTCTTGACTAGTGCTGTTCTTGACTAGTACAGTGAAACTTGTAGATAAGTAGTGGTAACTGGATACTTTCCACATTTACAAAATCATTGTCATACCAATTAAACCTGATCAAATTTTAAATACTCCCTTGAATGAAGTTTCTAAAATACTTTTGTTATTATCCCACTCATTTTACAGTTGAATTTGGCAGCTGATGCCCTTAGTTAATGTTCTGTGTCAACATTGTCACTTGTCAAAGTATGATAGCATGATCATGTTTCATTTAACATTAACTACAGCAATACAGCTGTGCCAATTTATTGCATTAACTACAGTACCAAGCCAATGAATTTGTCATATACATAAATTGGAATGTTAGCGAGTAATCAACTACTTGACAACCCGATAAGCATAAGCTTCCCCATACTTTGCTGCCTTTCTATGAGAGGCAGGAAGGGTGGGGAGTGCCAGGAGCCAGTGCTTGAGGGAGCCAGCTTCTGTGAAGCAGTCTATGCCTACGGCGGGCCAAGGCTTGCTGTGGGCAGAGGCTGCTCTGGTAGCAGCCCCTGTCCCTGGGAGTCCCAGTAAGGAGTTCCCCCGCCCTTTCCACCATCACCACCACCCACTGCTCCAAGGTCAGGGGTTGCTGCTGCCAAGCAGCCTCTGTTCATAGTGGCTGGGGCTGGCCCCTGCCCATGGCCAGCCCTGAGCAATGCGAACAGGGGCTGCTGGACACAGCGCAAGCTGGGACCAAGCTGACCCGGCTTGCACTGGTCTGGGATGCTGCACCTCTGCATTTTAAATGTAGTACAAGCCTGATGACTCTTACTACACTTAAAATGGAGAGCCACAGTGCAGGGTGGCTCTGGAGCCAGCACAAGCCAGGACTACTCAGGCCCATTTGCAGCTGGCTCCAGGAGCTACCCCTACTGCAACTCTGCAGAGTGGCCCCTTAGGGTATGTCTACACTAGCCCCCTAGTTCGAACTAGGGAAGCTAATATAGGCATTTGAAGTTGCAAATGAAGCCCGGGATTTAAGTATCTTCCCATCCGGTCGCCATTTTTAAATTCCACTAGTCCAAAGTAATTCAAACTATGTCCATGGAATGAGGTGTAACAGTTAATTTGAACTAAGAACTTAGTTCGAATTACTGTTTCACTGCCGTGTGTAGCCACGGACAGTTACTTCAGACTAGTAGAATTTTAAAATGGCGACCAGACAGGAAGATGCAAATGAAGCCCGGGATATTTAAATCCTGGGCTTCATTTGCAATTTTGAATGCCTACATTAGCCTCCATAGTTCGAACTAGGGGGCTAGTGTAGACATACCCTTATTGACTAATAGTGTAGTTGATACAAATTGTATTGACTACACGATTAGCCAGATAACCACACTTTAATGTTCTTCTACATAAAGAGGACCTGAATAGCAAACTTTTAGGGGAAACTTGAATTCTCCCTTGTTCTTTGCTTGTAGCCTGTATATTCAATTAATTGTAGTATGTGCTTTTCTTTTGCCCATCATCAGTTCATACTCTGACTTAAGGGCAAAAAGAAAGTAAGGATATTAGAAGATAAATAGATGGTACAAACATATTGGGGTAATGGGATGGGGTAGTTGAATTTATATCTCCTGTGCTGATTTTCAGCTTGTTTCTTATTCTGTTCCATATCTCAATAGAATTTACATTGAAGTTAAGGTTAATCTTAGATTTTATGTTCACTACAAGAAAAGGTGCTTTTTAAAGAAGTGTTATTTAACCTACACAGGAGAGTTGACAGAGTCCCTCAGGCCTCTAGGCAAAGTGGGCAGGGGGGCTGCTCCATGATCCCAGAAGGGGTGGGGCCTCAGGCAGAAGGAGTTGGGCCAACAACAGTCATGGGCGATCTAGAGGATGCCATGCAGCTGGGATTCTGGTTGGCACCTAGGAGCACCGGGTCCTTTTGAATCGCCAAACTCTGGAACAGTTGCCCTCTTTTCTCCCCCCACCACCCATCAGTGGTCCTGAACCCATATTATTTAACACTTCTGAAAAATGCATTTTTTCCCCACAAAAAATGAACATGGAGCTGCTGTCTGCAAATTACTGCTCTGTATAAACTTGTATTACTGCTCTTCGTAAGTCACATGGAGAAGGAAGACCAAGATACAAGAAAGAATGGAAGACATGTTGTGATTGGTACAATCTATACAACAATCAATGAAGAGTCAAGATGTAAACATTAAGTTTCTGAGAAGCCACATGGTCAGCCGTATTCTAATACTGGATAGTCTGTTTTACTTTAGTTGCAGTATTGACCACTCAGTGTTATACCTCTATCTAGTTTGCACTACACGTGTTTGGGTTATAATGTCAGGATGCTCTAAGAAGGATATTTTTTTTCTGTGTTTCATACCCCCAAAATATCCAAATATACAGTTAGATTAACTGTGATAACCCAGAGGAGCCAACTGAGATCACTCAATTAGGGTGCACTTCAGGAAATGGGACAGTCAATCCTAACACTGGTAGTTAATCCAAGATTTATACTTACCAAGTCAGCATAAAACAGCTTCTATATTACCCTGTTGGTTAATCAGAAGTCCAAACAACATAGTCCCCTTAAAGTACCCAGACTCAGGCTCCCACCCAGAAATCCCTGTCAAATAAAATTCTTTCCATGAGCGGTTGGTGCAGCTGGAACTGGGGGAGGCAGGACAGCACACCGAGCATATCCCAGCATCCCCAGCCTCTGGAGCACTTGTGAGGGAGGAGGCACAGGGAGGACAGATGCTGGGGGGCAGCAACACTCTGCCTACAGCAGGAATTCTGGGGGCAGAGTATGGGTGGGGCCATGCCTGGCAATTTGGGAAGGCAAAGCCTTCACCCACTTGGGCTACTGCATGCCCATGGTTCTGCCAATCCCAAAGGATCAGATGCATTACCTTCTAGGTCTACAAATATTTCAGACTTTATCCCAGATACAATAATAGCCAATTCTTATGAATTAAACTAAATTTTGTTTAAAAAGAAAAAAGAGCATTGGTTAAAAGATCAATATATATATATATACAGACACATTTCATTTCTTGAGATTCAGATACATTTTAGAGATGGTGATTTTGTAGTTGCAAAAAATGTTTAGAATTTAGTACTTCGTTATAACGCAGAATCATATGTTTCCAGCCAACGACCGGGATCTCAAATCCTTATGGCGGGGTTGGTGAATCTTTTTTGGGTCGGGGTTGCTGAGCCACAGAAAAATCAGTCGGGGGCTGCACACAAGTGAGAAGCAAAAAAAAGAAAAACAAACCCTCAGTGATATAGTCTCCAACTAGGAAGCAGAAAGACACTCCAAACATTCCCCTTGAACATCTGAACTTAGGGAGGCCAAACTAGTAGGTTTTGTGTGCTCTAGCCCACAGAAGGGGGGCTGGCACACCAGCAGGGGCTCCCCAATGCTGAGGGAAGTGCTGAGCCTCGGGGGTCCAGATCCAGGCAAGCAGGAGATCGCATCTGGCCCCCGGGCCTTAAGTTCCCCACTCTTGCTGCTTTCCCCAGGAATATCCAAGCAGATATGAGACCAACAGGATAAGGACCCAAAAGCCTTTATACATTTGCAGCAGCCTCCTAGTCTGGGAGAACACAATAGTCTTTTGACATAATCTCCTGTTTCCCAAACATCATGGTAATTAATCCATTAAACATTTTACCAGAAACTTCAAAGAGAAATCTTGAGAGTGATATTATCTCACCCAAGGTTAATCTAAATGTTTGATCTCTAAATCAACAGTTACAGTGACAGACAGGAACTGTCTGTTTACACATGAGTAGCATCTATAAGTTATAAGTAAACACACTCATTATCTCTGATTTCTAACAATATAGGTTTGTACCTCTAAGCTCTAGTCTAACCGAATAGCCTTAATTACCATTTTCATACTGTTCTTGCATGCCTCTGTGGATTGTCTCTGGATCATGAGACTTGGTATTGTTTACCCTTTCTGGCCATGTGTCCTGCTTGGCACAAGTTTTGTTGCAACTGTAAGAGTAGTCACAATCATATATACCAAAGGATACAATTAAAGAAAAGAACACATATGAAAAGGACAAATCAAATTTCAGAACAGAAGGAGGATGCGGGGGGGGGGGGGAGGGAAGGTAAATGTCTGTGAGCTAATGATATTAGAGGTGATAACTGGGGAAGCTATCTTTGTAGTGGGCAAGATAACTAGAGCCTTTGTCAAGGCACTACATTTTATCGTCCCAGTGTTATATAATCTGCAGTAATCCGCTGAAGGTCATTCTTCGCCATATTGTTAGTTCCCACATGGAGAAGCAGGAAGGGGGAGCAATCCAAAGGTTTGATCAGTTTTGTAAGCCTCTCAGTCACATCCTGAATTCAAGCTCCCGGTAAGCAGCACACCTCTTGAGATTCCAGGTCCGGATGGCAGATGGATGGCTCTGTCTGTCTTAGGAGGGAGTCCCCAACCACCACCCATCGTCTTCTTTTGGGGATGGTGGTCGTGGAACCCCCATCCGTAGGACTATGCATGTACTGGAAGGTGTTCCCTTGCGGATTCATCCTTGTGAGGTCCCTTCCAAAGCATTCACCACCGTAGAGCCTGTGGAGAGAGCCTGAAAGCGATTACTTACCTCTACAGCATTGTGGGATTCCCGTGCTGGCCTTTTTCCCCTTCTAGAAGTTACATGCTGCCAGTTCTCTTCCTGGTCCCGTACTGCCCTCTCTGGCTCTTCCACCTGCCGTGCTTGCAAGATTAAATGCTGCTTTCTATCAAGGAAGTCTTCATCCTCTCTGATCGAGCGTAGGGTCAACACTTGGGCCTCCAGTCCTCTAATTTTTTCTTCCAAAATGGCGACCAGCTTGCACTTCGTGCAGATGAAATCCGTTCTTTCTTCCGGGAGGAAGACAAACATGGCACACGCTGTGCAGGTGACAACAGCAGACCTATCACCAGCCATCACTGCTGTCCTGGAGGAAGGATTTAAAAGAAAGCCAAGAGAACCTCGTGCCCTTCCCAACTCCCTCTCTAAACACCCTGTTAGCACTCACCTGGACCTAACACGTCACTCCTGATCCTGGTCTTACCATCATTTTATAGGAGAGTTTACTAAAGAAGGGTGTTTCCAGTATTAATGTCAGAGCCTCTAATTTAAAAATTCTGGGATAGGATTTTGAAAATACCACAAAGAAGATGTTATACCCCTGCCTGCTGCTGAATTTCAGCCTAAATATTTTTTTTCTATTCATCTTTAAAAATGAGACTGGCATATTGGGCCTGATTCAGCATCAGTCCTTGCACAGCCACAGAACTCCCATGGAAAATAGACGCTGAGACAGAGTACGTATACCCTGCACAGAACCAGGTGGTGTTAAATCTCTGTGGGTGGAGGAAGTGCCACCCTTCCACCCAGACTGGGCATGCTTGAAATGCTGAGGCAATATAAAAGGGAGTCGCTCAGCTCAACTCAGCTCATCTCATTCTGGAAGGTGGCCACTGGAGGAGAAGGACCTCTAGCAGGAACTCGTGAGCTTCACCAGTCAGAGACTCAGATGGTGGGACCCAGAAACCCAGGAGACTGCTGAGAGCTACCAGCACCAGTGCTGGTAGGAGGGTGTCAGAGTGGTGTCTCCGACCCAGGTGGGCTCAGAGTGTTTCAGTCAGATTCCCTGATGAGCGAGTGGTAGCTCATGCTGTTGCTCACAGGGCCCTGGGTCAGGACTTGATGGAGTCGGATGAGCCCAGGTCCCCCTACTGGGCTTTTGCCCCAACTTATTGACTCTGACCTGAGCTAAAAGGTCCCTTTTTGTTGACTCTGGCCATTAGGTTGCACTGCCCTGAACCAAGGGCTACCCCCAGGGCTGGATTACCCAATAGGCAGACTAAGCACGTGCTTAGGGCACCAGCAAAGCAAGGTAACCAAAAAAAAAAAAGAGATTTTACGGTATAACATTGTTTTTATTTTGAATTACATATGGGGGGCACCATAATCTTTTCAGTGCTTAGGACCTCTAAAGGTCTTAATCCGGTCCTGGCTATCCCTCTTTGATTCTAGCCATTAGGCAGTGCTACCCTGAATGAAGGGCTACTTCTCATTGACTCTAACTGCTAGGCTGACAACCCAGCAGCCGATTAGGTGGCATCTACACTGTAGAGTAGCCTGCCACCTAAGGACGAGTTGTATATACACTGCAATAGACGCTTATACTGAATCAGGCCTACTATGCTTTATAAATCATTTAAAAATTCTACCCCCCCCCCCACCCGAAACATGTTGGTTCTGGACAAGTAGACAGCATGCTTTAATACAGGGGAAGAACTTGTTATTCTTTCCAATAAGCTTGATTTTTAGTAACTTGCTTATGATTCTCATCTTAAGACTTGTCCTCATTGAGTTATTGATGGGAGGCTTTGAGGAGAGGATGGTGAGAGGGATTTGATAGCATCCTTCAACTTTCTGAAGGGGGGTTCTGAAGAGGCTGTTCTCAGTGGTGGCAGACGGCAGAACAAGGAGCAGTGGTCTCAAATTACAGGGGGGAGGTAAAAGTTGGATATTAGGAAACACTATTTCACTAGGAAGATGGTAAAGCACTGGAATGGGTTATGGAATCTCCATTCCTAGAAGTTTTTAAGTCCTGGCTTGACAAAGCTCTGGCTGGGTTGATTTAGTTGGGATTGGTCCTGCTTTGAGCAGGGGCTGGACTCGATGACCTCCTGAGGTCTCTTCCAGCCCTAGGATACTATGATTTTAAGAGGAGGTTGATTTGTTTAAGAGAATGGGGCCAATGGATCATATAAATATAAACCCCGTGTGTAGATACATTATACCAATATATTAAGTAAAGCATTCCGGGGCACCTTCTCCTGACCCCAGGTTCAAACCTGCTATAGGCATTGTGGGGGCAGAGTGTTGCTGCCCCCATCACCCATGCTCTTGGTGCTAGAGAGGCTGGGCCAGGCCACACAGAGCATTCTCCTCCCTTTCCCGGTGCTCTGGGGCTGGAGAGGCTGTGCTGTGCTACATGGCATGCGCTCCTCCCTTCGCCTCTGTGCTCTGGGGATGGACAGTCCAGGTCAGGCCAGGCTGGGCTGCATAGTGTGCCCTCCTCCCTTCCCTGGTTCTCCGGGGGGCTGGAGAGGCTAGGCTGGGCACACCCACCTCCGGGGCTGGAGAGACTGGTGTGAGTGTGCGCCCTGTGGCTGGAAGGGGGAGCACGCACATGGCATGCTGCCCCACCTCCCCAGGGTGCAGAAAGAGGTGGGGCCTCAGCAGAGGCCTATTTCTCTGCCACCTTGGACCCTGTTGCCCAGGGTTTACCCCCCTTGCCTGCATGCTGTGGCCGCTAAGGCACACCTAGTCGAAATGTCTGAGTCCCTTGTCCTCTGCTCTCCTCTTTCTCTCATGGTCCCTCACTCTGTAGAAACTCTCCTGCTATAACGTAATACAGCTCACCTTTCCTCCGCCCGCCTCACTAGATACGAACTTTTACTGCTTTCGGCTTCGCATATCACCATAAAGCGCTGTTCTCAGTTGAACCCCGCCACTCTCCTTCCTCTGTCCGATGACGGTGAACCCCACAACTGCCTTGCAAGTGTCTCTGCTGTCACCGTCCCATGCCCTGACCTTTCTGATGTCCCTCTCTCTTAACTCCGACCTTCTGTTATTCACTGACGGTTCCTGCTTTCGAGATAGACAAGGTCGTCTCCCTGCAGGATATGCTGGGGTATCACTCTCTGAAGCCCTAGAAGCTCCGCCGTTACCTTCTGTGACAGTGCAAGTCACTGAACTACTTGCCCTAACCCGCGCTTGCTTTCTGGCTGAGGGGCACTCCGCCACCATTTATACTGATTCTCGTTACGTTTTTGGGGTTGTACATGACTTTGGCACCCTCTGGCAAGCTCGGGGTTTCCTTCTCTCTGCTGGTACCCCTATCAAGAATGGGCCCTACATTGCTGCTCTCCTGTATGCAGTTTTACTCCCATCTGCATTAGCTATTGTTAAGTGCCCTGGCCACTCCACAGCAGATACTAATGTTGCTAAGGGTAATGCTGCCATAGAACCTTCCCCAGGTGCGTTTCTCTGTTCCCTTTCTGTTTCTGTACCACCGCCGTCCCTTTCTGACCTCACCCTGCTCCAAAACTCTGCCCCAGAAGCAGAAAAAGACTTCTGGGTCGCCCAGGGTTGCTCTCTATATCCCGATTCCCTTTGGCGCTCACCTACTGGTACCTTTGTGGCCCCCCTTTTGACTCTACCCATCTCTGGCCTCCCTGCTTCACGGTGTTTCACATGTCGGAAAGGAGGGGATGCTCTCTGCTGTAACTAAGGCAGGATGGTGAGCCCCACATTTCAGCTGTTTTGCAGCCCACCACTGTGCCGCCTGTACCACTTGCCAAAGCTACAATGTTGGCAAACCTGTAAAGGTAGCCCAAGAGTTCTGGGGCCTGCCCCAAGCAAGTCATTTTGGTTATAGTATGTTTATTTTCGGGTTGGATTGAAGCCTTTCCTTGTCACAAAGCTGATTCACTGTCTGTTGCCAAATGTTTGTTAAATCATATTATGCCTGCCAAAGGAATTCCTGCCACTCTGTCCAGTGACTGGGGTACACATTTTACTGGACAACTTGTTCAGCACCTGGATCGTGTATTACATGTCACACACCTGCTGCACTGCCCCTACCACCCACAGAGCACAGGTGCAGTTGAAAAACGAAATGGTGTGCAAAAAATAAGCTTGCAAAAAAAAGTTTTTTGTGACTCTACAGGGTTAAGCTGGCCAGCGCCCTTATCATTGGCCCTTATGGAAATTCAATCCACCCCATCCCAAAGACATAAATTAAGTCCTTTTGAAATTGTTATGGGGTGCCCTATGCGAACAATGGCTACCATTACTCCAGTCTCAGACTTGAACTTGACTCACAGTACACTCCTTCAGTACTGCAAGGGACTAATGCAAGCTGTAAGTCACTTCCATTCACAGGTTCAAGCTGCCTGGCTGACGGAACCCTCCTCGGATGCCTGCCACACTCTTGAGACAGGTGATTAGGTCTACGTACGACATCACCATCAAACTCGCCTTGGAACCCCGGTGGAAGGGCCCACATCAGGTGCTGCTCATTACCCAGATGGCTGTTAAGCTATCCGGCATAGCAGCATGGATACATGCTTCGCAGTGTAAGAAGGCACCACCCCCAGCAGACCAATCATCGCCTCAGGACCACGCAGAGTCAATTTTGACTCCAGAAGAAGACGTAGAGGAACAGTCTGCAATACCTTACAACCTACATTCACGTAAGGGTTGCCTGAAGCAGACGACGACCAAAAGCAAGGCCCAAGAAGAAGCAGTAGTGAGCCTAGTGCCTGCTGCCTGGTGGACATAAAACCGTGACTGCGGTTCCCTCAGTTGAGGTTGTCAGAACCAAAAGGGTCTTGCCTCCAGCATGTGCCTCTTGTGGGGCCTGTTCCTCGGCCACTGGTGTCTTAAGGTCTGGGGAATCCACAATGACAATGACAATTCTTTTACCAGCAAGTATGGATCACTCAGACCCTTAATATATCTAATTGCTGGGTCTGCAGCCACATCCCAGCCCACTCACAAGCTGGTTCCTGTTTTGGCAATCCCACTTAATTCCCCAGGCCTCACCGGAGGACCTCATCCTTTTAACAAGACATTGAACAGTAATGACACTTGGGAAGCAGTGGGAATAAATGTATCTAACTGGATAAGTGTGGAGGAGGGAAAAGGTCACTAGTATTGGGTGTGTAATGGGATGGGGCTGAATCTGGGGAGGAGCAGTTGTCTCCAGCATATTGTAACCAATGGTGTGTGGGATTATTCAAACAAGATTGGAGAATGACGAACTGGGTATGGGGATATTAATTTTTTCTCAACCTGGGATCAAACAGGGAAATCACTCTCATGCTCCCCTTACAGCCACCCTAGTGAGAACAGTACAATCTTTCAATGCCATGCAAATAACACCACTCCCCGTAAGGAGAATCACCGTGTGCCCTTCGAGGGATATTACTCCTCCTTTGTAGACACCTATATGGCAAAGGGGTACAACCAACCCTTCCCAGCTTTGATAGGGCATCAGTGGGTCTGCGGGACAAAAACCTATACCGTGTTACCAGTTAACTGGTCAGGTAACTGTTATCCTGCCCAACTTTTCCCACAATTCCAAGTGTTAGAGTCCTTCCCACGACAACGCCTCCGTAATTTTAGGCGAAAAAGAAGAGACTTGTCAGATGCCCAATGGTATGTGAATCACATAAGCCCCTTAACTTGGGAAGAGGCTATTGGTGGTTCCTTTATCACATTTGGGGGAGTAATACATCATGCAAAAAGGCTTCTGAGGTTACAAGCAGTAGTTGAAATCATGGCAAATGAAACTGGAGAAAGTTTAAGGGCCCTGGCCAAAGAAACAGGAGCGATCCGACAGATGGCCCTCCAAAACCATCAGGCATAGGATATAGTTCTGGCAGCAAAAGGAGGGACCTGTGCTTTCATTGGCAAAGAATGTTGTGTGTATATATACCTGACAATGAATATCTTAGTGAATTTGACAATTTTCTCAGTGAACATTTGAAAAATTATTAGTATTGTGGCTCAGGTAAGACCAACTTCTTAATATACCAAACCTACAATAAATTCATTACAGGCAGTCCCCGGGTTACGTACAAGATAGGGACTGTAGGTTTGTTCTTAAGTTGAATTTGTATGTAAGTCGGAACTGGTACATATCGTACCCCAGGTGTCCCCGATTCAGCTGCTGCTGAAACTGACTGGCGGCTGACTACAGGAAGCCTGAGGCAGAGCTGCTTTGCCCCGGGCTTCCTGGAATCAGCCGTTGATCAGTTTCAGCAGCAGCTGACTTGGGGACACCTGGGGTGCTGCCAGGTTGGTCCCCGCAGCGCCGAGGTGCGGTGCTGCGGGGACCAACCCGACAGCGCCCCAGCTGCTCTGTCCCAGGCGTCCAGATTCAGCTGCTGTTGAAACTGACCAGCAGCGGCTGAATTAGACATGCCTGGGGCAGAGCAACTGGAGTGCTGCTGGGTTGTTCTGGTAGCGCCGACCCTTGGCATGGCGGGACCAACCCGGCAGTATCCCAGCTGCTCTTGGGGATGCCTGGGGCAGAGCAGCTGGAGTGCTGCTGGGTTGGTCCCGCTGACTGCATCCTCCGCGTCTCCCTGATCTGCTGGGGGGGGGGGCGCTAGCTCTGCGTCTCCCTGGTCTGCTGCGGGGGAGCGCCCCCTGCGCCACCAGAGGCGGCGACAGTGGGGGAGGCACCCCGCACTAGCTGCACCTCCCCCCATTCATAACTAGGGGTCTGACTTAAGTCGGATTGACATAACCCGGGGACTGCCTGTACTATGATGGCAGAGCAGCTCAGAACCAATTCACTGATGAAGTGAAGGATGCCAAGTACTATTCCATAATAGCTGATTCAACACCAGAGGGAGTCATGTAAACCAATTAAGATAGGTGACAGTCAATGGTGAAGTTGAAGAGTGATTTCTTTGTTTTGACCCACTAAAATCCCACACTTCTGAATGTTTAGAGACAATGGTTTTGGAAATCATTGCAAATTTAGGTTTGTACATCAACAACTGTTGTGAGCAGAGCTTTGGTAACTCTGCAAATAAGGCAGGAAAATATTCAGGTCTACATGCAAGACTGAACAATGCAAATCCCTCTGCTTTATTCATTCCAGGTTCCAGCCATTCATTAAGTTTAATCTGTGGTGCTGCAGACACATCTTGTGAGGAAGCTACACTTGTTTGTTTTTGTTTTTGTTTTGTTTCCACATATTTGTGGAGTATGCTACAATCATGCTAGGAACAAACGAATGGAAAATATTTGACTATCAAAAGAATTTGTGACACCATCTGGTGTGCTAGTACAGATGCTGTTTTGGCTTTGAAGATGAGTTACAATGTTATAAAGAGAACCTTATAAGACATAGCCACATGAAATTCTAAAAAACCATGTGTGAAAACTGAAGCAAAATCCTTAGCAGAAAAGTTTGAAAAGTATGATATTGCTGTTTTTACTGTTTTATTGAACTATTTATTTCAAAGAATTAATTCCATCAGCAAATCACTGCAAAATTGATACAAATTTACTGAATGATGTATAATTATTAGCCTTAGTTACAAGTTTTGTCATGAAAATTTGAAATGACTATAGGTCCGTGGAAGCAGAGGCACTAACAATAACAGAAAATATAGGTTCCTCTGATATATCTGATAAGAAATGTAAAAAACCAGGAAATTATTTTTCGATTAAACTAGAGACAATAAAATAAATTTAAAAGGGAAAGAGAAGATCATTGTTGAGACCGTCAATGTTATTTGTGACACAAAAATAGTGCAACTGCAGACTAGAGATGAATCTTTAAAGAAAACTGTTGATTTATTTTGCATGTTTTTTGACAGAAGTATGGCTGAAGATGCTAAAAGCCACTACGGTAAGAAATTAAATGAATTCTACTGAGAGGACATAGACACAAATCTTTTTGAAAATGAAGTGAAACATTTTCATTTATTTTACTGAAAATGATGAGGTCTATGCTTCGAGATCACCAGTTGATTTGTATAGTCTTGTACATGATGGTTTGCAGGCCACCTTTGTTATACCAATAAAAGCAAGCAGGATATTATGAGGGGGATAAGGCAAAAAGCCACATTTATTGTAAAGGTAATAATAAAGAATAAAGAAAAGATAGAAGCAAACAACGTTGTTTAACTACTTATTCCTATCACTACTTAACCCTTATACACTATATATATATATATATATACACTCATTCAATCATTCATCCATTCATTCAAGTTCTGTGTATAGTTACCAGCCTGGAAGTTGCTTGTGGCAGAATACTGGCCAGGTACTCTGTACACAAGTGATGGTAGTGGGGAGCGAAGTCCTGATCAGATGCGCATCTGAAGCTCCTGGTGGGCTGGCAGCAGAACCTTGGACTCTAATTCCATAGTCTTTTAGTCCAGTTCTTATAGGAATTTCTTCCTATGCCAGTCTATAGGAATTGCTGCATCATGCTGATGTCTTCAGGGTGGCTGCCAGGTGCTCGTCAGTGATCTCATCGGGTGGACCTCCAGTACTTGGTTTTCTCCACTTGACTCCTTTTGGTTGCACTGGCACCTGACGCCTTCTTCAGCCCTTTGTTGCTGCTTTCTCAGGCTGGCACCTCTCAGAACCATTCATTCATGGTCCAAGCACTCTCTCTCTTACATACATTCCCTAATTAATGTTTCCCATACAGTATTTTGTATAATAACAACTTTACATATTCAAGAGTTGTAGTTACAAAAAAGTCACAAGTTTCTGGGTGGCATTTCTTGAAACATTCTCTGTCTGAGTGCTGAGTTAGTTACAGTTGCTTTGAAGAGAATGGGTGTCAATTATGTAACAATGCCCTTAATCAATTACAGGGCTTGGCTCCCTGGGACACAGAGAGGGGAGCTTTTTCTGGCTACATAATTATATTCTTAACAGTTCTAAGTTACATGACCTAATATTATATTCCTAATAAATTATATTCTAAAGGGGTAATAATAATAAATCTAAACATTTAACAATCTTAACAAATAATAATAATAATAATAATAATAATAATAATAATAATAATAATAATAAGTCTAACCACTTATATGCTTATGCTACTTGGACTTTAAATTGTGGAGAACAAATTATGGGGAGTCACTTCCACTTGGGGGAATCATTTTCAATACATTAATATGTTATCCCTACACCTTTCCAAATGTAGAAACCATATTGAAAATATTTTTAACAATACCTGTGACAAATGCTTCTGGTGAACGTTCTTTTTCTGTATTGAAGTGAGTTAAAAATTATTTGCAATAGATGATGCATCAGGAAAATTTGACAAGCTCAGCAATTGGTAATTGAAAGTGCTTCTTTACAAAATATTACTTAGGATGACTTAATTGATGATTTTGTAAAGAAAATATGTAGAAAGAAAGCTATCTGAATAAATATTTTTTTAAATTGAATAAGTTTCTTCAGAGGAAGTTAACTTTTATTTTTCCATTCATATGTCCTCTATACATTTTATTTTTACACATTTTTCATGTTCGCTTAATGCAAAACACAAGCTTTCATCTAGACCAGAAGTTCTCAAACTGCGCTCCGAGAACTCCATTCAAGTAGTTTGAGAAAAGGTTATTAAATGTTTTTATAAAGCACTATTATCCAAAGCACTTTACAATAGTTAGCTAATGGTACAAACAATATGGAAAGATCATGAAGTGGTCCACCGAGACCCTCAGCAATTTTCAAGCAGTCAGTGAAAAAAAAGTTAGACTACAAAAACTATCAAGGTAGCTCACTTTATTTTAATTTACTTATTATTATTTATATATAGGAGGAAAAAAGAATGAAAATGGGAGGGGCAGGAAGACTGAATGTTCTTTTTTCCTTGGTCAAATCCTTAGAGGGTCCCCAAAAATGAAGCTGCACACAGGGTCCCACTAGCTCTAAAACTGCCACTCTCTGGTAGTAATTTAAAGGATCCAGGGCTCTGTATGCTACTGCTAGAGCAGCAGCTGGGAGCACAATCTCTGGGCCCCAGAGAAGTTGTCCTTTTGCCTCCCCCTGTTTGCAGGTCTACACATAAACTTAGGATGAGGCTCAAATTGTCTGCCCGTGAACCTCAATTTCAGTCATCCTTTCCCAGCTGGATTAAATAAACCATGAAGGGTAGGGGTTGAGAAAGAGCTAGATTCTATTCTCATTTCTGCCACTGATCAGCTGGGTGACCATGGGCAAGTTGCTGCTGCTATCTGTGTCTCTGTTTCCCTTTGTCTGTCATCCCTACTTATACTATTAGCTATACAGGACACTGACTGTCTCTCTCATCATGTGAATGTGCAATGCCCAGCACAACTGAACCCTAATATCTGTTGGGGCCTTTAGACACTACTGTAATATAAGCAGTATGCTAATAATTAAGTCTGAAATAATTCATCAAATAACATCCAAGTAAAAATAAACTCAAGGAAATGACTGCCTACATATAGATATTCTTTGTACAGAGAGAAATTCTAGTTTCACCAGATAAATTATTCATAGCAAATTATGCACTCAGCTCTAGCACTTCAAAATTTTGCCACAAACATTTGTTTTACAAACTCACAGCCTGTATGCAAAGTATTCCTATATGGTTATCGTTTTTAATGCATAAATGCTCAGTGCTAAGCTAAAATTGTCTTCTGTCTTCTGCTGGCCTCCCCCAACCAGCCTATGTGGTAAGTCAAGCTTTGGAAATATAAATTCCACTTCAGTCTAACTATAAAATTGTCTATACACGACTCTTAATCCCCAGACAACCATCTTAAAAGGTTTCATTTCTACGATTGTATAATCTTGCAAACAACTCATAAATCCTGACAACCAAAGAAAGCTTTAAAGAGGAAGTCTGTTTAATTTGCAAGTTCAGCATGTCAGGATGATTGGTAATACACTAGAGTCTTAAATTCCCACTGAAACCTCTTTTAATAGCATCATACCTACGAATGTGTTATGCACATGTTCTCACTCATCATGACAGTAAGAGAAAATCCATTTGCTAACACTATATCACAGTAGCACTTAAGATCCAGTCAGAACTGGGCCCTCTCATACTAGATACTGTGCATGCACAATTTAAGAGACCATGCCCCAAAGACCTTACAATCCACACAGGTAAGACAGCAGAGGAGGAGGAGAAAGGAGCTATCATGTGCACTATACAGAGAAATTAAAAGATTTCCCCAAATCACACAGGAAGTCTGTAGCACACTTGGAAACATAATCCACATCCTGTGAGTCTCAGTCTCCAGTTTAACCACAAGATCATCCTTTCTCTTCACCATATGTTCAATAGGGGGCCCAGTTTTCAAACTCTGGTGCCTTATAATCTGATCACGAGAAGTTCACAGACACCATCACTTCCCCAAGTACCACAATAGGTTTTTGACTCCAAAGATGGAAATCCTCATTCAATTCGTGGGCACTCACACATTAAAACATTCCTTTCAAGACTCCTAAACAATGATAAACAACTGAGGCTCATGAGTAGGCCATACGAATGGCCTTCCATTTCAGTGTGCTGCAAGATTGTTGTAACCAAGATGGTCTCCTGGGATAGGATAGTTATGCTAACTGCTCTTGTGTACTTAGAATTTGCGGTATGTGCTGAACCATAGCAGCACTTTGACCAGAAGCAGAAGGAGCACACAGCTCTCACTGTCAGTGTTGTATGCAGGGCAAGCTGGAAGAGGTCTAGCTCCACACTCCCAGAATGGAAGGGGACAGAGCATCCAGCCCTCAGCACCACCTGGAGCACATCATGCCCCCTTCTGCAACCCTTACCACCACCAACAATGGACTCTGCCATGCCCCTGCCTCTCCAGGCAACCCTCTGAGCTGCCTGGAGCATGTCGTGTGATGCTCCAGTAACAATGTAAAGATTCCGGGGCTCCAAGCAACACTGCTGCTGCAAGAGCAGTGGCTAGGCCCATCAGTGTGCCTAGTTCTGTGCAGTCAGCACACATCTCACTTCACTTCGCATGCCCTTGTTTTCCGTGGGTGTCATTTCAGCAACACCAGTATGAAAAAATAAATTCAGACAGAAATCTGCAGAATCTGTGCACATGGGCACTAGTAAACAAAATGTCTCATGGGCCACTCATAGATCCCCGATGGGCCTCACATAAAGCCCTGATGGGCCACATGTAGCCCCGGGCTTCAGGTTCCTCACCTCTGCCCTATATCCATCTTACGAATGCAGGCTTGGAATTTGGGGGCCTAGCTTAGCTGCTCAGGTTATCTGTGTTCTCGCACTCAAGGTATGTCTACACTTTACGTTTTTTCTGGAATTTGAAGCGCAAGTGGTGTTCTTCTCCATGCTCCCTGTTGAAGGAAAAGGTCCAGGTATAGATCGTCGAATCGAGGAAGTTAATGCTTGGCTGCGCGGGCAGTGTCGGAGAGAGGGCTTTGGTGTCTACAATCGCGGGACTCTTATTATTAGGAAGAGATGGGATCGATCAAACCAAGAGAGTAAAGAGCATGTTCACGGGCAGGCTTCCAAACATAGTGAGGAGGGCTTTAAACAAGGTTGGTTGGGGGATTGTGACCAAAGCCCCGAGGTAAATGGGGAAGTCAGATACCAGGAAAAAACACAAGGAGGAACGAACAACAAAGGAGGACCCCAAATCAAATGAAGAAGGTAGGGTAATCAACTGGCTATCTAAGGTGTTTGTACACAAATGCAAGAAGCCTGGGAAACAAACAGGAAGAATTAGAAGCCCTGGCCCAGTCAAGGAACTATGATTTGATTAGAATAATGCAGAGTTGGTGGGATGACTTGCATGATTGGAGCACTGTCATAGAAGGGTATAAACTGTTCAGGAAGAACAGGCAGGGGAGAAAAGGAGGAGGAGTTGCACTATACATAAGAAAGCTCTATGATTGCTCTGAACTCCAATATGTAGAGGGAGAAAAACATGCTGAGAGTCTATGGGTTAAGTTTAGAGGTACAAACAACAGCGATGACATTCTGGTTGGTGTCTACTACAGGCCTTCAAATCAGGTGGATGAGGTAGATGAGGCTTTCTTCGGACAACTGAGAGAAGCTTCCAGATTGTAGGCCTTGGTTCTCGTGGGGGACTTTAAACACCCTGACATCTGTTGGGAAACAGGCAGTACACAGGCAATCCAGGAAGTTTTTGAAGAATGTTGGGGATAACTTCTTGGTACAAGTGCTGAAGGATCTGACATGGGGCCGTGCGCATCTTGACCTTCTGCTCACAAACAGGGAGGAACTAATAGGGGAAGTAGTGGTGGGTGACAACCTGGGAAGCAGTGATCATGAGATGGTAGATTTCAGGATCCTGACCAAAGGAAGAAAAGAGAGTAGTAAAATACACACCTTGGACTTCAGAAAAGCAGATTTTGACTCCCTCGGAGACCTGATGGGTAGAATCCCCTAGGATGCTAACATGAAGGGGGAAGAAGTCCAGGACAAGTTGCAGTATTTTAAAGAAGCCTTATTGAAGGCACAGAAAGAAACTATCCCAATGCGTAGCAAGAGAGGCAAACATGGTAGGAGACCTGATTGGCCTACGGGAGAAATCTTTGGTGAACTTAAACACAAAAAAAGAAGCTTACAAAAAGTGGAAACTTGGACAAATGAACAGGAAGGGGGTTAAATGTATAGTTCGAGAATGCCGGGAGGTTATCAGGAAGGCGAAAGTGCAAGCAGAATTGCAGCTAGCAAGGGATGTGAACGATAACAAGAAATGTTTCTACAGGCATGTTAGCAATAAGAAGGTGATCAGAGCAGGTATGGGGCCCTTACTGGATGAGAGAGGTAAACTGGTGATGATGTGGGAAAAGCTGAAATACTCAATGATTTCTTTGCCTCTGTCTCCACAGTCAAGGTGAGCTCCCAGACTAATGCACTAGGCAATCTAGTTTGGAAAGGAGGTGGACAGCCCTTGGTGGGGAAAGAACAGATTAGGAACTATTTAGAAAAGCTAGACATACACAAATCCATGGGTCTGAATTTAATGCATTTGTAGTCTACTGAGGGAATTGTCAAATGTCATTGCAGAACCTTTGGCCATTATCTTTGAAAATTTGTAGAGATTGGGAAAGATCCCGGATGATTGGAAAAAGGCAGATGTAGTGCCCATCTTTAAAAAAAGAAGAAGGACAATCCAGGGAACTACAAACTAGTCAGCCTTACCTCAGTCTCTGGAAATCATGGAGGGGATCCTCAAGGAATCCATTCTGAAGCACTTGGAAGAGAGGAAAGTGATCAGGAATAGTCAAGATGGATTCACAATGGGCAAGTCATGCCTAACCAATCTCATTAGCTTCTATGATGAGTTAACTGGTTCTGTGGATATGGAAAAGTCAGTGAATGTGATATACCTTGATTTTAGCAAAGCTTTTGATATGGTCTCCCACAATATTCTTGCCATCAAGTTAAGGAAGCATGGATTGGATAAATGGACTGTAAGATGGATAGAAAACTGGCTAGACTGTTGAGCCCCACCAGTGGTGATCAGTGGCTCCATGTCAGGTTGGTGGTGGGTTTCTAACAGAGTGCCTTAAGGATCGGTCTAGGACTGGTTTTGTTCAACTTCCTTATTAATGATCTGGACGAGGGGATGGATTGCAGCCTCAGCAAATTCGCAGATGACACTAAGCTAGGGGAGAGATAGATATGCTGGAGGGCAGGGATAGGGTCCAGAGTGACCCAGACAGATTAGAGATTGAACCAAAAGAAATCTGATGAAGTTCAACAAGGAAAAGTGTAGAATCCTGCACATGGAACAGAAGAATCCCAAGCATTGTTACAGGCTGGGGACCGACTGGCTAAGTAGCAGTTCTGCAGGAAAGGACCTGTGGATTACAATGGATGAGAAGCTAGATATGAGTCAACAGTGTGCCTTTGTAGCCAAGAAGGCTAATGGCATATTGGGGTGCATTAGGAGGAGCATTGCCAGCAGATCCAGAGAAGTGATTATTCCCCTTTATTCAGCTCTGATGAGGCCACATCTAGAATATTGTATCCAGTTCTGGGCCCCTCACTATGGAAAGGATGTGGACAAATTGGAGAGGGTCCAGCAGAGGGTGACCAAAATGATTAGAGGACATGACCTATGAGGAGAGACTGAGGGATTTGGGTTTGTTTAGTCTGCAGAAGAGAAGAGTGAGGGGGGATTTGATAGCAGCCTTCAACTTTCTGAAGGGAGGTTCTAAAGAGGATGGAGAGAGGCTGTTCACAGTAGTGACGGATGGCAGAACAAGGAGCAATGGTCTCAAGTTACAGTGAGAGAGGGCTAGGTTGGATATTAGGAAAAGCTATTTCACTAGGCGGATGGGGAAGCACTGGAATGGGTTACCTACGGAGGTGGTGGAATCTCCATCCCTAGAGGTTTTTAAGTCTTGGCTTGACAAAGCACTGGCTGGGTTGATTTAGTTGGGATTGGTTCTGCCTTGGGCAGAGTGCTGGACTCGATGACCTCCTGAGATCTCTTCCAGCTCTGTGATTCTATGATTCTATTTAGGGTCCATGTCAGCTCTGGCTCCATGGCTAGGCATGTGCTGTGGTGTCCAAAAGCTGGGCAATCAGTGCACGCAGTGCTAATGCTTTCCTGTCCATTGTAGAGGTAGGCAAGCACACAGCAGAAGCAGAGAAATGACTGTCCAGGGGGGTCCCTTTATGTGCATCTGTCAGCTAGACTTAGGCAATAGTAGTCGGAAGCAACTGCTGACCTAATGCCCTGCCGGACTTGGTTCCAGATGGCCTTATATACAAGATAGTGTCCAAACAATGTGGACACTATCTTTTGGAAAAGAAATCTGCTTTTTCAATGCTTTTTTTTTTGTTTTTTTCTGTGTAGATGCTCTCTTTCAAAAGAAGTTTTTCCAGAAAGAAGCTTGCAGTCTAGACGTAGCCTTAGTGTTCTCAGTGATCTTCCATTTATATTTCTCCTTTCCTTATAGGCTCTATGAATGTACTTTTCATGCATTTCTGTAAACATTTATAATGCACAAAGCAAGAAGAGTTTTGGTGATGCTGCTGCTCTTCTGAGAATGCATCACAATGGTGTGCCAAATATTTGTGAAATCACTTCAGTATAAATTGATGACTATGCCCTAACCTTTCTTTTGTTAAATAGGGCACTCTGCACAAGTTTTTATGCATGCACGTGCCAGTTCAGCCAGTCACTTCTCATATAACAGCTCATTCTCATGGTATTCAGGTTTTTTCTTTTTAATTGGGCAAATACTACACACCTTAACTTTCTTCAGGAAGTCCAAAGTCAAACTGCATCACAACTCTATTAATTGTGTGTGTGTGTATATATATAGCTAATTCCTAGTAATGAATTATATTCAGATTAAATTAACAGATACATTCTGCAAGCTCCTGATCTGCAATACAAATATGCAGATTTCTGATGAAGCTTTGATTCCATTTGAAGCTAATCTTCAAGGGCCCAATTCAATGCCCAGTCAAAGTCAGTGAAAAGACTTCCATTGACTTCAATTGGTTTTGGTTGGGGACCCAGCTGGACTGAAAGTACATGCATCTGAGTTTCACAAAATGTGTTTCCCCGTCATTTGTGAAATAAGGAGTCTGAAGAACAAATTAGCAGCAGCCAGAATATTAGTTAGTCCCCAAATTTCTTGTGGCCAATGGTACTTCTGAAAGATCATTGGTACATTAAACATGGAAAGGCTCATGCCATATGTTTTACTGACATTGGAGATGGAAGCTAAGACTATTCATAGGAAACAGTGGAGCTATGCCAGTTTCTGGTAGCTGAGACTCTGCTCTCCATTTACCCTCAGAAACAGTGACAAGCAGACAGGAGAGCATTCCTTGCATTGCACTGTTCTGTCCCACATCTGAGCTAGTGTGGACCCTCCTTGGTGTGAGAGGATTGGAATTCTATTACCCTTGGTCTCTCTGCTGAATCTGGATGCCAAACTGCACTGACTCAGGCCATACTTTCATGGCCTCAACTCCTGTCAAAAGAAAGCAGATCTAGCCAATGGCTATTGTTTTCCAAGAGTATGGCTGAATGTGAGAAATCCACCTTATGTGCATGCTGCCTTAGGCTATTAATTAAGTAAATCACTAAAGAGAGTTCAGAAAAAGGATTAAACATTTGTATGAATAAGAACAGTGGCTGCAGATACACTAATTAGGGAGAGACCAAAATAATTTCTTATGTTTAAAATATAGGTCTTTACCCTCTCCAGAAAGGGGCAACAGCAGGTTGTATTTAACTACACAATGCAATACCTTTATTCCCTCCCCACAAGTATTGCATCTTTAAATCCCCAGTCCTGCAAGCCTTCATGTGTGTGCTCAGAAGCAATCATATACATAAGGGCTTGCAGGGCAAGTGTCTATAATCTAAGCATTCTGCAGAGAGAAGCACCCACTTTGTGATGAACTCAGTGTAGATTTTCAAAGGGGGACACACACACACATTGCTCTCTCATGGAGACTTCACTTTTGTTTTTATCGTTTTCTTACTCTAAAATAAACGCATTCTAACTGCATGGACTTATATAGCGAGGCGTACATGTCACTTCAACTTACAATATATTTTAGAAATGTCTGTCAGTTTTTCTGTCTATCCATCCTTCCATGAGTCTATGTGATCAAGAGCTCCTCCTAAATGGTAAGACCTAGGACCACCAAATTTGATATGCAGATTTGACTTGTCATAACTTAAAGCAAGGTCAGGGTTTGGCTATGCCAGGACAATAGGATGTACCTGTAATTTGACTGTTTCTGATCAAATGGAAAGGGAGGGGTCTGGTAGGAGGGACAGTTATACTATAGAATACCACAGGGAGGCAGCAAGGTGTCAGAGATGGGGACTGGGACATTGGGCCAATGGGCCAACAGGTGCTGGAATGGAGAAAGGGACAGCTAACTACTGTATATTTCAGGGAGTTTGTCTGTTTTTGAGTCTGTCTGTTCCTCATCTGGGGGACATGCACCCCTCGTCTGGCTGCGCCCACTGCAGCAGCCATGAACAAGCACTTTTCACTTGATCCCAAGCTGCTGCAGTGAGAGAGGACTGGAGTTGTCCTCTCTCCCCAGTGCAGCCTGAATACTGAACCCTTCACTCCCAAACCTACCCCAGAGCAACAATTTAAATGAAGAAAAACAAAACATATTTGAGTTACATATCCAAGTAATATCAGGAAAATCTTCTAGTACTAGCCAATTAGCCCATCATAAGATGTGATTTTCAGGTCTTCTCTCCTGAGCGCTCTCTCTCACTCTCTCTCTCTCCTCCTACTGCCTACCCCCTCTCTCTCTCTCAGCTCTCCTCCGCCTCCTGCCTCTCTCTCCGTCTCTTTCTTTCTCTTTTCCCTCTCCTGCCTCTCACTCTCCCTTTCTATTCTCCTCCTCCTCCTGCCTCTCTCTCCCCTCCATCTCTCCCTGCTCCCCTTCTCCTTCTCCTTCCCTCCTGCCATGGCGCTTCACTGAGTGCTGCCTGCTCAGCCAGGCTGCCGCGAGGGAGGGGGCGGGGCAGTGACATACACGGTTAGGGGTTGGGGCCATGTACGTCATCGTCCTCCCTTCCCCTCCCACTGTGGGGGAGCCCAAACAGCCCCTTGTGCTGCTGGCTCCCCCGGTGGCCTGGCTGAGGGACGCAGCACTCAGCTGAGTGCCACAGCAGGAGGAGAAGGGGGGTGGTGATGTACACAGCCCCACCCCCTGGCCATGTACGTCACCACTCGCCCCTTCCCCTCCCTCTGTGGTGGCTTGGCTGAGTGTTGTGCACTCAGCCAGGCCACCACGGGGGAGGAGAGGTGGGGCGCTGATGTACACGGCCAGGGGTGGGGCTGTCTATGTCATCGCCCCCCCCCACAATGGCCTAGCTGAGGAGCGCACCACTCAGCGCCTCGGTGGGAGGAGGAAGAGGGGGGCAGTAACGTACACGGCCCCACCCCCTGGCCATGTACGTCAGCATCCCACCCTCCTTCCCATCGCACTGGGGCTCAGCTGAACGGCGCAGCACCAGCGCCACTCAGCTGCGCTGCGGTGGGAGAGCAAGCAGTGGCAAGTGGCCATTTGGGGTCCACGCTCCCCATGCATGGGGAGCACGGACCCCAAATGGCCACTTGCCAACTGGGGCCCAGCTGAGTGGCGCTCCCACTGGGGCTAGGGTTACAAGGTGCCCAGTTTTCTACCAGACAGTCCAGTATTTGCACCGTCTGTCCGGTAGAAAAATTCAGAAAATACCGGACATGTGCAATGTGAAATGTGCAATGTCTGGTATTTTGTGAATTTCCGGCTGGGCACTGGAGGGAAGCCTGGCAGGGGTGGGGGAGTGACCGGGAGGTGGAGCGCAATTGGCTTTGGGAGCCTTGTGGTCGGGCGCAAAAGCCAGGTGGGGCGGGGTGACATTCCAGCTGACATTTGGATTCCAGCTGACATTAATAGAAGCTCTAGGTCCACTCCAGCTGTCTGTCTGTGCCTCTTTCACACTAACCAGAGATCACTTCTGAATACATTGTCTTAATTCTTTTAGCACAGTACTGGAGAAAGTGGTGTCAGATAAATAACAGGAACTTCCAAGAGAAACTGCAGAGCTACAATTCATTTGCAAATTTGACACTATCAATTTTGGATTAAACAAAGACTGTGATTGGCTAGACAACTACAAAAGAAGTTTCTTCTCTCTTGGTGTTCACATCTCCAGATCAGCTGCTAGAAGTGGGCCACATCCTCCCTGACTGAATTCACCTTGTTATCTCTGGCCTTCCTCTTGATGGATACACCTCTCTTTTCATGTGCCTGTATATTTAAACCTGCCTCTGGAATTTCCACTACATGCATCTGACAAAGTGGGTCTGCCCACGAAAGCTTCTGCTCCAATAAATCTGTTAGTCTATAAGGTGCCACAGGACTTCTCGTTGTTTATGAAGATTCAGACCAACGCTGCTACTCCTGTGATACTTCCCAGATAAATAGACACACATGATTAATTTTTGATTAAGGAACACTGAATTAAAGGGGAAAAAAACCTGTTGTCTTCATTCTAGGATGCAGATGAACACCTTTTAGAAGATGAGAAAAAAGCACCTCAACTAACTAAAATTCACATTGCCTGAAATAAGCAAGACTGCCTTTCAGATGTATACTTCAGACAGAAAATGAAACGTAGCTAACCAGTGTCTGATTTGACGTGGCTTGCAGCTGTAAGGCAAAGTGATTGTTCTATTCCCCCTCTTCCTCCCTCCTCTCAGGCAACCACACAAGATTTTCTTGGTGTTATCTTTGTTTTTCTATAAGTCTTTGAAAACCATCTGTAGAGATTCATAAAGGGTATTTGTGTTTTAAGAAAACTGCAAAAAGCGATCTCTACTGAACAGATGGAAATAAATCCAAAAGTTTACCAGGATGCAGAAATATAGCAACACTTGGAAAATACCAGATATGAATGAGTAGACAGGTTGTCTGCCATTTTCTTTACACTGTGCTTATGCATCTATTTTCCCTCACTTCGTGCAGTGGCCAACATAGTCTGGTCATGTTAGTTTTTTGTTTCTCTTTCACTGTTTCAAAGACTATAAAATATTTCCCTCAGATGTCCTTGCTATTTTGGATCAGCCCTCCCTTTGCATGTCATTTTACAGGAATTGTTCTGCTTATTGTCAGTGTCCGCTCACCAGTCGAAAGTGTCTAAATGCAGCCACTTTTGAAGTGTATTGTATGTGGCAGCAAAGAGCTCCAATTTTTCATGGAATGCCAAAACATTTATGAACAGATAAATCGGGGAGCAAGTTGCTACATAATAGATATCAATCCAACAGACAAAGGATTTTGTTTTTCTTTTGGGTGATGTTTTGACACATTTCAAAGAAGTTCAGGATTGTTTACTCAGTAGCATTCTTTCATGGGGGGCACAAAAAGGCATGAAATTATGTGTTTTACTGGATTGCGTGGGTATTAATCAGATTTCCTGAACGTACCAGCAAAATCCCCCAAAAGAAAAACCTAAAATAAAAAGTCCCCAGTTTTTAAAATATTAACCTTGATTTTCAGATCTAGGCTGATTTTATCAGTGGGTTATTATTAGTCACCTCTTGTGTGTGCACATGCAAGAGGGGCTTCTATGCTACTAGTGAAAACCATTTGTCCTATTTTACACCAATCAGCTACATCTATACTGGCATGAATTTCCAAAAACGCTTTTAACGGAAAAGTTTTCCATTAAAAGCATTTTCTGAAAAGTGCGTCTAGATTGGCAGGATGCTTTTCCGCAAAACTACTTTTTGCGGAAAAGCGTCCATGGCCAATGTAGACGCGGTTTTCCGCAAAAAAGCCCTGATCGCCTTTTTCACGATCGGGGCTTTTTTGTGGAAAACAGTACTATGCTGTCTACATTGGCCCTTTTGCACAAAAGTCTTTCGGAAAAAGACTTTTGCCCAAACGGGAGCAGCATAGTTTTTCCGGAAAAGCACTGATGATTTTACATGAGATCATCAGTGTTTTTCCGGAAATTCAAGCAGCCAGTGTAGACAGCTGGCAAGTTTTTCCGGAAAAACTGCTGATTTTCCGAAAAAACTTGCCAGTCTAGACACAGCCAATCATGTATAGAATCATCAGACTGGAAGGAACCCTGAGAAGTCATCAGATCTATTCCCCTGTTCAAAGCACAGCTCTAAGCACAAATTGCACCCTGTCCTTGGTTATATCTTCACTATTAAAAAGTTGTGTTTTTCATTGAGTAAAAACTACATGTGCTTTGTCTTCATTAACAGCTTATATAATGAGTCTCAACCAACCCCAACCATCAAAATGCAGATCTAGTGTCTTTCTCAAAGACTACTAGGAAGAATCAGCAGCTTTTATTCTTGGGCCAGCAAACCAATATAGACTCACGGCATCCCTGGGCATGGTAAGGGGCCTTAGTTGTGCCTCCCAGAAGGGCAAGGTCACCAGTGGAATGGGTAGGGCAGCCAGCCCCCAGCACTACCTAAACCATGCCCCCCGTCCCTCCCTTAGTGCCATCCATAGCATGCTGCCTGACGCTCTGTAGCATACCACACAGGGTTCCAGTGGTGAGTCAGAGAGGTCCAAGGGTCCCAGCTGCCACTGCTGATACTGCAGCAGCTGGTGGCTCAGCCTTCTTTGAATCACCAAGCCCCAGGGCAACCACCCTCTTTGCCTCCCCCATCAGCAAGCCTGCTCTGGAGCTCTCTATTTCTGCAGACCATTTGCTTCTGATCTGTTTCTCACACTACTTAAGAGGGCCACTAAAACTGTAGTTTTGCCTATTTAGGCTTTGTCTGCACTGGCAATTGACCAGCAGAAGCCTTCTTGCTCACAGGTGTTTAACCCTTTCGTCTGCAGAATGACAAAAGCTTTGTTGTGGCAAGTATGGTGTAAACAGTGTTTTATCAGCAGGTGTGCACTCCTGCTGACAAAGTCAGTGTTCCTTCTAGGAGTGAATGTTTTTTGTCCACAAAAGTGCTGACAGATTTTACACTTTCTGATTATAGTGATATGACAGTGTTGACACAACCCTGTCACTAAAAGCTGTGTAATGTAGTTGTATCCTTAGACTGCCAGCTGTTTGGGAGAAGGACCGTTTCTTATTGTGTGTTTGTACATCTGCTAGCACCACAGGGTACCAAGCTTGGCTGGAGTTTCCAAATTCTATTACAATTAAAAGGGACAAGAAGGGGCTAGGTCAGAAAAAGCAAAGATGAGGAGACTTCCTCATAATGCTCTTTGCCCATACACAGCAATCCCTTATCCCAGTGATGTGGATTTTTCAGAAGTGCTCAGCGACCAAGTCTGATGCTATGAACATCAATTGGTTTCACCTTTGATGTCAGTGAGAGCAGAATAGGCTGATGCTGGAAACTTTTAAAAAAATTAAGCTCATTCTTAATTCTCAAAGGTGCAATAGATGCAATTTCTTTATGTCTTTTATTTCCAGAGTATGTTAACCCTGCAATACTACCTGGCTTTTATACAGTGTTTTACAGAAGACCTTAACATTTATGAAGGACACCAGTATGAGTATCTCCCATTTTACAGATAAAGCACATAGAGAGGAATTGACTTGCCCAAGGTCATACAGCAGGCAATAACAGCTTAGGAACAGAATGTACATTATTTCTAGCCCATACAGGATAGGGATGTTAGATATTGTATAACTGAATAATCTGTAGACACATCTACTTTTTGCAGTTACACAACTTTTTGATAGTCCACAGGGACAGGACTGACAGCCAGTAAGCTCCCAGCCTCATTTTCAGGGAGCCTCCTGATGCCCCATCCTGCTGCCTCTGTATCAGAGGCAATAGTGTGGGTTGGCAGCAGCCTCTGTCCATGGGAGGCCCGAGGTAGAGGTAGCAGCACAGGGTGAGGGAGGAGGCAGGTGGAACCAGTGTTTTTAAGCCAACTACCCCCGAGCACCAGTTCATGCCTATCCCTGCCACTGCCTTTGTGAGAGCAGCAAGTGTAGGGCAGGCAGCTCCACAGAGTTGGCACACATGGAGAGCTGGCTTAAAAGCTGGCTGCCAATGCATATTGGCTTCCACCTGCCCCCATCCCCACCATGTTCACCACAGACAGGTGGAAAGCTGCTCCAGCCTCCATTGATTAATCAGAACTGGTGAGCATCAACTGTTAACCAGCTCACCTTTCACATCCCTAGTAAGGAACCAGGGCACTTGAATCCATATACCTGCAAATCAGCTGGTTTTAGTCCAACTCAGCCTTGTACAAATACTTCCCGGTAAAATGGGACTTAGATGCATCCTACCAATGCCCTTCACTCTGAGAAGTAAACAGTAGCATTCCTGCCAATGTTCGATCACTGTCCAGAAGTTATTATGAAGTTAATTAAAATGAATAGATCACTTTAGCATTCAGCATTCATAGCACATTAATTCAACAGCACAAGATACAGAGGGAAGACAAAGGCTGAAGAAAAGGCCAAGGACAGTACAGAAACATTCCCTAGTGTGTGTGTTTTTTTCTTATTGTACAAAAGACAAGCATGTCTCCTGAATTATCTAGGTACATTTGTAAAGAAACTCATTTGTTTGTCTTTACATTTTGCTGCAAGTTATTAGCCTATGATACCATTAAACGCAAATGCTAAACTAGCTTGAAGATTCCAATTTTCAGAAGCACAAACACAAGGAAACTGGCCGTGCTACTGATGAACTGGCCATTCTACTACATGCTCATCTGCTCTTCAGAAGCAACAGTTTGAGACAGCAGAGCTACGCTAGAAGGCAAAGTCAAACTAAGAAATGCAACTCCAGTTCTGTGAACAGCGTAACTGGAATCGACGTACCTCAATTTGACTTACCACAGCATCCTCATTGCAGGAGGCTTACAGGAGAAACTCTCCTGTTGACTTCCCTTACTCCTTGCAATCTGATCATAGAATCATAGAATCATAGAATAATAGGACTAGAAGGGACCTCAAGAGGTCATCGAGTCCAGCCCCCCGCCCTCAAGGCAGGACCACGCTCCATCTACACCATCCCTGACAGATGTCTATCTAACCTGTTCTTAAATATCTCCAGAGAGGGAGATTCCACCACCTCCCTTGGCAATTTATTCCAATATTTGACCACCCTGACAGTTAGGAATTTTTTCCTAATGTCCAATCTAAACCTCCCCTGATGCACTTTAAGCCCATTACTCCTTGTCCTGTCCAAGAGGAACAAATTTTCTCCTTCCTCCTTGTGACACCCTTTTAGATATTTGAAAACCGCTATCATGTCCCCCCTTAATCTTCTTTTTTCCAAACTAAACAAGCCCAGTTCATGAAGCCTGGCTTCATAGGTCATGTTCTCTAAACCTTTAATCATTCTTGTCGCTCTTCTCTGTACCCTTTCCAATTTCTCCACATCTTTCTTGAAATGTGGCACCCAGAACTGGACACAGTACTCCAGCTGAGGCCTAACTAGTGCAGAGTAGAGCGGCAGAATGACTTCACGAGTTTTGCTTACAACACACCTGTTGATACAACCTAAAATCATATTTGCTTTTTTTGCAACAGCATCACACTGTTGACTCATATTCAACTTGTGGTCCACTATGACCCCTAGATCCCTTTCCGCCATGCTCCTTCCTAGACAGTCGCTTCCCATCTTGTATGTATGGAACTGGTTGTTCCTTCCTAAGTGGAGCACTTTGCATTTCTCTTTATTAAACTGATGGAGTACTAGAGTCAACGGGAGTGCCATCAGTGATCGAGTTAGCTGATTCTTATTAGACATGCTAAATTGATCCCTGAGAGATCAGTCTCCACAGCATCAATCTCCTAGTAAGTGAAGACAAGGCTTGAATAAAGAGGCAGGCTCTGCTCCAAGACCAAGATGAAAACTAGGCCCATTTCCTGTCTTGGCACAAAATGGAGGAGTGCATAGGAAACACAATGGCAGACATTGAACTCAAATCACACAGAGTTGCAGTTGACTGCATTCACCTCACAAGAGAAGGGAGAGGATGGCTCCAACTGAACTTGCTATTAGGCATTAAGGGAAGGGGGTGGCACAGCACCCTCTTTCTATGGCACCTGTCAGATATGGTAACAAATGTGGTAGGGGTTTATAAAGTGAACATTTACACACTAGGAATTGGATGGGTCCACTCATATAACAGACAGATACCCAGACAGGGAAAGCTTTTTGGATCTGAATCTGCAATAGATGCTACATGGAGAGACCATGCATCCTCCTGGACCCCCATTGCCATAATGGGTATCCATCTGCATGAAGGCAATTGCAAGACTGGGATTTGGGTCATTTGAGCTGGAGTCAAGCAGGTTTGTTAGAGTGGGAAATATGGGAGGGCTAAATCTGACTTGCACACTGACAAATCCTATAGATGACAAGTGGGATGCACAGGATACAAGTGAGGGCACCATTCAGATCAAATAGAAAGTAAGACAATACACAGCTTTAGAAACTCATGAAAAATAGCTGCTGCCCAACCTTGTATCCTGCAACTGATCCACATAGATACCTGCTCAAGTCATTGGAGTTCCCTCTGGGCATAACAGTCCATCTGCCTACATCTGATTTAAGGACTTAGAGTGAGATTCTCAAAAGCACTTAAGGACAGGCTGACACGACAAGGATAACTCAATCTAAGATACACAATTTGATTTGTAGATTAATTTGTCCACTCCGCCATTTGTTAATGTATGCCAAGTTAGTTTTCTAGTTACTGATAACTCACCTGGGGTAGTCTGGGCAGATTCAGTGAGACTCCTCACACAGTGTTTGCATGTCTTCTCCCCTCACTTGATGCCACTTTAAGACTGTATTTTACAC
The DNA here is from genome assembly GCF_049634645.1 of Pelodiscus sinensis. Classification (NCBI taxonomy): domain Eukaryota; kingdom Metazoa; phylum Chordata; order Testudines; family Trionychidae; genus Pelodiscus; species Pelodiscus sinensis. Next base: position 21,444,909 of record NC_134725.1, on the reverse strand, counting down.
TTAATTGGTATACTAGAAGATTTATCCAGCCCAGGCCCTTCCAGGCAGTGAAATGGTGGTTGGGATGGGGAGAGGGGTACCTCAGTCAGGGGTTGGTTTTGGAAATGGGAGGAGCATTGCAGGATGCTGGGGGGAGGGGAGGTGAGAGTGAGGGTTGGAGTGAGGAGGGGATCAGGGCAAGAGTTCAATCTATCAAGAGACTTGCCTCCCCTCAGCCACCACCTCTTCAACTTACAGGTGCCTTTCCTCTCTTTCCCTTTCCCAACCCATCTGATGCTGTGACCAAGGGCCAGGAAGGCCCTTTCTCCAGGAAACCCTGTCTGTTGCCATTGCCTTAGGGTCTCTGGGCTGGAACCTGGAGTAGCGGACAGACCCAGATTTTCTCCAACCCTCCCCATGCCACTTCAGAATCTCTCCCTGAAGGGAGAGACTAGGACTACAAAAAGTTATTTACCACAAACTGTGGACTAGCCTATGATGCGTATGGCTCAGTAGCCTGTGGACCTTGTCCCTAGAAAAGGAAAAGCTGTGCGGAGGGTCACAGTGAGCCTCTGAGGCAAACACTATCCCTCAGGAAGTGCAGGATCTTCAGGGCATGGCCAGAGCTTTGCCACTATTTATATAGATGTTAAGCTGACAATGAAGACAAATGTGTCATTTACATGCACATCATCAAAACACATTCCAGTTTTCTTCAAGGTAAGGTAAAAGATGTAAAAATGAAGCCAGAATGAAAGAGTTTGTCTCAAGTCAACAAGACTTGCTGGTCCTGCAAAGAAAGATTGCTCCTGAGAAACTAGAATCATCCTGTGTGAAGTGGACTGTTATACATTAGGGATCTAATTATTCCCTCTGATAGAACAGCTCCATGTGGCCAATTCCAAATGTTCAAAAGCCACAAATCAGGCTCACCAAAACCCATATGATTGGCTTTAAAACCATGATATTTGCCTTCTACTTTTTTATCCTTTAGGATGCACTGGGACTTTCCCCATAGCCATGACAGCTTTAAGGAAAACAATAACTATCACAAGATTCAAATTAAAAGAAGAATAAGAATAATGAGAATTAAAGTAAGTCTGATATCTTATTCCTGTTTCCGCTGAACCCCTTACAAATACAAATGGATAGGGAAGAATCATTAACCCAGTTTTAATAGATGGGAATAAAGTCACAAAGCTTAAAGGATGTGCAAAAGATCAAATAAGAAGTCACTAGCATGCTTCAGAATTGGACCCATATTGCCAGTATCTTAATCTAGTATTTTAACCACTGCCTTAAAATCACCAGCATACATGCTTTCTACCTAGGAGTATATCTACACAGCAAAGTTATTTTGGAATAACAGCCATTATTCTAAAATAACTTTGCTAGCATCTACACAGTCAAACTGCTATTTCAAAATAATTTTGAAATAGCGGACGGCTTATTTTGAACTTTGTAAATCTCATTCTACAAGGAATAGCACCTTTTCCAAAATAGCTATTTCAGAATAGGCCCTGTGTAGACAGGGAATAGGGGCTAAATTGGAATAGGGAGCTTCTGGTTCTTCCCTGGGTACCCTGTTGGCTACTCTGGCCACACACTCTTCTCCTCTCCTCCCCCTCCTCCCTCATCTCTCCGGCCCAGAGCCCTTAAAGCTGCAGAGTCTGCCAAAAGGGTTTGTGGCTAGCACCAGGCCTGACAGCACTGAGCCAAACAGCAGCTACTCCTCAGTCAGTGGCCACAATATGAGCCAGGCAGATGGTGCCAGCCAGCCCTCCACCGCTCCCCAGGAGCAGTCAGCCAGCTCCCAGAAGCCTGCCAGGGGCTGGAAAAGATGAGCCTCTTCCTGGTCTAGTGCAGAGGTCCTGGACCTTATTGCAGTTTGGAGGAATGCCACAAACCTCCAGGATCTCTGCATTAAATGCAGGAATGTGGCCATCTATGGCCATGTGGCTGCCAGCCTAGCTGACAGAGGCCACATCTGCACCCAGGAGCAGGTGCGGATGAAAGTAAAGAGCTGCGCCAGGCCTATGCCAGGGCCAGAGAGAGGAAATCCTGACCCGGGGCAGACACCGACAACTGCCCCTACTACGATGCCATGGACCGCATAATGGAGGGTGGGGCATGTAGTAGTGGAGTCCAGGGTAGAGACGGTTGACATTGTCCTGGCCAGGGGCCCTGATGATGTGACAGAGAAGGAAAAGGAGGGCCAGGAGCTGGAAAAGGCCAGCCTCACCATGCATCTAAGCCAGGACCCCTGAGTCGTCCCTGCAGATATGTCGCAGGCATCGTCTGAGGCCGGGGAAGGAACATCATGTGAGTGCCATCATTTTCTCGTTATGCAAGGAGGGGGTAGAATTCAGCACTGCACACTTGAGCCTTGCTGGCCACAGATTATGCAGCCACCTGTGCATGTGTGAGCATGTGCCGTGTCACCCTGGGCACATGGCCCCAGCAGGCTGCCACACATGGGCCTTGGGCTGTTGGGCACAAGGGTGAGTGGAGAGACATGACATGCTTCTGATCCCAGGATGGGACATGGTGGTACACCCTCCCTCCACAAGCCCCCTCTCCAAGGAGGCAGGGGACATTTCCCCCACACACATATACACAAACTGAGCACTCCCGCACACAGCACCCAGGCACTGCAGTCTTGGGGCAGCTCCCAGTACCAGGGACAGCAGGGCACAATGGACATAGCGCACAAGGCCTGCCTTCAAGCACATGGGCTGTGCTGGTGCAAAGAACTGTCATCCTTGCCTTGCAGAGGGAGACTGGGCTTCAGGCACCGTTTCCACAGGAATGACTGACCATTTCTCTTTGTTCTCCACAGCCAGACCAGCTACGAGTGAAAGGCGCACTATATCACCTGGGACAACCTCCTACACCCAAGGCCTCCCAGGCACACCCATCTCATAGAGGAGTACCAGAGACAGCACCTGGGGGCACTGTGATCCCTGCACTGCGTGGAGAAAGATCTGCAGCTCTGGTGGGAGAGCTGGCAGGGCTGCTCCATCTGCACTCATCTGCAGGCCCTGGTGCAGAGCATGCTGCCTCCTCCCACTCCAGCCTCCAGCTATCGCTCCCCCTCCCCTTCCCTCTCTCCCGCCTGCTTTTCCCTCTACACTCTCCCCCTCCCACAGAGACACCGAGGCCCCCAAATCCCCGGTGCTGGGAGCCAGAGAGCTCTGTGCCTAAGCTCTGAGCCTCTCCTCCCCATTCCTCCCCCTCCCAGCTCTCTTCTGCCAGATTTTCAACACCCCCCCCCCTTCTTCCAGCCTCCCTCCTCCTCGCTCCCAGGTTCTTTCCCTAGTCTCTCCCAAGTTTCATTTCCCACACAGTTCTGTACAATAAACAGAGTTTAGTTTTGAGAAACAAAAGTGTCTTTATTTTTACATCAGGAACAGGGGGAAGGGAAGGATAAGTGGAAGGATGTGAGGGAGGAGTGAGGCACAAGCCCCCAGTGGGGTGGACCAGAGAGCAGTGTTACTGATCCTCTGGGTAGAAGCTCTCCCACAAGGCCTCCCAGATGTGCACAGCCCCCGATGGGCCTGCCGGAGAGCAGCAGTGCACAGCTGCTTGTACAGACTGGCTAAGCAGTCCACCTCTACCACCCAGCTTCACAGGAAGACCTCCCCCTTCCTGTCATAAACGTTGTGCAGCACACAGCACACTGACACCATGTGTGGAATGTTTTGCTGGCTGAGGTCCAGGTGGGTGAGGAGGAGGCATCTGAAACGTGCCTTCAGCCAGCCGAAGGCACTCTCCACCACCATGCAGACCCTGCTTAGCTTGGCATTAAATGCCTGTCAGGAAGGGTTGAGGTGTCCAGCGTAGGGCTTCATCCGCCAGGATTGTGGAGGATAGGCCACATATCCCACCAGGCAGACAGGCATGTCCACATCTTTGACCCTAATATGGTGGTAGGGGAAGGAAGTCCTGGCATGCAGCCTCTGGCACATGCTAGATGTACACCTGTGCATCGTGTGCTTTGCCTGACCATCCAACACTGATGTCCAGAAAGTGGCCCCAGTGGTCAGTCACAGCCTGCAGGATCACCAAAAAGTATCCTTTCCTGTTTATGTACATGGAGGCCTGATGTTCTGGGGCATGGATCAGGATGTGTCCTGTTGATGCCCCCCTGCAGTTGGGGAAGCCCAGCACACCAAACCCCTCGATGATCACATCAACATCAGCCAGGCTGATGATTCTGTGGTGCAAGATGGTGTTGATCACCCTGACCACTTGCAGAAGGACACACAGAACCCAAGAATCACAGGGATGCCAGTCCTGTCCCCCTTTCCCCTCCCCCCCCCCCCCCCGCCATACTCTCTCACTCCCCCAATCACCAGGAGCAGCCCTTTGCAATCCTGGCCATTGCAGGCAGGCCTTTGTGTGGGTGGGACAGAACAAACCACCTCCATCCCTACCCCCCTTTCCCTAGGGCAGCTCATTCCCTCCTTCCACCAGCCCCCAGGACAGTGTGGGATAATGCCATACCTGCATGAGCACAGCCCTGATGCCTGATGGTGGATCTTCCCAGGCTGAACTGGTTCCCCATGGATTGGTAGCTGTCCGGCATGAAGAATTTCCATAGGGTGATGGCAACTCATTTCTGGAGGGTAATGGTGGGCCTCATGTACATGTCACATCATCTCAGGGCAGAGGCAAGCCACTCACACAGCTAGAGGAAAGTGCCCTTCTTCAACCGAAAGTTCTGGATCCATTGTTGGTCTCCCCAGCGCTCCAGGATTATATGGTCCCACCAGTCAGCACTGGTGTCCAGATGCCAGATGTGGTAAAGCACACCGGCATCCAGGTCCTGTATCTGCTCTGCCACATACCCCTGGAAGGTGTGCAAGAAGGTCTAGGGGGTGGGTTCCTGCAGAGCCAGTAAGGCAGCCTGCAGAAAGTACTGCATGACTTGCAGCAAAATCTTTAACAGCTGAAGAGTGCCCAGAGGCAACTCCAGTGCCACAGTGAAGAGTGCTGTAGTGTCCTCAGTCAGGGCAACCAGAGCAAGCAGAGAAAATGATTTGCTGTCCCTCAGAGAGGTAAGCAAGCCAGGAAACCTAAGAAATGGCTGTCCAAGGGGGCCCCTTTAAGCACAAACCTTAGATAGCCTCAAGCAGCAGCCTCACAAGGTAACTACTGACCTGATGCCCTGCCTGAACCAGTTCCAGGTGGCCTTAAATGGGATTCAGTGTCCAATCAGCATGGATGCACTATTTCGAAATACATTTTGTGTGTAGATGCATTATTTCACATCTACACACAAATAGTTTGTTTGAAATAACTATTCCAAAAAATGTATTTTGAAATAATACTGTAGTGTAAATATACCTTCTATGACCCTGTGACAGCAGTTTGTAAGGGAAGTAAGCAGGCCCCCTAACAGTCAAATCATTTCCCCTTCTCTCCAGTGTCCCCAACCCTATACGATTTGTTTTTACCCATAGGAACAGCAATTCTGTGTATCTTCTGTATGTACCTAATGCACTGGATTTGTTTTGTGTTTAAATAACTGTGAAAAGCACTGTGTGTTTTATCCACCGATATATTACACTTGATTAGGTGGTGCGCTGGAGCATGAATGCTACAACAGGAGACAGACGTGCTTAACTAGTGGTTTCAGCTTGTGCTCTGGTATCAAGAGGTCAAGGGAAAATAACTGTATCTGACTGCTGTGTCAAGACACTCAATTGGAGCATTTATAAACCCATAGAACTAGTTGCTTCAGACAGCATAGTAGATTTATTTCCTTCAGCTTAATTCCCTCAAAATAATGTGGCAGTTGGCAAAGCCTTGTCTGCTTTATGTTCCTTTCAAAGGGCAGAGGGACCTGAATTTTCTAAATGAATATTTGTGGGTAACTTAGCAAAAAAATTGTTTTTAAATCTGGCTGTTGTCTCTCGCCAACACAATGTATGGGAAAGTAGAGCAGTTGTGCTTTCAAACCCATGCAGTTGCCTTACGGTAGATCGTAAAGCAACACATTTTGACATAAATTGCAGTATATTTAGTGACTATGATAGAGAAATCCAACATTCCTTTTCTAATTCTTGAATTATGAGTTGTCAGACCTAAGAACTACTTTTATATGAGCAGTCCAGCTAAAACAAACAAAAAAAAAAGCATATGGATCTTTCTATAGGATGAGTTATTTAAAAAAAAAAAGTGGTAGAAATTTGTATGTATGTCCCTACTATTGTATTACATGAGATAATTTTTAAAGACCTATAGAAAGAATCTGCTTCATTATCAAATTCTATAGGTTACTATAGAAGCCTACTGATTTTATTATTTTTAGGTACAGCTGAATGGTGAAGGCCCAATTACAATCACATTCACACCATTTAACCTCCATTGATTTTAACATTGTTATGCCTGGATTGCTCTGTTTCAAGTATGATGAGCTGGAGACCCCATATTTTAGTAGGCAGGAGCACTAGCACAAGTGATACAACTAGACAAGGTTTTAATTTCCTATTGCCACAAAATCTATGAATGCTCTTCTGAACCAAAATTTCCTAAATTTCATCCAAATGTAAACTTGATATCTGAAATCCAGCTCAGCTCTAGCTCTCAACTTGCCCTTCAGTTACAATCGCAAGACATGTAGCAATGGCTAATCCCTCCCTCTATGCTACTGCTAAATTAAGGTTTTCGTAAGACCTAGATTCTTACCAGCACAAACCACAAAGGAGAGGGAAGAATATGTGTTTGATATACCTATTGGCAAATACCAACAAAGTGAATATTTCAGTGAAACTCCTTGTGATAGGGACATTGTCTTCCTCTCTTGTGCTGAGAACCAAGAACATTGTTGGCTTTTTAAAGAACAAAAACACTGGCCATATATCAAGAAAGGTACTGCCTACCCAGGGATGGACTGGCCCGGCGGGACACCGGGAATTTCCCAGGGCCATCCTCCAAAGGGCCAGCTGGAGGCTGCTGGAGGAGGAGGGGGATTGTGACAGGGCACCGCAGTCCTGCACTTTAAATTCCCCGGTGCTGTGCGCCGGCCCTGTACATGGCATGGTGGGGCCGAGGGAGTGCATGCACAGGGTGCTCAAACGCCGTGCAACAGGTGAGAGGGGAGACACCCGGGCGTGTCGTGGCGTGACGTCACAGCCCGGAACTTTAAAAGCGCTCGACCCAGAGTTGCACCACACAGCCCAGTTTGAGGCCCAGCACATAGCTTGGAGCACTGGAAGCAGCTGGGCTCCGATCACAGACTCCAGCCCCACAAACTGGAAGGCAGAAAGTAGGTGGGGAGGGGGGAAATAGGAGGAAGGGGTGGGAGAGGAAGGGGCTTGTGCTGAGGGGAAGGGGGCAGGTCAGGAGAAGAAAGGGGAAGGCACCAAGAAACAGGGTGAAGGAGAGACAAATGCCAGGAGGCCAAGTGGAGACAATGAAGAAAAGGGCAGGAGGGGAGGTGTCAGTGGGAGAGGGGACAGGGTGATGCTGGGAGAGGAGAGAGTAAGGGCATTGTGGGCTGGAGGGGGAGGTGCTGGGAGAAGGCTTGAAAGAAGGGGTGGGCATGAGGAAGGCGGGGATGGAGCAAGTCATGTGTGAGGGCGCAGGGGAATGAGGGGAATGGGGGCAGAGGGTGGTGAGGGGGTGGGCATCAGGGGAAAGAGGGCAAAGGAGGCAGGGGCAGTGAGGGAAGGGGGAGGCACCAGGAGGGTGCCGGGGTAAGGGAAGGTGCAGATGCCAAGGGATTCTGAGGGTGAAGCAGAAGGGCAGACACCTGCAGGGGAGGGACCGGCACCAGAAGAGAGAGGCAGAACAGGTGTTTAGAGAAAGCTGTAAGGAGAGGGGATGAGGAGGGGTAGCTCACATGATCAGAGTGAGGCTACTGGAGGAGTGGGCACAGGGGGGAGAGAAGGGTTGGTGGAGGGGGGCAGGTCTCAGGTGGGCTGAGGGCAGTGAGAAAGGCAGGAGTCCAAGTCAGGACAGCAGAGGAGGGTGAGGGGTTGGGGAGTAGCAGGCTCCAGGGGACCTGATGGAGAAAAGGGAGGATATATGGCAGCAGAGGGAAAAGGTAAAGGTTTACAAGATATTTATTAATAACTTGGGTGCCACAGTGGCACATCCAAACAAGCCACATGAACTCAGTACTGGTGCACAACACAAAATTCATTCTGCTCATGGGAGGAAACTCTTAGAGGGAACGCTTCCCGCAGCCTCTCTGCCCCCGAGTTAATGTCACACACATTGGGTTAATGCAATTGCAGGATAGTTGCATGAGGGGGGTTTGGTAGGGGCCAAACTAATCCCTATCGATAGGAGGATGGTGGGAAAAGTCCTTAGAGGGGTCACATGACACCTTTTATTTCTGGTCATTTGTCCATCTTGCCCTGAGAGTGTTACCTCCAAAGGCCTGGCTAATGGGAGTCAGGGAGAGCGGCTAATGGAGGTAAGAGGCATGGTTAACAGGGGTCGGGGTGTGGCTAATGGGAGTCAAAGAGTACATTTTTTTAAAATTCTTTGATGTGAAAAAGTGGGCCATTCTCAACCCATTTCCCAGGCCTATTTTGATTGCCAGTCCAGCCCTTTATCTACCTACCAATCTGTTTTAAATCTGTGTTATTCCGTTAACCTCATATGAGGTAAAGATACTTTACAACAGAGTGAGAAGTCAGAATCAGGCATGGTGAGAGGTTTCTAAGAGTAGCTTCAAATAAAATACATTACAGTAAAACCGAGCCACTGTGGTCCCGAAGAAAGAGAAATAAACTTCCCTATGTCTCAAGGCATGAGACGTTCTTTCTATCACCGCTGAAACCAGAGCTTTCCTCCCAAATGCAATGCCTTGCAACCAAATGTATAGGAAAGGATTCCTTTATCAGATCCCCAAAGACTCCCTGCATGTAATGGGATGCCATAGACAGGCCCCAATACAGGAGATGATGCATTGACACTCTTAGGATCTGACTATCTGGAGCAACAGACATTGACTATAATACAGTGAGTTTTCTCAGAAAAAAAAATCAGCTCCTTTGGGCCAATCTCCAATTTTTACTTGTACAGGAATTGGGGGACAATCAAATTCCACTGAAGTCAAAGGAACATTTTTTATTCATTTCAGTAAGCTTTGGATCAGGAGCAATTGCATCAAAGCTAACACTGGTATAGAGGTGTGAGAGTGGAGGCAGGTCTACAACTAAGCCTACTGATTGTGCAGAAGGTGAGGCGGAGAGAAGAGGGCGCGATGATTCTAAAGGGCTCAGGGCTCCTGGCTGCCACTGCCCTGGACTCTTGTTGCGTCTAGACTGGCATGATTTTCCACAAATGCTGTTAACAGAAAAGTTTTTCCGTTAAAAGCATTTGCGGAAAAGAGCATCTAGATTGGCACAGATGCTTTTGCGCAAAAGCACTTTTTGCAGAAAAGCGTCCATGCCAATCTTGACACAATTCTGCGCAAGAAAGCCCCGATGGCCATTTTCGCCATTGGGGCTTTTTTGCGCAAAACAGTTTTCAGCTGCACAAGAGGGCTTTTTCCCAAACGGGAGCAGCATAGTATTTGCGGAAGAACACTGACAATCTTACATGAGATCATCAGTGCTCTTGCGCAAATTCAAGCGGCCAGTGTAGACAGCTGGCAAGTTTTTCCACAAAAGCAGGCACTTTTGCGGAAAAACTTGCCAGTCTAGATGCAGCCTTTAAATTGCCAGCAGAGTCCCAGGAAAGCAACCCTGAGATTGGAGGGGATGGAGAGGGAGGGAACAGTCCAGGCTGGGCTATGGGCTGGCTTTTCCCAGCCCTGCCACTTTCACCTGAGGCCCTGTCCCTTCCAGGAGTGCAAAGGGGTCAGGTGAGTCTGTTGGCTCTCCTGCCTACAGCACTTGTATCTTGACAAGGTTTGTGGGCAGACACAGTTTGGATAGCATTCCAGGGGGGCAACTGTGTTTTTAAACTTCATGTAGCAGAGCTCTACATTACACTTTTTAAAGGTAACCATAGTCTGTAGTGCCAGAGAATATTTCAAAAGTATTTCAATGAAACAGTTACCTTTGTGGCTTTAAATCACATCAGCTGAGACAACAACTGAAATCCAGTTACTGTGAGAGATTCTCAAATGCCTTTCCATAGGTAATTGGTCTGGCAGTTGGATCATGAAAAGTGATTTTTCTTTTAAACAATGTCTACACTGCATTTTCATTAAAAAAAAATTGATGCTCAAAAGTGTGAAAAAGCTACCCTGCTGAACAAAAGTTTTAATGATGAAAAGCTCTCCTGTTGCCAAACCTATTTCCCTTCATTTGGGAGTGGCTTTATTTTATTATCAGGAGAGCACATGCCTAGAGACAAAGAGCAGCTACATGGCATACCTTTGAATGGCACTGCTGTAGTGGCACTGCCCATGCTGTTGTAAGTTGTGCAGTGTAGACATAGCCGTAGTTCTCTTTTTTGCTAGTTTCCCAAGCCCCATTATTGAGATTTTATATTCAAACTACCATTAAAAAAATAATTCAAATGGTTCCCTTCTTCCTAGGAAGCATGAAATGGCATTCAAAACAAAGCATGAGATCTCAGAATTGGATCTCCCCCATATTTCTAATTTGACAAAAAACAACTAGTTATCCCAATATTCTTGTTATCATGACATGAAGTACAAAGACATAAACAGCCTAGAAGTATTTTCTCCTTCAACATCCTGTTTATTGATTTAACAAAAACCTAATACAGATGTACTCAGGATGTAGAGACAAGCACTAATGTAATTTTTTGATTTGCTGTCACTCAAAATTGTACTAGCTGAATGTTGTTGCCAGACGAGGAAGTGGTACAGCTCATGCTCACTTTGGAAACAAACAGCCAAGCACTTAGAGCACTGCTGTAGGGCATTGCCATACAGCTAGGACTACTAGGATGTAAACAGCAGTGTGCTCCAAAATGTTGTATCATAACTTTCCTGTGTAGATGATGTGAGCATGAACAAACAGATTCCACTTCACATTAATGTAAACCCTGTTTGAAGAGGACTTCATTAATAAGAAGTAGGAACCTTTCCATTGATATCCCTAGTCACTCTCATTAAGGGTTATCAAAGTTATTTCAAAATAACAGCCATTATTCCAAAATAACTATGTGAGTGCCTACACAGCAATAGCATTATTTTGAAATAATTACAAAATAGCAGGTGGCTTATTCCAAAATCTTTAAACCTCATTCTATGAAATCTTCTGAAATAGTTATTTCAAAATAGGGGCTGTGTAGACAAGGCAGCTGAAGTTATTTCTGAATAAGGAGCCTCCAGACCTTCTCAAGGTGCCCTCTCCATCTTCTTTGGAACCTCCTTTCAGGAAGTTGAAGGCTGCTATCCAATCCCCCCTCACTCTTCTCTTCTGCAGACTAAACAAACCCAAATCCCTCAGTCTCTCCTCATAGGTCATGTGCTCCAGCCCCCTAATCATTTTGGTTGCCCTCCGCTGGACCATCTCCAATGCATTCACATCCTTTCTATAGTGGGGGGCCCCAGATGTGGCCTCACCAGAGCTGAATAGAGGGAAATAACTTTTCTAGATTGGCTAGCAATGTTCCTCCTAAAGCAACCTAATATTCCATTCACCTTCTTGGCTGCAAGGGGACACGATTGACTCATATCCAGTTTCTCATCCACTGTAATCCCCAGGTCCTTTCCTGCTGAACTGCTACTTAGCCATTCGGTGTCCAGCCTGTAACAATGCTTAGGATTCTTTCATCCCAAGTGCAGGACTCTGTACTTGTCCTTGTTGAACCTCATAAGATTTCTTTTGATCCAATCATCTGTTCGCTCTAGATCACTCTGGACCCTATTCCTACCCTCCAGCATATCTTCTTCTCCCCCTTACTTAGAGTCACTCTCTAACTTGCTGAGGGTGCAATCCATCCCCTCATCCAGGTCGTTAATGAAGATGTTGAATAAAACCAGCCCTAGAATGATCCATGGGGCACTCTGCTAGAAACTGACTGCCAACCTGACATCAATACATTAATCATACCCATTGGGCCTGACAGTCTAGTTAGCTTTCTATCCATCTTACAGTCCATTTATCCAATTCATACTTCCTTAACTTGCTGACAAGAGTATTGTGGGAGACCTTATCAAAAACTTTGCTAAAGTCAGGCTATAGCACATCCACCAACTTTCCCATATCCGCAGAGCCAGTTACCTCATCATAAAAATTAATCAGTTTGGTCAGGCATGACTTACCCATTGTGAATCCATCTTGACTATTCCTGATCACTTTCCCCTCTTCCAAGTGCTTCAAAATGGATTCCTTGAGGATCCCCTCCATGAGTTTTCCTGGGACTGAGGTGAGGCTAACTGGTCTGTAGTTTTCTGAATTGTCCTTCTTCCCTTTTTTAAAGATGGGCACTATATTTGCCTTTTTCCAATCATCCAGGATCTCTCACGATCTCCACAACTTTTCAAAGATAATGGCCAAAGGCTCTGCAATGACATTCCATGAGGAGTAACAGTTAATTCGAACTAAGGACTTAGTTCGAATTGCCGTTTCACTGCCATGTGTAGTCACGGGCAGTTACTTCGGACTAGTGGAATTTAAATATGGCGACCAGACGGGAAGATGCAAATAAAGCCTGGGATATTTAAATCTCGGGGTTCATTTGCAACTTCGAATGCCTACATTAGCCTCTCTAGTTCAAACTAGGGGGCTAGTGTAGACATACCCATAGGGTGTCTCTAGACTACATGGCTCCATCGACGGAGCCATGTAAAGTAGTTTACTCGATTAAATAATTTAAATAATCCCCGTTTCATTAAAATAAAAATGGCCACCATGCTGTGCCGACAATCAGCTGATCCAGCACAGCGCGGCAGTCTAGACGTGGTGCAGTTGACAAGAGAAGTCTTTGTCAACCTCTCCGGTATGCCTCTGTGGCTTTTCCTTTGTTAATCAGCTCAGCTGCTATGCTCTTTCTTGCTTGCTCTTCTTTTTCTTCTTTTTTTTTTTCTTTAAAAGGCTTTTATGGAGACTGTTGCTACTGTGACCAATGCCAGCAGCGGTTGAGAAAGAACTGATGGAACAAGCCGCCAGCGCGTGCTAAACTGTCAATCTAAACGATTGTGCAATAGTGCAGCACATGCTGGCAGCCAGGGACTGCTACTAAAGATCTCCAGGCCATGTGCACAGCAGCACTGACACACGTAAATGGAGCACCCACGGGGACCCTCGAAGAAGAAACTACTGTATGAGTGGCAAAGAAGAAACTACTGTATGAGTGGCAGCACAAGCTGCAATAGCTGTAGACTGCCTAGAGGCAGCCCCAGCTTCATGGCTGGCAAACTGAGGTGTCAGCAAGGGCAACTGTAGCAGGTGGAAGAAAAGGCTTTGCTGTTCCTTTAGGACATGGGTTCCCAAACTGGGGGGCGTGCATGAAGAAATTCCACGGGGCCTGCTATTGGGGGGTGAGGGAGGGCATGAGGGTTTCTCAAAAATCAAAAAGGGGGCATGATGCTAAAAAGTTTGGGAACCATTCCTTTAGGAGGTAGGCAAAGACAAAGAGCCTGACTCACAGCTGTATAGGGGGTCCCTTTAAGCAAGAGCTTTAGACAGCCTCAGGCAGTAGCCATGGAAAGTAACTGCTGACCTGATGTCCTGCCTGAAGTGCTTCTGGGTAGCCTTAAATGCAATTCAGGGTCCAATGAGTGTGGACACTCTATTTTGAACTAACTCAGCACTATTTTGATCTGCATGGTGTATGTAGATGCACTATTTTGAAATAAGCTATTTCGGAAGGTATCTTCCAGAATAGCTTATTTTGAAATAAGTGTGCAGTGTAGACATAGTCTAAGAGGGTTGCCCCAAGGTTTAAAACCCACGTATGCAGCCATACTGCCCCTGGCATTATGACACATATTGCTGTCAATACATGTGCTGCAAACACACATACACATAAAGGAGAGAGATTCCCACACTATTCATAACTCTCCTTTTTACAGAGCTTTTCATTAGTATATCTTGAAGCACTTTACAAAGGAGGTTAGCATCATTATACTCCTTTTACAAATAGGGAAACTAGGGCACAGAGAAGGGAAATGTCTTGTACAAGGTCATTCAGCAAAGATAGTGGCATGGCCAGTACTGGAGACCTCAGATCTCCTAAGTGGAAGTGCAGCACTCTACTAGGCATACTGCTTCTAGTCTGTTCTGAGAAAACCACTACCTGGCTCCAGCCAAAGCGTCATGGAGGTAGAAAGGAACCCCCTTGTATGACTCCTCTCCAGTGTTCTCTCTAAGATTTTCCATCCATGAGCAGAGTGAGTTTGGTCTTGTGCACCAATGTTGAGGTCATGTGAATTTGTTCAGAAGTGTGTCACAAAGAATCATTTCAATACGAGTCTTGTTACTTCTGTAAAAATTACATTGTAATAAATTTTATGTTTATAATAGTATGAATCACAACTTTCACCCTATCTCTCTGAGTCCATACATATTTTCCTTAAGATGAGTATTTTCATTAAAGTTAATTTGAAGCATACTGCTGTTAAATTTCCTAAACTGTAAAATGTTCCCAAACAAAGATAATAACAGCAAATGGTCTGGTAGCATTTTATAGACTAAAGAAACATGTAGGTTGTATCATGAGCTTTCGTGGGCACAGCCCACTTCTTCAGATGACCGGAGTTTTGAGTTTAGGATGTGCAGACCCAAAATAAATAGGAGAGAAGGGGAAGAGGGAGAGCGAAGGAAAAAAAGGAGGGAGTTGGAGACAGGGAGCAGAGGGTATAGGAAATTCAAGAAGGTAGGGAATCAGTAAGTATCTGAAGATTGGGTACCGTAGTTAAAACGAAGCAGATAAGAATCAAAGTCAATTGATAGTATCCTTCCTGACATAGGAATCTACACAAAGAGCTGTTTGTACCTTCATTGACTATTAGGTAGATAATGTCCTAACCATCCTTCATCATTGAGTCTATTAGCATGAGAATTGAATTTGCAGATGAATTCTAATTCCAGTGCTTCTCTGCATATCTGACTAGTAGAATTGGCTTGTGACAAGACAGCCACCTGGAGATCTTTTAAATAGTGAGTTGGAAGATTAAAATATTCCCCAATAGGTTTCTGTATGTTTCCTTTACGTATATCTGATTTGTGTCCATTGATTCTTTTCACAGAGACTGT
This sequence comes from Pelodiscus sinensis, assembly GCF_049634645.1. NCBI lineage: Eukaryota > Metazoa > Chordata > Testudines > Trionychidae > Pelodiscus > Pelodiscus sinensis. The sequence continues at coordinate 21,429,787 of NC_134725.1, read as the reverse complement.
CCAGTTTGTCCAATATATATAGTAGTGGGGCATTGCTGGCATAGATCAAATTACTGGATGTGCAGTCAAATGACCTTTTGATTTGGTAGCTTATGTTGTTGGCTCCAGTGATGAATTCAATAGTATAGATATGTGGGCAGAGTTGGCATCGTGTTTGCTTGCAGGGCTGTATTCCTGGATGCTTATGATGTGGTTATGTGGCATGATTACCAGAAAGAATTCGTTTCAGGTTGGCGGGTTGTCTGTAAGTGAGAATAGGCTTTAGTCCAAGCCCCACGTGTATCACAAAATGCAAGTTTCAGTTTCCCCTCCTCTGTAGAGGGCTTACTTTAATTCTTGCCACTATCAAAATGTTTACAGGAGATCTTCTATGTGATCTAGAAATTTGTCTTTAAAATAATGCTTTTCATCTAATATATAAAGGAGAATATTTGTATGTTTGTGCTCTAATAACTTGGACATTATGGGTATGTCTACACTACAGGACTAATTCGAACTAACTTAATTCGAATTAGTAAATTCGAACTAAGCTAATTCGAACTAGTGCATCTAGACCTAAAAACTAGTTCGAATTAGCATTTTGCTAATTCGAACTAGCATGTCCACACTGAGTGGACCCTGAACCGAGGTTAAGGATGGCCAGAAGCAGTGCCGGCAGGGCATCAGATTAGGACTTAGAGCGTGGAGTTGCTGTCTCAGGCTAGCCGAGGGCAGTGCTTAAAGGGACCCGAGCCCCATCCCGGACAGACAGTTCTCAGGGGTTCCACACTTGCAAAGCAGTCCTGGCTAGGAGTGCCCTGAGTGCCCACATTCGGCACATCACAGCACTTGGCCATCAGCCCGCTGCACTTGCCACAGGCTGCCATCTGGGGGGGGTCAATCAGGGGGCTGTAGGAGAGCTTCCACCCCGAGGAGCCCGCAGAGCCACCCCAGTCCTCCCCATCGGGGGCTCGTACCCCATTCCTCCCTCACCTCCTTCCACTTACCCCTCCCTAGTTCCCCCTTCCAGATGTACAAAATAAAGGACACGTGTGTTCAAAAATAGAAACTCTCTTTATTGAACAAAACTCGGGGAGACTGGGAAAAGGAGGTGGGAGAGGGGAAGAAAGAGGGTGGGAGGGGGAGGGTAACTAAAATGATCAGGGGTTTGGAACAGGTCCCATATGAAGAGAGGTTAAAGAGACTGGGACTTTTCAGCTTAGAAAAGAGGAGACTGAGGGGGGGATATGATAGAGGTCTATAAAAGCACGAGTGTTGTGGAGAGGGTGCATAAAGAAAAGTTCTTCATTAGTTCCCATAATAGAAGGACTAGAGGACACCAAATGAAATGAATGGGTAGCAGGCTTCAAACTAATAAAAGAAAGTTATTTTTCACAAAGCAAATAGTCACCCTGTGGAACTCCTTGCTGCAGGTGGCTGTGAAAGCTAGAACTAGAACAGAGTTTAAAGAGAAGTGAGATCAAGTCATGGAGGTTGAGTCCATGGAGTGGTATTATTCTACCAGAGGGTAGAAATGGTGTCCCTGGTTTCTGTTTCTGGAAGGCTGGAGATGGATGGCACGAGACAAATGGCTTGGTCATTGTCTTCGGTCCATCCCCTCCAGGGTCCCTAGGGTTGGCCGCTGTTGGCAGACAGGCTACTGGGCTAGATGGACCTTTGGTCTGACCCAGTACGGCCATTCTAAGCTCAGGGCTCAGGGTCTCACTGGACCACCCTGATTTTCATGCAAACCTGCTCCTGGGTGGCCAGGCTGGCAGCTATCCTGCCCTAGATGGCCACTTTCCTGTGCCTAGTGTGGAGGTCATGGATGAGGTCCACGATCTCCACACTAGACCAGGTGGGCGCCCGCCTCTTGCGGACTTGGGCAGGCTCCTGGGAGCCGCCAGCCTGGTCCCGGGAAGAGGCGGAGGGCTGGGTGGCAGCGGGTGGCTGGTTCGTGCCATTCCAGGTGCAGGGTCTACTGGCTGGGTGCTGGCAGGCTTGCACCTGGCATGGGCACCGTAGCCAGACCGTGCCCCTTTAAGGGATCCAGGGCCAGGAGGGGGGCAAAAGAGTTTTCCTGGTTGTGCCCAGAGTGGCCACCTGGGCAAGCTGGGGAGGGCTAGCCTCCCACTAGTTCGAATTAAGTGGCTATACAGCCCTTAATTCAAACTACTTAATTCAAACTAGGCACTAGTCCTCGTAGAATGAGGTTTACCTAGTTCGAATTAAGCACTCCGCTAGTTCAAATTAAGTTTGAACTAGCGGTTTGCCTGTGTAGCGCCTATCAAAGTTAATTCGAACTAACGTCTGTTAGTTCGAATTAACTTTGTAGTGTAGACATACCCTATAAGACCTACTGCAACTAGACTTTTCATGGGATAACCTTTCCTCCAGAAGGTTTAAAGGTACTTTTGGACCAAATTGGGCCCAATCTCAAGCTGTAAAAATCAAAAATAACCCGCTGCGCTGAACTGCAGGGGCTCGTCTACATTGGCCCCTTTTCCGAAAGGGGCATGTTAATTTCAGAGATCATAATAGGGAAATCCGCGAGGGATTTAAATATCCCCCGCGGCATTTAAATAAAAATGTCCGCCGCTTTTTTCCGGCTTTTAGAAAAGCCGGAAAAGAGCGTCTACACTGGCCCCGATCCTCCGGAAAAAGCGCCCTTCAAAGGAATAAGATCCTCCGGCTGGCTAGAAGGAAGAGGGGGGGCCAGGAAGCAGGGCTGTTCGGAGGGGTGGTCTGGGACAGCGGGGCTGGCCAGGATAGATTTGGGAGGGGCAGTCAACTGGAAGTAGAGCTGGCCGGCAGAGGGCTGGGGCAGCAGGGCTGGCTGGGGGAGATCAGGGGCAGGTGGCCAGTAGGAATGGGGTTGGCTGGGGGAGATTGAGAGGAGGAGAACCGGCTGGCAGGAGGCAGGACTGGCAGGGTGGGGGGAAAGCAAATCGGCCGGCGGGGAACTGGACCGAGCAACGCCGGGCAACTCCAGCTAGTTTTACATAGTACAGATATATAAAACAAATATACAAGCATCTCCCCATGGAGATCCAAAAATTCCTCAGATAAAACATAAGAAAAGGGGCAATGTGATTTTAATATTGTACTATATAAAGACGCTTACAAAAGGCTACAATGTGGCATTTAGTCACTGGACTGCTGTAGCAGTAGTGCGTAGCAGTACTACAACACAGGGAAATCCCAAAGGGCTAGGCCTATGGTTCCCAACCGCCAGTTCGCAGACTAGTGCTGGGCCATGGCACATTGCTAAGCCATGCCCGTGCCATGTAGATACCCGCACTCCCTGTCAATTCCGCTTCTGGGCTGCAAGACATCGCCAAGCCCTGCAGGCTGCCCTGCCCCAAGCAGTGGTGGGCTGCAGGTGGCACTGTGGCTAGAGTGAAGCCTCTTTGGCATCCTGCTCCTCACCTATTTCCTCACCCGCCACTGTGCTCATGAAGTGGTGCATGTGGAGCTGAGATCTTGATTACGAGGAAGGAAGGTACTGCCTCCAGGAAGCTGCTGTCCAGGGGGAGTGGGAAAGGTACCCGCTCCTAAGCTGCTCTGGGCTGGGCTGGGCTGGGCAGGAGGGGAAGGCTAGGCACTGGCCGGTGAGGAGTAGGGGACAGAGTGGCAATCATGAGGAGCAGCGCGCATTGCCTGCACAGTGGCTGTTGTGCAAGCTGTGGCACCACCCAGATAGTCAATGTGTCCGACAGGCAGCCAGGGGGCAGGCGGGAGCAAGGTGCCTAGGCCTAGCTAGTTTGAGGCCAGCAAGGCCTCTTCCCCACTCCACTCCCAGAAACACACACACTCCTCTGAGTTCCCTGGAGAAAACAATGCGCAAGCTCATGTTAGTCCTTTTGGAGCTTCCCCGGAGGCTGCAGGAAGCAGTGCTAGGCTGACTATGAGGGGAAGTTGCCAGGCCCAGAACTGACCCATCTCAGTGGGAACCATGGGAAGAGTTTTGGCAAACAGTACTTTTCCTGCCAAACACATTGTTCGCAGGGGAAGGGTGCCCAAACTTGTCACAAACGTTGGAGTGAATTTGGCAAATAATTTCAGCCGGGAAAGATATAAACCAATCAACCTTAAAAACAAAATGTGCGGCCGTGTTAAAATGATTTGGTTTTGCATCTTTTGAAACAAACTATTTTGACATCTTGTTTTCAGTCAGTGTCTTCTGTAGGTATCTGCAAACTCTGATCTGTTACAATATGTATGATGTGCATACAGGTGCAATGTAAAATAACACACCTCTTAAATTAATTACTTTATTGAATATGCAAATATGCAAATAAAATGTTACCAGTCTGCCAAAAGATTGTGAATGGGTTTGCTGGTCAACTGTATAAAAAAGGTTGGGAACTTTTGTGCTAGGCAGGAATGGAGATTGCAACTGGTATAGCCTGATTTTCTTGCTTGAGCTTGGCTTGTTTTGCAAGGTATTTATAGGACTGTAGTTCGCATCTTCAAAATGACATTGGAAGTAGAGTTTGAGGTAAATTGTTTATTTGTTTCAACATAATAGAAAAATTCGGAATTAGATATAAACTCTAAATAGAAGCCTTAGAATCAGATGAGCCACATCATTCAGCTTCCTACAAGGGTTTTTTTACTCTCATCTACTCAAACACTTCTCATATTGAGGTCAGACTGAATGGTAAATAGATAGTTAATGGGACTTGGGTGTGGGTTACCCCTTTTCCTCCAGTGTCTCTCATGGGAATACTCCATTAACTAAAGTTGTGTGAAAAGATATTATCTAATAAGCAACTAAGTTAATGAGCCTTTGGTCAAAAACAAACCTGTAGGCTGTGTCTACACTGGCATCCCTTCCGGAAAAGGGATGCTAATGTAGCACTTTGGAATAGGCAAATCCCCCACAGTATTTGCATTAACATGGCTGCCGCTTTTTTCCGGCTTGGAGATAAGCCGGAGAAAAGCGCCAGTCTAGATGTAATTCTCCGGAAAATAAGGGATAAGGGATCTTTTGGAAAAGGCTTTATTTTCCACAAGATCAGCGTCTAGACTGGCGTTTTTTTCCGGCAAAGCTCCGTGCCGAAAAAAAGCGGCAGCCATTTTTATGCTAATGAAGCAGGGGAGATTTAAATCCCCGCTTCATTACCAATTGCGATACGTCTAATTTACATCCCTTTTACGAAAAAGGGATGTAGTCTGGACGTAGCCTAGGAGGGTAGTGAAGCACTGGAATGGGTTACCTAGGGAAGTAGTGGAGTCTCCATCCCTAGAGATGTTTAAGTCTCGGCTTGACAAGGCCCTGGCCGGGTTGATTTAGTTGGGATTGGTCCTGCCTAGAGCAGAGGGCTGGACTTGATGACCTTCTAAGGTCTCTTCCAGCTCTATGGTTCTATGATTCTATAGATATCTGTAGCCTGTGGATCAATAATTCTTATCCTGCAGGACTGGCTGAGTTCAGATACTTATCAATCTCCCTTCAGGAGTCTGAGCTCTCTTGAGCAACTACTAAGCAAGAAGATCCCTTTTAAGCCTTGCTATAGTTCTTTTAATCTGTATTTTCGGACTTTCACCCCTCTAGTCATAATCACCCTGGTGGACTCAGCAAATCAAGCCAGAACTCTCTGAACCAGCCCTTCCATTGCTCCATAACAGTCCACAAATATTTGTTCAGGCATGGTTTATCTTGAGCCATTCTTCTTCTGCCTCTTTTTCCAGACAAACCCCTAATGAAAGAGTGGATTCACCTCCAAAGCACCTCTTCGTAGCTAGGCAAGGTGTAGCAGTTCTCTCCCTGTCTAGCATCTGCTTCTCTCCTCCTCACTCCCACCCACTGCAATACTCCACCTCTTTCTGAATCATGACATCTGCCTCTTCCAGGATAACAAAGTCTGGCAAATGAAGGTCCAAGATTCTGATCAAATCTTCAGACCGAATTCTGGGCCCTGTGATTCTGAGCCCTTTTCTCAGGTCTCTCTGCTGTCCTTGTCTCTTTCTCTAGCCTTACACCACTGTACCAGAGGCTAGTAGGGAAACCCTTCTGCTACACCAGGTTCTAGCCTTTAGAAGGCGCAAGCAAGGACTACTCAGTCCAACTCCTTGCTACAGCTTCCTGACTTCACCCTACATTTCTCTCAGGCCTTCTCTCCCCCCACCACTTCTCTAGGTCTTTCCTTGGCAGCCAGAGGGCTTCCAATGGAATCCCAAGTTCCAAAGCTCCAAACTAAAGTATAAATGAAAATCCACTTGGGCCTTCCTGGGGCTTGACCATATATCCTCCTCCATTAAAGTCTTTGCAGGGCTTCTACTTGGAAAGTTCACTTTCTGCCTTTCTGTCAGGATCTTCCACCACAAGGTCTTCCAACTCAGCCTGCTCCATTCCAGTAGTTGTAGTATAACACCTCTATTTAAGCATGGCTCTCTCTTCAGATACCAATGTTAACTGGTGTCTCAAGCCCACATTAACCCATTCAGACCCTGTGTGGACTACTAATCCTAAGCAAACTAAACTAACATATTCATCCAGTAAACATCCTGACAGCCACGTCAACATCAAGTATTCATAAATGGCTACAAAACAGTCCCAAGTCTGCTTGAGGGATATCTCAAGGAGGTATTAGTATAGGTACAGCCTTTGGGATCCCACAGTGGAAAGCTAAATTATACAGTATTATAAGATACACTCAATGTTGCTCAGGTCTTTAACTAATTTTTGGATTTTGGAAAATAAAATGAAAATGCACATGGTTCATTTAAATCCTTGTACTGGGATGTGGCTGGGAATGAGGGGCTCAGTATGCAGGCTGTCCTGGGGAGAGAGCCCTCTCTCACCACAGAACCGTGGGGCCAGGTGAGAAGCACTTTTCCATGGCCGCTGCAGCTCCAACAGACAGTCAGGGAAGGAATGCATATCTCCTGCACTCCCCAGCGAAGTGAAGAGTGCAGCAAACTGTGCACTTTCCTCTCACTCCCTGATGAAGGGGAACAGTCAGCAATATTCTCCCATAGGAATCCAGGGTCAGGGGAGCTTCAGTCCCCATCACACTCCCTAAAAGGGCCTCTGCAAGTGAGAGGCTCAGGACTGGGGAAGTCCCTTTCACCTTCCTGGTGATTCTCTCTCTTGTCTGTAGGGTTTTCTGAGAAGCAAACCCATTCCAGGCACAACCCATTTTCCTTGCACAACAAACCCTTACCTTGCTTTAAGTTAAGCTAAGAGGATTCCATATGCAGAATTTGGGGATCCTAGCTCTTACCAGTTAGGAGGAGTTCTTGAACAGACAGATAAACTCTCTCAAATATATAGCAGATCAGGGCTAGTCAGGGCCCATTTGTTTGCGGCCTGCAGAGCGGTTTGGGTTTATGCGGGGCTCAACATGCAGCCAGTGGGTGGAATCCTTTCAACATAGCCTCCACTGGGAACACACTCTACAACGGTGAGATGAGCACTGAAAGACACAAGTGGACTGGCTGGCTGGAATAGAGGGGTACAGTGTGTGTCAGCATTTCTAGCCCCCAGGGAGGAGGTGCCAGGGCATTGTGGAAAGTTCTGGCTGCTTAGCCTTGTGGGCAGAGCTTGAGAGATGCTGACTGGCTTGCACTGGTCACATTTGGTCTGGCGGCACAGCTTAAGGCTTAATCTTTGTATTTATGCCCATCAGTGTGAAAGAAGCTATTTGCATATATTTGCATGTATATGCAACCACACTTATTTTTGTGGCCCTCTTCCTGTCCTGTGTGTATCCATGTGGCCTCCGGAGCTTCCAAAGCTGATTAGCCCTATAGTAGATCTAAAGTTAGTGAGAGTTTTAACAGGCTGACATCTTGTCTCCTCTGTTCAATATGTAGATGAGGTTTGGACTGTGACTTTTCCAAGTGCTAATGGCACCTAATTTTATCTCCTTCTACTTTCATTTAACCCAAATCAGCCATTGAACATTCAATTCTTTGAAGAGACCAAGGAAAGTCACAAGAAGATGTGCCACCACAACTTCACTTCAGAAGGATATATCAGGCAACCTGGATTGAATCAAACCCCGTTTGTTTTGTGTAATGTCTCTTCTACTATAAGAATATCACTTAGATTCTTTAAGGGATTAATCCAATGGTTACAAACATCAAACTTTCCTGCTACAGAATGAAGAAAACGAGCATATAGGCTTCTGAAACCACCCACGTTCATCAGCAAACTGTAGAGCCTGTCGTACCTCGGTGTTCTCGTTCCTCAGTACCTTCGGTGGTCTGGACTGTCAGTGTCAGCATCGTCTGGTCAGGGTTGTCCTGGCGCGCTCCTGACAGGACCTCTACTCCGTTGTTAAACTCTCGGCTGCAACAATCGGTGCTCCCTTTATCTAGAGTGTTAGACCCCGTGCACTTGGGTCAACACAAGAGATCTCTGAGAGGCCCCGGAAACGACAGATGCAGGCAAGGTTTGAAATCAATCGAGCAGGTTTATTGTCAAATGCGAAGCTCTACCAGTTGGTAACAGAGATCAGTACAATGTTACACCACTGGGCACTATGGCCCGCGTTGACAAGGTACCAACACCGGGCAGGCCTATTGCCATATAACAAATATTAACAGCAGTTAGTCAAAGTTAAGCTACTGTGCACTCTGTAAGTTTAGGCAATGACACCTGCCATTCAGGCGCCTAGTGCGCCGCCCTCCCCTCCCTCCCAGGTCGGCCGGAGAGCACCCTCTGCGGTGTCCTTTTATAGACAGGTACAAACAACTTACATCATTTATTTACGTACCAGGTTACCACCCTCTGTTGCGTAGTTACCACCCCTTATGGAAGGGGGGCTTACTTACTATCCTTCATGCTGTCAATTTCGACCCAGTCCTGAACCTAGGTCGGTATGTGCATTAGTTTTTAGGGAGTTTTTGTACTAAGACATTTCTTATTAAGATGTTCCATTACTCCCCTTTGGCTCACAGTCTGTACCCAGTGCCTCCCTGTGTCCTTCCATGCTCGACCAAACTTACACAATCACACAGTTATCAATAGGGCCTCTTTCTTGGCTCCTGTTACTGAACCAAAGTCTTGCTCACTAGATTGCAGGCCTGTTGCTGTTTTCATGTTACAGGCCTCTATTTAGGCCTGCTGACTCCATGTTACTGACCCTCAACTTACTACAGAGCCATTTAGTCAGTTCGCTGAACAACTCAGGATGGCTTTTTCTGGAGCCGAATTCTATCACCTTTGATCAGGTCATCTACTGCTTTCCTAAAATGGCACACTGTCCCTGAGGGTGGCATTGGGCGAGAGGTGTAACTCAGTGGGGCCCCATGGAGGTACAGGTAGAGTGGAGTATAGGGATGGACTGGAGCTAGATGCAGGGCTGGGGATGAGAGAGGAAAAGGAGACGAGAGAAGAGCTAGGAAGTGAGCAGGGATGCAGAGGATGGGAACAGACTGCTGCTGGAGGTGGGCCATGACTGTGAGGTAAACAGAACCAGGGGATGAACTGGAGGAGGGAGTGGAAGGAGGCTGTCATTGTGACACTTCTTCATGGCACTCCCTGAGCACAGCATTCTGGCTGGTCGCCCATAGCAACTATTCTTAAGGGCAACTTTGCTTATGCCACAAGTAGTACTGTTGATTTCAGCAGAATTACTCAGAGTAATATAATACTCCCCCTGAATAAGGATGCAGCATTCAGCCCTCAGGACCATGAAAGCACGCTGACAAGAGAGTTATTCCTTTAGGCTTAAAGGCAGGACAGGAGGCTAATATTATCAAACAGCCCTGTAAAATTCTAGAAGCTAAGAGTGAAGAAGAGGTTTAACAGCCACAGAGAATATTAGCATTTTCTTTATTGCTTGTATTAAAGTACCTCTGGAAGATCCCAACTACAAGCAATCAGGACTCCATTATGCTAAGTGCTGTGCAAACACATAGCAAGAGACAGCCTTGCCTCAAGAGTATATAATCTAATTAGACAAGACATGCAAAGGCTGGGAGGCAAAACAGGCACAGAGATTTGGCCAGGGTCATGCAGCAGTGATGATGTGGAAATAGAAACCAGGTTTTCCCAAGTCTAGTACTTTAGCTACAGGACTTCATTGCCATTATTGTGGTAAAAATAAGATGAGCTTTGGTACCAGGGGTGCTGCATTTGCACAGCATTTTTGCAATGACATACAAATGGAACTAAGTCAGTGGATTTTTAAAAAACTGTTAGTTTGAGCCTCTTCCCTTTATTCTAAATTGGGCTTTATTTCCTGTTCCGTGTTTTCTGCACAGTTAAACAAGCTGACAGACTTTATTCTTGAATGAAAATGAGATTTTTCATGAGACATGCATGGTAATGAAAGATATGTGCAAGAGAAGTTTTATTGTACAAAGTGTTTCAGGGAGAAGAAGATTAGGGTCTTCTGCCAAAAACAGGATGAAACCAATTTCTTATGCAAAGGTGAGTCTGTTCCCCGTGCATTACAATGGGGACACTTGAATTTCTCCTACTTAAAAAGTCTGTAAAAAGCAAGAGGGTTATTAAGTGATACCTAGGCTAGCCTCTTTGTGCAAGCCCATTAGGAACCACTGATCAACTGCTATGCACAACATGCCTAGTGACAAAAGAGAAACAGGGAAGCATTGTTAGGTTAATAGAGTAAGTAGGCTGTTGCTCTGCACTGCTCAGGAGGCCAGACTTGCAAGGGAATCAATACAAAGCTCTGATGACTAGTAGGAATCCATAATTGATGTCAGCTGTTATAATAAATAAAATGTAGTGGCTAAACTCAGATGGTTATAATAACAGAGCACTGAACTAAGCAGTGTTGAAAAGGCAAAGAGAAAGTACTACTCACAGTACCATGTATGAGAAGGAAACACATTCTGTTATCTGTTAACAATTAGATACTGGTTATAATGAGGTCAAACCTAAAATTCTCATTGGTTTCAGTGGTAACAAGATAGAGCCCTTATGAGGAGAAGTGGCGGCTTGCTCTCTTTTGTGAATCTCTGTTCATGATGAAAACATTGGAAAAGGCTGCTCAATCTCTCATGCATTCAGAGCAGATGCGACAGATCTCTTTTGACGGGGAGTTTATAAATTCTGTAATAAAAAAATACTACCATGATCTAATTAAGGTGCTTCTGTGGCTCCCTGTTGGTGTAAGATTTAAGCACTTAATCATTTAAGATAGGGAAGTATGTTACAATGGTAAGTGGAGGTAAGCAAATATGATTCTAGGTTGTATCAACAGGTGTGTTGTAAGCAAAACTCGTGAAGTCATTCTGCCGCTCTACTCTGCACTAGTTAGGCCTCAGCTGGAGTACTGTGTCCAGTTCTGGGCGCCACATTTCAAGAAAGATGTGGAGAAATTGGAAAGGGTACAGAGAAGAGCGACAAGAATGATTAAAGGTCTAGAGAACATGACCTATGAAGCCAGACTTCATGAACTGGGCTTGTTTAGTTTGGAAAAAAGAAGATTAAGGGGGGACATGATAGCGGTTTTCAAATATCTAAAAGGAGGAAGGCGAAAATTTGTTCCTCTTGGTTTCTGAGGACAGGACAAGGAGTAATGGGCTTAAAGTGCAGCAGGGGAGGTTTAGATTGGACATTAGGAAAAAATTCCTAACTGTCAGGGTGGTCAAATATTGGAATAAATTGCCAAGGGAGGTGGTGAAATCTCCCTCTCTGGAGATATTTAAGAACAGGTTAGATAGACATCTGTCAGGGATGGTGTAGGTGGAGCTTGGTCCTGCCTTGAGGGCGGGGGGCTGGACTCGATGACCTCTCGAGGTCCCTTCCAGTCCTATTATTCTATGATTCTATGATCAAGAAGAGAACTGGCAGCATGTAACTTCTAGAAGGGGAAAAAGGCCAGCATGGGAATCTCCCAATGCTATAGAGGTAAGTAATCGCTTTCAAGCTCTCTCCACAGGCTCTGCAGAGGTGAATTCTTTGGAAGGAACCTCACAAGGAAGAAACCAAAAGCGAACACCATCTACTGGAAGGCATGGGATGCGTAGTCCTAGGGATGGGGGTTCCACGGCCACCACCCCCAAAAGAAAATGACGGGTGGTGGTGGTCAGGGACTCCCTCCTAAGAGGGACTGAACCATCCCTCTGCTGTCCAGACCTGGAATCTCGAGAGGTGTGCTGCTTACCGGGAGCTCACATTCAGGATGTGACTGAGAGGCTTACCAAGCTAATCAAACCTTCGGATCGCTACCCCTTTCTGCTTCTCCACATAGGAACTAATGATACAGCCAAGAATGACCCTGAGCGGCTTACTGCAGATTATGTAGCGCTGGGAAGAAGGATCCAAGAATTCGGAGCGCAAGTGGTGTTCTCGTCCATCCTCCCTGTTGAAGGGAAAGGACTGGGCAGGGATCGTCGAATTGAGGACGTAAATGCGTGGTTGCGCAGGTGGTGTCGCAGAGAGGGCTTTGGTTTCTTCGACCATGGGACTCCGTTCCAGGCACAGGAATTGTTAGGAAGAGATGGGATCCACCTAACGAAGAGAGGAAGGAGCATATTCGCGGGAAGGCTTGCAAACCTAGTGAGGAGGTCTTTAAACTAGGTTCGTCGGGGGACGGTGACCAAAACCCTGAGGTGAGAGGGAAAGTCGGGTACTGGGAAGAAATGCAGAGAGGAAGGAGCAAGAAAGGAGGACCCCTGTCTCGAATGGAGAAGATAGGGCAATCAACTAGTTACCTGAAGTGTTTGTACACTAATGCGAGAAGCCTGGGCAACAAACAGGAAGAACCAGAGGCCCTGGCCCAGTCCAAGAAATATGACTTAATTGGGATAACAGAGACTTGGTGGGATGACTCGCATGACTGGAGCGCTGTCATGGAAGGGTATAGACTGTTCAGGAAGAACAGGCAGGAGAGAAAATGAGGAGGAGTTGCGCTATATGTAAGAGAGCACTACGATTTCTCTGAACTCCAGTATAAAGAGGGAGAAAAACCTGTTGAGAGTCTATGGGTTAAGTTTAAAGGAGCAAACAACAGCAGTGATGTTGTGGTTGGTGTCTGCTATAGGCCACCGAATCAGGTGGATGAGGTAGATGAGGTTTTCTTTGGACAACTGAGCAAAGCTGCCAGATCGCAGGCCCTGGTTCTCGTGGGGGACTTTAATCACTCTGACATCTCTTGGGAAACCAATATAGGAGTACACAGGCAATCCAGGAAGTTTTTGGAGAATGTTGGGGATAACTTCTTGACACAAGTGCTGAAGGATCCGACCAGGGGCCGTGCGCAGCTTGACCTTCTGCTCACAAACAGGGAGGAACTAATAGGGGAAGTAGAGGTAGGTGACAACCTGGGAAGAAGTGATCATGAAATGGTAGATTTCAGGATCCTGACCAAAGGAAGAAAAGAGAGTAGGAAAATACACACCTTGGACTTCAGAAAAGCAGATTTTGACTCCCTCAGAGATCTGATGGGCAGAATCACCTGGGATGCTAACATGAAGGGGAAAGGAGCTGGCAGTATTTTAAAGAAGCCTTATTGAAGGCACAGAAAGAAACCATCCTGACGCGTAACAAGAGAGGCAAACATGGTAGGAGACCGGATTGGCTTACAGGGAAAACCCTTGGTGAAATTAAGCACAAAAAGGAAGCTTACAAAAATTGGAAACTTGGACGAATGATCAGGGAAGAGTTTAAAGGTATAGCTCAAGAATGCCGGGGGGTTATCAGGAAGGCGAAAGCGCAAATGAAATTGCGACTGGCTAAGGATGGGAAGGATAACAAAGGTTTCTACAGGCATGTTAACAAGAAGAAGGTGATCAGAGAGGGTGTGCAGCCCCTAATGGATGAAGGAGTTAACCTAGTGACAGATGATGTGGGGAAAGCTGAAGTACTCAATGCTTTCTTTGCCTCTGTATTCACGGACAAGGTCGGCTCCTGGACTTTTGCGCTAAGTGACGCAAGATAGGATGAAGATGGACAGCCCGTGGTGGGTAAAGAACAGATTAGGAACTATTTAGAAAAGCTAAACGTACATAAATCCATGGGTCCGGACTTAGTGCACCCAAGGGTACTGAGGGTGTTGGCAAATGTCATTGAAGACCCTTTGGCTATTATCTTTGAAAAGTCGTGGAGATCGGGAGAAATCCCGGATGACTGGAAAAAGGCAAATGTAGTGCCCATCTTCAAAAAAGGGAAGAAGGATGATCCAGGGAACCATAGGCCAGTCAGTCTTACCTTGGTTCCTGGAAAAATCATGGAAGGGATCCTTAAGGAATCCATTTTGAGGCACTTGGATGAAAGGAAAGTGATTAGGAATAGTCAGCATGGATTCACAAAGGGAAAGTCGTGCCTGACCAATCTGATTAGCTTCTAAGATGAGGTAACCCCCATGCAGCTGAGTGGCGCAGAAGTCAGCCAAGCGCCACGGTGGGAGGCAACAGCGCCACCCAGAGGGAACAGCCAGAGGGCAGGGCCTGGACAAGCGTGCGTCTCTGATGTCAGGAAAGGGTGCCGGATGCAAAAAGAGGAAAGTGGAGTAGACACAGAGTACGCGGAGAAGACAGAGGAGAACAGAGGAGGCGGAGAGGAAGAGAGAGATGCAGCAGGAGGAGAAGAGAAACACACAGAGGGCGGGAGGGGGAGAAGAGAAAGAGAGAGAGAGAGAGAGAGAGAAGGAGAGAGAGAGGCAGGAGGCAGACGAGAGCTGAAAGAGAGAGAGAGAGGGCAAGGCAGTAGGAGAAGAGAGAGAGAGGCCGTTTGTGCTGCATGCTCCTGCGCGGCGGCCCGGCTGAGCAGCACAGAAGTCAGCCAAGCACCATGGCGGGAAGCGAAGGGGGGGTGGGACGGTGACGTACACGCCCAAGGGGCGGGGCCTGGACAAGCATGCATCCCCGACGGAGACAGAGGAGAGCGGAGAGAGAGTGAGAGGCAGGAAGGGTGAAGAAAGAGAGAAAAACGGAGCAGGGAGAGAGAGAGAGAGAGAGAGAGAGAGAGAGGAGGAGGAGGAGAAGAGAAAGGGAGAGAAAGGCAGGAGGGGAAGAAGAGAAAGAGAGAGACTGAGAGACAGGCAGAAGGCGGAGGAGAGATGAGAGAGAGACGGGAAGGCAGGAGGAGGAGGAGGAGAGAGGGAGAGAGAGAGGGAGCGAGAGACCGGAGGCTCAAGAGAGAAGACCGACATGGAGGAGAGACCTGAAAATCTCATCTCATGACACGCTAATTGGCTAGTTATCTAATAAGCAACTAAGTTAATGAGCCTTTGGTCAAAAACAAATCTATAAAGTATACTTTGGACAAAAACAAGCCAGTAAAATATACATAGAAGAGAGTTCAATTCCAATTATCACCTGAAAGCTTTTTAGGCAGCATCCCACTTAGTTGGTTAATTGGTTAAATGTAAACTACCAAAGCAGAAATTCTTACAGCTGCACAACCCCTAATGCGATATATGCCATCAACAGCCAGCAATGCCTCTCTGCCATATGTATTGGACGATCTCTACAACAAAGGATTCTAGGATTATAGAATCATAGGGCTGAAGAGACCTCAGGAGGTCAACAAGTCCAGCCTCCTACCGAAAGCAGGATGAATCCCAACTAAATCAACCCAAATAGGGCTTTGTCAAGCCAAGACATAAAAACCTCTAGGGACAGAGATTCCACCATCTCCCTAGGTAACCCATTCCAGTGCTTCACCAGCCTCCTAGTGAAATAGTTTTTCTACTATCCAACCTAGACCTCTCCCACTGTAATTTGAGACCATTGCTCCTTCTTCTGCCATCCATCACTACTGAGAACAGCCTCTCTCCATCCTCTTTGGAACCTCCCTTCAGGAAGTTGAAGGCTGCTATCAAATTCCCCCTCACTCTTTTCTTCTGCAGATTAAACAGACCCAAATCCCTCAGCCTCTCCTCATAGGTCATGTGCTCCAGCCCACTAATCATTTTGATTGTCCTCCGCTGAACCCTCTCCAATGCATTCACATCCTTTCTGTACTGGGTGGCCCAGAATTAGATACAATACTCCAGATGTGGCCTCACCAGTGTCAAATAAAGGGGAATAATCACTTCTCTAAATGCTGGCAATGCTCCTCCTAATGCACCCTAATATGCTATTGACCTTCTTGGCTACAAGGGCACACTGTTGACTCATATGCAGCTTCTTATCCACTGTAATCACTTTTCTGCTAAACTGCTATTTAGCCAGTCAGCCCCCAGCCTGTGACAAATGCTTAGGATTCTTCCATCCCAAGTGCAGGACTCTACACCTGTCCTTGTTGAACCTCATCAGATTTCTTTTGGTTCAATTCTTTAGTCAGTCTAGGTCACTCTAGGTCATATCCCTGCCCTCCAACATATCTACCTCTCCCCCTAGCTTAGCGTCATCTGCAAACTTACTGAGGGTGCAATCCATCCCCTCATCCAGGTCATTAATAAAGATGTTGAATAAAACTGGTTCCAGAACCGAATCTTGGAGCACTCTGCTAGAAACCGACTGCCAACCTGACATCAAGCCATTAATCACCACCCATTGGGCCCGACAGTCTAGTCAGGTTTCTGTCCATCTTACAGTCCACTTATCCAATCCACACTTCCTTAACTTGATGGCAAGACTATTATGGGAGACCATATCAAAAGCTTTGCTAAAGTCAAGGTATATCACATTCATCGACTTCACCATGTCCAGAGAGCCTATTACCTCATCATAGAAGCTAATCAGATTGGTCAGGCATGACTTACCCTTCGTGAATCCATGTTGACTTTTCGTGATCACTGTCATGATTATGAGGGTTAGCCAGCAGCCTGGGGATTAAGGGGTTAACTACACCTAGCCAGGTGGAGTGACCAATAGGAATGTAGGTGGGACTTTTCAAACTGGGACAAAGGAATTTGGGCTTTTTTTTTTTTTTCTCCCTTTGGGCTCTCTGAGAGTTCTCTGCAGCTACAGAGAGGGATAAGCATGTCTCTCTCTCTCTCCAAGACATCATTCTTTTTCTGTAAGTAGGGTAAAGTTTAGGTAGTTTCGTTAGGTTTTATTGTGTTATGGATTGGGTATGGGATCTGAGATCTGGCACTGCTTAAAAGATGTTTTGGCTTTTCTTTGTAACTAAGTTCTAGGCCCATGGAGTTTCTCCATGAGTATATTTTGTTACCTTCCTCTCCAGTCATTATACTTGCAACCAGAATATTGTTGTAATAATAAAAGTTCTTTCTTTTCTTTTCTTAACCTGGCAGTGGTTAATGGTGTGCCCTGATTTTTGTTTTAGGGGGAAGATTTCCCAAATGATCTTTCCCCTGGTTTCTTTAGCAACATTTGGGTGGTGGCAGCGGAAGTTTTATTCCCAAGATCTAGGTTTTTAAGATCTTGGGGGAAGTTTTATACCAAAGCCTGGTAGATAAGGCTTTGGGGTACACTTGCTGACCCCCACTTCTGCATTTATCATGCCAGAGTGGGGAAGGAGTCATGACATGGTGGCATAGCGGTGGGATTATTTTGAGAACCCAGGATTTTTAAGAGGGCACAATTTTTCTTTTGAGTTGCAAGCTTTGCAGTTTTCCTTTTGTTTTTCTTTTGTTTCTGGGCTGCCTCAGGGAGGGGCAGACCTTAAGCCAGACACAGACCTACCCAAACAGTTTGTTTTTTTCTAGCTTTCGGGACAACTGGATACCTAGGCTAGCTAAGACAGGATGTCCAACTCTAGGACAGATTCATTCCCCAAGGAGAGAGCAGGAGCAATGTATAACAGCGCTTCTCCCCCCTCACCAATGCCTTCTACATGGGAAGTTGCCTGTAAGACCAGCAGGCCTCTAACTGACAAGGAGATGGAGTTTTTCCTACAGCTGGAGGACAGGCGTGCACGAGAGGCCGAAGACAGGCGTGCACGAGAGGCCGAAGACAGGCGTGCACGAGAGGCGGAGGAGAAGCGTGCCCAACAAGAACATCTGGAGAGGCTAGCAGCAGCACAGGCGAGGCTAGCAGCAGCACAGGCAAGACTAGCGGAAATAAAGGCCGAGACCAGGCGAATAGAAGTGGAAACACAGGAGAGGATTGCTAAAGCGAAGGCCCCATCAACTGACCATCCTGCTCCCATGAATGTTCCAGTCCCTGTTCAATATCCCAGGAAACTCCAGGTCCAGGGAGTGGAAGAACAACAGAGACTGTATCCTCAGGGGGGTTCAGTGGAGAACCATGTGGGGATGGGGTGTGATTATGGCATGAATAGTATGTATAATCAGGCAGATACCTTAACCCAGCCCCAGAACATGCATGAGGTTTGGGAAGGGGGTGAGTGTAAATCTGGGAAGTTGTCTGTGGCTAGTCAGGCCTATGGGGAGCAAGGTAAAAGTTTCTCTGAGTGTTTGCCTGAGGGAGATAGTTGTGTGTCTGTGAGTGAGGCCTCTACATGTCTGCCTGGAGCCTCAGAGGAGAGGCTGGAGTCAGATTTTTTGGCTCTCTCTGCCCTGTTCCGGGAAAGGGTCCTTCTGGTGCAGTCTGGAGTGGCTGGCCAGAGTGAAAGTTTAGTTGGGGAAAAAGATCAAATTCTGGAGGGTGTTCAGTGTGAGCAACCTCTGTGTGTGGAGCCTGGCAGTTTGGCTGCTGAGGAGGGTGGTATGCATGTGGGGGAAGGGTTTCTTCCCAGTTCTTTGTCTACTGGAGGTGCCTGTCGGCCTGGATTGGCTGAGGAGAGTGCTGTGGGCCCAGATTTAGTTCTGGGAACAGCTGAAGCCCAGAAGTGGGAGGGAGAGGTCTCTGATCTCCCCCCAGAGGAGTCTGTGTGTGTTCCTGAAAGGGGGTTGTGTGAAGACCTGCCTGTTCAGGGGGTAGAGGGATCACAGGAGGAGTTGATGGTGGCTCAGCAGGGTGATGCTGCTGTAGAGCCAGGGGAAGATGAGCTTTTGCTTGCAGAAAGTCATAAGGAAGAAGATCCTTATGGTGAGGCTGGCCAGCAGGTTGCTGTGCCTGAGGGGGGTAAAAGTGACTTGGGGATAGAGAGATCCTGTGAGGAGCAAAGGAATTCCATAGCCATTGTGAGCAGGGGAGCCACACCCAGCCAGGCCTATGTCCCTTGATTGTTCTGCCATTGTTCCCTTGATTGCCTCTGATTAGCCTCAGGCTCAGCCTTCCCCTGTGTGACTCAGAAGGGGGCAGGCCTGACCTAGGCAAGCAGGCTTTAAAAAGCCAGAGCAGGGCGACCAGGGGAGCGAAGCGGACAGGGGACTGCAGACAGGGGAGTTGAAGAGGGAGAGCAAAGCGACCCCACCGCCGAAGAGGCTACCCGGTGAGAGTACAAGCTGTGGTGTGAGTGTGTGCCTGTGCCTGACTGTTTGAATTTTACAGTTTGAAGTGGTGTGAATTGAGAGTCTGATTCCAGGTGAGTGCTAGCAGTTTCAGTTTCAGCTTCTGTGGCAGTTGGGACTGAGAGCCTGCCATTGTTCCCTTGATTGCCTCTGATTAGCCTCAGGCTCAGCCTTCCCCTGTGTGACTCAGAAGGGGGCAGGCCTGACCTAGGCAAGCAGGCTTTAAAAAGCCAGAGCAGGGCGACCAGGGGAGCGAAGCGGACAGGGGACTGCAGACAGGGGAGTTGAAGAGGGAGAGCAAAGCGACCCCACCGCCGAAGAGGCTACCCGGTGAGAGTACAAGCTGTGGTGTGAGTGTGTGCCTGTGCCTGACTGTTTGAATTTTACAGTTTGAAGTGGTGTGAATTGAGAGTCTGATTCCAGGTGAGTGCTAGCAGTTTCAGTTTCAGCTTCTGTGGCAGTTGGGACTGAGAGCCTGCCATTGTTCCCTTGATTGCCTCTGATTAGCCTCAGGCTCAGCCTTCCCCTGTGTGACTCAGAAGGGGGCAGGCCTGACCTAGGCAAGCAGGCTTTAAAAAGCCAGAGCAGGGCGACCAGGGGAGCGAAGCGGACAGGGGACTGCAGACAGGGGAGTTGAAGAGGGAGAGCAAAGCGACCCCACCGCCGAAGAGGCTACCCGGTGAGAGTACAAGCTGTGGTGTGAGTGTGTGCCTGTGCCTGACTGTTTGAATTTTACAGTTTGAAGTGGTGTGAATTGAGAGTCTGATTCCAGGTGAGTGCTAGCAGTTTCAGTTTCAGCTTCTGTGGCAGTTGGGACTGAGAGCCTGCCATTGTTCCCTTGATTGCCTCTGATTAGCCTCAGGCTCAGCCTTCCCCTGTGTGACTCAGAAGGGGGCAGGCCTGACCTAGGCAAGCAGGCTTTAAAAAGCCAGAGCAGGGCGACCAGGGGAGCGAAGCGGACAGGGGACTGCAGACAGGGGAGTTGAAGAGGGAGAGCAAAGCGACCCCACCGCCGAAGAGGCTACCCGGTGAGAGTACAAGCTGTGGTGTGAGTGTGTGCCTGTGCCTGACTGTTTGAATTTTACAGTTTGAAGTGGTGTGAATTGAGAGTCTGATTCCAGGTGAGTGCTAGCAGTTTCAGTTTCAGCTTCTGTGGCAGTTGGGACTGAGAGCCTGCCATTGTTCCCTTGATTGCCTCTGATTAGCCTCAGGCTCAGCCTTCCCCTGTGTGACTCAGAAGGGGGCAGGCCTGACCTAGGCAAGCAGGCTTTAAAAAGCCAGAGCAGGGCGACCAGGGGAGCGAAGCGGACAGGGGACTGCAGACAGGGGAGTTGAAGAGGGAGAGCAAAGCGACCCCACCGCCGAAGAGGCTACCCGGTGAGAGTACAAGCTGTGGTGTGAGTGTGTGCCTGTGCCTGACTGTTTGAATTTTACAGTTTGAAGTGGTGTGAATTGAGAGTCTGATTCCAGGTGAGTGCTAGCAGTTTCAGTTTCAGCTTCTGTGGCAGTTGGGACTGAGAGCCTGCCATTGTTCCCTTGATTGCCTCTGATTAGCCTCAGGCTCAGCCTTCCCCTGTGTGACTCAGAAGGGGGCAGGCCTGACCTAGGCAAGCAGGCTTTAAAAAGCCAGAGCAGGGCGACCAGGGGAGCGAAGCGGACAGGGGACTGCAGACAGGGGAGTTGAAGAGGGAGAGCAAAGCGACCCCACCGCCGAAGAGGCTACCCGGTGAGAGTACAAGCTGTGGTGTGAGTGTGTGCCTGTGCCTGACTGTTTGAATTTTACAGTTTGAAGTGGTGTGAATTGAGAGTCTGATTCCAGGTGAGTGCTAGCAGTTTCAGTTTCAGCTTCTGTGGCAGTTGGGACTGAGAGCCTGCCATTGTTCCCTTGATTGCCTCTGATTAGCCTCAGGCTCAGCCTTCCCCTGTGTGACTCAGAAGGGGGCAGGCCTGACCTAGGCAAGCAGGCTTTAAAAAGCCAGAGCAGGGCGACCAGGGGAGCGAAGCGGACAGGGGACTGCAGACAGGGGAGTTGAAGAGGGAGAGCAAAGCGACCCCACCGCCGAAGAGGCTACCCGGTGAGAGTACAAGCTGTGGTGTGAGTGTGTGCCTGTGCCTGACTGTTTGAATTTTACAGTTTGAAGTGGTGTGAATTGAGAGTCTGATTCCAGGTGAGTGCTAGCAGTTTCAGTTTCAGCTTCTGTGGCAGTTGGGACTGAGAGCCTGCCATTGTTCCCTTGATTGCCTCTGATTAGCCTCAGGCTCAGCCTTCCCCTGTGTGACTCAGAAGGGGGCAGGCCTGACCTAGGCAAGCAGGCTTTAAAAAGCCAGAGCAGGGCGACCAGGGGAGCGAAGCGGACAGGGGACTGCAGACAGGGGAGTTGAAGAGGGAGAGCAAAGCGACCCCACCGCCGAAGAGGCTACCCGGTGAGAGTACAAGCTGTGGTGTGAGTGTGTGCCTGTGCCTGACTGTTTGAATTTTACAGTTTGAAGTGGTGTGAATTGAGAGTCTGATTCCAGGTGAGTGCTAGCAGTTTCAGTTTCAGCTTCTGTGGCAGTTGGGACTGAGAGCCTGCCATTGTTCCCTTGATTGCCTCTGATTAGCCTCAGGCTCAGCCTTCCCCTGTGTGACTCAGAAGGGGGCAGGCCTGACCTAGGCAAGCAGGCTTTAAAAAGCCAGAGCAGGGCGACCAGGGGAGCGAAGCGGACAGGGGACTGCAGACAGGGGAGTTGAAGAGGGAGAGCAAAGCGACCCCACCGCCGAAGAGGCTACCCGGTGAGAGTACAAGCTGTGGTGTGAGTGTGTGCCTGTGCCTGACTGTTTGAATTTTACAGTTTGAAGTGGTGTGAATTGAGAGTCTGATTCCAGGTGAGTGCTAGCAGTTTCAGTTTCAGCTTCTGTGGCAGTTGGGACTGAGAGCCTGCCATTGTTCCCTTGATTGCCTCTGATTAGCCTCAGGCTCAGCCTTCCCCTGTGTGACTCAGAAGGGGGCAGGCCTGACCTAGGCAAGCAGGCTTTAAAAAGCCAGAGCAGGGCGACCAGGGGAGCGAAGCGGACAGGGGACTGCAGACAGGGGAGTTGAAGAGGGAGAGCAAAGCGACCCCACCGCCGAAGAGGCTACCCGGTGAGAGTACAAGCTGTGGTGTGAGTGTGTGCCTGTGCCTGACTGTTTGAATTTTACAGTTTGAAGTGGTGTGAATTGAGAGTCTGATTCCAGGTGAGTGCTAGCAGTTTCAGTTTCAGCTTCTGTGGCAGTTGGGACTGAGAGCCTGCCATTGTTCCCTTGATTGCCTCTGATTAGCCTCAGGCTCAGCCTTCCCCTGTGTGACTCAGAAGGGGGCAGGCCTGACCTAGGCAAGCAGGCTTTAAAAAGCCAGAGCAGGGCGACCAGGGGAGCGAAGCGGACAGGGGACTGCAGACAGGGGAGTTGAAGAGGGAGAGCAAAGCGACCCCACCGCCGAAGAGGCTACCCGGTGAGAGTACAAGCTGTGGTGTGAGTGTGTGCCTGTGCCTGACTGTTTGAATTTTACAGTTTGAAGTGGTGTGAATTGAGAGTCTGATTCCAGGTGAGTGCTAGCAGTTTCAGTTTCAGCTTCTGTGGCAGTTGGGACTGAGAGCCTGCCATTGTTCCCTTGATTGCCTCTGATTAGCCTCAGGCTCAGCCTTCCCCTGTGTGACTCAGAAGGGGGCAGGCCTGACCTAGGCAAGCAGGCTTTAAAAAGCCAGAGCAGGGCGACCAGGGGAGCGAAGCGGACAGGGGACTGCAGACAGGGGAGTTGAAGAGGGAGAGCAAAGCGACCCCACCGCCGAAGAGGCTACCCGGTGAGAGTACAAGCTGTGGTGTGAGTGTGTGCCTGTGCCTGACTGTTTGAATTTTACAGTTTGAAGTGGTGTGAATTGAGAGTCTGATTCCAGGTGAGTGCTAGCAGTTTCAGTTTCAGCTTCTGTGGCAGTTGGGACTGAGAGCCTGCCATTGTTCCCTTGATTGCCTCTGATTAGCCTCAGGCTCAGCCTTCCCCTGTGTGACTCAGAAGGGGGCAGGCCTGACCTAGGCAAGCAGGCTTTAAAAAGCCAGAGCAGGGCGACCAGGGGAGCGAAGCGGACAGGGGACTGCAGACAGGGGAGTTGAAGAGGGAGAGCAAAGCGACCCCACCGCCGAAGAGGCTACCCGGTGAGAGTACAAGCTGTGGTGTGAGTGTGTGCCTGTGCCTGACTGTTTGAATTTTACAGTTTGAAGTGGTGTGAATTGAGAGTCTGATTCCAGGTGAGTGCTAGCAGTTTCAGTTTCAGCTTCTGTGGCAGTTGGGACTGAGAGCCTGCCATTGTTCCCTTGATTGCCTCTGATTAGCCTCAGGCTCAGCCTTCCCCTGTGTGACTCAGAAGGGGGCAGGCCTGACCTAGGCAAGCAGGCTTTAAAAAGCCAGAGCAGGGCGACCAGGGGAGCGAAGCGGACAGGGGACTGCAGACAGGGGAGTTGAAGAGGGAGAGCAAAGCGACCCCACCGCCGAAGAGGCTACCCGGTGAGAGTACAAGCTGTGGTGTGAGTGTGTGCCTGTGCCTGACTGTTTGAATTTTACAGTTTGAAGTGGTGTGAATTGAGAGTCTGATTCCAGGTGAGTGCTAGCAGTTTCAGTTTCAGCTTCTGTGGCAGTTGGGACTGAGAGCCTGCCATTGTTCCCTTGATTGCCTCTGATTAGCCTCAGGCTCAGCCTTCCCCTGTGTGACTCAGAAGGGGGCAGGCCTGACCTAGGCAAGCAGGCTTTAAAAAGCCAGAGCAGGGCGACCAGGGGAGCGAAGCGGACAGGGGACTGCAGACAGGGGAGTTGAAGAGGGAGAGCAAAGCGACCCCACCGCCGAAGAGGCTACCCGGTGAGAGTACAAGCTGTGGTGTGAGTGTGTGCCTGTGCCTGACTGTTTGAATTTTACAGTTTGAAGTGGTGTGAATTGAGAGTCTGATTCCAGGTGAGTGCTAGCAGTTTCAGTTTCAGCTTCTGTGGCAGTTGGGACTGAGAGCCTGCCATTGTTCCCTTGATTGCCTCTGATTAGCCTCAGGCTCAGCCTTCCCCTGTGTGACTCAGAAGGGGGCAGGCCTGACCTAGGCAAGCAGGCTTTAAAAAGCCAGAGCAGGGCGACCAGGGGAGCGAAGCGGACAGGGGACTGCAGACAGGGGAGTTGAAGAGGGAGAGCAAAGCGACCCCACCGCCGAAGAGGCTACCCGGTGAGAGTACAAGCTGTGGTGTGAGTGTGTGCCTGTGCCTGACTGTTTGAATTTTACAGTTTGAAGTGGTGTGAATTGAGAGTCTGATTCCAGGTGAGTGCTAGCAGTTTCAGTTTCAGCTTCTGTGGCAGTTGGGACTGAGAGCCTGCCATTGTTCCCTTGATTGCCTCTGATTAGCCTCAGGCTCAGCCTTCCCCTGTGTGACTCAGAAGGGGGCAGGCCTGACCTAGGCAAGCAGGCTTTAAAAAGCCAGAGCAGGGCGACCAGGGGAGCGAAGCGGACAGGGGACTGCAGACAGGGGAGTTGAAGAGGGAGAGCAAAGCGACCCCACCGCCGAAGAGGCTACCCGGTGAGAGTACAAGCTGTGGTGTGAGTGTGTGCCTGTGCCTGACTGTTTGAATTTTACAGTTTGAAGTGGTGTGAATTGAGAGTCTGATTCCAGGTGAGTGCTAGCAGTTTCAGTTTCAGCTTCTGTGGCAGTTGGGACTGAGAGCCTGCCATTGTTCCCTTGATTGCCTCTGATTAGCCTCAGGCTCAGCCTTCCCCTGTGTGACTCAGAAGGGGGCAGGCCTGACCTAGGCAAGCAGGCTTTAAAAAGCCAGAGCAGGGCGACCAGGGGAGCGAAGCGGACAGGGGACTGCAGACAGGGGAGTTGAAGAGGGAGAGCAAAGCGACCCCACCGCCGAAGAGGCTACCCGGTGAGAGTACAAGCTGTGGTGTGAGTGTGTGCCTGTGCCTGACTGTTTGAATTTTACAGTTTGAAGTGGTGTGAATTGAGAGTCTGATTCCAGGTGAGTGCTAGCAGTTTCAGTTTCAGCTTCTGTGGCAGTTGGGACTGAGAGCCTGCCATTGTTCCCTTGATTGCCTCTGATTAGCCTCAGGCTCAGCCTTCCCCTGTGTGACTCAGAAGGGGGCAGGCCTGACCTAGGCAAGCAGGCTTTAAAAAGCCAGAGCAGGGCGACCAGGGGAGCGAAGCGGACAGGGGACTGCAGACAGGGGAGTTGAAGAGGGAGAGCAAAGCGACCCCACCGCCGAAGAGGCTACCCGGTGAGAGTACAAGCTGTGGTGTGAGTGTGTGCCTGTGCCTGACTGTTTGAATTTTACAGTTTGAAGTGGTGTGAATTGAGAGTCTGATTCCAGGTGAGTGCTAGCAGTTTCAGTTTCAGCTTCTGTGGCAGTTGGGACTGAGAGCCTGCCATTGTTCCCTTGATTGCCTCTGATTAGCCTCAGGCTCAGCCTTCCCCTGTGTGACTCAGAAGGGGGCAGGCCTGACCTAGGCAAGCAGGCTTTAAAAAGCCAGAGCAGGGCGACCAGGGGAGCGAAGCGGACAGGGGACTGCAGACAGGGGAGTTGAAGAGGGAGAGCAAAGCGACCCCACCGCCGAAGAGGCTACCCGGTGAGAGTACAAGCTGTGGTGTGAGTGTGTGCCTGTGCCTGACTGTTTGAATTTTACAGTTTGAAGTGGTGTGAATTGAGAGTCTGATTCCAGGTGAGTGCTAGCAGTTTCAGTTTCAGCTTCTGTGGCAGTTGGGACTGAGAGCCTGCCATTGTTCCCTTGATTGCCTCTGATTAGCCTCAGGCTCAGCCTTCCCCTGTGTGACTCAGAAGGGGGCAGGCCTGACCTAGGCAAGCAGGCTTTAAAAAGCCAGAGCAGGGCGACCAGGGGAGCGAAGCGGACAGGGGACTGCAGACAGGGGAGTTGAAGAGGGAGAGCAAAGCGACCCCACCGCCGAAGAGGCTACCCGGTGAGAGTACAAGCTGTGGTGTGAGTGTGTGCCTGTGCCTGACTGTTTGAATTTTACAGTTTGAAGTGGTGTGAATTGAGAGTCTGATTCCAGGTGAGTGCTAGCAGTTTCAGTTTCAGCTTCTGTGGCAGTTGGGACTGAGAGCCTGCCATTGTTCCCTTGATTGCCTCTGATTAGCCTCAGGCTCAGCCTTCCCCTGTGTGACTCAGAAGGGGGCAGGCCTGACCTAGGCAAGCAGGCTTTAAAAAGCCAGAGCAGGGCGACCAGGGGAGCGAAGCGGACAGGGGACTGCAGACAGGGGAGTTGAAGAGGGAGAGCAAAGCGACCCCACCGCCGAAGAGGCTACCCGGTGAGAGTACAAGCTGTGGTGTGAGTGTGTGCCTGTGCCTGACTGTTTGAATTTTACAGTTTGAAGTGGTGTGAATTGAGAGTCTGATTCCAGGTGAGTGCTAGCAGTTTCAGTTTCAGCTTCTGTGGCAGTTGGGACTGAGAGCCTGCCATTGTTCCCTTGATTGCCTCTGATTAGCCTCAGGCTCAGCCTTCCCCTGTGTGACTCAGAAGGGGGCAGGCCTGACCTAGGCAAGCAGGCTTTAAAAAGCCAGAGCAGGGCGACCAGGGGAGCGAAGCGGACAGGGGACTGCAGACAGGGGAGTTGAAGAGGGAGAGCAAAGCGACCCCACCGCCGAAGAGGCTACCCGGTGAGAGTACAAGCTGTGGTGTGAGTGTGTGCCTGTGCCTGACTGTTTGAATTTTACAGTTTGAAGTGGTGTGAATTGAGAGTCTGATTCCAGGTGAGTGCTAGCAGTTTCAGTTTCAGCTTCTGTGGCAGTTGGGACTGAGAGCCTGCCATTGTTCCCTTGATTGCCTCTGATTAGCCTCAGGCTCAGCCTTCCCCTGTGTGACTCAGAAGGGGGCAGGCCTGACCTAGGCAAGCAGGCTTTAAAAAGCCAGAGCAGGGCGACCAGGGGAGCGAAGCGGACAGGGGACTGCAGACAGGGGAGTTGAAGAGGGAGAGCAAAGCGACCCCACCGCCGAAGAGGCTACCCGGTGAGAGTACAAGCTGTGGTGTGAGTGTGTGCCTGTGCCTGACTGTTTGAATTTTACAGTTTGAAGTGGTGTGAATTGAGAGTCTGATTCCAGGTGAGTGCTAGCAGTTTCAGTTTCAGCTTCTGTGGCAGTTGGGACTGAGAGCCTGCCATTGTTCCCTTGATTGCCTCTGATTAGCCTCAGGCTCAGCCTTCCCCTGTGTGACTCAGAAGGGGGCAGGCCTGACCTAGGCAAGCAGGCTTTAAAAAGCCAGAGCAGGGCGACCAGGGGAGCGAAGCGGACAGGGGACTGCAGACAGGGGAGTTGAAGAGGGAGAGCAAAGCGACCCCACCGCCGAAGAGGCTACCCGGTGAGAGTACAAGCTGTGGTGTGAGTGTGTGCCTGTGCCTGACTGTTTGAATTTTACAGTTTGAAGTGGTGTGAATTGAGAGTCTGATTCCAGGTGAGTGCTAGCAGTTTCAGTTTCAGCTTCTGTGGCAGTTGGGACTGAGAGCCTGCCATTGTTCCCTTGATTGCCTCTGATTAGCCTCAGGCTCAGCCTTCCCCTGTGTGACTCAGAAGGGGGCAGGCCTGACCTAGGCAAGCAGGCTTTAAAAAGCCAGAGCAGGGCGACCAGGGGAGCGAAGCGGACAGGGGACTGCAGACAGGGGAGTTGAAGAGGGAGAGCAAAGCGACCCCACCGCCGAAGAGGCTACCCGGTGAGAGTACAAGCTGTGGTGTGAGTGTGTGCCTGTGCCTGACTGTTTGAATTTTACAGTTTGAAGTGGTGTGAATTGAGAGTCTGATTCCAGGTGAGTGCTAGCAGTTTCAGTTTCAGCTTCTGTGGCAGTTGGGACTGAGAGCCTGCCATTGTTCCCTTGATTGCCTCTGATTAGCCTCAGGCTCAGCCTTCCCCTGTGTGACTCAGAAGGGGGCAGGCCTGACCTAGGCAAGCAGGCTTTAAAAAGCCAGAGCAGGGCGACCAGGGGAGCGAAGCGGACAGGGGACTGCAGACAGGGGAGTTGAAGAGGGAGAGCAAAGCGACCCCACCGCCGAAGAGGCTACCCGGTGAGAGTACAAGCTGTGGTGTGAGTGTGTGCCTGTGCCTGACTGTTTGAATTTTACAGTTTGAAGTGGTGTGAATTGAGAGTCTGATTCCAGGTGAGTGCTAGCAGTTTCAGTTTCAGCTTCTGTGGCAGTTGGGACTGAGAGCCTGCCATTGTTCCCTTGATTGCCTCTGATTAGCCTCAGGCTCAGCCTTCCCCTGTGTGACTCAGAAGGGGGCAGGCCTGACCTAGGCAAGCAGGCTTTAAAAAGCCAGAGCAGGGCGACCAGGGGAGCGAAGCGGACAGGGGACTGCAGACAGGGGAGTTGAAGAGGGAGAGCAAAGCGACCCCACCGCCGAAGAGGCTACCCGGTGAGAGTACAAGCTGTGGTGTGAGTGTGTGCCTGTGCCTGACTGTTTGAATTTTACAGTTTGAAGTGGTGTGAATTGAGAGTCTGATTCCAGGTGAGTGCTAGCAGTTTCAGTTTCAGCTTCTGTGGCAGTTGGGACTGAGAGCCTGCCATTGTTCCCTTGATTGCCTCTGATTAGCCTCAGGCTCAGCCTTCCCCTGTGTGACTCAGAAGGGGGCAGGCCTGACCTAGGCAAGCAGGCTTTAAAAAGCCAGAGCAGGGCGACCAGGGGAGCGAAGCGGACAGGGGACTGCAGACAGGGGAGTTGAAGAGGGAGAGCAAAGCGACCCCACCGCCGAAGAGGCTACCCGGTGAGAGTACAAGCTGTGGTGTGAGTGTGTGCCTGTGCCTGACTGTTTGAATTTTACAGTTTGAAGTGGTGTGAATTGAGAGTCTGATTCCAGGTGAGTGCTAGCAGTTTCAGTTTCAGCTTCTGTGGCAGTTGGGACTGAGAGCCTGCCATTGTTCCCTTGATTGCCTCTGATTAGCCTCAGGCTCAGCCTTCCCCTGTGTGACTCAGAAGGGGGCAGGCCTGACCTAGGCAAGCAGGCTTTAAAAAGCCAGAGCAGGGCGACCAGGGGAGCGAAGCGGACAGGGGACTGCAGACAGGGGAGTTGAAGAGGGAGAGCAAAGCGACCCCACCGCCGAAGAGGCTACCCGGTGAGAGTACAAGCTGTGGTGTGAGTGTGTGCCTGTGCCTGACTGTTTGAATTTTACAGTTTGAAGTGGTGTGAATTGAGAGTCTGATTCCAGGTGAGTGCTAGCAGTTTCAGTTTCAGCTTCTGTGGCAGTTGGGACTGAGAGCCTGCCATTGTTCCCTTGATTGCCTCTGATTAGCCTCAGGCTCAGCCTTCCCCTGTGTGACTCAGAAGGGGGCAGGCCTGACCTAGGCAAGCAGGCTTTAAAAAGCCAGAGCAGGGCGACCAGGGGAGCGAAGCGGACAGGGGACTGCAGACAGGGGAGTTGAAGAGGGAGAGCAAAGCGACCCCACCGCCGAAGAGGCTACCCGGTGAGAGTACAAGCTGTGGTGTGAGTGTGTGCCTGTGCCTGACTGTTTGAATTTTACAGTTTGAAGTGGTGTGAATTGAGAGTCTGATTCCAGGTGAGTGCTAGCAGTTTCAGTTTCAGCTTCTGTGGCAGTTGGGACTGAGAGCCTGCCATTGTTCCCTTGATTGCCTCTGATTAGCCTCAGGCTCAGCCTTCCCCTGTGTGACTCAGAAGGGGGCAGGCCTGACCTAGGCAAGCAGGCTTTAAAAAGCCAGAGCAGGGCGACCAGGGGAGCGAAGCGGACAGGGGACTGCAGACAGGGGAGTTGAAGAGGGAGAGCAAAGCGACCCCACCGCCGAAGAGGCTACCCGGTGAGAGTACAAGCTGTGGTGTGAGTGTGTGCCTGTGCCTGACTGTTTGAATTTTACAGTTTGAAGTGGTGTGAATTGAGAGTCTGATTCCAGGTGAGTGCTAGCAGTTTCAGTTTCAGCTTCTGTGGCAGTTGGGACTGAGAGCCTGCCATTGTTCCCTTGATTGCCTCTGATTAGCCTCAGGCTCAGCCTTCCCCTGTGTGACTCAGAAGGGGGCAGGCCTGACCTAGGCAAGCAGGCTTTAAAAAGCCAGAGCAGGGCGACCAGGGGAGCGAAGCGGACAGGGGACTGCAGACAGGGGAGTTGAAGAGGGAGAGCAAAGCGACCCCACCGCCGAAGAGGCTACCCGGTGAGAGTACAAGCTGTGGTGTGAGTGTGTGCCTGTGCCTGACTGTTTGAATTTTACAGTTTGAAGTGGTGTGAATTGAGAGTCTGATTCCAGGTGAGTGCTAGCAGTTTCAGTTTCAGCTTCTGTGGCAGTTGGGACTGAGAGCCTGCCATTGTTCCCTTGATTGCCTCTGATTAGCCTCAGGCTCAGCCTTCCCCTGTGTGACTCAGAAGGGGGCAGGCCTGACCTAGGCAAGCAGGCTTTAAAAAGCCAGAGCAGGGCGACCAGGGGAGCGAAGCGGACAGGGGACTGCAGACAGGGGAGTTGAAGAGGGAGAGCAAAGCGACCCCACCGCCGAAGAGGCTACCCGGTGAGAGTACAAGCTGTGGTGTGAGTGTGTGCCTGTGCCTGACTGTTTGAATTTTACAGTTTGAAGTGGTGTGAATTGAGAGTCTGATTCCAGGTGAGTGCTAGCAGTTTCAGTTTCAGCTTCTGTGGCAGTTGGGACTGAGAGCCTGCCATTGTTCCCTTGATTGCCTCTGATTAGCCTCAGGCTCAGCCTTCCCCTGTGTGACTCAGAAGGGGGCAGGCCTGACCTAGGCAAGCAGGCTTTAAAAAGCCAGAGCAGGGCGACCAGGGGAGCGAAGCGGACAGGGGACTGCAGACAGGGGAGTTGAAGAGGGAGAGCAAAGCGACCCCACCGCCGAAGAGGCTACCCGGTGAGAGTACAAGCTGTGGTGTGAGTGTGTGCCTGTGCCTGACTGTTTGAATTTTACAGTTTGAAGTGGTGTGAATTGAGAGTCTGATTCCAGGTGAGTGCTAGCAGTTTCAGTTTCAGCTTCTGTGGCAGTTGGGACTGAGAGCCTGCCATTGTTCCCTTGATTGCCTCTGATTAGCCTCAGGCTCAGCCTTCCCCTGTGTGACTCAGAAGGGGGCAGGCCTGACCTAGGCAAGCAGGCTTTAAAAAGCCAGAGCAGGGCGACCAGGGGAGCGAAGCGGACAGGGGACTGCAGACAGGGGAGTTGAAGAGGGAGAGCAAAGCGACCCCACCGCCGAAGAGGCTACCCGGTGAGAGTACAAGCTGTGGTGTGAGTGTGTGCCTGTGCCTGACTGTTTGAATTTTACAGTTTGAAGTGGTGTGAATTGAGAGTCTGATTCCAGGTGAGTGCTAGCAGTTTCAGTTTCAGCTTCTGTGGCAGTTGGGACTGAGAGCCTGCCATTGTTCCCTTGATTGCCTCTGATTAGCCTCAGGCTCAGCCTTCCCCTGTGTGACTCAGAAGGGGGCAGGCCTGACCTAGGCAAGCAGGCTTTAAAAAGCCAGAGCAGGGCGACCAGGGGAGCGAAGCGGACAGGGGACTGCAGACAGGGGAGTTGAAGAGGGAGAGCAAAGCGACCCCACCGCCGAAGAGGCTACCCGGTGAGAGTACAAGCTGTGGTGTGAGTGTGTGCCTGTGCCTGACTGTTTGAATTTTACAGTTTGAAGTGGTGTGAATTGAGAGTCTGATTCCAGGTGAGTGCTAGCAGTTTCAGTTTCAGCTTCTGTGGCAGTTGGGACTGAGAGCCTGCCATTGTTCCCTTGATTGCCTCTGATTAGCCTCAGGCTCAGCCTTCCCCTGTGTGACTCAGAAGGGGGCAGGCCTGACCTAGGCAAGCAGGCTTTAAAAAGCCAGAGCAGGGCGACCAGGGGAGCGAAGCGGACAGGGGACTGCAGACAGGGGAGTTGAAGAGGGAGAGCAAAGCGACCCCACCGCCGAAGAGGCTACCCGGTGAGAGTACAAGCTGTGGTGTGAGTGTGTGCCTGTGCCTGACTGTTTGAATTTTACAGTTTGAAGTGGTGTGAATTGAGAGTCTGATTCCAGGTGAGTGCTAGCAGTTTCAGTTTCAGCTTCTGTGGCAGTTGGGACTGAGAGCCTGCCATTGTTCCCTTGATTGCCTCTGATTAGCCTCAGGCTCAGCCTTCCCCTGTGTGACTCAGAAGGGGGCAGGCCTGACCTAGGCAAGCAGGCTTTAAAAAGCCAGAGCAGGGCGACCAGGGGAGCGAAGCGGACAGGGGACTGCAGACAGGGGAGTTGAAGAGGGAGAGCAAAGCGACCCCACCGCCGAAGAGGCTACCCGGTGAGAGTACAAGCTGTGGTGTGAGTGTGTGCCTGTGCCTGACTGTTTGAATTTTACAGTTTGAAGTGGTGTGAATTGAGAGTCTGATTCCAGGTGAGTGCTAGCAGTTTCAGTTTCAGCTTCTGTGGCAGTTGGGACTGAGAGCCTGCCATTGTTCCCTTGATTGCCTCTGATTAGCCTCAGGCTCAGCCTTCCCCTGTGTGACTCAGAAGGGGGCAGGCCTGACCTAGGCAAGCAGGCTTTAAAAAGCCAGAGCAGGGCGACCAGGGGAGCGAAGCGGACAGGGGACTGCAGACAGGGGAGTTGAAGAGGGAGAGCAAAGCGACCCCACCGCCGAAGAGGCTACCCGGTGAGAGTACAAGCTGTGGTGTGAGTGTGTGCCTGTGCCTGACTGTTTGAATTTTACAGTTTGAAGTGGTGTGAATTGAGAGTCTGATTCCAGGTGAGTGCTAGCAGTTTCAGTTTCAGCTTCTGTGGCAGTTGGGACTGAGAGCCTGCCATTGTTCCCTTGATTGCCTCTGATTAGCCTCAGGCTCAGCCTTCCCCTGTGTGACTCAGAAGGGGGCAGGCCTGACCTAGGCAAGCAGGCTTTAAAAAGCCAGAGCAGGGCGACCAGGGGAGCGAAGCGGACAGGGGACTGCAGACAGGGGAGTTGAAGAGGGAGAGCAAAGCGACCCCACCGCCGAAGAGGCTACCCGGTGAGAGTACAAGCTGTGGTGTGAGTGTGTGCCTGTGCCTGACTGTTTGAATTTTACAGTTTGAAGTGGTGTGAATTGAGAGTCTGATTCCAGGTGAGTGCTAGCAGTTTCAGTTTCAGCTTCTGTGGCAGTTGGGACTGAGAGCCTGCCATTGTTCCCTTGATTGCCTCTGATTAGCCTCAGGCTCAGCCTTCCCCTGTGTGACTCAGAAGGGGGCAGGCCTGACCTAGGCAAGCAGGCTTTAAAAAGCCAGAGCAGGGCGACCAGGGGAGCGAAGCGGACAGGGGACTGCAGACAGGGGAGTTGAAGAGGGAGAGCAAAGCGACCCCACCGCCGAAGAGGCTACCCGGTGAGAGTACAAGCTGTGGTGTGAGTGTGTGCCTGTGCCTGACTGTTTGAATTTTACAGTTTGAAGTGGTGTGAATTGAGAGTCTGATTCCAGGTGAGTGCTAGCAGTTTCAGTTTCAGCTTCTGTGGCAGTTGGGACTGAGAGCCTGCCATTGTTCCCTTGATTGCCTCTGATTAGCCTCAGGCTCAGCCTTCCCCTGTGTGACTCAGAAGGGGGCAGGCCTGACCTAGGCAAGCAGGCTTTAAAAAGCCAGAGCAGGGCGACCAGGGGAGCGAAGCGGACAGGGGACTGCAGACAGGGGAGTTGAAGAGGGAGAGCAAAGCGACCCCACCGCCGAAGAGGCTACCCGGTGAGAGTACAAGCTGTGGTGTGAGTGTGTGCCTGTGCCTGACTGTTTGAATTTTACAGTTTGAAGTGGTGTGAATTGAGAGTCTGATTCCAGGTGAGTGCTAGCAGTTTCAGTTTCAGCTTCTGTGGCAGTTGGGACTGAGAGCCTGCCATTGTTCCCTTGATTGCCTCTGATTAGCCTCAGGCTCAGCCTTCCCCTGTGTGACTCAGAAGGGGGCAGGCCTGACCTAGGCAAGCAGGCTTTAAAAAGCCAGAGCAGGGCGACCAGGGGAGCGAAGCGGACAGGGGACTGCAGACAGGGGAGTTGAAGAGGGAGAGCAAAGCGACCCCACCGCCGAAGAGGCTACCCGGTGAGAGTACAAGCTGTGGTGTGAGTGTGTGCCTGTGCCTGACTGTTTGAATTTTACAGTTTGAAGTGGTGTGAATTGAGAGTCTGATTCCAGGTGAGTGCTAGCAGTTTCAGTTTCAGCTTCTGTGGCAGTTGGGACTGAGAGCCTGCCATTGTTCCCTTGATTGCCTCTGATTAGCCTCAGGCTCAGCCTTCCCCTGTGTGACTCAGAAGGGGGCAGGCCTGACCTAGGCAAGCAGGCTTTAAAAAGCCAGAGCAGGGCGACCAGGGGAGCGAAGCGGACAGGGGACTGCAGACAGGGGAGTTGAAGAGGGAGTTGGGCAGAGGGAGTGACTGATGGTGATGAAGACCCGTAGCGCTTGTGCCAGTACTTCTCCTGTCTCCTCCACCTGTGCCTGTATCCAGACAGAGAACCTGAGCATGGATGCCTCTACCCAGGTCCTGGTGTGGTCTTGCTGTATTTGTGGCTTGCAATTCCCACTGAGTGATCTCCAGGCTGGGGGAGACAACCGTTGTGAAAGGTGCCTGCTGGTGGAATCTCTCAGGCAGCAGGTGGGAGAGCTACAGGAGGAGGTGGCCAGGCTGAGGAGCATTCGAAGCCATGAGGAATTCCTGTACAGTATTCCTGTGGAGTCCACGGAGGTCACTGTCCTAGGATGTGGGACTGTTGACCAGCCACTTATGGAGGAGGCAGTGGTGCAGGGTGAGCAATGGCAGCTGGTTACTTCCGGCAGCAGGCAGTGTTCCACCCCTGCTCCTAACCCTCCCACTGTGTTGTTACATAACCGTTACACTTTACTTTCAGCAGGAGACAAGGAGTCACTCCCCACGGTGGAGGAGACCAGGCCTTGCACCACCAAGGTTGAGCAGTCTCCTGCCACCACTGCGAGGAGGAAACGTAGAGTAGTGGTGGTTGGAGACTCTCTTCTGAGGGGAACGGAGGCACCCATCTGTCGCCCTGACAGCTCATCTCGAGAGGTATGCTGTCTGCCAGGGGCCCGTATCCGAGATGTTACGGAGGCATTGTCGAGGATTATCCGGCCCTCTGACTACTACCCCATGCTACTCATCCACGTGGGCACAAATGATACTGCCAGGTGTGACACTGAGCGGATCAAGTGTGACTACAGGGCTTTGGGAGTACGGGTGAAGGAGTTTGGAGCGCAGGTGGTATTCTCTTCTATCCTTCCTGTCAAAGGTAGGGGCCCGGGCAGAGAGAGGTGCATCCTGGAGGTGAATGCCTGGCTGCGACGATGGTGTCGCCAGGAGGGATTCGGCTTCCTTGATCACGGGGTGCTCTTCCAGGAAGGACTGCTTGGCGGAGATGGAGTTCACCTTTCCAGGAGCGGGAAGGCCTTGTTTGGACACAGACTGGCTAACCTTGTGAGGAGGGCTTTAAACTAGGTTTGTCGGGGGCAGGTGAGCAAAGCCCACAGGTAAGTGCTGAATGTGCGGGACTGGGAGATGGGTTGGAAATGGGGGGGACTACGGCCTATAATGGCAAGGAGAAAGGAGGGTCAGGGCACAACAGGGAGGCAAGATCAAATCAGTATCTTAGATGCCTATATACAAATGCGAGA
Organism: Pelodiscus sinensis; assembly: GCF_049634645.1. Taxonomy (NCBI): domain Eukaryota; kingdom Metazoa; phylum Chordata; order Testudines; family Trionychidae; genus Pelodiscus; species Pelodiscus sinensis. The sequence goes on along the minus strand of NC_134725.1, from coordinate 21,394,045 downwards.
AGTATGGGTAATAAGCAGGAAGAACTGGAATTGCTAACCAATAAATACAACTATGATATCATTGGTATTACAGAAACCTGGTGGGATGGGACGCATGATTGGAATGTTGGTATGGAAGGGTACGGCTTGCTCAGGAAGGACAGACAGGGAAAAAAGGGAGGAGGGGTTGCCTTGTATATTAAAAATGTACACACTTGGACTGAAGTGGAGATGAACGTAGGAGATAGCTGTGTAGAGAGTCTCTGGGTTAAGCTAAAAGGGGTAAAAAACGAGGGTGATATCATGCTAGGAGTCTACTACAGGCCACCTAGCCAGGTGGAAGAGATGGATGAGGCCTTTTTTAAACAATTAACAAAACTATCCAAAGCCCAAGATTTGGTGGTGATGGGGGACTTCAACTATCCAGACATATGTTGGGAAACTAACACAGCGAGGCACAGGCTATCCAATAAGTTTCTGGACTGCATTGGAGACAACTTTCTGTTTCAGAAGGTTGAAAAAGCTACCAGAGGAGAAGCTGTTCTGGATTTGGTTTTAACAAATAGGGAGGAACTAGTTGAGAACTTGAAAGTGGAAGACAGTATAGGGGACAGTGATCACGAAATAATAGAGTTCATGATCTTAAGGAAAGGTAGAAGGGAGACCAGCACAATTGAGGTTATGGATTTCAGGAAGGCAGATTTTGATAAGCTCAGAGAACTTGTAGGTAAGGTCCCATGGGAAGCAAGACTGAAGGGAAAAACAACTGAGGAGAGTTGGAAGTATTTCAAAGGGACGTTGTTAAGGGCCCAAAAGCAAACAATTCCGCTGTGTAGGAAAGATAGAAAATATGGCAAAAGACCAGCTTGGCTTAACAAGGAGATCTTGCATGATCTCAAAATAAAAAAGGAGTCATATAAAAAATGGAAACTAGGACAACTAACAAAGGATGAATATAGGCAAGCAACACGGGAATGCAGGGGCAAGATTAGAAAGGCAAAGGCACAAAATGAGATCAAACTAGCTACAGGCATAAAGGGAAACAAGAAGACCTTTTATAAATACATTAAAAGGAAGAGGAAGACTAAGGACAGGGTAGGCCCACTGCTTAGTGAGGAGGGAGAAGCAGTAACAGGGAACTTGGAAATGGCGGAGATGCTCAATGACTTCTTTGTTTCGGTCTTCACCGAGAAGTCTGGAGGTGTGCCTAACGTAGTGAATACAAGCAGAGAGAGGGTAAGTTTAGAAGATAGGATACACAAAGAACAAGTTAAAAATCACTTAGGAAAGTTAGATGTCAGCAAGTCACCAGGTCCTGATGAAATGCATCCCAGGATACTCAAGGAGCTGATAGAGGAGGTATCTGAGCCTTTAGCTATGATCTTTGAAAAATCATGGCAGACAGGGGAGATTCCAGAAGACTGGAAAAGGGCAAATATTGTGCCCATCTATAAAAAGGGGAATAAGAACAACCCAGGAAATTATAGACCGGTCAGTTTAACGTCTGTCCCAGGGAAGATAATGGAGCAGGTAATTAAGGAAATCGTATGCAAACACTTGGAAAGTAATAAAGTGATAGGGAATAGCCAGCATGGGTTTGTGAAGAACAAGTCATGCCAAACTAATCTGATAGCTTTCTTTGATAAGATAACGAGCCTTGTGGATAAGGGAGAAGCGGTGGATGTCATATACCTAGACTTTAGTAAGGCATTTGATACGGTCTCGCATGATATTCTTATTGATAAACTAGGCAAATATAACTTAGATAGGGCCACGATAAGGTGGGTGCATAATTGGCTGGATAACCGTAGTCAGAGAGTTGTTGTTAACGGTTCTAAATCCTGCTGGAAAGGGATAACAAGTGGAGTTCCTCAAGGGTCTGTTTTGGGACCCGTACTATTCAATATCTTCATCAATGATGTAGATATTGGGATAGAGAGTACTCTTATTAAGTTTGCAGATGATACCAAACTGGGTGGGGTTGCGACTTCTTTGGAGGATAGGGACATAATTCAAAATGATCTTAGCAAGTTAGAGAAATGGTCAGAGGTAAACAGGATGAGGTTTAATAAAGAGAAATGCAAAGTGCTCCACTTAGGAAGGAACAATCAGTTCCATACATACAAGATGGGAAGCGACTGTCTAGGAAGGAGCATGGCGGAAAGGGATCTAGGGGTCATAGTGGACCACAAGTTGAATATGAGTCAACAGTGTGATGCTGTTGCAAAAAAAGCAAATATGATTCTAGGTTGTATCAACAGGTGTGTTGTAAGCAAAACTCGTGAAGTCATTCTGCCGCTCTACTCTGCACTAGTTAGGCCTCAGCTGGAGTACTGTGTCCAGTTCTGGGCGCCACATTTCAAGAAAGATGTGGAGAAATTGGAAAGGGTACAGAGAAGAGCGACAAGAATGATTAAAGGTCTAGAGAACATGACCTATGAAGCCAGGCTTCATGAACTGGGCTTGTTTAGTTTGGAAAAAAGAAGATTAAGGGGGGACATGATAGCGGTTTTCAAATATCTAAAAGGGTGTCACAAGGAGGAAGGTGAAAATTTGTTCCTCTTGGTTTCTGAGGACAGGACAAGGAGTAATGGGCTTAAAGTGCAGCAGGGGAGGTTTAGATTGGACATTAGGAAAAAATTCCTAACTGTCAGGGTGGTCAAATATTGGAATAAATTGCCAAGGGAGGTGGTGGAATCTCCCTCTCTGGAGATATTTAAGAACAGGTTAGATAGACATCTGTCAGGGATGGTGTAGGTGGAGCTTGGTCCTGCCTTGAGGGCGGGGGGCTGGACTCGATGACCTCTCGAGGTCCCTTCCAGTCCTATTATTCTATGATTCTATGATTCTATGTCTGTGTGGGAGGACGTTCACAGCCTAAACCCACAGGGCATGGGGGAGGGGCAAGACTTGTGTTTGCCCAGGAAGGTTGCAACTTTTTAAATGTAAAAAGCCAGAATTGTCAATGTACAGTTGGGGTGGATGTGTTCCTACTGCTTATGTTAACTTGCATAACCACTGTACTGCTGTTACTAAGAATGGTAACGATGTCCACTATGCATGATTTTGTACCAAAACCCTGGAAACTGTTACAAGATGTACCCAAGGACACGCTGGATGTTCAAAAGCTTTGGGACCCTGGTATTTCACTGTTAATACTTGTAATTAGTGTTGAAGCTTCTCACCTGAGAAGGGACATTCCAAAATTGATATGCTGTATGGGAAGGGAAACTGAGGCACGGCAACATTTCGTGCAAAGGAACCCATGTAAGGTGTCTAATGAAAGCTTGTTCACTGTTGATTCTATGTATGAGATGTGTGTATATGTGTGAGGTTTATATATGATGATTCTCATTAACAATCTTACTCTCGACATTTTCTTTCTTTCATTAATGTATCTTTAGAGTTTAGATTCTAAAGGATTGGCCCAGCGTGATCTTGTGGGTAAGATCTAAAGTGGAAATTGGCTTGGGACTGTGGCTGAGTCCTTTGGACCAGGAGGATCTGTTTGGAGTTGGTGAGTGGGTTTTGGTAACCTCTCACCTGTGTATGGAGGCCTAAGTCTGGTGATGGCACCGGGAAGCTGAAGTGTCTAAGGGGTTTTGCTGGTGAGGCTTCCGGCTGACCGGGGAGGCAGCTGAAGTGCTCGGTGTAATTTGAGGGGTACCTGGAAAAGGACCCCGGTTGAGGGCGGTAAATAGCCCTGGTTTTAAGCAATTCGCCCTGAGCTGACACTCTCAGTGGTGCCAAGACCTGGCCTGGTGTATGATAGTGATGTATTTCGCAAGAGACACAGAACCTGGTCAATTGAACTTTAGATCAAGACCCCACGCTATTCTAAATTTGATTTTGAGACTGAGAGTTTGATTGGTTAATGAGGCATTTCTGAACTCAACTACTTAATATTCTCTGTATAGCTGTGATGGTACTCTTTGCTTACTTTTTATGTCTTCAAGCGTTTAGTCAAGTGTGCATAATGTATTTCCTATGTTTTATCTTAGACCTACAGAAAGAAATCACAGCCAGTGTGGCCAGAGGCTGTCCAGCACCGTCTGTGATTTGGTGGGCATGTCATGATTATGAGGGTTAGCCAGCAGCCTGGGGATTAAGGGGTTAACTACACCTAGCCAGGTGGAGTGACCAATAGGAATGTAGGTGGGACTTTTCAAACTGGGACAAAGGAATTTGGGCTTTTTTTTTTTCTCCCTTTGGGCTCTCTGAGAGTTCTCTGCAGCTACAGAGAGGGACAAGCATGTCTCTCTCTCTCTCCAAGACATCATTCTTTTTCTGTAAGTAGGGTAAAGTTTAGGTAGTTTCGTTAGGTTTTATTGTGTTATGGATTGGGTATGGGATCTGAGATCTGGCACTGCTTAAAAGATGTTTTGGCTTTTCTTTGTAACTAAGTTCTAGGCCCATGGAGTTTCTCCATGAGTATATTTTGTTACCTTCCTCTCCAGTCATTATACTTGCAACCAGAATATTGTTGTAATAATAAAAGTTCTTTCTTTTCTTTTCTTAACCTGGCAGTGGTTAATGGTGTGCCCTGATTTTTGTTTTAGGGGGAAGATTTCCCAAATGATCTTTCCCCTGGTTTCTTTAGCAACATTTGGGTGGTGGCAGCGGAAGTTTTATTCCCAAGATCTAGGTTTTTAAGATCTTGGGGGAAGTTTTATACCAAAGCCTGGTAGATAAGGCTTTGGGGTACACTTGCTGACCCCCACTTCTGCATTTATCATGCCAGAGTGGGGAAGGAGTCATGACAATCACTTTCCTCTCTTCACTGCTTAAAAATGGATTCCTTGTGGATCCCCTCCATAATTTTTCCGGGGATTGAGGTAAGGCTGAAAGGTCTGTAGTTCCCTGGATTGTCCTTCTTCCCTTTTTTTCTTTTTAGGATTGGCACTACATTTGCCTTTTTCCAATCATCCAGGCCTCTCCCAATCTCCATGAGTTTTCAAAGATAATGGCCAAATGCTCAGCAATGACATTTCCCAACTCCCTCAGTGCCCTCGGATGCATTAAATCCAGACCCATGGATTTGTGCATGTCTCGCTTTTCTAAATAATTCCTAACCTGTTCTTTCTCCACCAAGGACTGCCCACCTCCTTCCCATACTGCATTGCCTAATGCAATAGTCTGGGAGCTGATCTTGTCTGTGAAGACAGAGGCAAAGAAAGCATTGATTAATTAACACAAATCATATATTCAAAATAACACACAAACCTGTTAGCGAACATTATATTAATTTGTCCTGGCACTCATTAAAGGATTTAAAGGTGGCTATTCTCTTACGAATCAATTTCAGGAATCAGCTAGAGAGAGTCGGTAGAATTAGCCTTCATATGCAAATTTGATACTCTCATGGCTTGAACAGAGACATGAACTGGATGGGCCTTTATATTTAACACCGAAATGATATCAAAAGCTAAGTATTGGGCTCTTACAGCCTATTTTATTAGCATCATTTAGCATGGATACTTTAAATGACAGGGTTTTTCTCCTCCCACAGCCTCTCTTTTTCTGCTTTATAATTCAACCTGCGTGCTTCTTGCTCCATATTCAGTGGTTGAGAGCATACTTACTTTCTGATACTTACCATGGTGTTGTTTTAACACTCAAAAGCTAGTTAGTAAGAAGCATCAGATATTTAGTACACTCTCTTCCACTGGAGTATGTGTATTCAAGTATATTTTCCCCTCCATGCTAAATGCATTTTTCATGGGGAAGACTTAAAATGCAATAGTCAAATAACCCATGTGCAATGATAAGAAATTCATGCTATTTTCACCGTGTAATCTTGTTTATTCAATAAGGATCATGTTGTATTCACTATGAACTAATCTGTAATAACATGTTACATTCCTTGCAAATTGGTTTGGAATTTTTCCTTCTCTCTTGCTTCCTCCCATTTTCACACCATCAAGACTTGCAAGACACCATGAGCGAAGAATAAATGCATAGCACTCTGCAATGACTCCCCTGAGCCAGGCATCTGAATACACCCTTTATCTTTAAGGTATTTACAGTTAATCCTTAATTCTATTTGATTCTTGGAAAATGCCACAACTCCCTTTGCAGAAACAATGTGATATGACCTAAAGAAAAAGGGCAAAAATAGAGAAAGAAATCAGCATTCATGGTTTCAAAGGAAGATCTTAAATTCACATCAACAGTATTGTTCCAGTTCTTGTTTCTATACATTTCAGATACAAGTTAAATACACTTAAGCTTTTCTGTTTTACAGCCCAGTTCATAGTTCTGTGGTCACCAACAGGTCAATTGCGAGGTGTCCGGCTTGCCCCCCCCCCCCATTTTCCCCCCATCCCCAAAAAGCCCCACTACCTACCTCAAGTGAAAATGGAGGTAGTGTAGGTTTCCCACGGATGGATAGAAGTCCCACAGCTTAGCGCCACTTCCGGCAATTCCGGAAGTGCACTGGCTGCTCTGCCGGGCGTACTGCGGGAAGGAACATCGGCTCTGGAGGAGGAGCACGGTGACTTCCCTGCACCACACAGAAGGGGTGAGTCAGCCCAGGGGCAGGCATGCACAGGGTTTCCCTGCGCAGCGGGCGGGGGGGTGGTGGGGGCGAGTTGGCCCCGGGACAGGCACGCGCTGGGTTCCCTGGTGGGGGGAGAATCCTGGGAGGAGGTAGATGCAGGGGACTCTCTGCCTCCACTGGCACCCAGCCCCCTGCCCCCACTGCCCCAATTCCACTCCCCAGTTCCCTCTTCCCACTCCCCTGTCCCCAGCTACAGAACTCTGTCCCCATTCCCATCCCCACTCTCTGAACTCTGTCCTCATTCCCCTCTCCCAAGCCACAGAACTCTGTCCCCACTGGCACCCTGTCCCCAGCTGCAGAAACCTGTCCCCTGCCCTCCCAGCACACTGTTCCCTCTCCCCTGCCTCCAGCCACAGAACTCTGTCCCCACTGGCACCCTGTCTCCTGCCAAAGCACCCACTAGCACCCTTCCCTAGTACTATGTCCCCTGTTCCCACCAACACAGTTGGGGCTACATTAGTGAAGCTTGGGGGGTAGGGTAGAGGAGGGTTTTTTTACATCTCACTTGTGTGGCCCCAACTGATTTTTCTTGGGTCAGTGACCCCTGACTCAAAACAGGTTCCCTGCCCTTCTCAGAAATAAAGACAGCGCAGAAACTTTTTGTTTGACAGTATTTTATTTAAAAATGAAGCCTGGTCAACAAACCCCAAATTGGGGCCAAGCCCCCATCTGGCCACAGCATCATAACACTCCTGTGCTCCCCTTTCCCCCAGACACTACATCTGAGCCTATCATACACTGGAACCCCCTGCCCTGAGCCCCTTACATACCCCAACCAAAATTCCTGAAACCTCACATCCAGAAGTCTGTGGCTTGCTTAGCACCCTAACCCTACATCTGACCCCAACACTGTCCAGCCTGGTGCCCTCTCCCCGAGCCAGTGTCCCCTTATCCACCTTCTCCTGCATCCATATTTCCTCCCAGAGCTTGCACCTCTCACCCCTTCCCAGACTCAAATCCCTTACTCCCACCTCAGAGCCTACACATCCTATTTCAAGCCAGCAAGGTTACAGCTAGAATACAGTAGTTTTTCAGGATTCTGGAGATAGCCCAGAAAAACTCTTCCGCATCCAGGGATGCATTTGTTCTTCTACTTTTTAGTGGAAGAGCAAACATGATCTTTCGGTCACCCCTAGATTCCTCTTTCCACGAGGAATAAGGGGGCTTCCAAAAGAAGGGTTTTTTTCTGACATTTGGTCCAGTCTATACAGGCCAAGTATTGGAAAAACCTCTTCCTACAGAAGAATTGGGGAAAAAAGCAGCAGTATAAGGGTTGGGGATAGCAAGTGATGGAGAGGAGAAGAGAGAGAGCAGGGCTTCAAGGAAGGGGCGGGGCGGTTGGCTTGTTCTGTCATTTAAAAAGTGATCTTGGGTGTGAAGAAGTTGGAGACCACTGTCATAATGCATAGCTCAATCGGGTGCTTTTCTAGCTGATGGGAGAAAAACAGACAGAGAGAAAGGTAAACCCTGCTGCTTTAAAATAATAATATTTTGCCCTTCAGTAGCACCTTGCATTCACAGATCTCAAAGTACTCATTGATGAATGGAGCCTCCAAGGATTGGTAATCCATCAATCCTTGTGCCTTAACCAGAAAGCTATTCCTCTTCCCAGTGGCCCTGCCTATGCCCAGGAAATGTTCTAAACCCATGGCATTCCTCTGCTCTCCTGCAGAGGGTTTCATTAGTGTAACCCCCTTTTTCCTCCCCGGGTTACTCAGGAGGTGTGCCTGGGCACCTGATGATGTTGTCTGGTTGGGGAAAACCTATCCACCCTCTTGCTGCAGTCCCTTGCTCATAAAGAATGTACAATGGCGGTGCCTCTACCTGGCTGGCCCTGTTCACACTGGTGTGCCTTGGGAGCCTCCAGGAATAAATTTATTCCAGCAATAAACTGGATCTAACTCTAGCACAACAATTACAAATCATAAATAATATACATCTAATAGATTGCATTAGAATGAACAACGAAACAGGCTTTAACAAATTAACAGTGAATAACATCAATTCACACAGTACACAGATGTAAAAGGAACGTATCTAGCTGCCATTTGCACTGCCAGTATTTATCCCACCCCAGTGTGCACACCCCTGGACTCAGAGTCCCAGACTCTTGCTTGCGTGGGCATGCTTGATGACCTGCAGCTGTAATGGAGATTCTCTGTAGGTAGGGTGTATGTGGATCCAAGCTATGCAGCAGCAATGGTTCACTGGGTTGACTTCTCTGCCTCTCTTTGAACCCAGAGTTAGTCTATATCTCTGAGGTCTGTCCCAGGCAGCATTTTCCCAAAGATGCCCAGTTACTCACAATCTCCTTCTATGTGCTGGATGCAGAGTAGCTTCTAGCCACCAGTACAGCCAAAGGGCCTCCCCTCTAGGGCAATCAGAAGCAGCCTGCTAGATCCCAGTTTCAAAGGCTTGCTGTCCCAGTCTGTAACTGTAACATAACAGCTCCTGAACTGGATCAAACTCCTCCACAGCAGCCTGGCTCCCTTTCTGCTCCAAAAATAGAGGGAAGAGTCCACAGACTGCTTAGTCTTCCTCCACACACCTGGAGAGTCTCAGATCTCCCCAACAAGTGTCACTTCCTTCCTGTTTTTCCCCAGGGTTCATGGGAATTGTAGTCTGAGGCTAGACTGCAGCACACAGGGTCTTCCCAGAAAATAAGCAGAGGCACCTTTAGTAAAGGGACTACATTAGTACAGGTTGAGCCTCTCTAATCCAACAGTCTCTCATCTGTAACATCCGTGATCTGGCATGATTTTAGTTAGCCAGATGTCCACTTATCATGGATATGGCCAAGTCTCCCACAGCCCCATAAAGTTTGTTTATAGCTACCAGTCCTAGCTTTCAATGTTTTGTGCTGTTATTTAGTTTTAATTTACCCCTAAATGTCTTTTAAGAGCCCAGTGAGCAGAGGAAGTATTGGTAATGCTGCTAGACAGTATTGACCTCCTGTGATTTGGCAAATTCTCTAGTCAGGGCCTGAAGGTGCTGGAAGAGAGGTTCAATCTGTAGTAGTGAAACTGAATACAGGTTAAGCTGAAAAAGTGCAATATGCAGCTGAATTATTTCCAGATTGACTCCCACTAGGGATATGAGGGATTAATTGGATAACCAGTAAGCATCATCCTTAACAGGTGATGCTTACCAGGTCTGGTTAACTAGTAACTAATGGGGGCTGGAGTAGCTCCCCGCCTGCCACAGACAGGCTGCTCCTATCATCCGGAGCAGACTCTGTCTGCAGCAGGCCCAGGTGCCCTGCACACAGGGGCTGCTGCAATGACTGGAGCAGAGTCACCTCATAGGCATAGCTCCTGCCTGCTGTGTGGGGGTCACTTTAAACCAGTTAAATGGGATTTTACATCCCTAAATCCCAACCGTTTCCTCAATAACAGGCTTTATAGGAAACATGGCTCTCTGGCTCCAGTTCCATTGATACATCTTCCTTATTTTACAAAACATTTTAATATAAATATTAAAAACAAAAAAATGATACCCGGACCCCCCTCCCTAGTCTCCTTTTGGCCAGAGAGTCCTAGTACATTGCTGAGTTGTATAGTATGAGATAGCTTGATCTCCTCAACAAGTGACCAGGCCAGAATGAGCCTGCTCCCTCCATATCACCTGTATCTGCATTTAATTAATTCTCTCTCTTTCTCAGGACTCTTTCTATGTGTGTGGCCTCTCAATGATTCTCTGCCTCTCCATTCTGTGATGATCTTTGTCTGCTTCCTGTGACTTGTAGGCATCTCCTCTACATTCAGATCACTTGTCCCTTTGATGTACTCACCTCCTATGAAGTGTGCCACTACATTCTCACACCTCCTTCTGGTGTCTCTGTAATGGCTAGATTTCTCACACCTAAGGTCTTTGGTTCACCTTTTGCACTCTAGTGCTTGCTTTCTCTGATTGTTGGTCATCTCCAAACTTTCGGATTGCTACCCATTCCTGCTTCTCCATGTGGGAACTAAAGATACAGCCAGGAATGACCTTAAGTGGGTTACTGCGGATTATGTAGAGTTGGGAAGAAGGATCAAAGAATTCGGAGTGCAATATTCCTATCCATATGGTCTGAATCGTAAGAAAAAGTCTTGTGTAACAGTCTCTTATCTGTTTTCACAGCTAACTCCACCTTCTTATTCTATTGGCATGCTGCAGAGAAGGTTGTGGTGGTCAAAGCTGACCTGCTTGCAAATTCTATGAATTCTTCCAAGTCAGAATATGGTCCCTTGTTGGTGAACAAAAGATCCGTCTCTTGAAAACTGAGCTCACACCACCAGTAATGTTCCTTCTGTTTTCCATCCATGTGTGGACTTTTTCTGTCCATGTGCAGAATAAATTATGTGCACTGAGGCATGTGTTAATGTGCACCACCAGGAGAAACATGAACCTAGCTGTGGGCACTCCACTAATCAGGTGGGTGCAATTGGAATCTCTCATGACTGACCACACAAGAGCACAGCTTACAGCAGTGGCCGCCAGCTGCTTTACTTCAGTGAACTCACAGTTCTCATGCTGACATTTTGTTGCATTAGCATAGAGTAAAGCTGGATGTGCACTGCTCTATCCATGTGTCTGAGTTACTTCCAGCCTAGCTCCATCTGTTCCCTATTCCCCTGCTGTCCCCTCAAAACCAGTCCTTCAATGGAACATGGCCCTGTTGTGATAATTGGGCTGACAGATTTACCCTAACTGTGAGCTCAAATGTAAAAAATTCATAAAAGTGTATAAGATGATACAATAACCTACAACAACCAAATGTTGATGGAAAATAGCTGTTTTCAATAATTAATGTTAAAAGCAGGTGCAAGAAAATGAGACATAAGGACTAAATTAGTCCAAACAAAAAAAGGCCATATTGATATAATTTAAGGTTTATGTTGAAATCATGCTTGGTAAAAAGAGAAAATGTGGAACTGGAAATTAACGGACCAAAATTGATGTTTTAGATATTAAGCCTAATTAGTAGACAAAATGAGGAAATGGGCTATTTCACCTATCACTCACTCCCTTTGTCCTTAAAGAGACAGTGATAGAAGTCAGAAGAATAGATGAGCTACTAAAATAAGCTTCATCGTAGATGCCACACCCAATTCCTTTGGCCCTGGATCTGCATCTTCATAATCCTGAGAGATGCCCTGATCACACCAGAACAGGCCAAAGAGAAGTATCCAGATAACATCAACACCTCTATTGGCTCCAACTGAATCCCACTCACCAGCTGGGATTAAATTGGGTTGGAATTTAACAGCAGCAGTAACGGCAACAACTATAGCTCATCTCAATTATTTTTCTCTCTCTTATCCAAAAGGACAGTTATTACTATCCTCGATGCCATCTAAGAAACTGTCAAACAGTGAGATTTTTTCCTTCTAAAATCATCCAGCTAAATGGAAAAGGAACAAGAAATGTTACTAAAATGAAGTACTTACTGTGATGGGTTGGGTTACAGAAAACCCCTTGAGACTGTTACCTTTTGGGCTGATCACTCCACTGAATCCATGTACCTGCCCTCGGGGGTGCCCCACCACTCTGTCCTGAGAGCCAGAAGCCCTGGTATTTCCCAGCAAAGTCACAGAGCTGGGGTAACAGACCACAGCAGAGTAACAGAGAATAGCTCAGCCCTGGGAGGGCTCAGTCACAGGGACCTAACACAACACAGCCTTAATGGGACCAAACCCCCACCATCTTAATCTGTATAAAAGTTTTACACAGAGAAAGCCTATAGAAACTGGCAGATCATCCAATCCAGGACTTCCAACATTAATAGCACCAAAGAATCTTCAGATGAGAAACAATTACAAGGCATCCCTGGGACGTATATTTCCCATGATGCTATTTCTGGAGATGAATCAACCATCAGGGCTATTGGTCAAGATTTATTAGAAGAAGGAGGAGTATTGTCGTTGCGTGTAGAGATCCAAGCCAACATCAATGTTCCATTCCATTAGGGGCTATCCAAACAGAATTAGAGACAGTCACTGCTCCCAAAGAGCTCGCTAGACGAGCGGTTCCCAACCTTTTCCAGATGGGGACCCATTTTGACAATTCAGGAACTCTTGGTGACTCAAAGCAATTCAAAAATGGGGGGTAAAGGGTGGGAGGCAGTGCTGTAACTAGTTAATTTTGTGCCTGAGGCAAGAATATAAAATTGTGCCTCCTCCTGTTTATATATTCATAGTAGTTATTTCATAGAAAAACTGAAAATACGTTAATAATAAAATAATAACACTACATTTAACTCAAAAGTTGTGGTGGCAGAAAGACACTCATCCCCAAACCGCTCCCTCACCTCCCCTCCCTCCCCCTGGATTAAACCCCACACACAGAGGCTGGAGGGGCTGGGAGTCTCACAGTCAGACGCCTGGGGGGCACACTTACTCAGGGGCCTGAGAGTCACACTCAGGGGCTGGGAGTCAGGGCCTGGGAGTCTCACAGGTGTTAGAAAAACATTAGAAACATAATACACATTATTCAAAAGAAAAACAAGTAAAATTAAGTATTTTACCAAACAGTTTCACCTGAACTTAAATTAATGGAATGGTTGAGCTTGCGTTTGCTTTGCTAACTGTTGTATCCTCAGAATTGTTGTGGCGAGTGCACATTGAAGATCATCTTCCACATTTAATTTATTTCAATATTTGTTTTTAATTGTAAGCAAATGTGAGAAGCCTGATTAACACAAGAAAGTATTTGGAAATGGAAGTAAAATTCTCAAAACAACTTCTGACAAAAGTGGATAGTCCACTCTGCGTCTGATCCAGAACTGATTATTTGGCATGGTTGAGAACTCTGCTTTTATATCATTGCTGTTGAACATATTGATAAATTGTTCCTGGGTGCCTTCAGGTACATCACAAACATCCACACTGAAAGAATTTGTTGCAAGAGCAAACAACTTTCCATCTGTATCTGGAAAATATCAGAGTAGCTCATCACTCAAATGTCTCAAATTCTCCTGTATCGACAATTGCAAATCGTCGTTAATATTAATGTCACTTGGACTTTCTTCAAGAAAGGTTGCTAGGGTTGGAAACATTTTTTTATATCAATTTTCAAAATCCATAACTGGAGTTTCTTTCTGAAGGATTTTATTTTGTCCGATAATTGTAGAATTTGGTCCTTGAAGTGATATATTTATATCATTTAGTAGGCCAAAAATGTCCTCTAGGTATGCTATTTTATACAAACTCTTGGGGTATGTCTACACTACCCCGCTAGTTTGAACTAGCGGGGGTAATGTAGTCATCCGCAGTTGCAAATGAAGCCCGGGATTTGAATTTCCCGGGCTTCATTTGCATGAAGCCGGCCGGCGCCATTTTTAAATGCCGGCTAGTTCGAACCCCGTGCCGCGCGGCTACACGCGGCACGGAGTAGCTAGTTCGGATTAGGCTTCTAATCCGAACTAGCTGTACTCCTCGTGGAAGCCTAATCCGAACTAGCTACTCCGTGCTGCGTGTAGCCGCGCGGCACGGGGTTCGAACTAGCCGGCATTTAAAAATGGCGCCGGCCGGCTTCATGCAAATGAAGCCCAGGAAATTCAAATCCCAGGCTTCATTTGCAACTGCGGATGACTACATTACCTCCGCTAGTTCGAACTAGCGGGGTAGTGTAGACATACCCTTGTTTTCCGTAAACAAATATTCATACTCAGTTTTGTTCTGTGACATAAAAAATGTTTTAAGTTCATTTCGTAACTCAAACACCCAATTTAGAACTTTGTCTTCGACAGCCACCTTACTTCAGTGTGAAACAATAACATTTCATGCAAAGAACCTAGTTCCGAACAAAGGTTTTTAAATATGTGAGTTCCAAGTGTGCTGGACTTAATAAAATTTACAGCTTTAATAATGTCATTAAGTATCTGGTTCAAAGAAATAGGTAAAGTTTTATTTGCTAGTATTTGCTGATGGATGAAATAGTGAGTTCCAATTATTTTTGGAGAAACATTTTTAACTAGGGCTTGGAAACCAGACTTGCAACTAAGCATAGCAGGAGTCCCATCTGTGCAAATGCCGCACAAGTTTTTCCATTCTATGGAATGTTATTCAAAGAAAATATTCAAGATATTGAACATATCTTGTGCAGTGGTCATAGTTTCCAATAGTTTGCAGAACAAAAATTCTTCTTTTACATATTCATTTTTAATATACCGAACATACACCATCAGTTGTGCAAGATTATACACATCAGTTGTCTCATCTAGCTGCATACTGACTAATCCTCCGGGAGAATTTTTAATTTCTTTGATGACTTGAGATTTGATGTCATTAGACATGTTGGTAATTCTACGCTTAATTGTAGTAATGGACATGGACAAGGTTGCAGCTTTTTCAAAGCATTTGCACCTACCAAAAGGCGGACAATCTTCTAGGTACAGGGAACTAGAGCTTCGGCTATGGTATGCGCTTTCCTAGCTTTCACAATTTTCAATGCTACAATGTATGAGGCTTCTATGGCAGCTAACTTTTGTTGCTGATAAGACCCACCAACATCAAGTCAGCATTTCTTGACACCTTCTGCTTTTTGTTTACAAAATCCACATCTCTGCTCCTAAATTGAGGGTGTTTAGTATTTAAATGACATTGCAATTTATTTGGTTTCAGTGATTCATTGGAAAGAACTTTCATGCATATGACGCATTGCGTCCTTTCCACTCCTGCTGTAATTATCGAAGTAAATCCATACTTGATGTATTTGTCAAAGTACTTTCTTTATGCTGAAGTCATTTTTTCAAATAAAGGGCAAAATGAAATTTACAATCCCCTGCTGTATTAATAACAAAAATACATGCACACAATAAGATTGCTGCTTACTAACAAATGCACTTACACACATTATGATTGTGGGACGCGATAAGTCAGAGATGGCATATGTTATTTATACCAGGGCTTCTCAACTTCGGAAGCCTCAGCAGCCACAGTGATACCCACAACACATGCCGAAGGCTGCAACTGAGCACGGCTGCATATATGCAAGTATATGCAGATCACAATATTTACTAAAATACTCCCTCTCCTACCCCAGAGCCAGACACCCTCCAGCTCCCCCACTCCAACCCAATCCCCTTCCCCTCCACTAGAACCAGGTACTCCTTAGTCCCCTGCTCTAACCCAATGCATCCACTCCTCCCCCAGAGCCAGGCACCCTTCAGCCCACCCGTTGCAACCCAATTCCCCCCTGAACATAGTCCCAGACTCTACCCTGGGCCTGCCACACACCCCCAGCACAGTCCCAGCCCCTCTCCCCAGACTCCCGAATAGTCCCAGCCCCTCCCCCGGCATCCCCCCAGGCTCCTGAACACAGTTCCAGCCCCTACCCCGGCACCCTCCTCCCACACAGAACACAGTCCCAGCCCCTACCCCCAGGCTCTGAACACAGTCCCAATGCCTATCCCGGAACCCCCTAGCACAGTCCCAGCGCCTACCCTAGCAACCCCCCCAACACAGTCCCAGGGTTTACCCCCGGCCCGCAGAGCACAGTCCTAGCCCCTTCCCCAGGCTCCATCACAAGGCCTGAGCTGCCTCCCCACCCAGGCCCAGCATGCAGAGCTCACCAGCACAGAGGCAGCCCCAAGGCAGCTGCAGACAAGACCACTCCCCGCTGGGCACCAACCGCATGTTGAGTAGCCCTGATTTACACAATGCCCAGTGGCACAGTGAATTTTGCCAGCTGCAAAAAACCTGGTCAGGGCAGCGGGAGGACCCCAGTCTCCCTGCGGGTGCAAGTCAACCAATGCAGAATCTTGGCCGGCCAACATCAGCCATGGGAACCCCCATTGAGGCAGCTGGAAACATCTCAACTAGACAGCTGGACACCTGGCTCCCCACCCTCACCTACCTGAGCTGGGTGCTGCTTCTTCTCTGGGTTTCCTCGCCTTCCTCCAGAGATATTTCCCTAATCTGCTCCGAGTCACTGAAATGGTATTCAATTCAATTGATTGGTTTAACTGCCTGAAGGTTGTTAAACCAATTAAGTTCAGTACCACTTCAGGTGAATGGCTCCTTAAGACTAAACGAACACAAATCAGATATCAGGAATGGCAATATACAAAAACCTGTAGGGGAACACTTCAATCTCCCTGGACACACAGTAGTAGATTTAAAGGTAGCCATCCTGCAGCAAAAAACTTCAAGACTAGATTTCAAAGAGAAACTGCTGAGCTACAGTTCATCTGCAATTTGACACCATCAGTTTAGGATTAAATAAAGATAGTGAATGGCTAGCCAACTACAAAAGCAGTTTCTCCTCTCTTGGTGTTCACACCTCCAGATCAGCTGCTAGAAGTGGGCCTCATCCTCCCTGACTGAATTAACCTCATTATCTCCAGTCTTATTCTGGCCTGCATATTTATACTTGCCTCTGGAAATTTCCACCACATGCATCTGATGAAGTGGGTCTTTGCCCATGAAAGCTTATTCTCCATACATCTGTTAGTCTATAAAGTGCCACAGGACTCCTTGTCACTTTTGCTGGGCCCCTTTGAATCTCCGTACCCTAGGGCACTTGCCCGTTTTGCCCCCTGCCATTGTCGGCAAGCCTGCCAGGCCAGAAACTAGAGCCAGGCTATGGTCAGAGCCATATGGGGAGCCCAGTCCAGTAGAGCCCAGCTGGGACTCTGCTGTGAGGAGCCCTGGACCATCCACCTAACTTGAGTGGTATGACCCACAGGCAAAGGGATAACTGCCCTGGGACTTAGCAGTGGCTGGAGCCCTGGGACATTTCTTCCAGAGGTCTGGGTGGCATGTGCCAAACACCCCTGAACAGTGGTGTAGTGAGGGTGTTATGCGCCTGGGGGCAAAGGCAAAATTTGCACCCCCCCCAATCATTTGTTACTATGTGTATGTTATTTATTTTTAAGTCAGCAAAAATAAGAACGTCTCTCCCCAAGATGCCTCTTCCTTGGCCTTCCGGGGAACACTAGTGTGAGGAGCCGCTTGGATGCAAAGTGCGCACTCAAGGGCAAGAAGTTGTTATGTAAGGCCGGGGGGGTGCACCTGCTCCTGGTTGGGCACTGCAGGTCCAGGGTTCACACCGGGGTGCAGCCGGACCGGGCTCCAAGCTGGTTCCTTTTGGGCTGGGGCTGGTTGCTTTGCACCCTGCCTAGCTCAGCCTGCAGGACCCTGGGGGCAGTGCCTCGGAACACAGGGCAGTGACATGGCCTGGGCCACACTGCAGCACTGGGTATTGGGGTGTGCCTAGTCTGCACAGCTCAGCTGCAGTGGCAGGTGAGCAGTTCACAAACCTGGGGGCCAGGGCTCTGCAGGGCACAGGACAGCAGGTCTCCCCATGAACAGGAGCTGAGACCTGACTGCTGGGTGTGGTCACCATGCTCCAGCCCTGCACTGCCCAGGGTGTGGGGCAGGATCCCAGACGGAGCCGCAGCCCTGTGCCTCCGCAGCCTGACATCATGTGATGTCAACCGGAGACTTCTATATAAGGTGGTGGCACCTGGAAAAAGCTAAATCGGTGCCTCCCTAGCATGGTGGCCAGGGGCAACTGCCCTCTCCCCCCACAACCCTTACTATGTCACTGCTCCTGAAAGGTTGGTGGGGAGAGACTAGCGCCAGCCCCATGCTCTGCCTGGGACCCCGCCCTCTCTAGGGACACAGAGCTGTCCCCCTCTCATTTTGGCCAGGAGCCTGGCAAGTCTTTCTGCAGACATGGCCTGAGTAATTTGTTGGCATAGATATAAACTTGTTCCAAATTAAGGACCCAATCCTGCATGGCACAATGTGCTCATTGCAAGGTGCCAGGCAGCCTCATCTCCTACTTAAGGGCTGTGTCTAGACTGGCAAGTTTTTCCAGAAAATCAGCCGCTTTTCCGGAAAAACTTGCCAGCTGTCTACACTGGCCGCTTGAATTTCCGCTAAAGCACTGACGATCTCATGTAAAATCATCAGTGCTTTTCTGGAAATACTATGCTGCTCCCGTTCGGGCAAAAGTCTTTTTCCGAAAGACTTTTGCGCAAAAGGCCCAGTGTAGACAGCACAGTACTGTTTTCCGCAAAAAAGCCCCGATCGCGAAAATGGCAATCGGGGCTTTTTTGCGGAAAAGCGCGTCTAGATTGGCCACGGACGCTTTTCCGCAAAAAGTACTTTTGCGGAAAAGCATCCTGCCAATCTAGACGTGCTTTTCCAAATATGCTTTTAACGGAAAAGTTTTCAGTTAAAAGCATTTTCGGAAAATCATGCCAGTGTAGATGTAGCCAAGATGTTTAGTTACTAACCTAAGTGTGCATCATGTTCACTTAGCACTTCACAGATTTGCCTTCTAATGTATCCCTAATGGGTAGATAGAGTCTTGAAGGCACATTCATAACTAGTGTGGAATGTGGAACTAAAGCAAGAGGAGCTAGGAAAAGGAATGTGGGAAGTTTGGGGGGACAGCACCTCTCTGAGCATCCTGCTGCAGCAGAGGAGTGCATTGGCTGCAGCATCCTGTCAGAATATGGAGCTTGTTCTTCCTGGGCCAGTAAAAATAGGAATGGAGCCACAAGGCCACTTCACTCTTGTCCTGTTTGAGGTGATGATGTTGTCTGTGGAGTGCAGGGATTGCTATTGTCCTTGACCCTTATGATGGGATACATGGGGGGAGTGACTTGTATCTTCACCCATTCCCTCCCTTTTAAATGCTCAAGGGTTCTGTTGGCTAAATCCAGCCCCAAAGTTTGTAGAAAACAAGATACTCAAGATAGTTTCTACAGTTCTATGGAAATCTCTGCAGAATATCCTGGAGTCTCCTCCTCCGGTATATGTACTTCAAGCTACACATGTGTGACTGCAAGATGATACCAGTGATGAAAAAAGTTGCTAGTAGTTTAAGTTCTATGGTTTAATTTATTTACTTACAGGATTTTCTGTAGCTCTCATTCCTAATACCTGAATTCACATCAAGCAATTTAGCCTGACACCACTCTCAGGAGGAAGGGAAATAATACCTGTATTAAAGAGTTGAGGAAACAGATGGAAAAGGATTAGGAATGTCTGTGGCAGAACTGGGAATGGATTTCATTCATGTTCTGGCATTTCACTCCAGGCCCTTAAACACAAGGCCATACATGTTCCTTGTGTAGCTTCTGACTGACAGATAGCTAGGTGGGTGTTGATCTCAAAGCATTGTGGGGTCTTGCTGACACTAGACACATTTTTGTAACATTTGCTACTGTTGGTGCAGTCCCAGAATTGTCTGCATTGATGCTGAAGAAATGAGGTCTTTGAGACCTATCTACCCATATCAGACATAAGCTGATGACATGGTAATTACAGGGTTCTACCCTCACATTCTTACAGGCAGTAGCTAAAATGGGGAAAGGGTTAGCATAGACCCCTTCTCAAAGCCTGGATTTAAAAATGTACTATGGCCTCATGGCTAGACCTTTGGACTGGAACTTTCAACTCTAGCCCCAGCTCTGGCTTGGTGGGAAACCTTGGACAAATCACTTCACTACTCTGTGCATCAATTTCCCCATTTGTATACTGGGATAAAGATAGTGGCTTCCTTTGTAAAGTATTTTGAGAACCATAGGGGAGCTAGGTATTTCATTAATCTTTATTCCTCAGCAAAGCACATAAACATGCTTAATTTTAGGGAGGTTCTCAAGTACTTAGATTTTAAACTTTAATGTCAGGGACAATCTTCTTTTTCTAGGTTTGTATAGGCCCTAGCAGCATGGAGCCCTGGGCCATTAGTAGGGTGGTAGGGTAATTCAAAGAAGTGCTTTCCTGGATAAGGATAGACCTCACATGTTTCAATGATTTTCCTGAGCTGAACCCCAAGAAAGGAAGGAATCCTTAGGTGAGTCACAATGTATAAATATCTCTGGCATGAGCGTAACTAAGGCTGCATACTGTCATGCAGCAGAATCATCAATCAGTAGGCTTTCTGAATTAGAGAAAATCTTGTCTAGTCTTAAAATTGTCTGTGGTAGCAAAAAAGTACAAATATCCTTTGAAAAAGCAGCTGTGACTATTTTATCTTTCTCTGAAAGATAAATAATTGTGAGAATGTTTTATATATATATAAATATATATATAAATCAGGTCTAAACAGCAATTCCCCTGTCTAGCACAGTTGGTTTTTAAACATCCCTCTTAAAATAAGGGATAAAGGATTATTTTCCGAAAGATCTGCGTCTAGACTGGTGCTTTTTTCCAGCAAAGCTCCGTGCCGAAAAAAAGTGGCAGCCATTTTTATGCTAATGAAGCGGGGGAGATTTAAATCCCCGCTTCATTAGCAATTGCAATGCGTCTAATTTGCATCCCTTTTCCGAAAAAGGGATTCAATCTAGATGTAGCCAAGAATGTCTAAAGCGTTCCCTTGTTTTACCAAAAGAAGACGGGAGGTGCCAGATACGTAATGTGATCTTTCACACTTGAACTGAAGGACTCGAGAGGAAATCTTTTCTCCTTAACAAAAAATCCCTAAAGAACAAGAGTAACTCCCCCCTACTTTGTATATAAAAGAAAATAAAAACCTCAAACCATTGTACGTTCTAGATGACTCATGCCTGTTTAAGGACCTTACCATGAGTGAGTCTGAGGACTTCCGTCTCCCATTGAATTCAAGGGAGGTGCATACAATAGCTCTTAGAATCAACCCCTTTCCAGAGTCACTCACTGCAATCATCTTTCACTCTCAGTCCAATACTATTTTACAATCAAGGTTAATTACCAGACTCTGCTTGTTTAAGTGGGCTAATAAGGCTAATGGGCTGTGTGCCAGTCTCATTTCCACAGGCAGTTGTGTGTGAGAAGATCTGGCAGTCTCCTAGCTAGGCGGATTTTGGATTTTTTTTTTTTAATTCTATTCTGCACCATGTAAAGACCAAGAAAATGACATTGGTTCACTGCATGCCTGCAACTGACTGGAGAAAATCCTTACCTTCATGCAAGAAGTAACAACCCCCTGGGATTAAGTTTGGTAAACACTAATTTGTGCCATCTCCTGTTTAAATCAAAGCACATGAGTAAAGTAAAAATGATACTGGTAAAGTGAATCAACTACAATGGATGTTAAATGGGGATGACAATGTACATTTCAATAAAGTTGGTGCTATTACAGAAAATAACAGTTCAATGTCTATCAGTTCTATCAGTTCAGTGTCTTCCCTACTTATAGAAAAGGAGAAAGAATTCCTTATTTCCTGATTTTTAGCAAACAGGCCAGAATATTATTTATTTGTCTTGCGTTAGTGTCTAGAAGCCCCAGTCAGGGACCAATTCCCTATTGTACTAGATACTGTACAACCCCAGGAAAAAGAAAGAAAAGACAAGCCCTGCTCCACAAAGCTTAAAATCTAATAGCCAGGAAAGACTATAACACTACGTCTACATTGGCATGATCTTGCCCAAGAACTCTTTTGAGGAAGAGCTCTTGTGCAAAAACTCTTCCAGAAGAGAGCATGTCCACCATCATGTGCATTTGCGCGAGAGATGTGCTTTTGCGCAAGAGCATCCATGCCAGTGTAGACGCTCTCTTCAGCAAGAAAGCTCTGATGGCCATTTTAACCACAGGGCTTTCTTGCACAAGAAAGTCATGTTGCCTATCTACACTGGCCTCTTGCACAAGAAAAGTTGCGCAACAGGGCTTATTCCTGAACGGGAGTGTCATAGGGTATGTCTACACTACAGCACTAATTCTAACTAACTTAATTTGAATTAGTTAATTTGAACTAAGCTAATTTGAATTAGTGCATCTAGACCTAAAAACTAATTCAAATTAGCATTTTGCTAATTCAAAATAGCATGTCCACATTGAGTGGACCCTGAACCGAAGTTAAAGCTGGCTAGAACCAGTGCCCTCGGGGCATCAGTTTAGGACTTAAAGCGTGGAGCTGCTGCCTCAGACTAGCCGAGGGCTGTGCTTAAAGGGACCCGACCCCCACCCCGGGCAAACAGTTCTCAGGGTTCCCAACTTGCTGGTCTACCTCGATGAGGGACAGCAAAGCAGTCCTGTCTAGGAGTGCCCTGAGTGCCCACACTCGGCACATCACAGCACTCGGCCATCAGCCCGGCTGTACTTGCCCCAGGCTGCCATCCGGGGGAGGTCAATCGGGGGGCTGTCAGGATCCAGGAGGCCCTGCAAGAGAGCTTCCACCTTGAGGAGCCTGCAGAGCCACCCCAGTCCTCCCCATCAGGGGCTCATGTGCCATTCCTCCCTCACCTCCCTCCACTTACCCCTCCCTAGCCCCCCTTCCTGATGTAAAAAATAAAGAGCACGTATGTTAAATAAAGAGAGTTTCTATTTTTGAAAAAAACTGGGGGGGGGGACTAACCTCCGGGGAGACTGGGAAAAGGAGGTTGGAGAGGAGAGGAGAGAGGGTGGGAGAGGGGAGGGGGAAACCTGGAGAAGGGAGCTGGAAGGGGCAAGCCAGGGGAAGAAGGAGGAGGGGAAGTATAAAACTATGGTATTCCATATCTTCAGATGTGGTCTCCTCTCCTCAAAAAAGATGTTTTGGCCTTGGAAAGGGTTCAGAAAAGGGCAACTAAAATGATTAGGGGTTTGGAACAGGTCCCATATAAAGAGAGGCTAAAGAGACTGAGACTTTTTAGCTTAGAAAAGAGGAGACTGAGGGGGGTTATGATAGAGGTCTATAAAATCATGAGTGGTATGGAGAGGGTGCATAACAAAAAGTTCTTCATTAGTTCCCATAATATAAGGACTAGAGGACACCAAATGAAATGAATGGGTAGCAGGATTCAAACTAATAACAGAAAGTTCTTCTTCACAAAGCAAATAGTCAACCTGTGGAACTCCTTGCTGCAGGAGGCTGTGAAGGCTAGAACTAGAACAGAGTTTAAAGAGAAGTTAGATAAAGTCATGGAGGTTGGGTCCATGGAGTGCTGTTAGCCAGGGAGTAGGAATGGTGTCCCTGGCCTCTGTTTGTGGAAGGCTGGAGATGGATGGCACAAGACAAATGGCTTGGTCATTGTCTTTGGTCCATCCCCTCCGGGATAGCTGGTGTTGGCCACTGTCGGCAGACAGGCTACTGGGCTAGATGGACCTTTGGTCTGACCCAGTACGGCCATTCTAAGCTCAGGGCTCAGGGTCGGGGGTCTCACTGGACCAACTTGATTTTCATGCAAACCTGCTCCTGGGTTCTCATGTGGCCTTTGGTGGTCTGGCTGGCAGCTATCCTGCCCTAGACGGCCACTTCCCTGTGCCTAGTGTGGAGATTGTAGACGTTGGAGGCTTCCCTCCAAACCAGGATGAGGTCCAAGATCTCCACACTAGACCAGGCGGGCGCCTGCCTCTTGTGGCCCCGGGCAGGCTCTTGGGAGCTGCCAGCCTGGTCCTGGGAAGAGGTGGAGGGCTGGGTGGCAGCAGGTGGCTGGCTCGTGCTGTGCCAGGTGCAGGGTCTGCTGGCTGGGTGCTGGCAGGCTTGCACCTGGCACGGGCACCGTAGCCAGACTGTGGCTCTTTAAGGGCTCCAGGGCCAGGAGAGGGGCAGAAGAGTTTCCCTGGCTTGGCCCAGAGTGGACACCAGGGCAAGCTGGGGAGGGCTAGCCTCCCACTAGTTCGAATTAAGTGGCTATACAGCCCTTAATTCAAACTACTTAATTCAAACTAGGCACTAGTCCTCGTAGAATGAGGTTTACCTAGTTCGAATTAAGCACTCCGCTAGTTCAAATTAAGTTTGAACTAGCGGTTTGCCTGTGTAGCGCCTATCAAAGTTAATTCGAACTAACGTCTGTTAGTTCGAATTAACTTTGTAGTGTAGACATACCCATAGTTCTTGCATAAGAAGCCCTGATTTCATACATTATAATGTCAGTGTACTTGCGCAAGAACTCCCAGTCAGTGTTGACAGGCAGCAAGTTTTTGCGCAAAAGCGGCCACTTTTGTGCAAGATCGCGCCAATGTAGACACAGCCTTAATGTAAAAGTATGTTACATAAATAAGCAGCTTTCTCCTATGTATCTCCCCTTCACGGCTAGACCTTTCCCGACTTTCCCATGAAATTCAGATTAGTTCAAGTAAATATATTGTTCCCATGTTCTTTGTGATATGTGATTTCATTTGCACTAAATACAAGCTGCTCACCATTTTGGAAGAAAAAATTAGAGGACTGGAGGCCCAAGTGTCGACTCTACGCTCGATCAGAGAGGTTGAAGACTTCCTCAATAGAAGGCAGAATTTAATCGTGCAAGCAAGGGAGGCAGAAAAGCCAGAGAGGGCAGTACGGGAAAAGGAAGAGACCTGGCAGCATGTAACTTCAAGAAGGAAAAAAAGGCCAGCACAGGAATCCTCCATTCCTACAAAGGAAAGTAATCGCTTTCAGGCTCTCTCCACAGGCTCTGCAATGGAGAATGCATTGGAAGGGACTTCACAAGGAAGATATCGGAAGGGAACCACTTCAATTGGAAGGCACGAGATGCATAGTCCTAGTCTTGGGGGTTCCATGACCACTATCCCAAAAAGAAGAAGGTGGGTGGTGGTGGTCGGGGATTCCCTCCTAAGAGGGACTGAGCCATCCATCTGGAGTCTGGACGTGGATTCTCAAGACGTGTGCTGCTTATCGGGAGCTCAAATTCAGGATGTGACTGAGAGACTTACAAAACTGATCAAACCTTCGGACTGTTACCCCATCCTACTTCTCCACGTGGAAACAAACGATACGGCCAAGAATGACCTTGAGCGGGTTACTGCGGATTACGTTGAGTTGGGAAGAATGATCAAAGATTTTGTAAGTGGTAATCTCCCCCGGTCCTTTTCTGTAGAACTGCTACTTAGCCAGTTGGTCCCCAGCCTGTAACACTGCTTCGGATTCTTCTGTCACAAGTGCAGGACTCTATACCTGTCCTTGTTGAACCTCATCAGGTTGCTTGTGGCCCAATCCTACAATTTGTCTAAGTCTCTCTGAACTCTATCCCTGCCCTCCAGCTTGTCTACCTCTCCCCCTAGCTTAGTGTCATCTGCAAACTTGCTGAGAGTGCAATCTATTCCCTCATCCAGGTCATTTATAAAGATGTTTAACAAAACCGGTCCTAGAACCTATCTTTGGGGCACTCTGCTAGAAACCGACCGCCATCATGACATCGAGCCGTTGATCACTACCCGCTGGGCCCGGCCTTCTAGTCAGCTTTCTATCCATCCTACCGTCCATTTATCCAACGCACATTCCCTTAACTTGCTGGCAAGAATGTTGTGGGAGACCGTATCAAAAGCCTTGCTAAAGTCAAGGTATGTCACATCCACAGACTTCCCCATATCCACAGAGATATGTATTAGAAACCCCGTGGAGAGTCAAAGTCTAAAAACATTGCAACTACAAAAGGTCTGAATAAAATACTGTAAATATTACATTGTACAGACTAGCACTGAAATCTTCACAAAGCTGTTCAGAACAATGAAATGACAGTAATGGGACACATGTGTCACACACAGAGCAAATGTCTTACAAGGGCCAATTTGCAAAGGCAGTTATCATTAATATTATGTTCTGTCATATTATTCTTCAATTATTTGCTCCAAAAGCTCTCTTGTCTTGGCTTAATAAGTTGGTTCTCCAGAAGCTACCTGGGACTGATTTCCTTTCTGCAAAGAGAAGTGGATCATGGTTGGATTTTGTGACATTTCTGCAGTCTTAGCTTGTTTGTTTGTGTTTCTCCCCACCCCTCTGGTCCTGTGAGATATTTTAGTCAATTGAAATATAGCCTGGGAATTAATTTAATGCTTTTGTTTACGTAAGAGCAGATACGGCAGGGGAGGGAGGTAATACAAAAAGAAAACCATGATAACCAGATCAGTGACATTGGTTGTTGGTAAAGTGACTTGTCAGTTTAGTGGATTTGGTTAGGAATTAGAATACACCACAGGGGGAAAGGAGGAGTGTTGATAGGCAGCACAGTGGGCAAATGCATTAACCTATATCTCTAGAGACCTTAGGTTTAAGTATCTCTTATCTTACAAGTGAAAGGAGTTTAGTGGTTCCAGCCTAATCCCTAGTGCATATTTTGTCCACATTATAAAATCTACCACACGATATGACACAACTGGAAACCTTTGGTGTGCAAAGAGACATGAGTTTCTTATCTGAGAGCAGAGGCAATGCAGATTATTCCTAACATGTGTTGGCTGGATAGTTTGTCAGCTTTATGCTTTGGTTACGTCTCTCTATAATGGAGAGGATAATATCTCTTATCTTCCCCTTCAGTCTTGTCCATTAGACTATAAGCCTTGAGGGGGCAGATTGGGCCCAACCCTGCAAGCACTTATGCATATGCTTAATGATGAGTTGTTCCATTCATTTCCACGGGACCACTCATATTAATGAAGTTAAGCATGTAGGTGTTTGCAATATCATGCATCATGGGTTTGAACAATAACATAGCACAAGGGGTTCTGATCCTGACTGGGGCTTACAGGCATTGCTGGGAGACAACTGCTAATCTCCTGCCTGAATGATGGAAGACTTGCTGTAGTGATTGGGACGATAAATTGACCTGAATAGTGTGCTTAACAATGAAAAAGATAATAAAAGATCACATGAGCTTATAGCAATAAATGTTGATGACGATGATGTGTGTGTTGGGGAGGTAGGTGTAAAAGTGAATCAGGCTGAATTCATACAAAATAGACTAGATATAATTCAAGGACTTCGTTAAGATCATGCCTGATAAACAAGATTAGTGAAGGTCTAGAAACCATTGGCCCAAAACAGATGTGTTGGTGACAAAAATAATGAGGGGCTAGGTTAGTCCACCTATCACTCCTCCTTTGGGGCCCACAGAAAGACTGTGGGGGTGAAAATTGGGGGAAGCAAATAAAAGAGTTGCTGATTTACAGAAGGAACAAGCTTCACCCTCATGGTTGTCACCCTGTTGTGTCCTGAGACCTTGGAATATGCCATAGCATATCAGCTCTTAAGGTTGCCTGTGGAGGTGGGGGAATCATGTGGCATACTCCAGACAATGCATGGGATGGAGCATTGTGGTCCAGGTGATGATGAGGGGAAGGACGTTAAAAAAGGTGTTAAATTCCTTCCAAAACCTCTCTCCAGTAAAAGCACAGGCCCCTTGTGGGAAGGCCCAGGGAGGAGCGTCACTGGGGTCCTTGTGTGAAACTCTCCCTCAGTGCCACACAGATATGTGCAGCCCCCTGGTGGGCTTGCCAGATGGCTGCTTAAAGGCCCTGCTTATCCAGTTGGCTTCTGCCTCCACACTGGCTGGAATATCTTCCCCTTGCTTTCACAAATATTGTTCTTCTTCGAGTGGCCCCGTGGGTGCTCCACTCTAGGTGTCGGGTCCCGTCCCGGCGCCGCGGCTCGGAGACTTTTCATAGCCGTGCTCCGCTGGCTCGCGCATGCGTGGTTCACCAGGATAGCGTTCGCGCCTTTGATCAGCCGCGCGCGAGCCGGCAACCGTCAGTTCCTCTCAACCGCCTCAGGTCGCGGTCGGAGCTCCCTGATCTCTTCTTTAGTCATGGTTTGAGATAGTTGTTTACCTGTAAATAGTTAGAGTTTTAGGGTTAGCTGTGTTCCTGATAACTGTTATGTATTCTCTTGTTTAAAAAAAAAAAAAGAAAAAAAAGAAAATTCTTTAAAACTATTTTCACTCAGAAGCGCTGCTGCGAAGCGCTAAGCTGTGAAATTGACTAACCGCAGCGGGTTACACATGATTCAGTTTTTCTGTAACTCTGCTCAAAAATGCCAGGATCAACTGGTTTCAAGAAATGTTCGGTCTGCCGAGAAGCCATGCCAACGGCTGACGGCCATGACACTTGTATTAGGTGCCTGGGGGAGACTCATATCCCTGACAAGTGCACCCATTGCCGCAAATTAACTTCGAGAGCCCGGAGGGAGCGGGAGACGAAACTAAGGATGTTAATGTTTGGTAAGGCACTGCAGCCTGACCCTACCCCTTCAGCAGCCACAAAAATCTCCCAACACAAGCAGAGAGTGGCTTCTCCGGGACCAGCGGGCTCCAAAATGTCAAAGCCGTCCCCGGCGCGCTCCCTCCCTGCGGCAGTTTCAACCCCGGCAGCGGCTTCTAAAGTGACCTCCAGGGGGTCCAGACAACTCGGGGGGATGGCATAAAAGAGCCCCCACCATCCAGAGCCAGAGCGGCTTCAGCACCAACACCAGGAGCGGCGCCGCAACTGACCAGCAAGCCGACATCGGCTTCAGCTTCACGCGCCTTGAAATTGACAAGCGCGCCGGCGCCGCAACTGATCAGCGTCCTGGCACCGGCTTCAGCGGCTTCAACAGTGCCCGGTGGATCGGCGCCTGTTTCCCCTGCCCTGGCGATAACGTCGGCACCGCCTTCCCTGGCACCGAGACCTGAGGCGGAACACGCTAATGCCTCAGACTCAGCATCTTTGTCAACTCCGGCACCGGGCGTCCTGCCGGCACCGACATTAGACCAGCAGCAGCTGGCCTCTCCGGCACCATCTCACCTTCACTCGGTGCCTGGTTCCCCTATGCTTCGTGATAGGGATGAGACTTCAGCATATAGGAAGTCATTGTCAAAGACCTATCATAGGCACAGGTCTTTTTCCCCACCTGCTTCACCAAGAGGGCGAAGTTGCTATCACAACTATTTTTCCCCCTCTCGGATTATGTACAGCCAGCATGGTTATAGGGATGCGGTGTATTTAGATGCACATCGATCCCGTTCACGATCCCGGTCGCCCTCCCATCTCTCAAGATACAGATCGGTGAGGCGCTCCCCCTGCCGCATCTATTATATCCAGCATGATAGCGCACGTTCTTCTTGATACCACTCTCCGTCACGCTCTGAACGTGGCTGTGACCGCTATCATAGATTGTATGACGATCGCCTCCACCGTCATCGTTCACCATTATCACATAGGGGATCTTCTCACATCTGTCAATCACCGTTAGCGGAATACTTACATCATAATACACAACCACTACGCTCACCTTCTCCAGTCAAAAGCTCAACAATCCAGTTAGACCAATCCGAACCAGAGGAGGGCCAACTATCGGAAACGGAAGACCCTAAACCGGAAACTTCCCCGGCGGACTGTCCATCGTCTTCCCCAGATGAAGCAATTTGCCCAGTTGAAATCTCTCCACCGGACGATCTGAAACATTTTCAGGATCTCTTCAAACGAGTGGAAGACACACAGGACATACAGCTAGCAGATGTGCCTGTTAAGAGACATCGCCTTCTGAAGAATATCCACCCACAACAACGTGCGAAAGTCGCGCTGCCAATCGATGAGGCGATTATGGAAGTGGCGGACGAGATATGGCAAACCCCAACATCAATTGCACCTACAAGTAAAAAAGCTGATAGAAAATATTTTGTTCCAGCAAAGGGGTTGGACTTTTTATTTAATCACCCCCAACCCAATTCACTGGTAGTAGACGCAGCGCAACGTAGGAGTAAGCCGCCACAGTACAGAAATCCCCTTTCGGACAAGGACAATAAAAAATTGGATATTTTTGGGAGGAAAGTGTATTCCTCAGCTACACTCTTACTTCGCATTGCGAATTATTCAGCCCACCTGTCAAACCATAATTTTGATAATTACTCCAAACTAGCGGATTTGTTGCACCATCTCCCAGACACCAAGAAACCACTCCTGAAAGCGATAGTGCAGGAGGGGTACACATCATGTAGCGCTGCGCTCTAGATCGCTATGGATGTGGCCGACACAGCAGCTCGGGCCGCTGCTACTGGTATAGCCATGAGGAGATCATCTTGGCTTTCGTCCGCAGGGGCGCCGAAGGAGTTGCAGAGCAAGGTTGAGGATCTGCCCTTTGACAAACTTAAACTTTTTGCGGCAAACACCGATGAGGTCCTCCACTCGGGAAAAGACTCACGCACCACTTTACGTACACTGGGGATGTACACACCTTCCTTCAAGCGTAGGCGTTATTTCCCCTACCAACGGAGATATGACTTCAATTTCCCTAGACAACAATCACGTCCCTTCGACAACCAGCGTCCTAGACAGCGCCCCTAGGGCAAGAGACCACAGAAGAACCGTTCGGGTAATCAACAGTCGACTAAGCAGCAGATTTGACTTGCTTGTCGAGGATACAAACCAATCGTCCATAGTCAATACAGAAACCCATCATCTTTTTCATCATCGTTTACTCTCTTTTTACCACCACTGGTCTACGATCCTGGACCTTCGAAGACTGAACCGGCACCTTCGAAAGCAGCGTTTCAAGATGGTAACCTTATCGACCATTCTTCCGTCATTGAACGAAAAGGATTGGTTTGCAGTCCTCGACTTGCAGGACGCTTATTTCCACGTAGAGATTCACGTGGCACACAGACGTTTCCTTCGTTTCCAACTGGGGAGCGAACATTACCAGTACAGGGTTCTTCCATTCGGCCTGGCATGTGCCCCCAGAGTCTTCACCAAGATGCTAGCAGTGGTCGCGGCCCACCTACGCAGACTAGGGGTAACAATATTCCCCTACTTGGACGATTGCCTTCTCAGGGGTACGACCTGCATGGAAACATGTCATTTGGTTCGGACAGTATCCGACGAGTTTGCTACCCTGGGCCTTCTCATAAACTTGCAGAAGTCAACACTAGTTCCATCCTAAAATCTCATGTTCATAGGTGCGCACCTCGATTCAACCATGGCGCGCGCATATTTACCGATGGAACGTTTTATAATAATCAAGGAATTGGTACACACGGTGGTCCACGCTCCAACAGTCCCCACACGTGTCTGTCTACAACTGTTGGGGCATATGGCTGCTGCCACCATCGTAGTGTCCAACGCAAGGTTACGTTTTCGTTGCCTCCAGCACTGGTTAGCCACGGTTTACATCCCGTCGAAGCACGGTGTCCACAGGCCGCTAGTGGTGCCGCAGTATGTCTGGCAATCCCTACAGTGGTGGATCAACCCGACCAATCTCCTCACAGGCGTTCCATTTCATCGCCCTCAACCTACTACACAAATAACGACAGATGCCTCCCTCATAGGCTGGGGAGCTCACATGGGCAATCTCACAGTCCAGGGACGGTGGTCGACAAGAGAAATGCTTTTGCACATCAATGTGCTCAAGTTGAGAGCGGTACGGCACGCGTGCAGGCATTTTCAGTCACGCATTCAAAATACAATGGCAAGGATTTTAACAGACAACATGGCGACTATGTTTTATATAAACAAGCAAGGAGGTGTGCGATCCCGTTCTCTTTGCGCAGAGAGCATCCGTTTATGGAATTGGTGTATTACCAACAACACTGTTCTAACAGCTTCCTACCTGCCGGGTGCCAATAATCTAGTAGCGGATTCTCTCAGCAGGCGTTTTCCACACGACCATGAGTGGGAGATTCGCTCGGACGTACTGAATCAGATCTTCGGTCGATGGGGATTTCCAACGATAGACCTGTTTGCGACAGAACTCAATTCGAAATGTCCCAATTATTGTTCAAGAGCCGGGATAGGACGCCATTTTGCTGGGGGACACCTTCCTTCTCCATTGGGGGACGTCATTACTGTATGCTTTCCCACCAGTTGTGTTAATTCTCGAAAAGATCAATGTAGACAAAGCTCGAGTAATCCTTCTCGCGCCAGCATGGGCTCGCCAGCCTTGGTTTTCAATACTTCACCAGATGTCAGTGAAAGTGCCATATCCCCTACCTTCCCTTCCGAATCTGTTGACTCAGGATAACGGATCCCTCAGTCATCCGCGACCGGAGGTCCTACACCTCACTGCGTGGATACTGACTGGTTTACCGACTCCAAGCAATCCTGCTCCCAGCGAGTCAAACAAGTGTTGATGCATAGTCGGAAACAATCTACTCGAACTGCTTACACAGCTAAGTGGGCAAAGTTCCAAGCATGGTGTGCGGACAATAACGTGGACTCGCGTTCTGCACCCTTACCTTGTGTACTGGACTATCTCTTGCAACTACATGACAATGGTTTGGCAATTGCATCGCTACGGGTGCATTTGGCAGCAATTAATGCATTCCATCATAGAGTTGGCGGTATTTCTTTGTTTGCTCACCCCACTACGAAAAGATTTCTGAAGGGGCTTTTGAATCTCCACCCCCCGCGGACACCCCCCCCCCCGCATGGAACTTGGACCTGGTCCTACAAACTTTGACTCGTCCCCCTTTCGAGCCCTTAGCGACAGTAACACTACACTTACTTACGCTCAAACTGGTTTTTCTCCTAGCCCACAGAGTGAGTGAGATAGCAGCTTTCATGGCTTCTCCGCCCTACACAGTCTTTTCGAAAGAATCAGTAACGTTGAGGACCCATCCAGCGTTTATTCCGAAGGTGTCTTCTGAATTCCACATAAATGAACCGGTGGTCTTACCGTGCTTCTTTCCGAAACCTCATACCTCAACTCAAGCAGCGCACTTACATACTCTGGACGTGAGAAGGGCGTTGGCGTTCTACATCGACAGAACACGGGTTTTAGGAAAACAGACCGTCTGTTGGTGGCAGTAGCAAGTCACTCAAAAGGACAGCCTTTAACTTCTCAGCGTATTTCTAAGCTCATAGTTTTATGTATATCCATGTGTCATTCTCTGCAAGGGAAGCCTCTCCCCTCTCGCCCTAAAGCTCATTCAACTAGGGCAGTGGCTGCTACTACGGCCTTCCTCAGTGGAGTGTCATTTCGCGACATTTGTAGAGCAGCAACATGGTCTTCATATGCGACTTTTATGAAACATTACACTATAGTAGAACAGTTTACTCCAGATTTTTCCGTGGCTACAGCAGTACTAAATTGTGCTGATAGTCTTGGTTCCGGAGCGCCTTAATTCTGCTCTGTGTACTGCTCCGGAGTCACCTAGAGTGGAGCACCTACGGGGCCACTCGAAGAAGAAAGAGAAGTTACTCACCCTGTGAAGTAACGATTGTTCTTCGAGATGTGCCCTGTGGGTGCTCCACAACCCGCCCTTCCTCCCCGCTCCGGAAATTTTTTCTTCTTAATGTCTCTTTCAGATGAGCGGATGAGAGGAACGGACGGTTGCCGGCTCGCGCGCGGCTGATCAAAGGCGCGAACGCTATCCTGGTGAACCACGCATGCGCAAGCCGGCGGAGCACAGCTATGAAAAGTCTCCGAGCCGTGGCACCGGGACGGGACCCGACACCTAGAGTGGAGCACCCACGGGGCACATCTCGAAGAACAATCGTTACTTCACAGGGTGAGTAACTTCTCTTTAAGGATACAACAGGCCACCACTTGGGGGACTTTCTACTCCCAGAGGTCCTGCCAGGTGAGGAGGCAATGGAACCTTCCCTTCAGATGTCTGAAGGTGTCCTCATCAACAATACAGGCCCTGCTGAGCCTGTTATTAAAGTGTCCTTTGCTTTGGTCCAAGTGTCTACTGTAGAGCTTCATTAGCCAGGGGAGCAGAGAGTAGGCTCAGTCTTCTACAATACAGAGTGGCATGTCCATGTCCCCAACCCTGATGATGCAGTCAGGGAAAAAAGTGCTGGCATACAGCTTCTGGAAGACTGGAGTTTTGAAAGACATGTGCATCATGCACCTTCCCTGACCATCCAACATAGATGTCCATGAACTGGACATGATGGTCAATGAGGGCCTGCACGACCACCATAAAGTACCCCTTGTGGTTGATATATTCAGATACCCAGTGGCTGGGGGCCTAGATGGGGATATGGGTGCCGTCAATAGTCCCCCCGCAGTTGGGAAAGCCCAGGGTGGCAAATCTGGCGATGATGGGGTCCATGTTGCCCAGGTTGATGACTCTGCGCAGCAGGACAGTGTTGATGGCCCTCACCACCTGTAGAAGGAGACAAACAGAGAATAACAGGGTTGTCAGAACCTTTATGAGTTGCTTGAGCCCAACCCGCACACACATACTAGGTGCAATCCCAACTTTCCCCATCCCCCAGCAGGGCTTTGTGAGAGTGAGACTGAAAAACCTTTAAGGGAAGAAGCCTCCACCATTTTCCCACTTCCCTAGGTAACCCCATTCCAGCAGTTCTCCACCCTTCTGGGACAAAGGCACAAGAGTGCCACACCTGCATGACCATGGCCCCAGTGATTGATATCTCCATGCCGAACAATTCCTAATGTGTCAACAAAACTTCTGTCAACAGAGCATCCAGACCTATGGTCCCCAACACGGTGCCCGCTTGCGGGGGGGGGGGGTGGAGCGCCGGCCCCGGGCGCGCGGCGCTTGCGGGGGGAAAGGGGGGAAGCGCCGGCCCCGGGCGCGCGGTGCTTGTGGGGGGCGGAGGGGAAGTGCCGGCCCCGGGCGCGCGGCACTTGCGGGGGGGGGGGGGGAGCGCCGGCCCTGGGCGCGTTGTGCTTGTGGGGGGAGCGCCGGCCCCAGGCGCATGGCGCTAGCAGGGCGGGGAGCGGTGGCCCCGGGCGCGTGGCTATGGGGGGCCCCGGGCGTGTGGCTATGGGGGGGCCCTGGCCCCGGGCATGCGGCTATGGGGGGGGCAGCCCCCAGGCATGCGGCTATGGGGGGGGCCCCCCGGGCGCGCAAGTGTCCCCACCCCCTGGCGCCCGGCGGGCGAACGGCCACGCCCCCTGGCAACCGACAACCTCAAAAGGTTGGGGACCACTGATCCAGACCATATTGCTTTGTCGACAAAGCAATCAGCTTTGTTGACAAAGAGCGTCCAGACTGTGGGACGCTCTGTCGACAGAAGAAGGCACCTGGAAGTGCTTCTGGAAGGTCACAGGGACAGCCATAAAGCCCAGGCACTGCTGCATGCTCTCTGCAAAGACGTGTGCTTAAAGGGATACTCCTGGACAGCCGTAGCTCTGCTCCTGCCTCTGGCTTGCCTACTTTATACAGGGAAAGCAAAGCTGCTGCAGTTTTTCTGGCTCTGGTTGCCCTGATTTGTCAGACACCACAGCAGTTTATTTTCTGGTTTGTCTGTCTGTCTGTTTGTTTGTGTTTTGGCTTTTTTGGTTGTTTGTTTCTTTGTTTGTATTTTTGTCCTTTTGTTTGTTTGTTTCTTTTGTTCTTTTGTTGTTTGTGTTTTATTTTGGCTTTTTTGGCCATGGAGCCTGAGCTGCCCCTGGACAGGCGATGGCCCCATACCAGGCTGATGGAAGCTCTGCTCCATGCTCAGGAGAGCAGGGTGACCTTGGCGGCAGAGCTGGATTCTGAGCCCAGCTGTGAGCCCTTCACTCAGGCTGCAGCCCTGCTGCCTTTGCCCCCCAACTTATTCCTGGAGAGGCAAGTTTGGAGGCTGGACACCAGTTTGGACTGGCGGGACCGGATAGTGCTGCAGCAGTGGGACAATGATTAGTGGCTCCGGAACTTCTGAATGCAGAAGGCCACCTTCCAGGAGCTCTGTGTCTGGCTCGCCCCTGCCCTGAAACACCAGGACACCCACTTGCGGCCTGCCACCCCCCTGGAGAAATGCATCGCCATTGCGCTGTGGAAGCTGGCCATTCCCGACAGCTACTGCTCCGTGGGGCATCTGTTTGGCATGGGGAAGTCTACTGTCGGGGCCATCTTGATGGACGTAAGTCACTCTCAGGGGACACTCCAGGGGGGGCAGTCAGGGCCAGACACAGGGAATTGGGGATGGGGTGGCAGAGGTAGAAGCCCTCTCAGCCTCACCCTGCCATGGTGCGGGGGACGGGAGGTGGGGGAGGTATTGTCTGGGGGGGCTGTTGAGGTCTGGGGGAGGAGGGGGAAGCACCCCTCAGCAGCTGAGCCAACCCCTCTAATGTCCTGTTCTGTGTGTTTCTATTTGTCCCTTTCTGCAGTTGGTGACGGCCATCAATTCCAAGCTGCTCCACAGGACCGTCTGCCTTGGAGACCTGCAGACCATCCTGGCCAGATTTGCAGGGCTGGGGTTCCCAAACTGTGGTGCCTTCTATGTTTACAAGACATAAAGGCAAAATGGAAGATGACTATTAAATAATGAAAACAACCTGATGGGTTAAACTAGAAAACAGAACATGGGGAGTGTAGCACACATGCTAACAAGACACCTTTCACACCAGGATTTCCTTTCCACTGGCAGATCTGGACACAGGACTGAGATGACAGTGATGATCAGTGAAGATTTTTCATAACTAGCAGCATGCCAAGATAGCTGGGCACAACACAACTGATGTCTGCGATAGTCTTTTTGGGGAGCATGTCTGAAGCAAAACAATACATTATTCTTGCTTGTGACTTGTGGAGCGACAACTTGGTTAGAATATATTTTCTGCATTGAAATGGAAACAGGTCTTTCTGGGTTATCTGGAGAGAGCTAGATGTAATGAGTTTGATTTTTTTTTTCCTTAGGGCTACTAATGGCATCTCTGGGTTTTAAAAACCAACAACCCTTCATGAATTAGTAAATAGAAGATTATGTCTGACTAAACAGGTATGCAAATGGACACTGATTTTTCATTTTAACCAATTAATGCCTGTATAGATAGTACAAAATACAGGACTATGTAGCACTTTAAAGACTAACAAGATGGTTTATTAGATTATGAGCTTTCGTGGGCCAGACCCACTTCCTCAGATCAAATAGTGGAAGAAAATTATCACAACCATATATACCAAAGGATACAATTAAAAAAATGAACACATATGAAAAGGACATATCAAATTTCAGAACAGAAGGAGGATGCGGGGGGGGGGGGAGGTAAATGTCTAACATGGCTACATTTCTATCACTGTATAGATAGTATTAATTCATTTCTCTATAGAAACACCCCAAAGGCAAGATCAGATCAATAGTATAGAAAAGGGCAAGTGTGCTTAACCCCAGATGACTTATGTATGTCAAATACTATAGAAGGCTAATAGATGAATGCTGAACAGGATAGGATGGTGAGTAATCATGACTGTTCTTTGATGTATACAATACTTTTCTAAGCAAAAGCTAACACAGAAGTCAGCTACAGACTAGGAACATTGCACTTTGGTAACTTGTTTTGTCCTCATAGAGGACCCCAGTATCAGGCATGGTTTGGCTATTCTTGAAATATTATAAAATGCTTGATTGCAATAAGTGTTTTATTATTAGTGTGTTTGTCAATCGTAAGGCGGGGGTCAGGCAATGTTCCTTCTAATCTTTTCCATCCATGTGTATATTTTTTCCATCCATGCAAGGAATAAATTTTATGTGCACCAATGCATGTGTGGGTGTGCACAACCTATAAAAACACAAAATTTAGTTGTGGGCGATCTGCTAATCAGCTGGGCAACATTTGAATTTCTCCTGAGCAACCACTCAAGTACACAACTTACAGGGAACACTAGGAGCTTGCCTGCACAATGCAAATCACAGATTTCATGCAAATCCATTTGTAGTCCTGTCTGCAAATCTAGTAAAACTATGCTAGTGCCAGCCTTATTTAAAGACATTTGTTGTTAGAGGACTTTTAGCTTAGTTTGTCACTTATGGATTCTGCTCTCAGTTTACATGGATGTGTCACCCATTTCTTCAATTCAAACAACCACACTAAGCAGAATTCCAAAAGAAATGAGAAATATTAGACCCACATCCTGGGCTATATTTTATATTCCTTTTAGTCTCTGTATACATATGGGCTGTGTCTACACTGGCCACTTATTCTGGAAAATCAGCCGCTTTTCCGGCATAACTTGCCAGCTGTCTACACTGGCCCCTTGAATTTCCGGAAAAGCACTGACGATCTACTGTAAAATCATCAGTGCTTTTCCGGAAAAACTATGCTGCTCCCGTTTGGGCAAAAGTCCTTTTCCGGAAAACTGTTCTGGAAAAGGGCCAGTGTAGACAGCACAGTAGGGTTTTCCACAAAAAAGCCCCAATCGCGAAAATGACGATCGGGGCTTTTTTGTGGAAAAGCGTGTCTACATTGGCACGAACGCTTTTCCGGAAAAAGTGCTTTTCCGGAAAAGCATCCTGCCAATGTAGATGTGCTTTTTCCGGAAATACTTATAACGGAAAACTGTTCCGTTTTAAGAATTTCCGGAAAAGGGTACCAGTATAGACGTAGCCATGGGCTGTGTCTACATTGGCACCTTTTTCCGGAAAAGGGATGCTAATGAGACCAGTCGGAATTTATTAAAATCAGGAATAAGGGATCTTCCAGAAAAGGCTTTATTTTCCAAAAGATACCTGTCTAGAGTGGCGCTTTTCTCCGGCAAAGCCCCGAGCCAGAAAAAAGCGGCAGCCATGTTCATGCAAATGCCGCGGGGAAAATTTAAATCCCCGGGGCATTTGCAATTCCGACTGGTCTCATTAGCATCCCTTTTCCAGAAAAGGGTGCCAATGTAGACACAGCCTTAGGGTTTTCAGCTGTGTTTGACATCTGTCGAATAAGGTCCCATCTCCTTTGAAAGTTAATGACCTGGGTGTTTGCTTGGTGTAAATGGACTGAGTTAGCAGTTCTTTAAAATGGATTTCTCACTCTGTTAAAAGTAGAAAGAAAATCTAACCAATCCCCTAGATCCGGTCAACCCTGAACAAAGAGGATCTTGGAATCTGGATCCTAACTTTGCATTGTGGGTCCACCTCCAATTAGAAAAGGTGTAGAATCTGGTCATAGGTGCCTTTAAAACTGGGACACCTGAGTTGAGTGTTGGTTGGGGGAAGCCATGAGTGATTGATTTCTATAGTGCTGCTTAGCAAGCAATTCACATCCCTGCTGGTCAGGGAATTCTCTAGGAGAACCTTGCTAACAGCAACTGTTCTGAAACATGGTTTTAGTTAGCACTATTCTGATTTCATTGCACACAAGATACAATATCTCTGCCTCAGAATGATTTCTGTTTTCTTGACTGCAGCAGAGTGGCTTTTCCACTCAATCTTTACTAAATCACTCACAATACCATAAGAATGTTTTAAAAATAACATGACATCTTTTCCTGTGTGACGTGTGACAGTACTACCAGCCACTGCAGATGCATGAGTCTGTGTGCGTTCTGTGGGAACACTGCGATTTAATAAATGCCAAAACAAACAACAAGTGTCTATGTTATTTTGCAGTTAGGAACACCTCAAATATCAGACTTTGGCAGCTCTGGCATTTCCTTACAAAAGGAATCTTATTATTCCAAAGGTTCTTTGAAACATGTATGGTGTGTATTTATATTTAAGAATGCAGAGAAGTAGAAAAGATTTTGAAATCACCTTAGATAAAAATAAGCTTTTAGATGCATCACAA
Organism: Pelodiscus sinensis; assembly: GCF_049634645.1. Classification (NCBI taxonomy): domain Eukaryota; kingdom Metazoa; phylum Chordata; order Testudines; family Trionychidae; genus Pelodiscus; species Pelodiscus sinensis. The sequence continues at coordinate 21,354,464 of NC_134725.1, read as the reverse complement.
GGACCTAGTTTGACTACTTTGCATTAGCACACAACAAAAGTATGGATCAGTATCAGATTTAAGAACAACTGGAGAGGGCACATGATGACTCAGATAACTTGTAATAGCCTTTCCCCCATAGGGACTTGTCTGTACTGGGGAATTTTGCACTGGTGTAGTTATGCCAATGTAGCAACACCAGATAAAACCTCCGGTGCAGAAATGTAGCACTAATCCACTAAGGCTGTGTCCAGACTCCATGCCTCCGTCGACGGAGGCATGTAGATTAGCCAGATCGGAAGAGGGAAATGAAGCCGCGATTAAAATAATCGCGGCTTCATTTAAATTTAAATGGCTGCCCCGATCTGCCGATCAGCTGTTTGTCGGCAGATCGGGAGAGTCTGGACGCGATGCCCCGACAAAGAAGCCTTTCTTCATCGACACAGGTAAGCCTCGTGAAACCAGGTTTACCTGTGTCGATGAAGAAAGGCTTCTTTGTCGGGGCATCGCGTCCAGACTCCCCCGATCTGCCGACAAACAGCTGATCGGCAGATCGGGGCAGCCATTTAAATTTAAATGAAGCCGCGATTATTTTAATCGCGGCTTCATTTCCCTCTTCCGATCTGGCTAATCTACATGCCTCCGTCGACGGAGGCATGGAGTCTGGACACAGCCTCAGTGTTTACACCAGTGCAGTTTACCCTTTTCTGAAAAACAGAATAATCTGGTTTAGTGTAAGTCACTTTTAACAATGCAATGTGTGTTCACTCTGTTGCAATGATATCAGTGCACATAAAATAGCACAAAAGTGCCTGGGATTGACAAATCTCTGACTATAGTGCAGAGTCTGGAGCTGATGCTGCAGTCATCGCTTAAGCAACCTTTCACTAACTAGCCATTTTGCAGGCACTGTGGCTGAACAATCAGGCTGTCTTTCCTTGGTGAGAAGTGACAATGTTATTACCATTCTCTGGCTTTTTTGGGACCCATGTGAAAATGAGAGGTGGTCTCAGTCTAGTGCCAAGTATTGTCCCAAAACAGATCCCCATTTTCTTAGTTGGAAGCTGGTCAGTAGAGACTAGCCTGCTCTATCTTTTTAAAGGAGGTCTTCCTAAGGACAAAGTAATGAGGAAGTGTGCACCGCTTTTCTGCATGATGTATCCATTCCGTGGATATACAATGAACTCAGATGGGAGTTTTCAAAGGTACTTAAATGAGTTGGGTGCCTCCTCTGACAATGAAAGCCTCAGTCTCTAAGACTGTGAGTTTGGCACCTGTCATGAGTTCTTACATGAATTATAGATCAGCTGAGGACTGCAACTGGTCAAAGGTGGAACTGAAACAATAGGGCTATGTCTACACTTGTGGCTTCTTGCGCGAGTAATATGCAAATGAGGCTAAGCGTGGAATATCGCCGAGCCTCATTTGCATACCTAATGAGCCACCATTTTTTTCAGAAGAGGCTCTTGAGCAAATAGGAGCATCTGCACTACAATGTAGCTCTGATTAATGTAACTTTCCCACTACACCAACTTAAGAACTCAGTGAGAGGCGTAGTGCTTAAGTCAGGGGTGGTCAAGAGGAGCTAGCTATCCGGTCTACCAAGCCTCTGGGTCTAGCCCACAGCCACCTTGCTGGCACCTTCACTATGCAGCAGCTCATGCTTTTTTAAACAGCTGACTGCTAAGTGCTCTGCAAGCTGGGAAGGGATGGGAGAATTTGCACACAGTCCACACCCCCATAAAATCCCTCAGTTCCTAGTTTCCGGCCAATAGGAGCTGAGAAATTTTGGTTGAGGCAGAGGCAGACTGAAGCCTCTTTCCTCTCACCTCCCAGTGCTGGAGCAGAGCCATGTGGAATAGTCAGCTCAGCAGACACTCATGGAGCCTGCCTCAGGTTCCTACTGGGCTGCTGTCTGGGAGCCAACTAGGTAAGAGTCTCCCAGCCAAAGCCTGCCTCTGACATCCACCTACCTCTCTTCCCCCCAACTATTTGCCCCAGGTCATCAGCTCATCCTGCCCTAGGTCACCACCCAAACTCCCTGTTTCCCTCTCCCCATCTCCTCCAGGCCATAACTCCCTCCCAGACCCTGCACCCCCTCCTATCTCTCTCCCCCCCCCCCCAAGGCCATAAACCTCTCCTGCATGCATCCCCCCCTTTCTGGACCTCGCACCCCCAAGCCCCTGCTCCAGATCATAACCCCCTTCTTCACCCAAACTCCTCTCAAATCCCACACCCCATTCTGCATCCCACCCACTGTCTCAAACCCTGTGTGGCCCATAACCACATACCAAAATCTTGGAGTGGCCCCCCCATTAAAAATTATTGCCCACCGTTGGCTTAAGTTGATGTAGTTAAGTCAGCACAGCAGCAGTGTAGACTTACATCAACTGTTTCAGCCTTTCAGAAGCTCTCCTACAATGCTGTATGCTAACAGTTAAATTGGTGCAAACACTCCTGGTGAAGATGTGCACTTTCAAGACAAGAAGTATAGTGTGGAAAGGCAAAAGCAATTTAATAACTACAGTGACTGTAAGTCAACTAACTTAGGTTGTCATAATTTTTCCCTAATAGGGAAATTACATTCTGAAGGGTGTATGGGACTGAGTTGTGTATGGATCATTGTTGCTAGGCAGATGCACAATTAGCACTTGACACAGAAATTTCTGCAGCTGGGTATGTTCAATAGGTTCCCTGTTGCTGGGTTCAGATGTCATGAGGGCAAGCAGTGAGGGCACTTGATTTACAAAAGGCCATGTGCCCTGCAGGGGTTGGGAGAAAGTAAACCATGGCAGCAGAAAGATAGCTGCTTTGCAGCAGATTAGTGATGTTAATCCTCTAGCAGGGAAGCCTGGTAGTATTAATTGTCGAAAGGGAAAACTGGGAAGGAAAACTAACTTATTTCAGTTTAATTGTATACTTGGAATATTGTTTGATTTTAACCAAATGGTTTCATTTAAATTGTCTCAATGTTGAATCACCAACATTTCTGTTATTTGAATGTGATGGTGGAAAGAGTTATTCTTCCTTAGTGTTTTGCTATTCTGTTTGTATTTTTCTTGTAACTTTTTTTTAAAGCTATAAACTGGGTAGCTGATTAGCTGAGTGATTTCAGCAGAGGAGGGAGAAGAGTGCACATGGATTCCAACGGAAGATTTCTACGGGCAAGTGGTGGGAAGATGCAAATGACTCAGCAGACTGTATAAATTTTGATGATCAAAAACTGTAACTGAGAGACCAATTCAACCTAAGCTTTTGGCAATGCTGAAGTTTCTTCTCACTGTGTATCCATGGGGACTGGCTTGATTCATCAACAAGACACAGAGCTGAGATTACTGCCTCCCCCCAAAGAGCAATGCAGACACTGAATCAGGCATGAGGAGAATGCAATTTCAGGCCCAGAATACAGGAAACCCACTCCCTAAATCGGATTAGAACCCCAATTAAATCAATCAGACAAGCGCCCTTTAACAATGACTCAGCTCCTCTGACTATGGAGTGTGTGTGTGTGTGTGAGTGTGTGTGTGTGTGTGTGAAGCCAAGGTCTACTCTGTTGAGGGATAAAACAAGTGATTAGTCATGCTTACTCCAGTGCCTTCCCACCCATGCTTAGGTGGCCTGTGAAGAGGTACAAGGGTTGTTTTACTCCTCCTTTACATGGGTATTTTGGAGTGTGACCCTTTCTCAACTGGTAGAAATAAAAACAAATATCTGCAGAAGAAAGGCAGCATGGGAAATATATCTAATCTTCACTCCCCTGCCCTCAAAAATCCCTGAAAGGATTTTTTTTTTAGGATTCTCTGGCCATTGGTGACCATTGTGATGGTGTGTCCCTTCTTGTGACAATGTGAACCTTTCCCAATAAGAACTAGACTAAGTTCAAACAGGTTTCACACATCAATAAGCAAATGGAAACAGCAATTGCCACCGCCAGCCTAAGGCTCTTTGTGTCCTGTTACCTATTTGGACAGCTATTCAATTGCCTTAAATACTAATGTTTTTGCCTTTTAGTTTGTTTCAGTTGGCTAGTTGCATGGTTTTCTGCATGGTGAAATAAAGTCTGCCACTAACAAGTAGAGTGCTTACAAAAAAGCTATACATCATGCAAAAGTAAATCTATCTGCCATGGAAGGCAGCTGATGAAATGGAGTAAGGCTTAGGGATCCCATGAAAGGGAGAATAGCAACATGGTATGGAGGGCAAAGGAAGGACACCAGGAGTCAATGCAGGGTACAGAATGGTAAGACAGATGTCATCTTGGCATAGGACTGGGTACCAGAAGATCTGGGCTCTATACCTAGTGTAAAGCAACTGTTTTTATGCTTCATCGGGTTATTTTTCTTTGTGAAGTAGAGAGACAGAAAGAGCAGTAGAAGAGATGGGAAGAGATTAGGTGGAAACACCTGTATTTCCCTATATATACAGGGAGTAGAACAACTAGGCTGTGTCTAGACTACATCTCTCTTTCGACAGAGGGATGTAAATTAGACACTTCGAAATTGCAAATGAAGCGGGGATTTAAATATCCCATGCTTCATTTGCATAATCAAGTCATGGTACTCTTTTGAAAAAGTGCCATTTCACGTCTAGATCACGGTTTTACTTTGGAAATGGGGCTTTTTCGAAAGAGTGCCATGACGGAATAAGGAATAAGGGGGCTTCCAAAAGAAGGGGTTTTTCTGACATTTGGTCCAGTCTAGATAGGCCAAATGTTGGAAAAACCCTTCTTACGGAAGAATTGGGGGGGGAGGGGCAGTGAAGCAGCAGTATAAGGATTGGGGATAGCAAGTGATGGAGAAGAGGAGAATAGAGAGGGCAGGGAGGGGCTTCCTTATTTCAAGGAAGGGGTGGAGTCTTAGGGGAAGGATGGGGCAGTAGATCTTGGCTTGTTCTGTCATTTTAAAAGTGATCTTGTGTGTAAAGAGGTTGGAGACACTAGGCTAGACCATATGAAGAGAGATTTAAAAGACTGGGACTTTTCACCTTAGAAAAGAGGAAACTAAGAGGGGACATGATAGAGGTCTATAAAATCATAATGGGTTTGGAGAAAGTGAATAAGGAAATATTATTTACTTGTTCCCATAACTTCAGAACTAGAGGATCAGCAAATGAAATTAATAGGTAGCAGGTTTAAAACAAACAAAAGAAAGGTTTACTTCACACAGTACACACAGTCAATCTATGGAACCTATTGAACCTATGAAACTCCTTGCCAGAGGATGTTGTGAAGACGAGGACTTTTAACAGGTGTTCTAAAAGAACTAGAATGGGTAAAAATGGGTAGGAATGGTGTCTCTAGTCTCTGTTTGTCAGGGGCTGGAAATGGATGACAGGAGAGGGATCACTTGATTACTTGTTCTGTTCACTCGCTCTGGGGCATCTGGGATTGGCCACTTTGGTCTAACCCAGTATGGCCATTCTTATGTTCTTATGTAGGATAGACCCTACCATTGAGGATATCCATCAGGCCTCAGAAGGTATGTTTTGTGAAAGGGTGAGGATCAGAAAATTTTGGCATGGCCAAACCCCCTCTCCCGTGACATGGCCAAACCCCCATGGGTGCCTGCCCTGGGCCAAACCCAGGGGCCGACCCCCGCTCCCACGGCACAGGGAAACCCCTGTGCTTGACTCACCCTTCCGGCACTCCTCCTCCAGGGCCGACGCCCGCTTCCCCAGCACGCAACAGAGCTATGGGAGGGGAGCAGCCCGCACACTTCCCAAACCCCCAGAAGTGACACAGGTTTCAGACAGGACTTCCGTCCACCCTGCGGGAAGCCGGCACTACACTAGAGGTATGTAGTGGGGCTTCTCGGGGGTGGAGGGAAATTAGGGGGGGAGTGCCCAAATGCCTTGCAATCGACTGGTCGAGGCCTCGTGATCGACCAGTCAATTGCGATCGATGGGTTGGTGACCACAGGTCTCGACCATCCCCTATAGACAAAGAAGAAGTCAAGTGGCACAAATTACGTAGTGGGTGTCTATAAGTGAAGCTATTGTCTTTCAAGAAGGCCAGAGGAGAAAGTGCACACACACTTACATATTCTAAAGTAGAGTGGAAATTCTGCTGAAAGCTCTAAACTGATAGACATTGCACTTGCAATATAGAGTGTTTGAAACTCTGGGTGGGCAAAATACACTGTTTTTTAAAATATTTATAGCACTTTGTAAAATACATTTGTCTGTCTGACAAACAATATACCAAGCAGTCATGTAGTATTCTCTCACAGAAGGCCCAGTGGCTTCCTGCTTTGTGTTTAAGTGGTCATAGGTTCAAATTTTAGCTAGTTCCACACAGAAGTAGTAGAAATTCTCTTGGTAGAAGGATGGTCCCTTGGCTAGGCCACTGGCCTGGGCCCAGGGCCGCCATTTTCAAGGGGCCGCTGAAATGTAACACAATGAATGTTACACAATTTAGTGCTATTTAAATGCTTGCCTGTGTCCAGCTGTAAAGAGCGATGAGGGTTGTTTTTCCCCTCCCACGCTGGTGGTAGCTTTTGGGATGTACAAATTTAGGCTATTTTAAAATGCACCGTGATGTAAACAAAATAGTCTAGTGGCATCTTGAATGAGTTGAAAAGTAGCAATGGGGGGAGTGAGTTCCTGGCATCTTAGCTTGGCTGCTGCAAAGTTTGAGTTCCCACCTGCTAATCCCTTCTGGAGAGAAATATTTCAATGCCGGTGCCTTGTGCAAATCCCACAGTGTGGCAGCCTGGGGGATAATTGATCATGGTGTGTTGATTGATAATTTGTTTTCGACAAAGAACAAGACAATTTTCACTTGGTGTTGCACGCTTGCAATTCTACATTGTAGTGTTATTCCGTCACCTGTGAGTACAGGGAACTATAGCTTGAAACCCTCAGGCTACGTCTACACTGGCGTGATTTTCTGGAAATGCTTTTAACAGAAAAGTTTTTCAAAGCATTTTCGGAAGAGAGCATCTAGATTGGCACGGACACTTTTCCATAAAAGCACTTTTTGCGGAAAAGTGTCCCTGGCCAATCTAGACGCGCTTTTGCGCAAAAAAGCCCCGATCGCCATTTTAGCCATCGGGGCTTTTTCACGCAAAACAGTACTGTGCTGTCTACACTGGCCCTCTTGCGCAAATGATTTGTGCAAGAGGGCTTTTGCCCAAACTGGAGCAGCATAGTATTTCCGCAAGAACACTGACGATCTTACATGAGATCATCGGTGTTCTTGAGGAAATTCAAGCAGCCAGTGTAGACAGCTGGCAAGTTTTTCCACAAAAGCAGCTGATTTTGCGGAAAAACTGGCCAGTCTAGACACAGCCTTAAGTGTACTCAGCACTGTGGAGTATTCATATTAACTGCATTCTAATGCAAATATACGAGATTTGCAGGCAGCACCTTTAGGAAGAGCCATATAAAGTTGGATTAGGCAATAAGTCCTAATGAAGTTTAAGACGTTCCCCACACCCCTCCCATTGATACATGCTGACACTAACATGATGTTTAATTGCATGACATTTTCATGTCTTTCTAATAAAAATCTGAATGTTCTCTCTTTGATATTCTTTACTACTAGCAAATTAGAACGAAAACATATCCCCTAATAATTGACAAGAAATAAGTCTACACTGAAATCTGCACTATTTTGATTTTAAATAAAATAAATACAGTATAGTTCCAAACATCTTGACTTTGTTTTGCAATATTGGAGTAAAAAATGGTATAACCACAAATATCCAACACCTCAAGATAAATGTGCACGTAATGAAAATTAGTATGGCAGGAAGTTTTCACCTTGTGTTTCAAACTTCACTGGTGTGGAAAGTCTTGTTTCAAACCACCAGTATTTAAACTAATAAGATTTAGATAATCTATCATTGCTTGTTTTGTTCACCAACTCTGAGTTACCTGACACTTTAGAACAAGTTTTGAAAACATATGGGTTTACTTTCCATTTGATGGCTGATGATAGAATTTTTCTGACTTAGAAGATTTAATTTTGTGAAAAATTAGTATAAAGCCAATATTGAAATTATTCATAATGATCTCTAAGCATTTTCCTAGCCAAGGAACATTCTTTTGGTCAGAACAAATACATGAACCTATTATATTAAAGAACAAGAATATGACAGACACACATGATGGTGAAAAGTTGGACTGGTATTTTTCTTTTATGGTTTCTATATGATTTTTGTCATTTTTAAAATATTTAAATTATAAGGAAAACTGACAGTCACTTTTATTAGGAAGTACAGAGAACAGATGCAATAATTTAGTCTGTGAAGTGGGGAGGTCAAGGATCAGAAATGTCAGACTGACATTTAAATAAATGAAGGAGACCTCTGGAGGAATTAAGCTATACTGAAATATATAAACAAGGCAGATTGCAAAATTTTAGTATAGTACTCCATTTAAATTTTAATGGCTGGATTTTTGTCAGTAATCAAGGAAAAAGAAAAAGTTATGAGCACTCTTCTACCAACGCCAATCAACCAAATATTGTTGAGTAAATATATCCTCAAATACTTATATTTATGAAAATCCAGAGCAGTCAGGATGCCTTGCATACTTTCCAGTTTCATGTAGAAAAGATTATTTGTATTTTCTCTAAATGTTAAGTAATTATTAGTTTTATATACTAAAACTATGCCTTTCATTTGAATGATGTTTCAACTTGTCATACCAAAATGCTTTACAAATGTACCAAAACATTGGCCTTATTTTTATGCTCATTGCAAAAAATCAAAGATGACACCTATTAACTTGTTTTTCTGAAGGAGGGGAAGAAGGTTTGCTGGACCGATTGACACAGATTCCTTGACACAGTGTTGAAATTGTATTACAAATCCCATATTTAATGAGTAAAATAAAATAAATTCAAGTGTCTTATGTTGAAGATGTAAGTTTACTATGGTTAAATACAGTTCAGTTAATATGAGTATGTACTGGGTGATGACAAAAGTCCAGTGAGTAATGGAGCTCCATCTTTGAAATACTTACTCATGTGCTTAATTTTACTACAGTGAGTAGACAGGTGTATAAATGTTTGCAGAATTGGGGCCTGTATTTGCAGCCCATGCTTCATTTATCCGCGGTTTCTCTATAGAGGAGGTGAGTTGTACACATGTGCGTAAACTTCTGTATATCTAACACATATCCTCGCTCACAACACTGTATACATACTAGCTGCACATATGTTACACACGTAGCACATTGTGCACACACTTCTCTGTATGTAATGCGCACACGCTGTATAAAGCATGTTACCTCATGTGTGCTACATACTGAGCACACATGCCCCTCTCCTGTGACATGCATACCTGTGCATTCATGGAGTCACACACACACACTCACAGCTGTGTCTCCAAGCCCCTCTTTTATGCTGGATCTGTGGCTCCAAAGCAGGAAAGTGTGCAAAACTGCAACTGAGTGGTTTTGTTTTGTCGGCAGCTGAGGCTCTGTCCCTTGCACACAATGGCTCCATCTAGTCTACAAGCCTTTTTTTAAAGAGGCTTTTTCAAAAGAATCTTTTGAAAGAATCTTCTTTCGAAAGACAGCATCTAGACTACAAGCAGATTTTCAAAAAAGCGAGCCACTTTTTAGAAAAAGAGTCTAGATGCTTTCTTTCGAAAAAGCCCAGTTTGCAAAAGAGTACTTTCAAAAAAAGGTGTTATTCCTTGTAAATTGAGGTTTACAGCAATCAAAAAAACTGCCACATTCTTTCAATTTACTTTTGAAAGAATGCGGCTGCAGTCTAGACGCAGGTGAAGTTTTTTTGAAAAAAGGCTACTTTTTCCAGGCTGTGTCTAGAGTGCAGGGTTTTTTCGAAAAAAGTAGCCTTTTTTCGAAAAAACTTCACCTGCGTCTAGACTACAGCCGCGTTCTTTCGAAATTAAATCGAAAGAACGCGGCTTTTCTTTTGACAGCGGTACTCCTCATTTCACAAGGAAGAACGCCTTTTTTCCAAAGTGCTCTTTCGAAAAAAGGCGTTCTTGAATGCAAACAGGGCCTTTTCGAAAGAGCGTCCAGACTGCCTGGATGCTCTCTTTCGAAAAAGTGGCTCACTTTTTCGAAAGAAGAGATTGCAGTCTAGATGCTCTTTTTCAAAAGAAGCTTTTTCAAAAGTATCTTTCGAAAAAGCCTCTTTCGAAAGAGGCTTGCAGTCTAGACGTAGCCCCAGAGAGAGCAGAGCTGAGGAAGCAGTTGGAAAATGCCCAGAAATACTTTCAAGCCCAGAGGTCCATGACTCTTCCCTTCCCCCGCTCACCCTAGTCCGGCGTGCCCCATGGCCTGGCATCCTGCTTAAGCTGGCCCATGGTGTGTGCGTGTCTCACTCCTGCTGGGCGATGCCAATGGCCAGGCTGCTGGCAGGAGCTGCGCGGCTCTCTCCCCCTGCCGCCGCTGGCTGCCTATCTCTGTGCTTGGCATGTTTGTGGAGCCAGCGGAGCCTAGGCTCTCTCCACTCCTCGGCCTGTGGATGGTAGCCACCACAGCAGCAGCACTAGTGAGCAACCTGCACCAGAACTGCACCGAGGAACAGGAGCCCAAAATGCTTTGGCCTCAGGACTTTGCCTTAGCCTGTCTGGTTAATCATGGCCATTGCCGCTGCAACTAGACACACCACATGCGCCAAGCCCAGTGAGGGGAAAACAACGGGATAGAGGAGAAAAAGCCCTAGGAAGATGGCGCCCACCAAGCCAGGCTTTTAGCAGGATCCTTCCAGGTGAGAAAGGTGACACTTTGTCTTTACTGACCCTGCAGCCACAGCTGCCTTGGTTCTTGTCTGGCTGCCATGCCAGCGAATGGTGGGAAGAGGAGGTTCTCTGCCTGCGACAGTCGTGTTATATTTGGGCTAACATGGTATATTGTTGTAAGGGCCTCTAAAAGATATTTGCCCGGGGCCACCAATTGATTAGGACCAGCCCTGGGCCTGGGAACCTAGAGACGTGGAGTCATTTTTCTGCTCTGCTGCATGTTTATGACTTTGAGTAAGTCACTTTGGTCTTTGCATTCCTGATTTATAAGATCCAGATTAATAACATTGCCCTACCTCAGAAGGAAGTTATAAATATAAATACAGTAAATATTGGGAGCGGCTTAGACCTTGTGATAAGAGAGGCCATGTGTATGACTTAAATAAGTGAATGGTGATAGGGGGAAGAAATATTAAGAACTAAATTTAGGATTTTAAGTAGAAACAGTCCTGGAATTGACTCTAGGATGGCCATATCCCTGGTGGAGCGAGGTCACCCTGCCCAGACCATGGAGCAGGTCCAAAGCAAGATGAAGGAACTTTGTCAGAGGTATGTCAGGGCCACTGAGCACAGCATGTGCTCAGGAGCAGAACCCCACACCTGCACCTACTATGCTGAGCTCCAACACATCTTGGGGGGTGGGGAAACAACTTCCCCACCCATCGTGGTGGACTCAGGGCTAGAAACCCTGGTTGTCGTCCACCCAGAGGTCACCCTGAGGATCAGCTGAAGGCCCAGGGCCAACCCCAGCCAGAGGAGGAGGAGTAGGAGTCAGGAACTATGACTGTCCTACGAGCCAGTCACTGTCAGCCAGGATGTCTCCCAGGCTTCCTTGGATGTCTTGAAGGGTGTGATGGGGCAGTCAGAGCCCATCTTCCACAAGAGGACGTTCAGCACCCTGGCCAGCAGTGGGGACAGTGGAGAGGGCCTCCAAAAAGGGCAGAAGGGCAACACCAATCAGGGTTCGGCAGCCTGGTCTAGAAGGAGCTGTTGAGTGAAGGTCGGTTAGGGTATGTCTACATTACCGCCCTAGTTCGAACTAGGGTGGTTAACGTAGTCATACAAACTTGCAAATGAAGCCCTGGATTTGAATTTCCCGGGCTTCATTTGCATGTTGCCGGGCGCCGCCATTTTTAAATATCCGCTCGTGCGGACTCCATGTCCGCGGCTACACGCGGCACGAACTAGATAGTTCGGACGAGGCTTCCTATTCCGAACTATCTGTACACCTCGTGGAATAGGAAGCCTAGTCCGAACTATCTAGTTCGTGCTGCGTGTAGCCACGGGCACGGAGTCCACACTAGCGGACATTTAAAAATGGCGGCGCCCGGCAACATGCAAATGAAGCCCGGGAAATTCAAATCCCGGGCTTCATTTGCAAGTTCGTATGACTACGTTAACCACCCTAGTTCAAACTGGAGTGGTAGTGTAGACATACCCTTAGTTCCTTCCTGAAGCTCAGCCGGGCCAGACCTCTGGGCTGGCTGGGAGCATCAACACCTGGGCCAGTTCTGAGTAGGAGCTGGACCTTTTCAAGGAACCAAGGCTAGATCCTGCAACAGGAGGCTAGCCTGTGGCGGCATGGAAGAACCCCGGACAAGGGGGGAACCCTGGACCTCGACCGCCAAGTGGACTGTATCTCACCCTGAGTGGGTGAGAGCGTTGTTGTGAGCCCCCTTGTAGCCGCTATGGGGTGCTCGCTGACAAGATCGAGGCTGTTACAGAGGGATCTTCAAGTGAGTTGTCACACACACACACACACACACAGAAGAGGGAGAGGTGGGTTCATAGGAGCGGGGGGCAAGTGTTGCTCGGCCTGCTCATCCATGCACGTGAAACCATGTGCAACAAGAGGGTGCAGCATGTGGACACAGCAAGTAGCCCCCGAATACGCCCGGGATCCTGCTGCCAGGCTCAGGGGAGGGCACATATGTCCTGCCCCCCTGGGAGAAGGTAGGGGTGCTCTTGGCTGGAAGCAGGCTAGCCTCAAGGGTGCAGGCATGACCCCAGACACACCCAGGAGTGCTCCATACAGCACACAGGCATTCCTGCATGTGCGAGGCAGCAGCCACTCCCACAGACAGCACAGCGAGTAACAGCTGTGTGTGCAGACCCCAGGGAGGACCAGGCTGCTCCCAGCTCCTCTGCTGCTCATGAGGGGATCCCACTGTGGCTGGACACTTCCCATGCCTGCCTGACCATGGTGTGTGGGTGGGGGAAGAGGGAAAGTGGGCAGCATGGTCGTCTGGGCACATTGGGACCCCTGTGAGACAGGGCTTGCTGTGCAGGCCACACATGGCCTTGCACCTGGGACATCCCCCTCCTCTGGGCTGCAGACTGGTGCTGTCGCCACTCACAGAGGAGGGCATGGCCTCAGGGAATGGGTGTACAGGGCTGACTGATGGTCTTTCCCTCTTGTGCACTCTTCACGGCCCGAGAGAGAGAGCCAAGCCACACCACACCACCGCGGCCACCTGCCAGAGTGAGGGGCACCCACAGACAAGCCAGGGTGCAGGAGGACCTGCTGAGTCAACAACTCAGTGTCCTCCATGACATCCACGAGACCCTGTGGACCTTGAATGACAGGAGTGTGCCTGAGAGCAAATGATGGCGCGGTGTGACACCATGTACAGCATCATGTCCCACATTGTGGAACACCCACCTGATACTGCTGCTCCTGGATTCCACCTTCCTGCTCCCCCCATGGCCATTGCCCATCTGCCTGCCCCCCCGCTATGTCTTTGATCCCTCCCCATACCATGTCTCTGCTTCCTCCCGTAGCAATGCCCATGCCTCCTCCCCAAGTGATGCTTATGGCCCCTCCTCCTGCCCCCTGCCAACTCTGACCCTGCTGTAGCCTCCCTTCTGCACACCCTTTTGTGATCCCCAGACCCACACAATCCTGAAGAATTCCCCACATCCAAGGTGGCACAGTGAGTCTCCCCACTACTCCTCCCAGTCCTGATCTCACCTCCAGTTCAGAATTTCTCCTCCCTTTTCACTGGTCGCCCACCGCAAAGTCCCACTGGGAGAAAAAGATGCCTGCCTCCGGCTTGGTGTACAGCCTGGAGTTCTGAAACATTTGAGCATTGTGTGCTTTGCCTGACCACCCCACAAAAATGTCTGTAAATTGGCCCCAGTGGTCCACCAGGGCCTGCAGGACTTCAGAAAATTAGCCCTTTCTGTTTATAAACTGGGCCGTTTGATGGTCCAGTGTCCGGATGGGGATGTGTGTTCTCCAATGGCTCCCCTGCAGTTGGGGAACCCCAGGGCAGCACATCCAGCCATGGTTGTGTCCAGGTCCTCCAGATGGACGACTCTCCACAGCAGCAGGGAGCTGATGGCCCTGACCACCTGCAGAAGGAGACAAAGACACACACAAAACAGAGAATGAGAGAGGGGGTGCCTGAGCCCTTGGGAGGTGGCCGTTCCCCTCCCCTTCTCTGACCCCCCAACCCTCCGCAACCCTCAGGAGCCACCCCCATGAGCCTGTTCCCCCAGCCCGCCCCCCGGTAGCAAGGCTGTGTGATGGTGGGACGATACAAGCCCCCAGGGACAGGGCTTTCCCCCCACCTCCACTCCACCCCCTTCAGTCCCCAGCCCCCTCTCCCGAGGGTCCCCCTCATCCAACACTCTTCTCCGTCCCCCCGTCCCTCCCAGGCAGGGACTGCAGCCCGTGAGCTCCTGACTGTTATAAGCAGGGCCTAACGGTGGACTTCCCCACCCCAGACTGGTTGGACACTGAGCGGTAGCTGTCTGGTATGGCGAACTTTCCGTAAGGCGATTATGACCCACTTTTGCAGGGGATAGCGGGCTGCAGTTGGGTGTCGCAGCTTTGAAGGGCGGGTGCCAGCCAGGCACAGAGCTTGAAGAAGGTGGCCTTGTGCATTTGAAAGTTGTACAGCCACTGCTGGTCATCTCACCACTCCAGGACTAGCCAGTCCCACCAGTCGAAGCTGGTCGCCAGCCTCCAAAAATGCTTCTGCACACTGGGGTGTGGCAGCCAGACTGGAGTAGCCACAGCCACGCAAAGTGTCCTGAGAAGGAGTTCAGAGTCAACGTCCAGCATGAAGATGTAGGCAGCTGGAAGCAAATGCTACAAGAACTGCAGCATGGCCAAGTGGGGCCATCGCCTGCCCGGCGGCAGCTCCGGCTCACAGGAAAAAAGCTGTGGCATGCCCAGAAAGAACAGGGCAACCACAGCAGGCACTGCTGAAGCTTTTCTGGCCCTCAAAAGAGGTCCTCAAGCAGGCAGCAGAAACAGAGAAACAGCTGTCCAGGGGGTCCCTTTAACTGCGTGTCTCTTCAGGGCTCCAGCAACAGCACTCAAGAGCAACTGGTGACCTAAAGCCTGGCTAGAACTGGTTCTGGGTGGCTTTATATGTGAGAGAGAATCCAGTGAATGTGGACACTCTCTTGCGCAAAAGCGCATCACTTTTTCGATGCACTTTTGTGTGTGGATGCGCTCTTCCGCAAGAAGTTTTTGCAGAAAATCTCTTCCACACTAAGCTTCTTGCTCAAGAAGCCTGTAGTGTAGATATAGTCTCAGTGGTGGCCAGTTGTGGTGTGCAAGGTGGGGCAACCACCCCACTACAGCAGGAAATGAAGTAGGTGTTAATCCTGCTGAGATGCTTTTGAAAACTCCACTGGGTTCCTACCTGCATCTTTAGGAACTTAAATCCTTTAAAAATCTGGCCTGTATTAACATGAGCCATCCTTGTGTAACAGGAGTTCTCATGGTCTGCATAGAAACTTGCTGCCATCAAGACTTCACAGTGATACATGGGTCATCTTTGCTTATTTTAAAAAGTTTTATCACTTTTTAAAAATAAAACGCTTTGTTATGAAAGGAAAAATGCAGTGTGTGACTGACTGATTATGGCTAAGGACTCACTGCATGATTGAAAGGTTAGCTTCTGACAAAATACAAACAGAGGGAATAATATAGTATGTTTCTGTTACTGATGTTGGAGTTGTTTGGCAATAAGGGCATGTTTGTACATGTTTGTGGTTATTTGCATTCTATTTGTTTTGTGTGAGAAGAAACAGCTCTGAAAGTTGAATAGAGAAATGGAAAGAGAGGCTGGTTATGTAGTTAAACCACAAGACTAGAAGCCAAAAAGGTATTGTAGTCTACTAAAGTGAATACCACAATGCAACTCAGCAGCTGTGGCTTAAAGTCTTGGCTCCACCACTGACCTGTTGTCTGATCTTGGTCAAGTCAATTAGGGTACGTCTACACTAGCCCCCTAGTTTGAACTAGGGAGGCTACTGTGGACTACTGAAATTGCAAATGAAGCACGGGATTTAAATATCCCACGCTTCATTAGCATGTTCTCGGCCAGTCGCCATTTTGGAAATTGACTAGCCCAGAATAACTGCCTGCATCTACACACGGCAGAGAAGCGCAATTCTGAGATAACCCCCTTAATTCGAATTAACAGTTAAACCTCATGGAACAGCAGTTATTTCGAATTAACTTTAATAGCGTCTATTCATACAAACCTCTATTTCAAAATTAATTGCAAATAGTGGAGCGCTTAATTCGAATTTGGTAAACCTCATTCTGTGAGGAGTAATGCCAAATTCAAAATAGCTATTTGGAATTAAGTACTATGTAGACACTTAATTCAAAATAGGGGGCCTCTAGCCCTTCCCAGGGTACACAACCAGGAAAACTCGTCTGTTCCTCCCCCCATTCCAGAGCCCTTAAAGGGGCAGACTCTGGCCACAGTGCCTGTGCCAGTTACAAGCCTGCTAGCGCACAGCCAGCAGACCGTGCACCTGGCATAGCACGAGCCAGCAACCCGCTGCCACCCAGCCCTCCACCGCTCCCCAGGACCAGGCTGGTGGCTCCCAGGAGCCTGCCAGGGGCCACAAAAGGCAGGCGCCTTCCTGGTGTAGTGCGGAGATCATGGACCTCATTGAGGTTTGGGGGGAGGCCTCCAATGCCCACGATCACCGCACTAGGTGCAGGAATGTGGTCGTCTACAGCCACATGGCTGCCAGCCTGACCACCAGAGGCCACATGCAACCCAGGAGCAGGTGCAGACGAAAATAAAGGAGCTGCGGCAGGCCTATGGCAGGGGCTTCCAACCAGGGGCTGACCTGGACACCTACCCACACTATGAGGCCCTGGACCGCATCCTGGGGGGTCAAATGGTCCATGCCCCCCTGGTGGTCATCGACTCCGGGGCAGAGGGCCCTGCCCCTGACACAGGGGAAGAGGAGGAAGGGAGGAGGACGATGGCCAGGAGCCGCAGGAGCCTGCAGGAAGCATGTCCTGCACCCAGGACCCCCGAGCCATTCCAGAGAGCCCGTCAGTGGTCTCATCTAAGGCCGGGGAGGCCTCCACATGTGAGTGCCATCACGGTCCCCTTACGCAAGGTGGGGGGGGAAGGAGCCCAGGGATCGTGTGCGTGGGCCTTGCCAACCATGGAGCAGGCCGCAACCTGTGCATCTGCCATGCCAGCCGGGAAATGTGGCCCCAGCTGGGTGCCATGCAGGGGCCCTGGCCTGTTCCCCACACGTGTCTATGCATGAAGGCACATGACAGGCTCCTGACCCCAGGGAGAGACACTGCACACTGCCCTCCCTCCAGACGCCCCCTCTACACAGAGGCAGGGCACATCTCCCCTCCCTCCCCCCCCCCCCCCCCCCACACACACACTATAGACAGCACAGGGGCTGTGGAGCAGTCCTGGGCCAGCTCACACTCCTGGGGATAGCAGGACGTGATGGTGCAGACACCTGCCATCCTTGCCTTGCAGAGGGGGGCTGGATTTCACCCACTGTATCCCCAGGGATAACTGACCACTGCTCTTGTTTCACCACAGCTGCACCACCTGTGAGTGCAGGGCGCACCACCCCGCCTAGAACATCCACCTGCACCCGGGCCAGCAGGCACACCCGGAACCAGGAGGAATACCAGCGACAGCACCTGAGGTTAGCAGGAAGGCAGGTCCACAGCCAGGAGCACTGGGTGCAGGAAGACCTGCAGCTGAGGTGGGAGAGCTTGCAGGAGCAGGGCCATGCCATCCGTGAGCACCTGCAGACCCTGGTGCAGAGAGTTTTGCCTCCTGCTGCTCCAGCTCCTGAGGCTGCCCCACTATTGCTCCTCCTCCTACCCCTACTCCCCCTCCCACTTCTTCCGCCCCCCCATCCCTCCTGCCCCACCCTCCATATCCACTCCCCCCTACCCCAGGGATGCCGAGGTCCCCGCACCCGCAGTGCTGGGAGACAGGAGGGTCAGCAAGACCCCCAACCCTGAGCTTCCCCTCCCCCTTCCTCCCCTTGCCTCCCACTTCCAGCTCCCTCCTCCCAGGTTTCCCCCTCCCCTCTCCCACCCTCATTCCTCCCCGCCCCCCGCCCCAGCTATGTTAAATAAAAAGAGTTTTTCGTGGCAACATAGGTGTTTTTATTTTACATCAGGAAGGGGGGTTAGGGAGGGGAAAGGAGAAGGAGGTGGGGGTGGAATGTAAGGCACAAGGCCCCAGTGGGGCATGCCAGGAGGACTTCACTCCTCCTCCACCTGGAAGCTCTCCCACAGGGCTTCTCGGATGTGGACAGGCCCCTGAAGGGCCTCCCGGATGGCAACCATGCGGAGCTGTGTGTACTGGCCAACCAGGTGGTCAGCTTCTGCCATACAGCCTGGCAGGAAAGCCTCCCCCTTCCTCTCACATAAATTGTGGAGCACACAGCACGCTGCCACCACGTGCGGAATATTGTGCTTTGAAATGCCAGGCTCCCCGCGGCATTTCCCCAGAACCTGGGATAAGCTGTGGAGTCTCCAGCTGACCCCGGTATCGCGCTGCACTTCCCTGGAACCTGGTGTTAGTGGGGGAAATGCCACGCAGAGCCCTGGATCAGCTGGGGACTCTCCAGCTGATTCCGAGCTCCATTGCCCCTTTGAAACATCACCTCAGTGCACTTCAAAGATGCTGTGGAACCCAGAATCAGCTGGGGACTCACCAGATGATCTCAGGCTCCATGATGCACTTCGCCTTTGAAGTGCCGGAGCAGCACTTCAAAGGGGCAATACAGCATTAATGCCTGCAATTAACGCATTAAAAAATTAACACATTAATCCTGCCCTGAATTAATCAAAGGTGTTAACGCATGTGAATTGACAGCCCTAGTTTGGATGGTGTCTAGCACAATGACACGCTAGTGCTGGTAAATTTTATTATAATAATAGATCAGCAGATGTGAATTCTGGCCCTACTTTAGCTAGATACTTACGTTTTGAAGTGTGTGAGCAGTCCAACTAACTTCAACAATACTACTCTCAAACTTGAGGTTGCTGAATTGGGGCCTCTGTGCCTTGTTCCACCACAACCTGTAGGTAGGCTACTGATATAAAGCCATGATATGGGGTGCCTTTCTGACAGCACTTATTCACAGGAAAAGGGTTTCTCCTAGTCCCAAATAGCTGGTAAAGGTGTATGAAGGCATAGAAATATCAGGCACCCGATCCATGTCTCAAGCAGCCTGTGATCACTGTGCCTATGTCAACACAGCAATTTTATTTCAGAATAACTGACATTATTCCAAAATAACATAGTCCGCATGTACACACAAGCAATTATTTCCACATAATGTCAAAATAATGTTCAGCTGGAGGACTTCTTACTCTGACTCCTGTACCCTTCATTGTACGAGGAGCAAGGGAAATTAGGGGAAGAGTGCTCTATTTTGAAATAACTACTGTGTAGACAGCACCAAAAGTCAAAATAAGCTATTTTGACTTAAGCTAAGCAATTAGTGTAGTTCAAGTTGCATAGCTTATTTCAAGTTTAGCCCTGCTGTGTAGATTTCTCCTGTCAGGCCTAGTATGACTAATATGGGTAATGCCACTGATTTCCATTGGACTAATCATAGAATCATAGAACACTAGAACTGGAAGGGTACCAAGAAGTCATCAAGTCCAGTACCATCTAGACCATCCCTGACAGACATTTATCTAACCTACTCTTAAATATCTCCAGAGATGGAGATTCCACAACCTCCCTAGGCAACTTATTCCAGTGTTTGACCACCATGACAGTTAGAAAAATTTTCCTAATATCCAGCCTAAACCTCTCTTGCTGCAGTTTAAGCCCATTGCTTCTTGTTCTATCCTCAGAAGCTAAGGAGAACAATTTTTCTCCCTCCTCCTTGTGACACCCTTTTAGATACCTGAAAACCCACTCTCATGTCCCCTCTCAATCTTCTCCTTTCCAAACTAAACAAACCCAATTCCTTCAGTCTTCCTTCATAGGTCATGTTCTTTAGACCTTTAGTCATTCTTGTTGCTCTTCTCTGGACCTTCTCCAGTTTCTCCACATCTTTCTTGAAATGTGGTGCCCAGAACAGGACACAATAATGAGGCCTAATCAGTGCAGAGTAGAGTGGAAGAATGACTTCTTGTGTCTTGCTCACAACCAGTGCTTTTTTTGTGCCGGTACTCCAGGAAAAAGTTGTTGAGCTCTGACTGGAGATGCCGCTACTGTGTCTGGAGGTGCCAGTACTGCGTAGCACCATCACAAAAAAAGCACTGCTCACAACATAGCTTTTAATGCATCCCAGAGTCATGTTTGCTTTTTTTGCAACAGTGTCACACTGTTGACTCATATTTAGCTTGTGGTCCACTATGATACCTAGATCCCTTTCTGCAGTACTGCTTCCTATATAGTCACTTCCTCTGCTGTATGTGTGAGACTGAGTGTTCCTTCCTAAGTAGAGTACTTTGCACTTGTCCTTATTAAATTTCATCCTGTTTACCTCAGACCATTTCTCCAATTTGTCCAGATCATTTTGAATTATGACCCTAATCTTCAGAGCAGTTGCAACCCCTCCCAGCTTCATATCATCTACAGACTTAATAAGTGTACTGTCTATTCCAATATTTAAATCATTGATGAAAACATTGAACAGAATTGGTCCCAGAACAGACCCCTGAGGAACCCCACTTGTTATGCCTTTCCAGCAGGATTGTGAACCATTAATAACTACTCGCTGAGTACGGTTATCCAGCCAGTCATGCACCTGCCTTATAGCAGCCCCATCTAAGTTGTATTTGCCTAGTTTATTGATAAGAATATAATGCGAGACTGTATCAAATGCCTTACTAAAGGCTAGGTATACCGCAAGACTAAAAGAAGCACAAGCAGAGAGTCAGTGATAGGGAATTGGGCACATGGATTTGGAAGAAAGATTTGCAGGTGAGGGGGAAGGGTGTAGAATTTTTTTCTCATTAAAGCTTATCTTTCTATTGCATCTCACATTGGGCAATGATCCTATAAATTAAAACCTTTAATTTGAGAGCAGAAAAAGCTGCCAGTGGATTTCACAGCATTTGATGTCAAATTCATGTTACTCAGCAAAATAGATATCTATAGAAATCACTACTAATATGTCTTGCAGTATCTTCTATAGGCCTCAATTGTGATTGGGCCCTTGTTGTACTAGGTACAGCACAAATACAAAGTTAATGATATTCACTAAATAAACAAACCTGCCTAGAGGTGGGAGTCAGGCTGATGAAAAGATGGCTGTTTCATAGCTATGCCAGTAGAAGTCTATAGAGTTCACCTGACTTATTCTTTCACTCGTTTTCTTTTCAGGAGCACATAATAAATTTCTTAAAAGTGAAATGACTAAGTAAACAAATATGGAGCTATTTGCTTACGATGGCTATAGAAGTGCTGGGGTTTAATAGGGAATTATATATTCACTGTTTACATCCGCAATCCTGCTGGGCTGGGGGGAGGGGAGACAATTTCTTTTATTTGTTCCAGCTTAGCCAATAAATCAGGATGCTAATAATTCCTCTCTCGAGTTACTCCTCTCTAAATAGTCCCAGTACAGTAGAGTCACTGTTCTAGACAGTCCCCACACAGCAGAATCATGTTATAGCATGACAAACACTGGCTATCAGAAAAACAAACATTTTTTTCCTAGGACAGGGAGAAAAAAGACATTAGCAAATGTTGTCTTCCCTCAGAATGAAAATAACACTGAGCAGTTCAGGCTGAAGATGCAGCTGCTGTTCAAAGGCTTTTATTTATTTTATTTCTTTATCCTCGGCTGGGAGTTCGAACAATGTGTCAGCATGACAGGCTGTCTTTTACAGAAAGCATCTTCTTTTCCTTTTTTTTTTCTCTTCTTTTCTTGAGGCATTTTAGTCATTCCGTTGAGAACACATAGCTCATTTGGATAAAAGCCTCCACGGTGACATCCAGAGCCCACATGCACAAAGTTGTTTCAAAGGAGCAATCTGGGAGAATTTATCGAACTGACAAACCCCCCTATACCTCCCTTGTACATTAATGAAATGGATGTTGTATGGTACTTGTTAAAAAGTAATAAATTCTCTGTCTTTCTCTTTTATTGCTTTGAGGAGCTTTTTTTAAAAAGACATGTTTTAATCCAGAAGGTGGAAATACTTCAGAAACTCTGTCTGCTCCCCTTGGAGTCTTCATTCTTGGAGGCAAAAGGTACTTAATTTTAGACAGCAGACAATGTGTTTGACAAACTGAGGCTGCCCTGGGAACATGGGCATGACTAGAGGCTTAGGGTTTTGGTCCTAATTGCTAATTGATGTTGAGATCCAACATCCAATGAATGTTTTCAACTGACTTCCATGGAAGCTAGATTGGGCCTCTAAGGCAAGAGTTACAAATGTATTTAGATGCCTAAAGGTGCAGATAGGTGCCTACAGGGATTTATATGTGGTGTTTTTGTAAATCATATTAGTTGCATAATTCTGGCGCTTGCTTCTTGTCATTATAAAATTACACTGCACTGAATGGTAGCTGTATACCTCAAAATGCTTTGTGTCGCCTAATTAAATAAGCCTTATAGTACCCCTTTGCAATTGTTAATGTATTATAGCCCCATTTTGCCAGGATAGGGCTATGCTACATGCTTAATCTCACATAAATCAGTGGCAGAATTAGGCAACTTGAATTACTGGCTTTAATGAGGAGTAGTGCAAACCCGCACTGCCCTAACCAATGCCCACTAAGCTCTGAACTACAGCACTCCTGTTGTCTCTTTGGCACTATTGGGGTATGCACAAATGGGAAATGGCAGACACCATCAAACTCATTGCACTTGTGATGGCAGCCTGGATTTGAACCTGGAGGCGAGGAGCTAATAGACTAACTTACAAAGCATCTAAAACTTCATATTTTGGGGCCTACTCTGTCTCCAAAACAGCAGGCGGTTGCATACTGCCTTGACCTTTATTCAGGACTCTCCAACTCCAGAATGGCACTGCTGGGAAGAACACCATTGTGCTAAAAGAGTTCAGTTAGGATTGCCATTCCCAAACACTGTCGCCCCTGTCTGATTAGTGTGTGGAGATTCTGCCTGTTCTGCCATCCTATGCCCAGCACTTGCTCATCCCACACCAGTGGAGCCATGGGCAGGGACAGCACTGGAATGGCTCACCTTCTGAGCATACTGCAATCAGAGGTGTGATTGTAACTTGTGGGGGTGTAATCACACTAACTTTACCCTTGTTATCATAGTAGAAATAGCAGTGAAGACGCAGCAGTGCTGTCTGTATAGGCCTGCCGGGACCCTGGTGTGTACTTGCATCGGTAGCCTGTACTAAAGTCTGTGCCAAGGCATTGTTACTACTATTCACTTCCTGTAGTGGCCCATGCAGTGGCAGATTAATGCATAGGCCCATAAGATCCATGCCAAAGGGCCACACCCAACTTGAGGGCCACCACAGGAGCACTAGCACTTCATATAGAAGTGGAGGGGATACTAGTGCCAGAACTATGGTCCCCTTGCTCCTCTTTCCTCTGGGGCCATATTTGCTGCTCTTCCTCTTTCCCCCAGGGTTACATCATCTGACCAGGATTGGAAGCCAGCGCTGGGCTGTGTTAAGAGTAACCTAGGGAGCCCAGATCACTATGGGGATCCAGAAACCCTCCCCTCTGTCCTGGGCAGGGGAATGGAGTGTCCAAGAGCAGCCCCCAACCTGTGTGCCTGTCACTGTCAGCAGCCCTGAGTCAGGATAATCAATGAAATAGCTAGCATCTAACATAAGCATAGAAAGAGAGAGATGAGATAAAACGCAAAGGTGACACTGAGTCCATAAAGTTAAAGATAAACAAACAAAAGCAGATGAAAATACAGGGAAGAAAAAATACATTCAGAACCATGATAGTATGAATCAAGATTTTGCATGTTTCAGTAGCTACTCTGAAACATCCAATAGCACTCCTGCCCCTAACACATCAAAACCCCACTGTAGTCCTCAGCCAGCAACTCTGGAATTGAAATATAAATTACTGTTGCCTGAAATTCCTCTAGATGGGTAACCCAACCAAACTATGGAAGTGAAGCACAAGCAGAAAAAGGGTGAGAAATCCAAGATCTCACTTCTGCATTGATTTCAAATTATTGCCCCCAAACAATTTCACACCATGAATCATCTAAACAAACAACTAATGGGATTACCCTGCTAAACATAGTACTCAATAACTACCAGCTCTGTGATGTCAGACTCCTTTGCTGCATTGCAAACATTCTACGCTAGTTTTGATGCTTGGCTTTCCAGGAGATTATTTCTAACAGAGCAAATGCACATTGACAAAACTGGGGTCCTCAGTTTTTTGGTAAATTGCAATCAGTAATGAATATGTACCTTTCTATAATGAAATATTAGCCTGATGGATTGGAGGAATGCTAACTAGCACCCAGGGTATGTCTACACTACAAAGTTAATTCGAACTAACGGACGTTAGTTCGAATTAACTTTCATAGGTGCTACACTAGCGCTTCGCTAGTTCGAACTTAATTCAAACTAGCGGAGCGCTTAGTTCGAACTAGGTAAACCTCATTGCACAAGGACTAAGCCTAGTTCAAACTTACTAGTTCGAATTAAGGGCTGTGTAGCCCCTTAATTCGAACTAGTGGGAGGCTAGCCCTCCCCAGCTTGCCCTGGTGGCCACTTTGGGCACCACCAGGGAAACTCTTCTGCCCCCCCTCCTGGCCCCGGAGCCCTTAAAGGGGCACGGGCTGGTTACGGTGCCCGTGCCAGGTGCAAGCCAGCCAGCACCCAGCCAGCAGACCCTGCACCTGCCACGCAATGATCCAGCCACCCGATGCCCCCCAGCCCTCCGCCTCTTCCTGGGACCAGGCTGGCGGCTCTCGGGAGCCTGGCCAGGACCGCAAGAGGCAGGCACCCGCCTGGTCTAGTGCAGACATCGTGGACCTCGTCCATGAACTCCGCACTAGGCACAGGAAAGTGGCCGTCTAGGGCAGAATAGCTCCCAGGCTGGCCACCCAGGAGCAGGTGTGCATGAAAATTAAGGTGCTCCACTGAGACCCCCGACCCTGAGCCCTGAGCTTAGAATGGCCGTACTGGGTCAGACCAAAGGTCCAGTAGCCTGTCTGTCTGTACCCTGGAGGGGATGGATCAAAGACAGTGACCAAGCCATTTGTCTCGTGCCATCCATCTCCAGCCTTCCACGAACTTTGGGCAGAGACACCATTTCTACCCCCTGGCTAATACCACTCCATGGACCCAACCTCCATAACTTGATCTCACTTCTCTTTAAACTCTGTTCTAGTTCTAGCCTTCACAGCCTCCTGCAGCAAGGAGTTCCACAGGTTGACTCTTTGCTTTGTGAAGAACAACTTTCTGTTACTAGTTTGAAGCCTGCTACCCATTCCTTTCCTTTGGTGTCCTCTAGTCCTTCTATTATGGGAACTAATTAAGAATTTTCTTGATGAACCCTCTCCACCCCACTCATGCTTTTATAGACCTCTATCCTATCCCCCCTAAGTCTCCTCTTTTCTAAACTGAAAAGTCCCAGTCTCTTTAGCCTCTCTTCATATGGGACCTGTTCCAAACCTCTAATCATTGTAGTTGCCCTCCCCTCTCCCACCCTCTCTCTTCCCCTCTCCCACCTCCTTTTCCCAGTCTCCCCAAGTTTTGTTCAATAAAGAGAGATTCTATTTTTGACCACAAGTTTTCTTTATTTTGTTTATGAGGAAGGGGGGCTAGGGAAGGGTAAGTGGAAGGAGGTGAGGGAGGAATGGGGTACGAGCCCTCGATGGGGAGGACTGGGCTGGCTCTGCAGGTTTCTGGGGGTGGAAGCTCTCCTGCAGCCCCCCAATTGCCCCCTTTCCCCAGATGGCAGCCTGCGGCAAGTGCAGCTGGTCTGATGGCCGAGTGCTGTGATGTGCCCAGTGTGGGCACTCAGGGCACTCCAAGCCAGGACTGCTTTGCAAGCGGGGCACCCCTGAGAACTGTCTGTCCGGGGTGGGGGTCGGGTCCCTTTAAGCACAGCCCTCTTCTAGCCTGAGGCAGCAGCTCCACGCTCTAAGTCCTCATCTGATGCCCTGCCAGCACTGCTTCCGGCCATGCTTAACCCCGGTTCAGGGTCCACTTAATGTGGACATGCTAGTTCGAATTAGCAAAACGCTAATTCGAACTAGTTTTTTAGTCTGGATACGTTAGTTCAAATTAGCGCTGAAATTTGAATTGGATATAGATACGTGGTCTGCTCTTCCTTTGGAAGGATTTATAAGAAAAGGGCTGGAGAGAGGAAGTACAGGGTTCAGAATTACCATGCTTATAAGAAACATTGGACATGGAAATGAACTGGACCTGAAGGTACAGATCAGAATGGATTGTAAGTAGAGAAGAAAGTGTATCTAGTCACAATCAGGGTATTTTTCTTTATTTTGGTTGTTTCGTTTAAACTTCTCTGTGTGCAACCATGCCTTTTCTCCCATATTCGCCATCTAAGAGTTGTTCCGAGAGATTTTCTGTGTTTTAATTTGTTTTACTTAGTTGCTCTGTAACACCTAGCAATCAAGTATGCTTTATCAAGCATGTCTTTTGTTTGTTAAGAAAAGTCACTTTTTTAAGGTGATGATTTGATTCTTGTGTCCTGGAAAGTAACAGGAGATCTATGTGTGTATTTACCTGCCTAAAACTGGGTGGTCAGCTACCAGAGACTATAGCTTGTTTCTCTCTTTTCTTTTTTTCAAGCTCTTTTGCGGCAAAAGAGCTTGGGGTACCCCTGGGGAAGGAATTCAAGTGCTCCCTCCTATTTTTTAGGCTGAAATAATTTGATGGTGGCACCTTTTGCACTTTTTTTTTTCAGAGCCAGTGCATCTGTGACTCTGGGGAGGTTTGTTTGTTTGTTTGTTTTGTAAATAGAGCCCATAGAGGCAATTCTAGATGCCCTGGACATTACACCCAAAACCTTTCGGTGCCAGCTTCAAAGTGTGAGTTCTCTCCCAGGGCTCAGCCCCAAGCAGTGGCACATAAAATTAAGAATCTGTGCCGGAGGTGGTTATGCCCAGAGCAAAGTTCGCCTGATGAAATTGTGAAACAGATAGCCATGGAATAATTTGTCCAGGTTCTGCCTCCTCAAGGTCACACCTGGGTGCTCCGACACCACCCAGGGACACTCAGTGCTGCAGTCACTCTCACGGAGGACTTCTTGGTGGCCAAGTCCCTGGGCACCTGTAAACATGCCCCCCGTCACCCTTGGGGGTCTGTCCGTTATCCCCCCTCGGTTACTCTTGTCCCATGATCCCAACACCCCCAAAATCGCCTCCCGGCGTCCAAGTTAATCATATTGTCATTCCTCCGGGTCTCCGCCGGAATGCCGGAGGCTTCGCTGCTCGCAATGGGGAGAGACGGGTCTGGACCCGCCCCCTCTCACGGACCCCATCCCAGGGCCCTAAGGACTCGGACGTGATTCTCGTCCAGTCCGACTGGTGAGGCCGTAGCCGAAACACACCAGTCCGCAGGCCCCCTTCGCCCGCCCTGGGCTGCTTCCTCTCCCCAGGCAGGTCTGGCTGGCCGCGTCGGGGCTTACCTCCTCAGCTTGGGGCCCATCCATCAGCTGCCCTGGGGGAGGACACTCTCGGCACTCCCCCCCGTCTCACTCCCAACGGGCATTTAAATTCCTGCGCCACATCCCGCCAGTGTGGCCCCGCCCAGCATGGCGGGGGCACGTTTCCGGTCCGGCGCCGCGCCGCGCCTCACCGGTGACATCACCAACCTGGTGACGTCCCGGGGGATCCCTGGCGTTCCCGGCCGGCGCGCCGCCACCGCCACAGCTGCCACCGAACAGCTGGGGCAGCGGTTTGCGGCTTGTGCAGGCACCACACAGGTGGCTGTTCGCGGCTTGCTCCGCTCAGGGCTCCCCAGCTTTCCCCCGAGAGCCGCCAAACAAGCGGTCAACCGGGGGCCCTTAGTGCGGGGCACTTCTGCCCCATCACACACCTCCCCCTTTAAAGGTTCCTTTACCCCCTGGTCCAGGTCTTCCTCGGGGCCGTCTTTTCGGGAGAAGAAGTCGGCGTTCGCGTGCTTAGCTCCGGCTTGGTGGACCACATCGAATGCATACGGCTGCAAAGAGAGATACCAGCGCATGATCCTGGTGTTTGAGTCTTTCATATTTTGCAGCTACCGTAGTGGGGCATGATCTGTCATTACTGTAAATCGGCTGCCCCACAAATAGTAGTGGAGCGTCTCTATCACCCACTTTATGGCCAGGGCTTCCTTCTCTATGGTTGAGTACCTACGCTCACAGGGGAACAGTTTGCGGCTTATATACATCACTGGGTGTTCAATTTCCTCCCATTCCTGGGATAGGACCGCCCCCAGCCCCGCCTCTGAGGCGTCAGTCTGGACGATAAAGGGTTTGTCAAAATCCAGCTGTGTTAAGACGGGGGCCCCGGTCAAACTGTTTTTAAGTGTCTGGAAGGCCTTCTCGCAGGCCTCTGTCCACACCACCTTGTTGGGGCATGCTTTTTGGGTCAGGTCCATTAGAGGGGTCGCTAGCGATGCGAAGTGGGGTACGAATAGTCTATAATAGCTAGCTAGACCCAATAATTGACGGACCTGACTCTTGGTTTTTGGTGGTGGATATTTCCGCAGTGTTGCTACTTTGTCGATTAGGGGACTTACATTCCCGCGCCCCACCGTGTAACCGAGGTACGTCACCTCTCGTTCTCCGAACCGGCACTTGTTGGGGTTTGCCGTGAGGCCCGCTCCCTTCAAAGTTTTCAGGACGGCCTGAAGCCTCTCCAGGTGTTCCTCCCAGATCTTGCTGTACACGACGATGTCGTCGATATATGCGGCGGTGTACGATTGATGGTCTTTTAGTACCTTATCTATCAGCCGCTGGAACATGGCCGCCACCCCATGAAAGCCGAACAGCATGCGTACAAATTGGTACAACCCGAAGGGTGTGGAGAAGGCTGTTTTCTCTCTCGCGGAGGTGGTGAGGGGAATTTGCCAATATCCTTTGCTCAGGTCTATCGTTGACAGATAGCGGGCATGTCCCAGGCCGTAGCCGAAACACGCCAGTCCGCAGGCTCCCTTCGCCCGCCCTGGGCTGCTTCCTCTCCCCACACAGATCTGGCTGGCCGCGTCGGGGCTTACCTCCTCGGCTTGGGGCCCATCCATCGGCTGCCCTAGGGGGAGGATGCTCTCGGCATTCCCCCCCGTCTCGCTCCCAACGGGCATTTAAATTCCCGCACCGCGTCCCGCCGGTGTGGCCCCGCCCGGCGTGACAGGGGCGCATTTCCAGCCTGGTGATGACCCAGGGGATCCCTGGCGTTCCCGGCCGGCGCGCTGCTGCCGTTGCCGAACAGCTGGGGCAGTGGTTTGTGGCTTGTGCAGGTGCCGCACAGGCAGCCGTTCGTGGCTTGCTCCACTCAGGGCTCCCCGGCTTTCCCCCGAGAGCCGCCAAACAGGTGGTCAACCGGGGGCCCTTAGTGCGGGGCGCCTCTGCCCTGTCATAGCACCCCAGGTGCTTGGACTAGTGTCTAGATCCGTGAGCTCAGGACCCTCACCAAAGGATGCCTCGACTAGCTCAGCAAGCTCTGGACAACTGCCGAGGGCTCTCCTGAGTAGCTCAGCAAGCCCAGGACAACCACAGAGGCCCACCAGGAATCCAAGCCCATCACAGAGTTCAGGCCTGGAAGCTCCATTCCAAGGGGGCATATCGTCCCCCATGCAGTTGTGAGCAGGGGAGAATGGATAACCCCAAACCAGAAGGCATAGAGGACCACGGACCTGGATGTTGGAGGACCCAGATCAGCCAGCCCAGCTTGAACCAGGGCTCTGTTTCGCATGTGGCCACATGGGACATCTGCAGAAAGATTGTCCCTATATGGACTGCAGTTTTGGCCAGGTATGTACAGCGAACTGCGAGCTTGCTGCCCAGGCTTACCCAACCTAACAGCCCCAGTGAGGTTGGGCCCCCAGGAAGTGATCACACTCTTAGATTCAGGGTGTGGACAGACTCTGGTCCACAAGGACCTCATTGTTCCCCCAGTGGAGTTGGAGGGGGAACTGCGCTTCCAATGTGTTCATGGAGATGTAAAGGTGTACCCTTGCACACGAGTACCCTGACCATAAGTGGGAGAACTGAGGAAATGGTGATGAGGGTGGCTCCCACTTTGGCATACCCGATTATTCTCGGACGAGACTAGCTGGGGTTTATGGACCTTCTCCGGGCGATTAGTTTTGGGATACCTCCACCCCAAGTGGTTTATGAAGTGGATCCAGTTAGCATGGGACCCCCGAGACTGCACCATGGGGAACCCACAGAGAACCAGGGAGGAGAGCTGGAATGAAGGAGCAAGAAGCCAGCCCAGGCCAGGGAACCCACCGAACTGGATCTACAAAATCCCCACCTGGCGTACTTCCCTCGAGATCAGCGGAATGACGTGACCCTGAAATTTGCCTATAACTGAGTGGCCCGTGTTGATGGGGTGGTGATGGACCCCCAGCAGGCAGAACAGCGGCCCCACTTTGAGGCAGATCACCTTTAGCATGTAGAACAGGACCCCCAGTCTCAAGGGGTCGGGTCCCAATTGGTGGTACCAGGAGTGGAGTTATAATCAGAACACATGACAGACAGTGTTTGAACCTGGGGATCAGGGGATCCTGCTCCTGCCCTCAGAGGAGTCCAAATTACTGGCCTGGTAGCAGGGCCCTTACGAGGTGACTCATCGAATAGGCCCAGTAACCTATGAAAAATACCAACCTAATTGGAGGGTGAAGAAACAAGTTTATCATGTTAACCTCTTGAAGCCCTGGCGAGAAAGTGAGGGTTTAATGATAACACCATATCCGCCGGAGAACCCTCTTGGACCCCAGATATCTGACTTGGGAACAGAGGAGGGCCCACTGCTAGAAGACTCCTTGACAGAAGCTTACTGAAAGTAGGCCCAATGTCTCATAAAAGCCTTTTAGAAAACTTTTACCTCGGTCCCAGGGCAAACCACCGTGGTATCACATGTGATCCAGACAAAAGCAAACAATTCCGCTGTGTAGGAAAGACAGAAAATATGGCAAAAGACCAGCTTGGCTTAACAAGGAGATCTTGCACGATCTCAAAATAAAAAAGGAGTCATATAAAAAATGGAAACTAGGACAAATAACAAAGGATGAATTTAGGCAAGCAACACGGGAATGCAGGGGCAAGATTAGAAAGGCAAAGGCACAAAATGAGATCAAACTAGCTACAGGCATAAAGGGAAACAAGAAGACCTTTTATAAATACATTAAAAGCAAGAGGAAGACCAAGGACAGGGTAGGCCCACTGCTTAGTGAGGAGGGAGAAGCAGTAACAGGAAACTTGGAAATGGCAGAGATGCTCAATGACTTCTTTGTTTCGGTCTTCACCGAGAAGTCTGGGGGTGTGCCTAATGTAGTGAATACAAGCAGAGAGAGGGTAAGTTTAGAAGATAGGATACACAAAGAACAAGTTAAAAATCACGTAGGAAAGTTAGATGTCAGCAAGTCACCAGGTCCTGATGAAATGCATCCCAGGATACTCAAGGAGCTGATAGAGGAGGTATCTGAGCCATTAGCTATGATTTTTGAAAAATCATGGCAGACAGGGGAGATTCCAGAAGACTGGAAAAGGGCAAATATTATGCCCATCTATAAAAAGGGGAATAAGAACAACCCAGGAAACTACAGACCGGTCAGTTTAACGTCTGTCCCAGGGAAGTTAATGGAGCAGGTAATTAAGGAAATCATATGCAAACACTTGGAAGGTAATAAAGTGATAGGGAATAGCCAGCATGGGTTTGTGAAGAACAAGTCATGCCAAACTAATCTGATAGCTTTCTTTGATAGGATAACGAGCCTTGTGGATAAGGGAGAAGCGGTGGACGTCATATACCTAGACTTTAGTAAGGCATTTGATATGGTCTCGCATGATATTCTTATTGATAAACTAGGCAAATATAACTTAGATAGGGCCACGATAAGGTGGTTGCATAATTGGCTGGATAACCGTAGTCAGAGAGTTATTGTTAACGGTTCTAAATCCTACTGGAAAGGGATAACAAGTGGAGTTCCTCAAGGGTCTGTTTTGGGACCCGTACTGTTCAATATCTTCATCAATGATGTAGATATTGGGATAGAGAGTACGCTTATTAAGTTTGCAGATGATACCAAACTGGGTGGGGTTGCAACTTCTTTGGAGGATAGGGACATACTTCAAAATGACCGTAGCAAGTTAGAGAAATGGTCAGAGGTAAACAGGATGAGGTTTAATAAAGAGAAATGCAAAGTGCTCCATTTAGGAAGGAACAATCAGTTCCATACATACAAGATGGGAAGCGACTATCTAGGAAGGAGCATGGCGGAAAGGGATCTAGGGGTCATAGTGGACCACAAGTTGAATATGAGTCAACAGTGTGATGCTGTTGCAAAAAAAGCAAATATGATTCTAGGTTGTATCAACAGGTGTGTTGTAAGCAAAACTCGTGAAGTCATTCTGCCGCTCTACTCTGCACTAGTTAGGCCTCAGCTGGAGTACTGTGTCCAGTTCTGGGCGCCACATTTCAAGAAAGATGTGGAGAAATTGGAAAGGGTACAGAGAAGAGCGACAAGAATGACTAAAGGTCTAGAGAACATGACCTATGAAGCCAGGCTTCATGAACTGGGCTTGTTTAGTTTGGAAAAAAGAAGATTAAGGGGGGACATGATAGCGGTTTTCAAATATCTAAAAGGGTGTCACAAGGAGGAAGAAGAAAATTTGTTCTTCTTGGTTTCTGAGGACAGGACAAGGAGTAATGGGCTTAAAGTGCATCAGGGGAGGTTTAGATTGGACATTAGGAAAAAATTCCTAACTGTCAGGATGGTCAAATATTGGAATAAATTGCCAAGGAAGGTGGTGGAATCTCCCTTTCTGGAGATATTTAAGAACAGGTTAGATAGACATCTGTCAGGGATGGTGTAGACGGAGCTTGGTCCTGCTTTGAGGGCGGGGGCCTGGACTCGATGACCTCTTGAGGTCCCTTCCAGTCCTATTATTCTATGATTCTATGATCCTTCCCCGGAAGATGAGGGACGCAGTAGAAAATGAAGTTTGCATAATGTTAGAGCTTGGAGTTGTCGAAAGATCAAAGAGTGAGTGGCAAAGGCCCATCATGCTCGTACCAAAGCCTGACGGGAGTGTGCAGTTCTACATAGATTTCAGGAAGGTGAATGCCATCTCAAAGTTTGATGCCTACCTGATGCCCCAAAGCAAAGAACTTCTGGATCGCCTAGGAATGGCTAATTACATTTCAACACTGGACTTAACTAAGGGGTATTGGCAAATCCCCCTGGACCGAGAATCCTGGGAAAAGACAGCCTTTATCACCCCATCAGGACTCTCTCATTTCTTCCGATTGCCCTTCGGCCTCCATAGAGCTCCAGCCATGTTTCAAAGGAAGATGGACCACCTCCTGCATTCTCACAAGAGTTACCATGATGTGGTTATATATAGCCAATGCTGGGAAACCACCTTCTCCAAGTAGCAGCTGTCCTCCGCACGCTGCAGGACACAGGCCTCACAGCCAATCCAAAAAAATGCCACATTGGGTAGCAAGAGACTACATATCTGGGATATTGGTTGGAGCAGGGTCTGGTGTGCCCACTCATAGAGAAAGTTCAAGTGATCCACAAATATCCCACACCCACGACCAAGCGAAAGATACGTCAATTCCTGGGGTTGATAGCATATTATCGCCGTTTCATCCCACATTTCACAACCACTGCTGCATCACTTATGGCCCTATTAACTCAGGACAGCCCACAGTGAGTACAGTGGTCCCCAGAGTGTGAGACGGCATTCCAAACCCTGAATCGTTACCTCTGCCGAGAGCCGGTGCTGTTTAGCCCTGATTTTGACGGTCGGTTTATAATACAGGCTGATGCCTCAAGTGGTGGATTAGGGGCTATCCTCTCCCAAGATGGAGATGGAGAGGAACACCCAGCTGTATACATTAGCCGGAAACTTTTCCCAAGGAAGTGGTATTATGAGTTTATTGAGAAGGAGGCGATATCTTACCCTACAACCATATTAATTTACGATCCAACACCGCCCATGGAAGGAAAACGCTAAAGCAGATGCTTTGTCTCGTGCAAGTGAAGATCAAAAATCCAGCTCCGAGTGATGGGATCTGGAGTTAAGGGGGTGTGTAGTGGGTTGGAGTGATCACTCACTGACCCCGAGGGGGAAAACGCCCCTCCCTGAGCCATGGTGGGCTCACCTGGATGACTCACTTGGGAGGAAGCCAGGAGGCAGGGCCAGGGATATAAAAGGACTGCCAACAAGGCCAGTGGAGGCCCTGCCAGAGAGGGAGCAAGAAGCCTTCTCTTCCCAGCCAGCAAGGGAGCCAGAGGCCTTTGCGTCCCAGACAGCTGGGGAGCCAAAAGCCTCCCCAATCCTGCCTGCTGAGGAGCCAGAGCTGATGGGAGAACGGACAACTGGCCTGGGCCTCCAGGCCCACTGCTGGAAGACTACCAAGCGGGCCTGCAGTTATGGCCTGAGGTTCCCAAACCTTGCGGCCTGGAGGACCTGCCACAGAGCCAGGTACAAGGTACAAAGAGGAGAATTGGAGCCAGCCCAGGGATAGCCCACCTTGGTCTGGCCGAGGGGCAGTTGGCTGCAGTGTGGACCCCCACTGACCTCGTCATTACAGGTCAGTGAGTTTTGGACTGGATCCCCACTGACCTAGCAGCTGACCACCGGCAGCTATTAGGGCCCTGGGGTAGGGCGTGGTGGTGTAGAGAGGGCCTGCATCCCCCCTCCTACCTCTTGATTGGGTGGCAGTCTCCCCTCCTGCAGTTTGCTGCCACAGGCAAAGTGGCTGAATCCCTCCTGTACAAGGAGACAGACTTACTGATTGTGAACCAGTCAGCTTGCTTTGTGTGAAGCCCTTGCCCTGCCCTAGGGCTGGGCTTCTCACTGTTTAATTCCTGACTGTTTAACTGTGCTAGCTTCCCCTGCGTTTGGGGCTGGCTCCCTAAGGGTATGGTTCATTAGCCCCCTAGTTCGAACTAGGGAGGCTAATGTAGGCATTCGAAGTTGCAAATGAAACCTGGGATTTAAATAACTAAGGACTTAGTTCGAATTACTGTTTCAGAGCTGTGTGTAGCCACGGGGAGTTACTTCGAACTAGTGGAATTTAAAAATGGCGACCGAACAGGAACATGTAAATAAAGGCTGGGATATTTAAATCCCGGGCTTTATTTGCAAGTTTGAATGCCTACATTAGCCTCCCTAGTTCGAACATCTAGGCTACATCTAGAACGGCATGATTTTCCGGAAATGCTTTTAACGGAAAAGTTTTCCGTTAAAAGCATTTTTGGAAAAGAGCGTCTAGTTTGGCATGGATGCTTTTCCGCAAAAGCACTTTTTGCCGAAAAGTGTCCGTGGTCAATCTAGACGCGCTTTTGCGCAAAACAAATCTCAGCTGTCTACACTGGCCCTTTTGCACAAAAGTTTTGTGCAAAGGGGACTTTTGCCCGAATGGGAGCAGCATAGTATTTCCTCAAAAAGCACTGATTTCTTACAGTAGGAAGTCAGTGCTTTTGCAGAAATTCAAGCGGCCAGTGGAGACAGCTGGCAAGTTTTTCCGGAAAAGCGGCTGATTTTCCGGAAAAACTGGCCAGTCTAGACACAGCCTTAGTGATTGTAGCCTGGAGTGGGTTGGAGTGGCCACCCTCTGACCCCGAGCGGAAAACCCCTCATTTCCTGAGGTGCACCCCAACAGGCTATAGGTCAGTATAACCACACTGTGCAAACACTTGGGAAAATCAGGCAAGAGCCAGAGGTCTAATCTTTGTGGTTAGTCATACCCATCAACTTTAATAACACCAGCATGGAGAGCTGTACAATAGAAGAGCTTTTCCAAGGTTAAATAGCCTTGACAAGACATTGTGGCGACGAAGAGTTGCAATGAAAAATGTAGTTCTCACCTCCAGCCTTCAACTAGCTTTTGCAATGATTTATTGCAAGCATTGAGTCGTGGTTATTTTTTTAAATACTTGAATAAATAAAAAAAGGCTTTTCTAACCTCAAGTGCATGCTGATTATTCTTCAGGGGTCACGTTGTTGATGACACTTCAACCTAATATTTAATCAGAAAGTGAAAGGAAGTTCAGGAGCAGATTAAAGTTATTCAGCTTCTGAGCTCTGTTTCTTCTGAATGCTTTTTCAAAAGAAAGGGAAGGAGGGGTGGGGAGAGCTAATTCCATCTCCAACAGCGTTTATTATTCTATGCCCCTATTCTTGTGCAGAGAAGCCTGGCTCCTATCCTGCAATGTGTTGGCTAGAGCTGGTTGAAACGTGATCAGGATCTTCCAGGGAAAATGTTGAGAAAAATTACAATTTTCCATTTTCTTGTGGAATTTTGAACTGTTTTTTAAGTTAGCAAATTCCTACCTGTTTTAAAGTGGAGGGAGGTAAAGGGATGAAAAAAGGAAAATGAAAAATGTCAGTGTCATTACATAAATCAGAAAATCTTGTCCAAAAAATGAAAATGTTTGCCAAGAAAAAAAATGTAAAACCCCACATTTCAACCTGATCTATATGCATTTAGGCAAATGCTTATACCTACAAAGAACACTCTCCTTTAGCCAAATTCTTCTCTGATTGAAATGATACAATTTTTTTTTCTAAGTGGAAGCAGAGTTACTCCAATGCTGAGTTTTAAAAATCCCACTTTCTCTGCTTATACAGCAACTAGAACGCTTTGGACACTAGCGCAATGTAAATCAGTGTTCACAGCCACATTTTTCTAGCTGTCCAATTCAATAAAATTCACTGACTGAACAACATTGATTAATTGGTGCCAAATTATGACTAGACAACTGCAATGAAGTGACTCCAGTTTTACCTGAATATATTTGCTATTACAATTTGGGCCATAGCCCCTATGAAATTCATGTCCTTAAAAATATTGAAATATCTCCAACTTCTCTCAACAATCAGGCCACTGAATTTTCTAGACTTACATTTTAATTATAATCTTGAAACAGATTCCACAAACAACCCACTAACAAAATAGATCCAGTTGTAGGCCCTGGCTCAGTACAGCACTTGTTTAACTTAAAGCACCTCCTTAAATCCCATTGAAAGCCAAAGTTAACAACGTGCTCAAGTGTGCTGCTGAATCTGGACCTTCAAGAACTAAACACATGTTGGGTTAGTCTAGACTGGCAAGATTTTGTGCAAAAGCAGCTGCTTTTGTGCAAAAACTTGCCAGCTGTCTACACTGGCTGCTTGAATTTGTGCAAGAGCACTGACTTTGTAATGTACAAAATCAGTGCTTCTTGTGCAAATACTTTCACGCTCCTGCTCAGGGATAAGTCCTCTTGCGCAAGAATACTTGCACAAGAGGGCCAGTGTAGACAGGCACCTAAATTTTTTGCGCAAGAAAGCCTGATGGCTAAAATAGCTGTCATGATTATGAGGGTTAGCCAGCAGCCTGGGGATTAAGGGGTTAACTACACCTAGCCAGGTGGAGTGATCAGTAGGAATGTAGGAGGGAGTTTCAACCTGGGACAAAGGAATTTGGGTTTCTTCCTTTCTCTTTTTTTTTGTCTCTCTGAGTGAGTTCTCTGCAGCTACAGAGAGGGACAAGCATGTCTCTCTCTCTCTCCAAGACATCATTCTTCATTTTCTGTAAGTAGGGTAAAGTTTAGGCAGTTTCGTTAGGTTTTATTGTGTTATGGATTGGGTATGGGATCTGAGATCTGGCACTGCTTAAAAGATGTTTTGGCTTTTCTTTGTAACTAAGTTCTAGGCCCATGGAGTTTCTCCATGAGTATATTTTGTTACCTTCCTCTCTAGTCATTATACTTGCAACCAGAATATTGTTGTAATAATAAAAGTTCTTTCTTTTCTTTTATTAACCTGGCAGTGGTTAATGGTGTGCCCTGATTTTTGTTTTAGGGGGAAGATTTCCCAAATGATCTTTCCCCTGGTTTCTTTAGCAACATTTGGGTGGTGGCAGCGGAAGTTTTATTCCCAAGATCTAGGTTTTTAAGATCTTGGGGGGAAGTTTTATACCAAAGCCTGGTAGATAAGGCTTTGGGGTACACTTGCTGGCCCCCACTTCTGCATTTATCATGCCAGAGTGGGGAAGGAGCCATGACAATAGCCATCAGAGTTTTCTTGCACAAAAGCTCATCTAGATTGGCACGGATGCTTTTGCTCAAAAGCACTTTTTGCGCAAAAGCATTCTTGCCAATCTAGACGCTCTTTTGCGGAAATACTTTTAACAGAAAAACTTTTCCATTAAAAGTATTTCCGCAAAATCATGCCTGTCCAGACATAGCCGTGGTGTTTTTAGCCCACAGTTTGAGAAAGCACTCTATCACCTGCTGAAGCACATCCCTATTCAGGAAATCACTTAAGCACAATGCTTAACATTACGCTTGTACTGATGTCGTAAACATGTATTCAAAGTTAAGCCTGGATTTAATGCTTTCCCGACAAAGGAATGCTCTGTTGAATCCAAGTCATGAATTTGCTTGACAAATGAACACTGATTTCAGTTTGACTAGCATCCATCCTTTTTGAAAAGCACAGCTTAGGAGAGGACTAATATCACAGTGCTGACCAAATCCCACTGCATTTGATTAACTCTGCTTTCCTAAATGACTCTGAATAAATATAAGTTGTATATGCACTTGTACACAGAATAGATGGCTGTTGCAAAGAATAGCATTTAAAATCTGGCAGAGTCTGTGTAACTGAGGTGCAGCTCAGGGACAGATTTACCATGAAACACATCATGCCCTGACATGGGGATCCCAACAACATGGGGCCCCCAGGCTGGACAGTCCATCAATAGGTCCAGCAGTCCCTCTTCCTCATCCCCCCTCACAGAGGGTGGTCGCTCTGTAGGGGGGCCAGCCCCATTCAAAAAAGAGCTAGATAGATTCAAGGAGGTTAGATCCATCAATGGCTATTAGCCAGGGCGGGTAGGAATGGTGTCCCTGGCTTCTGTTTGTCTGGAGGTGAATGACAGGGGAGGGATCACATGATCCTATCCTCTGGGGCATCTGGTGCTGGCCACTGTCAGCAGACAAGATACTGGGCTAGATGGACCTTTGGTCTGATCCAGTACGGTCGTTCTTATGTTATCTCTGGCAGCTGGCTGTGTCATTGCACTGCCCCTTCCTGAGTCCTCCAGCCCCTGTAATGTTGGCTGCCACCCGCTGAGTAGCTGCTGCCCCTCTGGGGGCCTAGACTTAGCCACACACACCTTGCCCAGGAGCCTGACTATTCCTTC
Source organism: Pelodiscus sinensis (assembly GCF_049634645.1). NCBI lineage: Eukaryota > Metazoa > Chordata > Testudines > Trionychidae > Pelodiscus > Pelodiscus sinensis. The sequence goes on along the minus strand of NC_134725.1, from coordinate 21,315,198 downwards.
AGCAGCCCTCCCTGAAACCTTGGGGTATACACAGCAAAGTTATTTCGAAATAACAAGCCCTTATTGCAAAATAACTTTACTAGCGTCTACACAGCCAAACTGCTATTTCAAAATTAATTCGAAATAGCGGAGCGCTTATTTCAAATTTGGTAACCTCATTCCATGAGGAATAACGCCAAATTCGACATAGCTATTTTGAAATAAGTGCTGTGTAGACACTTATTTCGAAATAGGGGGCCTCCAGCCTTCCCAGGGTGCCTTGGTGGCCACTCTGGCCTCAACCAAGAACACTACTATCCCTCCCCTCCCTCCCCGGAGCCCTTAAAGGGGTTGACTCTGGCCACAGTGCCTGTGCCAGCTCCAAGCCTGCCACCCCAGAGCCAGCAGCCACTGCCCCTGACCCAGTGGCCCCAAAACAGGAGCCAGAAAGCCACTGGCAGCCAGCCCTCCACTGCTCCCCAGGAGCAGTCTGCCAGCTCCCACGAGCCTGACAGGGCCCAGAGAAGGTGGGCGCCTTCCTGGTCCAGGCTGGAGATCATGGAGCTTATTCAGGTTTGTGGGAGATGCCCCCAACATCCATTGTCTCTGCACTAGACAGAGGAATGCAGCCATCTATGGCAGGATAGCTGCCAGCCTGGCCACCAAAGGCCACATGCGATCCCAGGAGCAGGCTCACATGAAAATCAATTTGTTCCGGCGAGACCCCCAATCTTGGGCCCTGAGCTTCCTCTCCCACTTCTTCCCCTTGCTTCCCCCTTCCAGCTCCCTCCTCCCAGGTTTCTCCCTCCCCTCTCCCATCCTTTTTCCTCCCCTCTCCCACCTCCTTTCCCCACTCTCACTAGAGTTTCATTTCCCCCCCCACCACCACCCCAGGTTTGTTAAATAAAGAGAGTTTGTGTTCATGAAAGTACATGTATTTTATTTGACATCAGGAAGGGGAGTTAGGGAGGGGTAAGTGGAAAGAGGGAGGAATGAGGCACAAGCCCCCAGTGGGGCAGATCAGGGAGGCTCTTAGTGCTCCTCAAGGTGGAAGCTCTCCTGCAGGGCCTCCTGGATACTGACAGCCCCCCGATGGACCTCCTGGATGGTAGCCTACAGAAAATGCAGCCAGGCTCACAGCAACGCGTCCAAGAGAAGCACCAGAGTGCCCAGGGGCAGCTCTGGCTCCATGTTGCAGAGTGCTGTGGTGTCCCGAGTGAGGGCAACCAGAGTATGCAGGGACATAATGCTTTGCTGTCCCTCATCAAAGTAGGCAACCAAGCAGGGAAACCTGAGAACCGGCTGTCCAGGGCGGGGTCCCTTTAAGCACAGGCCTCAGATAGCCTCAGGCAGCAGCCACACAAAGTAACTCCTGACCTGATGCCCTGCCGGATCTGGTTCTGGCCGGCCTTAAATGTGATTCAGTGTCCACTCAGTATGGATGTGCTTTTTCAAAATAGCAAAACACTATTTCAACATGCATTTTGTGTGTAGCTGCATTATTTTGAAATAACTTATTTCAAATTAACTATTTTGAAATGAGATATTTCGAAATAACACTGTAGTGTAGAGATACCCAAAGTTTCTGTACCTGTAGCCCACACCCAGTTCTGGACCTGTGCCTAGGAGAGACAAGGTCTGGCTTTCAGCACCCCACTATTAAAAACAGTGTTTTTAACAGTGCCACTGGTGTTAAATCTTTTTTTTTTTTAAGCAATGATGAAGCAATACTATGAGTCTGGCAGTCAAAAATGCAAAAAAATGAATGTGAGGCAAAAAGATGAAGCTAAGCAAAAAGAAGATTTGTCATCTTATTTTAAAAATCTTGAAGTATTGACTAGAGGACATCCACCAAAAAGTATGGGCGAGGAAACATCTCAATTATCTGATCACTTGCCTCATTGTGGGCTTATCACGACAACTGCAAAAACTGAACAAGTGGACTTTGAAGTGGCAATAGAACTACAAAATATTGGTAATTTTGTCAAAGTAAGGGAAGATACCTACCCTAAAGATATTGCTTTATGCTCAAAGTCTATTTCATTGGATAGTATAGAATATCATGAAAAACATAGGTTATATGGAAAATTTGAGAAAAGAGAATAAAATTAGAAGACAAAAGCAATTGAGAGGTCTTCGTGAGTTCCATTTTCTGAGAATGAAGAAAGAGACCACAGAAATGAGAAAGTGGTGGTTGTTTTTTCAGAAACCACCAAGTCTACTGTTACATTTGCAAATTATTCTCTGACCACAGAAAAGGAAAACAAACATTTGTCAACAGGCACTGTAAGGAGAAATGTTGCAAGGAATATTGTTGATCGTGAAATGTCCAAAGCTCATATTAATGCTATATGTAAGTCTGTTCAAGGATATAAATAATCCAGAATTGATTCTGTGTTATGGGCTTAGTTTGAGAAGGAGTGTTCTTATTGGAGGAAAGTGCTGGATCATGTTGTTGCCACAGTGAAACTGCTGTCTTCTTTGGGACTACATCTAAGAGGACACAATGAGTTATCAGAGTCAAATCGAAAAGGTAATTTTTAACCCGTCTTTTCAAGTGGTCTATGAAAAAAAGATTACAAAAGCAATCAAGGTACGTTACTTTATTTTAATTTACTTCTTATTACTTACAACACAGGAGTAGGAGGAATAAAAAACAATGAAACATGGAAGAGGCAGGAAGAGTGAATGTTCTTTTTCTTGGCTTTGTCCCCAAGCGGGACTCCAAAAATGTAGCTGAGCAAAGGTCTCTGCTAACTCTAAATCCACCACTGGTGCAGCTCAATCAGACTCAAGCTCAGTCCACTGATGGAACCTGCAATCCATTTATAAATAATCTCTGAAACTGATACTTTCTTGATGGTCTGAAGCCTTTTATTCTTCTTTTCTTTACGACATGTGCAGAAGACAGTTGCTTAGAGGTTTTCATAATGTTTTGAAATGCTGGTGAGGATTTAGCATTAAAATTAATGGCAGTTAGTCATGGTCTTTCAGATGTGCAAAGACTATGCAATATTTTCTGGAAGCAAAAAATAAAAATAAAAGGAGGGATGGGGGAAAGAATGGAGATATAAATAGCCACAGTTGCTTTTCTTCAGGCGGATCTTTTTAATCATGTAAAATAGAGTTTAAAGATTAAAGACTCAGCACTGTTCAGCCTTTGCTCATAGCTGGGATCTGAGATTTTTGTATAATGGAAATTCAAAAGGAAGCACACTATGCTCTTATTTGCATTGCTCTAAACTGGTATTTCATCTGTAAGAATGTATGGGATACTCACACACACATACACTCCTATGCTTTCTCCCTGATGAGTCAAAAAAAAGCCAATGACCCAGAATAGAGAAATACAGAACATGTGTGTGGAGAGTACAGGGGACTTAGGCTGTAAGCTTCGGGAGGTAGGGACTCTCCTTTTGTTCTGTGTTTGGGCAGCTACCAAAACAGAGGCTTGGTCTATAACTCAAGCTCCAAGGCAGTACTGTGATATAAGTAATAATAAATGTTCCTCTGGCACCAGAGTGACCCCTCATCATGTCAGCAGAGTTGTAATAATGGAGAGGACAAGCTGGAATAGAGAACAAAAACTCAAAAAGGAGGACAGACAGTGCAATCCTATTTTACAGGCTGTACTCTACGATGGCTTGAAAATATGGAATCTCTGGGGGTATGTCTACACTACCCTCCTAGTTCGAACTAGGAGGGTAATGTATGCATACCGCACTTGCTAATGAAGCCCGGGATTTGAATTTCCCGGGCTTCATTAGCATAAGCGGGGAGCCGCCATTTTTAAATCCCCGCTGCTTCGAACCCCGTGTAGCGCGGCTACACGGGGCTCGAACTAGGTAGTTCGGACTAGGGTGCCTATTCCGAACTACCGGTACTCCTCGTTTCACGAGGAGTAACGGTAGTTCGGAATAGGACCCTAGTCCGAACTACCTAGTTCGAGCCCCGTGTAGCCGCGCTACACGGGGTTCGAAGCAGCGGGGATTTAAAAATGGCGGCTCCCCGCTTATGCTAATGAAGCCCGGGAAATTCAAATCCCGGGCTTCATTAGCAAGTGCGGTATGCATACATTACCCCGCTAGTTCGAACTAGCGGGGTAGTGTAGACATACCCTGAGTAAGGAAAAGCTTGCTACAGGCATCTGTAACTTGCATGGCCAGCACTGGCTTGGCAACTCAATCCCTGTCAGTGGAACTAGCAGCATTTCAGGGGCCAGGTCACATTTTCATACAGATCTTTTTGTTCTTGAAGAATTTTCCTAATGTACTGAAACAAAAACAGCCTTAAGCAGGCAGGTTTCCCTCCCTACCTAACAATCTTCAGACACAAGTTATTGTGGCTGTTGCAAAGAAAATCCCGCTTTCCATTCTTTTATTTATTGTGTGACAGGGTAGGCGGACCCCCCGCCCAACCCCGCACTGAGACAGGCCCCGAGGAGGGGGGCAGAGACCGGGAGGGGAGATTGGGCGACGGGAATTGCGCTGCGGAGCGCGGGGCGGTAGCGCCGAGCACCGGCATGGCCGATAATGGACGGCCCGAGCCGGCGCTAGGGGATGACATCAGCAAAGGCGCCGGCCAAGATAGCAAGCAGGGCGGGGGCCGGGACACAGTGGTGATGTCAGGCCAAGGCGCCAAGGAGCGGGGAATTCAAAAAGGCCCCGGCCTCGGCCGGGAGGAGGAGGAGAGTGCCCGACTCTGGGGGGAGTCCCAGGACCGGCGGAAGGACCCCGACCCCGACCCCGAGGAGTCCGGGAGGCCAGGAGGCATCTGAAGCGGACGGAGGGTAAGCTTGTCCCCACGCTGGGGGAATCCGTAAAACATTGACCGGGAAGAAGGGACCCAGGGTGGGGCCGCGAAACCCCGCGAGTGGAGGGTTTGGGGGAAACTTGACCCCCTCCACTGACAGGGGACGCACGTCCCCTTTCTCTGGGCCCTGGGTCGGGGCTCGGAGTGAGGGAGGGCCCGAGCCCCCTTCCTGGTCCCCCTGGGGATACACATAGGCTCGATCCGCCCCGGCGGCGCAAGTGCTGCCATAAGGCCAGAGGCCCAGACGGGGAGCAGAGCTCCCACTTAGGACGGTGTCCCACCCGGACTCGGGGTGGGCTTTAAAAAAACGGTTACATATTCATATTCATGTTTCTTGCTTTTCTTTGTGTGTATAGGAATGGGGCAAAAGTGGGGGCACAGGTTCTCATTTTGCACTGGAAGCTTTTCCGCTAGCGGAGAATCTTTTTCATGTTGTGATGCCATAAAAATCTGTGGCAGAGTTTATTGTTCATGGTGGAATGCAGGGCTTTCAAGATGATTATTCTTATCTGGGTTTGTGAAGATTCATAGTGTTCCAAGTTAGTCCCCTCACCTATGTCTACAGCGACCCTATCAGCAAAGAATATGCAAGGCCTCTGTTAACTGAACTCAAAAGCTGAAAAATAATCTTTTCTTCTATACTTCTCCCATTAGCCAAAGAAGATCCTTTACATGTGTCACTGGTGCTGCTGTGCAGAATAGTATATCAAGGAGCTTGTTGTTCAACTGTATAGGGGAAAATGGAATGAAATGGAATTCCAAGGGGAGAAATGGAATGGATCTTCGCAATCAGATTTGGAATTCACATTTAAATCCCTCTTTCATCAAATCCCAGCCATAGCTTGATTGAAGTTTAGTAACTACAGAATGAACCTTTCTAATCTAGTACTCTAATCTAGTACTGCATGATTTTAGTTAGCTGGATGTCCACTTATCATGGATGTGGACAAATTTCCCACAGTCCCATAAATAAAGTTTGTTTATAATCACAAGTCCTGGCTCTCCATGTTCTGTGCTGTTATTTAGCTCTAATATACCCTCAAATGTCTTCTAAGAGCCTAGCAAGCAGTGGACATTTTGGTAATGCTACTAGACAATATTGACCTCCCTTAGTTTGGAAAATTCTCTGGTTCAGCACTGATCACATCCTGAGGGTGCCAGACTAGAGAGGTTCAACCTGAGTGTCATGTAGCCAGCACATCCATTCTGTGGTTCAGAAGATTTGTATGTAAAGGATGTGTAGAAATCAGTAAAAAGGCAGGAATCAGCACATAGAGATAAGGACGCTGACTGGGTCCTGGACCTAATAGTAGAGCCCTGCAAATTTGTGGATATCCACTTAATATTCACAGGTATCTGCATTCGTGGGTATGAATGAGAATATCCACAGCTCATTTTTGTGGAAGTAGATTCTAACTTTGTATCTAATACTTTGCAAATTTGCAGATATCTGCTTTGTATCCATTGGCATCTGCATCCATGGATGCAGATATCCATGGTTCATTTTTCCAGATGCAGATGCAGATACAAATTTTGTGTCCATGCAAAGATCTATTTAATAGGCCAAACCTCTGGGAGAGCATCCAACTCAACAACTAGAAGCACCAACTGTGATTCTACTGGGACACTGACCCAGCCAAAGGTGAAACTCTCCATGCTATCTACATTGTAGCCTAAAGCTATGACAAAAAGCCACTGTTGAAAAAGAGTGTCTAGATTGCATGATGCAGATTGAAAAATCAATCCGCTTTTTCGAAAAAGAGCATCCAGACTGCTGGGCACTCTTCCGGAAAAAAAAAAAAGGCACCCGAAAGTGCTTCTTGCAGGGCCTGGGGCAGCCTTTATTTCCAGCTGCTGCTGCATGCCCTTTGCAGAGATGTGTGCTTAAAGGGATTCTCCTGGACAGCCATTGCTCTGCTCCTGCTTCTGGCTTGCCTACCTCCTAGAGGGAAAGCAAAGCTACCGCAGTTCTTGCTCTGGTTGCCCTGCTTCCTTGGACACCATAGCAGTTTATTTGCAGGGTTTTTTTTCTGCTTTTCACCGTGTTTTTGGCCATGGAGCCTGAACTGCCCCTGGGCAGGCAATGGCCCCATACTGCCATCCTGCAGCCTCTGCTGCATCTGCATGACTCTGTCATGAATCTCCTGCCCCCCATATGGACCCAGACTGCACTGAGGAGACCCTTCCCCAGGATGCAGGAGCTCTGTCCTTGCCCCCAAACTTTTTTGGAGACAGGCAGATTTGAAGGCACGAGACGAGTTCGGACTGGTAGGACCAGCTCGTCATGCAGCTCTGGGACGATGACCACTGGCTCCGCAACTTCCAGACGCGGAAGGCCATATTCCTGGAACTGTGTGCCTGACTTGCCCCTGCTCGGGAACATCAGGCATCCACCTGCGGCCCACCATTCCCCTGCAGAAGTGGGTCACAATCGCCCTGTGGAAGCTGGCCACCCGCAACAGCTACCATTCTGTAGGACACCAGTTTGGCATGGGGAAGTCTACCATTGGGGCCGTTTTGATGGAGGTAAGTCACTTTCGGGGCACAGGCCCTGCTGAGTGGGGGGGGGTTGAGAAAGGGGGAATGCAAGGAAAGGGCAAGAGGGAGTGGGGGATGGAGTGACACTAGGAGGCCGCTCCTCGGCCACCTCTGCACTGATACGCGAGAGGGAAGCATCCTGACAAGGGGAGGGGTGAGGTGGGGGAGAGGGTTCTCCTCCCAAGCTCTTGGGTAACCTGCCTAACTCCCTGGTTTCTGTCTGTCTATTTGTCTCATGCTGCAGGTGGTGAGGGCCATCAATGCAGAGCTGCTGAACAGACTCATCCGTCTCAGGGACCTGGACAATATCATTGCTGGGTTTGCCGCCCTTTGTTTCCCGAACTGCGTAGGAGCCCTCGATGGGACATACATCCCAATCCACGAGCTTCCCCATTGACCAGCCCAGTTTATAAACAGGCAAGGCTACCATTCCATGGTGCTGCAGGCCCTAGTCAACCATCAGGGACATTTTATGGACATTTGTGTCGGGTGGTCAGGGCGGGCACATGATGCCCACATATTCCACAACTCCTACCTGTACTGCAGTTTGCAGGTAGGCTTTTTTCAAAAAAACCCTATAGTCTAGACACACCCTCTGCATCCACTCACACCTTTTTTTTTTGACAGATCTTTGTCGAAAAAGGCATTATTCCTCATAAAACAAGGTTTACTGCTGTCAACAAAACTACCACGTTCTTTTGATTTACTGTCAACAATGTGGCGGTAGTCTAGATGCAGGTATAGTTTTTTTTGAAAAAAGGCCACTTTTTTCGAAAAAACCCTGCAGTCTAGACACACCCTAAGTGATGCATGGACCAAGATGACTAAAATGTAAGAGGACAACCCCCTTGGATCAATTTCCATTGCAGGTATTCAACTGGAATCAAATATGCTGGAAGCAATATAAGTCCCATGGGGTGCTCTTGCATCAATAAACACAAGGGATTCATGCCACTAAATTATGGCTTGAATGTTAACTGGAATTATATAGCAATCCTCATGCTGTGAAAAAGGGATAATATGGTTGCTATGTAGAATAGGAAGTGAATCCACTTTTTCATTTTTAAGAAATCATGTAGCCTCATTAGAAGCTCTGAATTCTGCCCTCTGAGGGGAAATAAAAGGTTTAGCTGATTGCATCCCTTGGTTTCCTACAAATGACATTTAAGCAGCCACTTGAGTAAAACTCCCAATGGGACCACTCACAAGCTTACCATTTGAAAAAGGTCAGATCTTCTATTCTTGCCTTGAATGGATGATGCTGACCTTAAAAATATTCCACTCTCAATCCCTCTCCCTGTAAGCACATGATGCAGTTGCTAGCCTCCACATTTCCACACTGGATAACCGCTCCACACAATGGTTCTGGCTTCTTGTTTTCTGCTTGTCAGATTTATAAATCACTCACTAACCTGGAAACATGGTAAGGGTATTGGATACCTCAGACATGTGCATATGAGCACCAGGGCTACGTCTACACTGCCAGTTTTGCCAAACGAGTTATGGATTAGCATAGCACCGTGCCTCATTTGCATAATTTATGCACATCTGTTTTCCGGGGGTGGGGGCAGGAAAGTAGTGTGGACGGGGGTTTTTTTGCACAAAAACCCTTGTTTTCCACAAGATCCTTTCTCTGCATAAGGTTCTTGAGGAAAACAGGGGTTTTGAGCAAAAAAAACCCCGGCCACTCTATTTTTTCCACAAAAACCCTTTGCACAAAAATGGCTTGCATAAATTATGCAAATGAGGCACATCAATATTCCATGCTTAGCCTCATTTGCCTATTTCTTATAAAAAACCAGAGCAGTGTAGACATAGCCAGACTGTGGTAAACCCACAACTGGAAACCAGATCTGCTGACTCCTAGCCCTGTGGCTTACCCACAAGCCCATCCCTCTTCCTAATGGTTTTTTCATGTAACCAATCTGCTCTGGTGAGCATTCAGGATCAGCCTTGCAGTCTTCAATACCAAATACTCCTTTTTATTCCCAAACAGCACTGCTAACACAGAGCTAGGGCAAGCAACCGGATGTTGGATACTCGTATTCAGTGTTTCTAATGAACAGCCTAATTCTGCAACACTCTGGCTGCATCTAGATTGGCAAGTTTTTCCGCAAAAGCAGGTGCTTTTGCGGAAAAACTTGCCAGCTGTCTACACTGGCCACTTGAATTTCCACAAGAACACTGACTTCCTATTGTCTGAAATCAGTGCTTCTTGCAGAAATGCTATGCTGCTCCCGTTCGGGCAAAAGCCCTCTTGTGCAAATGTTTTTGCGCAAGCAGGCCAGTGTAGATAATGCAGTATTGTTTTGTGCAAAAAAGCCCCGATTGCGAAAATGGCGATCGGGGCTTTTTTGCGCAAAAGCACGTCTAGATTGGCACAGACGCTTTTCCGCAAAAAGTGCTTTTGCGGAAAAGCATCTGTGCCAATCTAGACGCTCTTTTCCGCAAATGCTTTTAACGGAAAACTTTTCCGTTAAAAGCATTTGCGGAAATTCATGCCAGTCTAGACGTAGCCTCAGTGTAAAGACTGAACGTAGCCTTCTAAAACATAACCCTTGCTATGAGCCATCCTTGGTCAGCAATAGGATTATGCTCAGTGATAAGCATTGACTTAGCTAGTATAGGACTAAGATCCTAAGGCTACGTTTAGACTGCAAGCTCCCTGGGAGGGCCAGTAGACTCTCGGGGGGCTTGAGGCTGGGACATGGGTCCAGATAAGTGTGGCAGTGTGAGCAACACGGTAAGGTGCAGCTCCCAGGGCCCACTTCCTGCCACAAGCCTTGTCCCAGGTGACTGAGGCTTTAAGAGCTGCCTGGAGACAGGAACTATAGAGTTGTGATGAGTGTGGATGAAGTCGCCAGCAGGTCACCTGAGTTATTTCTTGGAGACCTCTTTTTTCAACAGAACTCCCTCTTCCACATCCACACACGCTTTTTTCCGAAAAAGGTTTTTCAGAAAAGGAGTTCTTCCTTGTAGAAAAAGGCTTACCCATCATTGGAAAAACAATTCTTTTTTGTCAAAAGAACGCAATTGCAGTATGGATGCAAATATTGTTTTTCCTGAATAACGCACATTATTCTGGAAAAACATTACAGTGTAGACATGCCCTAAATTCTGTTTGGTGGAGTCCCTGAGACACAGTAAACATGGATTCCCACGATATCATTTTAATCATTTTTCAGAGCAAAACTTTGACTGTCTTTCTTGCATCATAGCTGGAATGGACGAATTGTGAATGGTTTTCAGATAAATTGACTAGTGATTGCAACTATCACTATACTATCAATGGCTTTCCCACACACAGACTTGCCCCAAACTGGGTCCCCATATGCAGCCATGCAAAGCACATCCATTGTCATTGACATGGAAGGGTTTGCCTTGTGCAAAATAAATTTTGGGTGTGAATGAACCTGTAAATGATTGGAAAACTCATCTGAAACCAAAAACTGCCTAAAATTCTCTTGAAAGGTTTGCCATTAATTTAGGTTTGCTTACAAGTTTGCAACAAAGCCTGCTAAGTCTCACATGGTTTGGGGTTTCATGACAAAACTTTCACATTGCTCTAGCAGGAATCAGCATGTCACAGAAAAGTGCAAATTGCTTATTCCAGCATTCAAATGATGGTTCCACAGTGCAGTTCTTTTAAGACCTGGCCCAGCAGCTGTTCAAGTCTATGGAAGCTTATCTGCTGACTACCAGATCATCTCCTGAATGTGGAACCTCTATGTTACTTTTTCTTGCATAGTGTCCAGTATATGCCACCCTCGAGGAACTATGAGGAAGTAAACTAACTGCAGTGACTTCAATTTTTGTAGCAACAAGGCTTGATGGATTGAAAGCACAGAATGAGAAACAGATTTTTCTAACATATAATCTAAGAGTGAAAAGATAGAGCCCCAAACTCTAGAGAGGACAGAGTATATCAGATAAAAAACACAGGGAAGAACCTTTCTCAGACAAAAAGGTAAGGTAGATGGCACATTAAATCAGTCCCATTGCTGTCATCCAGTACTAAATATTATCTTGAAGTCCATATGGGTACGTCTACACTACAGCGCTAGTTCGAACTAACTTAGTTCGAATTAGTTAATTCGAACTAAGCTAGTTCGAACTAACGCATCTAGAACTAAAAACTAGTTCGAACTAGCGTTTTGCTAGTTCGAACTAGTAAGTCCACATTGAGTGGACTCTGAACAGGGCTTAAGGATGGCCGGAAGCAGTGCCGGCAGGGCATAAAAGGAGGACTTAGAGCATGGAGATGCTGTCTCAGGCTAGCCGAGGGCTGCGCTTAAAGGGTCCCGACCCCCACCCCGGACACACAGTTCTAAGGGGTGCCCCGCTTGCAAAGAAGTTCTGGCTTGGAGTGCCCTGAGTGCCCACACTGGGCACATCACACCACTCGGCCATCAGCCCGGCTGCACTTGCCACAGGCTGCCATCTGCGGAGAGGGAGTAATTGGGGGGCTGCAGGAGAGCTTCCACCCCCAGAAGCCCGCAGAGCCAGCCCAGTCCTCCCCATCGGGGGCTCGTACCCCATTCCTCCCTCACCTCCTTCCACTTACCCTTCCTTAGCCCCCCTTCTTATTGATGTACAAAATAAAGATAACGTTTCTTCCAACATTGACTCTGTCTTTATTGAAAAAAAACTGGGGGAGACTGGGAAAAGGAGGTGGGAGAGGGGAAGAGAAAGGCTGGGAGAGGGGAGGGCAACTAACATGATCAGGGGTTGGGAACAGGTCCCATATGAAGAGAGGCTACAGAGACTGGGACTTCTCAGCTTAGAAAAGAGGAGACGGAGGGGGGACAGGATAGAGGTCTCTAAAAGCAAGGGTTGGGTGGAGAGGGTGCATTCAGAAAAGTTGTTTATGAGTTCCCATAAAGAAGAACTAGAGGACACCAAAGGAAAGGAATGGGTAGCAGGCTTGAAACTAGTAAGAGAAAGTTGTTGTTCTTGACAAAGCAAATAGTTAACCTGTGGAACTCCTTGCTGCAGGAGGCTGTGAAGGCTACAACTAGAACAGAGTTTAAAGGGAAGTGAGATCAAGTCATGGAGGTTGGGTCCATGGAGTCCTATTAGCCAGAGGGTAGGAGTGGTGTCCCTGCCCAAAGTTTGTGGAAGGCTGGAGAGGGATGGCACGAGACAAATGGCTTGGTCATTGTCTTCGGTCCATCCCCTCCAGGGTCCCTAGGGTTGGCCGCTGTTGGCAGACAGGCTACTGGGCTAGATGGACCTTTGGTCTGACCCAGTACGGCCATTGTAAGCTCAGGGCTCAGGGTCGGGGGTCTCAGTGGACCCCCTTGATTTTCATGCACACCTGGTCCTGGGTGGCCAGGCTGGCAGCTCTCCTGCCCTAGACGGCCACTTTCCTGTGCCTAGTGAGGAGATCGTGGACGAGGTCCACGATGTCCGCACTAGCCCAGGAAGGTGCCCGCCTCTTGCGGTCCAGGGCAAGCTCCCGGGAGCCACCAGCCTGGTCCCGGCAAGAGGGGGTGGGCTGGGGGGCATCGGGTGGGTGGCTCTGTGCCGTGCCAGGTGCAGGGTCTGCTAGCTGGGTGCTGGCAGGCTTGCACCTGGCACGGGCACCGTAGCCAGCCCGTGCCCCTTTAAGGGGTCCGGGGCCGGGAGGGGGGCATAGAGTTTCCCTGGTGTTGGCCAGAGTGGCCACCAGGGAAACCTGGGGAGGGCTAGCCTCCCACTAGTTCGAACTAAAGGGCTACACAGCCCTTAGTTCGAACTAGCTAGTTCGAACTAGGCGTTAGTCCTCGTAAAATGAGGTTTTCCTAGTTCGAACTAAGCGCTCCGCTAGTTCGATTCAAATTCGAACTAGCGGAGCGCTAGTGTAGCGCCTATTAAAGTTAGTTCGAACTAACGTCCGTTAGTTCGAACTAACTTTGTAGTGTAGACATACCCTGTCTGATAGATACTATGCAAATTAAGAAAAAGAGGAATAACTAGAGAGGCTGACTAGGAGACAGGTCTCTCAAGTTCCTGGCCCTGACAGTGACTTGGGCAATATTGGGCAAGGAGTTAAGATCTCTCCATCCACTTGTAAAATGGGTCTTGTGAAGAGATTTGTTACTGCTTTATAGTTAAGGTTTCATTCTGACATAGACTTAAAATAATGTAAAAATCCTTTATTTTCCCCCTCTTTCATACACACGAGCATGCATGCACAATCTTCTGCTGAAGTTAAAAAAGATTCATTAATCCAAAGCAACATACTGCCCATTTTGAGTCCTTATTTTCACACAAATCTTCTTTTGGTGTAAATCAAGCTGCTGCTGCTTAGATATGTTGTGATTTGGTAAAGCATTTGGAGAAACTTGTCTGAAAAGTGCTATAAATGTACTAATGATTATTATTGTTGAACATAGAATCATAGAATCATAGGGATGGAAGGGACCTCAGGAGGTCACTGAGTCCAGCCTCCTAAAGCAGGACCAACCCTAACTACATCATCCCAGCCATGACTTTGTCAAGCCGAGACTTAAAAACCTCTAGGGATGGAGATTCCACCCCCATCCTAGGTAACCCATTCCAGTGCTTCACCACCCTGCTAGTGAAATAGTTTTTCCTAATATCCATCCTAGACCTCCCCCACTATAACTTGAGACCATTGCTCATTACTGAGAACAGCTTCTTTCCATCATTTTTGGAACCTCCCTTCAGGAAGCTGAAGGCTGCTATCCAATCCCCCTTCACTCTTCTGCAGACTAAATAAATCCAAATCCCTCAGTCTTTCCTCATAGGTAGTGTGCTCCAGCTCCCTAATCATTTTGGTTGCCCTCCTCTGGACCCTTTCTATGCATTCACATCCTTTCTATAATGGGGGAGGGGGCCAGAACTGGACACAATACTCCAGATGTGGCCTCACCAGAGCCGAATAAAGGGGAATGAATCACTGCTCTAGATATGTTGGCAATGCTCCTCCTAATGCAACCTAATATTCCATTCGCCTTTTTGGCTACAAGGGTGCACTGTTGACTAATATCCAGCTTCTCATCCACTGTAATCCCCTGGTCCTTTTCTGCAGAACTCTTACTTAGCCATTCGGTCCCCAGCCTGTAACAATGCTTGGGATTCTTCTGTCCCAAGTGCAGGACTCTACACTTGTCTTTGTTGAACCTCATCAGATTTCTTTTGGCCCAATCCTCTAATCTATCTAGGTCACTCTGGACCCTATCCCTGACCTCCAGGGTATTTACCTCTCTTCCTAGTTTAGTGTCATCTGCAAACTTGCTGAGGGTCCAATCCATCCCCTCATCCAGGTCATTAATAAAGATGTTGAACAAAACCGGTCCTAGAAGCAAACCTTGGGGCACTCTGCTAAAGACTGCCAACCTGACATCGATCTGTTAATCACTACAAGTTGGGCCCGACAGCCTAGCTAGCTTTCTATCCATCTTACAGTCCAATTATCCAATCCTTACTCCCTTAACTTGCTGGCAATAATATTGTAGGAGACCATATCAAAAGTTTTGCTAAAGTCAAGGTATATCACATTCATCGACTTCTATGATGAGATAACTTTCCCAGAGCCAGTTATCTCATCAGAGAAGCTAATCAGATTGGTCAGGCATGACTTGCCCTTGGTGAATCCATGTTGACTATTCCTGATCACTTTCCCCTCTTCCAAGTGCTTCAAAATGAGGATCCCCTCTATGATTTTTTATGGGGACTGAGGTAAGGCTGAGGTAACATAGTGTGCACAATATATGCAGAAATACAAAGAGCCAAATGTAGGCCGAGGCTGACCAGAGTTAATATCTGAAATATTATCCACAATAATCTTCACTGGGATTTGAAAAAAAGTACCCCCATTTACTAGTCAAGAACCATCTATTCTCAGTAGCATTTGTACCCATTAAAACCCCTAGCGACTTGGGTGTGATTTGCCCCAACTTTTAATGAAGTTGGGAGCCCAACAACAACACATTCCCTCCTTCTCAGATAGGAATATTGATTTAAGATGGAATTTGGTCAGAGTTAGAATTTGGAATAGTACCTTTTTAGCTCCTTGTTATTTTAGTGGCTGGAAGTGTTTTAACCAGCTAATCTGAAGTAGCTACTGGAAAGTTCCCTTACTGTAGGCAGATTGTGTTCCTAGAATTTGAGGGATGGAAGTGTGAGAAAAATAATCCTGAAAGGTAAGAGATTTTTTTAATATTAATTTGGGTTTTCTTTATTTTGATAAGGGAGCAGTCCCTTCAATATAATTAGCATGCAGCAACCACGGTAAAACCACAGTGAGTAAATTAACTCTGTAGACGGAAACTAAAAACTTCAGCAAGATTGGTTTCAGCTACTAGGAAAGAATGAGCCAATCTTGTACACGTTGCAGGAGGGGCAGGGGAGAAAAAGAACTGAGACTATATTGATAATGACAAGTGAAAACAGAAATATCACAGTGCAGGGAGGGTGGATTCATTCTAGTCCCAACAGCCTGTCACTGCTTCTATTCATGCTTGATGAGAGTCTTTTTCTTGTTCTTTGTTAGAAAAAGCCAGGCAATAACGCAAAGAGGTTTCTATCCTCCCCCTCGGTGCTCTGAAGGAGAGAATATAAGTCACCTAAGAGAGTGAAGAGAGAGAGAAAAAAAATGTGGGGAACCCCCAGGGCCCTGGCTTACCTGGATCTGACCTCCCGAGGCTCAGGGTTCTTCCACCCAACATTGGAGAACCTGCAATCACACTCCAGACCACAGGCTATCCCACTGTGGGGCTAGAGCACACATAATCTACTAGCCTGGGGGCCCCTAGGCTCTGGTATGTGAGGCGAATGTGGGGAGTGTCTTTCTCCTTCTCAGGAGCCACATCAATGAGGAGTTCGCTTTGTTTTGTTTTGTTTTGCTTTGCTTCTCACTTTTGTGTGGCCCCCAATTGATTTTTTCTGTGGGTCAGTGGCCCCTGATCCAAAAATGTTCCCAATCCCATAGCCAGAGGCATATCCCTCATGTGAGGATTGACTAGGCATATGCAACCAGTAGTGTCATCTTGTTACACTGTTCTTAAATGTTCCAGCTAGGAACATGGCTCCACTGCTTCACTCCTGAGACTGCACAATATTTAACAAGATTCAAAGTAAATCTTGGGAGTTCTAGGGAGAGGGTTGGGGTTTTTTGGCAGGGCTATTTTTGGAGGCAGGAATACACCCAACTGCAAACTATGACATAAGCCTCATGTCAAAGAATACCCACTAACCATGTCAAAATGATTTAGAATACCTATAAATATATCCTCAACAGTTTTTACTCGTTTCAGGGGAGGGGTGTCATTCACTTTCCTCTGAGTAATCGGACTAAGTGATGGGGCTTTAGGTGCAATAATAGGCTGTATGCAAGGAAGTGAATATTATTTAATCCATACTGTGATAATCTGAATGCGCCACAGCTCAGAATCATAAACAGTGAGGAAAGAAGTCTTAAAAACACGTTCTAAAACTCTGTGCATTTGGGGTTTGACTAATCTCGGGGGTAACAAGGAAGGAACTTGAATTCCAGTAACAGTGAATATAAATCTTTACATGTTAAAGTAGAAGCCAAATAATATTGTTTAGCATTCAAGGAGAGTCAGGGGAAAGAATGGAAGTTTGATTTTCATTTCTCATGGAGGATAGATGGCTACTGCAAGCCATCTACATACAAAATAGCAAACAGGAGTAGGGAGAAAGCAACAGTGATTATGCACAACAGTAATTTAAAAAATATTGTTTAGTTTTGCACTGAGATGCTATAATTAAGGAAAGAAACCGAGTCTTACCAGTGTCCATGTGGAGCAAGGAGACTGGACTATCTGAGCTCATTACATTTCCAGCAAGCCAAAGGGACTTTCTCCTGCTCTCTGTGAATGAGCATCCTGCCACGTTGGAATCCCAGCCCCGAGTGACAAGACCCTTCTGCTGCATGGTGGGAGGGGGAAGAGAGAGAGAGAGAGAGAGAGAGAGAGAGAGAAGGCTCTGCTCCTATCCCAGCATCTTACTCAGGCTAAATCTACACTACACACATTTCAGAATAAGCTATTCTGGAAGAAATAATCTGAAATAGTTTATTTCAAAATAGCATGTCTACACTACAAAGGCTCATCAAAATAGCACTGAGCTATTTCAAAATAGAGCATCCACACTGATTGGATGCTGAATTGTATTTAATGGCACTTCAGGTAGAGCATCAGGACAGCATTCTGCTGGAACGGGGTTTGTAGTAATTAGAGGGCCTGACAATGGAAGCCTGGTGTGAGGCCTAAGGCCTGAACAGCTGTCAGTGCTTTGCTAACATAAAGCAAAGCTAAGCTGTGAGCAAAAGGCAAGTCCTGCTCAAAGAAATTTGGCAAGGACAGGGCTGCTGATATTGCAGAAATACACATACCTAGGAAGATGGTAACAACATCTTGCTGCAGAAACAGCTTGGTACCAGTACACTCCCCACAGATAACAGGGACATACCGACCCAGGTTCAGTACAGGGTCAGGATGACAGCATGATGGACAGTGATGTTTTGATCCAACCACCATAAACAAGGTAATGGATGGCATCTAGGTACATCGGGGGTGTCAACCAAATACGTTTAATACTTCTTGTTACATAAGAAGTGATGTGTAACTTGTTTGTGTCTGTGTATAAAAGTGTATCTCAGAGGGGCTGTCTTGTCTAGCTGAGAGGATAGTGGAAACTCCTGGCCTCTCACTGAGCTGAGTCCATTACCAGGGCGTACATATGTACTAGTGTAAACTGTTGACATCTGGTTTAGACGCCAGGGTGCTAGAGACCATGCATCATTTGACAATAAACCTGGTTCCAGTGCCTTCGCACCTTGTCTGATTTGTGGTTATTGGGGGCTCTCAGAAGTTTGAGGTGTTGGCTACCTACACAGAGCCTGCACAGCATATACACGCAGCCAAATGGTTATCAACACTGAAGGGAGCAGAACAGATGCCAAAGTGCCACACCCGTGGTGGCGCTGACTACAGGGTTCACTCGGGAAGGGGGTGGTGGTGATGGTGGTAAAAGCCCCTTCCCTAGGAGATTTTTCAGTCTCAGCCCCACAGAGCCCTGCTGGGGAATGGAGTACGTGGGGGGTTGCTCCTGGTGCGTGGGTGGAGGAGGTTGTGGATAGAGGAGGTGGTAGGCTCTGGCCACCCTGTGATCCTCTGCTTGTTTCTCTTCTTCTATAGATGGTGAGGGCCATCAACATCATCCTGCTGTGCAGGGTCATTAACCTTGGCGATGTGCACACCATCATTACCAGCTTTGCCGCCATGGGCTTTCCCAGCTGCAGGGAAATCCACATCCCACATCCCTATCCAGGTCCCCAACCACCAGGCGTCTGTGAATCTAAACCAAAAGAGATACTTCTCAATGGTCCTGCAGGCTGTCATGACCACCGTGGCCAGTTCACAGACATATAATTTGGGTGGTCAGGGAATGCACACAACATCTGTGTCTTCTGCAATTCAAGTGTGTTTGAGAAGCTGCTAGCCGGCACTTTTTTCCCCATCTGCACCATCAGGGTTGGGGATGTGGACATGCCCATGTTCACGGTGGGGGACTCAGCCTACCGTTTCTTGCCCTGGCTAATGAAGCTATACACCAGCCTCCTTGACCACTCCAAGGAATGGTTCAACACCAGGCTCAGCAGGGTCCATCTTGTGGAAGAGGGCTCCTTCGGGCATCTCAAGACATGGTTCTGATGCCTCCTCACCTGCTGAATGTTGGGGAGCAGAATACCCCACACATGGTGGCCGCATATTGCGTCTTTCACAATAATTGTGAGCAGAATGGGAAGGCATTCCTGCCAGGGTGGGGGGCTGAGGCTGACCCCATCCGCAGGACCTCTGAGAAGCCATGTATGGCTGCAATTCAGCAGGCCCATCAAGGGATTATGCACATCTGGGAGGCCCTGAGGGATAATTTCTCACAAGGACCCAATGATGTTCTCCCCGGGCTTCCCCATTAGAGGTCTGTGTATTGCACCTCTCTGCCTTTCCTCCAATACCCTTTTTTCCTCCCTACTTCTCCTTCCCCCGTTCCCTTCAGAGACAATAAACACACAGTTTGTTTTGGGGTCAAAGTAACTGGGGAAAGAAAGTGGGAGAGGGAAGAGAAGGAGGGGGAAGAGAACCTTGGAGGTGGGAGGGGGAAGGGGCAGCAGAGTCAGGAGAGGCTAAGGACTGGGGCTGGGAGCGGCGCCTGCCTATGGTGATCGCATTGCCCTGGATGTGGAGGCCTCGGTGTCCATGGGAGGGGGAATTTGGGAGAGAAGCAGGAATGGGAACAGTGGCAGGTACAGGAGCAGGTGCAGGCACATAGTGCAGCCCTGCTCCAGGATCTCCCATCAAGTATCTCACCACAACTGAACGTCTTCCTGCGGTCTAGGGTCTGCTCCAGGGATCGGTGTGTCATAAGGTGCTCCCTCTGGAACTCATCCATGGGTTTCCAGCATCTGCAAGTGCCTCAGGTTCGGGAGACTGCCCAACATGGTGTTGACCACTCCCCTCTCGCAGCTGGTCCAACTGTGGAGAAGAGAAATGGTCAGTCATCCCAGGAGACACTGTGCCTGAAGCCTTACCCTAGTCTCGGATCAGACGAAGACGATGTGCTTGGAGCAAGGCCATGTGCGCTCTAGCCAGTGGGCCTTTGCCTTCAGGAGCCCAGATGTCCCCAGGAAGGAGAAGAACCTCATTATCCCCTCATCCCAGGGACAAGCAAGCATGTGAAGGTGCCAGCCAAACTGGGATCCTGTGGGCAGGAGGGGTATGTAGGGAATATGTGGCACAAACCTGATGTGCCTTCCCTGGCCTCAGACGATGCCTGGGACACATCCTGAGTACAGGATACCTGCTCCAGGGTCAGGAGGGTGACAGTGCTGGCCTCATCTAACTCCTCCTCTTCCTCTTCCTCTTCCTCCTCCTCCTCACCGGC
The DNA here is from genome assembly GCF_049634645.1 of Pelodiscus sinensis. NCBI lineage: Eukaryota > Metazoa > Chordata > Testudines > Trionychidae > Pelodiscus > Pelodiscus sinensis. The sequence goes on along the minus strand of NC_134725.1, from coordinate 21,294,951 downwards.
TCTGTATCCTGGAAGGATGAAGACAGGCATCTCAAGCCATGAATCTACTACTGGGGGGCGGGAGGGGGAGAAGGGACTGCCCTGATCCCATGGATGCAGTGCAGGTCTTCATAGTAAAGATAGACGTGGGGTTCTGTCTGGGAGCGTGAGCTGCCCTCCCTGGCCCTGGCATATGCCTGGCAGAGCTCTTTCACTTTCATCCTCACCTGCTCCTGGGTACGGATCTGCCCCTTGGTGGCCAGCCTGTTGGTCATCTAGTCATATACATTGGTGTTCCAGTGTCTGGTGCAAATATCCTGGAAGTTGGTCTCATCACCCCAAACCTCAATGAAGTTCAGACCTACAAACCTGACCAGAAAGTCACGTATCTCTTGCATCCCTAGGTAGGCTCCTGGGAGATGGGAGACTGCTCCTTGGGAGCAATGGAGGGCTGGTGGGAGCAGCAGAGTCACTCACTGTGGCCCAAAACCAAGCTGATGGAAGCTGCTGGGTGGCTCCGAGCTGTCAGGGCCTGCTGTCTGCCATGGGCCCTTTCCCCTGAGGCTGCAGCTTTAAGGGCTCCAGGGGAAGAGGAACTACAGAGTTTTCCTGAGTGTAGACAGAGCAGCCAGCAGGGCATCATGGGAAGGGCTGGAGGCCACTTATTTCAAAATAACTCCAGATGCCCTGTCTACACAGGCACTCTTTCAAAATAGCTCTTTCAGAAGAGGTATTATTCTTTGCGGAATGAGGTTTACAGAATCTGAAATAAACCGCCCTTTATTTTGAAATTATTTTGAAATAACGGAATTGCTGTGCAGACACTCGCATAATTATTTCAGAATAACGTCCATTGTTCTAAAATAACATTGCTGTGTAGATATATCCTCAGAGAACAAATGCACAGAGGGTTTTCAGTTCATTAGCAAGGAGAAACGCATGCATGACTGAGTGCCTTGGAGAACAAGGAAAATAACTAAAAGAAAAGGAATTATTCAGAGGCAGCAGAAAAAGCTCTGTTTACTCCTGCAGTTTCTCCTGAACTAGTGAACTAGTTTTGCCCGAACATAATCAGGAAAAAATGGCAAATGGACCATTACATTTTAACTTAAAAAAAGAAACAGCTTACTTTAGCATCCCCTTCAATGCTGCCTTTGGGCTGCAGGGTTAATATCACACATAGTTTTCCAGTTTTAAGGGGAGGCCTGCCTTTCAGAGAAGGGAATATTTTATTGAATTCAGCCCAGAGATTTATTTCCAAAGTGGAAGCCACACAAGTTTCCATGTGCTCTCACCCTATCAGAACTATCTGTATCTGACCTATAAATGTTCCCTCTCTCCACAACCAGTGAATGGAATGTCCACTCTTTCCTTCATATGATTTTTTTTTTTCAATTTACTAATTATGACCCCAATCCTGAAATGTGCCTATTGGGAACAGACCTGTGCACACATGCCATGCACCACTGATGCCCACAGAACTTTGTACAGCTACAAATGTCAGTTCTCACACAGCTCCTTGCAGGATCTGGGCCTATTTTATGACAGCTGTTTAATACTGTGTGCTGCTCCAAAAGTTGCCATCTGTAACCTCTCTACACCCAGGAATTTTACAAAGTAGACTCAGGGGCTACGTCTACACTGGCATGATTTACCGAAAATGCTTTTAACGGAAAAGTTTTCTGTTAAAAGCATTTTCGGAAAAGCACGTCTAAATTGGCAGGATGCTTTTCCGACAAAAAAAGCGTCCATGGCCAATCTAGACTCGGTTTTCCGCAAAAAAGCCCCGATCACCATTTTCACGATCGGGGCTTTTTTGCGGAAAACTACTGTGCTGTCTACACTGGCCCTTTTGCGCTGAAGTCTTTCAGAAAAAGACTTTTGCCCGAATGGGAGCAGAATAGTATTTCCAGAAAAGCACTGACAATCTTACATGAGATCGTCAGTGCTTTTCCGTAAATTCAAGCAGCCAGTGTAGACAGCTGGCAAGTTTTTCCGCAAAAGCAGATGATTTTGCGGAAAAACTTGCCAGTCTAGACACAGCCAGGATGAATAACTGATAAGGAAAACCAACATTTTCTAATTAATATAATTGCAATTATTTGTTTTTTCATGCCTGTATAACAGATATTTTCTGAGAGAACAACCCTTCAAAAGTAAAGTCCCATTGAAAAGAGTACAGTGTATGTGTGTCTTTTCTGACAGTCTGCATTGATCTCTGGGAACAAAAGTGGCTCTTGAATCTTGCATGAAAGGATAGAATCAGCTGTTTAAAGTCAGATTTTAAAAAGGCATTTACTGAATGCATTTCCAAGGCTGTCATTTATGGTACCTGGGAACATACTGTAAAATTGTCTAATGTATGGGAAATGAACCCACTGGGAACACATCACCTCAGTCTCTCTTGACAGTGTCTTCTTTTGGGGGTAACACTCTCATTTGCTCATTTTTAGTAACAGTATAGTGACCTGGCCATTATGAGCTTGCTTTTTAGTTTTTATTATATTTCATGACAAATTATGAGATCTTTAAAAGAGGCTAGATAGCAGTGGCTAACCTTTACATGCCAAAGGAAAAAGGATTCAAGAAGTAAACAAGAGACAGCCTCCATCATTGCAACATGCCTCCTGAGAAACCAATTGCTTCCAAATTACCAGAGATAACTAAATCTGTGAAGTACAACAATGCAAGACAAGAGACAACTTTCCTGGAAGCTTTTGATGCAAAACTCCCCAATTTATGCTGAAAGGAAGATTTCATCCCACTCACTTGCATGACTAGGTTTTCCAGAGAAGACTTTTGTTTAAATAAGGCTAAGAGATGTCTTGAGGCTTGTATCAGATGCTTTGTACACAGGGCTAGATAGAGGCTTTTGTAATGCAAAGGCAGAGTGGTGTGATCTTTATCTCTTGCATAATTACCTATTAACGGGTTTAGGGAACTCTGAGGTGACTCTTGATATGGAACTTAATAGAAAGCCAGTGAGGCATTTTGGCACCAAAAGCAATGGAGGTTCCATCTATTTTCTTTGCACATCCCCTTTTATTCCTGCCAATGCCACTGAAGTTGCTGTGGAAACTTGTCAATCTGTCCCAAACCTGGTGCAGCATCTTTTGGAAAAAACCTGGGGCTGACAATATGCCCAGAGGTAAATGAGGGTATGTCTACACTACCCCGCTAGTTCGAACTAGCGGGGTAATGTATGCATACCGAACTTGCTAATGAAACCCGGGATTTGAATTTCCCGGGCTTCATTAGCATAAAGCCGGCTCCGCCATTTTTAAAAGCCGGCTAGTGCGAACCCCGTGCCGCGCGGCGTACAGATAGTTCGGAATAACTACGTAGTTCGAACTATCTAGCCCGTGCCGCGTGTAGCCGCGTGGCACGGGGTTCGCACTAGCCGGCTTTTAAAAATGGCGGAGCCGGCTTTATGCTAATGAAGCCCGGGAAATTCAAATCCCGGGCTTCATTAGCAAGTTCGGTATGCATACATTACCCCGCTAGTTCGAACTAGCGGGGTAGTGTAGACATACCCTGATAGTTTCAGTACAACTTCTTCAGTGTTATTTTGAACAACTCATGGGATTTTCCCTGCGCTTGTTTTTGTTACTGTGATAGAAAGTGGAAAAAAGAAATAGAAAAATAAATGTGTATCTAAAATAAACTGTAACTGCAAAGCCTTGAAAATGAAAGGGAAAGTACTTTCAATTAGGTTGCTTTGCTGACAAAATTCAAAGAATCCCCTTTCAGGGAAAACTGACTGTTTTAAAGGTTTCTAACTCATTTTTCATACACTCACTTCTAAATTGGCCATAAGTTAGTCGTTGTAGATGATTCTGTGTTAAAAGGATAGACTCATTCCTTTAAGCTTAGAGGTTTTTCACAGCTTCAGCATTATCCTTATTCAGCTAATCAGGAAAAATAATATGTTTGGACTTTATCCTACATTTCTAAATACACTGCAAAGGTTCTCCACCAACTTACTAAAACTGCTTGAGCAAGATCTGCTTTGGTGTGTACAATGCAAAGACTTTGTTCTCTGTGGCACACAGCAGAAGCTATGTCATACTCATAGTACTGTCAAAGTGACCTTTTTCGGTTTGGGGGGTAAGCAAAATAAGTTTTCAGTTGTCTAAGTTTTCTTCTCCAATACATATTTTTAGAATTAAGAAACAGGCTGAATATAAGGGAGAAAATAGAACTTTGGAGCCATCCCTAATAAAATATTAATCAGATTTCCATAATTTTTAAATTCAGTGTTGATAGACCTATTTTTCCTGCAAGCATATATAAAACACTTATACATATCTGTGTGTAAAGTAAGAAAACAATTCTGTTTCACAGTGAGGCTTTGTCTACACTGCAGGGTTTTTGTTCAAGAAGCTTTTTGTGGAAGAGATCCTCCTCAAAAACGTCTTGCACAAAAGCGTGTCCACACCTCAAAAGCACATCACAAAAGCAATGTGCTTTTGCACAACAGAGCATCCAGACTACATGGACGTTTTTGCACAAGAAAGCTCTAATTGCCATTAACAGAATGATCATCAGAGAACCTGTGCTTTTTCTGATAGGCTCTTTTTGCACAAGGAAATCCACGCATGCCTTTTTGTGCAAGAGCAGTAGAGCAAAAAGGAGTTATTCCTTGTGGGGAGAGGAATAATTCTGGCAGCAAAAGCCCTCTGTCCTGTTGATTTACTGGGGGGGGGGGGTTGTTTGTTTGTTTTTTGCACAAAAACGTGCTTGAGATGTGGATGCTTCACCAGTTTTTGTAGACACAGTCTCAGAGATAAGTGTTATATGAGCATTTATGGTACATGTCCTATCAAAAAACAAATCTTGCTTTTTTCTTGGCTATGAAGCTGCAAGAGAAATCCATGGTTAAAGTTGTAATTAGCTTTCTATTACTTAAGACTGCACAAAAATCTGTAAAATAGATTTAGAAATGCATATAAAATATTTATTAAGTTAAAAAACTTTTGGAACATTGTAATCTTCTTACTATATATTTTAGAAATGCGCATCTGTTTGTCTGTCAGTCCACATGTCTGTGAGTCCATTGAAAAACTCCTCTTAAAAGGTAAGAGCTAGGACCAACAAATTGGTATGCAGCTTCCTCTTATCATTTACACCAAGGTTAGGGTTTGGTTATGCCTAGACAATGGAATATGCCCAGAATTCGATTGTTTCTCATAAAATGGAAAAGGAGAGGTCTGGAATGAGGAACAGTTATACTGCAGAATGAACACAAGGGCGGGCAGCAAGGGGACAGAGATGGGGACCAAGACAGCTATATCCTCATTGGGCCTGAAAAGGAGAAAGGTACAGCTATCTACTATATATTTCAAAGAGTTTGTTTGAGGGTCTGCATGTCTGCCTGTCCCCCAATCAGGGGACATACACCCTTCCACCAACTGTGCCTGCTGGAGTGGCAAGGACCATAGACAGGTGTTTCTCAACTGGCCCCAAGCTGCTGTGCAGAGAGAGGGCTGAGGTTGTCCTCTCTCCCAGGGGTAGCCTGCATACTGAGCCCCTCATTCCCAGCCACAGCCCAGAGCAATGATTTAATTAAAGAAAACAAAACTTATTTTTGTTAACAACCCCGCCAACACTAGATAAATCTTCTAGCTGTAAATAAACAAATATGTGAAAGCCAAAAACCAAAAACCAAAACCTTTAAAAGTCTAGACATTCATAATCACCATGACTCTCGCATTTCTCTACATATATCTTACATTCTCTCAACATTCCCTTTACAGAAAGCTACCATTCTGGTGTATTGCTGCCAGATTTCCAATGTAAAACCCACAAATATAGTTGCAAATATAGAACTACACAGTGACACTCATCCATCACGTACAGGTCTCAGACCCAGATAAAATCATGCTCCACTTCAACAGCCCATATCACAACAGCAAGTGTCATTCAACATCTCCTGTCATCCTTCATATGCATATTAAGAAGAACATTATATCAAATCTACTGTTATTATGTGTCATAATATTGGTATTATGGTAGCATCTACAAGCCATAGCTCAGCCAAGCCCCATATTCTAGAATCTAGATGCTATACATAAATACAGGCAACAATTCATCCAGCATAAGTACCTTGCTTAATCAGAGGCATAATAAAAGTCTCTAAAGAGCTTTAAGTCTTAATTAGTTTAAGGCAAGCCAATCCATTTTGTGTTAAACAGACAAATCAATATATGCATCCTCCAAAATGCATTATAACTCCCTATCATATCAACCTATTTATGCCCTGACATTAACCAGACACTGTACAGTATTGTAAAGGACTTAACATAACAGCTCAGCTCTTCCAGACAAAAGGACTATCTTTTTATTTTGTGTCTGCATTGCAACAAAGGCCTTTCATAACTAACACATGCTGGCCATATACCTGAATCTTCAGATGAATAATCAGATCTTCAGGTGAATAATAGGACTAAGCAATGGTCCTTTAATCTTTTCGATCCATGTGCAGATTTTTTTCTATGTGCAAATATGCACAACTAGCAAAAACAAAAATGTAGCTATGGGAGCTTTGCTAATCACCTAGGTGGCACTTGAATTCCTCCTGAGTAGCCACACAAGTACACAAAACAGGGAATACTGGGGCTAAAGCTTCTGATGGAAATGGAAATATGAAATTCCATATTTTCAAATGTCTGGTTTGTATCCACTTTGACTTTCATTTCATATCTTGTCTTTCAAACATTTGCTTTTTCATCATCTCGTTCTAATTCAGCTATGTTAAAGTTTCTAATGGCTATGTATTTGTAAAACCTCCAGTCGCACTATGAGATGTTTCTTCTCTCATCTGGGAATTTTAGTTTTACCAGGGATTGCTCCCTTAGTGGTGCAATATCATTAAAATGAAGGTCGAGTGAACTTGGGGTCAATAAGTCATGCACGTCCTTTGACTAATGTTTATTCTTGACAAGCAAGCAGCTCACAGATCACTTTTGCAAGTTTAAGGCAGCGTGTAGCCTGCAGAGGCAAAATTAGAATATAAATATGTACTCACTAGAGAAAACAAGGATATTATTGTCATTGTAAAGAAGCAGACTTCTAAACTATACCCCCTCAGCATTAATTCCATTATTATGCAGCAGCAAGCTGACAGTTATACCGCTGAGTAAACTGCAGTTATCTAACCAAATGATCATTTAATGTTCTTTATTTTACTTTTTTTCCAAAGGAAATTGATTTCTTGCTATTTATGTTCAGCGTATTTTACTGTACTGTGATTGTAAACTAGACTGAATACACTTCCATTGACTCACTTGGATGTGTGAAAAATCTCCGAGGGGTAGCCATGTTAGTCTGTAAATATAAAAATAACTAATAGTCTGTGGCACCTTAGAGACCAGTGTTAATGAGGCTACTTAAGTGGGCTGGAGTTGTCCCATACATAGCTTTTGATGTGGAAATACAGATATTAAAGGTGGAAGAAATTGGCCTTCCAATGCACCAACTAGTTAATGTCTTTGTTCAAGCCCAGGGTAAAGGTGTCACATCTGTAGATAAATTCCAGTTCTGCACACTCTCTCTGTATTGGGTAGTGGCATTCCTTTGTAAAAGAACGGCTACTTGTAAAGGGTCCTGGGTCAGCAAGAGGCCACACAGATTCCCTAGAGTGCCCCACCAGAGAGCAATTGCCGTGCCGCAGCTGCCAATAAGTTTGCTCAGCACACGTTGGCTTAGCCATAGGCCAAGCGACAGTTTGTAAGACCCAGCCTGGGGCACAGCCTGGGCTAACAGTTTATAAGGCCCAGTCCTGAGCCAAGGCGAATTGGACAGACAAACGTCTACAAAAAGTGGTTCAACAGTTTAAAGCTTGAGCTGGGTCCCAGTCAGGCAGGGGTCGGGTCTTCTCACTGGCAGAGAGCCAACAAGCACATGGGTTTTGCCCCATAGGGGGGAACCTGCCTCCCAAGCAAATGGGTGGTAGAGGGGACACAGGCCAACTCACTCCCAACTCACTCCCAACCCAGGGCCCTGACAGTGGCAGTGCAGCAGCCATTGAGTCAGCAGGGATCCAGGCCGCAAAATGCCGACTAGGTCTATGGGTCAGCAGGGATCCAAGCCGCCACACGCTGCCCACCCAACCTCCATCTCTTCAGCCGCCCCGGGGTCGGCTGTCCCTTCCTACGTCTCTCTGGGGGCCTACCAGGCTCAGCCACTGGGGGCCTGTCTGGGGGCCTACCAGGCTCAGTCCAGTCATTGGGGTCTGGCGGGGGTCCCAGAGGTCTTGGCATGTCTTCAAGCTGTGGTAGGGGTCTCAGCAGCCCAGGCCAGGGCCAGGGGCTGGTAGGGGTCCTGGTGGCCCAACCCAGTCTTCCCTTCGGGTCTGGCCCGGCTGAACTCTTTGCTGTGGGAGCTGGGCTGAGCATCTGGCCTGTTCAGTTAGGGTTGCCAGGTGTCCAGTATTGACCCGGACGGTCCAGTATTTTCATCTCCTGTCCGATAAAAAAATTCAGAAAATACCGGACACCTAAAATGTCCAATATTTTCTGATTTTTTTCTCGGCCAGGAGGTGAAAATATCGGGTGCTTACCAGGTTCCGCAGGGGAGCTGTCTGGCCTGGAAAAGGAAGACAAGATGGCAGGCAGCCACCAGCAGCCTGTTAAGGCCAAAAAATCTCAAAGGCATTTCTTAAAGGGGTCACGCTGTTTGGGTTTTTTTTTTTTTTTTTTTGGTTAATAACTCTCAGAGTCCTTTTTTCTCCCTCAACAACTTTGGTCTCCCCTTTTTTTTTTCTCAACAGAATTTTTTGCCCGGTGGTTTTTTTTTTTTTTTTTTTTTTTTTTTTTTTGAGGGGGGAGGTTTCGGTATTTTTGGTTAAACCATCTGGCAACCCTATGTTCAGCTCCCATGTTCTCACAGCTCTCAGCAATTATACTCCTACTCCTGCCCTCCAGCTTCCTGTGGGCGGGGCTAGGTGAGGCAGGTCCCGCCCATCAAGGAGTTTTAAAGAGCTTTTCCTCTTCCAGGTCAGAGGGAGGCCATGTTGCTGTCCCAGACTCATTACATTACTTTTAAATCCGTAAAAGTATTGGATGTGTGGTTTATAAACCTTCTTGTATGTGAAATATGAGATGCTTTTTTACACTGCCAGAGTGATTTTAAGATATAAGATTCATACTTACTTTGTTTACTGAGAAGCTTTCTATAAGTAAAGGTGGATTCTATGTTGAAATCAAGCCTTTACAGGTGTTGAGAGAAATATCACTTATAATGACAGAGTTTGAATGAAAAGGTAAATGAAAAGATAGCTATTTTAGCAAGTATTTGCAGATATTTAAAATCTTTATCTGAGAACAGTTCTTCAATCATGATTTTTTTGCTGAATATGTCACTTGGTTTTCAGGTTTAATGGCTATATTTTCCATTCATTTCTTTAAATCATTTCAAAATTCAGTGATTCTGCAACATGAAAAGTGGAATTGTAAAACCTCACAGTTCTGAACACTTCAGGAATGGAAGTTATTTGTAATTTTGAAATGTTTGTAACTCTGAACAAAACATTGTGGTTGTCCTTTCAAAATCTTGTAAATGATCATTGGCTTAATACAACTTTGAAATTTTACTAGACAGAAGACTTTTTGTTATTTCTGCTGCTGCCTTATTGGCATAATTCTAGTTCCAAATGGGGTGCATGGTTGACTGGTGAGTTTGTAATTCTGGTGGTTTTTAACGGAAGTTCTACTGTTTTGGGAAGCCAGCTCAACAACTGAAGGGTCAACACAGGATGTGCACCAGCCTTGGGATTCTCACACTGAGAATGTTGTGGTGAAGAACTGGCTGAAAAGTGAAAACTGATTTTTGTTATAAAAGCGAGCTCCAGGCAAGGAATGACATCTCAAGCCCCGAGTCCACCACCATGGGTGCGGAAAGGGCTTCCCCATTTCCCAGGATCTGGTGGAGCTCCTAGTAGCAGGGGTAGGAGTGGGGTCCTGGCCCTGGTGGAGCCCTGGCAGACCCTAGCACCACTCTCTGATTCTATATAACAAGAAGCCGTTCCCTTCAGCCTTCCCTCATCTTCTCTGGGGGTCAGGAACACATGGAATTCTAACATCTAAGAGTCAGAGCATCTTCTGAGTAGCAGTTGTGGAGACAGGTGTGGGATGAATGGAGGGCAATGCGAACAGAATCTGACACCAGGGACTGGTCCCAGAATGAACTCAGGTAATTCCAGTTTAGCTCAGGAAATGGGCTCAGGCTGATAGCTTTCCTGGAGCAACAATGCAAAAGATTTTACAGCTGAAATGAATTACAGCAATCGTCACTAAAGCGAAGGAAGGGGGCATAAGCTTATTTTACACTAGCCTTGCAAAACTGTTTCTGCAAATGACAAAGACAAATATTTTTCCAAGAGGTGAGTAAAGCATCATGAGTCGTTATATCATCAGTCTTTGTGGGAAGGAGCAGGCAAGCAGATTTCTGCCTGGGCTGCAGAATTTTCATGACAGTTTTGCAAGATTGAGTTAATCATCAGTGTGACCTGATCTGTGCTGCAGGGCAAGCCCTGGTGTGCTTGCTCCCCAGATCTGACCTGTGCTGCAGCATTTCAGAAGCTAATTCTCTCTTTAGGACATAGATCTAGATTTCCATAGCAGTAGGATTGTAATTTTTACTGATTAAGTGTTCAGCTCTTCCTTCTCTCGACACATTTCATCCTGACTGGCATTGACACATTCTTCTTTGTGTTAAAGAGCAATTCATCTGGGCTCCAAATATTGTCATTTAGATTCCCACATGTGTCCTTTTAATTTATCCTCCCTAAAATGATAACCACATCCAGGAGTACGTTCTTTGTTGGTTACCATCAGCTTCCCAGCATTCTCAAAAGCTATGTCTACACTACATGTTTTGTCAGAAGAGGCAATGCAAATGAAGCACTGATTAGCATTTTCTCATGTTTCATCTGCACAATCTATTCCAATCTGTTTTTGCACAAAGGGTTTTGCCCAGAGAGACATCAGGATCTAGCAGAAAAGAGGTTTTTGCACACAATGGACACGTCCACACTGCATGTTTTTGCACAAAAACCTTTTGCGCAAAAATGGATCAGAATAGATTATGCAAATGAAGTGCAAGAAAATGCTAATCAGCACTTCATTTGCATTGCCTCATCTGACAAAACATGTAGTGTAGACATAGCCAAAGGAAATACAAGAGAAGAGGATAGTTCAGATGAACATGAGCTCTGCATTCACTCTCTTCATGGGTTATTCATGTTTCATAGGCCAGCAGGGCAGCTGTTTTCTTGTCCAAACAGACAGGAAGCCTCACAGTTCAAAGGTTTGAGCCATAGTAGCCTGATTCTCTGTGACTCTGAATTTTCAGATGTGAACAGGAAGTGCAAAGTGGTCTGTAAAACACTATCCATTTGATCTGAAGCCTGATTCAAGCCCGAGGGTATGTCTACACTATCCCCCTAGTTCGAACTAGGGGGGGTAATGTAGTCATACGGAGTTGCAAATGAAGCCTGGGATTTGAATTTCCCGGGCTTCATTTGCATAAAGCCAGCCGGTGCCATTTTTAAATGCTAGGTCGGACCCCGTGCCGCGCGTGGAACGAGGTGTACAGCTAGTTTGGATTAGGAAGACATACCCCTACTGAGCTTTCCATTGATGCCTACTGGCTTTGGATCAGACCTATGGTGAGCATTTGAATTCACTTGGCAATGATGAAGGTCTAGATCAGTGATCATCAACCAGTAGATCAGGATCTACTGGTAGGTCTTGGAGCCTCTCCCAGATGATCCCTCTGGTTTGGCCAGGAAGCTATCAAATGCTGGTGCTTCAGTTGCCCCTCTACCCACTGTCATGCTGCTCCCGCCTTCTGCTTTGGAGCTGCCTTCCTGGGAGCTTCTTGCTTGCTGGGCAGGGTGTGGGATGGAAAAGGGGAGGGATGCTGACTTCAGGGCATCCCTCTTCCCCCCACTTCTGTACCAAATCTCCACACAGAAAGTATGGGATAGGGTGTCACTCTCACTCAATGTGTGTGTCTCCGTCATTCTCACACATACACGCTATTCTTCACTCTCATCTCCTGACCCAACACGTAGGTGGGGGGTAGTTACTTCTTTTACTGCTTGCAAAGTGTGTATTTTTTGGTTGTTGAATGGTCTGTGCATTTCATCATTTTCATCTCTCTCTTAGGGTATGGCTACACTACCCCACTAGTTCGAACTAGCGGTGTAATGTAGGCATACTGCACTTGCAAATGAAGCCCGGGATTTGAATTTCCCGGGCTTCATTTGCATAAGTGGGGAGCCGCCATTTTTAAAACCCCGCTGGTTCGAACCCCGTGCCGAGGAGTAACGGTAGTTCGAACTAAGAAGCCTAGTTCGAACTACCTAGTTCGTGCCCCGTGTAGCCGAGCTGCACGGGGTTCGAACAAGCGGGGTTTTAAAAATGGCAGCTCCCCGCTTATGCAAATGAAGCCCGGGAAATTCAAATCCCGGGCTTCATTTGCAAGTGCAGTATGCCTACATTACCCTCCTAGTTCGAACTAGGAGGGTAGTGTAGACATACCCTTACACTTACATTTAATTCTTTTAGTAGTGAGTTCTAAAATGCCTATCATTCTGTCATGGCTGGAGTAATTATCCTTGTGGTAATTGCTGCTCCTGGAATTGGCTGACATGTCACTGCAGCCCCTGAGAAAGGCAGGGGGTGGGGTGTCTCTACTTGCTGTCCTTGCCTGCAGACACCTCTCCTGCAGCTCCCATTGATCAATAATGGGGAACCATGGTGTAATGGATGGGAGGAGTGCTGGTTAGCACCCAGTGATTAAGAGGTTAATCTCAGGTAGCTGGCAAGAGTGTTGGTGGCAGACACTTAGTAAAAAACTCTTAGTACAGGGTGGGTAAATACTGGTCATGTACCCAGCAATGTCAATAGGAACCTTGGGTGCGTAAGAATACTACAGTCCTGATGAAGGAGATGGTTCCAGTTTGAGGCCATCTATCCAGGGCTTGGATCAAACTGGATCTCGTTCTGAATCATTCCTAATAGGGGATTAAACTTCTGGATAATGAAAATTACTCCTTTTGTCTCTAGTTTTTGTTATCTCTAACCTAGCTGAGGATGTGAACAAGAGGCAGCACTGTACGTGGGTGGCAGGGGGGATGAAGAGACAGCATGGGTTCCCCAACACTGAGCCTTAGGGGCTGGATCCAGGCAAGTGGGAGGCTACAACCAGCCCCCTGGCCTGAGGTTCCCCACCCCGAACTAGTAGATATTCTGCTTTCCAATTAGAAGATGGTGACCATACCCGTCACCATCACTTAAAGGTCTCCATGCAGTCATGGGTAACACCTGCTGTTATAATTCATCACAAACCAAAATGATGGGGAAAGAGTGTCTTTGTTCAAAAAGTGGCCTTAAGCCTTCCACCATGCTCTTAGAAAACATCCTCACTGCAGACATCTCAACTACATTTTCATATTTTAAACATATTCTCAGGCAACAATAAATTATGATCTTAAGCACATTATTAAAAACAAACACGCTCACTATATGCAACACAAACAGGATGATGGGTTAACTATATGCCTCTAAACCACACTGCTGTGGAGAACATCACACACCTTTCCACTCTGGAGGGGAAACCTGACAAAATATTCCCCTGTGAACCACTGCAAATGTATTTACACCAGAGTCAGTTCATCACCACAGTGAAGCTAAAGTTATCACAAACCTATAATAAATGGTCTTACGGTGTTCCTGGTCAATATAGATATCTGATCATTTCTAGGTACATCATATAAGGGAGTGGGAGAATTCTCTTTTCACAACTGCCAAAATTTCACATCTACAATCCAATTCCCATTTTATTAGCTCCATTCAATGTGTGTTTGTACCAAGTTCAGATGCTTACCATACTATAATGCAGATGGCATAGACATCGAGGGCCTGATTCTTCATTGCCTTAGAGCTATATCTAGAGCTAGAGCTATATTTATCTAATCTACTTATCTACCTATCTAACATCTATCTAGGCTTTTCATCTCAGGCTTTAGGGACTCTCTGTAATTACATAGCCTGGGCAAATGAGCCATGTTTAGTAAAATATGATTCAAGCATAATTATAAACATCATTCAAGTTGCTTTCCAGTTCCCCTTCCAGGAATCTGTCCCCACAAGGCAGTGGTCTGTACATTATTCCCCTTACTAGCACCTGCAATTGTGCAATAGTTCTGTTTCTGTCAGACTAATGGCATGGAGGATTACACACACATGCCTATTTATGACTTGCTGCTTGGAAATATAGTATCAAGTGTCTTGCTGAGTTGTATTGAGTCTGTGGTGGCATCCAGTACTCAGTACAGAATCATTATTCCAGTCTTTAATCCTCCTTATGCCAGTTCTGTGGAGCAGAAGCAGGACAGGCTTATTGTCTGGCCATTTGGGCATGCAAACCACCTGCATTCAGGCAGTGAGCTTGAAAATTCATATGAGCTGTGTGTTTTAAACTTGAAAGTTACATCACTGACCACAGACAGAGCCCATGGCTCAGTATTGCCTATCTAACAAAACCTGAGCTACACAAAAAAGTGTTCAACAAAACTTGATTCAGGTGCATTGATTTTACAGTTGGATGTGATGCTCTCATCATTTTGTTTGTAACACTGGAAATCACATGGATTTTCTGGTTTGCTTAGGCTACTTTTTCTCCCTCCCTTTTCTTTAGCAAAATGACAATATTAAAAAGGTAAAGCATATTATCACTAAAATAAATAAATCCTATTCGGTAACTGCACAGCGGTATTACATAAAACCACAATAATTAATGGCAACTCTGCCTTCCACTCAGTAAAGCAGAATCATTTAACTGTGTCATTGACTCTATAATGTGACCATCCAATGGAGATTCTCCTTCATTTCAAATACCCTCTTCTGATGCTTTCAAAGCAAAAGGATGAGAGTTTAGTTCCGATTTTTAAGAAAGGGAAAAAAAGCGACCCGGGTAATAATAGGCCTGTTAGTTTGACATCTGTAGTATGTAAGATCCTGGAAAAAATTTTGAAGGAGAAAGTAGTTAGAGACATTGAGGCTAATGGCAATTGGGACAAATTACAACATGGTTTTACAAAAGGTAGATCATGCCAAACCAACCTGATCTCCTTTTTTGAGAAAGTAACAGATTTTTTAGATAAAGGAAATGCAGTAGATCTAATCTACCTCGACTTTAGTAAGGCATTTGATACAGTACCACATGGGGAATTATTGGTTAAATTGGAAAAGATAGGGATTAATATGAAAGTTGAGAGGTGGATAAGCAACTGGTTAAAGGGGAGACTACAGCGGGTCATACTGAAAGGTGAACTGTCAGGTTGGAAGAAGGTTACTAGCGGAGTTCCTCAGGGATCAGTTTTGGGGCCAATTTTATTTAATCTTTTTATTGCTGATCTTGGCACCAAAAGTGGAAGTGTCCTAATAAAATTTGCAGATGACACAAAGTTGGGAGCTATTGCCAATTCAGAAAAGGATCGGGATGTCATACAGGAAGGTCTGGATGATCTTGTAAATTGGAGTGATAGCAATAGGATGAAATTTAATAGTGAGAAGTGTAAGGTTATGCATTTAGGGATTAATAACAAGCATTTTAGTTATAAGCTGGGGACACATCAGTTGGAAGTAATGGAGGAGGAGAAGGACCTCGGAGTCCTGGTTGATTATAGAATGACTATGAGCCGCCATTGTGACATGGCCGTGAAAAAGGCTAATACGATCTTGGGATGTATTAGGTGAGGTATTTCCAGTAGGCATAAGGAGGTGTTAGTGCCATTATACAAGGCATTAGTGAGACCCCATTTGGAATACTATGTGCAGTTCTGGTCTCCCATGTTTAAGAAGAATGAATTCAAACTGGAACAGGTACAAAGAAGGGCCACTAGGATGATCCGAGGAATGGAAAACCTGTCTTATGAAAGGAGACTCAAGGAGCTTGGCTTGTTTACTTTAACCAAAAGAAGGTTGAGGGGGGACATGATTGCACTTTTTAAATATATTAGAGGGATAAATACCAGGGAGGGAGAGGAATTATTTAAGTTTAATACCAATGTGGACACAAGAACAAATGGATATAAGCTGGCTAGTAGGAAGTTTAGACGAGATTAGACGAAGGTTTCTAACCATTAGAGGAGTGAAGTTCTGGAACGGCCTTCCAAGGGAAGTAGTGCGGGCAAAAGATCTATCTGTTTTCAAGATTAAACTAGATGGGTTTATGAAGGGGATGGTTTGATGAGATAACAAGATCTTGGTATCTAATTGACCATTCATTATCAGTGGGAAATAGGTCAATGGAGGGATGATAGGAGTTACTATAGAGAACTTTCTGGGTGTCTGGCTGATGAGTCTTGCCCACATGCTCAGGGTTTAGCTGATCGCCATATTTGGGGTCGGGAAGGAATTTTCCTCCAGGGTAGATTGACAGAGGCCCTGGAGGTTTTTCGCCTTCCTCTGTAGCATGGGGTACAGATCACAGCTAGAGGGTTTCTGCATCTTGGGGTCTTCAAAGTATTTGAAGGCTTCAATATCTGAGATATAGGTGAGAGGATTATTCTAGGATGGGTGGGTGAGATTTTGTGGCCTGCACTGTGCAGGGGGTCAGACTAGATGATCATAATGATCCCTTCTGACCCTGGAGTCTATGAGTCTATGAGTCCTTAATGCTGCTGTGAAGTGCTCATTGTTCATGGTAACAACTACATAACCACAGATTTGTTGCAATTCCTTTCCCACTATATTTAATGTTTAAAGCATTTTATTTCCCTCAAGGAGACAATTATGCTTCCTTACCTCAAAAAATGGAGAGAAGGGGCAAATGGGTCTGCAATGTGTAAGACCTTTAATTGACAGGGAAAAAACTGTATGACATTGTAAATAACCTTATATGTAAATGAGCAAATTGTATATAATTATAATATTCTACTCCAATGCCCTGACAAACAGTGGATTTCACCAACCCATTTATAGACACCAGAAAGGTAGATGAGGCTGAAAGGGTACCATTTCAAAACTATATCACCAACTTAGTTAAAACTTGATTTGGAAGCTAAGGCAATTAATCTAGAGCATTAGTCGCTTTGTTGGCATAGAGCAAATTACACTTCCATGGGCACAGCAGTAAAAAGAAAATTGCCCAGTAGCCTCTTGATTAAAAAAGAATGTCTCCGATGACTGAGTAGAAAGAGTGTGGGTGGAAGATACATTTGTCCATATTTGGTATCAATGTTTGAAAGCTCAAGAATATCCATCCTGGATTTTAGGCTGAAGTTTCCAAAAGTGCTCAAACATATTTGGAACCCAACTCCCAATGAATGGTAATGAGATGAGGGGGCCAATTCTTTTAGATCTGAAAATGCTTTCACTTCTGCTGAGATCATCAAGGTGTGCACTGGAAATACATTAAGAGAATGAAAGGATACTCCACTGGTTAGGATATTAGCCTTGGACCAGGGAAGACAGAGTACTAATCCCTTCTTTGCCACAGAACACTCTGCAACCTTATGCAAGTCATTTAATCTCTGTGCCTCAGTTTCCCATCTATGTGATAGGGGTGATGAGGATAATTCTCTTCTGCTAAGAGGAGTTGTAGGAGATTATTTGCCATAAAATAATGTAAGGTGCTGGTGATGAAGTTCAGGTGGGAAATAGCCCACCCCCCGATCAGTATATCATGA
This sequence comes from Pelodiscus sinensis, assembly GCF_049634645.1. NCBI lineage: Eukaryota > Metazoa > Chordata > Testudines > Trionychidae > Pelodiscus > Pelodiscus sinensis. The sequence goes on along the minus strand of NC_134725.1, from coordinate 21,277,271 downwards.
TTCAGAAGAAGCATGGAACATTTATGAATAATATATATTTGGGGCTAATAGGCTTATTTTTAAAGATTTGGCAACTAGCAAATGAAAAAATATAATACACTGGCTGAAAATGTGGCCCAAAGAGTTCATACAATTTAGCTTCTTTTCTAATAACTTGTATCTTGATCTTAATCTTCATGGGGTAGCTGAGTTAGTCTGTACAGGATACATTTTAAAAACAACAAATGATCTGGTAGCACTTTATAAACTAACAAAATATGTAGATGGAATCATGAGCATTTGTGGGCACAGCCCACTTCTTCAGATGACTGGAGGACTATTTGTAGTTTTTTAAATTTATCCTTTATCTTGATTAAAGTTAAACTTCTGCATCAGCATCTACTTCTCAAATCATCTCACTACCTAATCTTGAATCTAACTCAACACTTGTAAAATATAATGTTTTAAATATTGTTTGCACTCATGAAAAAATATTTTTGCCCAGGCATCTATAACATCCATAATAGAATAAAATTATTGATTTGTAAAGCAGTCCTCATATGAACTGTAACCAAAAATGCATTACAATTTAAAAACCCAGTTATAAGGTAAGTAAGGGCAGAGGGATAGAGATATTCAGGACTTGAGACTAGAGAAATAAAGATACATTTTCAGCTGAGACTGGAAATCAGACACAAAGTAGATAAGGCAGAAAATTGCCGGGAGGCTGCTCCAGATAGTAGGAGCTGCTGAGGAATAAGAAAAGGTGCTCACATCAGCAGTAAGAAGGCTTGATGCAGAGCTAGACAAGCACAGTGAGTGCAGATGGTAGTCAGGAGAGATACAGTTAAGGAGGCTGACTGGAGCAAATCTATCTATTTTGCTTTGTCTTAATTAATGACTTTGAAAGAGCTTCAAAGGCTGGCTTATCAGATAAGAATTGGTGAGATACCATGGGCTAGGACTCTGAGATCACAATCTTGACAGCATAAGAAAGATCTGGGGAGACAACAGGGAAAAGACTGGGCCAACTTTAATGTGTATATGTGAGTGTCAAAGTGCATATATGTAAACTATACAGCAATGCTCCTTTGGGATAGAGTCAGCTCAAAGGTGCAATTTAAAGTGTATGTTTAACAGCATCATGAAGATTCTCTTGACTCAGAAGGGTGAAGCCTAAACTGTAATGCATAGCGTTCTCCCATCAATCAATGGGCGGGTGAGGTGGGAGCACAAGGGATGCAGCGCGGTGTCCCCACATCATGCTCGGCCTGGATAGTGTCCAACTATCCGTGCACATGCAAGCACATACAGTCCTGGGGTACATCTCTTCCCGGGGGAACACATAGGCTACTGCTCACAGCCTGGGTAGGGCCCCACACATGTCCAACCCCAGGAAGGGCAGTCCTCCTCCTGCCAGGCACTGCGGGAAGCAGGCTGGGCACAAGGGCATACACACAACATCACACAGACCAACAAGTGTCACACATACCTGCAAGTGAGCCCGGTTCAGGTGCACATTATATTGTTCCCTGCTAGCGTCCAGGTGGCCAGTTGTCACATTACCGAATTGGAGGGAAGCAGCCAGATCGCTGCTGCACCCCTAGGTGGGGGTGTTGGCCCCAGAAATTGGTATAAAAGGGAGCCATGTGGGGTATTGAATGGGAGCTTATCGTTTGTTGATCTTATGTAAGCTATTTATGTGAGTATATAATGTCTATGTGTGTAGGTAGGAATCTGTAATCTGTATGGAAGCTGAATATTTCTCTGAATGTGGTTAAGCATTGCTATGGACAGGCTGAGTAGCGAAGCCCTGTGGAACAATGGCTCTCAATGGGCTATGGACACACCCAAAGAATGGGGTTTGTCACCTGAGAGCAGCCAGCAGGGAACATAGAGATTGGCCTCTGACCAGGTGACTTGCTGCATACAAGAAGAGGCCAGGAAGGAGGTATAAGGAGGCCATGTGGTCGATGCCATTTTGTTCTCACCTCAGCACTTCATCCCAGAGGCAGCACTGCAAGGATCGAAGAGCCTGGAAGAACTGTGAACCCATCCTGATGATAGGATGTGCAACAAGAACTTTTAAACCAGCAGCTGTACATCTCTGCTAGAGCCTGCATCGAGGACTGGGAGATTCGGTGAATGTAACGTACTATTCTTTAACAACCTTACTCTCATGCTTTTCTTTATTGTAATAATAAACCTTTAGATATAGATTCTAAAGGATTGGCCCAGTGTGATTTGTGGGTAAGGTCCAGAGGGTAAATTGACCAGGGATCTGTGGCTGGTTTCTTGGAACCGGACAGAACTTGTTCGGGGTAGGTGGGATTGGGTGCTAGGACCCCCCCACCTGTGTATAGGCCCGGGGCCATCTGAGGCACGGATATTGCTGGCGTGTCGGAGGGGTTTTGCTCGGGAGGCTTCAGGCAGGTTGCTGAAGTGTTCTGAGGGACTGGTTTGTGGCCTGTTTGGAGAGGTCACCAGTCTGGGGGCTGTAAGGAGCCCCGGATTTGAGCAATTCGCCCAGAGCGGACGCCCTCAGCTGTGCCCAGATACGGCCCGGTCCGTCACACCAGTGTAGGGCTTCATGAGCCACAGCATTGGGTGCAGGCTGCATAAGCCATGATGCACATCGGCATCTGCACGTCGACGACCTCAAAGTTCCACTGCAGGAAGAATGGCCCAGCCTGCAGCCTGTGGTTCAGGTAGGTGTTCCTGAAAATGCAGGATTCGTGCCCAGTCCGACCACCCAACACAAATGTCCGTAAACTGCCCCCAGTGGTTGACCAGAACCTGTAGCACCATCGAGAAGTAGCCCTTTCTGCTTATGTACTGGGCTGCTCGATGGGGCGGTGCGCGGATCAGGATGTGAGTCCCATTGAGCGCTCCGCCACAGTTCAGGAATCCTAGCCCACCAAGGCCAGCCACGATGGTGTCCAGGTCTCCAAGGCAGATAATCCTGTGCAGCAGCTCCGAGTTGATGGCCCTCACCACCTGCAGAAAGAGACAAAAAAAACACACAACACAGGAAATTATAGGGGGTGCTTAAGCCCTTGGGAGGTGCCCGTCTCCTTCCCCCCCAAGACTCCAGGAGACCCCCCTCAGGTGGTCCCCCCAGCAGCAGGGCAGGGTAAGCCTAGGAGCCCCTCACTCCCACACCATCCCTACTCCCTCTGCCCTTTCCTTACAGTCTCTCTTTTCCAGCCTCGCCCCCCCCCCCCCCCCGTATGGACTGTCCTCCGAGAGTGACTTACCTCTATCAAGATGGCCCCAACAGTAGACCTCCCCGTGCCAAACTGGTGTCCCACTGAGCAGTAACTGTTAGGGGTAGCCAGCTTCCAGAGGCTGATTGCAACCCGCTTCTCCAGAGGGATGGTGGGCCGCAAGTGGGTGTCCTGTCGTTGTAGGGCAGGGGCGAGCCAGGCACACAGATCCTGAAATGTGGCCTCCCGCAAAAGGAGTTTTCTGAGCCAATGCTGGTCATCCCACCGCTCCAGGACAAGCCAGTCCCACCAGTCAGAACTGGTCTCCAGCCTCCAAAATTGCCTCTCCATGAGAAAGTTTGGTGGGAAGGCCATTGGTCCTGCACCCTGGGCGAGGGGCTCAAGGCTGGGTTCTGAGTCCAGATGGGGCAGGAGCATCATGACGGTGTCATGGAGGTGCAGCAGAATTTGCAACATGGCAGTGTGGGATAGGAGCAGCTCCAGCTCCATGGCAAAAAAATGATTCAAAACCAGAAAAAACAATAAAAAAACAAACTGCTGTGGCATCCAAGAAAGCTAGACAATGTGAGCAAGCAGTGCAGAGGCTTTGCTGTCCCTCTGAGAGGTAAGCAAGCCAGCAATAGAAGTAGAGAAATGACTGTCCGAGGCAGGGGGGATTCTTTAAGTACACATCTCTGCAAAGGTCATGCAGCAGCATCCAAAAGTGAATGCTGCCCCCATGCCCTGCCAGAAGTGGTTTCTTATGCCCTTTTTTTATCTGCTTTAAGTAGTCTGGATGCTCTATTTCAAAAGCTTTTTTGAAAGAAGAGTGTAATCTAGACATCCCCCTAGAGTCCATGCACACTATGGGGTAATAGAACATAATCTGCATCCTTAGGTGTGGCGAGGCAGAAGGTTCAGTCCTCTCTGCTAGAGAGGAATAATTGATACCAGATGCTGGAGTGCTGAGGGTACCAGAATATACTGGCTAAGAAATACAAATCTGTATTTCACCATTGCCCTGGGAACTGGGGACAGTGGATGTGAATGGGGATTTGGAATTTATTTTCCAAAATAGCTTTTCGAAATTGCTCATCTATACATAAAAAGCACATCAAAATAGCGCTTAGTTATTTCAAAATAGAGCATCCACACTGCCTGCATGCTGATTGCATTTAAGGCCACCTGGAACCACTTCAGGCAGGATGCAGTTACTTTCCAGAGCTGCTGCCTGAGGCTATCTGAGACTAGTGCTTAAAGGGACCCTCCGTATAGCCATTTCTCAGGTTCTTTTCCTGCTTGTCTACCTCTGTGAGGGACAGCAAAGCCTTTTCTCTGACTGCTGTGATTCTTTTTGCAGAAACCTCAGCACTCCCGCCATGGAGCTGGAGCAGCTTCTGAGCATGCGATGGCTCCTATCTGTCATGCTGCAATTTCCGCAGCAATTTCTGTGGCTGCTCTCTTAGCCCTGCAAGAACACAACCCCCAGCTCATTGAGGAGACCCTCACCATCTGTCTGGAAACACAGCTCTTCCAGCTGCACCTCACTGTGCACCGCCGCTTCTGGCAGCTGGACACCAGTTCCAACTGTTGGGACCGACTCATTATGGAGCAGTGGGACAACCAGCAGTGCAGCTGTGTGCCTGGCTTGCCCCTGCCTTCAGGTGACAGGACATACACATGTGACCCACCATCCCCCTGAAGAAGTGGGTCATCATCACTCTGTGGAAGCTCGCCACGCCAGACAGCTACCGGTCTGTCGGCAACCAGTTTGGGGTGAGGAAGTCGATTGACAGGACCCTTGTCATGTAGGTATGGCACACTCAGGCTAGAGTCCTGGGGTCTGTGTGAAGTACTGGAATGGGGAACCCTAGGGAAAGGAGGGAGTTGAGGATGGGAGTGATGATGGGGGAAGGCCCCCTCCTCCAGAGGGGTTTTCAGTCCTGCCCTCACACAGCCCTGCCAGGGTATGGATTATGTAGGGGGTGGTTCCTGGTGTGTGTGTGGGAGGAAGAAAAGGTAAATTCAGGGACCTCACTGAGGGCTCTGGCAATCCTGTGATTCTCTATTTGTTTGTTTCCTTCTACAGGTGGTGAGGGCCATCAACACCATTCTGTTGTGCAGGGTCATCAACCTCAGCGATGTGAACCCCATCATCGCCAGCTTTGATGCCATATGCTTCCCCAACTGTGCAGGCAGGGGGCTATTGATAGCACCCACATCTCCATCCAGGCCCCCAAGCACTAGGGCATCTGTCTACATAAATCCTGTGGTCCTGCAGACCCTCATCAACCATCATGGGCAGTTCACCAAAATCTATATCAGGTGACCAAGGAAGGCGCATGATGCCCTTGTCTTCAGAAATTCCAATGTTTTCCAGAAGCTGGAGGCTGGCACTTTCTTCTCTGAGTGCACCATCATGATTGGGGACGTGGACATGCCACAGTGCATTGTGAGGAACGCAGCCTACCCTCTCATGCCGTGGCTCATAAAGCCTTACAATGGACACCTTGACCACAATAAAGAAAGCTTCAATGCCCAGCTTAGCCAGGTCCACGTGTTAGTGGAGGGAGCCTTTGGCCATCTCAAGGTCAGGTACAGATGCCTCCTCACCCAGCTGGATGTTGGGGAGTGGACCATTCCCCGGGTGGTGGCCGCGTGTTGCATGCTCCATATGTGAGCAGAAGGGGGATATGTTCCTAACTGGATGGAGGGGCAGAGGAAGGCTGAGTCACCAGGGCCCCTGAACAGTTGCACAGGGCTACCTTCTGACAGGCCCATCAGGTGGGGGCTCTTGTCCAGGAGGCCGTGTGTAGTGGGGCACTATTTGAAACCCTAGGGGTGGGCCCACCCGCGGTGGGTGGGCCCACCCACTTCTAAAAGCCCCTCCCCCAGCCTTGTGGAAGGGATGACTGGACCTAGGGATCAACTGATTCCGGGGGACAAATAATGAAAAACACGGTTAGGGAGTGTGGGTCAGAGATTTAAAACAAGGGAGCTCTTGACCCAGTTCATCTGGGTGGAGGAGGCTGCTGAGTAGATGGATTGGCAGGCCTCCACCCATGCCAGGTCGCCTGGGTCCTGAACCACGAGGAGCACATCATCGGCGTATGCCGACAGGACCAGCCGCAGCTCCGGCTCTTGGAGCACCAACCCCATCATCCTCCAATGGAGGAGACAGACGAAGGGCTCAATGGCCAGGGCGTACAGCTGGCCTGACAGCGGACACCTTTGACATACTCCCCGCCCGAAGCTGTCCAGCTTGGTCAGGTTCCAGTTGAGCCTGACCAAACACTCTGGGTATGTCTACACTACCCCGCTAGTTCGAACTAGCGGGGTAATGTATGCATACCGCACTTGCTAATGAAGCCCGGGATTTGAATTTCCCGGGCTTCATTAGCATAAGCGGGGAGCCGCCATTTTTAAATCCCCGCTGCTTCGAACCCCGTGTAGCGCGGCTACACGGGGCTCGAACTAGGTAGTTCGGACTAGGGTCCTATTCCGAACTACCGTTACTCCTCGTGAAACGAGGTGTACCGGTAGTTCGGAATAGGCACCCTAGTCCGAACTACCTAGTTCGAGCCCCGTGTAGCCGCGCTACACGGGGTTCGAAGCAGCGGGGATTTAAAAATGGCAGCTCCCCGCTTATGCTAATGAAGCCCGGGAAATTCAAATCCTGGGCTTCATTAGCAAGTGCGGTATGCATACATTACCCCGCTAGTTCGAACTAGCGGGGTAGTGTAGACATACCCTACGAGAGGGCGTACAGCACCCGGAGAAAACCCACAAAATAAGGCCCGAAGCTGAAGACCTGCAGCCAGCACAGACCACAGCCGCAATGAGATGGCTTTCCCCATGACCTTATAGTTCGTGCCGAGGAGCGAGACGGGACACCAGTTCTGAAGGCTGCAGAGGTCTCCCTTTTCAATAGCAAGGTGAGCATGGTTTGCCTGCAAGACAGAGTGAGGACCCTGCTTTCCAATGGCTTGGCCCAGACAATGACAAGGTCTGGGCTGAGGACGTCCCAGAACACCAGTAGAACTCGGCCATTAGCCCATCCATGGCCTGGGTTTTGTTGGTGGGCATGAGACGCAGGGCATCTGAGAACTTGGCCAGAGTGAGAGGCCATTGGGAGCTCGGTCCAGAGCATGCTGCAGGCATTGGCTTCAGTTGGATCTTGGGAGAACAAATTGGTGTAGAATACCCTGGCCCTTCCTCACATTTCCTCCAGATCCGTGAGGGGGGTGCTGTCCTCTGCCAAAAGGCAGATGATGTGGCTTTTGGCCCCCCTCTTTTTCTCCAGGGTGTAGAAGAAGTGAGAGCCACAATCCATCTCCAGAAGATTCAAACAAAGGCACCCCAGGTCCAGTGATCCTCGAGGGCCTGGAGTTCCTCCCGCTTCTCCTGGTATGCCTCGCAGAGGGGTGGATTCTCGGGGTCGGATACCAAGCATCTCTCGAGCTTCAAAACCTCCCGCTTCAACTGCTTTATCCCCCTTTCTCTCTACCGTCTGGTGCCCTGGAAGTGGTCACGGCAGAAGAGCTGGGTGCACACCTTCCCCACGTCCCACCATTGCCGCGCTGAGGGAAAGGTGGACCGCTGCCTCCACCAGGCCAGTCAGAACTTCCAAAAGGATGCCATGAAGCCCACATCCTCCAGTCCAACAGTAGACTGCAGCGTCCTGCCTTTTGGTCCCTCTCCCCTCCTGCAAGCAGGCTCTTGTGGCCTGGAGGACTGAGTGAAAGTCCCCCCAGCGCTGAAGGGCAAGCTGCACCTTGCCATAAGTCCCGTGAGTGTCTGCAAGGAACTAGCACAGCTTGGTGGCCAGTGCCAAGGGGGTTGGAGTAGAGAGGTTTTCCTCTGACTGGGCCCCCAGATGGACCTCATGAGCCATGAGGACAGGCAAGCAATGATTCTCAGCACAGCACCAAAAGCTGGGGCGCCGCACCACCCGTCCCCATCCCCAGTGAAGGAGAGGGAGGTGGAAGGAACAAGGCAAGGCCCTAGAGAATGGGAGACATGAAAACCACCCCGAGGGCTGCTCACAGTTAGTGGGAATGAGACGGCTCCCATGGGGGTGGCAATAACAGTGGGATGGGGAAGGGTGGAAGTGAAATGGGCATTGCGGTAATGTGGGGGAGCCTGCATTACCTTGCCTTGGCAATACCTGGTGATGTCTTCCTTGTCCAAAGTTTTCTGAATTTCTGGCCTGTCTCAAGTCTGATGTAGCAAAGCATGTAGGCAAGGCTGGGGTTATTAAAGAAAACTGAGAGTCAGGAAATGTTTTGCATAACAATGCAGATTAAGTGGCCTTGTACTGGGTTCTTGTTTCTGATAAACAAAAAGTACAGATGCAGCCATGAAACTGTCAACTGCGCACATAGCAGCAACATCCTGAGTAGCAGGATGTACCCAAAATAGGGGCACAATATACAATACGTAATCAATTGGTAAATATTATTAGAATGACCAAGTCTCTCTTTGCTATAAATTGAATTTAGTAAGAACAATCCATGGATGGGAATGGGCAGGATTGACCATACATCCAGCTCCAGATAATTAGAAGTGATTAATTAGGCCCGTCACATGGCTACATCAGTGGTGGTGTTCCTTTTGGTGGGAAAAGATGGAACCATGACCTCCTGCCTGGCACTGTAGATACTATACGGGTGAAGTGTAAGTGAATTAGGGTTTATCATCGCATACAGTAGATTTTTTTAGTAACTGCTTTTGCATTGCTTTGTGCTGTATTATTTGCTTTAGAATTTATAGTATTTAAGGTTTAAATTGTATAGTAATTGTTCTTAAGGCTTGCAACTGTATTAACAGCTTAAAGCTTGCAATAAATAAGAAGCGGTATGTCCACACTAGCTCATTAGTTCGAGCTAGGTAGGGTAATTAGGGCAAGCGGAGTTGCAAATGAAGCCCGGGATTTAAATATCCCGGGCTTCATTTGCATGTTCCCAGGCGCCGCCATTTTTAAATCCCCCTTAGTCCGAACTCTGTGCCTGCAGCTACACGTGGCACAGAGTAGGTAGTTCGAATTAAAGATCCTAATTCGAACTACTGTTACTCCTTGCAGGCACGGAGTTCAGACTAAGGGGGATTTAAAAATGGCGGCGCCTGGGAACATGCAAATGAACCCCAGGATATTTGCAACTCCGCTTGCCCTAATTACCCTACCTAGCTCAAACTAACGAGCTAGTGTAGATGTACTCAAAGTGGTTAAGTAGCCTTGAAGCGTACTGGTTTCCCTTGGAGCTAAAATAAATCGAACCATATGACAAATGGCATCATGAACAGGATCCAAGGGACCCAGACAGGTTCAGGAGATTTGGGAACTATGTCACTTTCCAGGAGTTGTAAGGGAGATAAGGATGGGGAGATGATCCTGGGATGGGCACTTGGTAACCCCTGGATTGTCCTTGCACATTTTACAAGCCAAACTCAGCTGCTGGTCAGCTGGAATCAAGATAGAAGTGAAGTAATTTGGTAAAAACTGGGGGAGACATGGATTGGCATTTGTAAAGCAATATGAAGCTCTAAGAATAGGAATAAAAGTAAAAAAGGTAGAATTTTGCAATTATAAGGGAATGCTGTTTAAACCATCTTACATTATTAGCTTCCCAAATACTCAAAAATGTGGACTTCCCCAAAAAGGAATCAGAAGGTGTGGAGGCTAGTTAAGGAGCCCACCCTTCTTACTAAATTAATAATGAACAAAACCTGTGTTAGGAAAAGGGCCATTCTGCAGAAAAAGTAGGATCAGGCCCAGACAGATAAGAAAGCAAATAAGTATGTGAGAGAGAAGTTAACTCTGCAGAGTCTGGAAGTAATTGAGTAATTGTTTTAATGTAATAGAATGAAAATTGTTATAGGAAAATTATCCTTTGTTTCTTTGCAGCCTTTTTGGAGGAAAAATGGGCCCTTTTCAAAAGGAATGGCGAAAGAATCCAGGCAAAAAGATAATCTGATTTAAATTTAGCTATAGACACTTTAGTGGAATTTGCTAAAATAATAAGGGAATGTAATTTTTGTATAGCTATGAGAAAATAGTGTAAATAGAAGTCAAGTGTGCATGTACATGTATGTATATATTGTGTAACTATATAAGGTTTCTAGGACCTAAACAGTGTTTTTGTTTGTTTATAAAATTCTATTTTATAGCTTTTAGGTAAATGAATTCGTTTGGTTTGAATAATATCATTTCATTCGGAGATGCAAAACTGATAGACACTTTTGCCAGATATTGGGAACTAGTGTTGCTTGGGTTTTTACATCTAGCATTTAACCCTTAACGTGTCTCAATGTTTTAAATTTTTATTTGGACCAAGTGGTGGCTGTTATAAGAGGCAGCCAGAATAAGAAACATGGGGAAAAAACTATGGGAAGAGATTCCAAATTGCTTGTTTTTGGCAAAATAGCAACCACGCAGGACTTTAAAGTTCACAGCAATCAGAACTCTCAAGTTTATTGTGTCTCTTTAAGGCAGAGACTCTAAACTGCTGAAAGCTTTGCATATCAGAATGAGTCAAATAGTGTCTGTGGCAGTACAAGAGGAATCTGCTTATATGCATGATGCATCTATTTTTTAATTAGCCATACCTCCTGAATAAATTAAAGCCTATGCAAAGATATCAGAAAGACATGAAATACACTGACCTCAAACATATTTTTTTTAAATAGGTATGGTAAACATCCACTTGTAAGAATTTATGCTAATGTTATTTAATCCTGGGATAAATGTAATGTTTATAAAATAACCCTGTATCAATGTATAATGCATATAATTTTGTTTTGGAAAAGAAAAACCTTTTAAGTATGATGAAGTGATAATTGGAAACACATCTTTTCTGCAGTATAACAAGGAAACTGAGGTATACCACCTTATTAATTTAATGATTCAAACAGTGGGTTAATTCACCCTCAACCCATAAAGGGAAAAGTTATTAAAATTTGGTCTGCTTATAGAACAGAAGTATAGGAAAGTATTGGGGTAACTTACGGCAAAGAAAGAAATCAGCAAGAACATCTGTAAAAGAAAGAAGTATTCTAAGATATGTGCCACCCCTACAGGGAAAGAAATGTTTTCTTTTGTCTTTCAGAACATTAGAAAGAGTTGGTACCAGCTGAAGAGCAATCAAGAATAATATGGATTTATTGTCATGACAAATCGTGTTTTGTGTGGTGTTGTCTTGTCTCATGTCGTGTTATGTATGTTCTGTGTTTGTCTCAATACTAGCATTATTGTGTATTGTTTTTAAGAAAAGAGGGGATACTATAATCAGGAAAATCAATGACTCGCTAATCACTTTTCCCTACCCCTCTGCCTCCTGTCACCACCTAAAGAGCAAGTATGCGGCAGTGGCATGGTTGTTGTGGCAAACTTGATGGACTTGGCAAGCCGCTAAATTTGATTCTGAAACTATGTAAGTAAAGCAGAAGTTGAAGCAAGTAGGTACAAAAAAAGCTGTGTAGAAAGTAAAAGAGGTGCAGATACAGGAAACTTAAATTCCTGTAAATGGTAACAGCTTAGATGGTAATGGTTTAAGCTAGTAAAGAGGTTAAAGATTAGGTAGTTAAGCAATGTGGTATGGAACATGAATATCAGAAACTACAAGGGTGGGGATTGCCCCCGTTCTTATTGTACACAGAGGGGCAATAAGGGGAAACAATGCATGCCCGCTCTGCTGTAACTCCAGGATGGGCTAGTAAACAGGATATGTACCTGTATCTTGAGGTTAATGTCAGGAGACAGGGGGTCATCATTGCCAGGAGTGCAGGGCACAGCTATTGAGTCTTAAGCTCATGTAATAACTTAATGTTTGTGCTGGGGATATATTTAAAACCCTAAGAATAGTTTTGTATTTTCTTTGCAGATGCTGTTAATCCTGTGCCCATGGATGGTGGAAGCATTTGAAGGTCAACAGACTGTTATTTAAACAAGAACAAATGTATGAAAATTGCTGCTCCATATCTGACAACTTGACCTGTCCTCCCCGACTCAAATACTATATGAGACAAGAACTACACTCATGCATTATCAACCATCTACTGACTGGGTAACTTGGACCACTGACAGTATCTCTCTGTCACCTATGGAGTTCCAGGCTGCATTTGGGTCTACCCAGACCAGAGCTCACCAGCATCAATTGGAGTGTGAAATGAGAGCATCCATGTCCCTAGCAGAGCTGGTAACCTTACCTTTGAATTCAACATCTCAGTCTGAAATAACATGAACTGGATGTAATGGGCAGAGGATACCAAATATGTTGCTGAAGTAGTATACAATTGGATGGGGACTGCATATGAGACTTATAATCATTCAGTGATAAATGGACTCCAGCTCAAATTTATGATGATCACAGGTGTTAATGGTTTTCTTGATTGTAATAAAGTCAGATAGGGTATTGCATTTGGGAACAAGCATGGGGGGACCTATAGACATTGTCTGGGTAAGGCAAATTGGGTGGACATGGGGACATAGATGGTGTGGGCATGGGAGGGAGGGGTAGTGCATTATTATTTCTCCACTGAACACACGAAACCAGTGGTAGCCATTCCACCAGGTAGAGGGAGTGTTCCAGATGTTCCTGCAAACCTAAGAGGCCTGCCCATTGAGACAGGGATAGCTACTGCCTGGGTTAATATGCAAACTTTTGCAAGTAACCAATATGAAAGACAGGCTGGATGGGTGCAGAGTGGGCACAATGTGATCCTGTCACAGTCACTATCCACATGGTATATATACACCACGTGAAGCTGTTTATTAATATTATTTCCCCAAGCACCTGTGGGTTATCAGGCTATGATAATGCCTTTTTATCAGTTTGTCCTTGTCCCCATTATTGTAATGGGTTGTATTTGGGCATCCAGAGTGGAAGGCTAGTAGCTTCTACCATTGGGTGACTTATTACATCACAGTTTGCCAACAGTAGGGAAAACATAAGTGGTATTGTAAACTGGACACCCACTCTTGGCCCCAAGCGGGATGCTATTAACAACAAAATAGGCCAATTGCAGCAGGCCATTATCACATATGGTGCATCCTTGCTCAAGGAGAGACAGGCATCTGTTGCCATTGTACACTGTTAGAAGCAGTTGCTTAAGCTAGCAGCAGATATAGAATAGGTAGCAGGGCAATATTGGTATTATTTGAAAGATATTTACTCATAGCTAGTGCACTTAAGTGTTTTTACCTACCCTATAGTATTGCTATGTATCCTTATAGCAGTGTTGATGCTTTTACACAGCAAGTGGTTTCTCGTGGCTCATATTAAAGAGCAGTTAAGTTGGTATATTCCTGACCAAATGTTTTATCGCTGCAGACTCGACTTGATCAAAGAGGAGTGTGGGGAAGCCTGCATTACCCTACCTTAACAATACCAGGTGATGTCTGCCTTGTCCAAAGCATGGATTTCTGGCCTTTCTCAAGTCTGGTGTAACAAAGCACGCAGGCAAGGCTGAGTTAATAAAGAAAACTGAGAGTGTCAGGAAATGTTCTGCAGAACAATGCAGATTAAGCCTGGTACACGAGACCATGTCAAGAACACAGGACAAGCAGCCTTGTATTGGTACTTGTTTCTGATAAGCAAAAAGTACGGATGCAGCCATGAAACTGTCAACTGCGCACATACCAGCAACATCCTGAGTTACAGAATGTACCCCAAATAGGGGCATTGGGCATTAGATGTATCCTACACAATACGTAATCAATTGGTAAATATTAGAATAACCGAGTCTCTTAGTTCTTACTAAACCCAGTTTATAGTAATCAATGGGAGGGAATGGGCAGGATTGATCCACATGTCCTGCTCCAGGAAACTAGAAGGGATTAGGCCCTTCACACCGGCTACGTCAGTGGTGGTGTTCCTATTGGTGGGAAATGATGGCACCACGACCTCCTGCCTGGCACTATAGGTAGCATACGGGTGAAGTGTAAGTGAATTAGGGTTTATTACTGTCTACAGTAGTTTTTTTATAGTAACTGCTTTTGCATTGCTTTGTGCTGTATTATTTGTTTTAGAATTTATAGTATTTAAGGTTTAAATTGTATAGTAATTGTTCTTAAGGCTTGTAACTGTTTAAAGCTTGCAATAAATTAGAAAGTGGCTAAGTAGCTCTGAAGTGTACTGGTTTCCCTTGGATCTAAAATAAATCGAACCACACGATAGGTGGGAAAGGAAGAGGAAACAGGGTCAGGGCCAAATATATTGGGAATGGAAGTGGGGGTGGGAGAAATGGTGGGAGCAGGAGCAGGGATGGAAATGGGGACAGGGTTGGAGCTGGGACCATGAACAGGGGTGGGATCAGGGCCGGGAGTATGGGTGGGAACAGGGGGCTGATTGGGAAAAGGAAGGGAACCAAAACTTGCAGGGGGGGACTAAGGAACTATCCCCCAGGTCTGGCCCACCAGGCTGCGGCACCTCCCGAATGGATTCAAGGATCGAGGGGACAGAGGTGGGAAGAAGGCCCAGGCCGACGCCAGGCTCCAACGCCGGAATGGAACTTTGTCTGGAGCTATGGCCTCGGTTACGGTGATTGCTGGGACCCCCGCAGGGAGGGAAGGAGGCCACTCCACTCCAGAGGTGGAAGAGGGGGCACCCACAAGCCTGGGACCCAGCTGCACTCTCCCCAGGGCCTCCCCACTAAGGGCCTGTGCCTTGATCCTCTCTGCCTTTCCTCTCTCAGCCCTCCCTCCATCCCCTGCAGAGACAATAAAACTGACATTGTTTTTTTGAAAACAATCAACTGTGTGTGGTTTTTATTTGGGGTCAAAGTAACTGGGGAGCAAGTGGGGGAAAAACCTAAGGGTATGTCTACACTACCACCCTACTTCGAACTAGGGTGGTCAATGTAGGCAACCGGAGTTGCAAATGAAGCCCGGGATTTGAATTTCCTGGGCTTCATTTGCATATTGCTGGGCGCCACCATTTTTAAATGTCCACTAGTTTGGACTCTGTGCCCGCGGCTACACGCGGCACGAACTAGGTAGTTCGGATTAGGCTTCCTAATCTCGTTCCACGAGGAGTAACGGTAGTTCAGAATAGGAAGCCTAATCCGAACTACCTAGTTCGTGCCGCGTGTAGCCGCGGGCACGGAGTCCGAACTAGCGGGGATTTAAAAATGGCGGCACCCGGCAAGATGCAAATGAAGTCCAGGAAATTCAAATCCCGGGTTTCATTTGCAACTCCGGTTGCCTACATTAACCACCCTAGTTCGAACTAGGGTGGTAGTGTAGACATACCCTGAGAGAGGAGAGTGGTGGGAGGAAGGGGGGATTGGATCCTTTGAGGAGGGAGGATGAGTGGGAGGAGAGGCTTGGGGCTGGGACTGGGATTGGCCCCTGGCTCATTTGATTCCACTGCCTTGTGCGCAGGGACCTCAGCAACTGTGGTGGGGGAAGGCTAGGGGAAGAGGGAGAAGCTGGAGCAGGGTCAGGAATGGGAGAAGGAGCAGGGGTAGGCATGGGATGAGGGGCAGGACCAGGAGCTGGCTCCAAGCAGGCAAGAAGAGACTGGATGGTTGTGCACATGTTGTGGCCCTGCTGCAGGAACTGCTTCCAGGTCTCTCTGCACAACGGCAAGTCCTCCTGGAGCCTCTGGTCCAGTGTCTCATGCAGGGCCCAGAGCACAGAGAAGTGCTTCTGAAGCAGTTCCTGTTGCATCTCCGGCACCTGCAGCTCTCCCGGTGGCTGCCACAGATGGTGTTATGCGGCCCCCCTCGCATGTCTGGTCTGGCTGAGTTGAAAAGAGAGAGGGTCAATCGTCACTGGAGACACTGTCCCTAACGCTTACCCTCATCTGTGAACTGAGACGGACAGTTCTTGGGTCAGATGAAGGTGATATAGTGGGAGCAAGGCCACCTGTGCCCTGGACAGGAAGCCCTTTCTTACAGAGGCCCACATGTCTCCAGGGGAGCAGGCTCCCACCCCTCCCCCATGTCCCGGGGACAAGCAGGCATGGGAAGTGGCTGGCCACACTGTGATCCAGGAGGGGGGCCACTGGTTGGCTGGGCTTGCCTTGGTCTTGCTCACATGCCATGTCTGGCAGTGGTGGTGTCCCAAGAGGAGGGGACTTGTATCCTTGGCTGCTGGTGAAGAGGGTGTCAGGGTGTAGGAGTAGCAGACACATCTGCACCTGGCTGCACTGTCCCCAGGACTGGGTGCTGAGTGTGTGTGTGTGTGGCCATGTCCCCAGCCTCCTTCTAGTGATGGGTTGTGGTGGGAGTGTATCCCACTGGTGTCCCATCCATCCCACCTGGGTGTCTGACATGTGGCCGACCTCCCCAGACCCTGTGAGCATGAGCCCAAGGGTCCTCTGGCGCAGCCTTCTGGGGCTGCATGGCACAGATTGGCGCTGCACGTGCATCCACATGCACGGACTGAAACGTGTTCCCCAGGCCAAGACGGTCGCATGAGGAGTGTGCCAAAGCCCCTCGCCACCCACCATCTCCACCCTGTTTGTGTCACCCACATGATGATCCTTTTCCAGCCTCGGAGGATGCCTGGACACATTGGCTACGTCTACACTGGCCCCTTTTCCGGAAGGGGCATGGTAATTTTTGAGATTGTAATAGGGAAATCCGCGGGGGATTTAAATACTTCGAAGTAGGAATAAGATCCTCCGGAAAAGGGAGCTTTTTCCGGAGGATCGGGGCCAGTGTAGACGCTCTTTTCCGGCTTTTCTAAAAGCCGGAAAAAAGCGGCGGACATTTTTATTTAAATGCCGCGGGGGATATTTAAATCCCCCGCGGATTTCCCTATTACGATCTCAAAAATTACCATGCCCCTTCCGGAAAAGGGGCCAATGTAGACGAGCCCATTCAGGTTGTGGGGTACTGGTTTCAGGGTCACTGTAGTGACAGTGCTGGCTATGTTTGGTCCTCCTCCTCTGCTCCATGACTGGATCTCCCCCCTGGGCAGGTGATGACAGGCGTCTCCAGCCCTGAGTCAATCACCAGGGGTGGGGAGGGGCTGCACCTCCCCCCAGGACATCACATGCCTCTTGCAGTACCTGGCAGGCTCCTGGGAGCCATCAGACTGCTCTCTGGGAGCGAGGGAGTGCTCGGGGAGGGAGGGAGGGGTGTTTGGGTAGCTCATGATGGCGTTCTTCAATGTAAATAGGGCTTCCTCAAAAGAGGGCATCCAGACTCGCTAGGTGCTCTCTTTCGAAAAAGCGGATTGCTCTTTCGAAAGATCCGCCTGCAGTCTAGACGCGATCTTTCGAAAGAGGCTCTTTCGAAAGATGCTTTCGAAAGAGCATCTTTCGAAAGAAGCCTGCAGTCTAGACATAGCCCAAATGTCCTGTCTCAACTCAGTGAGGACATGTGCTAGACTACAAGAGTTTTTCCGGGATAGAGGTATCCCAGAAAAACTCTTCCACATCCACTTTTTTTAGCAGAAAAGCAAACATGGTTTTTCAGCAACCCCTATATTCCTCATTCCAAGAGGAATAAGGGGGTTTCCAAAAGAAGGGGTTTTTCTGACATTTGGCCCAGTCTAGACATGCCAAATGTTGGAACAACCTCTTCCTACAGAAGAATCAGGAAAAAAAAAGCAGCAGTGTAGCCATACCCTGAGAGTGTATAAGGGCTGGGGATAGCAAGTGATGGAGAGGAGAAGAACAGAGAGAGCAGGGCTTCAAGGAAGGGGTAGGGTTTTGGGGAAGGGGCGGAGTAGATCTTGGCTTGTTCTGACATTTAAAAGTGATCTTGGGTGTAAAAAGGTTGGAGACCACTGCTGTACAGCCTGACCCTGTGTGTTTGTGACCTCACAGCTGATTGCTGTGCTTCATATTATGACGTCTTGGAGAATTAGGAAGTCAAACAAGAAAGAAGAAGCAGCAGCTGATAAACCCCTTAGGGTATTTCTACACTGCCACCGTAGTTCAAACTAGGGTGGCTAATGTAGGCATTGAAACTTGCAAATGAAGCCCAGGATTTAAATATCCCAGGCTTCATTCGCATGTTGCCAGGCGGGCGCCATTTTTAAATGCCCGTAGTTCAAACTACCTGCCTGCGGCTGCATGCAGCACGTACTAGGTAGTTCGAATTAAAGTTCCTAATTCAAACTACCATTATTCCTCCCGCAATGAGGTTTAACGGAAGTTCGAATTAGGAGCTTTAATTCAAACTACCTAGTCCATGCCGCGTGCAGGTAGTTTGGGCATTTAAAAATGCCGCCCGCCCAGGAACATGCAAATGAAGCCAGGGATATTTAAATCCTGGGCTTCATTTGCAAGTTCGAATGCCTACATTAGCCACCCTAGTTCGAACTAGGGTGGCAGTGGAGACATACCCGTAAGGAAAGAAAGGTCCTTTTCCAATCCCAGGTTTGCCAGTGATTTCTGTAAGATCAATGGGCTCCAATTGAACATGAGCTCATCTCTGCTGTTCTTACCCATGTGAATTGTTCAGCTGGAGTTTATCAGACTATTTACATCAGAAACAGACTCCATATTTTTCTTCCTTTCCTTGGAATTCCCACTTGATCGTAGAGTAAAAATCTGCCACTAAAAATCTCCCACAGATCTTTTGTCTAATGCATATTTTCCTTAAGAATACGGAAAGAGATGTACAGAAAATATTGTAGCTTCCTCCCTGGAATCTTGACGATCCTACCTGATCTTGTTTCAATGCAGATTTCCTTAGTAACCAAAATAAGGGATAGGGACAAGAGGTACAGAAAATCTCTGCACAAAATTGCTAGTCTGTTTTTTTCTGGGGAGTTCTCAGCTTTTCTGATCAGCTAATGATCCAGTGTCCACCCACCTCCACCCCTACCCCGTGGAAACCTCATAGTTCTCATGACTTCTACCAAGAAGTATTTCTAAATAGGATTTTTTTGTAAGTGCTGAGGTATCAGTTCTTCTTTAGAGAGATTATGGCGATAGCATTCCCAATATGTTGACTACACTGTGCGGTGAGTTTTGTGACTAAACAGCTCAGCAATAGGGGGTTTCTACGGATAAATTGCCAGGGTGATCATCTTTCTTCTTTTCTAAATTGGGCAATCTAATAAAAAGAAGGATGAAGGAAGACTTGCTGCAGCTCCACAGCTATTAGTATCTTAGAGCATTGTCACTGCTTTGCCTATGCTGTCAGGTGTCACTTTGCATCCATTCTAGGTTGTGGTCAGTCCAAAAAAAATGGTGAAACTGAAAGTCCTTTAATACTGCAATGCATGCCTGAGCAGCTGGGCAGCACAGAGGGCTAAGGGACTTGGTAATGTTGGAGGGAGCAGCATCCCATGAAGAAGTTATACAAACACCTTCACCTAAGAGTAAATTGGCCCTCACCTCCAGACTATTCTAGCAAAGTATTAAAAATACACTCTAAAAATAAATGCTAGTTGTCTGTGCATATGATCCTCTGCATTTGTGCACAGGCTCATAGGATATTTAAAAGAAAGAAAATGGTGAATGATAAAAGTACTGCTCTAGGGCAAAACTAATTCCTGCCCCTTTGAGCACAAGGTTTGGGAGACATTCAACTTGAGCCCTATGGCACCTTGTATAGCCATGATGCAAACTAAGTGTGGCAGTGAACACAGTATTAAAACAACACCTCCCCCAGCCTGCTTCCCTCACTGACATTCTGGTCAATGCAGGTCAAACTTCTCTGGGTCTGGCACCATCCATGGTCCGGCATGATTTTAATTAGTTGGATGTTCACTTATCATGGGTGTGGCCCAGTTTCCCAGTCCCATAGTTTGTTTACAGACACAAGTCCTGACTCTCAGTGTTCTGTGCTGCTATTTAGCTCCAATTTACCCCTAAATGTCTTCTAAGAGCCCAGTAAGCAGTGGAAGTGTTGATAAGGTTTTTATGCTAATATCTGCTAGCATTGCGCAGGTCCATAACTCTTTTTAGGGGCTCAAAGCAGGATCTGAGGAGATGGTGGGGCTCAGAGCAGGTGGTAGAGGATTCAGGGCAGAGATCTGGAGAGATGTGGGAAGGCTCCAGGGCAGGGGGCTGGAATGTGTGGGGGGCACAGAGCAGAGAGTGGAAAGTTCAGGGCAGGGAGATGTGGGGGGAGGTGTGGGGGTTCACAGCAGGGGATGAGGGACTTAGGGTGGGTGGGGAACTATGAGGGGGCCCAGGGCATGGGGTGGGGACTCAGGGCAAGGAATGAGTAGGTATGGGGAGACTCAAAGGTGCCCCAAGGCTGGCCAGGGCTGCTCTTCCCTGACAATTACTTCTCTGGTGGGGCCACAACAGCAGAGGCTGCTATGGCAGGCCCTAGCTGCTGACTTCTCCCCAAGGGCCCACGTCCTCCTGCGACAGCTATGGCTGTACTTCCCTTCTAGCAATGCTCGGGGGGGGGGGGGGTGGAAGGAGTGTGTTGCAGCAGCAGGGGCTCTGCTGTTCAGCCCTGGCTGATGGCTCTGGGGCTTCCGCCTTCACCAGTCCAGTTCTAGGGCTAAAGATCAGGGCAGAGCTTTGGCCTGAGGATTGGGGCATGACCTCCTGAGATCTCTTCCAGCCCTAGGATTCTATAATAAGCCTTGGCTAAGCATAGGCTTCTTTAGGGTGTATCAGTACAGCCATACATTATTAAGCAGCATTGCAATCATTGTTCCATTTCTTCACCTCAGCAAAATACAAATAAAAAGAGACCCACTTGCTATAATATTGACCTCTGGTGATTTGGCAAATTCTCTGGTTTGGCACCTGTGAGGTCCTAAGGGTGCCACACTGGTGAGGTTCAATCTGTATTATCATTACTTATTGTAGTACTGTCCCTTTCTAGTAGATTTTTTTTCCCAGCATGCCTTTCTGAGGCTAGATTGTTAAATTTGTCAGACCTGAGCAGTACTAGCCCGGGCATTTTGTAGTGGCTGGCTGCTTTTCTTTCTACCTTCACCCTAAAGCAAGTAAATACCTACCTATTAGGGTTTTCATCTGCATTCTCACAGAATACCCCGATTATTACAGGTCCTTTTTTACTGTCCAGAAGGACAGATGGCAGAGAGGAAGCCCTTATATTTTCCAATTCAGTTTTTTTAGAGAAGTGGTTCTCAAATTTCTTGGTCTGTGGACCACCTGGTTCAATGCAAACCTTTCTGTGGACCAACAATTGCTAATGGAAACTCACTGTTAATTACATAATTACGCCCAAGCCATTTTGCTAGCACAGCAGCTAAGGAGAATGGTTTAATTTATATTATTAAACAAATTAAACATTTTAACTCTCTCATGTTAGTTTATCAAACTACACTTTAAATAAAGTAAAATATTAATTTATGTCCAACAAAAAAGGTTTCAATATTTTATTTATTTATCGAGGGATGGGGAACCTTTTTTGGGTCGGGGATCACTGACCCACAGAAAAATCAGCTGGGGACCACACAAGTGAGAAGCAAAAAAACTCCTCCAAAAACCCCCAACCCTCACTGATATGGCCTCCAGCTGAGAAACCTCACTCCTCTGGTGCTCCAGCCTCACAACACATAGGGAAGGGACAGGGAGGAGTGAGGCCCAAGGCTTCCCATAGGCCTTAAAATAAATTTGGGGGGATTCCAGAGTTAGAAGATTTTGTGGATCTCCTTAGGCTCTGGGGTGGGAACAAAAATGAGAGATTTTGTGTGTGGGACAGCACTGCCAGGGAGAGGGATAGGGATAGGGTGTAGGATCTGGGCAGGAGATGGGCTGCAAGCGGGGATGAAGATACAAGGTCTGAATGGGAAGTAGGGTGCAGAAGCAGGCTGGGAGTAGTGTCTAGCCAGGGGGGAGGGAGCAAGGGAGGGTGCAGTATGTGACTAGAAGGAAGGATGCAGGAGTAGGGTGGGGGTGGGTGTCTGGCCAGAGGGGAGGTGTAGGAGCAAAGAGAGAGGGTGAAGGAGCAAGGGAAGGTGTAGGAGCAAGCTGGAGGTTTGGGGTCTTGGCAGGGGGCAGGGAGTGAGTGAGGGGGATTGGGATGCAGGGGTCTGGGCATAAGGGGGACATTTACCTGGCTTCACGCCCATTACAGAATGTCACTGTACTGCCATTCTCCCAGCTCCCTCCTGACCAGTGAGTAGCTCCTGGGCTCCCCACTCCCACGACTGTCCAGTTCATTTATCCTGCCAGAGATGCTGGCTCCCAGCGACCCCCCACAGCAGGACTCTCAGGGATGCTTCACAGGCTACGAGACAGCCAGGGCAGTAGGGCAGGAGTTTAGGTGGGGCCACCTCTGGGGTGGAGCTGTCTAAAAAGAGCACAGCACAGTTGTTCAGTGGGTTTCAGAAGAACTGTTGCTTGGTGCTTACCTCAGATCCCTGATATGATGCTAAAGGGGTCAATGTTCTGTCCCCGGGGGGGGGGGGGGGGGAGGACATGTTTGTCAGAGCAGAGGATAATTTCAGAGCAATGCACTGACCTGGGCATCCTTGTCCTCCCTGACAGCAGGCCAGGCCTGGTCCCCCCGAATTGGTCCAGGGCTTGAGCTCTGTCCTTCTGTCCACACCCCGCTCCCTGGCATGGGTCAAACTGCTCCTTGCACAGCCTTGCCTGTGGGGTGGGGTCACACTTTACCATGTGCCCCCAGGATCTATGATCTCAGAGCCTGAACCCATCACACCCCACTCTCCAAATCCCCTTTGCCTCCATACCCCAGCCCCTGCTTCCCCCATTTCTGCCCCCACTACTCTACCCCTCCCACTGTGGGGCTTCCCAGCTCTCTGTGGAGTCCCTGTGCTGCTTGTGGTAGTAGGTGGGGAGCCAGGGCGGTTCTCAGTGGTACCGGGGTGGATTCCCCCACCCCACTGCTTCCTTCTCACCTAGCCCTCCTGCATGCTGGCGGGGCTGGGGCGAGTGGAGCAGCAGTGGCACACATGCGGGAGCAGGGCTCAATCCCAGTGGAGGTGGGTGGGGACCCAGGGCAGCTCCTAGAGACACTGGCAAGTGGGGATCTGGGTCTGGTTGGGACTTTCTTCACTTCCCCACTCCTGTGCTCCCAGAAGCCAGAGCTGGTGCTCCAAGCCTTGCAGGCTCCCCACTTGCGGGGGGGGGGGGGCGCTTTGCTCGAGCTGCAGACCACCTGGGAGTCAGTCAAGGACCACACTTTGAGAACCACTGGTTTAGAGAATGATAAAATATAAGTCTACTCATTCAGGGTACGTCTACACTGCATCCCTAGTTCGAACTAGGGATGCAAATGGAGACAACCGAAGTAGTTAATGAAGCGGGGATTTAAATATCCCGCGCTCCATTAACATGATCTCGCCAGCGCGCTAGTTCGAATCACAGCTGATTCGAACCAGGAAGTGCGCGCCGGGACGCGTTAGTTCGGACTAAAGCCCTTAGTCCGAACTAATGTTACTCCTCATTTTTTGAGGAGTAACATTAGTTCGGACTAAGGGCTTTAGTCCAAACTAACGCGTCCCAGCGCGCATTTCCTGGTTCGAATCAGCTGTGATTCGAACTAGCGCGCCGGCGAGATCATGTTAATGGAGCGCGGGATATTTAAATCCCCGCTTCATTAACTACTTCGGTTGTCTCCATTTGCATCCCTAGTTCGAACTAGGGATGCAGTGTAGACATACCCACATATAGCTCAAAGATATTCAGCATCAATTTGAGGACTACATTTATTCTTGTAGTATTCTGGTTCCAGTTTTTCAAAGGGTTGTATTTAAAATACACATACAAAATAAATATAACTGGTTTTGGTTCTGACCTTTGCTAGCTGGCAGGGCACATTATATTTGTATATGAAAAATTCAATAAAAGAGATTTAAAAAAAAAAATATGACCAGCTGAATGCAAGGGCAAAAAGGCAGCTTCAGAACAAAACAGTGAACGGTAATGTTTTATCACACCATCCAGAAATTGCTCCTTAATAGTCTAGCGGTAGAAGCACGCATTGTACTTTCTGGGTAAATATTTGGGGTCATTTTAAGATAGGGATGTAAAATCCCAATTAATCAGTAAAGTGACTAAAAATTAGGTAATTCCAACCTTCAACCAATTAACCAGTGAAATGGGATCCAAGGACTGGGGCTGCTGCGGGCTGCAGGCAGGGGGCTGCCCTGGGCACTAGTTAAAATAGAGATGTGAATTGCTAACTAGTTAAGACCGTACTTAAAAAAAGAAATATATAGCTTGATATGGTAGATATTATCAGGCATTGTCTCACATGGACAATTAGTCAGATTTCATCTAGACATGTGTCAATTCAGAGTGCTCAGTGGGTTGTGTTTCTAAGTCCTGGGAAAGATAAACATCCCTCTGATTCTAAATTTAAAGTTTGAAGTACTTTGTTGGTCCTTTAACTCAGACAAAGTGAAGATCTTTGTTTTAATTAATACCCTTTATTGGTCTAGCCCAGGGTAAGCAATAATTTTTGAAGTGGGGCCACTTCACAAATTTCTGAGGTTGTCAAGGGCCACCACAGAAGAGGCAGAGTTTCAAGCAGAAGGGGTGGAGTCAGGACACTTCCCGTGCTCCCCACACTCACAGACACTGTTTGGCCTAGGGACAATGGGAACACATGAAGTCTTTGCACCCATCTCCCCAGCACCTAGAGAGAACCACCAGCTCCATTGTCCCTAGTTCTTGATTGGCCTGCAACCAGGAGAGTGGCAGGACAGCTGCAGGACAGATCAACCAGCTTGGTGGGCTGGATCCAGCCTGAGAAGGCTGTCTTGCCCACTACTGGGGTAAGGGATTTTGCGCAGGAGAGCCTATGAGGTCTTGGAGGAAGTTTGGATGAAGGCAGTTGTGATCTTGAGCATAGGATTGGGGTACAGGAGTTTGGGTTCTGACCTAGGGCAGGGGACAGGGCTGCAGAAGGGCACAGGTGCCATTTAATAGGGACAGTAGCCCCCTTCTAGTTTGAACCCCTGGATTTCATATTGAAGTCTGCTTAAAGCTGCATGCCCTGGCTCCAAAGGCAGCTCTTAACTGCAACAGAGTTTGAGCTGCTTGCAGCTTTGCCTTTAGGGCAGGGAGATGGTTATAAAAAGAGGGAGGCAGGTGATTAAGAATAATAAAAGACTGGTTATTCAAGTAATTAAGGGATCATTAGATCATCATGAAAACATTACCAGGTACTTAAAAGCTAGGCAGGAAAAAGAGTAGTAATGAGTGTTGTGCTGCTGGGATTTGTATTTGGACTAGTATTGCTAGACTTTTAAATATTCTTGAAAAGGAGGTAAATAGGGAGGTGGCAAAATTTGCTGATACTACAGATTTACCCACATAGCTAAATCCAAAGCTGACTGAGCTACAAAGTGATCTCACAAAACTGGGTGAGAGGGCAACAC
Source organism: Pelodiscus sinensis (assembly GCF_049634645.1). Classification (NCBI taxonomy): domain Eukaryota; kingdom Metazoa; phylum Chordata; order Testudines; family Trionychidae; genus Pelodiscus; species Pelodiscus sinensis. Next base: position 21,251,840 of record NC_134725.1, on the reverse strand, counting down.
AAGGGCAAATGGATTCAGTGTTGATAAATGCAAAGCAATGAACCTGGAAAAATATAATCCCAACTATAAATACAAAAATGATGTAAAATCTAAGATCCAAAAAAAGCTGTTATCACTTGTCAAGAGGGGACAGGCTCTTGGAGGCCCCTCAAATTTATTCCCCTTGATTGCATGGCCTAACATCCACTGCGGCTATTTTTGGAATGGCCCAATGGCTTCAGTTCCTATGCAAGTCCCTCTCTTCAGGGGATTATGGCCACACGGCCTCAGTTGATATTGCTTTTTCAATGGGTTTTTATGTGTTGACACGCTCTTGCATAAGAAGTTTTTTCGGAAGATCTCTTCTGAAAAAAGGTTCTTGCACAAGAAGCTTGTAGTCTAGATGTAGCCAAGGAGAAATATCACCTTTTGTTAAGCAACCCAAACAAAGAACACCACAAAAATCTTGAGTAACTTCTCTGAATTACTTCCATAATCTGGAAACTGGTGTCTGATGTCCTAGAGCAGTGGTACTTGGCTTCTGACAATGGAAGAAACATCTTTTGGCACCCTGTGACATCTCAATGGGTAGGGTGATGTCCGATTGTTGTTTTGAAAAACAATTGTGTTGTGTAGTGATACTTAGTTTCTGACAACTGAAAAAACACATTTTATAATCCCATAGCATCTCAGTGTATGGGGTGATGTCCCCTTGTTGCTTTGCAAAACAATTGTATTGTGATATTGCAAATAATGTTGAACTGTTACTACCTGATGTCACTACATACTGATGTAGAGTCACAATGCAACAGCATCACAACTCCACCTTCTTTGTGGTTGTTCCTGTCCCTTTTTCCTCATCCCCCTTTTAGCTGCTGGAAAAAAGTTTTTCCCCTTCTTTTTCCCATCCCTTGACAGTGGTGTTGGTGTTGGTACATTATTCCTTTCTTTCCCCTTATTGTGGTTTCCATTACTGCTCCATTGCTCAGTGCTCCTTAGATACCTTATGTGTATCACACTTTTCAGGGAATACTATGATCCATGCTTCACTTACTGCTCTTGAAAGGACAGTCAAGCAATAGGAGTGACTAACCTTTCCTGTGAGCTGCATGCTCCAGGTCCTGGAGAATTATGTGCAAACTGAGAGCAGTGGGTTGAGTTCTGCTGGAACAAAACTAACAGGAGGAATTAGCAGCATACAGTGCATCTCTGTGCTGATTCAGAGCCATAAAGCAAAGTAATTGAGGACATTCCAGTTTTCAGTTACAACTAGGGAAAGTTGCAAATAAAGCTTAGATTCTCAAATGACCAACATAGCAAGTATCCTGTGACTAGCAGACTTACCCAGCATTACCCTGGTCCTTCAGAGTAGGGGGATGGTGGTGTGGGAAGTGCAAGAGTAGAAGCAGGACCTTGAGGATGTGGGAGGAGGCAGTGCAGGAGGGTAGGGTGAGAGTGAGGGATTGAGGGTGTGGAGGGGCTCAAGGTGGGGAGTTCCAACTTCCACAGGTTTTTTCTCTCTCCCTGCCCCTTCCCTGGCTGCCGGTGGCATATTCTCTCCTTCAGCTCCCCATCAGGGGCCTTTTCTCCCCCCACCCTCCCCAATGCTACAGCCAAGGGCTGGGAGGGGGGGAAAGGGTTTGGGGCAGGAGGTCTACTTACTTGGTGAGCTGGTAAACAAGATGGCAGAACCCTAGCCCTGATGGCCACTCTCTTCATGGTAAAACTGCCTCCAGCGGATATTCAGCAGGATAGCTCTGCCCTCAGCAGCCACTGCAAGTATCATATCCCTCTGAATAGTAGCCTTTCCTTTTGCATGTTATGGAAAACAGTGCCTTTCCCAGGGCTTCCAGTTGTCCTGGCCCAATCAACCACAATCCTGTTTTAAGTTGGGAGAAGAGGAAGCTGCATACCAAATTTGGTGGCCCTAGCTCTTATGGTTTAGGAGTTCTTGAACAAATGGACTTGCAGACAGACACGCTCTAATATAGATATAGATATAGATATAGATATAGATATAGATATAGATATAGATATAGATATAGATATAGATAAGAATCTCACACTGAAAATACATCTACACTGCATGGCTATTTCAAAATAAGCTATTTGGCTACGTGCACATTGCGCTTTCTTGCACAAGAACATACTTAATGAGCCACCATTTTTGCGCAAGGGGCTATTTCAAAATAGCAGCAGTGGAGTGTGTACAGATGCTTTATTTCAAAATAGCTATTTCAGAATAGGCATTATTCCTCATAGAATGAGGTTTACAGATATCAGAATAAGCCATCCATTATTTTGAAATTATTTCAAAATTATGTAATGACTATGTAGACACTCACATTGTTATTTAGAAATAACACTAGTTATCTCAAAATAATCGTGCAGTGTAGACGCACCCTAAAATATTAGAAAAAGGGGTTTAAATCTTTAAGGAAATGTTACTATTTTTGTGATGCTCCAGATTCTTATGTGTTTACAGTCAATTAATGCCATTTTTAAATAGAATATTAGGACAGTTTGCTTTAGTTGAGGAATTGTCATGGTGCTTAGTTACCAACATGAGTACCTAGGTTACTGTGAAGGTATAAAATAAGAGGTATTCTATTGCAATTCAGAGTGTCTAGCAGTCAAATGACAATCTATTCACTTCTTGTAGTATTGCATAGTTCATTTTTAATAGACTGTTCACAGCTCGTACCCAAAAATATAATATATTACTTATTTTGTGGCACAAAACAGTACTCCCACTTCTTATGCTGACCACATACCAGTTGAGAAAGCTCTTATATTAATAATAGATTTGTTCAGGATTGAGAAAATCCATTTTAAATATACAGCTTTCTATTGCAATGAAGGTTTGTGTATTGTGTTAACAAAGGCAGCAAATGATGAAAGTGGGGATGTAATGATTTCATAGTTCCAGTCAGTTGTGCTCAGATGCACTGTTATATTCCAGTGGCATGGAAATAGAATATAGTAAACAATAAATATTCACTCCATTGGTTTGAGAAGGAAAACACTGAATTGCACAGCTTGATCACCTGCATTGCAGACCTTGCATTCCAGATTAGAAAGATACTGATGATTATTGATATAGCTCTCTTGAAACATGTGGTTTAAAGCCATTCAAAAGACTTGAGGGAGAAATACACACTTCCAAAGGAAGTGTGGAAGATGACAGTCTCATGAAAGGCTTTCTGAAATTCAATACCTGTCCCCACCCTTCAAAACATCTTCTGCCTGCTATAAATTGAGACAACTTCCTTCCTGTGCAAAAGTGAAATGCAATCAGTGAATCAGACCAGAGGTTGTCAGTACTCAATCTTATACACACATGAAAAATGCTGTGTTCTATGTTCAGAAGTCATGTTTTCTAAATGTAAGTAATCCCTGGACACCTTTCCCCATTTTCTCTCAATTCCTCTCCAATTCCTTTTGGATTTTGAAAAATATTTCCAGACAGATGGCCCATTTTAGCCCTAATTAAAAGCATTGCATTTTGTTCTGTGTATCCTATATGCAGCCATTCACAATGAATCCACTTACTAATGTAAGCTTTTAAAAGTTTGGATGCACAAATGTGTGAGACAGGAGAAAACATACACGTGCCATGGAGGAATATCATGTACCTTGCTTATTCTGGAAATTTGACCCTGTTATAGCCATTGGCTTTAGACAGGGCAAAACTAATTAAAAATAATGCAGCTAGCTAATTGTGGCTTCAGGGAGAGGTAGCCTGACCTCATGTATCACAGAATTTTTGCCTGTCTACATTAGGGGTTCCTACCACTGTGGTTGTGCTGATAATTGAAATTCCCAGTGCAGAGAAGGTCTTCTCAATTGTTACCTAGCTACTGTATTTCTTCCTTTCAGGTACTGTAATTACAATACAAAATCTCACATTGTTGCTGTAAAGCAGGGATCTCAGATTTCCAGCCCATGGGTCAGCCCCAGCTGGAGAGACTACACAATCTGGCCCAGAACTCACAGCAAGCCAAAGGGGCCTGTCTGTTACTGTGCCCTAAGTCGCTCCCCTCACACCATTGTCCAGCCTTCTCCTCATTGCCCAGCATCTCATCCCTGACACACAAGGTTTTGGGGATTACTGCAAGAGCCTGGCACTGAACAATGGCAGTGGTTGTGCCTTTCCGAACTGCAGCTCCTGCTGCGGCGGGGAAGTGGAGAGCAGCAGAGCAAGTGTGCCTGCCCAGTGTTCTACTTCCCCAGCAGCCCCTGATGCCGCATGGAGTGCATGGGGGGGCCACTGCTGCCATGTGCTTGGGGGACATGGTACTGTGGAGAGAGAGGGTGGGGCAATGATGGAAGGGCAGAGCTTAGGGCCCAGTAACAGACAACCCCCACCCACCACCAGAAGACCCAGACCAGACTGTGCAGTTACTCAGGCCTGAACTTGCCTGTGGGATGGGAATTTTGAGACACCTGCTTTAAAGAAACAAAACATTCCTGGAAATACTTGCAGAAGTGTTTTAGTGTCTGTTTATTTTATCATAAGCAACTGATCACCCATTAATTTTGTTCACACTGCCTGCCAGTTTCTGTTGGGGAGCTGTGAAACACGTCTGTTGCAAGAAATAGTCACTCAATAATCATTACTGGGTTGGGTTTGTTGTTGTTGCTGTTGTTCAAACGAGTGAATAAAGTGGAAAGGTGCACTGAAAGAAAATAATTTCCATTTGACAGTGGTTGCTGTTTGTTATGTAGAGGTTCGTTTTAATTACTATAACTCAGAGAGGTACAAAGTATCTAGTAGACTCTCAAACAGTAAGATGGGTGCATCTTGCAGTGAGATACTAGATCAATCAGGCAGTTCTTATTCATGCTAACGTCCCACTACCTATAAAGGCTATAATACAGTGAGGTGGGTCTACATTACAGAGAAGATGGAAGCTGCTGCTGTCAATCTTCAATGGTTCAGATTAGCGGGTCTAGTAAAGACATGCTAATTCAAACTGAGGGGGCACTTTGGTTGATGTCAGTAGTTCTGCTTCCATGAGGAGTAAGAGAAGTCAAAGGGAGAGTGTTCTCCCTTCGACTTCCTGCAGTGTGGAAAGCACCAAAAGTTGAGTTAAGGTATATCGACTTCAGCTACACAATTAATGTAGCTGAGGTTATGTATCTTAATTCAACCTTATCCTGTAGTATAGACATACCCTTAGATAAAATTATGATCCTCATTTGCCCATGAGACATCCAGCAGCATATTGTATACTGTGCATGCTAGAGAAGAAGGTGGTTGTGTACATTGATATTGTTCTAGTCTAAGATGATTTGGGCATCACTGGCTAAGCAACATATATTAATCATGCATGCAGCACTGAAATCATACAGGACACTTTACACATAAAGGATGTGGTTTCTACCAGTATTCATCTGACTCTTGTATATGGACTTGTGGGCCCCAGCAAACCATCACCAGTCAATGGGGCTCCATGTGAAATCAAATGTCTATCTACCTGGATCCTGTCATGGGACCAGGCCTAAGGGACACCAGCCAGACCCAACTGTAGGACAGTAGTTGGGGAAGGAAAATATGAAGAGATTTTTCAATAGGTATGAAGGAGTCTCCTTGAAGAAGTGACCTTTTAAATAAAGACCTGAGGGAGGAGATAAGATGCTTAGCAGGCAGAGAGAGGTAAACTGTTCTAAGTATCTTAAATGGTTACCATTCATTATCTTGGAGAGTAAAGTTCACCCCATTTCCTTGCTATGAGGATTGGAAACATGGCCTAGTGGACAGCGCACTAGATTGGGACTTGGAAGACCTAAGTTCTAATTCTGTTCCTCTATTTGCACATCTGTAAACTGGGGATAATGATATTGACCTTTCTTTGTAACATCAACAGCTCACTGGATGAAAAGCACTGTATAAAAGTAAGGTATAATATCCATTAGCTTCACCTTCTCCAACCTAGGATGGGGAAGGGAAAAACCATCTTTTCTGAAGACAAGGCAATATCAGGGCCATCCCTTCTCATCCCCGTCAGTCAGAAGCAGAGAAGAAGTTAATATTCAAACCATCATCATGTAGGGTTTGGCAATGCCTTGTACTAGAAGACTTAGTGGCTACGTCTAGACTGGCATGATTTTCCGCAAATGCTTTTAACGGAAAAGTTTTCCGTTAAAAGCATTTTCGGAACAGAGCATCTAGATTGGCATGGACACTTTTCTGCAAAAGCACTTTTTGCAGAAAAGTGTCCGTGCCAATCTAAATGTGCTTTTGCGCAAAAAAGCCCTGATCGCCATTTTCGCGATCAGGGCTTTTTTGCGCAAAACAAATCTGAGCTGTCTATACTGGCCCTTTTGCACAAAAGGACTTTTGCCCGAACAGGAGCAGCATAGTATTTCCGCAAGAAGCACTGATTTCTTACATGAGATCGTCAGTGTTCTTGTGGAAATTCAAGCGGCCAGTGTAGACAGCTGGCAAGTTTTTCCGCAAAAACAATTGCTTTTGCGGAAAAACTTGCCAGTCTAGACACAGCCCTCGTGTTCATTCTTTGTTCACCTGTAATTCTGAATGTAACAAGCTGTACTCCTAGCTCACTGATCAGCTGAGACTGATAAAAAAATTGTCAGAGCTCTCTAACCATGTATTCACCCACTGTAAGTGAATGCTTTTCTCCCATAGTTAAAAATCATATTCGAACCCTTAAGAAGCAGATAGGCTGATATTAATTTATTGGGATAGTTTAAACCTGTTGGCTGCATCTAGATTGGCATGATTTTCTGGAAATGCTTTTAACGGAAAAGTTTTCCGTTAAAAGCATTTTCGGAACAGAGCATCTAGATTGGCACGGACGCTTTTCCGCAAAAGCACTTTTTTTGGAAAAGTGTCCGTGCCAATCTAGACGCGCTTTTCCGTAAAAAAGCCCCGATTGCCATTTTCACGATGGGGGCTTTTTTGCAGAAAACAAATCTGAGCTGTCTACGCTGGCCCTTTTGCGCAAAAGCTTTGTGCAAAAGGGACTTTTGCCTGAACGGGAGCAGAATAGTATTTCCGCAAGAAGCACTGATTTCAGACAGTAGGAAGTCAGTGCTTTTGCGGAAATTCAAGCGGCCAGTGTAGACAGCTGGCAAGTTTTTCTGGAAAAGCAGCTGATTTTCCAGAAAAACTGGCCAGTCTAGACACAGCCGTTAAGTTTAATTCTGAGTAAAATTGCTTGTCAATTAACAGAGTCTTAAAAGAGTAGCAGTTAAGGATTCTCTTTCTCTCCAAAAACATTGCCAAACATTGAAGATTTATGAGGCTGAATTGCTATATTGGAAGCAACTAATTATTTGTAATGATTCTTTGTTCTTTGACAATGATTAGGTATTTTTACTAGAAATGAGCATTGTAAAGGAGTGATAAAGGCAGCTCATATTAAGGGTGCAGGTATTAACCCATTAAAACCAGATCATTTTTGGACAAGCATAATAAGCAGTAACAAAATTTTACCTAAAACAGCTTATTTAACATCATAAGAATACTGAAATGTAGCCTCTTATAGTTTCTATTGTCTTTTCATTAATTTAAGTAGTCTTGTATTTAATTCATTTAATCTATCCAAGCCATTTAGGCCAAATCCCCCCATTCCATCTCCCCATGGACACAACAAACTCTAAATATAGTGGGACCACATGGATGCACTGTGCAGTTTTAGGGGCCAGGCAACAAAAAGACCATGCAGGAGAAATTTTTCAGATTTGGGGCCAGGTTCTGAATTATACCAAGGCCCCTTAATGCTTCTCTAACAGCCCCCACTTTTCTGTAGTGCTGGGGTTCAGGACGTAGGCAGAAGGGGCGAAGCGGGCCTCCCCCAGTCCTACCTTCACAAACGGCCCATGGGAATGGAATAATTGAGTATGGGATCTGTCATGATCATGAGGGTCATCCAGCAGCCTAGGGACTAAGGGGTTAACTATGTCCCTTACCTAGCCAGGTGGAATGGCCAATAGGAATGCAGGTAGGAATTTTAAACTGGTACAAAGGAATTTTGGGTTTTCTCTTCTTTGTCTCTGGGGGCAGTTCTCTCCAGCTAGTGATGGGGACAGACACTATGTCTCCCTCCAAGAAAAGACTCTTTCTTCACTTTCTGTAAGTAGGGTAAAGTTTAGATAAATCTGTTACATTTCATTGTTTTATGGTTTGGGTATGGGATCTGCTGTCTGTACACTTTTTAAAATATGTTTTGGCTTTCCTTTGTACCTAAGTTCTAGGCCCATGGAGTTTCTCCATGAGTATATTGTTTTGTTACTTTTCCATCTAATCGTTATGCTTGCAACAGGAATAGTGTGGTGATAATAAAAGTTTTTTTCTTTTCCTTTTATTAACCTGGTATTGGTTAATGGTGGTGACCTGCTTTTTACTTTAAGGGTGAGATTTTCCCAAATTGTTGCTCCCCTGGTTTCTTTATTAATTTGGGTGGTGACAGCAGAGATTATGTCCCCAAAATCAAGGATTTTAAGATTTGGGGGGGAAGTTTTATACCAAAGCCTGGTAGACAAGGTTTTGGGGTGCACTTTCTGGCCCCCACTTCTGCATTTATCGTGCCAGAGTGGAGAAGGAGCCATGACAGGGTCTCCGTGTTTCCTAGACCAGAATGCCATTGTCTCATTGGTAGAGGCACAAGATGTTGGGTGACGTGATCATGTATACTCTAATAGGACAGAATGACCACATTTGCTACAATAGTAGCTACAGCTCTGATGTTCCATGCTCTGTTTTCTCAGGGTTTGTGCAGTGGTCTAATATTTGATCCTTTGAAAGCGAAGGTACAGTGTGATCTGCCACAATTAGCACACAATTAAGATGTTAATATCAATATTGTAAAAAAGAGCTGCTATGATATTTGATTTTTTTCCCCATGTCCTAGTCACCTGACACAGGTTAGGTTATACCTCTCACACACTACATGGATCAGTATCCATTGACTCCTGTGGCTTGAATTACACACAGAGTTAAATTTATTTGTGCTTTGATCAATGAAAATGGAAAATCAGTCCAAATGAGCTGTTGCTTTAACAGGTTTCTCTCTCATAGGCTAGGTCTATCATAGGCTACCAGTGTAAATTTCCCCAGTGAAAGCCAGGCTTCAGATGCTTCTGTCTCAAATATATTTGGATGGTTTCAGTCTATCCAAAATACAGCCTCAAGATTATTTTCTGGCCTAATTGACACTGCATTCCCTCTTTTGGAATCTCCTACGTTAACTTCCATTTGATGAAGTTTCATCCTTTAAACCAATGGTGAATTTGGCTCATTGTCCATATACCAAAAAACTACAGCCTAAAAGGTTTCTTTTCAGAAAATTCAGAATAAATGAAGGCATCCCATTGTTGGAATGTCTAATACAATTATAAAACTGTATGAACAGAGTAGGCTGTAGTGGAGAGCTTCCAGGATCATGGTGCAGAACTGTCTGTTTTAACATCCGTTTTCATTCCCTCTGATCCATTATCATTCACCCAGTTATTTGATGAATATCATTATGTGGATGCAGAAAAATCACTGTAGATATGTCTCCGATTGAAAACATGAAATTGATTTGGTAGGGGGAAAAGGCACAATTGAGCTATAGCTATTTCAAATAGGTGTCTCAATGTTTGATTTTGTTAGTTTAATTAGACAATCTTTATGTGTACCTTTTAAAAATAGATGAATGTATATATTAGGGATTACTATAAACATGATAAATGTATTACTGAAAGTAGGTAGCTTATTTTACAATCTTTCTGACCACTGTTAAGTTGTTACAGTTAATATTAAATCAGTTCTCTGCAATTTTCCTGAGAAGTTAAACTTAAGTGAAACCTGCTGCAGCATCAAGCTTCTACAAGTAAGCACGTAACAGGGATGAGAATCCTGATGACAACAGTCTCAGGGACTGGTGTAAGGAACTGTACAGGTAATTTCTACTATCCCTGCTCTTCAGTAAAAGTGAACAGAAGCAAATTAGAAAAGCATATTAACTATTGGAGCTCTAAAAACTCAGAATGATTGAGACCACTATTACTAAGACAAAATATTAAATTTACCCGTTATTTATATCTCTTTACATCAGTGCTCTTCTGCCAAGAAAGATTTAATTTACCTTTTAAAATGGGGGTAGGCACAGAAATGTATTTGTAAAATAGCTTATTTGGTTCAAGATAAAAGGTCTGGTCTGGAAAATGACTCTTGGTAAAAGTGATTGTAAAACAAGTATCAATATTAAATGTCATCTATTACTGTACTTCCCACATTCAAATTGAGATCCTTTATTGATGACCACTCTGCAGGCCCCAATTTAAGCCTTAAAATGCCAAGGATTTCCAATATTACAGACTTAAAGTCTTTAAAAGATATAAAAGAGGTAGAAATAGTCTGTCAGAACTGTACAGTCTGTCTAGCAAAGCTAAAGCAGGTAGATAACTTCTACTCACCTATAATTACCAAAAGAAGCTGTTAGAGCTAGCTATCTCCTTTGCTAAATTGGCACATAAATTATTATAAGATTTTATTAGGGCACAGATGACACCAGTACAAGCATTATAGAGGTGCACAATGCATTAAGAAGCCTAATACTAAATAAAGAACGTCAAACCCTTATTAAAATTATGTTTTATATTTCTAAACAAGATTATTAAAAAAAACAATTTTAAAATCATTTTATGAAGTGTTTGTTGTTTAAATAAGCCAGAACAAGTTTGTGGCTATATGCTATATTGCCTTGTTGGGGTAGGAAGGTAGCCAGGTCTGAGAATTGACACACTGTTTCTAGTTGTTTCATTACTATGCTTAGGGCAGAATGGAATATGGCTTTGAACAAAGCTGGAAGAAATATGGATCCCCTTTTACATCCAAGAATGTAGCAGCCTCATTCTTCTCATTAGTCAGAAGAGGAGACACCCCTTTGGGAAAACAAACCCCTTGTTCATGCTGGACTTCCTTAGTTCTTGTGCACAATGAGTGCAAAAGAGTAGGATGGGGAATGGGAAGGCTTCTTGGCTTCCATCCCTTCCTCTGGAGAATTATTCCATAGGTTCCCTGAAAGTATGCCCAAGAGAGCTAGATCATCCTCACAGGTTTTTCCTCATGCTCACCTACAGGTCTCCTTTTCATAATTTCATTCCTTTACTCCTAGGAATGTGACAAGGGGCTGCCCCAGGTGAAATCTGAGGGTATGTTTAGACTACATGGTTCCGTCGACGGAGTCATGTAAACAAGTTTACCCGGTGTAGGCAAAGAAGTGGGGATTTAAATAATTGCCGCTTCATTAAAATAAACATGGCCACAGCGCTGTGCCGACAATCAGTTGATCCGGCACAGCACGGCAGTCCATACGCGGATCTGTCGGCAAGGGCTTCCCCAGTCGACAGATCTGCATCTAGACTGCTGCGCTGTGCCAGATCAGCTGATCATTGGCATAGAACGGTGGCCATGTTTATTTTAAGGAAGCGGGGATTATTTAAATCCCCGCTTCTTTGCCTATGCCGGGTAAACTAGTTTACATGGCTCCATTGACGGAGCCATGTAGTCTAGACATACCCTGAAAGTAGCAGAGGTAAAGGTGTATCTGTGGCAAAGTGGAGACAGCCAAACAGGTGGAGCACTACAGAAAAAGAGGTGCCTGGGTCAGCCCGTAAGAGAAGTAACATGGTTATAGATAATCGGCAAACAATGGGGGCATGGATTAGGGTGAGAGGTGAAGAAGAGCAAAGCAGGGGAGTTAGGGTGAGAGGTGAATCACAGAACCATAGAGCTGAAAGAGACCTCAGAAGGCCATCAAGTCCAGCCCCCTTCCTAAGGCAGGAGCAATCCCATTTAAATCAACCCAGCCCAGGGCTTTGTCAAGCCGAGACTTAAACACCTCTAGGGATGGGGACTCCACTACTTCCCTAGGTAACGCATTCCAGTGCTCCACCATCCTCCTAGTGAAATAGTTTTTCCTAATATCCTGGACCTGGACCTCTCCCACTATAACTTGTGACCACTGTTTCTTGTTCTGCCATCCAACACTACTGTGAACAGCCTTTCTCCAGCCTGTTTGGAAACAACAGCCTTCAGGAAGTTGAAGGCTACCATCAAATCCCCCCTCACTCTTCTCTTCTGCAGACTAAATAGACCCAACTCCCTCAGCCTCTTCTTGTAGGTCATATGCTCCAGCCCCCTAATCATTTTGGTCGCCCTTCGCTGGACCCTGTCCGATGAATCCACATCCTTCCGGTAATTGGGGGCCCAGAACTGGACACAATACTCCAGATGTGGCTTAACCAGAGCCAAATAAAGAGGAATAATCACATCTCTGGATCTACTGGCAATGCTCCTCTTAATGCAGCCTAATATGCCATTAGCCTTCTTGGCTGCAAGGGCACACTGTTGACTCACATCCAGCTTCTCATACACTGTAATCCCCAGGTCCTTTTCTGCAGAATTGCTGCTTAGCCAGTTGGTCCCCAGCCTGTAACACTGCTTGGGATTCTTCTGTCCCAATGCAGGACTCTACACTTGTCCTTCTTGAACCTCATCAGATGTCTTGTGGCCAAATCCTCCAATTTGTCTAAGTCACTCTAGACTCTATCCCTGCCCTCGAGTGTATCTACCTCTTCCCCTAGCTAAGTGTCATCTGCAAACTTGCTGAGGGTACAATCCATCCCCTCATCCTGGTCATTAATAAAGGTGTTGAACAAAACCGGTTCCAGAACTGAACCTTGGGGCACTCCGCTAGAAACCGACCGGCATCCTGACATCAAGCTGTTGGTCACTATCCGCTGGGCCCGACTTTCCAGCCAGCTTTCTATCCATCTTACCGTCCATTTATCCAATCCACATTCACTTAACTTGCTGGCAAGAATATTGCGGGAGACCATATCAAAAGCCTTGCTAAAGTCAAGGTTTATCACATCTACTGACTTTCCCATGTCCACAGAGCAGGTTACCTCATCATAGAAGCTAATCAGATTGGTCAGGCACAACTTGCCCTTCATGAATCATGCTGACTATTCCTGATCATCTTCCCCTCTTCCAAGTGCTTCAAAATGGAGTCCTTAAGGATCCCCTCTATGATTTTTCCAGGGACTGAGGTTAACTGAGTCTTAACTGATCAGCTTATAGTTCTCTGGATCGTCCTTCTTCCCTTAAAGATACGCACGACGTTTGCCTTTTTCCAGTCATCTGGGATCTCTCCTGATCTCCACAACTTTTCAAAGATAATAAACAAAGGTTCCTCAATGACATTTGCCAACTACCTCAGTATCCTCAGATGTATTAAGTCCAAACTCTTGGATTTATGTACATTTAGCTTTTCTAAATAGTTTAAATAGTGAAGTGGGGGAGCACTGGACCACAGGTGGAGCAGAGTGTGAGGGGCATTGGAGGAAGGTAGAAGCAGGTAGCCAGAAAGAACAGCATGAAGGGACTAAAGGACAGTACAAGTGTGGAGCAGTGGGAGATGGTAAGGAGCACACCCAGACAGCGTGAAGTAGAGAAGCAGGAGACAGACAGGGTCAGGCGAGAGAGATGGCTATACAGGAATGAGGCTGGGGGAAGAGGGACAGGATGAGGAGAAACTTCACTGGCTCCTCCCTAGAGGAGCAAGTGGGAGCTGGTGAAGTCTATACCGAGGAGCAGCAGTTTGAGGGGGAATCATACAACAAGAAGAGACCTCTAGAAGTCATCGAGTCCAGTCCCCTACCCTCAGGGCAGGATTAAGCATCATCTAGCTCAGTGTTTCTCAACCAGTTGAACCCTTAGGGGTACTCCAGAGAAGTCTGGGGGATACACATCAACAACTGAAATTTAGAGAAAACTGCATTTTTGTTTTAAGTTTTACAGCACTTGAGGTGCTAGGCTGAGAAAGCTGAAGCTCTCAGAGATTTGGGCTAAGGATACATGTGCTGGGTGCTTCTAACTTCGGCAGTTTCCCAGGTTCTGGGCTGAGAGTGATGGGGGATGTTCTCATGGTTTTGGGCTGGAGGGGGGAGATTTGCAGGTTCTTCGTAGGAGGCTATTCCTGGGATTCTTGGTAGGGGTGCAGAGCGGGAAACTCCTGGGGTTCAGAGCTGGGACCTTTTGATTATGGGAAAGAAGATAGGAGGAAGCTTTCCTGGTTCTGGCTGGGGGGAAGCTCCTGGGGTTCTGGTATGAGGGGTGATGGCTGTGAGAGGGGCAGGGATGTTGGTGGAGTAGTGGCAGGGCCTGTCCTGGGGGTTTTGGGCTAGCGGGAGGGGGGGCTCCCGGGAAGCTAGGCTGGGGGTGAAGAAGGAAACTCCCCGGCGTCCTAGGGGCGCCCTCCACATTCTGGGTTCAGGAGCGGTGGGAGGGGCTGCCCTCGGGTTCTGGGCTGGGAGTGGCGAGAGGGGCAGCCCCCAGGGTTTTAGGCTGGGGGGGACGCTCTGCGGGGCGCTCCTGGGGCTCTGAACCGGGGGAAGCGGGGTGCTGGCGGCGTGGGAGGCGGGGCAGGCCGGGCCTGCGCCGGGGACTGACGCGCAGCTGGCAGCCTTGCTCATGCGCGGCCGACCGGGCGGTGCTAAGCGTCCCAGCTCCGGGAGAATGGGGCGGAATCCGGGGAGTGCGGATTGAGACGCTATCGGAGGCAGGGGCTGCGCTGGAGCGGCCGGGCTGGGGAGGGGTGCGCGTGCTCCGGGGGCAGGCGGGCGCCGCGCCGGGGGTGGGCAGCCGTGCCCTGCAGGAGGGGTTGCAGGCGGCGGCGGGGGCTGCACCGGGATTTTCTCTCTTTTCATTGCAACAAAGTTGCGGAGCGAGTGATATTGTTGCAGCCCACCCGCCCCCCGTGGCCGCTGGAGGTTCGGATCGGGGGCCGGAGCCGGTCGCTGCCCTGGGGGAGGGGGCGCAGAGCCGCAGCCTCTGGATTATCCCGAGCCGGGTCAAGCTCTCCTGGATCTCCCGTCTTCTGCTGCTGCCTGTGCGAATCCAAGAGGGGCTGAGATTTTTATTCTGAATCTTATTTTTTTTGGAGGGGGGATTTTTGTCAAGGTCATTCGTGGATTTATTTTTTTTTATCTCTTCCTTAACCGCCTCCCACCATCACCACCACCCAGCCTTGCTCTGTGGATTATAATTTCTCTAGATCCGAGGGTCTGAACAGGAGGATTTTTAGGGCTTCGGGGGTTGGGGAGGAGAAGTGGTGAGTAAAGAAGGGGTGATTTTTTTTATTTCCCCCTTCCCTTTTTCTGTTTCTTTTTTGGAAATGGATGGGAAAATCAGGCAGAGCAGGAGATCAAGGTCCCAAAGGGACCGTGTAAGGAGAAGGGAAGCTACTGCTAGGGATCCCCGAAATCAAAGTCCTTCTTCGACATCCGAAAAGGAGCAAAGCCCCGGCAAGGAAAATACAAGCCAAAACTGTACAAATCCCAAAAACCAGGCTTCCACCGCAAGAAATGTCAGACCTCCGAGGCGCAGGAGACGGGAATCAAGCTCCCAAGAAGAGGATTTAATTGATGGGTTTGCTATAGCCAGCTTCAATACCTTGGAAGCCTTAGAGGTAAGAGATCAGACTGATGGGTTCTCTTGTATCTTTATGTTTGGTGGCCTTTGCCTACTGAAGACTCATGGGACCGGGGGAGAGCTTTTATAGAGGCGCTGAGTCTTCCTCCACATTGTAAATGCCAATTAACTTTCTTCTTGTAAATTACCTGTGTGCATTAATCCTAATGTCAGCCTGGAAGAATTTCAGTATAGGGGGAGCTGTGTATGTTATTAGAGGGATGGCAAGTGAACACCAGTATCTTTCTTGCATACTTGTATGTGTATGCCTAAGTTGATATAGGCCGGTATTTGTGGGTAATCCTATACTTTCCATTTCAACTGGTATTAAGTATCAGTGGGGACAAGCTAGATGTTTGTGTAGGATTTTAGTTGGCTGAAAATAAATATGAGTTCAATGCAGCGTATTTGTGCATCATGGTATATTGATGCCATGATTGTGGCATTGTTGTGAATTGTGGAGTCAATACTTAAATAGCTTTTTTTTCTAGGCCTTTAAAGTTTTGTATTTGCATTGCCAAAATGTTAATTTATCTGTCTCAGGAGGCAGTTAGCAAATGGCCAAAGTTTAACATTTTGCGGAAAAAAATGTTTAAATGGATAATAATTCCTTGGTTGTAATATCTAGTTTTTGAAGTAATTGAACACATTCTTCATCTCTTATTGAGTGTACATATTTTCCTGGTGTTAATAGGTTGGCAAAAATATTGCTTGTCAAACTTATTACAAACAATATTTGCTGAGCAAATACTGCTTGTCTTGTCTGAGTTAAATTAAGCAGAGTAGGAAACTTAATATTCTCAGAGGGGCAATGACAAACAAGCACTTTTGTGGCTTTTGATTTTTGTTTTTTGGGTGAGTGATGGGAAAATGTGAGTTGGTAGAAGAAAACCGCTATCAAAAGACATTTATCAAAGAAAATATTTCTTCATATTTTCCATAAATATTAGCAATAATGGCATTTTTATTCAACATGCTGTATTAAAAATGTGGGTAATGTATTTGGTTATTCATACTTTGGATTTCCTGCCATTTTAGTGTCTGTCTTAACAAGAATTATAGTAAATTAAAATCCTAGACCTGTTTCCCTAACCTCTTGTACATCAGTACGGCATTCTTGATATGTGGGTGTAAACATTTTGTTAGAAGTTTTCCCAAAGAGTCTGTCTTATTCTAGACCTAATCTCTTGGAACACAGGCCCTTTAACCCATAGTTTGTGGAGCTGTGGCTACTAGGATTTTTCTGCTCACCCACACCCACCTTTCATTAGTAGTGTGCTTTATAAAGTTTGTTGTAACAAGTAGCTGGTGATAAGGACCAACTCCTTTGTATCATAAAGATGATTCTTTTACACTTCCATCTCTTTTGACCCTATATTTCCCCTCTCTATCTTAATTCCCGAGTATTTTGCTTGGGAAGTCAGTACTGGGAAGGTAAATAAATGGTGGTGGTGTTAGGATGGGGACAACAGCTCAGCAGCAGTATCGGGAGTTGTTCTGAGAACAAATGTTTCTAATGTATGATGCCCTATAAATCTACTTTGGGAATGAGCTGGCAAGGTTTTGGTTCAGAGAAACTGACTTTCAAATGCAATATTGAATGTGTAAATGCTGCAATCTTTTAAAAAAAGAGAAGATTTATGATAAACTGATAGGTGGTGTGTTATGTCCTTTAGCAGAAATTGCAATGGGATATTATCTTAACACTTTAGCTAGTATCTGTCTAAATTGATAATGAGCAAACTATCTAGTTTTGTGTGGCTTTAAAACAGATGGTCCAAACCTATATTTTTCTGGGCATGCTCACATAATCAAAGAGGTCCAATTAAACCACAGAGTTTCTTGGAGCTGTCAGCGAAGAAAATACAATTCTTTTTCTTTGGGAAATTTTCTGCCACAATGAGCACATTATTGGGAAATATAATTCAAGTGATGGTATAGTCACTCCAGGGGCAGAAGAAGGGAGGAGGAACCTCTCATGGTTTATATATGGTACCAGCTTAGCTATCATATCAACCAAATAGTCATTTGGGCAATAGTTTCACACACAAGGGAAGAGGGGTGACTTTAAAAAGAAAACACACCCCAAAATAAATCCCTGAAAACATTTTTGGTTTGGTGGTGAGCTCTGGTAAAGATGCTAGCTACGATAGTCCTCTTGGGATCCTTAGTGAGAATTCAGAAGCAATCAATTTCTGCAGTCTTTATCAATATGCAAGGGAGTACATGAAATTCATTTTAGATTTTAATTGGCTTGTCAGAATAAGTATTGCAAGCAGAATTCTCTTGTTTCTTTCATGTGTTACACTGAGGTGCTTTTGAAAACGCAGGTGATCTGTGTATTTAATAAATTCTGGCAGCACACACATTCACTGTGCATTCTGAGAATTTTTTTTGAAGTGCATTGCTGCTTTTGACAAAGGATAATGCCTGGCAGACTTCTGATATAGCAGCAAGTTAAGGGGATTATCATGACAAAATTGCTTATGACCACACAAATTATTGAATCTCTAAGGTCACTCAGAATACTAAGCAATACTTAATAGTATACTTGATTACAACAGGTGGTCTTTCACTGGGTTTGAGGGGAAGCATCTTTTGCAGTTCATAAATGTTTACAGAAATTATTCTGTTGACTGATTAAATAAAAGTCACATAGAGTTTTAGGATAAAGAAGAGACTATCCATGAATTTTAATATTCTGCATGCATATGTTGCTGTCTTGTCACTTTTTCATTTGTGAGCCTAAAAAGAAGCAGTTGTTTGTGTATGTGGCAGTTCTTCATTATGACCCTTTCTTATGTTGCTGTTTTGCATTTCATTGTTTTTCATTTGGTTTTACAGTGACCTGTGATTAGGTTAAATAGGCTAGCTAAATTATGGGCTTCCCCTGGGAAATTAAATTGCTGTGTGGTTAGAGAGAACTTAATGGTAGAGAAGTCTGGAACTTGTAAGATTTTTCTTTTTTCTTTTTCAAATAATGTGAAATCCCCTTCTCACCACCTTTATGTTCCTGTAAATGTAGGGTGCTATATATACTCTTCCTGTATGTTGAAGTGAAGATACCAGCACTCTGAACCCTGCAAGGGTTAATTTTGCTGTTGCCTGTAAAGGGAGTTAGTTAGTATGATATTTTCTTTAACTTTTTGTTTAACTTTTAAAATAATAGTGCTTTGAATTTTCAGTAAACCACTACAGCATGCTGCTGATGGGATTTGGCACCTGATGATGCTGTCTCAACTCTGTATGTGTTTATCTTGTTGTGGCTTCATTTTAGGAACAGCTCACCTATATCAAGTCCTAAGTATTCTTTGTTGAAGAGAGAACTTAAAACAGATAATGTTAAAAAAACCCAACAAAAATCAAAACAAAAAGCAATAGCAAACTTTCAGTTTTTCTCTGTGTTTAAGAATCTGAAAGTACCCCAACTCATTACCTGCACTTAAATATCCTCCACCAGCAGTACAAATCTCTATTCAAATCCCGGTTAAAATGCAGTTTTATCTTACAGACTTTGAAATTCCATTGAATTCTACTGAAGAGTTTAAAAGAAATAATAGAGGGACTTAACTAGCAGATTAAACAAATAAGATAAATGTTTTAACCTGAGAGGAAGAGTTAGTGAGGAGACAGAATAAGATGGACAGCTACAGGAAGTGAGAGAGACACATTTTTAAACCACAAAATGAGTTCTTTTTGAGTTCTTTTGGCTCAAAAGCTTTTTTCTTTCACTAACAGAAGTTGATCCAGTAAAAGATATTATCTCACCCATCTTGCTTCTAGTATCCTGAGACCAAAATAGTTACAATTACACCATAAACTACTGGAATGCTATTTAGATGATCTGTGCTGCAGAGAAGGTTCTTGCACCAATGATGAGGCGATTGTAAGCTCAGTAATGTATGAACAGGGAAAGAAAAGGAGAGAGGCGATCTCTAAAGCAGGATGAAAAAAGTCCTTGGGAGGGGATGTTAAAAAACAGAGGGGAATTTTGAACAGCATCCTGAAATGAATGGGTATATGAGTGTGTTCTCTCTCTGGATATAGATATATTCATTTCATTTAAATGAAATTGCTAATTATTCTTGAAGGGGATTGATGAATCACAGTGAGAAAAACTAGATGAATGAATCTGTATTTGAGGGATCTCACTCTCTCTCTGATCATAGCTGTTCCTTTCAAGTATAAAAACAGTGCTGAAAAGGGAACTGCATCAGAATGTAAATGAATGAGATCTTTGAGTCCAGTTGTTCAATCAAAGCTATTGCAAATGTTATATCTTTGTGTGTTTTTTTCGCTTTTATTATTAACTTTACAAAGCCATGGAATGCTGTATGAAAGGTTTAGGATTTTTTATTTATATTATGGTAGCTCCTAGATAACCTTGCTGGGATCAGAACACCTTTGTGCTAGGTGTTGCAGAAACAGGGCGATGAGTCCTGAAAAGACAGACTTGTACTTAACTTTATGCAAGTTGGTAGATGCGCTGAAATTAATTAGGCTACATGTACATAAGTGTTTGCAGGCTTGGGGAGTTAGGGCAGATGCTAATATTGTGCTACTTTTCCCATATCTTTATTTCAAAAGGGATCTAACAGAGAAACAGGCAGGCTGTACTTCCATCTAACAAGTTGGAGAGTTTAGAGGTGGTACTCAATTTTTGGGCAGAATCTGTAATTGCTTGGTCTTCTGTTCAAGTTCTGTGTTGGTAAAGGCTGTTTCCACAAGTACACTCTGCTGTTTCTGTTACTCTGATCTTGCAATTATAAGAGAACCAATGAGCTTAATTTCCTGTTCCAAAGGTTTTGTGCTAGTTCCAGAGACCTAGCTATATAACCTAGCTATTTATGATCATATCTTATGCATGGTTTTTGAATGTGATGTAATGAAATCTTTTCCATAAAGCAGCACTCATGTTTAAAAGGGCAGGTTCCCAACATCTACAGTATGTACCTGGGTGCTTAATTGCCTAATGACAATGAATGAAGTCAGGTTTTTGAGGAATTATGTTCCTTAAAATATTTTACTTTTAAAGATCCCACTTCAGTTGCTTTAGACCAGGGGTCCCCAATGCGGTGCCTGTGGATGCCATGGCGCCCACCGGGGCATTTATGTGTGTCTGCCTAGTGACTAGGCTTGGCCTGAGCCATTCTTGCGCCCTGGGCGATCTGCGCACACGCAGCCCCCGCCCCAGGTGCACGGCGCATGGTTGGGGACCACTGCTTTAAACTTTTGATTTAATTGCAAACTTAGTAGTCTTCAATTCTGTTTGTGTAGCAGTACGTTTTCAAGATCTGAGGAAAAAGCAAGTTAATTATTTTTTGCATAGAAATATTATAAAATCTGCTCTACTTGTAAGAATTTGTCTTCCATGAATTTTTTAAAAAACTGATATTGCTAATACATGTGAAAAGTGGATTGCAGTACTCAGTTTAGAGTTTCTAAAGAACTTAGAGAAAATAACCTACTGTTCACACAAACTCACCCAAATGCTTAATTTTGCCCACATACCTTGGACATTAGTCTTGCCATGACGTAGCTGTGACATGAAAGAAGAGTTAGACTATTGACGTGGAAATTAGCACACCCACTTTGCTTCTGGAATTCCCATATCTGGCATTGCTTTTACAGTTCCTATTCTCAGCAACATCACCAGAGAAAGCTACTTATTACAGCGAAGTGGGCACATTTGATGTTACTGTGCAGAATACTGTTCTAGCTCAAGTTGTGGTAACATGCTCATAACATTTTGACACGGAAGAAGATAGGTTGGTGTCTGTCATTTCTATAACAGCAGAAACCAAACCAGAGAGATCTTTTTGGGCTATTCTCAAATTGAAAAACCTGACGTGCTGAACACCCAACTTCATAGGAACCCCATTCTTTCTTTAGCATTCTTAGATGAAAACTGTTTTACCACTGCAAGTTGAAGTAAATGTTGCTCGAGGGAATTGTGTGTTGGTGGCATAGATATGATTTCACTCACTCGTACGCCTAACTGGATTAATTATAATTAAAAAAAAATTAACAGGTGCTGACAATTTTTAAAATTTTGATCTATATTAACCCATTGTGATTGTCCTTTCAGAGCAATATATAAATCAACTTAAAGATGGATAATGTGCTTGAGCCTTCTTGCTCCTTTTTTATTCAAAAGCAGGCCAAAGGATCATTCTTTTGCTTATTTTTTACATAAAAAAATTCAGGTCTTGTTCACCTGGGAAAAAGCCTGAAGTGATACAGAGTTAGTAAAATAAGCATGAGCAGCAGAGAAGGGAACATTTTTAAACAAATTTGTTGTAGTTTTGGATGAGGAGTTGTAAGCACTTGTTTAACTTAACTGACTAACCTTCTTTGGCAAAGAGATGATTATGTTAAAGATTTAACACTTCTGTCCCTTCAGTTAAGGGATAAGTGGTCTCAGTAAAAGTCTGCCCCAACTTGTAAAGAAGTTAAAAATGCAAAGAAAAGGTTCCTTTGAAAGCTGAATACTTTCAAATAATTTTCAGACACTATAAAACAATCAAAAGAGAGTACAGATTTATTATTAATTAATTCTTAATATGTTGCTTTAAGATGACCATCAGAGAAACTCAGTTGACATAAAAAGTTTGCAGCTGAAATGAAGAATTTTTTCACCCTTGAAACTTGCAAACCTGCAAGCTATTATAATATTATTTATTACTTCTTCTCTGGAAGCATTTTGTTCCTTTGCATACTTTTCGTTTTGTAAAATATGGGTGTCTACTTAATACATCTTAAAAAAAATTAGGGCTCAAATTCTGGAAAGGCTTAAGCATTGACATAATGTGATGACTCTAAAGTACATCTACACTGCACACTTATTCTCCAATAAGCTACTTTGAAATTTAAATTTCAAAATAGCTTATTTCAAAACATTGTGTCTACACAGCAAATGCCTGTCAAAATAGCACTGAGCTATCTTGAAATAGAGCGTCCACACTCACTGGACATTGTACCTCATTTAAAGCCACCCAGAAGCACTCCAGACAGGACATCAGGACAGCAGTCACTTCCCATAGCTGCTGCCTGAGGCTATCTGAGGCTTGTGCTTAAAGGGGCCTCCCTCTACAGTTGTGTCTCAGGCTCTTCTCCTTTGCCTACCAGCTTGAAGTAAAGCAGAACCTTTTCACTGTGTGCTCTTGCGGATACCACAGCTCTCCTGCCATGGAGTCAGACCTGTCTCCTAGCAGTTGAGAGATCTTGCATCTCATGCTGTAACTTCCTGTTACAGTTTCTTCAGGCTGCCCTCATGGCTGTTTAGGAGGAGGACCCCAGCCCATTGCGAGACACCTCCTCTCCTCTCTTGTTGTGCTGCTCATTGAGCTCAAACCCACCCTTTCTCCCTTGCACACTGTGCACTGCTGCTTCTGGTGTCTGGACACCAGCTCCGACTGGTGGGACCAGATTGTCGTGGAGTGCTGGGATGATCAGCAATGGCTCCAGAATTTCTACATGTGGAAGGACATCTTCATGGAGCTGTTTAAGTGGCTCACCCCTTCCTTTAGGCAACAGGACACCCACATGAGACCTGGCATCCCCCTCCAGATGCGGATTGCTATTGCCTTCTGGAAGCTTGCCACACCGGACAGCTACCGTGGGGAGCCAGTTTGTCATGGAGAGATCAACCATCAGGGTGGTGGTTATGCAGGTATGACTCTCCCATGCTATTGTCCTGGGGGGGCGGAGAACTGCTGGAAGAGGAGTGACGGTGGTGGAAGCCCCCTCTGTGGGAAGTTTTTCAGTCCTGCCTTCACAAAGCCTTGCCGGGGGATGAAGTAAGTAGGGGTTGCTCCTCATGCTTATATGTATAGGGGGATTGAGTCCAGGGACCTTCCAAGGGATCTGGCAACCTTGTGATTCTCTGTCTCCTTCTACAGGTGGCAAGGGCCATCAACACTATCTTGCTGTGCAGGGTCGTCATCCTGGGTGATGTGGCCCCCATCATTGCTGGCTTTGCTACCATCGGCTTCCTCAATTGTGGGGGGCAATTGACGGCACCCACATCCCTATTTGGGCCCCTGACTACCAGGCATCTGAATACATCAATTGCAGAGAGTACTTTTCAATGGTCCTGCAGGTCCTTGTGGACCAGCGCAGCCAGTTCATGGACATCAATATTGGGTGATCTGGGAAGGTGCACAATGCCTGCATCTTCAGGAACTCTAGTCTGTTTCAGAAGCTGCACGCCAGCACTTTTTTTCCCTGACTGCACCATCGGGGTCAGGAACGGGGACATGCTGATGTGCATTGTGGGTGATGCTCCTGACCCTCTGCTCTCCTGGTAAATGAAACTCTACACTGGAAAAAAGCAAGCAACGCTTCAATGACAGGCTCAGTAGTGCCTTAATTGTAGTGGAGGATGCCTTTGGTAGTCAGAAAGGGAGATTCTGTTGCCTCCTCACCTGGCTGGACCTTGGCAACTGGAACGTCCCCCAAGTGGTGTCTGCTTACTGTGTCCTTCACAACCTTTGTGATAATAAGGGTGAGATGTTCCTACCAGGGTGGGGGGCAGAAGCTGAGTGGCTCGCTAGGGCCTTCGAGCAGCCATGTGCGGCTGCCATCCATCAAGCCCATCAGAGGTCTGTGTGCATCTGGGAGGTCCTGAGACAGTTTCATCCAGGGCCAGTTGTGATCTCCTCTGGGCCTTCCCACAAGAGGCCTCTGCAGTGGCCCAGTGTGCCTATCCTCCCTCACCCATTCCTTCCCCATTTCTCCTCTCTCCCCTGCCAACACAGCAAACCACACTTTTTGTTTTGAAAGAATAAACTGGTTTTGTTTAATTGGGGGAAATGTAACTAGGGAGGGACTGGGGAAGAACCTGGGGAGCGAGGAGAAAGGTGGAAAGGGGAGGAGGAAGTGGGAGCAGAGGCTCAAGGATGGGGCTGGGACTTGCGCCTGTATCGGGTGGTGCCACTGCCTCTTGTCTAGGGCCCTTTGTAGCCACACGGACAGGCTGGTAGGAAAAGGCAGGGGATCGAGAGTAGGATCAGGAGCATGAGTGGCAGCAGAGTGGCCACCATGCTGTTGAGGGTGGTGGTGACAGCCGTGCACATGGTGTGGCTCTGCTGCTGCAGCTCCTGCCATGTGTTTTGGTGCAGCTCCAAGTCTGTCTCCAGTCTGGAGTCCTGTTGGTCCAAGGGAGTGCTGAAGGGTATGCAGGCAGGCAATGTCCTCCTGCTGCAGGTTTTCCTAGGCTCGCCTTTGCCTGCAGGTCATGTGGGGTCAAGAGGCTGGCGCAGGATATGTGGCTTCCACCCCACTCACAGCTGGTCCAGCTGTGGAGAACAAAGAATCATAGACTTATAGAACACTAGAACTGGAAGGGACTTTGAGAGGTCAACAGATCCAGTCCCCTGCCCTCACAGCAGGGTCAAGCTTCAAATCATCTCTGACAAGTGTCTGTCTATCCTGCTCTTAAATATCTTCAGTGATGGAGATTCCACAACTCCCCTAGGCAATTTATTCCAGTGTTTAACCACCCTGACAAATAGAAAGATTTTCTTAATGTCCAACCTAAACCTCCCTTGATGCAGTTTAAGCCCACTGATTCTTGTTCTATCATCAGAGACCAAGTAGAACGATTTTTCTCCCTCTTCCTTTTAAGACTTGAAAACTGCTATCATGTCCCCTCTCAGTCTTCTCTTTTCTAAACTAAACAAGCCCAATTCTTTCAGTCTTCCCTCATAGGCCATGTTCTCTAGACAATCATTTTTGTTGCTCTTCTCTGGACCTTCTCCAATTTCTCCACTTATTTCTTGAAATGTGGTGCCTTCAATTGGTGCTAATCAGCACAGAGTAAAGGGGAAGAATGACTTCTTGTGTCTTGCTCACAACACTCCTGTTAATGCATGTTAATGCAACACTGTTGACTCATATTTAGCTTGTGGTCCATTATGACCCCTAGTTCCCTTTCTGCCATATTCCTTCCTAGACAGTCATTCTGTATGTATGAAACTGATTGTCCTTTCCTAAGTGGAGCACTTTGCATTTGTCCTTATTAAACTTCAGGCCATTTCTCCAATTTGTACAGATTATGTTGAATTATGACCCTGTCCTCCAAAGCACTTGCAACCCTTCCCAGCTTGGTATCATCTGCAAATTTAATAAGAATACTCTCTATGACACCATCTAAATTATTGATGAAGATACTGAACAAGTCCAGTCCCAAAACAGATCCCTGCAGAACCCCACTTGTTATATCCTTTCATCATGACTGTGAGCTGTTAATAACTACCCTCTGAGAACAGTTATCCAGCCAATTATGTGCCCACCTTATAGTAGCCCCATCTAGGTTGTATTTTTCTAGTTTATTAATAAGAAGGTCATGTGAGACAGTGTCAAATGCCTTACTGAAGTCTAGATATATCATGTCCACTGGATCTCCCTCGTCCACAGCCCTTTCTCCTGTGCTGCCACTTTAAGGGCTGCAGGGAAAGGGGAACTATAGCGTTCTGGTGGTTGTGGTCAGAGTGGCCAGCAGGGCACCTATGGGAAGACCTGGAGGCCACTTATTTTGAAATACCCACAACTGCACCGTCTACCCATGCTCTATTTCGGAATAGCTATATCAGAATAGGTGTTGTTCCTCAAAATCAGACACCAGTTATTTTGAAATTGTTTCAACATAGCTGGCTTGCTGTGTAGATACTCATTATTTTGAAATAATAATTATTTTAAAATAACACTGCTGAATAGACATGCCCTCAGTGAGAGGGAGGGAAACATAGCTTTTCTACACAATTAACTTACTTTGGTACAACTGCTGCATGTGAAAAATCCACACCCTGAAGCAACAGAATTATAGCGACTGAACTCCCTGTATAGGGGGTGTGTATGCTTCTTTCAAAAGTAGTTACTGCCTCTCATCTATGAGAGTAGGCAGCATTTTCACTAAGCACAACAGTAGTGCAGCATAGATAATTTCTGTACTAGGGATGTTAGCTATCATGTATTTTAGCAATTGTGTAGCAGCTACAACTTTTAGCAGTGATGGGTTATTAAAATATTCACCAGAGGTAGAGCCAGCAGCCAGTGCACTACCAGCTCCTGGCCCCTCTCGTGGGTGGCAGGTAGAGCCAGTCCACAAAGAGAACCAGTTTAAAAATGGACTCCCTGTGCAGATTAGCTCCCATCTGCGGCCCTACGCTTCTGCCTCTGACATAGAGGCAGCAGTGCAAGGCAATAGTAGCCCCTCTCCACAGATGAGGCCTGAGCTCCCAGTGAACAGAGTTTCCTCTGATATATCCCCTCCCCTGCCTCTGATAAAGAGGAAGCAGGGTGAGGGGGGAAGGGAGGCAGCACTGCAGAACCGGGTCTCCTGGGGAGACAGCTTTTAATCTCAGAGGGGTAGCCGTGTTAGTCTGAATCTGCAAAAGCGGCGAGGAGTCCTGTGGCACCTTATAGACTAACTGAAGTGTTGGAGCATAAGCTTTCGTGGGCAAAGACCCACTTCTGGATGTTGCATCTGACGAAGTGGGTCTTTGCCCACGAAAGCTTATGCTCCAACACTTCAGTTAGTCTATAAGGTGCCACAGGACTCCTCACAGCTTTTAATCTGACTCCCCCAGAGCACCAGCTCCTGCCTGCATCTTCCGCTTCCTGTCTATCAGAGACAGCAGTGCATGGTCAGAAGGAAGGTGGCTCCATTATGCTGCCTCTGTAGGAGACTGCAGGGGCGGGGACAGCAGCTCTGTGGGAACTAGCATGTACAGAGAGCCAGTTTAAATGCCGGGGGGAAGGTTACATGTAGGCATTTGGATTAACTGATAATACTAGGTTTATTGGTCAATTATTTAAACCGCTATCTGCTAATATCCCTATTCTGTACAAAACCTAATTGTAATTTGGCGCTAGTAATGAGTAAGAATTCAGTACCGCTGTCCCTATTCAGACTCCGTACCTCATCAGTGGACGTAACCACACAGTGTAATCAATGGGCCTACTATTTCTGACATACCATCGAAGGCTCGTTCACCTGCACACCTACTCATGTGATGATATATGCTTTTATGTGCCAGCAGTGCCCCTCTGCCATGTACATTGGACATTCTTTCTCTATATAACAGAATAAATGGACACAAATCAGGCATCAAAAATAGTAGCATACAAAAGCCAGTAGGAGAACATTTTAACCTTCCTAAACCCACTGTTACAGTCTTGAAAGTTGCCGTACTCAAACAAAAACAACAAAAAAATTCAAAAACGTGCTCCAGTATGAAACTGCTGAGCTGAAATTCATATACAGATTTGATACCATCAGAATGGGTCTAATCAGGGACTGGAAATGGCTTTCTTATTACAGTAAGTAATTTTCCACTTTAGATTTCTCATCTTCTTATCCACATGCACCCCAATTGAATTAACTCTGATGTAACATTATCATCTCTGTACCCCTACTATCTGTTTCTTTTTCTTTTACTTAATGCATCAGATAAAGCTTATGCATAATAAAAGTCTTAGTCTTTAAGGTGCCACTGGATTCCCTATTTTTGCTGAAACAGATTAGCATGGCTACCTTTGAAACCTGAATACTATTACATGTGAATGGGTCATTCAACAGCAGTGATTGTGTAGTGTAGTGAAGTGTGACTGTTCCAAGAAAGCAGTAAGTAGTGCATATGTGGATCGTGTTAGTTTTATGGTAGTATGTGGATATGTGCTATTTACTGTATTTGTAGACTGATTAGAGGAAGAGGTCTTATTGAGCTGAGCAGCAAGCTTTCAAAATTTGTATATGCTTTGAAAGAGAAGGTACAAAATGTTTGAGTCAACTGATACTTTCATCCTTTGAGGCAGAAAAATAGAGTTCTGCACTCTGCTGTGTGAACAGTCTAAATTCAACATGATGGACTGAGATCAATGAAAAAGTTTTAACACATATTCTTTTAAAAAAAATAATTCCACTAGAAAGTTACAAATGTCCTTCTGCAACATTTCAGTATTCTGCCTGGTGTGAAAGAATAGAAGTAAAATTGACTGGAACTGACTTAAAACAAAAAAAAATGTAGCTGACCAGTCTATTTGCAACCTCCCAAAAGAGGGAAGAAAATTTGAACATTATATATAGTGAAGGGTAAATATGATTTCAAATTATTTAGGATTTAATAGTCTAAGATCACAGGGGAGAAGGATAGCTCAGTGGTTTCAGCATTGGCCTGCTAAACCCAGGGTTGTGAGTTCAGTCTTTGCAGAGGCCATTTAGGGATTTGGGGCAAAAATTTGTCAGGGATGGTACGTGGTCCTGCTGTGAAGGCAGGGGACTGGACTCCATGACCTTTCAAGGTCCTTTCCAGTTCTAGGAGATAGACGATGTATGTAACTCAGGTAAGGCTTTTTTATAAAATATATTTTAAAAAATGTCTGACAGCATCCTATTTAAAAAAAATAGGTAGGTATTTCTAATTAACATACATTTGGCTTGCAATGAAATAACCAATAAAAACTCCATTTTCTCCCCCTGAATACTAATGATAGACAAATTTTATCATTCATCTTGGCTATATGAATGAAATGACTGTCACTTTCATAATTATGTGTTCAAGAAAAGGACAACGCAAAATTGTGAGCAATATTAGCACCCTCAGCCTAAAATGTTCTTAAACCCAATTCTGGTTTGTTCTGTGTAAGATCTGATTGACACAGATATTTTGTGCCACACTAACTATATAAATTTAGAAACTGATATAATTAAAGTGGTACAACAGTGTAGTAGATTGACTTGTTCCTTTATAAAGATGCTTATATAGTATAGCTTATTTTAGTGAATTTAAATTCAGTGATTTATCTTACTGTGTTTGACCAAAACTTCTCATTTCCATGCCGTTGTAGGGTATGTGGAGTTTGTTGCACGCATATAGATTCTCAAGTGAACATTTTGGATAAAGATCACTGTAGACAACCTTTTCCAAAACTCATTCTTTGTCTCAGTTATTTATGAGAGGGGGAACTATGTTCAGGTGTCCTTAGTGTGGCAGTGAATGAATACTTGTGCATTGCCTACAGCAAGTTGAATATCGGCAAAACTGAAACCATGGGCTGAGCTCTTAAATCAAACTCAGTGACTTCTTAAATAAAGCTTTGAAGCACAGTAGGGAAGGCTTGCATCCTGATATCCCGAGAAACTTGCTGTAAGTGAGATCAGTTTCCAGTGCTTTGCACTTTAATGCCTCTAGTTCAGGGTTTCCCAACCTATGGGTCTGGACCCAAATATGGGTTGCCATTACATTTCAAAAGGGTTGCCAAGTGTCTCCCAGGTGGCTCTGCCTTCCCTCCTCCCCCCATTTTTGAATTGTCCTGGGTCACCAAGTTTTCCTGAATTGTCAAAATGGGTCCCCATCTGGAAAAGGTTGGGAACCGCTGCTCTAGTTAATCACAGTAAAGTATGAAAGAGTATCGTGTGAAGTGGTTGAAGTATTTAACTGTTTCTTGGCATGGCTGTGCTATAGTAGAGAAGGGTGTTGACTTTAGTAGTGTTACTTGAATGCAAGAGAGGCATCTAAGTGCTCCTTTATTGAGTATGTCCCATCTCTTTTAATAAATGTTCTTTTCCAGACCAAACAAGCTGTTGTTAACATATTTCAAATGCTGAAAGAATCAGCTATGAATCCAAACTGCTTTTAAGGAAAAAACATCAGCTCATGTTAAAATGAGAGTATTAGGTGGCTTAACTTTCAAGGCTGTGTCTACATGGGCAATAGTGGCACCCATCATTCATCACCCTGTGCTAGCATGGTGAAAGTTGAAGTGTACACAGGCCTCGGGGGACTTTACCCTATTAAAACAGGGCTAGCTGACAGATGGGTAAAAAGATCCGGGACCTCTCTATCCTATAATTTCCAAAGTTGTTACTATCAGTGATACTGCACCAGTAGTGAATTAGGGGTCATCAATGCATTCAAAGCTGAGTCTGTCCAGGGAACATTAAGTAAAGATATTTCAAGATCTGTGTGTGTGTGTGAGGGGGGGTGGGGGGGTTATGGAAAAGGGAGTGAATAGAGAAAGACAGAAGATTTCAAGGACTCAGACCTTGTCTGTATTACTGCGGGCCATCAAACTAAGTCACACAACTTCTGCTACGTAATTAACTTACCTGAAGTTGACCTACTTAGGTCTGCACACAGTGGTACCTTCACTGCAGTAAATTGAGTGCTAAAACTCTCTCATTGACTCTGCTTACTTTTCTTGTTGGGAGTATTGGAGTTGATGGGAGAATGGTCAGTAGTCAATTTATTGTGTCTACAGATGTAACAAATTCACCCCTCGCTGTATCATTCGCTGCCCAGAGACTGTTGATTTAGCCTGCAGTGATGAAATACCTGCAGAGGAGGCTGTCATGGACTCTGCAGAGCATTGTTGGGAGCAGGTGTCATACACTAATGCAGGAAGAAAAGCTGCAGTGGTATGCAGGGAAGTAAAATAGCAGAGGGGGAAACTATCAAACCTTTTGGTAATAGTGGGAATGGGCTGGAAACAGTTTAGGCCAGGACAATAATTGTTGCCTGGGGGTCACTTCAAAAATTTTTGAAGTAACCCCGGGCCACCCTGGAAGGGCCGGGGCCTAAACAGGAAGGTTGGGGCCTAAGTGAGAAGGGACACGGCTACCCCACCCCCAGACCATGATTAGTTTTGGAGTGGAGGAGCCCCTTTGCCCCCCCTTCCCACTAGGAACCCATGCCGTGGAAGAGGCTTGGCATGCTCCGCCACCACCAGGCCAATCAGGTCCTGGGGGCAAGGGAACAGGGGAAGCCTCCTCTTGCCCTGCAAGGAGCACATGGCACTTTGAAGTGCCGTGGACTCCTTGCAGGGCCTGCTCAGGACGAAGGAAGTTTCATGCAGCTCCCCCACCCCCAGGCCCTGATTGGGCTGAGGGCAGGGGAGCACGCAAAGCCTCCTCTGCTCCCCCCCCCCACCCTGTGAGCAGCGTGCGGCACTTCAAAGCTCCATGTGCTCTTGACAGGGCGGAACGAGGCTTCGGGTGCTCCCATGCCCCAGGCCTTAATTGGTGTGGGGGTGGGGGAGTAGCAGGGTCTCTGCAGGCCAGATCCACCCACTTGGTGTGCCAGATCTGGCCCACGGAGGCCCTTTTGCCCACCCCTGGTTTAAACATTCAGCACCTCACCTATACATTACTCATTTCAATTAACTGTCATGGAAGAAAAATTTTAAACTCTCTGACAAAGTAGTTCCTAAGCTTCTATGTGTACAGCTCCCCTGTGTCATTCAAGGTAGAAATAGAATGTTTCCTTTGTAGTTCTGTTTTGCTCCAAGCCAGAAAGAGACTACCTTGAACAAAGGTTGCATTGGCAAGGTCAGTGGTTGGCATGGATAAGGGGATTGGCGGGATCAAAATGATTCCCAGAGCTACTGGCTGCAAAACATGGGCTTATGGCATCATTCCTGGCTCTCTTATTGCATTGAATGAAAAGCTCTTAAATCTTTTACAAACTATGTACAGCTACACAAGACATACTCCAGATAAAAGGCTCTTTCTGTCAGTATTCTAATAGAGATATATGCAGAAAATCTTTGGTGTGTTCAGGTGCTCCCTATGGTCTGCTATGTATGAAATGTAGCATATGTGACTGATTATCATAGCACTCTTCTCCCCTGTCCAACTTTCTCCATAGATTACAAATACTACTACTATTGTTGGTATTTTTCTTTAGTAACAGAGCAGGATTTTTTCCCTGATGTTGTATAACAAATTCATAGTTTTAACACTATTTACTAGAAAGTTAAAACATTTGTTTGGGGTGGCTGGTTTTATTGTTTGGCTGCTGCTAAGTTTTGGCTAATAAATATGATTAGATCATTGAATTGGAGGCATGAATATATTTTTGATGTGAATGTTTTGCTGAGTGGCCAACTTCTTTTCTATAATCTTTCCAGATCCCATGCAGGGGAAGAGAGAGAAACTAAAGATACTATGGAACTGAGGTGTTTATAGACTCAGTCAAACCTGAAATAAAATAATTATGGTGTTTTGACAGCTTGTTAATAACTTGCAGCCATTGGGAGAAATATAATTGCAGCATCCATAATTTTTGATGGAGGCTTGGCATTTCATTCAGATTGTAAAATTAAATACAGAATGTGAAAATAGTTGGACATGAAGCCTGAAAAAAATGATGGGCCATTAAAAAAACAACAACCAATCCTTCATTTTAACTTAGGTTCACTACAACTGGTTCACTACAATTCGGTATATTTATGAAAGTGTTGAACCCTTTGATACTTGTCAAAATGTCCCAAATTCTTCAGCTTTTGGGAGCTACCTGGAGTGTTACTGAAACCCGTGAATGATGTGGAAATAAATCCTCTTTCATATTAGATATGAAGGAAGAATCTTGTCCCCTGAAACGATTAAAATTTCCTCACGTGTTGCTACCGGGTACTTCAGAAATCATATAATTGTATTATTATTGAAAGAGACATACAATATCTCATGGCCAAACTTTAAAAAATAAAAAAATAAAAAAACCACACATACAAAAAGGCATAAAGAAATCGTCGGCATCTTTTCCAGTTGCTTTTTTGCAGCGTCTAAAAAGTCCAATAATTGCTTTTATGAAGAGGACTTCTTGAAATTGGAAAAGTCAGGAAGGGAGGAATTACTTGTGTTATAGGCGCCTATGTCACAATGATTTCAGCCTTATTTTTAACTGTAAGTGAAATGTGTTTTAAAAACTGAATGAATTGTTTTCACTACCAAGCTGAGAATATGCTCTGATGAACTCCAGTAAAGTGGATTTCCTATTAATACACAATATTCATTTATTTTGATGTTACACTATAACAGTATTATTGTGTTCTAGTGGTTAACAAGGGGACCAGAAGTCTAGATAGCTCTGTTGTTTTTCTGACTCTGCCATTCATTTCCTGTCTGAGCTTTGAGCAAGTCATTTAACCTCTGTGCTTCATTTTACCCAACAGCAGTGTATAATAATCCTTAGCTACCACATGGGGAGGCCAGATTCTCAGCTTATATGATTTGGCACATAGCTTAATCAACTTTTGTGGCTAATGACCAATATTCACCATTTTGCTACACTGGAGCATATGGGGGAATATGGCTCAGGTCAGGGGATATGTTGTGTTTTGTGTGTGAACTGTGCCTAGCACACTGGAATAGCTCTTCAGGTACAGATAAATGTTTCTTATTTAGCGGAGGGAATACCACATCACTGGGTATATGAGTGTAGTATTCTTGATCTCTTGCTCATCATTCTAATATCTTGAACTTCAATGTTCCTGTTACTTTATCTGAATTCTTAAGACTCTAGAAAAAACTGCAAACAAAGGCTGAATCCTGTGTGAGTTACACACAGCAAAATCCTAATCCCCAAAAGGTTTTTTCTCTAGGCCACTGTTACATCCCTT
Source organism: Pelodiscus sinensis (assembly GCF_049634645.1). Lineage (NCBI taxonomy): Eukaryota > Metazoa > Chordata > Testudines > Trionychidae > Pelodiscus > Pelodiscus sinensis. The sequence goes on along the minus strand of NC_134725.1, from coordinate 21,217,969 downwards.
TCACAATGACTTTCTGAAATTGCTGTAGTCCATCTCCTGTTGATACAGTGCATAAATTCTAGAGACTGTACTGCATTTATAAAATGTGTGGCTATGTCTACACTCGCAGCTTCTTGCACAAGTACGGTCATTCTTGTGCAAGAATCTGCAGAGCGTCCACACTGCCCACCCGCTCTTGCGCAAGGAAATTTACAGTACAGCATGGTAAGAGAGGGCTCCTTGCGCAAGAGTTACGCTCTTTTTTATCAGGTCCTCTTGCACAGGAGCTCTTGCGCAAGAGGGCAGTGTGGACGCTCGGCGGGGATTTCTAGCACAAGAAAGCCTTATGGCTAAAATGGCCATCAGAGCTTTCTTGTGCAAGAGAGCGTCCACGCTACCATGGGAGCTCTTGCGCAAAAGCACAGCTCTCACATGGCAGTATGGACGTTTTCTTGCGCAAGACTTCTTGTGTAAGACCATCTTGCGCAAGGGTTCTTGTGCAAGAAGCTGCCAATGTAGACATAGCCAGGGTGTTTTCCTAAGTGATGAACTGAATAATGCAAAACAAGTTTTTTTGTGGGTCTTGGCTTTTCTCTACGGTTCTCCTGATCCACAGTCTTGCTTCTCCCTGCATTTGCTTGCAGGTTCATTGGATAGCTCCCTCATGAAGTTCAGATCTCAAGGGAGACCAATGCACTGCAGAGCAAGATAGGCAGTCCCTTTCTGTTTTACTTATCAAGAACCCAGAACATTATAACTCTCCCCCTCCCAAAAACCAAAACAAACCCAAATCGCCTTTAATTCCATTCAGTGCACACAATTGTGTAACACAGTGAACATTAAAAACAACAAATACTTTTTGTAGACACCTCTCCAGGAAAAAGGCATACCATTTATTCTGACATTCTGTTTGAAAGCTAACTAGCAAGTTGTGTTTTAATATTGCAAATGTGATTTTAGCTGAAATTAACAATGACTTTCCAAACAGATCGATTCTATAATTTGCTTGCTATCAGCTCATCCCTCAAACTCTACAGTTGTCTGCAGATTCATTATAAGACACACGTAGTAATGTTGATTACATCAAATGAACGTATACAAGTCTTATTACTGTTTTCTCTGGAGCCCCATGATGTGGTATGTGTGCTGGAGGGAAAGTGTATTTGGCAGACCAATCCCATCAGTACTAGGCAGTAAAAAGCACTGTTGCTTTTGCAAGTCTCCACTAGGGATGTAATAGTGTGGTCAATTAACCGCTAAGTAAAAGCTTATAGGTTAATACTATAGTATACACTTATTTCTCCTCCTCCCCCCGCAAGTAAATTTTTTAGCAGGCTGGCCAGCAACCTGGCTCAGTCCTGGCTTGTGACAGGTCTGAGACCTACCCCTGCTGCAGCTCTGCATTTAAAGTGTATTAGGTGTTAGGTTGGCAGGCAGCCTGGCTCAGTTCTGGCTCATGCCAGGTCTGGGAGCACAGACCTCCACCCCAGATAGTGACTGCTGTCAACCTGAGCTGTTGCCTCTGTATCAGAGGTAACAGCATGGGGTGACAGGCAGCTAGTCTGTAAGGGGAGCTGGTTTTTAAACTGGCTCCCCTCGTAGACCAGCTCCCGCCTGCACCTCTGATACAGAGGCAGAAGCAAAGAGTGGCAGGGGGATCCTTGGAAGTGGGTCTGCAGTGCATTGGCTGTCAGCCTCACCCCTGGATACCATAGAGTAGTCAACTAACTGATAAGAATTCATGAGATTACTTGATCATTCAGTTAACCGATATTTAACATCCCTAGTCTCCATCCCTATGGAGATTGTTTTCTACCAGTTGTCTTTTTATTCTGAGAGTTTTAGTAGTCCTTATGGTAAAATGATATGAGATTTGCTGATGCAATAACATGTTTTGCTGGGGGAAAACGTTAGCGGCGATTCCAGGAAGCTTGATTCTAATAAAGTATTCTCTCAAGCGGAGTTCCTGCAAGAAAGGATAACTGCATATTGGTTGATAGACTAGCAGGCTTTCCAAAGCCTTGCTTCCTAACATCAAACAAGGTTCCTTTTGGAGCTTTTGATAGGTAAATAAGTGCAGTCTTTACAACTTTACACTGCAGTACAAGCAGTAGGGAGTGGGTTTGCTGTGGGTGAGCAGTACTATATACACAAATTGTCTTCAGATAAAATTGTAAACAGATCATCATATATATAGTAGCCCAATGTCTGTAACTCTGTAATGCTGAAATGCTGGCTGTTCCCTCTGGGCGGCACTGTTGCCTCCCTGGCTGTTCCCTATGGGAGGTGCTGTTGCCTGAGTCACGTCCTTCACCTCCTGCTGTGGTGCTTGGCTGACTTCTGCGCCACTCAGCTGGGCCGCTGCAGGGGAGCAAGCGGCACAAGCGCCTGTTTGGGTACTGCAGTCCCCATGCAGCACGGGGGTGCTGCATGGGGAGTGCGGGTCCCAAACGGCCTCTTGCTCCCCCACGGTGGCCTTGCTGAGCGGCGCAGAAGTCAGCCAAGCGCCACGGCAGGAAGCGAAGGGGGGCGGGGCGGTGACGTATACTGCCAGAGGGCAGGGCCTGCCTGTGTACATCCCCACCCTGCCCACCTTCCCCTCCCTCCCCTTTACCTCCCGCTGAGGCACTCGGCTGACTTCTGTGCTGCTCAGCTGGGCTGCTGCGGGGGAGCAAGTGGCACAAGCAACCGTTTGAGCTCCGCAGTCCCCCGAGTGGGGGCGGAGGGGAGAGAGAGAGAGAGAGACCGGAGGCTCAGGAGAGACCTGAAAATCCCATCTTATGATGGGCTAATTGGCTAGTAATTTAATAGCATGGCAGAGGGTTTTTTCTGAAATACCACACACATGATCTGTTTCCAAATAAGATGTGGTTTGGGGTTCTGCACTGTGTCCTCCTTTAGTGCTAACAAGTTCCTGGTTTGTGAGATTACCTAGCACATTTAATTAACCGTCTACAATTGGAATACTGGGATTCTTGAATCGTTTGCAGGTATCTCTACATTGCTGTCTTCTTTCCTTATTACACACATGTACCAACTGGCAGGTTTTATTGTTATCCCTTGCTGCAGTTATTTAAAGCTAGTTGGAGATTTGCAGGTAGAATAGGATGGAGGATAAAGGAGTAACAGTTTGTTTAATAATACTTGATTTATTCCTAATGTGATTACAGTAGAATAATGAGCCCAATGTATGTCTAAGACTTGAACCAAACTGAAGCCAAGATGTTAATAAGTCCAGGAAATATTCAGCTGGAACTTTATACCATGAGGATGGTTGTTTTTGCAATATTCCCCCTCTCTCCAGAAGCAGGAAGTACTGGAACTAGGAATCATAGAATCATAGAGCTGGAAGAGACCTCGGGAGGTCATCAAGTCCAGCCCTCTGCCCAAGGCAGGACCAATCCCAACTAAATCAACCCAGCCAGGGCTTTGTCAAGCCGAGACTTGAAAACCTCTAGGGATGGAGATTCCGCTACTTCCCTAGGTAACCCGTTCCAGTGCTTCACCACCCTCCTAGTGAAATAGTTTTTCCTAATATCCAACCTGGACCTCTCCCACCACAACTTGAGACCATTGCTCCTTGTTCTGCTATCTGTCACTACTGTGAATAGCCTCTCTCCATCCTCTTTGGAACCTCCCTTCAGGAAGTTGAAGGCTGCTATCAAATCCCCCCTCACTCTTCTCTTCTGCAGACTAAACAAACCCAAATCCCTTAGTCTCTCCTCATAGGTCATGTGCAGGGTTTGACAAATCAGTGAATCTACTTGCCTGTGATGAGTAAATTTCAGCCAGTCACCCCGTTTACCAGCGGCGCGTGCATGCGCAATGCGGGTCTGGTGGATGCGCAGTGCGGGCTGGCGAGTAGAGTTCACCACAGTTTATCACAGTTCACCACGGTTTATCAAGGCCTGGTCATGCGCTTCAGCCCCCTAATCATTTTGGTCACCCACATCCTTTCTATAGTGGGAGTCCCAGAACTGGACACAATACTCCAGATGTGGCCTCACCAGAGTCGAATAAAGGGTAATAATAACTTCTCTGGATCTGCTGGCAATGCTCCTCTTAATGCAACCTAATATGCCATTAGCCTTCTTCGCTACAAGGGCATATTGTTGACTTATCCAGCCTCTCATCCACTGTGATCCCCAGGTTCTTTTCTGCAGAACTACTACTTAGCCAGCGTCAGGAGATTCTACCACTGATGTCTCAGTCCCTTGGTGGGTAGGAGAGAGGGGCTCATTCAGTTTTTCTCTTGTAAAGTGGTGGTGATAATTTCAGCCTCTCAGGGTTGTTTTCTGAGGTTAATAGATCTTTGTGCAGCTCATTACAATCTGTGCGTGTGCTGTAGTAGTGGATAAAGGCATCTCAACTTTTGTATGCTTTTCTTGACCATATTAAACCTTTCAGGCTTAAGACCATTCATTACTTTGCATATTAATTGGGGGGGAGGAGGAGGGAGGAAGTATGCTGACAAAATATAGCTCAACTGAAGAGGAGAAAATATTCAGAAGAAATTAGATGCTTTTTTTCCAGAAATATGATTTGGGGGGGAGAGGGGGACAAGGAGGGGATGAGCATTGGTTTTCCTGTCTCTCTTATGTAAATAAGATACAAATATCTGAAGCAGATACACTGATAGGAGAGTAATTTCATAGTATTCAATGTTTCAGGTTTAGAGGAGAAGCTTTGGTGTATTTCAGTGTCATTTTTCGGAAAAATAATTATAGGACTGAGGCAGAAAATGAAGGACAAGAGAACATTCAGATAAGAATAAAGAGGTGAACAAAACATGTTTTAAAAGATGATGGAGATTTTTAGCATTCTACTAGAAAAGATGTGGATATGTCTGATGTTTTGGGGTAGAAAAGGGTTAATTTTTCTGTGCAACAAGCAGAAATGTCATATGAGTGTATTTCTTTTCTGCCCTCATCCCCCTTCCCCAGCATTAGACAAACAGATTGATGTGTCTTCAGAGAATGACAGCTTTTCATGGCACAGTTTTTATGGTCCCAGATATGGTAACATACTTGGGTTTCTTGACTTTTCTTGTTGCCTTTGAGTTTTTTCTCTTCATGATGGTCAAGCTTTGATAAAAGTAAACACCACACTTGTAGATTGAAGTGGAGTACAATAACATGTTCCCAAGCTGATAATATGAGTAGCCTGATATTTTCCTGACTAATAAATTAACTCCACATAATTATCACTCTTCTCAATTATATCCCCAAAATGTAGAAGTCAAGAATGCCTCCCCTCACTCATTGGATAAAAAGATTCTAGGAAGATAAGAATTTGCAATAAAGGGTGAAATATTTTTCCCAGTATATTCTTTTTTGTAAACTGTTGTCATTTTAAATAAAACACACAGTCAGACTACAAATTAATTTTAAACATCTATATGCTAAATCAAAGTGGGTTGTGCCCATGAAAGTTCATGACACTATCCATATATTTTTTGGTTAATCTCTAAGGTGCTATCGGACCATTGTTTTTTAAATTTCATTTAGTTTTTGTATATCTGCTTCCATTTATTCAGTTTGAACATTAAAATGTTACTCAGTTCCACTTTAGATTATGTGCATTTCACTTTTTAATTCTCGGGCCTAGCAGTGTTTAAATCCCAGCAAATAAATCTCTGATGATTAGTGATACACCCAATATTTTTCAATAAATAAAGAATTAGTATTTAGGCCCTAACCTAGTTGCCATGTGTCCCTCATGATGTTAAAGGCTTTTGACCTTCTTTCTCATTTAGATTATATAACAAATGACCTCAATACACACACTTCTTCTTTTAGTTATTAAAAACCTCTAGGCACTGATGGAATTTAAATCATGAGTTTTTATAATTCAGTGGTGTGGATTTAAAATTAACTTTCCATAAGGATAATAAATAAGTATAAAAATAGAGATGAAGAAAATTGAACTGATTCACAAAGTGGTTCATGTATATTAATTTATTGACTTTAATTTTTTTTAAATGTTCAGAAAGTACTGCACTCAGTATTTTGTGGTTTTCATTACAGATTGGAGTGAGAAGTGGAAAAGAATAGCATGTGATTACAATGTATTTGATGCTAAATCATTCTTGATGTTGAAAAATTCAGATTGGAGGAAAAAAGATTTTACTCTGCTAAACATGCTTTTGACCTGTGGTTGGATACTGTTTGGGTATTATTACTTTATTGCCGATAAAGGTTCACACCTGCTTGGAAAGCATTATAGAAATAAATACCTGCTTTATTGTATATGTCCTAATTTTAGTAGGACTTTAGCTGAGCTTGAAATCTGTCTGGTAACACCTGGCAAACCTAGGGTCTTCCTTTGTCAGGTATTGTAAGAATTTACCTTGTGTGAGACCTGAAATGAATTATCACAAGGAGAGAATTATATGAAAATTATGCGAAATGGAAAACTATTATGCTAACATACTAGAAAAGACATTTTTTTCTTTCCCTGCATCGGTTTACATTTAGTTAGTAAGGACGCCTACTGTTTTTTGAATGCTTATTGTTCATCTGCCTCATTTTTTTCCTTCCTCCCTTTCAGCTTGTTTTTTGACCTTAGTTTTTCTTCTCATTTGTGGAGTCACTCTGTCCACATTGCTAAACTTATTTGCCTTTGCAAGGGAAACAGAAGCTACCCTACTGCTGGCAATCAAGATTTAGAGTTCTCTTCCCAGTTCCGGCACCTTGAAGTATCCTCTGTTCAGTATTCAGCTACTCTGACCCCTCATATTCAAAATGCTTTAAAAGAGAGAGGAAGCTAGTAAGAGGAAAAAAAATGCTGTGAAGATGCCTCTGTAGTAAACAAATTCCGTTTTGCTGAGCTAAAAAGCCTGATCTATGATTCCTGCTTGGTTATTCCCACATTACCAGTAATAAAGATGTGAGGAGTGAGCTGTTTGCAAAAAGATGGGTGAAACTGTTTATTCTTAGCCATCTATTCAGTTTGACTTGTAACTTTAGAGGATCCACTTGAACCGTGCTGAATGATCATATATAATTGTAATTAACCTTCCACTTCAGATGCCATGCAGCCTTGTTATTTCCAAGACTGGGAAGAGAGAAGAATGGATGTTGTGGGATATATGAGAGGTCTCTTGGAAAGGCGAAAACAGGTGGCTTTTGTACAGTTGTTATTTTTTACTTTGTTTTTTCAAAGCAAAAGCAAAGAAATAAATGGGATTTTCTTGTTTGGGTGATTTTGATAGTGAGTGAGATGTTTGAACTACTTTTAACTTTGAGCTATCCGGAGATGATTAGTTTTCCCCTATTCATTTGCTTTCCTTATAAAGAAGCAGCTGATATATATTGTAGACTTAAAGAGGAGGGAAAGACATGACACATATCAAAGACTCCAACACTATTGCAAACTCATTTCTCAGTGAGTATTACAAGCGTAAATGTTCTAAGAATCAGGGTGGCTAGTTGAACTGGGATAATTCCTGTGCTTGGCTTGTGGATGATATAGATAATCATGCTGGAGAGGGCTTTTACTAGTATTACATTGGAGGAGAAAAAATTGTGTTTAATAAAATTGCACTTGAGCTATATAAACTCTGGACTTACTAAAACAGCAGTATTTCATTGGATGACACTAGCTGATTTAAAGAAAAAAATACACACTTAGAAAACATTGAAGACATAAGTAAGAATATGTAACCTCTCTGGGCACCCTAGTTATTGACCTTGTCAGAATTTTGCTATATGAGCAGTAAAGTGGGTTGCCAGAGGGGAAAACCACATCTGGGCAGAGAGTGTATTTTTAATCTGAGCATGCACACTAAATCCCATTTCCAGCAATGCATATAGATTCATCAGGTGAGACAGAGGGAGGTAAAGCACCTGGACATGTGCCAAAAATATGGGGAGAGGGTGGCAAATCTGAAAATGGAAGGATTTCACTGTTATCTGAGGGTACAAGGACTGTCCACATACTACTTTGTCCAGACCCTCATTTCATTAAAAAAAAATCAGATTTGATGCATGGAAACTTATAATTACAGATTCAGTGAATAATAATTTCATAATACCCGATTTGCAAGCCATTCTATCTTGCCTGAGTTCTCCCTGCTCTGTCATTTGAATTTCCCCCTGCTCTTTTCACATTTTGTTCCAAACTGTTGTATAACAACAATTACTTTTCATATACAATGCTATAGTTGAGGATGAAAAACAAAAACAAGCAAACAAAACAAAAAAAAAACCTCCAAAAAAACCCCAAACCAATACCTGAATCTTATAAAGCATTTTCCGTCCATAGATCTCAAGGCACTTTACAAAAGAGGTTGCTGTCCTTCTTCCCATTTAATTGCTGGAGGCCCAGAGCAGTGACTTGACTTGCTCAAGACCATCCAGCAGGTCATTGGCAGACTTGGGAATAGAAGCCAGGTCTCCAGAGTCCCAGTGCAGTGTTGTAGCCTTTATTGGACACCAGCTCCTTAATAATAAACAATAGTAAAAATAGCCCATGGTCTGAGTTTAGAAAGGAGAGCATTCAGCTAGCTCACAAATTGCAGCCTTGATTAGCGAGTTAAGGTAGACTGACTTAAACCTTGTTGGCATGACATCCCTAGCATATCTGCAAGAACTACAGGCACTGGAGGTGCAGCAGCAGACCATTGTTCCCTGTAAGTTGAGCACTTGGGCAGATGACCAGCTGATTAGGCAAAAGCCCACAGCTGGCAGGATATGTTTCTACTGGTTGTGCACATCCATACATGCCTTGGTACCCATGACCAAATTCCACATTGAGCAGCACCCCTTGTTTTGAAATGGTTTCCAACATACACAGGATTTACAGTTTGGTTTAATGGCTCTCAGCACCCCCATTATGCAAATGGTTTCAGCTGCTACAAGCCCTAAGCAGTTTCTTTGCAAGAGGGAGAAGTGAACTGAGGAACTAGGAATAGGTTTCTAGTAACGATTTTTGGATTTGGGAAATAGAGACCTAAAAGCAAACAGTGGTTAATGAAGTTAGAAGGCCCATTGGTGTTGTAAAATGTGCCATGTTCTGGCCATGTTCTGTTATGGAGATGCCTTGTGGTTGTGAGTGGACCAGTGTTAGAACCGTTCACTGAGTGCTGCAGCCTACGAAACAGTAGGTTGATCCCCTAAACCAGGTGTGGGGAACCTCAGACCCAGGGGCTGGCCTGGATCTGGTCCCTGAGGCTCAAGGCCCCTCCCTTACATTGGGGGAGCCGTGCTGGTGCTTCAGCCCCCCTGCTACCCTACTATGGAGCTGGCGCACACAAAATGTACTGGGCTAGGCCCCCTAGGCTCTGGTGTGCAAGGGGAATATGGTGAATGTTTTTCTCCTTCTCAGTCTGGGAGCCACATCAGTGTGGGTTTTTTTTTTGTTTTATGTGCGATCCCTGACTGATTTTTCTGTGGGTTAGTGACCCTGACCCAAAAAAGGTTCCTCACCCCTGCTCTAAACAATCCTGTAACAGCAGAGGTGACGCACAGTTCTGAGTAATGCATGCAATACTGTTTTGGTTGTGCTTGTGCGTTTACTACCAAGTTGTCCCATGGTCTTTGGGGTACTGTTGGGTTAGAAAGAAACCCCTGTTATGGTAAAGCCAGATAAGTTGTGTATCAGTGTGCCTGAAAATATCTGACAAATGTGACTGGAAAGAGACACCCATATCCTCAGCCAGTATAAATTGGCGTAGTCATTGTGGTTGTCAGTGGAGCTGTCTGATTTACAATCTTTGAGAATCTTACTCACATTTTGCCTTGTTCCCTTTTACTTCTGAAGTATCACTCCTCAAATTCTGTTTGACTGTATTTTCTCAAGAAAAAGAGATATGGATGCTTCTTATAAGACATGGCATTCACATCCCTAAAGAGAGCCAAGAATTCCCTCTCCTTCCATATATCTCTCTCATTAAATTGTGCCATCTCTGTAATCCCTGTCATTTCAGTTGAATGAAACCAAGATTTTTAGAAGCTGCTAGTGCAACAGAGTTAAAACGAATAAGACCCAACCTAAAGTTCACAGTACTGATGCTTCTCTCAGCACACGGTCCAGATGTTATAAGATTTAATGTAAAAGAGAGAGGGTTGGGCAGGGATGGCAGAAATTTCTCAGACAGGTTTTCTCTGGACCCCTACATAAAAGTAGCTCTTCAGAAAACTCTGCACTTGTGGTCTTGCAAAGGCTGCATATTTAAGTAAGTACTTAGCAATACTGAAACACAGAACTCTTATTTATTTACACTCTCACATGGTCACACTAACAGTGATAAAATGCAAGCAGTCTAAGCATAGCTCAAAAAACGTTGGGGTATTCTGGTCATAACTAAATGAGGAAAATTAGCACTAGAGTAGCAAAACTGATACAATTACACAGGAAAACCCTAATGCAGACAGTGACAGAGTGCTCAGATTTATAACATGGATGACTTAAAGTTATACTGATGTAACCAATCTATACTGATTATTTAGATACTCAGTGTAAAAATACCCAGTGGAGAGATGATGTTTGAGAACAATCTGAAACTCCAAGATCTAGTCTTTTTACCCAAAGGATTTAGTCATTAAATCCTCCCTTTTCCCTTCAAGAACTGAGGTAGTAATAGATTTATTCTGTGTGCTTAGGAACAGCACCTTTCAGACAAAATAAAGTAAGGATTGGTCCACAAGAAATCTGATGAGGTTCAACAAGGACAAGTGTAGAATCCTGCACTTGGGACGGAAGAATCCCAAGCATTGTTACAGGCTGGGGACCAATTGGCTAAGCAGCAGTTCTGCAGAAAAGGACCTGGGGATTACAGTGAATGAGAAGCTGGATATGAGTCAACAGTGTGCCCTTGTAGCCAAGGCTAATGGCATATTAAGTGCATGAGAGGAACTTTTCCAGCAGATCTACAGAAGTAATTTACTTGTTGTCCTTGTTGAACCTCATCAGATTTCTTGTGGCCCAATCCTCCAATTTGTCTAAAGTCAGTCTGTACCCTGTCTCTGCCCTCCAGCATATCTACCCTTCCCCCTAGCTTCGTGTCATCTGCAAACTTGCTGAGGGTGCAATCTATCCCCTCATCCAGGTCGTTAATAAAGATATTAACTGAACCTTGGGGCACTCCGCTAGAAACCAACTGCCATCCTGACATTGAGCCGTTGATCACTATCCGCTGGGCCCAACCTTCCAGCCATCTTTTTATCCATCTTACCGTCCATTTATCCAATCCCTTAACTTGCTGGCAAGAATATTGTGGGAGACCGTATCAAAAGCCTTGCTAAAGTCAAGGTATATCACATCCACTGACTTTCCCATGTCCACAGAGCCAGTTACCTCAGCATAGAAGCTAATAAATTGGTCAGGCACGACTTGCCCTTTGTGAGTCCATGCTGACTAGTCCTGATCAGTTTCCTCTGTTCCAAGTTCCTCAAAATGGATTCCTTAAGGATCCCTTTCATGATTTTTCCAGGAACCGAGATAAGACTTACTGGCCTATAGTTCCCTGGATCGTCCTTCCTCCCATTTTTGGAGATGGGCACCACATTTGCCTTTTTCCAATCATCCGGGATCTCTCCTGATCGCTATGACTTGTCAAAGATAATGGCCAAAGGCTCCTCAATGACATCTGCCAACTCCTTCAGTACCCTCGGATGCATTAAGTCCGGACCCATGGATTTGTGTACGTTTAGCTTTTCTAAATAGTTCCTAACCCGTTCTTTATACGCCAAGGGCTGTCCATTTTCATCCCATCTTGTGTCACTTAGCGCAATAGTCCAAGAACCAACCTTGTCCATGAATACAGAGGCAAAGAAAGCATTGAGTACTTCAGCTTTCCCCACATCATCTATCACTAGGTTACCTCCATCATCCAGGGGCCCCACACCCTCTCTGATCACCACCTTCTTGTTACCATGCCCGTAGAAACCTTTCTTGTTATCCTTCACATCCTTTGCCAGTCGCAATTCCAATTGCGCTTTCACCTTCCTGATACCTCCCCTCTCTCCCCCGGCATTCTCGAGCTATACATTTAAACCCCTCCCTGGTCATTTGTCCAAATTTCCACTTTTTGTAAGCTTCCTTTTTGTGCTTAAGTTCACCAAGGATTTCCCCTGTAAGCCAATCCGGTCTCCTACCATGTTTGCTTCTCTTGCTACCACATTGGGATGGTTTCTTTTTGTGCCTTCAATTAGTCTTCTTTAAAATACTGCCAGCTGTCCTGGACTCCTTTCCCCTTCATGTTAGCATCCCAGGGGATTCCGCCCATCAGGTCTCTGAGGGAATCAAAATCTGCTTTTCTAAAGTCTAAGGTGTGTATTTTACTACTCTCTTTTTTCTTCCTTTGATCAGGATCCTGAAATCTACCATCTCATGATCACTGCTTCCCAGGTTGTCACCCACCTCCACTTCCCCTATTAGTTCCTCCCTGTTTGTGAGCAGAAAGTCAAGCTCCGCACGGCCTCTGGTCGGATCCTTCAGCACTTGTGTCAAGAACTTAGAATCATAGAATCATAGGACTGGAAGGGACCTCGAGAGGTTATCGAGTCCAGCCCCCTGCCCTCAAGGCAGGACCAAGCTCCGTCTACACCATCCCTGACACAGGTCTATCTAACCTGTTCTTAAATATCTCCAGAGAGGGAGATTCCACCACCTCCCTTGGCAATTTATTCCAATATTTGACCACCCTGACAGTTAGGAATTTTTTCCTAATGTCCAATCTAAACCTCCCCTGATGCACTTTAAGCCCATTACTCCTTGTCCTGTCCTCAGAAACCAAGAGGAACAAATTTTCTCCTTCCTCCTTGTGACACCCTTTTAGATATTTGAAAACTGCTATCATGTCCCCCCTTAATCTTCTTTTTTCCAAACTAAACAAGCCCAGTTCATGAAGCCTGGTTTCATAGGTCATGTTCTCTGGACCTTTAATCATTCTTGTCGCTCTTCTCTGTACCCTTTCCAATTTCTCCACATCTTTCTTGAAATGTGGCACCCAGAACTGGACACAGTACTCCAGCTGAGGCCTAACTAGTACAGAGTAGAGTGGCAGAATGACTTCACGAGTTTTGCTTACAATGCACCTGTTGATACAACCTAGAATCATATTTGCTTTTTTTGCAACAGCAACACACTGTCGACTCATATTCAACCTGTGGTACACTATGACCCCTAGATCCCTTTCTGCCGTGCTCCTTCCTAGACAGTCGCTTCCCATCTTGTATGTATGGAACTGATTGTTCCTTCCTAAGTGGAGCACTTTGCATTTCTCTTTATTAAACTTCATCCTGTTTACCTCTGACCATTTCTCTAACTTGCTAAGGTCATTTTGAATTATGTCCCTATCCTCCAAAGAAGTTGCATCCCCACCCAGTTTGGTATCATCTGCAAACTTAATAAGTATACTCTCTATCCCAATATCTACATCATTGATGAAGATATTGAACTGTACAGGTCCCAAAACAGACCCTTGAGGAACTCCACTTGTTATCCCTTTCCAGCAGGATTTAGAACCGTTAACAACAACTCTCTGACTACGGTTATCCAGCCAATTATGCACCCACCTTATCATGGCCCTATCTAAGTTATATTTGCCTAGTTTATCAATAAGAATATCATGCGAGACCGTATCAAATGCCTTATTGTTGTTGTTGTTGTTCGTCCATCGTATTCGAAGAGGACCTTGACATCTAACGGGTTATGGACTGTTCATGGTGTGTCCGCAAATGGCTGATAAGGCCGATACGGGCACGGAATGTTCTACCACATGTCGGGCAGACATGTGTGGGCACCACTGTTGCAGCTTTTGCAACTCTGGCTTTATGGAGTGCTCGCTTCTCTTGTGCTATGGTTGTCCTTCTGGCTTCAGATGTTTGACAGCCTTGGTAGATCAGCGTGTGCCATGTTGATCGGTCTTGTGCCAGGGTCTCCCAGGAGGTCGTGTCAATATCCAGGGACTTGAGAGAGGCTTTAAGCGTATCTTTGTATCGCTTCTTTTGTCCCCCGTGCGATCGCTTCCCTTGAAACAGCTCACCATAGAAGAGCTGTTTAGGGATGCGATGATCTGGAATCCTTGCAACATGGCCTGCCCAGCGTGTCTGAGCTTTCATCAGCAGGGTGTAAACTGACGGCAGACCTCCTCTAGAAAGGACTTCTGTGTCTGGCACCTTATCCTGCCACCGGATCCTCAGAAGTCTGCGGAGGCAAATCGTGTGGAAGTGGTTCAGTTGCCTAGCGTGCCTCCTGTATACAGTCCAAGTCTCACTGGCGTACATCAGGGTAGTTAACACTACTGCTCGATAGACTTTAAGCTTTGTAGCAAGGCTTATTCCACGGCGGTCCCACACTTTGGTCAACAGTCTGCCGGATGCAGAGCTTGCCTTGGCGACTCTGCAGTTGACCTCGATGTCAATTGTCACTGAGCGGGAGAGGGTGCTGCCAAGATATGTAAATTGGTCCACTGCTTGCAGCATTTGTCCCTTCACTGTGATGGTGGGCACTTGATGCTGAGCTTTTGGAGCTGGCTGGTGCATCACTTCGGTTTTCTTTGTGTTGATGAGAAGGCCGAAGTTGTCGCATGCTGCTGCAAATTTGTCCATGCTGGCTTGCATTTCCTGCTCTGATCCAGCATTCAGGGCGCAGTCATCAGCAAAAAGGAGATCTCGTAACACAGTCTCCTTTATCTTGGTGACAGCCTGGAGTCTTCGCAGGTTAAACAGTTTCCCATCAGTCCTGTATCTCAGTCTGATTCCCAAGGAACTGTTCTGAAAGGCGTCTGACAGCATCGCTGAAAACATTATGCTGAACAGGGTCGATGCCAGCACACACCCTTGCTTGACGCCGTTTGTGACGGGAAAGGCCTCTGAAGCTTCTCCATCATCCAAAACACGAGCCGTCATGCCGTCGTGGAACTGACGTACCATCAAGATGAATCTGTCAGGGCACCCAAACTTCGACATGATGCGCCACAGACCTTCGTGACTGACAGTGTCAAAAGCCTTGGTGAGATCCACGAAGGTGGTGTACAGTTCACGATTCTGCTCTTGACACTTCTCTTGAAGCTGTCGGGCTGCGAAGATCATATCCACCGTGCCACGCTCTTTGCGGAAGCCGCACTGTGTCTCGGGTAATAAACCCTGTTCCAGGTGGTTAATCAGACGATTCAGCAACACTCGTGCAAGGATCTTACCTGTGATGGAAAGCAGTGATATTCCTCTATGATTATCGCAAACTTGTCGATTTCCTTTCCTCTTGTAGAGGTGTACGATAGACGCGTCTTTCAGTTCCTGAGGAATAGATTCTTGATTCCAGAAGGACTGGAACAGCTGAGTGAGTTTGTTGACAAGCACTGCACCACCACCCTTATAGACTTCCGCTGGAATCGCATCAGATCCTGGGGCCTTGCCACTGGACAGCTGGCTGATGGCCTGTAAGGTTTCAGTCTCTGATGGTGAGACATCCAGGCTGTGGTTGATATCCGCCTGGGGCATTCTATCAATCGCCTCGTTATTGATGGAAGATGGGCGGTTCAGTACGGATTGGAAGTGCTCAGCCTAACTTTGTCACAGGTCATCAGAGAATCATAGAGACAATGGAGAGTAGGATGAGTCCATGACTATGGTTAATGACTGGTCAGAGTGACTAACTATTATCAGCCAGTGGTCTGAATAAGCTATCTACTACCATCTGTCAATCAACTGTAGGAAAAGGCTTCACGAGCAGACCTTATTTATATAGACAACCTACTTTGCTACAGAGATCAGTAGACGCACTTGCTGTGTCAAGGTGATCAATTTTGGCTCTTTTGGGCTTGGAGCTGGGAGAATGAAATGTTGTTATCCATATTGTATGATTAAAAGGTAAAAGACTTGAACTTAATATGACCTGGCTTAGGGTCTACCATAACCTGAAGACTAAACAGAGGATAGTGAGTCTAAGTGAAAGTCACAGAAGATGGAAACAGGTTTTATTTCTGGTGGTATAGAGTCTATTTGGGAGTCCTCAGTTATATCTGACACTTTAAATCCAGTCTCTAAAGGCAGAGCTGACTAGAATCAATTGAGAGTCCTTGTTTTGTCTCAGTGATCGCTTGAGCAAAAATCATTGATAAAATCTTGTGTAGACTGACCTTGGACTCAACATGCAGGCAAGGCAGTGTGTAGAAGGGCAGTGCAAAGGAGGCAATGATGTGGTGAGGTACCATATTACCTAGTGAAATAATTCGTGTTGAAATCACTAAGGACTGGAATTTGACCAGAGAACTGACACTTTCTTAACAAAGACTCCATTTTTGCTATTTTCAAAGTAAATCAATGTAACAGAAAACTGCAACGCTCTCTGGTAACTTTTTAAAAATCAAACTTTAAACTTTATTGAAAAGATTGGATAGTTTGCAATTGAAAATATTTGACCTGCACTTAAGGGAGCTGATTTAATTTTGTATAAAATTTTGCATAATAAAGGATGGCCTTTTTTTTGAAAATGTTCAACTATATTGATATACATTTTAATCAGATCTACTTCTGATGTGATACTTGTGTGTGGTTGTGGGAGGTGTGGGTTGTGGGGCCAAAAACTGTTCGAATTGGGCCCCGCACTTCCTAAAGCCAGCCCTGATCTCACATATGGACAATCTGTGCTAGGCAAATTAAGGGTTAAAAGATACCCTCAAGCAGCTACTCTTAACTTCATTTTCTTCACATGAGCAAGCTAAACACAGTGTGTTTGAGTGCAGTTGCAGTTATATACTCTTCTAAATAATAAAATCATTTTTTACATATTCTCTCCAGTAGTTCAGCTGTAGTTACCTTGGTCTCCACTGTAAGACAAATTAAGCTAATAAAATAGTATCTTGTAACATCATAGCAAATAGATTGGCTATTGTATATGCAGGTTTGTTACTGTACCATATTTAAGCCAGTGAAATGCTTCCTTCATGTTGAAGGATAGAGATTGAGTTCTGAAGTAAAATAAAATAAAATAAAATAGCAAAACAGCATATTATTGCTTAGCAGTTTCTCAGGGTACCAGAAATGATTCTGAGATATTTTTTAAAAATTGCTGTTTTAAACTATTTTGAATATAATTAAGAACTTAATCTTTGGTTTGGTGATAAATTAATAAATTACTGAAATAAAAAACTGAAGCTTTTCAATTCCAATTCAGTAGCTTTCTCAGAATTTTTGTTTATTCTCCACAAGTCCGTATCTTACATGTTCTTCTACGATAGGCATGTTGGAACTAGACTTTGTTGGAAAGTGTTTTCTTTTCCACATGGAAAATGTTAACTTGCCATTAAAAACTGGAAAGACACAGGTTGTAGTTGTTGGACGAAAACTCAGAACTTTCAGCATAACGCAGGTACACACTTGTCTCATAAAAATGTCATTTGGTCAAAAACAGTTTTCCATTGAAAGTAGCGTCTGAAGAAAAAATTGTATCGCTCTAGTAGAGGCAATAGTTAATTCTCATGGCAGCAGAGTGAGAATATGCCATTTTCTCTGACTTTGGGCTGGTCATTTAATTTCTTTTCCTCAGTTTCTCCAGCTATAAAATGAGGATAGTTGATCTCATAGAGGCTGGGAGATTTTATTCTTTGATTTATTTGTAAACACTCTGATATCTTGTGGTGGGAGATGCAATAATATACAAGTGCATGATGGTCTGTCCTGAAGAGGTCTGAGGATGAAACCTCAACTCCATGTTTGTTTGCTTATGATAAAGTTGGAAGACCAAGTACATACGAACAGGCATCAGCAATGGCCATGTAAGTCATAGTTCCATCATTGGAAGTAGGTTTAATTTGTATAGATAAAAGGAGGAAATCAGTATACAGTATTCTACTCACTAAGAAATGACTACATTGTGTAGAGCTTTCCATGTGCTTCTGAAAATCACACATTCATTTTCTTCTGCAATGAGATTGTTCATTCATTAATTTTGCTCTATAGTAACCAATGAGATTAAAAGGACCATTTCTCTAGGGCTACGTCTACATTGGCATCCCTTTCCAGAAAAGGGATGCTAATGAGACGAGTCGGAATTGCAAATCCGCAGGGGATTTAAATATCCCCCGCGGCATTTGCATTTACATGGCTGCCGCTTTTTTCCAGCTTGGGTATAAGCCGGAGAAAAGCACCAGTCTAGACGCGATTCTTCGGAAAATAAGCCCTTTTCCAGGGGATTTCTTATTCCTACTTTCTAGACTGGTGCTTTTCTCCGGCTTATACCCAAGCCGGAAAAAAACGGCAGCCATGTAAATGCAAATGCCGCGGGGGATATTTAAATCCCCCGCGGATTTGCAATTCCGAAGTGTCTAATCTGCATCCCTTTTCCAGAAAGGGATGCCAATGTAGACACAGCCTAGGTGTTTAGTTACTATTAATATTACTTACATGAGTCAGAACATCTCTGACATCAGTTGTTTTTTCTCTCCCCCCTTTGTCTTATTTTATCAGACACGAGCTTATACAATCCCATAATTACCTTCAATCGGAGAATGCAGAATTCAAAAAAGCAGTAGTTTGGTTGTAATTTTCTGTGATGGGTCCTTTCCTTTTCAGTTTTGTAGCGCAGTTTAGAATTAGTTCTTTCACAAAGAGTAAGTAAACTTTCACATTGCTCACTAGTGCATTCTCAATGTCTGAAGCATGTGAAAGAGAATTTTACCGAGCTGCCTAGAGAAAAGATCCCTTTCAATGCCTCCTGCCATTGGGGTTCATGCATCTAATATTTTTGTGGTCTGGCAAGTGCAGTAGAAACACTATTGTGTATGGCTTGTAATTTTGTTCTTGAAAAGTGTTTAAATGTGTTCTGTATTGTGAGTTTTTGGTGGGTTTTTTTCTTGATTGGCAAGTTTTTTGAGTGAAATAGAGGGATGTGTTGAAGAACTATAGCAGGGATGGAGAATGTCTTAATAAAATGCAAGATAAAATTGTAATAGCAAGAATATTTTAGTGCTTGCGGTAATCAGATTTAAAAATCATCCTTTAATTTTCCAGGCTACTACAAGAGGAAGCTAAAACAATTGGTTGTGAAGATTATACATTTGTGTTTATATGTTTGGGATTTTTAAGCCCCTTTTTCAATAGCAATTTTTTTATTTCTTTGTTGTATGATTATTGACTTACTGACTCAAAGCATCCATGTACACTCTCAAAGGCTTTGTAGCCCTTCTAAAAATAGTAGGTTGCTAAAGGATTGCCATTTGACTTTCTTTTGATTTTCCCGGAGGAAATACTCTCTACCTTTGTCATTCTCACTTATCCATCTTGAGCTTTGTGGCATCCTCTGTCATTTCCAGTCTGTGGTCTTTCCTACTGTTGATGTTGTTTACCTCCAACCAGAGGGGAAAATCACCCCCAAAGTCCTAGTTATCTTGCAGAAATACAAACAAAAATTCTTAGGACTCAGCTAAAGGTTTAATACTGACTTGTACATTTGTTAGCTTTTATCAGAATCCAAGCTGTCATAGTCCCTTTAAATCAAGGTATGTGTATTGCATGTAATAATAATACATGGATTTTTAACATTCTTTCAAGAGACAGAGAAGTTACTTAGCTTTTTGGCATAGGAACTAGAGATGTAAAATCCTGTTCAATTAGTAAACCAATTAAACATTAAGTTTAACCAGTTAACTGATTAAACTGGACTGGGGCAAGGAGAGCGGCCATTCCAGCTAGCTGGGCTGTAGCACCCACCCTTTCCCCACTCACTATGGTTATGCTGGAGCAGTCCCTATGCATGGGTAGGAGTTGCTACACCCCATCTTCTTCCGACCCTGTGTGGGCTGCCATTTCTGCCTCCCACCACTTCGTGAGGCTGCTGAATCCCAACCCATGAGCCTGCACAGGCTGGGAGCTAGCAGCCCTGGGGGGCTGGAGCAGCCCTCCACCTGTGGCAGGCTACCAGAGGAGGGCTGCTAGGTAACAGTTAACTGTTGCCTAGTAAGCATCAGCCATCAAGGGTAATGCTTAACTGGTTACTCATTAACTTCCCTAATAGAGTTTTTGTTCTAGTGATATCAGAACTGAAGTCCTGGACTGTGACCAGAGTTCCCAGTTGTTAGATTAATACAAATAAATAATAGTGTTACAGAGAGAACTTGAGAGAGATTGTTGTTGTTGTTGTTGTTGTTTCTCATTGTTTGGCTTTACAGAATGTTTGACATCTAACAGCTTTTACTCCTTTGCAGAAGGTCTAAGTGTAAGATGTTATTTTGAAAGTGTGAGGTACTATACAAGTGTGTCTGTCTTCATAATAACCAAGGGAGAACAGTAGCCAGTGAAAAGCCATGTAGGAAGGCAGGATGCAGAAATATAAATTGAGGATGGCAATGTTAATATCACATAATGCCTTTGGGCCGCTCTCGGGACAAGTTTAAAATGTTACTGACCTGGGATCATTCAGATAGGGTCCATCTACACCATAGGTGGGCAATAATTTTTGATCAAGGGCCATTTGAAAAATGTTTGAAGTGGCCCTGGGCCACCCTGGAAGGGGCAGGATCTCCGGCAGAAGGGTTGTGGGGCCAGGATACTTTTGTGCTTCCACTCCCACAGACCTTGCTTGGTCTGGTGGTGGGAGAGCACATAAAGTCTTTGTCCCTCTCCCTGAGAGATCCTCCAACTGTTCTGAACAGCTGGCGGTTCCCTCTAGATACTCATGCCCCTGACAGTGGGAGAAGACTTTGTGTGCTCCCCTTCCTGACCCAGGTCAATCAGGGCCCTTGGGAAGGGGACCATGTGAAGTCTTTCACTCCTTGCCTCCGCCCTGCAAGGGAGTACTGTGCTTAGAGTCAACCGCTAGCCAAGCAGCAGCTGGCAGTTGACTTTAAGTGCTGAGCTTCTTGCAGGGTGAAAGGAGACTTCACATGCTCCTCTTTCCCCCAAGCCCTGATTGGCCTGGGGGCAGGAGAATTGCACGAAGTTTCCTCCCACCCTGCCTCCACCTGGCAAGCAGTGTTCAGGGCTTAGAAGCACCGTACTCCTTGCAGGCGAAAGGAGAGTTTGCGTGCTTCCCTCCTCCCTCCAAGCCAATCTGGGCTTGGGGGCAAAGGGAGCGCGCAAAGTCTTCTCCTGCCCTGCTAGGAGCATGCGGCACTTCTAAGCACTGAATACTCCTTCCAGGGCAGGGGCAGAACGGGTGGAGACTTTGTGCACTTCCCTTGCCCCAAAGTCCTGATTGGCCTGGAGATGAGGGGAGCAGCAGGGCCTCTGTGGACCAGTTTGATTTGATTGGTGGGCCAGATCCAGCCCACGGAGGTGCTTTTGCCCACTCCTGTTCTACACAGCAGGGCTTAACTCAAAATAAGCTATGCAAATTGAGTTGAATCAATTGTGTAGCTTATTTCAAAATAGCTTACTTTGAAATTGGGAGTGTCTACACAGCACTTATTTCAGAATAGAGAACTCTTCCTCTAACTTCCCTTACTCCTTGTACAACGAGGGTTACAGGAGTCAGAGTATAGTCACAGACAGCTTGATAGTATTTCGACATTATTTCGAAATAACTGCCTGCTGTGTAGACATGGACTAAGTTATTTTGAAATTATGCTAGTTATTTTGAAATAATGTTCTCTGTGTGGACGTATCCCTGGGCACCAAGAACCAACTGCTTCAGAGGTCAGTTAAAAAATTACCTGTAGTAGGCTCTGATGGGCTAGCAAGGAAAAATTACTCCCTTATGATTTCATTCTAATGTATTAAAGGCGCAAGGAGAACCCCTTGAACTCCAGACTGGCAATGCATTTCTGATTATAGGAAAGGCTACAGGAGTGTATATTAGATAAGTGGGCAAGAGGCTGCCAGCAGGCCAGATCAAGCCTGAAAAGCCACCCAATCCAGCCTGCAGCCACCTTGCCAAAACCTTTAGACAGAAAGCAGCTCATGCTTTAAAAAGCCAGCTGATCTCCACTCTGAATGGCTGAGGAGGAATGAGGGAGACTTCTCATGCTATTCCTACCCCCAGCAAAACCTCTCAGCTCCCACTGGCCAGTCTCTCAGTTTCTGGCCAATAGGAGCTGAAAATGTTTGCTGAGAACAGGGGCAGTGTGGGAAGCCTTTTCCTTTCCTCCCCCTGCCCCTGCCCCTGCCTGGACCAGAGCGGCCTGGAGCAGCGAGCAACCTGCAGCAGACAGTCAGGTTTCTGCAAATAAGCACCTCCCAACCAGAGCCTGCCTCTGGCACCCTACCTCCTCTCTGACTACCTGTCCCAGGCCACCACCCAAACCCTCTGTATCCCTTTTCCCCGTTTTCGCAGGTCACAACTCCCTCCTAGACCCTGCGCTCCCTCCTGCACCCTTCCCAGAGGCTAGAATCCTCTACTGCACCCATTACCCTTCCAGACCCTTCACTCCAATCCCCTGTTCCAGGTCACCACTTAAACCTTCTGCTTCTCCTTCACCAGGTCACAACTCCCTCCCAGCCCTTACACCTCCTCCTCGAGCCCCTCCCCCAGGCCAGAGTCGTCTTCTGCACCCTTACCTCCTAATGGACCATGCACCCCAAGACCCTGCCCCAGATCACAGCCCCATCCTTCACCCAAACTCCCTCTCAGTTCTCATCCCCACCTGTACCTCAGTTCCCTATTTCAGGTTCCCTTCTGCGCCCAACCTCCATTCCAGACCCCTTCCACAGAAGTGCAGCCTTTGACCACTTGCCTAAATCATGGAGTGGCCTTCCATTAAAAATTATTGTCCATCCCTAGTGTATTGTGTGTATTGATGTTTTTTAGCCTGAACTTTCTTCTTCTTCTTCTCGGAAGTGTTCAAAATAATTCTTTGTATCTCTGATTGTCATGTACATCATAGGTGGAAAAAAGGAGAGTCACACAGAGCTGCCTTTTTTGTCATGTGAGATTGAAGCAGAAATGACCGTTGGACAGCAGCAAGGGGGGTGAAGTGGTGGCGTTTCCTTCTGGTATGGAAGATTTATGTTCAGAGTTGTGGGTAAGGAAGTGCCTCATGGTGCAATCCATTTCAGATCTATAGCTGAGTGAGCATGATTTCCTCTTGAGTGCCGATTTATCTCTCATATCAAGAGGATGCTGATGGCCCCAGTGAGTTGTATGCTTCTTCGGACAAAAGACTGTTTCTGTCTTTGTTTCCAGAGCTGGCTGTTGCTACAGACTGAGGTGAAGGAAATTCCATTTTTTTATTTTTGCCTTTTTTTAGTGGGTGTGTGAGGGATTGGGTGGAGGATGGTCTAAATCAGAGTAATTTGTTGCGATAACACCACTTCTGATTTCCTCCAGAGCCAACCAGCCAAGCCCAAACATCTTTGCTTTAGCATGAACAAACCAATGTGTTCCTTTCTATCATGACATGTTTACTGTATCCACAATTGCAGAAGACTTAAGTGTGCTTGGGCTTTCCTGGCTGAAATGCAAGAGCCCAACTCCTTCCTTCATATGCAGAATCAATCGGGCAGCCCTTTGTCTGTTGCATTGTGCCTTTATCTAATTGTACTCAGGAAATGCCAGAGACTTTCCAACATGAAGGATCATTAAATGCTTCATGTCATCCCCATGTTCAGTATTGCAGCTGTACTGTGGTGATTATCAAACAGCAGGAAATGGTAGCACTGTACTTCGTAGATCTGCCACCCTCCATCCCACCCTATCTTTCACATTCCCAGGGCTAAAGGTATTTGAATCTCTAGATTTAGTGCTGAGGGAGGAAGAGCTTTTTAGCATTGATGCAATCCATTTGGAGTTTTTTATTTTTTTTATTTGATTGAAAAATACTGAAGCTGGTTTGGATGGTGGTGGAGTGACACACAGCATCTAACTCAGTGTGATGTGGTGTGAATAGCAAGTCAGCATTAGCATTCCTTCATGCAGGCCAAGTTCTAACTGTCAGCAGAAGTGTAGAACAGCGGGTGAGTTGTCACAGCAACTCAGATTTTGCTAGGCATGAAGTGAAGTTCTGAAGATGCTATTTTTATTTGGAAATCCTTAATTTTAACGGCAATTAAAGGGGAGAAAAATCCAAGTACAAAAACATCTAGAAGACTAGCGAAGTCTGTTGATTTCCTCTCCTTCCCCCAAAAACTCATTGTCAGCTTGATGTAAAAAACATGTATTAGGACTGACATTCATCCTGACCTAATACATGTTTGGGGAGAGGGTTGAAGACATTTGGATTTATAGTTCCAAACTATCTCTGAGAGTCAGCAAGTGAAAAATGGAGGAAGACCTAAATCAAAGTCTCCAAGCCAAATGTTCTGAGCTACATTTGAGTACTTTTGAACTGTAATAAAAATGGTACAGTAAAACTCGGACCATCAGGAGTGCCGGACCATCAGGAATCCGGGAAGTGCTCCAGGCAGCCGGACCATTGGAGCTGCTCTGCCCCCAGCTTCCCCGATTCAGCCACTGCTAAAACTGACCAGCGGCTGAATCGGATAAGCCGGGGGCAGAGCAGCTGGAGTGCTGCCGGGTAGGTCCCTTGCACTGCCCCTCGGGGCTGTGGGACCAACCCGGCAGCACCCCAGGTGTCCCCGATTCAGCCGCTGCTGAAACTGATCAGCGGCTGATTCCAGGAAGCCCGAGGCAGAGCTACTATGCCCCAGGCTTCCTGGAATCAGCCCCTGATCAGTTTCAGCAGCGGCTGACTTGGGTACACCTGGGACAGAGCAGCTCGGGTGCTGCCGGGTTGGTCCCGCAGCCCCAGGGGTCGGCACTACCGGACCAACCTGGCAGCACTCCAGCTGCTCTGCTGCAGGCGTCCCGATTCAGCTACTGCTGAAACTGACCAGCAGCGGCTGAATCAGGGACGCCTGGGGCAGAGCCGGACTATTGGAAGGAGGGGCTATGAGGGGTCTGGAGTGGCATCTCCCCCACCCCACCCCAGACCCCTCATAGCCCCCCCTTCCGATAGTCCGGCGTATCTGATAATCCGGCACCCCCTGAGTCCTAAAGGTGCCGGATTATCGGAAGTTTACTGTACCTGTGCAATGCCTTTGAGCTAGATAAGCAATCCTATTTTTTTCGTCATGGTCCGGAGCGACATGTTTCTTTGTATGCTAGTGCAGTGGTTCCCAATCTTTTTGATACTGGGGACCAGTAAACCCATTCACAAGCTTTTGGATGACTGGTAACATTTATTTGCATATTCATTAAGCAAATGATGAATATGCAAATAAATTGTTTCTGGTCCTCCCAAAGCCAACAGTGCCAACAGGAGCAGAAGTGATGCGGGCTTCAGACAGGTCTTCCGTCCACCCCGCGGGAAGCCAGCACTACACTAGAGGTAGGTAGCGGGCCCAATCGACTGCCCTGAGCAGTTTACCGACCCCTACCCCGAGGTATCTACTTCACCCCCATTTGGGACCGGTAAGATTAGAAGGTCCCTCTTTGGCCTCCCGGGTGACTCGGCTCGTATTGGGCCCTGGAGGTTGGGTGAGTAGCCCTGTGTCCTCTCCCCCAGTTGCGCCTGTGTTCGTGGGTGAAACGGCGGACTGCACCCTGCCCCAGGGCATGTTGCTGGCCCTACCTGTCTGGCAGGTTGTTCTGCCCCCCCTCCTTTATCAGCCAGCGCTGGCTCCCGTAGTGCTGGGTGTTCTGTGTCGGTGCGCACGGAGCCTGGCCTCTTCCCTGGGTCTTAGTGCCAGATATAGCCCCGCTGCCTGGGAGCATGCCCGGCAGAGCTGCCACTGCAGCAGGCTCTCTGCCAAGAATCATGTGTGAAAAGTTTTCTGAGGACCGGTACTGAGCCGCACCTTGGGAAACGCTGTGCTAGTGTATCAGCATTCCTGCATCGATGAGATCTACTGTATAATAGTAGAAGCTTTTCAGTAAAAGTTAAAAAGAGTTTGTTTCCAAACAAATCATGTTCACCACAGCATCTAGAAAAGAAAGTGTGGTTGAGAAATTCCTAGTTTCCTATGGACCATGTGTGCTCTGTAAAATAGCATACTATGAAGCTCAGCAGGGCTTCATAAAGAATAACTTACCCTATATTAACAGAGCTTATTGCTGCTTATTTGCTTAGGGCTGACAATGAGCTCCACATTGTGCAAGTAACAAAGGTTATGACCATGACTGCCCAAAAGAGAGATTTCAGTAACATTGCCCCAGAAACAAGGTCAGAGGGTATGAAACAGTAATGAAGCTCAGTCTTCCCCAAACATTGCAAGGTTGAGAAAACAATAACTCTAAACCAGATGAGGAACAGCCTCCCCCCGCCATTAAAACTTTAAATCTCATCACACAAGACTTACAATTATTGTATTTTTCTACAGGTTTCATAATGGTTGCGCCCATAAAATTTCATTGCTGAGTTTTAGAAAAAAGCAACCAAATAGAGAGGAATAACATAGTTTCTGTGCACAATAAATACAGAAATGTTTACTTCCTCTCCCCTTTTCTGGATATTTTAAAATATATGAAGACCTACTTCTTAAACCTAGCTCAGCTGTGCAAAGTTTGAGCAGACAAAAGTCCTGGAAGAGATTGTGTGGTTGAGATAAATTTTAAACTTTAATATGTTTGACACCCATCTCACACAACAGTTTCTAGAAGAAAGATCCAGTGTAGGAACCAAATAGAATATTTCAGATTTCCCCAGACTAAGACTAATGCCAGGGTAGGTATACCCAAATGTTGTAAATGGGAATATTGGTGGCTAAGCTTGCAGTGCTGGTGTTCAGGTTTAAAGAAGATATTTAGGATGTATCATGGTCACCCCATCACTGTAATACCCACCCCCATGCCTCTTCCACCACGCGTGAGGCTGCCAACTCCCAACCTGAGAGTCTCACAAATCAAGGTCAGTTATATTTTTGTGAAGACAGACACAGACCAGACTCCAGAGAAACATTTTTCACGCTGCAATAACAATGATAAGTAAACAAAAAGATGTTTGCAGTCTGTTTAAAAGCATGTTGGCAGTCATGTGGCGCATGGTCTGTCTCTTAACTACCCCATCCTTGATGAATGTTCTACCTACTGAACCATCTTTTTTCCGCGAGTCAACAGCCTGTAACAGCCTGTATTGTGCTGCACTAGCTGTGCCAAATCTAGGGTTGCCAACCCTCCAGGATTGTACTAGAGTCTCCAGAAGTAAAGATTAATATTTAATTAAAGATTGTCATGTGATGAAACCTCTAGGAATGCATCCAACCAAAACTGGAAATCATAGCCAAACCACTGCTGAGTTTTAGCTACTTTGCCACCTTTCTGACACTTTGAAGGACAGAGGAAGAATCTGTGTGGGGAAGGAGAAGTACTTTATCCCTTTGCCTGTTCCTTGTCCTGCCTGAGATTGGAGAGGAACATGTTCACTCCACAGTGTTCTACAAATCTTAAATACGTGGTATTGCCTAAGAACCCTATGGATCCTATTTTACAAAGGTATTCCCAGAGCGAGGATGTGTAGTTAGTACGCCTGCAGATGAATAAACAGGCAAACAGGCCAGGAAAGGACGGGACAAGCTAGTGGTAGAAAGCTGTATGTCATCATTTAGTAATCACCAGGTGGCCTTCACCTAATGGCCACAGAGAGATGCAGGTTCGCAAATAGACTGATACACAAAGCCACTGGACTACTCCCCCAGGTCCTGTGCTTTGGGAGGCCCTATGGCAGCTTCCTCAACAGTCCTATGGATGGGACCTGTGGGGCCTTGTGTGCTCTGACACAGGCAACAGTAGGGGTTGGGGTCCCCTGCACTCACCCTGCAGGAGCTGCAGGAAGTAGAGCAATGCAGCAGCCTGCTCTGCCACCATATCCCAGCTTGCTGCACTCTGCTTCACTGCAGAGCAGCCTGTCCCCAGTTAGGGAGACACCACCCCTGCCACTACCCCACAGCAGGCCCCTCAGGTAATCCCTTGGGTCGCATTTCTTGGGGGGAAAAGATGCAATGGGGATATGGGGATGTAGAGTGGGGATAGGAAGAAGCAGGGCAGGTGTGGAGCAGGGGTAAGTTTTGAGGGAAAGCATGAAGGGGGATCAGGGTGAGGCTTAGGTCAGGAGAGGTTGCCCCGGGCCCTGCACTTCCTTAGGGACAGCCCTTCTGTTGCACATCCTTGTTAAAGGATGGGCTTAGGGACTTTGGATCCGGGCTATTTCTTTAAGTGAGTGATTCTAAATCTGAAAACTTTCTGTAGCTTGTGATCAGCTCTGATTCCCTCTGAAGATATTTTGCCTTTTTTCCTTTCTACTTTGACATGACTTGAAGATGTTTTATGCTTCTTGCCTTAGTTCTTCACTCAATTAAATTGAGAGGGTAGTTTAAGCACACAGGGTAGTTTACACACACGTTTGTACACCATTTGCTGTTAAATGGGTTTCACCACTTGGCTTCTTCCAAAGCATGTATATAAATAATGCAACTGGCTGAAGCTCAGTTAATCACTGGTTTTAGCTGAGCTTTTACACTCTTGTGAGTAGGTCAAATTACACCAAGCCAATAGCTGTGCCAGCTTAGTCCAACAGGACACACACTGTACTACTGCTGGTTGTTTTGGAACAGGCGGAGAGAGGTGCCATTGTTTGAAAAGGCATAATGTGTATACAGTGTAAAAGTCAGCTGGAGACTTGACACATGAAGATGCAATGTACAAACCAACACAGAATATAGGAGCCATTGAGATGGCTAATGTTTCTGTTTACGTTTTTTGTGCTCTCAGTGAGATGACTGATAGAACTGGTGTAAAGGACATGTATCTAATTTTGTGAGTTTACACATTCCAGACTCTTCGCAGGTCAGAGGCAATTCAAGGCTTCTTCAGCCATTCCAGGATTGTTCAATGAACCATCCATTCACTACTGTGCATAGAGAATCTAGTGATGACACATAATGGGTGGGAGGTAAGGCTTGCTTTGTGGTTTTTGGATATTTTACATGTACTTAGTAATTACTGGCCCCTCCCCCGCACACACACACACTTGGGAAGAGAACAACAAAGGAATAACACTGATACCACACACGTGACAAAAAGATTTGGCTAGGGTAAAGATTCCATTAGGATGGAAAAAGGAGGTTGAAGATTTGGGGAAAATGAAACTAGCTTGCACTGGCAAGATGCTCTCTCTGGAGTCCAGGAGAGGAACTGGATAGTAAAAAGAATTACACTTAATCATTAGAACATTAGGCTCCCCCACCTCCGGGAATCTCTCTTCTGAGTCCTTTTCAGAACCCCGAGAACTCCTCCTTCCTTGAACCCTTTTCCTCCCTCTTCATCACTCTCTTGTTCACCCTCAGTTCTGCAGGTTTTCTCTGTAGCACATTAGGCAGAGGACTGGTTCTAGGGTAATGTAAATCATTTCCTCACTCACCCCCATCTGTCCCAATGTCTGCTTCAAATGTGGAGCAAGCAAAGGCAGAGAAACTAAGAATCTGCTAGTGACCACAGTACTTTCAGAACTAGAACCCAGAGCCACCTTGCCTGTGCTCCAGAGGTGGGCTCCAGAACAAGTCTTATAGAATCAAATGGCCATCTTGTCTCCCTAGGGCACTGAAGATGGGTTCTAGAGGCATGGGCTGGTATGTGAACGTGCAAGTTGGTGGCAGAATATGGCTTCTGCGTGAATGTAAAGTGTTAGATTAACTCTTTTCCTGACATCCTTCCTCAGTCCTGAGTGTGGCTGGCTCCTAAACTGGTCTTAGACTTTCTTCCAATTGGTTAGCACTGCATGTCTCCCGAATCTTTTTGATTCAATATGGAGTGACTATTGATGGAGATACATTGAGAATGCCTGAGCCAGAGAAGGAAAATGGTGGCTGTAATGAAGGATTGTATTGATGAGCCCATATCTGGCATGGAGGCACCTGTTCTTGAGAGCAAATACAAAATGGAGGGAAGATAATTGTTTTCTTGTGGACTTAGCATTCTCTCCACAGAGAAAGGAAAAATTCTTGGATCTGGTGAGGTGAATGAGATACCGGCATTAGTTCTATAGCACAACTGAATATCAAGAACAGAGGTGGTACTCAGAGCCAGGAATAGGCAATGATCTAGTTTGTAAAGCAAAATTATCAGCTGTGTTCTACTATGCTGCTGCAGGTGAGTATCCCATAGCCTCAGTAGGAAGCACCGGGACTTTTCTTTATACTTTGAAGTTGGGGAGGGAGAGTGTTTGCATTGCTGAGTTGGGATGTTTAAACATGGCACCGGAATGCTAGAGTTAAGTAGATTCATCAGATTAGATCCAGAGTTGCCTTACAATGGTTTCATTACAGTAGGCAGCAAGGGATCATGATTGATAAAGATGACTTATTGCTAGTTTTAATTGTTTTCCAGTAGCACAGGGCCTTTTGATGGGTCACATTGCCCATGGTTTTCAACAAGATATGAATATTGAACTAGCCTATGCAGCTTGCTCGAATCCAAGATTGACTTTTCCTGTGCTCCCAGAAACACTTCCTCAGTCTACCTATTAATCAGCAGTGGACTATCTCTGTACTTTACTGTTGGTTCATTGTTGCTTGTTGCCCAAATTTTAAATGGCATAAATGCAGTTTTTGTAAACATCAGTGACTTGCTTAGTTTTTACAGTTCAGAAATGGACATAAAGTTATAGAGCAGAATCAAATCCAATCAAGCATAGACAGATATACTGGGGATTGGTGTAGTAAAAACAAACAGAAAATGTAATTCTGGATTGGTAATGTATCTTCAGAGTATTAAAAGAAAAAGTAGGTAATGAAAGTGGAACCATTTAGGTTTGGGTTTAATTATAGAACCCAAATTCAGACCAGAATCACTGATTTGCACAAATCTGGGGATATTTTAACAATTTAAAGTGTAAAACTCAATAGGTTTGTAGATATATTTTTTAACTGAAACCAGGCAAAATTCATTAGAAAAATTATCTTTGGACTTGTGGGTCCATTAAAAGTATTGATCAGACTACATCAAAATATGTGTTCATATATCCTACGTGGTTTGAATAATGATCCCTAAATCAGTTTGGACTCATGTCTTCATTTTAAGTATTTTTTGCCTTTTATTTGTTAGTAATATCAGAGGTGGTGTGCTGTGTACCTTGGCCTTTGCATGATAGGCTTTCAGTGCTGTTGGGTTTTTTTGTTTTTTTTTGGGGGGGGGGTTGTGTGTGTGTGTGTGTGTGTTTATTGTTTATTGTTTATTGGAAACATCAGTAATCCAGCGTGCATTACAAGCAATAGAAAAATGTCAGAAACTGTAATAGTGACCATCTCCTCGGATTAGCAAATCACAATAAAAAATAAAATCAGGTTTGATTGATATAAATGCCATCTAAGAGAATGTTATGAATCTGCAAACATTTAATATATAATGCCTACAGGGGAGCAGGGAAATGCAGCCATTGACTCAAGATCCTGAAGAGGTAGTAACCTAGTAATGAAAATTCAAGCTGCTGTTATGTAGTTGGCAAGTAATCCTGACTCTAAGCAAAAGATAGTCATCTCATCTCTTCCCTGCACTTCTGTGTGATTCATGTAATAATTTTATAAGCTGTCTTTTATGATCTTTCTTATCCAGAAGGATTGAAGAACATTGCAGTTTTCTATGTAAGAATTATTTCTCTGATAGTGATAGGCTGTTACCTCTGGGGTGGAGCATGATGTGGTTTTATAGCCCCATCTAGCAATTTAGGAGAGGAAATGAACAATGCCACATGCAGTATGAGATGGAGGGTGTACCCGTCCATTGTCCTTAATTTAGATGTCTGTTACTCATTTGTCATCCCACAATCACCTACAGTACACATATGTGTGGCGTCCATTTGTTTTTATTGTCAAAAATTATTTAAATGAGAAATAAAGAATCATGAAACTGTGGTATATAGAAAATTATTCACACTAAGAAAGGAATTGCAAAGAGGTTTTCTTACATGAGAGAAATTATTTGGCGTTAGTCACACGTTGTGCCTTATGTTTGGCCATTGGCAGACTGAGAGACGTGCATCATGGAGAATTCAAGAATACAGAAAGTAAGGACTCCTTGTGTGGAACTTGGCCAGGACACTGGCATTAATATCTGTTTTGTTGCTTACCACATGAAAGGGGTCAAGGAAGTATAGAGAAAGGGTTCGGCAAGAGTAAAAGGTTTCTTAACAATCTGAGGCGTCCAGAATCTCTATTTCACATCTCATGTCTAAGGGTATGTTTATTTTGTACTCATGTGGTGTGATTGCAGCTCATAGATATATCTTGAGCTAGCTTTGATCTAGCTAGCACAAGCACCAGTAGTAGCATAGCCAAGTAAACCAGGACTCTGGATAGATTTGTACTGCTGCAGCTTCACTGGTAGATTAATGCTATCTTGCCTGTGCTTACATGAGCTACAACATCACCCTGTGAGTTCGGTGTAGATGTACAACAGGTAGGCATCTCCAGACACAGTGTTTCCTTAGCTCCATGCAGTGATGTTAGTTCATTGTATGATCAATCAGGATCCTTTAATTTAAAAATAAAATCTTGGGGGCGGGAGGGGAGGATATCCCTCCCCTGCCTTTCTTTAGTTCTTGAGCTACTTAACGTGCATGGTTTATTTTTAGGGAAGACAATGAGAGCCAGATTTGTACTTATTGTTGGGAACAGCATATTTGCCCCTCAGATGTTGACAGGGAGACATTGTTTGGTGACTGCATTCAAGTAAAACTAAAAATGTCTTAATTCAACAACCCTGAAATTCAGGTTACAATTTAGAAATTGAGCAATGTTCTTTGTGCACAGTTTTGTTTTGTTTTTTTAAATTTACCATGGGGCTGCATCCCTGCTTGCTACGCTCACCAACCCTCCTCTCTGGGGGTAGGCAGTCCCAGCTCTCCCTCCGGCTGCTGGTGAGGGCCAGGCTGCGGTGCGGCAGCCCTGGCCTGCCCAAGCTCTCTCCCTCGCAGTGGCCGGGCCTCCCCAAGGCTGGGCCAGCCCCAGCTGTCCCCATCCCCCTCTAACTGCTGGGGGAGTTGGGTCGCTTGGAGGCTGTGGCAGGCCTGGCTCTCTCCCTCTGGTTGCTGGAGTGTTGGGCCAGGTTGTGAGGGTGGCAGGCCCAGCTCTCTTCCCCTCGCTGCTAGGAGTTAGTTCAGGCCGAAGCTTTTCTTCCTCCAACCCCTAATGCCAGGTAGGCAGGAGGGAAGAGGCAGGCGGGATGCAGAGTGATGTTATAACGTCACACTGTCATCCCACAGGAAAAGGTGGGGTTTTTTTAATATATACAAAGAGATGTATTTCTTCTTTTTTTATTACCGGTCTTGCATGACAAATTGAATCTGGTTGTATTTTTCCTTAAATTGTTATTGCTGGATATATGAGAGTGAGAATGAAAACAATCGCCCCATCCTCATTAAAATGAGTCAGGGAAACACTTTTTCTACTAGTGTGGCAGCTACTGTAAGCTCAGTCTGTTTGTTTGTTTGTTTTTAATTTTCTCTGGTTGGTTGCTCTGCATTATTTCCTTGGTAGAGTTTTTGGCTGATTCTTGCTTCAATTCATTATATAAGGCTGGGGAACACGTGTATGGCAGCCATGCAGCGATTTAGTACTAGTGTTTTTCAGTGTGCCTGGGACAGCAAAACCAGTCTGCTCATCATTTCTCACCCTTCTTATCTACATGGCAGGCTCCGGGTTATGTTAGACACGTGGAGACCTTCACGAATCTGTAGTGTCCCACTAATATCAGTGGGAATTGAATTAGGGAAGGCCCTGCATCTAGATGGTCTGTAGGTCTCTGGGAGTGGTGACTGGATGATTCCTGAGCGTGTTTCTTTTTTGGGTGGAGGCAAGGAAAAGGAGTCCCATCATCTGCTCCACAAGCATATGTTAAAATAAAGATCAAGAATGTGTGGGAAGCAGTAGAGAACTGTTTGTTATTCCTTTAATACATGTGAAACTGATGAATGAATGAAATGAAAGGATTCCTCCTTGGGGAGACAGGGTGGGTGAGATAATACCTAGAAACATGCACAGATACAACATATGTATCTGCATCTGTAATCCCCAAAATGAGGTGTGAAGGTACTCGATACATTTACAGATGGAGATACCTGAAGATATAAAACAGCTATCGGTGAACTTGCCTGGCACTACTGCTTCTCTTTATTGGATCATCTTTTGTTGGTGAGAGAGTTAAACTCTCAAGATTACACAGAGCTCTTCTTCATTGCTTGGCTTGTTGTCTGGCTGCACCCTAGTGGAATGCTGACTGATCGTTATCGATGGCAGTGGGACCTCTGGGTTAAGTTTTGCCTTGTTGTAAAGACAGTTCATAACCAGCTTGCCTGTGTAAAAGTTGCCCTTACTGAGGTTGTGTGCACATTTGTAGTAACCCTTAAAGCTTCCATTTCAGTGCCCATTTAGAAGTGTCATAGAGTGACCTAATACCCAGAGTGTGACTGCTTAGCTCTCTAAAAACTGGACCACTTTTGAGACCATTCAAGCTGAGCACCTGAAATCATGATTGGTTTATGAAAATATGGGCCATTAATGGACCCCAAATGGCTGAGTTCAGCTTCCTTGTTGAAGTGCACTTGCACTACAGTACCATTAACCCATCAAACATGCGGTCAGAATGAGTAACTCCCCTCAGGAGACTCTTGTAGACACTTTGCCTCAGGCCCCTGTTGATCTTCTGTATCTCCCGCTTCTCTCCTCTCAGATAAGATAGGAAGAGAAAGGCAACTGCCTCTGTCTACTGCTGGCAGCCTTTATTGCAGGCCCCTCAGCCTTTTCTTCAGCCACTTGGTCTCTTCCCCAATATAAAACGAGGGGGGATGTATCTTGCCCAAAGGGAGTTGTCAAAGCTGTTCCCCACTCTGGCACTTTGAGTGAAGAAATTAAGGGCCTTCAAGATAATTTAAATACTCTGCCACTATAGGCTTCTGTTCAAAAACTTCCCAAGGTCATATATTCCCTGACCTTGGATGATACTCTGCCACCACCCAAATGCAAAAACTCCTTTGGGAACTCAGGAAAATGCACTTGGGATTTTTTTCTGCGGAGTATCCCCCGGCTCTTTAAACTTCCCTCTGGAGAGAGCTTTTACAAAATAAATAAATAAATAAATAAATGTAAAACTACCTATAATTTCTGAATAGTTGACCTTGCAGTCTTGGGCAGATGCCCACAGAACCTCCTGCCTTCTGGGACTCAGGAATCTTACAAAAGTGATTTTTATTAACAAAACAAAGGAAACATGCTTGATAAAACATTATTTGTTTGTGAGGTGTTACAGTACAACTGAAAAAAAGAAACACAGAATTGTTTCCCTGGGATTCAGCTTAAAAGTTACATTGGGGTGAGTCCAATGGCCTGTTCTACTCACATATCTGTTTGTAATGGTCGGGGTTAGTGGGAGGCTACGCTGACTCACTATATTTAGCCGGGCCAATAGTAATTTTGGGCTTCCTGGCCCTAGTCCTGGGCGAGGCCCCAAACAGGTCAGGAGGCTCAGGCTGCAGGCTGAACCACAGTCAGTGAATTTAACCCTGGATCAGGGCAGATCAACAAAGATGGCTGTAAATCGTGTAGCAGGTAAGGGTCAGGCCTGTCAGCAGCCTAAGCCGCTGTCTATAGGCCCAGACCCTTCCTTAGGGTGGGGCCACAAGCAAGTAACCAGTAGTATAGAGCTACTCAATGATGCGGTTTGCATTTACAAGGGTCTCAACTCTTCAATGAGGCTTCAACATGCCAACCAGTTCTGTGGGTCAGTGGGAATTCCAGCCACAATAGACTGCCCAACCAACCTCCATTTCATCAGCCAGTTCAGGGTCAACTTTCATAGAATCATAGAACCATAGAGCTGGAAGAGACCTTAGAAGGTCATCAAGTCCAGCCTCCTGCTTTTTCTCCCCCCCCCCCCCACCTCTAACCTCCCCCTCCCATTGATTGGCTGTGAGTCGCAGGTGCAAACTGTTGGCTTCTAATTAAAGTTTGAATTCTAGAAGCCTCTGCTGATTGGCTGAGCCTTGGTAGGGGGAGGGGCTTTATAAGGCAGTGGGCAAGTGACCAAGGAGCTTGCGAACAGGTGATTGCTAACAGGGAGTTTTGAGAGGGAGTTCAGAAGGGAAGAGGGAAGGGCGGAAGGTTCTCTTTCCTTTCTTTTTAAATCCCTTTTCCAGGACAGCAGCGATGGTTGGTGATGGGTCTACTGTTGTTACCTGCACAGCGTGTGCCATGTTTGTCTTCCTCCCGGAAGAAAGAACGGATTTTATCTGCACCAAGTGCAAGCTGGTCGACATTTTGGAAGAAAAAATTAGAGGACTGGAGGCCCAAGTGTCGACCCTACACTTGATCAGAGAGGATGAAGACTTCCTCGATAGAAGGCAGCATTTAATCCTTCAAGCACGGCAGGCAGAAGAGCCAGAGAGAGCAGTACGTGACCAAGAAGAGAACTGGCAGCATGTAACTTCTAGAAGGGGAAAAAGGCCAGCACAGGAATCCCCCGATGCTATAGAGGTAAGCAATCACTTTCAAGCTCTCTCCACAGGCTCTGCAGTGCTGAAAGCTCTGGAAGGGACCTCACAAGGAAGAAACCGTAAGGGAACACCATCTACTCGAAGGCATGGGATGCATAGTCCTATGGATGGGGGTTCCATGGCCACCACGCCCAAAAGGAAACGACGGGTGGTGGTGGTCGGGGACTCCCTTCTAAGAGGGACTGAGCCATCCCTCTGCCGTCCGGACCTGGAATCTCGAGAGGTGTGCTGCTTACCGGGAGCTCGCATTCAGGATGTCACTGAGAGGCTTACCAAGCTGATCAAACCTTCGGATCGCTACCCCTTTCTAATTCTCCACGTGGGAACTAATGATACGGCTAAGAATGATCTTGAGCGTGTTACTGCGGATTATGTAGCGTTAGGAAGAAGGATCCAAGAATTTGGAGCACAAGTGGTATTCTCCTCCATCCTCCCTGTTGAAGGGAAAGGACTGGGCAGGGATCGTCGAATTCAGGACGTAAATGCGTGGTTGCGCAGATGGTGTCGCAGAGAGGGCTTTGGTTTCTTCGACCATGGGACTCTGTTCCGGGTGCAAAGATTGTTAGGAAGAGATGGGATCCACCCAACGAAGAGAGGAAGGAGCATCTTCACGGGCAGGCTTGCAAACCTAGTGAGGAGGGCTTTAAACTAGGTTCGTCGGGGGACGGTGACCAAAACCCTGAGGGGAGTGGGAAAGTCGGATACCGGGAAAAAATGCAGAGAGGAAGGGGCAAGAAGGGAGGACCCATGTTTCGAATGGAGAACATAGGAAGATCAACTGGTTACCTGAAGTGTTTGTACACTAATGTGAGAAGCCTGGGCAACAAACAGGAAGAACTGGAGGCCCTGGCCCAAACCAAGAAATATGATTTAATTGGAATAACAGAGACTTGGTGGGATGGAAGGGTATAGACTGTTCAGGAACAACAGGCAGGGGAGAAAAGGAGGAGGAGTTGCACTATATGTAAGAGAGCACTACGATTGCTCTGAACTCCAGTATAAAGAGGGAGAAAAACCTGTTGAGAATCTAAGGGTTAAGTTTAAAGGAGCAAACAACAGCATTGATGTTGTGGTTGGTGTTTGCTACAGGCCACCGAATCAGGTGGATGAGGTAGATGAGGCTTTCTTCGGACAACTGAGTGAAGCTTCCAGATCGCAGGCCCTGGTTCTCGTGGGGGACTTTAATCACCCTGATATCTGCTGGGAAACGTATACGGCAGTACACAGGCAATCCAGGAAGTTTTTGGAGAATGTTGGGGATAACTTCTTGACACAGGTGCTGAAGGATCCGACCAGGGGCCGTGCGCAGCTTGAAATACTGCTCACAAACAGGGAGGAACTAATAGGGGAAGTGGAGGTGGGTGACAACCCGGGAAGCAGTGATCATGAGATGGTAGATTTCAGAATCCTACCGAAAGGAAGAAAAGAGAGTAGCAAAATACACACCTTGGACTTCAAAAAAGCAGATTTTGACTCCCTTCGAGATCTGATGGGCAGAATCCCCTGGGATGTTAACCTAAAGGGGAAAGGAGTCCAGGACAGCTGGCAGTATTTTAAAGAAGCCTTATTGAAGGAACAGAAAGAAACCATCCCGACGCGTAGCAAGAGAGGCAAACATGGTAGGAGACCGGACTGGCTTACAGGGGAAATCCTTGGTGAAATTAAGCACAAAAAGGAAGCTTACAAAGAGTGGAAACTTGGACAAATGACCAGGAAGGAGTTTAAATGTATAGCTCGAGAATACCGGGGGGTTATCAGGAAGGTGAAAGCACAAATGGAATTGCGACTGGATAAAGATGTGAAGGATAACAAGAAAGGTTTCTACAGGCATGTTAACAAGAAGAAGGTGATCAGAGTGGGTGTGCGGCCCCTAATGGATGAAGGAGGTAACCTAGTGACAGATGATGTGGGGAAAGCTGAAGTACTCAATGCTTTCTTTGCCTCTGTATTCACGGACAAGGTCGGCTCCTGGACTTCTGTGCCAAGTGACACAAGATGGGATGAAGATGGACAGCCCGTGGTGGGTAAAGAACAGGTTAGGAACTATTTAGAAAAGCTAAACGTACATAAATCCATGGGTCCGGACTTAGTGCACCCAAGGGTACTGAGGGAGTTGGCAAATGTCATTGTGGAGCCTTTGGCTATTATCTTTGAAAAGTCGTGGAGATCTGGAGAAATCCCGGATGACTGGAAAAAGGCAAATGTAGTGCCCATCTTCAAAAAAAGGAAGAAGGATGATCCAGGGAACTATAGGCCGGTCAGTCTTACCTCGGTTCCTGGAAAAATCATGGAAGGGATCCTTAAGGAATCCATATTGAGGCACTTGGATGAGAGGAAAGTGATTAGGAATAGTCAGCATGGATGAGAGGAAAGTGATTAGGAATAGTCAGCATGGATTCATGAAGGGCAAGTCGTGCCTGACCAATCTGATTAGCTTCTATGATGAGGTAACTGGCTTGGTGGACATGGGAAAGTCAGTGGATGTGATATACCTTGACTTCAGCAAGCCTTTTGATACGGTCTCCTACAATATTCTTGCCAGCAAGTTAAGGGATTGTGGATTGGATAAATGGACGGTAAGATGGATAGAAAGATGGCTAGAAAGCCGGGCCCAGCGGGTAGTGATCAATGGCTCGATGTCAGGAGGCAGTCGGTTTCTAGCGGAGTGCCCCAACGTTCGGTTCTAGGACCGGTTTTGTTCAATATCTTTATTAATGATCTGGATGAGGGGATGGATTGCACCCTCAGCAAGTTTGCGGATGACACTAAGCTGGGGGGAGAGTAGATACGCTCAAGGGCAGAGATAGGGTACAGAATGACTTAGACAAATTGGAGGATTGGGCCACAAGAAATCTGATGAGGTTCAACAAGGACAAGTGTAGAGTCCTGCACTTGGGACGGAAGAATCTCAAGCATAGTTACAAGCTAGGGACCAACCGGTTAAGTAGTAGTTCTGCAGAAAAGGACCTGGGGGTTACAGTGGATGAGAAGCTAGATATGAGTCAACAGTGTGCCCTTGTAGCCAAGAAGGCTAATGGCATATTAGGTTGCATTAAGAGGAGCATTGCCAGCAGATCCAGAGATGTCATCATTCGCCTTTATTTGGCTTTGGTGAGGCCGCATCTGGAGTATTGTGTCCAGTTCTGGCCCCCCCACTACAAAAAGGATGTGGATGTATTAGAGAGGGTCCAGTGGAGGGCAACCAAAATGATTAGGGGGCTGGAGCATATGACTTATGAGGAGAGGCTGAGGGACTTGGGTCTGTTTAGTCTGCAGAAGCGAAGAGTGAAGGGGGATTGGATAGCAGCCTTCAACTTCCTGAAGGGAGGTTCCAAAGAGGATGGAGAGAGGCTGGTCTCAGTAGTGACAGATGGCAGAACAAGGAGCAATGGTCTCAAGTTGTGGTGGGAGAGGTCCAGGTTGGATATTAGGAAAAACTATTTCACTAGGAGAGTGGTGAAGCACTGGAATGGGTTAGCTAGGGAAGTAGCGGAGTCTCCATCCCTAGAGGTGTTTAAGTCTAGGTTGATTTAGTTGGAATTGGTCCTGCCTAGAGCAGGGGGCTGGACTTGATGACCTTCTGAGATCTCTTCCAGTTCTATGATTCTATGAAGCTGAGATTGTATGAAGCTAGTAAGCCCCAGGCCTGCATGCAGGGTTTCCCCCTGAGAACTGCATGCAGGATCCCTCAGCTGGGTTTTATTTCTTCGCTGTTGATTTCCAGTTTGTGGAGTTTGCTGGGAGGCTTCCCCAGCCAGGCTGAGTTGGCTCCCTGGATGAGACCAGTCTCTGCATGCTCAGCTCTGCTCTGTCTGCTGGTTCTGGGCTGCTGCCTGCTGTGTATGTCTGAATGCTAGGGTAGGAGATTACAGTTTGAATTTTAGTGCAGTTGTGTGGCCTGAGCCTTGCACCTGTTGAAGAAAAGTCAAGACGGAGGCCGGGGACCTGATGAACCGAACTTTATTACACAGCGCTGTGGAGAAATCACAAGGGGATTTCTACCGGACGCAGCCAGGTGAACTCTTATACAGTGCAGTAAACAACCACTACTTGTCATGCCCAGACTTGTTGCTGGGCAAGATACAGCAGCTACCATGCTTGTCTGAGAGCCAAACATGTTACAGTTGTATTTCTTTTCCTGTCTAAACATGCTTATCCTGCCACCACTCAGTATTCCACTTTGACCTGCCTCCACTTAGGTTAAGGGCTTGCATCCACACACCCCTTTGTGGTGAGGGGAAATTCTGGGACTGTAGCAGCCTGATTCCTGCCTGAAGAGGATCCCTGCCAGAAGAGACCAGCCCCTCTGCAGTGACAGAGTCATCTCTGAACCTGAGGCTCATTAATGGAGTGTGTGTGTGCACCATCTTTTAGTTAGTATGTCAGGGAATTTGTTTGAGGATTTTATAACCTGCTGCATATTAAACCTATGGAGGGATTTACCACCTTCTCCCACTTGTGAGTCCTTTGGGATGTACTGGACCCAGTCAGCCCCACTGCTAAACCACCGCAGAGAAGAATTTTGTGGTCATAAGTCATCAAGGGCCCCAACAAAGTATGTGTACCAACAGGACACTAACCTTACAGTTTCTGGGCACCGGTGAACCTAAAAATAGTGTTTTACCCTGTTATGTTATATTTGTCTCCTGTTGAATATAATTGTGTTTAATATAGTGTATGTGTTGGTGTTATTTTCTGGAAGTCTCCAACTATCTGGCAAGTACGTGGGAATTATCCTGAGTTAGAATTTTCCTCCCAAGCTGCCCTGGTGACCCTGCCAGGAAGGAGTGAGGGAGGTGGAGGCACCGCTAAATAAATCCATAGGAAGAAAGAAAGTTGAGTGGGTGGCGGGATCCAGAAGAACCCAGACATGTCCATCAAAACCTGCAAGCAGATTGGCCCTAAAGAAGATAGCCAGGTGGAGAGAGGGCGCTATACTTGTTCTGCCATCCATTACTACTGTGAACAGCCTTTCTCCATTCTCTTTGGAACCTCCCTTAAGGAAGTTGAAGGCTGCTATCAAATCCCCCCTCACTCTTCTCTTCCGCAGACTAAATAAACCCAACTCCCTCAGCGTCTCTTCGTAGGTCATATGCTCCAGCCCCCTAATCATTTTGGTTGCCCTTTGCTGGACCCTCTCCAATGCATCTACATCCTTTCTGTAATGGGTGGCCCAGAACTGGACACAATACTCCACGGGTGGCCTCACCAGAGCCGAATAGAGAGGATTAATCACGTCTCTGGATCTACTGGCAATGCTCCTCTTAATGCAACCTAATATGCCATTAGCCTTCTTGGCTACAAGGGCACACTGTTGACTCATCTCCAGCTTCTCATCCACTGTAATCCTCTGGTCCATCTCTGCTGAACTGTTACTTAGCCAGTTGGTCCCCAGCCTGTAACAATGTTTGGGATTCTTTCATCCCAAGTGCAGGACTCTACACTTGTTCTTGTTGAACCTCATCAGATTTCTTGTGGACCAATCCTCCAATTTGTCTAAGTCACTCTGGACTCTATCCCTGCCCTTGAGTGTATCTACCTCTTCCCCTAGGTTAGTGTAATCTGCAAACTTGCTGAGGGTACAATCCATCCCCTCATCCAGGTCATTAATAAAGATGTTGAACAAAACTGGTCCTAGAACCAAACCTTGGGGCACTCTGCTAGAAACTGTCCAGTCAGTCTTACCTTAGACCCTGGAAAAATCATGGAAGGTATCTGGCTCTGTAGACATGAGGAAGTCAGTGGATGTGATATACCTTGAGTTTAGCAAGGCTTTTGATACTGTCTCCCACAATATTCTTGCCAGCAAGTTAAGGGAATCTGGATTGGATAAATGGACGGTAAGATAGATAGAAAGATGGCTAGAAGGCTTGGCCCAGCGGGTAAGTGATCAACGGCTCAATGTCAGAAAGGCCCCACACTTCCAAAAAGGATGTGGATGCATTAGAGATGGTCCAGCGGACGGCAACCGAAGTGATTAGGGGCTGGAGCATATGACCTATGAGGAGAGGCTGAGGGACTTGGGTTTGTTTAGTCTGCAGAAGTGAAGAGTGAGGGGGGATTTGATAGCAACCTTCAACTTCCTGAAGGGTGGTTCCAAAAAGGATGGAGAAAGGCTGTTCTCAGTAGTGACAGATGGCAGGACAAGGAGCAACAGTCTCAAGTTGTGGTGGGAGAGGTCCAGGTTTGATATTAGGAAAAACTATTTCACTAGGAGAGTGGTGAAGCACTGGAATGGGTTACCTAGGGAAGTAGTGGAGTCTCTATCCCTAGAGGTATTTAAATCTCAGCTTGACAAAGCCCTGGCTGGGTTGATTTAGTTGGGATTGGTCCTGCCTAGAGCAAGGGACTAGACTTGATGACCTTCTGAGGTCTCTTCCAGCTCTATGGTTCTATGATTCTCTGACTATAAAGTCATTGCCGAGAAACTAAATGAATTCTTTGCTTCTGTCTTCACGGCTGAGGATGTTAGGGAGATTCCCAAAGCTGACCCGTGCTTTGTAGGTGACAAATCTGAGGATTTGTCACAGATTGAAGTGTCATTAGAGGAGGTTTTGGAAGTAATTGATAAACTTAAGAGTAACAAGTCACCAAGACCAGATGGCATTCACCCAAGAGTTCTGAAAGAACTCAAATGTGAAATTGCACTACTATTAAATATGGTTTGAAACCTGTCCTTTAAATCGTCTTCTGTAACCAATGACTGGAAGATAGCTAATGAAACACCAATATTTAAAAAGGGCCCTAGAGGCGATCATGTCAATTACAGACCGGTAAGTCTAACGTCAATATCAGGCAAATTAGTTGAAACAGTAGTAAAGAATAAAATTGTCAGGCATTTAGAAGAATATAATCATGTCTTATTAATCTATTAGAGTTCTTTGAATGGGTCAACAGACATGTAGACAATGGGGATCCAGTAGATATAGTGTACTTAGATTTCCAGAAAGCCTTTGACAAGGTCCCTTTCCAAAGGCTCTTACGTAAAAAGCAGCA
Organism: Pelodiscus sinensis; assembly: GCF_049634645.1. NCBI lineage: Eukaryota > Metazoa > Chordata > Testudines > Trionychidae > Pelodiscus > Pelodiscus sinensis. The sequence continues at coordinate 21,174,639 of NC_134725.1, read as the reverse complement.
GGCAGGGAGAAGAGCACAAAATGTTGGATGCCTGTCTCTTAGCCAAGTGGCAAGTTCCATGGCTTTTTATGACTGAGTTGAATTGAATTGCAGCAGTGCTGTTCTCTGACAGTATTTCAGAATCTCTTCAAACTTTGTAAGATTACGCTGGTTTTAGTTATACTCAGCTGGTGTACTCAAGGTGATATCCACATCTCTTGGGCTAGAAACTTTTATTAAATGGAATCTGAGAATCAGAAACAATTCTGTGTCAAAGGGTGAATCCCTTGGCCCTAACGTCCGGAAAGAAACAATTGACACAATCTGAGGGCATTGGAGAGGAGGATAATAGTAATTTACCGAATCATGTCTGGTTGATCTTCCATGTGCGTAAAGGAATAGACACTGAGTCCTTTCAATGGGATTTTTTTTGTTCCACTCTTTTGCCAAGTAGTTTGCTTGGAATGTACATTTCAATCAAGATGTTTATCATGTAATATACATTGGTTTGGGGATTCCTAGAATTGCTGTGTGTACAAAAAAACACAGAATCTTGTGACCCTGTGAACTGCCTTTATTCTGAATGGTCCCCCAGCATTATATTCCATCATTTTGGAGGATTTGAATTAATTAGTGGAAGAAAGGAACTGAGTCCATGTTGTCCCCAGAGAGGTAAATGGTTGCTGCACAGCCTGTTGAATTAACTTGGTGAGGTTGGAAGTATGTTTATGTGCCATATGCTGAGTTGTCATGTTTCATTATATTTTTACAAAGTCTTAATAAAAAGGGAGGCTAGGGAGAAAAAAACTCCAGAATAATAAATGTTCTCCAATGGGACATTACTGTAACATTTTTTAATTTAATTTTTAAAGGAGTTGTATTTGAATGAGGTGATATGTTTTACTCCAAAGAGGTTCCTACTAACAAATCCTCCCCTCATGTTCATGACCTTTGTATTACACATTTTATGAATATTAAATCATGGTTCTGTTAAACTTTCCTTGTTCCTTCTAAAATCCAGCACAGTGTAGCCTAAAACACTTTTTTTAAAATTTCAGTTTGTATTTTGTAAAAAATGGGGGGGGTTGGATTTTCTTATTTAAAAGTGGAAAATACTTTCTATTTTTCATGTGATGACAATGTAAATAAAATATTCTAGAATATACAGGCAGTCCCTGAGTTATGCGGATCCGACTTATGTCTTACGACGGGGGTTTGTCGCCCCGGAGCTCGCAGGCAGCGGGACCGCCCAGAGCGCAGCGGTCCCGCCACCTCGACCTGCGGGGCGAGAAAAGCTGCTCCGGGTGCCCCTGGTCTGCTGGGGACCGTCTCCAGCAGATCAGGGACACCTGGAGCAAAGCCGGGGAGGCGGAGGGGTCCCGCGCCTCTGAGGCTTTGCTCTGGCAAAGCCTCAGAGGCGTGGCACACCGCCGCTGCTGCCGCTTTGCTCCCGGTGCCTCTGGTCTGCTGGGGACCGTCTCCAGCAGACCAGGGACACTGGGAGCAAAGCCGCAGCGGCGGTGGGGTGCCGCACCTCTGAGGCTTTGCTGCAGCTTTGCTCCTGGTGTCTCTGGTCTGCTGGGGGGGGGGGTGCAGCTAGTGCACCCTCCCCCCTCCCCCAGCAGACCAGGCTTTTGTTGTGGACCCTGGGGTAGAGCAGCTGGGGTGCTGCCGGGTTGGTCCTGCAGGGACCTACCTGGCAGCCCAGCTGTTTTGTCCGAGGCTCGAGATTCAGGCGCTGTTGAAACTGATCAGTGGCTGATTCCAGGAAGCTGGGGGCAGAGCCATTCTGCATCCAGCTTCCTGTAGTCAGCCCCTGGTCAGTTTCAGCAGCAGCGGCTGAATCTGGAGCCAGTTCCGACTTACATACAAATTCAACTTAATAACAAACCTATAGTCCCTATCTTGTACGTAACCCGGGGACTGCGTGTAGCGTGACTCAAGTGGGGGGAAAGCATTGCAGCTTGACTTAGACCTCAGCGCTATATCTTGTCTACATCAATTCCCTAGCCAGTTTAAAACCGCTTAGAATTAATTTTGAGGGCCCCAAACCTCCTCTTTCCTAGCCTTTACCTGCAGTGATCAGTTCCAGAAATTAAGATGTAGATATGGGTATAAATAAATGGTTTGGAGTTGCATTCTCTATTTGAAGACATTTATTTCTTTTTTTAATCTTTCAAGCAGAAAAATTGCCTTTTTAAATGTGACTGTTACTCTTAATAGCAGGACTCCACATGTGTGTCAGACTGTTTGTACAGTTCCAGAACATAGGAAATTATGTTTCAAAGAAATGAACAGAGCAGAAAGGGAAGAGAACTTCCTACAGCACATTAAAATAGACCAATTTTAAAGAACCTTACCTTTGAATGTTTTCCTCCCAATGGTTTGATTAGAAACCTGGTGCTTGGCAAGACAAGAATTTTCCCTTTTCCATCTGTATTCTGGGCAGCCGGATTCAGTGGATTTGTGTAAAGAGAGGAAGGTTGGTGCAATATGCTTCCATGGAATTTTAAGTAATTTGCATCTCCTTCCACTGTCTTTTATTTTCTTAAGCACACTTTTGGTGCCCATCATATGCTCCTCAACACTAGCATCACTGAAAGTGACCATTAAATCCTATTGTCTCTCTCATCCCTATTATATTAAGTGCCTGTCAAAAACATACAATAGTCCCCCACATTCCGTAATAGTATTTTCACTGAACTGTATTTTATTGCATGATGTGGGAGGAGTAAGAGTTTATAGCAGCTTGCAGTTCAGTGGTTTATTGGCATGTGCTAAATATATTGTGTTCAAGAATAATAACAATTAGTCATCTTCCACTGATAATATTTAGTGTCTTTCATCCAAGCAAATCAGAGTGCTTTATAAACAATGGATACCACTGTTAGCGTATGTCTACACTACAAAGTTAATTCGAACTAACAGACGTTAGTTCGAATTAACTTTGATAGGCGCTACACATACAAACCGCTAGTTCGAACTTAATTCGAACTAGTGGACCGCTTAATTCGAACTAGGTAAACTTCATTCTACGAGGACTAACGCCTAATTCGAATTAAGTAGTTCGAATTAAGGCCTGTGTAAGCACTTAATTCGAACTAGTGGGAGGCTAGCCCTCCCCAGCTTGCCCTGGTGGCCACTCTGGGCACCACCAGGGAAACTCTTCTGCCCCCCTACCAGCCACGGAGACCTTAAAGGGGCACGGTCTGGCTACGGTTCCCATGCCAGGTGCAAGCCTGCCAGCACCCAGCCAGAAGACCCTGCACCTGGCACGGCACGAACCAGCCACCCGCTGCCACCCAGCCATCCGCCTGTTCCCGAGACCAGGCTGGTGGCTCCCAGGAGCCTGCCCGAGGCCACAAGAGGCGGGCGCCCACCTGGTCTAGTGCGGAGATCGTGGACCTCATCTACGACCTCCGCACTAGGCACAGGAAAGTGGCTATCTAGGGCAGGATAGCTGCCAGCCTGGCCACACAGGAGCAGGTTTGCATGAAAATCAAGGTGGACTAGTGAGACCCCCGACTCTGAACCCTGAGCTTAGAACAGCCGTACTGGGTCAGACCAAAGGTTCATCTAGCCCAGTAGCCTGTCTGCCGACAGCGGCCAACACCAGCTACCCCGGAGGGAATGGACCGAAGACAATGACCAAGCCATTTGTCTCGTGCTGTCCATCTCCAGCCTTCCAAAACAGAGGCCAGGGACACCATTTCTATCCACTGGCTAATACCACTCCATGGACCCAACCTCCATGAATTTATCTAACTTCTCTTTAAACTCTGTTCTAGTTCTAGCCTTCACAGCCTCCTGCAGCAAGGAGTTCCACAGGTTGACTCTTTGCTTTGTGAAGAAGAACTTTCTGTTATTAGTTTGAAGCCTGATACCCATTCACTTCATTTGGTGTCCTCTAGTCCTTATATTATGGGAAATAATGAAGAACTTTTCTTTATGCACCCTCTTCACACCACTCGTGCTTTTATAGACCTCTATCATATCCCCCCTCAATCTCCTCTTTTCTAAGCTGAGAAGTCCCAGTCTCTTTAGCCTCTCTTCATATGGGACCTGTTCCAAACCCCTGATCATTTTAGTTGCCCTCCCCTCTTCCACCTTCTCTCTTCCCCTCTCTCACCTCCTTTTCCCAGTCCCCCCCCCGAGTTTTGTTCAATAAAGAGAGATTCTATTTTTGAACACACGTGTCCTTTATTTTGTACATCAGGAAGGGGGGCTAGGGAGGGGTAAGTGGAAGGAGGTGAGGGAGGAATGAGGTACGAGCCCCCGATGGAGAGGACTGGGCTGGCTCTGTGGGCTCCTCGGGGTGGAAACTCTCCTGCAGCCCCCGGATTGACCCCCCCCCCCTGGATGGCAGCCTGCGGCAAGTGCAGCCGGGCTGATGGCCGAGTGCTGTGATGTGCCGAGTGTGGGCACTCAGGGCACTCCAAGACAGGACTACTTTGCTGTCCCTCATCGAGTTAGACAAGCGAGCGGGGAACCCTTGAGAACTGTCTGTCTGGGGTGGGGGTTGGATCCCTTTAAGCACAGCCCTCGGCTAGGCTGAGACAGCAGCTCCACGCTCTACGTCCTAATCTGATGCCCTGCCGGCACTGCCTCCGGCCATCCTTGACCTCAGTTCAGGGTCTACTCAATGTGGACATGCTAGTTTGAATTAGCAAAACGCTAATTTGAACTAGTTTTTAGGTCTAGATGCACTAGTTCGAATTAGCTTAGTTCGAATTAACTAATTCGAATTAAGTTAGTTCAAATTAGTGCTGTAATGTAGACATACCCTTAGAGTGGATACGTTATCAGCCTCATTTTAGAGTGGCAAAATGAGACAGAGAAGATAGCAAGTGAATGACTGACTCAGTAGAGCCTGGGGTAGAATTGAGGTTTCCTGGGTTCCATCTTGTGCTTGATTGTGGTCCACAGAGTTCTGGCTGGTGAGATGGTGCTTGTCTCTTTCTCTCCAGCTGATTTTACAGCCTTTGAAAGGAAGAGGCCAGTAAGAACAAAGTTGGAACCTCTACAAATGTTTTAATTGAAAACCACTTACCTGAGAAGAAATAGATCCCCCAACCCCTCCTTGAATTAAGATGCCTGTTGGAGAGGAATGTTCAGGGAGCAGTATTTATAAAGAAGTCGGGGAAGAAAAAAGGCTAGGAGATTGGGCCTCTTGCTGTGGGGTACTGGGAAGCCTATGCAGTGGAGTGAAGAGACCAAATGGCAGAGAAGCATGGAAAGGTGCGTACAGAGAAAGAGAAATGGAACAGAGCAGATGGATTGTTGTAGCACAGAGGTATAAAATAGTATTTAGAGCCCTGCAAATTTGCAAATATCCACTTTATATCTGTAGGTATCCTCATCCATGGACACGGACATCGATATCCATGGCTCATTTTTGCAGATTCTGCACAGGACTCTAGTAGTGTTCTTTAGGCTACATCTAAACTGCACATTTATTTTGGAATAAGATGTTCCAGAAGAAATATTCTGAAATAGCTTATTTTGAAATAGCGCTTAGCAATTTCAGAATAGAGTGTCCATAATGATTGGATGTTAATTTGTATTTAAGGCCACCTGAAACCACTTCAGGCAGGACATCAGGTCAGCAGTTATGTCCTGGAGCTGCTGCCTGAGGCTATCTGAGGCTCTGGCTTAAAGAGCGCCCTCCCCCCGTACAGCAGTGTCTAAGGCTCTTCTCCTTTGCCTACCTCTTCGAGATATAACAAAACCTTTTCTTTTGCCTGCTGTGGTTGCCCTTTGGACACCTCAGCAATCTAGCCATGGAGCTGGAGCTGCCTCTGGGCAGTCGATGGTTATTGCAGCTTGTGCTGCAGCCCTCATGCAGCAGTTTCTGCAGGTTGCCTCTCAGACTCTTCAGGGATCCAACCCCCTGCTCTGCTTAGAGACCTTCCTCACCTCTCTGTAGGCACGGCTCATGCTGTTGGATCCTGCTTACCTTCTCCTGCACACTGGGCACTGCCGCCTCCAGCATCTGGACACCAGTTCAGTCTGGTGGGACTGGCTCATTATGGAGTGGTGGGACAGCCAGCAGTGGCTCCAGAAGTTTTCGATGAGGAAAGACATCTTTCTGGAGCTCTGTGAGTGGCTCACCCCTGCCCTCAGGCAATGGGACATTCACATGAGCCCCACCATCCAGAAGTATTTCGCCATCACCCTCTGGAAGCTTGCCATGCCGGACAGCTACTGATCCGTGGGGAATGAGTTTGATGTGGGGAGATCGACCATCAGGGTCCTGGTCATGTAGGTATGATGCTCCTAGGCTCTTGTCCCAGGTGGGGATTGGACTGCTGGAATGGGACTCACTAGGGAAAGAGGTGGTGGGGATGAGGGTGGTTTGGAAGCCCTCTTCCCGGGAGGGTTTTCAGTCCCACCCCCAGAAAGCCCTGCTGGGAGATGAGGTAAGTGGGGGAGAGAGGGATAGTTGCTTCTGGTGTGTGTGTGGGGGGGTGGAGGGTGGAGTTGGGCTAGGGGATCTTCCGAGGGCTCTGGCCACCCTGTGACTGTCTGTTTGTCTGTCTCCTTCTACAGTTGGTGAGGGCCATCAACACCATCTTGCTGCACAGAGTCATCAACCTTGGTGACATGAACGCCATCATCGCTGGGTTTGCAAACATGGGCTTTCCCAACCATGGGGGGGAGCTATTGATGGCACCAACATCCCTATCCTGGCCCCTGATCACTGGGCATCTGTCCACATCAACCAGAAGGGGTACTTCTCAATGTTCCTGCAGGCCATCACAGACCACCGGGGCCAGTTTATGGACATCTGTGTCGGGTGGTTGGGGAGGGCGCATGCTGCATGTGCTGCAACTCCAGCATGCTTGAGAAGCTGCTCGCTGGCACTTTTTCCCCCAACCTCACCATCAGGGTCAGGGATGTGGACCTGCTCGTGTGCATGGCGGAGGAAGCAGCCTACTTTCTCTTGCCCTGGCTCATGAAGCCCTACCCTGGCCACTTTGACCACTCTAGGGAATAGGTTCAATGTCAGGCTCAGCCGGGCCCTTATGGGCATGTTCAGGTGTCTGAAGGTGCAGTTCTGATGCCTCCTTAACTGGCTGGACATCAGGGAACAGAACATCCCACAGGTGGTAGCCTCATGCTGTGTGCTCCACAATATTTGTGACTGGAAGAGGACGCATTCCTGCCAGGATGAGGGGCAGAGGATGACTGGATTGGCAGGGGGTTCGAGCAGCCAGGCACATCTGCCATCCAGCAGGCTCATCAGTGGGATGTGCACATCTGGGCGGCCCTGAGGGAGAGTATCTTACAATGACACCAGTAACACTCTCCCTGGGCCTCACTGCTAGGGACCTGTAAATCTCCCCTGCCTTTCCTCCAACATCCCTTCCTTTTCCCTCTTCCCTGCAGAGACAATAAAACAGACTTAAAAACAACACAGAGTTCTTTTTATTTGGAGTCAAAGTAACTGGGGTGGGACTGGGGAAAGAGCCAGGGAGGGAGAGAGGAGGAGGGATGATAACGTTGGAGGGGGGAAGAGGCAGGAGGGGTGAGAAGAAGCTCAGAGCCAGTGGCATCTGGCTCTGGTGATCCCACTGCCATGGATATGAGGACCTCAGTGGCCATGGGGAATGGTTTGGGGTGGGAGCAGGCGCAGACAGCATGCTAGTGAGCAGGGATTGCATAGCTGTGCACACGGTGTGGCCCTGATCCAGCATCTCCCACCACGTGTCTCTCTGCAGCTGGATGTCTTCCTGCAGTCTCCAGTCCAGGGTCTGCTCCAGGGATTGGAATGCCGCAAGGTCTCCCTCTGGAACTCATCCATTGGTGTTTGGTGCCTGTGGGTCCCTCGGGATTAGGAGGTTTCCCTGGGTTGTCACGATTGCCCCCTCCTTGTAGCTGGTCTGGCCGTGGAGAATAATGAGAGATGGTCAGTTATCCCAGGAGACACTGTGCCTGAAGCCTTGCCCTCATCTCTGAGCTGAGTGTGTTCTCAGCTCAGATGATGGCGATGTGCTTAGAGCTAAGCCATGTGCACTGTAGCCTGTGGGCCCTTTCCTGCAGGGGCTCAGTTGTCCTCAGGGACGAGGGCAGGGAGCCTCACTACTCCCTGTCTTGGGAACAAGGAGGCATAGGAATGTGCTGGTCAGAATGGGATCCTGTGAGCAGGAGGGGGGGGCCATGTGGCAACTAGGTTTCTCTCTGTGCCACGCACCTGCTAGGTCCAGTAGTGAGTGTCTCACAGGGAGATAACTTGTATCCCTTCCTACTGGGGCAGAGGAGGACAGGGTATTGGAAGGGAGGTGTGTGTGACCCTCCTGCACTTCACTGCGCTGTCCCTGGGAGTGGATGCTACCCTGAGAGTGCAGGCGTGTGTGTGTGTGTGTGTGTGTGTGTGTGTGTGTGTGTGTGTGTGTGTGTGTCCTGAGCCTCCTTCTAGTGGTTGTGGAGGGAGTTTGTCCCGCCCCAGTGTAAGGCGTATGGGAGGTCTTTCAGACACCCTGTGGCCAATAGCGCAAGGGTTCTCTGGTGCAGCCTGCTGGTGCTGTGTTCCCTGGAGTGTCACTCCACATGCTCCCACATGCACGGGCTGCTGCGCAATCCTCAGGCTGCAAAGGCTGAGCGAGGAGCACACTCCAGCCCCTCACCTCCCATCCCCTCCACTCTGTGTGGTAGGGAACGTAATGGCACTCACCTGATGTGGATTCCCCAGCCTCAGATGATGCCTGGAACGTGTCCAGAGCATGGGATACCAGTTCAAGGGTCAGGAGAATGATGCTGCTGGCCTCATCCAGCTCTTCCTCCTCGTCTCAGTCCCCCAGGAGGATGATGATGGCCATCTCTAGCCCTGAGTCCACTACCGAGGGGGGAGGGACTGCCCTGCCCCTCAGAATGCAGTCCGGGTCCTCATAACAGAGGCAGATGAGGGGTTCTATCTCAAAGCAGAAGCTGCACTCTTGGGCCCTGGCATATGGCTGGCAGAGTTCCTTCATTTTCATCTGCACCTGCTCCTGGGTGCAGATGTGCCCCTTGTTGGCCAGGCTCTTGGTCATCTGGTCATAGACATCCACATTTGTGCATCTGGTGTGGATATCCTGGAGGGTTGTCTCCTTGCCCCAGACCTCAATGAGGTCCAGGAATTCTGCACCAGACCAGGAAGATGAACGCCTGTTTTGGGCCCGGGCAGACCCCTGGGAGCTGTCTGACTGCTCCAGCAGTGCAGGGCTGGGAGGGAGCTGCAGACAAGCTCATTGTGGCCAAAATCTGAGGCAGTGGCAGCTGCTGAATGGCTCAGAGCAATGAGGGCCCCTTGTCTGCTACAAGCCCTTTCCCCTGAGGCTGTAGCTTTAAGTGTTCCAGGGGAAAGTGAGATTATACACTTTGGCTGAGTGTAGACAGAGTGGCCAGCAGGGCACCTTGGGAAGGGCTGGAGGCTTCTTATTTTGAAATAACTATTTTGGAAAAGGCATTATTCCTCATTCCGTGAGGTTTACCAATGTCAAAATAAGCCACTCATAATTTTGAAATAATTTTGATGCTTGCATAGTTGCTGTGTAGACGCAATTGCTGTGTCGACACTCAAATCGTTACTGCTGTTTAGATGCTCGCATAGTTATTTCAGAATAACAGCTGTTATTCCAAAATAGGTTTGCTGTGTAGACAGACTCGTAGTTTGTAAGGTGTTTAGTGACACTCGCTGTTACATTGAAGCTGTCAGAAACCAGTTAGAGGAGCAGTATGTATGCTGGAGTGTTTGTGTATATTGAGCAAACATAGTAAATTGGGGACCCAGTTGTGCCAATGTGGGTTCTCATGTTGACAATGTGTAAAGAACAAAAGACACAAAACAAGGATTGGGAAGGAGATTAATTAAGCATAGTGATAGAAATATAGCCGTGTTAGTCTGGTGTCCTGCATTTTGTTTCATTAATTAAGCAGTAACCTTTGACAGCCTGAATAACTCAAATTCAGTAACTGGTTTTCGAAGAAAACAGCTGTTACTTTAGGAAGGTGTGTTGTGTAACTTCCGATCATTGGAGTTGTATAGATTCTGAGGTATGATGTCAAGCAGCTAGGGATAGTGGCCAGTATGTGTGTGAAGGAGGGGGACCCAAACGATTGTCCACATGACAATATCACTATTAAGATGAGGCTTCTTATGATAGAAATATTGTATGCCTGCCACAGCCAGTGGGCAACACTCCCAAAGATTACAGCCTGAGAACCAAGAACCTGAACTGCACTTTCTTTTGAGTAGTAATCAGTTAAAGAATATTACCAGTCTTCTGCTGTTGCTCTAGCAAAGCCCCAGATCCATCTAGCACAGCAACGCTATCACTTAATGTTTAAACATCACCAAAATGACATCACTGGAGATGTTTGAGAATCCCTCTTTGATCTGCTACAGTTGACACAGCCAACAGGTTTGGCCATAGCTCTATAAAATTAATATTTTCTTCGTGGAGCAACCTAGCATGAAAAGATTTCCAAGTGGCATATGGTGGAAAAGAGGGGGGAGGGAGAAGAAAGGCTGCCAAAGGTCTATGCAAAAAGGGAAAAAAAAAACCACACAAAAGCGAGAGAGAGCAAAGTCATTTACAGCCTGCCACTGAATCAGAGTTGTAACCTTACCCAAGCTGTGTCATGCTACCAAGAACATTAACTACAAAGTTTCCACTTCAGCAGCTCCTGCCAAAAATAAACAGTCCAGACTTTCCTGGCTGGTTGTTGGGTTTTTTTTCTCTCAATGTTTTTCTTCTTGTAAAAGACTACTGGGACTCAGCTGATGCTGTGTAATTGGAACACACTGCAACATTTCCTGTGACAAACTAGTTTCTTAGCTTATTTCCATCTCACTCTTTTTACCATTTTGAAGTGGCCCACCAGAATAAAACTAAGAAGCTAGAAATTTGGTAATAGTCTTGAACTTTTTATAGATTACTACTCAAAAGAGGGTTCCGTTCAGCTTCTTGTTTCTCAGGCTGTTATCTTAGTAGTTACGCTGAGTGTTGTTCAACCTTTTTTTTTATATTAGCCTGATAAAACAAAGGGCCAATCCATACTTAAGTGGAATTTTTGCATGCTTAGGGAGAACAGGGATCATACTCCTCCTGGGACTTGTGGGGAAGGGCACTATGAGTTGTGTTAACTTTTTTAAAAAATTTAGGTCTAGTATATGGATCCAAAGCTATTGGTAGGTATGTTTTAAATATACTGCTAAATAGGGGTGTGCTTCGAATTTGGATCTAAAAATAATATGCCTTAGTTTGTTTTGTCCCTAAATATTCATGGAAGTGGTCAGTGGGGTCAATTCATACTTATATTTAAAATGTGGGCAATTTTTTGAAAAAGCAGCATGAAGATTGGCCTGAGGCAGAAAATACACTTGGAGTGAAGGAAAGGAGAGAGTGACACTGGTCCATCTGTAAAGGGGTTGATAACCATCACTCCCCAATCCCTTTATCATGCATACGACCAGCCTGGTGCTTGTGTGGCTGTGTTCTCTCCAGGGGAAATGTAGCAGGTCTTCATTAGAAGCCAGTATTGGCATCTGGGAGTCTATGGCATCCTCTTCAATACGAGTTGAAAATCTTGATTGCCATGCTATCTGGCTATGTCAGGGTTACTACTTTCTTCTTGAGCTGGACTGAATTGTTGTCATCATATTACAGGTAGTAACTTCTTTTAATCTGGGTTTGCAGACATCCTTGGATTTCTCTGAGTCAGTGTTTTGATACAAAAGGGCATCTGGCTATGTCTAGGACAGCATTTGAACAGAAAAGGGCCACACCAATTTTTAGTATAATCTGCGCAATTGATTTTTTAAAACAGATAACCTTTTAAAGAAACGGACCCAGCACCACGTGTAAATATCTCTAGTGCTTTTTATTCTTGTGCTTTTTCTTCATGGCATTCATGGTACTTCAGAGAAGCTGAAGTTTGGCACTTGACTCCCATATGTCTGTATGTCTGTATTTCAGTATTGAGCTAAACAAGAAGAAAAATGCAGAACGTAAAATCAGCAACCCACGTGGGTTATAATTTTATTCCTGTACTGTGTCAGTTTGATCAATATAATTAATGCTTTTACTTAGTACTTGCTTTTATTCTTGCATTATTGCATGGTTCTTAGTGCAACCACAGCAACAATATAAGGGGGAAAATATGTTCTGAAAATACAGCAGTTAATTGCTAAATTCAGCTTACATAATGCCAGCTGTTGTGACTAAGTAACTTATGAGTAGGACTGAGATGTGGCAAGAAGGAATTCTCCAATTCACAGAGAGAACTGTTGGATGTATATATGTATTTTGTACCTTTTTATTATTTTAATTAAATTATATTGTTATAGCTGCTGAAGGAGATTGTTTTCCATTACCTATCTGTAGAATCCTGCAAATCTGCAGATATCTGCAAGTATCTGCATCCACTGATGTGGGTGCAGACATCCACCGCTCATTTTTGTGGCTGCAGATCAAATTTTGTATTTGTGCAAGGCTCTAGCTATCTGGTATGCATATCACCTCATTGTACCTCCGTTTCCTCATGTGATAAATCAGGACAATAACTTCTATATCTCATTGGTGCTTTGCAATTCAGGCTCTCCAGAGGAAACACACTAGTTTGCACTTCTTTAGCTCTTTCTGTTCAAGGATCTCAGTGTGCCTGCTGAACTAAATGTCACAACATCCCTGTGCATTATTTTCATTTTACAGGTAGACCTTGTTAATACACAAGATATGACTTACCTAAAGTCACTCATTGAGCCAGCAGTGGTGCCAAGAATAGAAACCCACGTCTGTAGTCTTTGGGTCCTATGCTCTGGCTGTGCTTGTGAAAGGTGCTAGACTATACTATTGCTGTTATTGACATATGGAGCTATTTAATGTATTTCCAATTATACAAAAAAAAAAAAAAAGCTCCCATCTAAGATTGCCTTGACAATAGCTAAAACCCGCAACTAGAAGTGACCAGAATAAAATAAATGGCTGCAGTCCTAATTTCACCCCATAAAATGCACATATTCCCAAGCCTTCAAATGCTAGCCTAGAAATGGTGGGGGAAAGTATTGGATCCACATCTCAATTTAGATCTAAGTAAGAATTAAGGCCATGTCAACACTCAAGGGAAAATCAATGCTGTCGTAATCAATATTCTGGAGTTTGATTTTTAGCAGTTCTCGTTAAGACCCGGTAAATCAGACTCAGAGGGTGCCCCATCAGTAGCTGGTATTTCTGCTCCTGTGAGAAGTAAGAGAAGCCTACAGAAGCATTTGCTCCCTTTGCCCTCCCGCTGTGGAGATGGTGGGGAAACTCGAAATAGGGTACGTCAACTTCTTCTATGTAATTAACATACTTGGAATTCTGTATCCTGATTTGACCTTCCTCTTCAGTGAAGACCTGGCCTAAGTCTGTGTAAAACGGCCTTAATTTAAATGGTGATTTTTCTGTTCTGCTCCATAACTATGCAAGTGAGATCTCAAAATAATTAAAGCCAAAGCCTTCTTTGGAGCAAGAAAGTTCAGGGGCTTTGTCGTAGCCCCAGGATGTTGTCATAGAAAGCCCCTCCTCTGAATCCTTGAAGTCCCAAAGGGAAATTTGAAAGCTTTTCTTTGTCTCCCTCACCCTAATTCCTGCCTCTGAACATCTGCCATGAGCCATAGTATCTCTTGATGGTAGGAAAAGAACTATGTTTTTAAACAGCCTGTCAGAGTTTGCTTCATTGACCCCTTTGGAAAGTATCATTTGCCTTCTAGGATGGTGAGAACCTGGAATTGGGACACAGCCCCTTAGTATTTGGACCTGTGTGTATTTAATCCAGTTAGATGCATTTGTAACTCCAGCCATGCAGCATCCCTAAATACTGTGCTGTCTCAGTCAGTTCCTGAACCCCAGCACATATGCAGCGATGCCAGGAGGAGCTTGATTACAATGAGCCTGTTTTAAAGCTGCCATAAACAGCACTGATATTTATGACTGCATACCTTTGTTTACTCCCTTCTGGCAGCTTACAATGAAATGAAAATTAAATCTTGCTTCTGGGGTTCTCTCTCTCTTGTTGGTGGAACTCATCAAGAGGTATTTTTGTCTTGCAAATATTTCACTTATTGTGTTATGCTGTTAGTTGCTGGAGTGAAACAGATGCACATTTCTTTGTATTTTGCCTTTCCTAGACTTTCAGGATAATTAGCAAACAAATGAGATCAAAGCCCTGGAAGGATTCAGGATTTTGATAATGCATTATGTTTTACATATTTATTTAGGGGACAGAATTGGCACAAGCATATGACACCAACACCTATGGTATCCCATTAATTACTGCCTGATTACTTTCTATACCCACGCTCTAAAAAGCCTTGTAACCCAATTATTGGAACTCATGTCCTGTTGGATTTGCATCTTCACCATAGTTGGATGTTGCCATGGTGATTGGCATAATGGAGCTTAAAGATGCTACAGATGTAGCATGACAGGAGAGTCAGGCGAATTTGGGCTAGGAACAGATGCAGTGTTAAAACCAAAGTTGGTTACTCTTTCCCCTTGTTGGCTTTCCTGCAAAGTGTTTGGGGGGGAGTATTTCATCACAGTAGATGTCCTTCTTGTACTTTATATAGGAGGGAGACTTTTTTCTTCAAAGGAATTCTTAGAGTTGTTCAGTTAATTGTCATTTATATAATGCACCATTTAGATTTGTGTTTGTGTATTGACTGTCAGCATAGTATATTTTTAATATTTACTGCCTGCGTATATTTGCTTGGTTAGAGTGGCAAAGAAAAAAAATCCCTCACCAGATTCCAGCACACATTTTTAAATGGAAGCTATTATTCAGACATTCATCAACAGAAGTTGGGAAGTTTCAAATCCAGAAAAAAATACTTGCTAATTAGAGTTAATAGGTAGATTGTTGTAACTATTATCTTCCGTTTTGCTTTAGATTTTTGTTTTGTTTTAAAGTTGAAAATGTTTTCTAACTGTGTGGCAGAATCATTGAAAAATTGACCATCTGCTGTCAGGAAATATCTGAGGTTTTTTTCTATTCTCTATCAATCAGTAAGTGTAACTTGTTCTGTTTCTAAACCCTTGCTGGAAGCCACATAAGCATTTAAATTTGAAATATAACAACACTTACATTTCTTCATGAAAGCACAAAATTGAGATGCATTGGCTCTTGAGCCAGAAAGCTCTGGTACATTTTTCACATTCCCATTTAGTGAGAAGGCACAAAACCCAAGCTATTATTTCAGCCAGCCTGCAATGTTTTAAAAAGGAGATAAAAATATATCTCATCATGGAAGAAAATAAATGATTGAAAGTTTTGTTTTGAAAGGAAATTAGGAAAATATTAGAATTCTCCAGTGTAAGGAAAATTTCAACTCTGGGGAAAATTAAATAAAAGATTTATTTTGCCTGAAGTTATTTGGGTTTCCTGTATGTGTATTTAGCTGTACATTATTGATCAAAATTACTAATGGTCATTTCATATGAAACTGACATTTGGATCTAATTTAGATCTTCTTGCATATGCTTAGAGTTGTCCTACATTGGGGATTAGTCATTGATGTAATGCATGTGTGATGCCTGTGCACTGATGCATATGCTTAGTCTTAGCATAGGTTGGCATAGCTGTGATTTGCATAGGTGGTGTTTATGCCTCCTTGAAACACAAACAAATTGTGCAGATAGTGCTAATTATGGAATTTAGCAGTTTGTGTTCAGGCCAGGTCTGTACTAAAAGCACTTGACCAGGGTAGCTGTAGTGGCAATTGGTTCCTAGCGTGAACACAACTTACACTGGCAAAGCTTATTCCAACCTTATTCCTGTGAGGAAAATAAGTTAAAAGAACAGTATTGCAAGTATAATTGCATATGCATGATGGGCTTTTGTCACAGCTAATCTACCTATTAACTCTAATTTGCACCTCCTCACACTCTTTACTCTAGCTTTGTTGGTGGAGGTAGCATCTTCACTAAGTGCTAACGTGGAGCAGTTGCATCACTGTCAATGTAGACAAGTCGTTAACCTTTATCGACATACATTTTTAATTTCATTTTCCTTGAAGTCAAGAGGAGAATGAGTACCGGTCAAGGAGGCTGTAAAACCCAATGCATTGGGGATAAAGGATGGCTGAGAAATAAGCTGGCAGGTGTGGTCAGGGAGGAGGAAGGTAGGTTGCATTTATGCTGTTAAAATTATAATGAACATTGCCCTTAGATGCAAAGGTGATGGAAGCTATAGAGAGATACTCTGAGACTTTAAAAAAAAATCAAGTGCTTATTCTTTCTGGCTATTTAAAAGCTTTTCCTTGGTTTTTACTTTGCAAATCATAGAATACTAGAACTGAAAGGGACTTTGAGAGATCATCAAGTCCAGTCCCTGGCCCACTGCCCAAGCACAATCCCTGACAGATGTCTGTCTAACTTGCTCTTAAATATCTCTAGAGATTGAGACATCATAAACTCCCTAAGCAATGTATTCCAGTGTTTAACCACCCTCGTAGTTAGGAAGTTTTTCCTAATGTCCAACCTAAGCCTCCCCTGCTGCAGTTTAAGCCCATTGCTTCTTGTCCTATTATCAGAAGCCATGGAGAACAATTTTTCTCCCTCCTCCTTGTGGCACCCTTTGAGTTACTTGAAAACCGCTATCATGTCCCTTCTCGGTCTTCTCCTTTCCAGACTCAACAAACCCAGTTCTTTCAGTCTTCCCTCATAGCTCATGTTCTCTAGAACTTTAATCATTTTTATTGTTCTTCTCTGGACCTTCTCCAGTTTCTTTACAACTTCCTTGAAATGTGGTGCTTCCAATTGAGGCCTAATCAGCGCAGAGTAGAGCAGAAGAATGACTTCTCTTGTCTTGTTCACAACACTCCTGTTAATGAATCCCAGAAATCGTGTTTTCTTTCTTTTTTTCTTTTTTTTTTTAAGTGAGGTATCTTCCCATGAGCCACTATTCATCCTTGGCGACTTCAGCGCCAGAGTTAGCAGCGACCATCACAGCTGGCCATCCTGTCTGGGACAGTTTGGAACAAGGAAGATGAATGAAAACAGACAGTGCCTCCTTGAACTCTGCTTCCAACATGATCTCTGCGTAACCAATAACTTTTTCAACGTCAAACACAGCACAAAGTTTCGTGGCGACACCCAAGATCGAAACATTGGCACCACTTTGACCTTGTACCAAACGCAGCCGTTTAGGTAGCGTCAGGGTGACACGCAGCTACCACAGCGCAGACTGGGATATTGACCACTTGCTCGTGTGTAGTAAGGTGTACATCCAGCCGCAAAGATTTTTTCGCTCCAGAAAGGAAGGGAGGCCGCGCATTGACACTGGTAAGACACGTGACCCTTCAAAAGTATGCGAGTTTGTCCAAGCACTTGAAGAGGCCTTGCTCCGCCAGGATGACACTGATATCAGCAAGAGATGGGAACAACTACGGGACGCTATCTATGATACTGAGATATCTATCTTTGGGAAGAAGACAGTCAAGTCTGCTGATGGGTTTGAAACCCACACTGAAGAGTTGACGCCCCTGATTAAGAAGAAGAGTCAGGCACTGGCTGCATACAGGTCCTCTCCCAGTGAGGAGAACCTGCAGGCACTCCGGTTTGCTTGGAGTCAAGTGCAGCAGGTTGCTCGGTAGTGTGCCAACGATTACTAGCTCCAACTCTGCTCCAAGATTCAGCAGGCCGCGGACACTGGTAACATGCGAGGAATGTACGATGGGATCAAACAGGTCATTGGTCCATCACAAAAGAAGACTGCCCCACTTAAGTCGGCCACAGGCGAGGTTTTGAAGGACAGAACCAAGCAGATGGAACGTTGGGTGGAATACTATTCACAGCTGTACACCAGAGAGGCCGTAGCTACAGAGAGAGCCCTGAATGCCATCGAACCTCTGCCCACCATGACTGAACTTGATGCTGAACCCACCATGGAAGAACTTAGTGACGCACTAAAAGCACTCTCTTCTGGAAAAGCCCCAGGGAAAGATGGTATTCCCTCGGAAATCCTTAAATGCGCTAGCGGTACCCTAGTCTCAGAGCTGTATGGAATACTCTGCCAATGTTGGAGAGAAGGCAGCATACCACAAGATATGAGGGATGCTAACCCTTCGAGAGTCTCAGCGGAGTGAAGCAGGGGTGCGTGCTGGCTCCAACACTGCTCGGCATCTTCTTTGCAGTTTTGCTCAAATATGCCTTTGGAACTGCTACAGAGGGCACCTTTCTCCGCATGAGAACAGATGGCAACCTCTTCAAACGGTCGAGGCTTAGAGCAAAGACCAGGGTGCTTACGAAGTGTCTTAAGAGTTCCTTTTTGCTGATGATGCAGCTATTGCTGCTCACACTCAGCAGGAACTGCAGTCACTCATAACTCGCTTTGCGGACGCATTTATGGAATTCGGCCTCACAGTCAGCTTAAAGAATACCCAAGTGATGGGCCAAAGCGTGGGTAACGAGCCATTTATCAGTGTGTTAGATTACGAACTTGAAATCGTCCATGAGTTTGTGTTCCTAGGTTCTACGATCTTGGACAACTTGCCATTTGATAGCGAGATTAACAAGCGCATTGGAAAAGCCACCACAACGTTCTCCAGGCTGACGAAGAGAGTATAGGCCAATAATAAGCTTACTGTACACACCAAGGTGCAGGTCTACACAGCCTGTCTTTTGAGCACACTGTTGTACGCCAATGAAACATGGACTTTGTGGTCAAAACAAGAGCAGTGGCTCAACACATTTTATATACGCTGCCTTAGGCATATACTCAGTATCTCATGGCAGGACAAGATCCCCAATAGCACAGTTCTTGAGAGGGTGGGCACCATCTCCATGTTCACCCTTCTCAAACAGAGGCGTATGCGCTGGCTTGGCCACGTCTCACGTATGTTGGATGGCTGAATACCGAAGGACCTTCTCTTTGGCAAACTGGCGTCTGGAAAGAGGCTGAAAGGGTGACCTAAATTGCGCTAGAAGGACACATGGACGCGTGACCTCAGCGCTCTCTCTATCAGTGCGAACACCTGGCATTCGCTCACCTTAGACAAGTATGCATGGAAACAGGGAGTGAAAGAAGCTCTTGCTATGTATGAAACTACCTTGGTGAAGGAAGCGGAAGACAAGAGAGCCCTCAGGAAGATCCATGCCTGTGATACCAGAGCGACATCTGCCTACTGCTGCTCAGTGTGGAAAGGACTGCCATTCCCGGATTGGATTGCACAGCCACAGAAGACACTGCTCGAATCAGCCCAACAGGGGAGCAAACCCATGATCCTTCGGGATCGAAGGATGCTTACGATGCACTCACCTTATAGTAGCCCCATCTAGGTTGTGTTTGTCTAGTTTATTGATAAGAAGATAATGCGAGACCGTATCAGATACCTTACTAAAGTCTAGGTATACCATGTCCACTTCTTTTTCTTTATCCACAAGACTTATTATCCTATCAAAGAAAGCTATCAGATTGGTTTGACATGGTTTATTCTTTATAAATCTATGCTGGCTGTTAACTATCATCTTATTTTCTTCCAAATATTTGCAGATGAATTCCTTAATTACTTGCTCCATTATCTTTCCTGGCACAGAGGTTAAACTGTCTGTAGTTTCCTGGGTTGTTCTTACTTTCCTTTTTATGGATGGGCACTATATTTGCCCCTTTCATGTCTTCTGGAATCTTTCCTGTCCTCCATGATTTTTCAAAGCTGATAGCTAAAGTCTCAGATTCCTCCACTATCAGTTCCTTGAGTGTTGTAAAATGTATTTCATCATGCCCTGGTGACTTGCAGACATCTAACTTTTCTAAGTAATTTTTAACTTATGATTTTATCTTCTAAACTTCCCCCATATCCACTAGCAATCACTATGTTAGGCATTCCTTCATCATCAGACTTCTTGGTGAAAATCGAAACAAAGAAGTCATTATGCTCCTCTGCCATTTCCAAATTTCCTGTTATTGTTTCTCCTACTTCACTGAGCAATGGGCCTACCCTGTACTTTGTTGTCTTCTTGTTTCTAATATATTTATAGAATGTCTTCTTGTTACCCTTTATATCTAACGAGTTTGAGCTCGTTTTGTGCCTCTGCCTTTCTAATCTTGCCCGTGCATATATGTACTGTTTGCTTATATTCATCCTTTGTAATTTGACCTAGTTTCCACTTTTTTTATGACTCTTTGATTTTTAGATCATGCAAGGTCTCCTGGTTAAGCCAAGGTGGTCTCTTGCCATACTTTCTATCTTTCCTTTGCTGTGAAATAGTTTGCTTTTGGGCCCTTAATAATGTCCCTTTGAAAAACTTCCAACTCAGTTTTTTCCCTCATTGTCTTGCTTCCCATGGGACCTTACCTACCAGGTCTCTGAGTTTACTAAAATCTGCTTTCCTGAAATCTATTTTTTCTATTTTGTTGTTCTCCATTCTACCATTCCTTAGAATCATGAATTCTATGATTTCATGATCAGTTTCATCCAAGCTGCCTTCCACTTAAAAATTCTCAACTAGTTCTTCCCTATTTATTAAAATCAAATCTTGAACAGCTCCCCCTCCGGTATCTTTCTCAACCTTCTGAAATAAAAAATTATCTCCAGTGCAGCCCAAGAACTTATTGGATAATCTGTGCCCTGCTGTGTTAGTTTCCCAACATATGTCTGAATAGTTGAAGTTACCCATCACCACCAAATTCTGTGCTTTGGATGATTTTGTTTGTTGTTTGAAAAAAGACTTATTCACCTCTTCTACTTGGTAGGTGGTCTGTAGTAGACTCCTAGCATGACATCACCCTTGTTTTTTACCCCTTTTAACATAACCCAGAGACTCTTAACACGTCTGTCTTCTATGTCCATCTCCACCTTAGACCAAGTGTATTCATTTTTAATATATAAGGCAACACCTTCTCCCTTTTTTCCCTACCTATCCTTCCTGAGCGAGCTGTACCCTTCTATACCAATATTCCAATTGTGTGTACTATCCCACCAAGTTTCTGTGATACCACCTATTCATAAAACCAGTTCCCAACAGGCCCGGCTGCCTGTTGCCCAGCGCTGCTGCCTCTGATACAAAGGTATCAGTGCAGGGTGGCAGCAGCCCCTGGGTGGGGTGGAGAGTCTGAGCTCCTGGACCCAGCATGAGCTGGAACTGAGCCATGCTGCCTGCCTGCCCGCCCAGCTCCTAATACACTTTTAATGCAGAGCTGCTGCGGGGGTAGGTCCCAGACCCGGCACAAGCCAGGACTGAACCGGGCTGCTTGCCAGCCCACTAAAAAATTTACCGGGGGAGGGGAGGGAAATGTGTGTACAGAAAACCTCCAACTTCTGACCACCTGAGTTACGACCTCCCCACACTTACAACCATTTTTGTAAGGGCTGAAGGGGCCGAAAACCTGCGACTTACGTCCTCGGCCTGCATTTACGACAACGCACAGCGCCTATTGTAAATGAGGGTTCGAGTTATGATGCCCCTGACTTGTAGTGCTTCACTGGGAACCAATCGTGTTGCAAGTTGGGGGCTGCCTGTAGTCTATAAGTATTAATCTACAAGCTTTTGCTTATTTGGTTAATTGGTTAATTGATAACACTATTACATCCCTAGTTTCCATCATATACATGGTTTACATTTGGTTCAGTGGCTTGCAGCACTCACACTCTACAAATTGTTCCAGCAACCCTGTCTCATGGTGTCATGGAAAGGTGCAGGTGACTTAATTCTCTCAACTGTGCAGCTATATACTATTGGTGAAACTGAGTTACTATTTATCCCCTTGCTCCTGCAAAGGCTTATCATGTGTGCTGGATAGAAGACGTATGGAGAAATCATTGGGAGCATGAATGTGACCAGGGCCTAAATTCTTCGCTCCTCCTGCCGTCCCTTACTTCAGAAACACATATTTCAGATACTAGGGGATAGGTTCATTGAAAGTGCCTAACCACCACCTTTCTGTTCTTCCATTAGCAGGAAACAGAAGGAAGCTAGCTTGAAACTGAACACTAACAGTATTGTGTGATTTCTTATTCACAAAGTTCTGGAGTGATTCCTAAATTCTCTAGTAAGCTGTCAAAGTGAGACATGTTTCACTTCTCTTAATGTAAACCTTCTTAATGAGACAAAACAAGGAGTGAGAGTTTGGTCTATGCTTGGTGTGGGGCGGGCCGTCGCAGTTTCCTAGCAACACCGAATACCAAATCATAGCTTTGTCATCCAGTCTCCTCATTGCCCTGCACATACATTTGTCTTACTGTCTCTGTGCTGTACTATGCCATTTCAATTTGGGCTAAGTAATGAATAGTGAGTGACTTGTACAAAAGGTATCTGAAGCAAGGAAATCAGGGTATTAATTTTAAATGCTGATATTAAGTTACTTGGGTAGAATGTGCATTCTTTTATATGTAATAATGTTATTGTTCAGAGAGATAAAATGCAGTTCAATTTATTGTGGTCAAAATGACAGCGAACATAACTTTCATGCACTCATTTGTAAACTTCACAATGAAACCTGTTTAGTAACTATGTAGTTATGTTTAGGTGTTATTAAGTGCTGTGTTATAGGCATAGATTTTATTTTTAGAATAAGGGTTTGTAGTTACTTCTAATAAAGTAGAATCTAGAGGTCCTAATGACCCAGTTGTGCTAGGCACTGTACATACTTAATATGAAAAGACACTTCCTGTCCCCAAAGCTTACAGTCTAAATAGATACAAAATGCAGGACAATGTAGCACTTTAAAGACTAACAAGATGGTTTATTAGATGATGAGCTTTCGTGGGCCAGACCCACTTCCTCAGATCACATAGTGGAAGAAAGTAGTCACAACCATATATACCAAAGGATACAATTAAAAAAAAATGAACAAATATGAAAAGGACAAATCACATTGCAGAACAGAAGGGGGATGGGGGGGGGGGGGTGGGAAGGGGGAGGAAGGAAGGTGTCTGTGAATTGCTGATATTAAAGGTAGGGAGAGTGGGATGTTTGTGAGTTAATGGTATTATAGGTGATAATTGGGGAAACTGTCTTGGTAATGGGTGAGAAAGTTCAAAGACTTGTTAAGTCCTTGTTGGCAAGTGTCGAATTTTAACATGAATGACAGTTCAGAGGATTCCCTTTCAAGTGCAGATGTAAAAGGTCTTTGTAGCAGAATGCAGGTGGCTAAGTCATTTAGAGTCATTTTCCCCAATTATCAACTGTAATACCATTAACTCACAAACATCCCACTCTCCCTACCTTTAATATCAGCAATTCACAGACACTTACCTTCCTTCCTCCCCCTTCCCCACCCCCCCCCCCCCCCCGCATCCCCCTTCTGTTCTGCAATGTGATTTGTCCTTTTCATATTTGTTCATTTTTTTTTAATTGTATCCTTTGGTATATATGGTTGTGACTACTTTCTTCCACTATGTGATCTGAGGAAGTGGGTCTGGCCCACGAAAGCTCATCATCTAATAAACCATCTTGTTAGTCTTTAAAGTGCTACATTGTCCTGCATTTTGCTTCAACTACCCCAGACTAACACGGCTACATTTCTATCACTATTCTAAATAGATACAGTAATTCCTCATTTAACACTATAGATGTGTTTCTGAAAATGTTCGTGCTAAGCGAAAACGTGCTATGCGGGGGTCAATTTTTCCATTAAAAATATTGGAAAAAGGGGAGGTTGCATTTCAGGTGGTGGCGAAGTTAATTTTTTGTTGGTGCCGGGTCGTCAACATCAATATTAGATATCTAGCAACACAAGTCGCCGTGGTTTGTTAAAACAAAGATAATCACGTGAGTGAGCGGAGGAGCGCTGTGACCATGTGTATTTATCCACTCATGCGTATTACCACTGTTTTCACCAACTTATCCTGCCACACGAAGTAGTCCTTTATTTGCTTATTTTCATGTTATTTCGGGGACAGTCGTGTTATTTGAAAAACGTTCCCTAAAAGAAAATCGTGCTATTGCGAAAACGTTTTGAGTGGGCAAATGTTAAACAAGTAATTACTGTAATTATAAAACAGTTGGATACAGCTAGCATTCTGGGGTGGAGAGGGATGGACAAGGTTTATGATGTTTAGCAGAATTAATGTAAAATATAAATTGGAGTATTCTAGCAAAAATAAAAAACTAACTACCTTGAAAAGAGACTAGAACCAAAATTTCAGATTTTTTTAGAATGCAGTGTTCTTTTATCCTTTTTTAATAATAGACTTCCTACAGCATGCTTAAAATAAAAGCGACAATGAATTTGTGAAAACAGAAATTTCACACACACAATGCTTTTTAAAAATGACCTTCATATTGTTAGCTAAAGGACTCTCAAGTATTGCTCGTGGACAATATACATTAGCTGTCCTTCGTAATACTGAGCTCATGTAAGGCTGAATTAAAAGCTGCAAGAGGTGGTCCAAACTCTTTAACCACGTCACAGATGTTTTTCATATTCATCAGGAAGGTCACTTTTTGTCTTCAGCAAATACTCAGTTTTTAGAGTAATAGAAGCTTCACTGGCTGGATCCCTTTCACCATGTCATCTCTGGGTTAAAAGATAGGAAAAACAAGATCTGAAAGGTATGACAGTGCCTCTATAGCAGCAAAATGCTAACTTGATCATCAGCCATAGAATTCAAAAGAGGGCATTGCAAGCTAAAATATTACTTTGTCTGAGCACCATGCTGAGTAGAAAAAGTAGATTACAAGTGAGCTATTGGAGCGGAAATGAATAAGAGCAGTCATTTTTCATGTTGGTGAGATGGAGCTTTTCATTACATTTTCTTATTTTGTGGAAGCATAAAACACTTCCTTTTGTTTTCCTTCTTCAGAACCAAGAGGAACATTAAAAATGGAAGAACTTGTGGTTGAGTTTGTAACTGAGTTGCATGGGTGAAAAAGAAAGCAACTGCTATCTCTACATGCATGATATTGCATGTGCACAAAGAACAAAGGGTTTTGATGACCTTAAAGTAGAGAAGTCTAATTATTATTTACATTACAGTAACACTCTAGGCCCCTGATGAAATTAAGGCTTTGTTGCTCTGTGCAGAGTAAGGATGTGAAGGTGTACCTATGTACATGGTTAACCAATGAGCATGCTTAAAATCTGGTTCCCCGTGTTCACCGGCTCCCAAAGGAGCTGCCTGGGGAACCGCCTTCCTCCCCTGTATGTAGCACATTTTTCAGTGGTTACATATTTACTGAAGCACATTTTAACACTAAACAGTTTATCACTGAAAACTCTCACCAATGATTTCTGAGAGTGGGTACATATCTGGTGATTAGGTTATAAATGATGACTCTTATATTTACATAATACACTTATCTGAGATGAAAATTATTCAAATATAACTTTTTTTTAGCAAGAGTTACTCCCTTTGCACTTTAATATGTAGATTTGATGCCTTAGGAAATGGCATTCTTACTTGACTGCAAGGGTCAATGAGTTCCAAGCACATGCAATTAAATACCTTCTCTAGTGTTTTCTATAGTTCCTGAATTCATTCCAAAGCTCATTTCCTAGTTTGTCAGGAAATTGTTTTGCTGCCTTATTGCTTGAGCTGCAAAATAATCCCGAGGAAAGGAAAAGAGTCATGAGAGAGCATCCCTTCAGTGCTGTAGCTCAGTGTTTCTCAATCAGTGGTATGAGTACCCTCAGGGAATACTCAAGAGTAGTCTGGGGGGAACGTCAACACAGAAAACTGAATTTTGGTTTTAAGTTTTGCAGCGCTTTATTATTTTTGTATTTTTTACATCCAAAAATTTCATCGCCCACCTGGCTACAATTAAGTTGTTTAAACAAATGTATTGCCATGGTAGAAAAAAAAAATGTGTGCGTCTGAAAACTGTAGGTACTGGGGGTAATTTCTTTTTAAAGGGGTCCTTTATAAAAAAATGTTGTGAAACACTGCTCTAGCTACTCCAGCATTGGGCAATATGCAAAATGTCTGTATCTTTTGTGTCTCTCAATCAAGTTTGATTCTAAAGCAAAATTAAAGCTAATCCCACCACCCTCATCATTACTAGTAAAACTCAGTTTTGCTAAGAGAGTCTATAGTAATTCAGCAAAAATGTGGGATTATGCTGAAGGTGGAAATACTGCTGGTTTCTGTCTCCACATTTAGTAGCATGCCTCATCTAATCTCCCTTCTGACATGCATTTGAATGTAAGATTATGGCTAGCAGTGATTTATAATGCTTGCCTTCCTGGAGCATACCTTCTTTCTCTCCACAGGCTGTTCACTTTTGGTCACTTAAGTTTCATCTTCTGATTCCATTACAGATACTGTGCTGGACAGAAACATAGAGTCAGATGGTGTTGTCAGATTTAAATACCAGTGTAAATCTGGCTGGAGTGATTCAGTGGATTTACACCAGTACATAAATGAAATTAAATATTGCCCACGTGGGGTAAGAAGGTGGGGGAATCTTCTTTTAATTCTGGAAACCTTATCTCTTTGTTTCTGTTACCTCTGCAGTAGTACCACACTGTTATTTTGTAGCATGTTTTCCAGTAAGTTGGACATGTTTGTAGTGGAAAAGTGTGCTAAGCAAAAACTAAATTACTAACTTCAATTAACTACTTGAAAATGTTTCTACTACATCTGTGTAGCAGTGTTGAGAAGATGATGTTATTCTAGTTGTGGAATAATAATAATAAAAAAAACCCAAGTACTTTCCAGTAAACTAATAAACTTTTTCTCCAGATCCACATTCATATGAAATATATACAAAGAAACAATGACTAAATGTGAATAAAAGTTAGGGTACTGGCCTTTACCCACATGCACACAGCACTAGTGCCATACCACCCATACCACAAGAAGAATGTAGTAGACCGCTTCTTACAATATAACCATATGCAAAACCAATGAGAGATTTTAGTGAGGCAGAAAGTAGAGATTAAAAAGGGTCATAGTATAGTTAAAGATAGTTTCCCTATATCAAAATAGTTATAAACTGCTTTGTTTTAAAAAACAAACAAAATCTTAAAGTCCTGACCCCTTGGCAATGTATCTCTCTGGGAATGTTGTTTCTTTTGTGGTAGGCAGTGCCTGGGAATGTCAATCATGGCCCAAGAATCCATTATGCTAGGTCAGGCCTGGACAAAATACAGTCTGCAGGCCAAATCCAGCCTGCCAAGCCACCTGATCCAGCCCATGGAGGCAGAGGAGAGCCCATGGCAGATTTCCCTGCTTGACCCACAGTCCTGCAGGCCGTGCAGAAATGTGGCCCCAGGGTTCTGTTTCTGTTTTAAAACTGATGGAGAGAGGAGAAGTTTCAGGAGCTGGCCCGCTCCGAGCACAGTCCCACTGGCCAATGGGAGCTGCTCATTGGAATAACAGGCAGCCAAGAAGAACCACATCCCTTCTCCTCTGCTCAGTAATTCAATAAAGCACAAACAGCCAGGCAGACAGGCTGGCTGGGAAACATTTTAAGCTGTGCAGGTAGGCAGGCTAGTTTGGCAGCTGGGAGGTAAGTCTCTTGGCCACAGCCTGCTTTTGGCACCCCAGCCTTTTCCTGCCCCAGCTCTCTGCCCCTCACATTCAACATTCCCAAACCGTCTGTCCCCCTCTGACACTCCTACCTCCTCCCAGATCTGGCACCCCAGTCTCCTGGCCCAAATCACAATTCCCTCCTTCCCTAGGTCAGATCCCAAATCCCTGCACTCCAGTCCCATGCCCTAGGTCACAACTGCCTCCTTCACTCAAACTCCCTCCCAGACTCCAGTCTCCTTCCTGCACCCCAGTCCCTTACCCCAAGCTCCCTTCTGCACCCAACCTCCATTCCAGATCTCTCATCTTCTCCATTAATATGGTAGAAGAATGTGGCCCTCGACGACTTTCCAAAATCTTTGGAGTAGCCCCCCATCAAAAATTATTGCCCACCTTTGTGCTGGATGCTTTACTCAGTAGACATGGCCAACACTTAGCAGGTGTCCCCTAATACCTCAGAAGGAGAGAGAACTGCCCTTGGAGAATGAACTCTGTTCAGGATCTGTCATCTAGGAAATGAAGGAAAAACAGCATCACTTTCCTGGAGCTGTGGGTGGTGGGTATATGCCTGGAACTCTAATACGAGGTGGTGACTGATACCTTCTGATCAAAATAGATGTCCTCAGCATGATATAATAGCTTGTAAGTGCTGCTGTTCCCACTGCTCTAAGGCAGATCACACACATCAGCATGTATCCAAACTTCCACCTTCAAAGGATATTCATTTTATTGCTAAGTTACAACAACAGACACAAACCCCAGCTTAATCTTGGTAGTTCTGAATGTTTTCCCTGCAGATACATTGTTTGCCGCTGCTAGAGTCCCGCAATGCCTTTCAGCTTTTAAATTCCTTGATTAGAGATGATGGGAGCCACTTGATCTGACTGCCAAAGTGAGTCAGCTGAATGGGACTGCATCTCTCTACATGGTTGCTCTTGTACACGCAAGGAGGCCCAAAAGGAAAATCACCCCACTACGAGGGCATCAGCCTGTCCTAGGAGATGTAAAAAGATGCGTATCTTTCCTGAGGGCAAATCAAATGCGAAGACTGGAGAGTCCATCAGGCTTGTTTGGGTGTCAAGGGGTTGCACCACTTTAATTATCTCCATTTCTAAACTAATATATTTAAAACAACAACAAAAGCTGTGGGTAGATCAGGCGTTACAGATTGTAATTGCTGCTGGGAGCAGCTATGCAGGCTTGGCAAACCAGCAGATACCAGCCCTTAATTCCAGTCTGTTGGTATTACAGGACTACAGCAGCCCATCTCATCCATTAATATGGAACCTTAAGTAAAAGATGCCACCCTGAGGCCATCAGAATGCAATGGGTGCCTGAATCAGAACCATTTGGTGCTTCACAAAAATCTGCCTGTGTGGTCTGGTCTATGCTAACACATAGTCAAACCAGTTGTTGTCATTCTGGGATGTGCTGCTATGGCATTTTAAGTGCAGACAGTACATCAGAGTGATCCAACAATTCAAATAAATTCCATAGTGGCTATTAATAGTGCAGTGAAATTATTACTGGGGGAAATAAAAAGGTACCAATAGGATATATACCATAAGGCAAGCAGCCTCCTCTCCTTATATCCTCAGCCAGGAATGATAAAGAGAGGAATCATAGCCCAGATCTGGGAACAAACGGACCCCGCAAATTCTTAAACAGCCTGGAGGAATTATTCACCCTTCCTTTCATCACCTCACAATGCAGAGAAAAGAGAGCACATAAATATGGTATTCTAAAGGTGATAAAAGGAACCACATATTTGAACTTTTCCCACACATCTGGGGGATTTTAAGACTCACCCCAAACAGTATCACAGGATTGGAAGAGCATGGGCTCCAAAGAAGGAGTTTGTAAAGCTGATACCTAAGTCAACATCTGTGTGTTCACAAGTGGGGTCGTAGGCAATATCAAGTGAGAGAAACTTTACCAGTTCTATTTTTTTTTCTCTGAGCATTAGTGTGTGGAGATCTCACTTTCCCCATAGAATCTTCCTGTATATATAGGAACTGGCATAGAAATGCAGGGAAAATCTCTATTAAAAAAGATTTCTGAGGTTAACTTTGAAATTGTATAAGCTTTTTGTTTTTTGCCTGCAGGGGGAGGGAAATTATTACTCGTGTATAAGGGTTCATTGCTTAATAGCTATGGCTGTCATCCCACTTGTTTGGGTACTCTGGCTGCTTCCAGTCACTCTGGTAAAAGGAATCCGAGAATTCATCTATGGCTTTTATAGCCCCTGCCTCTGCCATGGATCCAGTTAACCCAGGAACGTTAACTTTTGTCAAGTAACCCAGTACTGATCCTCTGCCCTGATTCCTTTCTTTTGGCTTTGACCACTGGCTCTGATGCCTGATTCCTCACATCTTGGTTACTGACAGAAAGGAACTAACTGACCTGACGAGGAAGAAAAATGATGTTTAAAGATTCTTGTACCCTCCCCACCTTGAAGCTGCGGTATTAGCCCAGTATCAAACTAATATTGCTGCTTCCCCTATATCCACCAAACCAACTTAGAAAGGTTTGAATTTAGCTGCCATAAAAAAACAAGAGGTGGGAGGATAGGATTTCAAACCTGTGATATTGATTTAACAGCCCAAAAAAGATTTCTGTAGGAAATTATGCTTAGCTACCTTTCAGCAGACACAAAAGGAGTAGCCACATTAGACTATAAGAGAAAAAACTTTAAAAACAACAAATAGTCCTGCAGCACCTTAAAGACTAACAAAACATGTAGATAGTATCATGAGCTTTTGTGGATTCATCTGGAGAATTGACTTGTGCCCACGAAAGTTCATGACACCATCTACATTTTTTGCTAGTCTCTTAAAGTGGTGTGGGACTGTTTGTTGTTTTTTTAAGTTTTTTTTCAGCAGATAGGCATTAATTCTAGCTGTGACTATTCATATTCCCTGAATTTTTAGGGGAACACAAGCTAAACTTTAGCAAAGTATCTGTAGAAGCTGGATTCTTCTAGCTACCTTCAGGAAATTTACACATTTCCCTCCTGCCTCCTTTTTGATCTGGTGGTTTGGACAACCAATCCAGGCTATTGTGGTGGGGAAGATAGTATTGTTTTCATCATTGCTTCAGGTGTTTACCAAGGGCATGTATTCAGGCAAACTTTCCCATGAACCCCCCAAAATTTGGAGCATTATTTTTTGAGTGATTGTAAACTATTAATTTTCCTGGATAAAGGAGGTGTCATTAAATATTTGTATTCTGGTCTCACATTGATTGGGGAGAAGTTAACTCACTAATCTGAAGTGGTATATGAGGTCTTTGATAAACTGCACTACACCAGATAAGAGATCACCCGTATCATTTCAGCAGAACTGTTTCTGACAAAACCTGACCTTTAAAAGAAATTACAGCAGCATTTGTAATTGGTACTGCAATGGGAGATGCATTAAATTAAAGAGCAACACAAATTCCAAGTGTGAAGTACCTTGTAATTTTCCTCATTCTGTTCTTCTACACAACAAATTTATGATAAAAGCTATCTCTCCACCCATCTTGTCTTGCCAGTTTGTGGTCAAATGTATTATGTTCTGTAATTGCAACATTTTCTTTGGTATTGAAATACTGGGGTGTAGATAATGGCCTAATGTTTTCACAAGAGACTAATGATTTTGGGGTGCCTCAGTTATTGAAGATTCAACTCATAACTGCTTGAAAGACCCAGATTTTCAGAGAAGTATTCAGCACTTGCTGAAAATCAGGAGGTGTGTCAGATTAGGAGCTATAAGTCACTGAACTCTTCTGAAAATGCAGGCCAGGGTATCTTGAGAGACAGGGAAGTAGTACCAATCACAAGGGGGGCTGATAGAATTGCCAGGTCCTCAGGCCAAGTGGGGAGGCAGAAGAGGTGGGGCCTCAGGGAGAAGGGCTGGGTCTGGTGGTTGCCAGCCCTCAGCGCCACCCCAACCTCACTGCATCCCTCACTCTCTTCCCACTCCCGTCCAGCGAGCCCTTACTACCATCAGAGTGCTATTTCCAGAAAGCCTTTGACAAGGTCCCTCACCAAAGGCTCTTAAGTAAATAAGTTGTCATGGGATAAGAGGGAAGATCCTTTCATGGATTGGTAACTGGTTAAAAGACAGGAAACAAAGGGTAGGAATAAACAAGTTTTCCGAGTGGGGTCCCCCAAGGGTCTGTCCTGGGACCCATTCTCTTCAACTTATTTATAAATGATCTAGAGAAAGGGATAAAGTGAGGTGGCAAAATTTGCAGATGATGGAAAAAGCCACACTCTGAAAAGGGAAAGTGTCACCAAACTGGTTAAGACTGCGAAGAGCTTCAAAAAGATCTCACCAAAATCAGTGATTGGACAACAAAATGGGAAATGAAATTTAATGTTGATAAATGTAAAATAATACACATTGGAAAACATAATTCCAACTATATATACAATAATCTAGTGCATGTTTATGGAAATGAGCATGCAAGTCTATCATGATTGTTGACACTTTCAGATTTATTAAAAATCAGGAAGAGAAAAGAGCCACTAATGTCTTCAGAGGTGATGGCCACAAGCATAGGAAGGACAGTCAACCACAGATCCACACACAGATGTCATAGCTAAACTCTTAATAAGATGCAGGGGGATTTCTTTTTCAGATTGATTCTTTTCATTTTACTTAGGTATTTGCAGAATTGTGCCATTCTTCAGCAGAGTGAAAACCAATTAAAGCAGAAGATTTTACTTCAATAGACTCTGAATTTTCAAGTTTAAATTGTATAAGTTACAAATAGCTTTCAAGGTCAATTTCTGGGTGCATGCTATGAAACTTAATTGATATTTTCTTCCCTAAAGCACCAATTTATTAACAGGCAACCTATCGCTTACACAGAATTCCCCTGGAAACACTTAAATTTAACCTGGGACACTTTAGCTCTAAAGTTCTTCTTTTAAAATTAAAAATGGGTTCTTTTCTCAGAAACAAATAGCAAACTGTTCTGCAGCTTCCGAAGTGGAGGAGACACAACTGGAAATGGGGAAAAATGAAAGGTGGTGTGTTAGGAATTTAGAGAAAATATGTAGTTTTAGAAAGAGAGGTTTTTAAAATACAAGAATAGTTACCATGGGCTAAATTCTGCCCGTTTGAAGGACTTTCAGAGGGGTAGCCATGTTAGTCAATAGGGATGTTAAATTTAGATTAATTAACTAATCAAGTAGTAGATAGGATTTCCATTGACTATTCAATTGGTTTATAAGGGGGCTTCTGCCTTTGAACTGTAGCAAGAGCCCAGTTAACATGGGGCCATCAAGGGAGTCCACTGGGGCTCTTGTACATTTCAAAAGCAGAACTGCAGCAGAAGCGGCGTGAGCAGATACTGCTTCAGTCCCTGATTGCGCCGTTTCCTACTGTGCCTCTTGACTCCTCTGCCCTGAAGATGGTGCTGGGGGAAACTGGTTCCCCTCTCCTCCCCCGATGCCGCTCATTCTGATAGAGGCAGCAAGGGGGTTGGGGAAGCGACCAGTCGCATCACTAGTCAACTATCCGATAAGCTTCTGCTTATTTGATAATCAGCTAGTTGACTAGTCGCTTACATCCCTAGTCTGTAACTGAAAAAAACATAAATAATGAATAAATAGTCTTGCAGCACCTTAGAGACTAACAAAACATGTAGATGGCATCATGAACTTTTGTGGGCACAACCCACTTCTTCAGATGAATGGAGTTAAGCAAGTAGTCTAGTTTCCAAATAAATAGCAGAGAAAGACAAGGGATTGGGGGGAGAGAAGAGGGTTTAGAAGGAAAAACAAGGGAAAAAAGAGGGCCAGGACTTGGGGGCAGGGGAGCGTGTGACGTCTCCTCCAGCCCTGCTAGCAGCACATGGCACTTTGAAGTGCTGTGCGCTCCTCCCAGGGCCGGGTAGGGCGGGAGAAAGCTCACGCACTCTCTCTGCCCCCAGGCTAATCAGGGTAGGAGGAGGCGTCCCACGATTGGCCCTTATTGGCCTGGGGGTGGGGGAGTGTGTGAAGCCTCTTCCCGCCCTGCCAGGGGCATGGGTGCCTACTGGGAAGGCGGGGACAAAGGAGCTCCACAACCAGACCAATTATGATCTGGGGGTGGGGAAGCCCAGAAGCATTCTAGCCCCACCCCTTCCGGATTAGGCCCTGCCCTTTCTGGGTCCGGCCAAAAATTATTGCCCACCCCTATGTAGAGCTTACAACAGCATAGTTGCACTGATGCTGCTGCCCCACTGTATGCTCTCCAATGTAGCTGCTTTAAGTTGATGGGAGAGAGGTCTCCTGTCAGCTTAATTACTCTAGCTCCTGCCAAAGGTGGCTGCTGTGTTTCCTACTGACATAAAACTGCCAATCTGGAGCTTAACTCAGCAAAAGTTATGTCGCTTGGGCGAGGTGGGGAAATGGCTAATTCACACTTCTGAGTTACATATTTATGTTGATTAAATCTATAGTAGGGATGTCAATGCCAGTACATCAGTTAACTGATGAAACAGGATCCCGTGCGGGTGGTGGGGTGGCAGCAGAAGCTGGCAGCCCAAAGCGTGGGGTGAGGGCCAGCTTCTGCTCCCAGCACCCCCTTGTTTGGGGCTGCTGGCTGCTGCTGCCAGCACCCCAAGCCCAAGTGCAAGGGGTTCATTTTATGCTCCTGAGCCCCTCACATTTAGGGCTCGGCCAGCCAGCCCTTCCCCCATGCTTAGTGCTGCCAGGTGCCACTACCAGCAGCTTGTGCTCCTTGCCTCCCTGCACAAGAAAAGTGCTTCCAAGTACCAGTTACCTGTTTGCATTCTAACCTGTAGTGTAAACACAAATGACTGGAAGTTGCCCCAAAAGTACAGGTATGACTTATAAAGTCCTTATTTTATTATATTGTTAATGACAGGTATACTCTTCTTCTTCTTCTTCTTTTTTTTTTGCGTTTGCTTGCCACCCTGAACAATTGAACAGCAGTCAGCAAGTAGCTCTTCAGGAGCTGTATTGCTGAAAATAAATCCTTGCTTATCTATTATTCAATGAATGTAAGGTGAAGTTGTCCATGCAGATTGCTGGGTTATTTGTGTAATTACTAATGGTTTTTATCACACAAGTTGCTGAACTGTGTTTGTACATGAGATTTGGATAGAGTCTGCTGTGTCAACAAACCCAGCAAATGACTCTGGCAGTTAGCATTTAAACTGCTAGTGGCCAAAGTACAGGAGCAGCAATTCTTGCTTCGGAAGAATCATCCTAAATTGTATGCTATTTAGATAAGTATAAAGTGAGTTTTGTGAATGTCATCTATATATTTCATTTAATTTCACACACAGAGTATTTGACTTTCATTGGACCAAAGACTACCATACGCTGTTGTTTCTTGGTTTCTGAAAGACACTAAACGAAGTGTTGGAGCATAAGCTTTCGTGGGCAAAGACCCACTTCGTCAGACGCATCCAACACAGGACTCCTCGTCGCTTTTGCAGATTCAGACTAACACGGCTACCCCTCTGATGAAAGACTCTGCGGGTTTGGAAACACTGACATCAAACATACAAATAAGCTATGGGGCTCCATGAAGTTAACCCTCGGTATAACCATACTTTATTGAGCTGACTAACTATAACTGTTTGAGCTTAGCTGAAAACAAAGAGCATCAGCTAACTTCTGCACATTTAGCCTCTCTTGGGGTATGTCTACACTACCCTCCTAGTTCGAACTAGGAGGGTAATGTAGGCATACCGCACTTGCAAATGAAGCCTGGGATTTGAATTTCCCAGGCTTCATTTGCATAAGCGGGGAGCCGCCATTTTTAAAACCCTGCTGGTTCGAACCCCGTGCAGCGCGGCTACACGGGGCACGAACTAGGTAGTTCGAACTAGGCTTCCTAGTTCGAACTACCGTTACTCCTCGTGGAATGAGGAGTAACGGTAGTTCGAACTAGGAAGCCTAGTTCGAACTATCTTGTTTGTGCCCCGTGTAGCCGCGCTGCACGGGGTTCGAACCAGCGGGGTTTTAAAAATGGCGGCTCCCCGCTTATGCAAATGAAGCCCAGAAAATTCAAATCCCGGGCTTCATTTGCAAGTGCGGTATGCCTACATTATCCCGCTAGTTCGAACTAGCGGGGTAGTGTAGACATACCCTTGCTGTCTAATGAGCAAGGATACAGATACTCAGCTGGAGTATTGTGTCCAGTTCTGGGCACTATATTTCAAAAAAAAACTGGAGAAGGTCCAGAGAAGAGCAACAAAAATGATTAAAGGTCTAGAAAATGAGAGCCGAAAGAATTAGGCTTGTTTGATTTGGAAAAGAAAAGATTGAGAGGGGACATGATAGCAGTTTTCAAGTATATAAAAGGGTCTTACAAGGAAGAGAGAGAAAAATTGTTCTTGACTTCTGAGGATAGGACAAGAAGCAATGGTCTTAAATTGAGCAAGGGAGGTTTAAGTTGGACATTAGGAAAAGCTTCCTAACTCTCGGGGTGTTTAATCACTGGAATAAACTACCTAGGGAGATTCTGGAATCTCCATCACTGGAGATATTTAAGAGCAATTTGGATAGACATCTATCAGGGATGATCTAGATAAGCGGTGGGCAAAGGGCCTTCTGCTGGCCAGATGTGGCCTGCCAAGCCAGTGGATCTGGCCCATGGCCTCCCTGCCACTCCACCACCTCGAGAGCAATCAGGGCCTGGGGAGTGCATCAAGTCTCCTCTCCCCTGCAAGAGCATGTGGCGGCTAGAGATTTGCCAGCAATTTTAGAACAGCTGGTGTGTCTCTCTAGTTGCTACACGCTGTTGTGAGAGTGAGGAGACTTTGGGCGGTCCCCTGATCAGTCTGGGGGCAGTGAGAGTGCGTAAGGTTTCCTTCCACTAGGTGTCGAGAGGGAACTACCACCTGTTTTAAAATAGCTGGTCTTTCTCTGAAGTGGGAGGGGAGGAATGGGGAAGATTTCTTATGCTCTTCCACCCCAGGCAATCAGGGTGGGGGTGGGAAAGCACAAGAAGTCTCCTGGCCCTACTCCTTCTGCCTGAGGCTTGCCCCTTCTGGGGTGGCCCAGGACCACTTCAGAAATTTCCGAAGTGGCCCCCTTTTAAAAATTATTGCCCACCCCTGATCTAGATGGTGCTTGGTCCTGCCATGAGGGCAGGGCTCTGGAATCGATGACTTCTTGGGGTCCCTTCCAGTTCTAATGTTCTGTGATTCTATGAACTGATACTAGACAAGAAGCTCATAAAACTTCCCATCTATTGGTCAAACGAAAAAGGGACACAGGTCTCAGCTAGGGTATGAATTCGAGTAGTTCAGACTTTGTGGGGTTGATTTTTTGTTTTCCAGTAGAACTCAGCACCAAAAGAAGCAACCAGATTTTCAAAACCTCAGCATCCACTGGCACCTGCTGTATTCAGTGTAAGCTTCTAAGTTGTGAGCACTCACGAAAATCTGTCAACTTTATTTGGTGCCTTAATGGGAGCTAAGTGTTTTGGACATTTTAGTAAAAGTCTGGTCCAGATTGTGGGTGCTCAACATATGTTTAGGACACACAGAGGAAGCATTGAAAGAGTTTCCTTCTAGAGTTTTTTTATATTTAATTTGATTTTCAGGGAAAAACAAAAGGAGGCTTTCCACCCATTCACTGAGCTCTGTGTGTTCCATAGCAAGCTAGAGGTAAACTTTATACCATGACCAGTGTTCCCTGTAAGCTGTGCACTTGGGCAGCCACTCAGGAGATTAGCAGAGCCCAAATGGTGCCCAGGTGATTAGCAGAGAGCCCATAAATGGCAGTATGTTTTTCTACTAGTGGTTTACATGCCTTAGTGCCCATAACAAAATTTATTCTGCACATGGGTGGAAAAAAATTTGGGGGACCATTGACTGTGACTTCTGTTTTGAGCAGCATTATGATAGCCGTAGAGTCTGTGACTTTTGTTTAAACTAGAAATATGAGGTTTTAATTAATTAAATAGAGGTATGGATACTAGTCCTTGGATCTCTGCTGGTATTCAGTGTGATATTAAATTCTGTTTCTTACAGTCGCTTTATAATTTTCTGTTAGTACAGAATTTCGCAACAAAAATGCACATTTCAGTGGAAGCTATTGGAGGAAGATAGAAGCTTTTAAAAAGGGATGAAAGAGGGGGACGTGGGATTTTTTTCACATCTGTGGAGGTGTGAGAGGCCTGTAGAGATAGCAGGATATAATGCACCTTACTGGATGCTAACATGAGCAATAAAGAACAACAGTAATGGGGGAGCTGAAATTTGCAGTTTCAGTCTTCCAGCAAATAGCACTGCATAGCTTATGCTATGTTTACATATAAGTCCCTGTATCCAGAAATGCTTTTGTATGGGTGAAAGTTGAATTTCTGAAGTACAGAGCTGAGAAGAGGTGGAGTCAGCCTCAGTTCCAAGGATGTTGAATTGCTGAATACGAGGGAGCGCTCATTTTGTACAAAGGAGACTTTGTGGGGACGGATCCTCTTCGCTACATTTGGCTGTTTTATTAATGTTTGGAGAACTACCCACAATGAAGCAAGCATTGTGGTCTTTAAAGAAAAAATGTGTAGGTAATCCAAATAACATTTAAATTCTTTCTTCAAATTAAAGTACCCCAGTGCCAAATCAGAATTAAACCAAAATTTTAAATGATTCGGCAGATCAGAATTGTCTAAGCATTTAAAAGGATTAGAGCTTTTTAATGGGATGTTAGCCACAAAATTAGCTAATGGGAGCTGTTTCACAGAGATGATAGTATGTGAACCAAATGCATGCATAAGTCACATTTTTCAAGCCCGAATACAGGAATTTCAGTGGGGAGGTGCTTTTTTTGTAAATGTGGACTTCACATTTTTTTAAATATAAAGTTCAAAATAGTCAAACAATG
The DNA here is from genome assembly GCF_049634645.1 of Pelodiscus sinensis. Taxonomy (NCBI): domain Eukaryota; kingdom Metazoa; phylum Chordata; order Testudines; family Trionychidae; genus Pelodiscus; species Pelodiscus sinensis. Next base: position 21,136,390 of record NC_134725.1, on the reverse strand, counting down.
AGTGTGCGTAAGAGGTTAATGGGAGGAAAAAAGTTTACCAAAAATGATTTTGTTATAACATACTAAAAATGTAAACAGTAGTGAATGTTTAATAGAAATTACTTTCTGGGATCATGATGAGCAGTGCGGCAGCCATGACTCCCCACTGTCTTAGCCATCGCTGCCTGCTGCTGCTCTACCTGCTTGGCAAGGCCAGCACTGGGTGAGTTTGCGTAAGGCTTCTGGCCAGCAGGGCCAGGCCCTGGCCACTCCTTGCAGTTAGGGGGTTCTGTTCCCCTGACCCTGCAGCACTGCCACCAGCCCCAATGGCCTTTCCCCCCACAACACAACTCTCTCCCATCCTCTTAACAGAGCCCCCTCACACTTATTTGGTGGGTAATGGGGGGGTGCGTTTGCACCCTTTGCACCCCCCCATACATGGGCCTGTGTAGGGTTGGAAGAGACCTCAGGAGGTCATCAGATCCAATCCCCTGCTAAAAGCAGGACGAATCCCAACAAAATCATCCCAGCCAGGGCTTTGTGAAACCAGGACTTAAAAACCTCTAGGGATAGAGATTCCACCACCTCCCTAGATAACCCATTCCAGTGCTTCATCACCCTCCTAGTGAAGTAACTTTTCCTAATATCCTACCTAGACCTCCCCCACTGTAACTTGTGATGATTATGCCTCTGTCTGTCATCTGTCACCACTGAGAACAGCTTCTCTCCATCCTCTCTAGAACTCACCTTCAGGTAGTTGAAGGCTGCTATCAAATTTCCTCTCACTCTTCTCTTGTGTAGGTTAAATAAGCCCAAATCTCTCAGCCTCTCCTCATAAGCCATGTGCTCCAGTCTCCTAAAAATTTTTGTTGCCTTCTGCTGAACTATCTCCAATGTGTCCATATCATTTCTATAATGAGGTGCTCAGAATTAGATGCAGTAATCCTGATGTGACCTTACCAGTGCCCAAAAAATCACATCTGTGGGCAATGCTCCTATTAATGCACCCCGATATGCTGTTAGCCTTTTTGGCTACAAGGGCACACTGTTGACTCATATAAAGTTTATCATCCACTGTAATCCCCAGGTTCTTTTATGCAGAATTGCTACTTAGCCAGTTGGTCCCCAGCCTGTAGCAGTGCTTGGGATTCTTCTGTTCCATGTGCAGCACTCTGCACTTGTACTTATTAAATCTCATTAGATTTCTTTTGGTCCAATCCTCTAACCCAGCTCCAAGTGTTCACTTCCCCTCAGGTTCATTAGGAGCATACTCTGCCTCGAGAAACCCACTTCACTTTTATAGATGGGAAAACTAAGACAAAGGGCAGCATTGAGATGTGCCCAAGGTCACACAGTGGCTCAGGTGCACATCTGGGAAATCTTGTGTCTCCCGTGCTCTGATGGCGGGGCAGTGTGCACCTGGGGAGGTAGGAAGGAGGAAAAAAAGCTACCCGGATTGATTGGCTATGTGGCAACATGAGGCACCTCACAGGTGCATGACCCAACAGTGGGTAGGTGTGGGACGTAGGCTGCCCGGAGCTGTTGCCCTAAGATGTGTTGTGGTCCAGCTGGAGGTTTGCTTGGTGCCGCATGAGCAGCCAGCCTTGTTCTGTCTCCTCCTTGGCAATGTGAAGGGTTAGGGTCAATGCCTTGCCTGAGTCTTAGTGCTCAACCACTCCCTGTTCCTATCCCTATTCTCACTCTGCACACACTGAAAGGGCCATGCTATTTTAATGCTTTTTTATTTTTATTTTATTTATTTATTTTTGCTTAATAACTGAGTCTTTTTTTCTCAACAGATTTGGTCTTCCCTCCTCCCTCCCCCCCAACAGAATTTTTTCCTTGGTGTTTTCTTTTTTTGGGCCGGGGTAGGGGTGTGTGTTCGGTATTTTTGGTTAAACAATCCGGCAATCCTAATAGTTGATGAGAATCTTGACTGGAGCCTTTGTTCTGCTTACATGGGCGTTGGGTATGTAAGGGGAGGGGGGAAGGCTCTGCCTTCCCAAACTGCCAGGAACAGCCCCGCCTACACTCTGCCTCCAGAACGCCTGCTGTAGGCATTCTGGGGGCGGAATGTTGCTGCCCCCAGGGCCTGCCCTCCTGTGGTTGAATAGGCTGGGTAGCATGATGTGCCATTCTCCCTTCCTCTGGGCTGAGGAGGCTATGTCGGGCCACGTGGTGCAGCATGTCCTGCCTCCTCCCTCCTCTGAGGCTGGATGTCACAATGTACTTTCCTTTGAGGCAGCTGTGGTGAGCGCACTCCCCATGGTTGAAAGGGGGAGAACATTTGCCGCTCTGCCTCCCAAGGAGGGTGGGGAAGAGGTATGGCCTAGCAGAAGGGGTGGGGCTGGAGGTGGGCCTGGGGACTTGCCTCCCCCAGCCCTGCTTTCACCGACCTCCCATGCCTGCTTATTGTTAGTTCTTCCTGTCTTATGCTGAGCTGTGTGCTTCTGAGGGATGTTCCTTCTGCAGGCAGTGATGGGTTCTGGGGCATCTCATCTTCCTTTTGACTTTCCCTCAATTTGTTGCAGATTTTAATTACTCTTATCACCTTTCCCATCTTGTTTAGCTCTCTTGTCAGAGCTGTTTCCTTTGATCTAAGCTGAATTTTACATGCTGTTCATTGGCCACCCTGTAGTGCAGAGACTGTTTGACTCCTACCAATGATTAAAGACTTAACAAACTAATTGTCTTAATTTTGGGGGGGGGGCACATATTCAGTAATTAGGAAGGCTAAGTTTGGCGGCCATAGAAATTAAAGTTTTGGATTTAACCACAGACACTGTAATTTTCAAGTTTCCTCACATTTCTCTGGCACTGACCCTTACCTAGAGGGATAAAATTATATATGATGGAAAACTTTATTTGGTTTGAACTTCTCCCAGGTGAGAGGCTGGGTAAACGAAGTGAGCAGGATTCCTGCTAGCATGGGGTGGGTGTGCCTAACCCTAAAGGAGAAGAGGAATAAATCAGAGCCTTCTTGCTCTGTGAATTCAAAAGAGTCATTTATTTCCACTGTGTTATTGCAACTTTACTCATTTAAATTGTAGGGTGAAAAGGTCAAACTTTGAGAGCTGCTTCATTTCCTATTCCTAGAGGCTGGACGAACCTCTAAGTTTAAAAATACAAGTAGACCAGTGATGGTCAGGATTACAGCTGGTCCCTGACTTATGAACGAGTTATGTGCCAAACAGTAGGTCGTAACTTGATCTGTTCGTAAGTCGGATTACATTCATTTACATACGGCTGTGCTGTTCATAAATGCAGATTTCATTCATAATTTGGGTAAATACGAACGGTCATAAGTCGATATGGTTGTAACTCGGGGACTGGCGGTATATATTTGAGAGAGTTTGTCTGTCTGAGTATGTGTTAGTTCAACAACTCCTAAACGGTAAGAACTGGGACCACTAAATTTGGTATACGGCTTCCTATGACCATAACTTAAAGCAAGGTCTAGGACATTAGAATGTGCCTGGAATGTGATTGTTTCTCATGAAAAGGACAGGGAGGATTCTGGTAGCAGGGACAGTTATACTGTATATTGACCATGGGTGAGGAGGGGCAGCAAGGGGCCTTAGATGGGAACCGGAATAGCTACCACCCCCATTAAGGCATCAGAGGGCAGGGGTAGAGAAAGGAACAGCTATGTACTGTATATTCATGGGAGTTTGCATGTCGCTGTTTGTACACCTTTTCCCCAGCTGTGCCTGCTGTAATGGCCAGGGACAGGCATTTCTTACCTGGCCCTCAGCTGCTGTGGTGTGAGAGGTCTGGGGTTGTCCTCTCTCCCTGCGGCAGCCTGCATACTGAGCCCCTCATCTTGAGCCCCACCCTAGAGTCATGATTTAAATGAAGAAGAACAAAAATTATTAGAGTTAAGAACTTGAGCAATTCTGGGTAAATCCTCTAGTATAATACAAATTTTAAAGTGAAACAGTAATTTCAATATGAAAAATTAAAGCATTTCAATGGGATGTGTCCACATGCTCAGGACTTGCTCATATTTTCCCCCCTAAAATGAAATGTATTGAATTCACCGAATTTGCAGAGTTCTGAGATTGATGGAACAGGGTTCAGCAGAAATTTCTCCCACTGACTCCAGAAATGTCCTGTCCAAGAAGACAAGTAGTTTTCACTTTATCTTTTGCTTGCAATGTACTAGACTAGGAGGGGTTTTGTTCTCACCAGGACTGCTTCCTGAATCTGAATCTTGAGCTTTAAAAAACAGTATTAGCTTAATATAAACCTAGGATATAAGCATGACATAAGGTGCCAGATTGGAACAGACCAGTGGCTGAACTTCTAGCTCATTATCCTATTTCCAGTAATGGTCCATTCCAGATCTTCAGGGAAGTGTACAGAACAGATCCACTTCGGTCTTCCCTGACCATCTTGACTTATATAGCTATTGATGAACCTGTTCTCTTTGTTTCTTTTTTGAACCAAATTATTTCAATGTTTGCAATAGCTGCTACTTGCCCTTATGGCAAGGAAAAGCTTGTTAAATATACTGATTTCTATCATTGTATATTTAGTGTGTTTAAAATAATAAACACTTCTAAAATAAGATTTAGTGTCCATTCTAGAACAAGTTCGCTTCTTAAGAAGAAAAACTCTCAGCATTTGTACCAGAACAGCTTCTGTTAAACAGCTCATGAGTTGCCCTGGTCTGATCTTATCTGAATGGAATTTGTTTCCAGGAATGTGAATAGCTGCCCAACTAAGGACAACATGAAGCTGAAGTCAAGCGAGTTTATCTTTTGCTTTTTGAGAAATGCAATATCCTAATTAAGGCACTGGATTGAGGCAGAGGGGTTTTAGGTTCAGTTCTGAACTCTGTCTTAATTTTCCCATGTGACTGCAGGCAAGGCATCCGTTCCCTAGTTCTAGAATGGGGGTGAGGTGTGATATTACTGTCCCTCAACCTTTATCTGCCTTCTCTATTTAAGTTTTAAATCTTGGTGGTAAGCTGTTTCTCACCACACCTTTGCACAGCACCAAGTACAGTGAAGACCCAATCTTGATGGAAAACTTCAGGTTCTACTATAATAGAAATAATGAATCTGAGCCTCTGGATTTCCCTAGTCTGAAAAGATAAGAATCACTTGGGCAAAAGAAATGTAAGGATATGAAATGTCCCACATTCTCTTTTAACATTTGGCTGCTGCTGCTTTGCTAATAGATTCATGGGGCTTCTCTGTTTTAAAAAACCAAAGAGCCCTGTATGCTCCCTGTGCTCCAATTAAAAGCTGTGTAAGAGGCTTCCATGGTTAGGGCCTATAAAAATGTGGTGCTATCTTTTAAAAGCTGGATCATGATAATGAAAGGAAAAGGCCTAGTAGGGCATAGTCCATGGTTCAAGGATCCATGTGCCAATACGCTTGATATTCTTTTCCAGGTGAATATAACCTTCATGTCAGGGTTTTTTTCAGAACAGTAAATGTCTTTCTTATTGACTCAGAACTGTCTGACTATGCAGTTTTATATTGCACTGCAATGGATCACTTCCTGTGATGTAACTGAGTTACTGAAGTGAACAAAGGGAGACTGTTGCTTTACTAAAAATAAAATGCTTTTTGCAAGCTTCTGGTTTGAGAAAGTGGAATATATGCATGTTCAGAGCCCCTGCCGCTGTTGCCAGAATTATGAATGATTTGTTCTTTGTCTTTGAAATCCAAGATTTTCTTTCCACTTACTGATTTCTAGAGTTTCATATCACAATAGTTATTTTTTGCCTCCATTGCACCATAGTAATTAGTGAAATTTTCCTGGTAAGGGTAACAGCTGTAGTATAGCTTCAACACAAGGTAGACCCTTGGGGGTTGGAGAAAAATCTGTGGATGTTTTGTAGCTTGTACTCAAATGGGACCGTGAAAATTCTGGTTCCTCAGGAATAAAATAGAAGAAGCAACAGAGCAGGGGGCTGGACTTGATGACCTTCTGAGGTCTCTTCCAGTTCTATGATTCTATGAACAGTAGTACAGAATGTTGAGATTCAAGATAGGGTTTCCATATTTGAACTTTCAAACAAGAGGACACCTGGTGCCTGCGGATGCTGCTGTGGCAGCGGCTTCTCCACTCGCACAGGATGCTGGGCTCAGGATCCGGCAAACTCGTCCCTGTGAACGCCAAGCTTGAGGCTTTGGCTGCCATCTTGCTGCTGCCAGGGCTGCCACTGCCCCCACTGGCTCCCATGGTGCGAGGGGACGCCACATGCTGGGCTCCTGCTTCCCTGCTGCACTGCCCCGAGACGTGTGGCAGCGGCCAACCAGCCAGCATTCTGGACTGCTGTGGGGCCAGGAGAAGAGAGCGGAGGGCCAGGAAGGCTGCTGGCTGGGGCCTATCCTGGGGCATGAAGTTAAAGGCACCAAAGAGAGAAGTGACATGACTAGAATAGGAAACCAGGAATCCTGCTTCCCAGAATCCCTTCCTTTCACCTGCCCGCCCCACCAAACATCAGTTCCCACAGTCCTCAAAGCAGAGTCTGGAACCCCCAAATCTAACCAACAGACCCACTGCCCACCTACAGGAAAGGAAAGGATCCAGAAATTCTAACACCCAGTCCCCTCCTCTAACCCAATGCACCCACTCCTCCCCCAGAGCCAGGCGACCCAGTCCCTCCCCCCCAATGTCCCTCAGAGCCAGGCAACCCAGCTCCTTCCCCCCCCCCACTCCAATCCAATGCCTTTCCCCTCCCCCAGAGCCAGGCACTGCCATCCCTCCCCACTCTCACCCAATGTCCCACCCCTCCCTCAGAGCCAGGCAACCCAGCCCCCTCCCCCTGCTCTAACCCAATGCCCCACTGCTCCCCCAGAGCCAGGCATTCCCAGCCCTCCTGCTGTAACCCAATGCCCTTCCCCTCCCGCTGAGCCGGGGACATAACCTAGTGGGATGGAGGGTAACGCAGTGACTCTGTGGGAGCAGTTAACCCCACCTCCCCACAACAGACCTGCCTGGGTCTCACTGGAGCTGTTGCTGCCACAACCACAGCCACATGCTTTTCCCTCCAGGGACTCGGGCATGTGTGCAGAGCGGATCTGTTAACGTCCAGGCACATGGCTCCAAGTGTTCAATTTGAGTGAGAGGCACATGCCCTGCCTCCTCCCCGATCTTCTTTGCAGGGCAAAATCCTGGACGTTTTTAGCCATTTAAAAAAGCTGGCTGGACAGAGATTTAATAAGTGAAAAGGAGGATATATCTGGGAAAACCCGGATGTGTGGTAACCCTAAATTTAAAAGAACTGTCTCTGTGGTGGGCTGAATCAGAAGATTCTAGAATCTGGGGGGGAACACCTGCTTCCCAAGGGAGAGGCTTCTTTCATGACTACTTATCAGAGCTATTTCTTCATGGGCATCATAGTAGCACATAAAAGGCTCCAACTGAGAACAATCCCTGTTGTGCCAAGTTCAGTACAAACACATGTGACAGTCCCTCCTGGGAGAAGGGATGGAATGTGGCCTGTTTTATGGATAGGCAAATGAACCTCAAAGACTGTGACTGGTGCAAAGTTACCCAGGAAGTTTGTGGCAGAGCTGAGAATTGAGCTCAGATTTCCTGTGTAGAGTGTAGGGCGTTAACCACAAGTCTCTTCTACATTTCTACATTGGCATATCAAAGACATGGTTATAGATGTAGAATTTCATCTCGCAGTAGACTCCATGTTGGAAAGAGTCCTTCCTCTTTCTGATAGGCTTTCACCATTTAGACATAAAACTGTGCTTGCTGCTATTCTGTCCTGGCCAGTCTTAGTTTTACTGAATGAATTGGCATCAGTGAAGTTATTCAGAACAGAAGCGTTCTAAGAAATGCTTCTTTTCCTAGAGCCTGACTTCTACCCTTTTTAGTGACACTCAAGAATGCATCTATGCACTCGATTGCCAATAATTTTAGTGAGCATGAAGTGTTCAGATCCCTTAGGGCAGGCTCTGAAAAATCTCTACCCACCATGCAAATAAGAGGCTGCAGATTTCTGCATCCAAAAAGTCCTTCATTTCCTGGGGTAAAGGTAGGAGTCCTTTCCCTCAGGTGGCTGTTAATGAAAACATAGAAGAAGAGAGGTGGGACTGGTTGGAGTTTCCAGCTGGAAAGGGGAATGACCGAACAAAAGCAGAATCTCTGCAAGTACTGTACATATTTAAAAACTAAAATATTACAGCAAGTTAAAACAACTCTGGCAGGATGTGCGAATTGCTTGGCAAAAGTGTTAATTTCCTTGTTAAACTTAGAAGCAGAAAGGGCCTTTGATCCCAACAGCCCTTCTGGGAGGCCCTTCTAATTGTTATAAAAGTATCCTATAGTTTTAAGTAGATAAGATATAATTAGGGAAAGCATTGTGTTTTTCAAAATAGAGTGCCCTCTCAGTGTTAAACACCTGTGATTTTGCTCTTTGTGCTAGAATTACAGATTTGGCACCCTGCCTGTTGCTGTCAATGTCTTCCTGCAGCTAGGATGTGTAATTGTAGCTTTTGTTTCACCATCAGCCAGAGCACAATAAACAAATGGCCCCCTTTGGATGGGAGAGGAAGTTTTTATTGCAAAAATGTGTACAAGTGGTCAGGTATAAAGGCCTTTCTTGCTCTGCTTTGCTATGTGAAAAAAAATCACATTGGTGCTGAAAAGCTTTATTTCCTCTCCTCAATATAAATAACCTTTTCTCCACATCAGAGAAGACTGCTAATGATTAATAAAGAATTCCCTTTAGTACTTTTAACCTGAGGCTCTTAGGCCAGGAAGGGAGCCAGAGAGAGATGTTGGGAATGCAATAATCTTCCTTCTCACATATCTGTTTCAAAAGAGAGAAGTGAGAGCATTAAGGATTTGATTCAACACCTGTTAGGTTACTTCAGGAAGTACAAAGTATTTACCACATGATTAAGAAGAAACATATGGTAAGCAGGGAAGTGGAAACTGTGCCAATTTCTCTGTTTAATCAATCAAACTTCTAACAATCTGTGCTATTGTCCATAGCCTTAATAAATAATTGTCCTTGCAATAGTGTGTAATATAATGGAGATCTTTACTAATTGCCAACTGGAGTAACTAGGATAAAAGAGGCAGTAGCGTCTCCTTTTTTTTCTTTTTTCTTTTTTCTTTTTCTTGCTGGTAGTATACCACTCTCTACAATAATGGACACGTTGGACCAGAGAAGAGCAGGATTCATGTCACTTTATAGAGCTTGACATTCAGGTCTTCTCAGGCCAATGAGGAAAGGAATCATGGGGGGAGAGGGATCCAGCTAGTGCATCCAATTTCTGGCATTATCTCATAGTATTTTACTTCCTGTCACATTTTTAATGATTAATTATAGCCTTGCACCATGTGTTACCAGGCAGTATACCTTTGCTTAACAGTTTACTGTACACGCACTGTTGGTTTAATCATTGGTGAGTGTTTTCCAGTGCAAATAGGTCTTAACAGTGGCAAATCTAGACAGCTGGTGGCAATTGATTCATTTTCTTTCTTGCACACAGTGAGTTAGATTTTTTTTCTGTCTATTTTTAGTGTCCAGTTTAGTCCCCAAACATTCCACATATCAATAGTGCTAGTGAGTGAAAATCATTGTCAACATCATTGGGATATATTTGAATTCCAGAGAGAAAGCATGTTATAATCTTTGAAGAATGTTATAGTCTTTGAAATAGCTATCCAGGTCTGGTGCCATCCCATGTTATGTTTGCCAAGTTTGTAGAAAGGAACGTAAGTTACCCATATCAAATTTATTTTCTGTAACTCCAGCCTATAACCGAGAGTTACCTGGTATGCCCAGGTATGGGCACTCCTGTAGAATGGGTAGGTTTGCTTATGTGTATATATTCCCTTATAAAAACAGGAACTAAGGTTTCTTTCCCAGTGGAACTTTCCATTGTATAGATACTAGCAACCTTAAAAGATCAAAATTTAGACGTTTTCCTCACTTCCTCAAAAGCTTCAGAGATGTGTTCCCTTGAGGAAAGGCAACAGGTTGGCAAATCTACCTCTGTTCAAATAAAATGGGAAACTGCTTTATTCTGTCCAGAAAACTTGAAGTACTGCAAAAGAGCAATCATTTCATGGTGAATTTGTAAGATGGCATATGGACGATGGATGTAAAGCTGTCTATGAAGTGACGACTGCTAAGACAGGATCTTGCCCAAAGGGATGGAGTGATTCATAAAACAGGCAGCACCGTCAGCTCAAGAAAGGGGGAACTTTAATTTTTTTTTTTTTTTTTTTTTTTTTTTTTGTGGCACAAGGTGTTACAGAACAAACTTGTTTAGACCTGGATTGGTGCATATTATAGCTGGCAAGTGCTTTGCCAATATGATGCTTATCTGAAACATATATTGATCCAAGTCTAAATAAGCCTTTCTGTATTGCCTGACATTGTTAATTAAAATATTCTTCACTGCAGGAGCTCATAGCGGCAAGTGCCAGCCATCCTGTTTGCTCAGTGGAACTTTACCAGCATTTGGCAGAGCACTGCAGGTCATTTTATAATTGAAATGGAAGCTGACTGCAAGTAGTGATTTCTGGTCTGTGTTGTGAGAATTACCACAACAGCTGATGCCTTAAAAAAACTAAATGGGAAATAGTCATAATGGATGGCTTAGTTAAATAGGTTCACTGCTGGCTACTAACCTGAATAAAAGTGATGGCAAATTTTGAGAGCTTACTATGTCATCCTGGCCCTGCTCACCGTTATAGCAGGAAAGGGTGGTTCTTGGCTGTTTCAGTGTAGTGAAAACCAACTTCTCCTGAATGAACTCCAGAACATGTCCCATTTCCTATCAGTAAGGGCTAATGTTTCTGTTTAAGCAAGTTGTCTGTCATGCAGGGGGACATTCTTTTGTCTTGACTTATGAAAGACAGAGGCTTCATATCCTCAGTTATGGTTCTTGAGCTCCTTAGAATAGAATGTGTCTCATTCTGATAGCTGAGAAAAATGGAAATTTGATCAAAGAGCTTTAAGCAGCTGCACTAAATCCATGGGCCAGTTGAAATGTGCAGTGAGGAGACTCTAGGATCCTTCCCAGTTCTGCCACTGCTCTATTTTCTTGACCACTTTATGTACTAGAGGTGAAGAAGAACGCAAATATGCATATTCGCGGGCAGGCTTGCAAACCTAGTGAGGAGGGCTTTAAACTAGGTTTGTTGGGGGACAGTGACAAAAACCATGAGGGGAGTGGGAAAGTTGGATACCAGAAAGAAATGCAGAGAGGACCGAGCAAGAAAGGAGGACCCCTGATTCGAATGGAGAAGATAGGGCGATCAACTGGTTACATGAGGTGTTTGTACACTAATGCGAGAAGCCTGGGCATCAACAGGAAGAACTGGAGGCCCTGGCCCAGTCCAAGAAATATGATTTAATTGGGATAACAGAGACTTGGTGGGATGACTCGCATGACTGGAACGCTGTCATGGAAGGATATAGACTGTTCAAGAACAGGCAGGGGAGAAAAGGAGGAGGAGTTGCACTATATGTAAGAGAGCACTATGATTGCTCTGAACTCCAATATAAAGAGGGAGAAAAATCTGTTGAGAGTCTATGGGTTAAGTTTAGAGATGCAAATAACAGCAGTGATGTTGTGGTTGGTGTCTGCTACAGGCCACCGAATCAGGTGGATGAGGTACATGAGGCTTCCTTCAGAAAACTCAAAGAAGCTTCCAGATCGCAGGCCCTGGTTCTCGTGGGGGACTTTAATCACCCTGACATCTGTTGGGAAACCAATACGGCAGTACACAGGCAATCCAGGAAGTTTTTGGAGAATGTTGGGGATAACTTCTTGACACAAGTGCTGAAGGATCCGACCAGAGGCCGTGCGCAGCTTGACCTTCTGCTCACAAACAGGGAGGAACTTATAGGAGAAGTAGAGGTGGGTGACAACCTGGGAAGCAGTGATCATGAGATGCTCTTTTCTTGAAGAAAAGAGAGTAGTAAAATATACACCCTGGACTTCAAAAAAGCAGATTTTGACTCCCTCAGAGATCTGATGGGCAGAATCCCCTGGGATGCTAACATGAAGGGGAAAGGAGTCCAAGACAGCTGGCAGTATTTTAACAAAGCCTTATAGAAGGCACAGAATGAAACCATCCCGATGCGTAGCAAGAGAGGCAAACATAGTAGGAGACCGGATTGGCTTACAGGGAAAATCCTTGGTGAACTTAAGCACAAAAAGGAAGCTTACAAAAAGTGAAAACTTGGACAAATGACCAGGGAGGGGTTTAAATGTATAGCTCGAGAATGCCAGGGGGCTATCAGGAAGGCGGAAGCGCAAATGGAATTGCGACTGGCTAAGGATGGGAAGGATAACAAAGGCATGTTAACAAGAAGAAGGTGATCAGAGAGGGTGTAGGGCCCCTACTGGATGAAGGAGGTAACCTAGTGACAGATGATGTGGGGAAAGCTGAAGTACTCAATGCTTTCTTTCCTCTGTATTCACGGACAAGGTGGGCTTCCAGACTAATGCGCTAAGTGACGCAAGATGAGATACAGATGGACAGCCCTTGGTGGGTAAAGAACAGGTTAGGAACTATTTAAAAAAGCTAAATGTACACAAATCCATGGGTCTGGATTTAATGCATCCGATGGTACTGAGGGAGTTGGCAAATGTCATTGAGGAGCCTTTAGCCATTATCTTTGAAAAGTCATAGCGATCAGGAGAGATCCCGGATGATTGGAAAAAGGCAAATGTAGTGCCCATCTTCAAAAAAGGGAAAAAGGACGATCCAGGGAACTATAGGCCTGTCAGTCTTACCTCGATTCCTAGAAATATCATGGAAGGGATCCTTAAGGAATCCATATTTAGGCACTTGGAAGAGAGGAAAATGATTAGGAATAGTCAGCATGGATTCACAAAGGGAAAGTTGTGCCTCACCAATCTGATTAGCTTCTATGATGAGGTAACTGGCTCTGTGGACATGGGAAAGTCAGTGGATGTGATATACCTTGACTTTAGAAAGGCTTTTGATACGGTCTCCCACAATATTCTTGCCAGCAAGTTAAGGGAATGTGGATTGGATAAATGGAAAATAAGATAGATAGAAAGATGGCTGGAAGGCCGAGCCCAGCGGGTAGTGATCAATGGCTCGATGTCAGGATGCCGGTCGGTTTCTAGTGGAGTGTCCCAAGGTTCAGTTCTAGGACCAGTTTTGTTCAATATCTTTATTAATGACCTGGATGAGGGGATGGATTGCACCCTCAGCAAGTTTGTAGATGACACTAAGCTAGGGGTAGAGGTATATATGCTTGAGGGCAGAGATAGGGTTCAGAGTGTCTTCAACAAATTGTAGGATTGGGCCACAAGAAAATTGATGAGGTTCAACAAGGACAAGTGCAGTGTTCTGCACTTGGGATGGAAGAATCCCAATCATAGTTACAAGCTGGGGACCAACCAGTTAAGTAGTAGTTCTGCAGAAAAGGACCTGGGGGTTACAGTGGATGAGAAGCTAATTATGAGTCAACAGTGTGCCCTTGTAGCCAAGAAGGCTAATGGCATATTAGGTTGCATTAAGAGGAGCATTGCCAGCAGATCCAGAGATGTCATTATTCCCCTTTATTCAGCTTTGGTGAGGCCACATCTGAAGTATTGTGTCCAGTTGTGGGCCCCCCACTACAAAAAGGACGTGGACGCATTGGAGAGGGTCCAGCGTTGGGCAACCAAAATGATTAGGGGGCTGGAGCATATGACTTATGAGGAGAGGCTGAGGGACTTGGGTCTGTTTAGTCTGCAGAAGCGAAGAGTGAGGGGGGATTTGATAGCAGCCTTCAACTTCCTGAAGGGAGGTTCCAAAGGGGATAGAGAGAGGCTGTTCTCAGTAGTGACAGATGGCGGAACAAGGAGCAATGGTCTCAAATTGTGGTGGGAGAGGTCCATGTTGGATATTAGGAAAAACTATTTCACTAGGAGAGTGATGGAGCACTGAAATGGGTTACCTAGGGAAGTAGTGGAGTCTCCATTCCTAGAGGTGTTTAGGTATCAGCTTGACAAAGCCCTGGCTGCGTTGATTTAGTTGAGATTGGTCCTGCCTAGAGCAGGGGGCTGGACTTGATGACCTTCTGGGGTCTCTTCCTGCTGTATGGTTCTATGATTCATGCTCGAAATTACACATGAGCAAAACAAAATGATTGCTTTGCCCCTTCCCCCGACATAAGCCCCACCTATCAATCTCCTTTGTCGTCCTTGACAAAATGGAATCTTTCTTTGAATACCTTTTCTCAAAAAGCCTCCTTTGTCTTCACCTCTTCACCTCTTGGTTACTTTCTTGGCTTTGAATTCAGTCCTAGAGCAAAAGGGTAAATTCATTGCAACTGTGCCTTTTAAGTTAGGATTACATTATATCTATTCAGGATTTTTTTTGATAGATATACTGTTGGGCTTTGGGCTTTTATTCAGATCACTGGATGGGTTCTCATGGATTATTCTTTAACCCACTTAAATAGGGGTGTGACTGTGCATCAGGCATCAGCCTGTCCGTGTGTTCTGAGTCTCGGGTGCATGTGTGAGAGGGATTTTGGCATTTCTCCATTGAGATTGTTGATGGTTGTTTATATTTCCTTGTGAGCAGATGAGGGCCGACTCATTCAGGTCATTTTTTAGGCCTACTCATTCAGGCCTTGATGGATAAATTTGTTATGAGACTCGGAGCCTATCATAGTCCATTTCAAATATTCCTAGCTACAAGTGAGATAATACTTACTTGAAATATTTATATTGTCTGAATCCCAGTCATGGACCAAGATCATGTTGTGCTGGGTGCTGTACAAATAGATAACAAAACATCAGTCCCTGTCCCAATAATTCCATACCTCCAGGATATTGATTGTCTGAGGCCAATGGGTGCAGTGATGTAAGATGCTGGGAGGGGTTGCGACTAATCTGAAGGATAGGGTCATAATTCAAAATGACCTGGACAAATTGGAGAAATGGTCTGAGGTAAATAGGATGAAGTTTAATAAAGACAAATGCAAAGTGCTCCACTTAGGAAGGAACAATCAGTTTCATGCATACAGAATGGGAAGCAGATATCTGGGAAGGAGTATGGCAGAAAGGGATCTAGGGGTTATAGTGGACCACAAGTTAAATATGAGTCAGCTGTGTGATGCTGTTGGAAAAAAAAGCAAACATGATTCTGGGATGCATTAACAGGTGTGTTGTGAGCAAAACATGAGAAGTCATTCTTCCTCTCTACTCTGTGCTGGTTAGGCCTCAGTTGGAGTATTGTGTTCAGTTCTGGGCACTGCATTTCAAGAGAGATGTGGAGAAATTGGAGAGGGTCCAGAGAAGAGCAACAAGAATGATTAAAGGCCTAGAGAACATGACCTATGAGGTAAGGCTGAAGGAATTAGGTTTGTTTAGTTTAGAAAAGAGAAGATTGAGGGGGGACATGATAGCTGTTTTCAGGTATCTAACAGGGTCTGATAAGGAGGAGGGAGAAAACTTGTTCATCTTGGCCTTTGGGGATAGAACAAGAAGCAATGGGCTTAAACTGCAGCAAGGGAGGTTTAGGTTGGACATTAGGAAAAAGTTCCTAACTCTCAGGGTAGTCAAACACTGGAATAAATTGCCCAGGGAGGTTGTGGAATCCCCATCTCTGGAGATATTTAAGAGAAGGTTAGATAAATGTCTGTCAGGGATGGTCTAAACAGTATTTGGTCCTGCCATGAGGGCAGGGGACTGGACTCGATGATCTCTCAAGGTCCCTTCCAGTCCTAGTATTCTATGATTCTAAGACAACAGACACTTGTCTTTGGGGTCACAAGCTGGGGAAAGCCTAGATAATTGCAGTGTTTGGAGAGGCTCTATAGACACTTGTGTGAATGGGAGTGGCAGTAGACAGCTGAAACACAGCACTTCACATAGTCCATCTGCTGATTTTCCTGTTTGTTTATATGCTTAAGCTGACTACCGACAATGCAGAGACAGAGTAATGGAGGCAATTAAAGAAAGGCATGTAATGGATATAGAGGAACTGAAGGTGAGTATTTTCAAGAACTACAGACCCTTTACCTCCTCAGATTACTTTCTTGTATGTGCATCTTTCCACTGAAGAAAAGCCTCTGTAAAGCAGATGATTATGAAGACGTGTGTTTAGAATTAATGTCTTGTTTTTCTTTTGGAAATTGTATATTACTGTGTCCATAGATAAAATTGAGAAAA
Organism: Pelodiscus sinensis; assembly: GCF_049634645.1. Lineage (NCBI taxonomy): Eukaryota > Metazoa > Chordata > Testudines > Trionychidae > Pelodiscus > Pelodiscus sinensis. The sequence goes on along the minus strand of NC_134725.1, from coordinate 21,120,272 downwards.
AGGGTCCAGATCTAGAAGAGAAAAGGATGGCCAGATTCTGGATTTCATGTGCTGGTGCCATGGTCAGGAAGGAACAATAAAGTCATCACTCATGAGAGAAAAGGAAAAATCCTCTAGGATTTGTACTTGCCAATTTATAATTACTTTTATCTCTTTGCGATTAGTTTTCTTCAACATGATTAGTAATTTTATTGGTACTGCCTGGCAATAACATTTAGTAATGCTAAAAATAGCCATGTAAAAATAACTACAGGAGAAATCTATTTAGTGGCTTCATGGCATTGTTGTGAACAAGACACTGGGAAGTGTTTAACACCTGTCTCTGCAGTCTCCAACTAGACTTTTAAATACAGTTCTCCAGAAAAGTATTATGAGAGGATCATGAGTCAAGGGATGGTGACCCAGAACCTAGTGTTTCTGGGTGAAAGAGGCAGAAAAAGGGTTGAGTGCTAGTTCATTGTAGGACTGTCAAGGTGTAGTTGATTAAATGATTAACCGATAAGACTGGGCTTATCGGTTAATCCTGTTGACTACACACACTCCTGCCGCCTTTGCTGCCTCTAATTCAGAGGCAGGAATTGTGGGATATTGGCAGAAACCAGTTCTCTGGACAGAACAAATAGCAGAGTCCACACTGGCTCTTTGTTGACAATAAAGGGAGGGAAAAAGACAAAAGTACCCCACAGGGTAGAAGTTTTTTGTTGCTAAAATTGGGTGTTTTCCCCAACAAAAGTCACATTGCCGTATAAATGCAGTTTTTGGTGGCAAAATGTGCCAGTGTAGGCAAGGCCTTATCAGATTGTCATTACTACAGAGATGGAGAAAATCTATCCATCCCTGTAATGTGCAGCTAAGCTACAGGGCTACAGTGGCATAGCTGTGGTCCTCTAGCATACACATAGCCTATTCATGGCTTAAGGTTCCATCAGATGCACACAGTCAACAAACTGTAACACTTTTTTTTCTGTAATCTGTATCAATTACAGCCACCCTGTTCACTGTAGGTGTTAGCTATAATAGAAAGAAGAGAAAAAAAAAATCCAAGCACAAACGTCTGGGTCCTTTTGAATTGATAGTACTCTTTTGAATTAAAATGCTGAATTGTTGTTAGAGTGAAGCTTAGGATACATACCTGCCATATTTTTCTGAAATCAGTTTTGGTGTTAAGTGTGCATTCTAATACTCTTATCTACTGCTGCATGTGTACCGGTCCACTTATGCTATTATAGTATATGGCTACTCTTCACAGATTATTTAAAGTTGATATGTATTTGTTCAATTATGAGACATTATTGACTCTTATTATTTGCTTTATAGATAGGGTTAGCCAAGGTCATTGAGAGGTTAGGCCAAAAGGAGAAATTATATTTCCCAGCCTAAACATTTGTTTCACACACTGTTATAGGGCTAGCACACACTGTTATAGAGTTTTACTACCAGCCTGACGATTCAAATAGTCTCTGTGGGTGTATCTACAGGGTTTTGTCAACAAAAGCGGACTTTTGTCAACAAAACTATACCTGCGTCTACACTACTGCCGAGTTCCGTCGACATAATGTCGACAGAATTCGGCAGTTTTATCGATGGTGGTAAACCTCGTTCTACAAGGAATAGTGCCTTTTGTCGACAGAGTTCTGTTGACAGAAGATGTTATTGCATTTACACTGTTCTTTGCGTCTACACTGTCATGTCGACAAAGCAAGCTGGATGTAGTCTAGACACTCTTTGTCGAGAGAGGCTTTGTTGACAATATCTGTCAACAAAGCCTCTGTCAACAAAACCCTGTAGTCTAGACGTACCCTATGTGTATAGGAGAATGTGAAATGCCAAACTTCTCAACAGTATGACATAGCAAGGTCAACTTCAGACAGAGTTTGGGTATTGGGGTATGAAAATGGATGTGCAATAATAAATGCAAACTAACCAGTCTGCATATGCAGTATGAAATAGTTCTTTGCCACTGTTTATGCTTAATATCTGTGACAGATGGGAGCAACCATTCAATATCTGGTGTTAAAAAGAGAGAGTTAATATAATTTTTTTCCTGGAATATGGTCAGTTAAAACTGAATAAGAAATACTTAAATATCAGTAGCAAAAATTAACGAGTTCAGTTGTAATTGTAAAAATACCTTGTTGTAATTTCTTGGCCCATTAAGCATATTTTCAGATATTTAAATGAAAGTATTTTACAAAAATGGCAGCATTCATGTAGGAAGGATGTTGTTTTAAGTAATCTCTTCCATACATCCATCATATTCACTATCTTTTGGTATGCACTCCAAATTCTTCTGACATTCTGAATGGAAAAAAACAGGTCATGGGTTAGGAATAGGAATGGTTTGGGGGTGAGTAAAGAGTGAAAACACAGAATACTATAGTAATAGAGATGTAGCCGTTTTAGTCTGGTCTAGCTGAAACAAAAGACAGGACTATGCAGCACTTTAAAGTGCTGTTAATCTTTAAAGTGCTGCATGGTATGTGAATATAGCTGTTTATTTTCTCAAGACTTCCATTATAGCACATCAGAGTTTGCATTGCCTATTGCAGGGGTGGAAAAGAGACGGCTAATGAGCTGGATATGGCCCACCTTGCTGCCAGATCTGGACAGTGGCTGCTTCACCAGCATCGTAACTACAAAGCCACATAAGCCACATTAAACAGCAGGCTGCTAATTGCTATGCAGTCTGGGCAGGGAGGAGAAAGCTTTTATGCTGTCCCTACCCCCTAGCAAAATCCCTTAGCTTCCATTAGCCAGTTTCCTCACTCCCCCTTTTTTCCTCGTCTTCCTTCTTTCTCTCCCCCTCCCTGTGCTGAAGCAGAGCCACATGGAGCAGCCCGCCCAGCACATAGGCAAAGAGCCTCTCTCAAGCAGGTTCCTGCACAGCTGCTGGCTGGGAGTCTCCTACGTAAGTGTTCCCAGCATAGGCAATCAGCAGTGTAGGCAAAGGAAGGCACAAAACTGTCTACATGACCGACTGCCTAAGGCTAAGGCCACAGCTGGGGAAGGCTGGAATCGCAGCACAGCAGCGTGTTTCCACCCACCGCCAGGGAAGGCTGGAATCACGGGATGGCAGCCCAGCTCTCCCCAGTCCCCGGGGAAGGCTGGAAACACAATGTGGCAGCCCAGCTCTTCCCGCCCCTGGGGAAGGCTGGAACCACAACGTGGCAGCCCAGCTTCCCCCAGTCCCCGGGGGAGACTGCCCAGCTCAACAGCCTGGTTGTCAGGGGGAGATGGGACCACGGTAGGGCAGTGTTGTTTTCCCCAGATGCTTGGGAAGGCCAGGCCAGGAGTATCACCTGCCCCAGGCCACCACCCAAATCCTCTATATCCCCTCTTCCCACCTCTAGGTCACAACTTCCTCCCAAACCCTGCAGCCCCCCCCCCCCCCATATCTCTCCCCCAAGCTGGAATCCTCTTCTACACCCATAACTCCTCCTGAACCCTGCACCCAAATCCCTGCCTCAGATTATAACCACCTCCTTCATCCAAACTCCTTTTCAGACCCCAAATTGCCTCCTGCACCCCAGTCCTCTATCTCAAGCTCCCTTCTACACCCCACCTGCTTTCCAGATCTCATGTCCTCTCCACAGAAGTGTGGCTTTTGGCCACTTAACAAAATCTTGGAGTAGTCCCACATTAAAAACAACCATGTTATAGCTCAATCTACTTGTATCTTAACAAGAGAAGATCTTGTTGGTAATGAGCTTAAATGACATTGCTACTAATTCCTTTCCCCAAAAGTACGACTGTTCCAGCATGTTTATAAATGTTTATGTAAGGGGAACAGCTTTTCACCATGGGGGATTTGCAGTGAGCAAACTGACAGTTTGAGAAGCAGACAATTGGATCAAGGCGCTAAAACATGCCACTCTAAAGCTGTTTAAATCATCATAATGTGAATTTATTACAATACATACCACCTCAGGAGACAGAGCAGACTAAGAACTGAAAAGGCTGTTTGTAAACATGTAAAACAATAAGCATTTCCTGCAGGGCTGCTATGACCAAGAGCTTGCATGCCTAAAGAAGAGTTTGATGTGAATGCAATAAGCAGCTCACCAGAGATTAAATGTCTCTTAGTGGGTCACATAACAGAATAAATTCGATAGTAACAGACCTGCTTTCTGGAAACATGACTGTTTTTCCTACTTCCTAAAAAGTTTTACGGCTTCATTTTCTGGTACAAAAGCTCACAGAACTGTGTTTATCCATGTATAGGTTTTAATTATTTAACAGATGTCAGCAGCAGGTATTACTGAGTGAGCAAGAAAATGCAATAAAAAAAGGCAGTTGAGTCTACCCATCTGTGGGATATACATGGATATGAACAATACTCTTCAGTCAATGCAACACCCATTCAGTGTATGCAGTTGGTGCAGAATTAAGACATGAATCATTTTATTTCCCAACGTATGTAGATGGTTTAAGCTTTCTGTGAGATTCTTGCCTGACACACAACCTATCCGTGTCTGGTTTGTGAGCTGAAGCACCACAGAGTTAGTGCCTGACTGGGTAAAGTTCATGGGGCTTCAGTACTCTGCTTCCCCCAAGGGCTCAGCTGCAAATGTAAGGTTAAACCAAAGGTTTTTCCTATAAATACCTGATTAGTGTGTACACCAAAGACTTTTACTGCATTGTGGTTTTCTCTTTTGTGAATATTGTATGTGAAATAATCCATGCAGTTGTGTGTGCACATAAGATGTGGAGACTTTTGTCAATACATTTTTGTGGAAAATATTTATTACAATTTACTGGGTTAAATTATTCTCCAATTCACGATTTCCTCCACCGCCATCCCCCACTTAGAATGGACCATTATGACCATTTTGTCTTACCTTCTGCATAAGACAGGCCATGGAATTTCAACCAGTAATTTTTGCATGGAGCCTGATAACTTGTGGTAGAACAAGCAATTTTTTTTTTTTTTTTAAGAAAAACATCCAATCTGGATGTCACAATATGTATTTTATGAGGTGGAAATGATAGGCCTACCTCTTCCTGTGTATTGAGGAAGGTGCCATGAACCAAAGGGGCTTGCTACAGTTGGAAAAATACTCCTCCAGCAGTTTCACCAACGCTTGCTGGCCTGAAGAAACATCCTCCCTCTAGACGACATACAAGTTGTAGGCACCTTTACTCACCCTACCAAATTTTCATGGCTGTTCAAAATTTATCCAAACCAAATTTTCCATTTAATATTTTGTGTGCATGTGGGAGGAGAGGTGTTCCCTTGTCCTCTCAAAACTTTAGTCTGAGCCCTGCTCTCTGATTTGCATCTAATAATGAGAAGATTAATGAGCTCTTTCTCCATTCACTCAGTCCTTGGCCTATTTACTGAGACCATCAGCATGGGTGCGGGTTAAACTAGTGCTTTGGAAAGCAGACATCTGTCCCACGAGGAACTGAAGTGAGTTCGGTAGCGCCATATAGCTCACTAAGCAACCATCCTATAACAAATTTCTGTCATTACTGGCCAAAACAACATGCAAAGGAACCACTGACCTACAGATGAGTGACTGTCTTCCATTACCAGAATGCTGAGCTATTCTGTCACACAAGCGAGTAGCCCTGTTTGAAATACGAGAATGGAATGCTTCAAGTTACTAACCAGTCAGGGCTCACCATTTGCTAATACTTTCAGTGAAGAGCAAGACTATACTTCTGGTATGTCGAGATATGCATACTTCAGACTGCTCAAATGGATGGCATTGACTGGTATGGAGGTAATGATTTGTAGAGTGGGAAACCTAAACGTAATTCAGCATGCATTGACAGCAAGCTGGCTGTTGTCCTTAAAGGACTCCTAAATGTGTACTACATTTTAAAGTGGCAATACAAGCTATACTTAGCCTATTTATTCTTTGTTGATGTGTAACATGCTACTTAGCTAAAACTCTCTCTCCAGAGAGGAGATTCCCTCTCTTATGGCTCTCTTTCTATATTTGATTTATTCTTAAACATTTTTTCCATAAAAAATAATTATATTGTTTGTTTGGTTTGTCTCTTATTTTTTGCCTTTTGGCTGTTAACAGTTACTTTTTCTTCTGTCTTCTATCTAGCTTCATTTTAGTCATTGCTGCATTTGCAAGAATAGTGCACCTTAAAAGAAATGTGCTTAATCCAAACTTTTACAGATCTTAACAGAAGCACTAATTATTTCTCTAATTACTACTAGAGCTGGTCAAATCGTATAAATCTCAGGTAATTTTTCTTACACTTTAAAAATTAAATTATTATTATTGTTGTGATGGGGTGTGGTCACAGAGGAGCCCTTAGGATTGTTCCCCAGTGTGCTGGCCATGCCACTGACACTCCTTCTTGCTCTCTGGGGCTCCCCCCCACCTTGTCCTGCCTGGCCAGAGCCTATTGTCTCCCTTAGACAAGATACAGAATTGGGGTTACAGCCCCCACCCCGGAGCAATGCAGCTACTAAACCAGTTCAGTTCTGGGAGAATGCATTACTAGAGCACATCACCCAGGAAACCAACCACCAAAAGGGATTAAAACCCCAAATAAATCCATCTTTCTCTGTGTAAAAGTTTTAAACAAGGAAAGTTCATGAAGATGTTTACCCTTTTATCATAGTAAGTACAAACAGTAAGATTTAAGTGGCTGCAAGTGAAAATAGACAGATCAAAGTAAGTTACTAAGTTAAAATGAAAAGAAAATATATAGCTAGTGCCAATTCACTAAAAAACTTACTGCAAGGAGATTCTTATCCCAATGAATTGTTCTTGTTTTAGGCATAATCTTCAGGTCAGAGACTCTTTTACCCTGATTTAGGTCGTCCCCCACATTTTGTATCCTTCCAGCATTTTACAGCCCAACAGAAGACAAAGGGCTGAAGCTTCTCATTGTTTAAATAGTCTTTCTCCTAAGACGGGAACCATTTTTTCTACATCCCTCCCCTTCTTTGGAAAACTACCAGGGTCAAAATGGAATCCCCTTACAAGGTGAGGTGGTCACATGTATTACTAGAGCAGCCTCACTCTGCGAAGGAGGTAGATGGGTGTAGAACTTATAGAATCATAAGGCTGGAAGAGACCTCAGGAGGTCGTTTAGTCTAGCCTCCTGCCCAAAGAAGAACCAACCCTAACTAAATCATACCATCCAGCGATTTGTCAAGCTGGGACTTAAAAACCTCTAGGGACAGAGATTCTACCACCTCTCTATGCAACCCATTTCAGTGCTTCATCACCCTTTAGTGACATAGTTTTTCCTAATATCAAACCTAGACCACCATCCCCACTGTAACTTGAGACCATTGTTCCTTGTTCTGCCTTCTGTCACTACTGTGAACAGCCTTACTCCATCCTCTTTCGAACCTCCCCTTCTGATAGTTAAAGGCTGCTATCAAATGTCCCCTCATGCTTTTCTTCTGCAGACTAAACAAATCCAAATCCCTCAGCCTCTCCTCATATGTTCCAGCCCTCTAAATCATTTTCGTTGCCTTCCGCTGGAACCTCTCCAATCTGTCCACATCATTTCTGTAATGGATGACTAAAAACTGGATGCAGTATCACAGGTATGGCCTCACCAGTGCTGAATAAAGGGGAATTATCGCTTATCTAGATCTGCTAGCAGTGCTCCTCCTGATGCACCCTAATATTCCATTCACCTTCTTGGCTACAAGGGCACACTGTTAACTCATATCCAACTTCTCATCCACTGTAATCCTCAAGTCCTTTTCTGCCGAATTGCTGCTTAGCCAGTCAGCCCTTAGCCCAGGGGTGGCCAACCCGTTCCAGGCAAAGATACACAATAGCAGTGAAGACAGCTTGAAGAGCTGGGGCAATCTTGAGCCAAAAAAGGGGGGGGGGGGGAGTGGGGCGTGGGCAGGGCCACAAAGACCTGGGGAAAAGTTGTTTATAAAAACAAAAAAAGCAATTTTTCCCACTGCTTTTGTCACTCACAAAAAAAAAAAACACTGGGAAGGGGTGAGGTGTGCAAGCTGTGGGAGGGAATTTGGGTGGAGGAGGAAGTAAAGAAGAGGATGCTAGCTCAGGGAGGGAGCTCCAGGCTGGAGAGTGTTGAAGTCAGGTGGAAGGTTGGGTGCTGAGCAAGCCACAGGCTTGTGGCTGTGAGGGTGCAGGAGTTTGGGTGGGGGTGCATGAGGGGCTCAGGTCAGGGAGACTGGGAGTATGATGGGCTCAGGACACAGATTTGCAGTGTGTGGATGGTGCAGGAGTGTTGTGGCAGAAGACTGGGGATGTGGGGGTGCAGGAGTTTGGGGATGTGAGAAGCTCAGGACCGGGGGTTCCAGTGATAGGCTCAGGTTTGGGATTAAGGGGGTGAAGGAGTGTTATGATGCTGCGGCCAGACGGGGGCTTGGTCCCAATTTGGGGCTTGTTAGCCAGGCTTCATTTTTAAATAAAATATTATGTCAAACACAAAATGTTTCAGCATTGTCTTTATTTATGAAAGGGATAGGGAACCTGTTTTGAGTCAGCGGTCACTGACCCACAGAAAAGTCAGTGCCACACAAATGAGATGGAAAAACCCAACTGCTCCAAAACCCCCCAGGCCTCACTAATGTGACCCCAACTATTGTGGCAGGGGACAAGGTGCTGGGGCAGGGGGACTTGTGAGAGGTCTGGCCAGGAGGAGTGGACAGAGACAGCTGGGGCCAGTACCTAGGGATCCCAGGTCTCAGGATGTGCGCTGGCTGCTCTTCCCCCCCCCCCCTTTCTCCAGGTACCACTCCGCTCTAACCCAGTCCCCTCCCCTTCCCCAGAGCCAGGCACACACCCCCAGCCCAACCCTCCCCCCCAGAGCCAGGCACCGGCCCCCCTCTATACCAATTCCCCCCGTGCTCTAACCTAATTCTCGGATCCCAGAGACAGAGCAGCTACCACAGCCACACGCATCTACCTCCAGACTCTGGGGCACGTGCGCTGAGCGACTGGCCTTGAGACATGCTGCTTGGGATGCCATTTGCACCCCCCAACCCAATCCCCCTTCATTCTCCTCCCCTTCCCTCCCCCAGACTAGAACCAGGCACACCCTTCCCCTTCCCCCCACTCTAATCTAATCCTCGGGTCCTGGAGTTGCTGCTGCCACTACAGCCGCACGTCTCCCTTCAGGTTCTGGGGCGTGTGCACTGAGCAGCCGGCACACCATGTGCACCCCCCAACCCCTTCCCCACAGCCAGATACCTCCCCTCCCTGCTCTAACCCAATCCCCTTCCCCCACTAACCTTATGCCCAGGTCCTGGAGCTACTGCCACTGCACCCGCTGCTGCTGTCTGCACTCAGCATCCGGCGGCTAGCACATGCCAGCTGGGATGCTGTGTGCGACCTGGCCTGCACATGTAAGATATGACGTAGTGCGCTGGGGGCCGTGAGCAGAACAGCGTGGGCCGTGAACACTCGTGGCTCACAGTGGCCCAGCTGTGAGAGCAGCTGACTCGAGTGGTTCCAGGTTCTGTCCCAATTCCATGAGGAGCCTCAATTTTTTTCTTGGTGAGCTGCGGGTTGGCCTCCCCTGCCCCAGCCTGTAACAGTGTTGAGATTCTTCTGTCCCAAGGGCAGGACTCTGCATTTGTCCTGTTGAAGCTCATAAGATTTCTTTTGGCCCCATCCTCTAATTTGTCTAGACAATCTGGACCCTATCCCTGCCCTCCAATGTATCTACCTCTCCCCCTGGCTTATAGTGTCATCTGCAAACTTGCTGAGGGTGGAATCCATCCTCTCAACTAGGTCATTAATAAAGATGTTGAACAAAACTGGCCCTAGAACCAACCCTTGGGGCATTCTGCTTGAAACTGGCCACAAACCAGACATTGTGCCGTTCATCACTGCCTGTTGAGCCCGACAGACTAGCCAGCTTTCTATCCACCTTACAGTCCATTTATCCAATCCACACTTCCTTAACTTGCTGTCAAGAATACTGTTGGAGACAGTAAAAAAAATTTGCTAAAGTCAAGGTATATCACATCCCCTGACATCTCCATGTCCACAGAGCCAGTTATCTCGGCCCAAAAGGTAATCAAGTTGCCCAGGCATGAGTTCCCTTGGTGAATCCATGTTAACTACCGTAAAATCTCGAATATAATATGCATATTTTCCCTAGTTTTTGGGGTCAAAATCGGGGTGTGCATTATATATGGGAGTTATTGTATAAAGTTTTATTTTGGCAGTTCCTTGTCGGCATAGCGGAGGTTTGTCATCTTCTGACGCCATGCTAAGACGGCAGTAAACATGAAATCAACATCAACTGAAATGGCAGAGATTCCTAGAATGCTTTAAAATATTTAAAAACAACAAATAATATGAAATGTATGTTTTATTTGTCATATGGAATAGTTTATAGTTAATTAATTGCTGACATTTTATAGTCGTATGCTCACATGCAATCAACTGGCAATACAAAAAGGCAGGAAATACGACGCGCTGGCATACCATAGACTTGCAATCGAATAGACTATATTTAACGACGCCTTTGTATCTATGATGACGGGTATCATAAAATACCTGTACAATGGGCAAAGTCGAGGTGCGCATTATATATAGGAGTATAGATGTTTTCATTATAATAAAATTCAAAAGTCAGGATGCGCATTATACATCGGTGTGCATTATATTTGAGATTTTACGGTATTCCTAATCATTTTCCTCTCTTCCAAGTGCTTCAAAATTAATTCTTTGAGAATCCCCCTCCATGATTTTTCTGGTGAGGCTGACCGGTCTGTAGTTCCCTGGTTTGTCCTTCTCTTTTTTAAAGATGGGCACTACATTTGTCTTTTTCCAGTTGTCTGGGATCTCTCCTGATCTCTAAGAATTTTCTAAGATAATGGCCAAAGGCTCTGCAATGACATCTGCCAACTCCGTCATCACCCTCAGGTGCATTAAATCCGTCCCCAAGGATTGTGTATGTCTAGCTTTTCTAAAAGTTTTTAGAATTGTTTGTGCACAGCTGTGTACCTTAGAGGGAACTATGGGTACGTCTAGACTACAGGCTTTTGTCGACAGAAGTTTTGTCGACAGATACTGTCGACAAAATTTCTGCTGACAAAAGAGCGTCTACACTACATTCAGTTCTGTTGACAAAGCAAGCTGCTTTGTCGACATGATAGTGTAGACGCAAAGGACAGTTTACATGCAATAACACCTTCTGTTGACAGAAACTCTTTCGACAGAAGGCGTTACGCCTCGTAAAATGAGATTTACCCGCGTCGACAAAACTGCTGAGTTCTGTCAACGTTATTGTCGACAGAACTCAGAGGTAATGTAGACGCAGGTATAGTTTTGTTGACAAAAGTCCACTTTTGTTGACAAAACTCTGTAGTCTAGACACACCCCATGTCTCTCATGTAATATTTCTAACTTTACATACAAAAATGATACCTGAACCAAAATAGGACATGCAGATCCAGCAGATTGTAACCTAAAATTGATAGGTTACATGATACATATTGTTCAAGGCATCTCTGAATTATTCATATTCATATTTATAAATCAGTTTTCATAAAGCATGTCCATAAAGCATGGGGGGGAGAGACACTGATAGAATGGTATTAGTGTCTGTGAATCTCCAGCAAGTATCAGGGCCCCATTGTGTTAGGCAGTGTACAGAAAATAGCTGCAAAGAAAGTTCTGTTCCCAGAGTGGTTCCACTTGAGATGAAGTCACTTTGGCCTTGCTTGCAGCCTTTCTGACTGTTCAGTTCCTGCAAATGTTTTACTGATGGAGCTTTACACACATGAATGCTTGTGGAAGCAATTTGCTAGCTTGCATGATGCATCATGGAGAGATGGTTCCCAAGACCATTTGACAGAACTGTGGCGCAGAGGCAATTAACCCAGCATAGGAGTGTGAATGAGATCAGATGAAATTAAATTTATGCTCTGCCCCTAGCCAATAGTCAATGCCTTACGGGAGATCTGTGCATAGCTGATTGATGCCCCCAACCTGGATTCCCCATCATTTTAAAAGAATAATAAAATATTTGCTGTGCAAGTCAGTGGAACTCACGTCACTCTTCTGTCTGAAACAACCTAGACATACTGAGGGCACATTATAAAGTATGATTGTTGGGTTTTTGAAGGAGGGAAATACTAGATAGGTGCTGTTTTTTGTGAATGAGGGAGGGTTTTGTTAGGGAGCTATTTGTAGATAAGCATTTGCTATTTGATTGTTTTTTCTGTGCCTGGCAAAGAACTCTCAGGTGTGAGATAACTCTGCTTTTTTGTACATTTGATAAAGAAATAAATAATGAAAAAATGTACATGCCACCTCTGCTTGAAAAGGTTTCTTTAAGACACTTTTGATTAGAAGAGTTAAAATCAGGAAACAGGAACAGTATTGTATGACTCATATGACCAATCACAATTAACTGACAAAACTCAAATTTCCATATAAGAATATTCTTCCCAGTTCACTGCCAGAAAATTCAAATAATAACTAGAATTGAGAAAATTCCAGTGTACTGGCAGAACATCAGTTAACAGAGAAAAAGTTTGATATATCACGTACATGACTGGCTATGAATTATTTGTTCAGCTTTGTTCAGTACACAAAGTTGAGAACAGAGGTGTCTTAAGTCAAAGCATTGCTTTGAAAAGGATGCACAAATAAAATGGAAGTAAATTCCACCTGGAATAGAATTACTTCAACTCCTTATGAATTTCAACAGGCAGAAAGGCCTTTATGCAGATTACATTGACTTTGTTTTAATAATATTATATTTGAAATATTGCTTTTTACAGCTACACTGCGTCTTTTATCTGCTTCCATGGTGTCTGTTCATCTGTCTCCATAATTATTTTTCTTCCTGGAATTGTGCTATGTATCATTGTCAAGAAGGCCATAGCAGTTAAGGAATTCTCTAAGACTCATTAGACAAATGTGATATAATTCTGCTTCTTAAAAATATACCTGTATTAGCCTCTAAACTGCTCTCTTTTAAGACCCAAATGATAGAAATCTGTACATGGAAAATTACAATTTCATGCCATGCTTTATATAATGAAACTTAATTTAAAATAGCCCGTAGTGAAACTTTTCAAGACTGATTATCATGTAAACATAGCCAAGAAGTATGCATATAGTAAGGAGTCTGTTCTTCATAGAGAGATTGTTAAGCTGGTTAAACACCTCTGTCGCCTATCCTGCTTGGAGAGTTTGAGCTGGCAGGTTTACAGAGCATGACAGCTGAAATGCCCCAAAAGTTACAGCAGTCTAAATTGTAATTGTGGCATACTCATGGAATGATCAACTCCTGAAATTGTTCAATTAAATAAGGATCCTGTGGTGTGAGACCTTTGCAGTACCCTAAGCAGCTATTTTGAGAGAGAGGCTCTGAATGTTCACTTTGTACATTAAAAGAAAAAAATAGTATCCGGTAGGGATGTTAGCTGTTGGGTAGTAGAATTGTCGACTAACCACATGAATTTTTAGCAGTTAATTGACTATTCTATAGTCCCCTGGGATGGAGCTGGCAGCCAGTGTGCTCCAGCCCCGCTCCTGGGGAGCTCTCTGCCTTCCTGCACTAAAAGCGGATCTGCGAGGGGAGCCAGTTTAAATATTAGCTCCCCTTGCAGATGGCTGCGTGCCACCCTGCGCTGCTTTCTCTGATACAGAAGCAGCAGTGTGGGATGGTAGCAGCCCCTGTCTGCAAGGAGCTTGGACCCTGAACAACGGGCAAACCAAAATGAAGAGAGTATCTTGCATAATATACACAAAGAAATGCTGAGAGATACTTTGGAAGAAACTGACATGGGAAATACAAACTACCTTTCCAGCCATCTTTAATCTATTTCCACAAATAGATTTCTCTTAAAAAAATCAGTACCAAGGAGTGTGCCAAAACTGTTAGTGAGGGGAGGAAGTTTAGTTCATTTTTAGTACAGGCTAGGTTTGTGGAGACCAAATCCCATTACTATAGCTATGGAATTAAAATGCTGTTATTTTAAAGTATTTTAAAATGTGAATTTGGACACATTATTACTTTTATTGGTGACTATTTCTTCCACTGGCAAAGCCAAGTGCCTTATTCACCATGAAGTTATCTGCCCAATCCCATAGGGGGAGTGAAATACATGGCTAAAGAGGAAATAAAAAGAAATACATATTAAAACACTTTTTTAAAAGACAGTCTTTCTAAAAGCGCACCAAAAGAGTAAAAATAAACTTTTCAGCTACCAATTTATGAGAAAGATTGGATGGCTAACAGTTTGCAACTACTTTGAATCATACTTAGACATCCAATCTTTCTCATAAATTGGTAGCTGAAAAATTTATTTGTACTCTTTTGGTGCGCTTTTAGAAAGATTGTCTTTAAATTTTTTTTTGTCTTTTTGATCTTAAATGAACTGCATTTTGTCAATGAATAAAAACTGCAAGATTCATTTTCATCTGCAGAGATATTTTGAGGTAGACTGTTTTAACAAAATAATATTTGTAGTAGGTATTGAGATTTTTACTTAAAAATAGTTGTGTAAGGCTAGGATAAATTAATTGAGTCCTAGAGCAAAAGGGTAAATTGATTGCAACTGTGCTATTAGGATTATATTATATCTATTTGGGATATCTATGGTGGATAGGAAGGTATACAGTATATCTGTCAAACTAGCTGAGGTTTTTTCCTTTCCTTCCCTGTATCTGTCCAGCAGTTAAGTACAAAGTCCTTTGGCTTAGCTTCCATCTCCTTGAATTCTTCAGAGTCTGCATCAATGTTTTTAAATAGTTTGAGATTTTGGGGAACTGAAGGTATTAGCAGAACTCTGGGATTTATTAGCAGATTGACAATCAGATATAGACTTTTCCCCTTCTCTCCTGTTTTGTCTCTGTCTGAATCTTTCCTTTTCATTCTCTGGAGGGGTAGCAAAGGAAAATCCCACTGAAACATTAAACATCTATCTAGCATTTCCAGTGGGCAAAGCAGCAGATCTTAACTGATGTTCTAGATGACTTTTTAAAAAGCCTCTCAGGTTTACTTTATCTCTAAAAGGGGCATAATCTACAAAGCTCCTTGATATAAAGCTTTGTGTATCTCTGAGAAACTAATGGGTACAGACCTAATTAAAAATAAGTGGTATCAAAAATGTTCTCCCTTTACAGGATGGCTTGAAATGAACAAGCACCTTGTTAGTGTAAAGGTAGAAGTGATTTCTCTGGGAAGCTGAAGATCATTCAGATAGGCTTCTCTAGTTTTAGGCTAGTTAATTGAATGAAAGGATACAGAGAAAGTGTTGGATTGGGACACAGATCTAGGTTCAATTCCCAGCTTTGCTATTTCACCAGTGATCTTGGGGAAATGGCTTATTCTTCTTTGAGTGATTGCTCCTATCTATTCCATGTAGGTGTGTGCGAGTTGTGTGTACATGTCATCAGATATTCCCTGAGCAGTACCAGTCAGGCCAGCAGGAGAACCTCCCTGGAATGGCACCGATATACCCACTAATATAGTCCCCTGCTGGCCCTCTACCTCCTAAGCTCCTTCTTTTTGCTTTTTGCTCTGCAAGTGCCTCTTAGAAGTTTGTCTTAGTAGTTTAGTTAGTGGTTGAAGTTTTTCACAGTTCATTGCTCTTTATCTAGCAGTTGATAGTTAGTAGTAGTTGTTAAGTGCAGTATGTAGTGCACAGTTTTAGGAGCCAGGCTCACTTCCATTCCAGCGCGGCAGGCATGGGCCCCCATGCATCAAGCCCTGTGAGAAGTACAAGAAGCCTGCCTCAAGTGCCTCGGTGAAGCTCATCTGTGTGAGGTAGCTGTGGTCAAACATGCTCTTCCCTCCTTCAAGTGTGGCTCATGAAGTCTCCCCCATGGCTCGCAGAGCCGCCCCTAGAAACGGCCCCCAGTTCCCTGTGCTCAACAGGGTCCTGGAGAGCCGTTTGGCACGGCGAAGCAAAACGGTGATGACAAGATGGCGCCAGCCAACAGGACCCTGATGTGGCCAAAAAGCCAACTTGAGGCTTTTTTTATAGGGGTGGTGTCCTTTTTTTTTCTTTTTTTTTCTTTTGCTTGATAGCATTTCTTCCCCAGCTCATTCCGCTATATGCACAACTATTTTGGTTCTTTGCCTGTAATGGGTTGGCCACCCCTGGTCTGAGGCCTTTAAGATCTGTAAAGGCTTCAAACCACACACTAAACAAGAAAGGGAGTCCCGTATCAAGATTATCCTAATGGAGTTGGTACTGTGTCCGGCACCAGTGTCCGACACCGGCGACCCAAAGTGCACTAGTGCCGGAGGCACCTAGCCACTGGCGCATGCAAGCCTTGACACCGGTCTCAGTCCCTGGTGCCATAGAAGAGAAGGAGACCTCGCCGGGCAGGTCTCCTTTGAGGCGTGTTCCCTTCGTGAGCTCCCAGCGAGTTCCACCAGCGAGTTTGGCACCCAGACCATCGTGGTCGGGTTGACACTGCTCCAGCTCGTGCAAAGATCCCAGTCTAATAGTGGATTTCCTGGTGGCCTCCACTCCGGATGCTTTTGAGGCAGTGAGGGACTTGATCAAATTAACATCGTTCCCAATGTCAGCATCAGACTTGGCTAACAAGCAGGACACCAGATGGCATCTTGACAGCGGCGCCCAGCACTCTGGCCTCAAAGATGAAAGGGCATCCCCATTCTACTGCAGCACTGTCCACCTCGACACTGGTGCTGGGTACGTCACCGCCCCCAGTGTCAGCACCAGCCCTGTCCCCCACCTCTGCTCCAGCTCTGGCACCCTGCACTGGAGTCAGCACTGGCTCAGGGGATGGGTCCTTCAGATGCAGTACCAAGTGGTCTGGAACCGCCCTTGGCCATGCCTCTGCCTTGGCACCAAGGGGAGTCCGAGTCGATGGCATGACATGCCCCACGATGGGGGTCGCTGACTGCCACTGGTACCGCACCGTCCTGGTCAGCGTCTGAGTATTTGACCAATGCAGAGATGGAATCGATTTGGTCTTTGCGGGGCTCCAGATCAAGGTCACAGCACTGATCCTACTCCGACCACTGGTCCTGGCACCTCAGTAAATCAGCCTACCCTATCCAGCAGCAGCACTAGCCTTGGCCATAGCCTACCCTGGTGCCAGGGCGGTAAGAGGCTTCGCACCCTCAGCTACAGGTGCTTGGTCATTGGCCATTCTGGACTGCCTGGGCCTGTCACCAAGGTCAGGATGTGGGTCCTTCTGGGCCAGGGTTGGCATACTCAGGACCCAGGGTTCTCCCATTGGTGACCACACTAACTCGCTCCCCAACTTCGGGGCAGTCAGCTCCTTCTGATGCAAGCCTTGCCTGGGCCATTGATAGAGAGGGGCCCATATGCTGCCCATCCCCCTACCTTAGCCTTGTTGGTGGATTCTCATGTCCCATTGCAGGCACCTGACTAGGGGATTGTGGGTGTGATAGGGTCGTCATCCTCCTCACCCAATGGGGCTCTTGGTGTGGCTCTCCCATCCATGCCAGCTATGGACTCTAGGTCTAATCAGGACCTCCTCTGTCGCTTGGCCCAGAGGCAGGGGGTTCAGGTTGACAGAGTGTTGTAGGATTCGGATCCAGTGGTTGACATTCTCCAATCCGACATCCTTACCAGAATGGCCTTGCCCATTAACAAAACCATAACAAAAATTGCAAAAGACCCTCCATCCCACTGACCAATAAAAAGGCTGAGATAAGAAGGGGAATGAACATCTCTTCTCCCACCCTCCCTAGCATTGCTGGTTGTTCAGGCAGTCAACCAGAGGGAGAGGCAAGGCCAACTGGGTGCCACTCCAAAAACCAGAGAAGCCTTCCTGGGCAGGAAGACCTATGCCTCAGAAGACCTGAAGCTCCTCCTAGTGAACCAGAAGGTTCTGCTGAGTTGCTATGCGTGTAGTACTTTGGCGACTATAGACAAATTTGCCGAGCTGTTCCCCAGGGACTCCCGTTCAGAGTTCAAGTCCCTCATGGAAGAGAGCAGGATAATCTTCCAAGCAGCCATACAAGCTATACTGGATGCCACGGATGGGGCAGCACGCACTGTGGCCACCGGACTCATCTTGCAATGCAGTTTGTGGCTGCAGGGATCTGGAGTGCATCCTGAACACCAGAAAACCATTCAGGACCTCCCCTGCTTTCTAGACTAATCAGCATCTGCATGATCAGGGCTACCCTAAAGTCCTTTAGGATTCACATCCTAGCTCCCCAGAGGTGTTCCCTCCCAGGGCTGAAGACCTGACTTCCCTCGACGTAGGGAGAGGAAAGGGGAATGGAAGGAACAATAGGCACCGTTCTGGACCTCCCTTGGATCAGGGTTATGGCCCCTCTAATAAGTCCCAGGGTTTTGGAGGGTATGCTTGAGAGCTGCTTACCAGCCTCCCCCTTCCAGTTCTGGGATCACTTATTCCCATTTCTCTGGGCCTGGGGCTCCATTACCTCAGACCAGTGGGCTCCAGAGACAGTGGGGAGGGGATATTCTATCCCCTTTCTTTCACCTCACCATACCCATCCACCTACCTTTCACAAGCATTTCCTCTGGGAAGAGGTGGTGCAGCTCCTGAATTTCAGGGCAGCCAAAGTGGTCTCTTTGGAGTTCATGGGCAGAGGTTTCTACTCCCAGTATTTACTGGTTCCCATGGCGAAAGGAGGGTTTCGATCCATTCTAGACTTCCGGGTGCTAAACGCCTTTGTTGCCAAGGCCAAATTCAAGATGGTGGCCCTGGCATCAATCATTCCATCCCTGAATCTTGGAGACTGGTGTGCTGCCCTTGATCTGAAGGATGCTTTCTTTCATATTTCAATCGCTCCTCACCACAGGCTGTTCCTACACTTTATGGTTGGCTAAGACCATTACCAGTTTATGGCCCTCCCCTGTGGACTGTCCACAGCCCCTTGGGTATTCATGAAATGCATGGCCATAGTCGCCAGTGTCCTGAAAATAAGGGGTGAGTAAGTGTTTCCGTGTCTGGACAACTGGCTGGTATGGAGTATCTCCATCCTATACCCCAAGCTTATGAATTGATAATAATGATATGGATTAGTTGCCCTTTCTCTTGCTGTCAGTCGTGGTGGTGAAATTGTTGAACCACTAACTAGATCCATTCATCAGCAGTAGCACTTTTGCTGTGCTCATCTTAGAGGGAAATTGCTGCTCATTAAAAGCTACACTTGTTGGCTCAGTAAGCTGGCTACAATCACCTTTTGATTGTAACTGTTCCCTTAACATAAAATTAAACCAATGTAATTGTCTTTTAGGCTCCTTCAGCTTTCAGAATTGCAGAACACTAGATATTATGGAAGCAACATGCTTAGTATGTGATAGTTATATGTCTTCAGATAATATCCAAGAATTGTGTAGGTGATGTTTTCCTTCTCCTCCACATTTTTACTGCCTTGTGTGTCAAATCCCTTCTTTCTTTTATTCCCCTGGCAGTGCCCCAACTTTTCCTGCAGCTACTGCTCAGTTACGCATGACCTAATCTAGGGGACAGTTTAATAGGGTGCTCTAGTTGAAGGCAGGGGAGCTGACAGCCACACTGAGCCCCTGGGCAAGGTGGGGGTGTAACTCTGTGCTCCTGGAAGTGTCCAGGTCTTGGGCAGTAGAGGTAGGGGAAGGGGCCCTTAGCGGTCCTTGGAGCGTACTATGCTGCCAGCCCTCAGAGCAGGCTGGAGCATGCTGCACAGTTTTCTAGCAGTGATTTAAAGGACCCACAAAGCCCCAGGCCTTTTTTAAATTTCTGGGCCCTAGAGCAGTTGCTCCCTTCCCCCCATATTTCCCCCACCCATTTTGGTGGGCCCAGATGAAGGTCTTTTCCTAGGCACAAGGAATCATTGTGGTAATCTAGTCTGACTTTATTTGTAACTCCAAAATAATTACAGTCGTGTTTCAGGTTAGTTACATTCAAATTCTGAGTTTGACTTCTGCAACTGTTTGTCAGGTCTTGGGTTCCCAGAATTGGTTAGTCCCTGTGCATGAAGGAGGATTGTGTATGACTGGGCTATAGGTGGAGTGGTTACCAAAATGGCACTAGAAGAAGAAATAAAACTAATTGGGAATAGGGAGAGAGACCTTCGCCCACACAGAGAGGCTTTTTTAACCCTCCAGAAGGTACAGGTTGCCTTGTACTGTGAAGCAAGTTGGTTTATGTTCCTTCTGAAACTCTTGGTACATAAGAACATAAGAACAGCCGTACTGGCTCAGACCAAAGGTCTATCTGGCCCAGTAGCCTGTCTGCCGACAGTGGCCAGCACCAGGTGCCCCAGAGAGGGTGGACCGAAGACAATGATCAAGCGATTTCTCTCCTGCCATTCTTCTCCAGCCTCTGACAAACAGAGGCCAGGGACACCATTTCTATCCTCTGGCTAATAGCCTTTTATGGACCTAACCTCCATGAAATTATCTAGCTTCTCTTTAAACTCTGTTATAGCCCTAGCCTTCACAGCCTCCTCTGGCAAGGAGTTCCACAGGTTGACTACACGCTGTGTGAAGAAGAACTTTCTTTTATTAGTTTTAAACCTGCTACCCATTAATTTCATTTGGTGTCCTCTAGTTCTTCTGTTATGGGAACTAATAAATAACTTTTCTTTATCTGCCCTCTCCACACCACTCATGATTTTATATACCTCTGTCATATCCCTCCTCCATATTTTTAGTATATTTTTAAAGCTCTTGCGCTTTCATTTCTATAGATGCCCTTGATATTCATCCAGTAATTTTTGACTTCTGTTACATTCTTAAACTCAATGATAATTTGTGTGTCAGTTCTCTGGCCTAATTCGGCATGGTGTGGTAGTTCTTCCTTTATCAAATGTAAATGTTTTTCCTTTTACTGTTTTTGTTGTTTACATGATGTGTGACAGTAAACTGAATATATTTCCAAAATGGGGACCTGCGGGTGTGGATGAATTGTTACTGTATTGCCAACAGAGAAATTGTTCTTCTGATTTTAATGCTGGCTATAGAATTGCATCTGAATGATATCTGACCAGTTCCTGTAATACAAATAGAAGAGGGGCTGGTTGCATGTATACCTAGTCTCTCTCCCTTAAAACTTACTGTCTGTCTCATAATAGCAGGATGAAGAGTACAGATAATAGAAAAGCTTTGAATGTTTTATTTGTTCTCATGAGAATCTCTACAAAGGATTTTTAGAGAGAGAATCAAGTGATGCTGCTAAATGCCTGTGCCTTGGATTCTGAGAAAGCCATGAGCTATTTGCCTCTCTGTCAGAGTATAGCAGTCTGTACTCACCAGGTTTTACATGCTCTCAACAATGCTGCAGGGTTGTCAGTCTGGGAGCAGCGGCCCTGTCAAGTGGTCCTTGTGGTAAACTAAAGAACTTTAGTTTGTTGAGGGTCGTAACAACTAGGTTTGATGTGTGAGAACTGAAAATGTTTGCATATTAGTGCCGCAAAGAGACTGCTCTTGTATTTTCATGTCCAACAGAAATAGATCACCAAGCTGGAAAACAAACACAAATCTGCGCTTGAGAGTGATGTGAGCTGT
The DNA here is from genome assembly GCF_049634645.1 of Pelodiscus sinensis. Taxonomy (NCBI): domain Eukaryota; kingdom Metazoa; phylum Chordata; order Testudines; family Trionychidae; genus Pelodiscus; species Pelodiscus sinensis. The sequence goes on along the minus strand of NC_134725.1, from coordinate 21,098,866 downwards.
GCTTAGGGCTGGTTTAGGAGAGACTACTCATTCCTGCTTGTCCCCAGACTCATATTTATGATGAACCATATGGAGACAAATACATACTTAAATTGGCATAGTCACCAAAGGCTGGGCCAAAGCCTACTGAAGGCAGTGGGAGGCTTTCCGTTGTCTTGAGTGGGCTCTACACTGTGACCCCAGAGGATAACAGCAGCAGCATTGTTCAGCTGGCATTGACAGTGGGGCATAGGAAGACTGCAATGCATTGTACTAATTACACTCCAGAAAATTCAATAACCATCCTCTGAGCAGGAGGAGAAATCTAGAAATTAAAGCAGGGGGTCTCCAACCTTTTGAACCACAAGGTCACTTCTTCAATTTAAGTGTAATGTAAGATTTACCTCAAACCCAAATATCCTGGACCCCTTCTTTGAAGCCCTGGCCCTGCTCCAACCCTTCCTGAGGCCTCACCCTGCTCACTCCATTCTCCTTCCTCTCCCATCCTCACTCGCTTTCTCCAGGTTGGAGTGTGGTGTTGGGGTGCAGGCTCTGGTCTTTGGCCAAGGAGTTTGGTGTGTGGGAGGGGTTCCAGGCTTAGCCCAGAGTGGGGGATGGGGATTAGGATCCAGGAAGGGCTTCTGGTGGGTGCAAGCTCTGGGAAAGCCTTTGGATGCTGAAGGACTCACGCTTGGGGCAGGAGGTTGGGTGTAGGAGGAGATCCAGGGATGAGATGGGTTGAGGAAGCAGGATCTTACTGGGCACCGTTTAACTGAGATGGCTTCCAGGTGGTGGAGCAGTGGAGTTAAGGAAGGCTTACTCCTTCCTTAGCCCTGCCCCACTCCTGAAAGCAGCTAGCATGTAAAGCAATGGCGCCATGTGCTGCCCCTCGTCTATAGGCACTGAGCATTCAGCTTCTACTGGCCACAGTTCCCTATTGTTGACCAATGGGAGCTGCAGGAGTGGTGTCTGCAGGCAAGGACAGCATGTGGAGACCCCCTGTTCTGACTTTCTCAGGGGCTGCAGGGACATGACAGCCATTTCCAGGAGCAGCAATTACCACAAGGATAATGACGCCAGCCATGACAGGTTAAGCATTTGATAACTCACTACTCAAAGAATTAAAATTAAGTGTAAGAGAGAAATGAAAATTATGAAATGCACAGACCAGTCACAAACCAAAAATAACCCACTTTGCAAGCAGTAAAAGAAGTAACAGCAACCGCCCACCTATGTGTTGGGTCAGGAGAGAAAAGGGAAGAACAGTGTGTTTTGTGTGAGAATGACAGACACACACACACTGTGTGAGAGTGACAGAGATTTACATTGCCAAACTCCCTCCATCCTCTTCTCTCTATGTAGAGATAAGATACAGGTGTGGGATGGGGAGAGAGACCCTGACATCGGCACCCCCCCTATTCTTCCTCTCACACTCTGCACAGCAAGGTGGCAGCTCCAAGGCAGAGAACAGGAGCAGCATGACAGTTGGTGGAGGGGCAACTGAAGTGCCAGTGCTTGATAGCTTCCTGGCCAAACCAGTCAGGATCACTTGTCAGAGGCTCCAGGATCTACCGGTAGATCCCAATCTACTTGATTGGTGACCACTGCATTAAAACAATTCACGTTGCATGCTATTGCTGTTAGAACATCATAATGGGATATCTTTACCTCTGAAAAGAGGGCCAAATTTTTACAGGTATTTAGGTAGCTGAAGATGAAGATAGAAAACCCCATTTGGTGCCTAACACACCAAGGAGTCTCACATGGATCTCCATGGGAAACAGACACTGTGGGTACTTTTGAGAATTCCACTGGCCATCCATTATCTTTAGGTGATTAAAAACATTTACAACTCGGGTCCTAGAATCTTTGTACTATGGGGCACTTCAAATCTAAATTGAAGGCTATTGGAAGGCTTAGGACTGTCAGCTTGTGATCAGAACTTTTCCTCCCATAATAGTCTAGCCTAGGATACAGGAAAACACCCATCTTTCCAAACCCCTCTTTCTGCCACAGACTAAATCTGGGCTCCTCTGCTGGCTTGAGGACATGTAATAATGACCAGGTGAGAGAGGGTCTCTTGAGAACTGGTGCAAAGAGAGTTTCCAGAAAGGGGGTTGTAGCCAGGTGCTGTCTTGCTGGAGGTGGGAAGTCCCCAAGTGCAAGTGAAACCGACCCGTTGTTCTGCGAGAGTTTCAGAAGTCTACAAGGCAGAGCAGACAAATCCCCAGCTGCAGCAGAGAAACCGTTTTTCCTGCCTCTGCATTGCTCTTGGATGAAATCCTGAGCTCTGACTCTTAGCCACTTTTGAGCTATGCATGGGAGGAGTGGAGAGTGTCAGCTGTGAGAAGCTGGTTGTGGTTCCCTGATTCAGAGCTGGCTAGTCCCAGCATAGGTTAGAATTGCAGGGATGTGGCCCCAGTTTGTGTCACAAGTGTATGGTTTGGCTGCGTTAGCTGACGCTGGCTTCTGCAGATTTCTGCCCAGTGAAACTCTGTTCTGTCGCCCTTAATTGTCTCAGTCAGGCCCTGCCTTAACATGCCTCTTCCTTATTCTTAAGTGATGGCTGGTGTTGGAGGGAGCAGACCCTTCTGCCAGCTGCATACCTCTTAGCACTTACGTGTGGCAAAAGTTCTCCATTGCCTCTCTCTGACTCAGGGAGGTGGGCAATAAACTGCTGGTGGGCTGCACACGGATTGCTAGGGTTAGCCACTGGTGGGCCACCAAACACTTTATTTACCTCAGCGTATGTAGGCATGCCTGCTCGCAGCTCTAGTCAGTTGCAGACTGCAGTTTGCCATTCTTGGTCATTGGGAGCTGCTGGAAGCAGCACAGGGTGGGCCACTACTTTTTGCAGCTGTGTTGGCTGGGAACAGTGAACAACAATTTGTGGCCAGTGGGAGCTGTGAGCAGCTGTACCTGCAGACTCTAGGGTAAATAAAGCATCTGGCAGTCTGCCCAGGGCTAATGCTGGTGAACCTCTTATTGCCAACTCCTGCTCTGACTGCATGAAGGCCATTGCTTCAAGTGATCGTAGTACACTGGGATCCAGCCTCTACAGTAGAAAAGAAGGACCTCTTGACCCAGGCACTGCTGAAGTTCCTTAGATGAAGAAGGCACTTTCCTTCAAGGAGTCTTAAAGAAATAAGAAAGCATCATAGTTATTGAGTTTTGAGCTGCATGTCGCTCATACATTGCTTACTGGCATATTTTACACATAACCTTTAATGCTAGAGACTAAGGCTATTTCTCTTTCTGCCTTGCAGATCACCTTTTTACTTCAGGCTGTTGAACTTTTCCTCCTATTAGGAGTTGAGTTTTCTACAATAAGCATGTTTCATGTGCCAGCATGTGGGTATTGACTGTCTATTGCCTCTGTGTCACCAGATCTCCTTTTCCTCCCCATATCAAATCCATACTGCCCACTCCTGCAATCTGCTAGTTAGACTGGCTAAGGGCTCATCTCAGATCTTTTATGTAGTGACTGTTTTAAAAAATGTGCTTTCTAATAAGTTCCAGCCCGAATTTATCAAGGTTTGGTCTGGTCACTAAGCCAGCTTTGGGAAGATGTGCTTTTGTTGTGCCTCTGCATATCCATTCTTACTGCTCTGGGGCATTAGGGGCATGCCACAGCAGATGCGACCTGCTACATCAGTGTTTCCCAAAAGGTGTTCCACGGAATCCCGGGATTCCGCAAAGTGAAAATAGGGGTTCTGCGAGAAAATTCCATTACAACAACATTTTATTTAAAAAATAATAATTAATATTTAAGCATTTATGAATTGTAATAAAACAATTTTCATTTGTGTTTGCCATGGTAAGTGTCCCTTTGTAATGCCAGCTTAGTCAGAAGTGGGGACAATGATGTCACTACTCAGTGCTGCATGCACAGTCAGTCAATGGTGCAATCATCTGTTATATACCACCATAGCTCCCTGTACTCACTCTCAGAGAGTGTGGATCACGTGGGTTACCTGATTACGAATATACTAGTTCCGGGTCCATAGTTGTTATTATCCTTACTTATTTGTGGTATATTTTGTCAGCTCCCTATATAAGACTGTTATTAGGGGGTCCACAAAGTTCTTTCAAATTTAAAACGGTTCCGTGGCCATATAAAATTGGGAAACACTGTGCTAGAACATGGAGAGTCATCTGAGGATTAGTTTGAGGAAACATCCAGGGTTTGATACTGAAATTATCAAGTGAAACTTTAAGCCTCAGCAAACTTTCTGGGTAAGGATATGTCAAGGCTGATTCCCCACTCTGGCACGATAAATGCAGAAGTGAGGGTCCGCAAACGTACCCCAAAACCTCCTCTCTCTCCAGGCTTTGGTATAAAACTTCCCCCACAAAATCCTAAAAACATAGATTTTGGGGATAAAAAAATCCGCTGCCATCATCAAGTGCTTTTGAACCCACAAACAGGGGTGGACACTTGAAACCAACCCCAGGGCACCCCAGGCTCTTTTCCCCAAAGAGCTTGAATAAGAAGAGAGAAAATACAAACTGTAGTCTGTGGCTGCTATCCCCTAGTCAGAGGCATGCAGATGCCACAGACAGATTTTCCAGGACACAGAACTGAACCAATACCAGGTTAATAAAAAAGAAAGAACTTTTATTATCAAAACAATATTCCTGTTACAAGCATAGTTGGATTGGCTAGATGGTAAGAGCCACCAATTAATAAATTCATGGGAAATTTTCCCATGGGCCAAAACTTAGTTACAACAGAGAGGAAACCCCATTTCTAAATGCACAGACATCAGATTCCCATTCCCAAACCATAAAAAAATAAAACCTAGCGGACTGATCTGGACTTTGCCCTACTTACAGATGGTGAAGAGTCTTTTCTTGGAGAGGGACATGTTGTCTGTCCCCCTCAGTATCTGGAGAGTCAACTGCCCAGAGACCAACGAGGAAAAAACCAAACATTTCTTTGTCCCAGTTTGAAATTCCTACCTGCATTTCTATTGGCTGACTGCTACCTGGCTAGGTACAGTTAACCCCTTAGTCCCCAGGCTGCTGGCCATCCCTCATGACCATGACAGGGTATGTGTGTCAGATAGTAGACTTCTGTCTTTTTAGTTTCTGCCCCAAATTACATGAAAAAAGCACACCTCTGGTTTTGGTACGTTTTTGCCTTTAAAAACTTAATTTAGAGCAGGCAGGACAGTGATAGGCATGGGGAAGACTGAATATTGGCCACTATTGTGCTTTTGTTACCTATGCCATGTTCTTAATTCATTTGGCATTTTTTGTAATTGCACTGATCAAAGTTAATGTATATGATAGAGATGGAATTTCCTATTGCTGACTTCTCAGTGCAGGTCAGTTATTAAGTGGAATCTCTAACCTGTCTGCACAGGTGTGCATATTGTTACTAAAGATCCTCATAAGAAAGAGAGGTTTGAAAAAATAATAAACCCTTGTATGCATCTCATGTCTTCTGACAGAAAAACACATTTAAAAATAATATAGCTTGCACTGGGTTTCTAGTTTCCTATACACTATTTCAGCCTTTAAGACAGTGGTACCCAACCATTTGACGCTACTGTGCGCCAGGGGGCGGGGACACTCGCGCACCTGGGGGTGTGTCCGCGCATACACCACACCCTCATGAGCCACGTACTTGGGGCCAGGAACCCTATGCGCCATGTGGCCGCCCATTTGCAGCTAGCCTGGGGCCAGCGTCCTGCAGAGCCGCGCGCCCAGGGCCAGCACCATAGCTGCGCGTCCAAAGCTGTCATCTCCCCCTTCCCCATAGCTGCGTGCCCGGGGGTGGGGGTGCCAATTTGCCACGCTCCCGGGCCAGGGCGCCCCCCATAGTCACGCGCCCGGGGGCCGGGAGGCCAAATTGCTATGCTCCTGGGGTCGGTGCTCCCCACAGTTGCGCGCCCGGGACCGGTGCTCCCCATAGCCACGCGCCCGGGGCAGCCAATTCGTCGTGCGCCCGGGGCGCGGGTGGCCACTTCGCTGCGCTCCCGGGACCGGCGCCCCCCATAGCCGCGCACCTGGGGTCCAGGGCGGCCAATTCGCCGTACTCCTTGGGTCAGTGCCCCCCATAGCCCTGCACCTGGGGCGCAGGCAGTCAATTTGCCGCCCTTCCAGAGCCGGCTCTCCCTGTGCACCATGCGCCTGGGGCCGGCTCCGGCACCGCGCATGCACCATGCGCCCGGGGCGGGGCCAGCCCCGCGCATTTGGCGGGCGCACACAAATGCCCCTATGGGCGCAATGGCGCCCGCGGGCACCGTGCTGGGGACCACTGCTCTAAGGTGAATGATTTGAAAGGAATAGGAGTAGCTGAGCAGATCACTAGTTCAGTGGTATAAATGTGGCCCTTGCTTGGTTTCTTGTTTACCTTTTAGTATTAAATGGTATGTAGTGGGATCAGAAAAAGCCAGTGTGATTGATTTCCAAACACTAGACTCCTGAACCATTCAATGGGAGGTTAGTTTTAGTCTCCTTTCTTGGTGAAATGTGTAAAATTTGTGGTTACATGAAACAAATGCCTGGAGTCCTGTCTCAGAACTAAGGATGTTAAGGACTAGTTGACTATCCAATAAGCAAATTGCTTTTCGGAAAGTCGAGTCAAATAGTTGATTCCCCCTCCGCCCCCCTGCCTTGCTGTCTCTATCAGATAGAGGCAGCAAAGTGGGGGAGGAGAAAGGGTACTTGATGTGGCGCTGCCGCTTTGGAGCCCAGGGTCAGCTGGAAACTCCCCAGCTGACCCCAGGTTCTGTGGAAATGCTACATGGAGCCCGGGGAATGCCACATGAAGTCTTGGGTCAGCTGACCCGTGGCATTTCAAAGTGGCAGTACAGCATGGAGCCCGGGGTCAGCAGTGGACCCTGAGTTCCCTGTTAACCCCAGTCTCCATGAGGGCACTTCTGCTTTGAAATGCACAAGAGCCCCTGCTGGGGACTCTTATAAATTTCAGAGCTGGCATACTGCCTGCAGCACTGGCTCCATGGGAGTGCTTTCGCTTTGAAATACACAAGAGCCCCTGGGGACTCTTGTGCAATTCAAAGATTAAGCCCCTTCGAGGAGCTTAACGGGACTTCCCACGGGCCCCAGGCTGTACATGGAGTTCCACATTCCTCCTTTGAAATGTACAAGAGCCCCAGGGGGAAATTCCATCAACTGCTTGACTAGTAAATTAGTCATTAGTTAACATCCTTACTCAGAGCCCCCAAAACAAAAATGTTCTTGAACTGGAGACAGCTTAGTAGCTGGGCTGTTTTGTAGTCTATTTCTGAAGAGATCATGGAGACTGGAGTTTAGATCCACATTTTCAATTTTTTAGGGACCCTAAAAAATTAGACACATGGTAGCCTGATACTCAGCAGCATTAATTACATGCAGCTCTACTAAATATAATTGCAGTTGTGGGTACTTAATACCTCTGAAAATCAGTTTAACGAATCTATATTTTAAGCATTTAACATTTGACACTTAGCATGCCTATAAGTCTCAGCGATATCTTAAAATCAGGACACAAATATAGGTCCCTCGTTATGGATTCAAACTTCTTTTTCCTCCTCTTCTTTCCTCCCACAAACTTTCAAGGCATCATTTGAAGAATGGGCATATTCTTTCGGAGTAGAAAGCTGTTATTAGCGTAACTGTATTCTTCCAGTGCTCCCAGCCTAAGTGAAATAACTTATTAACTCCCACTCCGTAATAGGTGCCTCATGATGCTGACTCATACACATAATCCTTATCTTTGAATATCTTCCTTACCCAGAAGGAAAGTTGCAACATGACAGTGTTTGAATGCCGCTGCAGAAGTCATGCTGTCTTATAACAAATCATTTGACACTCAGCTGAAGAACATCTCTCCTTCCCTCCTCTTGGCTCCAGTTCTTTATTCCTTTATGTTCCATTGCAGCTTCTCTGAGACACACATCTATCACCTAATACATTGCTTTTCAATTTACCTTTCTTTGGCGTAAAGCCAAACTCCATGTTGTGCCCTCAGGCTTCCTTTTCATATGCCAGAGTTCATAGGTATTGGAAGTAGAGCAGTACATCCCTCCCCCAGATTTTGAACCCCATGCTGGGGTCTCAGTCACCAGCCTGTGCCCAGGGGTCCCACTGCTGTCCAGGGTCCTGGCCAACAACTCCATGGACCCTGCTGCAGGCCCCCTGGGCTTCAGCTGTCAGCCCCATGCCCGGAGCTTCACTGCCGCCCACAGGTGTGGCCCCAGCCTGAGGCATTGTGGGACGCAGACAGAGTAATGCAGTGGGGTGAAATCTGTGGGGGGTGCACACACTCCTACTTCCTCTGCCTATGAACTTTGGTGAATGAAAAGAAAGCCTGATGACACCGGGCTGCTTTACTCCAAAGAAAGGTAAATTGAAAATCAACACATTATTGAGAAGCTGCAAAGGAACATAAGGGAACAAAGAACTGGAGATAAGAGAAGGGAAGAAGAAGAGGCTGGTCAGTCTTACCTCAGTTCCTGGAAAAATCATGGAAGGGATCCTTAAGGAATCTATTTTGAGGCACTTGGAAGAGGGGAACGTGATCAGGAATAGTCAGCATGGATTCACAAAGGGCAAGTCGTGCCTGACCAATCTGATTAGCTTCTATGATGAGGTAACTGGCTCTGTGGACATGGGAAAATCAGTGGATGTTATATACCTTGACTTTATCAAGGCTTTTGATATGGTCTTCCACAATATTCTTGCCAGTAAGTTAAGGGAATGTGGATTGGATAAATGGACAGTAAGATGGATAGAAAGCTGGCTAGAAGTCCGGGGCCCGCGGGTAGTGATCAACGGCTCGGTGTCAGGATGGCAGTCAGTTTCTAGCAGAGTGCCTCAAAGTTTGGTTCTAGGACCCGTTTTGTTCAGTATCTTTATTAATGACCTGAATGGGAGAATGGATTGCACCCTCAGCAAGTTGGCAGATTATACTAAGCTAGGGGGAGAGGTAGATACACAAGAGAGCAGAGATAGGGTCCAGAGTGACTTAGACAAATTGGAGGATTGGGCCAAAGAAATCTAATGAGGTTCAACAAGGACAAGTGCAGAGTCCTGCACTTGGTACGGAAGAATCCCAAGCAGTGTTACAGGCTGGGGATCAACCAGCTAAGTAGTAGTTCTGCAGAAAAGGACCTGGGGGTTACAGTGGATGAGAAGCTGGATATGAGTCAACAGTGTGCCCTTGTAGCCAAGAAGGCTAATGGCATATTAGGGTGTGTTAGGAGGAGCATTGCCAGCAGATCCAGAGAAGTTATTATTCCCCTTTATTCGGCTCTGGTGAGGCCACACGTGGAGTATTGTGTCCAGTTCTGGGTCTCCCACTACAAAAAGGATGTGGATGCATTGGAGAGGGTCCAGCGGAGGGCAACCAAAATGATTAGGGGGCTAGAGTATATGACCTACGAGGAGAGGCTGAGGGAGTTGGGTCTGTTTAGTCTGCAGAAGCGAAGAGTGAGGGGGGATTTGATAGCAGCCTTCAACTTCCTGAAGGGAGGTTCCAAAAAGCATGGAGAAATGCTGTTCACACTAGTGACAGATGGCAGAACAAGGAGCAATGGTCTCAAGTTGCAGTGGGAGAGGTCCAGGTTGGATATTAGGAAAAACTATTTCACTAGGAGAGTGATGGAGCACTGGAATGGGTTACCTAGGGAAGTAGTGGAGTCTCCATTCCTAGAGGGTTTAAATCTCGGCTTGACAAAGCCCTGCCTGGGTTGATGTAATTGGGATTGGTCCTGCCTAGAGCAGGGGGCTGGACTTGATGACCTTCTGAGGTCTCTTCCAGCTCTATGGTTCTGTGATTCTATGATTCTAAGAGGCGTTCTCCTGCTGGGTGTAAAATGATTTGTTCCTTGTGCTTTCACCTTTGTAAAGCAGTGCTATTCCGGTGCATTCCTAAGATCACTAATTTTGAACCTACTGTCCATTTTAAAATAGAAGTGAGTTGTTCCATGTTACTCTATCACTTACTAGGAAGCACTGAACCATTTCTCAATTACTTTCTTGACAAATCATTGGCACCAGACGACCATTTGACATCCAAGGTACATTAATCACTTTTCTGATGGAAGATAGTTTGGGAGATTTAAAGGCCTCCAGTTTTTTAAACCCCGTTCCCCCCCCCCCCCCCATTATTTTCTGCCTGTTTTCATGAAAACTGCACCCATGATAGATTTTTTTCTGAGAAATGCCACATTCTTCCGATGAGGATGCCATGGCACCCTGTATACAATACGATAGATAGGGCTCCATGGTAACATTTCATAATCCACATAGGACATCTAGAGGAATGGATGCGACTAGAAGCTGGCCCACGAATAATAGAGGCACTTGGATTAAGAGGATGGAAGCTTTTTTTGTCAAGTGCGGTAGTTAGGGAGCACTTTGGTGTGGGAAATTGAAGATTTCAGAACATGAAACAATTAAAGAGTGGGGTGCCATTCCAGCAATCAACAAATGCTGTTAGGCCACGAAGTGGAAGGGACGAGAGCATTGTAGTGGGGGATTGGGTAAGAGAGTTTCTGAGTGCATAGCATAAATGGAAAGGAGCTAACAGAGAACTCTCCAAAAGTGTGCATTGGACTAGACATAAAAAAACAAATTTTAGGACAGCTCCAGTATAGTTTACACAATTCTCATTCCCTTGCTAATAGGAAGGATACCTCCAAATGTGTGTGTACTTGATGCTATTGTGAAGCTTATGAGACTTTAATTGGGAAGATAAAATCATAGAAATTTCACACAGGCCTTTCCAAAACTATCTTCTTTGTTTAGCATTTAAACTGTCTCTATCACTTCCTGTTTGCTGCCTTAACAAATTTATGAAAAGGATGGCTAAGCCGGACACCCTGTTAGCTAAGGCTTCAAATTTATTTTCTTATCCTTTGCTCTGCTAACCTTGTGAAGCAGATTTGTGTAGTAACTTACACAGATTATGCCAAAGCTATATGTATGTATGATCTCTCTGTCTAAAAACCCCTGAACCATTCATTATCTGTCTTTTAACAGAGATACATTTCCAATGCAGACCAATATTGGGACATCTTCACAATCTCCAGGTGGTACACAAAGTAATTCTTTAAAGATATTGCATTCCCCATTTAACAGACACTTCATTGAACTCATTGAGTTTAACTGAGGTGTCTGAGAAGTTACCTTGCCATTTTATCAAGTGCCATGTAGAGACCAGATGTTAGCATGTTTTCCCCCTGCAGTTGAAATTGTTCATGATGTTTATTAATCTTTTACAAGACTTGCATCTGCTAGCAGAAGCAGATTGTTTCTGACTTCAGAAAAATTATGTGTGTGAGTACCACATATGGGGAAATGCAGAGAGTGGTATAATGATCAAACCTGACTTTGTGTGAATAAATTATGTATTAATTGAGCTAATATTTCTAGTATCTGACTCCATTAAAAATTATAGTTTGCATTACAGTCATTTCTTCACACTCTTGTTTGGGGTGTAAGTGAGCTCCTGACCTGACTGACTTTGTCACATGAAGTGCTGGGGCAAGAAACAGTTGTGTTTATTAGGGAAGGTCCATTTTACTATCTGTCTTATTTGTTCCTTTCCATAATTGTCTGCCTTTCTTGCAAGAAGATTTATTAATCTAATATACCTTTTTTGGCATGATTTTTAAAATTATGTGTCCCAGTTCCTTACTTGGATCATATAGTTCTTCATTAAGTCATGCTTTAGAAAGGGATATTTATTGATAGAGCTTTCCCTGGAAGCTTGCCCCTTTTCCAGGCATGGATGTCTTTAGAGAACATTCTTAAGATAATTATATAAGGCATGGCATCAGTGATCTTACGGGTGCAGGGGTGGGGGAGGATGTCTGAAAGGGGATATTTTCAGATTTTAGCCTTCCAACTCAGTCAGACCGTGTCTAAATTACCATGAACTGCCTATCTAAGTTACACACTTAAGCTATATGAATAACATAGCTCAGATTGATGTATGTGGTCTGCTTACTGTAGTATCTTCACCACAGTAAGTTGACAACTGATGCTCTCCCATTGATTCCACTTAGTGTTCTTCTAGTGGAGTACCAGAGTTGACGTGAGAGCACTCACTGGTTGATTTATTACGTTGACATGATAAATCAACCCAGGCAGGATTGATGGGCTTGAAATGAAGACATACCCTCAGTGGGAATTTAGCTTTACTCTTTTTTTAAGTGGCTGAGAAGCAATTAAGTAAGAGGAGAAGAAGTATTTTGGCTGCATTTTTTGAATGTGAAATAACTACACTGGTGAACCTAAAAAACCAGAATGATTTTTAAATATTAGGGACTTGATTTTAAGTCTGCCATCAGTGTCGTGAGCACAAGTAATTGCTATCATTAGTGCATGCATCAGTCAGTAGATGGAGCTGGAGCAGATTTTTGAAGGTATGAGAGGAAGTGAGGTACTCCATTGGCTTCCAAAGTTGCTGAGGAAAAAAAAAGAGGACTCCAAGACTTATTAAGCAAAAATAAAATAAAATAAAATAAAACAGCATTAAAACCGCATGTCCCCTTTAAGAGTGAGTGCAGGGATAGGAACAGGGGAGCAGTTGAGCGCTAAGACCCAGGACTTCCACTTGTTCAGCAGCCATTTTGTGCCGGTAGCCTTGCGGAACCAGGTAAGCATGGGGGCTGGGGTCGGAGGGCTGGGGATGTTGTGAGCCGGTGGGGCCTCGGGGGGGTGGAGGTGGAGGCCAGGCACTGAGTGTTTGTAGGGTTGCCAGGTGCCTGGCATTTTCGCCTCCTGGCTGGGGAAAAAATTAGAAAATACCAGACTTCTCAGGTATTCTCTGAATTTTTTTACTGGACAGGAGGTGAAAATACCAGACTGCCCGGGTGAATACCAGACACCTGGCAACCCTATGTGCAAGGAGAATGTGGGGAGTGTCTCTCTCCTTCTCAGTAAAGGGCCATGTCAGTGAGGGTTTTGTTGTTTTGGGGTTTTTTTGGAGGGCAGGGGAGAAGGTTGTTTGTTTCTCACTTGTGTGTGACCCCTGACTGATTTTTCTGTGGGTCAGTGGCCTCCCACCCAAAAAAGGTTCCCCACCTTAGCGGAACCTAAGAGATCACTTGTGGATATTAGCTGTTTAGTCTTTAGTTATATCTTTTATCTCTTAGGGTGAGAAGTTTTATAAGGGGAACCAAGGAAAAACAAGTCGCAAATGGGTAGTGGTATCAAATTTCTGATCTCTATTTACTGGAGTCTACTTAAATGAAGAACTCAAGATGGCATTGTTCGATGTTGGTCGATCAACTTCACAGAAATCACATTTTCAAGAAGATGTGACCTTTTTGGGAATACTTAATTTTCCCTTTTTTATTTGTGTTCCTCCTCCCTTATGGTTAAGTATTGCCACTGTACCTCTACCCGAGCATCAACAGATCATAACAGCCTTGGACTGAATGTAACAGGCAAAAGATTTCACAGAGAAGTAGCATGATGGATAATGTTTTTTACACTGCCACTACACTTAAAAAACCCTCCTAATTAATATTTAATGAGGATTAATACTTGTAAAGTAATTCAAAGGCACTCTGAAAGCCCACTTGTTCATTTGCTGTTGCCACTGACTTAATGGCCCATAGTTTGTATTCAGTCTGTTGTATTCCTGTACGCGCACTTGCAGTACACGTGTAAAGCATGCTCAATCCCATTTTTGTTTGCAAGGTTGTAATTCTCAGTTTCTAGATTAGTAAAAACTTTAAATATCTGATTGGAACAAATCCATCTTTTATTTTCTTTAAAGTTAATTTTTCTGTATCTCCGCCTCTTTCCTGTGTTTTTGTGCTAACTAAAGCAGAGTTGATTGGGAACTGACTGTAAGTATAAATCCTTTGAATTTCTCAGTAACACATAACCCTTCTCCTTAAAGGTGAGAGTGACCCTAATTAAAAAAGAACTTCTGCTTTTTTGGCACGTATCCCAGTAGGGTCCTGGCCTGTGCCTGGGCTGCTGGGTGCTACTCTGACACAAATAATTAATAATAATACCCGTGAATCAGGATTGCACTTTATTATTTGAAAATTTAGAAAAAGTAAGAATATTTCAAAATTGCTCAATGAGGAGGTTAATGGTTTATGATTACATCAGTTGCTGATAATTTAGGAGATCATATCACTCTAAGGACCATACACCATAATAGTAAATTACATAATGTTTGCAACTCATCATACCGGCATGTGTCAATATGCTTGGAAGGACAGTGGTCTAATTGAGACTGGGTTCTGTCATGCACTTGGATCTATCTTGTCAATACTATAAACCTTCATAGAAGTAAGTTACTACCAATGGAAATTGTCATGTACACAGAATCTAGGGGTCTACACTGGTGTGTTTCCTAATGTTGGGAAGCGTTAGATCCATGGTGTCCAACCATTTCTGAAGCAAACTAGGCACACTCAGCTGGCCAAATAGCCACATGTGGCTAGTTGCTAACATGTTGGCCACCATGGGATTAGACGATGCCTGGGGTAAAAACATTTGTATTCTCTCTGTTGAGCAATTCCCTCCCTCTGCTGGAACTGTACTGGGGCAGATTTTATCTGTGAAGTCAGATAATGTCAATGAAATCTTGCTTTATGAGACTGGAAAAGTCACTTTAACCTTGTGGTTTGTAATAACTTATAGTGCATCTGGTTCCCCTGAGGCATAATTGTTTGTAAAGTGTGTTGAACTCTCTGGATGAAAGGCTTTCTGCTATTGCAAGAAATAAATATTGTTGCCATGAAAAATGTTATTAATTATAACACGTACATGGCTTACTTCCTTTGAGTACAAGGGTGAGGTGTGATAGCAACTCTCCTAGCAACTCTCCTATCATACTCAAACATTTTATCTAACCCTATAGCATTAGAATGGAGAGCAGCTTCCCCATGCATTTTTTTTAATGGCAAGTCTCATAAAAAAATGTTCAAAGCATTAAAATCAAAGCAACAGTTGTCTTTGCTTCAAGAAATAATGTGTGCCTCCTGTAAAGCCCAGCCCATATTTAATTTATGTCTGGGACATTAAAAGAGGCTTAGTGCTGTAGAAGAATGAAATGAATATGGTAGGATGCACATACACACCTGAGCATTGTTTTAAAAGAAGAAGTGAGAAAATGGAATTGAACCCTTTCAGGCTTCACAAAATAAAGCTGTTGTAGTCTGCCTTTCCAGTGTCACTATGGTTTGTCATTTTCTTTGCACATGTGCCTGGTTTCCACTCACAAACCCATTGGGTTCCAGGAACCGCTGATAGTGTCTACAAGTTGAACCTCTCTAATCTGGCACTCCCTGGTCCAGCAACATCCATGGTCTGGCATAATTTTAGTTAAGTTTCCCATGGCCCCATAAAGTTTGATAACAGCCATCAGTCCTGTCTCTCAGTGTTCTGTGCTCTTATTTAGCTCTAATTTACCCTTAAATGTCTTCTAAGAGCCCAGTAAGCAGGGGAATTGTTGGTAATGTGCTAGACAATATTGACATACCATGGTTTGGCAAATTTTCTGGTTTGGCACCAGTCAGGTCTGGAAGGTGCTGGACTAGAGAGGTTGAACCTGTACTTGCAGGAAGTGTTCTTTTATTGCATATGCTCTACACTTGTATGTGTGTCTCTTTCTGCAAAGTGGGATTTACTTTTTTTTGCTAAAATTTCCCACCCTAGGTACCACCAATTTGTCTCCATCAACTGCAGCAACAGTGGGAACACTAATGTGGAGCAGATCTGTTAACAGTTGCTGGTGTTACCAGCACCATCATTGAACCCTTTTCACAGGTGATGAATATAACACAGTGCTCAGAATGTGGCCGCTAGATCTTCTCAGCACTGTTGCTGCCACTAGTAGAGCTTGTTTGGAGATAGCAACAATGGGAAATTTTGGGAAGAATGTCCCAGTGTAGACCTGAACATAGTTATTAAAGATTTTGTGTAGATGGATAGAAACAGGATGTTTGTTTTATTTTCAGAGAGCACTTATTTCCATGCCCTCGGTTACTCAGTATGCTAGCTACGATGATAAGAAAGCTAAACATATCTGTTTAGATTCCATAATCTTCTTAGTCTTTATCTTTACAAACACAATATATGTTCAGTATAAATTTAAGTTTGTATTTATGCTGGGAAGTGTTAAACTCTGTTCTACTGCTTCACAAGGATGTTCTCATAGATGAGAACATGTCTCTGTCTGTAGTGGTAACTGGAATAACACTGCATCAAGAACTTACTCAACAAAAAAAACGACTGCCACAAGGTATAGTAAAGAATATGTAGTAAAAAAAAATGTGTATGGAGCGAGCAGAGATTTGGATGGAGAGTGGAAAACAAACTCATTTGGTATGTGTCAATTATTTTCCCAATAACACACTGCCTTTGGGGGACGCAGAGGGTGAGACACAGAAGCCAGTTATTAACATATCACAATTAAAACTTCAGTGTCTTGAAATTGCTAATTGGAGACAGGTGCAAATGAACCATTCTGGTGAACTTAAAGGACCTTTGGGTAATTAGATTTGAACTGTCAGTTCCCTCACATTCTTACGCTCTTCCTTCCCATTTAAATTCCATGAGATTTCTCAGATCTTTATTAGAAAGTATAATATTTAGATTTAAAACAATGTATTGCTTGTCCATTGTTTGGTGCCTTGAACCAGCAGAGCACATCCACACATGTGTGAGTAGTCCTGTTAAAGATACTGAAACTGCTCCCGTTCTTAAAATTCTTTGGGTACTTATGTGCGTTTACTGACTTAAGCCCTGGATGCACCAGCTTCTAGAATCAGGTTTCCTGTGTGGATACTTACATGTAAAAGTTAAAACTACTCTTTTGCACATATTCTCTAAAACTTGCTCAAAACTCATTTATTCCATGAATTTCGCTGCACAGAAATGACTGGCTAGAGCAGTGATCTCCAACCTTTTTAACCACAAGATCACTTTTTCAGTTTAAGCGTAAGATCTACCCCAAACCCAAATAACCCTTGCCCCACTTCCATCCCTCCCCTTCTTTGAGGCTCCGCCCCTGCTCCGCCCCTTCTCCAAGGCCTGACCCTGCTCACTCTGTCCCCCTTCCTCCCTCATTCTCATTCACTTTCACCAGACTGGGGTAGTAGGTTGGCGTGCAGGCTCTGGTCTTCGGCAAAGGAGTATGGAGTGTGGGAGGGGCTCTGGGTTTAGCCCAGGGTGGGAGATTGGGATTCAGGAGGGGCTTCAGAGTGCAAGCTCTGGGAAGGTGTTTCTACTGGCCGCAGTTCCCCGTTACTGATCAATGGGAGCTGCAGGAGTGGTGTCTGCAGGCAACAACAGCATGTGGAGACCCTCTGCTCTGCCTTTCTCAGGAGCTGCAGCGATATGCCGGCCACTTCCAGGAGCAGCAGTTACCACAGGGTTAATTACTCCATCCATGACAGGTTAAGCATTTGAGAACTCACTACTCAAAGAATTAAAATTAAGTGTAAGAGAGAAATGAAAATTATGAAATGCACAGACCAGTCACAAACCAAAAATAACCCACTTTGCAAGCAGTAAAAGATGTAACAACCATCGCCCGTGTGTTGGGTTGAGAGATGAGAGTGAAGGACTGTGTGTGTGCGTGTGTGAGAGATTGACAATGACAGGCACACACTGTGTGAGAGTGACAGAGATTTGCATTGCCAAGCTCCCGCTATCGCCTTCTGTCTGGATATTTGTTACAGGAGTGGCGGGAGGAGGGACACACTGACATCAGCACCCCGCCATTCTCCCACCCACATCCTGCCCAGCAAGCAGTAGACTCCCATGGGGGCAACTCCAAGGCAGAGAGCAGGAGCAGCATGAAAGTAGGAAGAGGGGCAATTGAAGTGCCAGTGCTTAATAACTTCCTGTCCAAACCAGTCAGGGTCACCTGTCAGAGGCTCCAAGATCTACCAGTAGATCCTGATCTACTGATTGGTGACCACTGAGGCTAGAGTATTCATGGAAAATGAATATAGATTTATCTAATCTGAGTGAATATGGCAAGAAAATGTTTTCACTTGGTCTAACAGAAACTTACTCCTTGGTTTAATTCTTTGTCTTTCTTCTTCCCCGGATCTATAATATAGCCTCATATACATATCTGTTAGTTGACTGAGTTATCATACATCTGAAGAACCCAAATGTGATCAGAGAGGTTTTTTTTTAAGGACTCTGTCAATATCTCAGTTGATTGAAAAACATTAAAAATTAATTGAAAAAATCCACTGAAAATTGTTCTTTTAGCTGTACCTAACGATCATACTCTTGAAAAATAAAATGAGATCCCTTCCCGGATACCCTCACTTTTTTAAAAGCACCATCTAGTGTTAATCAGTTGCTTTATAAAATATGACAGCCTCATAGTCTTGAGAACTTGAAGACTGCTCTAACTGAAATTAATAGTCTGTTTATTTTGACAATATTTATGTTAAATTGATACATTAAACTTTCATAATTACTGGATCTGGTAAACCCCTGATTACAAGACGAAATTGTTGCTTTGATTGTCAGCCTGATGGGATTCAGTGGTATTGTATATATGTGGAAAGACTAGTAGAGCTGCTAAATAAATATATACCAGGAGCTTCAGGGGGTAGCCGAGTTTGTAGTTGCAAGTACTCATTAAGGCTACCATCTGTAATTATGTAGGACAGTGTTTCTTAACCTTTTTTTTTTTATAAAGTACCCCTTTATATATCAGACACACTTTTTTTTCTACCGTTGCACACATTTGTTTAAACAGCTTAATCTTAGCCAAGCGGGAGATGAAATTTTTGGGTGTAAAAAGTACAAAAATAATAAAATGCTGTAAAACTTAAAACAAAAATTCTACTTTCTCCAAATTTCAGTTGTGTTGACATACCCCCCACCAGACTTCTCTCAAGTTCCCCTAAGGGTACTTGTACCACTGGTTGAGAAACACTGATGTAGGACACCTACACTTTTTATTAACTTTTGTGTAAATGTAAGCAAAAGAAACATAAGGGAAATAAAACTGAAAACAGATATTTTATAAAAGATCAAACTAAATTATACTCACTAGATTCAGTTAATAAGAAACATTGCAGGAGGGATGAGGGTGATTCTTTCTTCAGATAAATACAATGTTATCCATCATTAATTGTTATGCTAAAAGGAGAATTGTTTCATTTTAACAAGCCTGATTGCAGCCTGATATTTCACTGCCTGGTTATTTCTGTTAGTTTAGATTACTTGTAAGTATTGGGTTTGGCACTTCGATCTCTGGGAATCGAAGCTTGTTATGATAGCTTCTCCCGTTATAAATCTTTTCTGGCCCATGAAGTATGAAGGATAGGAATCCTTTCTATGAGGAAATACATGCAATGTAGATTTAAAAAAATAATAATTTGAATATGGAAGAGTTACTTCATATGTCTAGCTTATCTTTTCTTACTGTACTTTAAAAAAGCTTTTCTTCTGGGATAACAGAGAAATATTATCACATCACTCTGCATCCCACAGGAACATGCCTCGCCCATCCCCAGACTGGCCATTCCAGGGCCCTCCCCTCTCTTTTCAGTGGCTAGAGGCAAAGCCAGGCTGGAGCCCTGTGCAGCTCGGCTCCATGCCCTCCTGGGAGATGGGGGGGGGGGCAGGGGAGAGGAGCAGCTGAGCCTGGTGTGTGCCACTGGGGTTCCGGATAGACTGCAGTGTAGAGTGGGGAGGGAGAAGGGGGCCCTGGCTGGGGGAGAAGGGGGCTGTGGCTGAATGGGAGGCACGTGGGAGAGAGGAGGGGGCCCTAGCTGGACAGGGGATGCGGTAGGAGGGAGAAGAGGGTCCTGGTTGGGGGGGGATACGGAGGGGAGGAGAAGAGGGCACTGACTGCACATGGACATGGGAAGGAAGGAGGGGGCTCTGACTGGATGGGGGTGTGTGTGTGGGAGGAGGAGGCTCTGCCTGGATGGGCGAGGGGGAGGAAGGAGAGGGTCCTGGCTGGACGGGGAGCATAGGAGGGGGAGGAAGGAGGGGCCTGGGCTGGCATAGCTGCAGCACAGCCCTCCCTGGTGGCCAGAGGGAGAGCCATGGTTGGCTTCCCCTCCCTCCCCCCCTCTCTCCCTGTGATGGGGGGAGTTTGGCGACTTCGGTGAGCAAAAGGCACAGCCCCATAGTATAATATGTAAAATCTGAAAAAACTTTTTTGGCTTTTAACACTGTTTACATTAGTAAATATTAAACAGGTGTCAGCTGATATTTTCTGGTCAGGTATGCCAAAATATACCACAGTTATTTTAACTTTAGTAAATTAGTGCTTTTGTGGACAGTGAAATCATAGGTTATCGGAAATATAGTAATGGAAATAAATCCATGTATCTGATTTACCTTATACGTATCTGACACTTTACTGAATTAATAATCTTTTCACGTAAGAAATCTCAGTCTGTGCTCCCAGGGGTGCAGAGGAGACTGAAAAAGCTGTCTGTTTCAGTTCATGCTTCTGATCTGTATTAGGTTCTCTTGGCAAGTGTGGGTGAGGACACTTGAGAAAAAAAAAGTTTTGGAAGTAACAGAAGAAAATTACAGTGTAGTCTCTCTTCAGTTTAACTCTATAAACTGTCTAGCTCTATAATTCCTGTTGAGTTACAACCACAATCTGCTATTTTGTTGTTATAGGCTAAAGTTGGAATAAGCAGATTAACTTTTTTTTTGATCATTCCACAGATGGTTCATGTGCCAAATCCTCCCAGACCAAATCAGATAAAAAGCTCAGTACATTTTTCTTTCTGCTGACTTGAAGTAGAACCTGAGAGCTACAATTATTTTATTTATGTATAAAAGAAGGAATGCTCAAAATATCAGGTACAAAAAAGGGAAGCTGATTTATTTAATGCCTAAAATTTTACTGTAGGTGGCCAGTCTGTGTGCTGTGTTCCATAAATTAAAATTACAATATAAGGATCCTCCCATAAGTACACATGCATCTCAGATACCCCCTGCTCTTAGGAAACAGAGAAACAAGATGAGCTTTGCAGCATATTCAGGAGCTGGATAAATATGAGCTCTGGTGGACCTGCAGAATAGAGAAACCTGCACAGAGAAGCCATGACAGGTTTGATGTTATGTCTTGTTCAGATATTGAGGGTGTTGTCTGAAAACTGGTGTCCTAGAGGAGCTTTGGTCTAGGAGAAAAGAAATAAAAACTAGTCACCCTAATTAATACAGGTGAGAGATCTGCTTGTAATTAACTGTTCAACTTTTTTGTTCTTAATGCAAATGAGGGTTTGTGTTCAGAACAAAACTTCAAGAGGTAAAGGGAAGTTTGAACACAAAATTAGCTTCTATAAAATTAGTTTTAAGGCAGGGATGGGCAAATACTGACCCCTGGGCTGGATCTGGTCCACCGGGGTTTGCCCCTTACGGACCTCACAGGTACAGGCAACCACAGCTCCCATTGGCTGTGGATCAGTCTTCCTGGCCAATGGGAACTGCCGGAACTGGTGTCCTAAAACTCTCCCTCCCTCCCATTGGCCAGGAACAGTGATCCACCACCAATGGAAGCTGTGATTGCTGGTACCTGTGGAGGCACAAGTAAATATAGCAGTGGCAGGCCCACCAGTGGTTAACCCTGGTGATTGGCAATGCTTTATTGCCTACCCGTTTTAAGGGGTAGAGGAATCCTTTGGGCCCCTTAAAATATAATTAGAATGGTCAGGCTAGTGGTAGTTGGCAGTGCTCTGCTTTCTATCTTGCAGAAGACAGGAGTTTTAATTCCTAGATTTGGGGCCTCCTTTCACAGACCAACAAGATCCGTATCAGATGGAAGTGCAGAATGAACAGACCCAGAAAGGAACAAGAATCTCATGCTAGTTATTAGTGACCCTTTCAATCAACTAATTAGTAGCAATGGCATTTTAAAGGAGTGACATCTAGCTTTTTCTGGTATGAAGGGCATTGTGTGGCAAGAATTTGAGGTTTAAACCAAGGACTATGGGGAATTTCTCAGACTTCTGATGCAGAGCTAGAATTTCTTTTTCCTGTTTCCACAAGAAGTGGTATGAATCATGCCTTAGCTTAAGGCCCTATTCAACTTCTAATGAAGTCGTTGAAGAGACTCCCACTCACCTCCATGAAAGATAAATCAAGCTACATATTCCTAAATCAGAGGGCTCCCAGTGGGAGTGCTGTTGAGTTGCACAACTTGGATGTCTGTGCTCTCTCTAGGGCAGTGGGTTTCAAATTTTTCTTTCATGCTGCGATCCCTGTTGGACTCTTCAGTGTTAACGGTTGCCTGCTCTCAGATTTAGTATTCAATTTGGCTTTCCACAAATAAACACTCCACCAAAATAGTCTACTTTGAAAACCATGGGGGAAAAGTCAGGCCTGGATTAAACAATATGCACTCAGTGAACTTGCAGAAGGCCCCATTTTAGGGGTGGGCCCTGACCACTGGACCAAAAAAAGAATGGGCAGTTGGTTCCTGGAGGCCGTATGCAGCCCACAAGATCACTTTCTTTTTGGATGCCACTTGATTACTCCATCATCTCATGTGCTGGAAGAGGGGAAATCCTTCCCTCCCCACCTCCTGCACTTCCCTCATCTCATTGTGTTGTTCCTGTGTCCTTCATATGGAATTTTGATCTGCTGGTGGCTTTAGAAGACACGCTGCTCTGTCTGGTAGAGGTGGTTCCTTCCTGGCTTCCCCAAAAGATATTTGCTTAGAAGCTTTCATTCATTTTCTTTGCTATCCTTCACCTTACTCCCATGGTTTCATTTGCAACTCACAGTTTGGGGATTGCTGATGGAGGGAAAGAACATTCACAACAAAAAATGGTATGTCTGCATTATTGTCTGCAGTAAAAACAATAGAAGAGTGCCTACCAGCCTACCTTAGCAACCTGGGTTTCTTCTGAGACATAAATAACACTTGTTTCTGCCCCTCTGCGGAATCCTTTCCCTCCAGTTTTCATTGGAATTTGGTGGTTTTTCATTATGTATTATACTATTAGTCTTGGCTTTTGAAGGCTTAGTTTTATATATTTAAATTTATTAAGGTTACAGAAGGAAAACAAAGCAACAATAGATTTTCCCTTTGTCTGTTTCTTAGTATTGTTACTTATTCTATGATGTGCAATATTAATACAGGCAGTCCCTGGGTTACGTACAAGATAGGGACTGTAGGTTTGTTCTTAAGTTGAATCTGTATGTAAGTCGGAACTGGTGTCCAGATTCAGCCGCTGCTGAAACTGATCAGTTTCAACAGCGGTTGAATCTGGACACCAGTTCTGATTTACATACAGATTCAACTTAAGAACCCCAGGCATCCCCAAGTCAGCTGCTGCTGAAACTGATCAGCGGCTGATTCCAGGAAGCCCGGGACAGGGGCTTCCTTTAGTCAGCCACTGGTCAGTTTCAGCAGCGGCTGACTTGGGGACGCCTGGGGCAGAGTAGCTGGGGTGCTGCTGGGTTGGTCCAGTAGCGCCGCCGCTCCTCAGTGCTACTGGACCAACCCAGCAGCACCCAAGCTGCTCTGCCCCAGGCGTCCTGATTCAGCCGCTGCTGAA
Source organism: Pelodiscus sinensis (assembly GCF_049634645.1). Classification (NCBI taxonomy): domain Eukaryota; kingdom Metazoa; phylum Chordata; order Testudines; family Trionychidae; genus Pelodiscus; species Pelodiscus sinensis. The sequence goes on along the minus strand of NC_134725.1, from coordinate 21,075,398 downwards.
ACTGACCAGCAGTGGCTGAATCAGGACCTGGGGCAGAGCAGCTGGGGTGCTGCCGGGTTGGTCCAGTAGCGCCCAGAGCGGCACTACGGGACCAACCGACAGCGCCCCAGCTGCTGTACCACAGGCGTCCTGAGCAAAGCCGCAGAGCACGGGGGAAGCGGGACAGCCCAGACGCGCCATGGCTGTCCTGCTGCCCTTGGGCTCCACGGCTTTGCTCTGCTTTGCTCCCCGTCTCCCTGGTCTGCAGACCAGGGGGACGGGGAGCAAAGCGGCGGAACACGCGGGCAGCGGACAGCCCAGACGCATCTGGGCTGTCCGCTGCCCACGTGCTCCGCCGCTTTGCTTCCTCTCCCTGGTCTGCTGGAGACCAGGGAGAGGGCCCCGTTCGTAACTGCGGATCCGACATAAGTCGGATCCGCGTAACTCGGGGACTGCCTGTATACCAGATTGAGCTTTACTTCTTTCTTGATCTGCATGCCAAACGTTCAAGTCCATTTTGCATGGCTTCTGTGCATTACAGGAACATAAATATGCTCTTGTGATGCATATTTTAATCTGCTTCTGAGGTTTTTGAATCTCCCCTCTTCTGCTGATCTGTGTTTGTGAAAGCTCTAAGGGGTGAAAAGTGAGCTTTATCTTTGTTGACACAACTAGTTGTTTCACAGTGTGTGTGTGACAGATACCCTATGTAGCTCTGACAAAATATGCAATTGCAGAGCAATAATGGATCCCAAAAGAAAATTGTAAGAATGAAAATGGCTGAGGGATCTTTCTTGTTTCAGACTTGCACAAAATACTGATATAATCGAAAAGCTTTCTCTAATTTGCATGGACGCTGTCTCCCTTGCTGTATGGTTGTCATTTGATTTCTGTATTCTGATTTATTTTTCTGCTGCACTATCCCTTTTGATTGTTTTCATGTAGTTACCTTTGGTTTTGCCCTTCTATTTTGCTCTTTTGTTTTTTTGTTTTTTTACCAATGAGTTGCATCCATGTTTTTATTTTCAAATCAATGCTCTAAATATGGATTTTGTCTCCTGTACCTGTATTTATCTTTTTTTGCCTCTTTTTGAACTCTCCCCCCACAGCTTCCCTTCTCTGCATTTTGTATTCATGATCTGTAATAACAGACATTGTAATGGAAGGACTTCAATGCACTAGACACCAAAGTATAAAGTTTAATCAAGTACTAGTAATTTCAGGACAAAAGCTTTTTCATTTCTGAGCTTTTATATTGATTTGGAAAATCTGCATTTTATTTAAATGCAGCTTCCTTTGTTGCTGGTACGAACTGCTGAACTGAGCAGCTGAATGCGCTGAGTGTTTGTGTCAAAAGAGTTAAAGACATTGTAACATTTGTGGATCTAAAGGTAAAGCTGGTCTCAGCAGGTAGTTTGAAGCTAGAGTCAAGGGAAAGCTAAAGGAGTGCACATGAAAGAAAAAACACGAGTCACTAAAACACTTAAGGCATTGTAAGAAATATTCTCATTACTTTGCTTTTCCTGTCATTCATAGACTGCAAAGCGTTGTTGACTAATACAGAATAATGATAGTTTACATATGAACCTAAGCACACTATGGTAAGTGTGTAACAACTACCAATCAGTGTTACACTACACACTGCCTGATTCGCAGAGTATACAACTCTGTTAGCCCCTACTGCCTTACAGACCCCGGTTCTTTATTTCAAGGCAGTGGCAGTTTTAGACTTATTGGGGCCCTGTGTTCAGCTTCATTTTTTGGGGGCCCCCTCTAGGAACTCAACCAAGAAAAAGAACATTTGCTCTGCCCCTTTCATGTGAAGGTGAGGGGAGCACAGTTCCAATGACTACCTGAGAGCCTCACCCCTGCGCAGGTTCTCCAAGCCCCAGCCACTCTCTCCCCTTGCCCCTGGGCAGCAACCACTCCCCAGGTGGCAGCCAACAGCAGCGCAACATTACAATGTCTGGAGGACTCAGGAGAAGGGGGCAGTGCAGCTGCACAGCCAGTTGCCAGAGAGAAGCGGCACTTTCCCACTTCAGAGTATGGCTTTTTCCTGTCAGCTGTGCAGCTTGTGGGTTCTCCATCCCCAGCTCCCCCTTCCACCATGGGCAGCCACAGCTGGCTGCCATCCTCTCCCTGCAGGCAGCTGCCACCTATCAGGAGGTGGCAGCAGCATGAACATGGGCTGGAAGGCACCAGAGGAGCACCGGGCAGCCACACAGCCTGCAGCTGGAGAGAAACTTTCCCACTTCAAAGTGCCACTTTTCTCTAGCCAGCTGTGCAGCTGCCCGTGTTCCTCTGAAACCTTCCAGCCTGTGTTCATGTTGCTCACTGTCTCCTGCCAGCCCTCCTGAGAGGCTGCAGCCTGCTGGCAGGCCTCCTTGCTCTTCTGCCCCATCCACAGCCCTCTCTGCAGAGATTTTCTCCCCCTCCTCCTGCAGAGCAGCCACCACCTGCAAGGAGGGGAGAAGTGCTGGACCGCCCGGCCCTGGGGGAAGGGGAGGTGCGCCAGGGCATGGAATGTTTCATTGTAAATCTGCCTCTTCTCAAGCCCTAGAAACACTTTCAGTTTTGACTGCCTCTGGTTTAAAAGCTATCTGTGAATTGAACTGACATGAGCCACAGGCATTCAAAGCAAGTTTTCTCTACACTGTAGGGAACTGACTGGTCTATATTAGGGATGTAATAGTGTAGTCAATTAACTGATAAGCAGAAGCTTATAGGTTAAGGCTACAGGCTACATGCATCCCCCTCCTGCCCGTTGCCAGTACATTGTTATTAGGCTGGCCAGCAGCCCGGCTCAGTCCCAGATTGGGCTGGGTCTGGGACCTACCACCACTGCATTTAAAGTATATTAGGAGTCAGAAAGGCAGGCAGCCCAGCTCAGTTACGGCTTCCGCCATGTCTGGGAGCTCAGCCCCACCTATCCCTGGATGGGGTCACTGCCACCGCACACTGCTGCTTCTGATACAATGGCAGCAGCATGGGGTGACAAGCAGCTAGTCTGTGAGGAGAGCTCGTTTTTAAACTGGCTCCCCATGCAGACCAGCTCCTGCCTGACATCCCGTGTTGCTACTTCTGATACAGAGGCAGCAGCATGAAATGGCAGGGGACTCCTCGGGAGTGGGGGAGTGCACCAGGTGCAGGCCCCACCTCCAAGGACTATAGAATAGTCGAGTAACTGATAAGAATTCATGAGGTTAATCAACTATTCAATTAACCAATATTTAACATCCCTAGTCTATATGTATATCATGTCACCCTTTGTATTCCTGCTCTGTAGTGGATGTTAGTCTGTCACCATCCTGGCTGTCCAATCTGGCTCTGTAATTCAAGATGCAGAGACTGCACAAAAGTAGCTGTGTTATAAATATCTACCCTGAATGGAGAAAGTGGTTTGTGTTGCCACTAGCTCTAAAGAGAAGGAATGGTGTTCTTACCTCTGTATGACTAGTCCTCTGGCTCACACTGACAAGGATGGCTATTGACTGACCTTCTGTTTGTTGGTAATGTGGAAAGCTTGGTTGATATTTCTGCTTACAGGGAATCACGGAAGCTGAAAACACAGCATGATATTTAGAATGGTTTCTTCCTGCTCTCTACTCTCCTCTTCATAGACTTCAACTAAAAATCAGAGTGTACAGTGAACATGATGTTTTTTTCCTTTAAGAAACTATGTTCTCCCCTCAACTCTCGGTGCTGTGTTGTGTAGAGGGTGTTAGAAATTATTTGCCATTCTCAGTAGTCTAATTGACCCTGTAGTAGATTTTTTTTTTCATTTTAAGTAGGGATGTTAGTGTATAATTGAATAGTCGGGTAACCTCAGCACATTTTAGCAGTTACACGACTATTCAATAGTTCCTAGAGCAGTTACATGACTATCAGAGGCAGCAGTGTGGGGTGGCAGGCGAGAGTCAGTTCAGGAGGGGCACCAGTTTAAAAACCAGCTCTCCACCCAGACAGGCTGCTGCCTCTGATAGAGGCAGCAGTTCGGGATGGCAGCAGCCCTTGTTTGTCGTGGGGATTCATGTAGTTCACAGGATTAACTGATCAGGCCAGGCTTATTAGGATTAACTAATCAGGCCAGGTTAATTGTCTGCCCTACACGGTGACATCGCTAGTTGTGAGCTGCACAAACTGATAACATGGGGCATATGCTAGGCCAGAAATTGAATAAAACTCATGGGATTGTGTGATAACCTGCAACTCTTCAGTATAAATATTCATTCAGGCTTTGAAATGAATTTGCTTTGATTGTGTTCATGCCACTTTGACGTTACTTTCTATGAATGTGGATATTTGAGTAGAGTGTCTGGCATCATATGGGCTAAAACAGCAAATTACTGGTGAATATTTGAAGAAAGCAAACTTGAAATTTGTACCCACACGTATTTGACCAGAACCTGATTCTAAGAGCTAATCAAATTGTATCATAGATCTGGGTTTCTAATCAAAATAGTTTGATTTTAGAATAATTACAATGGACTGCTCATGGACAAGCTAAAGACTAGGAATTATTTGCAGAAATAAATTGGCAGATATCAAACTGCAGTTAAGATAGGATCTGTTGTAGACATCAGACACTTGATGAGCGGCAAAACATGGAAAATCAGTCACATTAATTACTTCTAATTATTTGCCCTTCTCTAGAAGGAACAACATAATGTCAGAAACCAGACAAAAGTTTTCCTGGGGCTTTTTAGAGTGCTAAACCTCTCATTCATTTTTAGATCATGAATCTGAGTGCCTTCTATCTTGGCGTGAACCCACCAGTTATATCCGCAAAGAATGCAAGCTCACACAAATCAAAACTCATGTTGTCAGTTTCAAAATTAACAAAGAAGATTTTGATTTATTTTAGTTTAAATGCAAACATCAAGATGACAAACCAATACCTACATATTATGTCACATTATGTTTTGTTTAGGATTGTAAATCCTACTTCAATATTAAATACCAAGATTGGTATATGTTTCACTGTAGCTCTAATGGCCAAGAATTATCACATACTATATTGTACTTACGAAACATAGCTAATGTCGGGAAAGGGAAAAGGAAAATTAGCAAAGAAGGCCATGTTCAATATGTGACACTTTTCCCTGATGACATTGCTCTGTGGATCAGTGGATATGGTTAGGATGTGCATAGAGAGTTTAAACCATGGTTAAAATAGAAGTCTTTTAAATACAGATGGTAATTTCATAATTAGCTCTGAAAATTACAGGGTAGTGAAAAGTTGAGAAACATTAAAAATCACAAACATAAGCATCCGTTTTATATTTTGACTGTCCTAAGTCTTGTTGCTTATTTCTTCTCTCAAAAAGGAAGTGATAAAGAGTGTGTTTTGAGTTAGTGAGAGATGCATTTAGGAGACTAAAGTAAGAATGATTAAAAGTGGCCACCAATGTGAGCAGATGCCTGACTAAATTCTTAAAGGGGTGAGATTTATTTTTGCATATAATCAAAACAAAGTATGTGTCATACTGGTGGAATTCCCATCTTGGAGATGATTACCATTAATTATCACAGTTGTAAATAGAGCCTCATTTTTAACATCTTTGACAAGATGGGTTTTGTATAAGCATTGATTAACGTGTAGCACTTTGTGGTTTTCTATAGAATCTATTAGGATCTCTGCCAAGAGTTACATAGTACATATGATCAATCAGTGTTAGAAAATAATGAAGTTTGAAGATTCCTTTGTGAAATTGTGAAGTATGATGATAGAGAACTCTTGCCATCTCAATGTATCACAACAACTTCGGCTCTGATCTCTCTTCAGGATATCTCTCTATAAACTTATACTGGAAACCCCAAAAGAGAGAGAAGGTGCTCGGTCACTACATTTCCTCTTATTTTCTTTTCTTCTAACTTCACACATTCCTCAGAGGATAAGATTGTAAGTGCTTACAAAATGACCGTTGTGTAAGGCAAAGCCAGTCTTTTTAATCATCCAAGTATTCCAATATCACCAGACCTTGCCCACACAGTTTTCGTGCTGATGTTTAGTAAATCATTTTAGAAAACCAGTTTTAATGAATGCACCCTCCAGTCCCTCAGGAGGCATTCTAAAACACTTGCTCAGCTTAATCCAGTTACAAACCAACAAAGGCTAAATTGACTCAAGATATTCTGAAATTGAGGCATACTTACAATTGCACTTATTTAACAATAATGACTAAAAACCAGACCTTTCGTTAGACCAAGCCTAATCACTCTCCACCATCCAGAGTACCTGTATGCCAACATTAATTAACTCACAGTGTGAAGAGTTGGAAGCAACATGTTACTGCATCTTAACATATTTTTGGGTGAAGCTGCAGTAAAATATGTATTTTCACAGATGACCTGTGAACTCAAAAATGGGCACATACCAAGTTGATTCAGCAACACAATGAATATTTCCCCAAATCTAGTGGTGACAAAAATAAACAAATATCAAAAATTTGTCAAATTTACAGTAAAATTTCTCCAGTCTATAATTGCTGCTTCAGAAAAGGATTGTTAAAAGAGTTCTCGCTCAAGGGTAGAGCTGTTTTAGAAGATTATCACACAATAAAATGAATCTATAGTATAGCTTTTAATTAATGTGCCTGACCAGATATTTTAATTCCTTTTAACTTATTCTGAGTACTCATCCCCTTGCCCCTTTCTGCGGCTGCATAGGAACTGGGCGGTGAGCACTCTCCCGCCCAGAGGCTGGTGGGTCCTGCTCCCCCGCCCTTTCCTGCGGCTGCGCAGGAACCTGTGGGATGAGCGCCCGGAGGATGGAGCCTAGTGGCTGCGCTGGAAGCTGAGGCGGTGAATGACTAATCCTGCCCCTCTTCCCCGCACTGTAAATATACCCTCAGCAAATATACCCCTGGCACAGAAAAGTCTTGTATACCCCACAGGTTATAGTCATGTGCGGGGTATACAAGATTTTTTTTACTCAAATAGAAAAAACCACCGGGTATATTCGGATGTCGGTTTATTCGGATGTGGGGTATATTTGGGTGCGGGGTATATTTGCTAAATTACAGTACATAAACTTGGCTCTTTCTTAGAAGAATTTACTTTCTTGAAATGCTTTAATGGTGAATGAGGTGATATCTAGTGCCAGTTTCTTACCCTGCTGTGTAGCTGCTTGCTTGGTTAACAGATTCATTCTGGCAGTTGTCACAAAAATTCATCTAAATGAGTAGGCTGTCAGTAAAAAATCAGTATAGATGATAGAATTTACCCTCTAGCAGCAAAAACACTATTCTGTAATGTATCGCTCTATCACACCAAATCATAGAATCCTAAGGCTGGAAGAGACCTCAGGAGGTCATCAAATCCAGCCCCCTACACAAGGCAGGACCAATCCCAACTAAATCCTCCCATTGGTCTCCATCTTGTGTCGGTATCAGCATGGGACACCATCTTTCCATAAGTATCTGTTCTAGCTCAAAATTGGGCTGGGGCAAAAATTGTTGCTATTTTTCTGTTCCGGAAATGGGAATTTCCTCTTGTGAAACAGATTTTGAAGTGCTCTTTCTAGAATATGTAAGAGAATAAAGTTCCAATAGGGAACCTGTTACTTGGAGCAACAGTCTCCATGAATGTAGTAATATTAAATAATTAAACTAAGGAAGCTTAGCAATGGAAGTCTGAACAGCTCAAATGTGAGCATATCATGGCACCTGTGATTAGACCAGAGGTCTCAAACTCCTGGCTCTCAGGACATCCTGGCTGGTGTGATTGTGCAATTCAGCGCAGGAACAATGGCAAGTGGGGAAGTGGGGCACCAGAATCATCACATAAGCCCCACCCTTTGCCTCTCCCCCTCTATGGCACCCTGTCACCGTCTTGCCTCTCCCCCCCCCATGGCACCCTGACTCCCATGACACACAGCTTTGGAGGTTACCAGAGGGGCCTGGCATCATGCAGCTGCAGTGATTCCCCCCCCCCCCCTCCTACACTCCCCATAGTGGCAGGAGCTCTGGGGAGGGCCAGAGATCCGAATGCTGCTGCTGCCTTGTGCCAGGCTTCCGAGTAACCTCTGAGGCCATGTCCTTCGTGGGTTAGAGTGCCTTGGAGGGCAGGGCAGTGATGGAACGGGGCAGGGAGTCAGGACAGTTCCAACATGCCCACCCAGCCCACAAGTACTCCCAAACCAGATTGTGCAGTTGCTCTGGGCTGGGGGTGGCCTGTGAGCCAAGAGGTTGAAATCCTAGGTTTAGAGCAAGGGTGGGCAAAAGGGCCTCCGCAGGCTGGATTCGGCCGCAGAGGCCCTGCTGCTCCCCCACCCCCAGACCAATTAGAGCCTGGGGGCTTTGAAGCCCCATGTGCTGCTTGCGGGGAGGGAGGAGACGTCACATACTCCCCATCCCCCACCATGTGAGGCATGCATGGTACTTCAAAGTAATGTACACTCGCGCAGGGCAAAGGGAGCTTCCTGCAGCTCCCCCTCCCCAGGCCCTGATTGGCCTGGGGGCAGGGGCACCGTGCGAGGCCTCCTCCCGCCCTGCAAGGAGCATGTGGCACTTTGAAGTACCACATGCTCCTCACTGGGCAGGAGGAGGCTTCACATGCTTCCCCACCCCCAAGCTATGATTGGCCTGTGCAGTGGTCCCCAACGCGGTGCCCGTGGGTGCCAAGGCGCCTGCCGGGGGATTTCTGTGCACCCGCTGAAACATCTGGGATGGCCCTGCCCCCGGCACGCGGCACACGCATGGTGCTGGCTCCAGGCGCGGGACGCATGGGCGGCCCCTCCCCTGGGCGCGTGGCACATGTGCAGGGCCGGCCCGGGGCGCGTGGGCGGCCCCAGCCCCGGCCCCAGGGCACATGTGCGGTGCCGGCCTGGGACGAGTGGCTCATGGGCGGCCCCAGGCGCACGGCCCATGCGCGGTGTCGGCCCGGGGTGCGTTGCTGGCCCCTGCCCCGGGTGCACGGCACATGCGCAGTGCCGACCCCGGGCGCATGGTTTGTGGGTGGCCCCGCCCCCGAGTGTGCGGCGCATGCGTGGCCCCGCCCCCGTGTGCCCGGCACGTGAGTGGCTCTGCCCCCGGGCGCCCGGCAGCCACGCAATGTTGGGGACCACTGGGCCTGTGGGTGGGGGAGCATGCAAGCCTCTTTCCGCCCCACCAGGAGCATGGGTGCCTAATGGGGGGGGAAGGGTACTCCTCCACCCCCAGAACAGTCATGGTCTGGGGATGGGGAAGCCCAGAAGCATCCTGCCTCCACCCCTTCCGGGGAAGCCTGGGGCCACTTCAAAAATTGGCCACCCCTGGTTTAGAGCATACTCAAGTCATTACAAAAGCAGACTGTCTCTAAGGCTTTGTTGGCACTGGCAGATGTAATGTGCTAGCAGTTACTGTGGGAAGGCAGGGAGGCGTTGCAAGGCATCCTGGTTCCTGATGAAATGCCTTATGGTGAATTGCTTCACACGCCAGCATCCCATGTACTTCTGTCCACATTTCTCACCATCTTTCAACAGCTTTTGTGATGCACTCTCTGCATCTTCAGGAATGGATCCTGAACTGTTGAAGAAAATGCTGATAGATCTGTGGCTGGAACATACCTGTGACTGGACAGTCTCCTTTCCCTAAATGCTGATGAGATCCAGCATCTCAGCATGGCTCCAAGTAGGGAATCACCCGCTGTGTGGAGCAGACATGGTGACCCTGAAAGATGTGATCAAAGAGATCCACACAGCACTGAGCAAAAAACGAAGAAGAAAAGGGTGGGTTTAAGGGTTGGTCACTTGAGGGCAGGGCAGTAGAGTTTAAACCAATGGCCAGAGGGGTGAGAGCTGGCATTGAGGAACAGGTGCTGGAAGACAGTCACAGCACTGTAGGACCCAGAGCATCCACATTGGATGTGCTTTAGTTTCTGTGCAGAAAGCCGCTGTGCAGAAAGCACTACACCTCTTGTCAAGGTGGTTGTAAAAGGGGGGTGTAATCTTTCACTCAGCCACGGCTGAGCTTTGGCCCCTCCCCCTTCTTTTGTTTGGGAGTCTCCCGATTATTCCACCCTTCCAGCAGTTCATGCAACCCTTGGGTTGTCCAGTAGCCTTTTCTTTGCATTCCCACACCTAGCGGGTGGCGTAGGGGGACCCAGACCTGCCCTCTCTCACGGGTCCCAGCTCAGGGCCCTAAAGACAGGTTTCAACTGATTCCTGTCTGGCTGACGGGGACTCCTGCCGTAACTCATCAGCCCATGGGCTCCAGCAGGGGAGCCCTGCCCTGGGCTACTTCCTACCCCGATTCCACCCAGCGAGTGCAGAACATCTTCCCTGTTGTCTCCTCTGAGTACGTGGGCTGTACGCAAAGCCCGCCAACTCCCCTCTTGGTCGGAGAGTCCAACCCACCCCCACTCACTCACTTGCCACCCTTTTGTATCTCCCGCCCCACTCCTGCGTCCTGTCCTTCCCCCCGTGATACCCCTTCAGTGTGCCCAGAGGCTCTGCCTTCCCTTCCTGTATGCCTTCGGCGTTGGGGCTGTACAGTGGCTGCTGAGCCCTGCCCCAGAGCCGCCATGCCACTCAGCTGAGCCGCGGTCCGTAACAAGCGGAGAAAGTGGCGAGCCATACCCCGTGCTCCCCATACAGTGCGGGCACCAAAGCATCCTGAGTGCAGGACGGGGTTGCCCCATCACAGTGGTCTACGTAGAACACAGCAAGTGTGGAGTTGGTGTGCACTAAGTGCCTTGCCAGTGTGGACACCTTGGAAATTACAGCGCTGGGAGCTGATTCACTGTGCTGTAACTTGTCAATGTAGACAAGGCCTGAGGCCGCTTAGGTTAGCCTAGGGATTAGGTTAGCCTAGGGAAAGAGCACAAAATAAATTATTTCTCACTTCATACACAGATTGGCATCCTTTTGCAAAATCTGCATCCAAGTGTCTGGCCAGGATGAAGATTTGATTGAGGGCAAATTGTCTGAGACTCGGGATACGTCTAGACTGCAAGCCTCTTTTGAAAGAGGCTTTTTCGAAAGATACTTTCTTTTGAAAGAGCACATCTAACCTGCAACCACTGAGCACCCAGGCAGTCTGGATGCTCTCTTTTGAAAAAGCCCTGTTTTCATTCAATAACGCCTTTTTTTGAAAGAGTACTTTCAAAAAAAGGCATTATTCCTCGTAAAATGAGGTTTACCATGGTTGAAAAATCTGCCGTGTTCTTTCAATTTAATTTAATTTTGAAAGAACATGGCAGCAGTCTAGATGCAGGGGAAGTTTTTTCGGAAAAAAGGCCACTTTTTTTGAAAAAACCCTGTAGTCTAGATACACCCCCACTGTAGAATAGTTTAAGGTTGGCTGCAAGAAATCATCAGAAGAAATAGAGAGTTCTACTTCCTACATTAATGCCTTTTGTTACTGAAGTTTAATAAAACTGAGAGGCTTTATTAAATCCTCAGTTGATTTTGGAGACCCAGCTATTAACAGTGGCTTCACATAATCTTAACTCGGCCAGAAGATTTTCCTTTTCTTGAAGATATGACCACTCCCTTTTGTCTTTTTGTCAGATTAGTAAAATGTGCTGTGTATAAGGTTGCCAGTTTTGTTTGGACACATTCCTGGAGAATTCATCACATGTCAGTCTTTAATTTCTGAGAGATGCCAGGATAATCCTGGAGGGTTGGCACCCCTTCCTCTGCTGTACATGTTACAATGTAAAGTTTTTTTCATTTAATTTCTAAGGTGTTTGACCAGTATAATGAAGACAAAAGGTACACAGGTGCAATGATAACTGGGCAACATCACATGATCACCCAGTTCAACTCATGGGTTTTATAAAACAGTTGCATCTGTTGATTCAAGGAACATATCATGGTAATTAAAAAGCCAGTTCTGATGCTCTATAGTCTGTACTGCTCTATAAGATAAGCCTTTCTTTCTCTGCCTGGATGCTGAGCAGTGAAAATTATGTAAGCAAAAGTTGCTGACACTATTAATACTTCACAAATCCTTGACGTCCTCTAAATCTGGAGTACTTTTCTTTGCTGCCTCCATGAGAGGGGTTATGCAGCAGATATATTTATCTGCTGTGTTGTGGTCTGGGATGCCCTGGCAGTTGAGAAATAAAATGTATTAATATTCAATGTTTTATAATAGCACCATCAGAATGAGTAATGTTTGTTTGTTTATTTATAGCTACCCTGGCTCCTCTTTTTCCAGCATCTGTCGAGGTGCATGGGACACTGTTAAATCCAACTTTGATTTAAAAAACATGGAAAGGAGAGCGGGGTCTTAAATTTGGAAGGAGCAAAACAAATTGAAGTTGATTTCTACCAGGGCAACAAAGCGATGGCAGTCAACAGTGTCCTTGATCTAATGAGAAACACTCCCCACTTTGGAAAAAATTTGGAGATGTTTCTGGTAGCTAAGTGAGACTGAAGAAAAAGGGTATGAGTTTTGCAATACAATCCCAATGGCCTACCAAATTAATTTACATTGGAGCTTGTAGGTAAGCAGAAATACCCACCAGGATAGAGATTAAGGAAAAGATTTCAACCACAGCCCACTTGTTTAAGCAATTGCCTTAGTGCAGGGGTAGGCAATAAAACAACGGCAGCGCGCCAGGATTAGTCTCTGATGGGACGCCATCTCTATATTTGCTGGCACCTCTCCAGGCATCGGGCAGTCACAGCTCTTATTGGCCACAAATCACCGTTCTTGGTCAGTTGGAATGGTCAGAAGCAACACGGACTAGGATACTGCTTCGTGCTGCTCTCATTAGCTGCAAACACTGATCCATGGCGAATGATAGCTGTGATCGCTTGATACCTGTGGAGGTGCAGTTAAATAGACAAGGGGGCCTACCAGGGATTAACCCAGTGGATTGGATCCAGCCCGCGGGTTGGAATTTGCCCACCCTGCCGTAGTGTATTAAGTTGAGTCTGTGTGTTCTGTTTTATTTTGTTTAGTAACCTACTTTGTTCTGGGTGCTATCTCTTATGACTGCTTAAACCAGGGCTACTCAACTTTGGAAGCCCGAGGGTCCACAATGATACTCATAGCACATGCTGAGGTCCACAACTTAAGCGTGGTTGCATATACATGTAAATAGCTTCTTTCACACAATGCCCTAGCACTCCCAGCACATCCTCCCTAGAGGCTAGAAACACTGATACCCTGTACCCATCTGTTTCAGCCAGCTTACTGTTTCAGTGCTTACCCTGCCTGGGAGACGCCTTGCCATTGTGGAGTATGTTCCCAGTGGAGGCCATGTTCAAAGAATCCCACCCGCAGGCCACATGTTGAGCTTTATGTAAACCCAAGCCCACCTTGGGCTGCAAACAAATAAGCAGTGGGCCACTTGTGGCCCGTGGGCCACGTGTTGAGTAGCCCTGGCTTAAACCCTACCTTTTATACTTATTGAAATCACTTTTGTTTATTAATAAACCCAGCATAACAATTATTATCTGGGGTGGGGCAAGGAGTCTGTATGTATCTCTCTTTAAATTGAGAAAGAAGGTGAATTTTCATGAGCTTACACTGTCTAGATTGCTAAACAGCGTAAGATGGGTTTATGGGTCTGCTCCCAGAGAGGCTGTGTATGTGAGTGTCTGTCTCTCTCCAGACTTGGTGGTGTGGCCCTATCCCCGTGAAATAGCCTGGAGAGCAGGGCTTAGTAAGATGTAAGAAAGACAGGGCACCCCCGCTGACAGGGAAGGCCAGTTCAGTGAGGTCGCAGCACATTAGGTGACGGTCGCCACAAGATCCCGACCAATTATACTTTTCTTATAGGTGACTTGGCCCTGCAGCCAGACTCATGTTCACTCCCCTTCTGTGGTTCAAGGGCCCAACATGTGATCCTGCTGTAGTTAATAAAAACGCTTATCTAGGCTTCTGGTACTTACTTCCAGGAGACTTCCTAGGTTAGAGGTTCTCAAACTCCAATCCAGGGACTACCGGTGGTCTAGGAGCTCCATTCAGGTGGTCTGCAGATACTCCCCTGTAAGGTGTGCACCTGGGTGGCTACACGAGAGAATGAAGGGATGTTCACCTAATTAATGTCTCACAGGTGTAGTTCCACCTACACCTGGGGTGGGGTAAAAGGGGTAGGTGGGAGAGGTTAGTGGTGTGAGGTGGGGGAAATAGGAGGTCAGTGGCAAGGTAGTGGGGTGAGAAGAGGGGGAAAAGAATTTGGGACATGCAGGGCTGCAGTGACCAGAGAAAGAGGCAGGTCCCTCCTTCCCAGGATCAGCTCTTTAGCTGTTGCAGTGGGGGAGAGACCCCTACTGATATTAAAGTGTGAGTTGCGTGCTTATATTTGTAGAACAAATATGTTAATTATTATTACTTTTTTTATCCAAAGTGCTTTCCAGCTGTTAGCTTAGGGTACACAGTGGTACCCTCAGCAATTTTCAAGTGGTCTGTGAAAAAAAAGTTTCAGAACCACTGCCCTACATTTTCTCAATCCCTTATTCCTCTTTTGAGGCACCAAACTAGAGGAAAGTCTTCATGGGTTTTGCTTCTTTACCAGGGTGTACCAGAAGGCTACCTCTACTCCTTTAGCTTTTTGGTGTGTCCTTTCCCAGACAGAGAATCCTCACTTCTTTTCTCCTGGATCTCCTCTTTACAGAATAGGAGACATTCTCCTCCCCTCCCCCTTCCTTTAAAGTCTGAAACCAGCTGGCTCTAATGCTCAATTAGCTGTCTCCTCTCCTGGTGCTACTGGGCCCTCAGAATCTCTTTTTGCCCTTTATTTACCAGGATGGGGCATAGTTACTCTGCAAGAATTGGTTATGCCTAATGTTTCATCAGGAGGAGCTCTGTGATTACTGGTGTCGTCTTCTTTACTGCTTGGAGATCACTCAAGAAGTGGAAATGTGAGTTGGCTTTATCCATGGAAAGGTTTAAATGAGTGCTTGGTGCTAGGAGCAAGTAAACAGGGTACCGTTTCCAAGTGCTAGTAGGCAGAGTAAATTCTAGTGTCCTGAACCAATACAGAACTTAATCGAGAACTTGAATTCCTCTTATTTATGAATATCCCAGACTTTATCAGCTGACTTTCCCAGAGCCACTTTATGATTCTCAGGTTCTTGTTCCTCAACTGTCAAGACACCCTGAGGATTCCTTAACAAATAAAAGCACTGTACAGCCCAAGGCCATGACTAGCAATGTCCCCAGCCACCTTGTTATCATTTGAAATAACAGTATGACTTGCACAGCTTTTCCAAGCTAAATAATTTATGTTTGGTGTGTTTGAGCCAGCTGGTCCTGCTTCCAAAGGAAACACTGTGTGTTTGCCTGCCTCGTCTATAAAACAAAAGGGAAAAAAAAAGTTTGGTTCATATTTACTAGGCTACCCCATAGGGACTTTGAAAGAATATTTGTTTAAAAGGACGGCAGTGTTAGGTGCTTGTTTCCATAATTGGTGCTTTTCTTCCAGATCAATTGCTATATAACCTTAGGTGCCTTTTGTCCTACAAGCGCATGCCTTTCTTCCACCAGTCCATCTTCTTCTTCATGTGAAGATTCAGGGAGAGGAAGGGTGTAAACACAGAACTGCTGGTATGAGTTTCTGGTTTAAAAAAAGTGTCTCTGTGCTTTGAAGCAAACCTCTGTGGGTACTGATGAATGAACGTTTGGTAAGAATTAAGTGTTACTCACTGCAATAAAAAAAAAAGGTCCAAGGTGACTGGCAGCTCATGAGATGGATGATAAAGGGTGGTTACACTCTGCAAACCACACTGAGCTCTGCTTCCCCTCTCATCACTACAAGCCTTGCTTGCTTAGAACTAAGTTGCTGTGGTTCCTGGTCTTCAAGATTTCTCACCAGTCCTGTGGTTTCCTGTAAGCTCACCTCTGGGCTGACAGTGCCACTTTGTAGATTGTGTAAGGAATGCACTTTAGAATACTGGTTAGGATTTTCCAAAGTGACTAGTGATTTTGTGTCATCCCCCTATTTGGGGCAGGGGCGTGTGTGTGCTCAGTTTGAGACGGATTAGCAACCTGATCTTCAGAGGTTGAGTTCTTAGCACTTCCTAAAAATCAGAATGCTTCCAACTAGGCATCCTAAATCAATAGGCATGTCTGAAAAATACTGGGTTTTTATTTTAATGTTGCAGAGTTGCTTAAGATGAGTGAATGGAAACCTAGGCTAGTGGGTGGGCCACATGAGTGGGCTTCCTTCATCTCAGTGGGCTCCAAGATAGTCATAACCAAGATGGTCTCCCAAGATAGGGTAATTTTGCTAACTGCACTTGTATATCTAGAATTTGCAGGATGTGCCAATTGAACCATAACAGCACTTTGATTGGATGCAGAAGGAATGAACAGCTCTCAAAGTCAATGTTGTGTGCAGACAGCACACACCTCACTTCGCGTGCCCTTGCTTTATATGAGTGTCACTTCAGTAATACTGGTAGGAAAAAAAACTACATGGAAGGAAACCAGCAGAATCTCACAATCCATTGTATGCGCAATGGTAAACAAAATGCCTCATGAGCCAAACATAGAACCCAATGGGTTGCATGTGGCCCATCGGTTGTCTACACCTACTGTGTTAAAATAACAGGCTCCGCTCCTAGCCCCAACCCTAGCCCCAGGCTCCAAACCCCCAGCCTCTGTCCAAATTGCATTTACTCCTTGAATATGTCATCCCCAGTTCATTTTCACCTGCAAATTTGTGCCACCAGTAGATTTGTGCCAGTGGGACTGTGTGCAGGAGGCCCTTTACTGTTCCCACTATAAAGAAAAATGAAAGGCAGACTTTTCTGAAGATACATTGTGGAGCATAAAACCTAATCTATCAGAATTAAAGGAAGGTCTGTGTAAAGAAATAGGGATATGTTATTCACAAGGCCACAGTTATGCTTTTAAGTGGCCACTGTGAAGCAGGTGTACCACAGAATTATTGGGGGAGCAAATGGACTAGGTTTGGTGGCAGATATAATAAGGGACAGGCCAGCGCACATGCCTGTGGGAATTGGGGGGTGAGGCATGGCAGTAGGGCAGGGGCTCATGTGTCACTCATGTGTTTGGCTTCCCCTGTTGCCAGGAGAGCGCAACTTTCCCTTCCCACAGGAGCAGATGGGAAAGAAGAGTTACACGCTGGCTCCCTGGGAGTGAGATCAGAAGCCGGTGTGCTTCCAGCTAACGGCCCCACTCCCGGAGTGGTGGCTTCTGCCCCATGTTGCTGACTCTCATATAGAGGCCATAACATGGGGTGGCAGCTGGCTCCCTGTGAGCTGGCTTTTAAGCCAGCTCCCCACACAACCAGCTCCATCCTGCTGCCCTATGCTGCTGCCTCTGCTACTAGGGTTGACAGGTGTCCAGTATTGTACCAGACAGTCTGGTATTTGCGCACTCTGTCCGGTAAAAAAATCAGAAAATACCAGACATGTGCAATGATTTTTCCGGCTGCGTACCGGTCGGAAGCCTGGCATGGGCGGGGGGAGCAGCTTGGAGTCCCAGCCTGGCTTTCTTTAGAATGAAGAAAAAAATGTAATGTGCAAAAATGAAACACCAACACTTCTGTTCAGGATATAAAATGACTTCCTTCCCATAGCCAGTGAAGGGAACAGGATCTGCAGTGTGACCAAAGCTTTCACCCATCAGTGACTTTCCCAACAGCTGTCACAATGTTATTCTTTTCAACCGTCTCTTTTGTTTTGTTAAGAAATTATTTTGAACATGTCAGTTCTGATCCTGTAAAAAGGAATTAATGTTTTGGCAGCTGGGCTTCATTTACAAAAACAAACAAATAAACAAACAAACAAAAACCCTGTGCTGGTTAGGCCTGAATTACTTTCAGCATCCTGAGGCCTAGTCAGCCCTGGAGAGAGCCTCGCTTTCTCTGTGT
The DNA here is from genome assembly GCF_049634645.1 of Pelodiscus sinensis. Lineage (NCBI taxonomy): Eukaryota > Metazoa > Chordata > Testudines > Trionychidae > Pelodiscus > Pelodiscus sinensis. The sequence goes on along the minus strand of NC_134725.1, from coordinate 21,057,641 downwards.
CTGTTAAGTGATGTGCTAAGCAAGTGGAAATGATACTGCTGCCTGACCAAGCAGCTGTAATAGACTTTCCCGATTGTGAGTAAAGGAGCCTTTAATTAGGATTGAAGGTTATTTTTGCTGTGGGATAGTTTGTCTTGAAGTCTTGTTTTGTAAAATGCTGCTGGCAAAGATGCGCAGGATAATTACTAAAGATGTGGGGAGGTGGAAATCCCTGAACCTGTCCATTATTCATGGCATACTGCAGCTTCCTGTGACATGACTGATAACAGAAAAGGGTTGATAAAAAGCTCATCTCCTTTTGGCCGCATGACTCTTGTATCTTTAATATCTCTGGAACCAGCATAATATTGGAACTGGTAGTGCTGGTATGACTCCAGTTCATGGAATATCAGGCCTCCTCTGGGCCAACAGGTGGGGTTGGGAGAATCATGGAGATGACACTGGCAGGTGCTGATCGTAGGCTGCAACTTTCTAAAGCATTTCTTGTATGCCGTGTAGTTGTAGCTATGTAAGTTGCAGAATGTTAGATACACAAGAGGGGGTGAGTTACATCTCTGGAACCCGTAAAAGGTATCATCAGAACACTGAAGTGCTTGCTCAGTGGGGACCCCACCCCATAAAATATCTTTCCTGAACCCCCATTTCTAGCTCTGACCTTGTTTCACTCATCATCATCATCATCATCAGAAGCAAGCTCCCCACAGACCAGAACATCATAACTCAAAAGCAGCCCTAGACCCGATAGGGCAACAAAATAAACATAGCCCTAGATAGCAAGGGATGCAAAGCCTGCAGACACACTGCACAATGATCAGTGCCTCCCACAATGCGCGTTCAAATTTCTTGGGCCCTACTCATGCTATTACAACATGCAGAAAACCTCCTCCAGTGCCCCAATGCCAATTATGTGGCAGAAACCAGACAGTCACAATCCTCAAGAATGAACTCACCCAGGAAAACAATACCAGACAAAAGATCTAACCTGTGAGTGGACACTTTTCACAAAGTGGTTGCTCTATATCTGATTAGCTAGTCCTCATCCTCAAAGCAAACCAGCACCACATTTTCAAAAGAGGACCCTGGAGCTTAAATCCATTGCTGTGCTCAGGGCCATCCCTACACATAACCAAAACATGCAGCCGCATGGGGGACCATGGAATTTGGGGCACCAAATTGATCCAAATTTCATGGGACCTATCCATCTGGGTGTTACATAAGGGCTCTGGTGGTCCTGTCCACCTTCCAGCCTTCCCACCTGAGACTTCAGCACCAGCTTGGCAGCTCCCCAGTTCCATCCCTCATCCATCATCACCACCACTTGTGGCCTGTGCCCAGACCCTGCTCACCAGATGATATTGAACAGCGTGAGCATGGGCAAGGGAACTCAGGAGGAACAGGGGGCAGCCAGCGAGAGGATAGAGCACTGCTTCAATCTGGCTGGCTGCATGACCACCCTCTGCTCCTCCTGAGTCCTTCAGCCTTCACTCACCACTGCCTACTTCTCTGAGCTTCAGATGAGCCTCCTTCCCCATCCTGTGGTTGCCATCTCTCTCGGACTGAATGGATTGGACACCATTGCAGCAAATTGCATCTGGTCTGGGAGAGCTGACAACCCCATGTTCCACAGCTTCTACCTTATGAGGGATGGGGTGCTGCTGCTGGGCTGCATAGGGCCTGGCTCTGCTACACACTAAAAGTCATGGGGCTGAACAGTAGGGATGTGAAACTTGGCTGATGTGATTGCAGAGCCATTGGCTATTATCTTTGAAAACTTGTGGAGATTGGGAGAAAACCCAGATGATTGAAAAAAGGCAAATGGATGTGATACATCTTGATTTTAGCAAAGCTTTTGATATGGTCCTTCCATAGTATTCTTGCAGGCAAATTAAGGAAGTATGGATTAGATAAATGGACTGTAAGGTGGATAGAAAGCTGGCTAGATTGTTGGGCTCAATGGAAAGTGATCAATGGCTCAATGTTTGGTTGGCAGTCGGTGTCAAGTGGTCTGCCCCAGGGTTCAGTTCTGGGGCTGCTTTTGTTCAACATTTTTATTAATGATCTGGACAAGGGGATGGATTGCACCTGCAGCAAGTTTGTGGATGACACTAAACTAGGAGGAGGTAGATACATTGCAGGACAGGGATAGGGTCCAGTGTGACCTAGACAAATTGGAGGATTGGGCCAAAAGAAATCTTACAAGGTTTCAACAAGGAGAAGTACAGAGTCCTGTACTTGGGATGGAAGAATCCAAGCATTGTTACAGGCTGGGGACTGACTGGCTAGGCAGCAGTTTAGCAGAAAAGGACCTGGGGATTACAGTGGATACGAATCTGGATATGTGTCAACAGGCGCCTTTGTAGCCAGGAAGGCTAATGGCAGGTAACTGTGTAACCATGGAGTTTTCCAGACGTTACACGTTTGCCCAATTACCAGCTCTTAATATCTCTACTGAGGCTGGATTTAGATTATGGCCTATTTCAAAAGTCTATAACCTAGTAATCCCCTCCTCTTGTCCTATAACTTGTAGAAGTGTCAAGGGGACACTTTATTTTACTGGTCCCTTATAACATGTGCTGTCTATTTATGGTAAACAGTCTGTTCCACCTTGCATTTTGCTGTGATGCTGGGAGTACCTTTCCCACACCCGGGGAAGCTCTCTGTGTGGCTCAAAAGCTACTCTCTTACCAACAGAAGCTGGCCCAATAAAATATATTCTCTTATCCTACTTGTCTGTCTTAAGTGTTCCTTGGTAGAAAGCCACAGAATGGCAGGATAATTTTCTGGAATCCTACAGGTTGGTGTTACAGTAGTGAGAGGCAGCCAAGACTCATTGAAGTCAGGGCGGCGAGTTATACGGGCTTGTGGTGCCCAGACTCCAGCAATATTCAGAGCCAGGGGCCCTGCTCCATCAATATTTGGAGTTGGGTCTCTCCCCCGGCTCTGAATATTGCTCCTTCTCCGGCCCCAGAGCATCCCCAGAAGAGAAGAGGACTTGTAACGGGGTGCCCACAGCCCCAATGTGACGGAGCGCAGGGGCTCCGTCACTGGACTCACACTATGGCAAGCTGCCGCGGCAGGCTACCCCTGCCCCCATACCCTTGCGGCGCATGCTCACACCTCATGCCGGGTATTTTAAATGCCAGCGGCGTGGCAGACAAGGGGGAGGGAGTCCACCCAGGCCCAGACCCGGTGCCCCAGCTCTGTGGAGAAGCTGGGAGCCCAGCCCATGCAATTGGGGGGAGGGAGGGATGTGAGACAGGAATCAAAGCAGCTGTTGCCCTGCTCCCCCATTCCACATGATGCACCAGCCAAGTGCCATTGGAACGTGAGCCCCCCTCTTGGGCAATCCCAGACAATCCCCCGGCCTGGGGTCCTGCTCTCCCCCCCACAATGCCATGGGAGCCTGTGACGTAGTGGGGGTACTTGCTGGGCTGTGGTGACCTCTGCTGTCTGGAGCAAGACCCAGCAGGGAAAACCTTATTATGCAAAGGTACCATACCGGTTGAACCAGCCTACCCCCCAGGGAGAGGAACAAAGGAAGGTGGAATGCTGCCCTGGCTGGGGGGCAGGGCTGGAAGATGGTTGGTTAGTTGCGGTCTGAGAGCATGGAGGAGACATCCTAGGGAAAGGGGCTGGAGTTTAGGGGCCCAGTCTCCCCCATCTCAAGGGGGCCTGAGGCATCCTAGCCCAGCTCTGTGACCAGATGACGTCTGTGCTGTGCTGTATCCTGGAGAGGCAATAAACTACCTCTATTCCACCGGCTGGTGCAGTCTTCTTGTGCCATTTCGGGCTGCAGGAGACGGGGGACCCCCAACGCACCGTCACAGAGCCTGCCTCTTGTCTGCCACTGCAGCAAGCGGGCGCGGCGGGCCAGCTCCGCCCCTGCACTCTTGTGGCGTATGCTCATACCATGCGCCGGGAATTTTAAATGCCGGCGGCATGGCAGACAAGGGGTGAGCTCAGGGAAGTGCTCACTATCCTACGGCAGCCGGAACCCAGCAGGCAACCCCGCGGGGCAGATGCTCAAACTCTGCAGCCCCAGAAGGAACGGGCAGTGGACACCGGAGTGGCCTATACCCCCTTGACGGACAGCGGGGTGGCAGGGCCTGATCACAGACTCCAGATCCACCGCCCCGTAAATTGGAAGGCAGAAGGTAGGGGAGGAGAGGAAAGGGCTTGTGGTGAGGGAAGGAGGGCAGGTCAGGAGAGTAGTAAAATACACACCTTGGACTTCAGAAAAGCAGATTTTGACTCCTTCAGAGATCTGATGGGCAGAATCCCATGGGATGCTAACATGAAGGGGAAAGGAGTCCAAGACAGCTGGCAGTATTTTAAAGAAGACTTATTGAAGGCACAGAAAGAAACCATCCTGACGCGTAGCAGGAGAGGCAAAAATAGTAGGAGACTGGATTGGCTTGCAGGGGAAACCCTTGGTGAACTTAAGCACAAAAAGGAAGCTTACAAAAAGTGGAAACTTGGACAAACGACCAGGGAAGAGTTTAAAGGTATAGTTCGAGAATGCCGAGGGGTTATCAAGAAGGCGAAAGCGCAAATGAAATTGTGACTGGCTAAGGATGGGAAGGATAGCAAGAAAGGTTTCTACAGGCATGTTAACAAGAAGAAGGTGATCAGAGAGGGTGTGCGGCCCCTAATGGATGAAGGAGGTAACCTAGTGACAGATGATGTGGGGAAAGCTGAAGTACTCAATGCTTTCTTTGCCTCTGTATTCACGGACAAGGTCGGCTCCTGGACTTCTGCGCTAAGTGACGCAAGATGGGATGAAGATGGACAGCCCGTGGTGGGTAAAGAACAGGTTAGGAACTATTTAGAAAAGCTAAACGTACATAAATCGATGGGTCCAGACTTAGTGCACCCGAGGGTACTGAGGGAGTTGGCAAATGTCATTGAGGAGCCTTTGGCTATTATCTTTGAAAAGTTGTGGAGATCGGGAGAAACCCGATGTTTGGAAAAAGGCAAATGTAGTGCCCATCTTCAAAAAAGGGAAGAAGGATGATCCAGGGAACTATAGGCCAGTCAGTCTTACCTCGGTTCCTGGAAAAATCATGGAAGGGATCCTTAAGGAATCCATTTTGAGGCACTTGGATGAGAGGAAAGTGATTAGGAATAGTCAGCATGGATTCACAAAGGGAAAGTCGTGCCTGACCAATCTCATTAGCTTCTATGATGAGGTAACTGGCTCGGTGGACATGGGGAAGTCAGTGGATGTTATATACCTTGACTTTAGCAAGGCTTTTGATATGGTCTCCCACAATATTCTTGCCAGCAAGTTAAGGGAATGTGGATTGGATAAATGGACGGTAAGATGGATAGAAGGCAGGGCCCAGCGGGTAGTGATCAATGGCTCGATGTCAGGATGGCGGTCGGTTTCTAGTGGAGTATTCCAAGGTTTGGTTCTAGGACCGGTTTTGTTCAATATTTTATTAATGATCTGGATGAGGGGATGGATTGCACCCTGAGCAAGTTTGCGGGTGACACTAAGCTGGGGGGAGAGGTAAATACGCTTAAGGGCAGAGATAGGGTCCAGAGTGACTTAGACAAATTGGAGGTTTGGGCCACAAGAAATCTGATGAGGTTCAACAAGGACAAGTGTAGAGTTCTGCACTTGGGACGGAAAAATCCCAAGCATAGTTACAAGCTGGGGACCAACCAGCTAAGTAGTAGTTCTGCAGAAAAGGACCTGGGGGTTACAGTGGATGAGTAGCTGGATATGAGTCAACAGTGAGCCCTTGTAGCTAAGAAGGCTAATGGCATATTAGGTTGCATTAAGAGGAGCATTGCCAGCAGATCCAGAGATGTCATTATTCCCTTTTATTCGGCATTGGTGAGGCCACATCTGGAGTATTGTGTCCAGTTCTGGGCCCCCCACTACAAAAAGAATGTGAAGATATTGGTTTGTTTGTTTTTTTTATACTGTAGGCAAAGCATGGGCTCACAAGAATTCCTCCATTGTTTTACTGTGAGTCTCAAAACATTTGGTGTTTTTCTAAAGGCCTGGAGTCAATTGATTATGTAGGAATCTCAGCTTTCATTTAAAAAAAGTTCTCTATACTTCTGGGCTTTACAGCTAAGGAGGAAAGCTTTAAAACATGAACCCTAAATACTCAAGTAACAAAAGGCCAATAAAAGTCCAACATTTTATTTTTAAAATATCTTATGATTTGTAGACCATTCTCTGTGTAGGCATTCCTTGTGATTTTTGGGTTGGCAATACTGCTCTTTGATTGGTGAATTTAGAGAGATCTCTCCCTTCAATTTCCCTTTCCACCCTCCTCTTTTGTCACAGGTCATTAGAGAATCATAGAGACAATGGAGAATAGAGTGAGTCCATGACTCTGGTTAATGACTGGTCAGGGTGACTAACTATTATCAGCCAGTAGTCTGAATGAGCTATATACTGCCATCTGTTAATCAACTGTAGGAAAAGGCTTCATGAGTAGACTTTATTTATATAGACAACCTTCTTTGCTACAGAGATCAGTAGACACACTTGCTGTGTCAAGGTGATCAATTTTGGTTCTTTTGGGTTGAAATTCACTTAAGACTTGGAGCTGGGAGAATGAAATGTTGTTATCCATATTGTATGATTAAAAGGTAAAATACATGAACTTAATATGACCTGGCTTAGTGTTACCAGATTTGCCCAAAACTCTGGGGTATGCTCATTTATCAGGGTTACCCTTATGGGACTGGGGGAAGGTTAACAGTTCTATCAGTGTGCTGTTGGTGCTTACTTGGGCTCTCATATGGAGCTGAATTCTCCCTGCTGCCAATTCCCCCTCCCACTGGAGCTCTCCTGCAGGAACTAGGTTCCTCAGGATGGGGTTCTTCCCACCTTAGCAACACACACAGACACTCACACCCACTAACAGAGCACGTCTGAGAGGACTGGGTACTCAGCACTCACAAGCTGACCCCCTCATATGTCCCTGGACTCAGCTGGCTGGGTTTCACAGCAATGCCACACTGCACCCTCATGTGCCTTTGGACTCTGTGGGCTGGATTAAACAGCACTTTAAGCTGCCATCCTCATAAGCCCCCAGGTTCAGCACCCCTTATCCCCACTTTCACACCACAGTCATTCACAGGTAAACCACACGATGAGCAAACCCCACAGGATTTTGGGCACTACAGGGATCTTTTGCTTGGGTACAAGAAGCGTTGTTGCAGAGCGAATGGGGAAGCCAAAACAACACCCCTTAAGGAAGAGTGAGCAAAAGAGAAAGAAAGAGAGAGAAGCAACCAGTTTAACAATGAAAGTGATTTATTTCTGAGTAGTGAATAGATATCAAACAGTTAATCTAACAATTACAATATTAAATCTAACAATTGAAGCTGATTACACATGTTAGGTAACCATATAACAGTTTACACAGGGCAGGGTCAGGAGGCCATGCTTAGAGAGATAGTTGAGAGAGAGAGAGAGAGAGAGAGAGAGAGAGACCTCACCACTCCACGGAGCTTGCACTGATCGGGGTTCCCAGATGATGATGGTAGCCGGGGGTCCAGAGGGCAGGAGAAAAGCAGGACAGAGCCCCCAGCACGATCAGACAGGAGATGAAGAAGTCTCAATGGAACTGATGCAGTTTAAGTCCAGGTATCAGAACAGATTTCTTGGGGCAAGGATAGGAGTTTTTATAGGGATAGTTCAAAGAGAAAGAGGAGAGACAATAGAGACTGATCACCCCTGGTTATGGGTGATGTTCCTTGAACGAGCTCACAATGCAACTTGGCAGTTTCAGTATTTTAGATGTCAATAGGATCGTTACTAGAATTGGTCTGATAATGACTAATTTGGGTGTGAGCAGGCTTAGGTTCATTAGCATCTGGAGCAGGGATTTCCCATCAGGCACTGCTTCTCTGCTTTCGGTGTCCCATAGTTCAGTGCGGTTCCTGCCTTGGAAGAGCTGCTCTCCATTCTGTATGCTAATGAGATGTCCCTCTGTTCCATCTTTAATGCAAATGAGGCTGGGGTGTTTCCTTAATTGTATCACCCTTGTCTGAAGCAGTTTAGGTGTGTCTTCCCTGGCCTTTTCTTTGCTTTGTCTTTGATTCTAGCAGAGGCCTGAGGGAGGGGGATGGTTTTCCATGAATGTCACTCCCTGACTCCCCAAGAGCACAAGGCTGACAGGCGACCATGTTCTGGTTCCCCAAGAATCACAGAGGTGGTGGGTAACATTAGGGTCTACTATATCTTGAACACTAAGCCGAGGATAGTGAGTCACATCTCAGTGAAAGTCACAGAAGATGGAAACAGGTTTTATTTCTGGTGGTGTTGAGTCTATTTGAGAGTCCTCAATTATATCTGACACTTTACATCCAGTGTTTAAAGGCAGAGCTGACTAGAATCAATTGAGAGTCCTTGTCTTGTCTCAGTGAGCACTTGAGCAAAAATCATTGATAAAATCTGACCTTGGACTCAGCATGCAGGCAATATGTGTTGAAGGGCAGTGCAAAGGAGGCAGTGGTGGTGAGGTACCATATTACCTAGTGAAATCATTGGTGCTGAAATCACTAAGGACTGGAATTTGACCAGAGAACTGACACTTTCTTAACAAAGACTCCATTTTTGCTATTTAAAAAGTAAATCAATGTAACAGAAAACTCTCGGATAACTTTTTAAAAATCAAACTTTAAACTTTATTGAAAAGATTGGATAGTTTGCAATTGAAAATATTTGACCTATACTTCAGGCAACTGATTAAATTTTGCATAGTAAAGGATGGCATTTTTTTTTTTAAATGTTCAATGTATTGTTTTCATCAGAGCTACACATTTGCGTGTGGTTGTGGTTTGTTGTGCGGGTTTTTTTTTTGTTTTTGCTTAACAAAAAATCCTGGGCGGGGGGGGGGAAGGGGGCGAGCCAAAACTGTTCGAATTGGGCCCCGCACTTCCTAAAGCCAGCCCTGAATGCAACTGCAGGATAGTTGCATGCGGGGGGTTTGGTGGGGGCCAAACTAATCCTTGTTGGTAGGAGCATGTTGGAAAAGCCCTTTGAGAGGGGTGACATGACACCTTTTACTTCTTGTCATGTGTCCATCATGCCCCAAGCATGTTACCTCCAGAAGCATGGCTAAGGGGTGTAAGAGAGGGGGCGTGGCTAATGGGGGCAGGGAGTATGGCTAAAGGGGTCAGGGCACCACCAAAAATTTTACAAACCTGCCGCCCATGATTGAAGTTGGTGTAATAGAGAGTGGCCCTCTGAAACTATCTGCTGGAGTTCACATATACAACCCCCCTCTTTTCCTGGTCAGTTTCCCTGGTCCTTCTGTCTGGTCTGACCTGCTCTCCTGCTCCTTTTCCTATCTGTAATTCAGACTGAAGCTCCTCAGGGCAGACTTGTATATTCCTGAAATAGTTTAGCACTTCAGAAATTCCTTGTGCAAACAGCAGCACTTTCTCCCTCCCTTCCTTCCCCAACTATAAGAGAAAACAGCTTTAAAATGACAAAAGGTCACTCCTTTACACTAACAAGAATGCCAGGTTTGTCCTTCCTTCCTTCCTTGGGAAGACCTCATGTACCTTCCAGTTGTTCTGCATCTGGAGAGAGACTGTAACAAGATCATTTCACTCTTTGTTGGTGGTATTAAGAATTAAGTGCCAGCCTAGGTGTGTTTGCTCGTTTCCCACAAGGTGCCTACTTGAACATTGGGATAAGAATATGGTATGTTTCGGGCTTTCCTTTTCTGTGCTTGGTATAGCGACACTAATGTCTGAAATAAAAGTTATATCGCAATATAGATGAGGTCTGAATCTCTTCTGCCTTCCATCTATTACTCTTGAAAAGAGGATGTGCCAGATCAGAAGAGTTGAAATTTACACACATTTTGCACTGAGGTAAATGACTACACCAGGTGCAAAGAAGCAGCATCTGTTCTGCTTGCTCTTCTCTACTTCTCAGCCAACACAGGGAAAGAAGCAGGGAACTGGACTCTGGCACGAGACCTCTAACTTGTAGAAGGCAATTGCTGTATTTGAGAAGGATTAGCTTCCTGAAACATGGAGTGAAATCTCACTGTGCTGTGAAAAGTACATAAAAATACTAAAGCCAGATGAGACTTTTGCTGTGCTTTACTAAGAATGGGTTTGACTCTAGCTGCATTTGTGATAAGCAGGTCCTATTGCACTTCAAACATATAAAATTCTGGAGCACTTCACTCTGAAAGCAGCTTGAATTCCACTCTGTATTCACATTTTGGGCATCTGAATAAATGGGTCAGTTATGAATCTGGGGTTTGGGTCTGAGCCCTTTTCTACACTATTTAAAATAAGTCTAGTTTTGTGCACAGCTGTCTGGATCCAGCTTGGATCTTTCTCCCCTTATAGTTGTCAGTCCCCGTAATACACGAGGTTCGAAGGGATGCCGGAAAGGATGAGACCACAACTGGGGGTTTCAAAAAGCACAAACTGATTTTATTTTGATGGCGCCAGACAATCATCAGAACAAAAATTAAACAGATTGCCAGACAACACAAAACAATTCCCTGAGGCTTTTCTAAATCACAATAATTCCCAATAACTGCCCAGGGGTTAGGAACAGTTGAATTAACACTGGTATTATCCATAGGGCTGATTATTTACACAACTTTATACAAGGAAACAGTAAAAAACCTAAACCACAACTATTTATAAACTAACTTAGTAACTTTTTAGCCACTGTCACTTGGCAAGCAATAAGGACAACTAAAAAATCAATTAGGATAGGGATGATGGGGGGGGGGGGGGGTGTTATACCAGTTCTGGAGACAGCAGGAACACAAGTACCGGTCACACGCTCATAAACTGTCTCCACTCAGGTCGACCAACTCGGAGTATGCTCAGTAAGACTCAAGAGCGGGGGGTGCAAGGCATCTGGGTGATCAGGCCAGGCGTTCACTCAATGCAAATCCCCAGTGAGAGAGGGGCTGCCTGCCTGTTTTATTGCCTGTGAACTTATCACCCCATAGGTTGGTTTTTGCTGCAGTGGGTGGAGTAGCAGGCCTGAGCACCAGTCAGCCCATTAGCTGATCTGTTACTGCAATGGGTGGAGCGAGCAGGGGAAGATTATTAATTTACATGCCCTTATATGGAAAACACTCCACCTCACAGATGGAGCCCCCTATACCAGCCTCAGAGGTATTACAGGCTATGGCTCCCTGCGACGGGCAGCCATTTCTGATGTTCTGTCTCGGACAATAGTATGAGGATTTGACTCTCTTCTGGATGTAATTTACAGTGGCACAGGAACATTTTTAGTAGAAGAGGTTGTGAAAGTCCACCGTCTTACCCCTGTTGTGCCCCCACCCTAAGGTGGGTGTTGACATGGGACCAGGAGCAGAGCCCCAAGGCCAGCAGCCATGACTCAGATGGGGAGGGTGGCTGGCCAGCTGCTGGACCCTAGGTATGGGGGTGGCAGCACAGTCCTGGCTAAAACCTGCAATGCCCCTAGTTCCCACACCTATGGTAATTTAGGAAAATGTAATCAATCAAGAAGCATAATAATGACCAGTCCAGCATTGGTGACAGTGGGAAAGATTACATTTAACACGTGCACACTGGTGGAGATAGAGGCCAGAGGTCAACACCTCCTGACTCTCAAGGTTTATTCATTAGGTGGAATTGGAGGAGGAGGAAGCACAGCTGTTCAGCTTCTAAAGAGCAGTATGATCATGGCCTCCAATTGATCATCTGCTGTAGCTAGTTTGGTTTGAGGGGGGCATGGCTATGTGATGGGGGAGCATTCAGTAGTTATGACTTGACAGTCAGGATCACGGTGAAAGGAAGGCAGGGAGAAGCTTTCTGGGATCGTGGTTGGATTGTCTTTCCAGTCAGTCATTCAGAACAGGTTTAAAGGGGTGGCTATGTGTCTTTGACAAGATAGCAAAGGAATATTGTCCAAACACTTGAATTGATGAGGAAGTCAGTTACCTAAATGTCAAAGACACAGGCTCTATAAAAAGAGGAAGTACCAGTGCATTAAAGCAAATGCAAATAATGGGCCATGCTTAGCTGTCTTATACTGCAGTAGAAATCATGTAGTGAACTTAGGCAGTAAGCAGAGTGTGAAAATAAAGAATGATATGACAGGTGCTATTAATTTCTATAGTTTTACATTCAAATGGTTGACTTTTCTCTGTCAGATTGCTAAGCCTCTCCAGACTTTTGGCAGGCCATGATTATCTTATGACATACAGTTGGCAGCCCTGCAGATGTCTACAACCTTGGGTTCCTGGATCCTTTCTCCAGAAGCAGTCATCTTGGTTGCTGGTTTGTTTTAGACCTGTTACACACTTACAAGGCAAACCAATCCTTGATCTAACCCCATATTGGCATTTGTGGAAGCAGAGTTCTTCTAGCTTCTATAGAGTTAGCTTTGCAACCTTAAAGAATATGATTAACCACCTCCCCACCATGGCTCCATGTCAGTGGCCATTTTGTGTTTGGATAGTGCTTTGCTGGATCTTTCCATCCCACTTGGGTGACTGGTTGCGGTATTCCTCCCATTGTTTATAAAGAAACATTTAATCCATTGAAGCTGGAAACTGCCAAGCTCATTTTAGTTTTCATTTTCTTTGTCGGTCTGTCTCTCCATCTTTGTCTCTTCCTCTTTGTTTCAAATTAGCATCACAATTGAAGTGTGAACCCTGCTGGCAGCTAACCAGTAATTACTGTACAATGAAAGAGACGAACATCTGTCTAAACTGGGAATAGATAACAGCTGTAATTGATTGCCACATCATGGTGTTTGACCACCAGCAGATGGTTAGGGCCAGTTTTTATAACTGATAACAGCTGTGATCTAGTCTGGGCTCATCAGTTAACCTCTATGGTTACATGCAACCTCCTAGCTGCACACTGTTGCCTCAGTTTTAGAAACAGCAGCCTGTGACGAAGGGGAAGGATAGGAGTCAGGAGCCAGTGCCTACAGGGAGCCATCTCCCACCCTCTTGTAAACATGTAACCTCTGAAAATTTCAGTGGTTACATTTTTACCCCCCAAAAAAATTTAAAATTTCTATTGTGATCCTGAGGAATCAATATGATTTTTTCAGAGATAAACTATACCTGTTACATGCATAGCTCAGTCATTTACCTTCTTTTTTAAATTATTAAGATCAGTTTAGAGCCCTAGTATAATATAGCATATGTTGTTGCTAATCATGAACAAGGAGGAGGAAAGAGCCACTGTCCATATAAGTATACAATTGGACTGTGAACAGTGGTTTAGAAGGAACGGATGACACACTGTCCATGTTACAGTGAGGCCACAGCAGGGCTGCTGCCTCAGTGCTGTGGCATAGATAGTGAAATTAAGCACTATTGCGGGGAGAGCTCTTGCTGGGGAGAGATGTTACTGAGATTAAAAAAAAAAAAAAGCCACAACACCCTGAATGAGTGTTGGTAGCTTTATTGCTGGGAGTTGTGAGTGGTACTAAAACTTTTGTCACTCGGGATGTGTTTTTTCATAGTTCTGAATAGCTCAAATTTTAACACTGAAAGTGGCAGTAACAGCCTTAGTTGCAGCATGGGAAGTACCTCCAAACAAAAATGCATTTGCCAAGCAAATTGAAATTCACTGCAAAGCAGAAGGATCGCATCAGAGGCAGGCTTTTAAAAAACAAATGACCAAGCTGTTTGCTATAGGAAATGTGGTCTCCTGCACCAAAGTTAAAACTCCTTTGTAACAGAGTGGTTTTTCTGCAAATTCACAACTACTGTTCTCAAATCTGCATTGTATCTTGATGGCACAGTTGACAGGAAAAGGTCTGAGTTCATCCCAGCTTCACAATCTGTACAGCTAGAGTATAACAAAAGGCCTGTCATTCTTCCCACTTGCTAGAAGCTTGTTTGTGGCAGATTCTCTTCAAGATGCACTCAGTATAGAAGAAAAAGGGGGGATGTCAGGGAGCCTGTAATAGCTCCCAGATTCTCCAACTGCCCTAAATGAGTGCAGCCTAGGAACCATATGCCAAGATGAGATTTGGCCTTTGTGAACTCTGTTCTGCTCCATCCCTCCCTTAGCACACTCCCTGGTTGGGATGGCATTTGCTATAGGAGCTAGCTTTATGCCAGTTGAGAATTTCCCTCTGCCAGTGGTGTTCACCGGCCAGTTGCAGCCAGGTCAAGTTGACTTTGTACTACTGAGGTAATATAGAGGAGAAAAATGAGGCTGAGAATTTGGCCTAAGTAGTTTGTGTTGTTACTGAGACCATTTGTAGGAGATGGATTTAAGTCTCTAGTATTCTCTGGACTAATTCAACAGTTGTTACTAAAACAAGGCTCAGGAAGACTAGATAGTCAAACGGCACCTTCTCTGATGGGGGAGAAGGAAAACAGAGTGCGTGGGTTATCATTTCCATGCCTCCAGCCCAGACAGGCAGATAAATGTTATGATAGGTCTACACTAGACCGGGCAGCTTGGCTTAAGGTACACAACTCCAGCTATGTAGAATACATAGCTGTTGTCAGCTTACCTTGCTGAGCTTGGCGACATCCCCAGAGTAGGAGGTTGTTGGGAGCAGACGCTCTACTCAGCTTCCTTTCAGCAGGGGTGCTCTCTGAGTTCAATTTTGCAAGTCTAAACTAGACTTGTTAAATTGAACTCCAGAAAATCGATTGTGGCAGCGGTGATCTTCTGCAGAGTGAAGACATGGCCTTACTCTAGTTTCTATGGAAAGCGGAGCTTTTTATATTAATGAATCACCTGCTAGCTAGGTGTGATTCCTAAGCATAGCAGAAGTTCATCTTTCCTAGTGTTCAGTCAGGGTTAATTGGTGGTCAATTGGTGCAGCATTTCACTGGTGAGATATATCCAATTAGCTCAAGTATCTGAAGCAGTTTCACCTTACACAATAACACTTTCTCCGTTCCTTGGTGTGACTAAGTTGGATAGATCTTCCTGAGATAGTGTGTAAAACAGAAGCCTGCTTTAACTGTGCAATCTGTCATTAATTCACCTAATAAATCACAGCATAAGAACAAGAGTCTCTCAAGATTACCATCTACAATCAATGGGGAATTACAACATTGGCTTTCATAGCCAATGCTGATTGTCAAGTCACAGAAAATTTATTGCCTTACAGATCTGCTTATAAAAAGTGTGTTGACTTTATAGAAGGACTTATTGTTACTGGATATTGGGAGGAGAGTTGTTTTTGTTGTTAAAGGTTAAAAAACTACAGTTATGCTCTAAAGTCTCCTTAGATTACAAAGCATGATAGGTAGAAGCTTGGGGCAGATTATTTCTTCGGCAGAATGCTGTTAGGGGATGCATGTTAATGGTGATTTCTTCTCTTTGTGCCTCTCAAAATCCATTTACCATGTCAATTGATATATTAAATGTCAAATGGGGAAAAAAATTAAAGAATCCAAACAAATCAATTTTCATTGGTTTCTGCCAGCCAGACTGTCACAAAAGGGCATATCCTTCCTTTCCTCCCCTGAGTTTTAGTAGAAGAACTTCCACTGTGAATACAGAAGACAAAGCTATTGTTTAAAAAACTTTTACTAATTTTTGAAAGGACAAAAATTAAAAAGTATCACATGCTCTGTACTGTTGTGGAGGATTCCTGTTAAAAGAAAACACACGTGTATTTCACATGATACCTTGGGCCCCAGTCCTGAAATACAAGCACCTTCATAGGTAGGTACAGGATTCAGGCAATTGGTCATTTCACTGTAGACTTTGCAAAAGAACCTGCGCTTAATATATAATGTGAACATTCTCTACTGATTAGAGGAAGATGGGCATACATTCAGCTTGAATTTATCAAACTTCATGAGGTGGGGGAAAAGTCCTTAATTTTGCATAGCTCTATTTGAAATGAAATAAGGATGCTCCCACAGCTGAAATATCTGATTAAAATTCATCATCTTGACTGGTATTAAAAAACAATCTTAAAAGTTAATGTGTTATATTCTGTCTGTCACAGTACTTACAACCCTAGCCCCCCTGTTATCTCATCCTTTGAAATGTGCTTAAATATGCAGGAAGCATATTTTTTAGTTCTTAAACAAATAGGCTATGGAGGTTCAAGTTTTGGCAAGAGGCAGAGGACTGTATGTGTGGGGGTGGGAGGAGTACTTTAAAGGGCTAAAGTGGACCTGAGTGTGTGCTGTTGTTTTGTTTAATCTGGCCTAGGAAGTCCTCTCATATTTTTTTAAGCAGTCCTGCTACACTTCTGTCCCACCTCTTAATAAAGGAATCAATGCAGATTAAACTAGAGCTGGGATGGAAGCAGCAGGCTGCAAATTACAATCAGAGTTATAAAAACAGGATTTGGATCCCAGGTTGGTGGAGGCTGTGGGCATTAGCAGAGGTGATGTCAATGTCTGGAGAGCATGCCATTTGAGTGCCATTCTTACTGTGTGCTTGCCATGCAGCTTCGCTAGCAAGAGTCTCCAGAGAAAGTTCAGGGAGGGGGAGAGGGCGCAGGGCAAAATAGCTTGAAAAAGGAAGAGGAGAGAAGAAACCCAATATAGAATCCCATTGTGGAGAAGGACACTTTTGTATTGCATGTAACCTGAGTGAGAGTGAAAGACCCAACCTGAAAAATCCACCCAACTCTTCCTTAAGCCAACTTTCCTCTCCCCTTGCTGAGGGAACCACACAATTAACTGCTCTTTGCATTTACATGCATTCCATTGCAATGGAGACAGCAGCAGCCTGCACACTTGAATGGAGAGTGCCTTTGTGAGTAGCAGGTCAGTTTGAATAAGCAGTTCTTGTGTCATCTTATGTCTCCCTGATCCCTTGAACAACACCAGCACAAGAAAGGCAGCATGGCAATGCCACGGCCTCCTAAATGTCACGAGAGTGTCCGCAGCCCTGGGAACAGAGCAGCCTCCAAAGAACAAAAAGCTTTGTAATATTTATAGAAACAAAATATGTTAAAAATCCATTTGCCTGTTTCTTGTTCAGCCACTTGGAACCCTCTCACTCTTTACAACTAGAGAGAGGGTGTTGGGAGAGTCTGTTTTTCAGGCATCTTTTGTGATTTAGGGTTAAGTTGTTAGTTAAAGCACATGCAGCCACTCAAAATCCAGTCAGATGTAAATGTGACAATTTAGTACTTTGTACGGCAGTAACCAGTGGTGGTGCCTTCCATTCATAGGGGATCAAAGTGCTTAACAGGCAATGATGGAATAAGCTGCTTTCCCCAAATTCAAATATGAATTGGTTTGGTATCATCTTTGCTCAGATAAAAGAACTCAGGCACAAAATGGTTAAGTGACTTGCCCATAGTTTTGTGACGAGTCAGTGGCACTGGTTGGGAGGAGTTCTCAGGAGTCTTGGTTCTCCTGTCCTACATGTTATCCAATCAGAGACCATCTTTCCTTTTCCAGGCTATCCAAACACTAGTACAAGCTATTGACTGTACCACCACACTTTAGATCATAAGAACGGCCATACTGGGTCAGACCAAAGTTCCATCTAACCCAGTATTCTGTCTGCTGACAGCAGCCACTGCAAGGTGCCCCAGAGGGAATGCACAGAAACAGGTAATCATCAAAGGATCCCTTTTCTGTCATCCATTTCCAGCCTCTGACAAAGGCCAGGGACACCACTCCTGCCCAGCCTGGCTAATGATAGACCTAACCTCCATGAATTTATCTAGTTCTTTTTTGGACTCTATTAAAGTCCTGGTCTTCATGACATCCTCTGTCAAGGAGTTCCACAGGTTGACTGTGTACCTCATGAAGAAAAACCTCATTTTGTTTGTTTTAATCTTGCTACATATTAATTTCATTTGGAGGGTCCAGTTCTTATATGTTATGAGAACAAATAAATAATTTTACCTTTTTCACTGCTTCCATACCTGTTACAATTTTATAGACCTCTACCATATCCCCCCCTTAGTCTCCTCTTTTCTCAGATGGAAAATCGCAGTCTTTTTAAACTTTCTCCATATGGCATCCATTCCAAAACCCTAATCATTTGTTGCCCTTTTCTGAACCTTTTCCAATGCCAGTATATCTTTTTGAGATGAAGGGACCACATCTGTATGCAGTATTCAAGATGTGGGAATACCATGGTTTGATATAGAGGCAATAAAATGTTCTCTGTCTTTTTCTTTAACCCCTTTTTTTAAAGAGTCCTATCATTCTGTTTGCTTTTTTGACTGCTGCTGCACACTGAGGCTATGTCTAGACTACAGAGTTTTGTTGGAAAAACAGCCATTTTTCCAACAAAACTTGAGTTACGTCCACACTGCAAGTGCGTTCTTTCAGTAGTAAATAGAAAGAACAGAGGGCTTTTTGCGCAATTGGTAATCCTCATTCTACGAGAAAAAAGCCTTTTTCCAAAAGAGCTCTTTCTCCAAAAGGTGTGTGAGGACGGGGAAGAGGGATTTTTTTGGGGAGAAGAGGAAAAAGCACAGATGCCCTGGTGACTATTCTGTCTATAGCAGTCACTGCTTACATGCGAGATAGCATCCAAACTGTCTGGATGCTCTCTTTCAAAAAAGCGCATCGCTTTTTCAATGCGCTTTTGCAATGTAGACGTGCTCTTACACAAGCATTTTTCTGGAAGATCTCTTCTGATAAAAGCTTCTTGCTCAAGAAGCCTGTAGTGTAGATGTAGCCTGGGTGGATGTTTTCTCAGAGAACTATCCACAATGACCAAAATCTCTCTCTTGAGTAGTTATAGTTAGATTAGTCTCCATCATTTTGTATGTATAGTTGGGATTATTTTGCCAAAGTGCATTAATATGTATTTATCAACTTTAAAATTAATTTGCCATTTTGTTGCCCAGTCACCTAGTTTTGTGAGATCCTTTTGAAATTCTTCACAGTCTGCTTTGCTCTTAACTTTCCCCATCCCTAAACACACACACACTGCCTTAGGAAGTGTGGTTCTGTTGCCATAGCTTAGTGTTTCCCAATTTTATTTGTCCACGGAACCCTTTTAAACTTGAAGGAATTTCATGGAACCCCTAATAACAGTCTTACGTATGGAACAGGGTGTCAGAGCAAGCTGGGAACGCGGGGCCTTGTGGGAGGAGGGGAGTGAGTGAGGGGGATTTGGGTGTGGGATCTGGGCATGAGGGGGGACACTAACCTGGCTCGGCACCTTGCTGCAGCAGTGAAAGCCTCCAGGCAGTTGTTGTCATTCCTCCAGCAGGGATGTGGGAGAGGGAACTCATTCCTCCCCTCCCCTTGCAGTGGGGATCCCAGCACAGCGGCTTCCCCGCTGGCAGTGGGGTGGGGTGGGGTGTAGAAACCCTAACCTTCCCCACCAGAACAGACTCTGCCGCTTCCCCAGCAAAGTGGGAAGGGCTGTGGGAGAGAGAGAGTGGCAGTGCACGGGGGGCAGCGAGCCCAAGCGCGCCCTGGGTGGGGGAGGGCAGAGCTCCAGCTGAGTTTCATGTGGCCCCTGCCAAGTTCCAGGAGTGGCTACTTGACACCTCAGACCCAGTCACCCCTCCCCCTCCCGGCAGCAGCGGCCGCTGTAACAAGCCACCGCCTGCACACGAGGAGAAGGAGGCTGCGCGGCACCGGAGGCCCCATGGGACGGGGCAGTCCTGCAGGGTGAGAAGAGGGCCGCGCGGTCGTGGGGCAGTTGCAGTGGGTGGTAGAGTGGCCAGAGAGGCGAGCTGCCAGCAGCCAGCCCCCACTGGCACAGCTCCAATGGGAGCTGCCTATGGGCTCTTCAGAGGCGGGGGAGTAGAATTTTCTTGCAGAACCCTTACTTTCACCATTTGGGAAACACTGCCATAGCCGAATGTATCCGGAAGCAAATCAACCAGTTGGAGGAAAGAATGTCATTGCACTATGTACATTAATCTTATATAAACTAGTCTTCTGTCCCACATTGTACTCTGATCCCAGGGATTATGATAGCTCCATGCCACAAAGTCTGCCCATTTAGAGTTTCATAACTTCAGCTTTCAGTAGGCAGCTGACGTCCCATGCTGAATGGGCTGACAGCATTCCTTGGCATAGACCCAGTCTGCTCCTACAGTTGCATGAGATCATTTCCATGCTCTACTACAGGGGTCGGCAACCCTTTCAAACCAAAGAGCCAAACTCAGAACGAGTGGGTCAACAAAGAGCCGTATAAGAATGCCCATTTGCATGACTAAAAATGTACTACGTAATATTATTGATAATTGATATAATGATTAATAATAGCATAAATGAAACATTGTACTCACAGACTTGATTTAATGGGGCTTCTTCTGCTGCATCTTTTCGCACATTTCTTTGAAGTTTATATTATAACTGGTGAAATTCAGCTTCATGCAGACATTCAGGCTGTCTTCTATCAGTCTTATGGCAGGGATCTGAGGATGTGGGGGAGCAGGAGTCTGGGTTGGGATGTATGAGGGGCTCAGGACAGGGAGTCTGGGTGTATGATTGGCTCAGAGCACAAGGCTGGAGTGCTTAGGGGGCTCAGGAGTGTTATGGCAGGGGTTGGGCATGTTGGGATGCCGGAGTCTGGGATGTGGGATTATGATGGGCTCAGGGCAGGAAGTTCAGGTTATGATGGGCTCAGGGTTGGGTGGAGGGTGCAGAGTGTTATGATGTCTTGGCCAGATGGGGGCTGCTTGGGCCTCAGTTGGGGGCTCGTTGGCCAGGCTTCGTTGTAAACGAAGTAAAATATTATGTCCAACACAAAAAGGTTTCAACGTTGTCTTTAATTATGGCAGGGGTGGGGAACCTTTTTTGGGTCAGGGGCCACTGAGTTTGGATGAAGGAGGCAGTTGTGACCCGAGGCATTGGATTGGGATGCAGGGGTTTGGGTTGTGACCTAGGGCAGGAGGGGATTGTGATCTGGACAGAGGATTGGAGTGCAGGATCTGACAGGGGGTATGGACTCAAGAGGGGGGCAGAGGGTTTCGGTTATGTGGGGGAAGATCTGGAGTGCTAGCTGGGAGTCTTACCAGTGAGACACTAGGCCGGTGGTCCCCGCGCGTGCCATGGTGCCTGGCGGGGCATTTATGTGTGCCCGCCAAACAATCTGGGCCAGCACTTGGTGCATGGGTGGACCCGCCCCCAGGTGCATGGCACATGCATGGTGCTGGGGGTGTGGCTCATGGGTGGCCCCTGGACACCCGGCAGCCCCAAAAGGATGGGGACCACTGCTCTAGGCCAGCAGCCCAGCATGTTTCTCATTAGTGTTCCTCCCTTCCCCCCACCCTTCCCCCGCACAGGCTGCAGGACCATATGCTCTGTGAATTAGAGCCTGAGGGGAGGGAGAAATGGTGCTTTGCGTGCTGCTGGCCAATGGGATTGTGCTGGGGGAAGCAGCAACCATCAGGCACCACTCCACCCTCTCCTTTCAGCTCACAGTTTGTGAAAAACAAACATCCCTGCACCTGCTTTTCTGAGCAGCGTGTGGAGGCGTGGCAAGCAGGGGAGTCTGGCTGAGGCAGTGATTTCTGCTGGTGGCATGTTAGAATCCTGCCATTCCCTATGGAGACGGACAAAATGTATCTTAAACACACACACATACTCTCCTCCTAAAAGTTCTCTGTGACCCACAGAACCCTTTTTTGTACTCGGTTACCCATAGCCCCATCACTATACTGTCCAGCCACAACAGAAGCCACATTTCTTCCAGCTCAGGAGATACTTCGGCTCAATGTAATCAATGCTGCACCAAGAGCTGCTAACAAATATGCTGCTAAAAATGCAGTGTATGATCCTCATCTGTTACGCGTTTCTGTCCTGCTTTGGATGAACAAGAGACAGGAATGTTAATCAGATTCTCCAGAGAGAGACCTGGGTTTGCTTGAATTCTGCTGGTCCCCTTGCCGGAGGTGTGTTTGTGAATGAAAAAAGATAGACTCTCAAGATTAACCTCCCGATCACCGGCAAATAGCATCTATTTCTGGAGGAGATATAAATTGGGATAGGGCTTATCTCTGGAGAGAGAATAATCATTCTTTTGTTCTGACCCTTGGCCTCTCTGAACTATTTCAGGGTACCAGCTCCCCTGAATGATTAGTGATTCTTGCCACTCACCAGGCCTTAATCTGTGTTACACTAGGGCTCCTTTACACAATCCTGTCTGCATAGACAGTAAGTAGAAATGGAATCCCGAGACTACTGCCTGGGCAGGAAGTCTCTGGTGCTGGCCCTGTTCCCACTTAATAAGGGGCATGGCACTACACTGGAGTGATTTGCCCTGTTCCAGGGCCCACAGGTTGCTCTGGCAACTGGGGAAATCATGGCCCTGGCACATGAGAAACACAAAGTTTCATTTGAAAGCATCTTTGTCCCTCCATCTTTTCCCTGCTGCGAGTGCAGGAATTGAGGAGCTGAGAATCAGACCCACAAAACACTGACTTTACTTCATTTGCTTTTCTTTATTTGTGATAGCTGTAGTGCAGGTGGATGGAGCCCCGCTGCATGCTGGAGTTACGGTGGCTCACAGCAAGTATTGGCAGCTTTGATTACAGAGCATTATTTTCCTACTGATCAAATCACTACAAGTAGCAAAAGATGGTTTCAAAATATTTTAAAATTAACTTCATGAGTTGTAGAGATACAAAATGCTTATTTTTGCTCCAGGGTAGCACTAGCAAACCTACTGTATCTGTCTACCCAACTTTGCCTGCTGCACCATTGGCTGTGTGATTCTTAGTTTGATTTATTTTACCATTTTCCTCTTCTAGTGGGAAATTTGCTTTGGGCTAGGGGGAAGAAAGACAGAAGATTAACTGAGTGTTTATCTACTTTAATGCCTTATTGATAGAATATATTTTGAGTATTTGATGCACTGTAGCTTCTGTTTGCATAAATCTGTTATTGACTCAAATGGGTATATTTATTTCTGGCATCAAATTACTGGTGATGCATAACACAACTAGCTGTTCCTTTCTCTTTGGCTATGTCTATACGTCAGCCTTTGTGGGCAAAACTTGTGTCATGCAGGGGTGTGAATATTCCAGTCCCCTGAATGACATAAGTTATATTAACATAAACATTCATGTGCATAGCTTGCAAAGATAGGTTTTATTTATGTCATTGGCATACAGCAGTGATGGGCAACCTGTGGCCTGAGGGCCATATGCAGCCCATTGGGGTTCTTTGTGTGGCCTGAAAGATGTTTTGTTTGCTGTTGCCAATGTGCAAAGTTGGCAGATTCTGCTGGTTTCCATCCACACTTAACGCAAGTGAGGTTCGTGCTGATTGCACACAACACTGACTGTGAGTGCCGTGTGCTCTGTCTGCATCCAATCAAAGTGCTGCTACCAGTACAGTAATTACTCGTTTAACATGTGCCGGCTTAACATGTTTTCGCAATAGCATGATTTTTTTTGAGGGACCGTTTTTCGAATAACACAACCATCCCCGAAATAACACAAAAATAATCAAGTGGCACACTACTTTGCACAGCGATATAAGTTGGTGAAAACAGTGGTGAATACACATGATCACAGAGCTCCTCCACTCGCTCATGTGTTTATCTTTGTGTTTTAACAAACAGCGGTGCCTTGTGTTGCTGGATATCTAATGTTGACATTGACTATCCAGAACCAACAAAAAATTGACTTTGCTGCTACCACCATCTGAAACACAACCCCCCACCTTTTCCATTATTTGTAATGGGAATATTGACCCCGCATCGCACATTTTTGCTTAGTACGAACATTTACAGAAATGCATCTATAGTGTTAAATGAGGAATTACTGTACACAAGAACAGTTCGCAAAACTACTGTACTCTGTCATGGGAGACTGTCTTGGATATGACAGTCTTGTGGTCCGGTGAGATGCAGGGCGGCTCATGTGGCTCACTCATTAGCCTAGGGTTGCCTATTGCATCTTCCCCACTTGCAGTGCATTGGTATTGGTATTGGAAGAGCAATGCTAGTGTAGCACTGTAACCATTAGGGTTTTTCCTCTGTTGGTCAGTAGGTCAACTGCTGTTTGACTGCAGGTGGCTGCAAACTACACTTCCCTGTGCTCTTTTTAAATCATTAGTCTGGAAAGGTGAGAAAGAGAGAGTTGGAACAGTACCAGTGTTGTCAGGTGTCAGGAGAATGTTATAAATTGCCTGCTCCACAACACCAATGCAGTATGCTGACTACTAGTGCTTGGAGATGGAAAAACCAAAACACTGAGGCAGGGTGATCTGTGTTTTTACTATTGGTTTGGCTGAAAAAAATGCCATTAATTTGACTCATTAACTCGCTGACATATGTGAGAAGTCTCCTAATAAAAGCTCTGCTCTCCTGCAGCATGGGAGGAAACTACTGGATTAAAATAAATCTTACAAATGAGTGTAATGAATTGTGTTTGGTGCTGTACGGGGACACATTAATCTGTAAATGATTTCTCAGCAGCTTTTGGTGCACGTACTAGCAAATTGCCCAGTAAATGATGGGACTACTAAGGATTTTGCCAAGTGCATGTGAATTAAATTCCAGACTGCTTGAGGCAAACACTGTGTCTTGCTGGGTCCTTGACTTGAGACATGAGGTGACAGAGTGTAATCCTGATGATGTCACATTACAGAACCAATGCCTATGTTTGTACAGCACTGAGCATGCTGGTTATATTCACTAAGTAACTCTCCCTTCACACTGCTGGAGCATATTGCACAACATGATATCCAATTTAATGATTTTTTAAAATAAGGGGTATTGAGGAGATCTAGGTTGTCTGTCTAGCTCAGATTAGGGATGTAAAATCCTGGTTAACCAGTTAACTGGTTAAACATTAGATTTAACTGATTAAGCAGGATCCCAGTGGGGATTGCTTTAGCCTGGCTGGAGCAGTCCTCAGCTGGTGGGGCTGCTGGCCCCCTGCCTACTCGGGGCTATTCACTTCTGTTGCCTCCTGCCTCCACACCCCATGTGGTGCTGCCAGCTCCTGCTGTTTCCCCCCCAGGGCTTTCACTGCCAGACCCTGCATCCCTCTACATGGAGCTACTTCCTCCTGCTGCCAACCCCTCTACTCTCGTGCATGGGGCAGTCACCTCTCAGACCCTCTCCATGAGGCTGCTCCCTGGAACCGGTTCACTGTTACCCAGTAACCAGGTGATGATTACCTTTTAACCGTTCAGATCCCTAGCTCAGATGTCTTGCATGTCCTGAAACAAGTCTGTGCCTTGGTTTCCTTCTCTGTAAAATGAAGATAATGAGGATTTACCTGCTGTGGTCATCAGTGAGAGCTGTGCTGTAGCTGAAGGCTTCCAGCATAGCCTTTTGTTGCTGTCACACAGTGGGATCTGGAGGGATGCCAGGGCTGCAGGCACCTACTGTATGAGGAGACCACACATCTGCAGTGGAAGGCGAATGCTGGGTGGCAACGTCCTGAATAAAACTCTGAAAAAAAGGGCCTTAAAAGGGGGTTGTGAGCTTTTTACAGGGTAGCCTTGTGGTTCAGGTTTCAGGCCATGTTTTGAATCTTGATATTCCCATATTTAACTTCCCTGCAAGCTTTGAAATCTCTCCCTTTGGAATCTTTATAACCATAATAAACTGCAACAAAAAGGTCTATTCGCTTCTTGATGAACCACAGCTTTACACGTGTAAGTCCCCTCCATGTACAGAGAGGTGAAAACTGCACTATGATAGTGGAAAGAATCCTCCATTTTGTTCTTTTCCTCCCTGCCCCCATCCACATGCTGTACCTGATATTACTGTTTAGTAACTGGGAAGTAGCAGATCTCCTGGGCTGGCTTTAGTTGAAATTTGTTTCTGCTCTTCATGCCACTGAAGTTTCATTCACAAGCAGAAGAAACTCTTTTTATTTTTTATGGTTTTCTGTGAATCTTTTTGATTAGTTCAAATATGTGCAAATTTATAGCACACCAAATCAGGAGGAGGAAGAGAAAGTAGGAGAGTGATTTCTAGAACAAATATCTAAATTGCAAGACTAGGTATTAATTAGGGATGTAAATGTTTAACTGGTTAACCAGTAAGCCTACCCGTTAAGGTTAACTGGTGGGGGCTTGAGCAGCTTCTTGCCTGCATGCTGGTCTGCTCCAGCCCATGGCAAACAGGGGCTGCTCTGGCCAGACTGCTCTGGCCATTCTGCTCTGCCTTCCCCTTTAATTACCCTGCCCTCCCCATTAACTGGTTAACTAACATGTTTAAGTGGTCAACCAATTAAACATTATTTTACATCGCTAGTAAAGGGAATCTTAACTACTCAGCCATCTGTTTGGAAAAGTAATGTACCCATTTGTCAGTAAGTTCTTGGAAAATGTTGGGGACAAATTCTTGTTTCAGAAGGTGGAGGAAGCAACCAGCAGACAACCATTTTGGACCTGATTCTGACTCACAGGGAATTAGTTGTGCATTTGAATCAGTAAGGTAATTTGGGTGCAAGTGATCAGGAAAAGATAGATTTCATGATATAAGGAAAGGTAGGGGAAAGACCCAAAGAATAAAGACTGTGAACTTAGGAGACTTTAACAAACCCAGAGAACTGATCAATAAGGTCCTATGGAAAGGTCTCAAGAGGATAAGAGTTCAGGAGAGCTGGCAGTTTTCTCATGAGATAGTGTTAAAGGCCAAATTACAAACTATCTCAATGCGAAGGAAAAATGGGAAGACTAGAGGCCAGTGGCTCCACAGAGTTACCATATTTCAGGTTCCCAAAAAGAGTACACAGGGCAGGGGAGAGCTGTAGAAGAGTATAGTTTTGGGTTGCTACAGGGGACACTTGAGTGGCATAGAAGGGATATGTGTGTATTGGGAAGAGTACCTGGGGGATACCTGCAGTGCCAAAGCCAGCTGTTGCCAGATCATCTTCAGGAGCTTTGAACCATGGCTGCATTCAGGAATTACATCTGGCAAAGGACATAAAAGGCTAATGAAATCTAATAGGGTAATAATAGCCAACATGGATTTGTCAAGAACAAACCATGTCAAGCCAATTTCCTTTTGTGTCAGGATTACTGGACTAGTGGATAAGAAGGAAGCAATAGGTGTGATATCTGCCCTCTTCCCCGCGCTGCTGCCTCTATCAGAAGCAGTAGCAGGGGGAGGGGATAAAGAGGCTGCCATGAAGCAACTTCTGCCCACCACCGGCCCAGGCATACCGTGGGTATGTCTAGACTACATGCCTCTGTCGTCAGCAGCATGTAGATTAGGCTACCCGGCATAGGGAAATGAAGCCGCGATTTAAAAAATCGCGGCTTCATTTAAATTAAAATGGCTGCCGTGCTCTGCCGACCAGCTGATGACCAGCTGTTTGTCGGCAGATTGCGGCAGTCTAGATACGCCACGATCGACAAAGAAGCCTTTGTCGACCGGCGCAGGTATGCCTTGTGAAACCAGGTTTACCTGCACCCGTCAACAAAGGCTTCCTTGTCGACTGCGGCACATCCAGACTGCCCCAGTCTGCCGACAAACAGCTGATCATCAGCTGGTCAGCAAAGCGCGGCAGCCATTTTAATTTAAACGAAGCCGCAATTATTTAAATTGCGTCTTCATTTCCCTATGTCGGGTAGCCTAATCTACATGCATCTGACGACAGAGGCATGTAGTCTTGACAAACCCTGTGGGACCAGCTGCCTCTGGCAGCAGCTCCTGTCCTTAGGCTTCTTCAGTCCTAGCTCATGTCAGGTCCGGGACCTATCCCAGCTGCGTCTCTGCAGATTAAATGTAGTAGTAGCAGCTCACTGCGTGCCCAGAGCTTACTACATTTAAACTAAAGAGCCACAAAGTATCTGTACCCAGCACAAGCCAGGACTTTGTTTAATCCAGAGTTGGTTGTGTCAGACTTGAAGATGAACTGTAGCTCAGCAGTTTTTTTGCCGCAGGATGGCTATCTTTAGATCTGCAATTGTGTGTCCAGGAAGATCAATCCTGTAAAATGAGGGAGCAAGCAGGGAGGGTAGCCATCCTGCAGCAAAAAAAACTTCAGGACCGACTTCAAAGAGAAATACTGAGCTACAGTTCATCTTCAAGTTTGACACAATCAACTCAGGATTAAACAAAGACTGTGAATGGCTTGCTAACTACAAAAGCAGCTTCTCCTCTCTTGGAATTCACACCTCCAGATCAGCTACTAGAAGTGGGCCTCATCCTCCCTGACTGGATCCACCTCGTCCTCTCTAGCCTGATTCTGGCCTGCATATTTATACCTGCCTCTGGAAATTTCCACTACATGCATCTGACGAAGTGGGTCTTTGCCTACGAAAGCTTATACTCCAACACTTCAGTTAGTCTATAAGGTGCCACAGGACTCCTCGCTGAGTTTGCTGATGTTCCTGATTTACCTTCAAAGTCTATAAGTCTGTTTCAGATTTTTTCCTCAGGATGAGTCCACTAGGAACAGTTCACCTTTTCTTTGTGGAGGGAATATTTTTACTATGGCATTGCTCCAATAGGAATTATGGATATGCAATAGAAATAGGGTATGCAAATGCCACTAGAAATTAGCTAGGCATGTGATTTCAGTAAAAATAATAATAAACAATTTCATCATCTGCTACAGAAAACAAGATCATAACATAATTTCTCTGTCACCCAAAATGTCCTCTGTTTTGTTTTGGTATTTCTTTTTCAACCAAGCCTGGTTAGGATCCCATTTTCATGTGCTTTCTGCTTACTTCCTAAGTTCAGGATGAAAGAGGAGGTGTCTCATTGAGTTCAGTTTATATCCCCAAAGCTCATACATAGTCTGATGTCTGTCCTCAATAAAACAGTGAACCCACCAATAATCACTTTCCCTCCCTCCCGGAATAGTGCTCCTTCTTTGTGGATTTCATATCTCGTATTTGGTACGTAAACAGCGCTTCTCTGATGTTGGCTTCCATTGCTTAATTTACCTGCAGGATTTGGAGATAGGTGAATAAACATGTTTTGTTTGCAAGGAAATCTGTATGAATTCTGCCTTCATACAGATTTCAGGAAGATATTTTCAGCATAAATACAGAAGTTCCTACACAGTATTTGGAGGTACATCTCACATTGACATTGAAGTTCATCATGACTCTGACTTTCATTGAAGACTTTACATTATATTCTTTGGTGAACTAGGTATTGAGAAGTCATAAGTCACAGGAACAAAATGTTGGAAGACATTAAAAGTGAAAGTTCTATATTCTGGAATGGAATTTGCATCCCCAGAGAAAAGGCTGTAAAATACTATGTTGACCGGCATGGTATAAATGCTTAGATACATTTACATACAATTAAGAATTTAACACTCCCAGACATGACCCTGTAAATTATCAGAACCCATCCACCAATGATGATGACACATAGGAAGTAGCTGGGGAGAAGATTGCCAGCTGTTCCTATGGTGGCTAATAGTCCCCAGGCTGATAGTAATATATGGTTGCAAATACTGGTAGCTAGTGTATTCAATGTTTGCCTTATACTATGAAAATGAACAGTGTGCATTATTAGCAGTGTTTTAATTTTTGGTGCAGTGTATGGAACAAGCACTTGCCTCATGCTTTTTCCACTAATAATATAGAGAGCTGTCTGTCTAAAGTGTTGCAACTTACTCTGCATTTTTGTCCTTTAATAACCACTGACAAAATATTGGGAATGACCATTTAATACCATCCTATGTAAGCACTATTGTTCCACTCTCAAATTGCTAAGACATTTGGTGATTGTAACATGAATAAAACCAGCTGCATAAAAATGTTTACAGTTCAGTCTGACCTTGTAAATCATGTTGATTTTTTGTTTCCCTTCCAAGTGCAAAGCTGGTATGGTGCAAACAGGAGTGCTTCAGAAATAACCCTAATTAGCAATCAGTTGCTATAAATTTGGCTGGGTATATATACTCAGTGGTGTTGAATTTGTTTAATTTGTGCTATCCTGAGCTCAAACTTAGTGAGAGACTGCAAAAACATTTTCTCCTCTTTTTAGGGTCTGCTATGCCCATTCCAGTCAATCAATGTGTTTCTATTGGGATTGATGGGGCTTTGCATCAGGCCCTAATTAATCCATTAAAAATTAGGTAATTGATTTCAGTAATGCATTCTAAATTTAATGTGTGTTCATTCATACAGTAGCATTAAGAATGGGGTGTATGCTCAGCTTTCTATGTCTTACCTCTTATTTCTTATGTCACAGTGTTGTCTAATGTACTTTTTTATTAATTTGCCTTATATATCTCGTCAAGATTCCTGCTGTTTTTAATCTTCTGAATCTTGTGTTAATATAGTTTTTTTATTTCTTTTAGATTTCCTTTGTCACTTTTTTATTGGTTCCAATGTCAGCATGGTAACAGCTGTAAAAATGCATTGTAAAAACAGGTTGAAACTCTCTTAACTGGGACTCTCTGGTCTGGCTGGACCAAGGATGTTCTAGAACCAGAGAGTTCCGGTGGAGGGCTAGCGCCACAAAGCCCCAAAAGCTTTCAGGGCAGCAGGGCTTACTGGCAGGGCAGTGGGAGCTCCATGTATGGCAGCGGGGCTTCCTGATAGGGCTATGTGAGCCCCGTACGTGGCAGCAGGAGCCCAATGCAGAGGCTGTGGGGCTGCCTGGAGCAGCAGCAGGAGTCAGACTCTGCAGCAGGAAACGGGCATGCAGAAGCAGCAGGGCTGCACAGTGCAGCACTGAAAGCCTGGTGCGTGAAGGCAGTGGGGCTGCCAGGTGTTGCAGCAGGAGTTGGGCTTGACAGCAGGAGCCCATTGCGCAGAGATGGCGGGGTTGCACAGTAGGGCAAGCAGGGACTGACAGGGCAGCGGGGCCAGTAAAAGGAGGGAGCAAGCAGGGAGGGTAGAGGTTGGGCCAGGGCTGGAGGTAACTACAGGCAGTCCCCGGGTTACATACAAGATAGGGACTGTAGGTTTGTTCTTAAGTTGAATCTGTATGTAAGCCGGAACTGGCATCAGCCGCTGCTGAAACTGATCAGTTTCAACAGTGGCTGAATCTGGACACCAGTTCCACTTACATACAGATTCAATTTAAGAACCCCAGGCGTCCCCAAGTCAGCTGCTGCTGAAACTGATCAGCGGCTGATTCCAGGAAGCCCAGGGCAGAACAACTCGGCTGAATCAGGACGCCTGGGGCAGAGCAGCTGGGGTGCTGCTGGGTTGTCCAGTAGCGCCAAGGAGCGGTGCTGCGGGACCAACCGGCAGTGCTCCACCTGCTCTACCACAGGCCCCCGGCTTTGCTTCACGTCTCCCTGGTCTGCTGGGGGGGCACTAGCACCATTCCCCCCCCAGCAGACCAGGGGAGACGTGGAGCAAAGCGGCGGAGGACCCGGGCCGGACCCGCGGCGCTTCCAGATCAGCTGGAAGCGCCGTGGGTCCCGCCAGGTCCTCAGCGGCTTTGCTCAGCGTCTCCCTGGTCTACAGACCAGGGAGACGCTGAGCAAAGCCACTGAGGACCCGGCCGGACCCGCGGTGCTTCCAGCTGATCTGGAAGCGGCCGCGGATCCGGCCCCGGGTCCTCCGCTGCTTTGCTCCCCGTCTCCCTGGTCTGCTGGCTCCCCCAGCAGACCGGGGAGACGGGGAGCAGCTTTTCTCGCCCCAGAGGAGGCGGGCGGCGGGACCAGGAGTCCCGCCGCTCCAGTCCTCCGGGGCGAGAAATTCTCGTTCGTAACTGCGGATCCGACATAAGTCGGATCCGCGTAACTCGGGGACTGCCTGTAGTAGTGGGGGGCCGAAATTACCACCCTGGTCCAGCAAAATCCCTCATCTGGTATTAGTCAGGTCCCGAGGGTGCTGGACCACTGAGTTCTATCCTGTGGTCAACCTTAAGGAATCCCCCTAAGAGCATCATGGTTATCCCATTATAAAGAAAATCTGCTTTTGTCCTAAAGATGTCTCAGCACTTCACAAAGCTGGGTACATATTAATATCTCCCTTGCAAAGTTCAAGGAAGAGAACGATTTGTAGCCTGAGACTAGAATCCTGCTCTTTTATTCCTGGTCCCACACTTCAGCCAGGAGACTGTATTGCTGCAGATTTAGTTTTATTTAAATTTGGCTGTACATGACTACTGCTACTGAAATTACATAATACTAAACAGTGTTTTCAAGCCCCATAAGAATGGCAACTGATTGCTCTAGCATTTTTCATTTCTTTCTGATTTTGAGTTAGTTGGAAATGTGCCGCCTTTGGAAAAAAACCACCCTAATCAGTACTATAACATTGCAGTAGAAAAGAGTGGTGATGCTAATGTTTCTTTAGACTTCTGTTGCTTTAAAATGAAAACCTAATTATTACCACTTAAGATGAAAGATCCTTTATTTATCACCAGCTTGGTTTTCTATATAGTGTGCCTAATTCTGTAATTGATTTTTTTCTACATTGAATGTGTAATGGGGCTCTTTTTATAGGTCACTCTTGGTATTGTACAGGGACTATATGTAGCTGCAGTATATGTGAACAAGGA
This sequence comes from Pelodiscus sinensis, assembly GCF_049634645.1. Classification (NCBI taxonomy): domain Eukaryota; kingdom Metazoa; phylum Chordata; order Testudines; family Trionychidae; genus Pelodiscus; species Pelodiscus sinensis. The sequence continues at coordinate 21,025,373 of NC_134725.1, read as the reverse complement.
TTGTAACACTGCAAAGGAATGGAGAACGGGGCAGGATCGAGACACCTAAGGCCCAGTTCTGCTAAGGTCACAACTAAAATGTGTTTGATGGCTTCTCCCCCTAGTGAGTCACAAGTGTGGCACAGCATGATACTATTCAGCAAAACACAGTTTCCACTCAAGAACAATGATCTTGCCTAAAAGCCAGGGTAGTGCATTCATGAGTGAAGTCAAATAAAATCTGTAGTCATAGCCACTCAGCAGACAGTGCTCTTCTCAGAGTGCTGGAATTTACAAATTACCTTGGAAAGATTACAATGGATGGGGTCATTCTTAAGATTTAGGGTGGAATCTTATAGATTCTCAGGGTTAGAGATTCCTCAGGAGGTCATTGAGTCCAGCCCTCTGCCCAAAGCAGAACCAAACCTAAGTCAATCATACCAGCCAGGGCTTTGTCAGGCCCCCGTTAGCCATGCCCCTGACCCCCATTAGCCACGCCTCTGGAGGTAACACTCTCAGGGTCAAGATGGACACATGACCAGAAGTAAAAGGTGTCATGTGACCCCCTCTAAGAGCTTTCCCCACCATCCTCCTACCAGTAGGGATGAGTTTGGCCCTCACCAAATCCCCCTCATGCAACTATCCTGTAATTGCATTAACCCAATTTGTATTACATTAGCTCGGGGGGGGGGGGGGGGGGGGAGGAGGCTGGGAGAAGTGTTCCCTCCAAGAGTTTCCTCCCATGTGTTGTGCACCAGTACTGAGTTCATGTGGCTTGTTTGGATGTGCCACTGTGGCACTCAAGTTATTAATAAATATCTTATAAAACTTTACCTTTTTGCTCTGCTGCCATGTCTTCTCCCCTTGTTCCATCAGCTCCCCTGGTGCCTGCTGCCCCCCAAACCTTCACCCTTCTCTGCTGTCCTGACTCCTGCTCCTTCTCACTGCCCTCAGCCCCCCTGGGACCTGCCCCCCTGCACCAGCCCTTCTCTCCCCCCGGTGCCCACTCCTCTAGTAGCCCCACTCTGATCAAGTGTAGCTACCCCTCCTCATCCCCTCTCCTAACACCTCCCTCTACACACCTGCCCTGCCTCTCTCCTCTGTTTCTGGTCCCTCCCCTACAGGTTTCTGCCCTTCTGCTTCACCCCCAGGATCCTCTGGCACCTGCACCTTCCCCTACCCCTGCACCCTCCTGGTGCCTCCTCCTTCCCTCACCGCCCCTGCTCCCCTTACCCTCTTTTTCACTGATGCCCACCCCCTCACCACCCTCTACCCCAGTTCCCCTCATGCCCCTCTGTGACCTCACACATGACTTGCTCCATCCCCGCCTTTCTTATGCCCACCCCTCCTTTCAGTCCTGCCAGCACCTCCTCCTCCTCCCTCTTGCCCACAATGCCCCTCCCCTCTCTCCTCCTCTCCCAGCATCACCCTATCCCCTCCAGCCTCCCACCCCTACTGACACCTTCCCTCCCCGCTTCTGCCCTTTTCCTCATTGTTTCCACTTGCCCCCCTGTCATTTGTCTCTCCTCCACCCTGTACCTTGGTGCCTTCCCCTTTCTTCTTGTGCCCTGCTCCCTCCACTCAGCACAAGCCCCTTCCTCTCCCACCCACTTCCCCCTGCCCCTCCCCCACCCGCTGTCTTCCAGTTTGTGGGGTTGGAGTCTGGAGTCGGGCCCCAGAAGTCCCTGCAGCCGTGGCCCCAGCTGCTTCCAGGGCAGGACCGCTTGCCGGGCCTGGATCTAGGCCTCCCGCGGTGCTAATTTTACTGCAGTGCCTGCACCAGCCTTGGCTCCCATTAGCAGGAGCACCTGGGGGGTTGGGGAGAGGGAAGCCCCCACGCCCCCTCAGACCTGGCTTGCGGAGCCTGTGCAAGCAGATCTGTGCACTGCCGCTCCCCCAACAGAGTGGGAAGAGGAGGGGGGAGAAAGTGCTGTGCACAGAGCACACTGGCAGAGCCCAAATGTACCCCGCTCTGCAACACTCCAGCCAGGCTCTGCACGGTCTCTGCCGGGACTCTGCCGGTAGCTCCCAGGAGTGGCTCACTGGCTCTGACCAGTGCCCACCGGTGGGCGGAGGAGGCTGGGCTGGCGGCCGTACACAGTGGAGGCAGTCCCGCAGCAGGAGGGAGGGCCACGGTGGGGAGGGGGCGCCAGAAAGCGGCATGTGTTACAGGGGAGCTTGGCGCTCTAGACACTGAGCGCCACCAGCAGTAGCCCTTGGTGCCCATGCAAAGCATCAAGGGAGCAAGAGTGGACGCGGGCATTGCTGCTGCATCTCTCTTGCACTGGGTCTTTGCGAGGGTGTCCCGGAGAGGGGGTGAAATGGCGATGCCATTTGTAGCCGGATCCCAACAGGTTTTCCGGGACATTTGCCACCTTTATCAGGACACTGGGACAGAACCCTTAAATCTGGGACTATCCTGGAAAAAAAGGGACATATGGTCGCCCTATAGATAACCCATTCCAGTGCTTCACCATCCTCCTAGTGAAATAGCTTTTCCTAATATCCAACCTAAACCTCCCCCACTGTAACTTGAGACTATTGCTCCTTGTTCAGCCATCCATCACTACTGTGAACAGCCTCTCTCCTCTTTGGAACCTCCTTTCAGGAAGTTGAAGGCTGCTATCAAATCCCCCCTCACTCTTCTCTTCTGTAGACTAAACAAACCCAAACCCCTCAGCCTCTCCTTGTAGGGCATATGCTCCAGCCCCATAATCATTTTTCTGGACCCTCTCCAGTGCATCCACATCCTTTCTATAGTGGGTGATGCACAAATGGATGCAGTACTCTAGATGTGGCATCACCAGTGCTGAATAAAGGGGAATAATAACTTCTCTAATCTGCTGGCAATGCTCCTCTTGATGCACCCCGATCTGTCACTGGCCTTCTTGGCTACAAGGGCACACTGTTGACTGATATTCAGCTTCTCATCAACTGTAATACCTCAGTCCTTTTCTGCTGAACTGCTACTTACAGGCTGGGGACCGATTGGCTAACAATGCTTGGGATTCTTCTGTCCCAACTGCAGGACTCTGCACTTGTCCTTGTTGAACCTCATCAGATTTCTTTTGGTGCAATTCTCCAATTTATCTAAGTACTCTTTGGAACCCCTTGCAAATCTGAAACTTGCTCCTCTTGGGACTCCTTTGAAAACTACCTATTTTATCATTCTTTATAGTTTTTGCTGATCATCCTGTCTGTGGTCATTCCTACTTGGCCCATTTCTGGTTTTTTGTGGGCAGTCCCAGCTGGTTTAGTGCTAATTGCTACTGGTTAGGTCAGGCAGATTGTCTGTGCTACTGAATAAATAACCTTTCTGGATTCTAAACTGGGCAGCCATTTCCTTTGGTTTCTCCTTTAGTCTTCTCTAGATTACACACTGTATAATTTCATGCAGGCTGAATTTTTAAATCAGATGTATCCTTCATCATGTTTTTAAATGCAGAGGTTCAGATATGCTCTCGCTCGGAGCAAAGCACCTTTTGTGGTATGATAACTTGTGAATAAATAACTGTAGGGACTGCAATTGGAAATGTGCTCTGGTACACAGTGTTTGGTGAGTCTCTTGTGCTTCCACATCATTTTACCCCATTTAGAATTGACTCACATCCTTTGCTTCTTAGAAGTCTTCAGATTTTTTCCTCATCCATTCAAGAGAAGAGGGTACTATTGAATAAGCTTATAATTGTGTTTTTCCATTAGTTAAAAACCCCTTTGTTTCATAAGTGCCTATCTATTTAGTTTCATGAAGTGCCTCTGTGTTAGCACAAATACTTTCGTGTCTCACTGTTTCTGTTTCTAGTTAAAACTTCTGTTCTGCATTGCAACCTGTGTACACATAGCCTCATTGGAATACTGTCTAAGTCAGTGGCTGCCGGCCAGCAGATCGTCATTGACTGATCAATTGTGTAGTCTCTGACAGTCAATCTATCTCAAGGGATGCCAACCCTCCTGGTTTGGCCAGGGATTTCCCAGAATCGGGCTTGATCCCCTGGAAGCTTCTGCAGACAAACTGGGAATTCAGCTGCTGACAGGCAGTACAGTGGAGGTAAGGCAGATTCCCTGCCTACCTGGCTCTGTGCTGTTCCTGGAAGTGGATGGCACATCCTTGCAGTGGCCACATGGCTCCATATGCTGCCTTGGCTACACGTACTGCCTCTGCAACTTCCTTTGTCCAGGAATGGTGGACAGTGGGAATTGCAGGAGTGGTGCCTGTGGATGGGGGTCGGGCAAGGAGCAACCTGCCTATCCCCCCAGGAACCACTGCTGGATATACCAGCTGCTTCCAGAGGAGGCAGGAAGCCTGTCTTAGTCGTGCTGTGCTGCCACCCAAAAGCTGCCTCAGGTAAAGGGTGCCCAGCCAGAGCTCAAACCCCTCCTGCACTCTAAACCTTTCCCCCAGCCCTGACCCTCTCTTGCACTCCAACCCCTTGTCCAAGCCCTTGTCGTATGGTTCAATTAGTTTTAGATATGAGAGGAACCAATAAACACCTAAAATAAACTATTTTTACATTTATTGTGCACAGAATATTAGAGTAAAGCAATGCAAAGTTATACAGATCTATTACAATGAATGGGATATGTAGCACAGACAATATAACATCTACACCTAAGACAATACACAAGATATTAAATTTTAAGGATATGAATATACATATACTTATTTCTATAAATCACATGCAATTCCACCACTAAGACCTTACGATTGTCAAATGGGAGGTCATGGCCTCTTTGTTTCCCCACATGCAAAGACGTCCATAAGGCATTGGTCAGTAGGAATAGTCATAGCTTCTAGTTGCAACGAGTAAGGTAGTGGGAACACCTTACCCAATCTCTCTCACTGCTTATCTTTTCTGCACCTATATTTACACTCGACTTAGTTGTTCTAGTAATATCTACTAATTAATTACATATTGCATAAAATACCTGTTATGCCCATATTTGGGATACATCCTGCTATTCAAGTCTGTACCAGACTTGATTGACAGTTCTATGGCTGTATCTGTGATTTTTACTGATCAGAAATATTATGTACCAGTACCAGGTTTCTCCCAATGTTCTTGGCATAGTGTTCTCTATACCATACTCCCTATGCACCATTGTTTAAAGCACTCCTGACTCTCAAAGCTCCCCCCTCCTCAGGCTGGCCTGTGTGCATACGTGCACCAGACTTGAGTCAGGTCTTGGTTTGCTTTGTTAGAAATCCGCACTTTGGGAAAGACAGCCATCGTTAGTCTGGTCAGGGGAGGGCCAGACAATGCAAACATTATTATTCTGGTCAAGCCAATGTTGTCCAAGCTCCCCTACAGCCCTTTAACATTCAAACTCACTCCCAGAGATTGTACTGCACACTGCAACTTCTGGCCCCAGAGCTGAACCCCCTCCCAGAGCCTGCACCCTTTTGTTTCTACACTCTGAGGCCAAACAAAATTGTAAAATGTTTCAATAGGGATGTGAAAGATTAACTAGTAAGCATCAACCTTAAGGGGTAATGCTTACCAGTTCTGGTTAACTGGTGGGGGCTGAAGCAGCTCTTTGTCCGCTGTAGGGCCTCCAGCTTTCTGAGGCCTGCTGCTGACAGTTGCTGCTCTGGACATCAGGCTCAGCCCCTGTCTGTGGTGGACCTGAGCATGTCACAGGCTGGGGGTGCTCCAGGTATCCCCCAGCTTGGCCATGGCAGGAAAGAAGAGAAGGAGGATGCCACTCCTGCCCAGTTGGGTTGTAGTGCCCCTCCTTAATTGATTAACCAGTTAAATGTGAAGTTCACTTCACGTTTAACCAATTACATGGGATTTTACATCCTTAGTTTCAGCAACCAGCTATCTACTGTGAATAACAACAAAATGTCTAGATGTCCTCAAGAGAAGCTGCTGTGTGAATGTATATACAAGAATAGTTAGTAGATTAGGATGAGGGTTTTTTGGCAAATGTAGCAGTAGTAAGTGAAATCCGAGAACAGCTTTCAGCTTTGTGTCTCCTTTTCTTTATGTCCTCTGACCTATTCATATCAAACTAGCCAAATATGTGCCAAGTAGTAATAACTACAATGATAGTGTTGCCAGGAACAGATGTCCCTCTTTGTAGTTGTTCCTTGTACTGAATTTTTTACTATTGGGATTAACACTATGTGTATAGTGTAAAGGTTTTCATAGCAACTGTGTGTGTAAACTAGCTGTAGGAAGTAAACACGTGAAGTGTTAGTGTAATAATGCTGTGGGGAAGACTTTTCATTTAAATGGCTTTATCTGTGGTTCCAGATTTATTCATTCTTATCTTTATCTGTCCTGTAACAAATAATCATTCTCCATAATTTGACACATTATATGGCTGAGTAATTATGGTTTAATGATGGAATCCCTTAACTGCAAGGTATAGTTTCACAAGAGGTCCAAGTCTTTTGTTAACTACAGACACATGCCAGTTGGCTCTTTGTTCAGATTTCTTGATTTTTTTAAAGATCTTAATGCTAGACAAGAGTTAGCTTCATACAATGGCATTTCTTATGATGGGAATGGAGGGAATTGGGTGGAAGAAAGGGAGCAGGAATTAAAACATTGCAGGACAGTCTTCAGTCAGCTAAAAAAGACATGGGGTGGGGTTGTCAAAGAAGCACAACATCCAAATTGCAGTAAAATTCAGTGGGAGCCTAAGATTTACACTTTCACTTTACTTCCCTGCAATGTTCTGGCTCAGGGATGTGAAAAGACATTCTCCCTCCTCAAGAGCAGTAAGTCAAAACACTGTAAAGTGTCTGTGTAAACCAGGCTACAGTGCTGGAAGCCAAGCTTTCAGTGCAGCTATATACTCTCCTCATGTAGGTGGTTTATCTAAAGTGCTAAGAGAGTTTTCTTCCAGTGTTCCTGCCATAGCCACACTGCTGCATTAAAGTCTTTCTGAAAATCTCCATAGGCTTTTCTGAAATTCTCAGACTAGCGAGACTGAAATATTAGTCAGTTAGGCCTTGAAAGAGCTTTGAACACCATATGTACTAACCCTTTTTCATAATTGTTTCTGTCACAGATTGCTTAGTGTAGAGAAAGGTTTTAAGAAGCTGATGGCATAGCAATCAGATAAAAATGAGAGTGATAATAGTTCAAGTGCCTCTTAATCCTTCCCAAAATGAACTTCAGTGGCTGACGTTTACTTAAAATAAATAAAGAAATTATTTTATGGCTAGAGACTTAAAATGCAATGAGCCCAGATCTGGTCAATAGTGACCAGAAGTTACTGAAGTGATTGGTATTGTGTCTGAAGTATTTTTGGTCTTCATCCAGTTTCTGGTGAACACATGTCCACTGATGTTTTCCTGAATCATGGCCTTCTATTGTATTAATCCCATTTCTCACTCTTGAGAATTGTTTCCTCCTTCTTTCTGTGCTGATCATTTCCAGCACTCATCCTGCTTTAATGCTCCCTAAGGTGACAGCTTCTCTGTCTTTCATTGGGACAATTATGTGACAATAATGAGAACAGTTTGGAGGAGATATTGTTGTCAGTTATGCCAAAGGTGCCTCTCATATAAAATCATAGTTAAGGATCCATTGAGACTGTTATCTGTCGTTGCACGAATCAATGACAATTGTTGCGGTGCCAAAGCAAGCATGCATGTATGGCCAGCCGTTCCTTTTTATTTCAGAGCTCTTAATTGAAAGAAAAACCTGATCAAGGACTTGGGACTTGTGACTAGTGTGTAGTCTACAGTGTTTGATAGAAATGAAGATAATGAATTATATAACTTGCTATTGTTTAAACATAATCCTAAATATTATGCCCTGGTTCTATTAAGTTGCTGTAATGTTAGGATCTTGCATCTAGTAAATCTTGGACTTGTGAAATCGTTGGACATGTTCCAAATCTTTTAATTGTATGCTGTGTTTGTTGACTCATCAGGACACATACAGCATACTTTCCCACTACACAAATTACAAGCGATGATGCATATAATTTTAACTGATGCAATGTTCACTTCTGAGTTTATTAAATAATTTGTGGTATTGTAGAGAGTATGTGGAGATCCAGAAATAGAGAAGTCTTTCATTGTTTATATGTCAAGTCATCTAGTGCAAGTGCGTTGTAGAATAATGGTCACGTCTACTGACTATAAGGTAGATTCTAGGGATGTAAAAATAGGTGTAAAAAGTGTCTGTGTAACCGTTAAAAATCCTAGCAGTTACAAAGTTGTATGCGCTACTGTAGACTCTGCAATATAAGGTTCCCCAGGAGTGAGGCTAGCAGCCAGGAGCTGGTGCATGCCAGTAGCTGGCTTATGAAATAAGCTGGCTCCCAGTGCATGTACCGGCTCCCAGCTGCTGGCCCCGCTTCCAGGGAGCTGGCTACCACTTTGTGTTGCAGGCTCTGATACATCCCTAGTAGATTCTAGCTCTTGCTTCTGTTTATTAAAATATTTGTTGGTTTATTTCAGTGGTCCCCAACACGGTGGCGCCGCGGGGCCATTTGTGTGCGCCCGCCAGGTGCTGGGGGCTGGCCTGGCCCCAGGCACGTGGCTTATGCATGGTGCCGGAGCCGGCCCGGGCGCATGGCACACGGTGAGCACTGGCCCCGGGAACACCGCGAATTAGCCACCCGCACTGTGGGCGTGCAGCGCCTGGGGGGGGGGCAGCCCCGGGCGTGGATTAACCGCCCGTGCTTTGGGCGCGCGGCGCTTGGGGGGGGCGGCCCAGGATGCGAATTAGCCGCCCGCACTCTGGGCGCGCGGCGCTTGGAGGGGAGGGGCCGGCCCCGGGCCCGTGGTGCTTGGGCGGGGGGGCGGCTCCGGGCACGCGGCTGTGGGTGGAGCCCCGCCCCCGGGCGCTCAAGTGTCCCCTCCCTCTGGTGCCCGGCAGGCGAATGGCCATGCCCCCTGGCGCCTGGCAGCCTCAGATGTTTGGGGACCACTGGTTTATTTCTTGCAGAAAAATCTGGCCCTTGTCTTTTTAATGGGAATTGAGCAGAAGACTCAGAGTGTAGAATCTGGCTCCTGGCATGTGTACTAAAATGTTTCAGGGAAAAGGCCCTACATGATACATTAATTTCCTTGGAATAATTCCCCAGAACAGGAGCTGTTGAACGGTGCTATCTGCCATCTTGTGTGAATGATTTTCCTGTCTTTTATTTCAAAATAGCTTTTTTTGAGGGGCCTTGATGAGATGAACTCAATTTGCTCAGAGGTTAGCATGTTAAATTGGTGTTTGGTTTTCATTAACCTGTGCAGTAATATCTTGTCATTAGCAGAGGTGTTGTATGAGGTCTCATGATCATTAATTTCTTGTAGGCAGTTGTTGGGCTTTTTTGTTTCTTCTTTTTCTGCTTTACATATGCTTATGGCAGTGATAAGAAGAGCCAGCTTGCCTGCTTTACTAGGTAAGAAGAACTTTGGAAACAGTTTTGTCAGCCAGTATTGGTGACTCTATTATGGTGATGGTGGTTGTTATTTAATTAGTGTTTGATTGTCAGCAAAGTATTTTCATAATTATAATTGCTTCAGAGAATAATATTGCTATTAAGAGAGGCAAAACTCTGAGGAAAAAACCCAGAGAACTAGCCATTAGCTTCAGGTTGTCAAGACAGAAGTTCCTGTTATGTTGTTCCCTGAACACCTAGTTGCAAATTGCTTTTAAGGTGATTATTGAAACAGTATCTATATTAGATATTTATATGGCCTCCAGTACAGTAATATCTGAGCCCCTGACAGTTTACCATGTATTTATCCTCCTGCACCCCCATGAGGCAGGGAAAATTCTGCTGTTTCTGTTTTCTGGATGGGGAACTGAGGCATAAAGTGGTTAAGTGACTTGGCCAACATCATACACAAAACCTGTGGTGTGGCAGAGAATTGAAATCGGGTTTCCAAGTCAGCGACTACTGCTCTAACCAGTGCACTATCTTTCCTTTCTGTGTTTGCACTTATAAAGATAGACATATTGGCGAGGCAATAGATTTTTTTCAGCATCATTGATTTGCCTGAGGCCTTTGAAGAACCTTACATGATAATATTGCTCTGACAGTCACTTTTGGCTTGGTTTTACTTTCAATTTTTTGGTGCCGTATGACTAGATTTTTTTACTGATTTAGATAGATAATTTGCACTTGAAATTATTATGCTGTGGATTACACATAGCATATTTTTATTTTTTAAAAACCTTAAATTACTACATTGCATAAGATCAGAAGTGGAAAAAACATTTCCTCAGTGCTTTAGCTCTTTCAAAAATAGTTCCATGTTTCCATCAAAGTTAACTAGGGATGTTAAATATTGGTTAATTGAAGTAGAGTAAACTCATGAATTTTTATAGATTACTCGGCTATTCCATAGTTCCCGCAGGTGGGGCCGGCAGCCAGTGCGCTCCAGCTCTACTCTTGAGGAGCCCCCTTTCACATCATGCTGCTGCTTCCGATATAGTGTTTTAGGAAGGGTCTGAGCTCCCAGACCTAGCACAAGCTGGAAGTGAGCTGGGCTGCCCGCCCACCTGGCTCCTAATACACTTTAAATGCAGAGCCACAGCAGAGGCAGGTCCCAGAGCTTTCACAAACCAGGACTAAGCCGGGCTGCTGGCCAGCCTGCTAAAAAATTTACTGGTGCGGGGAGGGAGGGAAATGCATGTAATCTATAGCATTAACCTATAACCTTTTGCTTATTGGTTAATCAACTACACTATTACATTCCTAAAGTTAATACAGCCAAAAATTCCACTTATGTTGATCCACTGGCTTTGATGTTTCCTAGTTAAACTCTGATTCTGCTGCGCTTGATCCATGCGACTAACATCAAACAAAAGAGCAGCTCTCCTCCATTGAAATCCATGATATTTCTGACATGCTAAGCTCTTTAGGATAGGGGTTGCCTTTTGGTTCTGTCTGTACAGCACCTAGAACAATGGAGTCCTGGTCCATTGGGGTGCCTAGGTGTTACAGTAATACAGCTAGTAAAGAATAAAGTAAAACCTGCATTTTTGTTCAATGTCTGACCACTCAACTAAGAATTTCTATGTAGTAATAATGGTGGAAGCGGAAGGTGTGGTTTTGTGTGTGTGTGTGTGTGTGTGTGTGTGTGTGTGTGTGTGTGTATGTGTGTGTGTGTGTGTTGGGGGGCGTGTTTTGATTTTTTTGAAGAGCTGTGTTAGTAGTTTAGCATTAGAACATTAGAATGTTTGGAATGGTACACTTGGAAGGAATGGTTTCTAATGTTATTAACACATGTTGTACATAGAGGGGGGCTTTCAAGAGAGGTAGGGTGAATAATGCAAAGTATGCTGCCATTTTTTTTAAAGGTATAAACTTTCTCTCCTCAAGAGTGACAATTTACATTCATACTCATAGCCTAGAAAATAAAGGCATTATTCCTCTAAACCAGTCATCCCCAAACTCTCCTTTTGACACCCTTTTCCATTATAAGAAATAGAATATGCTTTTGACTCTCTGAGCTGGGGAGTTGGGACAAGAGGCAAGGTTGGAGTGGAAGTGGGGGGATAAATTAGGGATGTTAAGGACTACCGTATCCAAATGCTCAGATAGAGGCAGCAAGGTGAGGGAAAAGGGATACTTCAAAGCAGCAGCGCCGCACAGCTGATCCCAGGCTTTGTGCAATGCTGCCCCTTTGAAACACTGCCATGGCATTTCAAAGGGACAGCGCCACACAGAGCCTAGGATCAGCTGTGCAGCACTGCCCCTTTGAAAAACCACCTCAGCATTTCAAAGGGATAGCACCGCACAGAGCCAGGGATCAGCTGTGCAGCACTGCCACTTTGAAACGCTGTGGTGGCATTTCAAAGGGGCAGCACCACAAAGGAGCCCGGAGTCAGCTGGGGAGTCATTCCATTTCAAAGGGGCAGCGCCACCCCTATCGACTAATCAAATAGTAGATGCAAAAATACATCAACTATATGATTAGTGAATTTTACGCTACTTAATATCTTTTGGACAGAGAGTATGGATGCGTGGTATTCCTCCCCACCACCATATGGGGGCTGACCTGGGCCCTACTGTGCTCCCTGGACATTTCTCTGTGCCTCCTGTGGGAGGTGCATCCCACAGTTTGAGAATCCCTGCTCTAAATATGTAGTTGAGTTGTGACTGATGTTACAGTAAATATTATTCTGTAATTGCTACTCATCAAAATGGCCTGGTTACCAATATAATGATGATATTTTATATGGTTCTACTATTCATCTCTCTTTTGCCCAAAACCTCATTTTCAAGTAAGAACATATTTTTTTCTTCCTCCTATCTGTCTCCCTTGAACTAAATTGGTAAAAAGCAACGCCCTGGAACATAAATAAAATTAATGGAGCAATCAAACAAAAAACCCGTGTTCTTCTAAACCTTTTCAGGCACAGATTGCTATTGCTTAAAAAATACTTCATGTGAAGACAAAGAAAAGCAGCATAAGAGGAGGTTGGCACCAAGCAAGTTGAGCATCTATGCACAATGCAGGCAAAAATGGTAATTTAATTTTTGGTTCCAGGGGTAATAATTTGGTCAACAGAAGAATCCTTCCATCGATCTCATTCTGGCTATGTAGGGACTTAGCCTGGCCTAACAACATCGCTCAAGGTGTGGATTTAGACACCCCTGAGTGAAGTAGCCAGGTCTTTCTAGTTCTCTAATGGAGACCCAGCCCTCAGACTTGGCAAGGGCTGGGAGTACTGTGGAAAGAGCACTAAGGAAACCTATTTCCAGTCTTCAGCTAAAGGCTGGAGCCAGGGGCTCAAGGAACTGGGAAGATACATGAGTAGAGTCTCAGACTTCCATCAAGGATTGGGCTGGGAATGAGAGCCTCCCACCTTAAACTAGACTTCATATCCCTGGTGTTCAACCATTGTAGAAATTGTGACAAGGATCCCTTAGTGTCTGCCACAAAAATCAGTTCTCTGAGCAGGTAACCTACATCTTTTTTTCCCCAACTAATATGTATCTTACGTTGCTTGTCAGGCAAATTCATACCAGCTTCAATGATAAACTGGCCCTGGTATAGCTTGGCTTCAAGTTGCAGGAAGATCCCATGCAAGTGCCGAATGTTCAGCCGTAAAGTAGTTAAGTGCAAGAACTGGCCATTGCAATGTTAATCAGAAATACCAGCACATGTGGGCATACAGGGATGTTTGTGAAGGAAGAAATAACTCAGAAATGAGGGAGGATGGTTTGAAAGTTCTGTGCCTCTGCAGCACTCCCAGAACTTGTCAGCCTGAAGACAGGAATCAGATCTGTTTTTACTACATGACAGTGCAGCCCTGTGGGCTAACTCTTCAGCATTTTAAGTGAAGGAGATTTTGCAAATTGAGGTATCTGGAGCTAGCAGTGGGACTAACTGGAAGAATTGGGTATTTGTAAATAGCTGAATTCCTGTTTAACCTTGAAAGAAAAAACTTGGCTGAAAACTCGCTAGCAGCCTGTAGATGCCAACATAAGCAAAGCTCTAATTTACACTTTTTGGGGGGTGGTATAGCACACAAAAAAAGGCTGCATGAGGTGGAGAAGACCTGTCAGAACTGGGATTTATTACAACAGCCTTGAAATTAAAAAGTAAACGGAACTTCTGAGCCATTTGTTATGGAGAAGAAAGGGCTGTTTTATTTCTACTTTTAACCCATTCAATTAGCAATAATTTCAGTGCTATGGAATTGTTAATCTTCTGGAAGATGATTTGTAATATCAAAAATTTAATATGGTTCATTCTGGGAAAAACAAAACAAAACAAAGCTCCTCCCTACTGAATAGCTCACCTATTTGAAAATACAAAATTCCCATTTCTTGAACTAGAATAAAAATACAAACATTGCAAGAGGATTTTTTTTCAGCATCTACAACTAAGGAATTTTTAAATTCCACAACCAGATCCACAACTAGGTCCAGAAAAGATCCTCTTCTCAAATTGATTGTGTCACTGAAGAAAAAACTCAGTGGGACTTTTAACTGGCCTATTCCAGTTTAAGTGTAAGGTATTATAATGTAGGCTGGTCTGATCTGAAAGAATTAGGCCCGCCAATGTAGAGTGGAAGTGAAGACAGACAAGGCATCTGTCCTGGGGTCCAGCAATTTACAAGGGTCTGGGCTCCTGGCAGCTGATGGCTGCCACCACTATAGCAGTGCATGGAGCTGCTTGCGATACTCAAAGGCTAGCAGCGGTGGGAGGGGAGATGTCAGAGCTCCGCTGTTTCCATCTGGGGCTCTGCCTTCTGGGAGCCTGGAGTGGCCCATTCCCTCCACCCTCAAAAAACTCATTAGAGAATGTAGTAGGCCAAGCTTTTAAGGACTAAGACTGGAGCATTTGCTTAGCTAATCTAAAAGTGCAGCTCACCTTTGCTCACCTATTTGTATTCCTGCGTAAAGGGCTCAATAAGATAGTTCTTCCTCTTTTCTTAGGTTTTATCTTTTTTTTCCCTAACATTCCCTTGGAGCTGTAATTAAGCACCTTTTTCATAGAAATCAAAATAAATTAACTCTCAGTGCTGTGGTACTATCCCCAAGTTCCAGAGACTTGATCGTATCATACCCACATAAAGCTAGATAACTAGCGAATATTCCTGTTAGATTTTTTTAATCAATTTAAACAAAACTGGTGACAAAAAATCTTAAAAATATAAACTTTATGCTCAAAATGTCTGCATATAGCAGCAGTGGGTGAATACCGGCCTGCAAGCTAGATGGGTTTGCCAGGGTTAGCACCTGGCCACTGGGAACTGCAAGCACACATACCTCTGCAAGTGCAGATGAATAAAGTGTCTATGACCTGTCAGGTGCCTAACCCTGGTGAATTGCCTCCATTTAACTGACCACCCCTGGCATATGGCCACTGGTTAGCCAAGTGACATATTGTGACTTCTGTTTTATCACCACCTCATCTTTTTAATTTGTCTGTTTCATCTAGCTTTTACATCTTTTCTGATGTATAACCTGTGGATGCTCTGGGGCAGAGACTTGTCATCTTTGATACCTTTCTGTACCTTGCATCACACAATAAGTCCTTAAATGAGGATCTTGGGTGCTACTATGATATAAATAATAATAATGCAGATTGATCACTCTGAACACCAACATCTTTCCTGATGTAGCAATTCTCACAGAATAAAGTATATTCTAGCCTCACTCCATATCACTTCACATTCTTTCAGTTACTTGATTTTTGCTTTGTTTTGCAAATGTTGAAGTATAAGAACTTGGTACATCTCCTTCGTAAGGAAAAAAGAGATTATTTTAACTAAAAAATAAATTTGTAAATAAAATCTTGGATTGGCTGTCTAAATTATCCAATACCTAAATGTCGTCTATTTCCCTTTGGGTAAATATTATTATGACCCAGCAGAGTCCTCTGGTTGGCAATTGACTGTGGGTACATGTGGTGAGTAAAGGATTTTGTATTTTATGTGCTGGGTTACCCAAAAGGTCACATGAGGTTTGCAATAAAAGGCTGTGTAACACTGGTCATCAGTATCATTGCAAAATGCATGTAGGGGTATTGTGCAACAAGTTATTTAAATTATACATTGAAAATTATGTTCTTAAGGACTCTGTCTAGTGACTAGTCACCAGCAAAGTTTAAAAACATATTTTCTTTCAGACAAGTTTCTTTCAGTTTAGATGTAAATTCAAACCAAATGCTAATGAAGAATTGTACAATATTTAGAGAGTATAAAAATATGTCAACAAAGTTGTGGGGTGGGGAAACCCTATCTTGAAATGTATATCACATGTCTGTTTTGGTATATTTAGGGGTATAGAGTCATACCCTGGAATCTTTCCCTGGAGAGGGAGAAATCTGACCATGGTGTGGTATGTTATGGAAAGGAGGAGGGAAGAGATTGAAAGTGAGCATGGAGGCAAGGTCAGGAAAATGGGGTGGTACAATTTGAAAGTAAAAAGGCACCAGGAAACAAGCTCATGTTTCAGTGGTAAGACTTAATACCAGAAGTACAATGTCCTTTCCGATATGTGCATCATTCAGTGACTGAACTGGGAAGTGAACAAAAGAAAGAGTGCCTGTTTGCTTTCCAGAGCTCTACAGCTTGGCTTAACAAGGAGATCTTGCGTGATCTCAAAATAAAAAAGGAGTCCTATAAAAAATGGAAACTAGGACAAATAACAAAGTATGAATATAGGCAAGCAACACGGGAATGCAGGGGCAAGATTAGAAAGGCAAAGGCACAAAATGAGATCAAACTAGCTACAGGCATAAAGGGAAACAAGAAGACCTTTTATAAATACATTAAAAGCAAGAGGAAGACCAAGGACAGGGTAGGCCCACTGCTTAGTGAGTAGGGAGAAGCAGTAACAGGAAACTTGGAAATGGCGGAGATGCTCAATGACTTCTTTGTTTCGGTCTTCACCGAGAAGTCTGGAGGTGTGCCTAACGTAGTGAATACAAGCAGAGAGATTAAGTTTAGAAGATAGGATGAACAAAGAACAAGTTAAAAATCACTTAGGAAAGTTAGATGTCAGCAAGTCACCAGGTCCTGATGAAATGCATCCCAGGATACTCAAGGAGCTGATAGAGGAGGTATCTGAGCCTTTAGCTATGATCTTTGAAAAATCATAGAAGACAGGGGAGATTCCAGAAGACTGGAAAAGGGCAAATATTGTGCTCATCTATAACAAGGGGAATAAGAACAACCCAGGAAACTACAGACCGGTCAGTTTAACGTTTGTCCCAGGGAAGATAATGGAGCAGGTAATTAAGGAAATCATATGCAAACACTTGGAAGGTAATAAAGTGATAGGGAATAGCCAGCATGGGTTTGTGAAGAACAAGTCATGCCAAACTAATCTGATAGCTTTCTTTGATAGGATAACGAGCCTTGTGGATAAGGGAGAAGCGGTGGATGTCATATACCTAGACTTTAGTAAGGCATTTGATACGGTCTCGCATGATATTCTTATTGATAAACTAGGCAAATATAACTTAGATAGGGCCACGATAAGGTGGGTGCATAATTGGCTGGATAACCGTAGTCAGAGAGTTGTTGTTAACGGTGCTAAATCCTGCTGGAAAGGGATAACAAGTGGAGTTCCGCAAGGGTCTGTTTTGGGACCCGTACTGTTCAATATATTCATCAACGACGTAGATATTGGGATAGAGAGTACGCTTATTAAGTTTGCAGATGATACCAAACTGGGTGGGGTTGCAGCTTCTTTGGAGGATAGGGACATAATTCAAAATGACCGTAGCAAGTTAGAGAAATGGTCAGAGGTAAACAGGATGAAGTTTAATAAAGAGAAATGCAAAGTGCTCCACTTAGGAAGGAACAATCAGTTCCATACATACAAGATGGGAAGCGACTGTCTAGGAAGGAGCATGGCGGAAAGGGATCTAGGGGTCATAGTGGACCACAAGTTGAATATGAGTCAACAGTGTGATGCTGTTGCAAAAAAAGCAAATATGATTCTAGGTTGTATCAACAGGTGTGTTGTAATCAAAACTCGTGAAGTCATTCTGCCGCTCTACTCTGCACTAGTTAGGTCTCAGCTGGAGTACTGTGTCCAGTTCTGGGCGCCACATTTCAAGAAAGATGTGGAGAAATTGGAAAGGGTACAGAGAAGAGCGACAAGAATGACTAAAGGTCTAGAGAACATGACCTATGAAGCCAGGCTTCATGAACTGGGCTTGTTTAGTTTGGAAAAAAGAAGATTAAGGGGGGACATGATAGCGGTTTTCAAATATCTAAAAGGGTGTCACAAGGAGGAAGGAGAAAATTTGTTCCTCTTGGTTTCTGAGGACAGGAGAAGGAGTAATGGGCTTAAAGTGCAGCAGGGGACGTTTAGATTGGACATTAGGAATTTTTTCCTAATGTCCAAACTGTCAGGGTGGTCAAATATTGGACTAAATTGCCAAGGGAGGTGGTGGAATCTCCCTCTCTGGAGATATTTAAGAACAGGTTAGATAGACATCTGTCAGGGATGGTGTAGACGGAGCTTGGTCCTACCTTGAGAGCGGAGGCTGGACTTGATGACCTCTCGAGGTCCCTTCCAGTCCTATGATTCTATGATTCTATAATGTTCCTGTGACGTAGTGGGGGTACTTGCTGGGCTGTGGTGACCCCTGCTGTCTGGAGCAAGACCCAGCAGGGAAAACCTCACTAGGCAGAGGTAAGGACAAACTTGTTGAACCAGTGGCCAGACACCCCCCATGGAGAGGAACAAAGGAAGGTGAATGCGGCCCTGGCTGGGGGGCAGGGCTGGAAGTGGGTTAGTTGGTTGGTGGCTGTCTGTGAGGATGGATGAGACAGCCTAGGGAGAGGAGCTGGAGTTTTAGGGGCCCAGTCTCCCCCATCTCAAGGGGGCCTGAGGCATCCTAGCCCAGTTCCTGTAACCAGATTACATCTGTGCTGCGCTGTGCTGGAGGAGCAATAAACCACCCTCAACTCCACTGGCTGGTACAGTCTGTTTGTGCCATTTCGGGGTGCAGGAGACGGGGAACCCCCAACGTGCCGTCACAGTTCCCTCTAAGATCTTCTATCCATGAGAAGAGTGAGTTTCTTTATGTGCACCAATATTGATGCACTTGTTTGGGTGTGTGCCAACATGGTGCCTACAAGTTACTAATAAATATCTTAGCTATACTTTTTTTTAAATGTTATAGAAGAAAAAAATACTAAAACAGGAGATAATTAACAGAGTACATGCCTTTATTTATTTAATATGAAATTAAGTAAAAAGAAAATACTGCAAAATTTTCAGTAGCCATTTGGTATCTTACATGTGTCTGTTCCTTTGAGGCATAAAACAAAATTGTCCATTTTCTTGATGTAGCAAACAAAATAGTTTTATGATTAGTATCAATACATGAAATGAAATAGTTGCTACACTTCATGCTTGAAATTAAAGATTATAAGCACTTTTTGTGCACATATTGCACTCTATTATCTAAGAAAGAGGGTTTTAAAATATTTTAGTTGTTTACATATGACAAATCTTCTATTCTTCAAAGCTGATGTAATTCAGCTCTGTGGAAAGGCTGAGGAATATTTTATTCATTTATTTTTATTTCTGCACTTAAGCAGTGTCTGAATAACATGGGTGGACACCAAGCGTCAGCACTGTAGCACTAAAATAGCATAGAGTCATTCTTAGATTTTGATTACTCTCTCTTATGGGTGCTTCCTGCCTTGTACTCTGAACAGGAGCCAAGCAGCTGGAGTTACCTGGGGGAAAAGGGGATCGGGCAAAGGAGCCTTTTTTAAAGCAGCCTAGCAAAATGGGGCTGCCGCTGAAGAGAAGGCAGGGACAGGGGACAGACAACTGCCTGGTCAGTAGCCGAAGTTTTTTTAAAGCAGCTCCTACTCTCCCCCACCTCTATTCCCCCCACCAAGCCCACCAGGTTACCTTTTTCCACTTCCGGCTACAGCAGGGGTTGGCTGGATCTGCCCCACCTAACACTTTGATGTGGCCAGTGGGCTGCATCTTGCCACTTTCTATTTTTATCCTGCCTGTGCCTTTGAATTTCCAGGTGGTGGCTCAAGCAGCAGGATCCTATTTAAATAGCTCACAGCTTCTGGTTGCAGCATTACCCCAGCAGGGTCCAGAACTGAGCCCTTTAAATAGCCACAGTAACCCTGGGTAGCTCCCAGGCATTGTTGTAGCAGTGGGGTGGAGAGCCTTGAGCTTTGCTGTGCTTTTAATTCAAAGCTTCTGGCCCCAGACAGCTCTGGAGGGACCGAAGTCCCTAGCCCTGCCCCTTCTACCTCAGACCCCACCCCTTCCTGGGATGGAGCCAGCCCATGACCATGTGCCAAAATTAATTAAATAGCCCCCCTGCAAAAATTATGGCCCACCCTGAGCTATAGCCTCAGGAGTACTCTGAAAAAAGTACCTAATTAGTGCAGAGCTGCAGGCCTGCTGCTGCATGGCTTTGCTAACGAGGTGGATGTGTCATAAATTCTTCCTGCAAGGCTGTGCAAGTGCGTGTCCTACAGGGAACTATGGCTGTACATAATCATGATTTTTGTCATATGGACGCATTAGACAACATGGCCTATGATGTCTCCTCCTCGCAGTGAATATGGAAAAATTAATATATGAAAGCAGTTGTATAGCTTTCTAAAGACAAACCTGCCACCGGGCACACGTGTTCATTTTTTCCATATTGAGATGAAGTTAGGTTTAAGTCATTTAAGGCTGGGATTTGCAACATACTCTTAGTAAACTAAAAACCCAAATCCCATTTGGAATTGGTCACTTATCCATTAGGCTTCGTCTTCCCACAAATATTGTACAATTCCCACACATGTGTTGCATAAATTGCTAGTTTCGTCCCCTGGAGGCTAGTTCAATTTGCCTCAAGAAGAGAGTCACACTTTCAGGCTGGGTCCAACTCTATTTTATTGTTTGCAAACAAGGTCGGCCAAGGAGCTCAGTGCTCAAAGCAGGGTCGACCTTGAGCATCGCCTGAGCTGAAACTTTTATAGATTTCACATTCCTTCTGGTCAGCGTGTCGCAACGTGATTGGTCACTGCAAGTTTACTCAGTTCCCTGGCAGAAAGTTTAGCAGCTTCTAAAACATGTGCAATCAGCTAAATGATACGTGCTGTTTTGAGCTTAAGCAATGGAAGGGGAAGAAGCACACTTAGTTTTTACTACACATGGACACAATTATATAATTACATATAAACTATACCAGTCAGCATAAGGCATTTTTATATCAGCAAAACTATTTCCACTGTAGGATTGTACTGGTATAATTATATCAGGAAAAAAAATTAATGCCCCGTACAGTTATAATTGTACAAAAACTGGGCAGAAACTAAGAATGATAAATTGTGGTTATCTAACTAATCCTGTTGTCGATAAAAATTGTATCAACTACATGTCTAGTGGATGAGGACGGTTACGCAGAGCCACAGTGGGGATAGCTCCAGGAGTTGGCTCGAGCCAGGACTGAGCTGGCCCAGCTTGTGCAGGCTCCAGGAGCCATCTGCATTATGGTTCTGCATTTTGAAAGTAGTAAGTCTCCAGGATTCCCTTCACAGCAGCCTCCTCTATCCCCCTTCTACTGCCTCTGATAAGAGGCAGCAAGAGGGGGCAGGTGGCACCGCGGAGATGGTGCTGGGGGACACTAGCTTTTAAGCTGGCTCTCCTCAGCATGAACTTCTACTGTAGGTTTCACTGTAATATTTCAAACCAATTTCAAAAGCCAGCTTGACAGGGAAGCTACAGAACTTAATTTCATTTACAAGTTTGATACCTACACAGAAATCTAAACAAAGATGTTGGCTGGATGGCCTGCTAAATTCTACATCCTAATAACATAAAAAAACCAAAGAAAGGGCATTTAGAGTGGGTGCTAAGTGCTCTTATCAGCTTCATTTGGCATGGACACTTTAATTGACAATTTCTTTCCCTTTTTTCCCTTCTTTTTCCATCCCCTCTCTGTGCTTTTTATTTGAAAACTGGACCCCTTAAACTCCATTCATCTGAAGAAGTGAGTTGTGCCCACAAAAGCTCATGATACTGTCTACATTTTTTGTTAATCTCTAAGGTGCTGCAAGACTATTTGTTGTTTAAGTTTTTCCAGTTACAGAATAATACAACTACCCCCCTCAAATTTTAAGAAGCATGCTATTCTCAGGTCTTGACAACAGCTGTAACTGCTCGGGAAGTATAAAAACCTTTTTTTGTTGTTGTTGTTGTCAAAGCTGCTGTCATAAGAAATGGTGAAAGTTGGCATGATTGGGTGGCATGACTGCCACTCTACAAAGCCTTAATTTTAGGTCTTCTCTGTGGGATTTTTCTAATCAAAGGTTGAAGAAAGTCATGGCCATTTGCACGCGTGTGACTGTATGTTTGTGTTCTAAATCAAGGAGACACATGTTTTTGTTTTCCTACCTATATAAGAGCTGCTGACCAGCTGTAGAAAGCTTGGCTATCTAGGAACTATGGATTTTCTATACAGGCAGTCCCCGGGTTACATGGATCCGACTTACATCGGATCCCTACTTACAAACGGGGTGAGGCAACTCCGCACTAGCTGCTTCCTCCCAGCAGACTAGGGAGACGCGGAATGGCTTTTCTCAGCAGACACCTCAGCTTGAAAATAAAGGACTGAGGGAAGTGAGGTGTGGGAGAATAAAACTGAGCTCTGGAGAAATGGTTGGCTAGAGTTTCCCCTACAATATGTACCAGTTCCGACTTACATACAAATTCAACTTAAGAACAAACCTACAGTCCCTATCTTGTACGTAACCCAGGGACTGCCTGTATTTTGCTTCATTTGCTTTTTGTTTATTTCCAAGGATACTTATATGAGAAAGGATCTTTGTTTCCTCACAGTTTGCCCTTTCTTGAAGTGTGGACACAGATCAACACTTCTTACAGCTCAGTAAATGAGAAAAAGTAGCTGATAATATTTACCATGTGATCTCATATTTAATAAACCACATTTGTGACCTCATATTTAATAAGCCATCTTTGTATTTGATTCTTCAGGATTGTGAAATAGGGACATGCATAGTCAAGAAACAGACTCTCTTGTGTTTGTTATACATAGTCCTTTTTACTCACTAAACCTCTGTTCTCAGCAAACCCAGACTTGTCCTTAATCTGATTAATTTTCCAAGCATTCAAGTGCTGTAAGAGGTGCCTAAAAAAACACTGCCTTGTCTTCAGCACTGATTACTGATTTTTCTTCATAGGTTCTGAGTCACCTACAACTCCAACTTAGGGATGGGAAAGGTTAACTGGCTAACCAGTTAACTGGTAATCATAACCCTTATGAGGTGATGCTTAGCGGTTCCAGTTAACTGGTAGGGGCACGAGCAGCCCCCCACTCTCTGCAGGTTACCATGGACAAGGGCTGCTCCAGCTAGGCTGAAGCAACCCCTCCCCCCAAACCTCCTTTTAATCAGTTAACCAGTTAAATGGGATTTTTCATCCCTGCTGCAGCTGAAGTCAGTGGTAGCTTTGGAGGCTCAGCATCTCTGAAATTCAGGGCCTTTTCATTTTGTTTCCTTCTTGACTGACACTTGTAGATATAAACAGTACAGACCAGAATAAATGATTGAGGCTGCTGATAAATCATTTTTTGTGAATATATTGCAATAATCATTGTGTGAGATTGGAGGTAGGGTTAACTGTTGGTTGACTGATGGTTAACTGATGGTTAACTGTTAATCAGATAACGGTGGCTGCTCTGAGGTACCAGTTAACCGTTAATGGTTATATTTACCCAGTTAACTGGTTAGTTGGTTACCCATTCACATCTCTAGTTGAGATGCACATCAGAGTTGACAATTTTGAGATGGAAACAGCAAAGCCTCTTCAAAGAAATAACAGATGTGGATTTGGAACAATGTTGGGGGC
Source organism: Pelodiscus sinensis (assembly GCF_049634645.1). Classification (NCBI taxonomy): domain Eukaryota; kingdom Metazoa; phylum Chordata; order Testudines; family Trionychidae; genus Pelodiscus; species Pelodiscus sinensis. The sequence goes on along the minus strand of NC_134725.1, from coordinate 21,002,111 downwards.
GCGGGGTGGGGAGATGTCATGGTAAGCTGCTGAAGAGAGAAGAGGAATGCAAGAGGCAGTAGTTCTTGGTCTCATTCAGAAGCATAGGCGTGTGCACAGGGTGTGCCGGATGTACCCAGGCACACCCTAATGTCTCAGGCCTGCTAGCCCGAGCCATTTTTGCGCTGTGGGCCCCACCCGGCCCGATAGCACCTCGCAACCCAGCAGCACAGCGCGGCGCCCCTGAGGCACCCGAGAAGGCCCCAGCTCAGCACAGCACCACTGCGCAGCACCCTTGAGGTGCCCAGGAGCGCTTCCGCCTAACATGGCAGTATGGTGCGACACCCTTGAGATTCCCGGGAGCGCCCTCACCCGGCCTGGCAGCACCCTTGAGGAGCCCGGGGGTGCCCCTGCACTGCACTGCAGCATGGCGCAGTGCTCTTGAGGCGCCCAGAAGCGCCCCCGCATGGCCAAGCAATACGGCGCGCACGGCACGGTGCCATTGAGGCGCTCGGGGGCACACCTGCCTGCCCCAGCAGCACGGCGCGGTGCCCTTGAGGCTTCTGGGAGCACCCCCCGCCTGGGAGCGCACCCACCCAGCCCGGCAGCATGGCACGGCGCCCCAGGGGCGCCTCCCACCTGGCCTGGTAGCACTGCACAGGGCCCAGCCCTGCAGCACCGCGCGGGCATCCCCGCCCCACCCTACAGCACCACGTAGCACCCCTGGGACGCCCCTCCCCGGCCCTGTAGCTTGGGCTGGCTATGACTCCAGCCCTGCAAGCTGTAAGGCAGAAGCTGAAGGTAAGGGAGGGGGGAATAAGAGGAGGGGGTGGGAGAGGAAGGGTCATTTGTGGCGAGGAAGGGTGGAGGAGGAAGAAAGAGGAAGAGGTGGAAGGGGCTTGTACGGAGGGGGAGGGGAAGAGGAGAGGGGAAAGAAAGGGGAAGGCACCAAAGGGACAGGGTAGAGGAGACACAAATGCTAGGGGGGAAGTGGAGACAATGAGGAAAAGGGCAGGAAGGGAGGTATCAGTGGGAGGAGGGATAGAGTGATGCTGGAAGAGGAGAGGGTAAGGGCATTGGGGATTGGAGAGGGAGGTGCTGGGAGAAAGCTTGACAGAAGGGGTAGTCATGAGGAAGGTGGAGTTGAAGCAAGTCATGTGTGAGGGCACAGGAGCATGAGGAGAATGGGGGCAGAGGGTGGTGAGGGGATGGACATCAGGGAAAAAAGGGCAAAGAGGGCAGGGCAGTGAGGGAAGGGGGAGATACCAGGAGGGTGCAGGGCTAAGGGAAGGTGTAGGTGCCAGGGGATTCTGGGGGTGAAGCAGAAGGACAGACACCTGTAGGGGAGGGACCAGCACCAGAGGAGAGAGGCGAGGGAGGTATTAGCTGAAGGGATGAGGAGGGGTAGCTCACATGATCAGAGTGGGGCTACTGGAGGAGTGGGCACAGGGGGGAGAGAAAGGCTGGTGGAGGGGGGCATGTCTCAGGAAGGCCGAGGGCATGAGATTGGCAGGAGTCAGGACAGCAGAGGAGGGTGAGGTGTTGGGGGGGCAGCAGGCACCAGGGGAGTTGATGGAGCAAGGGGTGGAGACATGGCAGCAGAGAGGAAAGATAGAGGTTTATAAGATATTTATTAATAAGTTGGGTGCCACAGTGGCACATCCAAACAAGCCACATGAATTCGGTACTTGTGCACAACACAAAATTCATTCTGCTCGTGGGAGGAAACTCTTAGAGGGAACGCTTCCCAACCCCCCAGCCTCTCTACCCCCACATTAATGTCACACACATTGGGGTAATTCAATTGCAGGATAGTTGCATGGGGGAGAATTGGGGGGGGGGCAAACTAATCCCTATTGGTAGGAGGATGGCGGGAAAAGTCCTTGGGTCGGGGGTCACATAACACTTTTTACTTTTGGTCATGTGCCTATCTTGCCCGGAGAGGGTTACCTCCAGGGCATGGCTAATGGGGGCCAGGGCGTGGTTAACAGGGGTCAGGGGTGTGGCTAATGGGGGGGTCAAAGTGCATTTTAAAAAAATTATGTGGGTGAACACCCTAATGAAATGTACTGCACATGCCTATGTTCAGACGCAGAATTAAATGTGGAAATTCCTTCTGTCCAATCTTGTTGGTGGAACTTAATTGACAAAAGGTGCCCTTAAGTATCTCTACTATGCCTGTCTCTGGTAACTAGCAAAACTCAGATTTTCAGAGTGCAAAAAGGAGAAGGTGCCTTGGAGAAAAGTTTGAGACAATACATCTCAGGCATAGAAGTACCCCCAAACTAAAGAGGTGGTTGGTTCTAGGGAATGAGCAGCAATGGAAGTGGGTTTTTGCTTGCAAAAGCTTATGCCTAGATAAATCTGTTAGTCTTTAAAGTACCATAGGACTCCTCATTGTTTTTGTGGATAAAGACTCTGATATTTGGAAGGGTTTTCCAACAGATTCACTCCTCTCTCCCTCTTCTTAAAACTCCAGGGTCAGTGGGCTCTGTGATCATGTCCATTTCTCATCCTATTAGTTAATCTTTGGACAGTGCTTTGAATGCAGTGAAAATGCCACGAGAGCTTTTCAATTTGTGTTCCTAAATCCCTTAGACACCTTTGAAAATCTCCCACAAAATCAGAAAGGCAATGACCTTCAATAGAGGTCTTTGCACTGCATATACAACCCCCACACATTCTTGCAATCTTCTGTTCCCTTTGCTCATAAATATTTAGCTAGTGGGAGCCAGATGCATCAGAGAGCCTTCCATCCTGCTTATGGCTGTTCCCCCTTTAATCTTTAATCCTTCTGTGCTATCATTCATGTCTCTTAGTCCTCTGCAGGTTGACTGTTTGCTTTTAATTCCTGTTACACATGCCCCGGAGCACAAATGACTTGTCAGGTTTAAGATAAAGTGAACATGTACTGCCATCAGTACAGTACCCAGGTTTTTTGAGATCAGGGAACTATTGCTAAGGCTAGCCAAGTAACAGAAGTATGAATAAATCAATGAATGAATAAGTGATTCAATTGCATTTCCTTTGTCAGCAAGTAAATTAATTTTTCTAGGGCAGACTTCTTACCTTGGAAATTTTCAGTGGGATAGCCATATTAGTCTGTATCTGTAAAAACAATGAGGTGTCCTGTGGCACCTTAATTATGGATTTATTTGGGCATACGCTTTTGTGGATAAAACCCAATTTGTCAGATGCATGGAGTGGAAATCACAGAGACAGCTATAGAGATAGCTATAGGGATAGCCAAGATAGCAGGACCCAGTACCTATAGTTTTCAGACACACACAAAAATTTTCTATCATTGCATCACATTTGTTTAAACAACTTAATTGTTGCCAGGCAGGTGATGACATTTTTGGATGTAAAAAATACAAAAATAATAAAGCACTGTAAAACAAAAATTCCATTTTCTCCAAATTTCAGTTGTATTGATGTACTCCCCAGACTTCTCTCGAGTACTCCTAAGGGTACTCATTCCACTGGTTGAGAAACACTGCCCTACGCCGCGTGTCCCCTGACTGAAATGGCTTCATTAACACTGGCCCTACATTTGATAAGTAACTCCTGTCTTTTGATATGTTACTGTGTGTGTCTATGTGTGTTAGGGATATAAAATCCCATTTATTTGGTTAACCGGTTAATTGATTAAAGGAGGAGAGAGGTGGGGAGGGCCATTCCAGCTCAGCAGGAGTGGCTTCCCAAACCACTGTTGGACTGGAATCTCCCCATTCCCTTCCCACAAACACAGGACACGGAGAACAAGTTGTATGATTGGGAGCTTATTTTTTTTAAAAACAAAGGATGGCATGGTGTTCTGCCAGATTGATTCGGTGCATAACTGCATGTGCCTTCTGGGGCTTTCATTTCACAGTTGTCTGTGTGTGGGATTCGCTTTCAAGGAATGGGGGAAGGAAATCTCACATTCTAAGATGGTCTGGTTTGTGATATTGTTTTAGATTCCATTCTGCTTCATACTCACCATTAATTCATCAGTAGCCAAAAGACATTCTGCTATAGTCCTCACTCAGAAATGAAGTAATTTGAGTCTATTGGCCTCTTTACTGCCAGGATTTCAGGTTTCAGAATTCTTGAGTAGAGTCCCTTCTGCTGCTCTTCCTGTCTCCTTTCATGGACATTGTTCTTGAGGAGGAGGATTATAGTGGGTTTTAGAAACTTCATGTAAACATGCAACTCTGACATTCAGCATATTAAGCACATAATTGGTGAGTCAAACCATAGCTGATATATCTAGACATTTGCTGTTTGTAAAGGTTGAACCTCTCTAAGCTAGGACTTTCTGGCCAGCAACATGGATGTTCCAGGACCAGAGTGTGCCAGTGGAAGGCAGGCAGCTAGGAGCCCAGTATGCTATATTGCCAGCAAAAAGCTGCTAGCAAGACTGGGAGCCCAGTGCACAGCCACCGGGCTGCCCTGTGGGTCTGGGAAGCCCATAGGGGCCAAGACAGCAGGACCAAAGCACAAAGGGGAGTCAGCCTCCCACAAAATGGGCCAGGGCTGGGAGGAGGGGGGGACATTTGCAGGAGGGCCAGAAATGACCTCTCTGGTCTGGCAGAATCTCTTATCCAGGACCGATCAAGTCCTGAAGATGCCAGACCAAGGAGATCCAACCTGTACTCTTCCCTCCTTCTACCACTGGACCCCCAATTTTAGACTGCAAAGGAGTAATTTGACTTTGTCATTTGGAAAATGTTTATTTTGTTTATTTGCTTTCAAATTCCTACTTGAAGCACATTTATTTTTCAACCACAAAGAACACAAACAACTGCAATAATTTTTTTAAACAAAGAAAACAATGGAGCATCAATAGAAAATAACTAAAATCCCAATAAAAACAGTTCAATTCAAGTGGGCAATACTTTCATGTTTTTATAGAGAATGCTTCCTAGACAGAGATGTTAAATGGGGAATTGGACAAAATGCACATTTTAGATATTTTAAGGTAATTAACATTGTTTAGCTCAGCCTCAGTAAGAACAGGCTTGCTGTAAATAACATTTTTGGTTATACATGCTGTTGTTTATTTGAATTTAAGGGTTTAGGAAAGCACCAATAGTAGCTGTGTTTTGTACAGAACTAGGTCCCATATACTCTGCAGGCATATCAGGTTGCAAAGAAGAAAGTTGAGTATATCCTGTAAGAGCATTTCAGAAGTAAATTAAAATATTTTATTCAATTCAGAGGTTTCTGTACAAATTGGAGTAACCCACACACCTATGTGTTACATATGCATTTTTTAATGAGTAATGTCAAAACTTTTTAAAGTTTTCTAAAATAGGTGAAAAATTCCCCATTCTGTCTCTCTTTACTATCCCCTCCCCCAAGAGCAGAGACTGAGGTGAAGAACTGAGAGCAGGTGGGTTCCCCTCTACTTCCTCCTCCCACCTGCCCAAAAAATGACGGTCAGGGAACGAGTAACAAAATAAGAATGGGTTTTCTCTCCCTCTACCCCAACAAAAAGGAAGTACATTTTTTGACATTTTTGCAACCAACTTTTTTTTTAAATATTTTTATTTGGTCTCAAATGCTTTATCATCTGTAAATGGATTTGGTGGATTTTTTCCCCCTCATATCAGCTCAGAGGTTATTCTGCAGCACCCCTGTTGGCCTACTTTTCAGATGAGAGGGCAAAATAGTTTTCATGTACAACTGGGCACTTGTTTATAATAAAATTTGGGCATGCGTCAGTCCACATTTCAAATAATAAGGTCTTTTTGAAAGGCTTTATACAAATTTTTCTACTTATTCACATATGTACTCTACTGCACACACAAACTCCTTTATCAGACCTTAACCCTGAATGAATAAATCAGTGCCTGGAAATTCCTCATTGTGTTGGAGACACTGCTTTCTGTTTTGGACTTTACAGCAAGCTTAAGCTGGCATTCATCTGGCAGTAGCTAAGATGCTAAACAGACAGGCAGATTTCCAGAAGACTATGCAAACAGCAATATGGGTGACTGGGGGAGGATGTACAAGCTATATGGATGCGGTGACAAATTCTTAAACTGTCTAAATACAGCTAGATGAGAGTCCAAACAACATTTTAGTTCAGAATTCTCCAAGTTTTGGAAGACTTCACATCTGGATCTCACTTGGGCCCCCCACAGGCATTGCTGAATTCTCACCTACTTTTCCTGTGTGTTTTCTTTGTTGTCCATTTTTAAAGGCACTTCATGAGTTTGCCTCCTAATATACTTAGCCATGTATCATCTTTCTGGTCTGGAATCTCTCCCACTAATATAAATGGGAACTTAATCAATAAAGTCAAGCCCTCATTAGATTGCCTTGTCCATCATATCAAATTATCATCACTCCTTATTTAAAAAGGCAATGTAGTATTATACTGTATGGGTGCAACACTCTGCAGCATAAAGGACTGACACCGCAATGCTTCTCCAAAGATTTATTTTTCGATTATTTTAAAAAGCAAATTCTCATGTCTCCAACCTGAGGTTATGACAAGGAATGATTTGGGGAGATGCAGCAGATTGGCTTGTGGAAAAAAAAAAGGACGGCTTGAAGAGAGTTTATTTTTATAAAGTTTGCATGATAGCTTAATGGAATTTTCATAATGGCATTTTTCTAGTATTTTTTTAGTTTCTTGCTGCTTAAATAGAGGGGGCGTTCTGTCCAAATGCTACAGCTGCCCTTGATATTACTTGTGCATGCCATTGTCCACCACAAGCAAGTAGCCTCCACTGCAAGTAAGCATCAATTACATCTTTTGGTAGTATCCAAACAGGTAAATGAATACTGCAAACCACGCTCCCTTTCCAACAATTCTTGGTTACTTGTATCTGAGCTTGGCAAGGGCTCCTTTAAGAGTCATCCTATCTAAGTCTACTTTTATACAGCCAGGGAGAAAAAATTTTCAGTCACTTAAAAATTAATGGCACTCCATTAGTAGTACTCTCCAGAGAAAAGGAGTCCCTTTTCAACATGTTTCTCCAACAACTGCTGTTAGGGTAATCTCAATGGCATTTTATTGTAAGATTAAGCTAATTTTAGCTCAGCATAGTTAAAAGTTTGCAGTAACGAAGAGTTTGCCTTGACCTACCCCTCAAATAGTCTTTCCTCTTGTTGAAATTTTCTAACCCTGAACACATACAGGTCTCAGGACACTGTCTGCCCAGTGGTATAGCCAGGCTTTTTGTGCTTGAAAACCACACTTTCCACTGTGTGCCGACACCAGCTGCTTGTATTTAAATGCAGGTCACATTTGCACAGACTAGAAAGCATCACAAACCCATACAAATTGCTAACATGGGAATTTAGGTCCTTGAACTAGTGCACTATAGCCAAGGGGCAGTGCATCATTTTCCCATTAAATCTTTAAATAATAATAATTTAAAAAGTGGCTTTCTTTTTTGAACAACTTACTCTGGCTGGGATAACTTTGCCACAGCTCATTACTTTTTTAACAGGGTGACAAGTGTATTAAGTGGCCATAAAACTTGAGAGTTTAGTGGTCTGAGACGGCACCCATCTTCTTGTCAATTCACCTGTCCTCCTGAAGACAATGCCTTTGCAGCCTGACAGCAGTGGGGCAGGGAAAACTGGGGGCAATTGGGGGGGGGGGAGAATCATGGCCATAAATTGGTTTCAATTTGCTAATCAGAGCAGAAGATTACAGAGAAATGTATGTGTGAGCCCAGTCTACAATCAGGCTTCCTTAAATGTAGCATGACAGTTTTATTGGTAGAAGCAGAATGAGAACTGGAGGTGGAAAAGAAGTTCGTTCTGCTGGATTCTTCATACCGAAGAATTGGACATATTCTGCAAGTTCCTCCTCACCATGCATAATTCAGACCAACCAAAGCCATAGTTTGGAGAAAAAATAGGCTGACCCACCAAAGACAATCACATGATTGCCACTACTTTAAATCAGTAATTATCTTCCCTAATGCAGTGTGATTTGAAGAGAATTAGTAAATGAAATGTAGATGGCTATTTTTGCAAAACCAGTTGCTGATGTTTCCTATAGCAACCAGTCAACTATCTGATAAGCATAAGCTTATTGGATAGTTGAGTAGTGACTCTATTAGAGGCAGCAGGGGGAGAGGAGGGGAGACAGGAGTCAGTGCTTGGGGGAACCGGCTTAAAAGCCACTTCACTCTAGCACCATCTCACGCACTGCGCTTCAGCCTTTTAAATATATTAAGAGCCTAGTGTTCCCTCATAGGTCATGTTTTCTAGACCTTTCATAATATTTTTTGCTCTTCTCTGGACCTTCTCCAATTTTTCTACATCTTTCTTGAACAGACCTGGACACAATACTCCAATTGAGGCCTAATCAGCACAGAGTAGAGTGGAAGAATTACTTCTCTCATGTTACTCACAACACTGCTGTTGATGTGTCCCAGAATCATGTTTGCTTTTTTGCAGTAGTGTCACACTGTTGACTCATATTTAGTTTGTGGTCTACCCTTAGATCCTTTTCTGCGGTTCTCCTTCCTAGACAGTTACTTCCCATTATGTATGTGTGAAACTGATAGTTCCTTCCTAACTGGAGTACTTTGCATTTGTCCTTATTAAACTTCATCCGGAACCACGAGGCCCTGCGCCAGGCCAAGCAGGAGATGAACGACCTGCTTCAGACCATTTCTCCAATTTGTCCAGATAATTTTGGATTATGACCCTATCCTCCAGTTTATAGCAGATACTATAACCCTGCTGCTATATTTTATTATTGAAGTATGGGAGTATTATCCATAGAGATTCTATGGTAGAGTTCGGTTCAGTTGAGATTTTCACCTCATTTATTCAATACTTTCTTTCACATATAGTGTCATTCCCTGACCAACTCAATCTATTCTGTCCTTCCAGTATATTTTGTATCCTGGTATGACTGTGTCCTCATTCCACTATGTTTCTGTCATGCCTATTATATCAATATCCTCATTTAATAGGAGGCACTCTAGTTTACCCATTTTCATGTTTAGATTTCTAGCATTGATATATAAACACTTTAAAAACATGTCACTTTTTAGCTGTCTTCCATTACATGATGTAATTGAATGGGAATCTTTTTCACTTGACCTCTATTTCTAATCAGAGCCTGCCTGTATTTTATCATTTTTTCATCCTCTCTTCCTCACCAGGACATAAGAGAATCTCCATTAATAGATCCTCCTCATAGAGGTCTGGGGCAGCGTGTCCACCCCCGGAACCAAGCCTAAGGGCAGGACAGATCTTGTTATCCACATCTTTGTTACATCTAGGTGCGGCAGGTATAATGGGCATAAACAACGAGGAGTCCTGTGGCACCTTATAGACTAACAGATTTATTGGAGCATACGCTTTTGTGGGTAAAGATCCACGTCATCAGATGCACGAAGTGGTTCTTTGCCCACAAAAGCGTATGCTCCAATAAATCTGTTAGTCTATAAGGTGCCACAGGACTTCTTGTTTATGCAGATTCAGACTAATATGGCTACCCCTCTGATAAGTACAATAGGCTATATTGGGGGCTGATACTGGATGGTGTTTTGAAAATCTGGCTAATGTCACAAACAAGGCACCTTTTTCCAAAATGAGCTGGCAAAAACACACCACATCAGTTCTGTATTCTCTGCACTAGCTGCCAGGAGACCCATGTGTGGGTGTTGTGGTAGTAGCTGCTATATAGTAGCCTAGGATGGCTTTTGTCTAAAGTTAATTTAAAGGCAAAATCCATACTATTTGTGGTCATCTGGAATGCTTTCAGGTATTTTTTCTTTAAATGGAGATTGCCTATCTCCTAGAACTGGAAAGGTCATTGAGTCCAGTCCCCTACCTTCACAGCAGGACCAAGTACCATCCCTGATTTTTGTCCCAAATCCCTAAATGGCCTCTACAAGGATTGAACTTACAACCCTGGGTTTAGCAGATCAATGCTCAAACCACTGAGCTATCCTTTCCCCCCTAAAAGCTATGGGAACAAGTAACTTAAGTTGATTAGAAATAAGTGTGAAACTAGCCACATTTAGAAAGATAAGCAGGCATCTATTTATCCAGACTGTCTACTGATTTTTGATCTATGAAATTCTGTCATGTTGTTCTGCCCATCAAGCTATTGGAGATGAGAGAGCCTGGTGACAGCTGTGCCTAGTGTCATGGAGATTGTGACAGCCTGGGATGGCTCTGTACAGGAGTTGGGCTAAACTTCACCTGTGACTAATCAGCTACTTTCCAGGTGATGGGTCTGTGACTATTGATTAAGTGATAGCTACAGGGAAAATGGTCCTTAGATTAAGGGCCAACATGTAGCTCAGTAGAGAATGGTTCATGCAAGAGATTTTGTGTCAGGGGAAAGAGTCTGTTGTATTTATATTGTTTTGAACTGATTTTAATTCGGAGAAATAAAACTCAACCTGGGAGAGAAGGGACTGAATTCCTAGTGTTGGGCAGAAACTTATGGGCTGGCTAAGTGCTGGGCCACCAGTTTACAGCAGTGTGAGAAAATATGATTGCAGATCAATATTCTGTTTATACTCCCTATCTTTCTCAGCTGCTTGATTTAGTGAAGACAGCCTGTTTTACCTAGTAATACTTGGTAGTCAGGTGAGATTTAAGGCTGCATAGTTGAGCAGGATCAATTCAAACTAAGGCTGATTAAGACTATGTAAGTAATGGGGCATGTCTTATGCTATACTGCAGTACTCATTTGGTATATATTCTTCTCGTTGCACTTAAATCCTTTACATTAAAGATAGTCTAATTCCATCACATTAAGATTGGAATACCCCACTGGGCAGAGTAAGAACACCAGATGCTACACGTCTCAAAGGCACAATCCCAGATTTGGGTTTATTTAGTCTATCTGCTACGAGTGTGGTTTTCAGAGAATGTATTTCCTCTGACATTTGTTCCAATCTGCTGTGGCAGCCCCTAGATGCTTGCTATGCCACATACTGAAGCTCAGTTGATCTTACCACAACTCTCCTAGCTTTATTATTTTTGTTTAATGAGGCATTGAACAGGCACATCACATTAAGTGAGTTAAAAGGTGGATTACATTTTGATAGAACTCAAAGTGTATATCATCATCGACTGGGTGTGTTTCTGGTGACGTTCTGCAGAGATCATTGCTTGGTCCTACACTATTTAATATTTTTTATCAATGACTTGGATGAAAACATTGCCATCTTTATCAGTAAATGATGATGATACTCAAACTTAGTGAATGGTGATTAATGAAGAGGACAAGTCACTGATACAGAGCAATTTGGATCGCTTGGTAAACTGGCCATTGATAAACAATATGCAATTCAGTACAGATTGAACCTCTAGTCTGGCACTGTCTGGTCTAGCAATATCCGTGGTCCAGCATGATTTGAATTAGCCTGATGTCCACTTATCATGAGTGTGGCCAAGTTTCCTGCAGTCCTATGAAAATTGTTTACACCTACCAGCCCTGGCTCTGAGTGTTCTGTGCAGTTACTTAACACTAATTTACTCCTAAATGTCTTCTAAGAACCCAGTAAGCAGTGGAAATCTTGGTAATGGTGCTAGACAATACTGACTTCCTGTGGTGTGTCCCCAGGATGCTAGACTAGAGAGATGTTTTTGTGGAAAAACTTGCCAGCTGTCTACACTGGCCGCTTGAATTTCCACAAGAACACTGACTTCCTACTGTCTGAAATCAGTGCTTCTTGCGGAAATACTATGCTGCTCCTGTTCGGGCAAAAGTCCTTTTGTGCAAAGCTTTTGCGCAAAAGGGCCAGTGTAGACAGCTCAGATTTGTTTTGCGCAAAAAAGCCCTGATTGCAAAAATGGCGATCGGGGCTCTTTTGCAGAAAAGCGCGTCTAGATTGGCACGGACGCTTTTCTGCAAAAAGTGCGGAAACCGTTAAAAGCATTTGTGGAAAATCATGCCAGTTTAGACGTAGCCTTTTTGTTTGAATGGATAGATGATCATTTGAGATTAGTTGGTGTTGGACTTTTTTTTTTTAAGTCCACAATTCTGTCTGTCAAGGTTCCCATTCAGCATCTCTCACTGTGATAGCTGATAGGATGAGAAAACACACCCACATGTATGTATGTGTGTGTGTGTGTGTGTGTTTTCTCCTCCAGTTAGGCTTCTTAAAAATGACCAGATAGGGCCTTTTAATCTTTCTAAACACCAGGACCACCACTTATTTACAAGCTTGCTTTGCGCACGGGTATTTTTTTCCTGTATTCCCAGACGGGAGGTTGTTACTTTCATTTATCTAATTCTGTTATTAATGCTGGTTCAAGTCTTCAGCTGGCTATTTTTAGCCTTCACTGATGGTGTTGAGAGGCTGCTGTTGCTGAAAATACCTGGGAATGATTTTACACACAGTATTGTCTGTGGTGGAATTTGAGCATGGCTGTCTGTCTTCAGGCCAGTTGATTGTGTTGACACACGTTCCCTGTAATTTGTCATCTCTGACTTTGGTGTTGCTGTGGCTGTGACAGGCACTCGATCAGTGTTTGGTGGGAAGGAATGAGTAAATGGGTAAGTGACAGAAAATGCTTGGGAAACACTGGGCTTCTGCAGAAAACTTTGGCTGCTCTCCATTCAGTTTCCTGTATGGTTTGGGATGGCTCTATCTCAAGACTGAAACCTTCTTGCTTTCCTTTTGAACTGTAGCTTAAAACTGTAGATATTTTACTCAAATATCTATGCCGTCTGCCTGGTGGCAGTAACACAACTAACACATTACTGAACATTATTTGATCATGGAAAACAATACCTTCAAATTGTATCAACAGAATCATTTGTTATGAAAATGACTGTATGGGCAAGAGTCCAGTTATATTGTCATACTGTGGCCTGAAGGATGAGGCACAAAAATGGGGAGTCAAGGGAAACCAGGTTCTAGGTTTGGCTTTGCAGCTAACTGGCTGTGGAGTCCATTAATCTCTCTGTACCTCCATTTCCCAGAAATTAAAGAGGAAAAAATGCTTCTGGACTTGCAGATCTATACATGAAAAATGCATATAAATGCTAAATTTTATGATGATGAGCTGTAACTCCCATTTTATTTATTAGCTGTGCATCATAAACAACCACCCATTTCCCTCAAAATCAAAGTAAATATATTTGATATACTGCAGGAACCTGAAGAGCATCCCATTCAGGATTTTATTATCAAGGTCTACTATTCCAGTTAGTGTTAGAAGTAATGTGCAGGAATTGTAAAGTACCTTTCTACCATGAATTTAAAAGTGCTTTGCTAAGTCTCTCAGTGCCATTTTGAATTTTGCAAATGGGTAAACCAAGGCACAGTCAAACAACGACTTGCAAAAATAACCCAGGAGTCCTGATTACCAGATCTTGTAGTCTACTATGCAGCACCAATTTAAACAAAACAAAACAGGGCATATATACTCAATTTAAATCTGTATGTTTCCCTGCAGAAAACAGTATAAAATAGGGAAGCAAAAGAGAATAGTAGGCTTCACACAGTAAATTATAATGCACTAGTATTCACTTCTGGAGACCTTCATTTCAAATATTCTAAGAGGAAATGAGTTTTGTTTAGAATAATGCTTGGTGGACCTTTTTGTTCACATTGCAAAATAACACATAGCTCATCCTCCCTGAATCACAAAAAAACCTGATTCAGTTTACAGGGGTACACTAGCAGAACTATAAAGGGAACATTTTGCAAGTAGAATCTGGCTCTAATTAGTACAACGAGTCCCTCATTTTCATGAGCACCAAATTCACTATAAATTACAAAATTTAAAAGTAGAGACATATTAGTCTTCCAGGAAGGAGTGCAGTCTCTCTTATTGTCTTTAATAGGGCTTGTACAATCTTGTTTTATATACTGTATTGGGTATCTAATTGATAGCTGGTGAGTTTTGCTACATGAGAGCCTCTGTTCTAGTACATAGGGATGTCTCTCTCGCTCTCTCTCTCGCTCTCTCTCTCTCTCTCAATCAAAGGGAATGAGACACTGGATTGTCTTCTCTAAAGTTGAAGGGGTTATACTAGTGGCATTGAAAAGCACTTAAGATGCATGCACGTTTTTCCCAAGCATAACAGTTGGTAGGTATCTTGAGCTTCTGTGTATTATTAGAAATGATCGTATGAACACAAGACCCACTGTGATTGTGAAGATAATCCTTTGTTCCAGCTGCTATTGTGTTTGCATCTCTTTTGTGACCTGAAGCGCTGCTTCTCTGACTGGCTGTGGGTTTTTAGGTGATAGTCAATCTGTGTTTTTTTCTGATGACTGGAAATTTTCCCATATGCATTGTGACCTGCAATAGTTCCCATAGGAGCTTCATTTGCTAAGAGGTTAATAGTCAAACAGCCTTGATCATACAGCCATTTCTCAGGTTGAATCTGTCTTGCTAATGTCTGCTTACATCAATAAAGGAATTTAAAGTAAATACTCATCATTATGTTCCTCATGTCAATCTTGTATTAGCTTTGATTTAAAGGATTCTTAATACTCAATGATCCTATCTTGATTAGGAAAATAAAGCTGTTTAAAAACTGGTTAGCGAATATGTTTTAACTAACACATTTATAAACACAACTGTAGGCAGGGTATAATACCTTTAAAATGGGTTAGCTGGTTTGTGGTTGATTGTGGGTACAGTGTATTAGTGACACATTAATTAGTTAGTTCCACCTGACCCGTGCCAAAGAGAATTCATAGAACCATAGAGCTGGAAGAGACCTCAGAAGGCCTTGATGAAGTCCAGCCCTCTGCCCAAAGCAGGACCAATCCCAACTAAATAAACCTAGCCAGGGCTTTCTCAAGCCAAGACTTAAACACCTCTAGGAATGGAGACTCCACTACTTCCCTAGGTAACCCATTCCAGTGCTTCACCACCCTCCTAGTGAAATAGTTTTTCCTAATATCCAACCTGGACCTCTCCCACCACAACTTGAGACCATTGTTCCTTGTTCTTCCATCCATCACTACCGTGAACAGCCTTTCTCCATCCTCTTTGGAACCTCCCTTAAGGAAGTTGAAGGCTGCTATAAAATCCCCCCTCACTCTTCTCTTCTGCAGACTAAATAAATGCAATTCCCTCAGCCTCTCCTTGTAGGTCATATGCTCCAACCCCTAATCATTTTAGTCACCCTCTGCTGGACCCTCTCCAATGCATCTACATCCTTCTTGTAATTGCGGGCTCAGAACTGTACACAATACTCCAGATGTGGCCTCACCAGAGCCGAATAAAGAGGAATAATCACATCTGTGGATCGACTGGCAATGCTCCCCTTAATGCAACCTAATATGCCATTAGCCTTCTTGGCTACAAGGGCACACTGTTGACTCATCTCCAGCTTCTCATCCACTGTAATCCCCAGGTCCTTTTCTGCAGAACTGCTACTTAGCCAGTTGGTCCCCAGCCTGTAACAATGCTTAGGATTCTTCCATCTCAAGTACAGGACTCTACACTTGTCCTTGTTGAACCTCATCAGATTTCTTGTGGCCCAATCCTACACTTTGTCTCAGTCACTCTGGACTCTATCCCTACCCTCCACCATATATACCTTTCCCTCTAGCTTAGTGTCATCCGCAAACTTGCTGAGGGTGCAATCCATCCCTTCATCCAGATCATTAATAAAGATGTTGAACAAAACCAGTCCCAGAACCAAACCTTGGGGCACTCCGCTAGAAACCGACCGGTATCCTGACATTGAGCCGTCGATCACTACCTGCTGGGCCCGACCTTCCGCTAGCTTTCTATCCATCTTACTATCCATTTATCCAATCCACATTCACTTAACTTGCTGGCAAGAATGTTGTGAGAGACTGTATCAAAACCTTGCTAAAGTCAAGGTATATCACAACCACTGATTTTCCCATATCCACAGAGCCAATTACCTCATTATAGAAGCTAATGAGATTGGTCAGACATGACTTGCCCTTCATGAATCCATGCTGACTATTCCTGATTACCTTCCCCTCTTCCAAGTGCTTCAAAATGGATTCCTTGAGGATCCCCTCCATGATTTTTCCAGGGACTGAGGTAAGACTGACTGGCCTACAGTTCCCTGGATTGTCCTTCTTCCGTTTCTTAAAGATGGGCACTATATTTGCCTTTTTCCAATCATCTGGGATCTCTCCTGATCTCCACGACTTTTCAAAGATAATGGCCAAAGGCTCCTCAATGACATTTGCCAACTGTCTCAGTACCCTCGGATAAATAAAGTCTGGACCCATGATTTATGTATGTTTAGCTTTTCTAAATAGTTCCTAACCTGTTCTTTCCCCACCAAGGGCTGTCCACCTTTGTCCCATATTGCGTCACTTAACGCATTAGTCTGGGAGCTGACCTTGTCGGTGAAGACAGAGGCAAAGAAAGCATTAAGTACTTCAGCTTTCCCCACATCATCTGTCACTAGGTTACTACCCTCATCCAGTAGGGGCCCCTCACTCTCTCTGATCACCTTCTTCTTGCTAACATGCCTGTAGAAATCTTTCTTGTTATCCTTCACATCCCTTGCGAGACGCAATTCCAATTGCGCTTTTGCCTTCCTGATAACTCCCCAGCATTCTCGAGCTATACATTTATAGCTCTCCCTAATCATCTGTCCAAGTTTCCACTTTTTGTAAACTCCCTTTTTGTGCTTAAGTTCATCAAGGATTTCCCTGGTAAGCCAATCTGGTCTTCTACCATATTTGCTTCTCTTGCTACACATCGGAATGGTTTCTTTCTGTGCCTTCAATAAGTCTTCTTTAATATACTGCCAGCTCTCCTGGGCTCCTTTCCCCTTCATGTTAGCATCCCAGGGGATTCTGCCCATCAGGTCTCTCAGGGAATCGAAGTCTGCTTTTCTGAAGACCAAGGTGTGTATTTTACTACTCTCTTTTCTTCCTTTGGTCCGGATCCTGAAATCTATCATCTTATGATCTCTGCTTCCCAGGTTGTCACCCACCTCTACTTCCCCTATTAGTTCCTCCCTGTTTGTGAGCAGCAGGTCAAGCTGCGCAGGGCCCCGGTTGGATCCTGCAGCACTTGTACCAAGAAGTTATCTCTAACATTCTCCAAAAACTTCCTGGATTGTCTGTGTACTGCCGTATTGGTCTGCCAACAGATGTCAGCATAATTAAAGTCCCCCATGAGATCCAGGGCCTGCGCTCTGGAAACTTCTCTCAGTTGTCCGAAGAAAGCCTCATCTACCTCATCCACCTGATTCGGCAGCCTGTAGCAGACACCAACCACAACATCACTGCTGTTGCTTACACCTCTAAACTTGACCCATAGACTCTCAACAGGCTTTTCTCCCTCTAAATACTGGAGTTCTGAGCAATCATAGTGCTGTCTTACATACAGTACAACTATTCCTTCTTTTGCCCCCGCCTATTCTTCCTGAACAGTTTATACCCTTCCATGACAGCGCTCCAGTCATGTGAGTCATCCCACCAAGTCTTTATTATCCCAATCAAATTGTAGTTCTTGGACTGTGCCAGGGCCTCCAATTCTTCCTGTTTGTTGCTTAATTATTTAAATAGCTTCTGTATTCATGTAGTCGGTCTCATAGAATGGATCCAATCTGATTTAAGAAACACAAGAATTCAGAATCATCTTTGATTTAGTCAAGCCTCATGTAACTTCATCCTTCAGAGTAGCTGCCATGAGCCCTTGTGAAAAAAATAGCATACCTCCTTTTTAAAATTCCCCAGTGATCTATAGATACTTAGTGGTAGTAACTTTTAATTTTCTTGGAATAATTACTTTATCTGGACAAAAACAAGTTCTTAGGATTATTAAAGCAGAGTCAGAGGGAAGAAAAATTCTTAGGTTCCTTATTATCTGAAGTAGTTGAAGGGAGTGAAGATTTCATCCTATAATTAACTCTCTCCTCAACTTCTGATTTCTGTCACAACTGAATTATTTCCTGATGCATACCATCATAGTGCAAATAAACATCAGGGGAAACATGCATCCATCACACATCCATTATCAGATGAGAATAAATGTAAGTACAATTCTACCATATATCTATGTCCACCATGGGGGAGGCAGGGAAGTTGTACCACTTTAGATGTTCTTATTTTAGTTAAATCAGTATAACGTTTATGTGTGGAAAAGGCCTGAGAGACTCAATTAGATCAGGGCAGTGAGTTCACATAGATGTTTGAAATCCTCAGATTCTCAGGGTTTTAGATTTCATGGGAATGGTGTAATTTCATTAAAATGGGAAGACACGTTCAAGAAACATCTTGTATTTTTGCATTGCAAATTGAGAGCATTTTAGAGTTAAAATAAGCATTGCTGTTCCCCAAAGATAGAATCATGAGATTCTTCGAATTTAGTTCAGGTGACCGTGAGTTTTCTTGTGGCCACGTTTTACTCTAGGGTAGTGTGAATAGCCATGGGTGGTTTCCAAATCAAAACAATAAACTCCTTGGCACGGAAACTGCCTTTTTGCTGCATGGGTACAGTGCTTATAACACAGTCGTTCCTTGTCTGGTTTTTTTTTGGCTTACTATAATAATAAATAATTGAAAAAGCTGCAAAATTTAATATCCAGTGAAAACTGGTGCTGTTTAAAATTGGATAAGGGCAAAATGACACACACAGGTTAGTGAAAAACAATTTTACAACAGTAGGTAATTCTAGTGCAATGGTAAAGACTAGTGCATGAAGCAAACAGTGCAGGCCAAGCCAGCCCTGAGGCTCCTCAACTGGCCCTTTTATCACTGTTTGTTTCTCATAGCACTCACAATGTGCCTGGCAAAGTCCCTGCCCACAAAATGTGCATTCTTTAGGGGACATAAATTACAAAGAAAAGAGAACCTTCAAATCTGGCAGTTGTAAAATCATCTAAAGTAAAATTGTTTTTTTCTCACCATTTCTTGCTGACATGTAAGTTAACAGCACAGCCCTAAATGAACCCCTCATTTTTGTGTAGTTAGTGTTTAACTTGTGGTAATGAACCATAAAATGTAAAAGTAATGTATCTTTCCTCCTCGTCTTTAATCTCTGTAACCAGCAATTTATGGTTATACTTTCTACACAGAAATTCAAAATTTGTTGCTGGAAGTATTGTTCTGTACCACTGGGAATCAAACGTTGAAAAGTATGTAATGGAATCTCTGATTCTCTTCCTTTCTTCTAGGTAAGGTCCAGATTTCTTCATGTTGTGCAATATTAATAGGAAAACAAACATTTCCTTGGACTTGGGATATGTTACAAATATCTGTCTATCTTAGGTGTTTTTATGAGCCCAATTGCTGTGGTGTCTGAGCACTTTATAATGTTTGGTACATACACACCTCCCTTCACAACTAGGGATGTAAAAATGCCATTAAAATGTAACCATGTAATTGCTAAAAATCATAGTGGTTACTCCCGCTGTAAGCTGTGCAATGTAAAGCTTAAATAAGCTTTATACTGCAGAGCCCGCAGTGAAGCCTCCTTCCCAGGAATGAGAAGTCAGACCAACCTCAACTAAATCATCCCAGCCAGAGCTTTCTCAAGCTGGGATTTAAAAACCTCTAGGAATGGAGATTCCACCACCTCTTTAGGAAACCCATTCCAGTGCTTCACCACCCATCTAGTGAGAGAGTTTTTCCTTATATCCAAAGTAGACCTCCCCCAATTTAACTTGAGACCATTGCTCCTTGTTCTGCCATCCCTCACTACTGAGAACAGCCTTTCTCCATCCTCTTTGGAACTTCTCTTAGGAAGTTGAAGGCTGCTATCAAATCCTCCCTCACTCTTCTCTTCTGCAGACTAAATAAGCTCAAATCACTCAGCCTCTCCTCATCAGTCATGTGCTCCAGCCCCCTAATCATTTTAGTTGCCCTTCACTGGATACACTACATTGTGTCCACATGCTTTCTACACTGGGGTGCTCAGAACTGGAGGCAGTACCTCACCAGAGCCGAATAAAGGGGAATAATAACTTCTCTAATCTGCTGAGAATGCTCCTCCTAATGCAACCTAATATACCATTAGTCTTCTTCGATAGAAGGGCACACTGTTGCTTGGGATTCTTCCCTCCCAAGTGCAAGACTCTGCATTTGTCCTCGTTGAACCTCATCAGATTTCTTTTGGCCCAATCCTCCAATTTGTCTAGGTTATTCTGGATCCTGTTTCTACCCTCCAACATATCTACCCCTCCCTCTAACTTAATGTCATCCACAAACTTGCTAAGGGTGTAATTCATCCTCTCATTCAGGTCACTAATAAAAATGTTTAACAAAACT
The DNA here is from genome assembly GCF_049634645.1 of Pelodiscus sinensis. Classification (NCBI taxonomy): domain Eukaryota; kingdom Metazoa; phylum Chordata; order Testudines; family Trionychidae; genus Pelodiscus; species Pelodiscus sinensis. The sequence continues at coordinate 20,981,970 of NC_134725.1, read as the reverse complement.
GGCCCTAAAATCTATTCTTGGAGCACTCTGTTGGAAACCAACCGCCCATCAGACATCACTACCCATTGAGCCTGACAATCTAGCCAGTTTTATATCTACTTTACAGTCCATTTATCCAATCCATACTTCCTTAACTAGTTGGCAAGAATACTGTGGGAGACCATATCAAAAGCTTTACTAAAGTCAAGGTATATCACATCCACTGCCTTACCTTCCCCATGTCCACAGAGCCAGTTACCTCATCAGAGAAGCTAATCAGATTGGTCAGGCATGACTTGCCCTTCGTGAATCCATGTTGACTATTCCTGATCACTTTCCCCTCTTCCAAGTGCTTCAAAATGATCTCCTCCATGATTTTTCTGGGGACTGAGGTACGGCTGACCGGTCTATAGTTACGGTGACCATATTTTCTGAACGAAAAAGAGACACTCATCTGCCATGCCTCTGGCCCCAGTTAGCCACACCCCCAGCTCTGTTTTGCCCACCTGCCAACAGAAGGTTGTACAGAGTACTGGTTCTGCCGTTTAAATGGACTAAGAGCCACGTGGCTTCTTAGATTTAAAGGGCAGAGTCAGTGCTCTGCATAAATCAGGATCAGCTGATTTCAAGCTGTCTTTTAAAACTAAGAAGACCCATGTGGCTTTTACTAAGTTTAAAGGGTATAGCAGCAGCCAGACTGGGAATCATCTGATTCCCCGCTCCTGCTGTGCTGCCGCTCTGCATTTTAAACCTAGTAAGAGCCACGTGGGTGGTCCTAGATTTAAAAGGCAGAGCTGCACTTGAAATCAGCAGATCCTGGTTTGTGCAGAGTGCTGCCTCTGCCCTTTAAATCTAAGAAGCCGTGTGGCTCTTACTCAATTTAAAAGGCAGAGCCAGCGCTCTGCAGAAACAAAAAAGGCTCTGCCTTTTAAATTGAGTAAGAGCCACGTGGCTTCTTAGATTTAAGGGGTAGAGCCAATGCTCTCCACAAACCAGAATCAGATGATTTCAAGTTCAGCTTGCACAGTCCCGCGCAGCTCTGCCTTTTATATCTAAAAAGACCCACGGGGCTCTTATGAAGTTTAAAGGGCAGTGGGGTTTCGTGGAGGGGGCTGTAAGGGAAAGGGGAAATTTACCTGCTGCTTCTATACTGGAGTGGCTCCCAAGAGAACTACCTTCCTGCTAGAGCAGCAGAGGGCCAGAAGTCAGGCATTGGCTCCTGCTGCTCTTATTGGCTTGGTTCTAGAGCAGCGGGAAGAATCTGTAGGAAGGCCCTGCACACCTGTGTTCCCCCAGGAGAGGAAGAGGGAGGGGGAACAGCAGAGTGGAGCTGCTTCTATCTGCGCTGACATTTCCAGGACATTTTCAGTGTTTTATGGGGCACTGGGACAGGAGATTGAAATTTCAAGACTGTCCCGGATTTTCTGGGCCGTATGGTCAGCATATCTAAAGTTCCCTAGCTTGTCCTTCATCCCTTTTTTTAAAGATGGGCACTACATTTGCCTTTTTCCAGTCATCCAGGACCTCTCCTGATCTCAACGAATTTTCAAAGATAATGGCCAAAGGCTCTCCAATGACATTTGCCTCTGTACTCTTGGATGCATTAAATCCAGTCCCATGGATTTGTATATGTTTAGTTTTTCTAAATGGTTCTTAACCTGTTCTTTTCCCACTGAGTGCTGCCTATCTCCTTCCCATACTGCGTTGTCTAGTGCAGTAGTCTGGGAGCTAACTTTGTGAAGACAGAGGCAAAAAAATCATTGAGTACTTCATCTTTTCCCACATCATCTGTCAGTAGGTTACGTCCCTCATCCAGTAGGGACCCCACACTCTCTCTGATCACCCTATTATTGCTAACAAGCCTGTAGAAACATTTCTTGTTACCCTTCACATCCCCTGCTAGCTGTAATTCTAATTGCATTTTCGCCTTCCTGATTACTCCCCTGCAATCTCAAGCAATATATTTATTTTCCTCCCTAATCATCTGTCCAAGTTTCCACTTCTTATAAGCTTCCTTTTTGTGTTTATGCTCACCAAGGATTTCCCTGGTAAGCCCAGCTGATCGCCTATTATATTTGCTTTTCTTACTGTGCATCTGGATTCTTTAAATTACTGTCAGCTCTCCTAGACTCCTTTGAGGGCCACTGGTCTACAAGTAAGGACAAATCTTCAATCACCAGAGGATTGAGAATCTGGTAATTGATCTTCTGGGGTTGGATTTAGTGGGTCTCTATTAAAGACCTGCTAAATCGAATGCTGAGGGTGCCCCCATCGGTGCCAGTACTCCTGGCTGTTGTGTTTTTCCCATTGATCCACAGCTGTAGAGATGGCACCAAGCTGAACTTAAGGTATGTCAACTCCAGCTATGTACATAGCTGGAGTTGCATATCTAACCCAATCTTCCAGGTGCAGTGTAAACCTGGCCAGAGTGAAAACACAGCAGCTAGGCTCTTAACTTGGGTTAGCAGCCTAAATTCAGTGCTAGGGTCCCCTACAAGCTTTGTCTTGAGCTGTGTAGCTATGATCCTTGTTGAGATTCAACAAGGACAAGTGCAGAGTCCTGCACTTGGGATGGAAGAATCCCAAGCATAGTTACAAGCTGGGGACCAACCAGTTAAGTAGCAGTTCTACAGAAAAGGACCTGGGGGTTACAGTGGATGAGAAGCTAGATACGAGTCAACAGTGTGCGCTTGTAACCAAGAAGACTAATGGCATATTAGGTTGCATTAAGAGGAGCATTGCCAGCAGATCCAGAGATGTCATCATTCCCCTTTATTTGGCTTTGGTGAGGCCGCATCTGGAGTATTGTGTCCAGTTCTGGGCCCCCCCACTACAAAAGGGATGTGGACGCATTGGAGAGGGTCCACCAAAATGATTAGGGGGTTGGAGCATATGACAGCGAAGAGTGAGGGGGGATTTGATAGCAGCCTTCAACTTCCTGAAGGGAGGTTCCAGAGAGGATGGAGAGAGGCTGTTCTCAGTAGTGACAGATGGCGGAACAAGGAGCAATGGTCTCAAATTGTGGTGGGAGAGGTCCAGGTTGGATATTAGGAAAAACTATTTCACTAGGAGGGTGGTGAAGCACTGGAATGGGTTACCTACGGAAGTAGTGGAGTCTCCATCCTTAGAGGTGTTTAAGTCTCGGCTTGACAAAGCCCTGGCCGGATTGATTTAGTTGGGATTGGTCCTGCCTAGGGCAGGGGGCTGGACTTGATGACTTTCTGAGGTCTCTTCCAGCTCTATGGTTCTGTGATTCTATGATTCTATGAAAAACTTAAAAGCAACGAATATTCTTGCAGCACCTTAAAGATAACAAAACATGTAGATGGTATCATGAGCTTTTGTGGGCACAACCCACTTCTTTATATGAAATGTCTTCACTCTTGTTTTTATTAGTCCCACTTAAGTACACATTTTTTTTCCTGTAGAGGCATACCCTGAGGCAACTAATGATTCAGCTCCATAATAATGAAGGGTAATTAAACCCTGTGAATTAGCACCTCATTGTTAGTCAGGGAGTAATTAAGGTTACACATAACTGGTTCACATTGTTTTAGCTGTGTAGAACTGCAGTGGGTGGTTTGATTTAGCTGAAGGGAGCATATGAGAGACTGTCTGATGCTAGTTTGGCTTTGCAGTCAAAGGTTAAGGAAGGAATCTATAAATTCCTCAGCTGGGGCCTGAACTGATTTGAACTAAATAGTTTTTCCAACTAGACCAACTCTTAATTCTGGTTCTTCTTCAGGGATGTCCCCGCGGGTGCTCCACTATGGGTGCTGGGCGTGCCCCGACACCGCAGATGGAAGCTTGTGTTGAGCAGTGTTCAGCCACGGGCTCATGGCTTTTGCTCTCTTTTCTGTCTCGCGCGGTCCAGCCCCCCGCCAGTTCCTCTTCACCGCCTCAGGCTGCAGATGCTTGGAACCATGCTCCTTACCTCACTCACCGAACTAGACTCCTTCTAGTTCCCCCTTGTACATACAATCCTATTTCCTCCTTTTCCCTTGTTTTTTCTCCTTATTAACAAAAAAAAAAAAGAGCCGTTCTCCTGTCAACTCCGTTGTACATAGTTGCGTTCACCTACAAAAAAAAAAGTAAAAAGAGAAAAGGAACAAAGACAACAGAACAGAGACATTATCACCAAGTTACCAACATTTGAATAACTAGCTGTCTCTCTGCTACTTCAAAAAAAAAAAAACCTGCCTCAGGCTGCCGACAAAATGAGGCTCCTGCCGGGAGGCAATGCCAGCCTCCAACGGCTATTCAGAGTGCATCCGTTGCCTGGGGGAATCTCACATCCCCCAGAAGGGTACCCATTGTACAAGACTCACCTCTAGGGCTATAAAAGATAGAGAGAGGCGCCTTCGCATGCTCCTCTTTTACAAAGCCCTGCAACCACAGCAAGCTGACTCTGATCAGCAGCCACACAAACGCCGGGCTTCCTCCCCCACTACGGGACTCTAAAAGAAGGCAAGGCTGTCCCTAGCGAGATCCCTGCCAGCTGCCTTTAATGGCAGGGAAAACCAGGCAGACACACCTGGGACGTCTGGCAATGTAAAGCCACGTCCCCCTGCCTCAGCAGCTCCGAAGCCTAAGCGGCCACGGGAGGCTTCCCAAACGCCGGCTCCCCAGACAGCACCAGCTCAGCTGCTTCCCTTCACTCGAGAGCAGAGCACTGAGCCGGCTCTGAGAGCAGCCTCGGATCCAACCTTCATGGCACTGGTGCCGGCACTGCCTGTGAGTCACCGCGTGGTGCCGGACAACACGGTGCCGACCTGCTCTGCTGCCAGTGCGGCGCTGATTGCTCCTGCCCTTGGGCCGCTGGAGCAGAGCAATCCAGCAGCTAGTGCTTCAGCGCATGCTGCCAGACAACCACCACAGAGCCCTGCTTCTCTCCTTTCTCTGTGCCGCAGCTGCTCTCACTCCCACCTCCTCTCCCCGGCACCGTCCTCTCCTCTGCCAGCACTGTGATCTCCACGCCGGTCCACTCACTGGCCTGCGTCTCCCCATGCCTCCTCCAGACTGCCTTCTCCATTTCTAGCTGCTGCATCTACTCATCGCAGGCACTACTACAAGCAGTTCTCTGCTTCTCCTGCTTCCTCCAGGGTATCACTCATCTGCTCCTGTTCACGCTGCTCCCCGTACCACTATCGATATTGCAGCTGCTCTAACTACCATGATGACTGTTCACCGCGACATGTCTTATACCATCGCGGTGACCGCTACTCCCGAGATTCACGCAGCGGGTATTCTTTCCAATCACGATCCGCCTGTGACTATGCTTCACGCAGGCGCTCTCCAACTCCTGCTCCGCTTACTCCTCCGCACCATTCACCATCACCATCTCATCATTCATCAGAGCCGGAACATACCCCCTTCGCAGACCAACATTCGGGGACTTCCATCCCAGACTTGTGCCCGCCAGATGAGGCAGTCACGCCGGATGACAGCTCTCCACCAGATGACCTCCGTCAATTCCAAGAGTTGTTTAAGTGAGTAGCTATCACACAAGAGATCCCACTGCAGGAACTCAAAGACAAGCAACACAAGGTTTTCAAGAATCTCCAACCGCAGCATAGGTCACGTCTGACCATTCCTCTTGATGAAGGCATCCTGGAACTGGCTGATGAAGTGTGGCATGCTCCAGCATCGGCTCTTCCGACCAACAAACGGGCCGACAGGAAATATTTCGTACCACCGAAGGGCATGGAATTCCTCTTTGCCCATCCACAGGCTAACTACTTAGTAGTCGACGCAGCTCAACAGAGGTCTAGAGCTCCACACCTCAAACAACAGGGCTCCGACAGGGACGTAAAGAGACTTGACCTCCTGGGCAGGAAGGACTACACTTCAGCAATGCTACTCCTTAGAATCGCCAATTACTTGGCACATCTCTCCAATCACACCTTTGAGATGTTTTCACGCCTCACCCCCCTCATGGATCATCTCTTTGATTCTAAGAAATCGATCCTGAGGTCAATAATCCAAGAGGGCTACACATCAGCGAGAACGTCCCTCCAAATAGCCATGGATGTCTCTGATACCGCTGCTCGCTCCACTGCTACTGCCATTGTTATGTGCAGAGCTTCTTTCCTTCAAGAGGCGGGAGTTCCAAAGGAACTACAGGCCAAAGTCAAGGACTTACCCTTCGACAAGGATAAGCTCTTTGCAGAGACCATGGACTCAATCTTACACTCCTCTAAAGACTTCCGAACAACCTTGCGAACTCTGGGGATGTAGACTCCCCCCTTTAAGAGACACAGGTACTCACCATACCAGCGCAGATATGACTACTCCTACATCAGACATCAGTGGCAGCAAGACCACCAGCAAAAATGGTCCTTCGACAACCAACACTCTCTCCAGAGGCCTCAGCAACGCTGAAACCCAAATGGCAGGACAAACATGCCTCCCAACAACAAGCAACAGGTTTGATGCGTTGGTCGGGGGCAAGCAGACAGTCACAGGCAGCATCACGAATCGTACGACTCAGCTCTTTCACCACTGGCTGAGGCCCTTTCTACATCAATGGGCAAAAATCACTATGGACAGATGGGTCCTCGAGATTGTTCAATCTGGCTACCCTATCCCTTTCATAGCCATCCCACCAATCACCCCGCTCCCACCCCGTCCCTCTTCAGGGACCCCTCTCACAAGACCCTCCTTTGACTAGAAGTCGACCACCTTCTCTCTCTGGGTGCCTTTGAGCCAGTCCCAAAGGATTTCAGGAACAGGGGCTTTTACTCACATTATTTCCTCACCCAGAAGAGGTCCGGAGGTTGGCGCCCCATCCTAGATTTCCTCCGTTTGAACAAATATCTCAAGAAACAATTATTCAAAATGACGACTTTAGCTGCCATAATCCCTGCGTTAGATCCACAGGACTGGTTTGCCGCCCTCAACCTCCAGGACGCCTATTTCCACGTCCCTATCCATCCAGCTCACACGAGGTTCTTGCGCTTCGTCTTGGCAAAGGACCACTTTCCATACAAGGTCCTCCCCTTCGGGCTATCGTCAGCCCCCGTGGTCACGGCCTTCCTCCGACGCCAAGGGGTAGTCATCTTCCCATACCTGGACGATTGCCTACTCAAGGGCCCTTCTGCACACGAGGTCTCCCAGATGGTTCACCTCACGAGGCAAGTCTTTCAGTCTCTCGGACTCCTCCTCAATGAGCAAAGGTCCATTTTGCGCCCCACTCAGAACATCGAGTTCATTGGGGCCTGCCTGGACTCACTTGCTGGCAGAGTGTTCCTACCCTTACAGAGGTTTCAAGCCATCCAAGACCTCATTCACACCATCACCATCAGCCCTACCATTCCACTCATCACATGCCTCAGACTGATGGGCCATATGGCCGCCACAACATACGTGGTGAAATACACCAGACTACATCTGTGTGCCCTTCAGTACTGGCTGACTCTCGTATATGACCACACCAGATACGATCTCCACAGGCCAGTAACGCCGTCACCTGGCGTTCTCCAATCACTTCTACGGTGGACCACTGTCAGGTATACCTTTCCATCGGCAGGAGCCACTCCACCAAATCATAACGGATGCGTCCCTACTAGGCTGGGGGATCACATGGGCTTCCTCTCAGTCCAAGGCCAATGGTCCCCACAAGAAGCATGGCTACACATAAACTTTCTAGAGCTACGCACCATTTTCAATGCATGCAAATCCTTCCTCATCTATATTCGAAACACCACGGTGAGGATACTCACGGACAACATCACAGCCATGTATTACGTGAATCGCCAAGGTGGCGCTCGCTCCCGTTCCCTAGGCACAGAAGCCATCCGCTTTTGGAACTGGTGCATTCACCATAGAATAACACCTACGGCATCCTACTTACCTGGCACCACAAACGTGACGGCAGATTTCCTGAGCAGACACTTTCATGTGAAGCACGAATGGGAAATTCATGATAGCATCCTACGCGAGATCTTCCAACGTTGGGGTACTCCCCGAGTGGACCTCTTTGCAACTCCCGCAAATACAAAATGCCGCAAGTACTGCACCAGGGCAGGCTTAGGCCGTGGATCCCTGGGAGACGCCTTCCTTATGACTCGGTGCGGACCCCTCCTCTATGCATTCCCCCCCATACCTCTGATCTCCAAAGTCCTTCAGAAGCTGAAGGTGGACAGGGCAACACTAATCCTCATAGCCCCGGGCTGGCCTCGCCAGCACTGGTTTCCCTTCCTCCACCGTCTCTCTGTGCGGTCACCGATCCGCCTTCCACCTCTCCATAATCTCCTGACACAAGACCGAGGATACCTGAAACACATGATACAAATGCTGAACCTAACAGCATGGTTCCTAACTGGTTGACTCCATTCGAATCCCTCGGCTCCGTTCCAGTCCAGCACGTCCTCGTACACAGTAGACGACAAACCACAGGAAAAACTTACCTTCACAAGTGGCGCAGATTCTCCACCTGGTATACCTCAAACCACCACGATCTGACACATCTGTCGATCCCCTCTGTCCTAGACTACGCGTTGCACCTAAAGAACAAAGGCCTCGCGTTAGCCTCCCTCAGGGTACACCTCGCAGCAATTTCAGCATTCACATCACTGATAGATGGCGTTTCTGTCTTCGCCCATCCTACTACTAAGAGATTTCTCAAGGGCCTTACCAACATGGCACCACTGCACAACCCAGTCCCACTGGTGTGCAGCCTGGATGTAGTCCTTGACACCCTAATGAGGCCGCCGTTCGAGCCTCTGGCGACTGTATCCTTGCATTTCCTCACTTTGAGAACCGTTTTCCTGCTTGCCATAATGTCAGCACGCAGAGTGAGTGAGCTTTCCGCCATGATGGCCACGCCACCATATACAATTTTCCTTAAGGATGGAGTAGTCTTGAGACTACATCCAAGATTCATACCCAAAATCATCTCACTTTTCCATGTCAACGAACCAGTAATCCTGCCAACCTTTTTCCCGAAGCCCCATGCCTCACCATGAGAAGTGGTCCTACACTCCTTGGACACCCGCAGGGCCTTAGCATTCTACATGGATCGCACTAAACCTTTCAGGCGTACGGACCACTTATTCGTCTCCTTGGCACAGAGGTCAAAGGGTCAATGCCTATCTTCCCAGAGGATTTCCAATCTCGTAACCTCATGCATAATGCAATCGTACACAGTGAAAGGCTTACCCCTTCCATTCCAACCACGCGCCCACTCCACTAGAGCCATGGCCACGTCTACAGCATTTCATAAAGGGGTATCTCTGAAGGACATCTGCAGGACGGCAACATGGTCCTCACATGAGACCTTCACCAAACACTATTCTATTTCTCTACTCACTCGCTCAGATCGGGCAGTGGCGACTGCGGTGCTCTCCACAGCGGATAAATAAGGATTCCTTGCCCTCCTTCCGTTCTGACAACTACTGCTTCGCAGTCACCCATAGCGGAGCACCCGCGGGGACATCCCCGAAAAAGAAAGCGAAGTTACTCACCTTCGATGCAGTAACTGTCATTTTTCGAGGTGGTGTCCCCGCAGGTGCTCCACTACCTGCTCTCCTCCCTGCTTCGGAGTCCTTTCTCTCTCTGCTCTTGTCTCTTGACTCTGAGGCAGTCTCGAGGAACTGGCGGGGGACCGGACTGTGCGAGACAGAAAAGAGCGCGAAAGCCGCGAGCCCGCGGCACATGCGCGGTCCGGCCGAACACTGCTCATCACAAGCTTCCGTCTGCGGCGCCGGGGCAAGCCCACCACCCATAGTGGAGCACCCGCGGGGACACCACCTCGAAGAACGACAGTTAGTGCACTGAAGGTGAGTAACTTTGCTTTTTCTGTTGGTGACAGTTATATTATTGCTGAAAACCCAGCGGCACAGATTCTCCTTTCCATAGCTAGTGGTAGCCAAAGGTCAGTTCAATCAGGGTCATAAGAATCCCTCATCTCTTCTTTCTGGCTGCATAAAAATATGTCAACACTTTGAAATAATTTCTGTGCCAACTAAGCTTTGCTTTATAAATCCTCCTCTTAAATCCATAAAAATGAGTTTCCTATGAATCTTTCCATTCATCCAGGACATGACATGCTTTAAATAAAGGTCAAGTTGTCTGTTTTCATTTTTATTATTTGTTTGTACTTTTCTTTTGTGATGATGTATAGGAGGAGCTGAGTCATGGGCTGAGGGAGCTCCATTGTGCTAGGTGCTGTTCAAATGCAGAACAGTCCCTTCTTGAAAGTTTAGAAAAAGAGCTCTGTGTTAGTTTGAAAGCAGTTTCTTTCACCAACAGAAGTTGATCCAATAAAAGACACTACCTTACCCAACTTGCTTCTCTATAATGATGGTCTGTGAACTGTGGTGTGCACACAAAGGAATGCTTGGGTGAGGGCATGGCTGGGGCTTTAGTCGGCCCCCACAAGGAGCAGGAGGGGAAGTGCTATCCAGCTCCACTCCTGGCCCCAGTTTCTGGCCCCGTGGTTCCGCTCTTAGTGCTGACTGCTGGCTCTGTGCTCAAGCTGCTGGCCCTGCGCCCAGGCTTTGGGCTCGGTCTCTGGCTGATAGCCTTGGCCCCTAGCCAAGGCTCCACTTCTGCTCCAAGCAGTGCTGCCAGTCTCAGCCCCTTTATCTCTAACTATGTTTCCCTCCTCCTGAATCTGCTCCCAGTTCTGGGGATGAGGAGGCAGCATGAACAAGGGTAAGTGAGGCATGTGGTAAAAAGTTTGGGGACCACTTCTCTACAATGTAAATATAGAGATAAAGGAAGGAAGGGGAAACAGAGATACAGAGCACTCCACAAAGCCAGTAGCAGCAAGCCTCCCAACCTGGAATGACAGGCACGGACCTGAGGCTGAAACTAGTTCTTTAAAAATAAATGTGTAGGCAGTGCTTAGGAGTTGTGGCTCTAGTTCTGAAATTCACCCACCTCCAAAGACTTCCCAGAGCCCAGGCTCCAGCCTGACCTGTAACATTGAGTGCTGTCTGCACTGCTGAGTTTAGCGGGCTGGATTGAGACTTGCAGACCCTGGTTTGTTGACTTGGGCTGTCTTGGGCTGTGTGGAAGCACCCACAAATCTGTGCCCAAGGTCACACAGCAGGTCAATGACAGAATAAAACAGCAGGCTGCCCCAGCACTCTGTTCTCTCACCTCCTTACCACGCAGCTAAAACAATTAGCACCTTAATCTTCATGCACGTGCAATGTGCATTCTCTGTATGTATATAAAAAAACCTTTCCTGTCTGATGACAGAGTGACATCATTATGTCACTCTCCCACCTGCATGCCTCCTCCCACCCACCTTCCTGGTGCAGCAGGAGGCAAAATCCCCCAACTCAAGCCTGACCTTGCTGCTTCCCCTCGCCCCTTGGAATGGCTATTTTAAACCAAGCCCCTACTCCCCTTCCTCCATCCCCACCCCACAGTGGTTTCAACACCAAGAAACATGGCACAGTAGCCAGCAGACCCCAGATCACAGCTGTGACAGCCAGGGCATGGGGTGGTTTGGTGCTCAGGTCAGCAGCCTGGGGAGAGGTGCTAGGAGTGAAGCTCCCAGCTGGGCTTATGTGCCAGCAGCGGCTCTTAGGGGCTCCCCCACTGCCAGGCTCTTGGGGAGCTGGAGTTCAGTGCCCAGCCATTTGGAATCTGTCTGGCCCCATGGAGACTCATCCCTCCCCAGCGGCTGCACTAACTGCACCTGTCAGAGCACCCACTAGCCACCCGGGGGAGCCGCTGCTCCAACCTGTCTGCTCCTTCATTTCCACTCCCGGTGGGTAGGTGGGCGGGCAGGCCCAGGCTCTTCAGGCAGGGCTGGGGGACTGAGAAACTCACTCAAGACCACATGGGGGAGAGGACAGGACAGCAGTCCTCTGCGCTGCTGCTTTCCCACCTCAGCAGGTTACAGTACACTGGAGTGCTGCATACAGACTGCACTACCTGCACCTCGCTGTGACCCAGACAGGGAGGGCAAGCACCCCTGCGCCTCCCTTCTTTCCCCAACCCACGCCAGATCACAGACAGGACAGAGCAGCCTCCCAAGCACAATTCCTGCCCTACTAAACAGCCCTCAGAGCCCCCAGCCTCCTTGCCCTGCCCGCAGGCTGCCACCTCTCAAGCTCCCAGCCTCCTCCCAGCCCCCCACCAACCTCCCATCACTGGCCTCAGGCAGCCTCCCCCAGTCTCCTCACACTGTCCTCAACCTCCTCCCAGCCCCCCTCCAGCCCTCTTGCAGAGTCCTCAGTCAGTCCCCTGGTCCTCAAGCAGCTTTCTCACAGCCCAGTGTCCCTCAACACACAGAGATCCCCAGCCTCCTCAAAGTCCTTGAAAGAAGAGCATGCTTTTCCTCCACCTACTCCTAGACCCCTAGCTTCATTACAGTGCACCAGTCTCCAACACTACACACACACAATCCTTTATAGCCCCCTAAGCCTCCACAATGCACCCATCTCAAGACATTCCTTCCTCCTCCTACAGGTTGTTTACAACCTCCTCAATAAACACTAGGTTAGTCAAGAGTCTGCCTAGCTTCCAGCTTTGCGTACACATGCTATAATTAAGCCCCTCTTCAATGGGGCACAGTGCATCAGGAGGAGGATTGAGCCCTTGTCAATACAGCACTGAGTCTATAGCTGTTGGAGGAGGCCAAAGACTCCAGAACAAGGGGCTTTTTCAGGCAGGTGGAGTTCAGAACCATCCTTCTCGGCAGCTTCGGATGAGGTGAGGTGTCAGCTGGTGCTGGCCCAGCCTCAGCGCTGCTTGACGGCCAGGGGAGGGGGCAGACCAGGGCTCCCATGCCTCAGCCTGGCCCTCCCAGGTGGCCAGGAGGAGAGCCGGATCTGCCTACCCTGAGAGAGTAGGGTTGGCAAGCATAGCAAGCAGAGGGTGCAGCCCCCTAGTTCTTTCTGATGTTTGAAATGGTAAACCAGGAATAGGGTACATTATCGTCAAATATGATTAAACAAGGAGAAAGTTCAGTTTGACAGCAAAGCTGTTGGAAATTGCAGGAGGCTCTCCAAAGAAAATATATCCACAGGGGATGCTCAGAAGTTGTAAAGTCGGCCTTGGCAAAATATAGCCCAAGGGTTGGATCCAGCCCGCCAAGGCACTGGATCCAGCCCGCGGATGCAGCATGGAGTCCCAGGCAGTCTCCCTGCTTTTCCCACCTCCACACGCCACTCAGAAAAGTGGCTGCAGCGCCATTTCTCTTTCAAAACTGTGATCCCGGAGAGGAGGGGGACAAGGCTTCAGGTGCTGCCCCTGCCTCCAGCACAAACTCATTGGCTGGTTTCTAGCCAGGAACTGTCCAATGGGAGCTGCCTGTTTGAATAACAGGTGGCACATGAAGCACTTTGCCCTCTCCCCTCCAGCTCATTTATCCACACAAGCACATGGCCCTGTAGTCTGTGCAGGCAGGCTGGCTGAGAAACATTATAAGCTCTGTAAACATTTATCTCTGCAAGGTGGTTGGGCTGCTGGCTGGTTAGTCTCCTGGCCAGAGCCTGCCTCTAGCTCCCCAGCCCCTCCCTTCTTCAACTCTCTGCTCCCCCATTCAACATACCCAAACCCTCTGCTCCCTCTTACACCCATACGCCTTCTCAGATCTGGCACCCCAATCTCTTGCCCTAGGTCACATTCCAAAACCCTGCTCCCCAATCCCCTTCCCTAGGTCAAAACTGCCTCCTTCATCCTAACTCCCTCCCAAACCCCATTCTTTCTCCTGTACCCCCAATCCCTTACCCTAAGCTCCCTTCCGCACCCAACCTACATGCCAGCCTTTGCATCTCCTCCATTAATATCATGGAAGAGCATGGCCCTCAACCACTTTCCAAAATCTTGGTGTGCCTCCCACCTCAAAAACTATTACCTCCCCCTGCTGTAAGGTCTACTTTCTGTGATCTCTGGCAAGTTGCTCCATGTCAGTTTCCCCACTTGTAAAATGGCAAAATGGATACCTACCTCCTTTGTAAAGTGCTTTGCTCTCTATGGATTGAACAAGTTTTTATTATATCGTCTGTATTTAATGAGGTATTTAAGTATTATATCCCCCTTCTTTACATATTGGGAAACCAGGCACTGAGACATTAGGTGAGTAAGCTTACACCTCAGAAAGGACTCCTGACTTGACCCTTTGAAAGAGAGAAATACTTGTTCCATAGAATACTAGGACTGGAAGGGACCTCGAGAAGTCATCAAGTCCAGTCCCCTCCCATCATGGCAGGACGCAGTACTGTCTAGACCAGTGGTCCCCAACCTTTAGGGGCTGCTGGGTGTCCGGGGGCGGGGTCATTCACGTGCTGCGTGTCTGGGGGTGGGGCTGCACATGCGCCACGTGCTTGGGGGCAGAACCGCCCACGTGCCCAGGGCTGGCACCGAACATGTGCCACGCGCCCGGGAGAGGGGCCACCCACATGCCCTGCGCCTGGGGCAGGCACCGCATATGTGCTGCGTGCTTGGGGCTGGGGCTGCCCATGTGCCCGGGGCCAGCACCACACATGTGCTGCTTGCCCGGGGCAGAGGGCGTCCATGCACCCTGCACCCAGGGCCAGCACCGCACATGTGCCGTGCGCTGGGGGTGGGGCCAGCCCAGATGATTCGGCGGGCAAACATAAATGCCCCGGCGAGAGCCATGGCACCCGCAGGCACCGCATTGGGGACCACTAGTCTAGACCATCCTTGATAGACATTTATCTAGCCTACTCTTAAATATCTCCAGAGATGGAGATTCTACAACTTCCCTAGGCAATTTATTCCAGTGTTTAACCACCCTGGCAGTTAGGAACTTTTTCCTAATGTTCGATCTAAATCTCCTTTGCTGGAGTTTAAGCCCATTGCTTCTTGTTCTATCCTCAGAGGCTAGGAAGAACAGTTTTCCCTCCTCTTTGTGACACCCTTTTAGATACCTGAAAACCATTATCATGTCTCCTCTCAATCTTCTCTTTTTCAAAATAAACAATCCCAATTCTTTCAGTCTTCCTTCATAAGTCATGTTCTCTAGACCTTTAATCATTCTTGTTGCTCTTCTCTGGACCTTCTCCAATTTCTCCACATCTTTCTTGAAATGTGGTGCCCAGAACTGGACACAATACTCCAACTGAGGCCTAATCAGTGCAGAGTAGAGCGGAAGAATGATTTCTCATGTCTTGCTCACAACACACCTGTTAATACATCCTAGAATCATGTTTGCTTTTTTTGCAACAGTGTCACACTATTGACTCATATTTAGCTTGTGGTCCGCTATAAGCCATAGATCTCTTTCTGCCGTACTTCTTCCTAGACAGTCACTTCCCATTCTGTATGTGTGAAACTGATTGTTCCTTCCTAAGTGGAGCGCTTTGCATTTGTCCTTTTTAAACTTCATCCTGTTTACCTCAGACCATTTCTCCAATTTGTCCAGATCATTTTGAATTATGACCCTGTCCTCCAAAGCAGTTGCAACCCCTCCCAGCTTGGTATCATCTGCAAACTTAATAAGTGTACTCTCTATACCAATATCTAAATCGTTGATGAAGATATTGAACAGAACCGGTCCCAAAACAGACCCATGTAGAACCTCACTTGTTATACCTTTCCAGCAGGATTGTGAACCATTGATAACTACTCTCCGAGAACAGTTATCCAGCCAGTTATGCACTCACCTTATAGTAGTCCCATCTAAATTGCATTTGCCTAGTTTATTGATAAGAATATCATGTGAGACCTTATCAAGTGCCTTACTAAAGTCTAGGTATACCACATCCACAGCTTCTCCCTTCTCCACAAGGCTCGTTATCAAAGAAAGCTATCAGATTGGTTTGACATGATTTGTTCTTTACAAATCCATGCTGGCTGTTCCCTTTCACCTTATTATCTTCCAAGTGTTTGCATCCACCAAAGTCATAGCTACTCCTTGGTTTATTTAAAAAACTCCAGCATTATAAATCATTATCGTTTTATACATCTGTGCTGTTTAAAGAAAAAATCCAGACTAATTCCTTGTTGTTTGTCTTTGCCTTTGTAACATGCTTCTTCTAGTCACTCTGTGGTTTAAAGAAAACACCAGTGTAATCCTCCACCAAAAGAGGTTTTTGGTAGCTGAGGAACTTTGAATGTTTAAGCATGTTATAAACTAGGTTTTCATGATAGACCCATTGAGAAGTTCAAAAACAAGGGTAAAGTAACTGCACAACAAAATCTGTGGGGAAAGGGGCAATGGATTTCACATGAGTTGTGTCTAGACTGGCAAGTTTTTCTGCAAAATCAGATGATTTTGCGGAAAAACTTGCCAGCTGTCTACACTGGCCGCTTGAATTTCCGGAAAAGCACTGACGATCTCATGTAAGATCGTCAGTGCTTTTCCAGAAATACTGTGCTGCTCCCGTTTGGGCAAAAGTCTTTTTCCGAAAGACTTTTGTGCAAAAGGGCCAGTGTAAATAGCACAGTATTTTTTTCCCCAAAAAAAGCCCTGATCGTGAAAATGGCGATCGGGGCTTTTTTGCGGAAAACCGCATCTAGATTGGCCACGGACGCTTTTCCGCAAAAAGTGCTTTTGTGGAAAAGCATCCTGCCAATCTAGATGTGCTTTTCCGAAAATGCTTTTAACGGAAATCTTTTCCGTTAAAAGCATTTTCAGAAAATCATGCAAGTGTAGACATAGGCATGATGTATAAAGATCACAGAAGGTAGCTTTAAACAGAGATGATATTTTAATCTTCCTCAGTTTCCAGCCTTTCTACTTTCTTTGATTTCCAAGGATGCTCATTAATTTGAACCTCTTTGTCCCTGTTTCTCCTTTCTCCTATAAGTGCCTCGGCAGTGAAAGAGAGCTATAGGTAGCCCAGTTTTCAAATAAAATTGCACTAGATGGTCCATGTGCATCCTCAGTGCTACAGTCATTGAAAAGTTGGCATTTCCCCATTTTCCCTTTCCAAATAATGTGTATATTTGTGAGAGAGAGACAGTGACGGTCTACTTAGAACTCATACACCTATCTACAAATGACTCCATATCATAACAAGCGACCCCTCTAATCACTGCTAGGGGAACCAGCTGGGAGGTATAATTCTCAGCTCAGGTAGATGTACCAGTGCTAATTCTGACAGAGCACTAAAAAGAGCAGTGTGGATGTGGCAGTAGGGGGAATCCAAATGATTTTATTTGGGGAATAGCTCAAGTTTCTGACCCTGCTGCCATCTATAAATTTCTGTTTTTAAAGTGCTAGCTAATAAGAGCTAGCATGTGTAGGCCTCCCTCAGATGTGATTATGCTATCCAGCTGCTACATAGACATACCTTATAATGAAAGAAACTAAAGGAGGTGGTGGGGAGGAAATGATCTCTCATCTTGATCACTTTGTGCATTTGACAGTGTTTTGCTTAGAGTCACTTCCATGGTTTCCTCTGCAGTCAGCCCATTTCCCTTAGTCTTTTGCTTGGGTCTCTCACAGGAAGTGGGGAGGGGAGAGAAATATTGTAAAGCCAAAATCAGCAGGGATACACAAGTGCTGGGGTATCCCAGAGGCTGATTTTAATTTATTTTAAAGGGGATTGTGACGTCTGGATTTTAAATGGTTTGTGTTTCTCTTAATTGGAAATAGACTGTTGTAAGAGCATTGGGCTGTGGTTGTGATAAGCACAGAATCAGGGTATGTCTACACTACCCTGCTAGTTCGAACTAGCGGGGTAATGTAGGCATACCGCACTTGCAAATGAAACCCGGGATTTGAATTTCCCGGGCTTCATTTGCATAAGCGGGGAGCCGCCATTTTTAAAACCCCGCTGGTTCGAACCCCGTGCAGTGCGGCTACACGGGGCTAGAACTAGGTAGTTCGGACTAGGCTTCCTATTCCGAACTACCGGTACACCTCGTGGAACGAGGATTGCACTCACCCAGTCTTGTCTCTGAGTATTATACTTTGCTACAGGTAATATCAGTTCCTGTCCAATGGAATGTGGCTTTCCTGTCCTGGCTATGAGTTGAGCCACCTGATAAGACTTCCACTATGTTAGCATTGTTATTGCCTGTGGCTATGTGCTCAATTAATTTCTTACTTTCCTTAAATTATTTGAGTTCATTCTCAAAAAATTCAGTTGGCCATGTTTCGTTTCAAGGTGATGTCAGAGATTAGCTGGTTTTAAGCTCTCATCTGCACCTCCTTAGAGAGTAAGCATAATGGACATGAAGCAAAATGCAGGACAATGTAGCACTTTAAAGACTAACAAGATGGTTTATTAGATGATGAGCTTTCGTGGGCCAGACCCACTTCCTCAGATTCATTGCCAATCCATGTAAACCCTAACTTCAACTATACAGCACTATATTTTCGCGGTTTTGGTTTCTTCTATGTTTGTTATGAAGTGGAACTTGACATTCCACAATGGTCTTCTGGTTCCTTTCTTTTCAGTGTCCCTGACTTGATATACTGACCGATTTTTGCTAGCCCAACTAAACCCTTCCTGCCACTGTAATACCTTTTGAATGGCTAGAGTGGGGTGACATATTCAAAAAAGAGAAAAAATGGTAAACCCTAATCCGAACTAGCTACTCCGTGCCGCGTGTAGCCGCGCGGCACGGGGTTCGAACTGCCGGCATTTAAAAATGGCGCCGGCCGGCTTCATGCAAATGAAGCCCGGGAAATTCAAATCCCGGGCTTCATTTGCAAGTGCGGTATGCCTACATTACCCTCCTAGTTCGAATTAGGAGGGTAGAGTAGACATACCCCTAGTGAAATAGTTTTTCGTAATATCCTACCTGGACCTCTCCCCCCACAACTTGAAACCATTGCTCCTTGTTCTGCCATCTGTCACTACTTTGAACAGCCTTTCTGCAGCCTCTTTGGAACCTCCCTTAAGGAAGTTGAAGGCTGCTGTAAAATCCCCCCCTCACTCTTCTTTTCTGCAGACTAAACAGACCCAAATTCCTCAACTTCTCCTTGTAGGTCATATGCTCCACCCCCCTAATAATTTTGGTTGCCCTCCTCTGGACCCTCTCCAATTCGTCCACATCCTTCCTGAAATTGGGGGCCCAGAACTGGACACAAAACTCCAGATCTGGCCTCACGAGAGCCAAGTAAAGAGGAATAATCACATCTCTGGATCTACTGACAATGCTCCTCTTAAATCACCCTAATATGCCGTTAGCCTTCTTGGCTACAAGGGCACACTGTTGACACACAACCAACTTCTCATCCACTGTAATCCCCAGGTCCTTTTCTGCAGAACTGCTACTTAGCCAGTTGGTTCCCAGCCTGTAACAATGCTTGGGATTCTTCCGTCCCAACTGCAGGACTCTACACTTGTCCTTGTTGAACCTCATCAGATTTCTTGTGGCCCAATCCTACAATTTGTCTAAGTCACTCTTGACCCTATCTCTGCCCTCCAGCGTATCTACCTCTCCCCCTAGCTTAGTGTCATCTGCAAACTTGCTGAGGGTGCAATCCATCCCCTCATCGAGTTTATTAATAAAGATGTTGAACAAAACGGGTCCCAGAACCGAACCTTGGGGCACTCCGCTAGAAACCGACCGCCATCCTGACACTGAGCCATTGATCACTACCCGCTGGGCCCCACCTTCCAGCCAGCTTTCTATCCATCTTACAGTCCATTTATCCAATCCACATTCCCTTAACTTGCAGGCAAGAATGTTGTGGGAGACCGTATCAAAAGCCTTCCTAAAGTCCAGGTATATCACATCCACTGATTTTCCCACGTCCACAGAGCCAGTTACCTCATCATAGAAGCGAATCAGATATGTCAGGCACGACTTGCCCTTTTGGGAGTGGTGCAAGGCCAGGGCGGGAGTAAGCCTGCCTTAATTCTGCTGCTCTATTGGTGGGTGGGACTTGAACCTCCCACTCTGTGCTCCCCAGCGAAATCCCACTCCATAACTCACTCCTCCTCCATACCATCAGGGGGTCCCTTATCCTGCCTTCCTAATACAGTAGCCAAATCCATCTCTGGGGCTGCCCAGCTGCGGTCTGGGTGGGGGGAGAGGAGAAATGGGACTCAAGCCCCCAGCCTTATGCTTCCCCAGGCTATTGCCATATCCCCATGTCCACTCAAGAACCCACCTCACCTTCCTACCTTCAGTGTGTGCCTTGCCTTGTGTCTGGTCGCTCCCAGTGTGGGCAGAGGGAGGGGGAGGGCTTGAAAGTAGGAGAGATGGAGTGGAGTCTCCAGTGAACTTGGGGATGGGACCATCAGGCTCTGGAGCACAGGTTGGTGGGCTCCATCCCATCCCCCTCCATTCACTCAGGCACCGTCTGGGCAGCCAACATTGGCTACCCCAGGGATGGACCTGGCTCTTGTATTGGCAAGACAGGATAAGGGACCCTCTGAAGGTAGGGCAGTAGGGTGGCTTAGGGTATAGGATGTGCTTGCAGGGAGAGGAGCGTGGTGGGTTGAAGTTCTGTTTCCACTAGGCAGCTCAACCCCCTCTACTCACCCAGGGGGGCGACTAGACAGAGAACAGAGACCCTCTGAAGATAGCGTGCTGGGGTGGGTTCTGGAGTGGACTAGGGGATACAGCACTTGCCTGATGAGGGCAGGGTTGTGGATTGGAGTCTCAGCTCCCCGTCAGCAGCTCAAGTCCTGTCTACCCTGGAAATGACTAGACAGCCAACAGGGGATGAGGAGGGGGTGGGTTCTGGAGTGGCTTATGGGACGGGGCCTTTACCTGAGGAGCACACAGTGGTCGGTGTGAGTCCTGCTCACCTTGGGAGCAGCCAGATAACCAACACAGGCTGTCTGAGGGACGGACCAGGGTCCTGCATTAGGAAGGCAGGATGAGGGACCCTCTGAAGGTAGGGGGGTGGGGTGGATTCTAGAGTGGCCTTAGGGAATAGGGCATTTGCCACACTCCAACCCCCTTGGCCCAAGACCAGAGCCTGCATCCCTACCCCCAGACTGGTGAAAGTGAATGAGATTCTGAGAGGAAGGAAGGATGGGGGCAGAGTGGGGGGTGGGGAAGGAAGCGGGGCAAGGGTATTTGGGTTTGTGGTAGATCTTACATTGCACTTAAATTGAAAAAGTGATCTTGTGGTTAAAAAGGTTAGAGACCACTGATGTAGTCAATACAATTTGTATCACCTGTCGATTAGTCGATGAGGGAAGGCACTCAGAAGGGTAGCTACCCCCATTGTGGCTCTGCTGTGTAAATGTAGTACATTTAAACAACAGAGATAGCTCCTGGACCCAATGTGAGTTGGGACTGAGCTGGCCTTAGGCCGATTCGCCTGATTCCCCCAAATCGGGCCCCGTGCCCTGAACCCGGAAGTGTGCCGAGCGCGCTGCGGGAGGGTGTTTGTGTGTGTGTGTTGGTGAGGGACTTTTTGTGTGCCTTTTTTTTTGCTGCGGAGCCCCGTCAAAATTGTTCAAATTGGGCCCCGCACTTCCTAAATCTGGCCCTGTCCCAGTAGGGAGTTGGAATCCCCCATAGACAGAGGCTCCTGCTGGAGCAGCCTCCCCTGGTTTATCTCACACTGCTGCCTCTGCAGCCACTCCACAGCGCACATAGCTCAGTGTGGTACTGTCTAACCAGCAGAATCAGGGCATGCAGATGCCGCCTTACTGACTCTATGGGCAGGATCAGGGCTGATCCTAGTCAGCTGATCCACACCTGACACTTTTGTAGTTAGCTCCTTTCAGTTGCAGGGATCTACAGAATTTTACAAAGAAATTTCACTAACCAGTTACAGAGAAAGTGTGCAGAACTGGAATTTATCTACAGATTTGACACCGTTACTCTGGGCTTGACCATGTTTGGCGCATTACAAAGCCAATTTATTCTGTCTTTAATATCTGCATTTCCACAGCAAAACTATGTATGGGACACATCCAGACCACTTAATTAGCCTCATTAACATGGGTCCTATAATTGACTTCTGTTGTTATATGTATCTCTTGCTTTCTGTTATTTCCACTCCAGTTCATCTGATGAAGTGGGTTTTCCCACAAAAGCTCATGATTCTATATATTTTGGTTAGTCTCTAAGGTGCCATTGTACTATAAAGTACAAACTAATATGACTACCCCTCAGGGTTCTTCAGAGTTTGTCTGTGAACCACACTGCTATTTTAGCACCTTTGTTCCACATCCCCTGAGACTGTTTGAAAATTACTTTAGAAGAAGTTGTGCATTGTGCTCCTGCAGCTGGAATGTGAGAAGGAATGGTTTATTCCACAGACGGGAAGCAAGATTAAGGGTCTATGAAAGGTATAGGGAAAGAGGACCCCTATGTCAGTTTTGATTGTGCTGTGAAGCCAAAGCTCAATTGTGGAAGAGTGATTGCAAAAGCAGCAAAAATCCAGCTTTTGAATTCAGGAGTTAGCTGTCGGGTTGGGTAAGTGTAGGGAATAATTTCTTGGACATACTGGGTGCAGGTGAAAACAAGCAGAGAATTTATTGGTTCACACAGCTGATGAAGTACTCATCAGAGGTTAACCCGGTGAGCACTAACTTAATCAAAGCATACATTAGATTATATAGGTAGCAGATGGACGGAGGAGAAGTGATTTGATAGGTCTAGCAGCGGAAGTGAGATATGCACATAAGCCAATTGTCTACAACAGTTACACAGTATCTCCGCCCATTGGCAATTAAACATATTATCACTAATACAGATAGTTATTTCTAACAAACTAAATAAGCCAACATAAACAAAGGCATATTGATGGTCATCTTGTTGGCCGGAAATATAATGCGTCTCCTCCGGGGGCGGTATTGCCTTGGCGTAATCTTTGGGATCCAAGCTTATTTTCTAGGAACAAAGCAGACAATGAAAAACAATCCCGCGCGGTTGTTTGGTACCGGCCTTATCAAAGTGAGGCCCTTTGGAATATGGTTGCAGGGGAACCAGGGTCACAGTATCTGTAGGACTGTATGTTTCCCAGATCTGGCCTAATACTTTCAGATTTGAGTTTGTCAGTTCTCAGCAAGATACCATGGACTGCCTCAATTTACCCTACAGTAAGAGAGTGTGATACCTATACTCTGCACCTGTACTACGAAATTCATTTCACATATCTTCGGAATGGTAACAGTTCCTTGTGCACACAAAGTAAATGTTTATCCAGAACCTAGGCATATGAAACATTGTCATCTAGCCTCTCTAAGCTTCATTATTCCTTAAGTTATTTAACCAGCCTCTTGTTTTATTTAACCACTGGTTAACTTTGCACTGTCTTCAAAGAAAGGTAGAATCCCCAGTATTGTGCTGATGTCATTTTGCTGTCACCCAGGATTCTGTTCCTTACCCACTGTGTATACATGCCAGCCAGATGGTCCTGGGTTTGGGTGATATCCAAAGCAGCAAACTAGAAAAGACAGGGTATGTGTCAGAACACAGAAGCCAAGAGAGCCTGCCAGTTCCCGCTCTCTGGGTAACAACCAGTTTGACTTTATAGAGCAATTTTGTTTTTGCTGTCATCATGACAATTTCAGCTTTGGCCTTGTAAATTATTAATCTACGGGATGAAGTCAGACAGCCCATCCCTGGTCCCTCTTTCACAGCTAGCAAGAAGGCTAGCATTTACAATACACCATAGAAAACTCCACATCTACCACAGATTATCCTTCCTAATGCCAGGAAAGCGAGCTCCTACCTGGCTTAGCTGGGGCTTTTTTGAAGGGGTAAGGAGGAGGCCATGTGACTTGATGGGCAGCTCATAGGACAGGAGCCAAGGAATAGAACACAACTGGCTTGCTGCATGGGGAATTCAGGTCCCCTCTCTATCTCAGTTTCCCTATATGCAAAATTTGTATGAAGGGGCAGTTGCCCCAGAGCCCTGTGATTCACAATAGCCTGGGGCCCCAAACCCGGGCTACAGCAGCAGCAGTGACTAGAGCCCCCAACCCTTTAAATTGCTTCCAGAGCGCCATGTGGTGCACTCTGGGTGTCTCTAAGGCTATATGTAGACTATGCTGAACTTTCGAAAGAAGAAAATAGTCAGGACATGGCTTTTTCGGCAATGAGTCTCCCCCCCATTTTTTGAGAAAGAGCAGCTTTCGAAAGGGGGGTGGTTCCTGAAAAAACTGCGTCCCAACTACTTTCACTTTCGAAAGTTCTTCTTTCAAAACATCAGCATAGTCTAGATGAGCCCTGAGGGATGGCAGGGATCAGGGGGTGCACATTCCTGGTGGTGCTTAAGGCTAGGTGCTCCAGCCGTTCCCCTTCTGCCCAATGCCCTGCCCCCTTCTGGGAGCACGGAGCTGAGTACCCCCATCTTGCTCAGAGGCCCAGCAATTCTGTCCTCCCCCCCCCACCCCGTAGGTAGTATTTTTATGTATTAGATTTCTTCTCCTGCTTCCCTCCCTCCTTTACATTTTGGCTAGAGGAAAGCTTTAAAAAAATTTAAAAGCCAGAAGCTTCTTTGTTTATATGAATAACAGATTAATGTTTGGATGAGGAAATCTATTCGGTTTAAAGAGAGACTGAGAGGAATTCCTTGACATGCAGGTTTATTATGCTGGCTCTGTGTTCTCCAAATTGGCTGCCTATGTAAGCTGGATTGCTTTTTAAGTTGGGATTGCTGGTTTTTAAATCCTTTAAAGCCTGGCTGCCAGTTTTAGAGGACACCTTTGCTTTAGTTTCTCCACAAAGATTAGTATTTGTGCTCTTCCGGCTTCTTGTTTTTAAAGGAGCCACCGTTGCACCAGAAATTGGTAGGTGTTCAGGTGGGCCTATGGCATGGGACTTGAGCCCACTAAATAGAAGAATCTTTTTCCTTCTCTCCTTTCAAACACACATGGGGGAGCTCTTCTTTTTCAAAGGTATTCTTCATTCTGATCACTCTTGGCCCTGGTATGTGGAATTTTCCCACTCTCCCCCTCTGTTTGTGGAGATTTTTGTTCTTAGTATTGCCTTTTATCTGACCTTAGTGTCTTTACTATCATATAGCTCCCTGAGTTCCTTAGCAGGGAGTACTTTATGCATAAAATTATTCATAGTATTAAAATCCACAAAACAGAAGCTCTGCTCTATAGGGGTCCTGTATTTGGAAATACACTCAGAACCTGCTTTCTGGGCTGGTGGCAAAAGACAGATATTGCAGATATGAGACGCTTAGTTGCTTAGCAACAGGCTCCTGAGATGGCGATTGGAAAGAGAGCTCTTGCTGTGCCACTTATATAGATTCTCTTCTAACAAACTGTCTGAGGAGGCAAATTTAGGCATCAGCCATGCACAAGACGCGGGAACATTGCTTAGTACAGATGCAATGTGCCACGTTATTAGACTAGCAAAAAAGAAGGTTGTGGATAATTAATATGATAACAGTGGGAGATATTGGTTAATAAATGTTATTAAGTATGCTGATAGTTATTTTCACCTTAGAAGTACTTTACAGAGATTAACCACCCCAACATCTGTGGGAGGTATGTCCTGCAACTGTTAGTCTCTGTGTCTGTGAAAAACAGATAAGTGCTTGGCACATGGTAAAACAGGAAGTCAGTGGCAAAAGCAGGACTAGAATCCAGGAGTTATTGGCACTTTTGCTTACATTACTGTAACATTGGGAGTCACAAGATAGCCTCATATTCTAGTTGGTCTTGATAGTTTTGACTATCTGCATGAATAAAGAGTTAGCTTTTGGAGAAGTGCTTAATGTCAGCTGTGGTGCATCTATAGTAACTGAGGGTATGTCTACACTAGGTAGTACGAACTAGGCTTCCTAGTTCGAACTACCGTTACTCCTCGTGGAATGAGGAGTAACGGTAGTTCGAACTAGGAAGCCTAGTTCGAACTGCCTAGTTCGTGCCGCATGTAGCCGCGTGGCACAGGGTTCGAACGAGCGGGGATTTAAAAATGGCGGAGCCCCGCTTATGCAAATGAAGCCCAGGAAATTCAAATCCCAGGCTTCATTTGCAAGTGCGGTATGCCTACATTACCCTCCTAGTTCAAACTAGGAGGGTAGTGTAGACATACTCTGAGGGATTCCCTGCTGATGTCTGTTCTCCAGGCATCCAACCTGAATCTGTTCTGCTTTAACCTTTCTTTTTGACTGACTGACTCTTAACTGCAATTGTTGTCTGTGAAGCAAATAAAACACAATGTCCTCTACATCACATAGAATTCCTCCAGTGCATGGGGCAGTTGGCCTCATTGAAACTTTGAAAATTCCACACTATAATTCCTCAGGCCATGTCTTCACTAAATGGAAGATCGACACTGCTGCAATTGATCTTCCAGAGTTCAGTTTATTGAGTCTAGTTGAGAATTACTACATCGAACACCAAAGGCGCTGCTGTCAGCCTCCCAGTACTGCTGTTTCTGCAGGGAGTAATTTAAGCCAACAAGAGTGTTTGCTCCTCTTGGCCTCCTGCTGTGAGGATGTCAGGGAAATTGAAAACAAGGTACATCAAGTCCAGCTACATAATTAGTGTATACCTAGCCTCACTCTCTCATTGTTTGGGAATTATTTCAGAAAGGATTAAATAATAGATAGTGGGCTCCTTTCTATCTGTGGATCTGTAAGTGCAGATAGTAAAGCTAGCACCACTTATGGGACTGAGAACAAATCAAAGGGGAAAATGACTTATTTAAATAGTTCAGGTTGAGGAGATGAAGGCAGTGGATTGCAAAGAGCCCCTGTTTGGCCCTCCTTGCTCAGACTAAGGCTCTGTTGTGGAAGGTGGGGCAGCAGAACAGAAGAAAAAATGCACAGTTCACTCTGGTTTTTGGTGAGAAGGCAGCCAAAGTGATTGGTTGCACCTGCTCCATGGATGTTTTTTTCTCTACAATCAGTTATCACCCTGTCATCTAAGTGTGCCTGAGGCCTTATTTTTCATGCTTGGGTAAGTGAATCACATCATTTTGATTCTGCACATGTTCATCCTTCCAGAGTGGCATTTTTTTTTCGCTCTAGAGCCTTAATTGTTTACAGTTCTGCAGAGTGTTTGCCTATTGCTCTTTCCTTAATATCTAGGAAGGACGGACAGTCTCTAAAAGCACTAATTTTAGTCCCATCAAGAACATTAATGAAAATACCAATTGATTTATTCTTTCCCATCTTGTCTGCTACAGACAAGCTCTAGTATATACTAAGATGAGGTGGGATTTGTTTTGTTGATCCCATAGTAGCATACCCTCCCTAAAGCACTATCCCTGCTCTCTGATTGCATGCTCACACTCAGACAGAAAAGTGGGGAGAGAGATGGAAAGGAAATGATACTGGTGTTCTCAAAGGAGATTAAGAGAGTTTGGCTGCCAAATCCCATCACATTTCAGTGGAAATCCTCTAGGCTTTGTGGTGGTCAGCTGAAATGCTTTAATGCTAAAACACGGAATTTCTCTGTGTGAAATTCATATCTGGAAAAGGCTGCGCTAGGCATTAGAGAGGCTGCCAGGATAGCATTGCTGTCACTGTAGGATGCTTCTCTTGTACAAAAGGATGTTGCAGGTCCATCCTGCTACAAAGCCTATTCTTGGGGCTGAGTTGCTTCATCGCCAATTGAAGTCGCATGCTGTGCAGCTGACAATTGGAGTCAGAATAAATAAACTATCGTGTTGATGGTTCTCAGTATCTCCCTGGACTAGGATGAAAAAAAGATTCTAGTGCTAAAGGTGGGTTTTGTTTGTTTTCATGTTTGAATAAGGGCTATGCTCTGGATGGAATGCTTTCCAAAATTCCTCATAATCAAAGCCCTTGTGGATTAATGTTCCTTGGGTTTGTGTTAAGCAGGAAGTCAGACTGGATAATCATGAAAAACTTTATACTCTATCCTTAAAATATAGAAACCAGGGTGAATTGACCCAGTATCTTCTAAAGATGTATCTGAGATCATCACACTCATGCATCTGAAGAAATTTATAGACTTCAGTGGAAGTCCTTAATTTTACAGCTGTTTTGTGTCTGAAAGCTTGTAATAAGTGCATGCTTGGTGCTTTGGATGGGCCCTAAACCTTTTAATTCTCTAATCAGACAATCATTTTAAGCAGATATCAATGCCTATATGTTAAGCATCTATAAAGCACTTAAACAAAATTGAGGCTGAAAGCTATATGTGGCACCGGCTGGTGTGGTGTTAGTAAGATGCAGTTGTGTTTTTGAAAGAGACTATTGTAAATCAGTAGAGATTTGAAATGAAGCAGATAGAAACAGCAACTTGCTGTAGATTTGCTGCATTAAAGAGAATAATCTTCATTTTCACGAAACTGTTGATCTAAAAAAAAGCTTTGCTCTTATGTTCCCTAATGTTTTAAAAAGAGTAGTAAAAGTAATATATGTGTAATTAGAACTGAATAACTGGTTTGTGTTACCAGATGCAGTACATAAGCTGGTTTAAATGATAATGTAACCTTTGCTTTGTGTTCATCATCTAATGTTCAGATAACAGCTAAAAGTTGAGACTGACATGCAATTTTAAAATTGCACAATTTGAAATTGCTGCTGTCTGTAAACATGTGAAAATCTACTAATAACCTTTAGGTTTTCTGGATGGAATGTATTATAACATATTTCACGAGGAGTAACGGTAGTTCGAACTAGGAAGCCTAGTTCGAACTGCCTAGTTCGTGCCCCATGTAGCCGCGCTGCACGGGGTTTGAACCAGCGGGGTTTTAAAAATGGCGTCTCCCCGCTTATGTAAATGAAGCCCGGGAAATTCAAATCCCGGGCTTCATTTGCAAGTGCAGTATGCCTACATTACCCCGCTAGTTGGAACTAGGAGGGTAGTGTAGACATACCCTTGTCTATTAGGGTGTTTGGAACTGTCCTTGGGAATCACTGGGATAGTTTAGGGTCAGATTTGCTGATTTACTGGGAGCTGCCTTTGCCAGAGGAAAAGGTGATGAATTTCTCCTTCCCCACTCTAAATTCTGTGCAGTGAATTTCCTCCCCTTTCAGTCCTGCTGTTGCAAAGTGAGAGACGGATGGCATGTGAGCCATGAAGTTACAGCCTGAGAATAGAGAATAACGGAGCCCCAAGCTGTCATTTGCATGATTTATTATTTCTTTTCTTCATAATGTGAAAGTGTAGGCATCAGGGCTGTTCCCCACTCTGGCACTTCAAGTATAGAAGGTGGAGGCCTGCAAAAGGCCTTAAATACCTTTCCTCTATAGGCTGTGCTTACAAAAAAACTGCCCAGAGTCACAGATACACTGGCTCTGGAAGATAGACTGCCACCATCAAGTGATTTAAAAAAACCCTGACAGCCAGAAGAAACACTTGCATTTCTTCCCAAGGGTTATCCCAAGTCTTTTTGCCACAAGACAGCTTGAAAAAAGAAACAAAAAACACAGAAAACAAACTGTCTCTGATAGCTGACCTCTCAGGTTAGGCAAGCACACACAGAGACCTCCTGTTCTTTCCAGGGCACAAGAATCAAGTCATTGCCTTATAAAAGGTGATTTTATTTAAAAAAAATATACCTAATAAAGCATATTTGGTTTCTAAGTGTTACAGAGCAACTAAGAAAAGAGCAGATTAAAATACAGAGAAAAAATATCTCTGGGCACAGCTTGGGTTTAGTGAATGGTGGGGTGAGACACATGGATTTCACACAGAGAAGTTTTACCTAACAGCAAAATGAAGAAAAATAACCTGATCACAATTAAATATATATTTTACCTCTACTCATGATCTGTTCTGATCCATACCCCCAAGGCCCAGTCTAGCACCATGCCAATATTTCTTGTAGGCATGGTAATTCTGGCTTATTATTTCATCTTGTTCCTCTAGCTGCTAAGTTAGAACTCACACACAAACAGAGTAGGCAAGGTGTATATTTGCAATTTAAATTTCAGCACTGTATCTCGTTGGTTCTTCTGCCTTCCTGCCAACACCCTCATTAGAATCCTTTATTTACCAAGTGCAAGTCAGCACTCTTCCTATCAGGGCCGGCCTGAGCCATTCGTGCGCCCTAAGCCACAGGAGCGTGGCGCCGCCCCCGGGAGTGCAACGCCTGCACGGCCCTGCCCCTGGACGCATGGCATCTCCGGGTACCTAGCACATGCACAGCCCCATCCCCGGGACACCGGGGCATGCACAGCCCCGCCCCCAGGACACCGGAGCATAGGCGGCCCTGCCCCCGCCCAGTCTGGCAGCCTCCCCTGTAATGGGGTGACGCAGGTGGTAGCCCGGTCAGCTTGTAGGTTGGGCCGGCTCTGCTCCTATCCATCACAGAAGGATTCCTGAGTTCTATTCCTGTCCTTGAGCAAGCCTTTTCACCTCCGTGGTCCTGGTTCCTTGTCTATAAAATCAGAATACCATATGGGCTCTCTGAGGCTTATACTGCTTGTAAAATACTGAGAGATCCCCTGCTAAAAGGTGCTGTAGAGCACAAAGTGTTAATAATATATAGAGTGGAGATGAGTGGTGAGGGACAGAGGAGAAGAATGGATAGTGGCTCAAAAGTGTTGATAATGGACTATATAGAGCCTGGTATTTAGATTGCATGGTGGGTAAGGATAATAAGTTATCATATGATAATCAGTGGGCCTGCATGATATGAGTTGTTGGCTTCTGTCTGTTTTCAATAGAGAAGACTAGTATTCCCTGTAAGCTAAGCAGTTGGGAAACCACCCAGGAGAAATCCAACTTCCATCACACAACTGATTTGAAAAGTACCCACAGCCTCCCACAGCCGCATTTTTTTCTAGTGACGGTGCATATCAGCACATGCCTTGGTGCACATAACAAAATTTACTCTACACACGGATGAAAAAAATTAAAAGGGAACATCGGGCAAGGCCATTATCATAATTGGTACCCTGGCCTGAAAATGAACTACTGTACTGTTTTGTTGCTCAATGTGGCCCCTTTGAGGTAGGTTAAGAGGACACTGTGGACACAAGTGCTGCTGTCATGTCTCTACCTACCTTGTGGAATAATCCTTCAAGGCTTCTGACATGGCAATTTTCATGAGGGCTGGATTCACTCAGGAATAAAACCCCACGTTCTCTCATCAGTGAGAGTTCTAGGGAGCACTCTGTTCATTCTCTGAGTTCGTATGAAGTGTCAGGGCAGCTATGAGTTGAAACAGGCATTGTCAAACAAACGTAAGTTCCTCTGTGCATTCTTTGTATGCCACATAAACCAGGCAGGCTGATCTCACGGTACTGGCAGGAAGCAGCACTGTCCCAAACATGCTTTTATGAATTGTGGAAACTGAGCGGGGTTGGCCTTGTGGTGCTGGTGAATGGAGATCTCTGTCAGCACTATACACTGTGAAAGCTGGGCAGGCTGGTCTAGCAATATGCCTCATTTCATCTACCAGAAAATGGTGCTCTGGCTTCCCTTCAATCATTTAAGCTCTCTTGCTCTCTGACACACTTTTCACTGACAGTAATTCTGTGAGTGCTCGTCGGGCATTTACTGCCATCACTAGAGGAATTACTGATAGCTTAAAATGGGATCATTTCCTTTCTGATGGACAGTGAGCACCTGTGGGAGTTTTAATAGCTGTATGGTGTGCTTGTCAGTAGGTAGCAGGAAATATGTGTGTAATTCCTCACAGTAAGGCATTCACAGGCTCTGAAATTCTGCAGGGAATCAAAAAGAAGAAAAAATAACCCCCCTCCCTGCTTTATGAGAAACTGTTTCTTGTATTGAGGAATGTGGCAGAAAACAATGAGATGCCTGAAAAATCCAACAGTGGGTAATTTTAACATTGTATCAAAATATGGGCAAAAATTCACGTTTGTGCACACACAGAAGCAGAAATACCACAAATACAGTTGCTGCTGCAGAGAGGGGATTGACTTTTACCCTTCCACAAATGTTAATGTATTTAAAAGAAAATATTCTCCTAGTTTCAGAGACTAGGTAATGCCACAAATGATGCTACTTTAGCAAGGAGGGAGGGGAAGTTAAGCATTTGTGACAAATGCCAGTCACATGATTAATGAACTATTAAGGTTACGTGTGTGGTATAAGAATCTGTATGGGATTAATTCGGGGACATGTGCACAATTGTAATAATCATTATGAGTTCAGGCCAGTTATAAAATAAAAGTGTATTGAATTGCTGTATTGTACTACTTAAACTATGTAATCTTGAAGATATTTTGCCTGGAAGGTATCATTTTCATAGGTGAAAATTGCCTTCACAGCTGCTGCATCTTCTTGGTGTATCTTCAGTGTGAGCAGGATTAATTCTGAAAAAATGTAAAGGTATTGTCCTGATAAATAGGTATGTTAAATATTGGTCAATTAACCTCATGAATTCTTATCAATTACTCAACTATTCTATGGTCCCCAGGGGTGGGGACAGCAGCTAGGCAGGAGCTGATCCATGAGGGGAGCCGGTTTAAAAACCAGTTTCCCTCGCAGAACTGCTGCCTGTCACTCTGTGCTGCTGTCTCTGATACAAAAGCCATGAGTGTGGGGGGGGCAGCAGTCCCTGTCCAGGGGAGTGGCCTGAGCTCCCAGACCTAGTGGGAGCTGGAACTGGGATGGGCTGCCTGCCTGCCTGGCTCCTAATTCACTTTAAATGCAGAGCCACAGCAGGGATAGGTCCTGGACCCAGCACAAGCCAGGACTGAGCCAGGCTGGTGGCCAGCCTGCTAAAAATTTACTGTCAGGAGGGGAGAGGAAATATGTGTATTCTATAGCATTAATCTATAAGCTTTTGATTATCGGTTAATTGGCTAATCGACTACACTATTACATCCCTACTCATAAGGCTAAGGAAAGTGGTTCTCAAACTTTTTGGTCCATGGACCACCTGACTCAATGCAGATCTTTCCATGGATCACCATTTGCTAATGGAAATTTACTGTTAATTATATAATGATGCCCAAGCCGTTTTGCTAGTGCTGCAGCTAGGGAGAATGGTTTAATTTAAATTATTAAACAGATTAAGTGTTTTAACTTTCTCATGTTAGTTCATCAAACTTCATTTTAAATAAAGTAAAATATTAATTTATGTCAAAAAAGGTTTCAGTGTTTTGTTTATTTATAGTGATAGAAATGTAGCCGTGTTAGTCTGATGTAACAAACAAAAAACAGGACTATGTAGCATTTTAAAGAGTAACAAGATCAAATAGTGGAAGAAAATTGTCACAACCATATATACCAAAGGATACAATTATGTGTTCATTTTTTTAAATTGTATCCTTTGGTATATATGGTTGTGACACTTTTCTTCCACTATTTGATCTGAGGAAGTGGGTCTGGCCCACGAAAGCTCATCACCTAATAAACCATCTTGTTAGTCTTTAAAGTGCTACATAGTCCTGTTTTTTTTATTTATTTATTTATGGCAGGGATGGGGAACCTTTTTTGGATCGGGGGCCATTGATCCACAGAAAAATAAGCTGAGGACCACACAAGTGCGAAGCAAAAAAAACTCCTCAAAAGCCCCCAACCCTCACTGATGTGGCTCCCAACTGAAGCAAAATGCAGGACAATGTAGCACTTTAAAGACTAACAAGATGGTTTATTAGATGATGAGCTTTCATGGGCCATACTCTCTCAATGACTTAACCACCTGCATTCTGCTACAAAGACCTTTTACATCTGCACTTGAAAGGGAATCCTCTGAACTGTCATTCATGTTAAAATTCGACACTTTCTAAAAAGGACTCAACAAACACTTGAACTATCTCACCCATTACCAAGATAGTTTCCCCAATTATCACCTCTAATACCATTAACTCACAAACATCCCACTCTCCCTACCTCTAATATCATCAATTCACAGACACTTACCTTCCTTCCTCCCCCCCCCCCGTATCCCCTCCTGTTCTGCAATGTGATTTGTCCTTTTCATATTTGTTCATTTTTTTTAATTGTATCCTTTGGTATATATGGTTGTGACTACTTTCTTCCACTATTTGATCTGAGGAAGTGGGTCTGGCCCACGAAAGCTCATCATCTAATAAACCATCTTGTTAGTCTTTAAAGTGCTACATTGTCCTGCATTTTGCTTCAGCTACCCCAGACTAACATGGCTACATTTCTATCAGTAGGGGAGAAGTGAGGGTGGGAAAGTAAAAACAAACAAGTGTGTGTTATATTAAAGGAAAGGAGAGAACTTCCTTCTCCTTGAACATTGTCGAGATTCCAACAGCTTGCCTCCCAAATTGCCCTGATTGGGTTTTGGGCTTTGTGATTCTTAAGTGCTCACTGCTGGCCTGGCAGACAGATCAGCTTTTCAATAAGCTGTTGCTATGCTTATCTCCCTGCCTTGGTCATATTTTAATTATTGTATTCACCTTCTCCTCACTGATTTCTCTACCTTTGCAGTCTCTCTGAAGCAGGTCTTTGAAAAATCTCTTCCTTTCTCACGGCTCGAAAAACTGACTTCCATTTTCATGCTCTTCATTTGTTTTCTTTTTTATCACAGAAAACTGCAGCTCATATTCCTCACCTTCAAGGCTCTGAATAATCATCACAGTCCAGCTTAAATCTGTGCTCCAGTAACCTCCTCCTCATATCCTACATTCCTCCCACTGGCTTGAACTTATTATTTCCTTCATCTCCTTTCTCTGTTGGCTTCACATCATTTTTTATGCCACCAGCTGTTCGTCGAAAAATCTCTCACATCTTGTCTGCCAAAGGCTCTTCTTTCATATAGCCTCATGTAAATCTTCTTGCCAATATTTTTCATTTGAATGGATAGCTCCTGTATTACTCTGATCCGTCTGAAATGGATTGTAAACTTCTC
Source organism: Pelodiscus sinensis (assembly GCF_049634645.1). NCBI lineage: Eukaryota > Metazoa > Chordata > Testudines > Trionychidae > Pelodiscus > Pelodiscus sinensis. The sequence continues at coordinate 20,947,455 of NC_134725.1, read as the reverse complement.
TTGGTGGGGACCTGATCTACTATGCATCTGTAAAGTGCTCTGTGCACTTAGAAAACTCATAAATACCAATTCATAACAATAATGAATAACATGCAGTGTTATTGTAATACAAGAGCTACCTTTCCACAGAAGTAGCAGTGTTAGAAATACCTTAGACAGAAACATATAATTAATATCTGGGAACCAGTCATTTTCCACTGCATTTTTCAATACAGACATAACTGGCTAGTTGAACAACAACCTTAGAAGTAGGGTGTTTGGCACTTGGGGTTGGTTGACCAGTCCTTTGCTCTGTGGTCTACTGTGCTATCGGAACACTATATAGACACAGAGAGGCTCTGTCATAAAAGAGAGCAGTTTTTCACCTTTTTCTCAAGTAATCACTCTTCTTTGACCACTGGAGCATGTGCTCCATGATCCTTAGCCCAAGTCTGGGAGATAATGGTGAAGAGAGATCCTTCCAGCTCCTCTCCTTTTAATATATGCGTCTACATGATTTATTAAAGAAGTGGTTCCCATATAGTGGGTCTCAGATTTAAGAGGGATCATGTCATCAGCAAGTGCATTAGGATCCCTACTGAATAGACAGCCCAAATCCAAACACATTCAAACCTGCTCTACAAAATGGTGTGAACTATGTGTATGAGGTCATGAAACATAGAGGAGACTATTTTGTAAATCGTGTGTTTTTGTTGGAGGTCTGTAAAGGCATAGCATTTGATTCAGGCTGTAGCTCATGATGTTGATATGGGATCATGGGAATACATAAGTCTCAAAATGGAGATGTGCTGCCAAAAAGTTTAGGAATCATACAGTTAGGAGCTGTGGGGGCATTCTGACAATAGGGGAATAAATTAGCTATTGGCTTTGCTTTTTAAGACTTGCAACCTTCTCCCATCTCTACCTCAGCATTAGGTGAATCATTCTGGACTATAACTGTCATGCATGAAAGCAACGGCTTTTTCTAAGAAATAGAACCTTGCCAGTATATTGATCTTGACAGCTTCCTCATGTAGATGCAGTGAAAGCTGGCAGTGTGACAGGGTGCTGGGCAAAGGCTTGCAGATCCAGATCTCTGTCATGCCCAGACCTCATTAGAAGAACAAATTATAGCCGAGTGGAGATAACCTGGCCCTAACTGGGGATGCAGGACAGATGCTACCTAATTAGCCTGGGGCTACATAAAAGCCTCAGGGAAGTAAGCCAAGAGTAAAGCAGAGAAGCCACTCTTCTGTCCCTTCTGCCTGTGTATGGTGACGGTATACATATAATGCCAAAAGGGTGGTGGGAACATTCTTGTGAATAAACTGCACTGATGGTTACTGAATCCAGGATCTCTGGGTGACTGTGCACTGAGGCTCGGACAGAGCCAAAGCACCCCAGTTACAGGCAGATGGAATTCTTCTGCTAGCCTATCTTCACCACCTCCCCCCAACAATATTAGCGCTGCCTCTAGAAAAGCTGTTTTTTTTTCTCTCCTAGACACCATAGCCATGCTGTCAATACTTTGTAGGGCAGACTAAGCCCTAGTAATGTTAAATGCTGTTTGGAAGATAAGTGCATTTCTATATAGTTAAAACTAGATATCACTCCATCTTCTCTACCCCAGCGTATTGGATGATTTTCCTCCTGCCTCTGTTGTTTTTACTTCTTCTGCAATCAGTGAGTTCTCTCATTTGAAGGATATTTGTAGCCCTGAGGGCTCTTGTGCATTTTAAAGCGGAAACACCCACATGGAGCTCGGAGTGAAGGGGATTCCTGCTGGCCCTGGGCTGTACAGCAAGTGCCAGCTTTAAAATGTATGAGAGTCCCCAGCGGGGGCCCATGCATTTCAAAGTGGAAATACCCTCTTGCAGCCAGGAGGCAGCGGAGGACTCAGAGTCCCCCAATGACCTTGCGTTCCATGCTGCGCTGCTGCTTTGTAATGCCACGTGGAGTCCAGGGTCAGCAATCCCCAGCTAACCCTGGGCTCTGTGTGGTATTTCCGTAAAAATGGGATCAGGTATGCGGCACTGCCCCTTTGAAATGCCACCACAGCATTTCAAAGCAACAGCACCACACAGAGCCCAGGTATGGGCCCCATGCGGTGCTGCCACTTTGAAGTACCCTCTCTTCCCCACCCTCTATCTGATAGAGGCAGCAAGTGGGGAGCGCTGTGCCAACTCTAGAGGTGCGAGGGGGTAGGGGCCATGGCACAGAATGCTCCAAGTGGCACTGAGGACCCACTGCTCTGGCTCCACTCCTTCCACCCAAGTCCCACCCTTTCTGGGAGTGCAGAGCCACCCTCCTCTTCACCTTGCCTAGATGCCTGGTGTGGCTATCTGCTCTCCCGCCATAAGAGGGAGGAAGAGAGGATACCCTTCAGCTCTCTCCAGTGTGGTGATCAGGAGAGGATAACAGTTGTGCTGTGAGGTTCAGAGACTCCTCCTCATTGTGGGCTGGTAAACTGGGATGCAGAGATGCTGTGAGGTAGCAGAGATGGGTCTCTCTGGTCTCCCCATGGTCACCTGTCCCCTCGCCCACAGTCTCCAACCCCATATCGCTTCTCTTGCAGCACATAATAGCTGAAAATCGTCCTGTGACCAAATCACACAATCCTTTGCATACAGTTACACTTCCCTAGTTATGTACAAATGTTCTTTGAGAGAGAGAATGGGCTTGAAATCATGGCTTATGGCTGACATATTTGAGATCTTCCTTTGGCTCTGCCTTGTGTGTGCTGAGACCTCTATGAATCAGTTACCTTATGAGGAAAACACACATACAAACCTAACTCACACTGTGTTGTGCATATTAATTTATTAACTTTTCTAAAGAACTTTGGTGTTAGGGGTACTAGAAGCAAATGTATTATATTTTTTGGCCTTGATCCAGTGGTGATGGCATCCCCTGAATTAATTTCGCTTTTACTCAGAACAAAATTATGAATTTCCAAGCAGTAAGTTTCACATGAAACCTTTCACCAGTCTGAGTGTATGGGTAAGTTTTGTAAAACTAATAGAATTTGTCAGTGAATACAAACTGAACATTTTGGGAAATATTTCAAAGGTACTAATTTTTCAAAAGTGCCTTAGAAAAATCTCCCCATAAATTCACATGAAAAGCTGAACCAGACAAGTTTCCAGTGGCTTTTGTTTCTAATATTTTACATGGCTATTTGAGCATCAGGTGATTAGCCAGGGCAATGAAAGTTCCAGTTACAATACTTTCTGATTAGTTATCAGAACTTAAACAGTCAATTTGTCTTAAAAACATCCCAGCAAGTAGGAGGGTGTGACTTTCTATAAGGGGCACTACAAACAGTTGCTTTAGAGAGAGATATTGAAACTGAAATCCTGAGTTGAAGTTCTAATTTTAGCATTTACAGAGAACCACCATTTTCCTGGTGCTCTCTTCATACTGACAGGTTTAACAGTCAACAGCATAGTCTATTTTTGCACTGCACGTCTAGGGGACATTGCTGATTTTTTTTATACTTGCTCCTTAGTGGGGTTGCATGTGTGTATGTGTTGAGGAGATGCTGCTAGCCCCTTAAACCAATGGTTCCCAACTTTTTTTATAACAGTTCACAAATCTTTGGCTGACTAATATTATTTTATTTGCATATTTGCATATCATTATGCAAACAACAAATATGGAATTGTACACACAAAATGTTACCAATCTGCCGAAAGACCTGGCCCCCAGAGCCACCACGAACAGCCAGCTTCAGCTCTGGCAGTTGCCACATGGCGGGTGGCAACTGTGACCTTCCAGTGCCAGCCCTAACTCCAAGAGCCCCCCACTCCTCCACTACCATCCAGTGCCAGCCACTGACCCCAAAGTCCCCTGCACCTAACCCCCCGTGTCAGCTTCCCTTCAGAGAACCCCAGTACCAGCCCCCATCCCAAATGCCTTATTGCCAGCCCCATGCCCTTTAGAGCCCAACCACCACCAGACCTCCCTGTGTTAGCCTCCTGTTTCCAAAGCCCCACAGCACCCAGTCCCCCCAGAGCTGACCCCAGTGCTAGCCCTGCTCCCATCGCCTGCCACTACTAGCTCCTCTCCCAGAGACCCCCATACCAGTTCCCCAGCCCAGATGCCCCAGTGTCAGCCCTCTGCCTCTTAGAGCCCCCACCCCTTAGAGCTCCCCAGTATTAGCCCTGTCCCCAGAGTCCGCAAGTATTAGCTTCACCCCCAGAACTCTCAGTGCCAGCCTCCCACCCCTACAGCTCCCCAGCATTAGCCTGGCCCTCGAGCTCCGAGGGCCTGCCCTGCCCCACCCCCCTCACATAGCCCTGCACTGCCTCCCAGCTGCCAGCTGAGTGCTGCTGCCCGGGTCGCAGCTTCTCTAAAGCTGCCATGCCAGGCTTCATGCGTCCCTCTCGCCGTGTAATGAACCACTCTTCTGCATCTGGGAGGAGATCCTGCCCCTGCTCAGTGCTGGCTGGCTGAGAGGCGGGGCAAGATGTGTCTCTCCTCACAGCCATGGTGGGAGGTGCTGAGCCGTGGACTCCAGTCCCGACCCCCAGAGCCACTGTGTCCTGGTAACCAAGCGGTTCATGGCCCGCCACTTGTCTGCAGGCCGGCGGTTGGGAAACGCTGCCTTAAACAATCCTGTGCTAAACTATACAGTTTCTTGCCTGTGTGCATAACCATTGAATGTCGATATAGTTGAGTATGGAAAATTAGTTGTCCTCCTGCCCTCCCCCACACTTGTTATTGTTATGAACCAGATACAAACTCATATGTTTATGCATCTCACTAGAATGTCAGTGCATCATTTAACTTCAGAAGGAAAGAAAACTATAAGTGGTGAATGATTTGAAATGGAAACAGAAGGATGCATACTAAGAAGCCCAATGTTCAAATTAAGAGGGGAAAATAGCATAGAGCAGGAACCAGGGAATTTTCTCCCAATACTCAGCTCATCTTTTGGTAGGATGCTTTGAGTTTCCAGGGATAGGAAGCTGATGTAACTCTTGCGCATTGAAGATAAGTGTAGGTCAAGATGAATAGGTGCTATTGTGAACTCCCTTCACACGGGATATGAATGTTGATGAAATGGTTGTGACTGAGTCAGAGGATATGGTCTGCAAATTTAAAAAAATAAAAGTTTCTCTCTCAGAATTTGATAAACTTAGGAATAATCAGTAGAAATTTTAATGCATCTTTTAATTTGATTCCATTAGTTTATGTGAAAAATGTATAGGGACAGTGAGTCTGCAAAGCACTTGAAAGGGTTAGTTTTGGCTCTTGGATGGTATAATAAAAGGTATGGTAAAAATCTAAATCTGACTATTTAGAATTACATAACCACAATTAGTGTTCCCTCTAAGATTTTCCTTCCATGAGCTGAGTGAGTTTTGTCTTGTGCACTAATATTGAAGTCATGTGTGCTTGTTCAGATGTGTGCCACTATGGTACCCAAGTTATAAATCTCTCCCTTTTCCCTTCTGCTGCTATGTCTCCCATCCTTCCTTTGCCCCATCTACTCCCCTGGAGCCTGCTGCTGCTTATCCCCACCTCTCATCCTCCTCTGCTGTCCTGGCTCCTGCCTTTCTCACTCTCCTCAGCCCTCCTGGGACTTGCCTCACATCCCCATCCTCTCTGACGCCTGCTCCTGCCCTTCTCCCCCATGTCGACCCCTCTTCCCCATCCCCTCTGCTAACACCTCCCTCTACCCATCTGCCCTGCCTCTCTCTGCCCTCTGGTGCCCATCCTTCCCCTCCGTTTTCCTCCCTTCCCCTCGCCTCCCCAGGTCTGCCCTTCTGCTTCATCCCCACAATGCCCTTGGCACCTGCACCTTACCTTACCCCCTGCACCCTCCTGGTGCCTCTCCCCTTTCCTCACTGCCCCTACCCTCCCAACACCTGCCACCTTGCCCTCTTCCTCCCTGGTGCCCACCCCCTCACCACCCTCTGCCCCATTTCTCTTCATACCCCTCCTCACCCTCACATGACACGACTTATTCCATCCCGTGCCTTCCTCATGCCCATCCCTCCTTTCAACCCCTCTTCTTCTGTCACCCACTCCTCCACCTCCTCTTCCTTCACATTGCCCCTCCCTTCTCTTCCTGCATCACCCTGCCCCTTCCCCTCCCCAACTCCCACAGATACCTTCCCATTCCCTTCCACCCCTGCTCCTCCTGCCCTTTCGCCTCATTGTCTCCTCTTGGCCCACTGGCATTTGTCTTTCCTCCACCCTGCCCTTTGGTGCCTGCCCCTTTCTTCTGCCCTGGCCCCCTCTTCTCCCCTCAGCATAAACCCCTTCCTCTCTTCATCCCCCCTTCCCCTTAGTTCTCCTCCTGCCCCTTCCCTTATCTTCTGCCTTCCTGACACTTACACCTGCCAGGCAGGGCAGAATGGCAGATGGCTGCCCTGTGTGTTGGGACTGGAGTCAGGGCCTCAGTGCTATTTTTAGTACTTCAGCCCCAGTCCAGGAGCAGCTGCACCTGGCCTGGCTCCAGTCCCAGCACACGGAGCAGCATGCCGCATGTACCGGGACTCGCTGTGGCTGCGGTGCTATTTTTAGTACTGTGGTCCTGGCCCCAACAACTGCCACAGAGGGCAGCCCCTGCTGCTCCCAGGTGCAGAGATACACAGCAGGAAGCTGCAGCCATGCAGACTGCATGGTGATTGACCAGCTGCTCCTGTGGTGGGCAGTCACCCTGCATGCCACCCCGCCCCCAGGGGCAGCTGAGGCAACAGTTGTGCAGCTCTGCTGAGGGGGTGGATGGGAATGAAATTCTTGGTGTATACCCACGCAAGCGTGCACCTTACAGGAACCCTGACCACAACTATTGAATATTTTTGTATGTTGTTTCTTATAATAGCCAGTTCATTGCAGTCTATTTTGCCACGTGTGCTTTGCATAGTTTTTCCAGTAGTCAACTTCAAAGAATGTAATAAAGTACCTTTTTCTTTAACTTTACTGTATGTTTGTGAAGAACATAATTGAATGATGTATCTTTTTCTTTGCTCTCTCTATCTCTGTTGACTTTGTTTTACTACACACTCCACCAATGTCTTCAATATTTTACCTTCAAGGTATGCATTCTGGCCCTGATTCAGGAGGGCACTTACAAACTTTTACTAGAACCACATGTTTAAATCCTTTTGATTTAAGCATCCCTGTTCAGGTAAGTGCATATATATTTAGTAAAGTTCTTTGCCCAGCAGGGATACTTTTCTGAATCATAATCCCTATGTCTTACTCAGTTTACAAATTACTATGTCACTAGGTATGATACATAACCAGTAATGGTGAGAAAACCTTACAGAGCTTGCTTCTGAGATGTTTTGGTGTTTGGGTGCTTATGAGTGAAATGTGGCTTTTCTATTAGTCAGACATGAACTTGTTGTCATGACTAGTTCTCTGAAGTTGTTACCCACAAAGCCTGGAGAAAATTCATCCCACTCAAAATCTAATTTTTGTTTGTATTGCCTACTAATATATTGCTCATTTTCAGCTTCTCTCTTAGAAACAAGACCTATGTTATTTTTTATTGAACATTTAAATTGCTTTAGAACCTAATGGCAGGTAGACACTTCTGTTAGATGCTGTAGACATGTAATACATTCTAGTGCTTACTGGAAGAGCTTAAAGGTTTTGCTCTTAATTTTTTTTCCTCTCCACAGAAGGACATGTCATTAAAGCCTCAGGAGCGAAAGGAGAAGTGGGAGAGGCATCCAGGAAAGAAACCCCGAGAATCTGAAAACTATGTGTCCACTGAGCCTAGTGAAAATGGCCATAATAATGATGCTGGGAGCTCTGAAAGGGAGACTGAACGAGGCAAAGAGAGGGTGAAGAAGAAACACCCCTTGAAGATAACCAAACAGGTAGGTGAATTCTATCTCCTCTGAAGTGACTGTGACCTAATTAGGCTTTTGTCTTATTTCTGCTGAGTGGAAGTTGTTTAAATGTCTATTTAAATAATTGTACAAAGTGCTGTAATATCTCCTACATGGAATCTAGTTAAGTGAGTAGACACAGGTGGCAGGAAATTCCACTGGTGAAAACTAAAAAACAGGTGAACAGAGAGGCAATTTGTTTAGGAAGGAACAAACTACCTTGTAATTCTGCATCTGCTGCAGAATCACACAGGAAGTGACACACACATACACAGTATGAATATTAAGCTGTGATCCAACTCAGCCATCTTTCGTGGTGCCTAAAACTAGGGAATGCAAGGTTGTTAATGTATATTCGAGGAGAGTTGGCAAATGTGACACCAGTGTACACATCATGAATCAAGTCCTTCTGCAGCCTGCCAAACAGTGAATTAAGACTGAGGAGAGTACTAGACGATTTAAGAAATGGAAATAGAGACAGAAGAAAGGGTTGGTCCCTCCTTTCCTGTGCCACTTATAGTTCACTTATGCATTTGAAACCAGGCAATGAATTAATACAGTCTGGTAGTGGTGGTTTAGCTGTGATTGTCACTCTGAATGCCACAAACATGAAGAAGATGGCCTCAAAACCCCTTGTCTGAACCACTGCGTGTGCTTAGAAGTGAAGAGAGTACTCCTGAGACTATTGTATATCACTGCAAATGTACAGAATTCATAGCCTTTGTAGATTTCTTTGCTTCCCTGCAGAAAAATTACTTCATCTAGAGAAGTAAAAAGGATAGCTAGACATTAATTTCTCCTCAGCAGAGCAGGAAGGATTGGTCTGGGTGCCCAAAGCGACTGATAGGGATGTAAAATCATTGCCAGGGCGGGAGAGACTGGGCAGGCATGCTTTTTTGTGTGTGTGTGTGTGTGTGTGTGAGAGAGAGAGAGAGAGAGAGAGAGAGTGTGTGTGTGTGAGAGAGAGAGAGAGACATTCTGTGCTTGCAGCATGCTTTGTGTGGAGAGACAGGGTGTTAGGGTGTTTCTAAGGAGGTAGGTGTGGGGCAGGCTCTGTCCACTCAGGCAGAGCAGAATATAACAGCCTGCCAGATTAGTGAATTGTTCCCATTGTTCTTAGTGAATTCCTCTGGGAGTATAAAAAATGTTAAGGCTCCTTTATATTGCCAGAGTGATGTAAAGGACAGAAGGACTTTATAAATGTGATTAGAACTGGTCAAATTTTTGGACTGAAAAAATTTCCTAATAAAATATAGTCTATGAACTGTTTACTACTGACCTTTCTGGGGATAATCAGTAGTCAGTTCAAATTATGAGTTTGAATCCTCAGCCCTCACTTGCTCTTCAGTTGCCTATGAGGTAACACGGAGCATATGACTACATATATTTGTTGACTAATAACTAGAAATAAAGGGTGAATACTAGTTACATTACTATTAGATGGGAGGGTGATGCATAATTTTACCAAATTTTAAAATATTATGGATAGAATTTTAATTTTATAGTACAGAATTTTTTAATTTTTTGGCACAGAATTCCTCCAGGAGTAAAAGAAACACAGAAGGGGCTGGCAGGTCATTTATTGCTTATTGCAGCTTAATAAAATGATGAGCAAACCTTTAGCACTTTAGAGACTAACAAATATAGTATCATGAGCTTTCATTTCCTCAGATGAGTTTTGTCGGTGGCTTGAAATACACACGGTACAACAAGGAATATCTAGGACTATTTTATCTGAGGAAGCCAGTCACATGCTGCTGCTGCTTCCATGGGGTTCTGGGGTGCTCAGAAGAAAAACACCCCTGCAGCACTAATATTGTTAGACTGAAAAAGACGAGTAAAAGAGAACTGGCTCTGGCTGTAATTACACACCTTTTCCATTCATTTTCTACAAACATCTGAACAAAGAGTTTTACTGGCACAAATATTCACAGAAAGCAGATTTCAAGTGCAAACTGCACGTATCTGTGGAAAATGAAGTTTAATCACACATGTGGAGCAGTTTCCCTGGACAGGACTGCATACTCATTTGTAGTGAGTCATGATGGGGTGCTTTTACACCCTTCACATCCCCCTGCCTATGGGCCTGTTACTAGTCTCTTCTATTTCTCTGTAGTTACAGTAACAGTCTGTTCTGTGGAGAGAGTAAAACCTGAGATGAGTGACCCATGAAAGCACAGTTAGCCTTTTGGAGCAAGTCAGGTTCAGAGTTCAGTGTATTCTCAATGCGGTGCACATCAGTGTTTAAGGCTAGAGAGATAAGTGCTTATTGTAGATATCATCTGTATTCTTCCTGTTTGTTAATGAATAATGGCTTGATTGGATGAACTGTGCTTTCAGGTGTAACAAGTAAAACTATTTCTCCCTTAGCACAAGCCTTTTGAAATTTACATTCAATTATGCTTTTTTTTTTTATAACCCTGCTTTCTTTTTCTATGCATTTTTATAGCCATTAAATTCAAACGCAGGTCTAATATCCTCCAAGTTCAGGGCTGTTATATTTCAAGTCCATTCTAGAAATATTTCATTTGATCTAAATTTTCTTACATTTTTGGCATGGTTAGGATCTTAGGGTCCATTCTGCGGTTTTCCCTAATTTGGTAAATTTACTATGACTAACAGTAATTGTATTGACATATGTTTTTATTTAAGATGGTGCCGGTCTACTCAAAGCTTCCTGTTCTCACTCATTCTTTCTCTGTTCTAAGCTATTGAATTGTCGTCTTTTCTGTGAAGCCTCCTTTAATAAGTCAAATTGGGCATTAGAATTAAGGTGCTCTGCTTATCCTTGTAGAGAGGTGCAAGATGGTAAGCTGATTTGAGTGCCAGGTTTGTTTAGGAAATTAAATTAATCCTTCACTCTCTTTTCAACAAAGAAAACATCCAAATTCCTATTTACCTCTGATTTTGTTCTTGCTTACCTTTGGAATATGGAGAAGGGGGTCTGGTAGAGATGACCTGTCTTTTCCAAAGCACTGTAGAAAGTGATTTAAAAAAGAAAGTAACTATATAGAGAAAAACCAGGTCATTGTGGGCATTTTGTATGACACGAGGATAATTATCCAAATATTTACATGGCTGTGGGTTCTGTTCTTCTGTCTTTTCTTCTCTTCCCTTCCATAGAAATTTTTTTGCTACTGTATTTGGAACAGGGATGATGCATCAACATGTTGGTTCAAGGCAACTGTGCCAGAATTGTTGCTTTCTCAATGGTGATGGCGAAGTCTTTGGGAATCACACAGGGATATCCGAAGCAATGCAAATTTTCACAGGGCTAGAACCCTCTCACAGCAACACTTTGTTCCCCAAAAGCTGGATACAGATGGTCCAGTCCATAAGAAGGATAAAAGATTCCCTTCCTCCTCCCCCCGCCCGGCTTGGCCATTTCACTCCTCAGGCATTTTTTCTGTTATCCCTTTAATTGTCCCTTTGCCAAACTGTGTATATTTCTTTTTACTTTTCCTTCTAAATCTCTCTGTCCACTCTTGTGACTGTCTTTGTTGCTTTCTTTTTCTGCTGAAATCCTTCCAGCTTGCTATTTTCTTTCTGGAAATGAGGTGCCCAGAACTAAGTGCTGTTAATACAGCTGCTGTTGTGCCAAGCTCTGTGACCCAGTGGCACTGGGTATGCAGCCAGAGTTGTGCTGATCTTTAGTGCTATTGCATCACAGTGCCAAAAACAAAGTTAGCAGAAAAGAGTTGGCTCTGTTAAAAGTTAGCTAGCCCCAAGATCTGTGGGCAGGCAAGTGAGAAGGAGCATGTTGTATTGAATATGTTTGTTATGTGCTGTTGTAGTGACAATGGGATTCTGTACAAGAAGCAGCCATTCAACATGGAGATTACCATTTTTCACCTCTTCCTTCCCTTTTATTCCTGCTTCCCAAGACATCACAAGAGGTTGAAGAAAGAGTTTTCGTTAAACATCTTCTGTGTGTATGTAGTGCTTAGGAGCCGTGCTGGGCTGGGACCTTCTAGGAAGCTGAAATACCTATGTTCACGAACTAGATTATGTATGGCATATGAGAGTGTAGGCTTCCTGATGCTGAACCATGAGTGTGAGTGTTGAGGAAGGGAATGTGGAGTTAATCTCCATGTCCCAGTTATAATCTGGCCTGTGACATGAGATTGCAGAACTAGCATGGTAGTTAATGCAGGTTGTCATAAGGGCTCTGTCGCGAGAATCACAGGTCTGATGATAAATACCCAAGGGGGGAAGGACAGAACCAGGTGGACAGTTTTATCAAATAAAAAATATTTATTTATGACAGTGGTGAATGTATAGTATTTATTCTAAGATTTTTAATAGACCGTGTTAATAATGAATTTACAGTATTTATTATATTTATCCTATGATTTCTAGTAATTAAATAACAGTGATAACTACAAACTCTTATGTACTACCCAAAAACAACTACAACACTAAGCTTATACAACAGGAAAAAATCAAATCATACATACCAACTTACACAGCACACGGAACATTTCACAGATATCGGTTCGGTTGCGAAGGCCTTGGTTACGCCCGAGAGTCAGGGGAGGTGGCTGGTTGGTTGATCAGACCGGCAGCGCTTGGAAATATACGAGAAGGGACACGCACGGTGGTACGTGTGTTGCGAAGACCTCTTAGAGCGAACTGTGCCATGGGTATTTATCCCCAATTCTGCACATCACTTCCCTGCGCTTGCATATTACCATATATGGCCCAATGGTCACCAAGTGGGGGGGTCTGTGTCCCAGGGGTTGGGCCATAACTGTGCAGGTTTCATGCGACCAGTTCTTACGCCAAGGTGACGGGTAGGAGAGTCTGAGGCTATTTTCCCCTTTTCACACCTTCCCTTTTTCTGAAGGCAATGGTTAGCAAGAAGGGTGCGGCCGGTTTCTCTCAAGGAGTACTGTAGCCCACTATAGCAGGAGCGGCCTGGCCAAACTTTTTTTCTGGGGGAGCAGTTTCTTTTCTCTAACAGGCTCTTTCTGGACTGGGATCACCAAATGAGTTTAATTATCATTTTTGTTTACTTCCTTGTTTAAATTACTATAGACTTTTTGTAGTGCTCATCAGTTTAGCTTCACATGCACATTAATTAATTACATTAATTAAATTACCATCAGATACGTCCAGTCACAGCTGACCTGAGGTAGATTTGAACAGAAGACCTACAGGTGCAAGACTCTTTGTATCACCATAATTTCTCTATTCCATGGCGGTAATATGTGCAAACAGATAAAATGGTCAGACAAAAATTCTGTTTACAGTTTGCTTTATGCTTAGACCTTATTCCCTATCCCTCCTTTCTGTATTGCTGATAAATTAAGACCCCCCCCCCATTTCACTATAGTTGAATAGTGAAATTAGATCTGATTCTTTGTTTCTTGGTGGCCTCACCTTTTGTATTTAGCAGATTCTGTTGTTTGTTTTCCCTGAACACTTAAAAACAAAACAGATGGAAAAACTATTCTGGAAGCCTCTTTTAAGAAAATATTTCTTTTTCTATTAGAGCTTCAAAATCTGAATCCACTTTTTGGTCATTTTGTTGTTGTAAGTATATAAATGTCGGGCGTAATACTAGTTGGCAGCATCTGTTATACATGTATATGTGATTGCTTTAAGAATTACACCATTAATTTGACACTTATTAGCAGTAGAAAGGCTGTGCTTTGGTTAAGCTGCCTGGAAATGTCCAGGATTGTGGACTGAGTTTGCAACCTTGATTTCCCCAAGTTTGTGCCAAGAAGAGGAAAAAGCACTTAGGGATTGATCCTGAAAGGTACTGAATACTCTGATTCCAACACCTCAAAAGACCAAATCTGTATACTTTTAATCATGTGAACAGTCCCATTGCCTTCAGAGCTCTTATTGAAGATATGGAGCAAAGGGACCCTGTCGCAGTGGGATTTTTATTGGTGGTCCTTAGTTCACGCTGAGGGCTGCTACACTATGAAGACACAGATGGTCTTCTCTTATTCTCTGAGTAATCTGCAAGTATCAAGAGCTCACAGCTGTTTGTGGAATCACTGGGGAGGCACAGCTCAAAGTACCAAAATGGGCAATACTCTATTTAGTCATTAGGTTGGCTAATCCAAGGCCTAAAATCAGGCTCATTTCAGTCAATAGCAATCTGTTTGCACTGTTAGGAACTAATTTAAAAATTTGCTTTAAGTCCTAGTTATGCACTTTGTATTCTGTTTTCTGCATCAAAGTGCAGGGAAGCTGGGGCCAAGCACAGCAGTAGCAGTGAGAAAAACGTTCATTGTAAATAAATGCTGTATGTTTATTTTCCAACTCAAAACTGACTACTACTAAAAAGTGCTGTTATTTTAAAAGAATTTACCCAGTGGTTTTAAAGATTCTTGAAATCTTGGTGGTGGATAATCCTGCTGTACATTGGAAAGAGAGGCTTTGCTTTTCTGATATATCTTTAAGTGCATTGTAAACCTTTAAGCAATTACAAGATAGAGAGATGGGACAACTTTATCCATTGCTGAAATGCAGACACATCTTCTGTGGAATGCAGCAAATGGTAACGGATTTCCGTAATACTAAATATCATGGCAAATAGTGTGTGAGTGTGTATGTGGCAGGGAGTTATATCCACTGGAAACTACTAGGGAAATTTAAGGAGGCGCACTATAGTTATCTGAGTTTTCATTTAGCCAGGACTCTGAGGTTAGAACATATTAAAATTTGGAATGTTTTTTAATAAAATTTAAAGCATGAATTGGAAGGAGTTTTGAATTACCTGTCGTTTGAGAGGCTTCTTATGGGAAGTGGGGGTTCTAAGTATCCCCCCCCAAACAGAGACAATGAGTAAGGAGAGATGCAAAGAGCTATCGGCCATGTGACTCCCCCCGAGCCCAGGGAAGGGCTGGACAACACCCCCCACCCCGACCGTCAGGCCTTTTCTCTCCCTGCCTTTGCTCCATTCACACCATGCCTCTTCCTCCACCTCCTCCCCAAGCAATGTTGTCCTAGGGACTAGAGGGGTAGGTTGCCCCCCTATCGGCAGCAGTGGAAGAAGTGGACCAACACGACCCTTGCTCACGCTGTTCACCATCCATATCACTCTACTTTCTACCAGTGAGAGCAGGGCAGTCCTGCTCCCACCCCCAAGTGATGTGCCAGGAGAGCACAGCAAGCTGTGGTCATGTTGCTCTGCTTCTCCTACTACTGCCAGTGTGTACGGTGGTCCGGACCCTGGTGCAGTCAGCCTTTCTAGTCCCCCTCAATGCCTAGGGACTCTGGCTCCACTGGCTGCTAGCTGGCTCTTTGCCCTTCCCACCCATGGCATTTGGGAGGGCAGCTGCCCTCTTGAGCTTCTCTGCACATTGCCCCTCCCTCCATATCTAATCCAATTTTAAACTACCACCTGCCCATCCTCTGGGCCCTGTGCTGCATCTGGCCTGGTGTACACTGAGAGGGAGGATTACCTAGCAATTGAGAAACAGAACTGTGGAGCAGGAGACTTGAATTCCATTCCCCATTTTACTGTTAGGAGCTGATTTCAAGATGTGACTAGTGACTTTACAGGGATCCAGATCAGGCAGTTAGGCTGTGCCTGCAGTATTGGATTCCCCTCCCTCCCACCATTGCTCCCCTCAGCAGCAATATCAGCACTAGCACCAGCATAGAGAGCGTTTCACTTGATCCCTGTCATTTGAACATGGAGAAAGCATCAAACCTTGCTTAGAGTAGCTCAAGAAAGCACGGGAGTTAAGATGTCAGCAGCCACCAGTATCTGGTCTATCTGAATGCTCCCAGTGCTACCTGTGGTGCAACTCAAACAGTGGCGGCATCTGTTTAAAAATTATTTCTAGCATAAGCAAGGTCTGAATCTCATCCACAAGTTTGTTTCCTCATCCATAAAATAAAAATAGTTCCCACATAGCAGTATCATAGTGGTGAATGTAAGGATCTAAATAGCTTGGAAAAGTATCAGACTGGTGAGCTGCACACTTGCAGGTATGCTGGTGAGCTGCACACTTGAAAGGATTTGCTTATTATAGCTTCAATGCTCCCATGTGCGCATCCTTTCCTCAGAATATCTGTCTCTTGAGACTCCCAGCAAGGCCTCTGGCAACACCCAGGAAGACTTTAACTGGCATTCCTGATATTTCCAAAGTAAAAAATCAATCAGTAATAGAATTGTTGGGAAAAAAACTTGTGAAGCCTTCTATATATACGTAAAGAGGACACAAACTGCTTTTTAGGTCACCCTTACCTCGTCTGTCTAGTCATTAGCCGATGAACAGAAACTACAGATAGGTCATGACAGGTAAATATAGCTTCAGTCTCCGAGCAGAATATGTAGTTGATTGCTAAGTAGATGTGATTGGGTCTCATTACAATGGTTTATTTGAAATTAAGAGATAGAAAGGAAATTTCATCGCTAACAACTTTTATGGCATCAGGCACCATAAAAAAGTGGTTGGTGATCATTGCTTACATTGTTCTAAAAGAACAGCTAAATGGTTTGTCATTTAGAGAAGTGGATTTAATTACATGAAGTAATTTACAGAAAGCTATAACTGCTTGTCTCTGTCTCTCTTATATTTAATTGTCAAGGACAATGCAAAAGTCCTTTTACTTTGCTTTGCTTTTCAAAATATATTTTATTTGTATTTTCTTTGGGAATGGGGAAACGTAAGGGGGTCAGAGGTAGCACTTTGAAATAAAAGAAAGGGAAAAGCATCCATTAAATCTGTGTTGGTCTCTTTCATCTCTTCTCATTCAATACTTCTTGCCCCCTTATTGCAAAAGGACCTCCATGATTTCACCAGCTCCAGTGATACTGTATGCTGCCAGCTGGTCCATGAACTATGCAGACCCACCACCCAAAGTTCTTTCAGGACAGATATGCTGCAGACAACAAGCACTACTGCAACCTGGAAGCTGGAGGCGTTAACTTGCAGGAGCTGCACGGTGGCTTGCATCCTCGTTCTGGCTGGGCAAATGAATGGTTCTATCACAGACTTGTACCTTGATTCATTTGCCCTCATTCTCATTTAGGGAACTTTAAGTAAATTTTTTATATACCAGGGTTGAAATTTTTTAGGGACAGGTAATTGTAACCACTTTATTCTTATATCTTCTTTGGATTTGCACACAATATCTAAAGCCTCCGAACAAAGTGTGGTTCTTTAATTCATAAGTAGACGTAATTCAGGCTGACCTCAGGTTCTTTTGTCTGCAAAACAAACATAAGCAACGTCAAGGGAACAATATAATCTGTCTAGGTTTTTATACCATATGGTTCACTGGAATAACGGATCCATCTATCCTGGTCTAATATGATTTCAGGAAATAAAAAAGATACAATCCTAATCAAGTCACTGCTGAGAGTGAATTAAATATATATTTTTTCTAAAACACAGTTTTTGCAGTTGTTGTTCCAAGCAGGCAGAACAAGCTGTGCTTGTTTCTTTCTAACTGGTGATCCTCATTTCCACAAAACTGAGAAATGTGAAGGTTTTGCATGTCTGATTCAGAGCCTCCTCGAGAGTTACAGCAGAAATGAGGGTGGTTGCCAGTTTTTGTGTAAGGCCTTTTAATGCCATTTATCCAATTTAATTGGATTTTCTTATGGAAACATTTCAAAGAAGATGCTGTTTTCCATTGCAATGGCACTATCCTCACAAAGCGCAGGCTCAGGCTGTCTTGCAAACACCTCTCCACCCCCCCTCCCCTTTCCTGCACTGATTCCTCAGGGAATCAGACTGCTAACTGATGAATAGGTTTACATGAACTGTTGAGAATATGCACAGCTTGAGTAAGCATATCTTCGATTTGAAGACATCTCTTAGATAAAATAAAGTACTCCTTGTTCTGTGGTCCATCAAGCCAAAGTTCTTGTAGTTATGGGGGTGATTACGATGGGATGCTTGCAGGCTATTTATTTGTTTCAGCCAACATATGAAGTCCCTGGTATTTCCTCTGCAATTTTATTTAATAGGGGAAGTTTTAAAAATCTAAAATAAAATCACCAGGGAGTTTTAAAGCCTTAAAGCTATTCCAGAGTTGCAGGTGAAGGGACTCCTGAGGGATAGTCATACGTGTACGTACATGTAACCGGGATGAAATAAGCCTGAAGATATGATCCCATGAATACAGCCTCTTTGCTTTTAAAAGTCTAAATTTATTTTTCAGACATATTTTTAAATGTGTCAGACTTTGGAATTAATTTGGTCATAAAAATAAAGCTCACAAAGAAGAATATTTCAAGTGGTAATTTCCAGGAATGGAGCATATAAACCCCTCCTGTTATAGGGAGTTTGCCTGCTTCGTTCGTCAGTCACCATGTTGAAAAATGACCTCCTGAGAGTTGCCTTCTGTGCACAGGATTTTAGTAGCATCATATTTTCCCTGGTTTCTTGCTCATTAAAGATGGTTCAGATAACACAGCAAAGTGTCAATGTTAGCTGCTTGGTGCTGAGTCCAGAATGGTGGTAGCACCCAAAGAGGGAGCCTCAGACAGTCAGGAAGCTAGGGTTAGCAAGTCTTTCTAACTGAATCCTTTTCTCAGGCTCTGCTTTCTCCATGGTGGTGGATCAGTAGTTTGGTTCCAGAGCAGGGTAGTGAATGACTAGGGAGCTCCATCTTTCATCAGCTGTACAGCTCATGCAGGAGAATGCTGAAGGATAACACAAGTTCCATTTATTTTTCTCTATTCCTCTTTTCGCCTCTTCCTGAGACTTGGAAACTTTAAAAACGAGTAGTTCTGTGGCACCTTAAAAGACTAACAAAAATATATAGTATCGTGAACTTTCATTGGTAAAACCCACAGGACTACTCCTTTGCTTTTAAAGTTACAGATTAACACAGTTACCCCTCTGAGAGTTGGACACTAAGCAGCAAGTAGAAGATAAATTGCCTGTAAAGCAAACCTGAGGTGTGATGTCAATAAAGGCATACAAGGATGTAGTTTATACTGCAGATAGCACTGCAGCTGTTGAAGATGAAGTGTTGGAGCCCATAACTTCCTATTTCTATAGATTCTGGTAATTTATAAGTGATTGTCAGTCAGTAGTTATCATTTGTCATGGCAGATGTTAGTGGTGTTAGCCACGTGTCGGGAGTTGAAATCTCAGTCTATAGTGAGTTCAGCTAGTAGGAGATAGGTGTTCTACTGTGGAGGGAAACACAGTAACTTACTGTTTTAACACACAGTATGATGCTTTTTCTCTCATTTATAAGCCAGAAATGGCTTTTAATGGTGCTGACGGAATACCAAAGGAATCCCAGTCAGGTTACAGGTTACTAATCTCTTAGTTACTGACTCTTTTTTTAAAGATACTTTAGGTTTGTAGCTGACGTTTTAGTTTTCTTACCAGTACATAAGGACAAAAGTAAAAATCATCCCAGCCTTTGCTTACCACACAGCACCTAAGCATAAACCTTAAAGGAACGCTTTTGAGGCTTTTTGGCCTTAACAGGCTGCCGGCGGCCGTCCACCATTCTTGTCTCCCTGCTCCAGTCCAGACAGCTCCCCTGCGGAGCCAGGTAAGCTCCCCGGTAAAGGATTTTTGCCTCCTGGCTGGGAAAAAAATCAGAAAGTATTTTCCGAATTTTCTTTATTAGATAGGAGGTGAAAATACCAGACTGTCCTGGTCAAAACCGGACACCTGGCAACCCTAGATGTAAGGGCATTCAGTAGCTTGCCTTCAGCATGAAGAGTTGCACCAGTCTGAGTGATCTGAACAGTAATAGGCAACCTGTGGCCACGGGCTCCATGTGGCTCACTGGGGTTCCACCTGCAGCATGTGCACTCTCTGTCTCCTCCCTTCCCTGTACATAGCTCATGCACTGGGGCATTGTGAATCAGCTGTTCAAGCTCTGGGAGGGAGGGAGGGAGGGAACAGGGACAGAGCATGAATCAGCAGATTCATGGCTCTCTGAAAGTGCAGGGAGGAAGGGGTGGGGAGTAGAAAGTATGGGGCTCCAGTGTCCCCACAGCACAAGAAGCATGTGGAGGAGGAGTGTAGACAGAGGGTTCTTGGGTCTCAAGTAGAACCTCAGTGGGCCACATGTTTTCCACCACTAGTAATTATGCATGAAGGAGGGCCATTCATGTAGCCTAATCACTGGTCTTGATTGTCCATTGCTGGTCTAAGCACACCCCCAACTTCTGAGCCATAATTGTTGCTGGAACCTGCAATTTTTTTCTCTTGATACATATTCCATGTTCTTGACCTATGTGGTCTTGTTCCATAGCCCCAGGATTTTAGAGACTAATGATTTTGAAAGAGGTCACTTACAAATGCTTTGCCTGTATTTGTCCAGCGATGTGGGTTCTTGCCCTGGAAGTTGCAAATTGCAGATATTCTCTTCCCTTAATATTAAATAGGAAGCAGGTCCTAGCTAAGTGGGAGGTCCCACATATAGAGAAGGTGAGAATTGCTTCTGTAGGAGTGAGGCCAGTTCTATACTAAACTTGGCAGGTCGGCTTAAGGTACACAATTCCAGCTCCATAAATTGCATAGCTGGAATCGACATACATTAAGCTGAGTTTGGTGCTATCTCCACACTGGGAGATCAATGGGAGCAAATGCTTCCATTGGCTTCCCTTACTTCTCATTAGGTGTAGAAGTGCTGGTATCGACTAGGGCTGCCCTCAGTATTAGTAGACCCACTAAACCGAATGCCAGAAGATCGATGTCCAATGCAGCAATTGGAGACGTGGCCTTAGAAAGAAAGTTTTAGAATACCTTTGCAGTTTTTTATGCCCTCTCTTGCACTCTAACAAGTGCATTAACTCTATTACATGTGGCTGCCTATGTGCTCCCTATATCCTTGGAGAATGCCAGTCCCACATGGCTTTTCACTGTGCTGCTGCTGTCACTGCAGCATCAAGCAAGCCAAATCTCCAGCTCTCTTATGTGAATAGAGCTATGATCTACAATAGCTATTTTCCACAGTTGCATCCATGGTAAGCCATCCATCAGAGTCACAGCACCAGTTGCAAACCCCTTAAGTAAATAGACAAAGCTGCCATTATAAATTGTGAATTGCATCATCGCTGCTTTACCCATTTCAAGGCTTTACCTTCGTACACCAGGGGTTTGCAGTGTTGCAGCAATACCAGTGCCCAGGCACCGCTGGCTGAAGCTTCCCGTATTGATAGGAGTTTGAGTTATCAATATAAGTGTCTGGGCCAGCTATCACAACGCATCAGGAATTGGGCTTTTCAGTTTGTGTACCATGTGGATTTATAAATTGTCTGCTCCAAATCATGACAAGGGGGCATGATATGGAAGAAATAAAAGTGATGAAGCCATGCATGAATAAGGGACAGCTCAGTCTTTATTCAGCCCCATTAAAGGTCACTTTCTGATGTTACTCGCTTTTTAAAGAGGTCTCCTCATTCATTGCTTGTAGGTATTGTCATATATTAGTCAGGAGCAAGGGGAACTGGAGAATTCCAAGTCTCTACTTGGGAGGCAAAGACACTCCCAAGACTACTCAGCCATGTCTTAATCACTGGAGGCAGGTAGATTATGGTCCAACTCCAAATCAGCAAGCTTCAGAAGGCAGCACCACTAAGATGATATGAGCTGTGTGACTAAAATCCACACTGGGAACTGAAAATAAATCACAAAATATGAAATAGAAATCATGCAATCAAGCATGAGTAAGCTTTGCACTTAAATGTGTTGGCCTGTGGCATTAACTCCTTCCCTGTTGCTGTGAATACTCTTTTGCAGTAGTTTCTATAGTAAGTCTGTCTCCTTCCCACAAGAACCTTTGGCCAGGTGTAGTTGTTACTTAGTGCTATATGCCAGGTCATAAAGCAGGACAGACCATCAGTATTTTAACTGCTTGCTGGAAGTAGGTTTATATAACATGGTTAGACAGCTGGCAGTGTATCTGCTCTAGTGCTACCACCAATCAGACTGCCTTGGTGTTAGCCATGATAGGGATTGTTAAAATCTAATGTGTGTGGGGGAAAACCATAAATAATAATTGCTAATCTGGAGTGTCTTATGTTTGTCCTTGCTTCCCTCCAGTTTGTAGCTGTGGAAGAGGACTGACTGGCTCCTTTCTTTGTCCCTGGATCATACTCAGAGCCAGGTGCTTTAGTAAACCAATGTGTTTTTGTTTTAATAGGCTCATACGCATGCTAGATCCATATTGGTTTCAGTGCCATGCCAACCATAGCTGCTTCTGTTTACCTGACTTGTTGAGAGTAGAGGAAGAAAAGAGAAATCTCAGTGACAGCATATTTTTTCAGTGAAGCAGAGAGAATAAAAGGATTTTTTTTCAGACATAGTCTACCTGCAGCAGCACCAGGGACCTCTAGTGAATTGATCAAGGGACACATTTGACCCTTGGGCTGCTTGTTAGGGAAGATTGTGATAGGCATGTTGTAATAGTAGATGTAACAAAGAGTCTGCACTATCCCAGAGGGAAAAAAAGACATGTTGTGGGGGTTTTATTTTATGTTATTGCATTGTGGGAATTGAAATGCTATCTGGTCACCTGATGAAATAGGTTTAAGCCTAAGGCAAAGCCAAAGGCAGAAGAGGTACAGAATTGATTGTTGGTACACTTGACAACTAAATGGTGGTTATTGTTCATTGAAACAGAGGGCACCAGGAAAATTAGATCTTTTGAAATAATTTTACATGCAGAAATCAGTTCTTTAAACAAAGTGACTGTCATGACAGAAACTCTGGGTACTTCATATCAGTTCTGTATTTGTGCTAATTTCACTTAGAAAGAAAGCATGAGATTCTGGAGATTACAAATTCAACCCAAGATCTAGTATGCACACAAAAGAGCTCAGCATCCAACTCTACCACAATGTACTGGATAATACTTACAATCTGGCCATTTACTGGGGTGCCTAAATATGCAGGTGGACACTTAGGCTTTTCACAAGTGCCTAAGTGCCTCACTCTCATTTCAGTGGAAGCTAGGAGAAAGGCAGTACTGCAGATTCCTCCACGTGTCATTTTATGTCCTATAAATACCTTTTATAATCTGACCTTAAGTGATTTAGGAGCTTTTAACAAAACTTTGTGCTCCTGAGTCACAGAGGCTTGGGCAGTTCTCCACTGACAAACTGCATCAGCATAGCTGTAGCCCTTAAGTGAAGACACTCCTATGCCGATAAGAGAAGCTCTCCTGTCACCAAAGCAACTCTCTACATGAGTTGTTAAGTCAGTATAACTCAGGAGGTACGATTTTTTTCACACCTCTTAGTGATTTCTGTCTATAGTGTAAACCTGGTGTTGTCCTATGCTACCAACTTATGATGGTATAGTTATGGTGCTCAGGGGCATGAAAAATCCACATCTGTGAATGATGCAGTTATAGCAACCCAACCCCCCCTCTGTTTTCATGTTGACAGTGCTATGTCAGCTTTCTCCTGTCAGTCCAGCTACCACGTCTCAGGGTGGTGGAGTAATCTCCTTTCAGTGTGAGTAGCATATTCACTAAATGCTACAGTGCTTTGGTCCTGAAAGTATACACAGGCTTTTAGAGATTCTTCTGAAAATTACACTTTGAGCACAGATCCTGTAATTCCATAGAAGGTTTTCATACTGTTATCAAGATGAAGACCACAAATGCAGTCCTTTCGCTCTGATGAGTTGCCACCCAGACAAATGTGCAACCTGTTGCAAGCTTTGAGGTCTGTTAGAGGGGCTTTTAGTAGGATTTCTGGTCATTCAAGAGGTTTATTTCTGAAGCACTATCTTCTATTTCATGTTCAGGCTCATTTTCCAAAGTTATTTTGTTTTTAAATGGTCACAGTAGCTTAAATTTGCACTCCCAATGCTGGGTTTTTCCATTCCCTCACAGACCTGCATGTGTGATTTTTTTTGGAATGGAGGGGACAAAACACTTATTTCATGTCATCCATTCTGCTTTTTATTCAAGTTCTATGTGATTTAAATTGGTCAGGTAGAGCAACTTAGTTTAGACAAAGTTTTGGTGATGCTTGTTGATTTCCCTGAGTTCTTTTAAGATGTAAACTGCCAATGCTGTGAAGGCCATGCTGGTGTCAATACAGCCAAGAAGACATCTTTTTTAGTTAATTGCTAGTAAGTGTTTACAATAGCTTACTATGGCTTTGGCAGGATTAGATTTTAATCAGTATTAGTCTGTGAGTCATCTGTTTCTCTACCTTCCCCCAAATCAGAGAGATTTCTAATATTAATTTAAATCTACTGAGAGGGAAAGCTAATTATAAGTTATATTGCAGCTGTAGATTATTGGTGCCCTCCTTTGCTGTCATTTCTTTCTGGCAGTCAACAAGAAATTAATTTTATGAGATGTGACTTTTATTTCTGAATTGGATATGAATCTTAACTTCTAGTGCAATGACAGTTTCAATTAATATCTAAGCTTTACTTTGTTTCTGGCTATTGCAAATATATATATAAATTGATTTAAAAATCACCATCTCTTCCAAAAAAAAATTGAAATAAACATTTTGTCAAAATGCTATTTAAAATATAGGGACTCTGGAGATAGCTGAGGAGAGGCAAACTCCTGGCTAGCAAACTTAGCTAATTAAACTATTCTGCTTTTTTAATTTCTTTCTGTATTCCTGTTCCCAGCAAGGCCTGGGCCTGGGTCATAGTGGTAAAAAGCTTATCTCCCTGTGCCTCCATTTCTCCAGCTGTGAAAGGAGGTAATGATGTTGCTCTCTTTTAAAAAGAGATGCTCTGAGTCTGGGTGGTGGTAGCACTATTAACATGCAGGAAGATCTGAGGTAATACAGTCTGAAGAGAGAGAAGATCTTTTTGTTACTGTAGTGGTGATGGCTCCAACTGGCTAGGAAGACTATAGCTGTGATGTTCTGAGAGTCTGATCTGAGGTGTGGGAGGCCCTCCTTTAGCGATGACAGCTGTGAAATACTTTGTGTGGAGCTGTAGCAACACTGCGGGGAGGGAGTTTAATCCTAAAATTATCTCCAGAATTACCTAATGGTTGGGAGATGAGTGTAAATACTGTGGGTGTTCTGCAGTGTACACCTATGGGAAATGTCTTGATACCATACTCACTTGACCAGTTTTTCTGTCAAAGCATTTTGTTTTCTTAATTACCAATCTTCAAGGTTTCCTAGGGAGAAGAGTAGATTGGAAACACCCGGGGTGTATAAATTGTGGTCTTCTGTATTTGGTAAAACCAGTTTCTCAGGAAGTTTCAGGAAAGACTAACTCCACTTTCATGGACTTGAGGAAAGTCTCGGGTATCTATTACTTTGAAATAGCTTCACTTGGTCATGCATCTTAGAGAGAGAGCTCCATAAAGCTGTTTGCAATGAAGTAAAGAGGCCTTTCAAAGCACCAGCTTGCCAAGAAAAACACTTCCAGTAACTCTGTATGCATTCATGCCATTTTCCATCCCAGCAGAAGGATTTGTCTGTGCAATTTACGGCTTTTGATTAAAAAAAGATAGAATTTTCCTAGATTAAGAGGGTTGTACTCATACTAAGATAGTCATTAATTCTACCAATTTTAAAGATGCATCTTGTGTAAAAGATCAGCTAGTCTGTTGCAGGTGGGTTTGGGGGATACAAAATTAAAATTAGACCTCAAAAATAATCATGGGAAAATTTCACCAGTAATTGTCTATTCTAGGATTCCATCCATGTTTGCTGCTGCATCCCAGAATATGCTCACTGCTATGTTCTGCTACAACCATTTTCACCCTCTGCCACCATCATTAAGCACTATTTAGTGCTGCTGCTTAAATGGTCTCAAGTTGTGTGTGTGTTGGAAGGAGTGAGTCCAGACAAAACATTTAGGTTTCAAATAGTTACAATTTTAATAGCAACTTGGTTTAACCATAATAGCCCTGATTTCCTTGGCAATGATGACACTTTTCAACTCCAAGTCTTGAAACCCAATTCACAGACTCTAGTGTTGCAGTGCATTTGCTTCACTACACAGCAACATAGACTCTTTGAGCAGGTCTACACCTACCAGGAGATTGTTTCCGTGTGTGTGTCTGTGTCTGTGTGTTGATTTAGTGGGTCTAGTAAAGACTCACTAAATCAACTACTGATCATGCTCTTGTCAACTCTGGTACACCACTAGAATGAGAATTGGAAGGAGTGGAGACCCCTGTGGCAACTCGATCTAAGATATGTTGACTCCAGCTGTGCTAGTCATGTATAGGGGGTTCGTACCTTAGGTCAATATTGCCCACTAGCAGAGCTCTGTCCTTTGCATGGATTGGTAGGAGGAGGGGAATTTAATCATCAGCCACTCTGGCTATAAAGGGTTCACCCCAGCATAATGGCCTCCCATCAGGCCCTACACATCTCTTTAGCTAGCTCCATGGCTCCACTGATGAGGACAGTGATAGTATGTGTGGCAGCCTAGAAGGCTTCTGAAGTTGTGTCCATGGACTGGATCTGTAGGAGTCACTATTCTAGTTCAAAGACTGGAGTGGAAGGTATATGGGTAGAGATGGTAGGGATTGTGCTTCAGCCACAGGATTGTCAGAGGGTTGATGGGGGTAAATTGTATCCCTTCAAACCTAACAGTTTCCTACACAGCATCAAGTTTGTGCATATTAGCTTTGTGCATGCGTATGTGTGTGTCTTACCTCCGTTTTTTAGCCATGGTACATTTCTTCAACATAAAGCCTGTTTCACTCACATATGATTTAAGTAACCATAGTACAATCTGATTTTAATAATGCAAACCTTAGTTTCAAATGTAATGTTAATAGTCAAGGGGTTGTGGTCTAAGACTTCTCAACTCAGCTGCAGTATAGGATCTTGATTCTTTTATCAGTTCTCAAGCTGGTTTGATTGAAGCACCAGGAGGTTGAGTGACTTGTCAAAGGTTGCTCAGTAAGAGAGAGGTTCAGCTGACATTTGAAGTCTGCCTCTGATTTACAGTTTAATCCTCTGGTAGATGTAACTGCTGCCTGGGTTAAATTATAACATATCTCCATTTCAGTGTAAAATTATTTTAAGTTAGACCCTTATTATTTGGAAATAATTCTTCCAAAATGCTATTTGGGTTTTGTTGGTGCCAGCTCTCTTATATATTAGTTCACTGCCACTGAATAATAAATTACAGTTATTGATGAGATATCAGTTCATCATGTCTCTGAGATAATGTAGGCTGTTCCATTGCATTGATTGAAGCCCATTGCTAACCATCTAATGTAGTGCTGCTCTACTTTTTCTTGTTCCCTAATGATGGGATACCGTGTACCAATTTGAATCCTATTAAATTGTAATTAATTTTTTCCTCTGGGCCAAACTGAGGTTGAGTCAAATGATGTGTAGTGTTGGGCCAAGAACACAAATGCAGCAAAAAAGGTCAAGTGCTAAGAATAATCGCAATATTGTAGGTCAGTTAGCAGTTAACTTCCCTTTTGTATCATCAAGATATGGCTGTACTTTGGTTTCCCTGCTTAAAAGCAGTTTCCATCATACATTCCCCTGTTAGTGGATCAGGATTCTTGGGGATTAGAGCAGTATTCTGAGCTAACCAGGAGAAAAAGTATCTGAAATGGGGTACTCAGTGATAGCTTTTAAAAAAGTCATACATCACTACCCAGAAATCTCAATTTTTTTGAGAGGGTGGGAGAAGGATATCTATCTTGGGGTCTAAAGGTCTGTTAACCACAGTCATCTGACTTACTAGAATATTTTTTTCATTTGTCCCACTCTCATCAGTCCGAACTAGGAACTAGATCCATGGCCTAATTAATGGAAGATCCTGGTACATAATTTCCTCCTTGTCTCTCTTCCCCACCAATTCTTCCCTAGAAAGCAGAGAATCACTAGACATTCTGTGTTTCCCTCAAAAGCCTGCAGTAGTATGTCATATCACCTATAGGTTACTAATTTGGAAGTCCAATCCTGCAGGTGGAAGTGATGCAGAAATGAATATACTTCCATAAAACAAGCAAAATAAATCTTCTTCAATATCTTGTTAAGCTTCGACAATACTCCTAGTGGGCTATTACCAAATGGCTTCTCACTCTGTTCTGCTGAATTATTGGTGTCTATTAATATATTTCCTAAGCAGAGTCTAGGTAGGCTTAGCTACACAAATACATAGTGTGTTTACCTGTCATCTACCTCTTTGAAGAAAAAGCTTACTGAAAAGCCTTTCAGAGAGAACCTGCTCCTGCCCCTTACTATCCAATAAGAGACCCCTTCCACTTTGTGAATACATTATTTAATTGGTGGCTGCAATGTTGATTTGTAGAGATACATAAGAATCAATCTGCTCCAATAGGATAATGCAGAGAACTTGTTTATGATTTATACTGTTATTTCAGAGAAGTATGTACATAACTGTATGTACAAGGCAGTTTCCTATGGATATTTTGATCATTGGGGTTAAGGCGTACTGGGAAAGACTGGTTTAGAATATGACCTTCCTTTACAATTTTTGTAAAGTAAACAAAAAAAACCTTGCAATCCCAGTTTTCTCTCCGCTGATCTCAGGAAGCTCTACATTGAATTTTTATCCAACTGAAAACTTTAAGACTAGTTTGTTTTCCCTTATTGATGATAAAATTCCTATACTGTAGGTTAAGTGTCGGCACCCTTTTGAAACCAAAGAGCCAAACTACATCAAAACTCAGAACAAGTGGTTAACAAAGAGCCATATAAAAATGCCCATTTGCATGACTGAAAATATACAACTTAATATTATTGATAATTGACATAATGATTAATAATAGCATAAATGAAATATTGTACTTACAGACTTTATCTTATGGGACTTCTCCTCCTGCATCTTTTGGCATAGTTCTTTGAAGTTTACATCATAACTGGTCAAATCCAGCTTCATGCACACATTCAGGCTGTCTTCTGTCAATATTATGGCAGAGGGCTAGGGATGTGGGGTGTAGGAGTCAGGTGATGTGGTGGTGCAGGAGTTTGGGATTGTGAGGGTACGATGGGCTAAGAACAGAGGCGGCCCTAGACTAGCTACCAGCAACTGGCGCCCTAGGCAAACCATGCAATCGGCACCCCCCCAACTCCAAGGGCAGATAGCGACTGAGGATTTTGGTTCTGTGCTGGAGAGAGGGGGGCTGGGGATGGAGTTCTGGGGCTGGGGGCCAGGGAGTTGGGGATGGAGTTTGGGAGCTGGGAAGAGGGAACAGGGTGCCAGTTGGGGGAGAGATTCCCCTGCACCCACCTCCTCCCAAGATCCCACCCCTCCCCAGAGAGACGCTGGCATGCGCCTCTCCTGGGGCTGACCCCCCCCCCCCCCGCGTTCCTTCTCCTCCTGGGCAACTCCCCTGCGTTTCTCCTCCCCCGGGGCCAACCCTCCCCCCCGCGCGCTGCCTCTCCCAGGACTTATCCCCCTCCTGGCCACAGGGAAGCTGTGCTCCGGGTAAGGCATGGGAAATAGAAGGGGCAGGGTTTAGAATTTGGCGCCCAAGGCGGCTGCCTGGTTTGCCTATAGGCACGGGCTGCCCCTGGCTAAGGACAAGGGTTCATGTGTATGATGGACTCAGGATAGGGGCAGGAATACAGGATAGGGTATGGGGGGTACAGGAGTGTTATAGCAGTGGGCTGGGGATATAGGGCTGCAAGTGGGTTGGAGTGTATGAGAGACTCAGGACAAGGGGTTCAGGTGTATGATGGACTCAAGGTTGGGGTGTGTGGGAGGTGCAGCAGTGTTATGGCAGGGGGCTGGGGAAGTGGGACTGCAGGATTTTGGGGATGTAGGGGTTTGAGAGGCTTAGGTCAGGTGGGTCAGGTGCATGATAAGCTCAGGGTTGGGTGGGTGGTGCTGAAATGTTATGATGCTGTGGCCCCAATCAGGGGCCTGTTGGCCAGGCTTCATTTTTAAATAAAGTAAAATATTATGTCCAACACAAAAGATTTCAACATTGTCATTATTTATAGCAGGGGTAGGGAACCTTTTTTGGGTCATGGACCACTGACCTGCAAAAATTTAGTTGGGGACCACGCAAGTGAGAAGCAAAAGAAAACCCTTCAAAACCTCCAACCCTCACTGTTGTGGCCCTAACTGATATACCCTGTGTAGGGGGTCCCAGCGGAAGGGGGAGGGAAAGGTGGTCTGGGCCCCCCCAACCCTTGATAATCCTCCTCCCTGGTCGCCCCTCTTGCTCCACTACAACACCACTTATGCCTGGTATCGTTGCGCCTCCCAAGGCCCAGGCCACGCAACAGCCTATCCGGCTAGTTGGCAAAGGGGGGAGGGAAGGGGGTCCGGGCCCGCACTCACTCCGGACTCCGACCCCGGGCCCTAGAGTCAGGACGACGGTCCTCACTCAAAACGGGGGGGGGGGGGGGGTCTGGGAACCCTAAACTCCCCCGCTCACGGGATCCGCGGCCCTACCCTGGGCCGCTTCTTCCCCCCAGCCAGAGTCTACCTCTAGACCTGACCCCCCGGGTTAAACTGCACCCAGGGCCGCCAGTACCGGGTCCTGTCCATCTCTGCCGGGGCCAGTTCTCCCCTCCTCCGGTCCTCCCTCTCTCTTGGCCCGGAGTCCATTTTTAAATCCCCCGCTGGGTGCGGAGAGATGACGGGCCGCCTCGTGTCATCAGCCTGCGTCCTCCGCCCGGGGCGTGCTGGTGACGTCACCCCTGGCACGGCTCCGAACGGGCACCCGCCCCCCCCCCACCCGCGTCCTTGCGTCCGGATGCCGGTGCTGCCCATCCTGGCTCAGCCCGGGCCCCCTGCCCTGGTATCGCTCCGGGTCTGCCCCCGGGTTGCCACCGGACCGCGGCGGTTTCCGGGGGTGGTGGGGCTACTCCGCCACACCCCAGTTACCCTGGTGCTCCAGCCCCAGGGTGGGTGGGCGGGGGGGAGAGGAAAGGGAGGACTGAGGTGCCAGGGTTAGTAGATTTTGAGGCTCCCTTGGGTTCCAGGGTTAGTGGATTTTGTGGCTCCCTCTAGGCTCTGGGGTGGGGCCAAAAATTAAGGGTCCAGTGTACAGGACAGAGCTGCCAGTGAATGGGATAGGGATGGGGAGCAGGAACTGGATGGGAGGTAGGGTGCAGGAGCAGGGTGCAGGTGGGGGTCTGGTCCTCTCCCTCTGGCCAATGGAGCAGTGGGAAGCCGTGCCTGGGACAGGGAACCTGAGAGCAGTGGAGACGCAAAAAATAAGTGCCACCCAGACCCAGCACACCCCACCCACCCTGCGCTGAGACCCTGCATCCCCAGCCACCTCCCCATGGCCAGACATCCACCCACATCCTGCTTCTGTACCTTCCCCAGGGACAGACACCCACCCACACCCTGTTCCTGCCCCCTCCCCCTGGGCAGTTCCCCACCTGCACCCTGCTCCTGCCCTCTCTCCCTGGCCAGACACCCACCAGCATGCTGCTTCTGCTTCCTGGCCGCAGACAGACATGCACCCACACCTGCTCTCAGGCTCCCTGTCCCAGGTACAGCTTCCCTCTGCTCCATTAGTCAGATTCTGGCCAATGGAGCAGTGGTGGGATCCCCTGCCTGGTTGCTGGCCATAAGCAGAACACAACCTTGAGGAGCCTCGATGTGATAGGCCCTGAGACAGCTCCAATGGGCCCCCTCAGCCTTGCACACACCACCTATCAGCCGCCCGGTAGCAGCAGCATCCTGGTCCCATTGCCTCCTCAGTTTAACCGGTGTCTGCTGGTCATAGCTCTCCAGCAGGATCTATAGGCAGCGCTGGAAGAAGCACATGTGCCACTTCTTCAGGAAATCCAGCCGCTCCTCTTCCCCAAAGCCCAAATCCTCTGCTGCCACTTTAGCTGCTCTCTCCACCCAGCCCTGGCTCACTTATAAGGCCAGAGCTTACCACAGTGTTGTACGCAGGGCCAGCTTGAGCCATTCCTGTGCCCTGGGCAGTGGGCGCACAACACATGCGCAGCCCCGCCCTGGGCGCACGGCGCATGTGTGGCCCCGCCCCCCAGTGTGCTGCGCCCCTTAGAGCTGCCACCAGGTGCCCCATGCCCGGGGGGGTCACATGGCGCCCCTTAGAGATACCATCAGTGCTGTGTGGCCCCCAGCCCCGGGCGCATGGCGCCTCATGGCAGCTCTAAGGGGCGCTGCATGGGCTCCAGGCACACGGAGCCTGATTGCAGCTCTAAGGGGCGCCACGTGGCTGGGCTCATGGCGCCCCTTACAGCTGCGAACAGGTGCCCCCCCCATAGGTTGGCGCCCTGGGCAGCTGCCCCCCCCCTTAATCCAGCCCTGGTTGTAAATTCTGGAGAAGGTCTAAAATAAACCTAGAAATTTCCTAGTATACACTTTTTGTTTTTCTTTTTGGGGTCTGATTATTTTTGTGGACTGACTGCTGTGTCATAGAAATGGTTAGTTCTTGCTTTCACTTGACATTTTAAATGCTCCTCTGCAAATTCTACTAGCCATAAAAGGGAGAGATTATGAAGTCTTATGATCATAGAGCTGCGAGGATGGAGAAAATATATTATTTTGAAGTTACAGACCCAGCTCAAGGCTTAAGTAATAGCTCTTGTTGGAGACATATTGGTCAATGCAGAAGGTATTTTTTATCCCTATATGTTGAATTTCAGTCATTCTATACCATTTGTTTGATTTCAGCAGAGTTGAAAGGATCAGGGCTGTGACACTTACATTTTCAATGTGGCTGCGAAGTGGAAAAGGCAACAGGCATAGAGATTATTCAGTGTCTCCTATTACTGTGAACCTGCAATTTTTGTTGTTCTGATTCCTTTGAGTACTGCCAATGTTTGCTTCATTCCATTGGCAAGCAAGGGTGTCCTGTGGATTTCATAAATGGGGCCATATCTTCATCCCAGGGAAGATCAATGTTGCTGTGATCTATCTTCCAGAGTTTGATTTAGTGGGTCTACTCTTGCTCCAGCAAAGAATAAGGGAAACCTGCAGGAGGATTTGCTCCTGTTGGCCTCCCACTGTGGGGATGATGGGAACACTTGAATCAAGATACATTGACTCCAGCTACATAATTAACGTAGCTGGAGTTGCATATCTTAATTCGACCTTCCCTTTTAGTGTTGACTGGACCTGGGAATATTAGCACAAATGCATTTTCCATTACCACTGATATTTAAAAAACTTAGCTGTGTGCTGGGCTGAATTTGCTTCACTGCAAACTTTCCTTTATGCTCTCAACAGAAGGGTGTTTGAAATATATAGAGTGCTGCTTGGAAAAACAAGCAACAACAGTTAAAGCCCATTTCTCTCTTACCATCTTGTTTCTTCCTCTGCTCTGCAAGGGCAGATTGTCAAAGGGTCCTGATCTAACCTCTGTATGTCTATATAAGTTCACTTGTGCAAATTGCTTGCACGTAGAAGCAATAAAATTTGCATGCTCCAAAACCATTTTTCTCTCTTTACAGGGAAGTGTAAATTTACATTTGAGAAAATGTATTTAAAATATGGTATTTTAGAAAATAATTCCCATTGTAAAACTATGAAAGGGCCCTAAGAATTTTAGGACAAAAGTTATTAGTTAAAATGTTATTCCACCTGATATAAAACTGATTGTGAGTCTCCTCTTGCTTATATAAATGTTAATCAGATATGTACACAACTTCATTACATCACAGAGATGCAAGAACAGAATTGGACCCATTCCCTTTTACAATTCCTCAGTGTGTTTTGCAGATAACCAGAAATGTTTAATAAACCAGTGTGTAGCTTATTTGATTCAACAATAAGTAACAAACCAGCAACGTGCATTCGTTCACCTGTATTACTGACACTGGGTGTTCAGAAACCAGGAATTGGGTCCCTCTGCACCCAAAATTTCCGCTTCTTTAAATTTGACTTCTAAGTTTTGAGTTTGTAGGGGTCATTATGTTCTAAGTTTTTCTCTGCCACCACAAGGGCTAGAAATTTAGGGGAGGAGGGATTAATGAAAAACCTAAGGTTCTTGCTACATCATAATTCCAAGAGTTTAGGGTTAATAAAAAACCACTAGATATCACAAGATCCTCAATACAGTTCTGAGAGTTGCCCATATGTTCACTCTTCTCAATGCTTGTGGTCTGTTTTG
Organism: Pelodiscus sinensis; assembly: GCF_049634645.1. Classification (NCBI taxonomy): domain Eukaryota; kingdom Metazoa; phylum Chordata; order Testudines; family Trionychidae; genus Pelodiscus; species Pelodiscus sinensis. The sequence goes on along the minus strand of NC_134725.1, from coordinate 20,913,682 downwards.
CTTTGCATTTGTCTAATAGCAAGCTGCTGTTTTGTTCTTTCATAATTCCCAAGCAAAGATCTGTTTGCAAAATAAATATTCTGTGCCTTTCCTAAAGTTATATCCTCAGCAAGATCTGCATTGCAAGTCAATTTTTGACCTCCTTGTTCCTGCTCCACCCTCTTAAATAGCTGTTCAAACATGTAAGCTTCAGAATGTACCTCCTGCTAAGCATGAGCAGAATGTAGCTGTATTGCTTCAATTTACTGCCACTCTATGGAAAACAAAGTAAAATCTCCTCACCCTTCACCACCTTGTCAACAGTCTGGCAGACAAGTCTGACTTGCTTCACACCACTTCCTGCTACAACAGGGTTTCCCAACCTATGGGTCGTAGAGTTGCCAGGTGTCCGATGTTGAACTAGACAGCTTGCTAGTTCGAACTATCTAGTCCGTGCCGCTTGTAGCCGCGCGGCACGGGGTTCGAACAAGCCGGCATTTAAAAATGGCGCCGGCCGGCTTATGCAAATGAAGCCCGGGAAATTCAAATCCCGGGCTTCATTTGCAAGTGCGGTATGCCTACATTACCACCCTAGTTCGAACTAGGGTGGTAGTGTAGACATACCCTAGGAGGTTAAACTAGATCAGTGTTTCCCAAACTATGGTCCGCGGCCCAGTACAAAAAAATGCCAAGCCTCAGCATGCCTGGTGGCTTCCGGCCCTTAGGCCGATTCGACCCATTTGGTCGAATCAGGCCCCACACCCCTGCACCCGGAAGTGCCGGCGAGTTAAGAGCCGGGGCCCTGCTCCAGCACTATGTGGAGCTGGGTCTCTCCCCAGGTCTGCCTGGAGCGGGCCCCGGATCCCCCAGAGCGTTCCCCTCGGCCCCGGATGTCCCTGCGCAGCTCCTCCTCGCTGCCTGCCGCCCATGTGCGGCATTGCACGTGGGCGGGGAGGACGCCAGGGCGTGACGTGACGTCATGGCACGGGGTTTTGAAACCTGAGGGAGATATGTGGCGGGGCCTGGCTGGGCTCCAGGTTCGGCCTCCGGGGCCTGAGTGTGGACTCCGGCCCCGCAACATGGAAGGAGAAGGTGGGAACCCGTTCATGCGGGGGTGGAGGTGAGGAGAGGCGGGGGGAGGGAGGGAAGGAGAAGGGCCTTGGGCGGGGGAGGGGAAGGCACCAAGGGACAGGGAGAAAGAGACAAATGCCAGGGGGCCAAGTGCAGACCATGAGGGAAAGGGCAGGAGGGGAGGTGTCAATGGGAGGGGGGACAGGGTGATGCTGGGAGAGGGGAAGGGCACTGGGGGCTGAAGGGGGAGGTGCTGGGAGAAGGCTTGAAAGACGGGGTGGGCATGAGGAAGGTCAGGATGGAGCAAATCGTGTGTGAGGGCCCAGAGGGCAGGAGGGGAATGGGGCAGAGACTGGTGAGGGGGTGGGTATTAGGGAAAAAGAGGGCAAAGGGAGACACCAGGAGGTTGCAGGGCTAAGGAAAAGTTGCAGGTGCCAGGGGATTCTGGGGTGAGGAGGAGGGAAGAGCTGGCCACCGGAAGCAGCAGAGGATGGGGGAATCGGGGCAGGCTGGAGAGGTTGAGGGGCTGGTGGAAGCAGGGCTGCCGGGGGGGTGTGAGGTTGAGGGCAGGGAGCTGGCCGGGGAAGATGTGGGCGGGGTGGGAGAAGCGGCCGCTGGAAGGAGGGCTGGACACAGGCAGTGGGGCTGGCCAAGGGAGATTGGGAGGAGAAGCGGGGGAGAACTGGCTGCCTGGGAGGGGTTGGGGGAAGTGGGGCTGGCCAGAGGCGCAGCAAGGGGAGCAGGGGGGAGGAATGAATCGACCTGCAGGGAGTGGGACTGACCCAACCCCTTCCTCCCTCCCCCGCACCCACAAAGCACAAGTTAGTCCAGCACAGGGATTCTACTGTCCCCCCCCTCCACACACACACACACCCCTCGAGTAGTTGCGAACTATCTCGCTGGTAGACACACTCATGCAGCCTGAGCACATTTACCAGCCAGGCAGTTCGAAACTACAAACTGACACATCTAGTAATAATACAGCTTACCTACTGAGAAAATACCAGACATGTTATAAGTCTGGTATTTTCTCAGTTTGTTTTTCATGTGTTTATATTTTTGGGCTGCAAAAAGCAGAACTGAAAAAAAAGGTTTCCAAGTAAAGTAAAAGGTTTGGGAAACACTGGTCTAACCAGCTTTCTGTCTGTCTTACAGCCCATTTATCCAATCCATATTCCTTAACTTGCTGGCAAGAATATTGTGGGTGACCATATCAAAAGCTTTGCTAAAGCTGGCACTGGGAGATTTGGGAGGACCAGAAACAACTTATTTGAATATTCATCATTTGATTAATGAATATGCAAATATGCAAATGAACATTAGTTCATGAATGGATTTACTGGTCCTCCAAAAGTTCATGAATGGATTTACTGGTCCCCGTGTCAAAAAGTTTGGGAACCCCTGTGTCAGTCCCCGTAATACACGAGGTTCGAAGGGATGCCGGAAAGGATGAGACCACAACTGGGGGTTTCAAAAAGCACAAACTGATTTTATTTTGATGGCGCCAGACAATCATCAGAATAAAAATTAAACAGATTGCCAGACAACACAAAACAATTCCCTGAGGCTTTTCTAAATCACAATAATTCCCAATAACTGCCCAGGGGTTAGGAACAGTTGAATTAACACTGGTATTATCCATAGGGCTGACTATTTACACAACTTTATACAAGGAAACAGTAAAAAATCTAAACCACAACTATTTATAAACTAACTTAGTAACTTTTTAGCCACTGTCACTTGGCAAGCAATAAGGACAACTAAAAAATCAATTAGGATAGGGATGATGGTGGGGGGGGGGGGTGTTATACCAGTTCTGGAGACAGCAGGAACACAAGTACCGGTCACACGCTCATAAACTGTCTCCACTCGGGTCGACCAACTCGGAGTACGCTCAGTAAGACTCAAGAGCGGGGGGTGCAAGGCGTCTGGGTGATCAGGCCAGGCGTTCACTCAATGCGAATCCCCAGTGAGAGAGGGGCTGCCTGCCTGTTTTATTGCCTGTGAACTTATCACCCCATAGGTTGGTTTTTGTTGCAGTGGGTGGAGTAGCAGGCCTGAGCACCAGTCAGCCCACTGGCTGATCTGTTACTGCAATGGGTGGAGCGAGCAGGGGAAGATTATTAATTTACATGCCCTTATATGGAAAACACTCCACCTCACAGACAGAGCCCCCTATACCAGCCTCAGAGGTATTACAGGCTATGGCTCCCTGCGACGGGCAGTCATTCCTGATGTTCTGTCTCGGACATGCCCCCGTGGCTGTCCGGAGCAAGCGGTAAGGGGGTTGCCTAAGGTGAGAGCGCACGTAAGGGTAATCAGCAAGAAGCCAATTGGGTAAATTGAGGTTCTGGTGAGCTGCTGTCTTCAGAAAGGGGAGAAAGGGAAAAGTAAGCAACAGTAACAGGGAAAGCGGAAACAACTCTGTGGATAAGAGCTTTTGCAACAGCAGTGCCCACTAAAAAGGCTAGTAACACAAGAGCACATACAATCAACCACTGCTTAATGGTGGATGCCCAAGTACTCAGTCCTCAAGAGGAAAGTTTTGTTTGCCACCAGTCCCATTCTTCCTGCTGTTCGCGAATCCGAACTGCAAGTGAGGTCAGCTGTTGGGTGATGGCTGAAACGTTGTTCCACCCGGGCTTGAAACGCAAACGGTATTGGTCCTTAAACCTGGGGTCAAGGTCCTCGAGTGCCATACAAAAGTCCTTCTGCAATATAACCTGTATCATTAGACGATTCTTTTCGGCATAATGAGCTAGTACAGTAAGAGCCAAATCGACTTGTCGAAACCCTTCAGCGGTCAAATTAGTGAGGGCTTCGAGATTGCGGGACATTTGGTAACATATCCCCAAACTAAAGATTCAGTGGCAGACTTAAATTTTTTCCAGCTTGATGGTTCTCGTCGGCTCCGGAAGTCAAACAGCCGGTGGGGGGCTCGAATGGGTTGGTACCTGAAAAACAAAAAGGGGACAAACAACGCCCTCAAGGCGGGCTAATTAAGATCGAAGAGAAGGCCAATTGTGATGGACTAACGTAGGTTGTTTCAACGCTATTTAATCCCTGTACAAAGACTATCTTTCCAGTGGGGGTGTGGGGCATATCGGGGGGGATGATGGATACCTGTGCCCCCGTGTCTAACAAAAAGGGGATAATTGTCTCGTTTTCGGTAGTCAGGTTTTGATAGGGTCGAGGGTCATTTAAATCAGGCCAAGTGACCGCTAGGCACTCGGCCTCTCCCCGTTTTTTGGCTGCGGGGGAATAGGGCGATCTTCCCACCCCAATTTCACAGCCAAGTCTTTCTGTTGATCACTATTCATTTTCCTAATAGCTTCCTTGGTGAGTCCCTTACCCAATAAAAATCCAAAAATCTTACGCTCGATGAACGAACGCTCGGGGTATTTGGGTTTGGGCGCCATTTTGGACCCTTTCACCAGAGTAGAGGGGGTTGCAAGTAGGGCGGCCTTTAGTGTTGCCCACTTCACCCTCTCTACAGCGTCGTATAGTCGGCCAATAGGTTGTCCTGTGTATCCCCTTAGCCACAGAAGAGCCCCTGTGTCTAGATTAGGGCTGTTGTCCACGGCTAGGGTAACAGCTGCATCTTCTATGGGAATCTGAGTGGGATCATCAACAAAACGAAATGGGTTTTGTGCTACCGTCTGAACGTTAGTTAAGTTGAGGGGGTGTGCGGTGGGATCCCAGAGCAGAATAGAACTCCCAGCGATTGCGTACATAAGGGTAGTGGAGTTATTCACACAATCAGGTGGCATCTGTACTGCGCGAAATCCCCCTTGTATTTGGAGGTGCGCGGCAGCTGCGGCCGTTACAGGCCAATGATTATTCGCTGCCAATACTCCCCCCATAAGGCCCCGCGACCAACTCCCGGTACGGGTTAACGTTAAGGCTTCCTCCCGGTCAACCCAGTCACTCCCCTGTTCCAAGGCTAATCTCCCTACCCAGATTATAGGAGGCTCATCCGGACGTCGGGCAGTATCTGTGATGAACTCCTTCATTTCCGCCTTGGTTCGGGGGCGGGTCTCAGTTACCTGAGAGGTATTCCCCTGACCATCCCTTTTTAATCGGGTTACAGTCACAGGGAGGGCCTCCGGTACAATCAGGTCGGGGGCTGTGGGTATGGTTGAACTCAGGGTAGTCAAGCCAGGGTAAATGTTTGGTGGGTCATGAGAGCCTTGGTATGGGGGAGGAAGTTGTGTCTCTAAAGGAGGCGTCTTTGGCGCCTGAGGGGAAAACTCCGGTTCTCCCTCTGACTGTGAGTGCGCCACCCCACGTGCACAATTTGTAACGGCCCCATGGTAAACGGTAACTTTATCAAGGGCCGCTGCCAGGGTATTGCAGATGGCAGCCAGAACATCCTCTGATTTATAAGAATCAGGGCGTAGTTTTTTAACCTTTTTTATCCCATCTAACCTTTGGACCAATCCTATTAACAGGTGGTGTGCAGGTGATCCATGTGGGGCTCTTGGCTCGGGGGCCAAGATGGAGGGGGCTACCCCACAGAGTTTAATTACCCTGTTCACCTCTTTCCAGAGGCTAAGAGGGTTTGAATTAGGGGCTGTCTCACCCACTTGAGTGAGATGCGGTTGAAGGCTATTATCGGCCGGGGTGGCCCTGAAGGTGGGATGGCAAGTTAGCAAGCAGCCCACATCGCTCAACCCCAAAGGAATGGTGTAGGTCCTACAATCATGGCCGTGTCCTATGACACAGACCCAGTCAAAAGTGTTAGGGGCCCCTTCGCGCTGTCGAGTACAGAGGAGGTGGTATTGCAAATGATTAAACTGATCCTCCTCAGAACCTGGGGTCTCAGTTTTAGCCCAGGGGCAACTATCAGAGTTGTCATGGTCTCCGGGGTTCCGGCATCCTGTTCGTGACGCCATGTCAGTCCCCGTAATACACGAGGTTCGAAGGGATGCCGGAAAGGATGAGACCACAACTGGGGGTTTCAAAAAGCACAAACTGATTTTATTTTGATGGCGCCAGACAATCATCAGAATAAAAATTAAACAGATTGCCAGACAACACAAAACAATTCCCTGAGGCTTTTCTAAATCACAATAATTCCCAATAACTGCCCAGGGGTTAGGAACAGTTGAATTAACACTGGTATTATCCATAGGGCTGACTATTTACACAACTTTATACAAGGAAACAGTAAAAAATCTAAACCACAACTATTTATAAACTAACTTAGTAACTTTTTAGCCACTGTCACTTGGCAAGCAATAAGGACAACTAAAAAATCAATTAGGATAGGGATGATGGTGGGGGGGGGGGGTGTTATACCAGTTCTGGAGACAGCAGGAACACAAGTACCGGTCACACGCTCATAAACTGTCTCCACTCGGGTCGACCAACTCGGAGTACGCTCAGTAAGACTCAAGAGCGGGGGGTGCAAGGCGTCTGGGTGATCAGGCCAGGCGTTCACTCAATGCGAATCCCCAGTGAGAGAGGGGCTGCCTGCCTGTTTTATTGCCTGTGAACTTATCACCCCATAGGTTGGTTTTTGTTGCAGTGGGTGGAGTAGCAGGCCTGAGCACCAGTCAGCCCACTGGCTGATCTGTTACTGCAATGGGTGGAGCGAGCAGGGGAAGATTATTAATTTACATGCCCTTATATGGAAAACACTCCACCTCACAGACAGAGCCCCCTATACCAGCCTCAGAGGTATTACAGGCTATGGCTCCCTGCGACGGGCAGTCATTCCTGATGTTCTGTCTCGGACACCCTGAACTAGATTATTATAACAGTCCCTTATTGTGTACTAAGATATCTGAATTTTACAGCACTTTTCAAATTGAAGAAAGTTTACCCTCATCTGCTTCACAGATGTATTATGAGGTTTAATAATACATGGTTACAACATGCTTTGATTTATTTGTTATATTTTTGTACTGTCTTCAGAGAGTGCAAAGCAGTATAACAAATCACTTTACAAGGAGGCGATTTTCTAGAAGGAGATCATTGCAATGGAGTCAGCTACGGTTTCTACATGGTGGTATCTGAGTCTTTTCCCATGCAGAAGAGGTAACTGCTGGAAGCTAGATAGCACTGCCTGGAAACTTTGGGCACATGCTGATTTATGCTGTTCAAGGACCTCCACTGTATGAGCAAGCTGGGGAGCTGAGGCTGTCATGTTTGTAGTTCAAATTTGTCTAATATTTAAATTTGCCTTAGAATCAGCAAAAGATAACACTCCAAAAGAGGAATGTTTTTATGGTCAGATTCTCACTCTGCATGAGAAGAATGTAAAATGTTACAGCAGCTGGGTGATGATGATGAGTTAAAATGGAAACCATAAAATCCTGTTCTAATTCTCCAAGACAGGCAGTGGCAATGAAAATTCATGTCTAGTGAGAGATCATCAGCTTTTGTTTTAGCCTAGTGAAAAAGTACATAGGCAATGTTGTCCATTAGCTGGGTATGGGACCTAGGAGTCCAGGACAACACTGGTAAAATTGTACTGGAATCAGGACAGACAATTTATGTAAAATCTGGCGAGTTTTCCTAGCATATAAATTAGAAGAGGACAAAAAGGGAGTCACAACAGGGACTGGATTTACAGGATGTCAGCAGTTCCTGACAGTCATAGTGTTTTATTATTCTGTTGTTTCTCTCACACATCACGAACACATCTCACTTGGAAAGAGCAAATGTTCTAGGTGTTATTCTGCATTGCCTGCCACTGGCCTGGACTGATTGACTGCTATCAGAGTTGGCTTAAATAAATATGTATTGTACAAACCACATAGCTTCTCCAGAAGAGTTGAAAACATGACAGTATGCACAAGTGCCATTTGAGGAGACCAAGAGCTGTAATGTGGATAGTGTTACATTTGAAAACAGAAGTGGGAAGATTATATCAAATCAAAACACACAGACAATCCCCAGGGGAAGAATATTCACCATGAAGAATAATTTCCTATGGGGTTTAGACCCAAGAGCAGAATCCTCTGGGGCTACTTTAAAGCATTCAGGCAAGACAACTAAGGAAAGAGAAATTCATAATGCTTTTTTTCTTTTCTTTTTTAACAACAGCCATAGCTACACTAAGGGCACTACGCTAAGGGCACTAAGGGCGGCTTATACTGCTTAGTGCTGTAGGGAAGATGCTTCCTACTGAGATGGAAGAGGCTTTGGGTTTAAATTCCCCAGTGTTTTAGAGGGAACTAAGCAAGCATTTTTCTGTGGGATTATGTATGAGCTCTACATGCCATCTCATTTCCAATGTGCTGAAAACATCAGGATATTTTTATTTCTTGCACACACAGTGAGGAGGAACCTTTTAAAATTGCAGGCCTGCAGTGTGATTGTGTAATATTGTGAGGAATATGTGCTCTTAATGAAGCAAGCACTCTGAAACCAGCCATTGGCAGTTTCTAATAAGAGACTGAAACAAGATGTTTGGAAAGAGAGAGTGACTGCCAGTTCATGCCCATCTTGTGGTTTTATATAATCTATCATCACCAGTGCGAAAAATAAGCAAGAGCACACAGGAATGTAGATCCTGGCACACATTCTTCAGCAGAAGCTCCGGACTGCTGCTAACTTTTTCAGGGCCTCAAACAGAAACAGTCTCTCAATTTTCCTGGCTGTGGAAGCCCATGGGAGGCCACCCAGACTAAGGTTTTTGAGGTCTTGCCTGAAGCAGAAACTGGATGTAGTTTCTTTCTGCTAAATTGGCACTGGAACACTGAAAACAACAAAACAGAGAAAGGCAGGGTGATTTAATACTCAGCACATTGAGAGTGAGGCAGAATGAAGCAATAAAAACCTATTTACTATGTTGTTTGAGGTTTTGCTCAGAGCGGCTTACACTTAATTTGTGCAGTCATTTTATCCCGTATCTAAAGTCACTCATGACATATTGCTGTGATACGCTATGGAGTCAGTATGGTTCAGTGAGTTGGGCACTGGATTTGAGGGCTGGTATACACCTGAAAGCATCATTCACAGGTGTGAAAAGTCCTCACCCTAGGTGGTGTAACTACTTCAACCAAAGTCCCCTTTTAGACAGTGCCAAGTGATGGAAGAATTCTCCGGCCAACCTAGCTACTGCTTGTTACGTACACCAGTGAGAGAATCTCTCCCCTCAGGATAGGTAGTGTCTATGTAAGGGGACTGTTAGCCCCTTACTTAAACTCTGTGGGAGTTTTTTGGCTTGCCAGCTCCCAGTATCAAAAGGGGAAGAGTCCATGAGACTGACAGACCCCAGAGACAATGGAAAGCAGCCAACACTCCAGCTCAGCTTGATTGACAAGTTGGACAGGCCAGTGAGAAAAGCAAGAGGCCAGGACCTGTCCTCCCTGTGAGCTGGGATTGTCCGGGTTCTCTCTGAGCAAGGAGAGAGCTGAGAGACTGCTAAGAGGAGTGCAAGCTGTGTGCAGAAGAAGTCCTGCAGCAACAGAGCCAGACACAGACAGCCCAAGGAGTGCAAGCTGTGTGGAGAGAGAGTTTTTGCAGCAGCAGAGCCAGACACACACAGCTCAAGGAGCACAGACCCTGTGTTGAGCAGCAGACTGGCAGTGCTCAGAGCCAAAAGGAACAGAGAAGCAAGGCAAGGAGCTGGAGACTGGCCAAGCAGCACACCCTGCAGCTGGATGTGGTGAGCAGCTGGGACCTGCAAAGTGTGGGGAGAGGGGTCTGGCCACTTAGAGCTTGAGGCTGTGTGGTCACTGCCAGAGCAAGCGTGCCCTGCCTGCAGCCCCCTGCAGCACATCCAGGGCCTCTAAGGAGCCTATAAGGAAGAGACTGTGGACTGTCCTTACACTCTGCAGACTGCTGTTTTGATGTCCCTTTGCTACAGAGCAGGGCTGTGTGTTCTCATTTAACCATTCTCATTTTTTCTTATTCTTTTCTCTTTAATCAGTTGATGTTTAATAAATTGTATTTGCTTTGAACCTTATGAAATGATCACTGGGCCAAGAAGGCCTGCAGTGTAAAGAGAGCACCTCAGAGTGGGGACACCTTAACTCCTGCCCCTAGTGACTACAGGGTCTGGGATTAAGCCCCAGGAAACCTGGGCCCAGCCTTGTTGGGGTTTCGAGGGCTCTGCTACTCAAGAGAGTGGAGGGGGAGCCCTCAGGATCAGAAAGCCGTGGGGTAAAGGAAGTGGGAGCAGGGACTCAGATCCTTTCACTGGTCTATTTCACCGGGGTGGTATAGAAGCCCGGAAAGTTCCCCACAATAGCGGAACCATTCCCCCGCTTACATCTACGCTGAAGCACTACAGGAGGTGCAGCTGGAGCGCTGTACTATTTTATGTGTAGATATATTTTGAGAATCACGGTAGTTAGAGTTCTCCTCCCAGCTCTGCATTTGATTTTATCTTGAACAACTTCTCTGCATCTGCTTCCTGATACACACATTTTGGTTAATGATACTCAACCTCTTTGGTAAAGTACTTGAAAATCAACAGCTGAAAAAGTCTTTATATATTAAGAACCAATATTATTGTATATACATGCTCCTAAGCTTGTGGCCTGATTTTTCAAAGCAGCCAAGAAGCTGAAGTTCTTCATGGGCCTGATACAAAGCCTATTGAATTAAAATGGAAAAACTCCCAAAGATTTCACCAAAATTTTAGTGTTGTGAATTATAAGCGATTTGTTTTGATATTCTCATAATATTTTGTGGGGGCTGTTTTTTTTTCAAAGTCATGGCCCTTGGAAGTATGTGACAACCAGAGATTCTCAGCTTTCATGAGGGATAAAATAAGTTGGTTTTCAATCCTCTATGCTGGAAAGAAAAGCTTGAAAACATTAATCTAATAGCTCAACAACCAGAAGAGCAGTATAAAGAACCAAGAGATAATATTTTGAAAATTCTTGTGAATTGTAAGCCTAAACTTCTCCTTTGGGGATCCTGACTTATCTATTTTGAATATTTGGGGTTAGCAGTACTGCTCTAGGCTTAATTAGGCTTCCAGTTTTGACTGTTTAGTCTATCCTGTAAAATTATTGTTCACAAAACCATTTTTTAGCTCAGATATGTAAAATATGATGTTTTACAGCCCCTGGGAAGTGTGTTTGATGATCATTGGC